>NC_140987.1:179087308-181645473 GCF_052327205.1 Somniosus microcephalus | reverse complement strand
GGCGAGGGGAGAGAGAGAGCGGGTGGGGGGAGGGGAGAGAGAGAGGGTGGGGGAGGGGAGAGAGAGAGCGTGGGGGGGAGAGAGAGAGGGTGGGGGAGGGGAGAGAGAGAGGGTGGGGAGAGGGGAGAGAGAGTCGGTGGGGGGAGGGGAGAGAGAGACGGTGGGGGGAGGGGAGAGAGAGAGGGTGGGGGGAGGGGAGAGAGAGAGGGTGGGGGGGAGGGGAGAGAGAGAGGGTGGGGGGAGGGGAGAGAGAGGGTGGGGGGAGGGGGAGGGGGCGAGGGAGGGAGAGAGAGTAAAGCAGGGAGAGACAGGAGGAGAGAGAGTGAGGGTGAGGGAGGGAGAGCATGAGGAGAGGGGGAGGGAGAGTAAAGCAGGGAGAGACGGGGGAGGAAGCGAGAGGGTGAGGGAGGGAAAGGGTGAGGGGGTGGGACAGGGAGGGAAAGAGTGAGGGGGTGGGACAGGGAGGGAGAGCTTACCTTCTTCCTTCCTTCGCAGGGGTCCTTCGGGCCACCTTCCCCCCAGTCGCTCTCTCTCTTCCCCCCAGTCGCTCTCTCTCTTCCCCCCAGTCGCACTCTCTCTTCCCCCCCAGTCGCACTCTCTCTTCCCCCCCAGTCGCTCTCTCTCTTCCCCCCCAGTCGCTCTCTCTCTTCCCCCCCAGTCGCTCTCTCTCTTCCCCCCCAGTCGCTCTCTCTCTTCCCACCCAGTCGCTCTCTCTCTTCCCCCCAGTCGCTCTCTCTCTTCCCCCCAGTCGCTCTCTCTCTTCCCCCCAGTCGCTCTCTCTCTTCCCCCCAGTCGCTCTCTCTCTTCCCCCCAGTCGCTCTCTCTCTTCCCCCCAGTCGCTTTCTCTCTTCCCCCCAGTTGCTCTCTCTCTTCCCCCCAGTCGCTCTCTCTCTTCCCCCAGTCGCTCTCTCTCTTCCCCCCAGTCGCTCTCTCTCTTCCCCCCCAGTCGCTCTCTCTCTTCCCCCCCAGTCGCTCTCTCTCTTCCCCCCCAGTCGCTCTCTCTCTTCCCCCCAGTCGCTCTCTCTCTTCCCCCCAGTCGCTCTCTCTCTTCCCCCAGTCGCTCTCTCTCTTCCCCCAGTCGCTCTCTCTCTTCCCCCCCAGTCGCTCTCTCTCTTCCCCCCCAGTCGCTCTCTCTCTTCCCCCCCAGTCGCTCTCTCTCTTCCCCCCAGTCGCGCTCTCTCTTCCCCAGTCGCTCTCTCTCTTCCCCCCCAGTCGCTCTCTCTCTTCCAACAACAACATGCCCTCGAAAAAGCCTCGGCACCGCCGGGCACTCCAGCTAGTATTATATAAAACCCTTGTAACTGACATACAAAATTAAAATGTAGAGCGATTATAAATCACATGCACAAGAGGCAAGGCAATCAACAAATCTAAATCACATTGTTCCACTTAGTGTTATTGAATTGTTCTCATTATTATAGTTCAAGGATTCAGTTCAAGTTGTGAAAAGAACACTGCTGACTAACAAGAATGTGTCGGTATTGAGGACAATTCTCTCCAATGTCTATTGGCTACTGCCAAATTATATTTTTAATTCTTCAGGTTCAATACTTTGCTCTTTTTTAAGCTAGTGATTACAGATATGAGAAACACAGAAAATACACAAATGCCTGTTAAAGATTATTGAAAAGCGCCCTGAATTGACATTCTAAATGCATCATTGGCTTTGTCTCATGCAACGCCAACAGAAAACAATATGTATTTCTATCGCATTCTTCGTGTGCATTGTACTCTCAATCTCAAGGAGAAAACAGAGGAAGCCAAGCAGTAGAATAAAAGATAAAAAGGGTGAGGATTGAGAATCACCAGAGACATAGTCAAAGAGAGAGCTTTGAGAAAATATCCAGTTATCAGTTGACACTTTCAGTAACTTAGTGGGCAAATTTTGTTTTGAGCTGAAGGGTGCAGGGGCAAGTCTAACTAACAGCAGACACCATTAAATGGCCTGCCAAAGCAAAATCTGGCCCATTATTTTCTGAAAGAAATCTAATTATCATTTGAATGAATCAACATTTTCTGCTTCCACCGTCTCCCTAAGGAGTTGTTACATAGATTTACCACTCGCTCACTGAAATAATGATGGGTGGGAGAGGGTTATAAAGTGAAATATGAGCAACGCGACCACAACTCGCCGCACATGTGAAGGCGGTGGATATTGGGGCGTCCGAGCATCCCGTCGTGGAGAGGCGGGGCAGTCATTAACATATGTAAATTGGGCTCCTATAATGCAATTGGGAGACCGATTTGAAATTAATAGCTGCGTGGATTTCCCGTGGGTCGGGAAATTCAACAGTGAAATGGAGGCGAGATTGAGCTGCACTTTATCTGGGTGGTTAAAGGTCAGGAGGCCTGATCTGTTTAAAGGTTCAGTGCTCACAGCTGCTTTCTCAGTTCGCTCTGGGACATGGTTTGGTGAAAGTACCTGATGTGAGAGAGTTATTTGGAGAGTTTTAAGTTGTTCAGATAAAGAAGCTCTTAATGGGTGGTGCCATGGCTGCTTTTGATATTATTTTCTAAAGAGGAGAATGAGGATTGACAGCAGCAAGGGTGTGCTGTGGAGGGAGCTGCAGGTGGCCAGCAGAGCAGGGAGAAACATATGGGCCGAGCTTGCAGGAGGCACTACCCACCTAACAGGGTCTACAGACAGAGGCTCAGCTTCCTTGACCTGTCGGAGGAGCAGTGCTTCCGAAGGATGAGATTGTCATGACAGGTGGTCGCAGACATCTGTAGCCTCCTAGAAGAAGACCTTCTACTTGCTGGACCAGGTAGCCACACATTACCAGTGGCTGTGAAAGTCACAACCGCCACAGTTTCTTTGCCTCCGTTCTTTCCAGGGTGCTACTGGAGATATAGCGAGGGTCTCGCAGTTGGCTGCACATAAATTCCATAAGGCAGAGCCCTATATAATGAGAGTAACACTTCTTCACTCTTATACTCCAATCACTTTGTAATAAAGGCTAACATACCATTTGCTTTTCTAATTGCTTGCTGTACCTGCATGTTAACTTGCAGTGATTCATGTACAAGGACACCCAGGTCTGTCTGAATACCAACATTTCCCAATCTCTCACCATTTAAAAAATATTCTGCTTTCCTATTTTTCCTACCAAAGTAGATAACTTCACATTTCTCCACATTATATTCCATCTGCCATGTTCTTGCCCACTCGCTTAACCTGTCTATATCCCATTGCAGCCTCTTTGCATCCTCCTCACAACTTACTTTCCCACCTAGCTTTGTATCATCAGCAAACTTAGATATATTACATTTGGTCCCCTCATCTAAGTCATTGTCATTGATATAGACTGTACGTGCAAAAGTTTTTAAGGTGGCAGGACAAGTTGAGAATGCTGTTAAAAAAGCATATGGAATCCTTAGGCTAGAAATTTGTGGCCTTCGCGCTAAAACGGCAGCCACTACTCTTTCGGCAGCCGCTGGCGGGTCCCGCGGCACCGGCCATTTTCATCCTTACCTTTGTGCTACCGGTAACTGGCAGTGCCACCCCGAACAAAATGGAGGCATTGTGATGTAAATCGGCATACAATGCCGGCTTAACATCGCAAGCATGAACTTTGACCCTAGCGCTGAATTCAACTAAATTCAACCTCCTGGCTCCTGTGGGTAGAGGGTCTGTCTTGCACTGTTGACCCCCTGCACAAAGCTGTGCAAGACCCTGGGTGCCCCGTCCCTGGCTTGCTGAGCCACTTGTGTTGCTGCTGAGGCTTTTTTCCATTTTTTGAGGTTAGGGAGAGAATTCAGCTTTAAGAGCTGAATATTCACATTTGGTACTTTTCAATTTTAAATATTTTTTTTAAAAGGCAGAAAAGGCTGAAACCTGCATTGTTTCACTTCATTTTAATTTTATTAATTCAGAGTGCATGGCCCCTTTAATTCTCAGGCCTCTTCATTGCCCACAATTCCTTGCGAGCTCCACAGCCTTGCTTCGCTATTTCATTTGCCTCGAAATATACCTCGACTCTTTCCACATACGTGGTCCAGTCCTCTAATGTATTATCAAAAGCAGTGATACAGCCAGTCTTCGGCATCTTGCAAATCTAAAATGGCATCTCCCGCGCTTTGCCTTCTTCCCCGATTTAACAAAATGGCTCCTCCCGCGCTTTGTCTTCTTCCCCGCTGTTGTTAGCGCTGCTTTCCATGGTTTCCTGCGCGTTAAATATTAATTTGTTTTCTTTTATTATCTTCCCGTCGTGGAGCAGACCCTCTGGGACACTTCCCTCCCTCTTCTGAGGTCCAAACGCTGCCCAGCTTTGAAACACCGGCCGCGCCCTGTGTGCTCCACCCTCTCTCTCTCTCCTTGCTTCCCGACTCGCTGCCCGGCCCCGTTGAAAGGCCACCCGATCGAGCTTCAGCCCGCCGCAGCCCAGGAAGGATCAGAGCACTACCTGCCACCAGCCCGATTAGCTGGGAAACCACGGACCGAGGAACCCAGCCTGACTCTGGACAGTCTCCCCTGCAAGTTTTGAACTCGATGATTGACGGTCGACGCCCGTTTCTCGAGTTTCAATGGCTTATTTTTTTTTTTCTTCTTTCTTCTGGCTCCGACCTTCAACAACGTCGTCGGAGCTGCTGCTGAGTTGCAGGTAAGTTCGTTTCTAACTTGTCGCCAGTGTTAAGTCCGTGAATGATTGAGACACGGACTAGCAGGAGAGAAAACAAACAGAACTTTACTGGTGAAAGGCATAAACAAAACTAAACAACAGAGGCTCTCTAGCGCCTTTTATACAGGGGTGGTCACTGCAGGTACTGCAGTCTGAGACCAGTTATTCTCTTTCGATAGAGTAAATAAGGAGAAACTGTTTCCAGTGGTAGAAGGGTCGGTAACCAGAGGTGCAGTGTAACATCCTTCCTGCCTCAGCACTCGATATTCAGTTTGGGATGCATGGCCCCTCCCTCGTGGCAGCTAATGGCGGGGCCATTCGTTCCTTTGGCAAACGGCAGGTCCAGGTGTGCTTCGGCGGGCAACAGTTTCAATGGGAATTTATTACAGCCAAGGTTTCGCAAGCCATCCTCGGCGCGGATTTCTTATGCGCCAACAGCTTCTTGGTGGATGTAAGAAATCGTCGATTGGTCAACGCAGCCACCTTCCACTCCATCCCTTGCTTCCGCAGTTCCGCAACGTCGCACACTGTCTCCTGCGCGTTGCCCTCACCGGACGAGTTCACTCGCCTATTAGGTGAATTCCCGGAGCTGACCAAGCCCACTTTCTCCTCCTCGGCCACTAAGCATGGTGTCGAACACCACATTACTATGACTGGCTCTCCAGTTTACGCACGAGCTCGGCGCCTGGAACCCGGCAAGCTCGCGGCTGCGAAGGCAGAGTTTGCCACGATGGAACGGCTGGGGATTATTTGCCGGTCGAATAATCCCTGGTCCTCGCCTCTCCACATCGCCCTGAAGCCCGGCGGTGGATGGCGGCCATGCGGGGACTACCGATGCCTTAATGACCCCACTACTCCCGATCGGTACCCGATCCCGCATATACAGGATTTCTCCATCCATTTGGTGGGAAACTCAATCTTCTCCAAGGTCGACCTCGTCCGTGGCTACCACCAAGTTCCTGTACACCCGCAGGACGTCCAGAAAACGGCTGTAATCACTCCCTTTGGACTGTTCGAGTTTCTACGGATGCCATTTGGGCTCAAGAACGCCGCACAGGCTTTTCAACGACTGATGGACTCGGTCCTTTTTTTTTAATTCATTGATGGGATGTGGGCGTCGCTGGCTGGCTAGGCCTGCATTTAGTGCCCATCCCTAATTGCCCTTGAGAAGATGGTGGTGAGCCGCCTTCTTGAACCGCTGCAGTCCATATGGTGTAGGTACACCCACAATGCTGTTAGGAAGGGAGTTCCAGGATTTTGGCCCAGCGACAGTGAAGGAATGGCGATACAGGTCCAAGTCAGGATTGTGTGTGGCTTGGAGGGGAACTTGTAGGTGGTGATGTTCCCATGCGTCTGCTGCCCTTGTCCTTCTAAGTGGTAGAGGTCGCGGGTTTGGAAGGTGCTGTTGAAGTAGCTTTGGCGAGTTGCTGCAGTGCATCTTGTAGATGGTACACACTGCAGCCACAGTGCGCCGGTGGTGGAGGGAGTGAATGTTGAAGGCGGTGGATGGATTGCCAATCAAGCGGGCTGCTTTATCCTGAATGGTGTCGAGCTTCTTGAGTGTTTTTGGAGCTGCACTCATCCAGGCAAGTGGAGAGTATTCCATCACACTCCTGACTTGTGCCTTGTAGATGGTGGAAAGGCTTTGGGGAGTCAGGAGGTGAGACACTCACCGCAGGATTCCCAGCCTCTGGCCTGCTCTTGTAGCCACAGTATTTATATGGCTGGTCCAGTTCAGTTTCTGATCAATGGTAACCCCCAGGATGTTGATAGTGGGGGATTCAGCGATGGTAATGCCATTGAATGTCAAGGGGAGATGGTTAGAGTCTCGCTTGTTGGAGATGGTCATTGCCTGGCACTTGTGTGGTGCGAATGTTACTTGCCACTTGTCAGCCCAAGTCTGAATGTTGTCCAGGTCTTGCTGCATATGGACACGGACTGCGTCAGTATCTGACGAGTCTCGAATGGTGCTGAACAGTGTGCAATCATCAGCGAACATCCCCACTTCTGACCTTATGATGGAGGGAAGGTCATTGATGAAACAGCTGAAGATGGTTGGGCCTAGGACACTGCCCTGAGGAACTCCTGCAGTGATGTCATGTGATTGAGATGACTGACCTCCAACAACCACAGCCAACTTCCTTTGTGCTAGGTATGATTCCAACCAATGGAGAGTTTTCCCCTTGTTTCCCATTGACTTCAGTTTTGCTAGGGCTCCTTGATGCCACACTCGATCAAATGCTGCCTTGATGTCAAGGGCAGTCACTCTCACCTCACCTCTTGAGTTCAGCTCTTTTGTCCATGTTTGGACCAAGGCTGTAATGAGTTCAGGAGCTGAGTGGCCCTGGCGGAACCCAAACTGGGCGTCAGTTAGCAGGTTATTGCTGAGTAAGTGCCGCTTGATAGCACTGTCGATGACACCTTCCATCATTTTGCTGATGATTGAGAGTAGACTGATGGGACAGTAATTGGCCGGGTCGGATTTGTCCTGCTTTTTGTAGACAGGACATACTTGGGCAATTTTCCCCATTGCCGGGTAGATGCCAGTGTTGTAGCTGTACTGGAACAGCTTGGCTAGGGGCGCAGCTAGTTCTGGAGCACAAGTCTTCAGTACTATTGCCGGAATGTTGTCAGGACCCATAGCCTTTGCAGTATCCAGTGTCTTCAGCCATTTCTTGACATCACGTGGAGTGAATTGAATGGGCTGAAGACTAGCATCTGTGATGCTGGGGACCTCAGGAGGAGGCCGAGATGGATCATCCACTCGGCACTTCTGGCTGAAGATAGTTGCAAATGCTTCAGCCTTGTCTTTTGCACTCATGTGCTGGGCTCCACCATCATGGAGGATGGGGATATTTTTGGAGCCTCCTCCTCCTGTTAACTGTTTAATTGTCCACCACCACTCACGACTGGATGTGGCAGGACTGCAGAGCTTTGATTTGATCTGATGGTTGTGAGATCACTTAGCTCTGTCTATCGCATGTTGCTTCCGTTGTTTGGCATGCAAGTAGCCTCACCAGGTTGACACCTTATTTTTCGCTATGCCTGGTGCTGTTCCCGGCATGCTCTCCTGCACTCTTCGTTAAACCAGGGTTGATCTCCCGGCTTGATGGTAATGGTAGAGTGAGGGATATGCCGGGCCATGAGGTTACAGATTGTGGTTGAATACAATTCTGCTGCTGCTGATGGCCCACAGCGCCTCATGGATGCTCAGTTTTGAGTCCTGCGGGATCTTCCCTTTTTATTTGTCTACCTTGACGACATCCTGATAGCCAGCTCTACCAAAGAGGAACACGTCTGCCATCTCCGCACCCTCTTTCGGCGCCTCAGCCAACAAGGCCTCATAATCAACCCGGCCAAGTGTCAGTTCGACCTATAACAGATTGACTTCTTGGGCCACCGCATTACTTCAGAGGGCGCAATTCCACTGCAGTCAAAGGTCGAAGCAATTACAGCATTCCCAAGGCCGCAGTCCACCAAGGCTCTTCAAGAATTCCTGGGCATGGTGAATTTCTACCACCGCTTTGTGCCCAAGGCAGCACGACTCATGCAGCCCCTCTACGAGGTCCTCAAAGGCAAGGCCGGAAAGGATACAATAGCCTGGACGGTCGAAATGGACAATGCTTTCGCCAACACAAAAACTGCTCTAGCCAATGCAACTATGTTGGCGCACCCTCTGCCAGGTGCCACCATCGCCCTTACCACCGACGCTTCCGACTATGCCATAGGCACTGTGCAGGAACAGTGGGTCAACGGGACGTGGCAACCACTGGCATTTTTCAGCCACCAACTCCGGCGCAACGAACGCAAATACAGCACTTTCGACCGGGAGTTGCTGGCGCTGTTCCTGGCTATCCACCATTTCTGTTTTTTGTTGGAAGGATGTCCCTTCACTGCGTTTGTAGATCACAAACCACTGACCTTCGCCATGGCCAAGACCGCCGAACCGTGGTCAGCTCGACAGCAGCGACAGCTAACTTTCATTTCAGAATTCACGACAGACGTCCAACATGTAGCTGGCAAGGAAAACTTGGTAGCTGATTGCCTTTCTCGCGCGACCGTACGGGCGGTCCAGCTGGGCATCGATTATGCCCTCATGGCTACCGATCAGGCATCCGACCCTGAAACACAGGCGTATCGCACCGACACCTCAGGCCTCCAACCGACCGATGTGCAATTCCACGCTGCAGGCACCTCGTTATTCTGTGATGTCTCCATGGGAGATCCCCGCCCGATCGTTCCAGTCGCCTGGCACCGCAAAGTTTTCGACGCCATACGTGGGCTTTCGCATCCTGGCGTGAAGGCATCTCAAATATTAATGTCAGCTAAGTTCGTCTGGAGAGGAATGCATAAGGATATCCGCGACTGGGCTAACACCTGCATCATCTGTCAAACGTCTAAGGTGCAACGTCACGTTAAGGTCCCATTGGCCACGTTCGCAGTACCAGAACATCGATTCGACCATGTCAACGTGGACCTCGTCGGGCCGCTTCCACCGTCGCAGGGGTTCACACACATCCTCACCATGGTCGATCGTACTACTAGATGGCCAGAGGCAGTTCCTCTGGCATCTACTATGTCCGCTGATGTCGCCAGAGCATTCCTCTCCTCGTGGGTCGCACGTTTCGGCGTTCCGGCGGACATTTCTTCAGACCGCGGTCCACAGTTCTCTTCCGAGCTCTGGAACGCTGTGGCCCAGGGACTCGGCACCAAGCTTCACCGCACCACAGCCTATCACCCGCAAGCAAACAGTTTGTGTGAACCTTTCCACAGATCGTTAAAGGCATCGCTGAGGGCCAGCCTCCAAGGCGCCGGATGGGTGGATAAGCTTCCGTGGGTCATGTTGGGTCTCCGCACGGCACCCAAAGAGGACCTGCAATCGTCCGCCGTGGAGCTCATGTACGGCCAGCCACTCCGCGTACCGGAAGATTTCCTGCCACTTCCAACTGAGCCGTGGTCCGCAGCCGAACAACTCAGCAGCCACCGGGAAACAGCCAGGGCTTTTGCGCCTATCCCAACTTCGCATCACGGCCTTCCATCTTCACACGTACCAGCGGAGCTAAAGAATGCTGAATTTGTATTCATTCGTCATGATGCCCATAGGGATCCGCTCAAGGCCACTTACACAGGCCCTTTTCGCGTACTGGAGACAGGCGGCAAGAGTTTCTCTGTAGACATCGGTGGTAAACCCGACCACATATCCATTGACCATCTCAAACCGGCACACCTGGACATCGACCAGCCAGTAGCGACTGCACAGCCACCACGACGTGGTCTACCTCCCGCTGCATCCACGCCAGACTGAAGGCTTCCATCTGCCAGCCCGCCCGCTGCTCAACAACGTCCACTCCAAGAATACAGGAGTCGCTCTGACAGGCTTGTCAGACCTCCTAGTTGATTGACTTTTACTGTTAAAGACAATTCTGGGGGGGCGCATGTGGCGGAGCCACCAGGGGGACTCTGATCTAATGTACATAATTATCTTTAACAAATTATTAGCTACAGAATGAATCTGTATCTTTGTTCATATCATTGCATGTACATAGCGCGGTCCCTTTAAGAATGAGACCAAATGCGATGACGTCATCACGTTGATTATGTGATCCTCCAGCGGCGGGAAAATGTGATGACGTCATGACGTCAGGCTGGGGAGCCGCCCTAGCCAGTCCTCGTGGAGCCAGCAAAGAGTACAGACCTGTAATGTAGTTCTCCTGTGTTTTCGTTTTAAACTCTGTTGATTAGTATTAAACATCATTTGTTTGATAGACTGACTTGACCTCAGTCCTTTAGTTAGGAATCTAGCCATTCCTACAATACTATAAAATAAGTAAACTTTTAAACAAAGTCAAAAATTTACCTTTACCAAGATAGCTGATAAATATGCATTTGAGAGAGCAGACTGCTGCAGAACTCTTCTTCTTCTTAGGCAGTCCCTTGGAACAGAGGATGTCTTGCTTCCACATTAAAAATGAGTTCTCAGGTGACTGATGAGTCCAATGCGGGTCCTACAGTCTCTGTCACAGGTGGGGCAGACGGTGGTTGATGGGGCGGGTGGGTGGGGTGCTTGGGTTGACGTGAGCTCCTTGCGCTGCCTGCGCTTGGCTTCTGCTTGCTCCCGGCGAAGAGACTTGAGGTGTTCGGTGCCTTCCCGGATGCTTCTCCTCCACTTTGTGTGGTCTTGGGCCAGGGATTCCCAGGTGTTGGTGGGGAAGTTGCACTTTTTCAAGGATGCTTTGAGGGTGTCCTTGAAGCATTTCCTCTGCCCACCTGGGGCTCTCTTGCCGTGCCGGAACTCCGAGTAGAGCGCTTGCTTTGGGAGTCTCGTATCGGGCATGCGGACAATGTGACCCGTCCACCGGAGCTGATCGAGTGTGGTCAAAGCTTCGATGCTGGGGATGTTGGCTTGAGCGAGAACACTGGCGTTGGTGCACCTATCCTGCCAATGGATTTGCAGGATCTTGCGGAGGCAGTGTTGATGGTACCTCTCCAGTGCTTTGAGGTGCCTGCTGTACATGGTCCATGTCTCTGAGGCATACAGGAGGGCGGGTATTATTACTGCTCTGTAGACCATGAGCTTGGTGCCGGGTTTGAGGTCCTGGTCTTCAAACACTCTCTTCCTCAGGCGACCGAAGGCTGCACTGGCACACTGAAGGTGGTGTTGGGCTTTGTCATCGACTGCTGCAGAGCTACCTAGTGGTCAAAGCATGGAACTACAGACAGATTGAAAACTTTTTAATAGTCACGAGCTTTTGAGATTGAAAAGCATGACAAAGGGCTGGGTGCTGTAAATGGGGAAACCCTATTTGAGTACCACCTACAGATATCTCAGGTAATTACAAATGTGCCGGTGCCGATACAATTTACAGTAAAAAGTCCATAAACTATGTAGACAAGTGGGAGGAAAACCTGTTTTAACCATTTATCTAAAATATAGTGAGACTAGAAAATGTAAAACTCCCAAAAGCCTCACTATGAAAGATCACACTATGACCAACATATCATTCACAGCAGCCTAAACAAGCTTCAGCAGCTAACAGAGCAATACTTGCCTATTCCAAAATGAACCAATTCAAAACATTGCCAATATGGTGACAAATACCTTTCAACCTTTATATTGGTATTGAATATGCTTCTTTTCTGAGCTCTTGAGGCAACAAAACAATTTCAGACACTATACCTAAATGTAACAAAAAAAGATAGAAATCACAAATTGTGCCTAGTTGAAATGATGAAAGGATAAAAGATTGATTCAACTTTGTGCTTTTCCCTTCAGTGGTTGCATGTGGAGTTAAATGGAAAAAAATAGCCCTGGGAAAAACCGTTTCAAGATCAAATAAATACATTAGACCTTTTAGATAGCTGTCTTTGGGAGCTTGACAGAAAGCCTGTTATGCAGCATGTTACAAGAGATGTCTTACAGTGTTTTCCAATTTGTGTTTTATCAGTTTAAAATATATTAGAAATTTATAGTGAAGTGGTACTGTATTTTTAAAGTTAAAGATACCGTTTATGAACAGTACTAGTACAGAAAAAAATAATCATTGGACATTCTGTTTTTTATGCCTAGAATATAGGTAACAAAGAATGCTTTTCAGCTTTAATAGAAGTAGAAATAGGTTTTAGTGTGAAATTAATCTACTTATTCACTTGTTTACTTAGTCATTGGCACATTTAACAAAATACTTTGGATATTTATGGTGAAGTACTTCAAATACCTTAAAATGTGTACAGTGTGCTTATTGATGTACTGCAGTGCCTAATTACATTTTCTGTTTAATAATAATGGATGTTGCCATATATTCAAAAGATTCACTTTGCACCTAACCACATAATCAGTAGTGGTTAATTGGCAGCAGGGAACAAACGTACATTACTTGTTAATAGCAAGAGTTATTTGTAGGTGCTCATAAATCATCTACTGAACAACACAGTAACTGAACTCCTGATGGAGCACGCCAAAATGTTAATCTTAGTATACAGCTTTATTTATTAAATATACCGAGTATTCTTTATGCTTTATCCCATCTTTCATCCTACATAAACTTGAACTCATCCAAAACTTTGCTGCCCATTTCCTAACTCGTATCATGTCCCATTCACCCATCACCCCTGTGCTTGCTAACCTACATTGACTCCCGGTCCAGCAACGTCTCTGTTTTAAAATTCACATTCTTGTTTTCACATCCCTCCATGGCCTCACCCCTCCCTATCTCTGTAATCTCCTCCAGACCCACAGAGATCTTTGCATTCCTCCAATTCTGGCTTCTTGAGCATCCCTGATTTTAATCGCTCCACCATTGGTGGCCATGCCTTCAGTTGCCTGGGCCCTAAGATCTGAAATTCCCTCCCTAAACCTCTCTGCCTCTCGACCTCTCGCTCCTCCTTTGAGATGCTCGTTGAAACCTACCTCTTTGACCAAGCTTTTGTTCATCTGTCCTAATAGCTCCTTATGTGGCTCAGTGTCAAATTTTGTTTGATAACGCTCCTGTGAAGTGCCTTGGGATGTTTTACTGCATTAAAGGCACTATATAAATACAAGTTGTTGTTGTTGCTTCCTTAAGTGAGAATGGTTTATCTCATAGGTCAAGAGCCAGAAAAACAAATTGTATACCAAGAGCTACAAGTTTCAAACATATTTGGATCTTCACTGATATTTCATTTAAAAACAAGTATACTGTACAATAAAAATAGAAAACAACACCATTAATGTGACTTTAGATGTGTTTGCAGGATTTGCCTCTCTAGTGGCTTTGCCAACAGATGTGTAGTGGGTGAGATTTCTAATTGTCCAGCATTGGCCCAATGCATATTTCCTAAGTTCAGCCTCAATTAAATATTTCTAATGTCTCCTGACAGCATTCCCACATGTCCTTGGAAACCTGCCACTGCGGTGGAGGAGCAGGAATTAGCAGCTGCTGTAGGGATTTGATGCCGACAGCAGCTTTAAGAGCTAAGCAGCCTATACAACTGAGGACCATGTTGGTGGCGCCACTGTTGCTGCCAAATTTCAGCAGTGGCGGAATGTTGAGCATAAGTCCCTCACTCCATTGTTGTGCCTACTATGGGCATTTGGGAGTCAATTTTCCTCTCGCCCCTCTGCAATTGATGTGGAACACACCAGAAGTGCACTCTTACCAAACACACCTGAACCCTGCCTTCATTTGATGATTTATATATAGTGGGTGTGCGGTGAGCAAGCCTAGCGCCCTGTCATTGGACCCACTCTCATTATTGGAGAGTAAGTTGTTTTGCTGCTGTGAGCCTTAAAAGCAGCAGCTTAAAAATGCTGTGACTTTGTGAACAATGTGGCAGACTGCTTTTATAAGCCCTTTTTGTCTCTATTGTGGCAGGTTAAATTGGTAAGTCCTTTTTTTCTGGCCAT
Source organism: Somniosus microcephalus (assembly GCF_052327205.1). NCBI lineage: Eukaryota > Metazoa > Chordata > Chondrichthyes > Squaliformes > Somniosidae > Somniosus > Somniosus microcephalus. Next base: position 181,631,472 of record NC_140987.1, on the reverse strand, counting down.
TTGCATTTGGTGTAGATTTATTCCTGTGGAAGTTGTAATTCATGTCCGGCTAGTACTAATTGGCTCAGAGCATAAATAAGAGGGAATATTGGCCCTGTCCAGCCTGCCCCTCCTGCTGAGGTCTTTACAAAAACTGCACTGCAGTCGTGTCCACTGCAACTGATAATCAATTAAAAACAGAAAATGCTGGAAACACTCAGCAGGTGTGGAAAGAGAAACAGAGTTAACGTTTCAGGTTGATGACCTTTCGTCAGAACTGGAAAAAGTTAAAGATATAACAGGTTTTAAGCAAGTGTAGGGGCAGGGAAATGGGAGAGGGGAGCAAAGAACAAAAGGGAAGGTCTGGGATAGGGTGGAAGACCCAGGAAAAATTAAATGACAAAAGGGATGATGGTGCAAGGCAAAAGGAGATGGTAATGATCCAAGTAAAGAAACAAAAGATGGGTCTAGAAGAGGTGTAAATGGGAAAAGCATAATCATCAACAGCTGCCGTCTGAACAAATGGGGGCAGAGGTTATGATCTGAAATTGCTGAACTCAATGTTGAGTCCGGAAGGCTGTAAAGTGCCTAACCGAAAGATGAGATGCTGTTCCTCGAGCTTATATTGAGCTTCATTGGAACAGAGTAGGAGGCCGAGGATAGAGAGGTCAGAGTGGGAGTGGAGCGGTGAATTAAAGTGACAGGCAAACGGAAGCTCGGGGTCACACTTGCGAACTGAATGGAGGTGTTCCGCAAAACGGTCACCCAATCTGCATTTGGCCTCCCCATTGTAGAGGAGACCGCATCGTGAGCAGCGAATACAGTATATTAAATTAAAATACTACAAGTAAATCACTTTTCACCTGGAAGGGATGATTGGGGCCCTGGATGGTGGGAAGGGAAGAGGTAAAAGGACAGATGTTACATATCCTGTGTTTGCACGGAAGGTGCCGTGGGAAGGGGGGTGGCTGTTGAGGGTGATTCAGGAGTGGACCAGGGTGTCCTGGAGGGAATGGTCCTTTCGGAATGCTGAAAGGGATGGGGAGGTGAGAGGAAGGGAAGATGTGTTTGGTGATGGGATCACGCTGGAGGTGGCGGAAATGTGGAGATGATCTATTGAATGTGGAGGCTGGTGGGGTGGAAGGTGAGGACAGGGGGAACTCTATCATGGTTCTGGGAGGGAGGGGAAGGGGTGAGAGCAGAACTGCAGAAAATGGAACAGACACAGTCGAGGGCCATGTCAACCACGGTGATGGGGAATCCTTGATTGACAAAAAAGGAAGACATATCGGAAGCACTGGTAGGGAAGGTGGCATCATCAGAACAGATGCGACGGAGATGGAGAAACTGGGAGAATGGATTAAAGTCCTTACAGGAAGCAGGGTGGGAGGAAGTGTAGTCAAGGTTGCTGTGGTAGTCAGTGGGCTTATAGTGAATATTGATCGATAGCTTATTCCCAGAAATGGAGACAGAGAAGTCGTGGAAGGGAAGGAAAGAGTTGGAGATGGACCATGTGAAGGTGAGAGAGAGGTGGAAATTGGAAGCAAAGTTGATGAAATTTTCCAATTCAGGGCAAAAGCAGGAAACGGTACCAATACAGTCATCAATGTACCAGAAAAAGAGGTGAGGGAGGGGGCCTAAGTACTACTGGAACAAAGAACGTTCTCTATATCCCACTAAAAGGCAGGCATAGCTAGGACCCATGTGGGTTCCCATAGCAACACATTTTACGGGGAGGATGTGAGTGGAGTCAAAAGAGAAGTTGTTCAACGTGAGAACAAGTTCAGCCAGGCGGAGGAGGGTGGTGTTGAATGGGGACTGGTTGGGCCTCTGTTCAAGGAAGAAGTGGAGAGCCTTCAGGCCATCCTGGTGGGGGATGGAGGTGTAGAGGGATTGTATGTCCATGGTGAAAAGGAGACAGTTAGAGCCAGGAAACTGGAAACTGTTAAGTTGGCGGAGGGCATCAGAAGAATCACGGATGTAGATGGGAAGAGACAGAACAGGGGAGAAAAAATAGAATCAAGATAGGAAGAAATAAGTTCCGCTGGCCAAGAACAGGCTGAAAGGATGGGTCTACCAGGACAGTCCTGTTTGTGGATCTTGGGAAGGAGGTAGAAGCAGGCAGTGCAGGGTTGGGGGACTCTGAGGTTGGAAGCCATGAAGGGAAGATCTCCAGTGGAGGTGAGGTCAGTCACAATCTAGGAAATGATAGCTTGATGTTCGGTAGTGGGGTCATGGTCCAGGGGAGGTAGGAGAAGGTGTCAAGAGAGTTGCTGTTCAGCTTCCGCAAGGTTGAAGTCGGTTCGCCAAACAACAAAGGTCATCAACTGAAACGTTAATTCTGTTTCTCTCTCCACAGATGCTGCCTGACCTGCTGAATATTTCCAGCATTTTCTGTTCATATTTCAGATTTTCAGCATCTGCAGTATTTTGCTGCTGCTGATGATATTGATTTTGTTGGTGATAGCAGCAAAGGGATCTTACTGTAGGAAGTGCAGCAAAGGAGGGAAGTACTATTTTTCCACCATGGCTATATAGTTTCCTAGGCTATGGGCAGAAGAGCATGGTAAAAGGTGCCCACTGAATTCTCTTATTTATGCTCTGAACCAGTTACTGCTAGCATGATCGCTTACCTACAATACATGCATTCCTTCACTTTCTTGCACTTTTTCATGGGTATCCATGATGCTCCACTGTGCACTTTCCTGTGGTGCATTTCACTGGTGCACAAGTTTAACCTGAATTGGGACTTTGTTGTCAGCAAAGAAAGATTAAATTCCCCTTTGTCCCTTCTCAGCACATTCCTGAAGGACTGTATTCAGGCTGGAGTTGGCATCCATCAATATTAGTCAATAGATGCCCTTGAATCTTCCAATACCCTCAAAATTCCCTCTGGATCTGTGCAAAGCCATACTATCACATTTGGGGTGTTCACCACCTTATCCGTCATTAACTTGCAGTTCAAGATGCACCAGATCCACAGATAAGCCTGCCAGCAATAAAATATTATTTGTGAAAAGATGTGCGGCAGCAGTTTCAGAAGTGGCCAGAACAGGCACTCTTGGCAGGGCTTTTCACCATCCCTCCAATCCTATCATCACCACCACCCAGTTTCATGGGTCAGGGGTCACGTGATATGCAGAGCAGGCTCTTGGTAGGATTCTCACTGCCAAGAAACAGCCCACCATTGCAGAAGAAGAGAACACAGTCGTGTTGCAGCAGGTCTGCCACTACAGCACTAAAAGAGCCCCAAAGATGAAGAAACCTACCAGATTGTAAGCCTAGAGCAAGGCCAAGCCCTACAAAGGTGAGGACCAAATTCTGGGCTTTATCGCTGCTACTCTGTGCCCACCACCACCTTACTCCAGGCAGTCACCCAGGGAGCAGCAGTAAAAGGGAGGAACAGCAGCAGAATCAGCCAGGAAGCCCAGACTGATGCACTCAACAGCATTTTCATACAGTGGCTGGGAAGGGGTGGCCAACAGCAGTCCGAGCAGGGCAGTAAAAGGGAAATGCAACTCAGTGTGGCATCATGGGTTGGTCTTACTGCCTGATTTCCCCCCCTTTCCACCGTTATCACGGATAGTGGAAGAAAATCCAGCCCATGATGCGATCCAACACATCATTGATGAAGACATTGAAAAGCATGGATGAGAATGGGTAATCTTGCTTCTTTTCAGAGATATAAATTTAGTGATTCTCTCATCTACCCTTAAAAAGGTCTTGGAACACAATAACATCCTGGATCAAATCTAAGATTTTGCCATGTGCTCTCATAGCTTCCAGCTATATGATAGCTACACGAGACACCATGTTAAAAGCTTTAGTTATTCAACTGCAAATTGACTGAAGAGGTGGCAACTGTGAAAATATGAATTTTATTTCCATATTTGGCAAAAAAGGTTTATACTCTATTTTAAAAATGAATTGGGTCAGGTAACTGGTGTAAGTGAAGATCATAGCATTCAAAGAGATCTGTATAAGATCCCAGAGGGACCCTGGTTCCAAATGATTCGATGTTGACCCATACTGGGGACAATGACCTAACTTTATTCAGCACAAACAAGACTTAATACATTACAGTATTCGAGCAGCAGTTTACAGAGTATAATTGAGACTTATATTACCACTTATACTCTGGGTAGAAGCCACAACCTTGTGTAAGCTGCACCCTGTGTCTCTTGTCTCTCATCTCTCCTCGTCTCCCGGGTGTCTCCTTGATTCGTCCTGAAATCTTTTACTCCTGAAATCTTCTATAATTTGTTGCTGTTAAGACCCCCTTCTTATACCCTCACTCTCATTCAAAACCTATGGAGTCCTCCTGAACCAATCACTGGCTGACACCCAAACCCAAAATACAATCATAAAGATGCCACGTTCATAGCACCCTAGCATATGCAGGTTTTTGATCTAATAACACTCTTAGATCATCTGTTTTTGACCAAGACTCATATCTGGGGTAATTATGGCAATACAAAAGGAATATGTCTCCGAAGGTTGAGACACGGCCCCTGCTGTTGGCCTTTGTTTTTATAATTCACTGCGGATGTTATAACATTCCAGCACAATGTTAACTGCAGCTAACCTTGGTTCCCAGGCTAGCTGTACTCTGTGTCGCGTCCTTACTGTTGGCTAATATCCAACTTTCACCCACAGCCTCACTATTCGACTATAGCTATCCTCTTTCTCACCCCAGGTTGTCTGGTTACAGCTTACTCATGGACGTTTAAGCATAAGAAAAAGAGTTACATGTTATATATAATTCAGGTTATCATTGCATACAGTTGATGATTACAGACTTTTATATTTAATTCTTACACATGATTATGGCCCAGAAATTTGGGTCTCCACGGGTGAGTACGCACGGGGTACTCACCCGTAGACCGAATGGAATTGCCGGTTTCCTGCATGCACTGCGCATGCGCGGAAACCGGCACTTCCGATCCTCTGAACGAAGAGGTGCAGAGGTCGAACGCGCGCGCAGGGGAGGCTGCGCGTGCGCTTTGAACTTAGGGTTTTTTTGCAGGTTTTCCCGGGATGGTAAGCCTGCAGGATTTACACATTTAAAAAGCAGGCGTAAGGCCTGCTTTTTACAAGGTAAGTGGTCAATTAATTAAAATTAAAACATTTTTTCCACAGGTTTATTATTTTTAAATACTTTAAAGCAAGGTAAGTTTATTTTTAGCCCTGTTATAATATAAAATTATTTTTTTCAAAAATTTAAATTATTGTTTAAAATAGTTATTTAATGTAATTTATAGTTTATTTAAAAAGTGTGATTTTTAAAAAAAAATTATTTGAAAGTTTACTGCTATTTTGGGCCCATAGTATTTATACGTTTTGACAGGTCTACCTGTCAATCTTATGAATGGACTTTTCCCTCCTCCGATTGGCTGCCCATGGCTCACGTGATCCCAGGGGACGCATCGCACTAACTACGCCCCTGGGACATGCAAGCACAGCGCGCTGGCAGCTGGGCCAGGCCCCGGAGTGGAATTCCACGGGGCCCTACAGCTCAACTGCCGGCGCACTAGGTAAGTGCAGGTCGGGGGCTTGCACCCGCGGGAAGCCCCCAACCTGAATTTCTGGGCCATTAAATCCATTACTGATGAATATAAGACACTGATGATTATAAGATAGTAAAGAAAGTATTCTAAAAAACAACTAATCCATGATAATTTTATATCTGAATAAATTGGATTTTAATGTGACTCAATGTAAGGAAAATGTGAAACAACCTGAAATGAAATTGCCTTAATATAGTGCTTCCCACATAACAGAACTCTCCCAGAGTGCTGAACTGTCTACACAACAAAGACTGGAGCCCATTGGCAAAATGTGATCACAAAGAATTCACTGAAAGTATCCATTCAATCAACAAGATTAATGAAATACTAGGATGCACCTCAAGGACATCTGATAGCAAGTAAAAGCAGATTAGTTTAACCCTTTATAATAGTGGGAAAATTAGAATATGGAGGGAAAATATTCAACATGAGCCATTGTAACAAAATCGTAAACCTGTTCTTTGTGAACAGGTCTACAATTTCATTACACATAGGACACAGAGGAAATCTTCCGACATTGTGTCCAGTTGTGGTACCTCATCTCCAAAGGGATATTGAGATATCGCAACAGGTTCAGAGAAGAATGACCAACATAATCTTGGGATTCAAATTTAATACAAAATTATGAACAAAGACTCATAGGGGTAGATTTTTTATTTTACTGCAAGGGCATTAATCATCATCTAGATGGGGAGCAAAAGGGGATTACACGCCCATCGTGGAATCCACCTGATTTTCTTTCATTTAAGTTAATGGAAGGAAATGTGTGTGGATTTCTTAACAGATGTGCAATCCTCCCTGCTCAATTTTCCTCTTTGCACTCCACCTAGGTGATGCTTAATGCCCACGTGGTAAAAATAAAATTCTATCCCATAGGGCGCAATTTGCTTAACTGTTCTCTCACCTCGGCTGCTGCTGCCACTGAGGTTGCACTTCGTAGAAGCACTAGTTTACGCAAGAGCACTTATAGATAACCACTAAGGATAAGCACCAGGGTGAATAGTTCAATATTTGTAAGTGCTGTTGGTTGTGTAGTGTTTCCCTTGTTTGTTTTTAATGTATATAAAGAGTGATGATGGTACTTGTGTAGTGGTGGAATTGGTTGTCTTTTTTATTGTGATCTTCATGGAGAAGGGGTTGAAAGGATTGAGTGCTGACGATAGACTGCCTGATGCATCATAAGTCGAGGAAGGTGCATCATGTGGCAACAGTGCTCTGGAGTCTGATGGTGGAGCACATCTCTCAAAAGTGCTCTTCAATTAGATGGCGGCGAGCGTCCCTCCCAGGTGCGGGCCGTCTATCTGGAAGTCTCTGGTGCTCCCCCTGGTACTCCTCCTTCTGCTCTTGTGCCTCCTCAGCTTGACCCTTTGGCACAATTGCTGGTGGTAATGACTGATTTCTCATGATCGCCAGATTGTGGAGCATGGAGAAAATCACCACGGATCTGGACATCTTCTTGGCCGAGTACTGCAGAGCACCTCCTGACTGGCCAAGGCATCTAAACCTCTGCTTGAGGACCCCAGTGGTCTGCTCAATGATATTCCTGGTGGCTGAGTGGCGCTCATTATGTGAGTGCTCATCTGGTGTCTGAGGGTTTCTCAGGGGAGTCATGAGCCATGGAATCAGACGGAATCCCTTGTCACCTACTAGCCAGTCATGTACATTGCATTGGGGCTCAAAGATCTGCAGGATGGATGATTGTCTCATTATAGATGCATCATGGCAGCTCCCTGGATAGCAGGAATTCACCTTCATGATACGCTGCCGGTGGTCACAGACAAGCTGTACATTAAGGGAATTAAATCCCTTCCTGTTCCTGAACACCTCTGAGTTTAAATGAGGGGCTCGCATGATCACATGTGTACAATCAATGGCACCCTGGGCCATGGGGAATTCCACAATCCTGTCAAATCCTAAAGCTCTCTGCCTCTGGTCTACTCGGCAATAAGGAATATAGTCATTCCTCAGAGCATATAGAGCCGCAGAAACCTCCCTTATGCAGAAGTGCACAGAGGATTGTGAGATGTGACTTATATCACCTGTGACAGCCTGGAAGATTCCAGTGGCATAAAAATTAAGTCCTACTGTGACCTTGACTGTCACAGGCAATGTAGCCCTGGCTGTGCTGCGATGTCTTGTGTCTTCGTTCCACGAGGCCACAGATCTCCCTGTAATGACCTCCTTGGTAAAGCGCAGCCTCCTCATGCACTGGCCTTGGGTCATGTGAATGTAGGAGTAGTGCTGTCTGAAGACCCTGGGTGGAAAGGGCCTCCTGCTGAGAGGCCTCCTGTCCCTCTCTCCTGCAGCAGCTGGTGCTGCTCTGCCTGGCCTCATTTCCTCCTCCAATTCCTCATCCAGATCAAGGTGGACCCCTAGCAAATTGTCCATGACTAAGCAGTCCCTTTCTCCTGGTGACTCCTATAAAGTGTCTAATAAAATACAGTAGCACAGCACTCACTCTTTTTAGGTGAAGTACTGAGAGAATATCCAGGTAAAATGTTGACAGAGTGTTGGTGAAGTCTTGACAAAGTGTCCCAGAAAGTTTCCCAATGCGTCTCAAGAGTCTTCTTCCAACGCAATGTAGTCATAGTCGATCTCAATCAGCAAGTGAACAGTGAAAGCTAAGCATGGATTTAAGTAGCGCTCAAAATCCTCAGCAACAACTTGTTTAATCCTGTTCAGCTAGTCGCTGTTAGGAGAGGTCATTAAATGAAGCATTACCCACCAAAATGCCGTGCAGCCTCTTTAATGAACGCTAGCAGGCAATTTAACTGTCAATCAGCCCCTTAACGATCTTCTGGGCAGCTGTTCCTAGCGCACACTTCAACTCCTTTACCAAGGTGGTGCATTGCGCTAAGTGTGAGCTAAACTGGCATAGCAGCTTAAGATCCCATCTTGGCAACGTCAGAGGCTCTTTAGCACCTAAAGTATTCAGCCAAAATCACCCTCCCTTAATTCTATAAATATATTAGAGCTGAAACTCTACAGTGGCAGCACAAGCATTTTTTCAGTAACACATTCCATGTTTCAGAAATGGAGAGGGGACTGCCCCAAGTTTCCAGAGGTCCCCTCATTTGCATACTACTGATGCAGTCCCAGCAGTGTGCATCATGTTCTGGGAGCGTGGAGGTTCGGGGGAGGGGGAGCGTGGCAGGAGCACTGCTTGTCATGATACCTCTGCAGCTATAAATTTGCTTAACTGTTCTCTCACCTCTATCTTCAATGCCCTTGTCCTCAGCAAATTGATCACTGTTGCCCACGTCTGTCATTCCCTCGTACAGTCCCATCTTTGCTCCCTAAGGGGCAAACATTCATGAACACTGACTTACTTCAAGTACTAATGTGCTTTGCTCTCCTGCTAAAAGTGCACACTATTTCAGGATCATCCTAGAAGACAAGAATAATTCCAGGTTCCTATTTTCTATGACCAACCACCTCCTTAAACCCCTTTCCCATACACCCTCCTCCATCACCTCTAATACCAATTGTGAGGCGTTTGTAGATTTTGTTTCCCAAATCAAGGTCATTGGTGCAGCTGCCTCTGCTGTATCCCTCCTTCTTGCTACCCATTCCCTCAGCCCTCTACCTACTACAGCCTTGAAGCCCCATATCCATTATCAAGCTCCTTTTAAAAGGAGTTACTTTCTCCCTTATGTCCCTCTTGCCCTCTCCCAGCTAATCTCATCCATAAGACCCACCTTGTCATTGCTTCTCAACTCTGTGCATATCCCTCACATAACCCTATTTGAATCCCTCCAGTCTGGATTTCACTCTTCTCATAGCACTGAAAAGACCCCAACCAAAGTCATCAACGACATGTGACTTTAGTGCATTATCCCTCCTTGTCCTTCTCGGCTTCCACTGCATTTTAGAAATTCAACGACACTACCCTCCTCCAATGCCTCTCCTCCTTTGTCCAGTTCAGTGGGGTTGCAATAAATTCCATTCCTACCTTTCTGAATGCAGCCAGTGCACCTCAACAACAGCTTCTCTTCCTACAGCACACCGTCGCCTCCATTGTCCCATAGATCTACCCTTAACACCTTCCTCAGCACCATGCTGCCACTTGGCATGATCATCCATAGACATGGGATTAGCTTCCACATGGATGCAGATGACACCCAGCCCTATATTTCCACCACCTCCCTCAATCTCCTGATAGCCTCTGTTTTTTCAAATTGCTTGTACACATCCAGTCCTGGATGAGTCGCAAGTTCCTCCAGCTCAAAATGGAAAGACTTAAGTCACTATTTTCAGCCCCCACTACAAACTCCATTCCATTGCCGCCGATTCCATCCCTCTCCCGGCCACTGTTTCAGGCTGAACCAGTCTTACCATCCTGTTCAGCCCTGAGCTAATTATTAGATCTCAAATCTTCTCCCTTCTAAGTCTGCTTCCTCAATACTGCTGACTCTGCCCCTACCTCAGCCATCTTATCAGTGAAACCCTCATACATGCCTTTGCCACTTTACACTCAACTATTCCAAAATTCACCTTGCTAGCCTTCCATCATCCATTTTCCTTAAACTCCGACTTGTCCAAAATTCTGCTGTCCATATCCTGTCCCACACAAAGTCCTGTTCACCCATCAACCTGTCCTCACTGAGCTGCATTGGTTCCTCGTCCCCCATACCTTAAATTTAAAATTCTTATTCTCATTTTTATATCTTTCCATGGCCTTGCCTATGCTATCTCTACATCAAGGCCTATACCTATACACACCCCCACCCCCCCTCCCACCAAACACTCTGTTCCTCTAATACTGTCTAATACTGGCCTCTTGTACATCCCACTTCCTTTGTCTCACCTTTTGCGGCAAGGCCTTCAGCTGCCTTGGTGTCATATTTGACGCTGAATTGAGCTTCCGACCACATATCCACAGCATAACAAAGACTGTCTACTTCCACCTCCATAACATCGCCCATCTCCACCTTTGCCTCAGCTCATCCACTGCTGAAAACCCCATCCATGCCTTTGTTACCTCTAGACTTGACTATTCCAATGTACTCCTGGCTGGCCTCCCACATTCCACCCTACGTAAACTTGAGGTCATCCAAAACTTGGCTGCCCGTGTCCTAACTCACATCAAGTTCCATTACCCCTGTTCTCGCTGACCTACATTAGCTCCCAGTTAAGCAGTGCCTCGATTTCAAAATTCTCATCCTTGTTTTCAAATCCCTCCATGGCCTTGCCGCTTCCTATCTCTGTAATCTCCTTCAGCCTCACAAACCCCCGAGATATCTGTGCTCCTCTAATTCTGCCCTTTTGAGCATTCCTGATTATAATCGCTCAACCATTGGTGGCCGTGCCTTCTGTTGCCTGGGCCCTAAGCTCTGGAATTCCCTGCCTAAACCTCTCCGCCTCGCTACCTCTCCTTCCTCCTTTAAGGTGCTACTTTAAACCTACCTCTTTGTCCAAGCTTTTGGTCATCTGCCCTAATTTATCCTTATGTGGATCGGTGTCAAATTTTTTTTTCTTGTCTTAAAATACTCCTGTGCTGCACCTTGGGATGTTTTACTATGTTAAAGGCGCTATATAAATACAAGCTGCTGTTGTTGTTGTTGTTGCCTGGGTCCTACTTTTTAAAATTCCTTCCACCTTTCCACCTCCCTCTCCACTTTAAAAAAAAATCCTCAAAACCACTATTTTTACAAAACTCTTTGGTCACCCCGTTATCTCTCATTTTTTGGCTCTATATCTGTTTTCCATACGCGTAGTCTGTGGAGCTCTTTGGTGTGATTTTTACATTAAAGGCACGATATAAATGGAAGCTATTGTTGTGTTAGCACAGAAATGTGCAAATGCTACTCCTTAAAGTGACAGCTGCACTTACTGTTTGCTGGAAATTGCTTCATTCTGCTTCTTCTGCTGAGTAAGTTGCGAGATCAGACAGGGGTCTGATCATTCCCAGAGATAAAGAGGGCAGCTCAATATTCTGAGAAACCCTGGAGGTCATGCTGAGGGAGGAGGTGGCAAGAAGGATTGCACTTTTTTGGCTGTAACAGGCACCCTTCTCAGAAAACAGAGTCAGGGCTGTCTGGGAAGAGATTGCAAAGCAACCAAATACAGCTTCTGCAATGCTTATTCTCCCAGATAGCAAGGGTACTATAGTAATCATGGGTGACTTTAATCTATATTTAGACTGGCCAAACCAAATTAGCAATAATACTGTGGAGGATGAATTCCTGGAGTGTGTACGAGATGTTTTTTTAGACCAGTACGTTGAAGAGCCAACTAGGGAACAGGCTATCCTAGATTGGGTATTGTGCAATGAGAAGGGGTTAATTAAGAATCTTGTTGTGCGGGGTCCTTCAGGGAAGAGTGACCATAACATGATAGAATTCTTCATTAAGATGGAAAGTGAAGAAGTCCAATCTGAAAATAGGGTCCTAAATCTAAACAAAGGAAACTACGAAGATATGAGGAGTGAGTTAGCTATGATATATTGGGGAGCTTCATTAAAAGGCATGACAGTGGATAGGCAATGGCTAACATTTAAAGAACGAATGTATGAATTGCAAGTTATACATTCCTTTCTGGTGCAAAAACACAAAAGGAAAAGCGGCCCAACCATGGCTAACAAAAGAAATTAAGGATAGTATTAGATCCAAAGAGGAGTCATATAAAGTTGCCAGAGAAAGTAGCAAGCATGGGGATTGGGAGCAGTTTAGAGTTCAGCAAAAAAGGACCAAGAGATTGATTAAGAGGGGAAAGAGAGTAAATTTGCAAGGAACATAAAAGCAGACTGTAAAAGCTTCTACAAGTATGTAAAAAGAAAAAGATTAGTGAAGTCAAATGTAGGTCCCTTACAGTCAGAAACGGGAGAATTTAATGGGGAGCAAGGAAATGGTCGAGCAATTAAACAAATACTTTGGTTCTGTCTTCACGGAAGAGGACACAAATAACTTCCCAGAAAAGCTAGAGAGCCATGGGTCTAGTGAGAAGGAGGAATTAAAGGAAATTAGTATTAGTACAAAAATAATGCTGGAGAAATTAATGGGACTGAAAGCCAATAAATCCCCAGGGCCTGATAATCTGCATCCCAGCGTACTAAAAGAGGTAGCCATGGAAATAGTGGATGCATTGGTTGTCATCTTCCAAAATTCTATAGATTATGGAACAGTTCCTGCAGATTGGAGGGTGGCAAATGTAACCCCACTATTTAAAAAAGGAGGGAGAGAGAAAACAGGGAACTACAGACTGGTTAGCCTAACATCAGTAGTAGGGAAAATGCTAAAGTCTATTATAAAGGATATGATAACAGGACACTTAGAAAATATCAACGGGATTAGACAAAGTCAACATGGATTTATGAAAGGAAAATCGTGTTTGACAAACCTACTGGAGTTTTTTGAGGACGTAACTGGTAGCATAGGTAAGGGAGAACCAGTGGATGTGGTGTATTTGGATTTTCAGAAGGCCTTTGATAAAGTCCCACAGAAGAGGTTAGTGTGCAAAATTAAAGCACATGGGATTGGGGGTAATATACTGGCATGGATTGAAAATTGGTTAACAGACAGGAAACAGAGAGTAGGAATAAATGTGTCTTTTTTGGGGTGGCAGGTGGTGACTAGTGGGGTACCGCAGGGATCAGTGCTTGGGCCCCAACTATTCACAATATATATCAATGATTTGGATGAGGGAACCAAATGTAATATTTCCAAGTTTGCTGGCGACACGAAACTAGGTGGGATTGTGAGTTGTGAGGAGGATGCAAAGAGGCTTCAAGGCAATTTAGACAAGTTGAGTGAGTGGGCAAATACATGGCAGATGCAGTATAACGTGGATAAATGTGAAGTTATCCACTTCGGTAGGAAAAACAGAAAGGCAGAGTATTATTTAAATGGTGATAGATTGGGAAATGTTGATTTACAAAGGGACCTGGGTGTCCTTGTACACCAGTCACTGAAAGCAAACAGGCAGGTGCAGCAAGTAGTTAGGAAGGCAAATTATATGCTGGCCTTCATTGCAAGAGGATTTGAGTACAGGAGCAAGGATGTCTTACTACAGTTATACAGGGCCTTGGTGAGACCACACCTGGAGTACTGTGTGCAGTTTTGGTCTCCTTACCTAAGAAAGGATATACCTGCCATAGACGGAATGCAGTGAAAGTTCACCAGACTGATTCCTGGGATGGCATGACTGTCATATGAGGAGAGATTGGGTCGACTAGGCCTGTATTCACTAGAGTTTAGAAGAATGAGAGGGGATCTCATTGAAATGTATAAAATTCTGATAGGGCTAGACAGACTGGATGCAGGGAGGATGTTTCCCCTGGCTGGGGGGTCTAGAATGAGGGGTCACAGTCTGAGGATACAGGGTAGGACATTTTATGACTGAGATGAGGAGAAATTTCTTCACTCAGAGGGTGGTGAACCTGTGGAATTCTCTACCACAGAAGGCTGTGGAGGCCAAGTCACTGAATATATTTAAGAAGGAGATAGATAGATTTCTAGACACAAATGGCATCAAGGAGTATGGGGAGAGCGGGAATATGGTATTGAGATAGAGGATCAGCCATGTGTAGGGGGGTGGCGTGTGCCCAGTCAGCTCTGCCCCTGACTGTCCCCGAGTGGTTCGAATCGCTCACACACACCTGGGTTCTAGACACCGGACTTAGGTACAGGCGGCGATACAGAAAAACGAGTAGACAGCTGGTTCGATGCAAGAAAACTGTAATTTTTATTAAAGGCAAAACAAAATCACAATACTGAGAATTACTAGGATAATTACAGGCATATAAAAACCAATACACTTATTTGGGAATGGGGAACACACGGCACATCGAGGGAACAAACACATTAAAATCCCCTTATCCTTATCCCACGCCCAATACCTAACTAGGTTAAGCTATGAGGGGCCAGGGATTCATGCTCACCAATTCGAAACCTGTTGATTTTTTAACTGGTTGTGAGTTTTGGGGTCCACTCTTGCTGTCCTTTGGGGCGTGTTGTTGTCACGTGATCACAGGGCGCGGCGATGGAGTTGTTTGTGCGAAGCACCCTCCTTTCCCTCCGTTAATGTCTTCGTTGATTCGCGATGGGTCTTCTTCTTCTTCCTCTGGCGGTTTGGTCGCCGATGGTTTTTATTGCGGTTGGGGCTCAGTTGGCGGTTTATATTGTCAATATGCTTTTACTACCCATTCTTCGAAAGCCAGTTTATTCATCAAACACCAGCTTATAACTTGGCTGTTTGTCCCCCAACGCGTCTTTCCGCTGCCCTTCTCTGCCTTTACCGGTTTACCGTTTTCTTCGTCTCCTCTCGTCTCGTCTCATCTGCCTGTTTGTGGCCCCGTATGTCCTGTGCTTGTTTGAATCGGGTCTCGTTCTCCTCCCGTGTTCGGCCCTCAGTGTAGTAATGGGCGTCCTTGATGTTGAGCGGCGCGGGGAGCGAGAAGAGAGCCCGCCACGAGGCCAGGGCAAGAGCGAAGAGCACGAGCGGCAAGAGAGGGAGTCAAGAGGCAAGAGAGAGAGAGATTGGCTACCGGTTGGCCTACATTTATACCCGGTTCTCCATCCCTTATCTGCGCGCCAAATCAGGTCAGTCCTTTGTCTAACTTTTGGTGGGCTCGCCCAAAGTGATTACGGTCATCTACTTTAACGGCTTTTGGGGCGGTTGTCTCCTGGTTTAATGGCTCCGATATCCTGGCTGTTTGTTATTTATGAAATTTAATTGTCCTTATCCTGGCTTGATGGCTACTGTGAGCTGTTACCGATTACGTATGCAGATACTTAATGGCCTCGATTAGGCCCATTCTGACTTGATCTGTTCCAAGGTGAAGAATGCATATTCTGTGTTTACCTAGCTGTCTGGCTTCACAAAGTCTTTCACAGATTCATGCATGTTAGGTTTCGTTTCAGGTTTTGAAAGTGCCTGCCTTTTTGCAGGGCCTTGCTTTTAAAATCCTGTACTTTTGGTCACGAGGTTGCAGAAGCCATTTTGGGTACCCTTTTTAATAACTTGTCCATACACGGTCCCTTTATCCATAACTTTTGGGGAATGTGGGAATTTTGAGAACCCTACACTCCCCCCTGTTGATACTAAACTCGCTTTAAGTATCATCCTGACAAGATGAGCAAAATTCCCGATCCTCCATCGTCAATCTTCCCCTGTAATTACCTATCTATGATCCCACGAAACATGCATTTCCATTCTGTAAAAATGTAGTGTACATAAGCATACATAGACAGATTACAGGCGTTTACACACATCCAAGCATGGAGGGGTCCAATACCCCCCTGCACCACTTGGTACACACAGACATACTCAGCTGCATGTCGACCCTATGCCTCTGGGTCCATCCGCAAGAGAGGAGGTGATGGCTCTCCATGCACAGATGCTGGAGTCTCTGGCAGGTTTTGTCTCCAGGGTCGCTGCGAGTGTGGAGCGAATGGAGGAGTCCATGGCGAGCATGAGCACAGTCTTATTGGAATCATTGGCGCATGAAAGCATCACCACGGAAAGGATGGCTACCTCTGTGGTAAGGCTGGCTACCGCCGAGGAGAGGAGGGCTGCAGCCGAGGAGTGGAGGGCTGCGGCCGAGGAGAGGAGGGCTGCTGCCGAGGAGAGGAGGGCTACGGCCATGGAGGAGCTTAGTCGCCAGGGTATCGAAAACATGGTGAGTGCTCAGAATAGAATGACATCTCTTGAGGAGCGATGGGCATCTATTGAGCACTGAAACCAGACTTTCATGGAAGTCCCTCTGAGCAGGACTTCCAGTGCAGAGACGGGTCCCCATGACCCCCCTGATGTGCAGCAAGGTGCTCTCCAGCCACTTGCAGGCACTGAGGGGGAGCTGACCCATGAGAGGGAGGTTGTTGGCACACCTCAAGGAAGTGGGGGCTCCTCTCCACACACTCACACTTCCATCCCACTTCAGTGCCCTCGGTCAGAGCCCCGCCAGAGTCCACACCCTAGTGAGATAGGAGTCTCAAGCCCTGCACAGCCGCAGGAGCAGCAGACTGCTGGTGAGCCCTCACAGGCTCGCCACCCCAGAGGACGCCCGCCAAAGGTGTCGAGACAGGAGCAGCAGGAAAGTGAGCAAGAGGCCTCCACATCTGCTGAAGCATCAGGGGTACCACTACGTAGGAGCACGCGTAAGAGGAAAATAAAGCACCACTAATCACAAGGGTAGTCACTTGGGTGAAAAGTCTTGTATATAGTTTTAATGCCATCAGTTTCCTGTACATAAAAAATCTGGTGGCAACTGCTGCAGTTATGGCGTCTGTCATTTGGCGAATGGGGATATCACATTGAGGCCTTAGGATTACTTGCAGATGTCAGCAAGCTGGTCAAATAGGTAGAAATGCGCAGGCATGGGCCACTGTCCACGGTCAGTTAAGAAGCAGCGAGGCTACAGTGTAAGATGTACCAGGCTATGCAAATCTGCCCAGGATGAGTGCGTTCCTTGCATTCCGCCCCCAATGTTCTCGCGCACTGGTGCCGCTGGTTGACGGGCCTCTGCAGGATGCTCGTTTCCCTCCTCCTCCTCCTCCTCCTCCTCCTCAGCATCATCCTCATCCGAGGCGGCTCTGTGAGGAACCTCTTGGTCCTCAGGAATCGGCAAGCCCACGACGCAGTGCCATGTTGTGAAGCACACAGCATACCACGACGATTTTGGAGACCCTGGCTGATGAGTACTGTAGGGCTCCACCTGACCTATCGAGGCATCTGAAGCGCATCTTTAGCAATCCGATGGCTTGCTCGATAATGCATCTGGTGGAAATGTGGCTGGAGTTGTAGCGCTCCTCAGCTTCGTTGGCTAGTCTCCTCAACAGCGTCATTAGCCAAGACCGCAGGGGATATCCCTTGTCTCCAAGTAGCCATCCCTGAAGTTCGTTTGGCGGACTGAATAGCGGAGGCACAGTAGACTGGCGTAGTATGAAGGAGTCATGGCAGCTGCCAGGGTACTTGGCACAAACATGCAAAATCACCTTCTTGTGGTCACACACCAGCTGAACGTTAAGGGAGTGGAAGCCCTTGCGGTTGACAAAAACTCTTGGATTGCGGTGGGGTGCCCTAAGGGCCACATGTGTGCAGTCAATGATGCCCTGCACCCTTGGAAAGTCTGCCAGCTGAGCTAATCCAAGCGCTCGCGCCCTCACACTTGTGTGATCCCTGGTGAAATGGATGTGATTGTGTGCGAGGGCTAAGAGGGCATCGGTGACCTGTTTGATGCAAGTGTGTGCGGCCACCTGGGAGATGCCGCTGATGTCTGCTGCTGATCCCTGGAAGGAGCCTGAGGCATAAAAGTTGAGTGCGGTGGTGACTTTGATGGCCACTGGTAAGGAGTGTCAACCTGGTGCTCTTGGCTCCAGGTCTTGCTGGAGCATTGCGCAGATGTCAGTCACTACCTCTCGCGAAAGTTGGAGCCGCCTTTGGCACTGCTGCTCAGTCATGTTGAGGTAGCTCACCCTGTGTCTGTAGACCCTGTTTGGGGGGTATCTCCTGCGCCGATGGCCTTCCATGCGCTGGCTCCTTCTGGCCTGTGCTGCCTCAGGTGGCTGAGCCGCAGCCTTTCACTCCTGCTGGTGCTGCTGTTGCTGGTGCTGCTGTTGCTGGTGCTGCTGTTGTTGTTGGATCTGCTCCAGCCTCCTCTGCTGTTGGAGATCCTCTAATGCCAAGAAGGGAAGGAACAAAAGGCCTCCCATGCTTCTGGCAGATGCCTCCGTTGAGAAAGCACTGAGTGAGGGTGGTGAGAGGGGCTTCCCAGGAGCTCCAACCTTCCACAGCTATTCCTAAGCCTTCAACAAGTTGCCCCAAGCCTGGAGCAATAAGGTCCTGCAGCCTACCAATGCTGTCTGATTAAATCTCTTAATTCCTGATTGACCTGCAGCTGAAAGTAAGCAAGCCAACATTGTTCACGCCAGGTTTCATCAGCGGTGTTCCCACCAGGCGTGGTTTACGTGGGGAACGGCTGAAAATTGCAAGGGCCCCTTAAAATTGGATTACAGCTGCCAATTATTGATCATTAGGCTCCCGACGACCAGTCCCATCGGCTGCGGACGGGACTGATTCGGGTCGCGCTGAAACACCGGGCCGAAAGTTGGGCGGGGCGGGGAATCGGGCGGGGGGGGAATCACGACCCCCTATTTCTGTGATTTTCATCCCCCGTCCGCCTGAAACCCCGCCCGACGGCTCCGGGAAAATCGGGGCCATGGTGTGTGGTGTACAGTTCGGTTTTGTCGACATTGGCAAAATCTAACTCGTAAAATTTCCTAAACATCTCCTTTAACAGGGTCTGGTATAGCTGTTCTGTCTCTTTGGGGCACCACTCTGGTAAGTGCACCTCGGTGAGATTTAAAATCACAGAGGCTACCGTGTAGTATACCCCCTGGCACAGCACCTGATCCATAGGCACTAGTACCAGCCCATTCCCTGGTCCCTTGGTGGTGGCGGGGCACCCCTCCCTGTGTGTCCTTGCTGCCTGGGTCGTGGGCAGGGGCTTTCGAGGGTGGGTCACAAGCTCAGTGGCATTAACTGGGATCGGGGAGTATGGGACCGTGCATGCCTTCAGGCTGGAATCCCACTTCATCCCCTCTCCGGCGTCTTGCCACTGCCGGTGGAAAATGATGGATATGCCTGTGGGGCAGACCTTCTCTGACCCCCACATACAGACATAAATCCCTTGATCTGGTTCCCACCACTTGTCCCAGCACACACTCAATCCCCCGTGAGTCCCTGTAATCGTCCGATGGGTATTGTTCCCCAATCGTTCCCACCTTACTGCGGGGTTTCTCATATACTTGCTCAGTTTTCTGAGCCACCATCATCTATCCAAAGGAATCTGTCCCTTGCATGTTAAACATACACGTTTCCCTACGGTGACGCTAACCCTTGTGGTAACGACCTGTACCCTGGGGCACAGGAGGGAGGCCTCCCCGTACGTGAACCCGGTCTGGCTGGAGTACTGAGACGAATTGGACCCCAGCCACCCTGGCCACCTTCCCTCGTGGAAGTAGACAGCGAGCTCCTCCACGTCCCGTTTGCCACTTCCATCAGTTACTGTAGGTGCTCTATCTCCTGAGCACCCATAGATGTGGGATTCCTCCACGTCACCTCGCTTTCCAATGCTCAGCCCTATCAGGGTGAGTAGGATTACGCCCCCCTTCATCCTGAAAGCCTTTCTGCAAAGAGATACAAGAACATATAGCCAGATCCCAAGGATATTCTCTGGCTTGGGTGAAGCATAGTCGGGTCTTGCGACCTCGACTCAATATAAACACTCTTAACAAATTACTACTTATTTAAAACGACCCATCACCTCGTTTAACTTAAACCAAACACCCAAACTTCATAATACCTAAAATTAAATTACCTAAATTATATCCATCCGCCGTCCGTCTCCGGGCGGCCAGCCTAATTCCTGTTTGGGCTGCGGCAGACCGCTCCCTTCAGTGTGGCCGCACCGTCCTGTACTTTCGGTCCTTCCCAGCCTGTGGCTGCTGGCTGGGGACCTCTGCCTTCGGACCGATCCCTCACTCGAGAGGCGGCCCTTTTTAAATGGGGAGCCGGTGACCACAGTTTCCTTGGCCACAGTCCGTCGGGACCTTCTAGGGACTTTGGCGGGTGGGGGTTTTCTGGCTGGTGGGCCTTTAACCTGAGCCACTGCCCCCTCCGGTGTGGTTTGTGGACTTATCACTGCCGCTGGCCAGCGATCTTCTTCCTCAGGCTTTACCTCTCCTGAACCTGGGCTAGGAGCAGGTAACTCTTCGCAGCCTGGTGCTGCAGGCTGAGGGTCTCCGGCCTCAGGTCCCAAATCTGGGTCGGGGGCGGGGTCTTCACCCTCGGGTCCCTCCTCATCTAAACCTGGGTCAGGGGCGGGGTCTTCGCCCTCAGGTCCCTCCTCAGCTAAACCTGGGTCAGGGGCGGGGTCTTCGCCCTCGGGTCCCGCCTCATCTGGATCCCAGAAGAGTGGGGGAGTATCCCAATCGGTGGGCGGGATGGCCCCTCCCCTTAAACAAGCCACAGCGCCTGCCTGTGCAGTCTGTGAACTTGTTCCCGCTGCAGGCTGAGGATTTCTGTCCTCAGACCTTACCCCAACTGACTGTTCTCTCTTCTCGGGTTTAAACAGTTTACACTGATTAATATGGAACCATTTGGTGCACCGAGGCATCTTAATGGCGTATACCATGGGGCTGGCCTTGTCTACAATGCTGAAGGGCCCCATGTATAGCGGTTCTAGACTTCCTACCCGAGCATAGTTCCTCACCATGACCTGATCTCCTACTTCCCACTCGTGGTAGTTTCGGGGCTCTAACAGCAATCGGTTGCTCCGATGCTGCTTTCCCATTTGTAAACATGCTGTCCAAGCAAATCGTGTACGGGGTGGGGAAGATTTCGGGGTGTGTAACGACGTACACTACCGTGGACAGTTCAGCCTGCTGGACACTCATGGTGCTGGGGAGCTTAATTGCCAGGGCAATGTTTGCCGCTGGGTCATAAACTCCACACCCTGTGTGTCGCTCACTAGCAGATACCGTGCTGGAGCCATCCACATAGATCTCGCGGCCCGTGGGATGTATCCCGGCCCGTAAACCTATGTTCACTTCCCAAACCCCTTCTATGGAACACCGGTGGGCTGTCCTAGGATATATCAGGTTGGCTGCGAGATTTGGCTCGCAGAGACCTTTCACCTTAAGGTCCATCTGTGAGAGGAGCAGGGTCCAGCGAGCAATGCGGGCACTGCTCACCGTCCCATCCTTGATCCTCCCATCCAGGAGCATCTGGGTGGGTGTGTGGTGGGTGAGGAGGGTGATGGGAGAGGTGCCTGTGAAGATTAGCGATCTTTTCACAGCCCAATGTGTGGCCAAGAGGTGCCGCTCACAATTGGAGTAGCTCCTCTCCACCTCCGTGAGTATCCTGGAGGAGTAGACCACTGGCCTCAGCCGGCCATGCCACTCTTGGAGCAGCACAGCACTCAGGCTATCCCCGCTGGCTGCTACCTCCAGGAAGAACTCTTTCCCCCAATCTCTGGCCCCTAGGGCTGGTGCGGTCTGCAGAGCCTCCTTGAGCCTGACAAATGCTGCCTGGCAACCCTCATCCCAAACCCACTCCACTCCCTTGTGTAGGAGTCGGAGCAGAGGAGCTGCTGTGGCTGCATAGTCTTCAGTGAAGTCTCTGCAGTACCCGGTTAGCCCTAAAAGTGACCTCACACCCGTGATTGTATTGGGGACGGGTAACTCCTGTACCGCCTCCCTCCTAGCCTTATCTATGGCCCTTTCCCCAGCGCGTTACGTCAGGCCCAGGAATTTCACCTCCTGCTGGCCAATCTGCGCTTTCTTCGGGTTTACATAAAAGCCCTCCTGCCTGAGCAGCTCCAGCAGTTCAGCCAGTAACGGGCCATGCTCCTCTCTCGAATCGGTGAAGAGGAGCAGGTCATCCACGTACTGCACCAACTGTCTGGGCTGGCTGAAACCCTTTAAACTATTCGCCATGCACTGGTGGAAAATGCTGGGGCTGTTGTGGAAGCCCTGAGGCAAACAGTTCCAGGTGTACTGTTGCCCTTTAAACATAAAGGCAAACTTGTACTGATCCTCCCTCCTTAAAGGGATGGACCAAAAC
Organism: Somniosus microcephalus; assembly: GCF_052327205.1. Lineage (NCBI taxonomy): Eukaryota > Metazoa > Chordata > Chondrichthyes > Squaliformes > Somniosidae > Somniosus > Somniosus microcephalus. The sequence continues at coordinate 181,609,363 of NC_140987.1, read as the reverse complement.
CCGTTGGAAATATCCAGTACCGTGACCGTGGTCGCAGATGCTGGGATACTTCCTATCAGGTTGGCAACTGCTGCTACCGTGGGTGCACAGGCTGGGATGTTGCTGTTGAGCACCCCATAGTCCACCGTGGCCCTCCAGGAATTGTCCGGCTTTCTAACCGGCCACAGTGGAGAGTTTACGTGGGTGGCTATCGGTCTCGGGACTCCCTGTTGCACTAAGTAGGAAATGACTGCTTCCGTGTCTGGCTCCGCTTCCCTGGGGAAGTTATACTGTTTCTGTGGTCGGGCCATGGGGTCCCCGTCTACGCTGACCTCAAACCCGTTGACCCTCCCGCAGTCGTGTTTGTGCGTGGCAAATGTGGCTAAGTGGGCGTGCACAAATGCCTGGAACTCTTTTGGGGTATTGCTGACCATGAGCTCGAGGTTATAACCCTCTTTGGGCTTCAGGGTGCACAGGGTCCCCTTCCCTTCTTTCCCTGGGATGACTACTACCTCGCCATCCTTTCCTGTACTTGCCCCCCATAGGCAGTGGTTTCTTAAATCCACCAGGATCCCGTGGCCCACAATAAAGTCAGCTCCCAGGATCCCCTTTCCACCCTCCTGTTCCCACTTCATTAGGATACAGGTCCACTTAGAGCGGAGTGTACCCAAACAAATGGAAAGCGGGATGGAAAATGAGCCGGCCTGTTCTCTGCCTGTGAATCCTGCCAGACTGTATGGGACCCCGCTAGATAGAGGCGAGGTGGTGGGGTTAGCTGAGTGGACCATGGTGCATGATGCCCCCCATATCCAACAGATAGGTCCCCTTCACCTTTTCTATCTCCATCTCCATGAGGGGTCTCTTCCATACGTCGTACCGCAGGGAACACAGGTAAACAGGCTGCGCTGGCTCTAGTCATGGCTGTGGGTTGGATGGGGCTGAAGGGGTCAGAGTACCGGTAGCGGCGGCTACTCTCCCCTGGCCAGTCATTAAGGACCTCATGGTGTCCAAAAATGACTCGACCGCGGCGGGAGGGATTCCTGCCTCTGCCTTTTGGGCTGGGGCTGTGGAGTTCTTTCCCTTGCTATCTTTCCAAGAGTTTTTGCACTCCTTCCTCCAGTGGCCATCCTTCCCGCACCCGTAACAATTGAGCTTATTGCTCGAAGGGTTATTCCCTTCCTGATGCCACTCCTTCCTACCCTGTCCGGGTTTTACCTCATGCACCTTCCCTTTGGTGGGTGTACATCGGTTCCCCTACCGTTCTTGTAGGCTAGGGTCAACTGTCTGATCACCGTAAGTTCAGTGGTCAGGGGATTCTTGGGGTCGAGCCAGGCTTCCGCCTTGGCCCGGACCTGTGGCAAGCTGTTTGCCACCAGGCAACGGAGCCAGTGGGCCAGTTGATCCCCATTCAGGAATGCCCGGTTAGGTGTCCCCGGACAGGCACTCCGGTACACCGGCCATAACCTGTCCGCGAAAGCTTGCGGGGTTTCCCCTGCGAGCTGCACTGTCTTCTCCACATGGGAAAAAGGACTTCCCTCATTCATCCCCATGGCCTCCAGAACTTCATCCCTGAGCACCTCATACCCGCCTTGCCCCCTCTTACACTCATCAGAGAGGGATTGGAGGAGCTTACTCTCCAAAGAGAACAGCAGCATTTTAGCCTGCTCGGCACCATCGCATTCGTTGATGCTGGCTGTCTGTTCCACTTCCCTGAAGTGGACCGAGGTGTCTCCTTTCTCGGTGAGCCTTGGGATATGGCTCACCATAGCCCTAAGCTGTTGGGTGCTATAGGGTAATACGAACTGGTTTTGGAGGGGTCCCTCTTCCTCGCCATCTACGGGTGGGCCGAACCTCCGATGCCAGGCTGGGCACATCGGTCCTGGTTCTAGCCTCTCCCACAGGGGTTGTTCCACCTCCGCTTTGGCCCCTGACTGTGCCCCTCCTTGCTGCCAGACCTCGCTAAAACCTGGCACTATGGGTGGTGGTCGCGGGACCTCCTGTTCCTCAACCGGGTCGCCCCTTTGCACTACCTGTGGTGTTTGAACCGTTCTCCCCTCATTCCCTGTGAAATCCGCCTGGCCTGCCTTCAGGCTTATGAGGCACACCATGCCCTTTGCCTTCCTTAGGGCCAGGCTCCGATTTTCTATCTGTTCCTTGCAGGGGCCATGATCTGCATTTTCAAACCCCTGTTCGCTCGCTAACTTATAATCTGCTTTTACTTCCTTTACTTTCTCCTCCTGCTCCCTTACTTGTCTCGCTAGGCGGGCGTTCTTTTCCCGTAACCTCAACTCGTTACCCTTGGCTTCGGTGACTTGGCACTGTAGGTGTTCCAACCTGGCCTTATGTTCTCCCATTAACTGAACCCTTTCCTGATTCAGGGCCTGCAATGCTACCAGTAACTTCACCCCTGCTAGAGCCTTGTCCTGGATCTCCAGGGCTGACTCCTTAATCTTGGCTGCCTATGCTGCAACGAGCCTGTCCAAAAGCTGGAACTGCTTTTTGAAGCACATCAGCCAGACTGCTTTCTCTAGGGACTTCTTGTGCTCCTTTCCTTCTGTCCACTTATCTGCGGCATCTATCGGACGCCCAGCCTTTAACAGAGTGGTGATCCACTTCTTTGTGATATTCACCTTACTAAACACATAATCAGAAATCCTTTCCTCCATCATGGTTTGCTCTTCCGAACCACTGTCTACTGTATCGCACCCCTGTTGCCGGTGTTCTGCCGCGGTCACCATTTCTGTAGGGGGGTGGCGTGTGCCAGGTCAGCTCTGCCCCTGTCTGTCCCTGAGCAGTTCGAATCGCTCCCACATCCATGGGTTCTAGACACCAGACTTATGTACAGGCGGCGATACAGAAAATCGAGTAGACAGCTGGTTCGGTGTGAGAAAACCGTAATTTTTATTAAAGGCAAAACAAAATCACAATACTGAGAATTACTAGGATAATTACAGGCATATAAAAACCAATACACTTATTTGGGAATGGGGAACACATCGATGGAACAAACACATTAAAATCCCCTTATCCTTATCTCACCCCTAATACCTAACTAGGTTAAGCTATGAGGGGCCAGGGATTCATGCTCACCAATTCGAAACCTGTTGACTTTTTAACTGGTTGTGAGTTTTGGGGTCCACTCTTGCTGTCCTTTGGGGCGTGTTGTTGCCACGTGGTCACAGGGCGCGGCGATGGAGTTGTTTGTGCGAAGCACCCTCCTTTCCCTCCGATAACGTCTTTGTTGATTCGCGATGGGTCTTCTTCTTCTTCCTCTGGCGGTTTGGTCGCCGATGGTTTTTATTGCGGTTGGGGCTCGGTTGGCGGTTTATATTGTCAATATGCTTTTACTACCCATGCTTTGAACGCCAGTTTATTCATCAAACGCCAGCTTATAACTAGGCCGTTTGTCCCCCAACGCGTCTTTCCGCTGCCCTTCTCTGCCTTTACCGGTTTACCGTTTTCTTCGTCTCCTCTCGTCTCCTGTACTTTTGGTCACGAGGTTGCAGAAGCCATTTTGGGTACCCTTTTTAATAACTTGTCCATACAGGGTCCCTTTATCCATAACTTTTGGGGAATGTGGGAATTTTGAGACCCCTACACATGATCATATTGAATGGTGGAGCAGGCTCGAAGGGCCGAATGGCCTACTCCTGCTCCTATTTTTCTATGTTTCTATGTTCCTATAAGGAAGAAATTCACTATCTCAGAGATGTTTGCCATGGTAAGCAACCATGTAGTTCTTTTCTCTTCACAATGCTTTGCGATGGCATGCCTGATACACACACAAAATCTGCATACTCACCTGCGAAGCTTCCTTGGGGGAAAAATTTGTGTTCACCACGGCAACTGGAGATAACGGCCACTGAAAATGGCTGCAGCGCTAATGGGGCAAAGTTCGTCTGGGGGGCAGGAGATTGTTGGTGCAGCGCTTACTTGCCGTAAAACACCTTGCAATGCCGTCCTGGTGGCATTGCTGGAATCATCCAAGATGAAGTTCCTGTGCAGGTGCGGCATTGCAGCTTCCCACTACCTCTAGAAGCGAGGCTGTGGAGCTCGCAAGGAATTGTGGGTAATGAAGAGGTCTGCAAATTAAAGGGGCCATGCACTCTGAAGCAATACAAATTAAAATGAAGTGAGACAATGTAGTTTTCAGCCCCTTCTGCCTTTTAAAAAAATATTTAATATTAAAAGTCCCAAATGTGAATATTCAGCTCTTAAAGCTGAATTCCCTTTCCAAAATTGGAAAAATGCCTCAGCACTAACAGAAATGGTTCAGCAAGCCAGGGAAGGGCTACCTAGGATCTCACATGCAGCAATCCAGCTTTGTGCAGGGGGTCAACACTGCAAGACTGGCCCTCTACCCACAGGGGCCTGGAGGCCCTCCACAAAGAAGTATGTGGGAGTACATCACCAAGGCCGTCACTGTCAGCAGTGTCACCCCCACCACCTGGTTCCAGTGCCCAAAGAAGCTTCGTGATCTCAGGCCACTGGTCAAGGTCAGTGAATGCATCTTCAAAAGCCATCTCCTACCAACTGCACCACTAGCCTCACACACTCCTCAATGCATGACCTCCACCCCCAATCACTCACCTACCTACAATATGCACCAATCACGAGACACATCCTCATTCTTAGCCTCACCTCACCCCCTTGAAGGTGACGGTGCAGGCCATTCTTGGCAGGGGCATGGCTGAGCCCTTGCCCAGTGGTGGGGCTAAAGGATACAAGATGCTGGTATCCTCATACGTTATCATCCTTCTGGCATGCACCTCGATTTCACACTCCCAGCCACCAGCTCTTTGAGGTTGTCCTGCAAGGCCATCTGCAGTGTCCCCCACTGAAAGTCAACAGCCTTCCACCAGCCATGCTGCAGCCACTGGGGTAGCACTGCATGAAATCAGAAGGATAGGCAAAAGCACACACAAGACAGTCACTAAGGCAATGCACAAGGGTGATTAGTTAATTTCTTGACATCATATTGGATGGATAGATGTATAAAATTGGATTGGAAAGTTTCCTTTGTGGTGGCTTTTATTTCAGCATTGTGGCCAAGAGGATGCTGTATGCATCCTCTTGGCCACAAGAGGGAAGGTAGGGAGTGGGACAAATGTTGAAAGGGGAATTGGGGCTGTGGTCACTGGTACCGCAGGCGAATGATTTGATTCTGGATATCCTGGCCAGAAAGGGGTTGTCTGGGTTGCATCCTTCCTTCTGCTTCCTCCTCTTCTACTTTCTCTTCTTCTACACCTTCCTCTTCCCTCTGCGAGCAGATGCTGGAAATCTGAAATAAAAGTATAAAATGCTGGAAATACTCAGCAGGTCAGGCAGCATCTCAACCTGAGACGTTGGGCTGGATTTTAATTCCCGAGGCGGGTTGGAGTCGGGTTGCGTGGTGGGCGGGTTCCAGAGCCACTTCCAGTGGGATCAGCTGCTGATGTCCGATTTTGATTCAATGAGCTTGTTAATTTCAAGGAGGCGCGCTGATCGGTCCAATCAGTGGGATCGGGTCGGCTGGCAGTCTCTGATGATGTCATAATAGCAGCTGCTTTTAAAGCTGCCATTCAGCCTAAGCCTTTCTCTTGTGGATTCCTGGACTTGATTTATATGCAATGATGATGACTTCTTCTAGAGGCAAGGCAGCTCCTCGTTTTAATTCTGAGTCTCTCCATTTTTTCTTCCCTCCTGATAGCTGAAGGAAGCCTCCTCAGCAGACCAAGGCAGCCTGGCTGCGCATTGCTCAGGAGGTGAGCGCAAGGTCCATATATGCATGCTCATGGATCCAGTGCCGCAAAAGGTTTAATGATTTTGTGCTAACATCAAAAGTGCTTCCCTTCTCTTCTCATCACCAGCACTCTGCGTTGTAAGCTTCCTCCTTCACATCCCACCTTACTCTTACTTCCCTTGCACCCTTTCCTATCCATCTGTCTCTGCACTGAATCACTTCAGCATCCTGCCTATGCACCCCTTAGACTCGCTCTCACGGTCATGCAGTGACAACTAACAACGCACAGAGAGCTAACTTCCCCTTGGCACCTTACCCCATCTTCGTCTCCCTCAAAGCTTCTATGGTAGGGATTATTGACCCTCACTCCATCACTGTGGCTGAAACACCACTTGTGTCCCTCCTTGCAGGAAATGATAGCCCACAATAAAAGGGAGAGAGCAATGACTGGAGGAGGAACACCTACCCTAGCCACATTGACCACCGCTGAGTAGGCTGCAAACGAGATTGTTGGCGGTGGCGAGGACCTGGAAGTGGGCGATGGAGAGACGGGCACACTAGAGGAAGCTGGTGACATAATAGAGTTTCATCCCTCTCAGAATGCAATAGCATATGATGTTCATAGACAATCACGTTGTATCATCTGCTCAAAAGGATTTGTTGGCTACATCAATATCAGATGTCTAAATCATGCCTTTACTCTCCCACAGGACCATCGAGCGCCCCCTTCCCCATGAGCCAGGACGAAGAGCCAGACAACTCCTCAGAGGAACCTTGGTGGGGCCATCGCGAGTTAGAGTAGTGTTGCCACCTAGTCTATCACAGCGCACAAGTGAGCATCAGCAGATGGTGGAGACAGCGACAGCAGTGGAGAGTCCTCGGCGGAGGTCGCAGGACTCTCCTAGCTCTGCTGAGCTGCATGCAGATGCTGTGCCTCTGGGGCCATACAGAAAAAGAGCAGCTCAGGAAATACAGGAACAAGTGCAGGTGTCTCTGGAAGGGTTTGCCTCCAGGGTTAGTGCGACTGTGGAGAGAATGGAGGAGCCCATCTGTAACATCAGCACTACCGTGGTGGAGGCAATGGCGCATGAACGCACCACCATGGATAGGATGGCAACCTCCATGGAAACGATGGCTACCTCAGTGGAAAAGATGGCTATGGCCATGGAGGAAATAAGTCGCCAGAATCAGGAATACATGGTGACTGTTCAGAGTAAAATGACATCTCTGGAGGAGCGATGGGCAGCTATTGAGCAGAGAGACCAGAGCTTCATGGACATCCTTTTGATGATGACTGCCAGTGCAGGTAGGGGTCGTCATGGCCCCCCTGAAGTGCAGCAAGGTGCTCTCCAGCCACTTGCCAGCACTGAGGTGCGGCTGACACGAGAGGGATGTTGTTGGCAGGACAGAAGGAAGTGTGGGCTCCTCTCAAAGCGCTCGCACGACCATGCCACTGCGGAGCCCTCGGTCAGAGACCCACTTTGCGGAGACAACTGAGATGGCCGTTTCAGCCCCTGCACAGCCTCAGGAAGAGCAGACTGTTGAAGAGCCCTCTCAGGCTCCCAAACCCAGAGGACACCAGCCAAAGGCGTCTAAGCAGCCGCAGCATCTTAGTCAGCAAGGTGCCTCTACATCTGCTGAAGCCACAGGGGAAGCACCACGTAGAAGCATGCGTAAGAGAAAGATTAAGCACCTATAGTCACAAGGGGAGTCTCTTGGGTGATTTATCTTGTTTTTCTGACTGTTGCTGGTTTATTATCCTTTTGTGATGTTTAAAAGAAAAATTATGTCAAACAGTTGATTGCGTGGCATATGTGTTATGGGAAATGGCAAAAGCGCATTGAGGGCTCAGGGCTTTTGTAATGCTGATGGTAAAAGTGATAGGAAATAACAGGGTATAGCAGAGATGATGTATGATGTTGGACAAGTGTCGCCTACAATTACAGAGCCATATGGTAGCCACCTATGGTTGAAGAGTAAGCTTATGCTAATGTGGCATGGCAGTGTGCATATCTTGCTTGATGGGCAGCAGTGAACTGGAGGGATGCTGCATTGGTCACAACAGGGCATGCAAGGTGCTCCTCGTCCTCCTCTTACTCCTCTTCCCAGGAAGATCTGCACTGAGCCACGCAGCTGCTACTCCCCCGATTATGAGGACCAGAATGAGAGGACATAAATCTTTCCCATCCTCTTGCTATAGATTTCATTTGAAGCAACAAGCTTGCAAGCGCACAGTTGAAGTGGCCTGAAATTATTCCATTCATGTCACACTGCAGATGGCTGTCAGCTTGAACAGTCAGAAGGTAAGTAGACGTGCAAAATCTTATCCCATACCTACAACCGCAAAGTTGTTGCATTTGAATGTCAGCCATGTTTCAGGGGTGCTTTTAAAGTGCTCCACCAATGCATACAAATCATGTCCTCCAAAAACTCATCTCCTTGAACCTGGCCTGTTTCTGACAAGTTGGGAAACAGGGGCCAGAAGCCCGAAAATGGGAAACCACTGTGAAAATAAGATTAGCAAGGCAGTTAACAGGCTGTTAACTGCCTTAACTACCTTTCCCACTGGTTCCAGTCAGGTCAGTTTGGGAGCGGCTGAACAGACACTCACAAAAATCGGGTGGGGGTGGGATGGCGGCAGGTTGGGTGTCTGATCGGGTGGGGGTGGGATGGCGGCAGGTTGGGTGTCTGAAGCCATTTTTTCAGATTTTTGCTACAGCCCAGCCTCCAAATCCACCTCCTTAGGGCTATTAAAATCGAGCCTGTTAACTCTGTTTCTCTCTCCAGGGATGCTGCCTGACCTACTGAGCATTTCCAGCATTTTCTGTCTTCTCAGAGGTCTTCCTTTACCATCTGAAGTCTTTCAAGCATCCAGCAGCACTCCCTGCACACTTTAAAAAAAATTAACATTTATTGCACCAAGCCACTACTTCAATAAAATATTTTTTTAAAGTCCAAAAGCTTAAATCCAAACTTACCTGAAAGATGTGTGTGTCCCTTTAAGAAATGCTGACAGCATCTCTCCAGGGCTGCTTCACGCACGCTTCTCTGTGCATGCTTAGGACCCAGCGTAATGATGAGCGAAAATGTCCAAGTTAGCCGATTGACGTCATTGTGGTGTATGTAACCTGTTCCACCTTAAGAGGACTTAAGCCTGTTCCACCTTAAGAGATGTACTACTTTCTCTGGCTGCTGTATACGTAATACCGGTGGTGACCACCGGTATATAAGTACTGTGTAGTGATATTGTATTTAGTATAGTCCTGACCTCCAACTAGTAAAGACCTGTTGAACTTTATTCTTGTAGTCTGTGTCAGTAATTAATCTTAATACAACTGGAACACACAGACTTAACAGTGGCGACGAGTCCGATTCTTACCCTGCGGCAGTTTATATCCACGGCGGCTTCATCCACAGAACGGGCGTCGAAGAGAGGCATCCACCCTCATCACCCTGCTGGAAGACACGTCGCGCGGCAGGCATCGAGAACACGGGGTGCAGAAGACATCCTGAACTCGAAGCCTCCATCAGCGGCAGTCAGCTATCTTCTTTCTACCTCAGTGGTGGGTAAGCCGGTCAGCGACGCGAGCAGAAAGTCGGCCGCGTTGGCTGTACAGACGGGGGGGGAGGAAGACGGAGGAATAAGGGCGGTGAGATCGATCGCGACCGGAGATAAGGGCCGGGCCGCATTCGGGCCGAAAGGCGCAGCGTGGGGACATCGATCGCAGCTGGTGATAAGGGCCGGGCCGCTTTCGGGCCAAAAAGGCGCAGCGTCTGGGGCGACTGAAGGCGCGAGAGCCGCGGTGAAGGCGAACGCAGCCGGTGCTAATAACCGGGCTGCAAGAAGGGCTGCGAGGCGCGACATCGGGGAAGCGCGAATGCCCGAGGGAGCCGCGGTGAAGCGGAGACAGCGTCGGGGGAGTTACTAACCGCTGGGAAAGGGGAGCAGCAGCGGCACGCCAAACGCCATTGCAGCCAGTGGGTGAAGACTGCCAAGCACGGGAAAACCGCCATTTTGTAGGCGGAGGACAAAGACAAGAGCGGGAAGCCGCCATCTTGGGATAAAAAAAAATTTAAAAAAATTGCAACGATGCCTAAACATGGGAACATTAATACCTTTGATAGCGACATCGAAGATTGGGCCATGTATATAGAACGCATACAAAATTATTGTAAAGCAAATAAAATCCCAGATGCAGAGAAAGCACTAACTTTATTGAACTTAATGGGTGCTAAGACATACGGGCAATTGAAACACCTTTTATCACCAGATGAACCGGCGGATAAGACGTTCGAGGAGATTGTTACTGTCCTGAAAAATCATCTAAACCCCACGCCGCTGATGCTGGCGGAACGATTTAAATTTTACAGCAGAAGGCAGCTGAAGGATGAAAGCAATGCTGAATATTTAATGGAATTGCGTAAGCTGGCGAGGTACTGTCCGTTTGGAACGGGACTGACAGACGCGCTAAGGGATAAATTTGTGTGTGGATTATTAAAAGAAGATAAACAAAAGCGACTGCTCGAGGAGAATGAGCTGACGCTTGAGAAAGCGGTCACTATGGCAGCAGCACACGAGGCCGCAGCGAGAGGCACGGCAGTAATGCAGCTACGGTCACCGGAACTCAGTACAAATAAATTGGGTTTGAGTACTGTAAAATGTTATCATTGTGGAAAGACAACACACGATCAGAACCAGTGTTGGTTTAAAAACCAAGAATGCAGAACGTGTGGCAGGCTTGGCCACATAGCTAAAGTATGCCGGTCAGGAAAGAAGACCAGCAACAAAAAGTCACCGCAAGGAAAATACATAAAGGTGCACAAGGTGACAAAGACCAGTTCGAACGAACAGAAGTCAGATTCAGACGCTAGCAGTAATGAACTGGGTAGCTTAAGAGTACACAACGTTGGTAAGGATGCAGATCTCCAGACAATTTGGGTCACTCTTCAGATAGCAGGAGTCCAAGTAAAGATGGAATTGGACACTGGATCGGCATTGACGGTCATGAATAAGAAAGATTACAAAAGGTTATTCCAACATATTCCCCTACGGGATACGGAGATTATATTGAAAACATACACGGGGCAAAGAGTGTACCCCATCGGAAAGATAGAGGTAAAAGTGGTCCACAAGGGCGAAGAAAGCCAAGTAATGGACTTATATGTGCTACCTGAAGGAGGTCCACCACTACTGGGACGGGAGTGGATTAGGAAAATGAATATGGACTGGCACTCCTTAAAAGCACTAACGGTAGATTCCGGGGAAACAGATATCAAACCTAAACGATTGTCCAAAATATTGGATGATGCTAAAGAGGTGTTCCAGCAAGGACTGGGAACACTGAAAGGAATTATGGCAAACATCAAGATCGATGAACATGCACAACCAAAATTTTTCAAAGCCAGACCAGTACCCTATGCAATACGACCTACTGTAGAAGCGGAACTGGAAGCGCTAGAATGTTCAGGTGTACTGTCTAAGGTAGATTGGAGTGAGTGGGCTACGCCCATTGTTCCCGTTATGAAACGTCCTTCGAGCAACAAGCCAGGAGAACCAGGGAAGGTTCGCATCTGTGGAGATTTCAAGATCACCGTTAATCCGGTGCTTCACACGGTGCAGTGTCCGCTTCCGCGGATTGAGGATATTTTTGCTTCGTTGTCTGGCGGGAAACACTTCACCAAGATAGACCTGGCGCAGGCGTACTTGCAGATGGAGGTTGAAGAAGAGTCACGCCAGTACCTCACGATCAACACGCATAGAGGTTTGTACCGGTATAATAGGCTGGTTTTTGGAGTGGCATCGGCTCCGGCAATTTGGCAGAGGGCCATGGAGCAGGTATTACAGGGAATTCCAGGCACACAATGTTACCTGGACGATATTCTGATTACAGGTGATGGTGATGAAGAACACCTCGCAAACTTGGAACTGGTGCTCAACAGACTGAAAGAGTATGGACTTAGAGTTAATCGGCAGAAATGTGAGTTCTTTCAGAAGCGGATCTCGTACTGTGGTCATGTCATTGACCGGGAGGGGCTTCATAAGTCTCCTGACAAGATAGAGGCAGTTGTAAAGGCTCCCGCTCCGGATAATGTCTCTCAGTTGAGGTCATTTCTGGGATTGATTAACTATTGCCATAAGTTTCTACCGAATCTATCCACGGTACTGCACCCGCTGAACGCTCTTTTACAGAAGGGGGTACCATGGGAATGGAGCGAAAATTGTAAGAAGGCATTTCGCAAAAGCAAAGAATTGATCACCTCAGAGGAAGTGTTGGCTCACTTCAACCCGACACTGCCTATTCGGTTGGCTTGTGATGCTTCTCCATATGGTATTGGGGCAGTACTCTCACACAAGTTGCCAAATGGCACGGAAAGGCCAGTCGCGTTTGCATCCAGATCATTGACCTCCGCTGAGCGCAACTATGCGCAGATCGATAGGGAGGCTCTCAGCCTTGTATGGGGAGTGAAGAAGTTTAATCATTACCTGCAGGGCCAAAAATTCACACTTCTGACAGACCATCAGCCGTTGGTACCCATTTTTAACCCTAAGAAGGGTGTTTCGGTGATGACAGCACAGCGACTCCAGAGATGGTTCCTTTTCCTAGGGGCACATCAATATCAAATAGAATTCAAAGGTACAAAGCAGCATGGCAATGCTGATGGGCTGTCGCGCCTGCCACTACCTGAAGCGGAAGAGACAACAAAAGTTGACCCTGTTGAGTTATTTCATTCGACCATCATCGAGTGTTTACCAGTCACCAATGCAAGTATTGAAAGAGAAACCAGGAACGACCCGACACTGTCCCGAGTTTACGAGGTGACAGTGAAGGGATGGCCAACACATGGTGATCCTCTGTTACCGGCATTCTCGGCAAGGCGAGACCAGCTGTCCGTCTGCCATGGTACTTTGATGTACGGGACAAGAGTGATTATTCCTCCCAAGTTAAGGGAAAGAGTTCTAAAGGAACTGCATGAAGGTGATCTGGGGGGGGAGTTAAGATGAAAAGTCTTGCTAGGGCTTATGTATGGTGGCCGGGCGTTGACCAACAGATAGAGGAGTTGACAAAAAGCTGCGCTGGGTGCCAAAAAGTGCAAAATGCACCTCCGATCGCACCGCTACACCCATGGGAATGGCCTTCAGCCCCATGGCAACGCGTACATATTGACTTTGCTGGTCCATTCATGGACTCCATGTTCCTAATTGCGGTGGACGCACATTCCAAATGGCCAGAAGTGATCAAGATGAATACCACTACTTCAGAAAAGACAATTGCGGTGTTAAGAACAATATTCGCAAGGAACGGATTGCCAGAACAGATATGTTCGGACAACGGACCACAGTTCGTGTCGGAAGAATTCCAAAAATTCTTAAAGAAGAATGGGGTGAAACATTATACCTCTGCCCCATATCATCCGGCGACAAACGGGTTGGCCGAGAGATTTGTCCAAACATTCAAAAAGGCAATAAAGGCCATGAATGATGATCAGATTCCGTTACAACACAAGGTGGACAATTTCCTAATGGCATATCGAAACGCCGTTCATGCAGTGACTAACCAAAGTCCTGCCATGATGTTTTATAACAGGAGGTTGCGGTCCAGGTTGGACTTGTTAAAACCAAATGTGCGGAGGGAAGTGGAAAACAAACAGTTCCGGCATATTAATAACAAGTCCACTCGAAGTTTCGACGTAGGACAACCAGTGTTGGCAAGGGGCTATGGAAACAAAAAATGGCAGTCTGGAACAATCCGGGCCAGACAAGGACCTCTGATGTACACAGTAGATATTGGTAACAATGTGATAAGGCGTCATGCGGATCAACTGGTAGAATCAAGAGCAAGGGTCGAACCCATGGTTGCGACAGAGACAACTGTGGAAGACGTTAATTAACCTGAAGCATCTACCTCGGCAGGGACTGTACCTGATGATGACGTCCAATACATAGGAAACCAACAAGAAGAGTCACCTCAGCAACAAGAATCAGAGACCACTGAAAGGCGTTATCCAAACCGAATCAGAAGGCCTCCTGAGAGACTGAACCTTTGAACTGTTTATACCTGAAGTTATATATGTATATATGTTATTATGTTATGTTAAATGGGGATATGACTGTTAAGCTAAAAAGGGAGGATTGTGGTGTATGTAACCTGTTCCACCTTAAGAGAACTTAAGCCTGTTCCACCTTAAGAGATGTATTACTTTCTCTGGCTGCTGTATACGTAATACCGGTGGTGACCACCGGTATATAAGTACTGTGTAGTGATATTGTATTTAGTATAGTCCTGACCTCCAACTAGTAAACACCTGTTGAAACTTTATTCTTGTAGTCTGTGTCAGTAATTAATCTTAATACAACTGGAACACACAGACTTAACAGTCATGATCTGCTAATTTACATTTCAGAGGCCAGCGCTGTCAATGGCAGTGCTATGGCACTTACCAAAATGGCAGCCGTCGTGTCCCGTGCCAGAAGTGGCCGGAAGTGAGGCGGCCGCCATTTCATCAAGAAAACGGCCGGCATTAAGGCAAGCAATTTCTAGGTCTATCTATTCAAAGATACAGCAGGACCTCCCCAAACTGCCACTACAATTATTGGGCACCAATAATGTCATCAACTAATGCCCTGGCAGATCACTCTTGGGTAGCAATAGAATGAGAATGCTGCTAACTACTATCACACACCTCCCCGAAATTACTGGATCCAAAGAAATCCATCTTCTGTCTTCCAACAACTGCTAACCTGGGCTCCCCTGTGGGCATGAATAGATGAAGGCTGCCACTTCCATATCCCTGGATGGCTGTCTGCAGTGTTGCCCATATGGTATAACCATCTGGGAAGGAGATCCAAGTCCTGCCATGATAAGGGCATAATGTTTCTTTGCAACTTATTAGCAACGAAGCCTTCAAATAATTTGGCACTACTTTTGCTATTGCAGTGGCTGCCTGGACCTGCTCTCTTTCTAGCCCTCCAGCAGCCTTCTTTTACAGGTATGTCCCGCATAGCACCAGTCCTAGAACTCAGCAGTTGAGGGTGGCCTCAAGCTGGCCATGGCTATGGAAAAACAACTGAAGAAAGCATCAGTTGGAATCTGCAAGATACTCTCCGTAACACTTTTCAGTAGCCCCCATATGCTATAATATAGCATAGTGAGGACAGCTAAAGTACCTATTGGTAGTTTGCATGAGTGAAGGACTAATTCTTTGAAGAAAAAGATGGAAGAATGAGATACCAACCTGCAGATACAGGTTCAGCACCTGCATGGAAACCATGGAGTCACAGTCTACTATGTCTACTTTGAGCTTATCCAGGGCTTCCGATGCTGGGCTCCCTTAGGTTTCCAGCCCCTCCATTCTATTGTAGGCTAAAATACCAGTGCTGCCTGCGTTCCTTTTGCGGGCGGCCATCAACTTCGGCCTGTGGTAGCACCAGCAGGTTTCCGGCCTAATCGAATTTCTAGGTCATAGAGTTTTCTGATACTGATTCTGATCCATTTATCGAATTCAGTAAAGACAATTTGAGGGATTTTGACTGGGAACATTTAGAACAGGCATAGGATGTTTATTTTGAAGTTCTGTTTCCTAATATTGCATTTATCCAAACAATGCTTCTATTGATAGTCTACAAATTCTGATGTCAAAACATTTTAGTGATGGGAAGATTTGCTGAGAACAATTAAATAATAAGTCTGTATTATGATTCTAGGGCCTAGAAATTAGATATGGCCATGAAACGGGCAGTGTTAAGGCCCAACAATGTTAAGCTGCGCCACCTCACAATGACCCAGGTAGCACGCAAAATTCATGCTCACTCCTCATTTAACATGATTATAGTATTGATTTCAGTGCTAAAGTGCTGCTCATTGGCTTAACGCACAAGTGGGCCAATGTCAGAGCTAGTCTAATTCCCAGTCATGTGTGGCACGGGCTTTATTTAGTACTTAAAGGGGAGATGCACTGATGCTACAGCACCTCATTGTCAAGCCACTCAGAACTGCAGCTGCAAGAAGAAGATAATGCAAACCCATGGCGGAGCATCAGCAGAGGGAGAGAGCCTGCAGATTCTCTGATGCGGCTTTTGAGGCACTGGTCATGGCGGTGGAGAGGAGGCAGGCTGTCCTCTTCCCACAGATTGGCAAGAAGCCCTCGCCACACACTTCTTAAAGGTTCTGGCAGGAGATAGCTGCTCATGTCATGGCCAGCACTGCGGTCCCAAGGTTGGCCATCCAGTGCCGGAAGAGTTTTAATTACCTCACTTGGCAGTTTAAGGTGAGTGAAGGCTTCAGCAAATGCCATATCCCACCATCTGCACCACAAGCCTCACACACTGCTCAATGCACCACAACCTCATCACTCACCTACCAAGCATCTCTACCTTTCACCACGCAGACCTCACAATCATAGCTTCACTTCACCCTCACCTTACCACTGCTGCAACACTCACACTCATGCCTTGCACAGTGGCAGCTATTCAACTACGGCAGGCACATCACCCAAACACATTGCACCACGTTCACTCACACACTTCCCTTTCTCTTGCAGGCCAAGGTCATGCATAATCGGAGGGAGCAGTGGCAGCCAGGTGGGGGGCTGGAGGAGAGAGTGCTAGACATCATTGGGTGGCAGATCATAGAGGCCATGGCAACTGGCGAGGCTGAACCCCTTGGGGATAACAGTATGCTCATTCCTAATCCCTCTTCTCACATCCCACTTCCCCCTCATCCCACAATCTCTTCTCACTTTCAAGCTGCTGATGCTGTATGCATGCATATCTTGCTGGGTTTACCAGTGTCGACTGGGGCTTGCAGGGTGTTGAAGCAGCCCAGTAATCTGTGCTCCAACAGATTGCTAGGAATGCTGAGGCACCGCCCCGGGGAAGTGGCAGTGGGTCAGTGGAGCAGGATCTTTTGTGGTGGCTCTCATTTCAGCTTTGTGTTCACGGGGACGCTGTGATATTCTGTGACAGAGGGATGGTATGATGGGGATGTGGTGAGCAACAGGGATCTGGGGTTTCATTCATTGGGATCCGAGTCTAATGAGACATTCACAGACAGCCCGTCCGGAAGGCGGATTGGATGCCTGCCTCCTTGTCTTCATCATCTTCTTCTACCTCTTCCTCCTCCTCTCCCTCGTCCTCCTCCTGTGGTGGTCCCGCAATCCCAGGAGGCAAGGGCTGCGCCCTCATGATGGCCAAGTTGTGAAGCATGCAGCAGACCACCACAAAATGGGACATCTGCTCAGCCAAATACTGGTGAGCTCCTCCCGAGCGGTCAAGGCAGCAGAACCGTTGCTTCAGTAGCCCGATGGTCTGATTGATGATTTTCCTGGTGGAAGCATGGCTCTCATGATATGAGTGTTGAGCACAAGTGGAGGGGTTGTGGAGGGGAGTTATGAGCCAGGAGCAGCACCAGGCGTACCTAAAAATTAGGTGCCAACCGGGTAAAGCTGCAACACAGGAATATATGCATGCTAAAATGTGGAAGCAGCATGCTATAGACAGGGCTAAGCGATCCCACAATCAACGGATCAGATCAAAGCTCTGCAGTTCTGCCACATCCAGTCGTGAATGGTGGTGGACCATTAAACAACTAACTGGAGGAGGAGGCTCCATGAATATCCCCATCCTCAATGATGGCGGAGCCCAGCACTTGAGTGCAAAAGACAATGCAGAAGCGTTTGCAAACATCTTCAGCCAGAAGTGCCGAGTGGATGGTCCATATCGACCTACTCCTGAGGTCCCCACCATCACAGAAGCTAGTCTCCAGCCAATTCGATTCACTCCATGTGATATCAAGAAGCGGCTGAGCGCACTGGATGCAGCAAAGACTATGGGCCCTGACGACATCTCGGCTGTCGTGCTGAAGACTTGTACTCCAGAACTAGCCACGCCTCTAGCCAAGCTATTCCAGTACAGCTACAACACTGGTATTTATCTGACAATGTGGAAAACTGCCCAAGTATGTCCTGTCCACAAAAAGCAGGACAAATCCAATCTGGCCAATTACCGCCCCATCAATCTACTCTAAATCATCAGCAAAGTGATGGAAGGTGTCATCAACAGTGCTATCAGGTGGCACTTACTCACCAATAACCTGCTCACTGATGCCCAGTTTGGGTTCCGCCAAGACCACTCGGCTCCCGACCTCATTACAGCCTTGGTCCAAACATGAACAAAGGAGCTGAATTCCAGAGGTGAGGTGAGAGTGACTGCCCTTAACATCAAGGCAGCATTTGACCGAGTGTGGCATCAAGGAGCCTTAGTAAAACTAAAGTCAAAGTGAATCGGGTGGAAAACTCTCCACTGGCTGGAGTCCTACCTAACACAAAGGAAGATGGTTGTGGCGGTTGGAGGCCAATCATCACAACCCCAGGACATCACTGCAGTGTCCTAGGCCCAACCATCTTCAGCTGCTTCATCAATGACCTTCCCTCCAACATAAGGTCAGAAATGGGGATGTTCGCTGATGACTGCACAGTGTTCAGTACCATTCACAACTCCTCAGATAATGAAGCAGTCCATGCCCGCATGCAACAAGACCTGGACGACGTTCAGGCTTGGGTTGATAAGTGGCAGGTAACATTCGCAACAAACAAGTGTCAGACAATGACTATCTCTAATAAGTCAGAGTCTAACCACCACCCCTTGACATTCAATGGCATTACCATCGCCGAATCCCCCACCATCAACATCCTGGGGGGTCACCATTGACCAGAAACTTAACTGGACCAGCCACATAAATACCGTGGCAACAAGAGCAGGTCAGAGGCTTGGTATTCTGCGGCGAGTGTCTCACCTCCTGACTCCCCAAAGTCTTGCAACCATCTACAAAGCACAAGTCAGGAGTGTGATGGAATACTCTCCACTTGCCTGGATGAATGCAGCTCCAACACTCAAGAAGCTCGACACCATCCAGGACAAAGTAGCCCACTTGATTGGCACCCCATCCATAACCTTAAACATTCACTCCCTCCACCACCTGTGTACCGTGGCTGCAGTATGTGCCATCTACAAGATGCACTGTAGCAACTCGCCAAGGCTTCTTCGGCAGCACCTCCCAAACCCGCAACCTCTTCCACCTAGAAGGACAAGGGCAGCAGGTGCATGGGAACCCCACCACCTCCAAGTTCCCCTCCTAGTCACACACCATCCTGACTTGGAAGTATATCGCCATTCCTTCATTGTCACTGGATCAAAATCCTGGAACTCCCTCCCTAACAGCACTGTGGGAGTACCTTCACCACATGGACTGCAGCAGTTCAAGGCGACGGCTCACCACTATCTTCTCAAGGGAAATAAATGCTGGCCTTGCAAGCGATGCCCACATCCCATGAATGAATTTTTTAAAAAGGTGCAGAGCAGATAGCCGTTGGCCGGAATTTTCCTTAATTTGGCGGGTCTGGTGCGGCCGGTGTCCGAGGCGGGTCCCGACCTCGCTGTACAAAATGAACTTACCTTAATGGGGCCTATTAAGCCCGCCCAGCGCGTTACCCAGCCCAATGAGATGGAGCGGATCTGGTGACCTCATTCATGCCATGTTTAAAGCCGGGATCCATAAAAGGACTCAGGCCACATTAAATTTTAAGTTAAATCTAACATAGTGGGTGTTGACTCTTTACTGTACAATCATATAATAAAAGTTATATATGAGTGACAAAGAAATATTTAAATAAAATTATCTTTAAGTAATATGACTGCATCTACAAATACGACCAAGAACATAATTTTAAAAGTACATTATTGGTGAAGTTATTGGTGCTTTAGTCACAATCTATAGACTTTTGTATCAGTAAATGGTACAAATAAAAGATGTATAGGTAATACATAAAATTAAGCAGATTTTAAATGTAATTGTAAAGGGGTGGATTTACAATCTTATGCAAATTCAGCAGAAGAGCTGTGGAATCCCTGACAAACAGTGCAAGTGGGGCTTACAATGTCTTTCTGGGATTTCTGCAACTCTTCCATTGAAGTTAACAACAGACAAGTGAGAGAACCTCTGCAGAAATTCACCCTAAAGTCTCAGACTAAAATTAAATTACTCATATTCAGGGACTGAAAGCAAATTGAACTAGTGGAATGAGTGTTGAGAATGAAATTGTTATGGTTGATGACTTGATAGTATACTGTGAGAAAAACTTTACCAGAAACAACACAAAAATTTATTTAAAAGGCATATGTAATTTTTTATAGTGCAGATCAATTCACTGCAATTGCTGTTCAGTTGGAAGGCAACTGGCAAGAATGGCCAGTGAAAAATTAACATTTACCAATAGCTTTTCAAGTAGTACAGTGTGGTAAACCACTGTTATTGTATATTGTTACCTCTGGGTGGCGCTGTGTACCAAGGCATGCCTCAGCTGACTCCGCCCACATGACCAGGTATAAAGGTGGGGGTTTCGCCGACTCACTTCCTTCTTGGAACCAGCCACCCACGAGAGGCATGCTCTGTTCTCCAGTTAATAAAAGCCTTTTCATCTCCTTCCTGATTCATCGTCTTTTATGGAGTAATTGATAAGCGTATCAATTTTATTAACTAGAAGTAAAATGGCGACACCTGAACAGCAACAACAGCAGGCGTTGCTGCGAGCCCTCAGACCGGCATGCCTGGACCTCGACCCTCAAGCAGCGGGTTCATCAACCAATTTTGAACACTGGCTGAGCTGCTTTGAATCCTTCCTAGGAGCCTCCGCCGTGACATCGGAGGAGAACAAACTAAAAGTTTTGACCGCCCAGGTGAGCCCTCAAGTATATACGCTCATCCGGGACGCTACTACGTACACGGCGGCCCTCGAACTACTAAAAGGGCAATACACGCACCGAGTGAACACGATTTACGCCAGACACCTCTTGGGATCCCGCAGGCAGCAACTGGGGGAATCGGTAGAGGCACTTTTACGGGCGTTACAGACACTCTGCAGAGACTGCGACTGTAAGGAGGTAACGGCTGCGGGGCACGCGGAGGGACTTACTTGTGATGCCTTCGTCAGGGGCCTCCAGTCCGACTACTCCCGGCAGAGACTGCTCGAAAGCAAGGAGCTCGACCTGAAGACGGCCGTAGCCCTTGCGCTCTCGCTAGATGCGGCCCACCGAAACCTCGAAGCATACTCACGTAACGGCGCCGCGCCATGGCCATCGCGACCGTGGGACATGGGACCGCCGCCCCCGGCACCAACTGCTGCAGCGATGTCCCGAAATCAACTGGGACAGCCGCCCCCGGTAAGAACCGCAGCGATGCCCCGTAACCAGGCCCAAAAATGCTATTTCTGTGGCCAGTTAAAACACCCTAGAGCGCACTGCCCGGCTAAGACTGCTACCTGCTCGGGCTGCGGGAAGAAAGGCCATTACGCCAATGCCTGCAGGGGGAAACCAGCGAACGCCAGCAGCGCCGCGTGCGAACCATGGGGGCAGCCATCTTATCCGCCATTTTGTGCACCTCCGGCCGCATGGCCGCCGCCATTTTATCCGCCGCACTCAACCGCCACTTCGTCTCCGGACTCGACCACCGTCTCGTCGGACGACCATACCGACTCACTAAGCCATACACTGGCCTCCGTTACGCTGGATCAAGCCCTCCCTCATCATCTATCCAGCTCCATGATGGATATCACGGTAAACGGCCGCGCCACCACTTGCCTAATCGACAGCGGGAGCACAGAGAGTTTTATTCACCCAGACACGGTACGTAGCCACTCCCTCACGGTCCTGCCGACGCGCCATCGGATTTCTATGGCGTCCAAGTCCCATTCAATGGACGTCGGCGGCTACTGTGTGGTGACCCTTTCGGTTGGGGGCACAGAATATAAAAATTTTAAACTTCTAGTCCTGCCCCGTCTCTGCGCTGCCGTGCTGCTAGGGTTGGATTTTCAGTGCCACCTTAAAAGTGTCACATTAGCATACGGTGGACCCCTCCCCCCACTCACAGTCTGCAACCAACACCTTTTAAATCGCCCGCCGCAAACCACCTGCAGCCTTTCCACACAAAGTCCCCCCCCCTCCCTTGTTCGCTAACCTCACCGACTGTAAACCCATCGCTACCAAGAGCAGGCGGTACAGCGCCGGGGACAGAGCTTTCATTAGCTCCGAGGTGGAGCGGCTCTTGAAGGAGGGCATTATCGAAGGGAGCACTAGCCCCTGGCGAGCCCAGGTTGTAGTCGTTAAAACCACTGATAAACGCCGCCTGGTCATTGACTACAGCCAAACAATAAACCGGTACACTCAGCTGGACGCATACCCCCTTCCTCGCATATCTGATATGGTCAACCAGATTGCGCAATACAAAGTATTCTCCACCATTGACCTTAAGTCAGCATACCACCAGCTCCCCATCCGCCATGAGGACCGCCAGTATACTGCCTTCGAGGCGAACGGCCGCCTCTACCACTTCCTTAGGGTTCCCTTCGGCGTCACCAACGGGGTTTCGGTCTTCCAAAGGGAGATGGACCGGATGGTTGACGAGAACGCGCTGCAGGCCACCTTTCCCTATCTGGATAACGTCACCATCTGTGGCCACGACCAGCAGGACCATGACGTTAATCTAGAAAAATTCCTCCGTACGGCCCAACGGCTGAACCTAACGTACAATAAAGAGAAATGTATGTTTCGCACCAAACGCCTCGCCATTCTCGGCTGCGTGGTGGAGAACGGAGTCATCGGGCCCGACCCCGACAGAATGCGCCCCCTAATGGAGCTACCCCTCCCCCACTGCCAAAAAGCACTGAAGAGATGCCTGGGGTTTTTCTCCTACTATGCCCAGTGGGTGCCCCACTATGCAGACAAAGCTAGACCCCTCATCAAATCCACCTCCTTCCCCCTGACACCAGAAGCATGTGCAGCCTTCACTCTTATCAAGAGCGATATCGCGAAGGCCACAATGCACGCAGTGGATGAGTCGATCCCCTTCCAAGTGGAGAGCGATGCATCCGACTTCGCCCTAGCTGCAACCCTTAACCAGGCGGGCAGACCCGTGGCCTTTTTCTCAAGGACCCTCCAGGGCCCCGAGACCCGACACTCCTCTGTCGAAAAGGAGGCCCAGGCTATTGTGGAAGCGGTGCGTCACTGGAGGCATTACCTGGCCGGAAAACGGTTTACCCTGCTCACTGACCAGCGTTCAGTAGCTTTTATGTTTAATAATAAGTAGAGGGGCAAAATCAAGAACGACAAGATCTTGAGGTGGAGAATCGAACTCTCCACCTACAATTATGATATCTTGTACCGGCCCGGGAAACTAAATGAGCCCCCAGACGCCCTATCACGTGGTACATGCGCCAACGCGCAGGTTGATAGACTGCAGACCCTCCACAATGACCTCTGCCACCCGGGGGTCACCAGGTTCTTCCATTTCATCAAATCCCGTAACCTGCCCTACTCCATCGAGGAGGTCAGGACCATGACCAGGAACTGCCAAATCTGTGCCGAGTGCAAACCGCACTTTTATAGGCCGGACAGAGCAAGCCTGATCAAGGCCACTCGCCCCTTCGAGCGCCTGAGCGTCGATTTTAAAGGGCCCCTCCCCTCCTCTGACCGCAATGTGTACTTCCTCAACATAATTGATGAGTACTCCCGTTTCCCATCCCCTGCCCAGACATGACCAGTACCACGGTCATCAAATGTCTGAATGACCTCTTCGCCTTGTTCGGGTTCCCTAGCTATATACATAGCGACAGGGGCTCATCTTTCATGAGCGACGAACTTCGGCAGTACCTGCTAGCGAGAGGTATTGCTACGAGCAGAACCACCAGCTACAACCCCCGGGGGAACGGCCAGGTGGAAAGAGAGAACGCGACGGTTTGGAAGGCCGTCCTCTTAGCCTTAAAATCTAAGGGCCTTCCGACCTCTCGCTGGCAGGAGGTCCTCCCTGCGGCGCTCCACTCCATCCGGTCACTGCTTTGTACTGCCACTAATGCCACCCCTCATGAGCAAATGTTCGTTTTCCCCAGGAAGTCCACATCAGGAACCTCGCTACCGGCATGGCTGACTTCTCCTGGGCCCGTCCTACTGCGGAGGCACGTAAGGACCCATAAAACGGACTCCCTGGTCGAGAGGGTGCACCTCCTACACGCCAACCCCCAGTATGCCTGGGTGACATACCCAGACGGGCGGGAGGACACGGTCTCCATACGAGATCTCGCACCCTCGGGTACCTCTGAACTACCACCGTTATCCCCCACCACCCCTCCCAATCCAACCCCTGTAGACGACATGCCGGAGCCCCAGGACCCTTCGTTGACCACCCAGACACCAGATCCGACGTTGGATGCTGCAACACCGCCGCCGCCATGACGATCAGGACGTCAGACAAGGCCTCCTGATAGACTTAACTACACGAACTTGTAGTACCCTTCACCCCGCCGGACTTAATTTTAAACAAGGGGTGAATGTGGTAAACCACTGTTATTGTATATTGTTACCTCTGGGTGGCGCTGTGTACCAAGGCATGCCTCAGCTGACTCCGCCCACATGACCAGGTGTAAAGGTGGGGGTTTCGCCGACTCACTTCCTTCTTGGAACCAGCCACCCACGAGAGGCATGTTCTGTTCTCTAGTTAATAAAAGCCTTTTCATCTCCTTCCTGATTCATCGTCTTTTATGGAGTAATTGATAAGCGTATCATACAGAATCTCCATCAATCTGTTAGCTGATGTAATCAACATGTTTTTATTTTGGTTTGTTTTCCATGCTGTCAAATAATCAGCTGGAGCAATGGCCATGGAACTCAGGTTGACAGACATGGTTCCCGAGCTGTGTGAATCCCGTGGCCATGCAGGGAAATTTAAAAAGTGAGGCAAAAAAGGCTCTAAGTGCCTGTAAAGTACCTTATAATGATTTCAGTTGGGTCCCCTGCCGCTGCAGGTCAAGTCAGCTCCACGCTGACAGATGCACCTCTGGGAAAGGCGAGTTCCTGACCCACTGTCAAAAAAACAACTTTCCCACCCGACCTGCCACCGATCGCGCCCGTTACTACCACGGAAAATTCAGCTCCTTGTCTCCAAGCAGCCACCCTTGGGTCACGGTGACCTTAGCTGCCACTGGAAGAGCTGTGTTCGCCCTGTTCTCAGGTTGCAGGAGGTGGCAGAGTTCTGTGACCACCTCCTTGGTGAAGCGGAGCCTCCTAATGTACTGCACCTTGCTTAATAATTGGATATAAGTGAAGTGCTCTCAGAAGACCCTAGGTGAGTAAGGCCTCCTGTTGAGAGCCCTCCTCCTCCTCCCTTTGCGCGCATCTTCTCGTCTTCTTCTCTGCCCCTGCTACTTCTCCCTAAGATACTCGAGCGCGAGGGGGACTGCCAGTATTGTGAGCAAGTGTTGTGAGCAGAAGCTTTTAAATAAGAATGAAGGTGTTCTCCACTTGCAACAACACTCCCTGTTACCTTAGAACCTTGAAAGAAGTTTATAAAGCTGCTAGAGCTGCAGAAAGTTGCACAGAGCCAGTCAAACTAAACAAACATGTCAGCTGCAAGTAGTTGCTGATGATCCCTTTAAATACCACTGTCAGAGCCTCCTTCCTGTGTGTCAACACTTGCTTAGCTCATCTCACGTGAAAAATGCCGGGAAGTTGAACGACTAACTCCAAACTCGCAGATCGGGCATCAAGTGAGCATTGCACACTCACTGACATCACAATCTGCATCATCTAAATGATTTTAGCGATCACGGATATCGGCAGCGCTGCCGGCCATCAAAAATGGCGGCCACCGAGGGACCCGCCGGCAGCTGGCTGAAGAGCAGCCTCCATTTTTTTGCCTGAATCTGGCTATAACGGGTGGCAATAAACCCCCCAATTTCTAGTTCTTCCCATTTATTTTTCTTATATTTGGGAATGACAAGCCATCTTTTATTATCTGCCAGTAGCAGCTGTGTACGGCAATGCAAAGTAGCATCAATGAGATGTCAGCCTCTACATCTGAACATGATGACTGAGAACACTTTAAGTTAGATTGATTAAATTTTGAATGAATGCTGTTTATGCTATAAGACTAACTGTAGAAATTAGATATATTGGCCCAGAAATTCGGGTCGGGGGCTTCCCGTGGGTGCAAGCCCCCGACCTGCACTTACCTTGCGCGCCGGCCGTTGAGCTGTGGGCCCCTGTGGAATTCCGATCCGGGGCCTGGTCCAGCTGCCGGCGCGCAGTGCTTGCATATCCCAGGGGCGCAGTTAGTTCGAAGCGTCCCCTGGGATCACGTAGGCCATGGGGAGCCAATCACAGCAGGGAATGCTCCATTCATAAGTCTGACAGGAAGTGCTGTCAAACTTAGAAATACTTCTTCTTACAAAACATCATTAAATCTTCAAATAAATTTTTTTTAAATCACATTTTTTAAATAAACTATAAATTAAATGAAATAACTATTTTAAACAATAATTTAAATTTTTGAAAAAAATAATTTTATTTTCTAACGGGGCTAAAAATAAACTTACCTTGCTTTAAAGTATTTAAAAATAATAAACCTGTGGAAAAAATGTTTTAATTTTAATTAATTCACCACTTACCTTGTAAAAAGCAGGCCTTACGCCTGCTTTTTACATTTCTAAATTCTGCAGACTTACCTTCCCGGGAAAACCTGTAAAGAAAAACAAAGTTCGATGCGCACACACAGCCTCTCCCGCGCACGCGTTCGACCTCTGAACCCCTGCTTTCAGGGGAACGGAAGTGCCGGTTTCATGCGCAGTGCATGCAGGCAACCGGCACTTCCATTGGGCCTACGGGTGAGTACCCCGTGCGTACTCACCCATGGAGACCCGAATTTCTGGGCCATTAACAGTTTCAAGGGCCAAGCTTCAACAAACTTTGCAGCCTGTTCTCCATAGCTTATTAAGCCCTTCATGTTGTTCCCACTGTTGTTGTTATGGATCACACTTTGGTTTGAAATAATTTTGCAAATAGAAATGGGTAGAAGTTTAATCATCAACTTCCAAAGTTGTTACAGCTTAATTATGAAAATAACACCTTTAAACTTGTTGACAGTCCTTGACATAGGCAGTACTGCTAATGCAGATGACAATTTGGATTTTAAAACTTACATATACAAGATTGGCAGTGCTTCTTTGTCAAGAAAAGTGAGAAGAAATTTTAGACGTAGAGTAATTATTTCAATAGTTTAGAATAGCCATTTCTGTCACAATTCCATGTTAACTGGACACTTATTATATAAAAATAATAGCAGCAATGTAAATAGTCAACCCTAGTATCCTTCCTATTGAAAAGAATAAGTAAACCTGAGCAGGGCTGGGTGAATGCCCTAACGCCAACCTCTTAGGACCCTCCTACTTTATCGGCATAACAATCCCTTGCTTGTGCATGCTAGATGTGCAAGCAAGTGACTGCCTTCCCTGAAGGAAACCTCAGAAATCCTGGGGAATGCAAAGGAGGCAGAGTCTCATCATTGTACATTGTGCCATTGAACCCTGAGGAAACTTCACCCCATACAGCCAACTGGACCCCTCTTTCTGTCCTATATAGCTCGCTGAGAATAATTGATGAGAGGTGCCTAAGGAGGTTAATTGTTAGGAGAGAGGTTGTAAAAGAATTGTGCCATCTCCTTCAAGAACACACATGAAGAAGGCTAACATCTGTACAACTGTTAAAAGTGGCAATAGGAATATTCAAAGAGGTATATTTTAAGGGGGCTTTTGAAGGTGAGTAGAGATATAGTAAAAAGGGGTTAGGGAGAGAAATCCAAAGATAGTTGAAGGCCACTCATGGTAGTGCAGAGGGACAACAGAAAAGAGTTAAAAGAATGGACAATGCGAGTGGGGAAGTAGAACTAGAATAAGCTATTTCAAAACAAATACCTCTATACATGCCACTAATCAGATGGTTGTCCTTGTCCTAGACAACTCAAAAATCATTCTACCAGAAGAATAGCCTACTTTATTGGCTTTACCTTCTTCCTGAAGAAATCTGTAATGCAATTTTTTAGTATAGGCAAGATACAGGTGACTCATTGCTGGACAGCCCTTTCTTTTATTATTTCTATTTGACAAATGATTTAATTCCTCATATTTTATTGTTGTCACTGATTTGACTGTTTTTAAACATTTGATTCTGATTTTCACATAACTACCCATTTTAGATATTTTTGATAGTCAATCGTCTGTATGTAAATGGAGAACCTAATCTGAAAAAAATGTATATTCACTATAGTAATTCCTGTTCTCCAAGGTCCATTCTCCACAACTGAACACAGCAAGTCTCCGATACCTCTTGCCAAGAAACTGGCAGCTTGGAAAAAACCCTGCCAAATGTGCAGGTGGGAATCACTTGTACAGGTGCCAATGTATAGGTGACCTTAGAACTCTCAAGATCAGGGAATTATTAGGAGTGAAACTTATGATTAAAAAATGATATATATCACAAACCTATTTAACCGTATGAACCTATAAATTACTGTTGGCGCTAGCCTCAGTGCCTGCACTTTTGAAGATCGCTGTACAGTAATTTTGAGATTGCTATGTAGAGTGCACTTTCCATCTGTTTTTGAAATGCTTGCTGCCAAATTGTTGTTCAGGAAAAGTAGTTTCTGCACAGTATAATATTAAGGAAATTGTTGGCATAATAGATGCGTATTTGGGAACTACATCATATTCCAATGCTAATGCATCACGTTATGATTCCTTAGAGCAACTGGCGTGGTTGCAGTCTATTACTGAAGCCTACCCACTGTTCGATACTATGAATATTGAATTCATCAGCACTGTAATTGGCAGAGAATCACTAACAAAAGTAGGGAAGCACTGCCCATAATGTCAGGTGGCACTCAAGGTATACTTTCAGGTTGTGCTAGTATGTAACATGTGTCTGCCAGATCAGGCACAGCTACTTGTGAATTATAGAAGAGATTTGCCTAAAGAGGCTTAAGCTTAGGAGAGAGGTTGTGAAAGAACTGTGCCATCCCCTTCAAGAACACACATGAAGAAGGCTAACACCTGTACAACACTGCCAGTCACCTTAGCACTCAATTTTTATGCATCTGGCTCCATCCAGGCTAACAGTGTAAGCCCGTTTGCTGTCCAAAGGTGTATCAACAACTAATATTTGTATAGCACTTTTAATGTAGTCAAGCATCTCAAGGCTTCACAGCTGGGCATCAGACTCATTAAGTAGTAGGAGGAGTGGTGAAGTGACCAATGATGTATCCAAAGAGGTAAGTTTTAAAGAGGCTTTTTGTTGTGTATGTACCTTTAAGAGAGAACTGTTTTTATACTGTAGTACCGGTAGTGACCACACCTGTATATAAAGCAGTAGCAGGCTTCTGTACTTTCAGTTCCAGCATACCCTCTGTTCAGTAAACACCTCTATTACCGTTCTCTGCAGTCCGTGTGTTATTGATGCGCGGACACTACACTTTTGAAGGTGGAGAAAGATATAGCAAGACTGAGTTAGGGAGGGAATTCCAAAGTGTCGGGGTAAGCTGGTTAAAGGCTCTGACGCGGATAGTTTTTTTAATTCACTTATGGGATGTGGTCGTCGCTGGCAAGGCCAGCATTTATTGCCCATCCCTAATTGCCCTCGAGAAGGTAGTGGTGAGCCACCTTCTTGAACCACTGCAGTTCGTGTGGTGAAGTTACTTCCACAGTGCTGTTAGGTAGGGAGTTCCAGGATTTTGACCCAGCGACGATGAAGGATCGCCGATATACTTCTAAGGATGGTGTGTGACTTGGAGGGGAACTTGGAGGTGGTGGTGTTCCCATGTGCCTGTTACCCTTGTCCTTCTAGGTGGAAGAGATTTGGGAGGTTCTGCAGAAGAAGCCTTGGCGAGTTGCTGCAGTGCATCAAGGAAATGCGCAGTAGACAAGACTTAGAAGAGTGGATCATGCAAGCGAGGAAGTAGGGCTGGAGGATGCTGCAGAGATAGGATGGGGTGAGGCCATGAGGGAATTGAAGTCCAGACGGGGATTCTAAAATGATTGTGCTAAGTCGGGGAGCCAGTGGACGTCAGCAACAATTGGGAATTAGGGTTAGTAGGGTTTTGTGCAGGATAGGAATTGGGCAGTGGAATTTTGAATGAATTGGAGTTTATGTAAAATAGACCTCAGAAGGCCGGTGAGGAAGGTGTTTGAAAAGTTGAGTCCTGAAGCAGCAATGGCATGAATGTGGGTTTCAGTGTGCTGGCATGAGATAAGGGTGGCGATGGCTGATGTGTTGGAGGTTGGAGTAGGCAGTCTTGGCAATGCACTGGCAGACTGTATGTGGGTTTGAAGCTCAGCTCAGAGTTACGCAGTGTATCAAGGTTGTGCACCTTGAAGGGAGATGGGATCAGGAGCTGGGCACAGATATTCTTACAAAGGGCCAACAGGATAGCTTTGTCTCACAATAATGAGCTCCAAGAATTTTAATTTTTTCACAACTTGATGTCAGATCAAGGAGTTCACAGTTGCATTATTCAGCTGATCCAACATATTTATCAGTTTTGCCACTGATCAACAGTAGCAACATGATAGAGTAAAGCAATTCTACAGACCTGGTAGCTTTCCTAGAGTACAGAGAGCCAGTGGCTGCACCAATGTTACTATGCTAAACCCTGTGCACAATGCTGTGTCCTGTATGAATCAGAAGGGATTTTATTCCAGCTGGTATGAGTCCTCCAGCACACAATCATGCAGATGCCTTGCCTGTTGCCTTGGGATCTCTTATTGTGCCTTCATTTTAAGGCAATCTGTGTCACCCTTTTTGAAAGAGCAGAAGAATTGACAGCTGCAACTTGCCAGGAAAAACAAGGAACAGGAGTATACATTCGAAAAAAGACACTGAAGGATGTGGATGAACAGAGAGACCTAGGGGTTCAAATACATGATTCTCTGAAAGTGTGAATAAGGTGGATAAAGCTGTAGAAAAAGACAAAAGCTTTTTTGATTCTATAAATAGGTGCACAGAATATAAGAGTAAAGAAGTAATGATACATTTATACAAAATATTGATTAGGCTACAGTTAGAGTACTCTGTGTAGTTTTGGGTGCCCTATTCTAGAAAGCAGATTAAAGGCATAGAGAGTGTATAGTGTAGATACACCGGGATAATGCCAAGAATGGATAGAGCAGGGCTGTGGGATATGTTATGGCTTGCTCTAGCAAAGAGCCAACATAGACACGATGGGCTGAATGCCCTTCTTCTGTAGTGTAAGCCTCTATGGAAGCCAAAGCTACCCTTGTAGACGTGGCTCATGACACTTTTTCACCAATAAATGGCAGAAGGTACAATGAAGGTACAACAAATGGTACAATGAAACTCATGCTACAACTAGAATGATTATCGAGCATACCACTGGGATCTTAAAACAGCATTTCAGATGCCTTGATTGGGAATGCCTTACAATACAACCTGTCCCCAGGGTCACATAAATAATTGGCCTCTGGTTCACACTGAATAAATTTGTCCTACAAAGAAGCCTCACCATGATGGTGGAACAACAGGATGGTGAAAGCATAGCAGGGCAAGAGGGTGAAAATTACAATTGGCAATGCAGCAAGGAAGACTAGTGCCCCAGACATTAATTGAGGATGCCTTCCAATGAGAGCCACGGCAACACCATTTCTTAAAACTGAAAGCCACAACTACAAAGTAACTGTCCCCAAATTAGCTTCTCCTACACTTTTGTGCAGCTCCTCAAATATTGGCACCAAAATTATGTGCAGTGTCTTGCTTTATGGGGGTGCAGATTAGGGAACTGGGCACAGAGATCAGTGCTCCTCATTTGTTGCAGACCAGATATTTCAGGCATTAGAAGGGTGCTGGCCATTTGCTGGGTTTCACTGATCATTTGTAGAGGTTCTAGTAGCCCTAGACCATTTTGTGCTGTGCATTATGAAGACCCTGCATTTTTGTCAGCCACATTCAGTACTGTGGTGGCTACCTGGTCCTGCCTGCTTTCTGGTATCTCGACTGTCGCTTGCACAGGAATGCTTGATGCTGTGGATGTGGCATTGGTTTAACAGGCAGGTGCCTCATTAATGACTAATCAATGCATGCCGGTGCGGCTGGGCACTCCCTCAACACACTGATTTGTCTGACAGCAGAACTTTGGGCAGCTATAAGATCTGTGGATTCCTCCCTCATGGTTGTCTATATGCAATTTTCTGTGTGCTGAAACAAATCCAGAGGACATTTTTAAAATTTGAGGATTCATGTAAGATGCTTTACAGTGTCTGTCACCTGTACCACTAAGGGCTCTGCTTCAGATGTCACAGAAGTTGCCACGAGCTCTATGGCAGACTGAAGTTCAGACAAATGTTCATCCATAACTGTGCAGATTTGGTTGGTGGACTCTTCTATGCTCCAATGTATTTTGTAATGGACACAAGTAGCAATCCTGTCAGTCAGCAATCTACAGATTGTAAGCAGGTCTTGTCTGAGTGCTTGGGTACTGCAGCAGAAGCAAGAACCTAGCTGGGCAGGTGTCTAGCCATAAGTAGCCACCACTTCTTGCTCCTCCTCATCTATACACTGTGACTCACTGGTACTTGCTCTCCAACCTTGATATCCACATCTTCCAGGGAGTGTAACTGTACTGGTGGTTGGCAAAAGTTATGTAAGCATCTCATGGTGCTTTAAAGTACTAGCTTGTCAGAGACACAGGCTGTGATATCAGTCTGTGCTTCCATTTCTACAAAAACACAAGAGAACAAAATATCAAAATACAACCATCCATAATCACCTTTAAGTATCTTTCACTGCAATATACTTCCACTACAATAGAATCTGTGCCTATGTAACAGTTTTTCAGTAATACATAGAATTACATGGAATTTACAGCACAGATACAGGCCATACTGAAGGGATATTTACTCGTCCTACCCGGATCAGGCATATTTCTCAGACGTTCACTTTTAACTAAATTTTGAGGTAGCCGAATCCTAAAGATGCTTAATTGGGTCTAAAGGTCCAAGTTATCTCTCCCTAAAGGAAAGGAACAACCCGAGATTGTTACCGTCCTCCAGATAGCGCTTTTAATTAGTTTAGCTAGACCGTAACGTCCTGGATATTATGAGGGTCCGGAGAACTCCTTCAGAATTATGTAACTCTTCACCAAAGAGTGTACAGAGATTGAGTTTGCGAGTTATTGATACAGAAGACTTATGTGAGACAATTCTAAAAATATATAGAGATTTATTAAAGAACCGACGTGCAATTTACAAAAAGAGAAAAAAAACGACCTTTTTAACAGAGAATCTTACTTTTAAATCTTAACTTCGCTACAGTATTACAGTTCTTAAAGTTTCCTATACAGGATATCCATCAATATCAAATACCTTTGATCCCCAAGGTACAAAGAGTTGTAGACCACAGAGCTGCCTCCGTAGCCGAGAATCGCCTTGCCCGATTAAAGCGACTCTGCTATCTCATTTGAGACTTCAATATTTATACCCTTTTCCAGTTATATTTCCTTTAAGGTTTTCTGCTGATGCAAGTTAATTATCCCTATTTGTCTTTCTGCCGGCCTCTGCAATTCTCCACTGCCACATCAGCTTGTAATATTCCAGAATCTTGTCGCATCTCTAGGTGTTCTGGGTTTACCATATAAAATGGTGTGAAGGGCAGGTGTCCCTTATTTTATGTCATCTTTACGAGGGCAGATGTTCCTTATCTTATATGCCATCTTTACAAAGTTTAAATTAAAATATCTTATCCAGGGTGGACCATTGTTTTTGTTCCCAAAAGTCAGCCTGTTGGAGCCATGCACCTTCTGTTTCAATAAGGTTATTTATTCAGGGTCAACATTTTTTCTAAATGGCTTATTCCTTCACAATTCAGCCCAACTGGTCTGTGCTGGTGTTTATGCTTCACATGAGCCTTCTCCCACCCTACTTCATCTTACCCTATCTGCATATCCTTCTATTCCTTTCTCCCTCATGTATTTATCTAGCTTCCCCTTAACGGCATCTACGGCACCTCAACTATTCCATGTGGTAGCAAGTTTCACATTCTAACCACTCTCTGGGTAAAGAGGTTTCTCCTGAATTCTTTATTGGATTTATTATTGACAATCTTATATTTATGGCCCCTAGTTTTGGTCTCCCCCACAAGTGGAAACATCTTATTTATGTCTACCCTATCAAGCTCCTTCATAATTTTAAAGACATTACATGATATGAACATTAGTGTACGAGCTATAAGCTCATGCCTCAGACTTCAGTATACCCACACTAATGATAGTCTCCTGGACAATTATTTTCAGATTGACTTCTCAAAAGTTGCTAATGACTTAAAATTGCCCGAGACCGCCTCCTGTTCTGGTCTCTTCTCATCCATTAATGAACAAAGCATGCATTTATGTAGTACCTTATCACATCTCTCAGAAAAATCTCAAAGCTCTTCACGCGTAGAATGAATTACATTGTTGCGACGTGGGTGTCAGGTTTTGGAATTTTGGATCTTTAGAAAAAATTTGGAAAATAGTTACATTTAAACATAGGGTTTTTTAGACTAAGCATATTCACACAAGTTTAAAAATACAGAGATAAATGGTGGTTAAATGTGAATTAGCCAGGCATTGAAGTTGCTTCCCGAAAGACCAAAGACAATAAGCAATTCACGAGTATGTCTTGGTAATTTTTATAAACACCTGATATCCTTGGTTCCAGGCACTTGGCAGAGCTGTCGGACACAGGCCCTCGTCTCTAATTCTGAACACAGGGAGATATGAATAGGGCCAGAAACACAGATTTTTATACAGAAAGCTGCTAGGGTAGGCTTTCACCCAGAGTCAGAAGGTAATGATGCAGGAGAGCAGTTAGAAAAAATTTTTAAGTCATAAGAAATAGAAGCAGGAGTAGGCCATACAGCCCCTCGAGCCTGCTCTGCCATTCAATAAGATCATGGCTGATCTTCGACCTCAACTCCGTTTTCCCGCCCAATCCCCATATCCCTTGATTCCCTTAAAGTCAAAAATCTATCGATCTCAACTTTGAATATATTCAACGACTCAGCATTCACAGCCCTGGGGTAGAAAATGCCAAAAATTCACAACCTTCTGAGGTGCTATTTGCCTGCGCCTCTTCTAAGTGGTGCAGGCAGCACACAAACTTTGTGTTGCCTGTTCATTAATATGATTGGAGCACTGATCTCCACACTAAATGTGCTGCTGATTGGCTTAGGGCTCCATGGGGGGGGACCAATATCGGGTGCAGTCTACTGGCCAATAAACTTTGGCTTAAGCCCTCTGCACTACTTAAAGGGGTGGTGCTTTGTTGTAGAAGCACCTCATTGTCTGGAGAAACAATAGCGCCTAGAGAAGGAGCTAGACGATTTTCAGATGCTGCACTGGAGGCTGTCCTTTACCCGCAGGGAGATAAGAGGCCATCCAAGGTCATTTGCAGATTATGGGAAGAAATTGCACAATCCGTCACGGC
Source organism: Somniosus microcephalus (assembly GCF_052327205.1). Taxonomy (NCBI): domain Eukaryota; kingdom Metazoa; phylum Chordata; class Chondrichthyes; order Squaliformes; family Somniosidae; genus Somniosus; species Somniosus microcephalus. Next base: position 181,574,319 of record NC_140987.1, on the reverse strand, counting down.
CACCAGTGTTATCCCAAGGACCTGGATCCAGTGCTGCAAAAGGTTTAATAATCTCACACAGGTAGTCAAGGTGAGTGAAGGCTTCAGCAAATGCCATATCCCACCATCTGCACCACAAGCCTCACACACTGCTCAATGCACCACAGCCCCCATCACTCACCTACCAACTAGGTGAGGGGTGATTTAGGAAAGTGACTGTTAAAAATGAAAAACAAATTTTGTCCCTCCACCGTTTGATTTTCTCACTTCAAGTTTTCACATTTTTGTGTTTTCCTGCTAATACAAGTGAAGGAATGTTATGTACATCAGCTTAAGATACAGCAGCCCCTCCTCCCCTGGGCAGAAATGTATCGCGCTACAGCAGCCCCTCCTCCCCTGGGCAGAAATGTATCGCGCTACAGCAGCCCCTCCTCTCCTGGGCAGAAATGTATCCCACTACAGCCCCTCCCCCCTGGGCAGAAATGTATCGCACTACAGTAGCCCCTCCTCTCCTGGGCAGAAATGTATCCCACGACAGCCCCTCCTCTCCTCTCCTGGGCAGAAATGTATCCCACGACAGCCCCTCCTCTCCTGGGCAGAAATGTATCCCACTACAGCAGCCCCTCTCCCCTGGGCAGAAATGTATCCCACTACAGCAGCCCCTCTCCCCATGGCAGAAATGTATCCCACTGCAGCAGCCCCTCTCCCCATGGCAGAAACACAACAAGAATTTGCAAAATGGGACAAACACCCTATTGAGATCCTACATGCAGAATTCTGTAAAAGTATCCTCCGGACTCAAAGGAAAACAGTAAACAATGCATGCAGGGTGGAACTAGGCCAATATCCATTAATAATCACTATCCAAAAAAGAGCCACCAAATTTTGGAATCACCTACAAATGAGCAACCCCCAATGCTATCACTACGACGCCCTGAAATGCCAAGAGCTGACCATAAAGAAGAATACCCTCAGTCAACTAGTCCTGGGACTCAGTGAAGTAACTACTAACAATACTAACAATAACCAGTCCCAGGACAGTGACAGGGTAACACAAAGTATTCGACCCAACACAATCGTCGCTAAGCAAAAGGAAAAATATCTGACATATTGGGCAGAAACAACAAAAACCCAAAGCAAACTCAATTGCTACTTGGCCCTAAACAGACAATACAACATAGCTGATTACCTGACCATGGTAAAGGATAACAAACTGAGAAGAACCTTGACAAGGTACAGACTTAGCGAACATAGCCTAGCGATCGAAAAAGGCAGACACAGGCAAACCAGGCTGCCAAGAGAAGACAGGATATGCTCTCATTGCAGTCAGGGAGTAGTTGAGACAGAGATGCACTTCCTCGCAGCCTGTGGAAAATATCAGGGCATCAGGGAGAATTTCTACCAAAAATTCTCACAAATATGCCCTGAATTCAGAAATCTGAATGACAACCAAAAACTCCCATTCCTACTGGGGGAGGAGAGAAGCTGTGTAACACTGGCGGCACACTACGTTACAGCTGGCCATGAACAGAGGGACAACCAGTAAACTAAGACAAGAGTATATATAAACAAGGCGAATGTATATTTATAAACTCAGGGATATACCTGTTTATACACTGTATGAATAGAACCGCGTTTATGTGTTCAACCATAAATGTATTTTGATGCTTTGGCAACATAAGATGTACCTTATCATGCCAATAAAGCGATTTGAATTGTGAATTGTATCCCACGACAGCAGCCCCTCCTCTCCTGGGCAGAAATGTATCCCACGACAGCCCCTCCTCTCTGCTCCCTCCACGTGGCGGTTCCACAGGGGAAACAAACAACAATCGGCGCCGCTTCCGCTGACGTCAGTGGCCTCGCGCTCCTGGTGACGCCGCACTGGGCTATTAACGGCTGCGAGCGCGGGGCCGGTGGAGCGTGCCCGGCCTCAACCCAACCACCACCCGCGGCTGTGGGAGAGAGAAAGAGAGAGAGAGCGCGCAAGCGATGTCGGTGAGGCTGTGCCGTCCTCGGCTGCTCTGTTTCTGGCTGCTGATGTGGGCTGTGGACGCAGTGCCGGGCTTGCAGGCGCACACTGAGCGCCGCGACAACACCACCGGCCCCGGCACGGCTGTCCGTACCACCAGCAGTAGCACGGCGCTGGGAGCGGGAGGCAAGGCCAAGAAGAATGGCGAGTACAGCAACGCGCCCGGTAAGGAGCAGACCATGATGATCCAGCGGGCCCTCTACGTGCTGGTCGCTGTCACCGCCCTCGTCGTCATCTACTTCGTGGTGAGGACCATCAGGTGAGGGGGCGGGGCTGTCAGATAAAGTAATGCCGGGTGCTCGCACCTCGATAGCCCGGAGTGGAGGAGGGGGGTGGGTGTGTGTTGGGACTGCAAGTCCGGAACAATCAGAGCAAATGGCGGAAACACACCAACAGCTGGCAAAGAAACAGGCTTTGAGCTGAGGTTTGGGATCCAGAGCTTTACTCAGAACCTCATGATGGCTGTGGGAAGACGCCAAACCCCAGTTATTTACAGTCACCCTGCAGGTGGAATCATTTGTTGTTTTATTGGGAGCTGCCAGCATTAGGCATCGCGCACTCGAGATCTTTCTTCAATAAAGCCAAGAATATACAGACCACAAGGATGGCCCATCAGTAGTGGCTTCTGCTGTTGACAAAGCGTCGGCAGTAATAAAAATAAACTGTTTCTAGTCCTAATGCCCAAACATCAGCCCTAAACTCTGAAACATAAACATATAGAAACATAGAAGATAGGAGCAGGAGTAGGCCATTTGGCCCCTCGAGCCTGCTCCGCCATTCAATGAGATCATGGCTGATCATCCAAATTCAGTACCCTGTCCCTGCCTTCTCCCCATACCCCTTGATCCCTTTAGCCTTAAGAAATATATCCAACTCCTTCTTGCATAAATTTAATGAATTGGCCTCCACTGCCTTCTGTGGTAGAGAATTCCACAGGTTCACCACTCCCTGGGTGAAGAAATTCCTCCTCATCTCTGTCCTAAATGGCTTACTCCTTATCCTTAGACTGTGACCCCTGGTTCTGGACTCCCTGGCCATCGGGAACATCCTTCCTGCATCCAGTCTGTCCAGTCCTGTTAGAATTTTATAAGTTTCAATGAGAGCCCCTCTCATTCTTCTAAACTCCAGTGAGTATAAGCCCAATTGACCCAATCTCTCCTCATAAGTCATTCCTGTCTTCCCAGGTATCAGTCTGGTGAATCTTCGCTGCACTCCCTCCATGGCAAGAACATCCTTCCTCAGATAATGCGACCAAAACTGCACACAATACTCAAGATGTGGTCTCACCAAGGCCCTGTACAACTGCAGCAAGACATCCTTGTTCCTGTACTCAAACCCTCTCGCTATGAAGGCCAACATACCATTTGCCTTCTTAACTGCCTGCTGCACCTGCATGCTTACCTTCAGCGACTGGTGCACAAGGACACCCAGGTCCCGTTGCACTTCCCCCTCTCCCAATCTATTGCCGTTCAGATAATAATCTGCCTTCCTGTTTTTGCCACCAAAGTGGATAACCTCGCATTTATCCACATTATACTGCGTCTGCCATGCTTCTGCCCAATCACCCAACCTGTCCAAATCATACTGGAGTTTCTCGGCATCCTCCTCACAGCACACACGCCCACCCAGCTTTGTGTCATCTGCAAACTTGGAGATATTACATCTAGTTCCCTCATCTAGATCATTTATATATATATTGTGAATAGCTGGGGTCCTAGGACCGATCCCTGCGGTACCCCACTAGTCACTGCCTGCCACTCGGAAAAAGACCCGTTTTTTCCAACTCTTTGCTTCCTGTCTGCCAACCAGTTCTTTATCCAAGTCAGTACCTTGCCCCCAATCTCATGTGCCTTAACGTTACACGCAAATCTCTTATGCGGGACCTTATCAAAAGCCTTCTGAAAGTCCAAATACACCACATCCACTGGTTCTCCCTTATCTATTCTACCAGTTACATCCTCAAAAAATTCTAGTAGATTAGTCAAGCACGATTTACCTTTTGTAAATCCATGTTGACTTTGTCCGATCCTGTCACTGTTTTCCAAGTGCTCTGCTATTGCATCTTTGAAAATGGACTCTAGCATTTTCCCCACTACCGATGTCAGGCTTATCGGTCTGTAATTCCCTGTTTTCTCTCTACCACCTTTTTTGAATAGTGGGGGAACATTAGCTACCCTCCAATCCATGGGAACTGTTCCAGAGTCTATAGAATTTTGGAAGATGACCAGCAATGCATCTACTATTTCTAGGGCCACTACCTTAAATACCCTAGGATGTAGATTATCATCAACCCTAAACTCTGAAGCCCTAAACATCTACCCTAAACCCTGATGCCCAAACATCAACCCTAAACTCTGAAGCCCAAACATCAACCCTGACATTGGTAGTGGGGAAAATGCTAGAATGCATTATAAAACATGTAATAGCAGAGCACTTGGAAAACAGTGACAGGATCGGACAAAGTCAACATGGATTTACAAAAGGTAACTCGTGCTTGACTAATCTACTGGAATTTTTTGAGGATGTAACTGGTAGAATAGATAAGGGAGAACCAGTGGATGTGGTGTATTTGTACTTTCAGAAGGCTTTCTATAAGGTCCCGCATAAGAGATTAGCATGTAAAGTGAAGGCACATGGGATTGGGGGCAAGGTACTGACTTGGATAGAGAACTGGTTGGCAGACAGGAAGCAAAGAGTTGGAATAAACGGGTCTTTTTTCCGAGTGGCAGGCAGTGATCGGTCCTAGGACCCCAGCTATTCACAATATATATAAATGATCTAGACGAGGGAACTAGATGTATTATCTCCAAGTTTGCAGACGACACAAAGCTGGGTGGGCATGTGTGCTGTGAGGAGGATGCCGAGAAACTCCAGTATGATTTGGACAGGTTGGGTGATTGGGCAGAAGCATGGCAGATGCAGTATAATGTGGATAAATGCGAGGTTATCCACTTTGGTGGCAAAAACAGGAAGGCCGATTATTGTCTGAATGGCAATAGATTGGGAAAAGGGGAAGTACAACGAGACCTGGGTGTCCTTGTGCACCAGTCGCTGAAGGTAAGCATGCAGGTGCAGCAGGCGGTTAAGAAGGCAAATGGTATGTTGGCCTTCGTAGCGAGAGGGTTCGAGTACAGGAGCAAGGATGTCTTGCTGCAGTTGTACAGGGCCTTGGTGAGACCACATCTTGAGTATTGTGTGCAGTTTTGGTCGCCTTATCTGAGGAAGGCTGTTCTTGCCATGGAGGGATTGCAACGAAGATTCACCAGGCTGATACCTGGGATGGCAGGAATGACGTATGAGGAGAGATTGGGTCGATTGGGCTTATACTCGCTGGAGTTTAGAAGAATGAGAGGGGATCTCATTGAAACTTATTAAATTCTAACAGGACTAGACAGACTAGATGCAGGGAAGATGTTCCCGATGGCTGGGGAGTCCAGAACCAGGGGTTATAGTCTAAGGATAAGGGGTAAGCCATTTAGGACAGATATGAGTCCAAGTGTGAGCAAGCACTGAGTGCGAGTCATCAAAGAGTGCTCTGAGTTTGGGTAAGTGTGAGTTCGGGTAAGTGGGGTGTTAGGTGCTCTTTTCAAACTTTAACTCTGGGTTGTAGTTAATAAGGCCTTTTGGGTGCAGAGTGACTGTTGGTAAACCATTTAACTGGTGTAACTAGAGGGATTGATTTAATTTAAATCCAATTAATTAAAGGGGATACTAGCATCTAAAATCGGGCAGAGGGTGTCCATAACTAACAATAAAAAACGTAATTAATTACATAGAATGGAGCAGGTGATGTGTTACTGTTGCGAGATGTGGGAGCCGGTGAACCCCATTGAGGCTCACGGTGATTACGTCTGTGACAAGTGTCTGCTGCTACAGGAACTCCAGCTCCGTGTTGATGAGCTGGAGTCTGAGCTTCAGACACTGCGACACATCAGGGAGGGGGAGAAGTACCTGGACTCTGTGTATCAGGAGGTGGTCACACCTATGAAGTTAATTAATTCAGATGTAGCCCATGGTCAGGGACAGGACGGTGTGACTACGAGTGAGGCAGGTATGGGGATCCAGGAGGTAGAGTTGGAGGAGCCGCAGCCCTTGCTCTTGTCCAACAGGTTCGAGGTTTTTACTCCCTGTGGGGAAAGGAGCAGGGACTGCAGGGAGGATGAGCAACTTGGCCACAGCACCGTGGAACGGGGGGCCATTCAAGAGGGGGGAGTAAATAGAAATGTTGTAGTGGTAGGGGATAGTATTATTAGGGGGATAGATAGAGTTCTCTGCAGCCGAGAGCGAGTGTCCCGAAGGCTGTGTTGCCTACCCGGTGCCAGGGTTAAGGACATCTCCTCTGGGCTGGAAAGAAACTTGCAGTGGGAGGGGGTGGATCCAGTTGTCGTGGTCCATGTTGGTACAAACGACGTAGATAGGACTAGGAAGCCGGTTCTGTTAAAGGAGTATGAGCAGCTAGGGGTCAAATTAAAAAAACAGAACCTCAAGGAGCCACGAGCGAATTTGGCTAGGACAAATAAAATTAGAGAGTTAAATGCGTGGCTCAAAGACTGGTGTGGGAGAAATGGGTTTTGCTTCCTGGGACACTGGCACCAGTACTGGGGCAGGAGGGAGCTGTTCCGTTGGGACCGGCTTCACTTGGCCAGTGCTGGGACTAGAGTCCTGGCGGATCATATAACTAGGGCTGTAGAGAGGGCTTTAAACTAACTAGTCGGGGGGAGGTTCCTAGAGAGCAAATAATAAAAATGACAACAGAGAAGGTCATAGACTTAGGTAGCAGTGGGGAAATTAAAAACCAGAGCGTGTCAGGAAGGGGCAGAAGGTATGGAGTAAAAGGTAAAGTAATAAAAAGGGCAAAAGCAGGAACTAAGTGTCACAAAACATCTTTGAAAGTTCTCTATCTGAATGCACGTAGCATTCGTAACAAAATAGACGAGTTAATGGCACAAATAATTACATATGGGTATGATCTTGTGGCCATTACAGAAACATGGCTGCAGGGTGACAATGCCTGGGAATTAAACATACCAGGTTATTTAACGATCAGGAAGGACAGGCAGGAAGGAAGGGGAGGTGGGTTGGCTATGTTAATAAAGGAAGGAATCACTGTAATACAGAGAAATGATATTGGGTCAAAAGATCAGGATAATGAAACAGTTTGGGTGCAGGTAAGTAATAATAAGGGGAAAAAAACACTAGTGGGCGTAGTCTACAGGCCTCCGAACAGTTGCAACTCTGTTGGACGGAGTATCAATCAGGAAATAGTTGAGGCTTGTAATAAGGGAGCATCTATAATTATGGGGGATTTTAACTATCATATTAATTGGACAAATCAAATTGGGCAGGGCTGCCTTGAGGATGAGTTCATTGAGTGTATTAGGGATGGGTTTCTTGAGCAGTATGTAACTGAACCGACCAGGGGGCAAGCAACCTTAGATCTGGTCCTGTGTAATGAGACAGGATTAATTAAAAATGTCCTAGTAAAGGATCCCCTTGGAATGAGTGACCATAACATGGTTGAATTCCATATTCAATTAGAGGGTGAGAAGGTTGGATCTCATACAAGTGTGCTAAGCTTGAATAAAGGAGACTATGAAGGTACGAGAGTGGAATTGAGTAGAGTGGATTGGGAAAATAGATTAAAGGGTAAGACGATACATGATCAGTCGTGTACATTTAAGGAATTATTTTACAACATCCAAAAAATATATATTCCACTGAGAAGAAAAGGGTGTAAAAGAAAAGACAGCCATCCGTGGCTAAGTAAAGAAATTAAGGATAGTATTCGACTAAAAACAAGGGCATATAAGGTAGCCAAATCTAGTGGGAGGATAGAGGATTGGGAAAACTTTAGAAGACAGCAAAAAATAACAAAAAGATTGATTAAGAAAGGGAAGATAGATTATGAAAGTAAATTAGCAAAAAATATAAAAACAGATAGTAAGAGTTTTTATAGTTATATAAAAAGAAAAAGGGTGGCTAAAGTAAATGTTGCCCCCTTAGAGGATGAGACCGGGAAATTAATGGTGGGAAATATGGAGATGGCAAAAACACTGAATGAATATTTTGTATCAGTCTTTACAGTAGAGGACACTAAGAATATCCCAACACTGGACAAACAGGGGGCTATAGGGGGGGAGGAACTAAACACGATCAAAATCACTAAGGAAGTGGTACTCGGTAAAATAATGGGACTCAAGGCGGATAAATCACCTGGACCTGATGGCTTACATCCTAGGGTCTTGAGGGAAGTGGCGGTAGGGATTGTGGATGCATTGGTAATTTTCCAAAACTCCCTGGACTCAGCAAAGGTCCCGGCAGACTGGAAAACTGCTAATGTAACACCCTTATTTAAAAAGGGCAGTAGACAGAAGGCTGGAAACTATAGACCGGTTAGCCTAACATCTGTGGTCAGTAAAATTTTGGAGTCCATTATTAAGGAGACAGTAACAGGACATTTGGATAATCATAATTTAATAGGACAAAGTCAGCATGGTTTTATGAAGGGGAAGTCATGTTTGACAAATTTGCTGGAGTTCTTTGAGGAAGTAACATATAGGGTGGATAAAGGGGAACCAGTGGACGTAGTGTATTTAGACTTCCAAAAGGCATTTGACAAGGTGCCACACAAAAGATTATTGCTTAAGATAAAAAATCACAGGATTGGGGGTAATATTCTGGCATGGATAGAGGATTGGCTATCTAACAGAAGGCAGAGAGTTGGGATAAATGGTTCATTGTCAGACTGGCAATCAGTAACTAGTGGTGTTCCGCAGGGGTCAGTGCTGGGTCCCCAACTCTTTACAATCTATATTAACGATTTGGAGGAGGGGACCGAGTGTAACATATCAAAGTTTGCAGATGATACTAAGATGGGAGGGAAAGTAGTGAGTGAGGAGGACATAAAAAACCTGCAAGGGGACATAGACAGGCTAAGTAAGTGGGCAGAGATTTGGCAGATGGAATACAATACTGGAAAGTGTGAGGTTATGCACTTTGGCAGGAAAAATCATAGAGCAAGTTATTATCTTAATGGCAAGAAACTGGAAAGTACTGTAGTACAAAGGGATCTGGGGGCCCTGGTGTACGAAACTCAAAATGTTAGTATGCAGGTGCAGCAGGTGATTTAAGAAGGCCAATGGAATGTTGGCTTTTATTGCTAGGGGGGTAGAATATAAAAATAGGGAGGTATTGCTTCAGTTGTACAAGGTATTGGTGAGACCGCACCTGGAATACTGCGTACAGTTTTGGTGTCCATACTTAAGAAAATACATACTTGCTCTCGAGTCAGTACAAAGAAGGTTCACTCGGTTAATCCCAGGGATGAGGGGATGGACATATGAGGAGAGGTTGAGTAGATTGGGTCTCTACTCATTGGAGTTCAGAAGAATGAGAGGCGATCTTATTGAAACATATAAGATTGTGAAGTGGTTGGATCGGGTGGATGCGGGGAGGATGTTCCCGATGATGGGTGAAACTAGAACTAGGGGGCATAGTCTTAGAATAAGGGGCTGCTCTTTCAAAACTGAGATGAGGAGGAACTACTTCACTCAGAGGGTGGTAGATCCATGGAATATGCTGCCCCATAAAGCTGTAGGAGCTACATCGTTACATAAATTTAAAACAGAAATAGACGGTTTCCTAGAAGTAAAGGGAATTAAGGGTTACGGGGAGCGGGCAGGAATTTGGACATGAGTCTAGGTTCGGATCGGACATAGCCCTGTGGGTAGCGGAGCGGGCCCAGGGGTCGTGTAGCCTGATCCTGCTCCTATTTCGTGTGTCTAATTCTGTTAGATTCAGGAGATGGTTCTGTGATAGTAGATTGGCGGTTAGGATCAGACCAGCCATGATCTTATTGAATGGCGGAGCAGGCTCGAGGGGCCGATTGGCCTACTCCTGCTCCTATTTCTTATGTTCTTATGAGGAGGAATTTCTTCACCCAGAGAGTGGTGAACCTGTGGAATTCTCTACCACAGAAGGCAGTGGAGGCCAACTCATTAAATATATTCAAGAAGGAGTTAGATATATTTCTTAAGGCTAAAGGGATCAAGGGATATGGGGAGAAGGCAGGGACAGGGTACTGAAATTGGATGATCAGCCATGATCTCATTGAATGGCGGAGCAGGCTCGAGGGGCTGAATGGCCTACTCCTCCTATCTTCTATGTTTCTAAACTCAAGCCCCAACCATCTATCCTAAACTCTGAAGCCCAACCATCTACCCTAAGCTCTGAAGCCCAACCATCTACCCTTAGCTCTGAAGCCCTAACGCCGGACCCTAAGCTCTGAAGCCCTAACGCCGGACCCTAAGCTCTGAAGCCCTAACGCCGGACCCTAAGCTCTGAAGCCCTAACGCCGGACCCTAAGCTCTGAAGCCCTAACGCCGGACCCGAAGCTCTGAAGCCCTAACGCCGGACCTGAAACTCTGAAGCTAAATCGCATGGTCAGTAGGGCGATTCCAGGCCAGCTGCGGTGTCAATAGTCATTGTGACGTTGATAGTCATTGTGCTGTCATCAAAGAGGTAGGTCAGCTGTGCTGTCAGCAGTCACTCCGAAACAGAATATGCTATCCTGATATTGCAGCCCTGAGTGATTAGCAACATAAGGAGTAGGCCATTTAGCCCCTCGAGCTATTCAATTAGATCATGACTGATCTGTACCTCAACTCAATTTGCCTGCTTTTAATCCATATTCCTTGATACCCTTACCTAACAAAAATCTATCTCTCAGTCTTGAAAGCAATAATTGTCCCAGAATCCACAGCCTTTTGGCAGTGAGTGTTCTAGATTTCTGCTACTCTCTGTGGAAAAAGTGCTTCCTGATTTCACTCCTGAATAGCTTAGCTCCAATGTTGTGATTACGTCCTCATATTCTTTATTTCCCTCCAGGGAAATAATTTCTCTGTATCTACCCGATCAAATCCTTTTAACATTTTAAACACTTTGTCTATGGGTGTTATTTATGTGGACTCTAAGAGGCATTCAATAAGGTTCCATACAAGAGACTGTTAGCAAACATGAAAGCGCATGAAATTGGAGGCAACCTATTGACATAGGCAGGGAATCGGTTAGGAGGTAGACGTCGGAGAGTAGGGATAATGGGTATGTGTTCCAATTGGCGTGATGTGACTGGTCTCCAACAACAAGTGCGAGGAGCTAACAACAGAAAATGCTGGAAAAACTCAGCAGGCCAGGCAACATCCGTGGAGAGAGAAATAGAGTCAACGTTTTGGGTCGAAACTGAGAGAAAAGGCAGGAAATGAAACAAAAGGCAGTTTGGGGGGCTGGGAAATGGGGGAGGGGATGAAAGAAGAGACATTAAAAGATATTCAAGGTGAGACGAGATAGTAATAGGACAGGTAAAGAAACAGACAATGGCTCTAGAAGTGTGAAATGCGCTGGCAGAGTGAGAGACAGCTGCCGTGTGGGAGAGAGAGAAAAAGTCACAAACCAAAAGTGTGGATAAAAAATATTAAAAATATAATCGGGGCCGAGGAAAAAATATAAAAATGTAATAGGGGCTGAGGTTATGATCTGAAGTTGTTGAACTCGATGTTGAGTCCGGAAGGCTGTAAAGTGCCTAATCGGAAGATGAGGTGCTGTTCCTCGAGTTTACGGTGAGCTTCCGTGGATCAATACAAGAGGCCGCGGACGGTGAGGTCTGAGTGGGAATGGAGCGGTGAATTAAAGTGACAGGCGACCAGAAGCTCGGGGTCCCCCTTACGGACTGAATGGAGGTGTTCCGCAAAGCGGTCACCCAATCTGCGGTTGGTCTCCCCAATGTAGAGGAGACCACATTGTGAGCAGCGAATACAGTATACTAGATTGCAAGAAGTACAAGTAAATCACTGTTTCACCTGGAAGGGGTGTTTGGGGCCCTGGACAGTGGGCAGGGGGGAGGTATATGGGCAGGTGTTGCATCTCCTGCGCTTGCACGGGAAGGTGCTAGGGGAAGGGGTGCTGGGGGTGATAGAGGTGTCTCGGAGGGAGCGGTCCCTACAGCATGCTGAAAGGGGAGGGGAAGATGCGTTTGGTGGTGGGATCACTTTGGAGGTGGCGGAAATGGTGGAGGATGATCCGTTGAATGTGGAGGCTGGTGGGGTGAATGGTGAGGACAAGGGGAGCCCTATCGTGGTTCCGGGAGGGAGGGGCAGGGGTGAGGGCTGAAGTGCGGGAGATAGAACGGACCCGGGGAAGGGCCATATCAACCACGGTAGAGGGGAATCCTCGGTTGAGGAAAAAGGAAGACATGTCAGAAGCACTGGTGTGGAAGGTGGCATCGTCAGAGCAGATGCGGCGGAGACGGAGGAACTGGGAGAATGGAATAGAGTCCTTACAGGAGGCGGGGTGGGAGGAAGTGTAGTCCAGGTTGCTGTGGCTTGTAGTGAATGTTGGTCAATAACGTATCCCCAGAGATGGAGAAGTTGAGGAAGGGAAGGGAAGAGTCGGAGATGGACCATGTGAAGGTGAGAGAAGGGTGGAAATTGGAGGCAAAGTGAATGAAATTGTCTCGTTCAGGGTGAGAGCAGGAAACGGCACCGATACAGTCAAAAGAGGTGAGGGAGGGGACCCGAGTAGGACTGGAACAAAGAGTGTTCCACATATCCCACGAAAAGGCAGGCCTAGCTAAGACCCTGGTAAACCCATCGTTTCAGCCTGTTCTTGCCCCACGGAACTTATCTCTTCCTAGCTCGACTCTTATCTTTGCTCCCCTTATCCAGTCTCTTCCCAGCTACATCCGTGACTCTTCTGACGCCCTCCGCCACTTTAACAGTTTCCAGTTTCCTGGCCCCAACTGCCTCCTCCTCACCATGGACGTACAATCCCTCTACACCTCCATCCCCCACCAGGATGGCCTGAGGGCGCTCCGCTTCTTCCTTGAACTTGGCCCGACCAGTCCCCATCCACCACCACCCTCCTCCGCCTGGCTGAACTTGTTCTCACATTGAACAACTTCTCCTTTGACTCCACTCATTTCCTCCAAATCAAAGGTGTCGCTATGGGTACCCGCATGGGTCCTAGCTATGCCTGCCTTTTCGTGGGATATGTGGAACACTCTTTGTTCCAGTCCTACTCGGATCCCCTCCCTCTCCTCTTTTTCCGGTACATTGATGACTGTATTGGTGCTGTTTCCTGCTCTCGCCCTGAACTAGACAATTTCATTCACTTTGCCTCCAATTTCCACCCTTCCCTCACCTTCACATGGCCCATCTCCGACTCTTCCCTTCCCTTCATCGACTTCTCCGACTCCATCTCTGGGGATAGGTTATTGACCAACATTCACTACAAGCCCACTGATTCCCACAGCTACCTGGACTACACTTCCTCCCACCCCGCCTCCTGTAAGGACTCTATTCCATTCTCCCAGTTTCTCCGTCTCTGGCGCATCTGCTCCGATGATGCCATCTTCCACACCAGTGCTTCCGACATGTCTTCCTTTTTCCTCAACCGAGGATTCCCCTCTATCGTGGTTGACACGGCCCTCGACAGTGTCTGTTCTATCTCCCGCACTTCTGCCCTCACCCCTGCCCCTCCCTCCCGGAACCACGATAGGGTTCCCCTTGTCCTCACCATTCACCCCATCAACCTCCACATTCAACGGATCATTTTCCGCCACCTCCAACATGATCCCACCACCAAACACATCTTCCCCCTCCCCTCCCCTTTCAGCATTCCGTAGGGACCACTCCCTCCGAGACACCCTAGTCCACTCCTCTATCACCCCCCCAGCACCCCTTCGCCCGGCACCTTCCCGTGCAAGCGCAGGAGATGCAACACCTGCCCATATACCCACCCCCCCGCCTGCCTTCCCACTGTCCAGGGCCCCAAACACCCCTTCCAGGTGAAACAGCGATTTACTTGTACTTCTTGCAATCTAGTATACTGTATTTGCTGCTCACAATGTGGTCTCTACATTGGGGAGACCAAACGCAGATTGGGTGACCGCTTTGTGGAAAACCTCCGTTCAGTCCGTAAGGGTGACCCCGAGCTTCCGGTCGCCTGTCATTTTAATTCACTGCTCCATTCCCACTCAGACCTCACCGTCCTTGGCCTCTTGCATTGTTCCATGGAAGCTCACCGTAAACTCGAGGAACAGCACCTCATCTTCCGATTAGGCACTTTACAGCCTTCTGGACTCGATATCGAGTTCAACAACTTCAGATCATCACCTCGGCCCCTATTATATTTTTATATTTTTTATCCACACTTTTGGTTTGTGCCTTTTCCTTTTTCTCTCTCTCCCACACGGCAGCTGTCTCTCACTCTGCCAGCGCATTTCACGCTTCATCTAGAGCCATTGTCTGTTTCTTTACCTGTCCTATTATTACTATCTCGTCTCACCTTGAATATCTCTTAATGTCTCTTTCATCTCCTCCCCCATTTCCCAGCCCCCCCCAAACTGCCTTTTGTTTCATTTCCTGCCTTTTCTCTCAGTTCTGTAGAAGGGTTTCGATCCGAAACGTTGACTCTGTTTCTCTCTCCACAGATATTGCCCGGCCTGCTGAGTTTTTCCAGCATTTTCTGTTGTTATTTCGGATTTCCAGCATCCGCAGTATTTTGTTATTGTATAAGTGCGAGGAGCTTGTGGACTTCATTGTCACTAAGATTGAGACCATCCGTTCAGCTGCCTCTGGCACTTCCCTCCCTTCCCCTAGTCCACCAGGCCAAATTTTCTCTTAAGGTTCCCCCACCCTAGCTCTGAACTCACATCTTTTTCTAGTTTCTCTCCGATCTCCCCTCTCTGAGCTCAATTGTCCATGAGCCCTGACTCCTGTTCCCTCAACCCTATTCCCACAAAACTGCTGGCCACCCAACTTTCCTTCCTGGCCCCATGTTAACTGATATTCATGGTTCCCTCCCCTCCCCTCCCCTTCAAATATGCTGTCATCACCCCCTCCTCAAAAGAACCACCTTTGACCCCTCTCCTTGCATACTACCACCCTATCTCCAACCTCCAGATCCTTTCAATTCCCTGAACGGGTTGCCGCCTTTCAAATACATGCCCATCTTTCCCCCAACTCCATGTTTGAATCCCTCCAATCATGTTTGAATCCCTCCAATCAGGTTTCCACCCCGCCACAGTACTGAAAACGGCCTTTTTCAAGGTCACAATTGACATCCTATGTGACTCTGACCGTGATAAACTGTCCCTCCTCATCCCTCGACCTATCTGCAGCCTTTGATATGGTTGACCAGACCATCCTACTCCAACGCCTCTCCTCCGTTGTCCAGCTGGGTGGGTCTGCCCTCGTCTGGTTCCATTCTTCTCTATTCAGTCATAGCCAGAGAATCACCTGCAATGGCTTCTCTTCCTGCTCATGCACCGTTACCACTAGAGTCCCCCAAGGATCTATTCTTGGCCTCTCCTATTTCTCATCTACATACTGCCCCTTGGCGACATATCCGAAAACTCTTCCAGTTTCACATGTATGCTGACGACACCCAACTCTACCTTACCGCCACCTCACTCGACCCCTGCACTGTCTTTGATTTGTGTCACTACTTATCTGACATCCAGTACTGGATGACCAGAAATTTCCTCCAACTAAATATTGGGAAGATCAAAGCCATTGTCTTTGGTCTCCACCACAAACTCCGTTCCCTAGCATCGACTCCACCCCTCTCCTTGGCAACTGTTTGAGGCTGAACTAGACTGTTTAGTATTTGACCCCAAAATGAGCCTCTGACCACATGCGTTTAATCACCAACACCCCCTACTTCCACCTCAGTAACATCGCCTGACTCCACCCCCGCCTCCGCTCATCTGATGCTGAAACCCTCCTCCATGCCTTTGTTACCTCTAGACTGGACTATTCCAATGCACTCCTGGTTGGCCTCCCATCTTCTACCCTCCGTAAACTTGAGCTCATCCAAGACTCTGCTGTCAGTATCCTAACTCGCACTGAATCCTGTTCACCCATCACCCCTGTGCTCACTGATCTACATTGGCTCCTGGTCTGGCAACGCCTCAGTGTTAAAATTCACATCCTTGTTTTCAAATCCCTCCATGGCCTTGCCCTCGCTATCTCTGTAATCTCCTCCAGCCCTACAACTCTCGGATCTCAATGTTCTGCCAATTCTGGCCTCTTGATTTTAATCGCTCCACCATTGGCGGCTATGCCTTCAGCTGCTTAGGCCTTAATCTCTGGATTTCCCTTCCTAAACACCTCTACCTCTCCTTTAAGGTGCTCCTTATTCCTCTCCTTTAAGGTGCTCCTTAAAGCCTAACTCTTTGACCAAGCTTTTGGTCATCTGTCCTAATATCTCCTTCTGTGGCTTGTTGTTAAATTTTGTTTGCTAACGCTCCTGTGAAGCACCTTGGGATATTTTACTACATTAAAGGCAGTTTGTTGTTGTGACCCCCAGGGCTCTGTACTGGGGTCTCAGATATTCAGTATGTTTTATAAACGACTTAAATGAAGGAGTCGAGAGCCATATATCCAAATTTGTTGACAACACCAAATTAGGTGGCACAGTAAATAGTGTAGATGGGAGCAGAAAGTTGCAAAGAGACATTGATAGATTAAGTGAGTGGGTAAAGCTATAGCAGATGGAGCTCGATGTGGTGAAGTGTGAGGTCATCCACTTGGGACCCAAGAAAGATGGATCAGGGTATTTCCCAAATGAAGCTAGGAACTGGAGGAGCAGAGCGAGTTGGGGTCAATATACAACAATCACTAAAAGCTAGTGGACAGGTATTCAGGAAAGTTAGGGAAGGAAAACAAAAGGTGAGGTAGCAGGTTTGATTAAGGAAAATGTTACAGTGCTCGAAAGTGAGAATGTCCTTGAGGGATCAAAGAATCTATTTGGTTGGAGTTGAGAAACAATAAAGGAGCTATTACGCTACTTGGGTGTATTTGAAAGGTCAGCAAATAGTGGGAAGGAGATTGGGGAGCAGATTTGCAAATAAATTACTGAAAGGTGCAAGAACTATAGCGTAGTGATAATGGGAGACTTTAACTACCCTAATATTGAAAAGGCCAGTGATTGTGTTCAGGGCAGGGAAGGGGAGGAAATTCTGAAGTGTGTTCAGGAGAATTTTCTTGATCAGTATGTTTCCTGCCCAACGAGGAAGGCGGCATTGCTGGATCTAGTCCTGGGGAATGAAGTGGGTCAAGTGGAGAATGTCACAGTTAGAAAGCATCTTGAGAATAGTGATCATAGTATTGTATGGTTTAGATTAGTTATGGAGAAGGACAAGGAGCAATCTAGAATAAAAATACTTTAAATGGAGGAGGGCTAATTTCAGCAAATTGAGGAGGGATCTGGCCTGGGCAAATTGGAGTCAAAGACTGGCAGACAGAAATGCAATGGGTGGCCTTTAAAGAGATGATTGGGGTACAGTCTAGTTACATTTCTACAAGTGGGAGAGGGCAACCAAAGCCAGAGCTCCCTGGATGACTAAGAAGTTAGAGAGTAGGATGAAGAACAAAAAGCGGGTGTATGACAAACGTCCACTTGATAATACAAGGGAGAATCAGGCTGAATTTAAAAAGTACAGAGGAGAAGTGAAAAAGGAAATGAGGGGCAAAGAGATAGTATGAGACTAGATTGGAGGCTAACATAAAAAGGAATCCAAAGGTCTTCTATAGGCATATTAACAGTAAAAGGGTTATCAGAGGAGCGGTGGGGACGATTAGGGACCAAAATGGAGAACTATTGGTGGAGGCAGAACGCATGGTTGAGGTACTATATGTGTACTTTGCATCGGTGTTTACCAAGGAAGTGGGCTTTGCCAAAGCTATGGTAAACAAGGAGGTGGCTAGGATACTTTTTTATTCATTGATGGGATGTGGGCATCGCTGGCTGGCTAGGCCTGCATTTAGTGCCCATCCCTAATTGGATAAGATAGAGGTACTAGAAAGGCTGGCGGTAATTAAAGTGGATAAGTCACCTGTTCCACATGGGATGCATCCTAGGAAGTAAGGGTAGAAATTGCAGAGGTGCTGGCCACAATGTTCCAATCCTCCTTGGATACAGGGATGGTGCCAAAGGACTGGAGGATTGCAAATCGCCCTTTTTCAAAAAAGGGGAGAAGGATAAACCTGGCAATTACAAGCCAGTCAGTTCAATGTCGGTGGTGGGGAATCTTTTAGAAACAATAATCTGGGAGAAAATTAACAGCCACTTGTACAAGCATGGACTAATAAAGGAGAGCCAGCATCGATTTGTTAAAGGCAAATTGTGTTTGACTAACTTAATTAAGTTTTTGATGTGGTAACAGAGAGGGTGGATGAGGGCCGTGCAGTCGATGTTGTGTATACGGACTTTCAAAAGGCGTTTGATCAAGTACCACATACTAGGCTTATTAACAAAATTGAAACCCGTGGGATAAACGGAGCAGTAACAGCATGGATACAAAATTGGCTAAGGGATAGAAAACAGAGTTGTGGTGAATGGCTGTTTTTCGGACTAGAGGGAGCTATACAGTGGTGTTCCCCAAGGTTCAGTACTAGGACCACTGCTGTTTTTTTGATATACATTAATGACTTGGACTTGGGTGAGGGGGGCGGGGGCGGTGTACGGGGCTACCTCTTTTAGTACTCTGGGATGCAGATTATCAGGCCCTGGGGACACAGTCTAACCAGAGCTTCATACAACTGTAGCATCACTTCCACCCCTTTGTATTCCAACCCCCTTGAGATAAAGGCTAACATTCCATTAGCTTTTTAATTATTTTTTGCACATACAACCATAGATCAGTACAGTCACTCATACTGACATTAAAAATATGAAAGAAAAGCCCAAAATACAGGAAAAGTCAGTACTACTGAAGAACTATAATGGACAGAAAATAGATAGCTTAGGTGTATGCACACTTAAAGTGACAGTCAAAGACAAAGTGCATCATCTCATGTTTTCTGTTGTGGCTGAAGGACTTGATTCACTACTAGGTGACAAAGCTTGTGAGGACTTGGAACTGGTCAAGAGAGTCTACCGTATAAACTGTGCCATAAGCAGACCAGATGACTCAGTGGATTGTGTAGTGAGTAATTTCCAGGATGTGTTCAAAGGATTTGGAGTTCTACCATTCACTTACAAGATCCAGCTAAATGAGGATGCTCAGCCAGTGGTACATGCTCCACGGAGAGTTCCAGCACCCCTGCGTGACCGGCTCAAGAAAGAACTGGACAGAATGACCACACTAGGAGTCATCAGGAAAGTCGAAGAGCCAACAGACTGGGTTAACTCCATGATATGTGTAAAGAAAAAGAACAATGATCTAAGAATATGCATGGATCCAAAGGACTTAAATGCAAACATAAAACGTGAACACTACCAGATTCCCAAGCGAGAAGAAATCACCAGTGAAATGTCAGGTGCCAGATACTTCACAAAGCTCGATGCCTCAAGGATTTTGGCAACTAAAACTGGATGAAGAGAGCACCAAATACAATACTGTACCTTCAACACACCATTTGGTAGGTATTGTTTCCTCAGAATGCCTTTCGGGATAATATCTGCATCTGAAATCTTTCATCGAGCGATGGAACACATAATTGAAGGTCTGGAAGGAGTTTGGGTCTGTGTTGATGACATCATCATCTGGGGCTCCACACTGAAAGAACACAATGAGAGACTGACTAAAGTGCTACAGAGCATACGCCGGAATGGACTGAAGCTCAACAAAGCCAAGTGTCAGTTTGGCGTCCAGGAAGTCACTTTCCTAGGAGATAATCTATCTGGTAAAGGAATAGAGCCAGATATGGAAAAAGTAAACGCCATACTCAACATGCCCCGACCCACTGACAAAAAAGGAGTGCTACACATCATGGGGATGATAAACTTCATTGGAAAGTTCATTCCTAACTTGTCAGCCAAGACAGCCTGTCTGCGAGATCTGCTACATAAAACAAATGAGTTCACATGGACAGAAAGACATGAACCTCAAAACAGTGCTGACAACCACACCTGTACTCACCTTCTTTGACCCAACAAAGAGAATCAAAGTGTCAACGGATGCATCAAAAGATGGCCTAGGCGCGGTCTTGCTACAAGCAGAGGGTGAAGATTGGAAGCCTGTTGCCTATGCCTCCAGGTCTATGACTGATTCTGAGTGTCGATACGCCCAGATTGAAAAGGAATGTCTAGGCTTGGTAGTTGGACTAGAGAAGTTCCATGGCTACATATATGGACTTCCCACCTTCACAGTTGACAGACCACTGCCCACTGGTTGCCATCATTAAAAAAAAATCTGAATGAGATGTCTCCAAGGATTCAACGACTCATGATGAAGCTGCAAAGATATGACTGAACTGATCTACACACCAGGCAAACACATAGTGTTAGCAGATGCACTATCCCGAGCACCCACAATGAGTCATGTGAGCTCTACTGAGGAAGACGTGGATGTTAATGTGAGTATGGTCACTGCTGCGCTGCCTGTGTCAGACACAAAATCAAAGCAAATAGCAGAAGAAACAGTAAAAGATACAGTGTTACAAACAGTAATAGAGAACATTCATCATGGTTGGCCAAAAGGTTCCTGTCCAAAGTACTATCACAAGGTCAGAATTGAGTGTCACAAGTGGACTATTATTAAAACAGAACAGAATAGTCATTCCACAGGATCTACGTCAAGACATGCTCAAAAGGATTCATGAGGGACACCTCGGAATTGAAAAATGCAAAAGGAGAGCAAAAGACACTGTTTATTGGCCTGGCATAAATAAGGACATTGAGAACATGATAGTCATATGTGAGACATGTCAGAAACACCAAAACAAACAAGCAAAGGAACCAATGATAGTAGCTGACTTACCAACAGCACCATGGCAAAAGGTTGGAATGGACCTTTCATTTGAATGGTAAAGACTATCTAATAGTGATTGACTACTATTCTAACTATCCTGAGATGGTGCTGCTCTCAAGCACATCAGCAAGCAGTGTCATAATGCATGTTAAATCCATCTTTGCCAGACATGGAATTCCCAGGATTACCGTTAGCGACAATGGTCCGTGCTTCAACAGTAAGGAGTGGCAACAGTTTGCAGCACATTATGACTTTCAACACATCACATCCAGTCCCCTCTATGCTCAGTCGAATGGTAAGGCAGAGAAAGGTGTTCAAGTTCTCAAACAGCTACTGAAGAAAGCAACAGAAAGCAAGTCTGATCCTTATCTCGCCCTGCTGAGCTACCGAGCCTCCCCTTTAGACTGTGGTTCTTCACCTGCTGAACTCCTAATGGGTCGCAAGTTGCGCACCATGCTACCCTGCTGTGCAAAAGAAAAGCAGAGTAAGGAACTGAGACAGAGACTTCAACTGTTAAAGCTGAAACAGAAATCACACTATGACAAGTCATCCAAAACTCTGAAACCATTGACAAGGGACGATGTTGTCAGGATTGAGGATCCAGATGCATGGAACAGGAAAGCTACAGTTCTTGAGGAAGTAGGACCAAGGTCATACACTGTTAGAACTGAGGAAGGACAGATTCTCAGGAGGAACCGCCGTTCCCTCCTGAAAACACAAGAAACTATCCAAGAGCAAATCGATGACACAACTGAAACTTGTCATTCACCACCAGAACAATCTAACACAAACACACATACAGGCTCTCATGCAAACACATCAGACTTACCTGTGCTGAGAAGATCCACACGTGAAGTAAAAAAGCCTGATAAACTTAATCTTTGAGTACAAAGAAAACTATAATAAAAGAATGAAAAGCTTAGAGTTCATAAAGTAAAGCTTTGAAAATGTGTTGACTGTGAAGATGTTTATGTCGTTATGATTGATTGATATTGATTTTGTTTAACCTCTAAGGAAGGGGGATGTAATGATCAGTAACATGTCATTCTAGAATGGTACACTAGGTGGAGCTGTATGTTTAGTAGTGGGCTACCCACAAGGCAGTAGTTAAGATGGATGCCTGTACACTAGTCCACATGGCTGAGTAAATGACTAGCTCAAGCTAGCTGTTCATAATGAAAACGTCTATTTATTTATGAACATAACATTTTGGACCTAAAAAGATAGATCAAAGTATGTTCTAAATGGTGAGAAGGTAGAAAATGGGGAGGATCAGAGATTTTGGGGTTCAAGTACAGAAATCACTAACAGCTAGTGCACAGTTACAAAAAATAATTAAAAAGGCTACTGGAATGTTGGCCTTTATCTCAAGGGGCTGGAATATAAAAGGGTGGAAGTTATGTTAGTTGTATAAAGTTCTGGTTAGACCCCATTGAGAGAACTGCATTCAGTTCTGGGCACTGCACTTCAGGAAGGATATATTGGCATTGGAGGGTGGGCAGTGCAGATTCACCAGAATTATATTGAGGCTAAACGGGTTAAATTTAATCAAAAGAATGGATCTGGGCTCCTTTTTCTGGGATGACTGACAATTGTACTCTGACAATAGCATACTCTTCCTGTTTGCAAAATATCATAAGAACATAAGAAATAGGAGCAGGCCATTCAGCCCCTCGAGCCTGCTCTGCCTTTTAATGAGATCATGGCTGATCCGATTTTGGCCTCGACTCCACTTTCCTGCCATTCCCCTAACCCTTGACTCACCTGTTGCTCAAAAATCTATCTATCTCAGCCTTGAATATATTCAATGACTCAGCTATCTCAGCTCCCTGGGGTAAAGAATTCCAAAGATTCATGACCCTCTTGAGAGAAGAAATTCCTCATCTGTCTTAAATGGGCGTCCCCTTATTCTGAGATTATGCCCCCTTGTTCTAGATTCCCTGACGAGGGGAAACATCCTCTTAGCATCTATCCTGTCTGACCCCCTCAGAATCTTGTATGTTTCAATAAGATCACTGCTCATTCTTCTAAACCCCAATGAGTATAGGCTCAACCTTTCTTCATAAGACAACCCTTCCATCCCAGAAATCAACCTAGTGAACCTTCTCTGAACTGTCTCCAATGCAAGTATATCCCTCCTTAAATAAGGGGACCAAAACTACGCAGTACTCTAGGCGTGGTATCACCAGCGCCCTATACAGTTGTAGCAAGACTTACTTACTTTTATACTCTATCCCCCTTGAAATAAAGGCCAATGTTCCATTTGCCTTCCTAATTACTTGCTGCACCTGCATGTTAACTTTTTGTGTTTCATGTACGAGGACAGCCAAATCCCTCTGTACCAACCCATTCTCTAGTCTTTCTCCATTTAAATATTTTTCTTTTCTATTCTTCCTACCAAAGTGGATAACTTCACATTTTCCCACATTATACTCCATCTGCCAAATTCTTGCCCACTCACTTAACCTATTTATATCCCTTAACAGACTCTCTATGTCCTCCTCACAACTTGCTTTCCCACCTATCTTTTTGTATCGTCTACAAATTTGGCTACAATACACTTGCTTCCTTCATCCAAGTCATTAATATAGATTGAAAATAGTTGAGGCCCCTGCACTGATCCCTGTGGCACCCCACTAGTTACAGATTGCCACCCTGAAAATGACCCATTTATCCCGACTCCCTGTTTTCTGTTAGTTAGCCAATCCTCTATCCAATCTAATATATTACCCCCTACACCATGAGCTCTTATCTTATGCAGTAACCTTTTATGTGACACCTTGTCGAATGTCTTTTGGAAATCCAAATACACCACATCTACTGATTCCCCTTTATGCACCCAGCTCATTACCTCCTCAAAGAACGCTAATAGATTTGTCAAACACAATTTCCCTTCATAAAACCATCTTGACTTCCTTAATAATGGATTCGAGCATTTTGCCAATGACAGATGTTAGGCTAACTGGCCTACAGTTTCTTGCTTTCTGTCTCTCTCCATTTTTGAATAAGGGTGCTCCATTTGCAGTTTTCCAATCTGCAGGGACTTTTTCCAGAGTCGAGGGAATTTTGGAAGATTACAATCAATGCATCCACTATCTCTGTAGCCACTTCCTTTAAGACTCTAGGATGTAGGTCATCCGGTCCAGGGGACTTGTCAGCCTTTAGACCCATAAGTTTGCCTAGCACTTTTTCTCCAGTGATGGTGATTGTTTTAAGTTTCTCCCTCCCTTTTGCCCCTTGATTTTCTATTATTACTGGGATGTTTTTAGTGTCCTCTACTGTGAAGACAGATACAAAGGGCTAGATTTTCGGGGAGCCGTCAGGCGGGGTTTCAGGTGTGTGTGGGGGGAAATCCCGACTTTGGGGGTCCAGACACCATCCCGCCCAAAACCCCGTAAGTTTCAGGGGCGGCGGGTACCTGCCCCGCACTGGGACCCGCCGAAACCAGGCGGGAAGGGATTAGTGCCAATTAACTGCCTGGTAACAGTTAGTTTTTAGCCTAATCCCCATTTTGAGGGGTTTCGTGTGGGTTTCCCGACGGCTCCAAACCACGCCAGGTTAGAGCAGCGGGTTGAATGAGTTGGAGGGGTCGCGATGTCGGTGCTCAGGTGAGTGATGGGTGCATGAGTGTAAAGGTAAGTGTGTTTGGTGTGTCTAAAGTGTGTAAAGAACTTTTACTTACTTTAACAGCCTTTCTTCCTGTAGCCGTCGGGAGTGCAGCACTCAGCCGGAACTGAAAGCTGAACGGCTGTGATCTGTCAAAAGTGACAGCCTTCAGCTTTGAATGCTGCTGAGATTTCTAAATGAGTCTGCGCAGAAGGACTCATCTTAGAAATCAGACTGTCAGTGTTTGACAGCTTCAAACAGCTGTAAAACACTGATATTTCATCTGTCAGAAATCTTGACAGATGAAATTTCAGTCTGTGACTTCACCTGTTGCCGGGTGGCCCTTAATTGGCCTGCTGAGCCCGCTGGGCGGGCTCAACAAGGTTAATCAAGGGGAAATTGCGCGGATTGGCCGGACGTCGAAGTAGGCGGGTCAGAAGCCCGAAAGGGGAAGTCCCGCCTTCTTCCCGGCAAGTTCGACAAAATCGACCCCAAAATATTTGTTCAATGCCTCTGCCACTTCCTTGTTTCCCATTATTATTTCCCCAGTCTCGTCCTCTAAGGGACCAACATTTATTTTAGCTACTCTCTTCCTTTTTATATACTTGTAGAAGCTCTTACAGTCTGTTTTTATATTTTTTGCCAGTTTACTTTCATAATCTATTTTCTCCCGCTTAAGTCATCCTTTGCTGGTTTCTAAAATGTTCCCATTCTTCTGGCCTACCACTAATCTTTGCAACATTGTATGCCTTTAATTTCAATTTGATACCATCCTTAACTACTTTGGCTAGCCATGGTTGGTTCATCCTTCTCTTCGAGTCTTTCTTTCTCACCGAAATATATCTTTGTTGAGAGTCATGAAATATCTCTTTAAATGTCTGCCACTGCTTTTCTACTGTCTTACCTTCTAATCTATTTTCCCAGTCCACTTTAGCCAACTCTCTTATACCTTTGTTTCAGACCCAAGTTTCTGATCTTCAAACTGAATGTAGAATTCATCATGTTATGATCATTCTTCCCTAGAGGATCCTTTACTATGAGATCATTAATTAATCCTGTTTCATTACACATTAGCAGATCTAAAATAGCCTGTTCCCTGGTCAGTTCCACAATGTATTGTTCCAAGAAACTGTCCCGAATACACTCTATGAACTCGTCCTCAAGGCTGCTTTTGCCAATTTGATTTGTCCAATCTATATGAAGATTAAAATCACCCACGATTATTGCAGTACCTTTTTTTACAAGCCCCCATTATTTCTTGATTTATAGTATGTCCTATAGTGTAGCTACAGTAGGGGACCTGTGGACTACTCCCACCAGTGCCTTCTTTCCCTTACTATTTCTTACCTCCACCCAAATTGATTCTACATCTGGAACTTCCGAGCCAAGATCATTTCTCACTATTGTACTGACCTCATCCTTTATTAACAGAGCTATCCCACCTCCTTTTCCATTCTGTCTATCCTTCCGAAATGTCAAATACCCCTGAATATTCAGTTCCCAGCCTTGGTCACATTGCAACTACGTCTCTCTGATGGCTATTAGATCATACCCATTTATTTCTATTTGTGCCGTCAATTCATCTATCTAGTTACGAATGCTGCATGCATTCAGATAAAGAGCCTTTAATTTTGTCTCTATCATTTTCCCCACTCTGACCTTATTTGCTGGTGCACTGTTACGTTTGTACGCTCTGTCCATTCCTGCCACACTCTGGTTTTCATTGCCCATATCGCTACCCTGCACTATTGCCCCGTCCTTTCGCTTTAACTTTCTAAATTTCCCCTCGCTTGAACCCTTCCGCCCCCCCACTATTTAGTTTAAAGCTCTATCTACAGCTCTAGTTATTTGATTTGCCAAGACACTGGTCCCAGCATGGTTCAAGTGAAGCCGTCCCAACAGAACAGCTCCCTCTTTCCTCGGTACTGGTGCCAGTGCCCCATGAATCGAAACCCATTTCTCCCACACCAATCCTTGAGCCACGCATTCAACTCTCTGATCTTATTGACTCTGTGCCAATTTGCTCGTGGCTCAAGTAGTAATCCAGAGATTATTACCTTTGTGGTTCTGCTTTTTAATTTAGACCCAAGCTACTCATACTCCCTCATCAGAACCTCTTTCTTAGTCTTACCTATGTCATTGGTTCCTACGTGGACCACAACAACTGGATCCTTCCCCTCCCAATCCAAGATCCCTTCCAGCCCCGAGGAGATGTCCTTAACCCTGGCAGGCAACACAGCCTTCGGGACTCTCACACTCGGCTGCAGAGAACAGTATCTATCCCCCTAACTATACTGTCTCCTACCACTACGACATTCCTTTTTTCACCCCCCACTTGAATGGCCCCCTGTACCAGGGGTATCGTGGTCAGTTTGCTCATCCTCCCTGCAGTCCCTGCTCTCGTCCACACAGGTTGCAAGAACCTCGTAACTGTTACTCGCAGTCACACACTCCTGTCCCTGACCGCGGGCCAAATCTGAAGTTTTTAACTTAAGTGGTGTGACTGCCTCCTGGAACAAAGTGTCCAGGTAACTTCCTCCCTCCCTGATGTATCGCAATGTCTGCAGCTTGGACTCCAGCCCATCAACTCTGAGCCGAAGTTCCTTGAGCTGCAGGCACTTACTGCAGATGTGGTCACCCTGGATCACACTGGTGTCCACCAGCTCCCACATGCTACAGCTGCAACACATCACCTGCCCTGTCATCTCCATTGTATTTTATTTAATTAATTACGTAAATATCAATCAATTGTCTATTTATAATTTTTAATGTAGGTAAACTAGTTACAGGAAACTTTGTGATATCCGGCACCGACGGGACCGAGCTGTTGCCGTCCCATCAAAACTGCCGGACAAACCAGCGCTAATGTTGAAACATACTCCGTATCTGGCAACAAACCCCCAACAGCTTCTAAACAGTCGGCCGTACCTTGCAAGCGTCTCTGTAGCTTAGCAACAGCTTCAGCGAGACCTTGCAGAGCCTGACTGGTGGAAAAAAAAAGCAACGAGAAGAAAAAAAACCTGGTGGATCGAGCATTCCGGACAGTTAACCTCCGGATAAACCAAAGTTTCCTGTAATAGCCTTGTTTAATTTATTTAATTTATTAAAATAAGTTTAGTTATATGCTATAGGTCTTTACTGTAACCTAGCCCTCAGTCCTAGGAGAAAATAAATACTCACCACCAATCACCTACCTGCTTACCTGTGATGTCACACTTTGATTTTTTTGTTACTGAATTGGAGCCTCGCTGCTCCTCCGCCACTGGCTCTGCTCTCAGGCCTCCTCTCGCTGCGTTTTTTATTCTGCTCCCGCTGCTTCTCCGGTTCTGCCCAGGTCCGCTGGATAACAGGTCAAAGCTTGGGCTTGTGTCTATGAAGTGGAAAAATATGATCTTTTGAAGTCAGTTTCCCATTTATTAAAACAATCATTTTTAAGGTTAAAAGTTAATACAGGTAGGCAGAAGGGGGCAAAACAGTTAAAACTGTGGAGAAGGCTAGAATAGGATGCAATTATTTAAAAAAAGTTAATATAACAAAAGTTAGCACAAGTAAAATGATAAGTAGAGAAAAATCTTGTAACTTCATAAACATCTGTGAAAAGCTTTATATACAGTAAGTTACTTGAAATGCAGTGAAAGTGACTTATTTAGGCAAACGCGGTAGCCATTTTATTCACAGCCAAAGTCCTACAAATGGCAATGAATGAATAATTATTTTTGTGATGTTGATTGAGGAAAGAATGTTAGCTGAGGCACCAGCAGAATTCCCTATACTCCCATGGGAATGTTTAATACCCATCTAAACCAGGCAGGTGAGGTAAGACCTCAGTTTAACATCTCACCTGACGGGTGGTGCAGTGAAGTGTCAGCCTAGATATGTACTCTTCCATGGAGTGGAGTTTGAAACTACAGGGGGCGATTTTTGACGGCTCCTTCAGGCACTAAGAGCCTCCGAGGTGGCCAAGCTGGGATCTTGAGCTGAAAAGCCAGCGTTTAGTACAAGACGTCATCTTGGTAAAGGAGTTGAAGTGTGCGCAAGGAATGGCCGTTAAGGGATATATATATATAGACACACTTTCTGGGACACTTTGTCAAGACTTCACCAACACTCTATCAACATTTATTCTGGAAATTCTGAGGACTTCACCGAAAGAAAGAAAAAAAGACTTGCATTTATATAGCCCCTTTCACAATCACCTAATGTCCCGCAGCGCTTTACAGCCAATGAAGTACTTTTTGAAGTGCAGCCACTGTTGTAGGAAACGCAGCAGCCAATTTGCGTCTGATTTGACGTTGAATTCACCTACTCTAATTCACCCTCCTTCTCAGTCCTTCTCTTGTTTATTCACAATCCTTTAATCACATTGGTTAAGGTGATACAATGGCTCGGATTTTCAAGGGCCTATGACCGCATACGCACAGCATACACGGTCGTAAGTGCCCCGCAAGTTCCAGGTTTCTGCTTGCGATGCGCATGCGCGATAACCCGGAACTTGCGATCTGTTAGGTTTCAGCTTGAGGCGGCTGGTAAAAGCAGGCGTAAGGCCTTTTTACCAGCGTAAGGGTTTAAATAAATATTAAAATAAATGTTTTTAAATGATTTAACCATACAAACACCATTTTAAAAATAGGTTATTTTTGGCCCCTTGAAAAATGTTTACATTTATTTTTCAAAAAATTTAATTTTTGTTTTAAATGTTTAATTAAATTGTATTTTAATTTAATTTTGAACCTGTGATGATTTATTTTTATTTAAGTGCTCTGAAATGTATTCTCTAGGGAATTCCTAATGAATGCTTATGGGGATTCTGGACGTAAATGGAATCCCCATAAGCACAATGGGAAATCCCCCTTTGTGGTTGGTTGGGCCGGCCCATGTGATCCCAGGGACACTTGCAAACCACATGCGCCCCTGGGATATGTGGGCCTTTACGCAGGCCCAGGAGTGCGAGTCTTCGAAGATACGGGGGCACCAGGTAGGTACGTACTTTTCTTGCGGTTTGGAGGCATTCGCCCGCGGGAAGCCTCCGACCGCAATTTCCAGCCCAT
Source organism: Somniosus microcephalus (assembly GCF_052327205.1). Classification (NCBI taxonomy): domain Eukaryota; kingdom Metazoa; phylum Chordata; class Chondrichthyes; order Squaliformes; family Somniosidae; genus Somniosus; species Somniosus microcephalus. Next base: position 181,544,903 of record NC_140987.1, on the reverse strand, counting down.
TGTTTGTCCCATTGTTCATCAAGGTCCCAGATGCCCTGTTGCCCTCGCTGTGCCGTTATCGGCTCGCACTTCAACTTTGTGGGCAAAATTTTTGAAAACCTACGTTTAACTGATGGCACACTGAGATGCCCGCTCCAGCAAAATCTGGGCCATTGTTTTTACTATTTATATTTTGAGTGTATTACTGTAAAATGCTATCCCTGATGTTTGTGTAGCTTTGTTGATCTTGATACTGTTTTTCCCCAGCATGTCCATGCACAAAGTGAAACTTACAAAACCAATCAACCCAATGACCAGGGCTTTCCCTGAATCTGCTAGCAGTTTAAAGGTTAAATTGTCACATTTTACTTGCTGAGGCATATATTAATTTTGTTATATAATGGGGGCGTAGGAGAAATTAAAAGGCAGTAACCTCATCAAGGTATTGAAATGACGTACAACATGAGAGCAAAGCTTAAACACCTATAACTTCACTGAATCCCTTTCATGCATAAGTGACGTCAATCTAATTTTGATAAATCACAATTACTGTGTTTCTTGTGGAGAGAAAGGATGTTGAACATGTTGTTTAGCACGGAGACCAAAAACATGGTATATTTGCATTCAGGATTAACTTCAATTTGGTATGGATACCATGCTCAACAGAGTGAGTGGTTGTATTTTATTTGTAGAATTGAACTGTTTCTTTGTGCAACATTTTTTGTCTATTTAATTTTTTTTGTGTTTGTGCTTTCATTTCTTCCCAAATCTTGGTATGGTATAGGAATAGGAGGATAGAACAGATGAATGCGTGGCTAAAGGGATGGTGCAGGAGGGAGGGCTTTAGTTTCCTGGATCACTGGGTCTGCTTCTGGGACAGGTGGGACTTGTACAAGTCGGACGGTTTACACCTGAACCAGAGGGGAACCAATACCCTTGCGGGGAGGTTTGCTAGCACTGCTGGGGGGGGTTTAAACTAATTCGGCAGGGGGATGGGATACAGAGTGGAGCTATAGTAGGGGGTGATGTACAGCCAAATAAGGAGGAAAAAACAAGTCCGCAGGGAAGGCAGAGCAAAGATGTGAAGGCAAAAGGGAATATGGCAGGGCTGGAAGGCATTTATTTTAATGCAAGGAGTCTTGCAAATAAGGTGGATGAACTGAAGTTGTTGTTGAACACATGGGAGTATGATATTGTTGCTATCACGGAGACATGGTTGAGGGAGGGTCAGGACTGGCAGCTAAATATTCCGGGGTATAGAATCTTCAGGCGAGACAGAGGGGGGTGTAAAAGGGGAGGGGGTGTTGCAATATTAATTAAGGAGTCTATTACTGCTGTAAGGAGGGATGATATATTAGCGGGTTCCTCTAATGAGGCCATATGGGTAGAACTTAAAAACAAAAAGGGGTCAAGCACCTTGCTGGGAGTGTACTATAGGCCCCCAAACAGTCAGGGGGAGATAGAGGAACAGATATGCAGGCAGATATCAGAAAAGTGTGAAAATAATAGGGTAGTAATAGTGGGGGATTTCAACTTCCCCAATATAAATTGGGATAGTCAGAGTGTGAAAGGCTTGGAGGGAGCAGAATTCTTAAAGTGCATCCAGGAAAGCTTTTTGAGCCAACATGTAGAAAGTCCTACAAGAGAGAGGGCGGTACTGGACCTAATTCTAGGGAATGTAGCCGGGCAGGTGGTGGAAGTGTCTGTAGGAGAGCATTTTGGCGATAGTGACCACAATTCGGTGAGATTTAAGGTGGTCATGGAAAAAGACAAAGACGGCCTGGAAATCGGGGTTCTAAATTGGGGGAAGGCCGATTTTAATAAGATAAGACAGGATCTGGCAAAAGTTGACTGGGAGCAGCTACTTATAGGAAAATCCACATCAAAACAGTGGGAGGCTTTCAGAAGGGAAATAGAGAGAGTACAACACCAACATGTTCCTGTAAAGGTCAAGGGTGGGACCAACAAGCAAAGGGAACCTTGGATGACAAAGGATATACAAAAATGCATTAGGAAAAAAAGGGGGGCTTTTGGCAGTTACAAAAGACAAAAGACGGTGGAAGCCCTAGAGGAGTATAAGAGGTGCAGGGGCATAATTAAAAAGGAAATTAGGAGGGCAAGGAGGGGCCATGAAATAACACTGGCGAGCAAAATAAAGGAAAATCCTAAGATGTTTTATAAGTATATTAAGGGCAAGAGGATAACCAGGGAAAGGGTAGGGCCCATTAGGGACCAAAGTGGCAAGCTGTGTGTAGAGCCAGATGAAGTAGGTGGGGTTTTAAATGAATTTTTTGCCTCAGTGTTCACTATGGAGAAAGACAATGTAGACATAGAAGTCGGGCAAGGGGACTGTGACATATTTGAACATATTAGCATCGAGAGGGAGGAGGTACTAGCGGTTTTAGCAGGCCAAAAAGTGGATAAATCCCCAGGCCCGGACGAGATGTATCCCAGGCTGTTGTGTGAGGCAAAGGAGGAGATTGCAGGGGCTCTGACACAAATTTTTAGAACCTCTCTGGCCACAGGGGATGTACCAGAGGACTGGAGAACAGCTAACGTAGTACCATTATTCAAGAAGGGTAGCAGGGATAAACCAGGGAATTACAGGCCAGTGAGCCTAACACCTGTGGTAGGGAAATTATTGGAAAAAATTCTGAGGGACAAAATTAGTCTCCACTTGGAGAGGCAAGGATTAATCGGGGATAGTCAGCATGGCTTTGTCAAGGGTAAATCATGTCTGACCAATCTGATTGAATTTTTCGAGGGGGTGACTAGGTGTGTGGATGAGGGAAATGCTGTGGATGTGGTTTACATGGACTTCAGTAAAGCTTTTGACAAGGTCCCGCATAGGAGACTGGTCAAGAAGGTAAGAGCCCATGGGATCCAGGGGGCCTTGGCGCGTTGGATCCTAAACTGGCTGAGTGGCAGGAGGCAGAGGGTGATGGTCGAAGGTTGCTTTTGTGACTGGAAGCCTGTGTCCAGTGGGGCACCTCAGGGATCGGTGCTGGGCCCCTTGCTGTTTGTGATCTACATTAATGATTTGGATGAGAATGTAAAGGGTATGATCAGTAAGTTCGCGGATGACACGAAAATTGGTGGGGTGGTAAATTGCGAGGAGGAAAGCCTCAGGCTACAGGACGATATTAACGGGTTGGTCAGATGGGCGGAAAAGTGGCAAATGGAATTTAACCCGGAAAAGTGCGAGGTGATGCATTTTGGACGGACAAATAAGGCAAGGGAATACACAATGAGTGGTAGGACCCTAGGAAGTACAGAGGGTCAGAGGGACCTTGGTGTACATGTACATAGATCCCTGAAGGCAGCGGAACAGGTAGATAAGGTGGTTAAAAAGGCTTATGGGATACTTGCCTTCATTAGCAGAGGCATAGAATATAAGAGCAGGGAGGTTATGATGGAGCTGTACAAAACGCTGGTGAGGCCACAGCTGGAGTACTGTGTGCAGTTCTGGTCGCCTCACTATAGGAAGGATGTGATTGCTTTGGAGAGGGTGCAGAGAAGATTCACCAGGATGTTACCTGGGATGGAGCGCCTCAGCTATGAAGAAAGACTCAACAGGCTGGGGTTGTTTTCCTTGGAGCAAAGGAGGCTGAGGGGGGACCTGATTGAGGTGTACAAAATGATGAGGGGCATAGATAGGGTAGATAAAGAGGAACTTTTCCCCTTAGTAGGGGGGTCAATAACAAGGGGGCACAGATTCAGGGTAAGGGGCAGGAGATTTAGGGGGGATTTGAGGAGGAACTTTTTCACGCAGAGGGTGGTTGGAAGCTGGAACTCACTGCCTGAAAGGGTGGTAGAGGCAGGAACCCTCACAACATTCAAGAAGCATTTGGATGAGCACTTGAAATGCCATTGCATACAAGGCTATGGACCAAATGCTGGAAAATGGGATTAGACTGGACAGGGAGGGATGGGCGGCGCAGACACGATGGGCCGAAGGGCCTCTTTCTGTGCTGTAAAACTCTATGACTCTATGACATCTCCAGTAATGATGTAACACATCTCTGCCTTGCTCCTCTTCATGCTTGATGGCCTAAGTGTGGTTTGTTGTATGAGTCAACGGTCTGCTCTGCCTCACTTGCCCATTTGGGGGAATCCCTGTTGAATGTTGTGGTTGCTTCTTTACTTCTGTAATGCTCATAGAGGTTGAATTCTCTAATCTGATCATATCAAGAAATTCCATGCCTGGATATGGGATCATAATGTGGCCTTATTAGGAACAGTAAGCTGGTATCTGTAATGCTGGGAAGGGACTTGCCCACCTGGGAAAAATTCTTTACTTGGGGAATGGAGGAAGTTCCTAACTTGGGGGACAAGTGATGGGGGTTTTGTAGATTACACTGGGGGAAGAGTGTGATAAAGTGAGGTGCTGAAAGAGGGGGGCAGGGGTGGGGGTGGCTTTGGTCATGCAAGAATCTTGGAGATGTAGCCAGGATCCAAACAAACTTGAAGATAACAGGAGTGCATAGAACATTTGATTTTTGAGATGGTGCCTCGTTTCAGCTGCCTCTCGTCTCCTGGTGCCAGTTGGCTCCTCACGCCCGTTGCCTCATTGCAGTTTGTGTGCAGATGACAGGCACTGAATGGATACGTCATGTGAGATTTGCACTACTATAGGTTATCTTTCAGTTGGCCTCAGCCTGAATTTCATTGTTGTATATCTGTCGATCCAGGTGGATCCTGCTTGTGTTCGTTGTGGTAGGCTGCTTTCCGTTGACAAAATCGTGTCTTACCGCTGGGATTGTTAAAACCAGGGGTTTGTTATAAGCAGGGTTTGTTATCGTGAAGCTACACTGCACTCTGTTTATCTGCTTCCAGTTGTGTGGAGCTCAGCAATTCCATCATGACTAGTGCCAGAGCCCCACAAATTTCCTCCCTGGCCCTTTTCTGCACTTCAGAAAAATTTATAAATAAGCATTAAATTCAGTTTTTATTTCAGATTTTAAAAATCTGTTTCCCCCCCACCCCATTTTTATGCTTGGCCTAAAATTGAAAGAAAATTGTGTCGAGGCAGGGGGGGGGGGGCGATTTGAAGCCCAAAACCCCAGCATAAAGTGAGAGAAAAATCAGTAAATATCTTTTTTTTGGAACATCAGTGAAGCTCAAGAAAGTAAGCAAGGGACTAAGAAAGACACAGTTAAACTAAATGGCAACCCCCAATTATTTACATAGTTTATGGACAACAATTCTATGGACCTCAATGCCAGTTGCAAAGGTTATATGTTTGCAGTAGTTGCATTATACTCTTTGAAAAATAGACACAAAATATTAACTTTATCAACCTTTTGAGGCCTTCCTGACAAAAGTTATTTACATAGGTAAAGATATTACATAGGTATGATGTTTAGTGTAATATTGCTAATAAAAGAACAAAGCACCAGACATTGAGATTGAGCCCAAACTGAGATGAGTTACGTGTGTGAATTGGCCAGTGGAGCCAAATTGAGATTGTATAAATCACGGTGTCTGTATCTGAATACAGTGAGAACACTGCCCTGGCACATTATGTAGTGCAGAGTTGTATCTTACCTGTCCCTAAAGCTAATGGCAAGAATTCAGTGTGATAGCTATTATGTTTGCTGATATTTTTTTTTAAGTTATTCTGATTTAGTTACACAAGTATATGCTAGTGTATTAGCAATCCAAAGGTCTGCAGTCCAAATCCCAGAATGGCAACTTATAGAATCAAATTCAATAAATCTGGTAAATTGTGAACTGCCACCAGGAAAAAAAGTGACCACTTTGCCAGATTGCTGTAAAAACCCAACTGGTTCACTAATAACAATCAGGAAAAGATTTGGACTACATGTGATTTGATTCCTTTGATGGTTGACTCTTCATGCTCTCAGGGCAGCTGTGAATAGGCAATAAATGCTGCTTTGCCTGTTTCACCCAGCCAAGTAAAAAAAGCATGTACCCCTGTGCAACGTTCCTGCGAAGCTGCGCCACGCAGCAGTCTGGAGGTCCCGCGGTGTCCGCTCACCGGCTTTTAAATGAAAGAAACTGCACATGTGCGAAAATTTGAATGGGCCGTGCAGCCAGTTAAAGGGACAGTGCACAAAAAAAAATTAGAGGGAACATTGTTCCTGTGGCTTTTTTCTTGAGCATAAATTACTTGCACTTGCAAGGTGCCTGATGATATCACTAATGTGATGCACATGCATCTTGGGACCCATAAGGACCAGAGAAAGTTCAACGTATTTAAGGTCAGAATTAGGTGGAAATAATTTTTACCAATCTACCAACCCAGATGAGATCACTACCACTAAGTCAAACTGACACTTTGAACAGAAAGTACTAATTGAAGTATTCCTTCACTTTGAAAATCCTGCCCTAAGGTTTTTTTTTTTATTCAGGAGTCGGGTTGGAGGCGGGACTACAACTTTTGGGGTTGTAGTCCCGCCTCCATCAAGATGCAGCCAATCCATGCGATTTTAACTTGATTGACTTTGTTGAGCCCACCCAGCGGGCTCAGCAGGCCAATTAAGGGTCACCCGGCAACAGGTGACGTCACAGACTGAAATTTCATCTGTCAAGAGGTTTTGACAGATGAAATATCAGCGTTTCACAGCTGTTTGAAGCTGTCAAACACTGACAGTCTTACTTCTAACCTGAGTCCTTCTCCACAGACTCAGTTAGAAATCTCTCCTGCACAGAAAGCTGCAGGCTGTCACTTTTGACAGTTCGCAGCCATTCTGCTTTCTGTGCCGGTGAGATGAGGGACTCCCAAGACCTAAAGGAAGGAAGGCTGAAAAGGTAAGAAAATGTATGTAAAACTTATTTAATCACTTTAGACACACCAAACACACTTACCTTTGCACTCATGCACCCATCACTCACCTGAACACCGACATTTCGACCCCTCCAAGTCCTTCAACCCGACGGCCCGCCTCCTCTAACTTGGCGTGGTTTGGAGCCATCGGGAATCCCACACTTCAACCTTAAAAAATAGGGACTAGGCTAAAAACTGCCTGTTAACTACCTGTTAACAGGCAGTTAAATGGCACTAATCCCTTCCCGCCTCGGTTACACCTAATCCAATAAGGCCCAACATTTAATGGGGCATTTAACAGCGATAGTACCACCAAAAAACCCAAGTTTTCATCAGTTTCACGGATTGCCAGCTATTAGGAGGGGAGGGGCGGGGTGGGTGCACAGTGCAGCCAGTGTCGCAGCAGTGAATGACTAACCCTAACTTCAGGATTTCTGTGTTTGAATGTGCATGCACGACATCCTGAAGTTGTGGTCAGTTTCGCAGGGGCAATAACGGCGAATGCTGTTAGTTCGCCGTTATTACTCACTGCAAATTCCGGCCCTTAGGGATTTGAAATATTTAAGCACAATGTGGTTTTCGTGACTTAAACTTAAGATGTTTTCAGATTTTTGGTGGCCATTTTTAGAAGAAATAAAGAAATGGGGCATATTGAGGCAATATTGAAACTTCACTTAATGATGTACAATGTATCATAGCTTTACAAAGATAAAAACAGTGTCATTAGACAACTAAAACACAGTGCATTAAAGCATGTACTGCTGGTACAAGGGATCTGATTTTTTAATCTGTGTACGTAGACTTCAAATTACTGACCTACCAGAAAAGTTATAAATCTAGCCTCTCACACATCTACCATTGTGTGGAGATGCCGGTGTTGGACTGGGGTGGACAAATGTAAGAAGTCACACAACACCAGGTTATAGTCCAACAGCTTTATTTGAAATCACAAGTTTTTGGAGCGCTGCTCCTTTGTCAGGTGAAGTGGAGAGATGCATAAAAACACAGCTTATATAGTCAGAGAATAATGTCAGATGTTTACAGGTAATCTTTCTAACTGCCATTTATCACACCTTGGCAGAGAGATAATCACAGCAATCAAGGGTGTAAATGGTGTCAAAACAGGTTAGTCAGGAAAACATTACATCAAAGAACAACGACGTGTGTTTGGGTAAAGAACTGGTTGTCGAAGGTGAAGACATTGTGGTCAAGGATGAAGCGGATGAGTTGTAGGATGGCGTCTGGAGATTGGCTGTTGTTGGTGTTGAGTAATGAGGCTGTTGCAGCGATGCCGTCATCGTGGGGTATACTGGTGTAGAGGACGGCCTGCACCAGGATCTTGGGTTCATGTCACGCTACATGTAACCCCACCTGACGTAGGGTCATCCAGACTCGAGTCGTCGTTGGCTTGCTCTCTCCACATAGATGCGGCCGGACCTGCTGTGATTTCCAGCATCTGCAACATTTGACCCCTTGTGACCCCACCTCATTGTTCTTTGATGTAATGTTTTCCTGACTAACCTGTTTGGACACCATTTACACCTTTGATTGCTGTGATTATCTCTCTGCCGAGGTGTGATAAATGGCAGTTAGAAAGATTACCTGTAAACATCTGACATTATTCTCTGACTATATAAGCTGTGTTTTTATGCATCTCTCCACTTCACCTGACAAAGGAGCAGCGCTCCAAAAGCTTGTGATTTCAGATAAAGCTGTTGGACTATAACCTGGTGTTGTGTGACTTCTTACATTTGTCCACCCCAGTCCAACACCGGCATCTCCACACAATGGTAGATGTGTGAGAGGCTAGATTTATAACTTTTCTGGTAGGTCAGTAATTTGAAGTCTACGTACACAGATTAAAAAATCAGATCCCTTGTACCAGCAGTACATGCTTTAATGCACTGTGTTTTAGTTGTCTAATGACACTGTTTTTATCTTTGTAAAGCTATGATACATTGTACATCATTAAGTGAAGTTTCAATATTGCCTCAATATGCCCCATTTCTTTATTTCTTCTAAAAATGGCCACCAAAAATCTGAAAACATCTTAAGTTTAAGTCACGAAAACCACATTGTGCTTAAATATTTCAAATCCCTAAGGGCCGGAATTTGCAGTGAGTAATAACGGCGAACTAATAGCATTCGCCGTTATTGCCCCTGCGAAACTGACCACAACTTCAGGATGTCGTGCATGCACATTCAAACACAGAAATCCTGAAGTTAGGGTTAGTCATTCACTGCTGCGACACTGGCTGCACTGTGCACCCACCCCGCCCCTCCCCTCCTAATAGCTGGCAATCCGTGAAACTGATGAAAACTTGGGTTTTTTGGTGGTACTATCGCTGTTAAATGCCCCATTAAATGTTGGGCCTTATTGGATTAGGTGTAACCGAGGCGGGAAGGGATTAGTGCCATTTAACTGCCTGTTAACAGGTAGTTAACAGGCAGTTTTTAGCCTAGTCCCTATTTTTTAAGGTTGAAGTGTGGGATTCCCGATGGCTCCAAACCACGCCAAGTTAGAGGAGGCGGGCCGTCGGGTTGAAGGACTTGGAGGGGTCGAAATGTCGGTGTTCAGGTGAGTGATGGGTGCATGAGTGCAAAGGTAAGTGTGTTTGGTGTGTCTAAAGTGATTAAATAAGTTTTACATACATTTTCTTACCTTTTCAGCCTTCCTTCCTTTAGGTCTTGGGAGTCCCTCATCTCACCGGCACAGAAAGCAGAATGGCTGCGAACTGTCAAAAGTGACAGCCTGCAGCTTTCTGTGCAGGAGAGATTTCTAACTGAGTCTGTGCAGAAGGACTCAGGTTAGAAGTAAGACTGTCAGTGTTTGACAGCTTCAAACAGCTGTGAAACGCTGATATTTCATCTGTCAAAACCTCTTGACAGATGAAATTTCAGTCTGTGACGTCACCTGTTGCCGGGTGACCCTTAATTGGCCTGCTGAGCCCGCTGGGTGGGCTCAACAAAGTCAATCAAGTTAAAATCGCATGGATTGGCTGCATCTTGATGGAGGCGGGACTACAACCCCAAAAGTTGTAGTCCCGCCTCCAACCCGACTCCTGAATAAAAAAAAACCTTAGGGCAGGATTTTCAAAGTGAAGGAATACTTCAATTAGTACTTTCTGTTCAAAGTGTCAGTTTGACTTAGTGGTAGTGATCTCATCTGGGTTGGTAGATTGGTAAAAATTATTTCCACCTAATTCTGACCTTAAATACGTTGAACTTTCTCTGGTCCTTATGGGTCCCAAGATGCATGTGCATCACATTAGTGATATCATCAGGCACCTTGCAAGTGCAAGTAATTTATGCTCAAGAAAAAAGCCACAGGAACAATGTTCCCTCTAATTTTTTTTTGTGCACTGTCCCTTTAACTGGCTGCACGGCCCATTCAAATTTTCGCACATGTGCAGTTTCTTTCATTTAAAAGCCGGTGAGCGGACACCGCGGGACCTCCAGACTGCTGCGTGGCGCAGCTTCGCAGGAACGTTGCACAGGGGTACATGCTTTTTTTACTTGGCTGGGTGAAACAGGCAAAGCAGCATTTATTGCCTATTCACAGCTGCCCTGAGAGCATGAAGAGTCAACCATCAAAGGAATCAAATCACATGTAGTCCAAATCTTTTCCTGATTGTTATTAGTGAACCAGTTGGGTTTTTACAGCAATCTGGCAAAGTGGTCACTTTTTTTCCTGGTGGCAGTTCACAATTTACCAGATTTATTGAATTTGATTCTATAAGTTGCCATTCTGGGATTTGGACTGCAGACCTTTGGATTGCTAATACACTAGCATATACTTGTGTAACTAAATCAGAATAACGTAAAAAAAAATATCAGCAAACATAATAGCTATCACACTGAATTCTTGCCATTAGCTTTAGGGACAGGTAAGATACAACTCTGCACTACATAATGTGCCAGGGCAGTGTTCTCAATGTATTCAGATACAGACACCGTGATTTATACAATCTCAATTTGGCTCCACTGGCCAATTCACACACGTAACTCATCTCAGTTTGGGCTCAATCTCAATGTCTGGTGCTTTGTTCTTTTATTAGCAATATTACACTAAACATCATACCTATGTAATATCTTTACCTATGTAAATAACTTTTGTCAGGAAGGCCTCAAAAGGTTGATAAAGTTAATATTTTGTGTCTATTTTTCCAAAGAGTATAATGCAACTACTGCAAACATATAACCTTTGCAACTGGCATTGAGGTCCATAGAATTGTTGTCCATAAACTATGTAAATAATTGGGGGTTGCCATTTAGTTTAACTGTGTCTTTCTTAGTCCCTTGCTTACTTTCTTGAGCTTCACTGATGTTCCAAAAAAAAGATATTTACTGATTTTCTCTCACTTTATGCTGGGGTTTTGGGCTTCAAATCGCCCCCCACCCCGACACAATTTTCTTTCAATTTTAGGCTAAGCATAAAAATGGGGTGGGGGGGAAACAGATTTTTAAAATCTGAAATAAAAACTGAATTTAATGCTTCTTATTTATAAATTTTTCTGAAGTGCAGAAAAGGGCCAGGGAGGAAATTTGTGGGGCTCTGGCACTAGTCATGATGGAATTGCTGAGCTCCACACAACTGGAAGCAGATAAACAGAGTGCAGTGTAGCTTCACGATAACAAACCCTGCTTATAACAAACCCCTGGTTTTAACAATCCCAGTGGCAAGACACCATTTTGTCAACGGAAAGCAGCCTACCACAACGAACACAAGCAGGATCCACCTGGATCGACAGATATACAACAATGAAATTCAGGCTGAGGCCAACTGAAAGATAACCTATAGTAGTGCAAATCTCACATGACGTATCCATTCAGTGCCTGTCATCTGCACACAAACTGCAATGAGGCAACAGGCGTGAGGAGCCAACTGGCACCAGGAGACGAGAGGCAGCTGAAACGAGGCACCATCTCAAAAATCAAATGTTCTATGCACTCCTGTTATCTTCAAGTTTGTTTGGATCCTGGCTACATCTCCAAGATTCTTGCATGACCAAAGCCACCCCCACCCCTGCCCCCCTCTTTCAGCACCTCACTTTATCACACTCTTCCCCCAGTGTAATCTACAAAACCCCCATCACTTGTCCCCCAAGTTAGGAACTTCCTCCATTCCCCAAGTAAAGAATTTTTCCCAGGTGGGCAAGTCCCTTCCCAGCATTACAGATACCAGCTTACTGTTCCTAATAAGGCCACATTATGATCCCATATCCAGGCATGGAATTTCTTGATATGATCAGATTAGAGAATTCAACCTCTATGAGCATTACAGAAGTAAAGAAGCAACCACAACATTCGACAGGGATTCCCCCAAATGGGCAAGTGAGGCAGAGCAGACCGTTGACTCATACAACAAACCACACTTAGGCCATCAAGCATGAAGAGGAGCAAGGCAGAGGTGTGTTACATCATTACTGGAGATGTGATAGAGTCAGAGTTTTACAGCACAGAAAGAGGCCCTTCGGCCCATCGTGTCTGCGCCGCCCATCCCTCCCTGTCCAGTCTAATCCCATTTTCCAGCATTTGGTCCATAGCCTTGTATGCAATGGCATTTCAAGTGCTCATCCAAATGCTTCTTGAATGTTGTGAGGGTTCCTGCCTCCACCACCCTTTCAGGCAGTGAGTTCCAGGTTCCAACCACCCTCTGCGTGAAAAAGTTCCTCCTCAAATCCCCCCTAAATCTCCTGCCCCTTACCCTGAATCTGTGCCCCCTTGTTATTGACCCCCCTACTAAGGGGAAAAGTTCCCCTTTATCTACCCTATCTATGCCCCTCATCATTTTGTACACCTCAATCAGGTCCCCCCTCGGCCTCCTTTGCTCCAAGGAAAACAACCCCAGCCTGTTGAGTCTTTCTTCATAGCTGAGGCGCTCCATCCCAGGTAACATCCTGGTGAATCTTCTCTGCACCCTCTCCAAAGCAATCACATCCTTCCTATAGTGAGGCGACCAGAACTGCACACAGTACTCCAGCTGTGGCCTCACCAGCGTTTTGTACAGCTCCATCATAACCTCCCTGCTCTTATATTCTATGCCTCTGCTAATGAAGGCAAGTATCCCATAAGCCTTTTTAACCACCTTATCTACCTGTTCCGCTGCCTTCAGGGATCTATGTACATGTACACCAAGGTCCCTCTGACCCTCTGTACTTCCTAGGGTCCTACCACTCATTGTGTATTCCCTTGCCTTATTTGTCCGTCCAAAATGCATCACCTCGCACTTTTCCGGGTTAAATTCCATTTGCCACTTTTCCGCCCATCTGACCAACCCGTTAATATCGTCCTGTAGCCTGAGGCTTTCCTCCTCGCAATTTACCACCCCACCAATTTTCGTGTCATCCGCGAACTTACTGATCATACCCTTTACATTCTCATCCAAATCATTAATGTAGATCACAAACAGCAAGGGACCCAGCACCGATCCCTGAGGTACCCCACTGGACACAGGCTTCCAGTCACAAAAGCAACCTTCGACCATCACCCTCTGCCTCCTGCCACTCAGCCAGTTTAGGATCCAACGCGCCAAGGCCCCCTGGATCCCATGGGCTCTTACCTTCTTGACCAGTCTCCTATGCGGGACCTTGTCAAAAGCTTTACTGAAGTCCATGTAAACCACATCCACAGCATTTCCCTCATCCACACACCTAGTCACCCCCTCGAAAAATTCAATCAGATTGGTCAGACATGATTTACCCTTGACAAAGCCATGCTGACTATCCCCGATTAATCCTTGCCTCTCCAAGTGGAGACTAATTTTGTCCCTCAGAATTTTTTCCAATAATTTCCCTACCACAGGTGTTAGGCTCACTGGCCTGTAATTCCCTGGTTTATCCCTGCTACCCTTCTTGAATAATGGTACTACGTTAGCTGTTCTCCAGTCCTCTGGTACATCCCCTGTGGCCAGAGAGGTTCTAAAAATTTGTGTCAGAGCCCCTGCAATCTCCTCCTTTGCCTCACACAACAGCCTGGGATACATCTCGTCCGGGCCTGAGGATTTATCCACTTTTTGGCCTGCTAAAACCGCTAGTACCTCCTCCCTCTCGATGCTAATATGTTCAAGTATGTCACAGTCCCCTTGCCCGACTTCTATGTCTACATCGTCTTTCTCCATAGTGAACACTGAGGCAAAAAATTCATTTAAAACCCCACCTACTTCATCTGGCTCTACACACAGCTTGCCACTTTGGTCCCTAATGGGCCCTACCCTTTCCCTGGTTATCCTCTTGCCCTTAATATACTTATAAAACATCTTAGGATTTTCCTTTATTTTGCTCGCCAGTGTTATTTCATGGTCCCTCCTCGCCCTCCTAATTTCCTTTTTAAGTATGCCCCTGCACCTCTTATACTCCTCTAGGGCTTCCACCGTCTTTTGTCTTTTGTAACTGCCAAAAGCCCCCCTTTTTTTCCTAATGCATTTTTGTATATCCTTTGTCATCCAAGGTTCCCTTTGCTTGTTGGTCCCACCCTTGACCTTTACAGGAACATGTTGGTGTTGTACTCTCTCTATTTCCCTTCTGAAAGCCTCCCACTGTTTTGATGTGGATTTTCCTATAAGTAGCTGCTCCCAGTCCACTTTTGCCAGATCCTGTCTTATCTGTGGGGTACCACAGGGATCTGTCCTGGGCCCCCAGCTGTTCACAATTTACATTAATGACCTGGATCAGGGAGTCGGATGCAGCATTTCCAAATTTGCAGACGACACTAAACTAGGAGGGGGGGTGGGCTCAGAGGAAGAGACCAGGAAGCTCCAGAGCGATTTGGACAGACTGGGCGATTGGGCGGATAAATGGCAGATGCACTATAATGTGGACAAGTGCGAAGTTATCCACCTTGGGTGCAGGAACGGGAGGGCAAATTATTATTTAAATGGCAATAGATTGGGAGAGGGGGAAGTACAGAGAGACCTGGGTGTTCTTGTACACCAGTCACTGAAGGCGAGCATGCAGGTGCAACAGGCGGTCAAGAAGGCAAACGGTATGCTGGCCTTCATAGCAAAAGGGTTAGAATACAGGAACAGGGATACCTTGCTGCAGCTGTACAGGGCACTGGTGAGACCACACCTCGAGTACTGTGTACAGTTTTGGTCGCCTCATCTGAGGAAGGATGTTCTTGCCATGGAGGGGGTGCAGCGGCGATTCACCAGGCTGATACCAGGAATGGCGGGAATGACCTATGAGGAGAGACTATGTAGTTTAGGGATGTACACACTGGAGTTTAGAAGATTGAGAGGGGACCTCATAGAAGTGTATAAAATTCTGACAGGTCTAGACAGACTGGATGCAGAAGGAATGTTTCCCTTGGCGGGTGAGAACAGAACTAGAGGACATAATTTAAGGATAAGGGCTAAACCATTTAGGACAGAGATGAGGGGGAATTTCTTCACTCAGAGAGTGGTGAACCTGTGGAACTCATTGCCACAGAGGGCAGTGTACGCCAGCTCATTAAATATATTTAAGAGGGAATTAGATATATTTCTACGGGCAAAAGGGGTTAAGGGTTACGGAGAGAAGGCGGGGACGGGATACTGAATTAAAGGATCAGCCATGATCTCATCGAATGGCGGAGCAGGCACGAAGGGCCGAATGGCCTACTCCTGCTCCTATCTTCTATGTATCTATGTATCTTATTAAAATCGGCCTTCCCCCAATTTAGAACCCTGATTTCCGGGCCGTCTTTGTCTTTTTCCATGACCACCTTAAATCTCACCGAATTGTGGTCACTATCGCCAAAATGCTCTCCTACAGACACTTCCACCACCTGCCCGGCTACATTCCCTAGAATTAGGTCCAGTACCGCCCCCTCTCTTGTAGGACTTTCTACATGTTGGCTCAAAAAGCTTTCCTGGATGCACTTTAAGAATTCTGCTCCCTCCAAGCCTTTCACACTCTGACTATCCCAATTTATATTGGGGAAGTTGAAATCCCCCACTATTACTACCCTATTATTTTCACACTTTTCTGATATCTGCCTGCATATCTGTTCCTCTATCTCCCCCTGACTGTTTGGGGGCCTATAGTACACTCCCAGCAAGGTGCTTGACCCCTTTTTGTTTTTAAGTTCTACCCATATGGCCTCATTAGAGGAACCCGCTAATATATCATCCCTCCTTACAGCAGTAATAGACTCCTTAATTAATATTGCAACACCCCCTCCCCTTTTACACCCCCCTCTGTCTCGCCTGAAGATTCTATACCCCGGAATATTTAGCTGCCAGTCCTGACCCTCCCTCAACCATGTCTCCGTGATAGCAACAATATCATACTCCCATGTGTTCAACAACAACTTCAGTTCATCCACCTTATTTGCAAGACTCCTTGCATTAAAATAAATGCCTTCCAGCCCTGCCATATTCCCTTTTGCCTTCACATCTTTGCTCTGCCTTCCCTGCTGACTTGTTTTTTCCTCCTTATTTGGCTGTACATCACCCCCTACTATAGCTCCACTCTGTATCCCATCCCCCTGCCGAATTAGTTTAAACCCCCCCCAGCAGTGCTAGCAAACCTCCCCGCAAGGATATTGGTTCCCCTCTGGTTCAGGTGTAAACCGTCCGACTTGTACAAGTCCCACCTGTCCCAGAAGCAGACCCAGTGATCCAGGAAACTAAAGCCCTCCCTCCTGCACCATCCCTTTAGCCACGCATTCATCTGTTCTATCCTCCTATTCCTATACCATACCAAGATTTGGGAAGAAATGAAAGCACAAACACAAAAAAAATTAAATAGACAAAAAATGTTGCACAAAGAAACAGTTCAATTCTACAAATAAAATACAACCACTCACTCTGTTGAGCATGGTATCCATACCAAATTGAAGTTAATCCTGAATGCAAATATACCATGTTTTTGGTCTCCGTGCTAAACAACATGTTCAACATCCTTTCTCTCCACAAGAAACACAGTAATTGTGATTTATCAAAATTAGATTGACGTCACTTATGCATGAAAGGGATTCAGTGAAGTTATAGGTGTTTAAGCTTTGCTCTCATGTTGTACGTCATTTCAATACCTTGATGAGGTTACTGCCTTTTAATTTCTCCTACGCCCCCATTATATAACAAAATTAATATATGCCTCAGCAAGTAAAATGTGACAATTTAACCTTTAAACTGCTAGCAGATTCAGGGAAAGCCCTGGTCATTGGGTTGATTGGTTTTGTAAGTTTCACTTTGTGCATGGACATGCTGGGGAAAAACAGTATCAAGATCAACAAAGCTACACAAACATCAGGGATAGCATTTTACACTAATACACCCATGAGGACGGCCTGAACCGGGATCTTGGGTTCATGTCACGCTACATGTAACCCCACCTGACGTAGGGTCATCCAGACTCGAGTCGTCGTTGGCTTGTTCTCTCCACACAGATGCGGCCGGACCTGCTGTGATTTCCAGCAAAAAAAATGTTTTTGGTCTTTTTTTGTTTTTCATACAGACCCCAGCATCTGCAACTTTTGACCCCTTTTGACCCCACCTCATTGTTCTTTGATGTAATGTTTTCCTGACTAACCTGTTTGGACACCATTTACACCTTTGATTGCTGTGATTATCTCTCTGCCGAGGTGTGATAAATGGCAGTTAGAAAGATTACCTGTAAACATCTGACATTATTCTCTGACTATATAAGCTGTGTTTTTATGCATCTCTCCACTTCACCTGACGAAGGAGCAGCGCTCCGAAAGCTTGTGATTTCAGATAAAGCTGTTGGACTATAACCTGGTGTTGTGTGACTTCTTACATTTGTCCACCCCAGTCCAACACCGGCATCTCCACACAATGGTAGATGTGTGAGAGGCTAGATTTATAACTTTTCTGGTAGGTCAGTAATTTGAAGTCTACGTACACAGATTAAAAAATCAGATCCCTTGTACCAGCAGTACATGCTTTAATGCACTGTGTTTTAGTTGTCTAATGACACTGTTTTTATCTTTGTAAAGCTATGATACATTGTACATCATTAAGTGAAGTTTCAATATTGCCTCAATATGCCCTCTTTATTTCTTCTAAAAATGGCCAACAAAAATCTGAAAACATCTTAAGTTTAAGTCACGAAAACCACATTGTGCTTAAATATTTCAAATCCCTAAGGGCCGGAATTTGCAGTGAGTAATAACGGCGAACTAATAGCATTCGCCGTTATTGCCCCTGCGAAACTGACCACAACTTCAGGATGTAGTGCATGCACATTCAAACACAGAAATCCTGAAGTTAGGGTTAGTCATTCACTGCTCCGACACTGGCTGCACTGTGCACCCACCCCGCCCCTCCCCTCCTAATAGCTGGCAATCCGTGAAACTGATGAAAACTTGGGCTTTTTGGTGGTAATATCGCTGTTAAATGCCCCATTAAATGTTGGGCCTTATTGGATTAGGTGTAACTGGGGTTTTAACAGCATATTGACTGCTAAACAAATGTTATGGGCGTGAAAATTTTTTATTTTGTGGGGTGTAAATTTCTCCATTATAAAAATTAATAAATTTTAAGAAACTTTGAACAAACTTTTTAAAAAAATGTTTTTTTTTAGTTATTTCAGGTTTACCTTGTCTCCATGTGAGAGCCCCAATCTTTGTTTAGCTTTCTCTAACATTTTAAAGTTGGGATAAAAGCAGCTTTTCATTTCTTGCTTCACTGGCTCTCTGAATTCTGCATTGTGATTGGCTGCTTAGACGGCTTGTTGATGTCACAGCAGAGCGCTCTAGAGAGTCCCCATTATATTACACTGGAATCACTTGCGTGTCGAAAAAGGCAAACTTCTCACTTCTCTCTACAGAGATCGCAAGATCTTTGTGGGCAGCTTTCTTCGGGGGCAGCGGCGAACGCCTTTGCTTCGCAGCTGACTGCAAATTCTGGGCCACAATCTTGTAAATAAATGTACTAATGTTTAGATGGTTGAGATACTGTGGACAATGCATTCACAGGGCTATCAAATTGCCTAAAAGTATTTTTTTTTAAAGTCAAATTTAGTTACATTTTTACATTGCTTTTTCTATATAGTAATGTGTTTGTCTACACTTCTTGCTTTTGTGCCTGTCTTGATTGAGAGATTGCACATTTCACCTTTAATTTCTTCAGTCTTGGTTTCCTTAATGAAAAAGTAACTAATTTGCCCTCACCAGCCTGAACCGTAACATGTATACACAACATTGTAATGGAAATACCAAGTGATTTAATTAAAGTCAATTGCAAACCCTGCAAAGACTTGAAGAATGTCAATATTCACACTATTTAAAGCACAAATGTTTTTTTCCTACATTACAACAGTGACTACACTTCAAAAAGTACTTAATTGGCTGTAAAGCACTTTGGGACATCCGGTGGTCATGAAAATGCAAGTCTTTTTTTCTCCATCAGTCTACATTTTTACTTCACTATTATTTCTCTTTCTGTTTATTGATTCAGTTCTGTCCCACTTCACTTTCAAGATCTAGGGAAGAAATGAACAAGAATTGGGACAGTTTTTAAAACAAAGGCAGGCAAAATGCAACCAAAGACAATTTTGTTTTAATGTAATTGCCACATACTCACCTAAGCAACTGAAGAGTTTGCATTGCCTTATGGATAGAAGCTCATATCTGGGAACCTCCCATAGCTATAACTTTTAGTCAACTGGATGAACACTGCAACCTATTACCATGCTTGAGAATCTCCAAACCAAGCTTTTGAGAAATCTATACAAGAGTTTCTGTTTGCACACACTCACCCCTTAGGGACATACCTTTCTTACCTAAGCCTAAGAGAGCTTAGGTGCAGGTTTGCAAAAGTCAGTGTTTTGGGACACCCCAAGTGTGTACAGAAATAGTGCTCTTATTAGACCAAAACACTGGAAAGCCTCCTGCTTATTCAGCTTGTACCACTTTACCAATTAAGACCCATGGGGTGTGGGTTCAAGTCTGACTCCAGAGACTTGAGCACAAAAATCCAGGCTGACACGCCAGTGCAGTACTGAGGGAGTGCTACACTGTCAGAGGCGCCGTCTTTCAGATGAGATGTTAAACCAAGGCCCCATCTGTTCTCTCTGGTGGACATAAGATCCCAGGGCACTATTTTGAAGAAGAGCAGGAGAGTTATCCCTGGTGTCATGACTAATATTTATCCCTCAATCAACATTAATAAAAAACAGATTATTTGGTCATTATCACATTGCTGTTTGTGGGACTTCGTTCTGCACAAATTGGCTGCCGCCTATGCTACATTACAACAGTGACTACACTGGCTGTAAAGCGCTTTGGGATGTCCTAAACATAGAAGATAGGAGCAGGAGTAGGCCATTCGAGCCTGCTCCGCCATTCAACGAGATCATGGCTGATCATCCAAACCCTAGCACCCGGTCCCTACACCGACAGCCATCCCACCCAAGCCCTAACCCTGTAACCCCACGTATTTAATCCCCCCTAACACTAAGGGTCAATTTTTTTTATTTTTTATCATGGCCAATCAACCTAACCCGCACATCTTTGGACTGTGGGAGGAAACCGGAGCACCCGGAGGAAACCCACGCAAACACGGGGAGAATGTGCAAACTCCACACAGACAGTCACCCGAGGCCGGATTTGAACCCGGGTCCCTGGCGCTGTGAGGCAACAGTGCTAACCACTATGCCACCGTGCTGCCCATATGCCCCTGAATTCATGAAAGGCGCTGTATAAATACAAGCCTTTATTTAACTTGTAGCATTATCTAGAGTCGAGGAGAAGAAATCCTAGCCCCCAATTTTAGGCCTAGCCATTCTTGTTCTACTAAAGCAGCTGGGTGGTCAATCAATAAACGTGCCCTGGAGTATTTGGGCCTACCTGTCTCTGATATCTGATCATCGAGTCTGCCAAAGAGAAGGATAGCCACTAATTGGCCATTAGGTAACTGATGAGTTTGAGCTTTTGTTAAGTGGACAGCAGACTAGCAGACTCCCTGAAGCAGCACGGTGAGCAACATCACTTACATAAAATGTATGAATGTGTTGCTGCCATCCTGACCACAACATGGGGACACACTATACTCACTTAAGTGATGGTTCCACAGTTAGAGATACAGAGATTCAGCAGCAGCTGCTTGCCTTTCTACAATCCAGTTATGGTAAGTACCAAACCCTTGATATATGTTCTAATACTAGCATCCAAATAACTCTTCAGCTAGCTTCCTCAGCCTCAAGCATTTCTTATCTAGACATTTATATAGCGCCTTTCATGACCTTAGGACATCCCAAAGCATTTTAGTCAGTGAAATACTTTGGAAGTGTAGTTGCTGTTGTAGGAAACATGGCAGCCAATTTGCTCACAGCAAGGTCCTACAAAAAGCAATCTGATAATGACCAGATAATTTTTAGTGATGTTGGTTGAGGGGCCAGTTTTCACACTGCTGCCACTGAGACTCAAGAATAATGGCACTGGTGACCTGACCATGGTGTGATTTATGGATTTAAAGGGTTCATCAGATCAATTTACACGTACCTCTCTAAATTGTCTGTAAGTTGCAGTGAAAGTATCTTGGGTATGTTGTTATAAATGTAAACAAACAAAGACTACTTGTAACTGGGCAGACCTGTAACACTATCTCAATGATCTTGTTAAAAATAATGAAAGAGACACACATCATAACTGACCAACAATGAAAGTGCAATGGTTTACAAGGCAATAAAAAAAAATTCGCGAAAGGAATGATTTGTTTACAATATGAGGGTAATGATTTGTTTCTAGGTAGGGTCAGGATAATTTTTTTAAATGCTGCTGTTCTAGATCGCTTTTTTTTTGCTATTTGTTGGACTACATCGCCGACTTGGTCCTGTCTCTAAGCCTGGGTCCTGCAAGCGAGCTGAACATTTGGGCAGAATCTTAATTTTAATAGAGATGAGGTTATCCACTTTGTTACGGATTAAAGATCAGAAGAATAATTGAGAGACATTGATGTGCCGGGAAACAGGCAGATGCATTGGGCTGGGGTCAGGGCAACATGGCACTTAAGTTATATCTGCTGCATGCAAGTACTCAGCGATAAGGAATTCACCCTTATGCAATCTATTGAAAGGATCGTAAATTTTAATGGACAATTTAAAATCTAAGTTGGAACATTGGGGAGGGAGAAAATCTGCAGTACAAATGCCCTCCGCACTTCTGGGAGTAATATGGCAGGAGGGAGCTGTTCCGTCGGGACGGGCTTCACTTGGCCAGTGCTGGGACTAGAGTCCTGGCGGATCATATAACTAGGGCTGTAGAGAGGGCTTTAAACTAACTAGTGGGGGGAAGGTTCCTAGAGAGCAAATAATAAAAATGACAACAGAGAAGGTCATAGACTTAGGTAGCAGTGGGGAAATTAAAAACCAGAGCATGTCAGGAAGGGGCAGAAGGTATGGAGTAAAAGGTAAAGTAATAAAAAGGGCAAAAGCAGGAACTAAGTGTCACAAAACATCTTTGAAAGTTCTCTATCTGAATGCACGTAGCATTCGTAACAAAATAGACGAGTTAATGGCACAAATAACTACATATGGGTATGACCTTGTGGCCATTACAGAAACATGGCTGCAGGGTGACAATGCCTGGGAATTAAACATACCAGGTTATTTAACGATCAGGAAGGACAGGCAGGAAGGAAGGGGAGGTGGGTTGGCTATGTTAATAAAGGAAGGAATCACTGTAATACAGAGAAATGATATTGGGTCAAAAGATCTGGATAATGAAACAGTTTGGGTGGAGGTAAGGAATAATAAGGGGAAAAAAACACTAGTGGGCGTAGTCTATAGGCCTCCGAACAGTGGCAACTCTGTTGGATTGAGTATCAATCAGGAAATAGTTGAGGCTTGTAATAAGGGAACCTGTATAATTATGGGGGATTTTAACTATCATATTAATTGGACAAATCAAATTGGGCAGGGCTGCCTTGAGGATGAGTTCATTGAGTGTATTAGGGATGGGTTTCTTGAGCAGTATGTAACTGAACCGATCAGGGGGCAAGCAACCTTAGATCTGGTCCTGTGTAACGAGACGGGATTAATTAAAAATGCCCTAGTAAAGGATCCCCTTGGAATGAGTGATCATAACCTGGTTGAATTCCATATTCAATTAGAGGGTGAGAAGGTTGGATCTCAAACAAGCGTGCTAAGCTTGAATAAAGGAGACTATGAAGGTACGAGAGTGGAATGGAGTAGAGTGGATTGGGAAAATAGATTAAAGGGTAAGACGATACATGATCAGTGGTGTACATTTAAGGAGTTATTTTACAACTTCCAAAAAATATATATTCCACTGAGAAGAAAAGGGTGTAAAAGAAAAGACAGCCATCCGTGGCTAAGTAAAGAAATTAAGGATAGTATTCGACTAAAAACAAGGGCATATAAGGTAGCCAAATCTAGTGGGAGGATAGAGGATTGGGAAAACTTTAGAAGACAGCAAAAAATAACAAAAAGATTGATTAAGAAAGGGAAGATAGATTATGAAAGTAAATTAGCAAAAAATATAAAAACAGATAGTAAGAGCTTTTATAGTTATATAAAAAGAAAAAGGGTGGCTAAAGTAAATGTTGGTCCCTTAGAGGATGAGACCGGGAAATTAATGGTGGGATATATGGAGATGGCAAAAACACTGAATATTTTACATCAGTCTTTACAGTAGAAGACACTAAGAATATCCCAACACTGGACAAACAGGGGGCTAAAGGGGGGGAGGAGCTAAACACGATCAAAATCACTAAGGAAGTGATACTCGGTAAAATAATGGGACTCAAGGCGGATAAATCACCTGGACCTGATGACTTACATCCTAGGGCCTTGAGGGAAGTGGCGGTAGGGATTGTGGATGCATTGGTAATAATTTTCCAAAACTCCCTAGACTCGGCAAAGGTCCCGGCAGACTGGAAAACTGCAAATGTAACACCCTTATTTAAAAAGGGCAGTAGACAGAAGGCTGGAAACTATAGACCGGTTAGCCTAACATCTGTGGTAGGTAAAATTTTGGAGTCCATTATTAAGGAGACAGTAACAGGACATTTGGATAATCATAATTTAATAGGACAAAGTCAGCATGGTTTTATGAAGGGGAAGTCATGTTTGACAAATTTGCTTCAGTTCTTTGAGGAAGTAACGTATAGGGTGGATAAAGGGGAACCAGTGGACGTAGTGTATTTAGACTTCCAAAAGGCATTTGACAAGGTGCCACACAAAAGATTATTGCTTAAGATAAAAAAAATCACAGGATTGGGGGTAATATTCTGGCATGGATAGAGGATTGGCTATCTAACAGAAGGCAGAGAGTTGGGATAAATGGTTCATTCTCAGACTGGCAATCAGTAACTAGTGGTGTTCCGCAGGGGTCAGTGCTGGGTCCCCAACTCTTTACAATCTATGTTAACGATTTGGAGGAGGGAACCAAGTGTAACATATCAAAGTTTGCAGATGATACTAAGACGGGAGGGAAAGTTGTGAGTGAGGAGGACATAAAAAACCTGCAAGGGGACATAGACAGGCTAAGTAAGTGGGCTGAGATTTGGCAGATGGAATACAATACTGGAAAGTGTGAGGTTATGCACTTTGGCAGGAAAAATCGTAGAGCAAGTTATTATCTTAATGGCAAAAAACTGGAAAGTATTGAAGTACAAAGGGATCTGGGGGTCCTGGTGCACGAAACTCAAAAGGTTAGTATGCAGGTACAGCAAGTGATTAAGAAGGCCAATGGAATGTTGGCTTTCATTGCTAGGGGGATAGAATATAAAAATAGGGAGGTATTGCTTCAGTTGTACAAGGTATTGGTAAGACCGCACCTGGAATACTGCGTACAGTTTTGGTGTCCATACTTGGGAAAGGACATACTTGCTCTCGAGTCAGTACAAAGAAGGTTCACTCGGTTAACCCCGGGGATGAGGGGATGGACATATGAGGAGAGGTTGAGTAGATTGGGGCTCTACTCATTGGAGTTCAGAAGAATGAGAGGCGATCTTATTGAAACATATAAGATTGTGAAGGGGCCGGATCGGGTGGATGCGGGGAAGATGTTCCCGATGATGGGTGAAACTAGAACTAGGGGGCATAGTCTTAGAATAAGGGGCTGCTCTTTCAAAACTGAGATGAGGAGGAACTACTCCACTCAGAGGGTGGTAGGTCCATGGAATATGCTGCCCCAAAAAGCTGTAGAAGCTACATCATTACATAAATTTAAAACAGAAATAGACAGTTTCCTAGAAGTAAAGGGAATTAAGGGTTACAGGGAGCGGGCAGGAATTTGGACATGCGTCTAGGTTCGGATCGGTCATGGCCCTGTGGGTAGCGGAGCGGGCCCAGGGGCCGTGTAGCCTGATCCTGCTCCTATTTCGTGTGTCTAATTCTGTTAGATTCAGGAGATGGTTCTGTGATAGTGGATTGGCGGTTAGGATCAGATCAGCCATGATCTTATTGAATGGCGGAGCAGGCTCGAGGGGCCGATTGGCCTACTCCTGCTCCTATTTCTTATGTTCTTATTCAAATTGACCATGAGCTTCGCTGCTTCCTTTTCGACGCTATGTTTGCTGTGGCATATTCTAATTATTTTTCCAGCAAATTTTGGCATACGTTCGTAACTAGAGCTTTAACATTGTTGTAAAGCAATTTAAGTTCCATACTGGAACTAAACTTGGAATGTTAATCCTGAGTCTGGGCCCAACCTGACTGGAGTAAAGTGGAGTAAGATTGTCTGGAAGCAGTAGTCTCACTGATTTGATTTGACTTTGTATAGAGTGTAAATCCAGTGACATTTCAAATCTGGTTTGCAAAGTGATCACTTCCTACCTTCTGTTTAAATGTTTAGTGAGTGAGGATTCTACCCTCGCTAATGTTTCTAAAATACATCTATTGGAAGAGAGTTCAAATATATATATATCTCCAAGCATGCACAGAGCTGTCTCCTAAACAGGACAGTTCCAGTTCCAGCCTGGTGTGAGCCAAGCAATATCAACAGGGTTCTGCCTGGCTGGAACCTGTACTGTGGAAAAACTGACTGCTATGTAAGTTGACCCTTAAATGATTAGCACACTGTTTCTTCTGGAAAGTCTTCTCGCTCTCCTCTGGCCATTAGACCTTGGTTTTTTTTAATTCATTCATGGGATGTGGGCATTGGTGGCAAGGCTAGCATTTATTGCCCATCCCTAATTGCACTTGACAAGGTGGTGGTGGTGGTGAGCTGCCTTCTTGAACCACTGCAGTCCGTGAGATGAACATACTGCTGCAGTGCTGTTTAGTAGGGAGTTCCAGGATTTTGACCCTGCTACGATGAAGGAACGGTGATATATTTCTAAGTCAGGATGGTGTGTGATTTGGCGGGGAGCTTGGAGGCGGTGGTGTCCTATGTGCCTGCTGCCCTTGTCCTAGGTGGTAGAGGTCGCGGGTATGGGAGGTGCTGTCTAAGAAGCCTTGGTGAGTTGCTGCAGTGTATCTTGTAGACGGTACACGATGCAGCCACGGTGCACCGGTGGTGGAGAAAGTGAATGTTTACGGTGGTGGATGGGGTGCCAATCAAGTGGGCTGCTTTGTCCTGGATGGTGTCGAGCTTCTTGTGTTGTTGGAGCTACACTCATCCAGGCAAGTGGCGGGTATTCCATCACACTCCTGACTTATGCCTTGTAGATGGTGGAAAGGCTTTGGGGAGTCATGAGGTAAGTCATTTGCCACAGAATACCCAGCCTCTGACCTCTACAGTATATATGTGGCTGGTCCAATTAAGTTTCTGGTCAATGATGACCTCCAGGATGTTGACGGTAGGGGATTCAACGATGGTAATGCCATTGAATGTCAAAGGGAGGCGGTTGGATTCCCTTGTTGGAGATGGTCATTGCCTGGCATTTGTGTGGCTCGAATGTTACTTGCCACTTATCAGTCCACTCCTGAATTTTATCCAAGTCTTGCTACATGCGAGCACAGACTGCTTCATTATCTTCATTAACATTGATGAAGCAGCTGAAATGGTTGGACCTAGGACACTGTCCTGAGGAACTCCTGCAGCGCTGCCCTGGGGCTGAGATGATTGGCCTCCAACAACCACAACCATCTTCCTTTTGTGCTAGGTATGAACCCAATCAATGGACTTTTCCCCTGATTCCCATTGACTTCAATTTTACTAGGGCTCCTTGATGCCACAGTCGGTCAAATACTGCCTTGATGTCAAGGGCAGTCACTCTTGCGTCACCTCTGGAATTCAGCTCTTTTGTCCATGTTTGGACTTAGGCTGTAATGAGCCGAGTGGTCCTGGCAGAACCCAAACTGAGCATTGGTGAGTGTATTGGTAATTGATAGCACTGTCGGTGACCCCTTGCACCACTTTGATGATTGAGAGTAGGCTGATGGGGCGGTAATTCACAACTGGATGTGGCAGGCCTGCAGATCTTTGATCTGATCCATTGGGTGTGGGATCACTTGGCTCTGTCTATAGCATGCTGCTTTTGCTGTTTAGCATGCATGTAGTCATGTGTTGTAGCTTCACCAAGTGGGCACCTCATTTTTAGGTACACCTGGTGCTACTCCTGCATGTTCTTCTGCATTCCTCATTGAACCAGGCTTGGTCCCCTGGCTTGATAGTAATAGTGGAGTGAGGGATATGCTGGGCCATGAGGTTACTGAATGTGGTGGTATATAATTCTGCTGCTGCTGATGGCCCATAGCGCCTCATGGATGCCCAGTTTTGAGCTGCTAGATCTGTTCTGAATCTATCCCATTTAGCACGCTGGTCGAGCCATACAACTCGATGGAGGGTGTTGTCAGTGTAAAGTCGGGACTTCATCTCCACTGTGTGGTGGCCATTCCTACCAATACTGCCATGGCTAGAGGCATCTGTGACGGGTAGATTGGTGAGGATGAGGTCGAGCAGATTTTTCCCTCATGTTGGTTCTCGCATCACCTGCCGCAGGCCCAGTCTGGCAGCTGTGTCCTTCGAGGGTCGGTCAGTAGTGGTGCTACCGGGCCACTCTTGGTGATGGACTTTGAACTCTCCCACCTAGAGTACATTCTGTGCCCTTTCTGCCAAGATGTTGGCGATGTCATAGGGTGGTCAAATATCCAAAATGTTGTGCAGAGTTAAAAGATCTGGCTTCCTCTAACTGATTAGCAACCAGATCATATTTTAATGGTAGTTTGACTTTTGTAGTCCACTGTGGTCAATGCTTTTAGTTAGAACCTGAAGTATGGAGTAGGAAAAGACTGTGTAGCCCTTTACACCTGCTTGTTCAATTTGTGCTTTTGTGATCATGACCTTTCTTGAGCTATTGATTTTTATGGCTAGAAGGAGACTACGGTTTTGATGAGAGTTACCATTCTGTGACTTTCAAATTGTATTTGTGTTAGGTTTTGAGTTATTTACCCACTAAAATCTATTTCTATAATTTCTTAATTATTACTGGTGAATATCCTGTATTGTGACATCCATTTGAAGCTAGCAGAGTGTAGATACAAGTGAATGCAGATGAATGCTGCTATTTTGTGATCTGTATGAGATGTTATAATAACTTCTGATTTCAATCTAGGATGAGGAGAATTAACAGAAAAAATCGAAAGTATGGTATACTGAATACAAATCTAGAAAATATGGAAATGAGACCTTTAGATCAGGAAGATGATGATGAGGATGATACATTATTTGATGTGCATCATTCAAGGAGGTGAGTACCTAAACTAGTAGATGCTCTTTTTAATTTAAAAAATCTAAATCGCAGAATCACAGAATCCCCACAGTGCAGATAGAGGCCATTTCGGCCCATCGAGCCTGCACCGACACATATCCCACCCTATGAAGTTAGTAACTGAGTTAGATCTCTTAGTTTAGAGTGTTGAAAATCATGATAAATATGAAAGATGTTATTTAATGAAAAAAGAAACAAACTGGTCACTTATCATTGTTTTTCTAATTCAATAGGTGTACATAAAATTGTACTTTAACTAATTAAAAAATGCTTCAGCGCATATATGTAATATATGGCGTAATCAAGTGCCAATACTAACATCTATTCAGTAGAAAACTCAATTCTGGCACTCTAGCATTGTGGAACTGCCAAGTACTTCCTTTTTTATGTCTCTTAAAAAAAAAATTAAGAACATGGAGGCCCTGCCAGTGGGCGGGAGCAGATATTATCTGTTGGAGGCTGCAGCCAGGGACGCATGGGGACAGTTCCCGGAAGTCAGTAGTGGAGGAAGGCTCTGGACCGTGATCGGGAGTGGTGGGGGGGCAGCAAGCTCTTCATCATGATCGGGGGGCTGGTGGGAGGGAGTCAGCAAGGTTGGGGCTGCAGTGGGTGGGGGCGGGGTTAGCCAGCAAGATCGGAGCCATGATTGGGGATGGGGTGGTCGAAGGCTCATGGAGATATCTGCTGAAGTGAAGAGAGGAACTCCCTGGTGATTGGGGAACTTTAAATGAACAGTCTCCACAGGCTGTAAAACGAACACTTTTTAAAACAGCAATATTTTTCAGGAAATGGATTTTTAAAATTATTTCTTCAGTCTAATCTGCATAAGATAGTACTTGTATTAAAAGGTCATTTCCTCCTTTCTCTAGCGATCAATCCTCTGAATGTACTTAGTTGAGTATGCGAACTTCTTTGGAAATGTTCATCTTTCTTACTAATAGATAATTTCTGCAGGGTGTGCAATCCATTCATATTTATATAAGTAGAATGCTCCTTGTAGTTTTCAAAAAAGTACAGTTTGCACTACAATTTCTACTGCAACCCCTGAAGTATACTGGAGACCTTGTTTTTTTTCTTCATTTGGTAGTTTCCATAAAATGTTATTTCTGTTCACTTAAAATGTGTGCAGACTCTGCTGCAACCAATATGATTACCTTCAACCTGTTAAATGCTGTACAACTTGTGCTAGCAATGACCTTTTTAAACCACATCAATCTCCTTATGCCTGATACTAATCTATAAGCAAATCAAACTAAACCCAGTTAATTTAGTGATGGTGCTCTGACTACAATACTTTGCATAATATCTTCTTAAAAATAAGTTTGCAGAATAATGGAATCAGGTCAAACATGGGCAACAAAACCTCCTGCTGATTACCATCTCCCTCCCTCCTTCAGCTGATGAAGCAGTACTCTTCCATGTTGAACACCACTTCAGAAGCACTGAGGGTAGCAAGGGCACAGAACGTACTCTGGGTGGGGAACTTCAATGTTCATTACCAAGAGCGGTTCGGTAGCACCACTACTGACCAAGTCCTGAAGGACATAGCTGCCAGACTGAGAGAACCAACACGAGGGGAAAAACCTGTTTAACTACCACTGTGCTAAATGGGACAGGTTCAGAACAGATGTAGCAGTGCAAAACTGGGTATCCAAGGGGCGCTATGGGCCATCAGCAGCAGCAGAATTGTATGCCACATTCTGCAACCTCATGGTCCAGCATATCCCTCACTCTACCATTACCGTCAAGCCAGGGGATCAACCCTGATTCAATGAGGAGTGTAGAAGAGCATGCCAGGAGCAGCACCAGGTGTCTCTAAAAATGAGGTCCCAACCTGGTGAAGTTACAACACAGGACTATATGCATGCTAATCAGCAGAAGAAGCATGCTATAGACAGAGTTAAGTGATTCCCACAACCAATGGATCAGATCAAAGATCTGCAGTCCTGCCACATCCAGTTGTTAATGGTGGTGGACAATTAAACAACTAACGGGAGGAGGAGGCTCCATGAACATCCTCATCCTCCATGATGGTGGAGTCGCATACGTGAGTGCAAAAGATGAGGCTGAAGCGTTTGCAACCATCTTCAGCCAGAAGTGCCGAGTGGATGATCCATCTCGACCTCCTCCTGAGGTCCCCAGCATCACAGAAGCCAGTCTTCAGCCAATTTGATTCACTCCGAGATACCAAACGGTTGACCGCACTGAATACAGCAAAGGCTATGGGCCCCGACAACATCTTGGCTGTCGTGCTCCAGAACTAGCTGCGCCTCTAGCCAAGCTGTTCCAGCACAACATTTGGCACCTTTCTGGCAATGTGGAAAATCGCCCAGGTATGTCCTGTCCACAAAAAGCAGGACGAATCCAATCTGGCCAATTACCGCCCATCAGTCTACTCTCCACAATCAGCAAAGTGATAGAAGGTGTTGTTGACAGTGCTATAAAGCACCACTTACTCACCAATAACTGGCTCACTGCTCAGTTTGGGTTCTGCCAGGACCACTCAGCTCCAGACCTCATTACAGCCTTGGTCCAAACATGGACAAAAGAGCGGAGTTCCAGAGGTGAGGTGAGTGACTGCCTTCGACATCAAGGCAGCATTTGACCGAGTGTGGCATCAAGGAGCCCTAGTAAAATTGAAGTCAATAGGAATCGGTGGGGGGGGGCGGCGGGGATTCTCCACTGGCTGGAGTCAGACCGAGCACAAAGGAAGATGGTTGTGGTTATTGGAGGCCAATCATCTCAGCCCCAGGACATCGCTGCAGGAGTTCCTCAGGGCAGTGTCTTCGGCCCAACCATCTTCAGCTGCTTCATCAATGACCTTCCCTCCATCATGGGGTCAGAAGTGGGGATGTTCGCTGATGATTGCAGTGTTCAGTTCTATTCGCAACTCCTCAGATAATGAAGCAATCTGCCCGCATGCAGCAAGACCTGGACGACATTCAGACCTGGGCTGTTAAGTAGCAAGGAACATTTACACCACAGAAGTGCCAGGCAATTACTATCTCCAACATTATAGAGTCTATGGCCCCTTGATATTGAACGGCATCGCCGTATCCCCCACCATCAACATCCTGGGGGTCACCATTGACCAGAAACTTAACTGGACCAGCCGCATAAATACTATGGCTACAAGAGCAGGTCAGAGGCTGAGTATTCTACGGCGAGTGTCTCACCTCCTGACTCCACAAAGCCTTTCCACCATCTACAAGGCACAAGTCAGGAGTGTGATGGAATGCTCTCCACTTGTCTGGATGAGTGCAGCTCCAACAGCACTCCAGAAGCTCAACACCATCCAGGACAAAGCAATCCGCTTGATTGGCACTCTATCCTTCTTCTTCTTCTTCTTAGGCAGTCCCTCGGAACCGAGGATGACTTGCTTCCACATTAAAAATGAGTTTGCAGGTGACTGATGAGTCTAATGCGGGACCTACAGTCTCTGTCACAGGTGGGGCAGACGGTGGTTGAAGGGGCGCGTTGGTGGGGTGCTTGGGTTGACGTGCGCTGCCTGCGCTTGGCTTCTGCTTGCTCCCGGCGAAGAGACTCGAGGTGTTCGGCGCCTTCCCGGATGCTTCCCCTCCACTTTGTGTGGTCTTGGGCGAAGGAGGTGTCGGTGGGGATGTTACACTTTTTCAAGGTGGCTTTGAGGGTGTCCTTGAAGCGTTTCCTCTGCCCACCTGGGGCTCTCTTGCCATGTCGGAGTTCCGAGTAGAGCGCTTGTTTTGGGAGTCTCGTATCGGGCATGCAGGCAATATGACCCGTCCATCGGAGCTGATTGAGCGTGGTCAAAGCTTCGATGCTGGGGATGTTGACCTGAGCAAGAACACTGACGTCGGTGCGCCTATCCTGCCAATGGATTTGCAGGATCTTGCGGAGGTAGCGTTGGTGGTACCTCTCCAGTGCTTTGAGGTGCCTGCTATACATGGTCCATGTCTGAGGCATGCAGCAGGGCGGGTATCACTGCTGCTCTGTAGACCATGAGCTTGGTGCCGGGTTTGAGGTCCTGGTCTTCAAACACTCTTCCTCAGGCGACCGAAGGCTGCACTGGCACACTGAAGGCGGTGTTGGACTTCGTCGTCGACGTCTGCCCTTGTTGACAGTAGGCTCCCGAGGTATGGAAAGTGGTCTACGTTGTCCAAGGCCTTGTCGTGGATTTTGATAATCGATGGGCAGTACTTTGTGGCGGGGTCAGGTTGGTAGAGGACCTTTGTCTTACGGATGTTTAGTGTAAGGCCCATGCTCTCGTACGCTTCGGTGAAGGTATTGACGCTGGTTTGCAGTTCGACCTCCGAGTGAGCGCAGACGCAAGCGTCGTCTGCATACTGTGATTCGACGACAGAGGATGGGATGACCTTGGATCTGGACTGGAGGCGACGGAGGTTGAACAGTTTCCCATTTGTTCTGTAAATTAGCTCCACTCCAGCGGGGAGCTTACTGAGGGTGAGATGGAGCATTGCAGCAAGGAAGATCGAGAAGAGCATTGGTGCGATATGACAGCCTTGCTTGACCCCAGTTCGTACGTGAATTGGGTCTGTGGTGGAACCGTTGATCAAGATCACGGCTTGCATGTCGTCGTGAAGCAGGCGAAGGATGGTGACAAACCTTTGAAGGCAGCCGAATTTGAGGAGGACACTCCATAATCCCTCACGGTTGACAGTGTCGAAGGCCTTTTGTGAGATCAAAGAAAGCCATGTACAGCGGTTGGTGCTGTTCCCTGCATTTCTCTTGTAATTGACGTGCGGTGAAGACCATGTCCATTGCGCCCCTTAGTGGGCGGAATCCGCATTGCGACTCTGGGAGGAGCTCTTCGGCCACTGGGAGAAGGCGATTGAGGAGGATTCTTGCAATGACTTTCCCTGTGGCAGACAGCAGGGAAACTCCTCTGTAATTACCGCAATCGGACTTGTCACCTTCCTAGAAGATGGTCACAATTACGGCGTCTGAGATCCCCTGGCATGCTCTCCTTCCAAATAAGAGAAATGAGTTCATGAATTCGCACCAGTAATGCTTCTCCGCCATGCTTTAGTGCCTCGTCAGTGATTCCATCATCTGAGCCCTTGTTGTTCTTCAGTTGTCGGATGGCCTTTTCAATCTGGGGTTGTGCTGAGATGGTGGCGGGTAGCATGCTGTGGGATGGAGTTGAGGACACTCTGTCAAAGACAGAGTCGTGGTTGAGATCTTCGAAGTGCTCCTTCCAGCGGGCACTGACTGCCTCTCTGTCCTTGATGAGTACCTCTCCGTTCTTGGCCCGCAGTGGGTTAGGGCCTTGGGTGCTTGGGCCGTAGGCGGTCTTGACTGCACTGAAGAATCCACGCACGTCGTGGTTGTCGGCTAGCTGCTGGATCTCCTGCACTTTCTCCACCCACCATCTGTTCTTTAGGTCGCGAGTTTTTTGTTGGACCTCGGCTTTCAGGCTTCTGTAGAGCTGCTTTCTTGCTCTCGAGTTCTGTTGCTGTTTCCAGATCAGGAATACCTTGCGCTTGCGGCTTATTAGCTCCTGGATCTCCTGGTCATTCTTGTCGAACTAGTCTTGGTGTTTCCTGGTCTAGTGACCGAGCGTCTCTTCACAGGTGCTGATTATGGAGGCCTTGAGTGCAGACCAGACGCTGTGGGCACTCTGTCTCTGCATCACTGGGAGTCGTCAGGTTGTTTGTGAGGTGCAGGCTGAATAGGGCTTTCTTAGCGGGGTCTTTGAGTGCTCCAGCGTTAATTTTCCTGCGGCATTGTTTCTGTTGCCGCCGCTGTTTTGGGGCTACGTTGGTGGAGACGACGGGGCGGATTAGGCGGTGGTCTGTTAAGCAGTCATCAGCTCCTGTCATGGCGCGGGTGATGTGGACGTCCTTGCGGTCCCTCGCTCGGACAATGACGTCCAGCAGATGCCAGTGCTTGGAGCGAGGGTGCTGCCATGAAGCCTTGTACTTGTCTCTGATGGAACAGGGTTGGTTATGACAAGGCCATGTTCTAAGCACTTCGACAGGAGGAGGGTACCGTTGGAGTTGGCTTTCCCTACCCCCTCTCTGCCGATCACACCTCCCCAGAGGTCTGTGTCCTTTCCAACTCTGACGTTAAAGTCGCCAAGGAGGATCAGCTTGTCGCCCGTTGGGACTCTGGACAGGGATTGTTTGAGGCTGGAGTAGAATTCCTCGTTGGTCTCGTCTGTGGCTTCCAATGTTGGGGCGTGCGCACTGGTTCCGGGCTAGGGTGAGCCGAAGAGTCATCAGGCACTCGTTTATACTGCTAGGGGGGTCTCTGAGACGCCCAACCAGTTCATTTTTTATGGCGAAGCCTACCCCATGGAGGCGGCGTTCTTCAAGTTTGTCTTTCCAGAAGAAGGTGTAACCACTGCCTTGCTCCTTGAGCTGGCCTTCCCCTGCCCATACAAGAGAAATGCAGGGAACAGCACCAACTGCTGTACATGGCCGCCTTTGACCTCAAAGGCCTTGACGCTGTCAACCGTGAGGGATTATGGAGTGTCCTCCTGCAATTCGGCTGCCCTCAAAAGTTTGTCGCCATCTTCTGCCTGCTTCATGATGACATGCAAGCCGTGATCCTGACCAATGGATCCACCACAGACCCAATTCACGTACGGACCGGAGTCGAGCAAGGCTGTGTCATCGCACCGTACGCTCTTCTCGATCTTCCTTGCTGCAATGCTCCATCTCACCCTCAGTAAGCTCCCCGCTGGAGTGGAGCTAATCTACAGAACAATTGGGAAACTGGTCAACCTCCAACGCCTCCAGTCCAGATCCAAGGTCGTCCACCCTCTGTCATCAAATTACAGTATGCAGATGACGCTTGCGTCTGCGCACACTGAGGTCGAACTCCAAACTATCATCAACACCTTCACCGAAGCATATGAGAGCATAGGCCTTATGCTAAACATCCGTAAGACAAAGGTCCTCTACCAACCTGCCCCCGCCACACACTACTGCCCCCCCGATTATCAAAATCCACGATGAGGCCTTGGACAATGTGGACCACTTTGCACTTTCCATACCTCAGGAGCCTACAGAGCAGTAGTGATTCCCGCCCTCCTGTATGCTTCAGAGACATGGACCACGTACAGCAGGCACCTCAAAGCACTGGAGAGGTACCACCAACGCAGCCTCCGCAAGATCCTGCAAATCCATTGGCAGGATAGGCGCACCAACGTCTGTGTTCTTGCTCAGGACAACATCCCCAGCATCGAAGCTTTGACCACGCTCGATTAGCTCCGATGGACAGGCCACATCGTCCACATGCCCGATACGAGACTCCCATATGCTAATAACCCTTTGAAAAAATTCTAAGAATTTCCAACTTGTACTTCTAGCTCTAATTCTAAATGTATGTTACCATATTACTGATTCAATGTTGAAGTACTCTGACAATGGTCCAAATAAAGACAGAACTTGCAGTTGTATTGTGCCTTTCACAACCTCAAGACATCCCAAGGTACTTTACAGCCAATTAAGAACATAAGACGTAGGAGCTGGTGTATGTCATTTGGCCCCTCGAGCTTGCTCCGCCATTTAATAAGATCATGGCTGATCTGATCTTGGCCTCAACTCCACTTCCCTGCCCGCTCCCCATAACGCTTGATTCCCTTACCTTTCAAAAATCTGTCTATCTCCACCTTAAATGACCCAGCCTCCACAGCTCTCTGCGGAAGAGAATTCCAAAGATTCACGACCCTTTGAAAGAAGAAATTCCTCCTCATTTCCGATTTAAAATGGTGCCCCCTTATTCTGAAATTATGCCCCCTAGTTCTAGATTCCCCCACGAGGAGAAACATCCTCTCTGCATCTACTTTGTCAAGCCCCTTCAGAATCTTCTATGTTTCGATAAGATCCCCTCTCATTCTTCTGAACTCCAATGAGTATTGGCCCAACCTGCTCAACCTTTTCTTCATAAGACAACCTCTTCATCTCCGGAATCAACCTTGTGAACCTTCTCTGAACTGCCTCCAATGCAAGTATATCCTTCCTTAAATAAGGAGACCAAAACTGTACGCAGCGCTCCAGGTGTGGCCTCACCAACGCCCTGTACAGTTGTAACAGGACTTCCCTACTTTTATACTCCATTCCTTTTAAGTACTTTTGAAGTGTAGTTACTGTTGCATTGCAGTAAAAGTTGCCACCAATTTGCGCTTTGAAAGATTCAAGATTATTTTATTGCCATATGTAACTGGTACAATGGAATGCTTACTCCCCACTCACTCCCACAATATAAGTATAAAAACAATAAGCAAATAAGTACAGGTAGACTATCCTTTATCCGAAAACCTCGGGACCAGCCGTGTTTCGGATTTTGGAAGGGGGGTCGGCGGGGGGGTCGTGCGCACGACCCCCCGACGACGCTGACCGCCCCCCCCCCCCCCCCCCCCCACGCGGACCCCCGCCGGCCCCGACACCCGCCGACTTACGGTCGGGGTGGGCGGGGGGCCGTGCGCACGACTTACGCTGACGCTCAGCGTAAGTCGGCGGGGGTCGGGGTCCGCGGGGGGGCCGGCGGGGGGTCGTGCGCACGACTTACGCTGGACTTATGCTGACCGAAAAAACCTTCGGTTTTTAGAGGGTTTCGGTTTTCGGAAGTCCGGATAAAGGGTAGTCTACCTGTATAATGACAGTCCAAGTTGTAGGATATGATGAATAGTGCAAAAAGCCTCTGTTACCACTGGAAGTAATAGTAATGTAATATGATATAAGTATATGGTAGTATAAGTATAATATATATATTTATAAGTGTAAGTTAAAATGCAGTGTGCAATGTACAAATGAGTTATAAGTTATATAAGTTAGAAGTTAATGTTGTGGTATAAGAGTCCTATGTGCACACAGTCCAGTGATCAAGAATGTTCTTGTGCGCTCACGGTTCAAGTGATCTACAGTTCCAGGGTGGGAGGGAGAATGTGACTATGGTATTGAGATGAATGACTGGATAATCTGTTTTTAGCAATGTTGGTTGAGCAATAAATATTGGCAAGGACACCAGGAGCACTCCGCTGCTCTTCTTTGAAAATTGCCATGGGATCTTTTACACCCATCTAAGAGAGCTGGTGGGGCCTTGGTTTAACATTTCATCCAAAAGGCGCACCGCCAACAGTGTAGCATTCCCTCAGTACAGGAAACTTTGTGATATCCGGCACCGATAGGACCGGCGTGTTGCCGATCTATCAAAACTGCCGGACATACAAAGTTAATGTTGAAGCATACGGAGGTTTTCATCTCCGTATCTGACAACAAACACTGTTGCTTAGCAACAGCTTCGAAAGAGTCGGCTGCAGCTGCAAGCGTCTCTAGCTGAAGCTGTTGCTATAGCTACAGACCTTGCAGTGCCTGACTGGGGGGAAAAAAAAGAACGAGAACTAAAAAAACTTATAGAAAACGGCTCCTGATTTTTGCCGTTAGATCGAGTATTCTGGACATACAACCTCCGGATAAACCAAAGTTTCCTGTACTGCACTAGTGTCAGCCTAGATTATGTGCTCAAGTCTTGTACAGATTCTTTTTTTCATCTCTTGCTTTTGTGCTCACTGTTTCTACATATAAAACCCAGAATTTCACATTTATCTTTATTGAACTGTATGTGCTTTTATCTGCTCTAACTTGTCAATGTCCACAGAGAGACACTTACAGAAAGGATGTTTGGATATTGTCTATAGTTCTTCTTCCTTTCTCCACCATCATTGTCCTCACCTGCCACTGGTCAACTGAGAACATACCAGGATTTGAATCTGGGACCTACCTAAATTGACAGTGACAGCTAGGAGAAACTTCTTCAGAACATGGATTGTTGTGCCAAAAAAAAGTATTGAAGCAGAGACAATTGCATCTTTTAATGGGAAAGTACATAAATATTTGAAATAGAGAAAGGTACCAGAGCTATGGGAAGTTAATGGAGCGCTGAGATTAGTTTTAGATTGCTCTGACAGAGTTGGTACTGACACAATGGACCGAATGACTACCTCCTGTCCTGTAAATTTCTATAGTCTGCTTTTTTAAGCAGAGTTGCTGAAGTTGGGCAAATCCCCTGAAATGAATATTATAAATCTACAGAACACATTATGGGGGCATTGATAAATTGCACAGGGTCCCTCTGGTCCATGGATTTGCAAGGACTTTGCACAGTTAATTATTAAATAAAATACTGAGGTGTGATTCAGTGAAAAATCCCAAACCGAAGTTGAGGTTTGTAAATAAGTGCAATTTACATTTTTGTTATGCTAAAATGATTTTTAAAATTGCAAGTCGTGTGATGGTTTTAAAAATTAATTTTAATTGAAGATACAGCAGTACTTCCCTTTCTAGCATTAAGCGAGAAGATGATTATGCGATGCAGGAGGCCTTCATATTTCCCCTCAATCAAGAGATTTGTGCATTGTTAATGTATCTTAATCTGGGGAAAAATTGGGTTCAAAGTTCTTTTTTCTTTCCTGAAATGTTTGCTGATTAGTAAGAAAAGAGATGCAACAGGACATCAACATTTGTACCTAGAGTAACAAGGGCGCCACTAGATATTGATACAAGTATGTTTTAAATTACAAAATTAGCTCTGAAGTAGAGTTCGTGATTTGAGCTTTGTACTGTTTTCGGACTTTAGAGGCTACATGTATTTTATACGTTTAATTCCATTAACTACACTTGTTTTGTATCTACAGTCTACCCCTGTTAATTTAAAGTTTTTTTGTGCTTTTTTTTTAAAAAAAAAGCCAAATTATCCAATCATTAGAATTAAGCAATTGAAATAATACAGCACAGGAAATCTTTAGTGCTGAAAAAATTTGAATTATTCAGTAATTTGAATTAAGTGATTTTGACTTAACAGGATGAGACTGTAATTATCTAGTGCAGATGAGAAAACCAGTCCACAGTTCCAGCTGTAGAAACTCTAAGGATTTTCACTGGGGGAAAAAAAGCTCACCAGAAGCAATATATCTGTCTGCAGAAAAGTGAAATACAGATAATCTAATTCATTCGTATTCTACTGTTGTGTAGATCAGTCAAATTATGTAGTTGATGGCTGTGTGGTTTATCTTTCTGTCCCAGAAGCATTACTATTGTAGAACCCTTTGTTACTAAATTGTGCTTTAGGTCCCACATTTGCTGATGTAATAATTTTGAAAGTGAATCACAAAAAATGTCTTATGTTTCTTAAAATGTACAGGGCTTTTTACTTTATCTAATTGTTATTGCAACATCTGGGAGAGCAGATTGCATATCTACTGCTCACATTATGGATATATACAGTGACTTTCTTTAAAAGGTTGTACAGAACAAAGTAATCATTGAAAGAGTTGAACATGTACAGGAAACTTTCTGGTATCCGGCACGGACGGGACCGACGTGTTGCCGGTTCATCAACAGTTCCGGATAACCGAACGCTATAGTAAAAGATACGGAGCTCAGAGCTCCGTATAAAGCAACAAACCCTGTAACAGCTTCAAAACAATCGGCACAAGTTGCAAGCGTCTCTGTAGCTTAGCAACAGCTTCAGCTACACCCTTGCACAGCAACAAATCAATTTTCTTTTTAAAAGTAACTAAAAGCAAAAAAAAGTTACCTGAACCGACTCCTGAATTTTGCCGGTGGATAGAGCGTTCCGGTTATTTAGGGGTCGGTTGATCGAAAGTTTCCTGTACATTGAGTCTAGAGCACAGAAGCAGTTCATTCGGCCCAATTGGTCTATGCCTGTGTTTATGCTCCACACGAGCCTCCTCCCATCCCTTTTCATCTAAGCCTATCAGCATATTGTTCTATTCCTTTCTCCCTTCATGTGCTTATCTAGCTTCCCCTTAAATGTATCTATGCTATTTGCCTCAACTACTCCTTGTGGTAGCGCGTTCCACAATCTTACCACTCTTTGGGTAAATAAGTTTCTCCTGAATTCCCTATTGGATTTACAATCTTCTATTTATGACCTCTAGTTTTGGACTCACCACTAGTGGAAACATTCCAGCTCACTGGAAAACAAACTATCGTGTGATATTGGGCTATAATTAGGTAGCCTGAAAGGTGAGCAAATAATACAGTGCTGATTTATTTGTTTTTTTTCCATATAACTGGGTCTTTATGTAACTTCTTTAGATTTCACACTTGAGTATTTGAATTCATATTACTTTTTTCTCCTTTAATGACTTTATTTTTATATATAGGAATTATGATTGTGGAAAACTGCTGCAAGTCGTATGATACAGATAACTGCTCATGTAATTAATCACAACAGTTGATGAGTTCAGTAGGATGGTAGGGTTAGCAGAAATGCAGACTTTTTAAGCTGAATAGTCACGAAATTTACATTGTAAAATAGATCCGTTAATTACTGGAAAATGGCAAAAGGGAAGAACATTTTAAAAGGTTGATGGTTTTTATGTGTGCGCGCAGCTGCATCCTGCTATTTTCAGTGGGTAGAATAAGTGCTTTTTCAAAAATAATCCACCACTAGGGGAACTGTGTTAGCACACTGTCCTTTCACCTCCTGGAATGTGGGTTTGAGCCAGTACAGACTGGTAAGTTTGCTGGCTGTATTAGTCTCATGTAAAATGGGTTTGATCAGCCTCAACCCAATGGCTAGTGGCATGTGCCCTCAGCACAGAACTGCTCATAACATGCCATTGATCGGCACTAAATTGACGATCTTACTGAGAGGCCACATAGATTGAGGTATAGGCAAAGGAAATGTCACGCTGGTGCAATAGGGAAATGAAGTAAAGCTCATTGTTGCGGCAGAGTTACTCTACATCTTGCCCATGCTTATACGCATGATATACCTGATCTGGAAGTGTTTAACACTGCATACTTAAATTGGGAAAATATGCCAGCATTAGTATTCTTCAGCTTGTTGAATGTCAACAAAAAAGTCCATATAAACCATTTTCAGTTTATCTTTTATTAGAAAAAACAAGTTGAAGGTTCAAAGCTGACAGTGATGGACATCACCACCGATAAAGTTGAAGATATATGTTTAAAGTGCAAAATTAAAATTGAGGCTTCAAATTGAGCTAAATTTAGGAATTTTCAAATGAATATCTCATGTCTTCCATTTGTTATTCGGTGTTTTATTTTGTGAAGTACATTAAATTGCATAACAATGGAGTGAGCCAGGCACAAATTTAAAGAGGACTGATGTCTCATAGATTTGACCTTGGTAGTGGTTGCGAACGTCAAGACTTCAAGAAACTCTATTGGGTTATCAACAGGCAAGTGACAGACATCCCATAACTAATTATCCCTGCCAAGCATCTTTGATTCAGCAAATAAATTTATCTTCAGTTGAATTTCTCCTATACAAGGGACCCTTTAGATGCTGTTTTGAAGATAACTCCGCAGACAGGAGAAGCAACGTATGAAGATTTGCTGCATTATCTCTTTGGCTCGGCATCCATTTTTGTCTGCACTTCTGTGAAGTGCCTTCGGACTTTTTTTCCCGTTAAAGTCACTATATAAACGTACATCGTTGTAGCTAAATATTCTGAAGCAGCTAATGTGTTCTTGGCATTAGTGTTGACTTGCATCCTACCAGCTATTGGGGTACTGTTCTCGCCTCAAACGTGTAGCAGATTGACAATCTGACCACATTGTTTGAAGTTGTCATGTGCAAGGACTAATCAGACTTGAGCAGAAATGCTTTGAAATTAAAGGAAAATAACTCTCTGGAGAATAGGGATAGATATCATGCTCCGTTTATGGTGACAAAAGCTACTATCGGAGCAGCCAAAAAGTGGCAAAGAATATTGTGGATAATTATGGTAGCAATAGTCAAATCTTTTTTAGTTGTGTTTAGAGACTGAAGATGATAAAAGGTTCCATAGGCCTGTTAAAGGATTCCTAAGGGCAGATTTAGGTGGACTCCAGGACATGGCAGACATTTTAAATGGCTACTTTGCAACCGTCTTTACTCCTGTAGACTGTGTTCAGTTACCATTATTGTGTAATTAACGCTAATACTGTAAATGTTAAAATAGGTGTAGAACTAATCCTGGAGAGAATAAATGGTGTCCAGTCAGATCGCGCTGCTTGTCCAGATGTCGTATACCCAAGGTTGCTTTTAAAAAAATTAAAAAAAGGAGGAGCTGTGCTAAGTGAGCCCCTTGCTCATAAATTCAATAGATAGCTGAAGTCTGGGATCATCCAGATGACTGGAGAGAGACTAATGTCGTACCAATATTCAAAAAACACAAGTTGGAACTAGGAAATTATTGAGCCATTAGCTTGACGTCCGTTGTAGAAAAGTTGGTAGCAGGGATCATTTGGCTGCTCTGTATGACCACCTTGACAGAAAAGTAGTTATTCGGGGAATGCAACATAGCTTCTCTGGAAAATAAGTTACAAGGTTGATGGATAATGGTAGTTGTGGTAAACCACTGTTATAGTTATCACTGTATATTGTTCTCACTGTTCTCACTGTCACATCACTACACGAGGTCGCCTCTTGTCGCACTGTTATACCTGGGCTGACCACCTCCGACTCCGCCCATTACCTGCCCAGGTATAAAGGTAGCTGACTGGCTAGTATTCCTCCCTGTTGGATCGGATCACCCACGAGGGTGGGCTCTGTTATTTAGCCAATAAAAACCTTCAGTTACGTTCTTAACTCGTCGCCTTTTATTGGACTAATTGATAGGCATATCAATTTTATTGACTAAATTTTAAAGATGTCTGATAATGAACAGCAACAGCAAGGAGCTCACCCAGCAGCACAGCAACAGCA
This sequence comes from Somniosus microcephalus, assembly GCF_052327205.1. NCBI lineage: Eukaryota > Metazoa > Chordata > Chondrichthyes > Squaliformes > Somniosidae > Somniosus > Somniosus microcephalus. The sequence goes on along the minus strand of NC_140987.1, from coordinate 181,501,821 downwards.
GCCTCCAGACAACGGGCCACACCAGCCGGCTTGGCTGCAAGCCTTGAAACCACCATACCTGGATCTAAACCCACAGGCACCAAACTCAGCCAACGACTTCAAACACTGGCTGGACTGCTTCGAATCGTACCTGGAGGAAGCCGTCGTCCCTCAGAGATCCAAACTAAGAGTCCTGAAAGCCCAAGCGAGCCCGAGAGTATATACACTCATCCAGGACATGACTACGTACGACGACGCCATCAACCTACTGAAACAGCAGTACCGGAGCCCGGTAAACTACATGTACACTAGGCATCTCTTAAGATCTCGCCAGCAACAGCCAGGAGAATCGATAGCTGAATTTTCACGAGCGCTGAGACAACTCGGCAGGAACTGTGACTTTAAAGCGGTGACGGCTACTGCGAACATGGAAGACAATGTCCGCGACGCCTTGGTGAGAGGCCTACGTTCCGACTACACACGGCAAAGACTGCTTGAAGCTAAGGACATAGACCTGGACAAGGCCGAAGCCCTCGCCCTCGCCCTCACCCTAGAGGCCACCCAGCAAGACCAGGAAGCGTTTGCCAGGTACTATTCGCGACCCTGGGACTCGGGCCCGACCCCCACCCCACCACCCTTCACAGCGCTGCCCCCGGGACCTACCTCAGCGTCTGCATCACGGATCCGACCGGGCCCGCTAGCCCCGGTACCGGCCCCGACATCAGGCAACCCCGATCGGGCCGCTGGCTGCTTCTTTTGCGGCCAGGAGAAGCATCCGAGGTCGCGCTGCCCAGCCAAAAACTCGACCTGCAAAACCTGCCTCAAGAAAGGCCACTTCTCCAAGGCCTGCAGAAGCAAATCCTCAGAAGCCAGCAGTGCCTCATGCGAACCCTGGGGGCGGCCATCTTTGTGCGGGGCAGCCGAAGCCTGCAGAGCCTCATGGGAAAACCAGGGGCGGCCATCTTTGTGCGGGGCAGCCGAAGCCTGCAGAGCCTCATGGGAACAGCAGGGGCGGCCATCTTTGTGCGGGGCAAACGATTTAAACAGAGCCTCATGTGAACTACGGGGGCCGCCATCTTCGCCGCCATCTTGTCATGACAACGACGCGCTCATCTACACCCTAGCTTCCGTGACCCTGGATCAAGCCCGCCCGCACCACCTGGCCAGCTCAATGATGGACATCAAAGTCAACGGCCACGCCACGACCTGCCTGTTCGACAGCGGAAGCACGGAGAGCTTCATCCACCCAGACACGGTGAGCCACTACTCCCTCCCCGTCCTGCCAACGCGCAGCCGCATCTCGATGGCATCGAGGTCGCACGCCACAGACATCAGCGGCTACTGTGTCGTGACATTGTCGGTTAAAGGGACAGAGTATAAAAATTTTAAACTCCTCGTACTCCCCCAGCTGTGCGCTGCCGTCATACTAGGGCTGGACTTCCAATCCCACCTCCAAAGTGTAACCCTAGCATACGGTGGACCCCTCCCCCCACTCACAGTCGACAACCAGCGAAAGTTAAACCGCCCACCGCGTAACACCTGCAGCCTATCCACCCTCAAGGTACCGCCACCTTCCCTGTTCGCTAACCTCACCCCCGACTGCAAACCTGTCGCTACTAAGAGCAGGCGGTACAGCGCTGGGGACAGAGCCTTCATTAGCTCTGAGGTGCAGCGACTCCTGAAAGAGGGCATTATTGAGGGGAGCAGCAGCCCCTGGCGTGCCCAGGTGGTGGTAGTCAAGACCGGCGACAAAAATCGCCTGGTTATCGACTACAGCCAGACCATAAACAGATACACCCAGCTGGACGCATACCCCCTCCCCCGCATATCGGACATGGTCAATGAGATTGCACAATACCGCGTATTCTCGACCATCGACCTCAAGTCGGCCTACCACCAACTCCCCATCAGCCCGGAGGACAGCCAGTACACCGCCTTCGAGGCGAATGGCCGCCTCTACCAATTCCTTAGGGTCCCCTTTGGTGTCACCAACGGGGTCTCGGTTTTCCAACGGGAGATGGACCGGATGGTTGACCAGAACGGACTACAGGCCACTTTCCCCTATCTCGATAACGTCACCATCTGCGGCCGCAACCGGCAGGACCATGACGTGAATCTGGAGAAATTCCTCCGTACGGCCCAACGGCTGAACCTCACCTACAATAAGGAGAAATGCGTGTTTAACACAGCGCGCCTTGCCATCCTTGGCTGTGTAGTAGAGAACGGAGTCATCGGCCCCGACCCCGAAAGAATGCGCCCCCTCATGGAGCTACCCCTCCCCCACTGTCCAAAAGCACTTAGGAGAACCCTGGGGCTTTTCGCCTACTATGCCCAATGGGTACCCAATTATGCGGACAAAGCCAGACCCCTCCTGAAAACCACATCCTTCCCCCTCACGGAAGAGGCGTGCGCGGCCTTCTCCCTCATTAAGGGAGACATAGCCAAGGCCACAATGCACGCAGTGGATGAGTCAATCCCCTTCCAAGTGGAGAGCGATGCATCCGACTTCGCCCTAGCCGCTACCCTTAACCAGGAGGGTAGGCCGGTAGCCTTCTTCTCAAGGACCCTACAGGGCCCCGAGACCCGACACTCGTCGGTCGAGAAGGAAGCCCAGGCAATTGTGGAGGCAGTACGGCGCTGGAGGCACTACTTGGCAGGCAAACGATTTACCCTCCTCACCGACCAACGCTCGGTTGCCTTCATGTTTAATAACAAGCTGAGGGGCAAGATCAAGAACGACAAAATCTTGAGGTGGAGAATCGAGCTTTCCACCTATGATTATGAGATCTTGTACCGGCCCGGTAAACTGAACGACCCCCCTGATGCTCTTTCACGCATTACATGCGCCAGCGCGCAAAGTGATAGACTTCAGACCCTCCACAATGACCTCTGCCACCCCGGAGTCACCAGACTCTACCATTTCATTAAGGCCCGCAACCTGCCATACTCCATCGAGGAGGTCAGGACCATGACCAGGAACTGCCAGATCTGTGCTGAGTGCAAACCGCACTTCTATAAGCCGGACAGAGCAAGCCTGATCAAGGCCACCCGCCCCTTCGAGCGTCTGAGCATCGACTTCAAGGGGCCCCTACCGTCATCCGACCGTAATGTGTACTTCCTCAACATCGTTGATGAGTACTCCCGTTTCCCCTTTGCCTTCCCCTGCCCAGACATGACCAGTAACACGGTCATTAAATGCCTGAACAAACTCTTCGCCTTGTTCGGGTTCCCGAACTATATACATAGTGACCGGGGCGCCTCCTTCATGAGCGAGGAACTCCATCAGTTCCTATTGGAGAGGGGTATTGCAGCAAGCAGGACCACCAGCTACAACCCCCGAGGGAACGGCCAGGTGGAAAGAGAGAACGTGACGGTATGGAAGGCCACCCTCTTAGCCTTAAAGTCTAAGGGCCTCCCAACCTCCCGCTGGCAAGAGGTCCTCCCGATTGCGCTGCACTCCATCCGGTCACTACTTTGCACTGCCATTAACACCACCCCCCATGCCCGAATGTTTGTCTTCCCCAGGAAGTCGACTACGGGAACCACCCTACCAACCTGGCTGACCTCTCCGGGACCCGTCTTGCTGCGAAAGCACGTGAGGGCCCATAAAACGGACCCCCTGGTCGAGAAGGTGAACCTCCTGCACGCCAACCCCCAGTACGCCTATGTGGCTTACCCAGACGGACGGGAGGACACTGTCTCCTTACGAGACCTCGCACCCTCACCCCCCCCTCCCAACCCCCCGAGTCCAGCCGAGGTAGACGGCATGCCGGAACCCCACGAGCCTTTGCCGACTACGCAGACACCAGCTTTAACACCGGATAATGTAACACCGCCGCTGCGACGATCGGAGAGGCTAACGAAGCCTCCGGACAGACTGACATACCAGAGCTGGTAATACACTTCACCCCGCCGGACTCTAATCTAAACAAGGGGTGAATGTGGTAAACCACTGTTATAGTTATCACTGTATATTGTTCTCACTGTTCTCACTGTCACATCACTACACGAGGTCGCCTCTTGTCGCACTGTTATACCTGGGCTGACCACCTCCGACTCCGCCCATTACCTGCCCAGGTATAAAGGTAGCTGACTGGCTAGTATTCCTCCCTGTTGGATCGGATCACCCACGAGGGTGGGCTCTGTTATTTAGCCAATAAAAACCTTCAGTTACGTTCTTAACTCGTCGCCTTTTATTGGACTAATTGATAGGCATATCAGTAGTCAGGTAGACATTGTCTATATGGACTTTCAAAAAGCTTTTCACAAGGTACCTCACAATCGGTTACAAGATAAGGTAGTGTCCTGTGGAATTGAAGGGTAGATCCTAGTTGCAGAGGGAATTCATTGCATTCTGGTAGGTAGAGGGTAGACTCTTGAATGCAGTGAATCCCCTTCATCAAATCCACTGGTCTGTATAGTTTTGAACTTGATTGCATTGTATTACATCCAAGGGCAAGAGCAAGATCTTCTCCATAGCCTGCCAACAGGCTACGATATTCCATCAGATGGTTAATAAGAGATTCTGTAGAATGTTGAACTTGCTGATGGTGACAAGTAGAGCTGAATTTCCTTGAGAATTCCCAGTGTCTTGCCAACTGTTACAGGCACCTTTTGTCATTTGTTGACATCAGCTTAGATCAGATGTGAATACCAACTGAGTAATTTTAACCTAACCTGCCCGTCGGGGAGCTGACTGGATTGGGCGTGACTCTGGTTTTACACCCCACCTGATTTTCCTCATTGAAGCCAACAGAGAGCGATATTTCGGGGGGGGTGGGTGTAAACCTGGCATTCCACCTGATTTCATGAGTTTCCTGTCTGGTGAGTTAAGTTTTTTTTAAATATCCCCCAAGGCAAGGTTCTGAATAGAGATTACAACCTTATAGAGTAGAGTTGGATCAGTCTTTCTCAAGAGTTGCTAACTTGGTCTTTTTAGCGTTGACGATGCAGCATTTTTTCTGACCATAGTTTAATTTTGCTTCTGTCTAGGTGTTGTGATAAGATAATGAATATCCATTTAAAAGCATGTTTTAAAAGGGATATTAGGATTGCAAAAAAAAGTTGTTTTTTCTTTGCTGAACCAAACACTTTTGGATTTTAAATACCCTTTCAAACTTGAAGAAAATAATGGCCTGGATTTTGCTGTGATAATGGTGAGGCTATCGTCTCGTGCCGTTATTATGAGGTTAATAGACAGCAATTTCCGGCGTCCGCACATTGGCAGTTAAACGCGGAAATCCAGAAGTTGCTGTCAGAGATACCCTGCTCCTCCCAAGAGGTGCGCCATTGCAGTCCTTTCCGATAGACTTGGCCTGAAATGACCAATGGTGTGTACTTGCCCACTAGTTCCCCACTAAAGATGGCTGAAAAAGTTGGGGCTGGTGCAGTCAGGAGTAAGTGAGATTTTAAACGGCGTGATAACTGATAATTACTGCTGAACAACCCTCTCTGGCTCTGAAAATTAAATTTTACAAGTGTGAAGTCTCATTCCCTCAGAAGAAAATTAGTGTTTCAGATTTTTTTTTAAATTATTTTTTTAATTACTTTTTCTGTCTGATTCTGGATATCACCCATAATCCCATCTGTATTTCCCAATCTATATTTTGCTTTCTGTACATCATTTAAATTTAACTTGTATTTCCTGCTTTATACTTCCTGGTTTGGACTCTGGGCGAAAAATTCAGCTCCATAGTGCATGCCACGCCAGATGCCATCTTGGTTAGGGCTGGCATTAGGTGCGTGCCCTGGAAATATACAGAGTGCGCAGTTTGTGACATCAGTCAGCGTGCCATTTTCTTCGTCAATGCTGGAGTTAATTTAGATCTAGTATTGTGCAACGAGAAAGGGTTCATTAATAACCTTGTAGTAAAGGGGCCTTTAGGGAAGAGTGACCATAATATGATAGAATTTTATATTGAGTTTGAAAGTGACTTTGTTAAATCCAAAACTAGGGCCTTAAATCTAAACAAAGCAAACCACGTAGGTATGAGGGGCGAGTTGGCTATGGTAGATTGGGAAGCTACGTTAAAAGGTATGACAGTGGACGAGCAATGGCTAGCATTTAAAGAATTAGTACATAATTTACAACAAATATACATTCCTTTAAGGCACAAAAACCCCCACAGGAAAGGTGGTTCAACCGTGGCTAACGAGAAGTTAAAGGTAGTATTAGATCAAAGGAAAAGGCTTATGCTGCCAAAAAGAATAGTAAGCCTGACGATTGGGAAAATTTTAGAATTCAGCAAAGGAGGACCAAGAAATTGATAAAGAAAGGGAAAATAGAATGAGAGTAAACTAGCGAGAGACATAAAAAGAGACTGTAAAAGCTTCTGTAGGTATGTAAAAAGGAAAAGATTAGCAAAAGTAAATATGGGTCCCTTACAGGCTGAGACAGGAGAAATTATAATGGGGAATAAGGAAATGGCAGAGAAATTAAACAAATACGTTGTGTCTGTCTCCACGGAAGAAGACTCAAAAAACTTCCCGGAAATAGTGGCGAAACACAAGGGTCTAGCGAGAATGAGGAACTGAGAAATTAGTATTAGTAAAAAGGTAGTACTAGAGAAATTAATGGGACTGAAAGCCGATAAATCGCCTGGACCTGATGGCCTACATCCTAGGGTTTTGAAAGAGTTGGCTATAGAGATAGTGGATGCATTGGTTGTCATTTTCCAAAATTCCATAGATTCTAGAACGGTTCCCGTGGATTGGAAGGTAGCAAATGTAACCCCACTATTTAAGAAAGGAGGGAGAGAGAAAACTGGGAACTACAGACCAGTTAGGCTGACATCAGCAGTAGGGAAAATGTTAGAATCTATTATTAAGGACGTGGTAACAGGGCACTTAGAAAGTAATAATAGGATTGGGCAGAGTCAACGTGGATTTATGAAAGGGAAATTGTGTTTGACGAATCTTAGTTTTTTGAGTTTGTAACTAGCAGACTAGATAAGGGGGAACCAGTGGATGTGGTGTATTTGGATTTTTAGAAGGCATTCGATAAGGTGCCACACAAGAGGTTATTAAACAAAATTAGGGCTCAAGGGATTGGGGGTAATATTGAGGATTGGTCAATGGACAAAAAACAGAGTAGGAATAAATGGGTAATTTTTGGGTTGGCAGGCTGTAACTAGTGGGGTACTGCAAGGATCAGTTCTTGGGCATCAGCTATTCACAATCTACATCAATGATTTAGATGAGGGGACCAAATGTAATATATCCAAGTTTGCTGATGATATAAAGCTAGGTGGGAATGTAAGTTGTGAGGAGGATGCAAGGAAGCTTCAAGGGGATATAGACAGGCTAAATAAGTGGACAAGGACATGGTAAATGGAATATAATGTGGAGAAATGTGAAGTTATCCACTTTGGTAGGAAAAATAGAAAAGCAGAATATTTTTTAAATGGTGAGAGATTGGGAAATGTTGGTGTTCAGAGGGACCTGGGTGTCCTTGTACACGAATCACTGAAAGTTAACATGCAGGTACAGCAAGCAATTAGGAAAGCAAATGGTATGTTGGTCTTTATTACAAGAAGATTTAAGTATAAGAGTAAAGACGTCTTACTGCAATTATATAGGGCCCTGGTGAGACCACACCTGGAGTATTGTGTACAGTTTTGGTCTCCTTACCTAAGGAAGGATATACTTGCCATAGAGGGAGTGCAACGTAGGTTCACCAGACTGGTTCCTGGGATGGGGTGATTGTCCTATGAGGAGAGATTGAGTAGACTCGGCCTATATTCTCTCGAGTTTAGAAGAATGAGAGGTGATCTCATTGAAACATACAAAATTCATACAGGGCTTGACAGGGTAGATGTAGGGAGGATGTTTTCCCCTGGCTGGACAGTCTAGAACCAGGGGTCACAGTCTCAGAATAAGGGGTCGGCCATTTGGGACTGAGATGAGGGGAGATCTCTTCACTCAGAGGGTGGTGAATCTTTGGAATTCTCTACCCCAGAGGGTGGAGGCTCAGTCATTGAGTATATTCAAGATAGAGATCGATAGATTTTTGAATATTAAGGGAATCAAGGGATATGGGCATAGTGCAGGAAAGTGGAGATGAGGTCGAAGATCAGCCATGATCTTATTAAATGTTGGAGCAGGCTCGAAGGGCCAAATGGCCGACTCCTGCTCCTATTTCTTATGTTATGTTCTGATGCCCTGTCTTAACCTTGCACAGCTGAATATGCATTCAGCATGAGCAAGGAACCCCCACCAGTGTAATTTAATGGGCTCAGCAACCACTCGAAACTATGTTGCTGAATGATTTCTACTGGCTCTGCGTAAGTTTGTGAAACTGGAGCTTTTTAGAGTTAATTAATGGTGAGGTGACTGGGAGTGGTGCTGCAAGTGGAGAAGGCCTTGCTTCTGACTTCAAGGGTTCTGGTCAGACCACTTGCTCCCTAACATGAGTGCTCTAGTTGTCAACTCCCTTGGCCTGCAGCATGACAGGGAGATGGAGCAGAGGCAGCAAAGAGGAGGACAAGCTGCTCTGAGGGAGGAGGAGGATAAGGGATTTCCACAGGAGACCTTACCAACCTAGGGTCTTCCGAGAGCAATTCTCTTACTTCAACTTGAGCCAGGAGCAGTGTCCGGCGCCTGCGCTTTACGAAGGAGGTGCTCACAGAACTCTGCCACCTCTTGCGACCAGACCTGCGGCCTCACAACAGGGCAAGGACAGCGCTGCCAGTGACTGTGAAGGTGACTGTGGCCCTGAATTTCTTCACGTCGGGATCCTTCAGGCTGGAGCAGGCGACATCTGTGACATCTCGCAGTTCGCCGTCCACTGCTGAATAAGAGAGGTGACAGATGCTCTTTATGCCAGGAGATGGGTACAGGAAACTCTCGTTTAAACGGCACCTAAATATCCGGAAATCTCTATTAACCGGCAACATTCAGGAGTAGGTTCAGGTAAGTTTTACTGTATATTAGTAGCTGTGTAACCGGGGTTCCTGCACATGTGGCTGTGTAACAGGGACTCCTGGATCTGTGGCCATGTAACCGGGGTTCCTGCACCTGTGGTCGTGTAACAGAGACTCCTGAATCTGTGGCCGTGTAACCAGTGTGCTGTGTAACGAGGCTCTCGTACCTTGGTAGGTATACCCCTCCGTTAATCCGGAATTTTTAATCAACCGGCACCATCCCGGTCCTGTAGGTGCTGGATACCAAAGAGTTTCCTGTACTTTATTATCTTCTCTCTGAACAGAGAGAAGCAGGTGAAGCGTGCACGTGGCTTTGCCAGAATAGCAGGATTCCCCATGGTGCAGGGCTCCATCAACTGCAGGCACGTGGGTTTGCGGGCACCACAAAATGCTGAGATGTACCGCAGCCGCAAAGGTTTTCACTCGTTGAATGTGCAGTTGGTGTGCCACCAACCTCAGCATATCATGATGGTGAATGCTCGGTATCCTGGCAGCAATCATGATGCTTTCATTCTGCACCAGTCCACTGTTCCCTCCGTCTTTGAGCCACCACCCCAAACCGGAAGCTGGCTACTGGGCGACTAGGGCTGTCCCTTGACCACCTGGCTCATGACTCTGCTCCGCATCCCAACCACACTTGTCCAGCATGCGTACAATGAGAGCCATACAGCCACACGAAAAATCATAGAGCAGACCATTGGGGCGCTGAAGCAACAGTTCCGCTGCCTGAACCGCTCTAGAGGAGCCCTGCAGTACTCACCAGAGTGCGTCTCAAGATCCGTCATGGTCGGCTGCATGCTCCACAACCTCGCCATCATGAGGGCACAGCCCTTGCCACCAGACATACGGCGACCAACTGAGGAGGAGGAAGCAGAAAGGAGGAGGCAAAATAGACAGCCCCTTTCTGCTGTCCGTGATCGACTCATCGACTGCGGTGCCAGTGAACGCAGCCCCAATTCCACATTCATCAATAGTCCCACACCTTCCCATCCCTCTGACACAGAACATCACAATGTCTTCTTGGCCACAATGCTGAAATGAAAGTCACCACAAAACAAATATTCCAATTCAAATTTTGACATCAATCCATCCAATGTTGCATAAAAAAGTCAACTAATCACCCTTGTGCAATCCCTTAGTGACTGTCTTCCGTGTTGGTGCTGGACTCCTCCGTAGTCCTTGACATTACACTCAAGCTTTCTGGCAGGCTTGCCAATGCACCAAGCATTTCATTGTGCATACCCATCAGCCATCTTCTGTAGGCCCCCCCCCCCCCCCAATCTGAGTCCTCTGCAGCAGAACTCATATTCAACCTCAACCTCCGGGGAGCTGGCACCTGCACTACAGTTTCCTCTGCCCTGGCCATAAGCCACTCGTGCCCGGTGTCTCACCACGTACAAATCCCGCATCTTGCCTATCCTCTAAAGTACGTGGAATGTCAGTATCTGAGCTGGTGGCTGGGAGTATGAAACCAAGTGACGCTGTATCTTCGTGATCATTGTCTTCCTGCTCCTCCACCAGTGCCAACAGGTGGCAGTTCTTGGTTATCTGAAAGGAGAAAGACACAAGGGTAAGGTTGTGGTGAAGGGAGGTGGGGGGGGGGGGGTTAGAGGTGCATGTTTACACCATCTGCACCTTGTAAGTCAGAAGAGATAGTGGGATGAGGAGACGTGGAATGAGAAGGAGAATTAGGTATGAGGATACCAACATCTTGGATTGCTTCAGCCCCGTTGCTGGCCACGGGCTCAGCGACTGCCCTTCCAAGAATGGCCAGCACTGTCTCCTCCAGGGGGTGAGATTATGCAGGTGTGCCTGTGCCTCGTTGGGTTGCCCCTGCTGGCTCTGATTGTGAGCCACTTTGTTCTGCAAGAGTGAGAAGTGTCAGTGTTTGGGTGATGTGCCTGTCATTGGTGAATAGCTGGCAGTGTGTGCAAACTGAAATGTGGGTGTGAGTCTTGTAGCAGGGGTAAGTGTGTGAAGTTGAGGTGAAGCCATGAATGTGAGATATGAGTCGTGTTTGGTAGAGATTGTCGGTAAGTGGGTGATGGGGGTGTGGTGCCATGAGCAGTGTGAGGCTAGTGGTGCAGATGGTGGGATATGGCATTAGAAGATGCATTCACTGACCTTGACCACTTGTGTTATATCATTCAACTTCTTCCTGCACTACAGCCAGGTTCTTGGGCGACACTGCTGGCATTGACAGCTATGGCTAGCTGCTGCCATTGGCGTTTTTGATTTTGCCTGGAGGACCTCCTGGCCCCCTGTAGAAATAGGACCTCTCTCCTCCTTTCCACCTCCTGCACCAAGGCCTTCAGTGCTACATCAGAGAACCTTGGTTCACACTCTCCCCTGTTGTGACAACATGGACAAAAGAGCTGAACTCGTGAGGTGAGAGTGACTGCCCTTGACATCAAGGCAACATTTGACCGAGTGTGGCATCAAGGAGCCCTAGCAAAACTGAAGTCAATGGGAATCAAGGGGGAAACTCTCCATTGGTTGGAATCATACCTAGCACAAAGGAAGTTGGCTGTGGTTGTTAGAGGTCATTCATCTCAATCACATGACATCACTGCAGGAGTTCCTCAGGGCAGTGTCCTAGGCCCAACCATCTTCAGCTGTTTCATCAATGACCTTCCCTCCAGCATAAGGTCAGAAGTGGGGATGTTTGCTGATGATTGCACACTGTTCAGCACCATTCGAGACTCGTCAGATACTGACGCAGTCCGTCTCCATATGCAGCAAGACCTGGACAACATTCAGACTTGGGCTGACAAGTGGCAAGTAACATTCGCACCACACAAGTGCCAGGCAATGACCATCTCCAACAAGCAAGGCTCTAACCATCTCCCCTTGACATTCAATGGCATTACCATCGCTGAATCCCCCACTATCAACATCCTGGGGGTTACCATTGATCAGAAACTGAACTGGACCAGCCATATAAATACTGTGGCTACAAGAGCAGGCCAGAGGCTGGGAATTCTGCGGCGAGTGTCTCACCTCCTGACTCCCCAAAGCCTTTCCACCATCTACAAGGCACAAGTCAGGAGTGTGATGGAATACTCTCCACTTGCCTGGATGAGTGCAGCTCCAACAACACAAGAAGCTCGACACCATTCAGGATAAAGCAGCCCGCTTGATTGGCACTCCATCCACCACCTTCAACATTCACTCCCTCCACCACCGGTGCACTGTGGCTGCAGTGTGTACCATCTGCAAGATGCACTGCAGCAACTCGCCAAAGCTCCTTCAACAGCACCTTCCAAACCCGCGACCTCTACCACTTAGAAGGACAAGGGCAGCAGATACATGGGAACAACACCACCTACAAGTTCCCCTCCAAGCCACACACCATCCTGACTTGGACCTGTATCGCCGTTCCTTCACTGTCGTTGGGCCAAAATCTTGGAACTCCCTTCCTAACAGCATTGTGGGTGTACCTACACCATATGGACTGCAGCAGTTCAAGAAGGCGGCTCACCACCATCTTCTCGAGGGCAATTAGGGATGGGCACTAAATGCAGGCCTAGCCAGCCAGCGACGCCCACATCCCATCAATGAATTTTAAAAAAAGTTGTTTTGCACTATCTTCCCCCAGCCAGTTGAATGAGCTGCAGCAGGCAGAATGCACCTCCCCTTTAAGAGCTGCAGGTTGTCTTTAAGAAGTAGAGGCTAGCTTTCATTGGTGCTAGCCTCACACAAACTTGGGCCCCCTACTGAGCATTCAGCCACTCGGCAGCACGTTCAGCACTGGGCTGAACGCTACAATAATTATAACTAGCAGACAGCAGGAAGGTCACATGCTGCTTGCTTTCCTTTCAGCGGGTGCAGGGTGATCGTGCATCGTGATCCCCCGCCTGTTTTTGGGGGAAATCCAATTTTTAGCCCTTAGTTTCTTTACCTGCTCACAGGTGCCACAGATCCCCTGTAGAGGGCGCCACGCTGAAACTGACGTCCAGTGACAGTAAGGGCTCGATTTTAATAACGGATGCGGGTTGAGGGCAGGCCCGCTGCTTGGCAGTGTGCTGCCGCCTCCCAGCACTTCCGATTTTGGCTTCATTGGCTTTGCTACGGCCGACATGCAGGTCCCACCAGGCAATTGCTTGCAGAATATCAGTTTCTCGCGTCTGGTGACGTGTTGTTTGTTTGAAAATTTAAAGGAGCCATGTCCTCTTTGCGTACAAATGTCATTGGGATGGCTTGGTGCTGTATTATTTTGAAAGGGGAGTTGACAGCGTCTGTTCTGAGCAAAATTTAATGAATGATATTGCTGGTCATATTCTAGAAAGAGATTCATGATTTTTTGATATTATTTATCTGACTATGAAATGAAAAAGATGCCAGATTTTTTCCAATCATTGGCTTAGTAATATTAATGCTTTTTTCTCTTAAAGGTGCTGGGAGCTGCAGGAACGGCAGCCCCAGAAACTAAGACTGCACCCAGGTTCAATGAGGGCTCTCTCCATGTACTTGTTGAGGGAGTTAGAGGATGTCAGGAGCTCCTTTTCCCTGGAAATGGAAGGAGGAGGCCTCCTCAGCAAACCAAGGCAGCTTGGCTACAAATTGCTGAGGAGCTGAACTCGATGTCTGTGTGCAGACGCACATGGGTTAGTGTCAAAAAAGGTTTAATGATCTGTTGAGATCACCTAAAGTGTCTGGGAAATGCCCCTGTGTTCTAGGACATGGAAGTTAGAGTGAGGGCTCAGGGCGATTTCCATGTAGAATGATGGTGGTGACACTGAGCGCAAACCACCATTTATTGGACAGATGATGCCTGGGGTTTGAGACTGTCGGACTTATATTCATCTCCATGTGCGAGCCACCTGTGGTTGAAGCGTTAGCTTACACGACTCTGGCATGGATGAGTGCATCACTTGCCTAACGGCCATCAATGTGGTCGCCTGCTACTGGATTGGGCACATCCAGCCCCACAAGGCATCACTCCCCGTCCTCCTCCTCGTCCTCTTCATCTTCCTCCAAGGAGGCAGTGTGCTGAGCCACTTGTTAATCCGGCAGCACTAAGCCGCGCTGCTCTTCCTCCGAACCTGACGACCAGGATGAGAGGATGTAAATGGTTCCCATCCCATTGTTATAGATTTCAGTTGAGGCAAGAAGCTTGCAAGCGCACACTCAAAGTGGCCTGAAATTATTCCAATCAGTTCAAACAGCAGATGTGTGTCAGCTTGACCAGTCACAAGGTCAGTAGATTTGCAAAATCTTATCCCAAACCTCCAACAACAAAGTTGTTGCATTTGAATGCCAGCCATGTTACAGGAGTGCTTTTAAAGTTCTGCACCAATAATGACTACAGATCATGTCCTTCACCAACTCGTCTCCTTGCAGCTGGACTGTTTCTGACAAGATGGGAAACAGGAGCCAGAGGCCCGGAAATGGGAAACCTCTATCAAAATAGGATTATCAAGGCAGTTAACAGGCTCGTAACTGCCTTCACCACCTGCCCCACCGGTTGGAGTCAGGTCAGTTTGGGAGCGGCTGACCCAACACTCACGAAAATTGCGTGGGGGCGGGTTGGGTGTCTGAAGCCATTTTTTCCGATTTTCGTAGCTGACCCGCCTCCTCGCAGCTATAAAATCGAGCCCTTGGTCTCTGCTGTAAAGCCGGTCAAATCTTTGTGAGCAGCTGTCAGTGAGGTGAATGGCAAGCGCCGTTCCTTCACTGCTGACCGCAAAATTCGAGCCTATATTTCTTACTTTGTATCTGTAAAGAATATCTTTTGGGCCATGATTATGGTCCTTTCATGGGATTACTTTTAATTGACACTGTGTAACAAGTACAATGTAGGATCACTTATGATCCTTATGTGCTCGCTGCTCTAAAAGCATGCCTGGAACCAGCATGGATCAAGCTCAGAACAAAGCTGAAAGTATATAGGAGAATAGTCATTAGACAACTGACCAGTGCAGTTTTAAGCCCTTGCTAGGCAGATGGCAGGAATAGTGAGCATCATCACTCAATATAAAAGAAAAATGGAGCAGAGAGAGTGCTGAAATACAGAAATGAACATAGATACACGAGAATTAAGTAACTTTAAGAGTTAGCGGCCAGGAGAAGGCTGTGATGTGGCCAGTAACCTTGCAGAATAATTTCTGCAATTGATTTCAAGTTCCATCCCAACAAAGATAAATCACTGTTATAAACATAATTCATATAATGGTATAATCTGCCATGCACGATACTCTATTATTGACTAACTAACTCAGGAATGAATTGAACTTGGAAAGGGTTTACTTCTGCTCTGGATGTTTTCCAGGAGTTCTCATCAAGTTTGTGTAAAGTGGATCTGACTGTTTAATGCTAATTGCAGTATTCTAAGCAGGCAATAAGTTGAAAAGATATCTGCGCAATATTTTATTCTGAAAATGCTGATTTGTAAAGTTGAATACCAATATTGTTGCCTATATTCACTTTTCTACCCAACCATTTCTTCGTCAATGTATTCCAAGTATTGAAAATCAATCTCTAATTCAACATAAACTCTTGCTGCATTGTGACACCTACTGTGTTGTTAGAAGAAAAAAAACCGATTAAAAATGTGGAACTAAAAAAACATCTAGCCTGCCCTGCACATGCTTCAGTTCCGGATGTTGAATCAGCTGGTTCCACCATTTTCAGTACGTCATCATTATAGGGTAGCTGTTTACCAGGTGGGAGAAGGCCCTTAAAAGGGATTCATTAGTTGCATAAAGGACACATGTAGAGATCTGTGGTTTCAGCAAAATAAACCCAAGTGGAAGTGGTTCTACAAGCAAAGGTTTTTGTTTAAATGGTTTAACATTTTTCTATATCATCTTTCTTGGGCACACTTAGAATTCTGCCTGTTTTTTAATAGTTAACAACAACTTACATTTATAGAGCACCCTTTAAACGTATGAAAATGTCCCAAGCTGCTTCACAGGAGTGTAATATTGACATCGAGCTAAAGAAGGATATATTCGGAGGGGTGACTAACAGCTTGGTCAAAGAGAGAGGTTTTAAGGAGGGTCATGGAGAGGCAGAGAGGTAATTCCAGAGCTTGGGGCCTAAACGACTGAAGGCATGACTGCCAATGGTGGGGCGAAGGGAGTGGGATGCATAATAGACCAGAGTTGGAGGAACGCAGAGCTCCGAGGGTTTGAGGAGGTTAGAGATATGGACGAATGAGGCCATGGAGGGATTTGAACACAAGGATAAGTATTTTTAAATTGGTGGACCTGGAGCCAATGTAGGTCAGTGTGCACAGGGGTTATGGGTGAGTGGAACTTGGTGCAAGTTAGGACAGGGGTTGCATCTTTGCAAGTCCATAATGAGGCTTGAGCTCAGAAACTCCTGACTCGGCTGAGAGTGCTAGCAGCTGAGCCAAATTGCCACAAGTAATGCTGAAAACCAATAAACTATCAACGCCATCTAACTAGTACTCAATTTATGGGCTTGAAAATGATGCAACAACATTTATTAAATGTAGTACCTATATCCAAACAAAATTTAAATGTTTCAAACACCTTGGTTATTATTTGTTCTACATTGGGGCTAAACTGTCCCCATATCCTTGGAACAAAAAAAAAAGCTGCTTCACTCTCAGCGGAGCAGATCACTCCAACTCATACTCTGGAATAACAGGTTGCCTATGCCTATAATAATGTTGTTTGTTCAGTATATATTGTGAATTAACTACCTGTGAAATGTGTTTAATAAAATAGCACCACAGTTATAATGTCACTGCACATTTTAGGTTGTTTAGTTTTTAGCTGTACGCAATATGACGCTGCAGGAACATGTTGGAAAAATAATCAGAAGCTGAGAGCCCTGCTACTGGCCTGAATGACGCAAAACTAGTGAATTAAATCAACATACACAATAGTACCAGTGTTTAAAATGTGTTCAATTAGTAATACTTTAACATTAAAGCATTAGGTGTTGTTACAAAGATAACAACTTAGAAGTGTAGTAAACAGTGAGGAAGATAGTGCTAGACTTCAAGAAAACAGACAGTCTGGTGGAATGGGTGGACACATGACAGATGAAATTCAACGCAGAGAAGTGCGAGATGATACATTTTGGTAGGAAGAATGAGGGGAGACCATACACACTAAATGGGGGCGCAAGAACAGAGAGACCTGGGGGTGCTTGTGCACAAATCTACAAACCTTTGAAGGTGACAGGACAGATTAACAAAACAGTTAATAAAGCATATGGGATCCTGGGCTTTATAAATAGAGGCATAGAGTACAAAAGCCAAGAAGTTATGCTAAACCTGTATAACACACTAGTTCAGCCCCAGCTGGAGTATTGTGTCCAATTCTGGGCACCACACTTTAGGAAGGACATGAAGGCTTTGGAGAGGGTACAGAAGAGATTTACTAGAATGGTTCCAGGGATGAGGGATTACAGTTACGTGGATGGACTGGAGAAGTTGGGGCTGTTCTTGGAGCAGAGAAGGCTAAGAGGAGATTTGATAGAGGTGTTTAAAATCATGAAGGGTTTAAATAGAGAAACTGTTTCCAATGGCTAAAGGGTCGATAACGAGAGGGCACAGATTTAAGGTGATTGGCAAAAGAACCAGAGGCGACATGAGGAAAAACATTTTTACGCAACGAGTGGTTAGGATTTGGAGTGCCCTGCCTGATGAGGGTGGTGGATACAGATTCTATAGTAGCCTTCAAAAGGGAATTGGATAAATGCTTGAAGGAGAAAAAATTGCAGGGATATGGGGAAAGAGCGGGGAAGTGGGACTAACTGGTTTGGTCTTCGAAAGAGCCGGCGCAGAGTCAATGGGCCGAATTGTCGCCTCCTGTGCTGTACTATTCTATTCTAACTTTTTAATTTCTGCAAAAACATGCAAATTAAGTGGTTGCATATTCACTGTGATGGTGATAATACTCTTACACAACATTAATTAGCATATAGTTGTGTAGTTTGCATTTCCCACAAACTCTTTTAGAAGAATGTGAAAGTTCACTTCTGCTGCTGGGAGCAATCAACACGGTGGCGCATGATGAGACTTAATAGCCTTCATATTTATTACATTAACTGGATTTTCCCCATTCAGTGAAAGTACAAAGTAGCAAATTCCATGATTTTTAAAGCTTCTCCCTTTTTTCCGTATTTTATTTCAAAAAGCCAAACACTACAAACACAAGTTGAACCAGAAGAACATTTTGTTACAGTATAGTATTCGTCTAATACAAGTATACTGTACAAAAATTGCATAGAATTTTACAGCACAGAAACAGGCCATTCTGTGTTTATGCTCCACACATGCCTCCTCCCACTCTCTACTTCATCTCACCCTATCAACATATCCTTCTATTCCTTTCTCCCTTATGCACTTATCTAGCCTCTCCTTAAATGCATCTATGCTATTCGCCTCAACTGCTCCTTGTAGTAGCGAATTCCAAATTCTCATTTGTCTCTGTGTAAAGAAGTTTCTCCTGAATTCCTCATTGGTTTTATTAGTGACCAGCTTTATGGACTTCCCCCCCCCCCCCCCCCCCCCTCACAAGTGGAAACATCTTCTCTATCTCTATATCTACCCTATCAAACCCCTTCATAATTTTAAAGACCTCTTTCAGGTCACCTCTCAGTCTTCTCTTTTCCATAGAAAAGAGTCCAGCCTGCTCAGTCTTTCCTGATAGTTGTACCTCTCAGTTCTGCTATCATTCTTGTAAATCTTTTTTGCACTTTCTCCAGTGCTTCTCTATCCTTTTGTAATATGGAAACCAGAACTATGCACAGTGCTCTGTGTGGTCTAACCAAGGTTTTGTACAAGTTTAACATAACTTCTCTGTTTTTTGAATTCTATTCCTCTAGAAATGAACCCCAGTGTTTTGTATATGCTTTTTATGGCTTTGTTAACCTGCGTTGCTATTCTTAATTTATGAATCTGCACCCTGAGATCCCTTGGTGTTGTAAAAATACTTGGACATGTGTGTCATTATCTTCTTTACTCACAATTTAACATCTTCAAGAAATTGAAATAAGTAAATTGGAGCCTTATTTGAAAGTATTCCATTGTTCCATAAAACCGTGATGGGTACTCTGCAACTCTACCATGCGGGTCCTACTGTTCCGGATTGGCGCTCTGTCTGAGGTCGGGAGCCAGATGGCCCCAGTTTTCTGTGAAGATGTTCCAAAATGCAGACACACTCATTGTAAATATTGTCACTGAGCAACCTAGCAAGGGAGGGATGCCCAAAATCATGTGCCTCTCCGCAGCTAAGCAAATTTATATTTGTTTTCTAAGAATATTTTAGTAAATAAAATTGAAGACTACTCCCCTGAGGAAAATATTATCCCAAGAATTACTTTCTTTTCAGCTGTTTTTTTTAAAACTTGTGCTACACGCTGAGCAACTTCAGCTGTAAAAGAAGAAAATGCAAGCACAGATCCCTTTCTGGAGCTAGTCGCCCAGGCAATAAAATTTATGCAGTCACTTTTCTAACTGTAAATTAAAACAAATGCCCTATAAAATATTTAAACTATGTAATAATTTTAATAAATACGCACTGCATCTCTAACAACAATCTCATGGTGGTAGAGAAATGTTATTTTATTGTCAAAACTTTTGATATTTTGTCAATGTTAGGTATTGTAGTAAATAAAACATTCTTTGTTCAACTAACTGGTATAAATCCATTTAGTTTGACTGAAAAAAGTAATCCAATTTCCTCAATGATTTATATAAACTATCGAATAGCCCATGTAATTTATAAATGCATCTTATTAAATTTGATGAGTTTCCAAATAAAGTTATCATAACTGAACCAGAACCATCTTCTGGAGGCGTTAAGGAAGTCAAAAGTATCAGAACATAGATTATTTTCAGAATAAGTTAATTAGATTTGTAACTGAAAAGCTTGGGTAGAAGCTTCATCTTTATATATTAATTAGATATTGATTTGATGAGAGTTGCAGTCATGTCACTAAACTGGTCCAATACAATCGGTTTTTCTCTGTGGCCATAAATGTGAGAGCAACAATGTCTGCACACCCTTACAACTGGCGTTTCTGAAGCCTATAATGTTGCTGCATGTTGGAATTATTTTTTCTCCACTCCCTTTGGTGTGTTTCTATCACAAAGAATGATTTATGTAGCAAGTATCGGGTCCCTGTTGTGATCACAACTGAGATTGTTGAGTGAGATATCCTCATGACAACTAACTTTGACACGGGTAGAAAAAGATTGATGAGTTAGGAGCCCTGCTACTGGCGCTTGCAGAAAGTGCATTCATCTGTGCCATTGCTTCAACTATTGTGTATAAATTCCTACCTTGTATTATTGCCTTTTAAAGTAGAGAAATGTCTTGATTTCAAAATGTGAATATGATGGGTTCAGCAAGTTATTAGATGTAGAAATTATTCATCTATAAAATGGTAACCGCACATTTTAAAATATGAAATAACATTTACAGCAAGTTTTTACATGTTTTGTATCCTAAAGTTTAGCGAAAATCAGTGAATCAAGTTGGGGTATAGTTCCACAAGGGTGTACATGCTAACCATCAGCATTTTGTAGGGATAGTCAGCAATTGGGCCTAGCATCCACTTTGTCCTTGTTTGACTTTAATAAGTAGCCGGATACCAGATATCCTTATCCAAACTTCCAGGTTGCTTCTGAACAGCTGTGTTTTGAATTTTTATTCATGTGCTGCCAATTCACATGGTTTCTGTATTCAACAGGACCAGAAGAATAACAGCTATTAGAGTGCTACAACAGGGAAACTGACTATTTGGCCCATCTCCTCTCCACTCTGTTTTTCTCCATGAGCCTCCTAGTCTAATCTTACTCTCCTGTTTGCTCCGCGTAGCCTTTAATACTCATCTGTTTAATGTAACTATCAAATTCCACACTAAAAAACTTAAGGCTTCAGCAACAGATCTCTAACTTCCACTTTAATTCTTTTTGCCATTCTTAAATTTGTGCCCTCTTGTTAATGTCTTACTTACCAATGGAAGTAGCCTATCACAGTTTCCTTCATAATCTTTCATAACCCTTCATAATCTTTACCTCTTTCAGATTACCCCTTAACCTTGTCAACTCCAATGAAAAGAAATCCAACTTCTTCAGTCTCACTTCATAACTGTAACCCCCCTCATCCCTGGTATAAATAAAAGTGAATCTATGTTGTAGTTCTTGCATTGCCTATATATCCTTCCTATAACAAGGTGCCCAAACTTGCACAGTATTCCAGTCGTGACCTAAGCAATGTTTTGTAAAAGTACAATATTATCTCCTTGTGTTTTGTATGCTGTGACTCTAGATATAATACCAAGAATTCCATTTTCCTTTTTTGTGGTTTTATTTACATGGATTGGTACCTATGATTTGTGTATTTGTACACCAAGATCCCTTTACATGTCTACTCTATTTAAGATGCATCTCTTTTTCCTATTGCCCCAGAAATTCGGGTCGGGGGCTTCCCGCGGGTGCAAGCCCCTGACCTGCACTTACCTTGCGCGCCGGCCGTTGAGCTGTGGGCCCGCATGGGATTCCGATCCTGGGCCTGCTCCAACTGCCAGCGCGCAGTGCTTGCGTATCCCGGGGCGCAGTTAGTTCGATGCATCCCCTGGGATCATGTGGGCCATGGAGAGCCAATGGTAGCAGGGAATGCCCATTCATAAAATTGACAGGAAGAACTGTCAAAACCATAAATACTATAAGCCCCAAAAATCACCAAACTTAAACATTTTTTTTTAAACCACATTTTTAAAATAACTATAAATTATTTAAAATAACTATTTTAAATTAAATTTTTGAAAAAATTAATTACATTTTCTAATGGGGCGAAAAATAAACTTACCTTTCTTTAAAGTATTTAAAAATAATAAACCTGTGGGGAAAAAAAAATGTTTTAATTTTAATTAATTCACCACTTACCTTGTTAAAAGCAGGCCTTGCGCCTGCTTTTTATGTGTGTAACTCCTGGAGACTTACCCTCCCGGGAAAACCTGGAAAAAAAAACGTAAGTTCAATGCGCACGCACTGCCTCTCCGGCGCACGCGTTCCACCTCTGAACCCCTTCTTTCAGGGGAACGGAAGTGCCGGTTTCCCACGCATGCGCAGTGCATGCACAAAACCGGCACTTCCATTGGGCCTACGGGTGAGTACCCCGTGGAGACCCAAATTTCTGGGCCATTATTTTCAAAATGTATTCATTCACATTTTACTTTGATGAACTGCATCCTCTGCCTGCCTATTTACAATAATATTGGCAGTGGAAATTCTTATAAATATTCCACAAGATAATAGGGTTCAAAGGCATTTTTTGGCTTTTATAGGAATTATAAGCATACAGTGATAGCCATCATTACCAACAATTACACATACAATGATAACCATTACAGGTAGACTATCCTTTATCCGAACTTCCGAAAACCTCTGAAAACCGAAAGTTTTTTCGTTCAGCGTAAGTCATGCGCACGACATGACCCGAGTGGCACAAAACATGACAGGAGTGGTCCTCCGGGGCCCAGAACAAGAATTCCTGCAGATTGTCAACACGCCGGCCTTCGCTCTCGATGTCAAGTGTGACTGAGGGAGCTCTGCCTTTCCCTGTGAGCAGGGCAGAGGGTCACAGAGTTCCCTCCTGGGTAGGAGATTGCAGGCCGAGCCGGGCAGTGTGAAGGAGGTACCGGGAGAGTGAACCCAACAATACAGCGGCCCGTCCGATAGCTGCAGCGGCCCGTCCGATATGCTGCCGTTCTATCCAAACTTCCGGATCGACCAGCGCTAATGTTGTCAGATACGAAGGTTTTCATCTCCGTATCTGACAACAAACACTTGCTCAGCAACAGCTTGTAAACACTTGGCCCGTGGCTTGGAAGCGTCTCTGAAGCTGTTGCTAAGCTACAGAGACGCTTTCCGGAGCCTGCCTGTGAAAAGAATGCTAGGAGTTTCCCAGTCTGAAATAATACCTTCTGAAATCCGAAAACCGAAACACAGCTGGTCCCAAGGTTTTCGGATAAGGGATAGTCAACCTGTACTACTAATAATTACACATATACAACAACTTGTATTTATATAGCGCCTTTAACGTAGTAAAACGTCCCAAGGCGTTGCACAGAAGTATTTTAAGACAAAAAATTTGACACCGAGCCACATAAGGATAAATTAGGGCAGGTGACCAAAAGCTTGGTCAAAGCGGTAGGTTTTAAGGAGCATCTTAAAGGAGGAAAGAGAGGTAGCGAGGCGGAGCGGTTTAGGCAGGGAAGTCCAAGGCTTAGGGCCTAGGCAACAGAAGGCACGGCCACCAAAGGTTGCGTGATTATAATCTGGGATGCTCAAGAGGGCAGAATTAGAGGAGCGCAGATATCTCTGGGTGGGGTTGTGGGGCTGAAGGAGACTACAGAGATAGGAAGGGGTGAGGCCATGGAGGGATTTGAAATTGAGGCGCTGCTTAACCCGGAGCCAATGCCAGTCAGCGAGTACAGGGGAGATGGGCGAACGGGACTTGGTGCGAGTTAGGACACGGGCAGTCAAGTTTTGGATGACCTGAAGTTTACGTACAGTGGAATGTGGGATGCCAGGTAGGAGTGCATTGGAATAGTCAAGTCTAGCGGTAACAAAGGCATGGATGAAGGTTTCAGCAGCGGATAAGCTGAGGCACGGGCGATGTTAGAGTTGGGTGGAGGCAGTCTTTGTTATGCTGCTGGTTGGAAGCTCATTTCAGGGTCAAATATGACACCAAGGTTGCGAACATTGTGGTTCAGCCTCAGACAGATGTTAGGGAGAGGGATAGAGTCATTGGCTAGGGAACGGAGTTTGTGGCGGGGACGGAAAACAATGGCTTCTGTTTTCCCAATATTTAATTGGAGAAAATTTTTGCTCATCCAGAATTACGTCGGACAAGCAGTCTGACAATTTAGATACCGTGGAGGGGTTGCGAGAAGAAGTAGTGAGGTAGAGCTGGGTGTCATCACCATACATGTGGAAACTGACGCTGTGTTTTCGGATGATGTCGCCAAGGGGCAACATATAGCCGAGAAATAGGGGGCCAAGGATAGATCCTTGGGGGACACCAGAGGTAACGATGCGGGAGCGGGAAGAGAAGCCATTGCAGGTCATTCTCTGGTTACGATTAGATAGATAAGAATGGCTTGAAACACTTATGGTACCATGTACCAGATAATACACAGCATCACTAGTTTTGAGTTCGAGGGGACTGGCTGGCCAAAACTTGTTGAGTTCTGAAGTATCTATTCTAACACCACTCTTTTTATACCTTTCTTTCAATTTAGCTACGTGAGGACCCGCATGTTTAAAGTATTACCTCATCCTATTAGCCGGACTGCAGTCTTAACCAGAATAAATCCCCATAACTTGACTCACTCCCAAATTTTCCAGATCAGTGGCAGGTACCTTTTCAAGGCTAGAGTTAACAGAGATAGTTCTGTGGCCTCTCCTTAGCAGCTAAAACACTGTCTGACTGGAATCCCTTTTGCTAACCGAACATTGCTAATAGGAACTCGCTTAAAAACAAGTTAATATAAAGAATTACCAGTTTCCTTACAGTAATTCAACAACAAAAAATGGAAATCAACACAAATGTTGTAGATGTTCTTTGGCAGATCTCATCAGTTTTCCAAATGGGTTTTTTATTTCGACAATACCTGCTCGTTACTCTATAGAATTAGAAAAATGTACACATTTTCTTGGAATTATCTTAACAATGATTTAAAATATATATATATAATCTTGATACAGATGTGATACTGCAATCTTCAACTGGCAAATATGGTTGCCGTTTTATGACTGTCTTAAATTTACTTTCTAATTTCTGCTTTCATTGGGGTTTTCTACTTTCAGTACCCAGTGTCAGAATCAAGTATTCCTTCATTGGCAACTGGTCTGTAGGTCCTTACCTATTTATATAAGCACATCACATTATTTACATAATAAAGTGCTCATTCACATCTGCACTTAAAACAATGAGGCAAAAAAATTACCTTTTTTTATTAAATTACAGGTAGATGCAGCGAATCTTAGTATATCCTGCAAGAAAACCAAAACTACACAGCAATATCAAGAAACTACTTGCATCTTGCTATACCAGAATGAACTCTAAATCTGTATTGTGTATAGCTGTATGTACTGTAAGTTACTGTACAGTAGTTTTGTAGCTCTACTATCTTAATTAAAAATGCACTATTTTAATAAGGTAAATATGTTTCTGATTATAGGTGTAAATGAAAATGGAGAATTTTTTTTTATTCTTTCTGTTAATACTGAGAATTATATAGTCTTTTTTAAGTCTGTGAAAAAGCAAGATGAAATTTTCCCAGTTCTTTTGTACATCTAAACATTTAATCTAAGTCTGGACTGAAACAATATGGGAGTTAGAATTTCTGCTTAAAAAATCAGAGATCTGTATTTTCTGAGTCAAACTTTGGCCCCTTTTTAAAGTTAGAATCAGAGTCCTAGAATAACAATGGTCCAGTAACAGAAATTAAAAAAAAAAAATTGGTGACTAATGTAGGACCCAACCGGTAGTAAGACTTTAACATCTCCAGAGCAATATTAATCATTACTGTAGCTTGTAAAACGAATTCTTGATATTTTACAGAAATCTGTTTAAAAAGATTTTACTGCAGTGTTGATATTGTATTGCATGTCAGTGCATTGTATAAAGATTCAACATTTTCAGACATTTTGTACAGAATATACACTGATGTGAAGAAACTAGAAGTGTTTACAAACTGAGAGATTCCTGTGATGATCTGTTTGAATATTTTTTCCTATTTTGAAAAGCAGAATAGGAATTTGAGAACTTTGAAAGAATGTTTATCTAATGTTGATCAATGCCTTTCAATTACATTTCTGTAATAATTTGCTTAAGATTTTTTTGGCAAATGACTGGCCTTTAAGCTAAATTAAAATTATATTTGAGTAATAGCACTATTTCAAAAAATGTCTGAGTAAAATAAGATGGAGCATTATTATGTTTGTACTACTGCTAATTTTTAATAGAATGCTAACACATACTTTGACTCTTTGTAAAATGAAGGGGGTGGCTTTTATTTACAACCTCCACATTCCATTAGGACAAGTCCAGGTTACTAATATGAGTTGTGTTTGAATTTATTTTAATTTTTTAAAAACTTGTCTTCACTTTCTCTTAAATGAGAGATTTTCCAGCTTCAAGACCAGTTCTAATCCTGCTTCTTTTGGACGCATGATATAGCCGCATGTGAAATTTGTTATGTCTATGGACCAAGAGCTTGGAAAGGCGGCTGCTTAAAAGTGAAAGCCAGCCTAACCACTTGGTACAAGTTCAGAGAAACTCAAAATAAATCCACTGGTACAGTATATTTCCACAAGTATCCTCATTCTACTGGGGCCGTGCGATCTTCAAATAAATAGTTTAGATCTAGCGCTAGAACCTGCATCAACTTGCTACTAACCTATACACTGGCTTGGGACGACTCATCTTCTGACTCTTCTCTCCTACCCACAGTGATTTGGCTGAGATATGGGGGAGACTAAACCTGTGCTCACCACGTTCTACTGCACCACTATGATGGAGCAGTCTTTACTCTTGGTCTGTCTAGAATGCTTTCTTTGATCTTTGGTTTCAGCCAAGCGAGACTATCACATGGAGCAATCCTAATAGAGTTAGTAAGTGTTGTTTAAATTTCACTTATTTAGAATGCCTTCTCCTTTATAAATGCATTCTTAATAAAGGTGTTAGGAGTTGCCTGAAGGGTCCCCACTCCTGTTATTTAATAAGCTCAGCGATAGGAAATTGATTCTATCCGTTTGAAAAACAAAGCATAGCTATACAAGGCTGGTAATTTATCTTTCGCATAGAAGACCTCTTCAGTGCATCATGAAGATGCCCAAGTCCTAAATGTTTGGTTTATTGTTAGTACTGTTTAAACATTTTACCATGTTCACTGCTGTACTTTTGGGAATTAGAATACCAAGGAAGGGCCCGCCTTTCATAAAGCACTGGAAGTGACAAAATGAGCACCATAATATGGTTTCACAGATGCACAAATATATTCTTCCAATTTATAGCCTGGGCTTATCCTAGTTGAACATGAAGGTAGGAATTCGATTCATCTTGAAAGAATTACAACAAATCTATTGGATTCATAGTTTTTCTTTTATTCAGCTGATTGTTAAAAATAGGTTGAACTTTGCCCCAGCATCATTCACATGAAGCAGAGGGTTTATTTTCTCAATTAAAACAATGACAACATATATTTTTCATTATTACTGCTGTAAGAATACAATTAACGAATGAAAATGTTAGCAGTAGATTAACATTACTTCAATTCTTACATTACCAACCTGATGTAACGGTTACCCATCTTTATGTTACCATGAATTTTAACACTGTCAATAGATTGTTGCACCAGTGATCTCGGTAAAGAACTTCTCTCGCAGCATTAAAAATGCATTTAGTTTTTGTTTTGTGCTATCTACAAAACTATTGTTTCTGCAAATTGTTAATGCTGTATATAGCCTATTTGGAGAAATAGACTAAACTGAACATTTTTGGTTAATAAATCAAAAATTTATGAACATTTGTTGTCTGGCTTTGGTATACAAATGCTACTATGCTAAATTAATATCTCTTGTACCTCTATTTAAAAATCAAGTATGCCCTGATTTTGCAGATGCTACATCAACTGTTGAAAATACCTTGAGGCATGAATGATTGTGACATAATCACTGCTAGCTTATAAAGTGATAATCTATAGTTGACTACTGGAAAATTACTGTCATTGAAGTAATTCAATTGCAGTCATTATGGGTAACCATTCATTCTGTTGCAAAAACAGGAAATGCCAATGTGTAGCAGTAAAGTCAACATCTGAAAGAAAAAGATAGGTTATTGTTTTGAGTTGGGTTCTTTTGCACTTTTGCCTTTACTTCAGAATTCAAGCTTCTAAAGTTTTATATCTTGTTTTTTGTGGTGTGTAAATTAAATTCAAATCAACAATAATTTGAAAAATAACTACTGTTTAAAGTTGAACACTAGCTGCTAAAATATACTGGAGTAGAGTTTCCACTTTCAGATGCACTTGAAATTGTGCTGGTTAGGTTACTGTTCAAGGTGCTGCTAAAATTCATTTGCATAAGCACAAATGGAAAATCTTCCATGAATCAGCGCAATCAGGCAGCGTAATAGAATGTAATAGGTTTTTTTTCCATTAAAAGGTATTCCTTGATGTATGTAAGAATGGTAACCTGGTGCAGTTTTATTTTATGAAAAATTTTGATGGAGTGGATACAGAGAGAATGTTTCCACTTGTGGGGAAGAGCATAACTAGAGGACATCAATACAAGATAATCACCAAGAAATCCAATAGAGAATTCAGAAGAAACTTCTTTACCCAAAGAGTGGTGAGAATGTGGAACTCGCTACCACAGGGAGTGGTTGAAGCGAATAGTATAGATACATTTAAGGGGAGGCTAGACAAGCATATGAGGGAAAAGGGAATAGAGTGTTATGCTGATCGATTTAGATGAAAGATGGGAGGAGGCTTGTGTGGAGCATAAAAGCCGGCATGGACTGGGCTGAATGGCCTGTTTCTTTGCCATATATCCTATGTAATCCTGCAGTTATCAGCAAAAATAAGCATTTTTAATAAGGGTGTCCAGTCCTCCACCTGTGAGTAACCTGATTTAAAATGACTTTTTTAAAACTATACTGAATCATTTAGTAGTTTAATTGGTATATACTAGTCAGCTTCTTAATAAATTAAATATTTTTGCTGTGAAAAAACTTCAAAAACGTGCCTACTAGTGCTTGTGTGTCTAAGAAAATAAGTGCAATTTGAAGAGTCTTCCTGAACTAGCGTGATCAGCAGAATCTCGCAATTTTGACCTGTGACCATGGCCATTTTTCTGGGCGGGGCCTGATTTGGGCGAATTGAATCTTGAACCAAGATAAAAGATTGCGGAAAACGCGAGCCTAAGTGGTTTTGAGCGTGACTCACCAACATTTTAAATTCCCAGATCTTTTGCGCTGGTTAGGCCGATTCTACCCAATTTGCGCTTATACCCTGTATTACAAATGGAAACCCGACCCCACTTAGTTCAGCCACCTTACACCTGTTGGTATGCAGTGCTTCCAGTAATGATTCTCATTGATTGGGAAATGGTCCAACATGACACCAGACTTTTGAGCAGTAATAAGATCATAGCCATTTTAAGTAGAAAAAATGAATGTTTCAAGTAGATATGTTTTACTTTTTTTAATCATATCCTTCAGGAAGAGAATTTACTGTTCCATGCTAGTCTAATCCTAAATTGTCTAGAATTTCAATTGTACATCATTAATCATAATATTCAAGCTCTCATTTGTCATTAAACCTCTTCATGCAATAAAGGTTACATTTAAACATAAATTAAAATGTTAAGTACCAAGTTCTGTCACAATTATAAGTACAAACATGGATGAAAAAATGACCTAAGCTTAGTGAAACATGAATTTGATGTTTGCATAATTGTAAGTGTTGATGAGTAGTGATTATAATGCTTATTATTATATTTGTAATATAATTATAGTACTTGTAGCTTAAAGTCAAAACTCCCATAGGTACAGAAGAAAAACATGGTCACAGATTTAGTATTTGATCTTTCATAAAAACAGGAAATACTGGAGATGTTTTACCTTGAACATTGCATTGCCCTTTATTATGAAATTGTAAATTAGATAATTTTACCAAATTACGATTTGATTTAAAAAAAATAATTCAAGCAAAATTCTGCCTAGGACACCATAGCTCAAGAAGTATGGAAGTTTATGATACCTTGAAGATCAATTTAAAAAAAAAGAAAAACTACTTAAGAAATTGGGCTGAGTCAGTCTGAACTTGGGCTGAGTTAGTCCATACTATCACTTAAAGATGGGTCACTACCATTTGTGAGTACTGCTAACTCTCATAATCTGTACCCCTAGATGGAATACTTTCAATGCAGGGCATTTCATTATGAGAAAAAGGGGAAGGTCCTTTCACCCACTAAAAGCATATTTATAAAACCATTATGGAATGGTAAAGGTAACAGTTGTGGAGAATCCTACTGCCCAGGCTGTCCTGTCCATCTGACTGGAGGAGAATAGCATGTGGATGTAAGTAGGAGATTCACAGTAAAAGCATTGATCAAAAAGCATTTTGTAAAAATTCATCTAAAATCAGTACATTATAAATATTACAGTGGCTTACTTAATGTCTGACAGAACAACTGTTGCTTGTGAATTGTAACTCACCCCTAAAGAAAAATAAAACTGATAGTAAAAACACATTAATTACACACTGTTTACTTCTTGTTTCCCAGTAATTAACTAAATAATAAATTTGCAGTGATTGTCAGATTTATTAATCATTCAACACAATCATCATTCTACTTCAACTTTATAGAACATTCTGATAATGTTCACCGTGACACTTTGACACCAGAAAAAGCACACCAATAAATAAAACTGGCCGTAGCATCTTCACAATTCCCAAGAACAAAACAAATGGTAGTAATGTCCTCTAAATTCAATTGACTGAAAAAATATCATGTGAACACTTTTGTGAGATTATTGCCATTTGTCCAATAATTTCTCTGAATAATCTTGTTTAGGCCATTTTTTAACAAAATACATACTATTCTACTCCTTTATGGAGCCATTCAAGCCTGGATTTTCCTTATCCTTAAGGTTCCTGCTAAAAATGGGGCAGAATGGGACTTCCAGCCACTGGTCCAAATCCATAGTGATCCCATCCATTTTACTGGAGTGAAGCTAATTATGCTTTCAGGGCAGCCTCCCAATGTTAATGGTGCTTTTTATTGAGAGTCCATCTCTGAGTGGAAGGGAAGTCAAGTGCTGCTGCAATGTTTCATTCCCTATAGCTGCTGTAAGGGACAGGCCAACAGCTAGAGAAAATTAAGTAGTCTGCTCTGATGCTACAAAAAATCGTGATGGGCGGAGGCTGGAAGTAGAAGACCCCAGCCAAAAAGAACATCTTAAGTGCCTTCAACTTTCCTAATGCTCGACTCCCACCACCAAAAGACTAAGTGCCTCTTGAATACAGTTGGTCCTCCCAGGAGGTGGAACTTCAGAGGAAAGGGAGGGAAATGCCATGGAGACCTAAGCCCCACCCACTGAGCAACATTTCCATGCAGCAAGGTGAGCAGCAAGCTTCACCTACAAGAGGAGGAGGTGGCATAGGAAAGTTCTGACAGCCATTTTCAGAAGTGAAGTTTTGTCCGCTTCATTTTCCCTTCGGTACCACCTTAAAAAAGAAGGTCCATATTAAAGAGGCAAATTCAGGCCTTAATGGGGGAAAAAGGCAGCATTAGCCAATGAGCAAAAATGAATTGATGGATTTTGAAGTAATGAATAGCAGGTAGAACAAAACATGTTCTCTTTTTGATAATTGAATCCCTGAAATGTCAGTGGCAAATTAACCAACAACTTGTATTCATATAGCATCTTTAACATAAAAAACACTCCAAAGTGGTTCAGAGAGGCGCAATCAAAAATTGTACACCAAGCCAAAGAAGCAGATATTAGGAGGAATGACCACGTTTGGTGCAAGAAGTTGATTTCAGGAGGATCTTAAAGATAGACGTGGAGGGGTTTAGGGAGGGAATTCCAGAGCATGGAGCCTAGGCAGCTGAAGGCACAGCTACTAGTGGTGGGATGACGGGATGGGCATTGTACAAAAAGTCAGAGTCAGCAGAACAGAGAGTTTGGGCGGGGGTTATAAGGCTGGATAAAGATACAGAGATAGGGAAGAGTGAGACCTTGAAGGAATTTCAACACAAGGATGAGAATTTTAAATTTAAGCCATTAGGGGACCAGGAACCAATGTAGATCAGCGAGGACAAGGGGGATAATGAGTGAGCGGGATTTGGTGCGAATAGAAATAAAAATCAGGAGATGTAAAATGGGCTGCCAACTCGACAAAGTCAAGATCTACCCCATCTCTTTGATGATTGTGTAAAAATAAGTGTTAAACTCTGTTTTGTTCTTGCAGAGATAAGGGGCTGGATTTTACCAGCCCCGAGGAGGCAGGTTTGGAGGCAGAACTGCTGGGAAAGTCAAAAAGAATGGGAGTGGGTCCTGAACCCGCTCCCAACCCGCCTCCAACCAATCTTCCGGGGAGTCGAGTCCCCGATTTGCGCAGGGACCCGACGCCTAGCAGCGGGAAGTGGATTATAGCCACATAACTGCCTATTAACAGGTAGTTAACAGGCAGTTAAGAGGCTTTTTCCAATCTTTAGACTTCTGCTGCGGGCTTCCTGATGTTGGGGAACACCGCCAGGGTAAGTGAGGCGTGCTGTGGGTCTGTTGTTTTGTTGGTGTATAGATGACAGCTGCAGAAGTGGTGTGAAGGATACAATGGGACACTGGTGAGTATCAGAGGTAAGGAAATGTTGGGAAAGTCATTTTTAATGTGTTTAGATTTTTCTGTAGGTGACAAGCTTTGAAGTGTTTGTGTGGCCTCACCTCAATGGGAGAAGTGACAGATCACTTCTGTACCCTCACCTGCAGCTGCCATCTGTTTCATCCTAAGGAGAGAGTCACTGGAGAGCCTGGATGCAAGGGCTCACCTGTGTACAGTGATTGTCAGTGTTTGACAGCACCTCAATGCTGTCAAACGCTGTCAAATCATATGTCAAAAATTTATGGTTCATGTGCCTTTAAGAAAACCGGCAGATGAAGCGTCATCAACTTAATTGGCCAGCAAGCCTGCAGGGTGGGCTTAACAAGGCCAATCGGGGGAAAATAGCATCTGTGCATCAGATGTTGCTGGGGGCGGGACTAGAACCCGGAAGGCAGTAGTCCCACCCCCAACGTGTCTCGCTGAGTAAAATCCAGCCCAAGTTGTTTAGTAAAAGATTCAACAGTGCAACTATAACACAAATATGTATTTGTTTTAGCCCTTTCTAGATGCCATGATGGGAAATGTTCACTCGCTCTCAAGATCAGTTCTTGGATCATGACAACTGACAAATGAAATAAACTGCATTTTTCTTACTAGATGAAGTAAAGTGACCATAGCTATCTTTATAATAGTGCAATCTAAATGGTTCAGACTCCAGGTTATTCATAAAAAAGGTCAGTAAAGTTCACTGATAAATGCACTAACAAGCTGTCAGCTTGGTCTGTTGGAGTTTCTACTGAAGGTTTTGTGAAAGCCCCAAGCTTTTGAAAAGACAATTTTTCATATTTATTATTTGTTAAAATTTAGATGACATTGGCAATCTTGCATTTATTGCCCATCCATAGTTTCCCTGAGAAGGCAGTTTTGAGCTGCCTTCTTTATAACAGAGTGGGTTGCTCGGCAACTTCAGGGGAAATTAAGAACCATCCACATAGTGTGGGACTGGAGTCGCATGTAGGCCAGTCCAGGTAGGAGTGGTAGGTTTCCTTCCCTGAGGACATTAGTTGGGTATTTACAACAATCTGGATGTTTTCATGGGTATTTTTCTGGTGAAAGGATTTGTGAAGGATTGATCATGTCTGACAAATCCAGTTGAATTTTTTGATAAGGTCACCAGCACGGTGGATGGGGAGTATCTATGGACATTGTCTACATGGACTTCTGGAAGCTTTTGATAAAGTTTTGCACAAGGGATTATTAGCAAAAATGAAAGCACATGGAATTGGAGGTAATCTTGTGACATGGGTCGGTAATTGGTTGGGAGGTAAGAGACAGTGATTCACTGATTGTCGGGATGTGGCAAGGTGGTGTTCCACAGGGATCTGTACTGGAGCCTCAGCTTTTCACCATATATATTAATGACTTGGATGAAGGAATAGGGAGTTGTATATCCAAGTTTGCAGATCATATTAAGTTGCGAGGCTCAGTAAGTTGTGTGGATGGGAGTAGGAAGTCACAACGGGACATAGACTAAGTAGGCAAAACGATGACATATGGACCCAGAAATTGGGCTACTTACTACCACCCGTGAGCACTGGAATCCTGGCGAAAAATGGCGGCCGCCACTCTAACTCCCTTCTCTGGCGTGGGGCTCAGCGGCCGCCATTTTGGTAAGTGCCTTAGCGCTGCCAATAGCAGCGCTGGCCCTGGAGATGCAAATGGGGAGACCGTGACATCACACCAACTTAACGTCACGCTCTGCATACTTCGACCTTAGCGCTGAGTTTAGCATTGGGTCCTAAGCTCGATCTGAAAAGCGAGCATGCAGCAAACTGACAGAGCACCTGTTAGCACTTCTGAAAGGGACACACACATCTTTCAGCTAACTTTGCATTTAAGCTTTTGGACTGGATTTTTTAAAAATGTATTAAAGTAGTGGCTTGGTGCGATAGATGTTAAAAATTTTATTAAGTGTGCAGGGAGTGCTGCAGCATGCTTGCAAGGCCTCAGGTGGTAAAGGAAGGCCTCTGAGAAGACAGCAAATGCTGGAAATACTCAGCAGGTCAGGCAACATCCATGGAGAGAGAAACAAAGTTCACGTCTCAGGTCGAGATGCTGCTTGACCTGCTGAGTATTTCCAGCATTTTCTACTTTTATTTCAGATTTACAGCATCCACTCACAGAGGGAAGAGGAAGATGCAGAAGAGAAATAAGCAGAAGGAAGGATGCAACCCAGGCAGCCCCTTTCTGGCCGGGATATCCGGGATGGAATCATCCGTCTGCGGTACCAGTGACCACAACCCCAATTCCCCTTTTACATTAGTCCCACACCTTACCTTCCTTCTGTTACTGACCATCACAGCATTCCCTTGGCCACAATGCTGAAATAAAAGCCAACACAAAGCAATCTTTTCAATCCAACTTTATACATTTATCCATCCAATATGACATCAAGAAATCAACTAATCACCCTTATGCATTCCCTTAGTGATTGTCTTGTGTGTGCCTTTGCCTAGCCTACTGATGTCATGCAGTGCTATCCCAGTGGCTGCAGCATGATTGGTGGAAGGCTGCTGACTTTCAGTGGAGGACACTGCACATGGCCTTGCTGGTCGACCTTGAGCTGCTGGCTGGGAGTGTCGAATCGAGTGATGGTGTTTCTTCTTCTTCACGCTCCTCTCCCTCTTCTTGGTCAAGCACTGGCTGAGCAGGCTACATTTCTTGGATGTGTGAAATGAGGAAGGCACAAGGGTGGAGTTGTGGTGAGGGAAGGGCGGGAAAGCAAGAGCTGCATGCGAGAAGCGGGATAACGTATGAGGATACCAGCATCTTGTATCCTTTCAGCCCCACCGCTGGACAAGAGCTCAGCCATGCCCCTGCCAAAATGGCCAGCACCGTCTCCTCCAAGGGTGTGAGGTGAAGCTAGGAATGGAAGGTGTGCCTCCTGTTTGGTACAGATTGTTGGTAGGTGAGTGACTGGGGGTGGGTGGGGATGGGGTGGAGTCATGCATTGAGAAGTGTGTGAGGCTAGTGGTGCAGTGCAGTTGGTAGGAGACGGCTTTTGAAGATGCATTCTCTGACCTTGGCCACTTGTCTAAGGTCATGAAGCTGCTTTGGGCAGTGGAGCCAGGTCATGGGGGGGGAACACTGCTGACCGTGACAGCCTCGGTGATCTGGTCCCACATCGTTCTTTCTTGAAGACCTCCTGGCCCCTGTGGGTAGAGGATCTCTCTTCCAGTATTTGACCCCTGCACAAAACTGCTGCATGCAAGACCCTGGGTGCTCCTTCCCTGGCTTGCTGAGCCATTTGTGTTAGTGCTGAAACACTTTTAGCATTTTTTTTAGGTGCGCAAGGCAATTCAGTTTAAAGAGCTGAAGACTCCCATTTGGGAATTCTTTTTAATGTTAATTTTTTTTTTCAGAAGGCATTTGAGCTGTAAGGGCTAAAAACTGCCTATTTTTATATGATTTTTTTTTCATTTCAGAAGGCAGTTCCCTTTTAAGGGACTGAAATGCTTTCTGAAATTACAGCCTTGCTTTAAGCGAAGGCCGTTCTTGCTGCAGTGACGACATGACCATGCTACATTGGGGCCTCCTGCCAGGACTAATGCCAGCAGAATGGCGTTGCACAGTGAGTTTAGCGCTGGGCTAATGTTAATTAGTCCCCAGCACCAATTTACCGGTCCTGCCAGCGCCATCATTTTCGGCGGCCGTTATCACCAGCCCGCGGTGGCACCAGCAGGTTCTTACCGATAATCGAATTTCTAGGCTATGGAGTTTAATGTGGGAAACAGTGAGGTCATCCGAGAAAGACTAATTGGAATATTATCTTAATGGTGAGAGACTAGGAGCTGTGAAGGAGCAAAGGGATTTAGATGTCCATGTACACAAATCACTAAAAGCTAGTGTACAGTTACAAAAAGTAATTAAAAAGGATAATGAAATGTTGGCCTTTATCTCAAGGGAGTTGGAATACAAAGGGGAGGAACTGATGCTTCAGTTGAACAGAGCCTGGATCTGAAGTACTGCATTCAGTTTTCGGCATCCAACCACAGGAAAGATATATTGTCTTGGAGTGGGTATAGAGGAGATTCACCAGAATGATACCAGGGCTTAATGGTTTAAATTAGGAGGGCAGGTTGCATAAAGTTAGTTTGTATTACTTTAAGTTTAGAAGATTAAGCGGTAATCTAATAAAGGTCTTTTAAACAATAAAGGCATTTTATAGGGTAGATACAGAGAAACAAATCCCTCTGGTGAGACAAAAAATGGACACCTAGCCTATGGAATGAAAATCCATGTACAAACCCACAAAGGTTCTGTTTTATATGCAGAGGATAGATATTACAACAATATCATTTTTCCTGCT
Source organism: Somniosus microcephalus (assembly GCF_052327205.1). Lineage (NCBI taxonomy): Eukaryota > Metazoa > Chordata > Chondrichthyes > Squaliformes > Somniosidae > Somniosus > Somniosus microcephalus. The sequence continues at coordinate 181,465,224 of NC_140987.1, read as the reverse complement.
TTCTATCCTGTCGCTGACCTTCCCTTTTGGTCTTTCATTCCCTCCACCTTTTCCCAGCCCCTACTTGCTTTAAAATCTATCCCCTTTCCTGTTTTTTTCCAGTTCTGACGTAAGGTCTTTGACCTGAAATGTTAACTCTGTTTCTCTCTCCATGGATGTTGCCTGGCCTGCTGAGTTTTTCCAGCGTTTTCTGTTGTTATTTCGGATTTCCAGCATCCGCAGTATTTTGCTATCATTTTGAGTCTGGTGGGGGTGAGCGGGGGGGTGTGGGGGAAGAGGTGGATGATTACCAAATTCAGCAGTATAAAATTATATCAAAGCATAACATGAACACAGAATGGTACAGCACAGAAGGAGGCCATTTGGCCTATCATGCCTGTGCTGGCTCTTTGTAAGAACTATCCAATTAATCTCACTCAGTGTTCCTTTTAAGCTGCGCGGCCATGCAGTGCTCTGCAGCTCCCGCACAGCCGGCTCACGGCTTTTAAATAGGAAAAACCAGGCATGCACGGCATTTTGAATGGGCTGTGCAGCCCCTTAAAGGTGCCATGCACCCAAAAAAAATTAAAGGGAGGATTCCACTCCCCTGCTGTTTCCCCATAGCCCTGCAAATTTTTCCACTTCAACTATTTATCCAAATCACATTTGAAAGTTATTATTAAATCTGCTTTCACCACCCTTTCAGGCAATACATTCCAGATCCTAACAACTTACTGCATATTCATTTTCCTCATGTCGGCTCTGGTTCTTTTGCCAATTACCTTAAATCTGTGTCCTCCGGTTACCGACCCTTCTGCCACTGGAAACAGTTTCTCCTATTTACTCTATCAAAACCATTCTTGATTTTGAACACTTCTATCAAATCTCCCCTTAACCTTCTCTGCTCTAAGGAGAACAACCCCAGTTTCTCTAGTCTCTCCACATAACTGAAGTCTTTCATCCCGGGTACCATTCTAGTAAATTGACTCTGCATCCTCTCTAAGGCTTTGACATCCTTCCTAAAGTTTGCTGCCCAGAATTGGACACAATACTCCAGCTGGAGCCTAACCAGTGTTTTATAAAGCTTTAGCATAACTTCCTTGCTTTTGTACTCTATTTATAAAGCCAAGGATCTAGTATGCCTTGATGTATGATCTCACCATTCTATTTAGAAATCTTGTATGTTTAGGTGTTGACAATACATTAAGTAAGAAAAGGCAGAACCCATTTCCTGCTTGAGTGGGTTAAGATTTGAACACACTTTTACCAATACCAGTACAGAAAACCGAATGTGTTCAACAAATTAATATCACATCCATCACAATGCTATCATTTATCAATGTGCCTTTATGCATGATTGAGATTGCAGTGTTGCTGAAGAATGAGAGAAATAGGAAATGTTGTGGACCATCCCAGCATCCATAGCACCAATGAAACAGTTCTATTAAATTAACTGAGTCTATAGTTTTATTAGAGCTGGAAGAAAAAATAGCTACAAATCCCACAGCCAGAAAGGCTGCAAAGAGAAAAAAGGAACAGAAAGCAAAGAAAGATATATAAGGAATGTATGAATGCCAGTATTATACTGCACCGAAGTCAGTGTCTACTCAATTTTCACTGTGATGCAGATGAGAGCCATGTTTTAAATGCTTGCTTCCATTGTTCTGAGTTCAGTAAGGCAGAGCTCTGCATATGAGTAATCAAATGCTTGTCAGAATGCTGCTCCTAACCTGCTATTGCCTGTGTGTGCTTCCCATAGTTACCATGAGAATCTGGTCACCCCAATAACTGAAGAAAGGTAGTGACTCAGCGTGTATGACAGCTAGACAAAACAATGAAATCAGTTCAAAGCATGAATAGCCATCCTCTGCGACCCATGTGACGGATGCAGCTACTTTCAGTCATGTTTATGTTTTTACAGCCTTCCGGACTCACTATTGAATTCAACAATTTCAGATCATGACCACCGCTCCCATTTTTTTGGACAGCAGCTGTTGATAATGATTCTGCTAAGTGAGTGGGCAAAAATGTGGCAAATGGAATATAATGTGGAGAAATGTGAAGTTATTCACTTTGGTAAGAAAAATAGAAAAGCAGAGTATTTTTTAAATGGTGAGAGATTGGGAAATGTTGGTTTTCAGAGGGACCTGAGTGTCCTTGCACACAAATCACTGAAAGTTAACATGCAGGTACAGCAAGCAATTAGGAAAGCAAATAGTGTGTTGGCCTTTATTACATGAGCATTTGAGTATAAGAGTAAAGACATCTTACTGCAATTATATAGGGCCCTGGTGAGACCACACCTGGAGTATTGTGTACAGTTTGGTTCCCATACCTAAGGAAGGATATACTTGCCATAGAGGGAGTGCAACAAAGGTTCACCAGACTGATTCCTGGGATGGGGGGGTTGACCTATAAGGAGAGATTGAGTAGACTAGGCCTATATTCTCTCGAGTTTAGAAGAATGAGAGGTGATCTCATTGAAACATGCAACATTCTTACAGGGATTGACAGGGTAGATGCAGGGAGGATGTTTCTCCTGGCTGGTGAGTCTAAAACCAGGGGTCAAAGTCTCAGCTCCAACAACACTCAAGAAGCTCGACACCATTCAGGATAAAGCAGCCCGCTTGATTGGCACTCCATCCACCACCTTTAATATTCACTCCTATTATGTCCGTGTATAATTGAGACACGGACTGCAGGAGTTGATTATAACAAGTCTTTACTGAATGGAGACAATCTGGAAACTGAAACTACAGAAGCCTGCTAGGGCCTTTTATACAGGGGTGGTCACTGCCGGTACTGCAGTCTGAGACCAGTTATTCCCTTAAAGGTACATACACAACAATTCCTCCCCTTTTAGATAAACAGCACATAACATTCATTTAACAACTAAATAATAACTAATTACAATTACAATTACAGTTGCTAGATACATTGGTTGAAGTTAAGCAATTATAAGTTCAGTCTTTGAGGAGGCTTCCTGATTCTGTCTGGATAGCGCCTCTTTGGGATATCAGGTTCTTCTGGCAAGGTTGAGTCGGGATCAATGTCGTTGTTTGGTTCGTCTGCTTCCAATATCACCCATTCTGCGGTAGATGCAATTGGTACTTTGGTTTCATCGCCAGGTGTATCAGATCGTGGTGTGGAGTTGACGTTTTCCAGTGACTCTAAAATCTGGTCAGCATGGCATCTTACAATGCTCTCTCCAACGTCCACGGTATACATTAGAGGTCGTTGCCGTGTACAGATCGTTCCTGGCTGCCATTTCTCTGTGCGGTAGTCCCGGGCCAAAACTGGTTCACCTATCTTAAAACTCCTGGTCGGCCTTTCATTCATATTCTGAAACTGCCTGTTCTCCACATCTCTTCTGACGTTTGGCTTAACCAAATCCAAGCGGCATCGTAGTCTTCGATTGAAGAACATCATGGCTGGAGTTTGGTTGGTAACCGCATGTGTCGCATTCCGGTAGGCAAACAAAAAGTTATCCACATTGTGTTGTAGGGGTATATCTTCATTACACATTGCCTTGATAGCCTTCTTGAATGTTTGAACAAACCTCTCGGCCAATCCATTAGTGGCTGGATGATATGGGGCGGATGTGTAATGCTTAACACCATTGTTCTTTAAGAACCTCCGGAACTCTTCAGACACAAACTGTGGTCCATTGTCAGAGCAAATCTGTTCAGGCAGTCCATTCCTGGCGAATATGGTTCGTAAGACTGTGATAGTTTTTTCTGTGGTGGTTGAGGACATTTTTATTACCTCTGGCCACTTTGAATGTGCATCCACCCCAATTAAAAACATCGAGTCCATAAAGGGAGCAGCAAAATCAATGTGCACCCTTTGCCATGGAGATGAGGGCCACTCCCATGGATGTAGAGGGGCTTGTGGTGGGGTGTTTTGGACCTTCTGGCATCCAGTAGAGCTCTTGGTCATCTCTTCGATTTCTCTATCGATTCCCGGCCACCACACAAATGCTCTGGCTAAGTTCTTCATTTTTACCCCTCCCAGATGACCCTCATGAAGCTCATTGAGCACTCTATCCTTCAATTTGGGTGGAATTACTACTCTGGATCCACACATCAAGGTTCCTCTGCACACTGACAGCTGTTCTCTTCTCAGCGAGAATGCTGGCAGCAGTGGTTCGCCATGTGCTGGCCATCCCTTCACCATTAAACCATAGACCCAGGAGAGTGTCGGGTCATTTCGTGTTTCCTTTTCTATGTTTGCATTCGTCACAGGGAGACATTTGACTATAGTCGAGTGGAATAACTCCACTGGATCCACTGCCAGTTCTTCTTCCACCGTCGGCAACGGTAGGCGCGACAATCCATCAGCATTCCCATGCTGTTTAGTTCCTTTGTACTCGATGTAATATTGGCGTGTCCCTAGGAACAGGGACCACCTCTGTAGCCGTTGTGCTGTCATTATCGGTACGCCCTTCTGAGAGTTAAAAATGGAGACGAGAGGTTGATGATCAGTTAGTAGAGTAAATTTCTGACCGTGCAGGTAGTGATTGAACTTCTTCACCCCCCACACCAGGCTGAGGGCCTCTCTGTCAATCTGGGTGTAGTTACGCTCGGCTGAAGTTAATGAGTGTGACGCAAAAGCTATCGGCCTCTCTGAACCATCAAGGAATTTATGTGACAGTACCGCCCCAATGCCGTAGGGAGACGCATCACATGCCAGTCGTATCGGTAGTGATGGGTTGTAGTGAGCCAATACTTCTCTTGAAGTGATTAGGTCCTTACTCTTCTGAAAGGCCCGCTTACATTCATCGCTCCATTTCCATGCTACTCCCGTTCATAGTAGGGCGTTCAGTGGATGCAGAATTGTGGACAAATTCGGCAAAAATTTATGGTAGTAATTCACCAATCCGAGGAATTACCTCAGTTGCGACACATTTTCAGGCGCTGGAGCCTTAACTACCGCTTCAATTTTGTCAGGGGTCTTATGCAAACCCTCTTCATCAATCATGTGGGGCAGCACGGTGGCATAGTGGTTAGCACTGTTGCCTCACAGCGCCAGGGACCCGGGTTCGAATCCGGCCTCAGGTGACTGTCTGTGTGGAGTTTGCACATTCTCCCCGTGTTTGCGTGGGTTTTCTCCGGGTGCTCCGGTTTCCTCCCACAGTCCAAAGATGTGCGAGTTAGGTTGATTGGCTATGATAAATTGACCCTTAGTGTTAGGGGGATTAAATACGTGGGGTTACGGGGATAGGGTGGGATATGTGTTGGTGTAGGGGTTACAGGGATCGGGTGGGATATGTGTCGGTGCAGGCTCGATGGGCCGAAATGGCCTCTATCTGCACTGTGGGGTTTCTGTGATTCTGTGAATACGATATCTGTTTCTTAAAAAACTCGCACTTGGGGCGATTGACTCGTAGCCCATGTTCACGTAGTCTAGTGAGCACCTGCTCTAGGTTGGCAAGGTGTTCACTGTCATCTTCACCTGTCACTAGGATGTCGTCCAAGTAACACTGAGTCCTCGGATTCCCTTGCAGGACTTGTTCCATCGCTCTTTGCCATATCACCGGAGCTGATGCTACTCCGAATACCAGTCGATTATACTGGTAAAGAGCTTTGTGAGTGTTTATCGTGAGATACTTCCTAGAGGATTCTTCAACCTCCATCTGCAAATATGCTTGTGCTAGGTCAATTTTTGTAAAACGCTTCCCTCCAGACAGTGAGGCGAAGATATCTTCTATCCTTGGAAGAGGATATTGTACTGTGTGAAGGACTGGGTTCACCATCACCTTGAAGTCCCCACAAATGCGAACCTTCCTTGGCTCCTCAGACTTATTGTTTAACGTTTTCTTCATGACAGGAATGATGGGTGTTGCCCACTCGCTCCAGTCTACCTTAGATAACACGCCTGCATTCTCCAGATTCTCCAGCTCTGCCTCGACGGCTGGGCGAATTGCATCTGGTCTTGCTTCGAAAAACTTGGGAATTGCATTCTCCTCTATTTTTATCGAGGCGGTTACGCCTTTAAGAGTGCCCAGTTCTGTTGAAATACCTCTTTGGCGTCAGCTAAGATTGTTGACAATCGTCCAGGAGTGACGTCGTCATCCTTTTTACGAGCCACCGTCAGTGCCTGAATGGAGTGCCAGTCTAAACTTATCTTTCTGATCCATTCACGTCCCAATAACGGTGGTCCACCATCTTGCAGAATGTAGAGATACAATTTCCGTATTTTCTTGCCGTTGTATTCAACAGGCACCCTTATTTTTCCTCTGGGGTATACTTTTTGCCCCGTATACGTCCTCAAGACAATGGATGTCTCTCTCAAGGGTATGTGTGAGAATAGCCGCTCGTAGTCTCGTCGATTCATGACGGTTACAGCTGATCCTGTATCCAATTCCATTTTGACTTGAGACCCTGATATCGTGAGGGTGACCCAAATGGTTCGGTGATCCTCTTTTGCGATTACGTTGTGAAGTTTGAGACAGCTTAGTCTCTTGTTCCCGGATTCACTATCGCTCATCTGGTCTTCGGAACTACTGTCCGTCATCTTTTGTACTTTCCTGTACGGTTCCTTAGTAGCCTTTTTATTGTCGTTGGTCTTCTTCTCAGACCTGCAAACTCGTGCAATGTGTCCCATCTTTCCGCATTGCCTGCATATTTTGTCCTTGGACCAGCAGTCCTTCTGGCCATGGTCTGTTCTGCCGCAGCGATAACATTTTGCAAATCCCCGTGTCATTTCGTGGGTGCCGTATTCCTGTGGCTTTTGTTGTATTTCCGCAGCTCCCCTTGCTGCTGCTTCATACGATACTGCCACGCTGAAAGCCTTATCTAGCGTCAGCTCTTTCTCTGAGAGTAACCTCTTCTGTGTTCCTTCACTCAGGAGTCCACAGACAAATTTGTCCCATAAGGTATCTGCCAGTCCTGCTCCGAACTGGCAGTGCTTTGATAGCTTGCGTAGTTCCGTAAGGAAATCAGCATTGCTCTCATTTTTATGCTGATTTCTCCTGTGGAATTTAAATCTTTCTGCTATCAGCAGCGGTGTAGGATTTAGGTGTTCCTGTAGGATAGCAACAATTTTGTTAAAACTCTTCGCCTTCAGTTTGGCTGGATTAATCAGGTCCCGCAATAGGCCATACGTTCTTGCGCCCATTAAATTTAGCAATACCGATGCCTTTTTCTCATCGGCTATTTCGTTTGCCTCGCAATATACCTCGACTCTTTCAACATACGTGGTCCAGTCTTCTATTGCATTATCGAAGGCAGTGATATCGCCAGTCTTTGGCATCTTGAAAATCTAAGATGGCGCCTCCCGTGCTTTGCCTTCGTCCCCGATGGATCAAAATGGTGCCTCCCGCGCTTTTCCTTCTTCCCCGCCGAGTTAAGATGGCACCTCCCGCGCTTTCCCGCCGCTGCCGCTGCTGCCAACGCTGTTGCTGGCGATTATATTTATTTTACTATCCTGTAATGGCAAAGCCCTATGGTCTTCGCGCCTCCCCGATCGCTGCTACCAACGCCGCTCTCCGCGGTATTTTTATTTTCCTCTCGCGCTTCAATTTTTGCTCCGTTAATTGAAGAACCATTCCCGTCGTGGAGCGGAACCTCTGGGACACTTCCCTCCCTCTTCTTAGGTCCGAACACTGCCCGGCTTCGAAGCACCGGCCGCGCCCTGTGTGCTCCACCCTCTCTCTCTTTGCTTCCTGACTCGCTGCCCGGCCCCGTTGCAGAGCCACCCGATCGAGCTCTAGCTCACCGCAGCCCAGGAAGGATCAGTGCACTACCTGCCACCAGCCCGATTAGCTGGGAAACCACAGACTGGAGAACAAAGCCTGGCTCTCGACAGTCTCTCCTGCACTTTTCAATTCGATGATTTGGAGGGCGGTTGCCCACGGTTGACGCCCGTTTCTCGAGTTCCTTTGGATTATTTTATTTTATTTTTTTTCTTCTGGCTTTGACCTTCAATAACGTCGTCTGAGGTGCTGCCGGGTTGCAGGTAAGTTTGTTTCTTACTCGTCGCCAGTATTATGTCCGTGTATAATTGAGACACGGACTGCAGGAGTTGATTATAACAAGTCTTTACTGAATGGAGACAACCTGGAAACTGAAACTACAGAAGCCTGCTAGGGCCTTTTATACAGGGGTGGTCACTGCCGGTACTGCAGTCTGAGACCAGTTATTCCCTTAAAGGTACATACACAACAACTCCCTCCACCACCGGCGCACTGTGGCTGCAGTGTGTACCATCTACAAGAAACACTGCAGCAACTCGCCAAAGCTCCTTGAACAGCACCTTCCAAACCCGCGACCTCAACCACTTAGAAGGACTAGGGCAGCAGACACATGGGAACATCACCACCTACAAGCTCCCCCTCCAAGCCACACACCATCCTGACTTGGACCTGTATCGCCGTTCCTTCACTGTCGCTGGGCCAAAATCCTGGAACTCCCTTCCTAACAGCATTGTGGGTGTACCTACACCATATGGACTGCAGCGGTTCAAGAAGGCGGCTCATCACTATCTTCTCAAGGGCAATTAGGGATGGGCACTAAATGCAGGCTTAGCCAGCCAGCGACGCCCACATCCCATCAATGAATAAAAAAAAAGAATAAGGGGTCAGCTATTTAGGACTGAGATGAGGAGAAATTTCTTCACTCAGAGGGTGGTGAATCTTTGGAATTCTCTACCCCAGAGGGCTGTGGAGGCTCAGTCGTTGAGTATATTCAAGACAGAGATCGATAGATTTTTGGATATTAAGGGAATCAAGGGATATGGGGATAGTGCAGGTAAGTGGAGTTGAGGTCGAAGCTCAGCTATGATCTTATTGAATGGCGGAGCAGGCTCAAGGGACTGAATGGCCTACTCCTGCTCCTATTTCTTAAGTTCTTATGTTCTGCTATTGCCATTTACACCTCCTCTAGACCCATCCTTTGTTTCTTTACTTGTCCCATTACCACTCCCTTTTGCCTTGCACCATCAACCCTTTTGTTATTTAATCTCGCCTGCTCTCCACCCTATCACAGACCTTCCCTTTTGTTCTTTCCTCCCCTCCCCCCTTTCCCTGCCTCTGCACTTGCTTAAATCCTGTTACATCTCTAACTTTTTACAGTTCTGATGAAAGGTCATCAACCTGAAAAGTTAACTTTGTTTCTCTCTCCAGAGATGCTGCCTGACCTGCTGAGTATTTTCCAGCATTTTCTGTTTTTATTTTACATTTTTACTGCTTGGTAACACCAGCTATGTAGCTGACTAACGACTGGGAATTTCACACGAGATCTGCCGAAGCTCTGGTCATAAGACTACAAGACTTTGTTAAATCGGACAAATTCACACTGGATAAAATAACTAGATTGCGCAGTCCATGTGGCCACAGTCAGACTATTAACTGAACAAATATTTCATATTCCACTATTGCAATTAATGAGTCTGATTACACTGTGGATTTTCACTTTCTATTGCCAACTACAAAGCTTGGGGCAAGGTCTGTGTGAGTGCCAATAGGGTGGACTTGACGGCAATGATGTGGTCAATAATTTCCATGCCTCTGCAGCTGAAATTTCAGGCAAACTAAAATTAATCCTGCTAGCTGCTCATCCACTTAACAGCATTCAGTTAAGGCAACTATAAAGGGAAGGAAAGCTGTTATGCAAAAGCTGAGTACCTTTAATCTAGTACTTGCAGACTCTTCAATGCAATCAATGGCTGCTGCAAGATATTACAGTGCAGTGCATTGTGAGGTCAGAGTGCCCTTAAGGAAATTAAGCAGGGTCAAAGTGTTGCGAACATCCGCAAGGATGCACAATAACATGAAAATAACCCTAAATTGTTTTTTCTGTCGGTTGACATCTGTTTATCATTATCAAAAGAGTTCATCTGAGCTAGCAAGTCAGGTGCTCTCCATGAAAGCAGCCTCGGTCTGGAAAGAGCATTATACTAAATTGCTGCCTGATCCAACAGGCTGTTGTAAGCATCCATCCACATGCAGGGCTGAAAAGCTGGTGTAGTGTGCTGCACAGATGGAATGTCTTAATGAACCTGTTAGAGGGGAGTACGTAGTAATTACTAGCTGATGGTGGTATTCATGCTGATTTCCTAAAAGCAGCTGTAGGAGAGTTTGAGAAGACAGTACTTTCAGAAATGCCTGGAACAGATACTCCATGGGCCTCCAGAACATCTGATACATATGGCACAACAGCCCAAAGAACCACCTTAACAGCCACTGATAGCAGCAAGATTTCTCAACAGTTTTCAAATTTACTAGGATCCTCTTCTTGTCGATAGAAAATACAGCTGCACTCTGGAGTACCAAGGCTGTATCTGGCTTGAACAAAATCCTATTGACTAATGACATTGATCTTGGAGAACAGAGCCAGGAACTGCTGACTCACCTTAGAGTTGCCTCTTGTGAGGGCAGCAAATAGCTCTGGAGACCTATGGAGTATCTGTTCCAGGCATTTCTGAAAGTATTGTTATGCTCCATTCCACAGATAGTATTGTGTTACTCACGGACTCAGCTGAGAATCTAGTGCACTATACACACCATATTGAACAATGGGCTAACCAGTGAAATGTGGTGGAAGGCTCCCCTCAGTACAGTATTATGGTCTTGCAGAGCCCTAGAGGGGAACTCAAAATATTGATTGGGAGATAAAAAGGGCAGCTGTTCCAGTTGTTGATTCATATTGGTACCTAGGGAGGATTGCAAAGCAATAAGAGAAGCACTTGCTGCTGAACCTCCACACCTCCAACTGGTGATAACACTATTCAATGAGGTATTGTATGTGTCCATTCTGTGATCAGAAGGATGGTGGCACTGGACTCACATATTTTTGGTGAGTTGTGTTGCTCACTAATAGGGAGCTCCTGGTACCTGATGTCCAGCTAATGACAACTGGTGACATCATCCGATGTCAGATTCCACATGGACGCTGATGGCACCCAGCTCTACCTCACTACCACCTCTCTTGACCCCCTCTACGGCCTCTGACTTGTCACTCTGTTCGTTCGACATAAGCAGAAATTTCCTCCAACTAAATATTGGGAAGATAGAAGCCATTGTCTTCAAACCCCACCACAAACTCCATTCCCTAGCCACCGACTCTACCCTTCTTCTTGGCCACTGTCTAAGGCTGAACCAGACCATTTGCAACCTTGGTCTCCTATTTGACGCTGAGTTGAGCTTCCGACCCCATATAATCTCCATCAACAAGACTGCTTACTTCCACCTTCGCAACATCACCCATCTCTGTGCCTGCCTCAGCTTATCTGCTGCTGAAACCCTCATACATACCTTTGTTACCTATAGACTCAACTATTCCAATGCTCACCTGGCCGGTCTCCCACCTTACAGCCTCCATAAACTTAAACGTATCCAAATCTCTGCTGCCAGTATCGTAACTCACATCAAGTCCCATTCACCCATCATCCCTGTGCTCACTGACCTACATTGGCTCCCGGTCCGGCTACGCCATGATTTTAATATTCTCATTCTAGTTTTCAAATCCCTCCATGGCCTTACTCCTCCCTAGCTCTGTGACCTCCTCGGGCCCTCCGAGATCTCTGCACTCCTCCAATTCTGGCCTCTTACGCATCCCCAATTTCATCACTCCACCATTGGTGGCTGTGCATTCAGCGACCGAGGTCCTAAGCTCTGGAATTCTGCCCCTAAACCTCTCTGTCTCTCTACCTCTCTCTCCTTCTTTAAGACGCTCCTTAAGACCTACATATTTGATCAAGCTTTTGGTCGTCTACCCATATATCTCCTTATGTGGCTTGGTGTCAAATTTTGTTTGAAAAATCACTCCTGTGAAGTACCTTGGAACATTTTACTACGTTAAAGGTGCTATAAAGGTGAGGTGTCAGCTGTGGCTCAGTTGGTAGCACCCTCGCCTCTGAGTCAGAAGGTTGTGGGTTCAAGTCTGACTCCAGGGACTTGAGCACAAAAAAAAATCTAGGCTGATATTCCAGTACAGTACTGAGGGAAAGCTGTCCTGTTGGAGGTGCCGTCTTTCAGATGAGACTTTAAACAAGGCCCCATCTGCCCTCTCGGGTGAATGTAAAAATATCCGATGGCATTACTTTGAAGAAGAGCAGGGGAGTTATCCCCAGTGTCCTAGTCAATATTTATCCCTCAATCAACATTTATCCCTCAATCAACATCACTAAAACATTGGTCATTATGTAAGAAGTCACACAACACCAGGTTATAGTCCAACAGTTTTATTTGAAATCACAAGCTTTCGGAGCGCTGGTCCTTCGTCAGGTGAAGTGGAGAGATGCATAAAGACACAACTTATATAGTCAGAGAATAATGCCAGATGATTACAGGTAATCTTTCTAACTGCCATTGATCACACCTCGGCAGAGAGATAATCACAGCAATCAAAGGTGTGAATGGTGTCCAAACAGGTCAGTCAGGGAAACATTACATCAAAGAACAATGAGGTGGGGTCACAAGGGGTCAAATGTTGCAGATGCTGGGGTCTGTATGAAAAACAAAAAACAGACAAAAAAACATTTTTTTTGCTGGAAATCACAGCAGGTCCGGCCGCATCTGTGTAGAGAGAACAAGCCAATGACGACTGAAGTCTGGATGACCCTACATCAGGTGGGGTTACATGTACCGTGACATGAACCCAAGATCCCGGTTGAGGCCGTCCTCATGAGTCCACCCCAGTCCAACACCGGCATCTCCACACCATGGCTACTATCGACACCACATTCAAATAAAACTGTTGGACTATAACCTGGTGTTGTGTGACTTCTTACATTTGTCCACCCCAGTCCAACACTGGCATCTCCACACCATGGCTACTATCGACACCACATTCAAATAAAACTGTTGGACTATAACCTGGTGTTGTGTGACTTCTTACATTTGTCCACCCCAGTCCAACACTGGCATCTCCACACCATGGCTACTATCGACAGCACAAACTGCCAGCTCAAAGTAGAGAGGATCTCCAAGAAGATCGCGCATATCGACACAGACATCAAGTTTCTACAGAGATGCAAGAAAGCAGACAAGATCCCGAAAGGACTACAGATCACGAACCACTCAAATTGACCTACAACACAGACTATGCTGAGAGACTCTGCCGTCGTACCTCTCGCACACTCCTCAACCATCTCGTACACCAGCTCTTCAGCAGACGCCGCAACCTCAAAACCGAGATAGAGTCCATGTTCTCAGCCTGTGCTCAGGACACAGCAGACCAGCTACGAGACACCGCCAAACAGACGAGGCAACGGAACTACACTGCCTACATGCACACCAAGAACAGGAAGCTTGAGAAACACAGCATCACCACCAGCAGCAACCAAGACTCCCCCGGTACCATGGTTGAAACCACAGGGAAGTCCATCATCAACTTGTCCGACCACACCCTTCAACCAGACAAAATTGAAGTTCTCAGCCGAGGGCTCAATTTCTGCCCCACCACCAAAATGGACCCCATCGGTCTCGCAGCAGACACAGAGAAATTCATCAGGAGAATGAGGCTCCGGGAATTCTTCCCCAAATCCCAAGATGTCAGCAGCGAACCCAATGAGACAACCAATGATCCAGAACAGCAGACAGAGGGATCCGCAGTGCAGCAACCGAAGAAGAAAGAGTCAAATTGGACCCCTCTGGAGGGTCGCTGCCCTAAGCTTGACATGTATGCTCAAGCTGTCAGGAGATGCATCAACGTCAGATTCATCAACCGCACTCACAAGACAGTCCAGAATGTCACCCGAGCACAACGCAACGCCATCCACGCTCTCAAGACCAACCGCAACATCGTCATCAAACCAGCAGACAAAGGAGGAGCCATCGTCATACAGAACAGAACGGACTATTGCAAAGAAGCATACCGACAACTGGACAACCAGGAACACTACAGACAGTTACCCATAGATCCGACCAAAGAACACACCTGCCAACTCAACAGACTGATCAAGACCTTCGATCCAGACCTTCAAAGCATCCGACGCGCTCTCATCCCACGTACTCCCCGTGTGGGAGACTTCTACTGCCTCCCAAAGATACACAAAGCCAACACACCTGGACATCCTATCATATCAGGCAATGGAACCCTGTGTGAGAACCTCTCTGGATACGTCGAGGGCATCCTTAAACCCATTGTACAGGGAACCCCCAGCTTCTGTCGCAACACTACAGACTTCTTACAGAAACCCAGTACCCACGGACCAGTTGAACCAGGAACACTCCTCGCCACGATGGACGTTTCGGCACACTACACCAGTATCCCCCACAATGACGGCATCGCTGCGACAGCCTCAGTACTCAACACCAACAACAGCCAATCTCCAGACACCATCCTACAACTCATCCGCTTCATCCTTGACCACAATGTCTTCACCTTCGACAACCAGTTCTTTACCCAAACACACGGAACAGCCATGGGGACCAAATTCGCACCCCAATACGCCAACATCTTCATGCACAAGTTCAAGCAAGACTTCTTCGCTGCACAGGACCTCCAACCAATGCTATACACCAGATACATCGACGACATTTTCTTCCTATGGACCCACGGCGAAGAATCACTGAAAAGACTACACGATGACATCAACAAGTTCCATCCCAGCATCAAACTCACCATGGACTATTCCTCAGAATCGGTTTCATTCTTAGACACACGAATCTCCATCAAAGACGGACACCTCAGCACTTCACTCTACCGCAAACCCACAGACAACCTCAGGATGCTCCACTTCTCCAGCTTCCACCCTAACCACGTTAAAGAAGCCATCCCCTATGGACAAGCCCTGTGAATACACAGGATCTGCTCAGACGAGGAGGAACGCGATGGACACCTACAGACACTGAAAGACGCCCTTGTAAGAACAGGATATGATGCTCGACTCGTCGATCGACAGTTCTGACGGGCCACAGCAAAAATTCGCATAGACCTCCTCAGAAGACAAACACGGGACACAACCAACAGAGTACCCTTCGTCGTCCAGTACTTCCCCGGAGCGGAGAAACTACGCCATGTTCTTCGCAGCCTTCAACATGTCATCGATGATGATGAACACCTCACTAAGGACGTCCCCACGCCTCCACTACTCGCCTTCAAACAGCCGCCTAACCTCAAACAGACCATCGTTCGCAGCAAATTACCCAGCTTTCAGGAGAACAGCGACCACGACACCACACAACCCTGACACGGCAACCTCTGCAAGACACGCCAGATCATCAACACAGATACCATCATCACACGTGAGGACACCACCCACCAGGTACATGGTACATACTCATGTGACTCGGCCAACGTTGTCTACCTCATACATTGCAGGAAAGGATGCCCCGGAGCATGGTACATCGGCGAGACCATGCAGACACTGCGACAACGGATGAACGGACACTGTGCAACAATCGCCAGGCAGGAGTGCTCCGTCCCAGTCGGGGAACACTTCAGCAGTCAAGGACATTCAGCCTCCGATCTTTGGGTAAGCATTCTCCAAGGCGGCCTTCGTGACACACGACAACGCAAAATCGTAGAGCAGAAACTGATAGCCAAGTTCCGCACTCATGAGGACGGCCTCAACCGGGATCTTGGGTTCATGTCACGGTACATGTAACCCCACCTGATGTAGGGTCATCCAGACTTGAGTCGTCGTTGGCTTGTTCTCTCTACACAGATGCGGCCGGACCTGCTGTGATTTCCAGCAAAAAAAATGTTTTTTTGTCTGTGTTTTGTTTTTCATACAGACCCCAGCATCTGCAACATTTGACCCCTTGTGACCCCACCTCATTGTTCTTTGATGTAATGTTTTCCTGACTAACCTGTTTGGACACCATTCACACCTTTGATTGCTGTGATTATCTCTCTGCCGAGGTGTGATAAATGGCAGTTAGAAAGATTACCTGTAATCATCTGGCATTATTCTCTGACTATATAAGCTGTGTTTTTATGCATCGCTCCACTTCACCTGACGAAGGACCAGCGCTCCGAAAGCTTGTGATTTCAAATAAAACTGTTGGACTATAACCTGGTGTGTGACTTCTTACATTTGTCCACCCCAGTCCAACACCGGCATCTCCACACCATTGGTCATTATCACATTGCTTTTTGTGGGAGCTTGCTGTGTGCAAATTGGCTGCCACATTTCCTACATTACAACACTGACTACACTTCAAAAAGTACTTAATTGACTATAAAGTGCTTTGGGATGTCCAGTGGTCGTGAAAGGTGCTATATAAATGCAAGTCTTTTATATAAATGCAAGTTGATGTTGTTGAAATCCATGCATCCCACATGTGATCAATGAGTGTCTATCATTTTTTTTGGGGGGGGAGAATGTAAGTAGATTTTTTAATTATTATTTGTTTTCAGGATATGGGTGACACTGTCAAAGTGAGATTTTTGCTGTAATGAAATCTGTTTGTCTTGATCCTGTATTCGTTTTGCACTCATGTATATTACCCTCCCCCACTGTGTATAGTTTCACTTCCTCTTTCCCGACTAACCTGGGAGGTTCCAGGTCTTGGCTCTTGGCTCCGCCCCTGACTTCTCTTACATAAAGATCCCAGGATCTGTATGACTCATTCCTGTGAACCAGTCAGCGTGTTGAGATGTTAGCTCTGATCTTAGTGATTAAAAGCCAACTTGTTTAAGTCTATAACTTCTAGTTTTGTGGTTATTGAAGGCCCATCAATTTTAATCACTAAAGAATACTAGGATGGATCGACTCCTAAAACCAGAGCGTCTGGACTTGGATCCACATTCTGCTGAAACATCAAATCAATTTGGACACTGGCTCAAATGCTTCGAACTCTTCGCGGGGGCCTCATCCGCTAGCGAGGTAGATAAACTGAGTCGACTGACTACTCGCGTAAGTCATCGGATTTATTCGTTCATCCGGGATGCCACCTCTTACACGGAGGCCATCACTATCCTGAAGGCCCAATACCAGAGGCTGGTAAACGAAGTGTACGCCAGACATCTGCTGGCTACACGCAGGCAGCGACCAGAGGAATCAATGGACGATTTCTTACAGGGCCTAAAGGACCTGGTCCGGGACTGTAACTGCAAGGCCGTGATGGCCAATGCGTACTCTGACGAATTGGTCCGCGATTCCTTCATCACGGGCCTCAAATTGAATTATATCCGGCAGAGACTGCTGGAGAAGGAGGTCCTGGACTTAAAAAAGGCAGTGGCCACTGCGCGATCGCTGGACGTGGCCCAGAGAAACTCTGACTCTTATTCTTCCGGCCATGCGGCCCTCACCGCCTCGTGCGCGCCGAGGGGGCCGCCATCTTCGAATCAGCCATCTTCCCCATCCAGGTCTCAGACCAGCTCTACGCCGCCGGAGTCCCCACACAGAAGTTCACCCAGGAGTCCAACTACAGCGGCAATGTCTCGAGGCCCGAAATGCTACTTCTGCGGCCAGGCCAAGCACCCCAGACAACGATGCCCAGCGAAGGACGCTACATGCTTCAAATGTAAGAAAAAGGGGCATTTTAGCAAAGTCTGCAGGGGGAATCCGATTTCCAACTCCGTCACCGCCTCGTGCGTGCTGTGCGGGCCGCCATCTTGGGACCCGCCATCTTTTCCCGACTCAACGGCCGCCCAGGGCCCAACAGTGGCTTCGATCACGGTGGATCAATCCAGGCCACACCCGTTGACAAAATCCATGATGGACATACAGGTAAACGGGAATTTAATGAAATGTTTAATTGACTGTGGGAGTACCGAGAGTTTTATCCACCCTAGCCTGGTACGGCGGCACTCATTAACGGTAACCCCTACACGGAGCAGAATTGCTATGGCTGCTAAGCCCCACACTTCGGACATTTTGGGCTACTGTGTGGTAACACTGACTGTAAAAGGCACGGACTACAAGGATTTTAAACTCCTCGTGATGCCAGAACTCTGTGTTAATGTAATCTTGGGCCTGGACTTCCAGTGCCACCACGAAAGTGTCACGCTAGCATATGGCGGGTCCCAGCCGCCACTCACAGTCTGTGGCCTATCAACCTTAAAAATCAGCCCGCCCTCTTTATTCGCTAATCTCGCTCCGAACTGTAGGCCCATAGCGACCAAAAGTAGACGGTACAGTCTGGAAGACAGACACTTTATCAAGGCGGAAGTGGACAGACTCCTGCGGGAAGGCATTATTGAATGCAGTACCAGCCCGTGGCGTGCCCAAGTAGTCATAGTTAAAAATAGCGAAAAGAAACGGATGGTAATTGACTACAGCCAGACTGTTAATATTTATATCCAGCTGGACGCCTACCCTTTACCCCGCATATCAGAAATGGTCAACCAGATTGCGCAATACCGAGTCTTCTCGACTATCTACCTCAAATCCGCGTATCACCAGCTCCCCATTAGAACGGAGGACCGCCCATACACCGCCTTCGAGGCGAACGGGCGCCTCTACCATTTTCTCAGAGTGCCCTTCGGGGTAACAAATGGGGTCTCGGTCTTCCAATGTGAGATGGACCGCATGGTTGACGAAAATAAACTACAAGCTACCTACCCCTATCTGGACAATGTCACTATCTGCGGGCACAACCAGCAAGACCACGATCTAAATCTTGCGAGATTTTTAAAAACTGCCCTAAAGCTGAATCTAACCTACAACGAAGACAAATGTGTCTTCAACACAACCCATCTCTGTATCCTCGGCTGTGTGGTGGAAGATGGGGTAATTGGATCGGACCCTGACCGATTACGCCCCCTAAAGGAACTGCCCCTGCCACACAATCCCAAAGCTTTAAAAAGGTGCCTGGGATTTTTTTCGTATTATGCCCAATGGGTGCCCAATTACTCTGATAAGGCCCGACCCCTCATTAAATCGACGTCCTTCCCACTATCAGCTGAAGCTCGGGAGGCTTTCACCAGTATTAAACAGGGCATTGAAAGGGCTGCAGTGTGTGCAGTGGACGAATGCCTTCCCTTTCAAGTCGAAAGCGATGCGTCAGACTTTGCCTTAGCTGCGACCCTCAATCAGGCTGGGAGACCTGTGGCCGCCTTCTCCTGAACCCTTCAGGGACCTGAAATCAGGCACTCTTCTGTCGAGAAGGAGGCACAGGCTATAGTGGAGGCAGTGCGGCACTGGAGACACTACCTAGCCGGCAAACGTTTCACCCTGCTCACCGCCCAGCGGTCGATGGCTTTCATGTTTAATAACAAACAAAGGGGGAAAATCAAGAATGACAAAATACTCAGGTGGAGGATCGAACTATCCACGTTCAACTATGATATTATGTACAGGCCGGGAGCCCTTAATGAACCCCCAGACGCCCTATCGCGGGGAATGTGTGCCAGCACTCATACGGACAAATTACAGGGTCTCCACAACGACCTCTGTCACCCAGGGGTCACCCGACTATACCATTTTATAAAGTCCCGCAATCTGCCCCACTCCATCGAGGAGGTCAGGGCAATGACCAGAGCCTGCCGCATCTGTGCGGAATGCAAGCCTCATTTCTACAGGCCTGACCATGCACACCTCATCAAAGCCACACGGCCATTCGAGCGCCTAAGTCTGGACTTCAAGGGACCCCTTTCCTCTGCCGACCGTAACGTATACTTCCTCAATATAATTGATGAATATTCCCGCTTCCCCTTTGCCATTCTCTGCCCAGACATGACCAGTGCCACGGTCATCAAGTGTCTCTGTAATCTATTCTGCATGTTTGGCATGCCGAACTACATACACAGCGATAGGGGGACGTCATTCATGAGTGACGAGCTGCGCCAGTTCTTGCTCTCGAAGGGGATAGCCACTAGCAGAACCACTAGCTACAACCCCTGGGGTAATGGGCAAGTGGAAAGGGAGAATGCTACTGTTTGGAAGGCTGTCACGTTAGCCTTAAAGTCAAAAGGCCTTCCGACCTCCCGCTGGCAGGAAGTCCTCCCAGACGTGCTCCACTCCATAAGGTCTCTGTTATGTACTGCCACTAACGCTACCCCTCACGAAAAGATGTTAGTTTTCCCCCGGAAATCCACCTCAGGCATATCTCTACCCGTGTGGCTGACGTCTCCGGGGACAGTACTATTGCGGAAGCACGTGAGAGGCCATAAAACGGACCCCCTTGTGGAAAAGGTACAGCTCCTCCATGCAAACCCTCAGTACGCCTATATCGAATACTCTGACGGGCGAGAGGACACTGTTTCCATAAAAGACCTCGCTCCCTCGGGGAGCGGAGAGAACGATGGGAGACTACCCGATGAAGACCTACACTACAAAGAGACAGGACGCCCAGAGGTATCAATACCCAACTTTAACCTGGAGGACACTGCAGATAACCTGGAAGACACTGCGGAGGCCCGGACAGCGGAGGAACCAGAATCCACTCCCCTAGAGGCACCCCAACTGGCTTTGCGCCGATCACTGAGAACTGCAAAACCTCCTGACAGACTCACTTATACCAACTTTTAAGAAACATCACCCCGATGGACTAAATCTATAGAAGGGGTGAATGTAATGAAATCTGTTTGTCTTGATCCTGCATTCATTTTGCACTCATGTATATTACCCTCCCCCACTGTGTATAGTTTCACTTCCTCTTTCCCGACTAACCTGGGAGGTTCCAGGTCTTGGATCTTGGCTCTGCCCCTGACTTCTCTTACATAAAGATCCCAGGATCTGTATGACTCATTCCTGTGAACCAGTCGGCGTGTTGAGATGTTAGCTCTGATCTTAGTGATTAAAAGCCAACTTGTTTAAGTCTATAACTTCTAGTTTTGTGGTTATTGAAGGCCCATCATTTGCATTGCCCCAACTCTAACGCCAGCAGGTCAGTGGTGCAAGCTATGGCTATGTGCACCAGAACCCGCCCCTCGTCAATTTTCAAAGCCAATATTCCTTCACTTGTCTAGTAGGGGGAAATAAACAGAATCGAGAAAGTGGAAATCCAAATGTTGGAGGCACAACATTGATGGTGCATGTTTAGAGGTTCTGGGAGCATGCTCCCTAGAAACATATTTCTATTAAAAATGATGCATTCTAGTTGATTTTGATCAATTTAATACCTCACAATTGATGCATTTTAGATTTTTTAAAGATGTGACATTTGGATTTTCAGTAGACCAACTAAAATATCTTACTCAATAATAATTCTCCCATATCCAACCCACCATACCTCCTCAGTTCACAAAGACATTCTACCTTCATATGACCCAGTTCATAAATACCATACACCCCATCCAACTCTTCACCCTTTCAGAGAGACACACTCTTCTCCTTCTCCCTTGATGTTTGAATCTGGAACTCTTCTCCCCCTCCAACCTAATTAAGGTAGTACTTTTCTTCCACTCTCTTTCATTTGAGATAGTACTATTCACTCCCTTCTCAGAGTTCTTCTTGGCACTCTTCATCTCCCATCCAGTTCATGCACTTAGCCTCTCCAATCTCTCTCAGTTTCTGCTGGCACTCTCCCCTTAATTACCTACCATTTCCTCCTTCTCTGTATTGCCATCCTTTTACCTCCCTCTTCATTGTCATCAATTTCCCTCTCCATTTCCATCCACTTTTCCCTGTTCACTGCAATCCACTCCCCTCCCTATCCAGTTCCCCCTTGCTATACATTATGCACCCTTCCTTCACCATACGTGCTGCCACCTCTCCTTGCCAGTATTTGCCCTTCCCTTGCCAAGCATTCTTCAACCCCCCATCCCCTTGCCAAGCATTTGGACTCTTGCCCTCACCTTGCAATCTTCCCAATCCCTTTCCCTGCCCATGCACTCTGCCTCCTTAACAACAACAATAGGAGCTACAGTACTTGCATTAATATAGTGCCTTTAACATAGAAAAATATCCAGGGTGCCTCACAGAGGCAGAATGGAAAAAATGAGCACCAAGCCAAAAGGAAAGATATTAGGAGGGGTGACAAAAGCTTGGTTGGAAAAGTGGATTTTAAAGAGAGTCTTAAAGGAGATGAGGGAGGTGGAGTTAGAAGAGAATCCCAGAAAATGGAAAGTAAGCAGCTGAAGGGATGAGCAAATGCATAAGACGCCAGAGTCAGAGAAATGAAGAGGTCAGGGCAGCACTGGAGAAGGTCATAAAGATAGGGAGGTATGAGGCCATGAACAGATTTAAACGTGAAGATGAGAATTTAAAGTTGAAACTTTAGGGAACCAGAAGCCAGTGTAGATCAGTGAGGATGTAGGTGCTGGGCAAGCAGGATGGTGCCAGATAGGACACAGGGAGAAAAATTGGATCAGCTGAAGTTTAAGGAGAGTGGAGGATAAGAGGCCAGATAGGTGAGCATTGGAATAGTCAAGCTTGGAGGTGACAAAGGCTTAAATCAAAGTTTCAGCAGCAGATGGGCTGAGGTAGGGCAGGAGGAGGGCAATGTTACAATCTTTGTGATGAAGAGGATAGGGGGTTGGAACTCAGTTCGGGGTCAATTAGGGCACGGAGGTTGTGAACGGTCTGGTTCAGCTTGAGACAGTGACCAGGGAGGGGGATGGAATCAGTGACAAGGGTACAGAATTTGTGGCAGGGGCCAAAGACAATAACTTTGATCTTCCCAATGTTTAGCTGGAGGAGCTTACAGCTCATCCAAGACTAGATGTTGGACAACCATTCTAACATCACAGATGCAGTAGAGGGGTCTAAAGAGGTGACGGAGAGGTAGAGTTTAGTATCATTGGTGTACATGTGGAAGTTGACCCCATGTCTGCAGATGATGTCACCAAGGGCAGCATATAGATGAGGGAGATCCTTGGGGATCTCCTGAAGTGATGGTACAGGGGTGGGGAGAGAAATCATTGATAGAGATGCTCTGGTTATGACCAGAAAAGTAACAGTAGAGCCAAGCTAGATAATGGAAGAGAGGTATTCTTCTCCCTTCCACTCCTTTCCATTCTCTTCCCCTTCCATGCATCTTGCCACCTCCCCTACCTTTGCCATATGTCTTGGCCTCCTTTGATATGAATTCTCCACCCTCCCCTTCCCTTCCCGTGCATTCTCTTATCTCCTCTCACATCCCCTTGGTATCCATTTCCCACTCCTATCCTGCATCTAGCTGAGTCCATTGGCTAATCCACCAGATAGTTCCCACTCCTCTTTGCTCCCAGCACCAATGGCCCAGATTGGCACCTCTGCATACAGGAGATGAGAACTTCTGTTCTCACACAAGTTTTGGCCTACGCAATACAAAGGTGGCAATCTGAGCCATTGTGCTGAAAGTGCACAGAATGGAGCAGGATCTGTCTGGTGCAATAGCCACTAGGCTCAGGATGAGTGGGACAGAGTGGGCCCAACTACTCTGATTTGTGGCAGCAAATGTTGGCCTGCTGACCAGGCTCCCAAAACACTGATGTCTGATTGGCCTTCATTGCAAAAGGATTTGAGTACAGGAGTAAGGATGTCTTGCTACAGTTGTTCAGGGCCTTGGTGAGACCACACCTGGAGCACTGTGTGCAGTTTTGGTTTCCTTACCTAAGAAAGGATATACTTGTCTTAGAGGAAGTGCAGTGAAGGTTCACCAGACTGATTCCTGGGATGGCAGGACTGTCGAATGAGGAGAGATTGGATCAACTAGGCCTGTATTCACTAGAGTTTAAAAGAATGAGAGGGGATCTCGTGGAAACGTATAAAACTCTGACAGGGCTAGACAGACTGGATGTAGGGAGGATTTTTCCCCTGGCTGGGGGGTTTAGAACGAGGGGTCACAGTCTCAGGATATGGAGTAAGACATTTGGGACTGAGATGAGGAGAAATTTCTTCACTCAGAGGATGGTGAACCTGTGGCATTCTCTACCACAGACAGCTGTGGAGGCCAAGTCACTGAATATATTTAAGAAGGAGATAGGTAGATTTCTAAACACAAAAGGCATCAAGGGGTATGGGGAGAGCGCAGGAATATGGTATTGAGATAGAGGATCAGCCATGATCATATTGAATGGCGGAGCAGGCTTGAAGGGCTGAATGGCCTACTCCTGCTCCTATTTTTCTATGTTTCTAGTTTCTAACAGGACTTCCCTACTTTTATAATCCATTCCTTTTGCAATAAAGGCCAACACTTGTAGGTGGTTTGCCTTGGTGGTTCGAATCACCTCTCCTACTTAGTTCTAGACAACAGGAATTATGCTGAACAGGATTGGAACACAGACAAGCTTTTCGGACTCAACTGTACACACCCGCCTCCAGTACGTAAAATGCCTGGTGGCGTAAAACAAACAGTACAACAATACAACTTGGCCCATCGAACAGGCCCCTGTCTCATATTAAGATGCCTAAAATCACACTGTGTTTCTATACAGAGTATAACATGGACTTGTCCCACAAACCCCGGGACATACACTATATAATATACACACAGAACCGCCCCACTAAGCCCCTCTGGATTGGTTGGGACACACAACACCCCCTCACACAGTACCAGTGGTCTTAAGGATGCGTGGGCTTGGACAATGCTCACCCCGATTGTCCATTTCCTTGCTCGCTGCTTCCCTGTGTAGAGCGTGTCTCCTGGTTCCGTATCGCCAATGCAGTATCCAAGTCCCAGTTTCGAGGTTCGTTCCTACAGTCGAAGAGCAAGGCGAGGCTCTTGTCACTCATGGTGGTTTCTTCTCTTTGCCTCGGTTCTTGGTTCAGAGATAAGGGCACACGAAGGCAAGAGCAAGCGAGAGAGAGCGAGAATGGCCAAAGCTGCTCTCTCTTATACCCTAAAAGTTCATTAAGGTCTGTGTATTGCAGTGATGTCTTTTTAATCACCCTTCTTTGTCTGGTTTCCCGCCTTTCGGGGCTATCCCATCTCGGTGCTGGTGTTATTGACAGATGATGGGCCGCACTTCTCACCCGATCCTGGGTTAAGTGGTTTCCCATTAATTTACAATGGCCCTCCATCTTCTTCCCATTGTTTCCCAGAGAACTCTGTCTGCTCAGACATTCTCCCATAATCAGTTTGTCGGCCTGGCTGGAATCAAGGGGAAAACTCTCCATTGGTTGGAATCATACCTAGCACAAAGGAAGTTGGCTTTGGTTGTTGGAGGTCATTCATCTCAATCACATGACATCACTGCAGGAGTTCCTCAGGGCAGTGTCCTAGGCCCAACCATCTTCAGCTGTTTCATCAATGACCTTCCCTCCATCATAAGGTCAGAAGTGGGGATGTTTGCTGATGATTGCACACTGTTCAGCACCATTCGAGACTCGTCAGATACTGACGCAGTCCGTCTCCATATGCAGCAAGACCTGGACAACATTCAGACTTGGGCTGACAAGTGGCAAGTAACATTCGCACCACACAAGTGCCAGGCAATGACCATCTCCAACAAGCGAGACTCTAACCATCTCCCCTTGACATTCAATGGCATTACCATCGCTGAATCCCCCACTATCAACATCCTGGGGGTTACCATTGATCAGAAACTGAACTGGACCAGCCATATAAATACTGTGGCTACAAGAGCAGGCCAGAGGCTGGGAATTCTGCGGCGAGTGTCTTACCTCCTGACTCCCCAAAGGCTTTCCACCATCTACAAGGCACAAGTCAGGAGTGTGATGGAATACTCTCCACTTGCCTGGATGAGTGCAGCTCCAACAACACTCAAGAAGCTCGACACCATTCAGGATAAAGCAGCCCGCTTGATTGGCACTCCATCCACCACCTTCAACATTCACTCCCTCCACCACCGGCGCACTGGCTGCAGTGTGTACCATCTACAAGATGCACTGCAGCAACTCGCCAAAGCTCCTTCAACAGCACCTTCCAAACCCGCGACCTCTACCACTTAGAAGGACAAGGGCAGCAGACGCATGGGAGCATCACCACCTACAAGTTCCCCTCCAAGCCACACACCATCCTGACTTGGACCTGTATCGCCGTTCCTTCACTGTCGCTGGGCCAAAATCCTGGAACTCCCTTCCTAACAGCATTGTGGGTGTACCTACACCATATGGACTGCAGCGGTTCAAGAAGGCGGCTCACCACCATCTTCTCAAGGGCAATTAGGGATGGGCACTAAATGCAGGCCTAGCCAGCGACGCCCACATCCCATCAGTGAATAAAAAAAAAATCACCTGTCCATCACGAACACCTGGGCCCCTCCCATCTTCTCCAAACAGGCTGCTGGTCAATCAGCAGTAACAATCATGCAAAATGTCCAATACAAAAAAAAATCCTTGGGGCCTGCGCTGATGCTTACAACTCCATTTATCTTTCTAATTACTTGCTGTACCTGCATGCTAACTTTTTGTGATTCATGTACAAGGACCCCCAGATCCCTCTGTACCTCAGCATTTTGTAATCTCTCCCCATTTAAATAATAATTTGCTTTTTTATTTTTCCTACCAAAGTAGATAACCTCGCATTTTCCCACATTATACTCCATAGTCTTATCTTAAACCTCTTGCAATAGTTTATGATGGGATTAGTTTATCTATACAGAAATTTTGTTAAGACTGTAAGTTTATGATTTTTAGATCACTCATAGAGATAGATCATTTCATTATTTTGGTGATTTGTTATGCTCGCTAAGGTGTGGGGCACTCAGAGACGTTAAGCATTCCCAGGTCAGGCATAGCAAAGTCAATTACAGAGTAATGTTCCCTCTACAGTTTCCCAACAATCTCCTTTAATCCCAATCTCAGAGGACCCCCGCAAACCCAGTACCAGCCATTTTATGTCTCCTCTGTATGTGATTCACAATTTATGCCAAATTATCGTCAGATCACGGGGCGGTGAGGCGTCAGATCGCGGGACAGTGAGGCGTTAGATCGCGGGGCGGTGAGGCGTCAGATCGCGGGACGGTGAGGCGTCAGATCGCGCGGCGGTGAGGCGTCAGATCACGCGGCAGCGAGGCATCAGATCGCGGGGCGGTGAGGCGTCAGATCGCGGGGCGGCGAGGCGTCAGATCGCGGGGTGGTGAGGCGTCAGATCGCGGGGTGGTGAGGCGTCAGATCGCGGGGTGGTAATGCGTCAGATCGCGGGGCGGCGAGGCGTCAGATCGCGGGGTGGTGAGGCGTCAGATCGCGGGGTGGTGAGGCGTCAGATCGCGGGGTGGTAATGCGTCAGATCGCGGGGCGGTGAGGCGTCAGATCGCGGGATGGTGAGGCATCAGATCGCGCGGCGGTGAGGCGTCAGATCGCGCGGCAGTGAGGCGTCAGATCGCGGGGCGGTGAGGCGTCAGATCGCGGGGTGGTAAGGCATCAGATCACGGGGCGGTGAGGCATCAGATCGCAGGACGGTGAGGCGTCAGATCGCGCGGCGGTGAGGCGTCAGATCGCGCGGCAGTGAGGTGTCAGATCGCGGGGCGGTGAGGCGTCAGATCGCGGGGCGGCGAGGCGTCAGATCGCGGGGCGGTGAGGCGTCAGATCGCGGAGTGGTAAGTCGTCAGATCGCGGGGCAGTGAGGCGTCAGATCGTGGGATGGGGGGGTCATCATCTCGGGGCGGGGCGGGGCGGGGGGATCATCAGATTGTCTCTCCAGTCTTAGGCAGTCCCTCGGGAACCGAGGATGACTTGCTTCCACATTAAAAATGGGTTCTCAGGTGACTGATGAGTCCAATGCGGGACCTACAGTCTCTGTCACAGGTGGGGCAGATGGTGGTTGAGTCCATGTCTCTCAGAGATGCCGTAATTGTGACCATCTTCAAAAAAGGTGACAAGTCCGATTGCGGTAATTACAGAGGAGTTTCCCTGCTGTCTGCCACAAGGAAAGTCATCGCAAGAATCCGCCTCAATCGCCTTCTCCCAGTGGCTGAAGAGCTCCTCCCAGAGTCGCAATGCGGATTCCGCCCACTAAGGGGCACAATGGACATGGTCTTCACCGCACGTCAATTACAAGAGAAATGCAGGGAACAGCACCAACCGCTGTACATGGCCTTCTTTGATCTCACAAAGGCCTTCGACACTGTCAACTGTGAGGGATTATGGAGTGTCCTCCTCAAATTCGGCTGCCCTCAAAAGTTTGTCACCATCCTCCGTCTACTTCACGACAACATGCAAGCTGTGATCCTGACCAACGGTTCCACCACAGACCCAATCCACGTACGAACCGGGGTCAAGCAAGGCTGTGTCATCGCACCAACACTCTTCATCAGATTGTGGGGGGGCGGGATCAGCTGTAATCAGCATAAAGTTTGCTTGAGGGGCCGGGGGATCCTTTCTTGTCTCTGGCTCACAAGCTGTGCTCTAAAAAGCACTTACCTTCTGCAGCCAGCTACTCCCATCTCCATTTAGCTGCTGGGTTTCCCGAACCATAAATCAGACTTCTAACTGCACTGTGGGAACCTGATTTAAATATTATAATGAAGTGTCCCAGATGGGACATAGACAGGCCACATAACCCGCTGTAAAATTAGCGGCAGGCAGATATGTGGCAGGTTGGGTTCATGTTTCACTCCCCCGACCCCCGACCCTCTCCTGCCCATCATGGGGGAATTAATATTGACCCCATTGAGTCGGATTATAAGAACATAAGAAGTAGGAGCAGGAGTAGGCCATACAGCCCCTCAAGCCTGCTCCACCATTCAGTAAGATCATGGCTGACTTCCTATGTCATATCCACTTTTTGTCCTATCCCCATATCCCTTGATTCCCTTCGTACTCAAATATCTATCGATCTCATTCTTAAATATACTCAATCATTCAGCATCCACAGCCCTCTGGGGTAGAGAATTTCAAAGATTCGCAACCCTCTGAGTGAAGAAATTTCTCCTCATCTCAGTCCTAAATGCCCGATCCCTTATTCTGAGACTATGAGCCCTAGTTCTAGACACTCCAGCTAGGGGAAACAACCTCTCAGCATCTACCCTGTCAAGCCCCTAAGAATTTTATATGTTTCAATGAGATCACCTCTCATTCTTCTGAACTCCAGAGAGTATAGGCCCATTCTATTCAATCTCTCCTCATAGGACAACCGTCTCATACCAGGAATCAATCTAGTGAACCTTCGTTGCACCGCCCCCCCCCCCACAAGACAAGTTTATCCTTCCTTAGCTAAGGAGACCAAAACTGTACACAATACTCCAGGTATGATCTCACCAAAGCCCTGTACAATTGTAGCAAGACTTCCTTACTTTTGTACTCCAAACCCTTGCAATAAAGGCCAACATACCATTTGTCTTCTTAATTGCTTGCTGTACCTGCATGTTAACTTTCTGTGAGTCGTGTACAAGGACCCCCAAATCCTGCTGAATACCAACATTTACTAGTCTCTCACCTTTTAAAAAATATTCTGCTTTTCCATTCTTCCTACTTAAGTGGATAATTTCACACTTCCCCACATTATACTCCATCTACCACATTCTTGCCCACTCATTTACCCTACCTATCTCCCTTTGCAGCTTCTTTGGATCCTCCTTACAGCTTACTTTCCCACCTAACTTTATATTGTCAGCAAACTTGGATATATTACATTTGGTCTCTGTTGTGTATGTAATATGTGTGCTACTTTGAACCTATGGACAGGACTGCACTACTTGTTGGGCGTAGTGATACGCAGTACCACTCCTGGCCATAGGGGTATAAATAGTACTGTGGGTACTGATCCCCCTCAGTTCCCGCCTGTGGGCATGAAGTAAAGACCTATGTATAGTCCCTACCTCCAACCAGTAAAGACCTGTTTGAGTTATACGTTTAAGTCTTTGTGTTAATTGTTCAATACAATACACATACTTAACACTGGCGACGAGTCGGTTCGAACCCTGCGGCA
This sequence comes from Somniosus microcephalus, assembly GCF_052327205.1. Classification (NCBI taxonomy): domain Eukaryota; kingdom Metazoa; phylum Chordata; class Chondrichthyes; order Squaliformes; family Somniosidae; genus Somniosus; species Somniosus microcephalus. Next base: position 181,435,655 of record NC_140987.1, on the reverse strand, counting down.
GTTATTCCACAGCGGCTTCGTCCAAAGACAGGACGTTGAAGAGAGGTTCCAATCCTCAACACCCCACTGAAAACTGAAGGGCAGCAGAAATCCTGACAGCTTCCAGCGACTGGAAGCGACAGGCATTAGGACCCTGAAGCCTCCATAACCTCGTGGGTAAGCCAGAGCCTGGGAGGGCGCGAGTGGGTAAGCCAGAGCCCGGGAGGGAGCGAGCAAGAGCCGCCGAGCGGGTGAGCCAGAGGCCGGGAGCCGCTTCAAGCGGGAGGCGCTTAGCGGGCCAGCGATCGCACCGGTGATAAGGGCTGAGAACCGTTTCGGGCGGGCGGCGCACCAGCGATCGCACAGGAGATAAGAGCCGCAGTCGGGCTGAAAGTCAGCGATGAGAAGCGCGGGAAAACCGCCATTGAAGTGGGCGGGGAGAGCGAGAAGCGCGGGAAAGCCGCCATTTTTCACGGGAAAACCGCTGGGGAAGAAGGCAGAAGCGGGAAAACCGCCATTTTGTGGGCGGAGGACGACGGCAAGAGCGGGAAGCCGCCATCTTGGATAACAGTAAAAAAAAAAATCTGAGAAATTGCAAATCTGATAAAGTACTACAATGCCTAAACACGGGAATATTAGCAACTTTGATAGTGACATCGAAGATTGGGCCATATATGTTGAAAGAGTAAAAAATTATTGTAAGGCCAATAAAATTCGTGAGGCTGATAAAGCACTAACATTATTAAATTTAATGGGTGCGAAGACATACGGGCAATTGAAACACCTGTTATCACCAGATGAACCGGCGGATAAGACGTTCGATGAGATTGTTACTGTCCTGAAAGATCATCTAAACCCCACGCCGCTGATGCTAGCGGAACGATTTAAATTTTACGACAGAAGGCAGCTACAGCATGAAAGCAATGCTGATTATTTGCTGGAATTGCGTAAATTAGCGAAATATTGCCAGTTTGGAACGGGACTGACAGAGGCACTTCGAGACAAATTTGTGTGTGGTTTATTTAAACAGGATACACAAAAGCGACTGCTCGAGGAGAATGAGCTGACGCTTGAGAAGGCGGTCACTATGGCAGCAGCACACGAAGCCGCAGCGAGAGGCATGGCAGTAATGCAGCTACGGTCACCGGAGCTCAGTGCACACAAATTGGGTGTGAGTTCTGGCAAATGTTATCGTTGTGGAAAGACAACGCATGATCAGAACCAGTGTTGGTTTAAAAACCAAGAATGTAGAACTTGTGGTAGGCTTGGACATATAGCTAGAGTATGCAGGTCAGGGAAGAAGACCAGCAACAAGAAGTCACCGCAAGGAAAATACGCAAAGGTACACAAGGTGACTGAACAGGAGTCCGATTCAGACGCTAGCAGTAATGAACTGGCTAGCTTAAGCTGTAATGAACTGGCTAGCTTAAGAGTACTCAACGCTGGTAAGGGTGCAGACCTCCAGACAATTTGGGTCACTCTTCAGATAGAAGGAGTCCAAGTAAAACTGGAATTGGACACTGGATCGGCATTGACGGTCATAAATAAGAAAGATTACGGAAAGTTATTCCAACATATTCCCCTACAGGATACGGGGATTATATTGAAAACATACACGGGGCAAAGAGTGTACCCCATTGGGAAAATAGAGGTTGCAGTGGTCCACAAGGGCGAAGACAGCCAAATAATGGACTTATATGTGATATCTGAAGGAGGTTCTCCACTACTAGGACGGGAGTGGATTAGGAAAATGAATATGGACTGGCATTTCCTACAAACAATAACGAGTGAGAACTCGGTGAAGATAGTCGGCCCAGACTCTGGAACGGATGATGGTAAGCCCAACTCAGGTGCAAAAGACAAAGTTTCAGCACAGAATTCCACTGAGCAACAACAACATAGTTTAACTGTGGATTCTGAGTCTGGCAAGTCTACTGATGTGCCCATTTCTGAGGGACACCGGGCTCGAACTCAACTCCATTTCAAACTACAACAGCAATTAGAACAAATGCTTCGCCGTTGTGAGCAAGAGTTGAATGCAACGAAAGAGTTCTTTGATATAGAGTTGGAGAATCTGGAAAGACAACAGAAGCAGCTGATGGAGAAAATGGAGCAGGAGCACACAAAACGTCTGATGTCAGAGGAGTTAACGGTCAGCCAACTCCTGCATATGCTGAAGGACAGGACTCTGAAATGGGAAAAACTTGAACACGAACTTCAATATTCAAACGAAAGGGGTTCAGAGCTCTCAAAGGTTATTGGAAGAGCTGAGGTGGCAACACAGACTGAGATGACTGCAACAGAGCAGCCCTTGGATGCCAAAAGTACGCTGACTCACGTCAACGTAGAACAACAGACCGCTGAAACAGCTGCTCCGGTAGAGGGATTGAATAGTCCGATCAATCAATCTCCAAAAGAAGTTGAAGTAGTAAAATCTCAAATGAGGTCATTAGTAAACGACTTGCTGAAAGCCCAGAAAAAGCTGGATGAAGAGGTACGCATGAAGAAGTCTCTTCAGGAAAGATGCCTGGACTTGGAACAAAAGCTGGCTAACGCCCAGCTGGGTATGGAGGAAATAGAAGACCCTCTCGCTGGCCTAGATCAGGACGACACCGAATATTACTATGTCCTGTCCTGCCCAACTTGTAACTTCGACTCCCACCATACAGAAATCATGGAGGAGCACCGAAAGTCTACGGAACATCGGGAGAAGGTGGCTCTACTACGGAAAAAGGAGGAAGAGAAGGAGGAACTGCGCATGCAGCTGGCAGCTGTGGCAGCTGACAATGGAGCCCAGAGAGTCTCCAAGAAGCAGAAAAGGAAAAGTAAAAACAGAAGATGACCCATCTGAACCATTATCACCTCTACCAGATCACACACGTGGTCCCTCCGAACGGAGCCAATTCAGTTCGGAAGTTCAAACTGTTAAATCCATGGAAGGACTATTGAATGAGTCACTCCAGCAACGTGAACCGACTACACCACAGAGATTGAATCTGTGAACTGTTTTCCGCAGAGACTGAATCTGTGATCTGTTTTGACATGAAGTTATCTATGTATCTATGTTATTCTGTTATGTAAACCTGAAGTTATATATGTATATATGTTATTACGTTATGTTAAATGGGGAGATGACTGTAAAGCTAGGAAGGGAGGAATGTTGTGTATGTAATATGTGTGCTACTTTGAACCTATGGACAGGACTGCACTACTTGTTGGGCGTAGTGATACGCAGTACCACTCCTGGCCATAGGGGTATAAATAGTACTGTGGGTACTGATCCCCCTCAGTTCCCGCCTGTGGGCATGAAGTAAAGACCTATGTATAGTCCCTACCTCCAACCAGTAAAGACCTGTTTGAGTTATACGTTTAAGTCTTTGTGTTAATTGTTCAATACAATACACATACTTAACAGTCTCCTCATCTAAGTCATTGATATAGATTGTAAATAGCTGAGGCCCAAGCACTGATCCTTGTGATACCCCACTAGTTACAGCCTGCCAACCCCAAAATTACCCGTTCATTCCTTCTCTCTGTTTTCTGTCCATTAACCAATCCTCAATCCATGCTAATATATTACCCCTAATCCCATGATCTTAATCTTGTGTAACAACTTCTTGTGTGGCACCTTATCGAATGTCTTCTGAAAATCCAAACAAACCACATCCACTGGTTCCGCCTGTCAGTTACACCCTCAAAAAAACACTGATAAAGTAGTGTTGACTCTGCCGAATCATATTATGGTTTTCTAAGTGCCCTGTTACCACATCCCTAATAATAGATTCTAGTATTTTCCCTACTACTGATGTCAGGCTAACTCACCTGTAGTTCCCCGTTTTCTCTCTCCCTCCTTTCTTGAATAGCGGGGTTACATTTGCTACTTTCCAATCCACGGGGACCGTTCTAGAACCTAGGGAATTCTGAAAGATCAAAACCAATGCATCCTCTATCTATGTAGCCACCTCTTTTAAAATCCTAGGATGTAGACCATCAGATCTAGTAGATTTGTTGGCTTTTAGTCCCTTCTATTATGTCTTCTATGTCACTAAATGGGCTTCAATTTATAATCTATTTCATCCGCTCTAAGATGTCAAAAGCTATGTGCTACATGCTGTTATAATATGACCCACATTTGAATCCATTTGTTGGTGTATTTGTCAATGGCTTTTGGATGCAAAGACATACCAAGCAAAATGACAAATTTGTGAGTAGTTGCATAGTGTACCCTCTACTCCATGGTTTTGTCATGATTTGGCCATCAGGCTATACAGAGGGGAAAACTGCAGCAAAAAGAGGATGGGGGAGAAATTCAGTGGGCTGCGCCACCAGTTAGCGCCTAAAGAGGGCACTCAGTGGCTTTCGCGCCGCTGGCCACGCCTCCCGCGATATTTAGCTGGGGCGCTAATGGCAGCGTTAGCCTGTTGCGCTGCGCCGCCACCGATGACGTCATTGGTGTGCGCAGTGCCCCCCTACCGCCCCGATCGCGATATTTGGCAGCGACCGCCACTGTAGCGCCGCTCGCTAATCGCGCCCAGTTCACGGGGCCTACCTGTGGCGGCAGTGGCGCAAATTAAGGTGGAGGTGCGGGGCGGCCGTTTTTTTCGGCGGCCGCCTGCCAGCACCTACGTCCCCGGCCTCCTGTTCTCCCCCCGTGGCATTGCCGGATGTTTTCAGAGAGCCCGGCACTTCTCCTCGGTGCCGGGCTCTTTTGCCAGCATTCGCGATCGCTCATCGCGCTGGTGCAGGCCCCTCCCCCTTACAAATGGGAGGAAGGCCTGCAGTACCGCAGCGCGCCGTGCCGCAGCGTGTGGCGCTGTGGCACGTTGCGCTGCGATATTCAGTTTCAGCGCCCTAAGAGGGACGTGGAGCGCCTCGAGCCTCGCCCCGTGTCCCTCTTGGGGCGCTCAAGCTGAATTTCCGACGATCGCTGCTGCTCCGATCGCAGCGCAAAATCTGCCGCCCAGGCAAGCTTGGTGCCCCGTTTGCGGCTCAACCCAATTTCTCCCCCATCGATGTGTTTTTATATTATTCAGACAGAAATTACTCTATTTTTGCTGTCACACCAAAGTCACGATGACAGTCAGAGAAGTACAAAATTAGTTTGTGATTGTAATTGCTCAGAGCTACATTAGTCTTTTTATGATTACGCTGCCTTCAAGGTATCTGCTTTCATAAGAACATAAGAACATAAGAAATAGGAGCAGGAGTAGGCCAATCGGCCCCTCGAGCCTGCTCCGCCATTCAATAAGATCATGGCTGATCTGATCCTAACCGCCAATCCACTATCACAGAACCATCTCCTGAATCTAACAGAATTAGACACACGAAATAGGAGCAGGATCAGGCTACACGGCCCCTGGGCCCGCTCCGCTACCCACAGGGCCATGACCGATCCGAACCTAGACTCATGTCCAAATTCCTGCCCGTTCCCTGTAACCCTTAATTCCCTTTACTTCTAGGAAACTGTCTATTTCTGTTTTAAATTTATGTAATGATGTAGCTTCTACAGCTTTTTGGGGCAGCATATTCCATGGACCTACCACCCTCTGAGTGAAGTAGTTCCTCCTCATCTCAGTTTTGAAAGAGCAGCCCCTTATTCTAAGACTATGCCCCCTAGTTCTAGTTTCACCCATCATCGGGAACATCTTCCCCGCATCCACCCGATCCAACCCCTTCACAATCTTATATGTTTCAATAAGATCGCCTCTCATTCTTCTGAACTCCAATGAGTAGAGTCCCAATCTACTCAACCTCTCCTCATATGTCCATCCCCTCATCCCCGGGATTAACCAAGTGAACCTTCTTTGTACTGACTCGAGAGCAAGTATGTCCTTTCTTAAGTATGGACACCAAAACTGTACGCAGTATTCCAGGTGCGGCCTCACCAATACCTTGTACAACTGAAGCAATACCTCCCTATTTTTATATTCTATCCCCCTAGCAATGAAAGCCAACATTCCATTGGCCTTCTTAATCACTTGCTGCACCTGCATACTAACCTTTTGAGTTTCGTGCACCAGGACCCCCAGATCCCTTTGTACTTCAGTACTTTCCAGTTTCTTGCCATTAAGATAATAACATGCTCTACGATTTTTCCTGCCAAAGTGCAAAACCTCACACTTTCCAGTATTGTATTCCATCTGCCACATCTCTGCCCACTTACTTAGCCTGTCGATGTCCCCTTGCAGGTTTTTTATGTCCTCCTCACTCACTACTTTCCCTCCCATCTTAGTATCATCTGCAAACTCTGATATGTTACACTCGGTCCCCTCCTCCAAATCGTTAATATAGATTGTAAAGAGTTGGGGACCCAGCACTGACCCCTGCGGAACACCACTAGTTACTGATTGCCAGTCTGAGAATGAACCATTTATCCCAACTCTCTGCCTTCTGTTAGATAGCCAATCCTCTATCCATGCCAGAATATTACCCCCAATCCCGTGATTTTTTATCTTAAGCAATAATCTTTTGTGTGGCACCTTGTCAAATGCCTTTTGGAAGTCTAAATACACTACGTCCACTGGTTCCCCTTTATCCACCCTATATGTTACTTCCTCAAAGAACTCCAGCAAATTTGTCAAACATGACTTCCCCTTCATAAAACCATGCTGACTTTGCCCTATTAAATTATGATTATCCAAATGTCCTGTTACTGTCTCCTTAATAATGGACTCCAAAATTTTACCTACCACAGATGTTAGGCTAACTGGTCTATAGTTTCCAGCCTTCTGTCTACTGCCCTTTTTAAATAAGGGTGTTACATTAGCAGTTTTCCAGTCTGCCGGGACCTTTGCCGAGTCCAGGGAGTTTTGGAAAATTATTACCAATGCATCCACAATCCCTACCGCCACTTCCCTCAAGACCCTAGGATGTAAGCCATCAGGTCCAGGTGATTTATCCACCTTGAGTCCCTTTATTTTACCGAGTACCACTTCCTTAGTGATTTTGATCATGTTTAGCTCCTCCCCCCCTTTAGCCCCCTGTTTGTCCAGTGTTGGGATATTCTTAGTGTCTTCTACTGTAAAGACTGATGTAAAATATTCATTCAGTGTTTTTGCCATCTCCATATTTCCCACCATTAATTTCCCGGTCTCATCCTCTAAGGGACCAACATTTACTTTAGCCGCCCTTTTTCTTTTTATATAACTATAAAAACTCTTACTATCTGTTTTTATATTTTTTGCTAATTTACTTTCATAATCTATCTTCCCTTTCTTAATCAATCTTTTTGTTATTTTTTGCTGTCTTTTAAAGTTTTCCCAATCCTCTATCCTCCCACTAGATTTGGCTACCTTATATGCCCTTGTTTTTAGTCGAATACTATCCTTAATTTCTTTACTTAGCCACGGATGGCTGTCTTTTCTTTTACACCCTTTTCTTCTCAGTGGAATATATTTTTTTTGGAAGTTGTAAAGTAACTCCTTGAATGTACACCACTGATCATGTATCGTCTTACCCTTTAATCTATTTTCCCAATCCACTCTACTCAATTCCGCTCTCATACCTTCATAGTCTCCTTTATTCAAGCTTAGCACGCTTGTTTGAGATCAAAATTTTGTATAATGCTATAACTTCACATAACTGTTTCAGTAGCAATAAGGCAATGCAGTACTAGTACCACATTACATGCCATAAACAAAGTATAAAATCAGGCCATAGTCATCTCATCTCTTGGACTTGATTTTGTATCCATCTAGATTAACAGGATAGAAGTCTCTTCAAATAACAACAGAAAGTGCTGGAAACATTCAGCAGATCAGGCAGTATCGAGAAGAGAATGTTTCTCCTCTCCTCGATGCTGCCTGACCTGCTGAGTGTTTCCAGCACTTTCTGTTGTTATTTCAGATTTCCAGCATTCGCAGTATTTTGCTATTGTATTAAAGTCTCCTCTGTCTGGTGGCTGTAAGAGTCCTAAATAAAATGACTGGGACCTCAACCCAGTGGTGTAAGTACAATCTCACAGGGAGGGCAGTTTGAGTAATAGAAATATTATACTGGAGCAGAAGGGAGTCCACCTGAGCTCCTGATTAAGTGACATTTGAGATGGAATTACTTCCATCAATAATTTTACCCAAAAAATCAACATGAGGATATCAGATTTCCTGTGTGGTGCTCATGTAAAATTTCTTAGGTAAAATTATTGACATGAAGAATTGTCATCCTATTACTGGGACAGTATAGATGGAATTTTGCCTTGCAATCCATCCTGTGCTATATCTAAGCTAGGGGAGCCTGCTTGTAACACTGGATACAACAATTCAAAATATTTTCATTTCTGGCACTTGATTCCTCACCTTGATGAGCACTAATATTCGTCATTCTAGATAGAGCATTCATTTAATTTGTTAGAGAAGGAAAGAGGTGAAAATCGTTGACCAGTGTTGTGTATGTACCTTTAAGGGCATAACTGGTCTCAGACTGCAGTACCGGCAGTGACCACCCCTGTATAAAAGGCCCTAGCAGGCTTCTGTAGTTTCAGTTTCCAGGTTGTCTCCATTCAGTAAAGACTTGTTATAATCAACTCCTGCAGTCCGTGTCTCAATTATACACGGACATAATACTGGCGACGAGTGAGAAACGAACTTACCTGCAACTTGGCAGCACCTTAGACGACGCTATTGAAGGTTGAAGCCAGAAGAAAGAAAAAAAAAAATCCAAAGAAACTCGAGAAACGGGCGTCGACCATGGGCAACCGCCCTCCAAATCATCGAATTGAAAAGTGCAGGAGAGACTGTCGAGAGCCAGGCTTTGTTCTCCAGTCTGTGGTTTCCCAGCTAATCGGGCTGGTGGCAGGTAGTGCACTGATCCTTCCTGGGCTGCGGCGGGCTAGAGCTCGATCGGGTGGCTCTGCAATGGGGCTGGGCAGCGAGTCGGGAAGCAAAGAGAGAGAGAGAGGGTGGAGCACACAGGGCGCGGCCGGTGCTTCAAAGCCGGGCAGCGTTCGGACCTAAGAAGAGGGAGGGAAGTGTCCCAGAGGGTCCGCTCCACGACGGGAACGGTTCTTCAATTAACGGAGCAAATATTGAAGCGCGATAGAAAAATAAAAATACTGCGGAGAGCGGCGTTGGCAGCAGCGATCGGGGAGGCGCGAAGACCATAGGGCGTCGCCATTACAGGATAGTAAAATAAATATAATCACCAGCAACAGCGTTGGCAGCAGCGGCAGCGGCGGGAAAGCGCAGGAGGCGCCATCTTAACTTGGCGGGGAAGAAGGAAAAGCGCAGGAGGCGCCATTTTGATCCATCAGGGACGAAGGCAAAGCACGGGAGGTGCCATCTTAGATTTTCAAGATGCCAAAGACTGGCGATATCACTGCCTTTGATAATGCAATAGAAGACTGGACCACGTATGTGGAAAGAGTCGAGGAATATTGCGAGGCAAACGAAATAGCCGATGAGAAAAAGGCATCGGTATTGCTAAATTTAATGGGCGCAAGAACGTACGGCCTATTGCGGGACCTGATTACTCCAGCCAAACCGAAGGCGAAGAGTTTTAACGAAATTGTTGCTATCCTACAGGAACACCTAAATCCTACACCGCTGCTGATAGCAGAAAGATTTAAATTCCGCAGGAGAAGTCAGCATAAAAATGAGAGCAATGCTGATTACCTTACGGAACTACGCAAGCTATCAAAGCACTGCCAGTTTGGAGCAGGACTGGCAGATACCTTACGGGACAAATTTGTCTGTGGACTCCTGAGTGAAGGAACCCAGAAGAGGTTACTCTCAGAGAAAGAGCTGACGCTAGATAAGGCTTTCAGCGTGGCAGTATCGTATGAAGCAGCAGCAAGGGGAGCTGTGGAAATACAACAAAAGCCACAGGAATACGGCACCCACGAAATGACACGGGGATTTGCAAAATGTTATCGCTGCGGCAGAACAAACCATGACCAGAAGGACTGCTGGTCCAAGGACAAAATATGCAGGCAATGCGGAAAGATGGGACACATTGCACGAGTTTGCAGGTCTGGGAAGAAGACCAATGACAACAAAAAGGCTACTAAGGAACCGTACAGGAAAGTACAAAAGATGACGGACAGTAGTTCCGAAGACCAGATGAGCGATAGTGAATCCAGGAACAAGAGACTAAGCTGTCTCAAACTTCACAACGTAATAGCAAAAGAGGATCACCGAACAATTTGGGTCACCCTCACGATAGCAGGGTTCCAAGTCAAAATGGAATTGGATACAGGATCAGCTCTAACCATCATGAATCGACGAGACTACGAGCGGCTATTCTCACACATACCCTTGAGAGAGACATCCATTGTCTTGAGGACGTATACGGGGCAAAAAGTATACCCCAGAGGAAAAATAAGGGTGCCTGTCGAATACAACGGCGAGAAAATACGGAAATTGTATGTCTACATTCTGCAAGATGGTGGACCACCGTTATTGGGACGTGAATGGATCAGAAAGATAAGTTTAGACTGGCACTGCATTCAGGCACTGACGGTGGCTGGTAAAAAGGATGACGACGTCACTCCTGGACGATTGTCAACAATCTTAGCTGACGCCAAAGAGGTATTTCAACAAGAACTGGGCACTCTTAAAGGCGTAACCGCCTCGATAAAAATAGAGGAGAATGCAATTCCCAAGTTTTTCAAAGCAAGACCGGTACCATATGCAATTCGCCCGGCCGTCGAGACAGAGCTGGAGAATCTGAAGAATGCAGGCATGTTATCTAAGGTAGACTGGAGCGAGTGGGCGACACCCATCGTTCCTGTCATGAAGAAAACGTTAAACAATAAGTCTGAGGAGCCAAGGAAGGTTCGCATCTGTGGGGACTTCAAGGTGACGGTGAACCCAGTCCTTCACACAGTACAATATCCTCTTCCAAGGATAGAAGATATCTTCGCCTCACTATCTGGAGGGAAGCGTTTTACAAAAATTGACCTAGCACAAGCATATTTGCAGATGGAGGTTGAAGAATCCTCTCGGAAGTATCTCACGATAAACACTCACAAAGGCCTTTACCAGTATAATCGACTGGTATTCGGAGTAGCATCAGCTCCGGCGATATGGCAAAGAGCGATGGAACAAGTCCTGCAAGGGAATCCGAGGACTCAGTGTTACTTGGACGACATCCTAGTGACAGGTGAAGATGACAGTGAACACCTTGCCAACCTAGAGCAGGTGCTCACTAGACTATGTGAACATGGGCTACGAGCCAATCGCCCCAAGTGCGAGTTTTTTAAGAAACACATATCGTATTGTGGCCACATGATTGATGAAGAGGGGTTGCATAAGTCCCCTGACAAAATTGAAGCGGTAGTTAAGGCTCCAGCGCCTAAAAATGTGTCGCAACTGAGGTAATTCCTCGGATTGCTAATTACTACCATAAGTTTTTGCCGAATTTGTCCACTATTCTGCATCCACTGAACGCCCTACTACGAACGGGAGTAGCATGGAAATGGAACGATGAATGTAAGCGGGCCTTTCAGAAGAGTAAGGACCTAATCACTTCAAGAGAAGTATTGGCTCACTACAACCCATCACTACCGATAAGACTGGCGTGTGATGCGTCTCCCTACGGCATTGGGGCGGTACTGTCACATAAATTCCTTGATGGTTCAGAGAGGCCGATAGCTTTTGCGTCACGCTCGTTAACTTCAGCCGAGCGTAACTACGCCCAGATTGACAGAGAGGCCCTCAGCCTGGTGTGGGGGGTGAAGAAGTTCAATCACTACCTGCACGGTCAGAAATTTACTCTACTAACTGATCATCAACCTCTCATCTCCATTTTCAACCCTCAGAAGGGCGTACCGATAATGACGGCACAACGGCTACAGAGGTGGTCCCTGTTCCTAGGGGCACACCAATATGACATCGAGTACAAAGGAACTAAACAGCATGGGAATGCTGATGGATTGTCGCGCCTACCGTTGCCAACGGTGGAAGAGGAACTGGCAGTGGATCCAGTGGAGTTATTCCACTCGACTATAGTCGAATGTCTCGCTGTGACGAATGCAAACATAGAAAAGGAAACACGAAATGACCCGACACTCTCCTGGGTCTATGATTTAACGGTGAAGGGATGGCCAGCACATGGCGAACCACTGCTGCCAGCATTCTCGCCGAGAAGAGAACAGCTGTCAGTGTGCAGAGGAACCTTGATGTGTGGATCCAGAGTAGTAATTCCACCCAAATTGAAGGATAGAGTGCTCAATGAGCTTCATGATGGTCATCTGGGAGGGGTAAAAATGAAGAACTTAGCCAGAGCGTTTGTGTGGTGGCCGGGAATCGATAGAGAAATCGAAGAGATGACCAAGAGCTCTACTGGATGCCAGAAGGTCCAAAACGCCCCACCACAAGCCCCTCTACATCCATGGGAGTGGCCCTCATCTCCATGGCAAAGAGTCCCTTTATGGACTCGATGTTTTTAATTGCGGTGGATGCACATTCAAAGTGGCCAGAGGTAATAAAAATGTCCTCAACCACCACAGAAAAAACTATCACAGTCTTACAAACCACATTCGCCAGGAATGGGCTGCCTGAACAGATTTGCTCTGACAATGGACCACAGTTTGTGTCTGAAGAGTTCCGGAGGTTCTTAAAGAACAATGGTGTTAAGCATTACACATCTGCCCCATATCATCCAGCCACTAATGGATTGGCCGAGAGGTTTGTTCAAACATTCAAGAAGGCTATCAAGGCAATATGTAATGAAGATATACCCCTACAACACAAGGTGGATAACTTCTTGTTTGCCTACCGGAATGCGACACATGCGGTTACCAACCAAACTCCAGCCATGATGTTCTTCAATCGAAGACTACGATGCCGCTTGGATTTGGTTAAGCCAAACGTCCGAAGAGATGTGGAGAACAGGCAGTTTCAGAATATGAATGAAAGGCCGACCAGGAGTTTTAAGATAGGTCAACCAGTTTTGGCCCGGGACTACCGCACAGAGAAATGGCAGCCAGGAACGATCTGTACACGGCAAGGACCTCTAATGTATACCGTGGACGTTGGAGAGAGCATTGTAAAATGCCATGCTGACCAGATTCTAGAGTCGCTGGAAAACGTCAACTCCACACCACGATCTGATACACCTGGCGATGAAACCAAAGTACCAATTGCATCTACCGCAGAATCAGTGATATTGGAAGCAGACAAACCAAACAACGACATTGATCCTGACTCAACCTTGCCAGAAGAACCTGATATCCCAAAGAGGCGTTATCCAGACAGAATCAGGAAGCCTCCTCAAAGACTGAACTTATAATTGCTTAACTTCAACCAATGTATCTAGCAACCGTAATTGTAATTGTAATTCGTTATTATTTAGTTGTTAAATGAATGTTATGTACTGTTTATCTAAAAGGGGAGGAATTGTTGTGTATGTACCTTTAAGGGAATAACTGGTCTCAGACTGCAGTACCGGCAGTGACCACCCCTTTATAAAAGGTGATGCGCTATCAATTACTCATAAAAGACTGAGAGTTAAGAGAGTAACTAAAGGCTTTTATTAGCAAAGAACAGAGCATGCCTCTCGTGGTTGACTGGGTTCCAAGAAGGCAGGGGGCTGCAGGTCAATCACCTTTATACCTGGGCCTGTGTGGGTGGAGCCAGCCGAGACATGTTGAGGCATGCATAGGTACAACAGTGTGTAACAACAACAACAACAACAACAACAGTGGTTTACCACAAAAGGCCCTAGCAGGCTTCTGTAGTTCCTGTTTCCAGGTTGTCTCCATTCAGTAAAGACTTGTTATAATCAACTCCTGCGGTCCGTGTCTCAATTATACACGGATATACCAGCCTATAAATGTATCAGAGTAAGTCAACAACTAAAACAATAGTTCATAGTTTTAAAGTCAGTATTCTCTGAAATGTGATCTAAGTAGGTAAACCATTAAGATTGTTATCAGTACCAACTACACAAGCGCAAACAGAAAGTGCCTTATGTCACTGCAGGCCTCAATAAACCAGGCCAGAGATCAACTCAACAGTAGAGACAGTAATCAGAAGGTCAATTATGTACCATGGTTCAGAATATCCACAGGATGCAATCCCGACACTTATACTGGGAAAGCTCCTACTGCTGCCCTCCAGCGCTGACCCCACCAGAATTTGTGGAGTCAGTGAGGGGGCATCTATTTAGCATGGGGCCTGTGGCACCTGTACCATTAGCTAAGTCTGGTGTTCGCCATGTTTGGGGGCTGGGGGCAATCTCAATTTGACATTAAAAAAAAAATTGGGGTGTCCAGGCCATTTCCTACCTGGAGGCCAGTGTGCTTCATCTCACTTGGTGTATCAGGCTCCAGTCCAATGCTGGGTCCTGTAATGATATCAGCAAATAGTGATGGTATTTGCCTGTTTGATTATTTATGCCTTACCAGCATATTTGCCTGATTGATTATTTATGCCTGACCAGCAGAGGGCATGTGAGAGACAAGCAGTTTAGTTTTAGTTTCATTTTAGATGGATCTCTAAGATGGTGTCTCCTGTAATGCTGTTAACAGAGTTGAACATACTTTGGATTAAAAGACATTGGCCTAGAAATTCAGTCGCATTTGCGCCCACTTAGGGGCGAAAGAGTGGGTTGCGCCGGAAGTTTTTTAGTGCCCGAAATTAAGTTGGTCCCTAACAGCGGCATTAACCGGTAGCGCTGCGCCGGCACCGATGATGTCATCGGTGTGCGCAGCGCCCCGGTTCCAACGCGATTCCGTGCCGAAGGCCAAATTCAGTTGCGGCCGCCTCGCCCGCAGCGGCCGCAAACAACGTTTGAAAAACGGGGCCTTGCAGCTCCGAGAGGCCGGCGCATAAAGGTGGAGGGGCGGCCGGCCGCTTTCCCGGCGGCCGCATGGCCGCACCTCCCTCCCCGGACTCCTGCACCACCCCCCCGCGGCATTGCTGTCTGACTCCCGCGAGCCCGGCACTTCTCCGTGGTGCCGGGCTCATTTGCCGGGGGAATCCAGCGGCAATCTCACGGCTGCAGGCAGCTCCTCCTTAAGAGAAGGAGGAGGCCTGCAGTACCCCAGCCTGCCGCACCGCATCGGGTGGCGCAGCGGCAGCTGGACGCCTGAAATAGACTTTCATCGCCCCAAGCGAGGCGGCCAAACCTTGCAATAGCGCCCGCCTCCGTCTTGGCCCGTCGCAACTGAATTTCAGGCGGGCGCTACGGGAATCCGGGCGAGCGCGAAATTTCGGGCGCTAAAGACCTGGCGGGGCCTTACTGAATTTCTAGGCCATTCTCTTTCAATGAATGTGTCGTCATTGAACCCACATACAAATCAATACATGGTGTCAGAAGTGATTGAAAGAGATGAAGAGGAAAAATCTGAAGTTAAATCAGCTCTCCACATATTAGCAAGCCAAAAGAGAACATTGTTACTTACCGTTGGAGAATAGCTAACGAAGTGAAAAAATGGTAGGATTACACCCACCGGCGAAGCTTCAGTTGACAGGTAATGTGGCTGAAAATTGGAGGAGATTCAAACAACGTTTGGAGTTGTATTTAGCGGCAATCGGAGCTGACGAGAAAAGTGATAAAATGAAAGCATCAGTGTTCTTACATGTCGTGGGTGATGAAGCGCTGGAGGTGTATAATAACTTCACATTCGCTGCTGATGGAGACAAATGAAGCTGGATAAAATAATGGAACAGTTTGAGGCCTACTGCATACCTAAACATAATGTGACGTTTGAGAGGCACAGATTTTTCACATGTGTACAGAAAACGGGTGAGACTATTGATCAGTATGTGACTGAACTGAGAAACCGAAGCAAAACATGTGAATTTGGGGGACTGACAGACTCGCTGATAAAAGACAGACTGGTGTGTGGTATTCCAGATAATGGTCGAAGGGAAAGACTGCTAAGAGAGCAAGATCTAGACCTGGGAAAAGCCATAGCACTGTATAGGGCTACAGAGACTGTGAAGTCGCAGGCAAAGGAGCTGTTCAGTGACAATAGCTGCAACGTGGATGCAGTGAGAAAGAACGGACACAAACCGTTTAACAAAAAGAGCGCCAATGTGAAAAAAGAGGCGTGGCCAGCGAACAAAAATGAAAGGGGCAATCAAAAGTCATGTAGTCGATGCGGTACACAGCATACACCAAAAAAGTGTCCAGCATATGGTAAAAAATGCAATAGTTGCAACAAAAACAACCATTATGCCCGTTGCTGCAAGAACCAAGCGCAACAAAGCAAGGTCCATGCAGTAGATGAAAGCGAGATAGAGGAGTTCTATGTAGATGTTGTGTCTGAAAACAAAAAAGAAAAAAGAGACTGGATGTTGACACTAAAAGTGAATGACATACACATTCCATTTAAATTGGATGCTGGAGCACAAGTTAATGTGATATCAGAGACTGATTTTAAGAAAATTAGACCCAGACCAAAGATACATGGAATAAAAGTGAAAGTGACAGGATACTCAGGTACTAATATACCAGTGAAAGGAAGATACATTGTCAAAGTGACACACAAAGACAGAGAGCACACGCTAGCATTAATCGTGGTGCTAAAGGATGTGCAAGCCATACTAGGTTTAATAGCCTGTGAGAGACTGAACCTAGTAAAGAGAGTCCTCGTTGTGGAAAGCAAAGGAGAGACAGTCTATGATGAACTCATGAAAGAGTACAACGACCTATTTAAGGGTCTAGGCTGCCTTCCAGGAGAACACACGATCAGAGTAGATAAAAGTATGCCAACGGTCATACATCCATGCAGAAAAGTTCCGTTTGCTCTTCAAAAGCAACTGAAGGCAGAGATGGACAGGATGGAAAGCCTGAACGTGATTCAGAAGATAGATGAGCCAACAGAGTGGGTGAGTTCCCTCGTCGTTGTGGACAAAAAGAATGGAAAGCTCAGAATTTGCCTGGATCCAAGAGATCTAAACAGAGCAATAAAGAGAGAGCACTTCAAGCTTCCTACACGTGAGGAAATCATGTCACAGTTTGCAAATGCAAAGTATTTCAGCAAGTTAGATGCATCATCAGGATTTTGGCAGATGAAACTGGGCGAGGCAAGTTCAAGACTGTGCACGTTCAACAGTCCATTTGGCAGATACAGATTCCTAAGGTTACCATTTGGCATTGCCTCAGCTCCTGAAGTGTATCACAAAACTATCCATATGATCTATGAGCATCTGGAGGGAGTTGATACATCAATGGATGACATCATAGTATGGGGAACCACGAGAACTGAGCATGACGAGAGACTGAAAAAAGTGCTGGAAGCAACAAGGAAAACAAACCTGAAGCTGAATAGAGAGAAATGCCAGCTCAGGGTGACAGAACTGACATTCGTGGGAGATATCCTTAGCAGTGAGGGCATCAGACCAGATCCCAGAAAGGTGTCCGCCATTGAGAATATGCCAAAGCCACAATGCAAAAAGGATGTGCAGAGGTTTAATGGAATGATCAACTACATGGGTAAATTCATATCCAACCTCTCAGAAAAGATGGCGCCACTGAGACAACTAACTGAAAAGAACATAGAATGGGAATGGAATCATGAGCATGAGAAGTCATGGAGCGATCTAAAGAAACTGTTCACAGAGGAACCAGTTCTGAGGTTTTATGACCCAGCGAGACCCATCAAGATATCATCAGATGCATCACAGAGTGGGCTCGGTGCCGTTCTTCTGCAAAAATATGACTACTGGCAACCTATTGCATATGCATCGCGCTCGATGACAGACGCGGAGACGCGATATGCTCAAATAGAAAAGGAGCTGCTCAGCATCACATACGCCTGTGAAAGATTTCACCAGTTTGTGGCAGGACAAGCAATCAGTGTAGAGACTGACCATAAGCCCTTGATTGCATTGTTCCAAAAGCCACTAAATAGCTGTCCGCTTAGAATACAAAGAATGATGATCAGGCTGCAACGCTATACACTGAATGTTGCGTACACACCGGGTAAGCTGATGTATACAGCAGACACGTTGTCCAGAGCTGTAGACCCAAGTGAGCCCGCAAACACCAAAATGGATGAAAAAGTGAACGCCTACGTGGACATGATCACAAGTGCACTGCCCATAGCAGATGCAAAAATGGAGCTCATAAAGACTGAGACAAACAAAGATGAAACAATGAGACGACTGAGAAAAAGCATCTTGGATGGATGACCCAACATGAAGCAAGACTGCTCACCTGACATGGCAGAGTACTGGAACTGCAGGGCGGAACTATCAGTGGTAGAAGACATCATCTACAAAGGAAGTAAAATAGTTATCCCAAAGAGTCTGAGAAAAGAGATGCTAAAAAGGATCCATGGAGGACATCTGGGAATCGAAAAGTGTAAGAAAAGAGCACGAGAGGTGATGTACTGGCCACGAATCAACCAAGATGTGACAAATGAGGTGTCAAACTGCACAATATGCCTGAAATATCGAGCAAGCAATCCGGTAGAACCACTAAAGCCACACCCAGCGCCAGACAGACCTTACCAGAAGGTAGGTGCTGACCTATTCGTATGTCAAGGGAAGGACTATCTTGTAGTCACAGACTATTACTCCCTGTATCCAGAGGTTTGTAGACTGTACACCACCACTGCAGATGCTGTGATAACATGTACGAAAGCCATATTCTCCAGACATGGCGTGGCAAGCGAGGTCTTCACAGACAACGGACCCCAGTTTTACAATGCAAGTTTCCGACACTTTGACAAAGAGTGGGACTTTGTCCACACAACGTCAAGTCCTCACTTTCCACAGTCCAATGGACTAGTGGAAAAATCGGTCCAGACAGTGAAAAGACTGATGTACAAGGCAAAAGACAGTGGAACTGACTTCTACCAGAGCTTGCTTGTATACCGCACAACGCCGCTCGAGTGTGGTATGTCACCAGCCCAACTCCTTATGGGACGTCGGCTAAGGTCAAACCTACCCATCCCGGAGAACCTCCTGAAAACAAAAGAGGGGGAGAAAGTGAGGAAGTTCAAAGAACAACAGAAAGAAAAGCAAAAGTACTACTATGACAGAGGAACACAAAACCTACCTGAACTCCACACTGGTGACCAAGTAAGGTTCAAAGACAAAACAAACATATGGACTCAGAAGGGAACTGTCCTGAGTGAAGTTCAACCAAGATCATACACCATTCAGACAGATGAGGGTGCTGTTCTGCGAAGAAATCGTCGGGATCTTCTCATGAGACCAGCCACAGCAAGTCAAAAGACTGATACTGTTGAACAACCTGATCACACAGCAGGTCAAAAGACTGATACTGTTGAACAACCTGATCACACAGCTGAGAAATCATCATCTGAGGCAACAACTCAGATTCAAGGACAATCAATCAGAAAATCCTCAAGACACGTGAAGCCTCCTGAGAGACTCATTGAGCAAGTTTAAGGACTCTTGTTATAGAAGGAAGCAATGTTACCTTATTCTGTCTTCAAGTTCTAGTGTATTTACATATTTCATGTGAACACACAAAACAAGGTTAAAAAACCTTGATCATGATAATGATAATGTAAGTTCATTAAGTGTTACAGTTAAAATGCAGAGTAATACAAAGAAAACATGTTGTTAGATAAAAGTAAAATACTTTTGTTTTAAGAAAGGGAGATGTAATGATATCAGCAAATAGTGATGGTATTTGCCTGTTTGATTATTTATGCCTTACCAGCATATTTGCCTGATTGATTATTTATGCCTGACCAGCAGAGGGTGTGTGAGAGACAAGCAGTTTAGTTTTAGTTTCGTTTTAGATGGATCTCTAAGATGGTGTCTCCTGTAATGCTGTTAACAGAGTTGAACATACTTTAGATTAAAAGACATTCTCTTTCAATGAATGTGTCGTCATTGAACCCACATAGAAATCAATACAGGTCCCACCAGAGCCAGGGAGGTGGGAACTCACGGATAGGGAGTCTCTGTTTCTAGCTCTGCCTTCTTAATGTGATTTGCCTTGTAAAGGGTAGGGAAAGGTTTTTCCCCTTACAAGGCTGCCCAGATCTCCTGAAATTGGTGGAGATGCGGAGCAACTGGGTCCCTGCAATTTTCCTGGGGATTCTTCCAGACGACTTCAGAACACCCTGGATTTTTGGGGCCTAGATTCCAGTCTGAAGAAGGGTCTGCACCTGAAATGTAAACATATCAGTTCTCTGCACTGATGCTGACTGAGTTGCTGTGTATTTCCAGAGTTTTCTGTTTCTGATTTCGAACATCTGCGGTTTTTTCTTTTTCCGGCTTCCAGTCGCAAGTGATAAGTACAGCACCCAGTAATGGGCTCCTGAGGCAATAGTGCTTACAGTTACAAAGTGCATTTAAGCATCAATGGACAAGACTGAATGATTAGCAATATTAAATAACAGTGACATTATTCTCATGTATAATTACTAGTCACAATAGTTGTTTATTTTCTGTAATCTTTCTCTGCATTCATATCAAGAAAATAGTTTGAAAATGTGCAGCAGGTGCTAATTGTGAATTGCACTTACTAGCACATGGTAGCAAGCATGCCCTCGACACCACTAAAGAGTTAACTGCACAGCTTAATTAAAACTCCTGCTATCTGCTTGCTTTAGTATAGCATATACCGATATATCAAATCTCTTAGGGCTTCTCTGCTAACGATGACAAGACTCCAACAGGAGACGAAGGAAGATATTAGTAGTATATTGTGGCGGAGCCACCAAAAGACTCAGAGCGGTTGTACATAATTCCTTTAACAGCAATGTAGTTACTGTCTGTGCCTGTACCTTTAATTACACTGTTTGACTGTACAATGTCTAGTTACCTTTACAGCGCAGTTTCAACGTGATGACGTCATGCCGTTAGTCACGTGATGTCCCAATGGCGGGAAGAACGTGATGACGTCATGACGTCAGTCTTCGGACCAGAGGATCAGTCCTCATGGAGCCCTCAAGGAGAGTAGACCTGTAATTGATGTGTTCTAGCAGTTTCCAGTTTAAACTTGTTTTGTTTCATTAAAGTTCATTGTTTTAATTGCCTGAGTCGAACTCAGTTTTTTTGATAGGAAACTCCGTTCCTACATTGGTGACCCCGACTTCTACGAATGATTTTCGTGGAAGATTCGACATGGACACGAATGCCATCACGCTGAAACTGCCACAGTTCTGGGAGCAACAACCAGACGCCTGGTTTATCCAGGCTGAAGCCCAGTTTGCCATTAGGAACATCGTCGTGGATCAGACCCGTTATTATTACGTGGTCTCCGCCCTCGACAGCGCAACCGCATCACGGATCATCAGCCTCCTCGGTAGTCCTCCTACTGACAGCAAGTATGATGCAATTAAGGCGCAGTTGCTTCAGGTTTTCGGGCTCTCAAAGTCGGAGCGCGCTCGCCGGCTCTTCACGCTGCCCGGCCTCGGGGACTCCAAACCGTCCGAGCTCATGAGCCAAATGCTCACGCTCTTGGGTGCTGAACCGGAATGTTTCCTCTTCCGGGAGCTTTTCCTCTATCAAATGCCTGAACAGGTTCAGGCTGCTCTAGCCAGATCCGACATTACAGACTGCGCTGAGCTTGCGGCCGAAGCCGATAAGATATTCACGGTTACCCAGCAGTGCTGCGTGGCCACGAGGCGCCCATCCCCCACAGACGCAGTTCCAACTTCTCCTACAGCGGGCTGGTGCTCCTACCACACCCGTTTTGGCGCGATAGCACG
Organism: Somniosus microcephalus; assembly: GCF_052327205.1. Classification (NCBI taxonomy): domain Eukaryota; kingdom Metazoa; phylum Chordata; class Chondrichthyes; order Squaliformes; family Somniosidae; genus Somniosus; species Somniosus microcephalus. Next base: position 181,414,090 of record NC_140987.1, on the reverse strand, counting down.
ATGCTGCCATTCCCCCTGCAGTTTTTCACCCAATAAAAAAACAAGAAAGCGCAGGCGGCGTCCCTGGCAATGGATGACCAAGTCTAACGGGCGTTCCGCGGTGGCGATGGCCGTCGGTTCTATGGGGAAACTCCTCTATATCACCGATTCCCTCTCGGGCTGCCGTTTTCTTTGCGACACCGGGGCGCAGTGTAACATTCTACCTGCGTCGAAGCTCGACATGCAGACTGGGAACCTCGATTTTTCCCTCGTAGCGGCTAATGGCGCAGCAATTCGAACGTTCCGAAAGCGGCGGGTCGAAGTCTGTTTCGGCGGTCAGCGCTTCTTTTGGGAATTCGTCACGGCCACAGTCTCACAGGCTATCCTAGGGGCAGATTTTCTGTGTGCCAACAGTCTACTTGTCGATGTCCGGCACCGCCGGCTGATCAACGCGGCCACCTTCCACTCGATTCCGTGCTACCACAGTACCTCCGTGTCGCGCTCCATTGCCTGTGCTTTCCCTCCTCTGGATGACTTCACGCGGCTCCTCGGGGAGTTTACGGAGCTGACAAGGCCCACCTTCTCCTCTTTGGTGATGAAACATGGTGTTGAACATCACATCACCACTACTGGCTCCCCGGTTTATGCGCGGGCTAGAAGGCTCGAACCCGGCAAGCTCGCAGCTGCGAAGGCAGAGTACGACACGATGGAGTGGCTCGGGATCATTCGGCGATCCAAGAGTCCCTGGTCCTCGCCTCTCCACATTGTGCCGAAACCAGGCGACGGCTGGCGGCCATGCGGTGACTACCGACGCCTCAACGACACCACCACCCCGGATCGGTACCCGATCCCGCATATCCAGGATTTCTTGGCACATTTGGCAGGAAATTCTATCTTCTCTAAAGTCGACCTCATCCGTGGATATCACCAGGTTCCAGTGCACCCACAAGACATCCCGAAAACTGCAGTCATCACCCCTTTTGGCCTCTTTGAGTTCCTGCGGATGCTGTTTGGCTTAAAGAATGCAGCACAGGCGTTCCAGCGTTTAATGGACTCCGTTCTTCGAGACCTGCGTTTCATCTTTGTCTACCTTGACGACATTCTCATCGCCAGTGCCAGCAAGGAGGAACACATCTCCCATTTGCGTTCCCTCTTTACGCACCTCAGCCAACACTGTTTAATCATCAACCCAGCCAAGTGCCAGTTCGGCCTGCAACAGATCGATTTCCTGGGACATCGCATAACATCGGACGGCACCGTCCCTTTGTCGACGAAGGTTGAAGCGGTTACCTCTTTCCCGCGGCCGTCGACAGTCAGGGCCTTGCAGGAGTTCCTGGGGATGGTCAACTTCTACCACCGTTTTGTCCCCAAGGCGGCTCAACTCATGCAACCTTTGTTTGGGGCCCTCAAGGGCAAGTCCGGTAAAGATCCAATCAGCTGGACAGCCGAGATGGTCCAGGCATTCGGCGACACCAAGAATGCTTTGGCCAACGCAACCATGCTGGCGCACACACTTCCAGGTGCTACCATCGCCCTTACCACCGACGCGTCAGACTACGTCATTGGTGCAGTGCAAGAACAGTGGGTCAACGGCACGTGGCAACCGCTGGCGTTTTTCAGCCGTCAACTACGGAAGAATGAAAAAAAGTACAGCACCTTCGATCGGGAGCTACTGGCCCTTTTCCTTGCCATTCGCCATTTTCGGTTTTTATTGGAGGGGCGTCCCTTCATGGCTTTTGTCGACCACAAACCCCTTACGTTCGCCATGGCCAAGACCGCCGAACCGTGGTCCGCTCATCAACAACGTCACTTGACGTTCATTTCCGAATTTACCACGGACATTCAGCATGTGTCTGGTAAGGACAACCTGGTGGCAGATTGCCTCTCCCGTGCGACGGTCCACGCGGTGCACCTGGGGATCGACTACGCCCTCATGGCTGCAGATCAGGCCTCGGACTCGGAGGTCCAATCATATAGAACCGTTCCCTCTAGCTTCCAAGCGACCGACGTCATCTTCCAGGCCACAGGCGCCACGCTCCTTCGCGACGTCTCCATGGGATTTCTTCGACCTATCGTGCCAGAAGGTTTTTGATGCCATACACGGGTTGTTGCACCCTGGGATGAAGGCTTCGCAATGGCTTATGTCGGCTAAGTTCATCTGGAAAGGTATGCACATCGATGTCCGTGACTGCGTCGTATGCCAGAAGGCCAAAGTCCAGCGTCATGTCAAGGCTCCAGTGGCTGCGTTCACTGTTCCGGAGCGTCGTTTCGACCATGTGCATGTGGACCTCGTGGGGCCGCTTCCGCCTTCTCAGGGTTATACTCATCTCCTCACCATAGTGGACCGCACCACTAGGTGGCCAGAGGCAATTCCTTTGGTTTCCACCACTTTGGCAGACGTCGCTAGAGCTTTCATCTCCTGCTGGGTTGCCCGTTTCGGGGTACCAGCGGACATCTCTTCTGAGCGCGGGCCGCAATTTTTTTCGGAACTTTGGAACGCTGTGGCTCAGGGGCTCGGCACCAAACTTCATCGCACCACCGCCTATCATCCACAGGTGAACAGCCTTTGCGAGCGATTCCACAGGTCGCTTAAAGCCTCTCTTCAGGCCAGTCTTCAAGGTGCAGGATGGGTGGACAGACTTCCATGGGTCCTTTTGGGTCTTCGTACAGCGCCCAAAGATGACCTACAATCATCTTCAGCTGAACTCATCTATGGTCAGCCGCTCCGTGTACCAGGGGATTTCCTCCCTTCTCCCATGGAGCCATGGTCTGCCTCCCAGCAACTCGTTCGCCACCAGGAAGCAGCCAGATGCTTCGCTCCGATACCTACGTCCAATCACGGTTTGCAGAACTCCTACGTGCCACCGGGACTGAAGAATGCGGAGTATGTATTCATCCGCCACGACGCTCACCAGGATCCGCTCAAGCCCCCTTACACTGGTCCTTTCCGCGTCATCGAACCAGGAGACAAATCCTTTTCGGTCGACGTCGGAGGGAAGCCGGATCACATCTCGGTGGACCGCTTGAAGCCGGCTCACCTGGACCTGGACCACCCTGTCGTAGTCGCCCAACCACCCAAACGGGGCCGACCGCCCGCAGCCGCCGCACCAGGTCAACCAAAGCCGCCTGCCAACTCGACCGCGCTCGCCGCGCCTGCTCAACCACAACTGACTGCCAACTCGACCACCGGTCATCAACTTCCTCTACCAGGGTATTGAAGTCGATCGGACAGGCTTGTCAGGCCTCCTCCTCGCCTCACTTTTTCTGTTAAAGACAATTCTGGGGGGGCGCATGTGGCGGAGCCACCAAAGGACTCAGAGCGGTTGTACATAATTCCTTTAACAGCAATGTAGTTACTGTCTGTGCCTGTACCTTTAATTACACTGTTTGACTGTACAATGTCTAGTTACCTTTACAGCGTGGTTTCAACGTGATGATGTCATGCCGTTAGTCACGTGATGCCCCAGTGGCGGGAAGAACGTGATGATGTCATGACGTCAGTCTTCGGACCAGAGGATCAGTCCTCATGGAGCCCTCAAGGAGAGTAGACCTGTAATTGATGTGTTCTAGCAGTTTCCAGTTTAAACTTGTTTCGTTTCATTAAAGTTCATTGTTTTAATTGCCTGAGTCGAACTCAGTCTTTTTGATAGGAACCTCCGTTCCTACAATATATACATAAATAAAAACCCCAGCATTAGACTAAATAAATCTAACCTCATAACACTGTCATACTTTCTGTATAATGCTACCTCATTTTATTTGCCATTCCACAATATAGTACATTGGAAGAGCAATCATCCACATACATCCCCCACTGAACAACTCAAAGTGCTCGAAAGAGACACACAAAAATATCCACAATGACTTTTGCGATGTCCCAAAATGATTGATTTTTTTACTAATACTTTTGTGTGAAAATAGATAATCTCCTATATATTTTGAAAAGCAAAGTAATAGGGAGCTCTGTATAACATTAATACACAAATGCCAACATTTTCTGCACCAAATTTTCTTTTGCCTTTGCAAACAGCAGCATTCATTTTACTTTTGCTCTTGAAGCTCGCGTTACTTCAAACTTGTGATAAATTAATCTACACAACACATGCACACTGGCATGCAGGTAATTTAAAGTGGAGCATTCTCTGGCCTAATTACTGAACTGAATGCAGTGGTCTTTCGTTGAGACTTCCTTATTAAAGACCATCTGGCATCAAGCTCTCTGGTGTGCTGGGGTGCTTTGGTGCAACTTTCATCTACTTCTTATGATTATCATTTTGCACAAGTTTTTCTCAGAGGACCACCACTCAAGACTCTGCAGAATTTCTGGCTCTTCAATGCAAATAATGAACTTGGATTATTTTTAAACTTCCAATCTTAAAACTTTGATTTATGGTTTAGTAGCAAGCGACACATTTATATCTTTAGGGCTAGATTTTCAGTTGCTTGCGCCAGCAGTTAGCGCCTTAAGAGAAGTGATTTCCGGGCGCTATGCGTGTAGCGCCCGGGCGCAGCGCAGTTTGCGCCCCGCCCCAAATTAAGTTGCCCGTTAGCGCCGGCGCAAAGTTTAGCGCCCGCCCGGATGCGCGCGCAGAAAATGACGTCACATCCTCGTGCAACGCCCTTTGGCCGCCCCGATTGCAAACTTCAGTCGGACCGCCCCATTGTGCGGCGGGCGGCCGGAGCGTTTGGAAAAAGGAACGCAACACAACCAGCGCGGGCCCCGGGGGGCGCTAATTAAAGGGAACGTCCTCTCCAGTATAAAGGCCATCCTTTTTTCAGAAAACAGTCTTGTGCAACGCATTTCTGGAGACACAACAAGGAGGATAGCTAACTGGTTTCAAGCAGCAAGAGCCAGGTATTTTTGGACTCAGGCAATAGCGCTGCAAGTGGCCATTTGGAAATTAGACTGTTTGCCAGGATTTGATGGGGGTTGCATGGGGTGCCAACGCGGAGCTGCAGCTCCATGTCCGTAGGGCTCGCAGACGCATTGTGAGAGGGGCAGCCCTGGCTAGAGGCAGAGGGGGCTACAGGCGTCGGCCACGTAGGCCTTACCCAGTCAGGCTATACCGCCAGCAGCGCTCCTACCTAAACATGAGTGCCGCGCGATGTGTTAAAAGGCTCCGATTCCGAAAGGGGGTGATTGCAGAGATCTGCCACCTGCTTCGCCGAGATCTGCGGCCAAAGCTCAGGTGCAGGACGTCTCTGTCGGTGGAAGTGAAGGTGACGGTGGCATTGAACTTCTATGCCACCGGCTCCTTCCAATACGCTGCTGGGGACATAGCAAACATCTCCCAGTACGGCGCGCATCGCTGCATCCGCCAGGTGACCGAAGCACTGTTCAGAAGGAGAAGCCAATTCATCTCCTTCCCCATGGCCCTGGAGAGCCAGCATCAGCGCGCATTGGGATTTTCCAGACTCGGGGAATTCCCCTTGGTGCAGGGCGCCATTGACTGTACGCATGTGGCTTTGCGGGCCCCTCTGGAGCATGGCGAGCAGTATCGCAACAGGAAGGGCTACCATTCTCTGAATGTGCAGCTGGTCTGTGACCACAAGCAGCGCATCATGGCAGTCAATGCCAGCTTCCCAGGCAGCAGCCACGATGCCTTTATCCTGCGGCAGAGTACTGTGCATGACATGTTCCAGGCACAGCCTCCCCCAAGAGGATGGCTACTCGGGGACAAAGGCTATCCTTTGTGCACCTGGCTCATGACCCCGCTCCGCGCGCCCAGGACCGCTGCTGAAGAGGCCTACAACGAGAGCCATCAAACCACCCGCAACATCATCGAGCTAACTATTGGGGTCCTCAAGCAGCGGTTCCGCTGCCTTGATCGCTCCGGAGGAGCTCTCCAGTATTCGCCGGACCGGGTCTCCCAATTTGTGGTGGTTTGCTGCATGCTACACAACCTGGCTATCCGCAGGACTCAGGCACTGCCACCTGACGTTGGACCAGCACCTCAGGAGGAGGAGCAGGAGGAGCATGAGGAGGAGGAGGAGGAGGAGGAGGAGGAGCAGGAGTACGTTCCCAGGAGGGAGCGACCAGGGCCAAGGGCCGCACGACGCCACCTTATTACACGGTACTTCTAAGCCCCCTGTCAGGGAATGGCCAGGGGCCATGAGGGAAGATGAATGCAGCCGCTCCGCAAGCCCTCAGCCGGCGAAGCCAACAAACACTAAGAAGAACAACCATGGAGACTGCATGAATAAAGATAATTTTTTATTAAACAAAAATGAAAAGCCCTTCCCACATGAATCCCCAAAAACAATAAACGGGCCCCACAAAAAGCCCAACAAACGACTCACTCCCACAAACTGGGGAGGAGCCACTCCACCTTTATTGAAACCGGGCCTCAACGTCGGCCTAACGCAAAAAAAAAGCCCTCCAAAAGCACAACCATGGGCAAAATAAAGATGTCCACCGCCATATTAAAGGAAAGCTGGCCACACCCTCTACTGAGTGGCCCGCGAGGGCGAGACCTTGGCCAGCATTTTGCCTCCCCTGCCCTGCCTGCTGCTCCTTCGCAAGCTCTGCCCAGTGGCTGCTGCGAGGCTGGGGGAAGGCGCCTGAGGCTCAGATGCCCTTCCGCCAGATGCCGCTGGGGGGCGGCCTACACGGCGTTTGGGCCTCGAGGGGCCGTCTCCTGAGTGGCGCACCTGAGCCTGGCCACCATCAGCTGCAGCCGCTTGCCCTTGACGCCCCAGAGGGGGAATGGCGGCGACGGATGGCGCAATGTGGGCCAGCTGGCATCTGGGATGTGCTGGCTGGTGCTGTGGCGCGGTGGCACTCGGCCGGGCCCGCACTGCAGGATCCGCAGCAATCAGCCGACGGCCGGCTTGCTGGGATGGTCCAGCGCGGCGCCTGCCCTGGCGATGCCTGCCTGAGACAGCGCGTGTGGCAGCAGTGAGTGGCCCTGTGGTCCTGGTGTGCGCGCGCATCACATCCGCCAGGGTCTTGACGGCATCAGTTAGCATGCGGCCAGTCGCGGCAGTTGCTGCCCCGAACTCGCGCACACTGGTCGCCAGCGACTCGATGGCCTCAGGCATGCGCCCCACCACGCTCATGAGCTCCGTGTGGCGCTGGTCCGAGTCGTCGGCCATCTGATCGAGCTTCCGCACCTCCTCCGAAGTGAAGGTGTCCGGACTGGAGTCGCGACTCTCCCACTGGGGAGGAGGGGGCCGAACTAGGGGACCCTTGCCGCGTTGGTGACGGCGAGTGTGCCGAGCAGCAGCACTCCCCTCTGATCCTTCCCCCCTTTGGGGGGAAGGCCGCGGGCCACGCGCACGGCTGCTGGGTGGCTGGACGCCACTGGTCCCAGAAGCTGCATTGCCCTGCGACAGTTCCTCCAGGCACTCGTCCAGTGAGGAGGTGTCGAGCATTTCCTCCTCTCCTGCGGGACGTGACTGTTCCCCCGAAGGTCCGGCTTGCTCCTCCTCCTCCTCCTGGTTGGAGGTGCTGTCACTGGCAGCCTCAGGGTCCTGGTCGTCACCAGCTGAAAGCAGGAATGCACAAGAGTAGCTTCAGAGTGAGGAGACGGCGTCAGCGAGGGAGTTAGGACTGGTGGGATTCAGCGCATTGGTGGGACAGTGGCAAAGGAGGTAGCTCGGATGGGCCAGTGCGATGCGAGAGGGCCAAAAGGCGAGGTCCTTACCATTGCCGGGCAGTGGAGGGTCGGATACACCGCACGCTGTGGGGACAATCACACGTGCTCCCATGAGCACACACACGCGCTCCTCCAGCCGAGTGAGCTTCTGCAGCTTGGCGCGGCCACCCCTGGCACGGGCCTGGCGATTAAACGCTACTTTAGCCTGCAAGAGAAAGGACGGGCTGTAAGTGCGCAGTGAAGCCCTGATGTAGTGTGCACTGCCTCCCATGGTGGAATAGCTTGGACAGAGTGAAGCCCTGATGTAGTGTGCACTGCCTCCCATGGTGGAATAGCTTGGACAGAGTGAAGCCCTGATGTAGTGTGCACTGCCTCCCATGGTGGAATAGCTTGGACAGAGTGAAGCCCTGATGTAGTGTGCACTGCCTCCCATGGTGGAATAGCTTGGACAGAGTGAAGCCCTGATGTACTGTCCACTGCCTCCCATGGTGGAATAGCTTGGCCAAAGTGTAGAGTGCCGAATGGCCATTTGATGCTCATGACTGTCCCAATGCTGCTGGCTGAGGGCTGGCCAAAAGGACTTTCAGGTCCCTTTGCCCATCATGTCAGGTGTTCATGCAAGAATGAGGAGGAGACTGGAAAGGCTACTCACCCTCACAATCCTGGTCAGATCGTTGTATTTCTTACGGCATTGTGTGTGGGTCCTGGGGGCCTCGCCGGTGAACGTCACCCTCTGGGCGATCTGCTTCCAGGCTTTGGTGTAGTCGTGGTGGGTTGGATTCCTCCCACTGTCTGGAAACAAGATCTTGCGCCTCACCTCCAGAGCTGTGACCATTATGTCCGGATCACCCTCTGAGAAGCGCAGGGCACGCTGACGGGCCTTCTCTGGCGTTGCCATGACTCCCTGGGGCTGAGCAGTAGTGTTGAGGCCTCTTTGCAAGGCTGCAGTGTGCAGGGCGTGGCAGCAGACCAATTCGTCCCTTCCCCCTTTAAGAGCTGGTCGGCACCACAGGGTCTGCTGTCAGTGCAAAAATGACCGCACCCGTGCTGCGCCCCGCCTGGGCGCTATCCCTCTGGACCGCCGGCTTAGCGCCTAAAGAGAGTAGTGGAACGCCTCTTTTAGCGCTCCACCAACCTCTTAGGGCGAAGCCACTGAATTCCCGGCAACGGGGCGCTACTTTGGGGCGGGCGCTAACTTCGGGCGGGCGCTAAGGTTAGCGCCCCAAAACTGCCTATACTGAAAATCTAGCCCTTAGCCTTTTAAACTAGAAAAAATACAGCAATCCAGAGTGTATACATTAAGAGGAATGCAAGCCATCCTTTTGAATTATAAATGTGAACACTTTCTGCTGAATTAATTATCACTTTTTTCACATTCATACTTTTATTAATTACTCTCTAGTTTTATATATTAGTAAAAATGTTGAGTTTGGGTTGTCATCTAGCCATCTTATTCATTTGTTCACGTCATCACTTCTAGTGATCTGATTGGTTCATGCTCCATGATCCATCCCTTCATTATGCACATAGTGATTTGGTTGAAATAAAAACAGAAAATGCTGGAAATACTCAGCAGGTCAGGCAGCATCTGTGGAGAGAAAAACAGAGTTAACATCTCAGGTCAGTGACCTTTCATCAGAACCTTTCGTCATGACCTTGGCCTGAAGCGTTAACTCTGTTTCTCTCTCCACAGATGCTGCCTGACTTGCTGAGTATTTCCAGCATTTTCTGTTTTTATTTCAGATTTCCAGCATCCGAAATATTTTGCTTTTGTATTAGTGATTTGGTTGGCCTGCAGGCCAAAGGTATTTTTAATAGAAATTTATTTAAAAAATTGTCTTTGGATATCTGTATCCTTAAAAGTGTTCTTTTGACCTTATATCAAAAGTGTAGCCATTGCACAAAACTCTTCTAAGTGTTCAACTTCAAAAGGAGTTGTCTATCATGGATGATTTTTCTCATCAGTGTGTTTACTTGTATTTAGCAATTAATTGTACTGCCATTACTATTCATCCTCAGTTCAAATTTAGAATTTGGCCTTTAAATCCATTTTATATTCTGCTATGGCCACTCCAACTCTGTACAATAGGCAGGGATTGCTCAATGAAGAGTTCTCACCTATATACAAATGTCACAGCAGGAATTCTACAAGCATCATGCCCTTCAAATGTCTGTGTAAGAAATAAGAGATATTCAAACACTTGTAGACTGATTCAGCCTGATTGTTTTGTAAATATTTGTAAATAATTGTATCACTAGCACCCTGCTGTGTTTTTTTCTCTGAAATTATCTTCATTGTAAATGACTTTAACTATTTGTTTTAGCCTGAAGGTAATGGTCTGGCAGGGTAATACTTGCTGCCTTTTAGATTAGACAGAACAGCATGTTAGAATCTCACATGATCTCTGGTTTATTTTAACAAATATCAAACAACAACTGTTAGTCCCGTGGCACGCTATCCTGTTTGCAGCACACAGAACTGCCGTTTTGCTGTGAACACAAGTCACAAATGTCAGGAAAGAGACAAATATTGTAGCACTGTATGACTTCAAGTTATTGGTTGTATGATTGGCACATACCAATCGCTGTTTCGTAGCCAGCTTTCTCACCCCATGTAGACATCGTAGCCTTTTGCCCAGCCTTTCTGTGCTCAGGTGGGTCACACGACACTCAGAAAATGAGCTGAGAGATCTCTCTGTGTCCTGACCAATATTCCTTCCTCAGCACCTTATTTGGCCAAACATTAATTTGCTGTGTGTAGGACCTTGCTGTGTACAAATTAGCTGCCACATTTACCTGCATAACAGCAGTGGCTGCATTTCAAAAGTAATTCAATGAAAGGGGAGGTCTTTGACAAAGAGACTCTTTGTAGTTGTAATGTATTATCACATGGTTTGGTATGAGCATGCTCAGTTCGCTCTGGCCTAATAAAGCAAGCACATGGACGAGCAACTCATCGGGCAAGATTTTCATTCATGAGTCGGGTTGGAGGCGGGACTACAACTTTCATCGAGATGCAGCCAATCCACGCGATTTTAACTTGATTGAGCTTGTTGAGCCTGCCCAGCGGGCTCAGCAGGCCAATTAAGGGCCACCCAGCAACAGGTGATGTCACAGACTGAAATTTCATCTGTCAAGAGCTTCTGACAGATGAAATATCAGCGTTTCACAGCTGTTTGACGCTGTCAAACACTGACAGTCTTACTGCTTTCTGTGCCGGTGAGTTGAGGGATGCCCGAGACCTAAAGGAAGGAAGGCTGAAAAGGTAAGAAAAGGTATGTAAAACTTATTTAATCACTTTAGACACACCACACACACTTACCTTTGCACTCATGCACCCATCACTCACCTGAACACCGACATCTCGACCCCTCCAAGTCCTTCAACCCGACGGCCCACCTCCTCTAACCTGGCGTGGTTTGGAGCCGTCGGGAATCCCACACTTCAACCTTAAAAATAGGGATTAGGCTAAAAACTGCCTGTTAACTACCTGTTAACAGGCAGTTAATTGGTACTAATACCTTCCCGCCTTGGGTAGGCGGGTCCCAGTGCGGGACGGGTACCCGCCTCCTTTGAAACTGGCATGGAGGCGGGTTTGGGTGTGGGATGGGGTTGGGACCCCTGATTTCGGGTTTTTAATCTCCCGCACGCCTCCAATCCTGACTCCACGGCCCAATGAAAATCCTGCCCATCGTGTCTCTGACCTTCATTTGTTCTACCCACATATATTACATTTTGGCGATGAGGATGGGATCCCAAAGCCATTTTTAGGGCTCATGGAAGGACACATATGAGAGTAAGTTTAATCAAGTACCACTTACAAAGAGTACCGTAGAGATAAAAACCTACTCCAGAGAAATCCTAGAGATTTGTGGACAAATGGAATGTACAGTTCAACACAATGGCCAGGCAGTAAAGTTGCCAATTATTGTAGTGAGCTACAACAACAGGCCAACCCTCATGGACAAAGACTGGTTGAGAAAGTTAAAACTAGACTGGAAAAATGTCTTCAGTGTAGATGCTTCAAAGAAGCGACTTGACACAATGCTGAACAAGTACGAAAGCATGTTCACAGACAGTTATGAGGGCATCACTGCGTCCAACGCAAAGCCTGTCTATCGTAAGGCAAGGCTGGTCCCCCAATCGTTGAAAAGTCAGGTGAAGGAAGAGCTAGCGAAGCTCAAAGAGAATGGAGTGTTAGTAAAATCTGACAAAAGTGAATGGGCTACCCAGATTGTGGCAGTGCCCAAAGCAGACAAAACTGTGCACTTGTGCAGTGACTACAAAGTTACTATCAACCAAACGGTTGACGATGAGCAGTACCCGTTACCTACATCGCAAGATTTGTATGTAGCACTCTCTGGGTCAAAGGTTTTCTCCAAGCTTGACCTGTCGCATGTTTATGCTCAGCTGAATGTTGACAAAGAGAGTCTGTCATTGTCAACACATGCAAGGGACAGTACTCATACACCAAACTGCCGTATGGGTATAAAATCCTCCCCCAAAATCTTCCAGGCTATGATGGATAAGATTTTGCAAGGAGTTCCAAATTGCTTATGCAATCAAGACGATGTGCTGATCGCAACAAACAACGAGGAAGAAAATCTAGACGTGTTAGATACAGTGCTTCAAAGGTTGAATGCCCACCATGTCAAATTGAAAAGGAGCAAATGTGCTTTTGTGCAGCCTGAGGTTGTGTACCTTGGTCTGAAAGTTGTTCAAATGGCTTGCAACCAGTGAAGGAAAAGTTGATTCTGTCATCAATGCTCCAAAGCCACAGAACATGTCTGAGTTTAGATCTTTCCAGTACTAAACACGTTTCTTACCTGAGTTAACGACCATGTTCGCTCCACTGCATGAGCTCCTCAAGAAGGCTGTCCAGTGGAGGTGGACGAAAGCGCAACAGGAAGCTTACGATGCTTGTAAGAGAAGTCTCTCTAGCGATGCTCTACTTGTGCACTGCGACACAGAACGTGAGCTTAAGTTAGCATGTGATGCTTCCAGCTATAGTGTGGGAGCTGTCATAAGCCACGTAATGGATGACGGCCAAGAGAAACCAATCGCGTTTGCATCGCGAACCCTCACAAAGAGTGTTGTGTATGTAATATGTGTGCTACTTTGAACCTATGGACAGGACTGCACTACTTGTAGGGCGTAGTGATACGCAGTACCACTCCTGGCCATAGGGGTATAAATAGTACTGTGGGTACTGATCTCCCCTCAGTTCCCGCCTGTGGGCATGAAGTAAAGACCTACGAATAGTCCCTACCTCCAACCAGTAAAGACCTGTTTGAGTTATACGTTTAAGTCTTTGTGTTAATTGTTCAATACAATACACATACTTAACACTGGCGACGAGTCAGGTTCTTACCCTGCGGCAGTTGAAGAGAGGTTTCAAACATCACCACCCCACTAGAAGCGACAGGCTTTAGGACTCTGAAGCCTCCATCAGCGACTGAGCACTGGAATGCAGCAGCCATCCTGACAGCTTCCAGCGACTGACAGAAGTCTTTCTGCAGTTTCCTTGTTCAACCTAGGTGGTGGGGTAAGCCGTGCAGCGTTGGCTGCAAAGACAGGGCTGGGGAAGTTGGAGAAGATAAGGTCGATCGCAATCCCTGATAAGAGCCGCGGTGAAACGCGCGAGCGGGTAAGCCAGAGCCCGGGAGGGAGCGAGCAAGAGCCGCGCGAGCAGGTGAGCCAGAGTCCGGGAGCCGCTTCAAGTGCGAGGCGCAGCGCGGGCCAGCGATCGGAACCAAAGATAAGGGCCGCACTCGGACTGGAAGGCGCGGCGGCTGCAGAAGCTCAAGGTGCGAGAGCCGTGGTGCACAGCGCGGGCTATCGATCGCGGCGAAGATAAGGGCCGCACTCGGGGGCTGAAGGGAGACGGCGTCGGGGGACGGGTGAAGACCGCCAAGCGCGGGAAAACCGCCATTTTGTGGGTGGAGGACGACGGCAAGAGCGGGAAGCCGCCATCTTTGATAACAAGTAAACAAAATAAAATCTGAGAAATTGCAAATCTACAATGCCTAAACACGGGAATATTAGCACCTTTGATAGTGACCTCGAAGATTGGGCCATATATGTTGAAAGAGTAAAAAATTATTGTAAGGCCAATAAAATTCGTGACCAAGATAAAGCTCTAACATTATTAAATTTAATGGGTGCGAAGACATACGGGCAATTGAAACACCTGTTATCACCAGATGAACCGGCGGATAAGACGTTCGATGAGATTGTTACTGTCCTGAAAGATCATCTAAACCCCACGCTGCTGATGCTAGCGGAACGATTTAAATTTTACGACAGAAGGCAGCTACAGCATGAAAGCAATGCTGAATATTTGCTGGAATTGCGTAAATTAGCGAAATATTGCCAGTTTGGAACGGGACTGACAGATGCACTACGAGACAAATTTGTGTGTGGTTTATTTAAACAGGATACACAAAAGCGACTGCTCGAGGAGAATGAGCTGACGCTTGAGAAGGCGGTCACTATGGCAGCAGCACACGAAGCCGCAGCGAGAGGCACGGCAGTAATGCAGCTACGGTCACCGGAGCTCAGTGCACACAAATTGGGTGTGAGTTCTGGCAAATGTTATCGTTGTGGAAAGACAACGCATGATCAGAACCAGTGTTGGTTTAAAAACCAAGAATGTAGAACTTGTGGTAGGCTTGGACATATAGCTAGAGTATGCAGGTCAGGGAAGAAGACCAGCAACAAGAAGTCACCGCAAGGAAAATACGCAAAGGTACACAAGGTGACCGAACAGGAGTCCGATTCAGATGCTAGCAGTAATGAACTGGCTAGCTTAAGCTGTAATGAACTGGCTAGCTTAAGAGTACTCAACGCTGGTAAGGGTGCAGACCTCCAGACAATTTGGGTCACTCTTCAGATAGAAGGAGTCCAAGTAAAACTGGAATTGGACACTGGATCGGCATTGACGGTCATAAATAAGAAAGATTACGGAAAGTTATTCCAACATATTCCCCTACAGGATATGGGGATTACATTGAAAACATACACGGGGCAAAGAGTGTACCCCATCGGGAAAATAGAGGTTGCAGTGGTCCACAAGGGCGAAGACAGTCAAATAATGGACTTATATGTGATATCTGAAGGAGGTTCTCCACTACTAGGACGGGAGTGGATTAGGAAAATGAATATGGACTGGCATTTCCTACAAACAATAACGAGTGAGAACTCGGTGAAGATAGTCGGCCCAGACTCTGGAACGGATGATGGTAAGCCCAACTCAGGTGCAAAAGACAACGTTGCAGCACAGAATTCCACTGAGCAACAACAACATAGTTTAACTGTGGATTCTGAGTCTGGCAAGTCTACTGATGTGCCCATTTCTGAGGGACACCGGGCTCGAACTCAACTCCATTTCAAACTACAACAGCAATTAGAACAAATGCTTCGCCGTTTTGAGCAAGAGTTGAATGCAATGAAAGAGTTCTTTGATATAGAGTTGGAGAATCTGGAAAGACAACAGAAGCAGCTGATGGAGCAGGAGCACACAAAACGTCTGATGTCAGAGGAGTTAACGGTCAGCCAACTCCTGCATATGCTGAAGGACAGGACTCTGAAATGGAAAAAACTTGAACACGAACTTCAATATTCAAACGAGAGGGGTTCGGAGCTCTCAAAGGTTATTGGAAGAGCTGAGGTGGCAACACAGACTGAGATGACTGCAACAGAGCAGCCCTTGGATGCCAAAAGTACGCTGACTCACGTCAACGTAGAACAACAGACCGCTGAAACAGCTGCTCCGGTAGAGGGATTGGATAGTCCGATCAATCAATCTCCAAAAGAAGTTGAAGTAGTAAAATCTCAAATGAGGTCATTAGTAAACGACTTGCTGAAAGCCCAGAAAAAGCTGGATGAAGAGGTACGCATGAAGAAGTCTCTTCAGGAAAGATGTCTGGACTTGGAACAAAAGCTGGCTAACGCCCAGCTGGGTATGGAGGAAATAGAAGACCCTCTCGCTGGCCTAGATCAGGACGACACCGAATATTACTATGTCCTGTCCTGCCCAACTTGTAACTTCGACTCCCACCATACAGAAATCATGGAGGAGCACCGAAAGTCTACGGAACATCGGGAGAAGGTGGCTCTACTACGGAAAAAGGAGGAAGAGAAGGAGGAACTGCGCATGCAGCTGGCAGCTGACAGTGGAGCCCAGAGAGTCTCCAAGAAGCAGAAAAGGAAAAGTCGAAACAGAAGATGACCCATCTGAACCATTATTACCTCTACCAGATCACACACGTGGTCCCTCCGAACGGAGCCAATTCAGTTCGGAAGTTCAAACTGTTAAATCCATGGAAGGACTATTGAATGAGTCACTCCAGCAACGTGAACCGACTACACCACAGAGATTGAATCTGTGAACTGTTTTCCGCAGAGACTGAATCTGTGATCTGTTTTGACATGAAGTTATCTATGTATCTATGTTATTCTGTTATGTAAACCTGAAGTTATATATGTATATATGTTATTACGTTATGTTAAATGGGGAGATGACTGTAAAGCTGGGAAGGGAGGAATGTTGTGTATGTAATATGTGTGCTACTTTGAACCTATGGACAGGACTGCACTACTTGTAGGGCGTAATGATACGCAGTACCACTCCTGGCCATAGGGGTATAAATAGTACTGTGGGTACTGATCTCCCCTCAGTTCCCGCCTGTGGGCATGAAGTAAAGACCTACGAATAGTCCCTACCTCCAACCAGTAAAGACCTGTTTGAGTTATACGTTTAAGTCTTTGTGTTAATTGTTCAATACAATACACATACTTAACAAAGAGCAAAAGAAACTATGCGCAAATTGAAAAGGAAGCACTCGCCATAGTGTTTGGAATCAAGAAATTCCAACAGTTCCTGATTGGCAGTAAGTTACCCTGATAACCGATCACAAACCACTCCTAGCAATATTGGGGCCCAAATCTGACATCCCTGCAATGGCTACATCAAGAATGGTTGGGCATCAACGTTGGTTGGGCAGTGTTATTGTCGCAATATGACTACACGATTGAATATCACACTTCAAAGCAAAACGCAATGGCAGATGCCTTGTCCAGGTTGCCATATGAGGACTCGTATGTTGAGAATGAAGGTGCTATCTTCACGCTCGGTGCAGTTGACAAAGACTTTCCTGTGAATGCAACTGAGTTTGCAGATGAGACTCAAAAGGACTCAGTACTAAAGAGAGTGTATGGAAACATCTTGAATGGATGGACTGATCAGTGTATGGACACAGAATTGAAACCATTTCATAACCGTCGTACTGAACTGTCTTGTGAGCAAGGTTGTATCAAGTGGGGAAACAGAGTGGTGGTACCTACTTCTTTGAGAGATAGAATTCTGGCCGAACTTCATACTGAACATCCAGAAATCATCAGTATGAAATCAATTGCAAGAAGCTTTGTTTACTGGCCTGGATTGGACAGTGATCTTGAACCACTTGATCATGAGCACATACATGAATTTGACTCAGTTCAGACTTCAGTAACTGAAGTACCAGGTTCAAACAAGTCTGAAATAGAAACAGGATCATCTTTGAGTTTTGAATCAAAACAAAAGAGCCTAAAAATTGGTTCAACACCAACACCTTCTGTAAGATCAGGAAGGCTCCGCAAACCTGTTATTAAACTGGATTGTAGTTCATTTAAAAGTAAAAAAGCCAAGAGTTGTTGTTATGTGGTACATGTAATGCTGGGAAAGTTGGGACCATAGTTTTGTTGTATTTGAGAGGGGAATACATACATTTTTTTTAAGGGAGAAAGCAGTGTAATGTATTATCACATGGTTTGTCACATGGTTTATCACATGGTTTGGTATGAGCATGCTCAGTTCGCTCTGACCTAATAAAGTAAGCACATGAACTAGCAACTCATCATGTCTCAGTCCTTCATTTGTTCTACCCACATATATCACAGTAGTAGCTGCCTTTCCCTACGATCACACCCATCACTTACCTTCCTGTGTAGGCCTTAGTCTCTGCAAAGGCTTACACAGCTGCTGATTCCCTGATCTTTAGGACTCTTCTTCCCCTTTAATTGTGGCACTGTGCACGATGTCGCAGCCAAGCATTGGCTGGGCTCAAAATTCCTGGCATGAATTTCTTTGGCAGCTCGCCATCCATCAATAATAACCCTCGACACAGGGACAGGAGTCGATGGAAGTCCTGTCCTGCTGGAATGCTGCCCTGAAGAGTCTATGCAATGCAATGCAACAACAACAACCAGCATTTATTTAGCACCTTTAACATTTCAAAAGGCGCTTCACAGGAACGATTATCAGACAAAATTTAATACCAAGCCACATAAGGAGATATTAGGACAGGTGACCAAAGCTTGGCCAAAGAGGTCGGTTTTAAGGAGCGTCTTAAAGGAGGAGAGAGATTTGGAGAGGTGGAGAGGTTTATGGAGGGAATTCCAGAGATTAGGGCCTAAACAACTGAAGGTACAGCCGCCAATGATGGGGTTGAAGGAAATCGGGGATATAGAAGAGGCCAAAATTGTGGGAATGTAGAGTTCTTGGAGAGTCATAGGGCTGGAGGAGGTTACAGAGATAGGGAGGTGTGAAGCCATGGAGGGACTTGAACGCAAGGTTGATAACTTTAAAATCGAAGGGTTGCTGGACCAGGAGCCAATGTAGATTGGCGAGCACAGGAGTGATAGATGAGTGGGATTTGGTATACGCTAGGATAGGGGCAGCAGAGTGTTGGATGAGCATGCAACAAAAATCAACTTGTAATAAATTATCTTTCAATAAAAGTACTGAGACCACAATTTTTCATGTGGAACGTGAGTAATATGTTAAGCATTAAAGAGGGCAGAAAATAATATATAGGTAGCAGCAAAATACAATTTCAGCAGTCATCACATATGAATTCTGACCCAGTAATGCAGGCTGATACCTTAAAATGATTACCAGTTAAGGTGGCTTACTGTGGAGAAATGTAAAAAAACTTAAAACAGAACTCCTAACTCCAACTCCAAAGCCACTTAACATATTTTGTACACAGCATATTTCTCCAATATCATTTTATCTGTATGGGAAATGCCAATACAAAAGCAAATGTAAAAAGACAAGTAAAGTTTCATTGTACAGTCCTAGTGCAGTGCGGCTGGGACAGTTGCACCTCAGGTGTTGCTTGCACCTGTGCCCCGTACAGCTGACCTTACCTGATAAGACAAGGTCAGTTTAATTAAACATTTTTGTGGCACTCCTGTTACTTAGCTTATGATATGCTGTGAGTGCCGCGGAGTTTGAGATCTTCATTATCAGGCACCTGCAGCTATTAAAGGACAGCTGCACTTTTATTTTAGGCCAGGAGAATATTGTGGGGACCAAAGATCCCTTTCAAGAATTTGCTTTGCAGGCCAAACAAAGGTAGGGACAGCAACCAGGGGAGGCTCCAGTGGAAGGAGAGGGCCACCAAGGAGGTCTTCCTGAAGCATTTTTGCTGAATTATAAGAATGATGATCCCTAATTTGAATAGAATCAGGTGCGTGATCAGCTTTGAGCACAGTGAGTATGCAGGCTCAACGTGATCAAAGCCCTAGACTGTCGCATTTTGGGGTGATGTGCACATTAGGTACTGAGGCAGCATCAGTGCCAGTTACTATGAGGCCACATCGCCTAAACCACTGGGATGATTCAAATGCTTAACATTATTGGCTGTTATATTTACCTGTGATTTGTTTTTTGAAGTGCTGAGCTGCTGCGTATTTCCAGCATTTTCAGTTTTTATTCCAGATTTGCTGTTTTTTCTTTTTATTAAAAGTGAATGTTTTCCACTTACTCAGGGTAGTTATTTACTGCTTTAGAGAAATCCTTAGCAGTCTTTTGTGATCAGATTAGTGTTTGGCAATCTGTCTGAATTGATTAATTAGCTGGAAGTGGGCAAACACTTTTAGTCATCATTGTTTAGTTAGATTTCAGTTTGTAAATGGGAACATGGTGAAAAGTAACAATGTGGGTATGAAAGACTTTGGAGCTAGAAGAAGACCTCTAGGGAGAGTTAAAAGACAGGCAGAAGCAGGTAGGAGAGGATTAAATGGGAAATTGGATTAGAAAATAATGACACTATTATATTGTGGAATCATTTCTAGTGATGAAGTTAGTGGTGTTGCAAATTGGTGTGCAGTTTCTCAAAAGTAACATTTGTTGTTGTATGTTGTAGAGATTCGCGTTTCTCATAAACAGGATTGAGTGCAAACCAATATATTGGCCCAGAAATTCGGGTCGGAGGCTTCCCGTGGGTGTAAGCCCCCGACCTGCACTTAGCTTGCGCGCCGGCCATTGAGCTGTGGGCCCCCGTGGAATTACGATCCTGGGTCTGCTCCAACTGCCAGCGCGCAGTGCTTGCATATCCCAGGGGATAATACACAAGGGATAGACAGTATAATACCACAGGTAACGATAGATTAAATAATTATTTTGCTTCAGTATTTACCAAGGAAATAATGCATCTAAAATAAAAAAGGGGCTATATTAAATAAACTAATCAAACTCAAAGAGGATAAAACCCCTGGTCTGGATGGATTGTATCCACGCATTTTAAAAGAATCGAGGGAAGAGATATGCAGAGGCATTACTATGCATATTTAATAATTCATTCGAAAAAGGTGAAGTGCCAGAGGACTGGTAGATAGCTAACATAATATCGATATTTAAGAAGGGGGATAGAACATTTCCAGGGAATTATAGACCAGTTAGCTTAACATCGGTGGTAGGAAAAATAATGCAATCCCTACTAAAGGAGAAAATAGAAGAACATCTAGAAACCCAAAATATAATAATGAATAGTCAGCATGGATTTCAAAAGGTCTTGCTTGACCATCCTCATTGAATTTTTTGAAGAGGTAACAGAGAGAGTAGACAATGGTAATGCAGTAGATGTAATTTATCTGGATTTTCAAAAGGCCTTCGATAAGGTACCCCCATAATAGACTGATGAACAAGGTCAGAGAATGAGGAGTCAGGGGACAAGTAGCAGAATGCATTGCTGGCTGGCTTCAGGACAGAAAGCAGAGAGTAGGAGAAAAGGGTAGCTAATCACAGTGGCAGAAGGTGGGTAGTGGTGTTCCACAAGGATCTGTGCTGGGACCACTGCTGTTCACAATTTATATTAACGATTTAGACTTAGGAATCAAAAACACAATTTCTAAATTTGTGGATGACACCAAATTGGGGGGATAGTCAATACTGAGGAGAACTGCAACAAATTACAGGAGGACATTAATAAACTTGCAGAATGAGCATATAATTGGCAAATGAAGTTCAACACAGATAAATGTGAGGTATTACATTTTGGTAGGAAGAATAGAGAGGTCACTTATTACTTGGAGGGTGCAAGTCTAGATGGGGTAGAGGAACAAAGGGATCTTGGAGTACAAATACACAAATCACTAAAAGTTGCGACACAGGTTAGCAAGGCCATAAAAAAAGCAAACCAAGCACTAGGGTTTATTTCTAGAGGTATAGAACTGAAAAGTAGGGAAGTTATACTAAACCTGTATCGAACTTTGGTTAGACCACACTTAGAGCACTGCGTACAGTTCTAGTCGCCATATTATAAAAAGGATATAGAGGTACTGGAGAGGGTGCAGAGAAGATTTACAAGGATGATGCCAGAAATGCGAGGGTATACATATCAGGAAAGGGTGAACAGGCTGGGTTTCTTTTCTCTTGAAAAAAGAAGGCTGAGGGGTGACTTAATAGAGGTCTTTAAAATTTTGAAAAATTTTGATAGCATGGATACAGAGAGAATGGGCTGGCTTTTCCCAACGGAGACAAGATCACGCCGGGAGAGCTGATTGTTTGGTTCCGGTCCCGCTCCCGGCTGCAGCCACTCTGTCAAAAAGATTTTCCATTAATAGGGCTTGTTAAGCCCGCCCTGCGGGATTCCCGGCCAATTAATAGGAAGCAGGTCTGATGATGTCATTTGATGATGCGTCATCAGCCGGTTTCCTTAAAGGGACGACATTCATTTTGACAGTTCTGCTGTCAGTGTTCTGCAGCATTGAGGTGCTGCAAATACTGACAAGCACTGCACAAAGGTGAACAGCTGCACCCAGGCTCTTGCATGACAGCACGCAGGGAAGTTCTCTTCCCTTCCCATGGAAGAGACCTCCCCAGGACATCAATGCAGCCTGGTTGCACATTGCACAGGAGGACACAAGCAGGGATGTTGTCAGGGGTTCCTGGCTGCAGTGGGACCAGCCTTTCAATGATCTCAGTAGATCATGAAATGTTACTGCAAACCTCATCCTGCTGTGCCTCTCATCACATCCCCATCACTCTGCCTTCCCTACCCTACTCCTGCACATCCTTACTCACACCAACTTACCTTGCACCTCCACCAATCCCTCTCTATCTACATTATCACTTCCCTATCTCACTAGCCACACCTCACACTCACCCTCATCCTAGTCAAATCATACCAACTAACAACACATAAGGGTAGGCACTTGGGTGTCTTATGCAATGTTCATGTAAATTTTCTGTTAATGTGTTGTCAAACATTGAAATCTTTATTTTCAACACTTTGCCTTATTGTACAGATCTGTGCTGACCTTTGGAAGTGTCTTAGCGAGTTGCAGTGAATGGTGAGACATAACGGTATCCCCCGCAATGGTGATGAGTGTGAAAGGAATGGCTTGGTCATTGTAGGAATGCTTTATGGTGCTGGTGTGGGGTGGTGTTAACCTGGTGCATCAGGATGTACAGCGTCAAGTGAAGTAAATCTGGCCATGGTAATGCCAGCCCTGGCCTCCCTGGCAGCAATGTTGTCGGGTGCTGATGCCCTGTGTCCTGTGCAGCATCAGGTGATTGCAGAGAAGGTTGGTGTTGTTGTTGATGATGTTGGTGTGCCTGGTGATGTTGATGTTGCGGCTGATCATGGAGGGATTCAGAGCACCAAGGTGAGATTTTTCAAGGGCACCGATGTTGATGGAATAGATGGCAGCTGAAGTTGAGATGACAGAAGCAATCTGCCAATTGTGAGAGAGCTTGCTCCAAGGAGGTGACAGTGGATAGAGAGTTTACTCCAAACACTTCCAAACTGCATTCAGCTCAAAAGTGTCTTCCAAGACCTGAAGTCTCAAGCTTCTGACATTGGACAGTGACCAGCTGTGAAATGGTAGCTTTCATACCACTTTTGCAGCTGTCATCTATTCACAGCAATGGGGAGACATAGAGAATTCGACCTACTTACCCGGCGTGATCTCCGAACACTGGGAACCCCGTTAAAAATGTGGGGAAATAGAAAAAGTCTGGCAAAATAGTAGTGAACAAGCACTTAACAAGCATTTAACTATCTTAAATACCTCACCCGCCGCTTGGTGTCGGGTCTGTTCTGAAATCGCAGACGCGACACTTTGGAAACTTACATGGAGGCGGGTTTGCAGTGGGTTCCCAACCCGCCGTCAATCATTTCGAAGTTAACAGCTGACGCGCCTCCAAACCTGCACTCTGAGCGCCGGCAAAATTGCGGCCAATATTTCCACTTGTGGGGAAGAGCATAACTAGAGGCCATCAATATAAGATAGTCACCAAGAAATCCAATAGGGAATTCAGAAGAAACGTCTTTACCCAAAGAGTGGTAAGAATATGGAACTCACTACCACAGGGAATGGTTGAAGCGAATAGTATAGATGCATTTAAGGGGAGACTAGACAAGCATATGAGGGAAAAGGGAATAGAGGGTTATGCTGATAGATTTAGATAAGGAAAGATGGAAGGAGGCTCGAGTGGAGTATAAACGCCGGCATGGACTGGTTGAGCCGAATGGCCTGTTTCTGTGCCGTATATCCTATGTAATCCTATGTAATATTATAAACTGATCCCAAGAAGCAAACTGCAGTGAGGTCTTGGAGATATACAAAAATTAGTTCAATTGCTCAGTGCATGAAATTTGGCTGAAAGGTTTTCCACGATGAGGCAAAGGTCAGATTTCAGTACATTTCACAACCAATCTAACCAGAGTTGCCAGTGAAGTAAGATACAGTATGATGCAGGCAGAACTGGCTTTTGATTCAATGGAACTTTGAGGATTTTGTCTGCAGGACAGTTTAGAACAAGGGTGAGAATCGACTATCAGGCTTTCTGCAATAATTTTCACAATACTTCAATCATTTATTTAAGAGAGAGCACTGCCTTATTCACACACTGGTACAATATCAACCTCTAGCAGCAGTTGAACCCACAGGCATGAAACAGCTTCCTGACTGCTCTGTCAACATTCTGTTCCTTCAGTCCATGCTGTAAAATACATTTATTGCACTTCATGGACTGCATCAAGCAATGTGTAATAGGCAACTTCTGCAATATTAAACAAATCTGTCACGTTTTGAGAATTTTTTAATAACATTTTATGGAGGCTGTAATGACATTGATGCATTCAAGCAATAATGTACTGCAGATTGACAGTGGAATATAAATTACACTGTACTTATATTTACAGTCTACTTAATCAAAGCAAATAAAGTAGTTCCATCACTGGCCTCAATAAATTGCTACGGTGGCTTCTGATTCATGCTTGCTGTACTAAACTGCCTGTCTCCTGGGCAAAAGTCAGTCCTGAATGCTTGAGGTGGATTCTATAGAGTAAGTATGGATGAAACTTGATGACATAATTCAATTGATTATCAAAGAAAGCGGAGGCACAATATGAGATATAATCCACAAAGAGCTATAAAATTGTAATGAATTGTTGCAAAGAGATAATAGCTACAATTCACAATTTTGAGCTGCATTTCTTTTACACCGTAGACTGAATGGATCATCTCTCACATGTCCTCCCTCTCTTTATCTGCCACTACTTTACTTAAGTCCTCCTTCCGAGATATTGTTAATCAAGAATGTATCAAACTTGCACATGTGCATGACTAATCTGTATGACTCAGAGAATAGTTTTTTGCTAATACTATAATGGAATAATAAGAAAGAAGTTTCTGTGTGCGCATATTATTTTTTATTAATGCAAGGCAAAATTTGTACTTAGAAATATCAGTATACATCAAGGTTGTCAAAGGTAATGTTTTTCCTTAAGTTTATTGAATTATTTAAGTATGTAATCTGCAAAAGATACATAAGCCAGTTTAGCCATTTTGGCAATCTTGGGCAATATTGCTTCAAGCAACACATCAGCAGAGAAATCAGCTGGTGGGTAGTACATTTCCAAATTGGAAACTATTACCACTACCTCACATGATAAATCCGACAAAACATTTTGGGAAATGTAATGACATTGATGCATTCAAACAATAACATACTGCAGGTTGACTGTTGTGGTGGCAAAGAAACTGATCAGCTTTTTACGTAGAACCTATAGGAGACTGTTGGACATCTGATCCTTACTAATCAACATGGCCTAAATAACTGTAATGACCTGTCTTCACAAAGGAGGACACAAATAACCTCCCAGAGATGTCGGGGAACATAGGGTCTAATGAGAGGGAGGAATTGAATGAAATCAGTATTTGTAGGGAAATGGTGTTAGGGAAATTGACGGGATTGAAGGCCGATAAATCCCCAGGGCCTGATAATCTACATCCTAGGGTACTTAAGGAAGTGGCCCTAGAAATAGTAGATGCATTGCTGGTCATCTTCCAAAATTCTATGGACTCTGGCACAGTTCCTATGGATTGGAGGGTAGCTAATGTAACCCCACTATTTAAAAAAGGTGGTAGAGAGAAAATGGGGAATTATAGACTGGTAAGCCTGACATCGGTAGTGGGTAAAATGCTAGAGTCCATTATAAAAGATGTAATAGCAGAGCTCTTGGGAAACAGTGACAGGATCGGACAAAGTCAACATGGATTTACAAAAGGTAAATTGTGCATGACTAATCTACTGGAATTTTTTCAGGATGTAACTGGTAGTATAGATAAGGAGAACTAGTGGTGTGTTTGGACTTTCAGAAGGCTTTCGATAAGGTCCCGCATAAGAGATTAGCGTGTAAAGTTAAAGCACATGGGATTGGGGGTAAGGTACTGACTTGGATAGAGAACTGGTTGGCAGACAGGAAGCAAAGAGTTGGAATAAATGGATCTTTTTCTGAGTGGCAGGCAGTGACGAGTGGGGTACCACAGGGATTGTGCTAGGACCCCAGCTATTCACAATTTATATTAATGGTCCAGATGAGGGAAGTAGATGTAATATCTCCAAGTTTGCAGAGCTGGGTGGGCGTGTGTGCTGTGAGGAGGATGCCGAGAAACTCCAGTGTGATTTGGACAGGTTGGGTGATTGGGCAGATGCCTGGCAAATGCAGTATAATGTGGATAAATGTGAGGTTATCCACTTTGGTGGCAAAAACAGGAAGGCAGATTATTATCTGAATGGCAATAGATTGGGAGAAGGGGAAGTGCAACGAGACCTGGGTGTCCTTGTGCACCAGTCGCTGAAGGTAAGCATGCAGGTGCAGCAGGCGGTTAAGAAGGCAAATGGTATGTTGGCCTTCATAGCGAGAGGATTCGAGTACAGGAGCAAGGATGTCTTGCTGCAGTTGTACAGGACCTTGGTGAGACCACACCTTGAGGATTGTGTGCAGTTTTGGTCGCCTTATCTGAGGAAGGATGTTGTTGCCATGGAGGGAGTGCAGCGAAGATTCACCAGACTGATACCTGGGATGGCAGGAATGACGTATGAGGAGAGAATGGGTCAATTGGGCTTATATTCACTGGAGTTTAGAAGAATGAGAGGGGATCTCATTGAAACTTATAAAATTCTAACAGGACTAGACAGACTAGATGCAGGAAGGATGTTCCCGATGGCAGGGGAGTCCAGAACCATTGGTCACATTCTAAAGATAAAGGGTAAGCCATTTAGGACTGAGATGTGGAGGAATTTCTTCACCCAGAGAGTGGTGAACCTGTGGAATTCTCTACCACAAAAGGCAGTTGAGGCCAATTCATTAAATATATTCAAGAAGGAGTTAGATATATTTCTTAAGGCTAAAGGGATCAAGGGCTATGGGGAGAAAGCAGGGACAGGGTACTGAATTTGGATGATCAGCCATGATCTCATTAAATGGCGGAGCAGGCTCGAGGGGCCGAATGGCTCCTATCTTCTGTTTCTATGTTTCTATGACCCACATAACTTTTACTGGAGAATCCAAGTTCTTTCTGTCAATCCTTTGAATATAATCAGGGCCCAATGTTCCTCACAACAAAAAATGTAAAAATGCTTACCAAGTAACCCATTTAAAATAATGCAGAAATGTGCAGCTTTGAAACATTTGATTCTGAGAATGCAACTTTATGAGTGAGTCACTAATTATGGAGAAAAACATGAATTCTCCCATTTTTTGCTATAAAGGCAATATCATCCTGTAAGATAGGCTTTCCTCGGGCATTTGACTTTTTAGCACACCCTGTGAATAATCTGACTATTACCTGTTTGTAATCTATTTGTTTATAGAAACAGGCAAACTCTGAGTTGCTTTTGGTTTGTAATTTTGCTTCCTGACATTTGTTTTTAATTCAGGTAATAACACTGACATTTTATTGGAATACCAATGAAGGAGTTGCTCAAGCTGTTCCCGTAGCTGTAAAACATTTATCTCACAGGGTAGATTCTCTTACTATTGGAGAATAGAAAGCTCGAACCTGCCAAAGGGCCAGGAAAAATCATCAAGCTGATCCTTTCTAGTCATTCTGTTGTGTTCTAGCACCAGTGAGGTATTTTATTTTCAAATACAACCTTATTAGCTGTATTAGCCTTCTTCACAAATGTGTAAGCCACTGTCTGCCTCGACTCCTCCAAGGAGCCAAGCTGACAGGGACACTTTGGACGGGGGGGGGAGGGAGGGAGACAGGCGATAGCGGGGTAGGGGCCTGGAGGAACCAGCAGTAGGGAGGGAGATTGTTGTGGGGCCCAGAGGAGCATTCATGCTTCCAGCAGTCCCTTTAAAGACTGCAGGTTAGGCTGCTCTACGTTCAGTTCCACCGGGTAGAGCAGGTGCATTGCAAGCTCCGCCCAGTGGAAGATCCAAATTTTATGGGGTCCTAAACGCATTTAAATATTTTAATTGAGCTCCCATCTGTTTCGGGCAGGTGTGCTGGCTGCCCAAATTGAGGTCTGCTCAACAACTGCATCAGGTGAGCATTGGGCAGCATGTGAGCAGTAAGTTTTTGAAAAACATATTCATCTCAATACCGCCCCATTCATGCTGAAAAATGGGGTAGTAGTGAGACGGTAATTGTTCTGATTCAGTCTACATTTTCTGGATCTGGAGGACAGTCATAGCTTTGATTGGGATCACCAACATGTGGTCAGGAAGTAAACTATTTCCAATCCATCAATCCAAAAATGAAGCTCGTAAGGGTGAGGTAAAAGGGTTTAATTCCTGTCCTGTGGGTACTGTGCATGGCAGACATACATCAAACAGACTGAATGACACAGATGTGTGATTTTGTGTGCAGCCGCACTATTCCATCCCCTGGCGACCAATCTAGCCCAGGGCTGAGGGTACAATTGATGTCACCACCTCCAGTAACCAGGTCCCTTGGGTGTTGGCTAAGCAATAAAAACGAATTACAGCATATCTATGCTGTGTGGTATTGTACACACATATGAAGAATGCTTTTTTGTTGGCATACACTGACCAGTACTCTGCATTATTAGAGACAGACAGTTAACAAGACAGAGTGAATGGAAAAGATTTATATATGTATATAAATGTTGTTGCTCCCTACTCTTCAAGGAGTATGGGAAGAAAGATTGACTCACCCTGTTCCAACATCGTGTTCAAATGTTCCACATCTGTGAGGTGGGTCTCAATTTAGCAGCTGAGCAGTGCCAGACTGCTTAATGCTTTTTTCCCACTTATGATAGTTATTAACCCTCTTTAAAGTGAGAGAGATATATTTAATTGCTAATGGAGCTGGGAAAAATTCTGGGAAGAATTTAGTTGCCAACTGAATGACTGCAGGATATTCTGAGGGGGGAGGGTGAACAGCCAGAGGTCGTGGTCCATATCGGTACCAATGACATAGGTAGAAAGAGGAATGCAGGCAGACTTTAGGGAGCTAGAAAGAGATTAATAAGCAGGACATCAAAGGTAGTAATCTTCAGATTACTCCCAGTGCCATGCGCGAGTGAGTACAGGAATAGGAGGATAGAGCAGATGAATGCGTGGCTGGAGAGATGGAGCAGGAGGGAAGTAAATGTATGGGGCCATCCAAGAGGGGGGAGAAGGAAGGAATGTGGTAGTAGTAGGGGACAGTATAGTCAAGGGGATAGATACTGTTCTCTGCAGCCGCAAAAGGCTGTGTTGCCTGCCCGGTGCCAGGGTTAAGGATATCTTCTCGCAGCTGGAGAAGAACTTGGAGTGGGAGGGGGAGGATCCAGTTGTTGTGATCCATGTAGGAACCAATGACATAGGTAGAACTAAGAATGAGGTTCTGCTGAGGGAGTTTGAGTAGCTAGGGTCTAAAGGGTAATAATTTCTGGATTACTACCTGTGCCATGTGCAAATTGGCATAGGGTCAAGCAAATCAGAGAGTTAAATGCATGGCTCAAAGATGGTGTAGGACAAAGGGGTTTCAATTCATGGGGCACTGGCACCGGTACTGGGAAAAGAGGGAGCTGTTCCGTCAGGATGGGCTCCACTTAAACCAGGCTGGGACCAGTGTCCTAGTGAATCGAATAACTAGGATTGTAGATAGGGCTTTAAACTAAAAAAGTGGGGGGAAGGGTTCAGGTGAGGCGAAATTTAGAAATCTAAAGAGAAAGGTCAAGGCAATAGAGCAGTGTAGCAATTTGGGTAAAAATAAGCAGACTGTGACAAGAAAGGACAGAGAGTTTAACGGTAGCAGTGCAGCAGAGAATAAAGTCAAAACAGGGAATAATGGTAAAAAAAATTAAATTAAAGGTTCTTTATCTAAATGCATGAAGCATTCGTAACAAGATAGATGAACTAATGGCACAAATAGAGATAAATGGGTTTGATCTAATATCCATTAAGGAGACATGGTTGCAAGGTGACCAAGGTTGGGAACTAAATGTTCCAGGGTACTTGACATTTCAAAAAGACAGGCAGAATGGAAAAGGAGGGGGAGTAGCCCTGATAATAAAGGATGACAAAAGGACAGTAGAGAGAAAGGATCTTGGCTCGGAAGATCAGGAAGTAGAATCAGTATGTGTGGAGATAAGGAATAACAAGGGGCAGAAAACATTGGTGGGAGTAGTATAGAGGCCTCCTAACAGTAGCTACGGACAGAATATTAATCAAGAAATAGTAGGAGCTTATAACAAATGTATTGCAATAATCATGGGGGACTTTAATCTTCATATAGACTGGACAAGTCAAGTTGGCAAAGCTAGTCTGGAGGACGAGTTCATGGAATGCATTCGGGACAGTTTCCTAGAACAATACATCATGGAATCAACTAGGAAACAGGTTGTTTTAGATCTTGTAATGAGACAGGGTTAATTAGCAATCTCATAGTAAAGGATCCTCTGGGGCAGAGTGATTATAATATGGTAGAATTTCACATTCAATTTGAGAGTGACTTGCCTAAGTCCAAAACTAGAGTCTTAAACTTAAATAAAGGCAATTACATAGGTATGAGGGGCAAGTTGGCCAAGGTATATTGGAAAAATAGATTAAAAGGCATGGCGGCAGATAAGCAGTGGCGAGCATTTAAAGAAATACTTCATAATTCTCAACAAAAATACATTCCATTGAGAAACAAAAGCTCCATGGGAAAAGTGATCCAACCGTGGCTAACTAAAGAAGTTAAAGATAGCATTAGAGTGAAAGAAGAAGCTTATAATGTTGCAAAGAATAGTAGTAAGTCTGAGGATTTGGAGAGCTTCAGAAACCAGCAAAGGTTGACCAAAAAATTGAAAAAAGGGGAAAAAATAGTATATGAGAGAAAACAAGCAAGAAATATAAAAGCAGATTCTAAAAGCTTCGACAAGTATGTAAAATGGAAGAGAGTAGCAAAAGTAAGCGTTGGTCCCTTAGAGGCTGAGACAGGAGAAATTATTATCGGGAATAAGGAAATGGCAGAAACGTTAAACAAATATTTTGTATCTGTCTTCACGGCAGAAGACACAAAAATCATACCAAAAATGGTGGGGAAACAAGGGTCTAATGAGGGTGAGGGACTTAATGTAATTAATATAAGTAGAGAAAAAGAACTAGAGAAACTAATGGGACTAAAAGCCGACAAATCCCAGGACCTGACGGCCTACATCCTAGGGTTCTAAAAGAGGTGGCTGAAGAGATAGTGGATGCATTAGTTTTGATCTTCCAAAATCCCCTCGATTCTAGAACGGCCCCAGCAAATTGGAATGTCACAAATGTAACACCGCTATTCAAAAAAGGAGGGCGAGAGAAAACAGGGAACTACCGGCACCTAAATAACCGGAAATCTCTGTTAACCGGCAAAATTCAGGAGTAAGTTCAGGTAAATTTTACTTCATATTAGTGGCAGTTCCTGGATCTGTGGCTGTGTAACTGGGGTTCATGCACTTGTTGCTAAACAACAGGGATGCTTGGTCTGTGGCCGGAGTTCCTGCACATGTTGCTAAGCAACAGGGAAGCCTGGATTTGTTGCTGTGTACGGAGCTCTCGAACCTTTTAACTATATCTCCCTGTAATCCGGACTTCTTGATAAACCGGCACCACGCAGGTCCTGTTGGTGCCGGATAATAAAGAGTTTCCTGTATAAAGGGCGCAGAATTCTTAAAATGCATTCAGGAGAACTTTTTTAGCCAATATGTAGCAAGCCCAACAAGAGAGGGGAAGGTTCTGGACTTAGTTTTAGGGAATGAAGCTGGGCAGGTGGAAGGAGTATCAGTGGAAGAGCATTTTTGTGGTAGTGATCATAATTCAGTTAGATTTAGCGTAGTTATAGAAAAGGACAAAGATAGACCAGGAGTAAATGTTCTTAATTGGGAAAAGGCCAATTTTACTAAGCTGAAATGTGATTTCACAAAAGTGGACTGGAAAAAGCTACTTGAGGGTAAATCAGTGTCAGAGTAGTAGAAGGCATTCAAGGAGGGGTGTATAGTGAGGGGTTGTATAGTGAAGGTTCAGAGCAAATATGTCCCCACAAAAAAAAAGGGTCGGAATCCCTAATTTAGAGCCCTGTGGATGTCAAAGGGAATACAGAGTAGGATAAGGCATAAAAGGGAAGCTTATGTCAGAGACCAAGAGCTAAATACTGCAGAAAGCCTAGAGGAATAGAGAAAGTGCATGGGTGAAATTAAAAAAGAAATTAAGAAAGCAAAGAGAGGGCATGAAAAAATATTAGCAAGTAAAATCAAGGAAAACACAAAGATGTTTTATAAATACATAAAGAGCAAGAGGATAACTAAAGAAAGAGTAGGGCCTATTAGAAACCAAAAAGGTAACCTATGTGTGGAGGCAGAAGTTGTGGGCATGGTTCTTAATGAATACTTTGCATTTGTTTTCACAAAAGAGAGGGACAATGCAGACTTTGTAGTTAAGGAGGAGGATCGTGAAATATTCGATGAGATAAACATAGTGAGAGAGGAAATATTATGGGGATTAGCATCTTTGAATATAGATAAATCGCCATGCCCAAAGAAATGTATCCCAGGCTACTAAGAGAAGTAAGGGAGGAAATAGCGGAGGCTCTGACCATCATTTTCCAATTCTCTCTGGCTACAGGTATGGTGCCAGAGGGCTGGAGGACTGCTAACATTGTACCATTGTTTTAAAAGGGAGAAAGGGTTTAGACCAAGTAATTATAGGCCAGTCAGCCTAATCTCGGTGATGGGCAAATTGTTGGAAAAAATTCTGAGGGACAGTATTAATCATCATTTAGAAAGGCATAGATTAATCAAGGACAGTCAGCATTGATTTGTTAAGGGAAGGTCGTGTCTGACTAACTTGATGAGGGTAGTACATTTGACGTAGTCTGCATGGATTTTAGCAAGGCTTTTGACAAGGTCCCACATGGCAGACTGGTCAGAAAAGTAAAAGCCCATGGTATCCAAGGGACAGTGGCAAGTTGGATCCAAAATTGGCTCAGTGGCAGGAAGCAAAGGGTAATGGTCGACGGATGTTTTTGTGACTGGAAGGCTGTTTCCAGTGGGGTTCCACAGGGCTCAGTACCAACTTCCTTGCTGTTTGTGGTATACATCAATGACTTAGGCCTCAATTTTCATTGAGCCGTGGAGGCGGTCTTGGAGGCATGCGGGGGGTTAAAATCGCAAAAAACTGGTGGGTGGGGACCCCCCCCCGGCCTGGTTCCCGACTCTGAGCAATTTTAACTCAGTCGTGTCTGATGGTCCCGACTCCGTCCCGCATCCAACAGGCGGGACTGGCCGTTAAGGCCCTTAACAACCACTAAATGGCCTCTATAATCCTATTTTGAAAGGCCCTTGCGAATTTAACCCTTTTCCCACGTGAAACACGCCTGGTGGGAAACACGAATGTGAAACCTGGCAGGAGCACTATTGGATTGCTGACTATCTACTGCAGGTCAACCATTAAAGAGGAGATTTGATCAGCCAGGATTTGCAGGTGGCAGGACTTAGTGGTCTCAGGTCTGGGGCAACTTTTAGAAGGCTTAACCACTCCTGTGGAATGTTGGAGCCTCACACTCATCTCCAGTGTGACCTCCTGGGAAACCCCTCTCGCCACCTTCCCTCAGCACTTCCTCAATGGAGATATATACCAGAAGCATGGGAGCCATTTATTTCCTTCCCATCTGGGCATTAGCGGAGCTCGAGCACCAGCCGCGGCAGCAGCAGAACCAGGAACAACAGCAGCACCAGCAACAGCAGCAGGAGCGCCAGGCTGCTGCTCACCCACCTGAAGCTGCACAGGCCAGAAGGGGCCAGCGCCTGGAAGCCCGTCGGCGCAGAAGATACCCCCTAAACAGGGTCTACAGATGCTGGGTCAGCTACCTCAACATGTCTGAGCAGCAGTGCCAAAGGTGGCTCTGACTTCGCAAGAGGTAGTGACTGACATCTGCGCAATGCTACAGCAAGACCTGTTGCACAGAGGACCAGGTGGACAAGCATTACCACTGGCCATCAAAGTCACCACCGCACTCAACTTTTTTGCCTCAGGCTCATTCCAGGGATAAGCAGCAGACATCTCCCAGGCGGCCACACACACTTGCATCACGCAGGTAACCGATGCCCTCTGCCCTCGCGCACAATCACATCCATTTCACCAAGGATCGAGCAAGTGTCACGGCACGAGCGGTTGGATTAGCTAATCTGGCAGGCTTTCCAAGGGTGCAGGGCGTCATTGACTGCACACATGTGGCCCTTAGGGCACCCCATCGCAATCCAGGTATTTTTGTCAACCACAAGGGCTTCCACTCCCTCAACGTTCAGCTGGTGTGTGACCACAAGAAGGAAATTTTGCATGTTTGTGCCATGTACCCTGGCAGTTGCCATGACTCCTTCATACTGCGCCAGTCTAGTGTGCCTCCGCTATTCAGTCCGCCAGACCAACTTAATGGATGGCTACTTGGAGACAAGGGCTATCCCCTGAGGACGTGGCTAATGACGCCATTGAGGAGGCCAGCCAACGAAGCAGAGGAGTGCTACAACTCCAGCCACATTTCCACCAGATCTATTATGGAGCAAACCATTGGTTTGCTGAAGATGCGCTTGAGATGCCTGGATAGATCAGGTGGAGCCCTGCAGTACTCAGCAGCCAGGGTCTCCAGAATCATTGTGGTTTGCTGTGCACTTCACAACATGGCACAGCGTCATGGCTTGCAGATTCCTGAGGACCAGTTGGCATATCACATATCCTCCTCAGATGAGGAGGAGGAGCAAGAGGAGGAGGAGGAGTGCAAAAACGAACATCCTGCAGAGGCCCACCAACCAGCGGCAGCATTACGTGAAAACATTGCTGCCCGGGATGCAAGGAACGCACTCATCCTGGCCAGATTTGCTTAGCCTAGTCAATCAAACACTTTTGCCTCACTGCTTCTTACCAAAGCTTTGACAATGGCCAAGAACCAGAGGATTCCTAGCACTCTGACCACCATACTGACAGTTGCAAGTATTCCTAAGGCCTCAATGTGGAAGTCCCAATAGCGAAATGACAGACGCCACAACTGCAACATTTGCCATCAGAATTTTTATGTTCAATAACGACGTGATGGCATTTTTACAATAAACACAAAATTGCACCAAAGTGACTACCCTTGTGACTATTTGTGCAGAATTTTCCTCTTATGCTTGCTCTTAAGTGGTGCCTCCCCTGTGGCTTCAGCAGATGTGGAGGCCCCTTGCTCACTTTCCTGCTGCTCCTGTCTCGACACCTTTGGCGGGCATCCTCTGGGGTTGCGAGCCGGTGAGGGCTCATCAACAGCCTGCTGCTCCTGTGGCTGTGCAGGGGTTGAGACGTTTATCTCACTTGGGTGTGGACTCCGGTGGGGCTCTGACCGAGGGTTCTGCAGTGGCATGGAAATATGAGCGCTTGGAGAGGAGCCCCCACTTCCTTGAGGTCTGCCACCAACCTCCCTCTCATGGGTCAGGTCCCCCTCAGCATCTGCAAGTGGCTGGAGAGCACCTTGCTGCACATCAGGGGGGCCATGGGGACCTGTATCTGCAATGGCAGTCCTACTCAGAAGGATTTCCATGAAGGTCTAGTTTCTCTGTTCAATAGATGCCAATCGCTCCTCAAGAGATGTCATTCTATTCTGAACAATGACCATATTTTCCATACCCTGGCGACTAAGCTCCTCCATGGTCCTAGCCATCCTCTCCTCTACCATAGCCATCCTCTCCTCTATGGTAGCCAGCCTTACCATGGAGGTTGCAATCCTTTCCACGGAGGCAGCCATCCTTTCTGTGGTGATGCGTTCATATGCCAATGACTCCACAAAGGCTTTGCTCATGGTCGCTATGGACTCCTCCATTCGCTCCACACTCGCAGCGACCCTAGAGACAAAACCTGCCAGAGACTCCTGCACCTGTGCCTGGAGTTCCATCACCTCTGATCTTTTGGATGGACCCAGAGGCAGAGGGTCAACATGCTGCTGAGCAGAGCTGGCAGAGTCCTGCACCCTCCAACTAGGACTCTCCACTGCTGTCCCTGTCGCCACAATCTGCTGATGCTCACTTGTGAGCTGTGATACACCAGATAACAACACTACTCTATGTCCCAAAAGTCCCACCGAGGTGTGAGTGTCTGCACTGGTGCTGGGTGCGCTGAATTCTGCTGACGCTGCGCCCTCAGAGGTTGCAGCTTCCTCTGAGGAGTCTGGCTGCTCAGCCTCTTCTTCCTGGCTAGGGGGGATGGATGCTTATGATGGTCCTGTGGGGGAGTAAAGGAAAGAGTCAGAGATGTGATGCAACGGCTACATGCACAGAGCTTTTTGCAGATGCTCATAAGTCCATCTGTTACAGCTTCACAATCATTATCAGCGACTCATGCAATGTCAAAGAGAGAGATGGGAAACTTTTCTGTCACCAGCTTGCTGTGTTACACCCATCTGTCCATCCCCCATGCGCGAATCATCCTCTATTCCCATAATTTCCAGGATGGCCTCCTCCCAGGGGTCAGGTGGGCTATTGAGGCTGTCCCTCCTCCTGTCCTGGCTCACTCTCTTTTGTTGTGAGCTCTCTTTTCCTGCAATGAGGGAGACAATTGGAGGTTGAGTGAGAATGAAGGAGTGAGTGTAGAGATTGCATAGCATAGATACTTAGAAGGAGACAAAGATGGAGTGAGATTGCAAGACCAAGACCCTGTGTGTTGTCAGTTGTGTTCAAAGCATCAGAGTGATAGGGAGTGTGAGGGCTGCATGGTCAAATAGTTACGTGAATGTGAGCATAGAGAGCGAGGGAATGGGTAAGGGTGCATGGATGTCAGTGTCAAGTGGGATGTGGAGGAAGAGATTGCTAAAGCTGAGTGCTGGTGAGGAAAGGCAATGGGGATCAGATTGAGGGTGATGGGAAATTCATACTCACTTTTCCAGTGCGCTGAAGGTCATGAAATCTTTTCCTGCACATGTTCTGCGGGTGACTCCCAAGGAGTTGACCTCCTCAGCCACCTGCATCCACACTGCCTTGGTCTGAGTGGGAGGCCTCTTCCTCCCTGATGAAGGGAAGAGCACCTCCCTGTTGGCCCTAGCCCCATCCACTAATGCCTGCAGTGCCACCTCGTCAAAGCGAGGAGCTGATCTGGCCCTCCCGCTTGTCATATTTGCTGCAGCTCCCTCACACTGCACAGTCAAGAAGCTTGGCAGTCTGCAGAAGAAGCAAGGCTTGCTGTGGACCTTAAATGCAGCAGCAATGATGATGTCATCGGAGGGGACTTTCAGTCATGAAAAACCCATTTGCAAAGGCTTCCCACACATTGGAAATCAATTGGCCAATTAAGTTAAAATTGCATCAATCTCCCACATCCATTTAGATTCATGTGGGAAACACAAAATTCGGATAACACACCATCCCGTACTTGAGTTAAAATCCAGCCCCTTAGCCTTCAATGTAGGGGGTATGATTAAGAAGTTTGCAGATGGTAAAAAAACTTGGCTGTGTGGTTGATAGTTAGAAAGAAAGCTGCAGACTGCAGGATGATATCAAAGGACTGGTCAGGTGGGCAGAAAAGTGGCAAATGGAATTCAATCCAGAGAAGTGTGAGGTAATGGGGTTGATTTTCCTGGAGCCGTCAGGCGGGGTTTCAGGCATGTGGGGGGGGGGAAAAAATCCCAATTTCGGGGGTCCCAACACCATCCCGCCCAAAACCTGCCTCCATGTAAGTTTCAGGGGAGGCGGGTACCCGCCCCGCACTGGGACCCGCCAACCCGAGGCGGGAAGGGATTAGTGCCAATTAACTGCCTGTTAACAGGTAGTTAACAGGCAGCTTTTAGCCTAATCCCTATTTTGAGGGGTGTTGTGTGGGATTCCCGACAGCTCCAAACTACGCCCGGTTAGAGCAGGCGGGCCATCGGGTTGAAGGACTTGTCGGTGTTCAGGTGAGTGATGGGTGCATGAGTGCAAAGGTAAGTGTGTTTGGTGTGTCTAAAGTGTGTAAAGAAGTTTAAATTACCTGTACTTACCTTAACAGCCTTTCCTCCTCTAGGTTTCGGGAGTCCATCACTCAGCCGGCACTGAAAGCAAAATGGCTGCGAGCTGTCAAAAGTGACAGCATTCAGCTTTCATTGCCAGTGAGACTTCTAACTGAGTCTGTGTAGAAGGACTCAGGTTAGAAGTCAAACTGTCAGTGTTTGACAGCTTCTAACAGCTGTGAAACACTGATATTTCATCTGTCAAGAACTCTTGACAGATGAAATTTCAGTCTGTGACGTCACCTGTTGCTGAGTGGCCCTTAATTGGCCTGCTGAGCCCGCTGGGCGGGCTTAACAAGGTCAATCAAGGGAAAATTGTGTGGATTGGCCGAACGTCGATGTAGGCGGGACTAAAACCCAAAATTTGAAGTCCCGCCTCCTTCCTGACAGCTTTATGAAAGTCTACCCCAATGCATTTTGGGGAGGGCTAACACAATAAATGGTAGGATACTGAGAAGTGCAGAGGAACAGATGAACTTTGGAGTGCATGTCCACAGATCCCTGAAGGTAGCAGGACAGGTAGATAAGGTGGTTAAGAAGGCATATGGGATACTTTCCTTTATTAGCCGGGGCACTGAATATAAGAGCAGGCAGGTTAGCTTGAACTGTATAAAACACTAGTTAGGCCACAAATAGAGTACTGTGTACAGTTCTGGACACCACATTACAGGAAAGATGTTATTGCACTAGAGAAGATACAGAGGAGATTTATGAGATGTTGCCAGGACTGGTGAATTCTAGCTATGAGGGAAGATTGGATAGGCTGGGGTTATTTTCTTTGGAACAGAGGAGGCTGAGGGGAGACTTAATTGAGGTGTATAAAATTATGAGGGACCTAAATAGAGCGGATAGGAAGAACCTATTTCTTTTAGCAGAGAAGTCAATAACCAGGGGCATAGATTTAAAGTAATTGGTAGAAGGATTAGAGGGGAGTTGCGGAGAACATTTTTCACCCAGAGGGTGTTGGGTGTCTGGAACTCACTGCCTGAAAGGGTGGTAGAGGCAGAGACCCTTATCGCATTTGAAAAGTATTTGGATATGCACACGAAGCACTGCAACCTACAAGGATCTTGTGGGCAATGGAAAGTGGGATTAGGCTGGATAGCTCTTTTTTGGCCGACACAGTCACAATGGGCCAAATGGCCTCCTTCTGTGCTGTAAATTTCTATGATTCTATGATTCTATAACTTCCTCAATCTTGCAAATTGAAATTAACCATAAAACTTTCAATGTAGAGCAAGTAAAGAAAGAACTGGCATTTATATAGCACCTTTCATGACATCAGGACATCCTAAATCTCTTTACAGCCAATGAAGTACTTTGGAAGTGTAGACACTGTTTTAATGTAGGAAACATGGCAGCCAACAAACAGCAATTAAATAAATGACCCGCCATGATATCTTTTACATCCACCTGAGAGGGCAGACTCTCATCTGGTTTAACTTTTCATCTGAATGAAGGCACCTCCAACAGTGCAGGCTGGATTATGGTCCCAAGTCTCTGGAGTGGGGCTTGAACCCACAACGTTTTGACTCAGAGACAAGAGTGGTACCATTGACCGAAGGCTGACACCTTGGTTGAATGCAGCAAAGGTTTTATAGTAATCTCGAATGCAATGCTTAAGTTATCCACCAGAGGGAGACAAATGCTAAGGGATTATATTTACTAGTATTAAGGTAACATTGCATTATGGGAATGACTCAGAGGATCCTCCATTTTTGCATCATGCAGTAAGAAATAGAAGTGCATGCCTGTAGCTGTAAGAGCTATGTTCTCTCCTAAACTGTGTAATTAAAAAGTTAAGTTTTGGGTTCCTGAAGTCTGGCTTAAAGCAGTTATTGGACCTTACCACTCGGATATCACATTTGGCGATGAGGGTTAACAGATCTCAACTTGAAGAAGGGAAAATACAAGATCACTGCATCTGAATCATGGCTACTCGAGTAGGAGAGATTTCTGCTTTTGATGTTCAAAAACAAACATGGATCAAATACTGTAAGTTGCTGGAGCATTTCTTTGTGGCAAATGATATTGTTGATGTGGGAAAAAGCTATTTTGCTCACTTCCGTGGGAAGTCAGACGTATAGTTTACTGAGAAACTTATGCAGTCCTGAAAAGCCTGGAGACGTAACATTTGCTAACTTAGTGGCCTTGCTAAAGGATCATTTCAATCCCAGGCTGAGTGAGATTGTACAGCGTTTCAAATTTAATTCATGGAACAGGAAACCGGGAGAGTCTGTATTGGATTATGTAGCGGTGTTGAGAAAACTGGCACATGATTGCAATTACGGGAACAGTTTGAAAGACATGCTGAGAGATAGGCTGGTTTACGGAATAATGGAGGCTCGAATGCAGAGGAGATTATTGTCCGAGACTGGGCTTACGTATGAAAAAGCGTTGGAACTTGCTCAATTAATAGAGACAGCTAACCGTGATGTACAAGAAATACAAGGTTCAGGCTGGTCTACTACGAAGCAAGTTGCAGGTCAGATGGTGTTGCAAAAGTTAAATATGTGTAGGAAACCACAACGTGCACATTTAAAGGCATGTTATAGATGCAATGGTGATCACCTGGCAAGGGAATGCAGGTTTCTGGAGGAAAAGCGCCACAAGTGTGGGAAAAAAGGACATATAAAACATGCATGTAGAGCAAAAGCTACCCTGGAGGTATACAAACCTAAAGGGGGAGAGAAGCAAAACCTAGTAAGAGAAGTGAAAAAACAGGGAGCACATCACATCAGTGGAGAAGCTGAGAAAGAAGATGACGTGTTCATAATGCATAGTATGGTAGAGGACATTCCTAAAGTGGATCCTATCACTTTGCAACTGATAGTAAATGATGCTACTGTCAACTTTGAGGTGGATACGGGATGTGGCGTAACCATAATGAACAGGGAGGAATATTCAAAATTGTGGAACCGTACAAAAGTTCCAGAGTTAAAGTCTTGCTCTATGAAGCTTAAAACCTATACTGGTGAACGAGTGGCAACATTGGGTACAGCTATTGTAACTGAAACACAGGGACACCGTGGAACAGCTACCTGTAGTTGTAGTATCGGGTTCTGGACCAAACTTGTTAGGTCGGGGCTGGATACGAGAACTTAAATTAGATTGGGGAGCAGTAAATCAATTAGAGGGAGGCAAACAGTTGTCTTTGCAAGAAGGGTTGATTGAACATGAGAACATGTTCAAGGAAGAACTTGGAACATTTAATGGCCCCCCAGCTAAGATTTATGTTGACAAGGAGGCACTGCCAAGATTTTTTAAACAACGACCTGTGCCTTATGCCATGAAACCGAAGGTAGAGGCTGAGCTTGACCTTCTTTTGAGAGAGAACATTCTGGAACCCGTGAAATGTTCAGAATGGGCAGCTCCCATTGTACCTGTTTTAAAACCAGACAATTCAGTAAGAATCTGTGGAGATTATAAATTGACAGTAAATAGTGTGTCTAAACTTGAACAGTATCCTATTCCTAAAACTGAGGATCCTTTTGCAAACCTGGCTGGAGGGAAGAAATTCACGAAGCTAGATATGAGTCATGCTTACTTGCAGATTACACTAGATGAGGAATCCAAGAAGTATGTAACCATAAATACACACAAGGGTTTGTTTACCCATAACCGCTTACCATTTGGTGTCTCGTCTAGTCCAGCTATCTTCCAGAGGACTATCGAGGGTGTACTGCAAGGGATTCCACATGTTTCAATCTATCTGGATGATATTCTGGTGACGGGAAGAACCGACCAGGAGCATCTGAGCACTCTGAGAGAGGTACTTCAAAGATTGGATAAGGCTGGGTTACGGCTCAAGAGGACTAAGTGTACTTTCCTGGGGAATGAGGCCGTGTTCCTGGGACACAGAGTGGACGCCACAGGGCTCCATCCAATCAAGGAGAAGGTGAAAGCACTGCAGGAGACCCCAGATCCTACAAATGTGACTGAGTATAAAGCCGGGGAGTTGATTTTCGCCAAGATGAAGGGTTATCCTCACTGGCCTGCCAGGATTGATGATTTTGCTGATGGAGCAGTAAAATCTTCAACAAATAAATATCCCATTTTCTTCTTTGGAACTCATGAGACCGCCTATTTGGGTCCACGAGACATTTATCCATATGAAGAAAACAAGGAGAAGTACGGGAAGCCCAACAAAAGGAAGGGTTTCAACGAAGGACTGTGGGAAGTTGAAAATAATCCAACTGTCAAATTTCTGGGACAACAGGGTTCTGATAAACGAGCTCGCAAGTTGTCAACTGACAAAGATACTGACCAGACAAAGGGAAATCGAACTGAAGGTTCCAGAGGAAATGTTGGAGGACAAGTTGGTCCCCAGTTATCCAAATGCCTTGGTGGTACCAACACCACGAACAGAGACAGTTATACCTGGACCCCTTAATCAAGAGGAAACCATCGTAGCAGAGTCAGATACTCTGAGTACTGCTCAGGAGCAGCAGGTGGCTCTACCACAACCAAGCAGGGACTTGACTGTAAGACGTTCAACAAGGTCTCACAAGCCACCAGAGAGATTGATCACGACCTGCTAGATTCGTTCAGGATGGACTATCGTTAAAGGAGTTTCCTTATGGACTTTTTAAGAATGTTGTTAAGAATTATTGTAACTTAAGAGGGGGGGGGATATAGTAATCTCGAATGCAATGCTTAAGTTATCCACCAGAGGGAGACAAATGCTAAGGGATTATATTTACTAGTATTAAGGTAACATTGCATTATGGGAATGACTCAGAGGATCCTCCATTTTTGCATCGTGCAGTAAGAAATAGAAGTGCATGCCTGTAGCTGTAAGAGCTCTGTTCTCTCCTAAACTGTGTAATTAAAAAGTTAAGTTTTGGGTTCTGAAGTCTCACTTATATCAGTTATTGGACCTTACCACAGATATAACAGGTTTTCTTTGTAATTTAGTTTTAAAATGACAGGCTGGGCTGGTCTGATAGTGAATACCAATGAGCAAAAGGAATAATTCCACCTAGTGAAGCCTGTAATATATTTGCTGTGCTTCTACCAAAACATACTGTCATATTTAAGAAACTGGAATAAGAATACTTAATTTGATACAGTTGCTAACTCATTAAAAATAAAGGCTGGCTTTATTCTGTATGTAGAATGGCACTACATGTTAACCCCTTTAAAATATATTGGACCTGAAATTGCGGCCGGAGGCTTCCCGTGGGCGAATGCCTCCGAACCGCAAGTAAATTCCGTACTTACCTGATGGCCCCAGACCTACGAAGACTCGCACTCCTGGGCCTGCAGGCATACGCCTGCGTACAGACCCACATATCCCAGGGGCGCCTGCAGTTCGTAAGCGTCCCTGTGATCGCATGGGCTGACCCAACCAATCACAAAGGGAGGTTCCTGTTGTGCTTATGGGATTTCCACTTACGTATGGAATCCCCATAAGCATAGTAGGAATCACATAAAAATACATCTTCACACAACCTAAGTAAAATAAATCACCACGTTTAGAAATTAATTCAAATACAATTTAATTAAATATTTAAAACAAAAATGTATTTTTTTTGAAAAATAAATTTAAACATTTTTAAAGAGGCCAAAAATAACCTAAACTAATTTTATAAGTTTTTGAATGTTTAAATGATTTAAAAAATGTTATTTTAATATTTATTTAAACCCTTACACTGGTAAAAGAAGACATTACACCTGCTTTTACCAGGCGTAAGAGTTCTGTGGGTATTCACTGGGTGGTAGCTGGTCAAATAGCCCAACTCTCCGCCAGCGAATGTCCATTTCCTTCGGATTCAAGCTGAAACGTGACAGATTGCAAGTTCCGGGTTGTCACGCATGCGGAAACCCAGAACTTGCGGGGCACTCACGAGCGCGTATGCACAGCATATACGGTCATAGGCCCCAGAAAATCCAGGCCATTGTTTTAAAATTCAGGACTTCTTGATTTTAGTGATGGCAGTTGCTCCTTTAAGTTGCCTGAGCCACTTTTTATGGGAGTTGACTCCCTCTGCCCTATTTCTACTTGTGCAGTAGCAGGACACAGGAGTATAACAATGGAACTGCCTTATGATTACACTTCAAAAAGTATTTAATTGGCTGTAAAGTGCTTTGGTAGGTCCGGTAGTCATGAAAGGTGCTATATAAATGCAAGTCTTTCATTTTTATGATTTGGACAGGATTTTTAGGTTTTCAACATGTTACTTCTTCAATCTTTCTGAGGATGGACCGAGTTGACACTGGTTGGGGCGAAGTTTGATTTGAATCCACAGTAGGTAAAATACACAAACCAATAGAGATGCTTGATGCAATGGATACAATTTCTGTTTATGCGCTGTTACAAAAATATAGAACGTGTAAGCTCGAGCCCACTCCAGTGGGTTTCCTAGCTCAACTCAAAAACACAGTCTCTGTGT
The DNA here is from genome assembly GCF_052327205.1 of Somniosus microcephalus. Lineage (NCBI taxonomy): Eukaryota > Metazoa > Chordata > Chondrichthyes > Squaliformes > Somniosidae > Somniosus > Somniosus microcephalus. The sequence continues at coordinate 181,370,082 of NC_140987.1, read as the reverse complement.
TGGGAAAAGAATGTGTTAGTACAGCTGCCAAAAGTGCATCAATCTAGAATCAATAACCAATCTAGCATCTGTGTGTGTTGTCTGTGAGTGTCAATTCCTGTCATAAATTTATGAGTGTAAACTACAGCATCTTAGACTCTCATTCCTGGCACAGAGACAACAGCTCCAAGTTTGTCTCTCTGCCAGCATATTATGAAGTCAATGATGAGATGATCAGGTGGTTGTAAAACAGGCTGCTGCCCAAGGCCAATATCACCCCTGTGGTAACTTTGGAGGTACTGCCAATTCCCTTTTTGAATTAAACCCAGTTGTGTTGGAATATTGCTCACTAACTAAATTCAACTACTAATTCCTAGAAATAAGGTTTAATGCTTTCTATACAGTTAAGTCACAAATCTTTTTTTTTGCTACATATGAAGCTGTTGTAATTTATGCAAACTATTTGGAGTAATTAGCATTCAACATGATGCGCTTAGAAAAGCGTTTTAGGATTTGAAACTAATGCAATTTTTAAAAAGCATTTCTTAAAGTGGGTGAAATGCGACTTCACCGATAGTGACGTGGCAGCCTGTTTGACACCCTGCCCAATTTTCTTTTCCATTGACTTCAGACTGAAGCCAAGTAGTTCTGGCAGAACCTGAACTGAATGCCGGTGAGCAAGTCATTAGTGAGTAGTGAATGCACTACTGATGATTCTTTCCAACATTTTACCGATGAATGGGAGGAGGCTGCGAAGGTGTAATTGGCAAGATTAGATTTATTTTATTTTTGTGGATAGGACACACCTGAGAAATCTTTCACATTTTCAGGTAGATGCCAGTGTCATCGCTGTTTTGGAATTGCTTGGCTAGGGGAATGGCTAGCTCTGGTGCACAAGTCTTCAACACGACCAGGATATTGTCATGGCAAATAGTCTTAGCTGTGTCCCGTGTACTTAGCTGCTTCTTAATGTCATGTGGAGTGAACCAAATTGGACACTAGTATCTATAATGGTGGGGTCCTCAGGTGGAGGTTGAATAGGATCATCCACTGGGCACTTTCAGCTGAAGATACTTGCAAACACTTCATCCTTACATTCACATGTTGGGTTCCACTATGGTTCAGAATAGGGATGTTCAAAAAGCCTCCTCATCCTGTTAGTTGCCTAGTTGTTCACCACCACTCTCCACTAGATGTGGTAAAGTTACAGAGCTTCGCTCTGATCATTGGTGTGGGACCACTTAGCTCTGTCTATAGCCTGCTACTTTTGGTGTTTAACATGAAGGTGGCCCTGTGTAGTAGCTTCATTAGGTTTGTACTTCATTCTAAGGTATGCCTGGTACTTCTCCTGTCACGCCCTCCTACACTTCGCATAGAATCAGGGTACGTCTCCTGGCTTGATAGTGATCAATGAGGGAGGACTGTGCTGAACCATGAGGTTACATATTGGGCCGTATATTCCGATCCCTACGGATGTGTACGGGCTGTGTACCCACCCGCGGGGACATTGGAAATGCCAGTTTCAGGCATGCACACTGAAAACCGCCATTTCTGATCTGTCAAGAATGCTCTTGACAGATCGGGCGCCTGCCCTGGAGAAGGGCCTCTGCGGGCAGATAGTTCCGCTTTCTGGAGACCCTCCGCCCGCAGAAAACCCTTACAAATCTTATGGCTGGTAAAAGCAGGCATAAGGCCTGCTTTTACCAGGATAAGAGTTGAAAAAAAGTTTTTTAAAAATCACTCATTTATCATTTAAAAATACTTTAAAAAAAGGTAAGTTTATTTTTAGCCCCGTAAAAAACATTAATTATTTTTTAAATTTAATTTTTGTTTAAAATATTTAATTTATTGTAATTTCGACTAATTTTCAAAAGTTGATGGTTTTTCTTTAATTTATTTAAAGTTTTACTATGTTTTTGGGGGTGATCTCCATTCATATATTTGACAGGTCTATCTGTCAAGTGTATAAAGGGAGATTCCCTTCTTCTATTGGCTCCCCATGGCCCACGTGATCCCAGAGATGCTGCGAACTGCCTGCAGCTCTGGGATACGTGGGCCCTGCGGACTTGGAGTTTGGAGAGGCCCAGCATCGGAACTATATGCACCTCGGGAGCCTCAGGTAAGTTCGTAGATTTTTCCAGATCGGAGGCCTCCGCTTGCAGGAGGCCTCCGATTGGAAAATATGGCCCAATGTTACAATTCTGCTGCTGCTGATGGTCCACCATGCCTCATGGAAGTCCAGTTATGGGCTACTAGATATGTCCTTAATCTATCTCACTTTGCTTCCTTTTAATTCCCACCCTTCCACCACCTTCAGATGGTCCATCTCCGACTCTTCCCTTCCCTTCCTCGATTTCTCCATCTCCATCTCTGCGGATAGGTTATTGACAAACATTCACTACAAGCCCACTGATGCCCACAGCTACCTGGACTACACTTCCTCCCACCCCGCTTCCTGTAAGGACTCTATTCCATTCTCCCAGTTTCTCCGTCTCCGCCGCATCTGCTCTGACGATGCCACCTTCCACACCAGTGCTTCCGACATGTCTTCCTTTTTCCTCAACCGAGGATTCCCCTCTACCGTGGTTGACACGGCCCTTGACCGTGTCCGTTCTATCTCCCGCACCTCTGCCCTCACCCCTGCCCCTCCCTCCCTGAACCACGATAGAGTTCCCCTTGTCCTCAACTTTCACCCCACCAGCCTCCACATTCAACGGATCATCCTCCGCCATTTCCGCCAGCTCCAGCGTGATCCCACCACCAAACACATCTTCCCCTCACCTCCCCTTTCAGCATTCTGAAGGGACCGCTCCCTCCGCGACACCCTGGTCCACTCCTCTATCACCCTCAACACCCCTTCCCCTTCCCATGGCATCTTCCCGTGCAAATGCAGGAGATGCAACACATGCCCATATACCTCCCCACTTCCCACTGTCCAGGGCCCCAAACACCCCTTCCAGGTGAAACAGTGATTTACTTGTACTTCTTGCAATTTATTATACTGTATTCGCTGCTCATGATGCGGTCTCCTCTACATTGGGGAGACCAAATGCAGATTGGGTGACCGCTTTGTGGAACACCTCCATTCAGTCCGTAAACATAGAAACATAGAAGATAGGAGCAGGAGTAGGCCATTCGGCCCCTCGAGCCTGCTCCGCCATTCAATGCGATCATGGCTGATCATCCAAATTCAGTACCCGGTCCCTGCATTCTCCCCATACCCCTAGATTCCTTTAGCCTTAAGAAATATATCCAACTCCTTCTTGAATATATTTAATGAATTGGCCTCTACTGCCTTCTGTGGTGGAGAATTCCACAGGTTCACCACTCTCTGGGTGAAGAAAGTCCTCCTCATTTCTGTCCTAAATGGCCTACCCCTTATCCTTAGACTGTGACCCCTGGTTCTGGACTCCCTGACCATCGGGAACACCCTTCCTGCATCTAGTCTGTCCAGTCCTGTCAGAATTTTATAAGTTTCAATGAGATCCCCTCTCATTCTTCTAAACTCCAGTGAGTACAAGCCCAATCGACCCAATCTCTCCTCATACGTCATTCCTGCCATCCCAGGTATCAGCCTGGTGAATCTTCGCTGAACTCCTTCCATGGCAAGACCATCCTTCCTCAGTTAAGGCAACCAAAACTGCACACAATAGTCAAGATGTGGTCTCACCAAGGCCCTGTACAACTGGAGCAAGACATCCTTGTTCCTGTACTCAAACCCTCTCGCTACGAAGGCCAACATACCATTTGCCTTCATAACCGCCTGCTGCACCTGCATGCTTACCTTCAGCGACTGGTACACAAGGACACCCAGGTCTCGTTGCACTTCCCCTTCTCCCAATCTATTGCCATTCAGATAATAATCTGCCTTCCTGTTTTTGCCACCAAAGTGGATAACCTCACATTTATCCACATTATATTGCATCTGCCATGCTTCTGCCCAATCACCCAACCTGTCCAAATCATCCTGGAGTTTCTTGGCATCCTCCTCACAGCACACACGCCCACTCAGCTTTGTGTCATCTGCAAATTTGGAGATATTACATCTAGTTCCCTTGTCTAGATCATTAATATATATTGTGAATAGCTGGGGTCCAAGGTCCGATCCCTGCAGTACCCCACCAGTCACTGCCTGCCACTCGGAAAGAGACCCATTTATTCCAACTCTTTGCTTTCTGTCTGCCAACCAGTTCTCTATCCAAGTCAATACCTTGCCCCCAATCCCATGTGCCTTAACATTACACGCTAATCTCTTATGCGGGACCTTATCGAAAGACTTCTGAAAGTCCAAATACACCACATCCACTGGTTCTCCCTTATCTATTTTACCAGTTACATCCTCAAAAAATTCCAGTAGATTAGTCAAGCATGATTTACCTTTTGTAAATCCCTGTTGACTTTGTCCGATCCTGTCACTGTTTTCCAAGTGCTCTGCTATTACATCTTTTATAATGGACTCGAGCATTTTCCCCACTACCGATGTCAGGCTTACCGGCCTGTAATTCCCCGTTTTCTCTCTACCACCTTTTTTGTATAGTGGCGTAACATTAGCTACCCTCCAATCCAGGGGTACTGTTCCAGATTCCATCGAATGTTTGAAGATGATCAGCAATGCCTCTACTATTTCTTGGGCCACTTCCTTAAGTACTCTAGGATCGTGACATTAAATAAATTTAAAACGGAGATAGACAGTTTCCTAGCTGATAAGGGAATTAAGGGTTATGGGGAGCGGGCAGGGAAGTGGACGTGAGTCTAGGTTCAGATCAGCCATGATCCTATTGAATGGCGGAGCAGGCCCGAGGGGCCGCATGAACTACTCCTGCTCCTACTTCTTATGTTCTTATGTAGATTTTCAGGCCCTGGGGATTTATCGGCCTTCAATCCCATCAATTTCCCTAACACCATTTCCCTACAAATACTGATTTCTTTCAGTTCCTCCCTTTCATCAGTCCCTATGTTCCCTGACATCTCTCGGGGGTTATTTGTGTCCTCCTTTGTGAAGACAGAACCAAAATATGTATTTAATTGGTCTGCCATTTCTTTGTTTCCCATTATAAATTCCCCTGATTCTGACTGCAAGGGACCTACGCTTGACTTCACCAATCTTTTTCTCTTCACATATCTATAAAAGCTTTTATAGTCAGTTTTTATGTTCCCTGAAGGCTTACTCTCATATTCTATTTTCCCCTTCTTAATTAATCCCTTTGTCCTCCTTTGTTGAATCCTAAACTGCTCCCAATCCTCAGGTTTACTGCTTTTTCTGGCCAATTTATATGCCCTCTCCTTGGATCTTATGCTATCACTAATTTCCCTTGTTAGCCACGGTTGAGTCACCTTTTTTGTTTTATTTTTATGCCAAACTGGGATGAACAAATTCTGTAGTTCATCCATGCAGTCTTTGAATGTTTACCATTGCCTATCCACCATCAACCCTTTGAGTGACATTCCCCAATCAATCCTACCCAACTCGCGCCTCAGACCATCGTAGTTTCCTTTATTTAAATTCAGGACCCTAGTCTCTGAGTCAACTACTTCATTCTCCATCTTAATGAAGAATTCTATCATATTATGATCGCTCCGACGCAAGGGGCCTCATACAACAAGATTGCTAATTAATCCTTTCTCGTTACATAATACCCAGTCTAAGATGGCCTGATCTCTGGTTGGTTCCTCGACATATTATTCCAGGAAACCATCCCGTAGACACTCCAGGAATTCCTCCTCCACAGTATTGTTACTAATTTGGTTAGCCCAATTTATATGTAGATTAAAGTCACCCATGATGGCTGCTGTGCCCTTATTGCATGCTTCTCTAATTTCCCTTTTAATGCCATCCCCAACCTCCGCATTACTGTTTGGGGGTCTATATACCACTCCCACTAATGTTTTCTGCCCCTTGGTATTTCTCAGTTCTACCCATACAGATTCCACATCATCAGAGCTAATATCCTTCCTTACAATTGTGTTAATCCCCTCTTTAACCAGCAATGCTACCCCACCTCCCTTTCCCTTTTGCCTATCTTTCCTGAATATTGAATATCCCTGGATGTTGAGTTCCCAGCCTTGGCCACCCTGGAGCCACGTTTCCATAATCCCAATCAAATCATATTCGTTTACCTCTATTTGCGCAACTAATTCATCCACCTTATTACGAATGCTCCTCGCATTAAGACACAAAGGCCTAGAAATTGAGTTGGCGCCACGCCAGGGCTTTAGCGCCGGAAATTTAGCGCCGGCGCTAAGTCCCCCTGCGCGCGCCAAAAATTCAGTAGCGCCACGCCCAGACGGCTGCCGGCGGTACTGGAGGGTGTCAGCGCCTCGCAATGGGCGCTGACTGCCGCATTGCGGTGCTAATCCGCCGCTGCGGCACCCGATGCGGTGCGGCAGGCTGGGGAAGTGCAGGCCTCCTCCTCCCGTTAAGGAGGAGCTGCCTGCACCCGACCGCTGGCCGTTGATCTGTGGAGAAAAATGAGCCCGGCACCTCGGAGAAGTGCCGGGCTCGCGGCCCACACGCATCAGTGCCGCGGGGGTTGTTGGAGGAGTCCGGGGAGGGAGGTGCGGGCAGGCGGCCGCCGGGAAAGCGGCCGGCCGCCGCGCGACCTTAATGCGCCGGCGCTAAGACCCGTAGCGAACTTTTGAAAAATCGTTGGTTGCGGCTGCCACGGGCGAGGCGGCCGCAACTCAATTTCGGCGTTCGGGCGCGTTGCCACGGCAACCGGGACACTGCGCACACCGATGACGTCATCGGTGCCGGCGCAGCGCAACCGGCTAACGCTGATGGCAGCGCCCAAGTGAATTTCTCAATCGGCTGTACTTGCGGCGCTAGGCCCTCTAGCGCCTCAAAATTGTCGCTAACCCCACTCAATTTCTAGGCCAAAGCCTTCAGGCTTGTTTTTTAACGCTGTTAGACCTGTTAGAATTATTATTTACTGTGGCCATGTTTGATTTAAACTGTTGATTTCTCTGACTGCCACTTTTGTTTTTCTCCTTCCTACCTTTTGTTTTTATCCTTGTTTTCCTTTCCTCTGTCCCCCTGCTCAGGTTTCTGTAGTGATCAATAGCATGTCATTCTATAGTGGACACTAGGTGGAGCTGTGTAGAGCTGTATGTTTAAGACTACATTACCCATGAGGCACTAGGCTACCCAGAAGGCAACAGTCAAGATGGCAGCCTGCACACAGGAGCACACATGGAAGCCTCTACAGATACTGTACCTAGAGAACGTGTACTGAATAAATAACTAGCTAGAAGCTAGCTGTGTTCATAATAAGAATGTCTAGTTATTAATGAACATAACATGGTACCAGGGTGGTGAAGATCTGCTGAAAATTGTGAAAAGCGACATGGAGAATTTGAAGCCACCAGGAGGTTTGAATCTCGAGGGAAATGTCGACTACAATTGGCGGATTTTTAAACAGCAATTCAAACTCTACATTGCAGCCATCGGATTTGGTACGAAGCCAGACGCAAGGAAGATAGCATTGCTGCTTACGGTTGCAGGCCCACAGGCGATAGAGGTATTTAATACATTTGTATTTAATCCAGCAGAGAACAGAGAAAAATTAGAAGATGTGCTAAAAAAATTTGATGCACATTGCTCTCCCAAAAAGAATGAGACGTATGAAAGATACATCTTCCGTTCTCGGACACAGCAACAAAATGAGACTTTTGTTAGCTTTATAACTGATCTGAAACTGAAAGCACAGACAAGTAATTTCTCTGAGCTCAAAGCATCCATGATTCATGACCAGATTGTGTTTGGTATTCATGATAAAAAAGTCAGGGAACGTCTGTTGAGAGAAACCGAACTAAATTTGGAAAATGCAGTGAAAATATGCAAAGCCAGCGAGCTAGCTCGAAATCACGCGAAGACTTTCAGTGAAATCAATAATGATGCGAATGTAATGAGTGATAATGCTGCTGTCGGTGCTGTGTCCTACAAGGGGAAGAAACGTGGGCAGAACAGAAATGAAAAGCAATCGGAGGATGAAGTTTTTAATTGTAAACACTGTGGTTACAAACACCAGTTAAGACAATGCCCAGCGTTTGGAAAAATGTGCACAAAGTGTAATGGAAAGAATCACTTTGCCAAACAATGCTTTTCAAAAGTAAAAACGACGAAAGGGCAACGAGTTAATGTGATTGAGGACACTGATTTAAGTGAGAAATTTTTTGTAGGAATGGTGTCATGTGACGATATCAAAAAGGATACAGAAAATGTGCAGCCCTCTGAAATAGACAATGCTGAACATAAAGTGAATGCAGTAAAAGAGGACAAATGGATGATCCCACTGCAGATAAATGGAGCATTAGTTACATTGAGACTGGACACTGGGGCAAAAGCAAACTTAATCAGTATGAGTGACATTAACAATATGAAAGAAAAGCCCAAAATACAGAAAAAGTCAGTACTACTGAAGGACTATAATGGACAGAAAATAGATAGCTTAGGTGTATGCAGACTCAAAGTGACAGTCAAAGACAAAGTGCATCATCTCATGTTTTCTGTTGTGGCTGAAAGACTTGATTCACTACTGGGTGACAAAGCTTGTGAGGACTTAGAACTGGTCAAAAGAGTCTACCGTATAAACTGTACCATAAGCAGACCAGATGACTCGGTGGATTCTGTAGTGAATAATTTCCATGATGTGTTCAAAGGATTTGGAGTTCTACCATTCACTTACAAGATCCAGCTAAAGCAGGATGCTCAGCCAGTGGTACATGCTCCACGAAGAGTTCCAGCACCCCTGCGTGACCGGCTCAAGAATGAACTGGACAGAATGACCACACTGGGAGTCATCAGGAAAGTCGAAGAGCCAACAGACTGGGTTCACTCCATGGTATGTGTAAAGAAAAAGAACAATGATCTAAGAATATGCATGGATCCAAAGGACTTAAATGCAAACATAAAACGTGAACACTACCAGATTCCCAAGCGAGAAGAAATCACCAGTGAAATGTCAGGTGCCAGATACTTTACAAAGCTCGATGCCTCACAAGGATTTTGGCAACTAAAACTGGATGAAGAGAGCACCAAATACTGTACCTTCAACACACCGTTTGGCAGGTATTGTTTCCTCAGAATGCCTTTCGGGATAATATCTGCATCTGAAATCTTTCATAGAGCGATGGAACACATAATTGAAGGTCTGGAAGGAGTTTGGGTCTGTGTTGATGACATCATCATCTGGGGCTCCACACTGAAAGAACACAATGAGAGACTGACTAAAGTGCTACAGAGCATACGCCGGAATGGACTGAAGCTCAACAAAGCCAAGTGTCAGTTTGGCGTCCAGGAAGTCACTTTCCTAGGAGATAATCTATCTGGTAAAGGAATAGAGCCAGATATGGAAAAAGTAAACGCCATACTCAAAATGCCCCGACCCACTGACAAAAAAGGAGTGCTACGCATCATGGGGATGATAAACTTCATTGGAAAGTTCATTCCTAACTTGTCAGCCAAGACAGCCTGTCTGCGAGACCTGCTACATAAAACAAATGAGTTCACATGGACAGAAAGACATGAACAAGAGTGGATAAACCTCAAAACAGTGCTGACAACCACACCTGTATTCACCTTCTTTGACCCAACCAAAAGAATCAAAGTGTCAACGGATGCATCAAAAGATGGCCTAGGTGTGGTCTTGCTACAAGCAGATGGTGAAGATTGGAAGCCTGTTGCCTATGCCTCCAGGTCTATGACTGATACTGAGTGTCGATACGCCCAGATTGAAAAGGAATGTCTAGGCTTTGTAGTTGGACTAGAAAAGTTTCATGGCTACATATATGGACTTCCCACCTTCACAGTTGAGACAGAACACAGCCCTCTGGTTGCCATCATAAAAAAAAACCTGAATGCGATGTCTCCAAGGATTCAACGACTCATGATGAAGCTGCAAAGATATGACTTTGAACTGATCTACACACCAGGCAAATACATCGGCCTAGAAATTCAGTTGGGCGCGCCAGCCGTTAGCGCCTTAGGGGGAGTAGATCTCGAGCACTAGGCGCTTATCGCCCGGGCGCAGCGCGATCTGCGCCTCTCCCCAACTTCAGGACACATTTAGTGCCGGCGCAAAGTCTTAGCGCGCGCCCTGCTGCGCGCGCAGATCATGACGTCATTTAATAGTGCAACGCCCTTTCTGCGCCCCAAACCGGAACTTCACTCGCGCCGGCCCATTGTGCGCTGGGCGGCCCGAGCGACTGTGAAGTGGAACGGTACACAGGCCAGCCGGGCCGCGGGGAGCGCAAATTAAAGGGCACTTACCCAGCAGTATAAAGGCCAGCCATTTTGCAGCATTCACTCTTGAGCAACGGTTTTTTGGACAGAGACCAAGGAGGAGAGTTTACTGGTTTGGACCAACACTTGGACAGGTATTTTTGGCTCAGGCCAGAGCTTACCAATTATCTTTGCCTTCATTCAGAGCTCAGTGTTTGCCAGCATATAATGGGGGCTGCATTGGGTGGCAACGCAGAATTTCAGCCTTATGCCAGAAGGGCTTACAGACGCCGTGAGAGAGTGGCAGCCCTGGCTAGACGCAGAGGGGGCAACAGGCGTCGCCAACTGAGGCCTTACCCACGCAGGGTATACCGCCAGCAGACCTCCTATCTGACCATATCTGCCGCGATGTGTGTTAGGAGGCTGCGATTCCGAAGGGAGGTGGTTGCAGACATCTGCCGGCTGCTTCAGAGAGATCTGCAGCCACAGCTGATGCGCAGGACGTCTCTGTCGGTGGCAGTGAAGGTGACGGTTGCTCTCAACTTCTATGCCTCCGGCTCCTTCCAATCCGCTACTGGGGACATCGCTAACATCTCCCAGTTCGCCGTGCATTGCTGCATCCGCCAGGTGACCAAAGCCCTTTTCAGAAGGAGACATCAATTCATCTCCTTCCCCATGACCCTGGACAAGCAGCAGCAGCATGCAGTGGGGTTTGCAAGAATAGCGGGCTTCCCCATGGTGCAGGGCGCCATTGACTGCACGGATGTGGCTTTGCGGGCACCTCTTGAGCATGCCGAGGAGTACCGCAACCGGAAGGGCTACCATTCCCTCAATGTACAGCTGGTGTGTGACCACAGGCAGCGCATCCTAGCTGTCAATGCCCGCTTTCCAGGCAGCAGCCACGATGCCTTTATCCTGCGACAGACAACTGTGGCTGACATGTTCCAGGCACAGCCTCCCCCAAGAGGATGGCTTATCGGGGACAAAGGCTATCCTTTGTGTACCTGGCTCATGACCCCGCTCCGCGCGCCCATGACCCCTGCTGAAGAGGCATACAACGAGAGCCATCAAGCAACGAGGAACCTCATAGAACAAACAATCGGTGTGCTCAAGCAACGGTTCCGCTGTCTCGATCGCTCCGGGGGAGCCCTCCAGTATTCGCAGGATCGAGTCTCCCAATTCGTCGTCGTTTGCTGCATGCTGCACAACCTGGCTATCCGCAGGACTCAGGCACTGCCACCTCACGTTGGACCACCACCTCAGGAGGAGGAGCAGGAGGAGCATGAGGACGACGAGGACGAGGAGTACCAGCCCAGGAGGGACACACAAGGTCCAAGGGCCGCCCGTCAGCGGCTTATTGAACGTCACTTCTAGGCCCCCTGTCAGGGAATGGCTTGTGCCAATGATAGAACATGATTGCAGCCGCTCCGCAAGCCCTCAGCCGGTTAAGGCAACAAACACTTCAAAGATCAAACATGGACAATGTGAATAAATAAAATGCTTTATTGTACAAACCCTGGGCCCTTCCCACATGAAAACCAAAAACAGACGAAACCCCCAAAAAACACTCAAACACATTACTCGCTCCCACAACCTGGAGAGGATTAACAAAATAGGGCAACTAAAATGGCCGTCATTCTCGGCCTTCGTCAAAAACAAACATCACATCATCGGCCTTCAAAAAACAAACATCCAATTCTCGGCCTCAAGGAACAAAGACAAATGGCCACACATTCGACTATTTGGCCCGCTAGGGCGATGCCTTGGCCATCTTTGGGTGGCCCCTGCCCGCCCTGCTGCTCCGCCTCAAAGTAAGGCCATTGGCTGCTGCAAGGCTGGGGGCAGGCTCCTGAGGGGCACATGTCGTGACGGCAGATGCCCTTGGGGGTCGGCCTAGTCGAGGTCTGGCCATCGAGCGGGCGGCTGTTGATTGCTGCAGCTGTGGCTGGCCAGCATCAGTCGCTGCAGCAGCTCCTGGCAGCTCCACTGGGGGAGTGGCAGTGGCGGCTGGAGGAATGGCGGCAAGCTGGCAGATGGCAGGTGCTCGCTGTTCGCCTGAGACACTGGCACTCGCCCGGGCCAGCACTGCAGCATGCGCACCAATCTGCCGAGGGACAGACCGCTGTGCTGCTGCAGCGCGCCGGGTGCCCTGGTGATGCCTGGCTGACACAGCGAGTGTGGCAGCAGTGAGTGCCCGTGTTGACCTGTTCACTGACCGCAGCAGAGCAGCCAGTGACTGGACGGCACCACTGATCACCTGGCCAGTCGCTGACAGATCTGCCCGGTATTCCGCCCGACTGGTGGCCTCTAAGGGCCCGAACTCGGCCACACTCCGAGAGAGGGAATCGATGGACTCAGGCAACCGTGCTACTGCCGCCATGAGGTCCGTGTGCCGGCGCTCCGAGTCCGCGGACAAGTCTTCGAGGCGTTCCATCTCCTCGGCGAAGAGCATCTCCTGACTGGAGGCCGGACTCTCCCTCTGGGGAGAAGGCCGCCGAGCTGGCCGACCCTTCCTGCGTTGCTGGAGGCCGCTGGGCCCAGCAATTGGACCCCCCTCCGACGCATCCCCCCTCTGGGGAGAAGGCCGCCGAGCTTCCACCCCCCCTCCCGCCTTTCTGCAGCACGCAGGTCCCAGGAGCTCCCCTCCCCTTCGACACTTCCGCCACGCTGCCCTCCAGGGAAGACGTGTCCCCTACATTGGCCTGGGTGGCCGTGGCTGAGGGTTCCCCTGATGGGCCGCCTTCCTCTTGCTCCTCCTCCTGCTCCTCCTCGGAGGGTCTGTCACTGGCAAGTTGAGGGACCTCCTCTTGACCATCTGAAAGCAGGAAGGCACAAGAGTAGCTTTAGAGTGAGGAGAGGGCGTCAGTGCGGGATGCATGAGTGGTGGCATTCAGCGCATTGGTCGGACAGTGGCAAAGGATGTAGATCTGATGCGCAAGTGGGACGAGAGAGGTGCAAAAGGTGATGTCCTTACCATTGCTGCCCAGAACAGGGTCGGCATCTCCACATGCAACGGGCCCAATCGCCCGGCCACCCATGAGGCACTCCACGTGATGTTGCAGGTCGGTGAGTGGCTGGATATGGGGTCGTCCTCCCCCGGTCGCAGTCCGGCTCTTGCGATTATTCGCCAGCTTGGCCTGCAAGAGAAAGGACGGCCTCTAAGTACAGTGTGTCGCCGTGATCTTGTGTGCACTGCCTCCCATGGTGGAATAGCCTGGCCAGTGTGTCGCCATGATCTGGTGTGCAATGCCTCCCATGGTGGAATAGCTTGGCCAGTGTGTTAACTGCAGAATGTGCAATTGATGCTCATGCCTGTCCCATAGCTGCTGGATGAAGGCTGGCCATTAGAGCTTTCAGGTCAATTTGCCCATAATGTGAGGTGCACATGCAAGGATGAGGAGGTCATTGGAAAGGGTACTCACCCTGACAATGCGTGTGAGGTCATTTAACTTTTTGCGGCATTGGGCACCGGTCCTGGGGACGTCGCTGTTGGCTGACAGCTTGCTGGCGACATGCCTCCAGGCTCTCCTGTAGACGCGGACCGTCGCCTTCTTGCCATTGTCCGGGTACAAAACATGGCGCCTCTTCTCCACAGCAGCAAGCAGCACACTCAGATCACGCTCTGAGAAGCGCTGCGCACGTTCACGGGCCTTCTCCATGTCTTCAGGCGCTATTTGGGTCCAGCAGCAGTGTTCAGGCCTAGCTGGAGGGCTCCACTATCCAGGGCGTGGCAGCAGACACAGTTGACCCTTCCCCCTTAAGAGCTGGCCGGCGCCAGGGTGTCTGCTGTCAATCACGAGATGGCCGCACCTGCGCTGCGCCCGGCCTCGGCGCTATCGATCACCACCTCCGGCTTAGCGCCCAAGGAGAGGTGTCCAGCAGCAGTTTTAGCGCTCGCCCGAACTAGTAGGGCGAAGCTAATGAATATCGGAGAAGTGGCCTAGATTTGGCGGCGGCCGCAAACTTTAGCGGACGCCCCACTTTAGCGCCCCAAAAGTGGCGTCAATGAATTTCTAGGCCATAGTGTTAGCAGATGCACTATCCCGAGCACCCACAATGAGTCATGTGAGCTCTACTGAAGAAGACGTGGATGTTCATGTGAGTATGGTCACTGCTGCGCTGCCCGTGTCAGACACAAAATCAAAGCAAATAGCAGAAGAAACAGTAAAAGATACAGGCCTAGAAATTGAGTTTGCCTCCGCCAGGGCTGTAGTGCCCGAAATTTAGCGCCAGCGTTAATTGCCGCTGCGCCCGCCAAAAATTCAGCTGCGCCGCGCCCAGATGGCTGCGGGCGCTAATGGAGGGTGTCAGCGCCTCGCAAAGGGCGCTGAATGCAGGATTGCGGCGCTAATCCCCCACTGCGGCACCCGATGCGGTGCGGCAGGCTGGGGTACTGCAGGCCTCCTCCTTCTGTTAAGGAGGAGCTGCCTGCAGCCGACCGCTGGCCGGTGGAATCGCACGAAAAATGAGCCCGGCACCTCGGAGAAGTGCCAGGCTCGAGGCCCACACACATCTGTGCCGCGGGGGGGTGGTGGAGGAGTCCGGGGAGGGAGGTGCGGGCAGGCGGCCGCAGGGAAAGCGGCCGGCCGCCGCGCCACCTTAATGCGCCGGCGCTAAGTCCAGCAAGAAACTTTTGAAAAATCATTGGTTGCGGCTGCCACGGGCGAGGCGGCCGCAACTGACTTTCGGCGTCCGGCCGCGTTACCACGGCAACCGGGACGCTGCGCACACCGATGACGTCATCAGTGCCGGCGCAGCGCTACCGGCTAACGCCGATGGTAGGGCCCAAATCAATTTCCGAAGCGGCTATAATTCCGGCGCAAGGCCCTCTAGCGCCTCTAATTGGGCGCTAACCCCACTCAATTTCTAGGCCACAGTATTACAAACAGTAATAGAAAACATTCATCATGGTTGGCCAAAAGGTTCCTGTCCAAAATATTTTCACATAAGGTCAGAATTGAGTGTCGCAAGTGGACTATTACTAAAACAGAACAGAATAGTCATTCCACAGGCTTTACATCAAGACATGCTCAAAAGGATTCATGAGGGACACCTCGGAATTGAAAAATGCAAAAGGAGAGCAAGAGACACTGTTTATTGGCCTGGCATAAATAAGGACATTGAGAACATGATAGGCAAATGTGAGACATGTCAGAAACACCAAAGCAAACAAGCAAAGGAACCAATGATAGTAGCTGACATAACAACAGCAGCATGGCAAAAGGTTGGTATGGACCTTTTTCATTTAAATGGTAAAGACTATCTAATAGTGATTGACTACTATTCTAACTATCCTGAGATGGCGCTGCTCTCAAGCACCACAGCAAGCAGTGTCATAATGCATGTGAAATCCATTTTCGCCAGACATGGAATTCCCAGGATTGCCATTAGCGACAATGGTCCGTGCTTCAACTGTAAGGAGTGGCAACAGTTAGCAGCACATTATGACTTTCAGCACATCACATCCAGTCCTTTGTATGCTCAGTGAAATGGTAAGGCAGAGAAAGGTGTTCAAGTTCTCAAGCAGCTACTGAAGAAAGCGACAGAAAGCAAGTCTGATCCTTATCTCGCCCTGCTGAGCTACCGAGCCTCACCTTTAGACTGTGGTTCTTCACCTGCTGAACTCCTAATGGGTCGCAAGTTGCGCACCACGCTACCCTGCTGTGTAAAAGAACAGCAAAGTGAGGAACTGAGACAGAGACTTCAACTGTTAAAGCTGAAACAGAAATCATACTATGACAAGTCATCCAAAACTCTAAAACCATTGACAAAGGATGATGTTGTCAGGATTGAGGATCCAGATGCATGGAACAGGAAAGCTACAGTTCTTGAGGAAGTAGGACCAAGGTCATACACTGTTAGAACTGAGGAAGGACAGATTCTCAGGAGGAACCGCCGTTCCCTCCTAAAAACACAAGAGACTATTCAAGACCAGATTGATGACAATGCCGCAACTGCATCTTGTCATTCACCGCCAGAACAATCTCACGAAGACACATCAGACTTACCCATGTTGAGAAGAACCACACGTGAATTAAAAGTGCCTGATAGACTTAATCTTTGAGTACAATGTAAAGCTTTGAAAATGTGTTGACTGTTTTGAAAATGTTTATGTTTATAGAGCACTAACAAAAGTGTTACTGATATTATCTTTATTGTTTTCTTGAAAGTTGATTGATATTGATTTTGTTAAACCTCAAAGAAAGGTGGATGTAGTGATCAATAGCATGTCATTCTATAGTGGACACTAGGTGGAGCTGTGTAGAGCTGTATATAGCTGTATGTTTAAGGCTACATTACCCATGAGGCACTAGGCTACCCAGAAGGCAACAGTCAAGATGGCAGCCTGCACACAGGAGCACACATGGAAGCCTCTACAGATACTGTACCTAGAGAACGTGTACTGAATAAATAACTAGCTAGAAGCTAGCTGTGTTCATAATAAGAATGTCTAGTTATTAATGAACATAACAGTTTCCAACTCCCTGTCATTTTAGTTTAAACCCTCCCCCAGAGCACTAGCAAACACTCCCCCTAGGACATTGGTCCCAGCCCTGCCCAGGTGCAAGCCGTCTGGTTTGAACTGGTCCCACCTCCCCCAGAACCGGTTCCAATCTCCCAGGAATTTGAATCCCTCCCCTTCGCACCATTCCTCTAGCCATGTATTCAGCTGAAATATCCTTCTATCTCTACTCTGACTAGCATGTGGCACTGGTAGCAATCCTGAGATTACTACCTTTGAGGTCCTATTTTTTAATTTACCTCCTAACTCCCTATATTCAACTTAGAGGACCTCATCCTGTTTTTTACCTATATGCACCACGACAACTGGCTGTTCACCCTCCCCTTCCTAAATGTTCTGCAGCCGCTCTGAGGCATCTTTGACCCTTGCACCAGGGAGGCAACACACCATCCTGGAGTCTTGTTTGCGGCCGCAGATACGCCTATCTATTCCCCTTACAATAGAATCCCCTATTACTATAGCTCTACCCCTCTTTTTCCTCCCATCCTGTGCAGCAGAGCCACCCCTGGTGCCAGGAAGTTGGCTGCTGCTGCCTTCCTCTGATAAGCCATCCCCCCCAACAGTACTCAAAGTGGTGTATCTGTTTGAGAGGGGGATGTCCACAGGGGACCCCTGAACTACCTGCCTGTGCCTAGTACTCTGTCTGTTGGTCACCCCTTCCCTTTCTGCCTGTCCAACCTTTGCCTGCGGTGTGACCAACTGCTCAAACCTGATATCCACGATGTCCTCAGCATTGCGAATGGTCCAGTATGTATCCAATCGCAGCTCCAGCGCCGCAATGCGGTCTGCCAGTACCTGCAGCTGGACACACTTCCTGCACACATGGTTGTCAGGGACACAGGAAGTGTC
The DNA here is from genome assembly GCF_052327205.1 of Somniosus microcephalus. Lineage (NCBI taxonomy): Eukaryota > Metazoa > Chordata > Chondrichthyes > Squaliformes > Somniosidae > Somniosus > Somniosus microcephalus. Next base: position 181,352,512 of record NC_140987.1, on the reverse strand, counting down.
CCTGAGTTCCCACATAGCGCAGGAGGAGCATACCATGGGGCCGGGCTCTCCTGTCATGACTTACTCTTTAATTAATTGAAGTGAAATTAAATCAAATCAATCCCACCAATTACACTACAGTTAAATGATATATTTAAGGGCCCTGGTTTACCAACAGTCCGCGCTACACCACAGAGAGCTTAAAAACTATAAACCACAGAGTTAAAGCTTAAAAAGTTTAAGGGGAACCCCGAGCTTCCGGTCGCCTGTCACTTTAATTCTCTGCTCCACTCCCACTCAGACCTCACCATCCTTGGCCTCTTACATTGTTCCACTGAAGCTCAACGTAAACTCGAGGAACAGCACCTCATCTTTTGATTAGGCACTTTACAGCCTTCTGGACTCAACATAGAATTCAACAATTTCAGGTCATAACCTCGGCCTCTATCATATATATATATATATTTTTTTCCACACTTTTTGTTTGTGTCTTCTTTTCTTCTCTCCCACATGGCAGCTGTCTTTCATTCTGCCAGCACAATTTACACTTCATCGAGAGCCATCTTTTGTTTCTTAACCTGTCCCATTACCATCTCCTTTTGCCTTGAATATCTCTTAATGTCTCTTAACCTCTCCTGCCTTCTATCCTATCACAGACCTTCCCTTTTGTTCTTTCACCCCCTTTTACCCTTTCCCAGCTCCTACACTTGATTAAAAATCTGTTCCATTTCCTGCTTTTTTCCAGTTCTGACGAAAGTTCATCGACCTGAAACGTTAACTCTGTTTATCTCTTCACAGATGCTGCCTGACCTGCTGAGTATCTCCAGCATTTTCTGTTTTTATTTCAGATTTCCAGCATCTGCAGTATTTTCTTTTTGTAGATGCTAATATTCCCTTTCACTGACTGTTCCTGCTTATTTTGTCAAAATTCTTAATAATATATTGCAAAATAAGTAATGTTTCTAAATCTCTAGTTTCTGTCTTTCTGTCTTTGAAAACTTCCCCAAATGACTACCAACTTCGGAAACTCCCCAGTATTTTTTCAATGTTCTGTTTCAGCTATGCATATAGACTTGTGATAAATAGGGAATTTTCTGTATTTTATGTTATACAGTTTTGAAATAACTAGTTAAAATGGAATAAAAACAGAAAGTGCTGGAAATATTCAGCAGGTCAGGCAGCATCTGTGGAGAGAAAAACAGAGTTAACATTTCAGGTCAATGACCCTTCATCAGAACCAGCGGGAGTTTGGCTCTGTGAAACCCCCAACCGCATTCAAAGAAAAATAAAAGGTGACATCACAGGGAAAAAGCAGAGGCAGCGGATCTGAGCGAAAGCAGAGGTGGAGCAAATAAAGTGCGCAGCAGAGCAAGGCCCGAGTGCGGAGGCAGCAGACCCGACAACAAAAACAAGGAGTGCCATCACAGGAAAGCAGGGAAGTGATTGGTTGGTCAGTATTTCTCTCTTTTCTTGGGCATTGGTTTAAATTAAGAGCTGGGATTAAAAACTAAACATTCAAAACTTAAACACTTACTTAATTAAATACATTAGAGATGGCAGAGCAGGCAATATGTTACTGCTGCAACATGTGGGAGCTGGTGGACACCATTGAGGTCCACGGCGACCACATTCGCAGTAAGTGTTGGTTGCTCAAGGAACTTAGGTACCGTGTTGATGAGCTGGAGTCCGAGCTTCAAACACTGCGACACATCAGGGAGGGGGAGAGTTACCTGGATGCTGTGTTCCAGGAGGCAGTCACACCCCTTAGATTAATTAATTCAAATTTGGTCTGTGGTCAGGGTGGGTGTAACTACAAGCTAGGCAGGTATGGGGAACCAAGAGGTAGTGGTGGAGGAGCCTCAGCCCTTGCTCTTGTCCAACATTTACAAGGTTCTTACTCCCTGTGTGGACGAGAGCAGGGACTGCAGGGAGGATGATCAAACTGACCACAGCACCATGGTACAGGGAGCCATTCAAGTGGGGGGAGCAAAAAGAAATGTGGTAGTGTTAAGGGACAGTATAGTTAGGGGGATAGACACTGTTCTCTGCAGCCAAGAGCATGAATCCTGAAGGCTGTGTTGCCTAGGTAAAGGATATCTCCTCCAGGCTGGAGAAGAACTTAGAGTGGGAGGGGAAAGGTCCAGTTGTCGTGGTCCATGTAGGAACCAAAGACATAGGTAGGACAAAGAAAGAGGTTCTGCTGAGGGAGTATGAGCAGCTAGGGGCTAAATCAAAAAGCAGAACCACAAAGGTAATAATCTCTGGATTACTACCTGAGCCACGTGCAAATTTGCATAGAGTAAATAAGATCAGAGAGATGAACGAGTGGCTCAAAGATTGGTGTGGGAGAAATGGGTTTCGATTCCTGGAGCACTAACACCAGTGCTGGGATATAAGGGAGCTGTTCCATTGGGACGGGCTTCATTTGAACCAGGCTGGGACCAGTGTCCTGGTGAATGGAATAACTAGTGCTGTAGATAGGGCTTTAAACTAAATAGTGGAGGGGAGGGATACGCTGAGCAGAAATGAAAAAAGTCAAAGAAAAATGAGAAGGCAAAAGTGCAGGGTAGCGATAGGGGTAATGATAACCAGAGTGTGACAGGAAGGGACAGAGCGTATACACATAAGAGTGCATCAGAAAGAGGGGTCAGAGTAGGGAAAAATGGTAAAAAGACAAAATTAAAAGCTCTATATCTGAACACACGCAGCGTTCGTAACAAGATAGATGAGTTGACTGCACAAATAGAAATAAATGGGTATGATCTGATAGCCATTACAGAGACATGGTTGCAAGGTGACCAAGGCTGGGAACTGTATATTCAGGGGTATTTGCCATTTTGTAAGGATAGGCAGAAAGGAAAAGGAGGTGGTGTAGTTCTGTTAATAAGGGATGAGATCAGTGCAGTAATGAGAAATGATATTGGCTGAGAAGATCAAGACATAGAATCAGTTTGGGTGGAGATAAGAAATAATACAGGTGAGAAGTCACTGGTGGGAATGGTCTACAGGCCCCCAAACAGTAACCACACTGTAGGACAGAGAATAAATCAAGAAACAATAGAGGCTTGTAAGAAAGGTATGGCTATAATCATGGGAGATTTTAATCTTCATTTTGATTGAACAAAGCAAATTGGCAAGGGTAGACTTGAGGAAGTGTTCTTAGAGTGTATACGGGATGGTTTCTTGGAACAATATGTTGCGGAACCAACCAGGGAGAAGACAATTTTAGATCTGGTAATGTGTAATGAGGCTGGATTAATTAATGATCTCGACGTGAAGGATCCTCTTGGGAAGAGTGATCATAGCATGGTAGAATTTCAAATTCAGTTTGAGGGTGAGAAAGCTAGGTCTCAAACTAGTGTCCTGAACTTAAACAAAGGTAATTACAAAGGTACGAAGGCAGACTTGGTTAAAGTCGACTGTAGAAAAGCTGTGGCATACATTTAAGGAGATATTTCATAACTCTCAGCAAAGATATATTCCACTGAGAAGGATGAACCATCCGTGGCTAACTAAGGAACTAAAGGATGGTATCAAATTGAAAACAAAAGCATACAGTGTTGCGAAGAATAGTGAAAGGCCAGAGGATTGGGAAATTTTTTTAAACCAGCACAGAACGACTAAAAAAATGATAGAGAGAAGATAGCTTATGAGAGTAAGCTAGCAAGAAATATAAAAATAGACAGTAAGAGCTTCTACAGGTATATAAAAAGGAAGAGTAGCTAAAGTAAACATTGGTCCCCTAGAGGATGAGTCTGGAGAATTATTAATGGGAAACGGAAATGACGGCAACTTTGAACAAATATTTTGTATCGGTCTTCATGGTAAAAGACACTAAAAGCATCTCAATAATGGATAATCAAGGGGCTATTGGGGTGGGGGGGACTTAAAACAATCACTATCACTAGCGAGAAAGTACTAGGCAAACTAATGGGACTAAAGGTGGACAAGTCCCCTGGACCCGATCGCCTGCATCCTAGAGTCTTAAAAGAGATGGCTGCAGAGATAGTGGATGCATTGGTTGTAATCTACCAAATTTCCCTGGATTCTGGAGAGGTGCCAGCGGACTGGAAAACCGCAAATGTAACACCCCTATTTAAGAAAGGAGGGAAACAGTGAAGGGATCATTTCTAGTCCTAGCCCCGTTAGGGCTACCCCAGATCAGGCATATTTCTCAAGACCTTTACTTTCAAATAAAGTTTGAGGTAGCTGAATCCTAAAAATGCTTAATTGGGTCTAAAGGTCTGGACTATCTCTCCCTAAAGGAAAGGAACAACCCAAGAATGTTACCATCATCCAGATAGCACTTTTAATACGTTTAGCTAGACTGTAATGTTCCGGATATTATGAGGGTCCAGAAAACTCCCTCAGAATTCTGCAACTCCTCACCAAAGAGTGTACAGAGATTGAGTTCATGAGTTTTTGATACAGAAGTCTTATGTGAGACAATTCTAAAAGTATATAGATTTATTAAAGAACCAACTTGTAATTTACAGTTGGTGAGTCAATCACAACATTAACAGTTCCAAAAAGAGAAAACTTACAATCTTATTATCAGAGAATCTTACTTTTAAATCTTAACTTCACTAGAGTATTACAGTTCTTATACAGGCAGGATATCCACCAAAATCAAATACCTTCGATCCCCGAGGTACAAAGAGTTGGAGACTTACAGAGCCGCCTCTGAAGCCCAGAATCGCTTTGCCCAATTAAAGCGAGTCTGTTATCCCATTTGAAAGTTCAATATTTATAACCTTTTCCAGTGGTATTTCCTTTAAGGTTTTCTGCTGATGTAAGCTAATTATCTCTAGTCATTTTTCTGCCTAATTCTGCAACTCTTACTGCCACCTCAGCCAGACTTGTGTCTCATCTCTAGGTATTCTAAGTTTACCATATAAAAAATGGTGTGACAGCAGGTGTTCCTTACTTTATGTCATCTTTACGAGGGCAGATGTTCCTTATCTTATGTGCCTCTTCACAAAGTGTAAATTAGAACATGGTGAACCCTTGTTTCTGTTCCCAAAGGTCAGCCTTCACCTTCTGTTTCAATAAGGTTAATTATTCAGGGTCAACAACTGTCTCCTCTCAATAGCCAGAATGCTTTCACAGCTATTACATCGTTCGGTTTCTAAATTTCCAAACCCAGTTTGTCATGTTTTAATAAGGCCAGAATTCTTTCATAAGATAGTATTTTTCTGAATAGGTTATATGGCTTATTCCTTCACAACAGAAAGCAGGCAACGATCTACCAGTTAGCCTAACATCTGTCATTGGGAAAATGCTGCAGTCCATCATTAAGGAAGTAATAGCAGGACATGTATAAAATCATAATATAGTCAAGCAGATTGGTTTTATGAAAGGGAAATCATGTTTGATAAATTTGTTGGAGTTCTCTGAGGATGTAATGAGCAAGGTGGATAAAGGGGAACCAGTAGATGTCGTGTATTTGGAATTCCAGAAGGCATTCGATAAGATGCCACTTAAAAGGTTACTACACAAGATAAGAGCTCACGGGGTTGGGGGTAATATATTAGCATGGATAGAGGATTAATTAACTAACAGAAAACAGAGAGTCGGGATAAATGGATCATTTTCAGGTTGGCAAACTGTAACTAGTGGGGTGCCGCAGGGATCAGTGCTGGGGCCTTAACTATTTACAATCTATATTAATGACTTGGATGAAGGGACTGAGTGTAATGTAGCCAAATTTGCTGATGATACAAAGACAGGTGGGAAAGTAAATTGTGTGGAGGATGCAAAGATTCTCCAAAGGGATATAGATAGGCTAAGTGAGTGGGCAAAAATCTGGCAGATGGAGCTTAATGTGGGAAAATGCGAGGTTATCCACTTTGGTAGGAAAAATAAAAAAGCAAATTATTATTTAAATGGGGAGAGATTACAAAATGCTGAGGTACAGAGGGGTCTGGGCACCCTTGTGCATGAATCACAAAATGTTAGCATGCAGGTACAGCAAGTAATTAGGAAGGCAAATGGAATGTTGGCCTTTATTGCAAAGGGAATGGAGTATAAAAGTAGGGAAGTCCTGCTACAATTGTACAGGGCTTTGGTGAGACCATACCTTGGGTACTGCATACAGTTTTGGTCTCCTTATTTAATGAGGGATATACTTGCATTGGAGGCAGTTCAGAGAAGTTTCACGAGGTTAATTCCAGAGATGAAGGGGTTGTCTTATGAAGAAAGGTTGAGCCTATACTCATTGGAGTTCAGAAGAATGAGAAGGGATTTTATTGAAACATATAAGATTCTGAAGGGGCTTGACAGGGTAGACACAGAGAGGATGTTTCCCCTCATGGGAGAATCTAGAACTAGGGGGCATAATTTCAGAATAAGGGGCAGCCTTTTAAACCGGAAATGAGGAGGAATTTCTTCTCTCAGAGGGTTGTGAATGTTTGGAATTCTCTTCCCCAGAGAGCTGTGGCGGCTGGGTCATTGAATATATTTAAGGTGGAGATAGGCAGATTTTTGAACGCTAAGGGAATCAAGGGTTATGGGGAGCGGGCAGGGAAGTGCAGTTGAGGCCAAGATCAGATGAACCAAGATCTTATTGATGGTGGAGCAGGCTCGAGGAGCCAAATGACCTACTCCTGCTCCTACATCTTATGTTCTTATGGAGGCTGGGTCTTATGGAGGGAGTCACAGCATGCAGGAAGGTCCTCTTCCCTTCCCATGGGTGGAAGAGACCTTCCCAGGAGATCAACACAGCCTGGTTGCACAATGCACGGGAGGGCACAAGCAGGGATGTGGTCAGGAAGTCCTGGGTACATTGCCACAAACGTTTCAAATACCTCATTAGATCACGAAACATTAGTATAAAGCCACACTCAACCTCATCCTGCTGTACCTCTCATCACATCCCCATCACTCTGCCTTCCCTACCCTACTCCTGCACATTCTTACTCACACCAACTTACCTTGGACCTCCACCCATCCCTCTCTATTTATGGCCGGGATTTTACTAACCTCGGCAGGTGCATGGCGGGCAACGTCAGTGGCGGGTCCCAACCCCGATGCTGGCTCCATCCTGCTGTGTAGAATGATTTTCCATTGATGGGGCTTGTTAAGCCCACTCAGCACATTTCCTGGCCAATTAGAGGAAGCGGGTCTGGTGATGTCATTTCATGATGCGTCATCAGCCGGTTTCCTTAAAGGGACACTGGCCAACTTTAATTTGACATTTGTGCTGTCAGTGCTCTACAGCATTGAGGTGTTGCAAGCACTGACAATGACTGCACAAAGACACAGGGCTACACCCAGGCTCTCCCATGACTCCCTTCATAGGCTATGGAGGGAGTCACAGCATGCAGGGTGGTCCTCTTCCCTTCCCACGGGCAGAAGAGACCTTCCCAGATCAACACAGCCTGGTTGCACATTGCATGGGAGGGCACAAGCAGAGATGTGGTCAGGAGGACCTGGGTGCAGTGCAGCAAATATTTCAATGATCTCAGTAGATCATGAAACGTTAGTACAAAGCCACACTCAACCTCATCCTGCTGTACCTCTCATCACATCCCCATCACTCTGCCTTCCCTCCCCTTGTAGTAAAGGGGCCATTAGGGAAGAGTGACCATAATATAATAGAATTTTATATTGCGTTTGAAAGTGATATCGTTAAAATTGAAACTAGGGTCTTCAATCTAAACAAAGCAAACTATGTAGGTATGAGGGCCAAGTTGGCTAAGGTAAATTGGGAAACGACATTAAAAGGTATGATGGTAGACAAGAAATGGTTAGCATTTAAAGAATATGGGCTAGATTTTCAGTCGCTTGCGCCAGCAGTTAGCGCCTTAAGAGAAGTGATTTCCGGGCGCTATGCGTGTAGCGCCCGGGCGCAGCGCAGTTTGCGCCCCGCCCCAAATTAAGTTGCCCGTTAGCGCCGGCGCAAAGTTTAGCGCCCGCCCGGATGCGCGCGCAGAAAATGACGTCACATCCTCGTGCAACGCCCTTTGGCCGCCCCGATTGCAAACTTCAGTCGGACCGCCCCATTGTGCGGCAGGCAGCCGGAGCGTTTGGAAAAAGGAACGCAACACAACCAGCGCGGGCCCCGGGGGGCGCTAATTAAAGGGAACGTCCTCTCCAGTATAAAGGCCAGCCTTTTTTCAGAAAACAGTCTTGTGCAACGCATTTCTGGAGACACAACAAGAAGGATAGCTAACTGGTTTCAAGCAGCAAGAGCCAGGTATTTTTGGACTCAGGCCATAGCGCTGCAAGTGGCCATTTGGAAATTAGACTGTTTGCCAGGATTTGATGGGGGCTGCATGGGGTGCCAATGCGGAGCTGCAGCGCCATGTCCGTAGGGCTCGCAGACGCATTGTGAGAGGGGCAGCCCTGGCTAGAGGCAGAGGGGGCTACAGGCATCGGCCATGTAGGCCTTACCCAGTCAGGCTATACCGCCAGCAGCGCTCCTACCTAAACATGAGTGCCGCGCGATGTGTTAGAAGGCTCCGATTCCGAAAGGAGGTGATTGCAGAGATCTGCCACCTGCTTCGCCGAGATCTGCGGCCAAAGCTCAGGTGCAGGACGTCTCTGTCGGTGGAAGTGAAGGTGACGGTGGCATTGAACTTCTATGCCACCGGCTCCTTCCAATACGCTGCTGGGGACATAGCAAACATCTCCCAGTATGGCGCGCATCGCTGCATCCGCCACGTGACCGAAGCACTGTTCAGAAGGAGAAGCCAATTCATCTCCTTCCCCATGGCCCTCGAGAGCCAGCATAAGCGCGCATTGGGATTTGCCAGACTCGGGGAATTCCCCTTGGTGCAGGGCGCCATTGACTGTACGCATGTGGCTTTGCGGGCCCCTCTGGAGCATGGCGAGCAGTATCGCAACAGGAAGGGCTACCATTCTCTGAATGTGCAGCTGGTATGTGACCACAAGCAGCGCATCATGGCAGTCAATGCCAGCTTCCCAGGCAGCAGCCACGATGCCTTTATCCTGCGGCAGAGTACTGTGCATGACATGTTCCAGGCACAGCCTCCCCCAAGAGGATGGCTCATCGGGGACAAAGGCTATCCTTTGTGCACCTGGCTCATGACCCCGCTCCGCGCGCCCAGGACCGCTGCTGAAGAGGCCTACAACGAGAGCCATCAAACCACCCGCAACATCATCGAGCTAACTATTGGGGTCCTCAAGCAGCGGTTCCGCTGCCTTGATCGCTCCAGAGGAGCTCTCCAGTATTCGCCGGACCGGGTCTCCCAATTTGTGGTGGTTTGCTGCATGCTACACAACCTGGCTATCCGCAGGACTCAGGCACTGCCACCTGACGTTGGACCAGCACCTCAGGAGGAGGAGCAGGAGGAGCATGAGGAGGAGGAGGAGGAGGAGGAGCAGGAGTACGTTCCCAGGAGGGAGCGACCAGGGCCAAGGGCCGCACGACGCCACCTTATTACACGGTACTTCTAAGCCCCCTGTCAGGGAATGGCCAGGGGCCATGAGGGAAGATGAATGCAGCCGCTCCGCAAGCCCTCAGCCGGCGAAGCCAACAAACACTAAGAAGAACAACCATGGAGACTGCATGAATAAAGATAATTTTTTATTGCACAAAAATGAAAAGCCCTTCCCACATGAATCCCCAAAAACAATAAACGGGCCCCACAAAAAGCCCAACAAACGACTCACTCCCACAAACTGGGGAGGAGTCACTCCACCTTTCTTCAAACCGGGCCTCAACGTCGGCCTAACGCAAAAAATAAGCCCTCCAAAAGCACAACCATGGGCAAAATAAAGATGGCCACCGCCATATTAAAGGAAAGCTGCCCACACCCTCTACTGAGTGGCCCGCGAGGGCGAGACCTTGGCCAGCCTTTTGCCTCCCCTGCCCGGCCTGCTGCTCCTTCGCAAGCTCTGCCCAGTGGCTGCTGCGAGGCTGGGGGAAGGCGCCTGAGGCTCAGATGCCCTTCCGCCAGATGCCGCTGGGGGGCGGCCTACACGGCGTTTGGGCCTCGAGGGGCCGTCTGCTGAGTGGCGCACCTGAGCCTGGCCACCATCAGCTGCAGCCGCTTGCCCTTGACGCCCCAGTGGGGGAATGGCGGCGACGGATGGCGCAATGTGGGCCAGCTGGCGTCTGGGATGCGCTGGCTGGTGCTGTGGCGCGGTGGCACTCGGCCGGGCCCGCACTGCAGGATCCGCAGCAATCAGCCGAGGGGCGGCTTGCTGGGATGGTCCAGCGCGGCGGCTGCCCTGGCGATGCCTGCCTGAGACAGCGCGTGTGGCAGCAGTGAGTGCCCCTGTGGTCCTGGTGTGCGCGCGCATCACATCCGCCAGGGTCTTGACGGCATCAGTCAGCATGCGGCCACTCGCGGCAGTTGCTGCCCCGAACTCGCGCACACTGGTCGCCAGCGACTCGATGGCCTCAGGCATGCGCCCCACCACGCTCATGAGCTCCGTGTGGCGCCGGTCCGAGTCGTCGGCCATCTTATCCAGCTTCCGCACCTCCTCCGAAGTGAAGGTGTCCGGACTGGAGTCGCGACTCTCCCGCTGGGGAGGAGGGGGCCGAACTAGGGGACCCTTGCCGCGTTGGTGACGGCGAGTGTGCCGAGCAGCAGCACTCCCCTCTGATCCTTCCCCCCTTTGGGGGGAAGGCCGCGGGCCACGCGCACGGCTGCTGGGTGGCTGGACGCCACTGGTCCCAGAAGCTGCATTGCCCTGCGACAGTTCCTCCAGGCACTCGTCCAGTGAGGAGGTGTCAAGCATTTCCTCCTCTCCTGCGGGACGTGACTGTTCCCCCGAAGGTCTGGCTTGCTCCTCCTCCTCCTCCTGGTCGGAGGTGCTGTCACTGGCAGCTTCAGGGTCCTGGTCGTCACCAGCTGAAAGCAGGAATGCACAAGAGTAGCTTCAGAGTGAGGAGACGGCGTCAGCGAGGGAGTTAGGACTGGTGGGATTCAGCGCATTGGTGGGACAGTGGCAAAGGAGGTAGCTCGGATGGGCCAGTGCGATGCGAGAGGGCCAAAAGGCGAGGTCCTTACCATTGCCGGGCAGTGGAGGGTCGGATACACCGCACGCTGTGGGGACAATCACACGGGCTCCCATGAGCACACACACGCGCTCCTCCAGCCGAGTGAGCTTCTGCAGCTTGGCGCGGCCACCCCTGGCACGGGCCTGGCGATTAAACGCTACTTTAGCCTGCAAGAGAAAGGACGGGCTGTAAGTGCGCAGTGAAGCCCTGATGTAGTGTGCACTGCCTCCCATGGTGGAATAGCTTGGACAGAGTGAAGCCCTGATGTAGAGTGCACTGCCTCCCATGGTGGAATAGCTTGGACAGAGTGAAGCCCTGATGTACTGTGCACTGCCTCCCATGGTGGAATATCTTGGACAGAGTGAAGGCCTGATGTACTGTGCACTGCCTCCCATGGTGGAATAGCTTGGACAGAGTGAAGCCCTGATGTACTGTGCACTGCCTCCCATGGTGGAATAGCTTGGACAAAGTGTAGAGTGCCGAATGGCCATTTGATGCTCATGACTGTCCCAATGCTGCTGGCTGAGGGCTGGCCAATAGGACTTTCAGCTCCCTTTGCCCATCATGTCAGGTGTACATGCAAGAATGAGGAGGAGACTGGAAAGGCTACTCACCTTCACAATCCTGGTCAGATCGTTGTATTTTTTACGACATTGTTTGTGGGTCCTGGGGGCATCGCCGGTGAACGTCACCCTCTGGGCGATCTGCTTCCAGGCTTTGGTGTAGTCATGGTGGGTTGGATTCCTCCCACTCTCTGGAAACAAGATCTTGCGCCTCACCTCCAGAGCTGTGACCATTATGTCCAGATCACCCTCTGAGAAGCGCAGGGCACGCTGACGGGCCTTCTCTGGCGTTGCCATGACTCCCTGGGGCTGAGCAGCAGTGTTGAGGCCTCTTTGCAAGGCTGCAGTGTGCAGGGCGTGGCAGCAGACCAATTCGTCTCTTCCCCCTTTAACAGCTGGTCGGCACCACGGGGTCTGCTGTCAGTGCAAAAATGACCGCACCCGCGCTGCGCCCCGCCTGGGCGCTATCCCTCTGGACCGCCGGCTTAGCGCCTAAAGGTAGGAGTGGAACGCCTCTTTTAGCGCTCCACCACTCTCTTAGGGCGAAGCCACTGAATTTCCGGCAACGGGGCGCTACTTTGGGGCGGGCGCTAACTTCGGGCGGGCGCTAAGGTTAGCGCCCCAAAACTGTCTATACTGAAAATCTAGCCCTATATACATAATTTACAACAGATATGCATTCCTTTAAGGCACAAAAACCCCACAGGAAAAGTGGTCCAACTGTGGCCAACAAGAGAAGTTAAAGATAGTATTAGGTCAAAGGAAGAGGCTTATAATGTTGCCAAAAAGAATAGTAAGCCTGAGGATTGGGAGGATTTTAGAATTCAGCAAAGGAGGACCAAGAAATTGATAAGGAAGGAGAAAAAAGAATATGAAAGTAAATTAACAAGAGACATAAAAACAGATCACTGATCTCTGATACATGGCTTACATGTTTATGTGGTTTTTGCACATAGATGAGGGTTTTTGATTAATTTATGTCAAATCAGTAATTTCTGACTTTTAAGCTGCTGAATTTCAATTATTTTACATTAATTTTCATGAGACAGCTTGACTTACTGTTGGTAATAAATTACCATTGGAAACTGCAAAAACCAGCATCTCCCAATTTACTAACAGTGTGTGGTGAGTGCGTGAATACTATGATAAGAACCTTGACAGTCACAACTAAGCATTTCAGCCCAAATATCTCATCCTGTATTTTTAGCAATGTTAACAGGTACGCTTTTGACAGGAAGTATGTGGGAGGATATTGAATTTTGTCTCCCTTATTGTGTTCCTCCACAGTTAATTTTGTTTCAAAATATTCTTGAACAGGCACTCTGTTGAGGAAAGGTGCCAGGGGATCACCTGAATCAAGCCCAAATGACTGTTTCACAATATGTTGGAGAATGTATTTCTGCACAGACGAAATTGCTCAAAACTTGACAGAGGAAGTTAAATACTGGCTGAATCAACAAATAATGCACATGAGATACACACACAGACTACATTCATTACTATTTTAACAGTTAAGAATATTGGATGCTGTTTCTAGCTGCCATTGCCAAGGGAAACCTGACAAACTCACATCTGGTGTTATTTCCGCATCTAAATGAGTTGTCCTTCAATCATTTCTAGAATAACAGTGGACCATTTTCCTGGTAGGATTTGCACATTGCTTTTGCACTGTTCAGCAATAGGTGATGACTGGCTGCCTGAATTATTCAGAATTCAACTAGATCAGCCTTGTCAGTCTTCGCTACGCACACTGTAAATAAAGTTGATGTAGCTGGCTTTTCGGTCATGTTAAATTTATGTGTTGACAGGATATCGATTTCAGTAGGCCTTTACTGCAATGCAATCTAAGCACAATGTAGTTTGCACACCTGTGGTTTCTGAATGACAAGATAAGCTCTGTGAAATCATCTTTGCCTGGAAGTAATAACATGGGCATCACATGACTTGAAGTGACTGGAGATCCAGTGTTATTGTCATTCATATTCATAGTTTTTTAAACATTTTATCAGGCTCATATCTGGAATAACTAACGTGGAAATAATGTGAAAACAGAATACTTCGAAAGGTTGACTTTAGGAGGCTCAAAACTGACTATTTCCCGTAGAGTATTTTCTCCATAATCTCATCCACTAGCTATCTGTACTGTTCTATTTATCTATTTCACAAAAATATGGCAATATACTTTCAAATTACATTTGACCTACAATTCTAACACATTTTGAATCTGGAGTGCATAAACCTCTCTTTTCTTTTGCAAGTTATTCCCCTTTACTCTTCCTGGGCATTTGAACTAAGTACAGGCAGTAAAATGCCAATCTTGAAGATCACTGTCAGTGCTGCTCTTGAACTGACTGCTGGGAGGTAAGCAGTGTGAATACTGTAGGAAAAGTAACCCAAAATGTATTGTTTTAAACCACATTGCTGAATTTTGGGAAAACATAATGGGTTAATGTTAGGAACTCTGGGAAGTTCAAACAGCACCCTCAAAACAAAAGACTCTTACTACCAACAGCTCCTATCAATTAGTGGCTTGAACTGGGTAGACCCGGGCTGTCAAGGCTACAAGCTTATAGAGCAGACAAGTTATGCAGTCTGAATAAAATAAGAGTGGTCCAGAAAAAAACTATTTTTAGCTGGTGTTGTCTTGCTTATCATTATTTAAGGCCAAAATATAAAAGAAGTTCACCAGCTCACGTGTAAGTCTGGTTTCTATCGATTAATTAAAATTTGTTCAGTAGAAGAGCAACGACTACTTCTGTCTGGATCGGAGGGATAAATGGTCAAAAAATGTTTTTTGAAAGGAGATGGACAGTTCGAGGAGTTTAGAGAAGGAGAGTGGGACCCAGGCAGCTGAAGGCATGGCCACCAATGGTGAGGTGTAGATGGGGAAGATACACAAGAGTTAGCATCAGAAGATTGAGGAGCTATGGGGAGATTGTAGAGCAGGAGGACATTACAAAGATAGGGAAGGGCAAGGCCATGGAGAGGTTTAAATTTAAATTATATAGAACATCCTGTTTTTTTACAGATATTATGTAGCTATAATATAATTAGACATTACTGAAAGTCTCTCTGATAAGTTTGCCTTGCGGCTCTCTCCCGGAAGCTGTCTGACCCTGCTGTGAACATCTGATGTCCAGTTCCTTTCTCTCAGGGGGTTCATAAGAACAGAAGAACATAAGAAATAGGAGCAGGAGTAGGCCAATTGGCCCCTCGAGCCTGCTCCGCCATTCAATAAGATCATGGCTGATCTGATCCTAACTGCCAATCCACTATGACAGGACTATCTCCTGAATCTAACAGAATTAGACACACGAAACAGGAGCAGGATCAGGCTACACGGCCCCTGGGCCCGCTCCGCTACCCACAGGGCCATGACCTATCCGAACCTAGACTCATGTCCAAATTCCTGCCTGCTCCCCGTAACCCTTAATTCCCTTTTCTTCTAGGAAACTGTCTATTTCTGTTTTAAATTTATGTAATGATGTAGCTTCAACAGCTTTTTGGGGCAGCATATTCCATGGACTTACCACCCTCTGAGTGAAGTAGTTCCTCCTCATCTCAGTTTTGAAAGAGCAGCCCCTTATTCTAAGACTATGCCCCCTAGTTCTAGTTTCACCCATCATCTGGAACATCGTCCTTGCATCCACCCGATCCAACCCCTTCATAATCTTATATGTTTCAATAAGATCGCCTCTCATTCTTCTGAACTCCAATGAGTAGAGTCCCAATCTACTCAACCTCTCCTCATATGTCCATCCCCTCATCCCCGGGATTAATCGAGTGAACCTTCTTTGTACTGACTCGAGAGCAAGTATGTCCTTTCTTAAGTATGGACACCAAAACTGTATGCAGTATTCCAGGTGCGGTCTCACCAATACCTTGTACAACTGAAGCAATACCTCCCTATTTTTATATTCTATCCCCCTAGCAATGAAAGCCAACATTCCATTGGCCTTCTTAATCACTTGCTGCACCTGCATACTAACCTTTTGAGTTTCGTGCACCATTCTCAGAATATAGAGGCCATTCTGAAGAGTATACTTGTGGAGGATACAGCAGGCCAGCACAGTTCATGAGCCAACATTGGGAGCAACACAGGGAGCCTCCTAGGCAGCTGAATCTTTCCTTCAACAGGTCAATGCTTTGTTCAATTTTAATTCAAATGCAGATTTGAGCCTCACTGTAGTATTAGATACCCGTTGTCTCCAGAAGCCAAACAGTGTCTTGCCCCTTATTCTGAAAGATTGCAGGGACACTGGTCAATCGATGAAAGAATCATGGCAGCTTCCTGCATAGTGGCTATTGATGTGCAGGAACCTGTGCCTGTAGTCACACACGAATTGGACTAAACCCATCATTTGTGTGGCTGCACTCTTGCTAGAGCCTGCACACCTTACACCCTCCCACCTTCTAGTGGAATTTACGGCAGAATTTAAATAGGATGTATAACTGGTGGATCCGCTTCTCTCCCCAAACTCCAAGCCACGCCCATGCCCGCCCCCCACCCCCACCTCACCTATAGACCTACCAGGTTCATACATAAGAATTTTGGAGGCAAGAACAAGAATTTTAAATCTGAAGATTGGGAGATAGGGAAAAAGGACGAGGATTACTGGCAAGTGCGATTTGGGGCATGATAAGATACAAGCAGCAGCTGAGGCTTAGGTAGGGTCGAGGCTATGGCGGTGGAAGTAAAGAAAGAGCTTACATTTATATAGCATCCTTCATGTCCTCAGAATGTTTTGAAGCACCTCACACCCAATGTATCACTTTTGAAGTGCAGTCACTGTTGTTTTGTAGGCAAAAACAGCAGCCAATTTGTGAACAGCAAAGGCCCAGAAACAGCAATGAGATGAATGACGTGTAGTTGGTTTGAGAGGTGAATGTTGGTCAGGACAATGGAGGAACTCCCCTGCTTTTCTTTAAAAATTATCATGGGATTCCTTTATATCAGGTAGACATGGCCTCAGTTTAATATCTCATCTGAAAGATGGCACCTCTGACATTGCAATGTGTATTTGGTATAACTTGGACATAAGAACATAAAAACATAAGAAATAGAAGCAGGAGTAGGCCATTTGGCCCCTCAAGCCTACTCCACCATTCAGCATGATCGTGGCTGATCTTCTACCTCATCTCCACCTTCTTGCACTCTCCCCATATCCCTTAATTCCCTTCATTCCCAAAAATTTATCGACCTCTGTCTTGAATATACTCAACGACTGAGCCTCCACAGCCCTTTAGGGTAGAGAATTCCAAAGATTCGCCACCATCTGAGTGAAGAAATTTCTCCTCATCTCTGTCCTAAATGACCTACCCCTTATTCTGAGACTGTGACCCCTGGTTCTAGACTCCCCAGCCAGGGGAAACATCCTCCCTGCATCTTTTGTATGTTTCAATGAGATCACCTCTCATTCTTCTAAACTCTGGAGAATATAGGCCTAGTCTACTCAATCTCTCCTCATAGGACAATCACCCCATCCCAGGAATCAGTCTGGTGAACCTTCGTTGCACTCCCTCTATGACAATACTCCAGGTGTGGTCTCACCAGGGCCTTATATAATTGCAGTAAGATGTCTTTACTCTTATACTCAAATCCTCTTGTAATAAAGGCCAACATATTATTTGCCTTCCTAACTGCTTGCTGTACCTGCATGTTAACTTTCAATAATTTGTGTACAAGGACACCAAGGTCCCTCTGAATGCCAACATTTCCCAATCTCTCACCATTTAAAAAATACTCTGCTTTTCTATTTTTCCTACCAAAGTGGATAACTTCACATTTCTCCACATTATATTCCATTTGCCAAGTTCTTGCCCACTCACTTAGCCTGTCTATATCCCCTTGAAGCCTCTTTGCATACTCCTCACAACTTACATTCCCACCCAGCTTTGTATCATCAGCAAACTTGGATTTATTACATTTGGTCCCCTCATTCAAATCATTGATGTAGATTGTGAATAGCTGAGGCCCAAGCACTGATCCTTGTGGTACCCCACTAGTTACAACCTGCCAACCCGAAAATGACAATTACAATAACAAAATTCATAAGGAAAGGCAATTAAACTAAGCATTGGCTTTACATTGGAAAGAAATGGTTAAACAAAACACTAGCTGAGTAATTCTTGGATCACAAAAATAACAGCTTATATTTATACAGCACTTTTCAAATACAAAACATCCCAAGCTACTTTAAGGGGAGCTGAAGGTAAGAGCAATGTTAGGGGTGGTGACCGAAGGCAGTCAAAGAGGCAATTTTTGAGGAAGTTTTTGAAGTGGGAGGCAGCTAGTGAGATAAAGATGTTTATGAAAAGTGGGCCACAATTTACTCGTAGATTCCAGTGGATTCCTGCCATAATTCTGGTAGGAGTCTAGTGGAATTTTCTGGAAACAGCCTGGGACTCAGATATACTGGCCTACAATAAGAGTTCCTGGTCAGTTTTGTAAGGGATAGAGCCTCTGCCGGCCCCTTAAAAAGCCAGTGACACAAAACTAGAGGAGCTGTGGAGGGGGGGGGGGTGCGGGGGCAGGCGGGGGGAGGGATACGACGTCCTATGTTGGGAGTTCCCGCTTCCCTGACCTTATTGGGACCCAAAATAAAGTTGGGGGGGAGGGGGCTGGTATGCCCAGTAAGAAGAGGCATTCTGGCCTCCAGGAGGGCAAGGTTTAGCCCCAACAAGGGGATCCAGGCCCGTGAATTGGCCTGGACCCCTGAGGATGGAGGTAAATTTTCATTAGTATCAATCCTCTTAATAAAGGGGCTAAAAGGGGTGAAAAAATTAATTCTCCAGGGGAGTCGGGACCCTCCATTCCCACCGTCCCCCTACAGGTCCCGTCCTTGTCAACTGCATTTTGGTGGGGCCGATTAGGGACCAAAATGGTGAACTATTGGTGGAGGCAGAAGGCATGGCTGAAGTACTAAATGAGTATTTTCTTTGCATCAGTGTTTGCCAAGGAAGAGGACTTTGCTAAAGCTATGGTAAATGAGGAGGTTGCTGGAATGCTGGATGAGATAAAAATAAAGAGGAGGTACTAGACAGGCTGGCTGTAATTGAAGTGGATAAGTCACCTGGTCCGGATGGGAGGCATCCTAGGTTGCTGAGGGAAGTAAGGGTAGAAATTGCAAAGGTGCTGGCCACAATCTTCCACTCCTTCTTGGACACAGGGATGGTGCCAAAGGACTGGAGAATTGCAAATGTTACACCCTTGTTCAAAAAAAGGGGAGAAGGATAAACCTGGCAATTACAGGCCAGTCAGTTTAATGTGGTGGGGAAGCTTTTAGAAACAGTAATCTGGGAGAAAATTAACAGCCACTTGAACAAGCATGGACTAATAGAGGAGAGTCAGCACGGCTTTGTTAAGGGCAAATCTTGTTTTAATAACATGATTGAGTTTTTTGATGAGGTAACAGAGAGGGTGGATGAGGGCAGTGCAGTTGATGTTGTGTATATGGACTTTCAAAAGGTGTTTGATAAAGTACGACATACTAGGCTTGTTAGCAAAATTGAAACCCATGGAATAAAAGGGGCAGTAGCAGCATGGATACAAAATTGGCTAAGGGATAGAAAACAGAGAGTTGTGGTGAATGGCTGTTTTTCAGAGCAGGGTACACAGTGGTGTTCCCCAAGGCTCAGTGCAAGGACCACTACTGTTTTTGATATACATTAATGACTTGGACTTGTAGGTAGAGGGCACAATTTCAAAATTTGCAGATGACACGAAACTTGGAAGTGTAGTAAACAGTGAGGAAGATAGTAATAGACTTCAAAAAGACAGACAGGCTGGTGGAATGGGCAGACACATGGGAGATGAAATTCAATGCAGAGAAGTGTGAGGCGATACATTTTGGTAGGAAGAATGAGGAGAGCCCATACACACTAAACGGTACAATTTTAAAAGGGGTGCAACAACAGAGAGACCTGGGGGTGCTTGTGCACAAATCTTTGAAGGTGGCAAGACAGGTTAACAATGCAGTTAACAAAGCATATGGGATCCTGGGCTTTACAAACATTTATGCTAAATCTATATAAAACACTCGTTCGGCCCCAGCTGGAGTATTGTGTCCAATTCTGGGCACCACACTTTAGGAAGGATGTGAAAGCTTTGGAGAGGGTATGGAAGAGATTTATTAGAATTGTTCCAGGGATGAGGGAATATAGTTACGTGGATAGACTAGAGAAGCTGGGGTTGTTCTCTTTGGAGCAGAGAAGGCTAAGAGGAGATTTGATAGAGGTGCTTAAAATCATGAAGGGTTTAGATAGAGTAAATAAAGAGAAACTGTTTCCAATGGCTGAAGGGTCGCTAACGAGAGGGCAAAGATTTAAGGTGATTGGCAAAAGAACCAGAGGCAACATGAGGGAAAGCTTTTTTACTCAACGAGTGTTTAAGATTTGGAGTACACTTCCTAATAAGGTGGTGGATACAAATTCAATTGTAGCCTTCAAAAGTGAATTGGATAAATACTTGAAGGAAAGTAAATTGCAGGATATGGGGAAAGAGCGGGGGAGTGGGTCTAACTAGATTGGTCTTCGAAAGAGCCGGCGCAGACTCGATGGGCCAAATGGCCTCCTTCTGTGCTGTACTATTCTACGATTCTAAGATGGCAGCTTGCCACAAGAATTTCTGGCAGTATGGAAATGGTGGACATGGGCACCTGCTGTGGGGATGTAAATGAGTTTCCATTAACTCCACATACTCTGACAGGGTCAGTGCTGGAATCACTGGTGAATGCAATCCCACCTTACTGCTGGGATCGTGGTCCGATGATTTTTGGGCTCAGATTTCCAGTGTAGCGTAATGGCTGAAGGCAGTGCCACCAGCATGGTGGGGAGTGAATAGCAGACCAGAGTTGAAAATGTGAAGGTACATGACAGGACATAGAGTTGCAGAAGATTGTAGCGGTTTGAGTGAATTGAGGTCATGGAAGGATTGGAAGGTGCGATAAGGCTTTCATACTGATATGTTTGGAGACAAGGAGGTGGTGGAGATCAGTGAGAACAGAGGCAATGGATCTACAGAACTTTGTGCAGAATTGGATCCTGAACGCAGAGTTTTGGATAAGTTGATGGAGCTCCACTAAAGAGATTGTTTCAGAAGGCATGAGTGAACATCCCAATGGCAGTAGCGAGCAAGATACGGGCATAGGTAGATATCAGGCTGGAAGTAGACAATCTTGGTGATGGACCACTTCTGTGGTTGATGCTCAGGCCAGGGTTGAACAGGACATTGAGATTGCATTCCTTCTTGTTCAATCTAAGCAGGCAGCCAGGGAGGGAGGTTGAATTGGCATCTATGGGACAGCATTTTAGGCAGAAATTGAACAGAATGGCTTCAATCTTGTGGATTTTGAGCTGAAGAGCATTTTGGCTCAACTTATATTACAGCAAAAATCTCAAGGCCACCTTCCAATAAAAGCATAGGTGAAAACTGCATGGAGGGAGATCACTAACCAATTCAATGCAGTCATTCAATTCTTTCTGAAAATCAAAAAGAATTGTGTTGGTATTAGCAGCAAAGCGAAGGCAAGTATACTGTTCATTTTTGTACACATTTCTTGGGGAACTATCATCCATGGTAAAAAGACAAAGTTAAAAGCTCTATATCTGAATGTATGCAGCATTCGTAACAAGATAGATGAGTTGACGGCACCAATAGATACAAATGGGTATGATCTGATCGCCATTACAGAGACGTGGTTGCAAGGTGATCAGGGTTGGGAACTGAATATTCCAGGGTATTTGGCAATTCGGAAGAATAGACAGAAAGGAAAGGGAGGTGGGGTGGTTTTGTTGGTAAAGGATGGGATCAGTGCAGTGGTGAGAAGTAATATTGATTCAGAAGAACAAGATGTAGAATTGGTTTGGGTGGAGATAAGAAATAATAAGGGGAAAAAGTCTCTGGTGGGCATAGTCTACAGGCCCCCGAACAGTAGCAATACGGTTGGACAGAGTATAACTCAACAAATAATGGAGGCCTGTAAAAAGGTACGGTAATAATCATGGGTGATTTTAATCTCCATATTGATTGGACAAATCAAATTGGCCATGGTAGCCTTGGGGAGGAATTCATAGAGTGTATCCGGGATGGCTTCCTAGAACAATATGTAATAAAACCAACCAGGGAGCAGGCTATCTTGGATCTGGTACTGTGTAATGAGACAGAATTAATAAATGATGTCACAGTAAAGGATCCTGTAGGAAAGAGTTGAATTTCAAATTCAAGTGGAGGGTGAGAAAGTAGTATCTCAAATCAGTGTCCTGATCTTAAACAAAGGCAATTACAATGGCATGAGGGCAGTGCTGGCTAAAGTGGACTGGAAAAATAAATTAAAAGGTTAAACAGTTGAAATGTAGTGATGGACATTTAAGGAGATATTTAATAACTCTCAACAAAAATATATTCCAGTGAGAAAGAAAGGTTTTAAGAGAAGGGAGCACCATCCATGGCTAACTAAGGAAGTAAAGGCTGGTATCAAATTGAAAACGAAGGCATACAATGTTGCCAAGATTGGTAGGAGGCCAGAGGATTGGGGAATTTTTAAAAACCAGCAAAGGATGACTAAAAATATAAAGAGAGAAGATGAATTATGAGTGTAAACTGGCAAGAAATATTAAAACAGAGAGTTAGAGCTTATACAGATATACAAAAAGGAAGAGAGTAGCTAAAGTAAACATTGGTCCCTTAGAGGATGAGAATGGGGAATTAATAATGGGAAACAGGGAAATGGCAGAGACTCTGAACAAATATTTTGTATCTGTCTTCACAGTAGAAGACACTAACAACATCCCAATAATGCACAATCAAGGGGCCACAGGGAGGGGGAAACTAAAGACAACTATCGCTAAGGAAAAAGTACTTGGTAAAATAATGGGACTAAAAGATGACCAGTCCCCTGGACCAGAAGGCCTGCATCCCAGGGTCTTAAAAGGAGTGGCTGCAGAGATAGTGGATGCATTGGTTGTAATATACCAAAATTCCCAGGACTCTGGAAAGGTCCCAGCGGATTGGAAAACCGCAAATGTAACACCCCTATTTAAGAAAGGAGGGAGACAGAAAGCAGGAAACTATAGACCAGTTAGCCTAACATCTGTCATTGGGAAAATGCTGGAGTCCTTCATTAAGGAAGCAATAGCAGGGCATTTGGAAAATCATAATGCAGTCAAGCAGAATCAGCATGGTTTTATGAAAGAGAAATCATGTTTAACAAATTTGCTGCAGTTTTTTGAGGATGTAACGAGCAGGGTGGATAAGGGTGAGCCAGTGGATGTGGTGTATTTGGATTTCCAGAAGGCATTCGATAACGTGCCACATAAAAAGTTACTGCACAAGGTAAGAGCTCACATAGTTGGGGGTAATATATTAGCATGGATAGAAAATTGGATAACTAACAAAGCAGAGAGTCGGGATAAATAGGTCATTTTCCAGTTGACAAATGGTAACTAGTGGGGTGCCACAGGGATTGGTGCTGGGGCCTCAACTATTTACAATCTACATTAATGACTTGAATGAAGGGACTGAGTGTAATGTAACCAAGTTTGTGGATGATACAAAGATGGGTGGGAATGCAAGTTGTGTGGATGACTCAAAGAATCTGCAAAGGGGCATAGACAGGCTAAATGAATGGGCAAACATTTGGCAGGTGGAGTATAATGTGGGAAAGTGTGAGGTTATCCACTTTGGCAGGAAAAATAAAAAACAAATTATTATTTAAATGGAGAGAGATTACAAAATGCTACAGTTCAGAGGGACCTGGGGGTCCTTGTGCATGAAACACAAAATGTTAGCATGCAGGTGCAGCAAGTAATCAAAAAGGCAAATGGAATGTTGGCCTTTATTGCAAGGGGGTTGGAGTATAAAAGCAGGGAAGCCCTGCTACAACTGTACAGGGTATTGGTGAGACCACACCTTGAGTACTGCGTACAGTTTTGGTCTCCTTATTTAAGGAGGGATATACTTGCATTGAAGGCAGTTCAGACACAATTCACACGGTTGATTCTTGAGATGAGGGGGTTGACTTATGAAGAAAGGTTGAACAGGTTGGGCCTATACTCATTGGAATTTAGAAGAATGAGAGGTGATCTTATTGAAACACACAAGATACTGAGGGAGCTCGACAAGGTAGATGCAGAAAGGATGTTTCCCCTCGTGGGGAAATCTAGAACTCGGGGGCATAGTTTCAGAATAAAGGGTCACCCTTTTAGAACTGAGATGAGGAGGAATTTCTTCTCTCAGAGGGTCATAAATCTGTTGAATTCTCTGCCCCAGAGAGCCGTGGAGGCTGGGTTATTAAATACATTTAAGGTGGAGATAGACAGATTTTTACAAATAAGTGAATGAAAGGTTATGGGGCGCGGGCAGGGAAGTGGCTTTGCGCCCAAGATCAGCCATGATCTTATTGAATGGCGGAGCAGGCTCAAGGGGCCAAGTGGCCTATTCCTGCTCCTATTTCTTATGTTCTTATGGCACAAACCTAAGTTCGTAACTCCTGGCACTCCAGGAAATACCATTTCAAGTATTGTGCACATTGCCATTTTGTACACAGCTGCTCATTGTGCCAAACTGCATGGTACACCAATTTTTGCAGGTTGAAGTAAACAGAAGCTGAGGCATCCAGGCTATAGTGCTCCTCTGCTGTTAATGATGTTTTCAGGAGTGGAGTGTGGGGGGAGGAAATAAACAGAGGGTAGCCCTGGTGTCTTAAGAACCATCTGCCTAGTCTTCCTTCTCCCTCAAATAATTTGGCCACTGTTGGCTGCCATATAATGAACACATCATTGATAATGACTATTGACATCCATTTCTGTGGTTAGATCTCACCTGAATATTGATTGGGTGAAAAAGATTTCTCTTCATGGAGGCCATGGGTTTGATACAATGAGACCTGGTGTTCACATGAATAACATGTGTTCTCTTTGCACTCAAGGGAACCCTGCCATCTGGTGAAAGATGTGCACCCTGTCCGTCTGATGCCTCCTTTCTATCGGAAATGTGATGGAGGTGTTACCCTTTGCAAACATGACACTGGAGCATTCTCTGGCGCTATCACCACCCGCCGCCCCCTCTCCACTTCCTAACTCTACACCTACCCTTCTCTCACATCGCAATTTCTACTCATTATTACACCAAACTCATTTTTTTCAAAAAGTTCAAAAGATGTTAAAATTCTACCTCCTTCCAGCCAACCTCCTGACTACTGTAGGATCCGTTCCTCCCCCCAATGGTAATAATTGGACTATGAAATATAAAAATCCAGAACTGCACATCCTGCAAAAGGAGCTGGGCAATAATAGGGTTAATTCAGACATTGCGGCCGAATTGCTATACAAAGGTTTTCTGTCTAGGGAAGATACAAGAACATTTGCATATTCATTTACCTTAAGGGGTTACATTGTTAAAGAAGCACACCTTGGACCATGGCTCCAGAAAAGCTCGTATCAGTGCAGGCCTAGACAATGGGCCGGGCCCTGAACCATTTGAATACGAATGCTTACAGAAATCAACAATTAGCATATGCAGTCACCTTGGGAAGGTTGCATTGTCAGAAAGGACCTCAATACAGGCAGTCGGTGCCCAAGTAATCAATGGACAATACGAGGGACAATTAGCCATCAAGAGTTCTCTGCTAGAGACATTCACACATTTTGATACGGCCATCATGTGCACAGGAGGGGCCAGGAAATGTGTTTCAAGATATTGCAAGTTTTTGGTTTAAAGTAAAGCCACATCGAAGAGAGACGGCGTCGGGAGCTAATGCAAGAACAGCGAGCAGAAGGATTCAGGCCTACAATCAACTCCAGGAGACAGCCGATCGGGAGCGGTGATTGTATGTTTCAGTCAAATCATAGAGGGGGCTTTTGTGATTGAGTCTGAGTAAGTTTGTAAGTTTCAGTCAGATCACAATAAGGGTTTCGTGATTGAGTCTGGGTAACTTTATATGTAACAGTCAAATCGCGGACGGGTTTAACTGTGTCATATTGTGTCGATGCAAATGACCCTTACGTGGGGGTTTGTATTTTAGGGCTGTTAGTCTATATAAATCATAGGGATTTATACTGGGGAGGTAATTGTGTGTATGTGTTCAATAAACGAACGAATCAAAAGTTGAACCAAAACCCTGTGCCGTGTCTATTTTGTTCTTATAAATCCTGAAGTCCAAGAACTGTGTGTAACGGGGGACCAGTATCGGAGAAAACGCAATTCTTGCATCTCAGCCTCATGTTCACTGGCATTGTTGACTTTTTCCTATCCTCTGAATTCATTGGCTCCTAAAATCTCCTCATAACTCAGTCCTCTGAAGATAGGGATCAGCCTTTTGGTCCTATACTGTTCCACTTCCAGGGTTCGGTTGTTTCCCTTGTGCCTTGGCATCCAGAAGTGAATTCAAGGTGTAGACCAACAAGAGAATCCTACAGGTTCAACATAGGGACCTCCCTTTCAACCCACCCCCATAAGAGCCTAAAAGAAATGGTGCCCAGTCCCCCAACAATGGTCAAAAAACAAAAAACTGCAGATTCTAGAAATCTGGAAGAAGAACAGAAAATCCACAGATGCTGACTGAGATGAGAAGGAATTTCTTCATTCAGAGGGTTCTTTGGAATGTTCTACCCCATAGGGCTGTGGATGCTGAATCATTGCATATAGTCAAAGCTGAGATAGATAGATGTTTGGACTCCAGGGGCTGGATTTTGTCAATGGGGACGTGATGGAGGCGGAACTCCCACTTTTTGGGTTGTAGCCCCGCCTCCATCGACTTGTGGCCAACCCACGCTATTTTCCCTTGTTTGCCCTTGTTAAGCCCACACAGCGGGCTCAGCAGGCCAATTAAGGGACACCTGGTTACTGGTGACGTCAGCGATTGACATTTCATCTGTCAAGAGCTTTTGACAGATGAAAAATCAGCGTGTGACAGCTCTGTGAAGCTGTCAAACACTGACAATCTGTCTTCTAACTTGAGTCTTTCTACTCAGACTCAGTTAGAGATCTCTCCAGACCAGAAAGCAGAATGCTGCAGTTCAGCGGCCATTCTGCTTTCTGTGCCGGTGAATTGAGGGACTCCCGAGAACTGAAGGAAGGAAGCCTGCAGGAGAAAGTAAAGGTAAGTAAAACTTATTAAAACACTTTACACTTACCTCACACACTTACCTCTGCACACATGCACCCATCATTCACCTGCACAACGGACAACTTGACCCCTCCAACCCCTGCAGACCGACGGCCCGCCTTGCTAACGTGGCGTGGTTCGGAGCCATCGGGAAGCCACACTTCAGGGCTAAAAATAGGGATTAGGCAAAAACTGCCTGTTAACAGGCAGTTAAGTGGCACTAATCCCCTTCCCGCCTTGGGGAGGTGGCTCCCAGCACAGGTCGGATACCCGCCTCCTGGGACATTGGCACGGAGGCGGGTTGGGGGCGGGATGGGTTCGTGCCTCCCGATTCTGCAATTTTCCCACCACTCCCGCCTCCAAACCCGCCTCCACGGGGCTTGGAAATTCGAGCCCTAGGGGTATCAAGGGACATGGAGATCGGGTGGGAAAGTGGCGTTGAGGTCGAAGATCAGCCATGATCTTATTGTGTGGAGATGCCGGTGTTGGACTGGGGTGGACAACTGTAAGAAATCACACAACACCAGGTTATAGTCCAACAGCTTTATTTGAAATCACAAGCTTTCGGAGCGCTGCTCCTTCATCAGGTGAAGTGGAGAGATGCATAAAAACACAGCTTATATAGTCAGAGAATAATGTCAGATGTTTACAGGTAATCTTTCTAACTGCCATTTATCACACCTTGGCAGAGAGATAATCACAGCAATCAAAGGTGTAAATGGTGTCCAAACAGGTCAGTCAGGAAAACATTACATCAAAGAGCAATGAGGTGGCGTCACAAGGGGTCAAATGTTGCAGATGCTGGGGTCTGTATGAAAAACAAAAAAACAGACAAAAAACATTTTTTTTGCTGGTAATCACAGCAGGTCCGGCCGCATCTGTGTGGAGAGAACAAGCCAACGACGACTCGAGTCTGGACGACACTACGTCAGGTGGGGTTACATGTAGCGTGACATGAACCCAAGATCCCGGTTCAGGCCGTCCACATGGGTGCGGAACTTCGCTATCAGTTTCTGCTCGATGATTTTGCGTTGTCAGACAAAGGAGAAGCCATCGTCATACAGAACAGAACGGACTATTGCAAAGAAGCATACCGACAACTGGACAACCAGGAACACTACAGACAGTTACCCACAGATCCGACCAAAGAACACACCCGCCAACTCAACAGAATGATCAAGACCTTTGATCCAGACCTTCAAAGCATCCTACGCGCTCTCATCCCACGTACTCCCCGCGTGGGAGACTTCTACTGCCTCCCAAAGATACACAAAGCCAACACACCCGGATGTCCTATCGTATCAGGCAACGGAACCCTGTGTGAGAACCTCTCTGGATACGTCGAGGGCATCCTGAAACCCATCGTACAGGGAACCCCCAGCTTCTGTCATGACACTACAGACTTCTTACAGAAACTCAGCACCCACGGACCAGTCAAACCAGGAACACTGCTCGCCACGATGGACGTCTCGGCACTCTACACCAGTATCCCCCATGATGACGGCATCGCTGCGACAGCCTCAGTACTCAACACCAACAACAGCCAATCTCCAGACGCCATCCTACAACTCATCCGCTTCATCCTTGACCACAATGTCTTCACCTTCGACAACCAGTTCTTTACCCAAACACACGGAACAGCCATGGGGACCAAATTCGCACCCCAATACGCCAACATCTTCATGCACAAGTTCGAGCAAGACTTCTTCGCTGCACAGGACCGCCAACCAACGCTATACACCAGATACATCGTCGACATTTTCTTCCTATGAACCCACGGCGAAGAATCACTGAAAAGACTACACAATAACATCAACAAGTTCCATCCCACCATCAAACTCACCATGGACTATTCCTCAGAATCGGTTTCATTCTTGGACACACGAATCTCCATCAAAGACGGACACCTCAGCACTTCACTCTACGGCAAGCCCACGGACAACCTCATGATTCTCCACTTCTCCAGCTTCCACCCTAACCACATTAAAGAAGCCATCCCCTATGGACAAGCCCTGCGAATACACAGGATCTGCTCAGACGAGGAGGAACGCGATGGACACCTACAGACGCTGAAAGACGCCCTCGTAAGAACGGGATATGATGCTCGACTTGTCGATCGACAGTTCCGACGGGCCACTGCGAAAAATTGCATAGACCTCCTCAGAAGACAAACATGGGACACAACCAACAGAGCACCCTTCGTCATCCAGTACTTCCCCGGACCGGAGAAACTACGCCATGTTCTTCACAGCCTTCAACATGTCATCGATGATGACGAACACCTCGCTAAGGCCATCCCCATGCCTCCACTGCTTGCCTTCAAACAGCCGCCTAACCTCAAACAGACCATCGTTCGCAGCAAATTACCCAGCTTTCAGGAGAACAGCGACCACGACACCACACAACCCTGCCACAGCAACCTCTGCAAGACATGCCAGATCATCAACACAGATACCGTCATCACACGTGAGGACACCACCCACCAGGTACATGGTACATACTCATGTGACTCGGCCAACGTTGTCTACCTCATACGTTGCAGGAAAGGATGCCCCGGAGCATGGTACATCGGCGAGACCATGCAGACACTGCGACAACGGATGAACGGACACTGTGCAACAATCGCCAGGCAGGAGTGTTCCCTCCCAGTCGGGGAACACTTCAGCAGTCAAGGACATTCAGCCTCCGATCTTCGGGTTAGCATTCTTCAAGGCGGCCTTCGAGACACACGACAACGCAAAATCATCGAGCAGAAACTAATAGCCAAGTTCCGCACCCATGAGAACGGCCTGAACCGGGATCTTGGGTTCATGTCACGCTACATGTAACCCCACCTGACGTAGGGTCATCCAGACTCGAGTCGTCATTGGCTTGTTCTCTCCACACAGATGCGGCCGGACCTGCTGTGATTTCCAGCAAAAAAAATGTTTTTTGTCTGGTTTTTTGTTTTTCATACAGACCCCAGCATCTGCAACATTTGACCCCTTGTGATGCCACCTCATTGCTCTTTGATGTAATGTTTTCCTGACTGACATATTTGGACACCATTTACACCTTTGATTGCTGTGATTATCTCTCTGCCGAGGTGTGATAAATGGCAGTTAGAAAGATTACCTGTAAACATCTGACATTATTCTCTGACTATATAAGCTGTGTTTTTATGCATCTCTCCACTTCACCTGACGAAGGAGCAGCGCTCCGAAAGCTTGTGATTTCAAATAAAGCTGTTGGACTATAACCTGGTGTTGTGTGATTTCTTACATGATCTTATTGAATGGCGGAGCAGGTTGGAGGGGCCGTATGGCTGACTTCTGCTCCCAATTTTTATGTTCTTATGATAGCATTGTGGTCACATTGGTTGACTTTGACCAGGGCAGTCGCAGTATCATGAATTTTGTACTTTCAAAAGATTTGAAAGAGATATGTGAAGACACAGTCTATATGTGTCATATCACATTTTCACTGTCTAGGCTCTGGTGTGCTTGCATATGCAGTCTTATCATAGAATAGATCTGGATCGCTGTGAATGCAGTAGAAACATCTACACAGCTCTGATCTTATCTTTGTGTATAAGCCAGAGACAGACAGAAGTCTCACTGGGTAACAAATGTCAGTAAAGAAATAAATTAACAATGGCTGTTCTTGTGAGTGCTGCCTCTAACAAAAGCACAAAAATGGATCCCTGGGATAAGGATAGATGCAAAAGGGCTGAAAATTGTCAGGTTGCAATCCCAGAAAAGAGACCCAGCTTGTTCATCCTTTCCTGATAGATATAACCTCACATTTCTGGTACCATCCTTGTAAATATTTTTTGCACCCTCTCTAGTGCCTCTATATCCTTTTTATAATAGGATTTTATACCAGAATTGCATACAGTACTCTGGTGTAACCAAGGTTTGATATAAGGTTAACATAACTTCTCTACTTTTCAATTCTATCCCTATAGAAATAAACCCTAGTGCTTGGTTTGCTTTTTTTTATTAACCTGCATTGCTACTTCTATGATTTGTTTAGTTGTACTCCAAGATCTCTTTGTTCTTCTACCCCATTTAGATTCGTATTTTCTATGTAATATGTGACCTCCTTATTTTTCTTACCAAAATGTAATACCTCACACTTGTCTGTGTTAACATTCATTTGCTAATTATATGCCCATTCTGGCAGTTTATTAATGTCTTCTTGTAATTTGTTGCAGTCTTCCCCAGTTTGGTGTCATCTGCAAATTTAGAAATTGTGTTTTGATTCCAAAGTCTAAATCTTTTATATAAATTATAAACAGCAGTGGTCCCAGCACTGATCCTTATGGGACCCCACTTTCCACCTTCTGCCACTCTGAATAGCTACCCTTTACCCCTACTCTCTGCTTTCTGTCCTGAAGCCAGCTAGGTATCCATTCTGCTACTTGTCTCTTGACTCTACATGCTCTGACCTTATTCATTAATTTATTTTGTGACACCTTATTGAAGGCCTTCTGGAAATCTAAATAAATTACATCTACTGCATTACCCTTGTCTACTCTCTCTGTTACCTCTTCAAAGAATTCAATGAGGTTAGTCAAGCAAGACTTTACCTTTTTAAATCGATGCTATTCATTATTATATTATTGGTTTCTAGATGTTTTTCTATTTTCTCCTTTAGTAGGGATTCGATTATTTTTCTACCACCGATGTTAAATTATTGACTGGTCTATAGCTTTCTGGACATGTTCTACCTCCCTTCTTAAATATAAGTATTATGTTAGCTATCTGCAAGTCCTCTGGCACTACACCTTTTTCTAACAAATTATTAAGTATGTGTAATAGTGCCTCTGCTATCTCTTCCCTAGATTCTTTTAAAATTCACGGATGTAATTCATCTGGACCAGAGGTTTTATTAGTTTATTTAATATTTCTCCTCTTTATTTTAAATGCAGTCATTTTATTTCTAATCTCATCTTCTGATGTCATGTCCACCTGATCTGTCTCCCTGGTAAATACTGAAGCAAAGTAATTATTTAATATTTTTGCCATTTCACTATCACTGCCTGTGATTTTATCCTGTCCATCACTTAGTGGCCCAATTCCCATCCCAACCTTCCTTTTTTTATTCATGTGCCTGTAGAATATTTTATTACTTTGTTCTATGTTCCTTGATAATTTAATTTCATAATTCCTCTTTGCCTTCCTAATTTTTTTTACTTCTCTCCTAATCTCTTTGTATTCTCCCGTGTCATGCTCTCCTCTGCTGCCCATGCACTTAGTGTATGCGCCTCTTTCTTTACCCTCAATTTTTCACTTATGTCTTTATTCATCCATGGTGTCTCATGAGTGTTTAGTTTGGACTCTATTGAACACCATTTTAAATGTTTCCCATTGCTGTTCTACATCATTGTTTGCCAATATTGTTGTCCATTTTATTTTCCCAAGTTCTATTCTCAGCCCCTCAATCAGCTTTTCTCCAATCCATTACCCTGGTCTTCATCATACTTATATCATTCTCAATTATTATCTTAAAGCACATTATATTATTGTCACTATTGCCTAGATGTTCCTTTACTTTTACTTCTTTTATTTGCTCTGATTCATTCCCCATTACTAGATCCAATAGGGAAACCTCCTTTGTTGGGCTTCTTACATACCAGGTTAGAAAAGAGTCCTGTATACATTGTAAGATTTCCATTCCCTTATCCCCTATACTTACCTCTTCTGCCAGTTAATTTTGGGGAAGTTGACATCCCCATGATTATTATTATGTTTCTTACTCATTTCCCTAATTTGTTTGCATATTTCTTCCTCCACTTCCCTTCCACTATTAGATGGTCTGTAGACTACCCATTAGTGTGATTGATTATTATCTTTTATCTCTATCTACATGGATTCTATTTCTGTCTTACTGATGGCTGTCACTTTTTTCTGCCATTTTGTTATCTGTAATAAGTATAGCTACTCCACCTCCCCTTTTTCCCTCTATCTTTTCAAAATATGTTATACCCTGCAATGTTTAATTCCCAGTCCTGATTTTTCTGTAGCGATGTCTCAGTAATCCCTACTATATCTGGTTCCTTGCAACTTATTACTGGCTCCAGTTCCCATTTTATTACTGACAATTTTGGGCTGAATTACAGGGGAGAATTACCTCCCCCCCTCCCCCAACTATTCAAGCTTACACCTGAAACCTTGGACAAAAAGGCTATTGGTGTCTTTGGAACTCTACCCAGCACGAGTCACTATCCTCAGAGAGAAGAAAATAAGTACTACTAAGTTGCTGGGAAACAGAATACTTATACTGAAAATGGAGGCAATACAAAACAAACAGGCAATTACATTTAAAAACCTTCATGTTTAATTGTTCCTGTATCACCCAGGGAAACTGTACTTAAATTGTACTTATAATATTCAAATTGTAGGAATTGTTTTCTCATTAGTAGAATGTAATGTAATGTCTTTTGAGTTTTGTTTCACATTCATTTTTTTTTAAGCCAGCACACAAATGCATTAAAAACATTCTACCATGTCTACACACTGACAGCAATAACAACTTAAGTACTTTTGTAAGTTCATAATTTTCACAAAATAAAATAAAATCAGTGCCCTCCTTGTAACATAACAAATATGATTGTTTATTCTAAAATCATGAACATTTACTCCATCAGGGCTGGCACTGATTGTTATTCCCCCAAGCTTGCTACATAATTCAAGTAGCTTTTTTTGTCAAATTGTATTAATCAGGATTGGATAGGAAAATCTACAATTCTCCATATGTGGCAACTAAAATTAAATCCTATCACTGTTCTGAATGACATTCAAAGACCGCTTGGCATTATTGAAAGAGCAGGGGGTTCTCCATGTGTCCTGGCCAACATTCTGCCCTCAGCTAACCACCAAAAAATAAATTAATTGGAAACTAATACCTCGCTATCTGTGGGTCTTTGCTGCTGCAGAATAGCTCTGTAATTGCATTTCAAGATAGTTCATTTTGAAGCACTTTGAGATGTTTTAATGTGATAAAGCACTATGAAAATGCAAGTATAATTTCTATTATTTCCTCTGAGCAGGAGACAAGTGCAACCAGAAAATGGTAGATGTAATACAATTAGTACCCCTGGCTTAGAAAGAGGAAAACAAGCCAGTGCACCTGTTCCTGTTCCCTATTCCATAACTCATGCTGGAAGTACATGTGTGTGGACTTGAGGTGAGGACAAGCTCGGATTTGGATCTGAAATCGCCACCCCTCCTCCCCATAAAGTCAAGTATCCTGTCAAGGCTCAGACATGAATAGCAGCCATTTAGGAAAGATACTAGATAGTACCCATGACCACAGAACTGTATTCCAGCATGCAATCAATAGGTGTAACTGTCACTTTTGGCGTGGGTGGAAAATTGGTGGTTGCGGATCATCCACCCTTTAGGAAAGGATAATTGGGCGGGGTGTATCCACAATTGGGTGGCTGATCCACAATTACCAGTTTTCCATCTGCACCCAGTGAAAATTACCTCCATTGTCTCAAGGAGGACGAGAGGAAATTGGAAAGAAAAATGCTGAACATTTGAGGTGGTTGAAAGTAAACCCTGATACAACCTCTATTTACTTTCTCACAGAATTGTAAAGATGGTGTAATAAGGCTTCTAGGACTCATGAATAAAACAGGACATTAACCTGCAAGGATGAAGGGTTTCTCACAGTTGGGTGTCATGACACACACACTCTGTGTTGCTTCCTTAAGCTCAAAGTGATTCCCAAGCTATTTGCTTGCCTTGAGGAAGGCAGCATTCATCTGCGGGGACAAGCCATATTTTTTCTTTTAGCTGGATTAAACAAAATTTCTTAATATTTTCAAGTAAGGTAAATCCCAAAGTGTGGTTAACTAACTGCAAGAATAAGAATCAACAAGTGTGCTACTGAGCCTAAAAGATTGAAAATCGCCCAAATTCAGTTACTCTGACAGTATAGGTCACAGCCAACCCTTTTTTTTGGCTCATCCCTGATTTCTCTCATCAACACAGATTGTTCTGTTCATCCAGGTATATGAATCTTCATCTGACAAAAACAAACTTGGTTGTGAGCCAGGTTCTCGCCAGCACTACAGACTAGCCTGAGAAATCTCAGAGGATTGTTATATAGCTATTCTTCTGTTTGATGGACTGGGATAATTTCAGTTCCAAAACTGGCACAAACCTCAGGATACTGGGTCAATCAATCCTGCTTTAAACTCAGTGCAGGTGAATTTCCGGCATACTTACTCTACAGGACTGGTGTAGGAATTTTTTTAGCCTCGATGATATTTGGGTAGAAGTTGTTTCTGCTCAATCTCTGCCTTTAAATGATTTTATCCAGGTTTCCTAGTGTGTCTGGAGCCCTCCTTCAATCTGTCCACCAAGTCGTTATTACCCTCATTTGCATGAACCAGTGGCACGCAACTCCAGGTTTCCTGAGTTTGCTCTGCTCATGCACTCAAGGTAAGTTACACTGAGTTATATGAGGCATAGTAACCTCCAGGACGAGCTAATCAAGGTGGAAGTGAGGAGTTCCTGGCACAGAAGTACCTGGAGATCTTTGATTACAGATTTCTGCAGGTAGAAAATTGTTTTTAAAGCAGCTTGTTTTTGCCTACAGACATCTGCATTTGCTTCTAACTTGGACAGTTCTGATACCATCAGATTTTTAGACACCCCCAACCATTACCCATAGTCACGGCTTCTCAGAAGCATGTATGGCATTCCTCTTGTATAAATTATAATGGACAGCCAACAGCACCACAGGATGGAGCAAAGGAGACTCAGCCAACATTTACTACAAGAGGCATTACAGCACGTCATCACTGAAATCTCTTCTTCTGCAGAACATATTCTATCGTTGGCATCACAGCCTTACCTCCTTCTCTCTCACTTTCAAGTAATGGGACATTCCCTAAAACCAATACCCATCCTACTACATGACAACATATCAGCCCTTTTTGCCCCTACATGGCTGTGCCAATCATCATCTGAGTGAAGACGTTAGCACTGCGTAAGTGCACACTTTCCTGTTTGGCTCTGACCATGTGCACATTCTATTTTATTATAATCAACCTATTCTTTCTTAACACCGTGTTTCCCTGGAATCCTACATGTGCCTTTTACCTATTCTCCTGCTTATTCTCAGTACTGAGGGCCAGGATCGCTGGAAGTGGTTGGCTGTGCATGTTGTACAGAAGACTCATCTGACTGATGGCCCTCGTTTCATGCCAGCTTACACCTTGGCAGCATCTCCCATGTTCCATTGGTGTAATGCTATGAGGGGTCAGCTAGAGGCCTGCTATGTGCTGCTGTCCTGAAGAATGGTAGTATCATGCAGCTTCAACTCCTGGGTGGCTTGGTCCTCATCCTCTTTACCATCATCTTCCTCTTCTACCTCTTGTGCCCATTGCTGTGGTGGATCTGCAGGAAAGGATGATGGAAGCTAAGAATGGGTAAACACCACCTCCTTGGGATTAAGGAGACAGAGAAGGGGAGGAAGGTTGTGTCAGTGTGGTGCTTCAGCAGGATGCCAGGGTGACAGTGCAGATGCTGTCAGTAACTTGGTGTCAGCAAGTTGCAGCCATGATCAACATCTCCCATGACAAGAGCTGAGTGCTTCCCTATGAGCTCCATGGCCTTCTCCTTGAAGGGCGTGAGGTACTTATGGTTAGAGAAGCTCCTCCAGTGCCCTGTGGTGGGCATTGAGCATCAAATGGTCCTGCAAAAAAGCTAGCAGTGGAGTACTGTGTGCCAAGTGGCATGTGAAAGATGAAGTAAGAGATGTGAGGGTATGAGGCTGTTAAAGCTGAGGAAGAGGTTTTAAGGTTCTACATGTAATTGCTGTGAGAGGAGCTGGATAGCCATAGTACAAGATGTTGAGTTGGAGCCCCCCTTAACAAGACAGCACTGTGAAAGGTTAGTTGAGCAAGTGCTGTTTTAAGAGAGTGAGGAGCCTGCTGGTACCTAGGGTGGGCAAGAAGAACAGGGAGAGGTTTGCAATGGATTATCTTACCTGCCTACCTGAGAACGTGGAATTTTTGTGGCACTGTTCTGCAGTACAGGGTGAAAGAATTGGTAATCAGTGTCAGTGCTACCTCCCTTCAGATGGCACGAGTGATAATTCTGGGTGAGCTGGAGGCATGCATACCCTGGGGCCTGTTCATATTGCCTTCAATGCCCTCCAGGAGGGCTTGGAGGTCTGAATGAGTAAAATTGTACAATCCTCGTCTCTGGGTTGGTGGCACACCCTGCTGCCTTCTGGGTACAGATGGTACTTGAGTGGTCATTATTCTGTTCAAGTATGACAAAAATATTGCTAAGGCAGTGAAGTTATTTGAGAGTGATGTGAAAGAGCCAAGCACTGTTCCTCACTCATCTGTTCATCACCCAATCTGCTGAACTTTGTTTTTAAAGGCTGCACACAAGTTTCCAGGTAGTTCAGCTGCTTACACCTATTTCATACTATTTTCACACCAATGCTTGCACCAATGGAAATGCAACTGAGTAAAACAGGAAACTTGTGTGCAACTTCCTCTAGAAGTCACTGGCAGGCATAATTTTTAAAGGGGCAACAGCGGTGTAGCTCATTTCCAGGAAATTCCATGCAAGTAACTAGGTAAGGTGGTTCTGTTCCAACATTTGCAGAAGACAATCTATAGAAACAAATTGACAAAATTATGCATTGCAAGTCTATCTGAGAAGATCCTGAATCACTCCTGACAACTCCCAGTGTTGCAGGCAGACCTTCGCTGCAACTATGTCTCTGTTTGGAGTAGTGCAACCAGGAGGTCTACCTCAACATTGAGAACGGGGACCAGGCACAGGTGACCTGGGATCCTCCTGGATCAGTTGTAAGATATAAAAAATTATAACAAGAATATCGTTTTAAAGAATTGCACAAACAAATCATTTAAAAGTAAGCAGAAACTTTAGAGTGCTGCCACAGAATATATGATTTGACCACAATGGTGTCACACTACATAGAATGTACAGGAAGGAGAAATAGTGCTGATGGTGGTTGTGTGGTTAATAAGAAAATGCAGCATAACAAGTAGGATTTTTCCACTTCTCAGCATGATTCACAACATTTGGTGGAGAATTTTGTTTGTGAATGAACTTTGGAAATGTACCAATTTGATTTAAAAAAAACAGTAGAGTAGAATTCTCCATACTTTAAGGATCTGGTAACCTGTGCTTTTGTTTAAATAAGACTTGTGCTTTTTATTCTGTCCGCTCTTTATCTCCTTGTTCCTCCTGCTGAAACCGAATGTAGTAATTGCACAAAACACTTTACCCTTATAATTCCCCAAATATCAGTCCTTACAAGCAACTTCTAACAGGATCAGTATATAAAGATCTTTGGTACCAGCAGAAAGGGCACCTTTAACTTTTTACAGTTCACATTCAGCACACCACATAAGACAACTTCTTCACATTCTTTGAGCTATAAAACTACCAACGACACTGAGCAGGCGTGCTATCAGTCCTTTAGTCCTCTCATGGTATTTTAATTCTTACAGCTGATATTACCCTTGACTGATTCACATAGGTAGACAAGAAAGTTGTGTCTTGAAAGTGTGACTCAGATAGCACTTTGGCATTGATTGCTTGCTGGACAGCTGCTCAAGACAAATACTGACCTCTAGTTAACACCAAGCCCTATTAAGTTCTCACAACTTCTGAGGCTACAATGAATGCAGAGCCCTACTAGTGCTGACAGAGCTCACAGACCTGAACCATTCTGTCAATCAATATTCAATCATTGTTAACACGTCACTGCTTGCTCTTTGCTCCCAACAGTGAGACTATATTATTTCATTACAACAATCTGAGGCTGTAAACTTAGCTGGGCAATGGTCACTTTACAGCATTGTTGTAATTATCACTGAGGAGCTACCTTTTCACATAAAATCTACAGTGTGCAAATATCGCACCAACTCTGCTTTTGAGCTGTGATATCTAGGGTTACACGCATTTCCCTGTTGTTAGCTTCAGAGCTCCTTTGTCATGTAAAGACTTTAGTGTTTTGAACTCCAGTGGCATTCGATGTGGCCCAGCATTAGAAAAGTATCTGTATTTTAAGTTGTCATAGTAGTGGTATTTAACTGGTGCCCCTTTTGCGTCTTTTGGGAAGGGCCAGTATCCGTAAAGGTGGATCTCATCACAGAATCGAGTTGCAAGTGTGTACATCAGTAGGCCTGTGCTTGGTCGTTTGATGTAAACCTTGTTTGTCAGCCAGTATCTGTAAGAAAAACATAAAGAGACATCAATAACTACAGTTCAAAGCAACCTTCTTTGTGTTACGATTCCACAAATGTCAGGAACACTCCCAACATAGCTTTAATACCACACAAGGGTGGAATGTATAACTCCACCTACCCAAATATGGTAACCACAAAGCTATAGTGGCACAACCAAATACCACCA
This sequence comes from Somniosus microcephalus, assembly GCF_052327205.1. Classification (NCBI taxonomy): domain Eukaryota; kingdom Metazoa; phylum Chordata; class Chondrichthyes; order Squaliformes; family Somniosidae; genus Somniosus; species Somniosus microcephalus. The sequence goes on along the minus strand of NC_140987.1, from coordinate 181,313,493 downwards.
GACATTGGCTACATTTAAAAATCACATCCTGGGATAGATTTTGGCTTCTAGGAGGCTGCCTAGTGTAGCATTGCGGAAGGCCGTCTGTTCCAGCTGTGATTTTGAGACCTCAGCCTCATCTGAATTTGACCAGCGAGCTGCGGACACCAAATGGGTGCTCCAAGGTAGCTCGCTGGTTTTGGGTCACAGGAATTTCAGCTGGCTGGGACGTGGGTGCTACCTGCAGGTAGTTCCTGGGAGGGGAGGGGAGTTGACGAGTGCACATGGGCCAGGTGCAGTCGCAGTATATTCGCAGTTTTTTGCACTCCTGCGCCTTCTGGTCAACAAAAGCAATTTAAAACTTACATTTCCAGGGCCTCTTTGGCTAGACGGCCAGCTGATACTAGACGGAGCATGCGCGGCATGTGGCTTCAACATTCAGCCCCTTAACTCCACTACCACTTCCAAAAATCAGTTGCCGGGGTTGCACACAGACCATGTTGTAAGGTTTACTTACTGTCACTCTATACTCGACATTCTCTGGGAGAAGCTGTGGCAAATCTATAGGGTTAACGGCTTTACATAAGACAAGCTGGTCAAATTGAATTTGAACCCTGCACACAGAGGTGAACAAAGTTTTGCAGATCAGGTGAAGGACAGTTTCTTCTTGCATAGTCAGTATTGAGATTTGGGATGGTTTTACTTACAGTAACATACACATTGTTAACTTTTAATTAAGTGCAGATGTGAACCGCCTGCAGAGATCCGTTAATCGGACAGTTGATGGTTCATATCATTTTAATGGGAGCTCAATGTTATCTATTCTATTTAACTGTTGTAACAGCCTTAGTGATGATCTAATTTTCTTATCCTAAGATGCGCAGGGCACAATACCAGCAGTCTGGTTCCAAGCATCTTTACAGCCTAATTTTACTGAGATCCACGAGATGAATAGCCTGTTAACACTCACCAACAATGTTGTTTCAGACTTCATAATGATTGTTCACAAGAACTGAATCTACCAATTATACCACAGATCTCTATAGAATGTTTTATTTACAGTACATTTACATAGATTAATATCACATTATAAGAACTATTTAATTTGAACTGAACAAACCCATTATTTACTAATTAGAAAGAAAGTAATTAAACCATTAAATCTCAACATTTCAGTACATGATCATAATACAGGATGTGAATTACTGAAGAGAATTAAGGACAATTACAATTAGAGTGCCAGACTTCAGAAAATGAAATGCTAATTCTGGGAGAAGAGATCACAGAGGATTAATTGGAAGACTGCATTAGGTGATAAAGTAATTGAAGAGAAAATGCTTTTAGAATGAAATTAGGAAAGAAGCAATTAAAATACACATCACTGAGAAACAAAATATAGGGTCGATTTTGGGGAACTCTGCTGCTAGCACAGGGCCTTGCTAGCACTGAGCCTGGGTCAGAGAATTGGGGCTCTAATGTTCTAACACTACCTCTGACCTGTGCTGGCAGCGGATTCTTACAAATCTGCTCCTAATGTTTAGACATAGGTCACAACAGTTGAACAAAAAAGGTAAAAAGAGAAGCTCACACACACTTGAGTCATGGAGCCGTGTCCACCAATTGTTTAAAACTGCCGTCACACTCAGACCTGTATGGTATCCTCTGACTTTCTACATCATGCTGTGAAATAAAACCTAATATGATCATGTGATACAACTAATACGATTCGATTATGGGGACCTGCCACCTATTTGAAACAAATTTGAAATGGTAAGAAATAATTAAACCAATGTGTATAATAAGCGGTATCTTTATACTGATAACTTTCTGTTAGTAGCAGGGGCAGGGTACTCTGTGCCTCAAAAAAGATCCAAAGCCCAACTTTTTTTGTGTCGCCAAGAACAGTCATTAGAAGCAGCAGAAAATGTGGGGTGTGGTTCCACTGGCCATCAAATAGGCCCAATAAGAAGCAGCAGCAGGCTGGGAAATTAGAAAAGGAGGAGCGGTCTTTAGTGGTCGCTAGTCTCTGCTTGAGCGTACCTCTCTTGCTGCTAAAAAAAGATGCCTAACGATTAACACAGGAAGCATCCTACATTGGCAGGAAAATATTCCCCCTTTAGCCTGCTCTGCTTCTGTAAATACAGCAATAATTATTCAAATTTCTCATCATAACCATATCCTCTCATCTCTATCATCCAAGTGAATCTACTTTCCATCTGTTCCTTGGCCCTAATATCCCTTCTATAATGGGATGCCCAAAACTGCACACAATACTCTACTGTGGCCCAACCAACTGGTCAATGGAAAGGAAAACTGGGCAAGGTGGCAAGTGATCCGTAACTGCCAGTTTTCCACCTGTGCCAAAAATGACATGATCCCAAATGTCTTGTACAGATTCATCATCACCTCCTTGCCTTTGTATTCAATACCCTTCTTTATAAAGCCACAATTCCATTTGCTCTTCTTTTCCATCTGCATCTTCCTTTTAAAGATCTATGTACATTTACCCTTAGATTGCTCCATTCCTCCAGTCCATGGAGAATTTTCTATTAAGGGTATATTTCACTCTCTGTTCTTTTCCCTCAAGTGTACTACTTCACATTTATCTACACTGAACAGCATTTGCCATTGACCTGCCCCCTCTTATACCTTTGAGGTTTGTAAGCCGCTCATTTTGGAGAGCACAGAGGTTGAAGCAGCTCAATAATGGGCCGGATTTTGCTCTCAGTGGCAAACAAATTGTGCCAGCCGTTTATTACACTTACACTTGCCCACAGACTTTCTATGGGATTTTGCACTGCAACTTACTATGATTAGATAGCCATTTTGGTGCAGCAGCCTTTACAGAGCATCTAGGACCTGGATGAACAGGACAAGCAACTGTTTATCTTCTTAACGAATCAGATTGAAGACTTGTTAATGAGCCGTGCAGAGTCTGAACCAGGAAGTGTAAATTAGAATATTTACTTTAATGTGAAATATTGCTGTCCGATTTACACTTTAATAATGGTGAGTGCTGTTAGCCTCACTGTTACTTCTACAGCAAAATCCAGCCCATTATGTTTTCTTTTGGGCGGCGGGCAGGGGGGCGGTGGGTGGAATTGTCAACTGAGTCACATAAGTCTTTTGCTTTTTTGTTCAACAGATAGATAGAAATTGTGCACGTAAGTACACAATCTAAGAGCCAGGAAAGCTGAATCTTCATCAAAGTCTTCACTAATAGAGTTTCGATTTCAGCTCTATACAATCAGTTGTATTCTTTCCATTACATCTGAATGATTTCTACAGTCTTCTCCATGAATACTGTTTTTGAGGAAAGGTGTGCTATTTGCAATGCTCATTTTTGTAGTTAGGCCGACTTAGCAACAAATTAAACAGTATTCAAGACAATTTAAAATTGATTCTTGGAGAAAAAAGGTAAAAGCCAATATTGGATAGATCAAAACTGCTCTTTACAGCCTGCCTAGCAACCTGTCAGTAAGACTGCTGGAGTTTCACTAATACAACTTGCGTCTGCGCTCACTCGGAAGTCAAACTCCAAACCATCATCAATACCTTCACCAAAGCATATGAGAGCATGGGCCTTACACTAAACATCTGCAAGACAAAGGTCCTCTATCAACCTGCCCCCGTCACACAGTACTGCCCCCCGATTATCAATATCCACGACAAAGCCTTGGACAAAGTGGACCACTTTCTATACCTCAGGAGCCTACTGTCAACAACGGCAGACATCGATGACGAAGTCCAACACTGCCTTCAGTGTGCTAGTGCAGCCTTCGGTCGCCTGAGGAAGAGAGTGTTTGAAGACCAGGACCTCAAACCCAGCACTAAGCTCATGGTCTACAGAGCAGCAGTGATACCCGCCCTGCTGTATGCCTCAGGGACATGGCCCATGTACAGCAGGCACCTCAAAGCACTGGAGAGGTACCACCAACGCTGCCGCCGCAAGATCCTGCAAATCCATTGGCAGGATAGACGCACCAAGGGGATGTTCTTGCTCAGGCCAACATCCCCAGCATCGAAGCTCTGACCACGCTTGATCAGCTCCGATGGACGGGTCACATTGTCCGCATGCCCGATACGAGACTTCCAGAACAAGCGCTCTACTCGGAGCTCCGGCATGGCAAGAGAGCCGCAGGTGGGCAGAGGAAATGCTTCAAGGACACCCTCAAAGCCTCCTTGAAAAAGTGTAACATCCCCACCAACACCTGGGAATCCCTGGCCCAAAGTAGAGGAGAAGCATCCGAGTATGCGCCGAACACCTCGAGTCTCTTCGTCGGGAGCAAGCGGAAGCCACGCGCAGGCAGCGCAAGGAGCGCACGTCAACCCAAGCACCCCACCCACCTGCCCCTTCAACCACCGTCTGCCCCACCTGTGACAGAGACTGTAGGTCCCACATTGAACTCATCAGTCACCTGCGAACTAATTTTTAATGTGGAAGCAAGTCATCCTCTGTTCCGAGGGACTGCCTAAGAAGAAGAAGAGTACAACAATTACCAGTACAATGATTTCACAAGCACTTTGCTGATGTTGTATTTTAATGGCCTTAATAGAGCGTGAAGGGAAATATATCTTTTTCTAAATCTGCCACTCACCTTTCATTAATAACAATGAAACAGTACAATCAATGTTTTGTCTGCCTAGCCTGCTGTTGATCAAATCTCTTAACACTAAATGCATCTGAGCTACTGCAAGTAATCATTTTTGCAACTGTCCGCAGCATTCTTCTAACAACCCTGAACTCACATTGATTCACAATTACAGAAAGACGGACTTATTAGTCTACCCTAACATCCTGTCACTATTGCTAGCATTAGTCTGAAGCACTTAAAATTTAAAAAATGATCTTCAGTTGGTAAAGACTATCTAGTGACTCTTAAGAACTCTAAAATTACCTCACTTGATCTCCTACATTCCTGATGGAAGTGGAAACATTTTCTGATGGATGAAAGAAAGATTTGATTGGATTTCATCACTAATGAATAAACAGAAGATCCTGCATTGATCCACCATGAGACCAGGCATCTGCTGACCCTTTTAACATGTCCCAGGCACCATTAAGGCAAATGATTTATCGGTTTGCTTATTTTTGGTGGGATTTCTTTTTGGAAGAGAATTCTGTTAAGCGACAATTCCAGCTCTTGGTGTTTTGACCCTGTACAACAGTCAGTACTTCTACAGGAGTTATTTTTACTCTTACATATTACAGGTTCTGACCTAAAAGAAAAATAACCAATTCTGGAAATCCAAAGTAAAGACAGAACATGCTAGAAATACACACAATGTCCATCATGAAATAAGACAAGGGTTTACATCCAAAAGGTAACCTGTCCTTTTCCTATATTGAAATGAAACCTATGCTCCTTTCAGATGGGCCCCACAGTCACCTAAAATTAAGGCTGTGGCAAATTTAGCGGCAGCATGTGCAAATCGGACATGAGCTGTCGCTCTGCTAAATGCAACATTGTTGAACCTGTAAAATGTGTATTTCCAATATTTTCTATTTTTTAATCATAGACTCTGGCTTTCTGTTCTCCACTACTTTATAATAAGCAGCTGCAACTAGAACTCAAACACACTCACTATAGCGAGTAATAAGAATTAAACTAATATAATTAAACAATCTAGTAGATAACAATAGTTACTTAATTATAGTGACACATAACCATAAGCAAGTGCATGTCACAGTTCAAGTTTTTTGAATCTGGAAAAATTGGGAGGTGAGGGGCAGGGGAGTGCAAGCCCATGGTGCATGTGAAACTGTGCATGCTATAAGGGAAGCTGATCTGGCCAATTATTTGACTCAAACCCCAATCCCTCATTCAAATGAGCACCCCGCACACTGAAAATGTGCACAGAAAGTGAGGCTTAAATGCTGGTTGGTTATCAATAGGAAACGGAAAGACTGGATCAGCCATATAAATACTGTGGCTACAAGAGCAGGCCAGAGGCTGGGAATTCTGCGGCGAGTGTCTCACCTCCTGACTCCCCAAAGGCTTTCCACCATCTACAAGGCATAAGTCACGAGTGTGAGGGAATACTCTCCACTTGCCTGGATGAGTGCAGCTCCAACAACACTCAAGAAGCTCGACACCATTCAGGATAAAGCAGCCCGCTTGATTGGCACTCCATCCACCACCTTCAACATTCACTCCCTCCACCACCGGCGCACTGTGGCTGCAGTGTGTACCATCTACAAGGTGCACTGCAGCAACTCGCCAAAGCTCCTTCAACAGCACCTTCCAAACCCGCGACCTCTACCACTTAGAAGGACAAGGGCAGCAGATGCATGGGAACATCACCACCTACAAGTTCCCCTCCAAGCCACACACCATCCTGACTTGGACCTGTATCGCCGTTCCTTCACTGTCGCTGGGCCAAAATCCTGGAACTCCCTTCCTAACAGCATTGTGGGTGTACCTACACCATATGGACTGCAGCGGTTCAAGAAGGCGGCTCACCACCATCTTCTCAAGGGCAATTAGGGATGGGCACTAAATGCAGGCCTAGCCATCGACGCCCACATCCCATCAATGAATTAAAAAAAACTTGATAGACAGGATGTACTAGAAATGCTGGGTATGCTTAGAGTGGACAAGTCGCCTGGTCCAGATGGCTTGCATCCCAGGTTGCTAAGGAAATTGGGGGAGGAGATAGCGGAAGGACTTGCCATAATTTTCCAATCTTCCCTAGATGCGGGGGAGGTGCCTGAGGATTGGAAAGTGGCAAATGTGACACCATTGTTCAAGAAAGGGTGGCTCTCAACTTCTATGCCACCGGCTCCTTCCAATCCGTTACTGGGGACATTGCCAACATCTCCCAGTTCGCGGTACATTGCTGCATCCGCCAGGTGAACAATGCCCTTTTCAGAAGGAGACGTCAGTGCATCTCCTTCCCCATGACCCTGGACAAGCAGCAAGAGCGTGCAATGGGATTTGGAAGAATAGCGGGCTTCCCCATGGTCCAGGGCGTAGAACTGATGAACCAGCAATGGTCAGGCCTTGCTTCAGGGCTGCAGTGTGCAGGGCATGGCAGCCAAACAAGTCGACCCTACCCCTTTAAGAGCTGACCGGCGCCAGCGTGTCTGCCTTCATTCAGAAACTCGCCGCACCTGCGCTGCGCCCGCCCTCGGTGTTAGCGCCTTATGATAGTCATGCATCGCCTGCTTTAGCGCAGCAGCAACCTCTTGGGGTGATGCAACTGAATATCAGCGAAGGTGGCGCTAAGTTGCGCCAGGCGCTAAATTTAGCGAACGCCCGGCTGTAGCGCCCCAAACGTGGCTATACTGAATTTCTAGGCCTATGACTTCCCGGCAGGATTTTGGAGCCCCAGGACACTGCGAGGGTTTGCTGAGACGATGGCCACTGAAGATACCATTATTCAGCTCTGATGCCTTGGAGCTGCTCATGATGGAGGTGAGGCAAAAGGGGATTTTCCTCCACAACTGAAAAGGCCTCACCTGAAAATCAGAGGGTCACGCTGCCTGGGAAGAGATTGCCCAAAGAGTGAACGCTGTGTAAAGGACCCGGGAATGAATAAGGAAGACATTTTATGGCATCAGGAGAAGTACCAAGGAACATGTACTCATTTTAGCATACATGTGTACTCTTCTTGCATATAAGTCTTGGTCTTAATACAAACGGCCATTTGCTATACCCTCTGGGAGAGCAGCTGCAAAGGTTGCACACTGCATTGAGCCATGATGATACTTATTACAGAAGCTGTATGGCACATTGACACAAGGACAAGATCTCCACACACAGGGCTTGTCACAGATCACCCACAAAAGAAAACTGTCAGGATAGGCAACATGCAAATTAATGGGAGAAGCCAAGGCAGGGAGGGACATGCTCAAGACACAGGGATGCAGTTTCCAGTACTCAGTAATAAAGTAACATGTTCACCAATGTACTCTTGTTACAGACTCCGTGATCTTTGCAGAGCCCTGGAAAATTTGGGCTAAAAATTCGATTAGGCCTGAAAACGGGCACAATGATTGCGATGCCAATTGGACTGCGCCTGTTGAAAGTAGTACAGGGACGCAACATTCGTGCTGCCTGCTAATTAACATGATTGATGCGTGTAGCCCAGCGCTGACAACACTGCTGAGTGGCTGAGCGCTCAGCAGGGGGCCCAAGTTTGTGCAAGGCTAGCTCTATTTAATGCTAACCTCCACTTTTTAAACACAGTCTGCACCTCTTAAAGGGGAGGTGTATTCTGCATTCAGCACCTCACTGAACTGGTTGTGAAGGCAACTGTCAGGCAGTTATGGCTCAGCAGGGCAGAGAAAGGGCACCTAGGTACTCCGACGCAACACTGGAGGCCATAGTGCAGGGGGTAGAATGGAGGAGACAGGTCCTCTATCCGCAGGAGCCAGGAGGCCCTCCAGACTCAGTCAGAAAGTAGTGGGAAAAGATAGCTGAAGCAGTCACAGCCAGCAGTCTTGCCCCGAGGAACTGGATCCAGTGCCGAAAGAAGTTTAATGACCTCACACGAGTGTTCAAGGTCAATGATTGCATCTTCAAAAGCAGCCTCCGAACAAGTGTACCACTAGACTCACACACTGCTCAATGCACAACCGCCCCCCTCCCCATCACTCACCTACCAATAATCTCTATCAATCACAACTCATACCTCACATTCTTAGCTTCACCTCACTGCTGCAAGCCTCACTCCCACATCTCACACCTTGCACACACTGCCAGCTATTCAACCATGACAGGCACATCACCCAAACACATTGCACCACACTCAATGACACACTTCCCTCTCTCTTGCAGTTCAAGGTGGCACATAACAGGAGGCAGCAGGGGCTACACGAAGGAGCACAGACGAGCCTGCATAACCATACCACGATGGAGACCTTGCTCAACATTATTGGAGGGGGTGTCACTGGGGCTGTGGTGATTGGCTAGGCTGAAACCATTGAAGATGACGGTTTGCTCATACCTAATCCTCCTTTTCACATACCACTTCCCCCTCATCCCACGATCTCCTCACTTACAAGCTGCTGATGGTGTAAGCATGCACATTTTGCTTCCCCCTCCCATCACCACAATCCTACCCTTGTGCCTTTCTCCTTTCAGATACCAAGCTTCCCAGCCAATGCAGGAAGAGCAAGAGGAGAGTAATAGAGAAGAAACCACTTTAGAGGGTAGTATAGAGGTGGGATCTGCAAGTGGCGAGTCACCGGGCACGAGTGGCCTGCAGCCAGGGCAGGAGGCAAGGGTAGCGCAGGTACCAGCTTCCCGGAGGAAGAGGCCACACACGAGTTCTGCTGCAGATGACTCAGATGAGGACTTCGATGGGGAAGTCTTCAGAAGAAGGGTGATGGGCATGCACACAGAAATGCTTGGTGCATTGGCATGCCTGCCAGAGAGCCTCTTGATACTGTCAAGGAGCATGGAGTAGTCCAGCTCCAACCTTGCACAGGGCTTTGCGCAGAGCTTGGAGCCCATAATTTCCAGGATGGAAGTGATGGGCAATTCCATTAGAACACTTGTGGATCCAACCATGATGCAGGGTCTGATGGGCGATGTCTCAGCTTCTATTACAGCACAAGAGGAAGCGACCCAACGTCTGAGTGCTGCAGTGGAAGCTCAGACTGCTCTCATGTAGGCTCAGCTTGCTGCCACGCAAACTCAGACTGCTGCCACTGTGTCTGCGTTTACCAGTGTGGAAAGGGGCTTTCAGAGTGTCATGCATTCCAGCAATCTGTCCTTCAATAGATTACTAGGATTACTGAGGCGTCGTCCCGGGGACTGGCAGTGGCTTCGTGGAGCATGAATCTGCTGTCCTCTCTCAGAATGACACCACTGTCACTCCGCCAGTGCCCTTGCTGTTGCTCATCAGCCAGTCAGCCCAGACTGCTGCCACCCACGCTGAGGCGGGACTTCTAGGCCCAGAGCTGGTCGAGGTCGTCCTGCAAGGTCATCTGCAGTCTCCCCCACTGAAAGTCAGCATCCTTCTACCAGCCATGCTGCAGCCACTGGGTTAACACTGCACAGGAGCACTAGGACAGGCAAAGGCACATGGAAGACAGGCCCTAAGGGAATGCACAAGGGTAATTAGTTGACTTTATTATGTGGTATTGGATTGAATGATTTATAAATGTGGTTTGTAATGTTTGTTTTGTGGTGGCTCTCATTTCAGCTTTGTGGCCAAGAGGACGTTGTGATGTTCCGTTACAGAGGGATGGTAAGGTGGGGAAGTCTTGAGCAGTGGGGATCTGGGCTTTCATTCTGGGGAACCAGAGTCTGATGATGCGCTCACTAGCAGCCGGAACGTGGATGTGCAGGCTGCCTCCTCCCTCCCTCCTCCTCATGTGGTTGCGGAATCCGTGGTGGCAAGGACTGTGCCCTCATGACGGCCAATTTGTGGAGGACGCAGCAGACCACCACAAATTGGGACACCCGCTCCGGCGAGTTCTGGAGGGCTCCTCCCGAGTGATCAAGGTAGCGGAGCCATTGTTTCAGCACCCTGATGGTCTGCTTGATGAGGTTCCTCGTGACAGCATGGCACTGATTATATGATTGCTGGCCACAAGTGGTGGGGTTGCGGTGGGGAGTCATCAGCCTGGTGTAGAGCGGATGGCCCTTGTCGCCCAGCAGCCACCCTTGGGTTCGAAGTGGTGACTAGAAGATTGCTGGCACAGCGGACTGGCACAGGATGAAGGCATCATGACCAATGTTCCCTCTAGTTTATTTTTGGACCACACGGCCCTTTTAACGGGCTGTGCGGCGTATTCAAAATTTGGCGCATGCGGGTTTTTTCCATTTAAAAGTGGGAAAGCCGGCTGCACGGGAGCTCCAACATTGATCATGGCTGCTGCCAGGATACCAGATATTCACCATCATGATGCATTGGGCATGGTCACATACCAACTGCACATTAAGTGAGTGGTACCCTTTGCGGCTACAGAACATCTCACCATTGACATGCAACGCCCGCAAAGCCATGTGTGTACTGTCGATGTCACTCTGCACTATGGGAAGCCCGATATCTTGGCAAAGCCACATGTGTGCTCCTCCTGTTTAGAGAGAAGACAATGAAGTCCCTCTCCTAGTGTACAGAGCCTTTGTGACTTCCCAGATGCAGCGATGGATGGCGAACTGCAAGATGCTTGCTATGTTGCCTGTTCCAGTCTGGAAGTATCCACTGGTGAAAAAAATCAGGGCCACGATCACCTTGAGGGCCACTGGCAGAGCCGTCGTGCCCTGCTCTGAGGCTGCGGGTCTGGTTGCAGGAGGTGGCAAAGTTCTGTGATCACCTCCTTGGTGAAGCAGAGTGGCCGAACACACTGCCCCTGGCTTAGGTGCAGGTAGTGCTCCCTGAAGACCCTAGGTGGGTAAGACCTCCTGCTCAGAGTCCTCCTCTGTCTCCTCCTCCTCCCTCTGCAAGCAGCTTGTCTTCTTCACTGCCCCTGCTCCATCTCCCTGTCATGCTGCAACACAAAGGGCCTGCAACTAGAGCCCCCAGGATTGGGAGCAAGTGGTGTATGCAGAGGCCTTCCAGTAGCAGCCAACACCTTCCCAACATCCAGCAGCACTCCCTGCACACTTTCACAACTTTTTAAATGTCTTCCAGCAACCCAGTATTCATAAAAACTCTGCAAGAGCCACTAAAAAAGCAATAATCAACTTATCTGCAAGTTGGATGTATCCCGTTAAGTAGCACTGGTGGGGGAGTCCCTTGTGCAGCTGAACGCACGTTCAGCTCTGTGTGTTTAGGAGAGGGTGTTGAATGGAGCGGCTACATCAAAAATGGTAGAACGCGCATTACACGCTGACAAGACGTCATGATCTGCCTTCTCTGCATACTGCTGGCGCATGCACGTACCGCCCGCGCTATCACCCTCACCAAGATGGTCATAATTACTGGCACTAAGGAATTCTGTGGCCTTCATCTCTACATTTAAATTACATTTAAACTTGACTTTAATTTTTAACGTGAAATATCTATCTGCATAAAAGTCTTGCTTCTAGCATGTCTGTCACACCTCAGATATCACACTTTCAGTGCTACATTCCATATTTCAAATTTTGATCAAATTGCAACTGAATAGTCTAAAATATATACACAGAAAGAAAAGAAATCCTGTCATTTCCTGTTTTTTTGTGATCTTCAGATATCCTGGCTACTTCCTCAGGAAAGGACTCAAGCAGTCGCCAAGCTAGAAAAACTTGAGGCAGCAACTGATTGCCCTCAAGTTGTGCCTATTCCGACTAGTTCATTTGATCAGTAGCCTTAAGAGGACAGGCGAGGTTAGTATCTAAAAATCACACCATGCGCCAGATTCCAGACTACCGGTGAGCAGTGCCGCAGGTTAGCTAGTATTTAGAAAACAATCAGCCTAATGATTCTAGTATGTGCCAGTCTATTTTAGTATCCTAACATATAAGAATTAGCTTCAAATCTGAAAGAGTCCAATAGCCCATTTGTATGACAGTGCTATCGCTCCTGTGCTCCAATATAACTGAGACAACATGGAATCGATTATCAGGAGCAAACTGGAGGATCATCTATACAGTAATAACCTAATTAGCAGCAGTCAGCATGCATTCTGAAGGGGAACAACCTGCCTGACCAGCCTCCCTGACTTATTTGAGGAAGTGACAGCCCAAGTGAACGGTGGAAAGTCCTATGATGTGATCTACTTTGACCTCCAAAAGACTTTTGATAAAATTCCCCACGAAGGGCTATGGGGATTCAGGTAAACCCTGGGAATGGATAAGAAACTGGTTAAAGGATAGAAAACAATGAGTTGTAGGAGTCTACGTACTCCTAGCAAAAAATACTGAACTCGGAGAGGTTCAACAGAAAAGGTTTAATTGTTGAGGCTTCATGCTGAACACAAAATGGAGTCAGAGACTACACAAAGTACGACTGCCTTTCATCAGTGCACAGCTTCAACTCCTCCTCCCCCGCTCTGGGCTTAACTATGTTGCAGATCGAGTTTCTTAAAGGTGTGATCCTTCTTAAAGGCATGACGCCTGATTTATAGTCTACGGAACGGAAAGCGGATTGTGTCCTTTCTGTGATCGGTACGCCACAGAGTACTCGTTAGAGAATGTTATGTCTGAGTGGGTGGGGGGGGGTGCGGGTGGGGTAGGAAGTACTGCGTGGAGTGGAGTGGAGTGCTGTAGGGCTCAGTGCTGGGACCACAACTGTTTCTAATTTACATAAACATCCTGGGTACAGAAAATCAATGCAAACTGGTCAAATTTTCAGATTATACCAAATTAGGAGGACCAACAAAATTGGAAAGAGGCATTTCAGAAATTATAGAGTGAGCTGAACAAGACATGTAAACAGGTAGAACAGCGGCAAATTAAATTTAATCCAAACAAGTGTGAAGTGTTACACGTAGGAAGGAAAAATAGATGGCATGTGTAATCCATGAATGACATTAAAGTAGCTAAGGGTAAAGCTGAAAGAGACCTGGGAGTCTTCATCTACTCTATGCTAAACATGCCCAACTAGCGCAGAGCAGCAATCAACAAAGTCAATAGGATGCTGAACTACATTAGGATCTCTCTGATGGATAAATTAAGATGGATCAAACAGTCTTCCTCATCAGTAATTATCTCATGGTCTTGCAAACATGCATGCTTCCAGAGGCAGTGAAAACTACCTCGCAACATGGTTTTACTCCCTACCTCAGGAGGCAAAGCCGCACCAGCATCATACAGGGATGGACACCAGGGTTGCCCTTTTATTCTGGACATGTGTCAGCCGTACACCCAAAAAACAATTAGGGGGAACACTGGTGTCAGCCCACACAAGGCAGCAATGCGATTTTCAGATTGCTCTCTGCATAGGCCATCCCTAACACTGGAGAAGCTCAGCAACCAGAATGGTAAAGTTGTAAAAGTGATTTTAAAGACACTATTCATGTGCAAACCCTGCCCATGCACATTTGTTCTGGTGTTGCCGCTAAATTTCTGAATCTGCCCTGTAGTATAAGCATCGAAAATATTGCAAAACTCTTCCAATTGAATAACTTATGCAATATAAATGGGTATTAATAACTTCAGGAATTCATTATGAAACTTTTCAAAGCATCTCATTCATGCCATTTTTTGCTACAATCAGCCTGGTTCAGTAGATAAAAGCAAGAGGCAGCTGATAGCTAATTGACACCAGGGTCTGCATTAACATGCTTATTCACATTGGTTTTCAGTGTTAAAAGTATGCATCAACTTTTTCATTTTAAATCCTCATGAGTTCATGAGTCTGACCCAACTCATTGATGCCATTTGTGCCAGGCAATATCCTTGTTAATTTTGGTTTCAGTAACTGTAAAGCAAAGTAGATAAATCACCAGGAGCGGATGGGATGCATCCTAGGATGCTGAGGGAATTGGGGGAGGGAATCGCGGAGGTACTGCCCATAATATTCCAATCCTCCTTAGATACGGGGGTGGTGTCAGAGGACTGGAGAATTGCAAATGTTACACCACTTTTCAGAAAAGGGTGTAAAGATAAACCCAGCAACTACAGGCTAGTCAGTTTGGCCTCGGTAGTGAGGAAGCTTTTATAAACAGTAATCAGGGAGAAAATTAACAGATACTTGGACAAATGTGGATTAATTAAGGAAATCCAGCACGGATTTGTTAAAGGCAAATCGTGTTTAACTAACTTGATTGAGTAATTTGATGAGGTAACAAAGAGGGTTGATGAGGGTAATGCAGTTGACATAGTGTACATGGATTTCCAAAAGGTGTTCGACAAAGTGCCACATAATAGGCTTGCCAGCAATGTTGAAGCCCATGGAATAAAAGGGACAGTGGCAGCATGGATACGCAATTGGCTAAGTGATAGGAAACAGAGAGTAGTGGTGAACGGTTGTTTTTCGGACTGGAGGAAGGTACACAGTGGTGTTCCCCAGGGGTCGGTTCTTTTCACTGCTTTTCTTGATATATATTGATGGCTTGGACGCACAATTTCAAAATTTGCAGATGACACAAAACTTGGAAGTATAGTGAACAGTGAGGAGGAGTGTGATAGACTTCAGGAAGACATAGACAGGCTGGTGAAATGGGTGGACACGTGGCAGATGAAATTTAACGCAGAAAAGTGTGAAATGATACATTTTGTTAGAAAGAATGAGGAGAGGAAATATAAACTAAATGGTACAATCCTGAAGGGGGTGCACAAACAGAGAGACCTGGGGGTATGTGTGCATAAATCGTTGAAGGCGGCAGGGCAGGTTGAGAAAGCATTTAAAAAGGCTTACGGGATCCTGGGCTTCATCAATAGAGGTATAGGGCTGGATTTTAATTCAGGGGTGGGCTGGGGTCGTATAATCCGCATTTCGCGTTATCCACCCGAATCTAAATCGATGTGGGAGATTGATGCGATTTTAACTTAATTGGCCAATTGAGTTCCAACGTGTGGGAACCCATGGCAAATGAGTTTTTCCAGTCTGAAAGTTGCCTCCGATGACGTCATCATTGCTGCTGCATTTAAGGTCTGCAAAAAGCCTTGCTTCTTCAGCAGACTGCCAACCTTTTGGCCTGTCATGCTACAGGGACCTGGAGGCAGAATGACCAGCGAGAGACCGAGGTCTGCACCCCGCTTCGATGACGTTGCCCTGCAGGCTTTAGTTGAGGGAGCAAGAGCTCATAAAGAGGTGCTCTTCCCTTCTTCAGGGAGGAAGAAGCCTCCCCAGCAAACCAAGGCTGTGTGGATCCAGGTGGCAGAGGAGGTCAACTCATTATCACTAACCCGCAGAACCTGGCTTCAGTGCAGGAAGAGATTTCATGACCTTCTGCGCACTGGAAAAGTGAGTATGAATTTCCCATCACCCTCAATCTGATCCCCATTGCCTTTCCTCACCAGCACTCAGCTTTAGCAATCTCTTCCTCCACATCCCACTTGACACTGACATCCATGCACCCTTACCCATTCCCTCTCTCTCTATGGTCACATTCACCTAACTATTCGACTATGCAGCCCTCACACTCCCTATCACTGTGATGTTATGAAAACAACTGACAACACACAGGGAGGGCCCTTGGTCTTGCCACCTCACTCCATCTTTGTCTCCTTCTAAGTATCTATGCTATGGATTCTCTACACTCACTCCTTCATTCTCACTCAACCTCCACTTGTCTCCCTCATTGCAGGAAAAGAGAGCTCACAATAAGCGAGAAAGAGCGAGGTCAGGAGGAGGGCCACCCTCAGTAGCCCACCTCACCCCCTGGGAAGAGGCGGTCCTGGAGATCGTAGGAGTGGAGGAAGATGCGCAAGTGGGGGACGGACAGAGGGGTGCATCACAGCAAGCTGGTGACAGAATAGTTCTCATCTCTCTCATTGACATTGCATGAGTCGCTGATAATGATTCTGAAGCTCTAACAGATGGACTAATGATCATCTGCAATATGCAATGTGCATGTAACCTTGGCATCACATCTCTGACTCTTTCCTTTACTCCCCCATAGGACCATCGCAAGCACCCGTTCCCACTAGCCAGGAGGAACAGCATGAGCCTCAAGACTCCTCAGAGGAAGCTGCAACCTCTGAGGGCGCAGCGTCAGCAGAATTCAGCGCACCCAGCACCAGCGCAGACACTCACAACTCGGTGTGACCTTCGGGACATAGAGTAGTGTTGTCACCTGGTGTATCACAGCTCACAAGTGAGCATCAGCAGATTGTGGAGACAGGGACAGCAGTGGAGAGTCCTAGTCGGAGGGCGCAGGACTCTGCCAGCTCAGCTCAGCTGCATGTTGACCCTCTGCCTCTGGGTCCATCCATAAGATCAGCGGTGCTGGAACTCCAGGAACAGATGCAGAAGTCTCGGGCAGGTTTTGTCTCCAGGGTCACTGCGAGTGTGGAGCGAATGGAGGAGTCCATAGCGAACATGAGCAGAGTCTTTGTGGAGTCAATGGCGCATGAACGCATCACCATGGAAAGGATGGCAACCTCCCTGGAGGTGATAAGTCGCCAGAGTGCAGAAAACATGGTGAGTGTTCAGAATAGAATGACATCTCTGGACGAGCGATAGTCATCTATTGAACAGAGAAACTTGACCTTCATGGAAGTCCTTTTGAGTAGGACTGCCAGTGCAGATACGGGTCCCCATGGCCCCTCTGACGTGCAGCAAGGTGCTCTCAAGCCACTTGCAAGCGCTGAGGGGGACCTGACCCATGAGAGGGAAGTTGGTGGCAGACATCAGGGAAGTGGGGGCTCCTCTCGAAGCGCTCACACTTCCATGCCACTGCAGAGCCCTCGGTCAGAGATCCACCAGAGTCTACACCCAACTGAGATCGGCGTCTCAACCCCTGCACAGCCGCAGGAGCAGCAGACTGTTGCCGAGCCCTCACAGGTTCACAACCCCAGAGGGCGCCAGCTAAAGGTGTCAAGACAGAAGCAGCAGGAAAGTGAGCAGGGGGCCTCCACATCTGCTCAAGCCACAGGGGATGCACCACGTAGGAGCATGCGTAAGAGAAAGATACTGCACAAATAGTCACAAGGGTAGTCACTTGGGTGAAATTTGATGTTTTCTGTGAAAAAGCCATCAGATGAATAATGTAAATAAAAAATCTGATGGCTACTGCTGTAGTTGTGGCGTGTGTCATTTTGCGAATGGGACTTTCACATTGAGGGCTTAGGGTTACATTCAATTGTCAGTACGGTGGTCAAATTGCTAGGAATCCGCTGGTCCTTGGCCATTGTCGATGCTCAGGTAAGAAGCTGCGAGGCAAAAGTGCTTGATTGGCTAGGCTAAGCAAATCTGGCCAAGATGAGTGCATTCCTTGCATCCTGGGCAGCAATGTTCTCGCGTACTGCTGCCGCTGGTTGATGGGCCTCTGCAAGATGTTCGTTTTCGCTCTCCTCCTCCTCCTCCGCCTCCTCATCTGAGGAGGATATGTGACGAGCCACTTGGTCCTCAGGAATCTGCAAGCCACGACGCTGTGCCATGTTGTGAAGTGCACAGCAAACCACGACGATTCTGGAGACCCTGGCTGCTGAGTACTGCAGGGCTCCACCTGATCTATCCAGGCATCTGAAGTGCATCTTCAGCAAACCGATGGTTTGCTCGATTATGGCTCTGGTGGACATGTGGCTGGAGTTGTAGCTCTCCTCAGCATTGTTGGATGGGCTCCTCAACGGCGTCATTAGTCACGTCTTCAGGGGATAGCCATTGTCTCCAAGTAGCCATCCATTAAGTTGGTCTGGCGGACTGAAGAGCGGAGGCACACTAGACTGGCGCAGTATGAAGGAGTCATGGCAGCTGCCAGGGTACTTGGCACAAACATACAAAATTGTTACCCCACTATTCAAAAAAGGTGGTAGAGAAAAAGCGGGGAATTATAGACCGGTAAGCCTGACATCGGTAGTGGGGAAAATGCTAGAGTCTATTATAAAAGATGTAATAGCAGAGCACTTGGAAAGCAGTGACAGGATTGGACAAAGTCAACATGGATTTACAAAAGGTAAATCATGCTTGAGTAATCTACTGGAATTTTTTGAGGATGTAACTGGTAAAATAGATAAGGGAGAACCAGTGGATGTGGTGTATTTGGACTTTCAGAAGGCCTTCGATAAGGTCCCACATAAGAGATTAGCGTGTAAAATTAAGGCACATGGGATTGGGGGCAAGGTATTGACTTGGATAGAAAACTGGTTGGCGGACAGAAAGCAAAGAGTTGGAATAAACGGGTCGTTTTCCGAGTGGCAGGCAGTGACTAGTGGGGTACCGCAAGGATCGGTCCTAGGGCCCCAGCTGTTCACAATATATATTAATGATCTAGACGAGGGAACTAGATGTAATATCTCCAAGTTTGCAGACGACACAAAGTTGGGTGGGAGGGTAAGCTGTGAGGAGGATGTCGTGAAACTCCAGTACGATTTGGACAGGTTGGGTGATTGGGCAGAAACATGGCAAATGCACTATAATGTGGATAAATGTGAGGTTATCCACTTTGGTGGCAAAAACAGGAAGGCAGATTATTATTTGAATGGCAATAGATTGGGAGAAGGGGAAGTGCAAAGAGACCTGGGTGTTATTGTGCACCAGTCGCTGAAGGTAAGCATGCAGGTGCAGCAGGCGGTTAAGAAGGCAAATAGTATGTTGGCCTTCGTAGCAAGAGGGTTCGAGTACAGGAACAAGGATGTCTTGCTGCAGTTGTACAGGGCCTTGGTGAGACCGCACCTTGAGTATTGTGTGCAGTTTTGGTCACCTTACCTGAGGAAGGACGTTCTTGCCATGGAGGGAGTGTCGCGAAGATTCACCAGGCTGATACCTGGGATGGCAGGAATGACATATGAGGAGAGATTGTGTCGATTGGGCTTATACTCACTGGAGTTTAGAAGATTGAGAGGGGATCTCATCGAAACCTATAAAATTCTGTCAGGTCTGGGCAGACTAGATGCAGGAAGGCTGTTTCGGATGGCCGGGGAGTCCAGAAGCAGGGGTCATAGTCTAAGGATAAGGGGTAAGCCATTTAGGACTGAAATGAGGAGGAATTTCTTCACCCAGAGAGTGGTGAACCTGTGGAATTCTCTGCCTCAGAGGGCAGTGGAGGCCAGTTCATTAAATATATTCAAGAAAGAGTTGGATATATTTTTGAGGCTAAAGGGATCAAGGGATATGGGGAGAAGGCAGGGACAGGGTACTGAATTTGGATGATCAGCCATGATCTCATTGAATGGCGGAGCAGGCTCGAAGGGCCGAATGGCCTACTCCTGCTCCTATCTTCTATGTTTCTATGTTTCTATTTCCTTCTTGTGGTCACACACCAGCTGAATGTTAAGGGAGTGGAAGCCCTTGCGATTGACAAAAATACCTGGATTGCGATGGGGTACATTAAGGGCCATATGTGTACAGTCAATGACACCCTGCACCCTTGGAAAGCCTGCCAGATTAGCTAATCCAACCGCACGCGCCGTGACACTTGATCCTTGGTGAAATAGATGTGATTGCGCGCGATGGCAAAGAGGGCATTGGTTACCTGCGTGATGCAAGTGTGTGCGGCTGCCTGGGAGATGTCGCTGATGTCTGCTGCTGATCCCTGGAATGAACCTGAGGCAAAAAAGTTGAGTGTGGTGGTGACTTTGACGGCCACTGGTAAGGGTTCTCCACCTGGTCCTCTGGCCTGCAGGTATTGTTGCAGCATTGCGCAGATGTCACCCACTACCTAGTCAGCAATTCAATTGTGCTCCCACCAGGTTTCACCATCGTGTTTCAGAACAGGCGTGTTTCACGTGGGAAAAAGGTTAAAATCGCAAAGGCCTTTCAAAATGGCATTATAGAGGCAATTTAGTGCTTATTAAGGGCCTTAACAGCCTATCCCGCCTCTTGGAGGTGGGACAGAGACAGGACCATTAGACACGAATTAATGAAAATTGCTTGCAGGCGGGATAGAAACGGGGTTGGGCCCGCACGCCAGTTTTTGCAATTTTAACCCCCTACTTGCCTCCAATCCCACCTCCACGGCCCAATGAAAATCCTGCCCATAGAGTACAAAAGTGTGGAAATTATGATGAACCTGTATAAAACACTGGTTCAGCCCCAACTGGAGTACTGTGTCCAATTCTGGGCACCACACTTTAGGAAGAATGTGAAGGCCTTAGAGAGGGTGCAGAAAAGATTTACGAGAATTATTCCAGGAATGAGGGACTTCAGTTACATTGATAGACTGGAGAAGCTGGGGTTGTTCTCCTTGGAGCAGAGAAGATTGAGAGGAGATTTGATAGAGGTGTTCAAAATCATGAGGGGTCTGGACAGAGTAGATAGAGGGAAACTGTTCCCATTGGCAGAATGGTTGAGAACCAGAGGACACAGATTTAAGGTGATTGGCAAAAGAACCAAAGGCGACATAAGAAAAAACTTCTTCACGCAGCAAGTGGTTAAGATCTGGAATGCACTGCCTGAAAGGGTGGTGGAGACAGATTCAATCACGGCTTTCAAAAGGGAGTTGGATAAGTATCTGAAGGAAAGAAATTTGCAGGGCTACGGGGAAAGGGCGGGGGAGTGGGACTAGTTGAAGTGCTCTTGCAGAGAGCTGGCACGAGCTTGACGGGCCGAAAGACCTTCTTCCATGCTGTCACCATTCTATGATTGTATGATTCTATAAACTGGCTACTTTAATGCATGGAACAAGTGCAAAACGAGTATTAAACCAATATAGAAGACTGCATCAGCAAAGGAGTCCCAGAAGTACAAGAATTAAATACTCATTATGTGTTATATAGCCATTCTTATATCTAAAAGAGGTACAGGAAACTTCGCGATATCCGGCACCAACGGGACTGGCGTGATGCCGATCTATGAAAACTTCCGGACAGACCACCGCTAATGTTGAAGGATACGGAGGTTTTCATCTCCGTATCTGACAACAAACACTGTTGCTTAGCAACAGCTTGTAAACAGTCGGCCCGTACCTTGGAAGCGTCTCTGTAGCTTAGCAACAGCTTCAGAGAGGCTTTCCAGAAACTGACTGTTTAAAAAAATGCTAGGAGAAGAAAAAAAAAAGAAGAAAAACCTAACAAAAAGGCTGCTGATTTCTGCCGTTAGATCGAGGTTTCCGGCCATACAACCTCCAGATAAACCAAAGTTTCCTGTATTCTAAACCTCTGATCAAGGGGCTCAAATAACAAAACTGGTAGAATTAACTAATTGTATGCTGGACCCTGGCATTAAATTTTCACCTGTACAGCTGACACCTATGTCATATTATTTATACAACAATATGTTGGTGAGTGAATTTTTTTATTCTCCTCAAAATGATGTATTTCCTGCAGTTATAGCTGTGCTATCAGGTTAGTGACTCGAAATAGTGTGCATGCCACAGGATCTCACAAGATATCAGGGCTATGAGACTGCACATCAGATTGGAAGGGCAGGATTTTCATTGGGCCGTGGAGTTGGGATAGGAGGTGTGTGGGGGGTTAAAATCCCAAAATCAGGGGTCCCGACCCCATCCTGTATCCAAACCTGCCTCCATGCCAGTTTCAAAGGAGGCGGGTACCTGCCCCGCACTGGGACCCGCCTACCCGAGGCGGGAAGGGATTAGTGCCAATTAACTGCCTGTTAACAGGTAGTTTAACAGGCAGTTTTTAGCCTAATCCCTATTTTTAAGGTTGAGGTGTGGGATTCCCGATGGCTTCAAACCACGCCAAGTTAGAGGGGGCGAGCCGTCAGGTTGAAGGACTTGGAGGGGTTGAGATGTCAGTGTTCAGGTGAGTGCAAAGGTAAGTGTGTTGATTAAATAAGTTTTACATACCTTTTCTTACCTTTTCAGCCTTCCTACCCTTAGGTCTCGGGAGTCACTCATCTCACCAGCACAGAAAGCAGAATGGCTGCGAACTGTCAAAAGTGACAGCCTGCAGCTTTCTGTGCAGGAGAGATTTCTAACTGAGTCTGTGGAGAAGGGACTCATGTTAGAAGTAAGACTGTCAGTGTTTGACAGCTTCAAACAGCTGTGAAACGCTGATATTTCATCTGTCAAAAGCTCTTGACAGATGAAATTTCAGTCTGTGACGTCACCTGTTGCCAGGTGGCCCTTAATTGGCCCGCTGAGCCCGCTGGGCGGGTTCAACAAGGTCAATCAAGTTAATATCACGTGGATTGGCCACATCTCGATGGAGGCGGGACTACAACCCCGAAAGTTTTAGTCCCACCTCCAACCCGACTCCTGAATGAAAATCCTGCCCGATGATTTATAATGTTATACCTCATATGATAGAGTTACCTTTGATAGAGAATTACATGAAAAAATCAGTTTTATCGATAGATAAGAACATAAGAAATAAGAACATAAGAACATAAGAAACAGGAGCAGGAGTAGGCCAATTGGCCCCTCGAGCCTGCTCCGCCATTCAATAAGATCATGGCTGATCCAATCTTGGCCTCAACACCACTTTCCCGCTCTCCCCCCATATCCCTTGACTCCCTTGTAGTTCAAATGTCTGGCAATCTCTGCCTTGAATATATTCAATGATTCCGCCTCCACAGCTCTCTGGGTAGAGAATTCCAAAGATTCACGGACCCTCTGGGAGAAGAAATTCCTCCTCATCTCCGTCTTAAATGGGCGGCCCATTATTCTGAAACTATGCCCCTAGTTCTAGATACCCTCACTAGGGGAAACATTCTCAGCATCCACCCTGTCAATCCCCCTCAGAATCTTATATGTTTCAATAAGATCTCCTCTCATTCTTCTAAACTCCAATGAGTATAGGCCCAACCTGCTCAACCTTTCATCATACGTCAGCCCCTTCATCCCAGGAATCAACCTAGTGAACCTTCTCTGCACTGCCTCCAATGCAAGTATAACTTTCCTTATATATGGAGACCAAAACTGTACGCGGTACTCCAGGTGCAGTCTCACCAGCGCCCTGTAAAGTTGCATCAAAACTTCCCTACTTTTATACTCTATCCCCCTTGCAATAAAGGCCAATATATCATTTGCCTTCCTAATTACTTGCTGTACCTGCATGCTAACTTTTTGTGTTTCATGTACTAGGACCCCCAGATCCCTTTGTACCGCAGCATTTTGTAGTCTCACTCCATTTAAATAATAATTTGCTTTTTCATTCTTCCTTCCAAAGTGAATAACCTCACATTTTCCCACATTATACTCCATCTGCCAACTTCTTGCCCACTCACTTAGCCTGCCTATATCCCTTTGCAGACTCTCTGTGTCCTCCTCGCAACTTGCTAACCCACCTATCTTTGTATCATCAGCAAATTTGGCTACAGTACGCTCGGTCCCTTCATCCAAGTCATTAATATAGATTGTAAATAGTTGAGGCCCAGCACTGATCCCTGAGGCACCCCGCTAGTTACTGATTGCCAACTGGAAAATGACCCATTTATCCCGACTCTCTGTTTTCTGTTAGTTAGCCAATCCCCTATCCATGCCAATATATAACCCCCAACCCCATGCGTTCTTATCTTGTGCAGTAAGCTTTTATGTGGCACCTTATCGAATGCCTTCTGGAAATCCAAATACACTACATCTACTGGTTCCCCTTTATCCCCCCTGTTTATTACATCCTCAAAGAACTCTAGCAAATTTGTCAAACACGATTTCCCTTTCATAAAACCATGTTGACTCTGCTTGATTGTCTTATGATTTTCTAAATGTCCTAAATAGGAGCAGGAGTAGGCCATTTGACCCCTCGAGCCCACTCCGCCATTCAATAAGATCATGGTTGATCTTCCATCTCAACTCCACTTTCCCACTTGATCCCCATATCCCTTGATTCCCTTAATATCCAAAAATCTATCGATCTCTCTCTTGAATATACTCAACGACTGAGCCTCCACAGCCCTCTGGGGTACAGAATTCCAAAGATTCACCACCCTCTGAGTGAAGAAATTTCTCCTCATCTCTGTCCCAAATGGCCGACCCCTTATTCTGAGACTGTGACCCCTGGTTCTAGACTCCCCAGCCAGGGGAAACATCCTCCCTGCATCTACCCTGTCAAGCCCTGTAAGAATTATGTACGTTTCAATGAGATCACCTCTCATTCTTCTAAACTCTAGGGAATTAGGCCTCATCTAATCAATCTCTCCTCATAGGACAATCACCCCATCCCAGGAACCAGTCTGGTGAACCTTTGTTGCACTCCCTCTATGGCAAGTATATCCTTCCTTAGGCAAGGAGACAAAAACTGTACACAATACTCCAGATGTGGTCTCACCAGGGCCCTATATAATTGCAGTAAGACGTCTTTACTCTTGTACTCAAATCCTCCTGTAATAAAGGCCAACATACCATTTGCTTTCCTAATTGCTTGCTGTACCTGCATGTTAACTTTCAGTGATTTGTGTACAAGGACACCCAGGTCCCTCTGAACACCAACATTTCCCAATCTCTCACCATTTTAAAAAGTACTCTGCTTTTCTATTTTTCCTACCAAAGTGGATAACTTCACATTTCTCCACATTATATTCCATTTGCCATGTTCTAACCCACTCACGTAGCCTGTCTATATCCCCTTGAAGGCTCCTTGCATCCTTCTCACAACTTACATTCCCACCCAGCTTTGTATCATCAGCAAACTTGGATGTATTACATTTGGTCCCCTCATCCAAATCATTGATGCAGATTGTGAATAGCTGAGGCCCAAGCACTGATCCTTGCGGTACCCCACTAGTTATGGCCTGTCAACCCAAAAATGACCCGTTTATTCCTACTCTCTTTTCTGTCCGTTAACCAACCCTCAATCCATGCCAGTATATTACCCCCAATCCCATGAGCCCTAATTTTGTTTAATAACCTCTTGTGTGGCATCTTATCGAATGCCTTCTGAAAATCCAAATACACCACATCCACTGGTTCCCCTTTATCTATTCTGCAAGTTACAACCTCAAAAAACTCTTAACAGGTCTGTCAAACACGATTTCCCTTTCATAAATCTATGTTGACTCTGCCCAATCCTATTATTATTTTCTAAGTGCCTTGTTACCACATCCTTAATAATAGATTCCAGCATTTTCCTTACTACTGATGTCAGGCTAACTGGTCTGTAGTTCCCTGTTTTCTCTCTCCCTCCTTTTCTTAAATAGTGGGGTTACATTTGCTACATTCCAATTCGTGGGAACCGTTCTAGAATCTATGGAATTTTTGAAAATGACAACCAATGCATCCACTCTCTCTATAGCCACCTCTTTCAAAATCCTAGGATGTAGGCCATTAGGTCCAGGGGATTTATCGGCTTTCAGTCCCATTAATTTCTCCAGTACTATTTTTTTAGATAGATCGATAGATACTGGCTCAAGTTTAATGCTAGATTGCTAACAAAACACCAAGAACATTATCAGTTTTACTACTGAACTTTCAACTAATAGCAGCATTTGGTAAGGAAGTTTTGTGGCCTCACATCGCAACATCAAATGAACATACCAGACAAAGCATTCTCCAGCTATAGTGGCGCTATCCACTGTACGAGCACAACACAAAAGGTCTCCATTTACACCAATGAACATCAAAACTCATTTTACAAAAAGGATGAGGGTGTTCTGATGTTTGTCCTTTGCGCTGCTGCTCCTGAAGTCTGATAGTGTTCACACATCTGCCATTATTTATGCTAATAAGTGCCAATTGATTATCATTGAGTTTCCTCAGCTCTGTTTTTCCCTGGTAGATACATGACAGCAAGCAACTATAGCTATTCAACGGAAGGTGTCATTTTTCTCTGAACACAATACTTCAAGTTGGGCTATAACACTTAATTGTGAAAAAAGAAATTGAGAACACAACCAAACTGGAAACTCCAGAAATAGTTCAAAAAGCCAAAAAATCTCTATTACCAACAAAATTAAGATAAACAGTTGTTACAAACTGCCCTGTACTGCAGTGGTTCAGACACTCACCATTGACCATAAACTTAACTGGACCAGCCACATAAATCCTGTGGCTACAAGAGCAGGTCAGAGGTTGAGTATTCTGTGGCGAGTGTCTCACCTCCTGACTCCACAAAGCCTTTCCACCATCTA
Source organism: Somniosus microcephalus (assembly GCF_052327205.1). Classification (NCBI taxonomy): domain Eukaryota; kingdom Metazoa; phylum Chordata; class Chondrichthyes; order Squaliformes; family Somniosidae; genus Somniosus; species Somniosus microcephalus. Next base: position 181,287,060 of record NC_140987.1, on the reverse strand, counting down.
CAAGGAGTGTGATGGAATACTCTCCACTTGCCTGGATGAGTGCAGCTGCAACAACACTCAAGAAGCTCAACACCATCCATGACAAATCAGCCCGCTTGATTGGCACCCCATCCACCACATTAAACATTCACTCCCTCCACCACCGGTGTACCGTGGTTGCAGTGTGTACTATTTACAAGATGCAGTGCAGCAACTCGCCAAGGCTTCTTCGACAGCACCTCCCAAACCCGCGACCTCTTCCACCTAGAAGGACAAGGGCAGCAGGCACATGGGAACACCATCACCTCCAAATCACACACCATCCTGACGTTCCTTCATTGTCACTGGGTCAAAATTCCGAAACTCCCTCCCTAACAGCACTAGCGGAGTACCTTCACCATACGGACTGCAGCAGTTCAAGAAGGCAGCTCACCACCACCTTCTCAAGGGCAATTAGGGATGGGCAATAAATGCTGGCCTTGCTCGCGATGCCCATATCCCATGAATGAATTAAAAAAATCTCCCTGTATGCCACTGGGTCTGTGGGCTTATTTGCAAGCAGTGCCCAACAGCCAACAGTGAATAAGATAACAAAAAGAAACTGAAACACTGGTGTTTTTTCAATGTCAAACCAGGTTTCACTACAATGAAAATGGATAGAACTGGTACCAAAAGCTACGCAGCCCAATTGACTGGCTTCAAATAATATTGCAGTAACCCTAAACTATGTATCTCCCTAGAGGTATTTTCGTTAGGTAAGGATATCAAGGGATATTGAGTTGAGGTACAGATGAGCCATAATCTAGATGAATGGCAGAGCAGGCTCAAAAGGCTGAATGGCCTACTTCTGTTCCTATGTTCTGAAATGCATCATTTGCTGCAGCATTGAGCCAAAGACAATAAGAAGGTCTCAGTTCAATTTTTACTCTGTGCTGAGTTAGTAACATCATAGTCAGTCAACTGGAGGGTAAGAGTATGGTGCAACTGCCTTTAGCAATCCTAGGTTACAAGAAATACTGGCCAGGTTTACCAGTCCTAATCATTATCCTGCAATCTTGCTGGAAGTGGAAATGAGGTCTGCATCAGGCTTGATTGTGAATACTTCCACTTTCCATGGCCCCACCTGAGTATGTTAGAGGGCCCCTGCTGTCTGTGGAACCACGCCCCGCCATGAGTTACTGTCTTCAGCAGAGGAGAACAAAAGCGAGAAAAATCAGAAAGAAAAAAATGCTGAGCTACCGTAATTGCACATAAAAAAGTTTGTACAATCAACTGAATTAATTCAATTATTTTATGTTCAAAAAGAATTTTAATGATCAGATAGTTCAAAGTAAGCACTTTTTATGAGATAGCACAGTTAAACACAAAAAATGCTATAGGAAAGTTAAAAAGCATAATAAAACATCAAAGAAATGATTGAAATGTGTATGATCAAAATTTGAGTACCATACAAGCTGTGCAAGGTAAAGTCCAGTCATTTCACAATATACGCTGTGATTGTGGTTTGCTTCCTACCAACAACATACTTATCTACAAAACTGTCAATTCTATCTAGCTCAGAGAAATGCAATGGAGCAAATATTCCTCCTGCCAAATACAACGTCTGTGATTGGAACAGCTGTCTTAGTGTCAGCCACTTCCTCAGTAATTTCACAGATTACCAGCTATGGCCATGAGGTGGCGGTGGTGGGGCGGGTGGCAGGGGAGAGACGGCGAGAGGGAGGGAGACGTAGAACTTGGTTCCTTTGCCTCCATCTGCTACACTTGCTTGGGCCTCTTTACTCTCACTTTCACTCGCAGCATTTTCCAGCACAGCATCAACAATTTCTATGTTGATCAGCTATCTAGACACGAGAACTTCCTTATCAACATAGAAGGTGGATTCAAAACCCATGACTGTTGACAGTTACAACAGACAAAGTATTCAAGGAAGCTCTCAAAGTCAGCCATAGGTGCCCATGTGGGATCCTCAACGATGTCAGAAGTAGCTGCTTCCTCTGTTGGTGGTCTGAATTTGCACTGCTGTTAGCAATGGATTCTGCTCTCAGCTCCTCTCTCATGATAAATGGATCAAGTACAGGAAACTTTGTGATATCCGGCACTGACGGGACCGGCGTGTTGCCAATCTATCAAAACTGCCAGACATACAAAGTTAATGTTGAAGCATACGGAGGTTTTCATCTCCGTATCTGACAACAAACACTGTTGCTTAGCAACAGCTTCTAATGAGTCGGCTGCAGCTGCAAGCGTCTGTAGCTGAAGCTGTTGCTATAACTACAGGCCTTGCAGTGGCTGACTGGGGGAAAAAAAGAACGAGGTCTAAAAAAAACTTACAGAAAACGGCTCCTGATTTTTGCCGTTAGATCGAGTATTCCTGACATATAACCTCCGGATAAACCAAAGTTTCCTGTATATTGGCTGTAGACCGACAGACGGACGCCATGTTTGACATTAGAAATATTAGCTCTGTCACACTTAGACACAGGCACTTCACGTCATCCTCAAAGTTGTTCACTATCAAGGTGATGTTCCTATGACAGCCACTCCTCAAGAAGAACACCAGCCATTCATGATTTTTTGTTGTTTCTATAAGTTACAACCAGAGTAACAACACCACAGAAAATACTGGGGATACAATCAGCTTTATCTTTTCCCAGGTCATACTAGCGGAAACCGCTGCTTGGCTTTTTTTCATAACCTAAGTGTTTTTCATTGATGAAAGTTAGCATTTTGCTTTGGTGCAGCTTCTAAAAAGGCCAGTTAAAAAGGCATTAAAGATGTCGCCAGGCTTGTAATGGGAGGAAATGTCAGGAATTTTATTCCGCACCCACTTGTTGACACTTTCTATGAGAAATGCCCGTTGCATTCCTATGTGTACCCAGGACTTGACTGCAGAGTAGTTTTTGAAGTGGTGAATGATGATGCAGTCTCGATTTCAAGTTCTTCAGCAAATTAATTTGTTTTTCCCAGCCAGACGAGGCCAGATAGACCTGAAAAGTTAGCTGTTCTGGCCTGCCTGAACTGGCTTAGCATAGCTTTAACAAGTTGGATGGCGCATCCTTGTCCTTCGGCTTTTGGTTACTGGTCCTAATATCTCCTTATGTGGCTCAGTGTCAAATTTTATTTGATAACGCTCCTGTTAAGCACCTTGGGATGCTTTACTACGGTAAAGGCACTATATAAATGCAAGTTGTTGTTGTTTGTTCACCTGAGGTACGAACAAATAAGCAAGTAGTTTCCACTGCATTCTGCCAGCACTTCAAGTGCTGAAATCAATAGTGGTGAATTAGGAGCCAACACAGGGAAAGCTTTTTGATCTCAACATCAATCACAACCCTGCAGTGAGAAATTTTTGTTTTGCAGTTTGCATATTGTTGCTGATCCTTTTAAAGAGCTGTACTCTGTTATTTTTAATATTGTTGTGTTTGGAGTTTGAATGCATTCTTGAATGCACATTCGATGGTTTTCTCCTTTTTTGGTAATCCTTTTTGCCTTTACCTTTAGCACTCTTGAATGCTATTGCAAAAGGTTTTCACAATGGCCCATAAATTCTGTTCCCTACAGGTGTGTACGCGCTGTGTACTCACCCGTAGGGCCAACGGAAGTGCCGGTTTTAGGCATACACTGCGCATGCGCTGGAAACCGGAGCTTCCATTCTTTGAAGAAAGAGCTTCACAGGTTAAACGCCTGCGCCGGATAGGCAGCGCGTAAGGCTGAAACTTCTGTTTTTTTCCACAGTTGCTTCAGTCCAGGTAAGTCTGAAACCGCTTCACCTGGAAAAGCAGGTGCAAGGCCTGCTTTTACCAGGCTAAGAGGTGAAGTAAAAAAAAAAAAATTTTTCCACTGATTTATCATTTTAAAATACTTTAAGGTAAGTTTATTTTTAGCCCCGTTAAAAACTTTAATTATTTTTTTCAAAAATTTAAATTTTTGTTTAAAATAGTTAATTTATGTAATTTATAGTAATTTTAAAAATGTGATTAAAAAAAAAAAATTATTTGAAGTTTTACTTATGTTTTGGGGCTGATCTCTTCATAGATTTGACAGGTCTTCCTGTCAAATCTATGAATGGAGATTCCCTGCTCTGATTGGCTCCCCATGGCCCACGTGATCGCAGGGACGCTGCGAACTACCTGTGCCCCTGGGATACACGTGCCCTGCACACCAGCGGTTTGAAGAGGCACAGCAACGGAATTCTGCGCCTCCCGGGAGCCCTCCAGTCCAGGCGGAGATTTTTCCAAATCGCAGCCCTCTGCGAATGGAATTTCTGGGCCAATATAACTTCCTTTAGTTTCTTGGTATCCTTCAAGCTTCCTGTGAAACTTGTGAAATGAACTGGGGCAAGAATCTTATATTTGCTGTGCACTGTTGCTAAGAATTTATAAGTACGTGTTTAGGAACCAACAGTGTGAAGAACTAAATTAGTAATGTGCTACTTTATCACCTAAAGAACATTCTTATAATCTATATTTTTTATTTACTCAAGTTCCATTTTAGTAGACCTGTCATGGTATTGTTCACGGGTAGTATGTGACCTGGAGTGTGGTTTCTTACGTTTACTGTTGTCCAGCTGCAGCCAACACACATCAGTGGTTCGTTCTAATGTAACAGCTTTACTGAAGCAATACGTCATGACTGACATGAAGTAAAGATATTACACATATATTTGGTATGGTAGTGTCGTGGTTATGCTACTGGACTAGTAATCCAGAGAATGTGAGAGTTCAAATCCCACCATTGCAGTTTGGGAATTTGAATTCCGTTAAAAAAATCTGGAGATAAAAAGCTTGTATCAGTAAAAGTGACCATGAAGCTGCTGAATTCTTGTAAAACCCAACTGATTCACTAACGTCCTTTAGGGAAGGAAAGCTGGCGTCTTTATCTGATCTGGCCTATATGTTACTCTAGTTCTACACCAACGTGTTTGACTCTTAACTGCCCTCTGAAGTGGCCTAGCAAGACATTCAGTTGTATGAAATAAAAAAACCTTACTGATATTGAAATATATAGGTCTCACAGATAGAATTTACCTCCCACTTTAGAATACTTGTTTAAACATGTATGTTTGCCTAATCTCCCTCTTAAAACCTATTTTTCTTAGTTACTTATGTTATAAATATTTTATGATCTACTTTGTACAGTGGATTTGCTTATTTGTTATTCTTCCCTCTTCCTTTCGCAAAACATTGCTGCTTTTTCCTCAGTTATTTACATGATAAGAAATATATTTTTTGTCCCCTTGATTCCCTGTAATTTTTTTGGAGTGGTGAATCAGAAAAACATTTCCTCCTAAATTTGATAAGAAACTCGGAGATTCCCATTGTTTTCTTCCCAGACGGAAATCAGTCTGGAGATGTGCAAGCATTGTACCCATAATGTCAGTGAAGAACCTTGTTAATGACTACAGCGATGTTATTATGAAAATGGGTGCACTGCACAATACACCGTTCATAGCACATACTGCAAAATCAAACTTTAGGATCGGCTATTTCATATTTGTCAAGCTTTACAAATATTGGTGCTTTCCAATACTATGGTGGTGCAACTTTAAACTTGCATCTGAGCAGTCGACGTATTATAGCACCCAGTTCATTCATAAATACTGTAGATGTATCCTTACAAATGAGCAGTTAAAAAGAAAGTATATTCCACTGGGTTTCCTCATTGTCCCTAAAGGTTGTTAATGGAAGATTTTTGCACACTTACTAGGTTCCCTGTTGTCACATATTACAGTGTTTTATGTTTTAGAGGCGGTCTGGGAGTGGAAGTTTTGTACAGAAGTCCTCCTCATCAAGTATCATGACCTTCCACATAAGTCGAATGAAAACTATGGGTTGAATGAAGGAAACTTGCTTCTACTCAGCAGTTTTAAAGCATAAAAATATGATAACAATGGGTCATTAAGAGAAATCAGTAAGCATGTAGGTATTTCCCTTCATCACATTTGGGGATTTTGGAGGGAATTGAGTCCAATGTACTTCCTCTTTAAACCGAAAGATTATTTAAAAAACTGGTGGATAGACAAAATAATTACCAGGAACAGTGAGGCCAATATAACCCACTTATGACTTTATTTAAATGAGTAATAGGACAAAATGTTCCAAGACCATTTGCCACTGAGGGGTGACCTCGCAATCAGTTAAATGCACCTGCAATTTTCTGATAGACCACCTGCAATGTGTAAGACCCACTGGTGGAGTGGGATCTCTAAAATTTTCCAAAAAGGCCAGCCTGACATATAATAAACAACGTGTCCCTCCCATTTGAACCAATCATCCTCTCCACACAGCAGTCTCATTTATATAAAATTCTTTACGATAGGGATGGTATTTATGACATATACAGCAATTTTTTAAAATGTCAATAAAGGTTATTTACAGGCCTAAGTACATTACTAGCACGTACATGTTCATAGAAGCAGAATCTCATCAGACAAAAACGTATGACAGAGGGTGAATGGCTATTAACTTTTCAGCAGTAATCCTTTCACTTGCACAGCCTTTGAATGTAGCTGATAAATGAGTTTATGGTCGGGAAAGATTTCAATTGCAGAAAGTTTAAGTTATGTTATCAATCATAAGCCCTTTGTGCACTACTATTTCACTGAGAATGGATTAATTTTTGCGCACTGTTCAAAATAATGACGGGTTGCAATTAGATTTTCCCTCATTTCACCTGTTCTTTATCGCATTTAGTGTTGGGAAGGCTACACACTGAACCTTATAGATTCAAGCACTGCAGCTAGAGATGATTGGTTTGAATGGAGGTGATATGTTGTATATTACATAAGTCAGGCAGGCCAAATATTGCAAGATCCCATCCCACATTAATCCAAAACAGTTAGATTTTTTACACCTAATTGTTTGGATTAAAGTGAGGGGGGGACCTAGAAAATTTTAGACATTTTTATTATCTAATTATTTGATTTAAAGTTAAACTCATATTAACAGCTGAATGTTTACGGTTTCTGGTCCGATGTCACACACCCCTGACCGGTATATATTCAACTTGCTGTCCACTTCACGGTCCAAGATTTATAGCCAACCTAAACTGAGCCATGGAGACTTACCCTCGGACAGCATGTATGAGTCGCAGGGATGGATAGGCTGTCTGTATGCTCAGTCTGTTCTTCAGAATCAGCTCATTTACATACTCGACGTGTTTTTCTCCACCTTTAACCATGAACGCGGGGATCCACAGAACACTGTCGTTCAACACTGCCAGCCTGTCGACAAATTTCTCTCTGTCTGTCTCACTCTGAAGACTTCCAAAAGCTCTTTGCACAACTGATGGATTCATAGTGACAAAATCAGATTTGAGTCCAACATCATCGGCGTATTCCACAAGGGGCGCAAGATTACACCTACAACAAACAAAATATTTTTTTTTGCATAAGATTTTGTTCCCAATTAACAAGTGTATTAGTATTTAGAAATAAATTACAGACAATGAAAATGATCAAAAATTACTCAAATGACCAATATTCTTCCATATGTGTTTTATCATATTTTTTATCTATATTAATAATCTATGAAAGTCAAGTCTGCATACACATCATTGCTATTTTCCTGTAATTAGCACCTGGCAGTCGACTATTCTCCAGATGCTAAGTGAAGGAAATAGGGGCTATGACCCGTGACACCAAGTATCTGCCCCCTTGAAGTTGCCCTGGGATTTCCCTAGCATCCCCTGATGGATGGGGATGAGGCAAACTGCCTGCACCTGTAATAAAGGGTAGGCTGAGGCAGTCATTCAAATGAGGCAGATGGATGTATTCTCAGCCCTCCCACCTCGTTCTTCTGGTTCCTTTGCCAGACACTCATTTAGAGGGGTGTCCAAAAGTAGCAATTCTTAATGCCTTGTGCCCAGTCCCTCTCTGATTAGGGAAGAGCATGTACCAGCTCCGCAGGAGGTCCCTTTACTGATTTTCAGGGAAGTCAGGCCAGGGTGGAGTCTTTTTACAGCAGCCAGAAAATTCTGATCACAGAAAGTCATGATCACAGCAGCTATTGATGCTTTTATCACACTTTTCAAGGACCTACTTTTCAAGGAGCTAAACTAACACTTAACTTGTATAATTGAAAAAAACTACTTTGCTGGGTGAATGGGGCTTGGTGCAAGTTAGGTAATGGCCTGCAGAGTTTTGGATGAGCTCAAGTTTATGTAGGGTGGAAGATGGGAAGCTGACCAGGAGAGCATTGGACTGGTCAAGACTAGAGGTAACAAAGGCATGGATGAGGGTTTCAGCAGCAGATGAGCTGAGGCAGGGGCGGAGTCGGACGATGTTATGGAGGTGGAAATTGGCTGTTTTGGTGATAGAGCCGATATGTGGTCGGAAGCTCATCTCGGGGTCAAAGACGACACCAAGGTTACGAATAGTCTGGTTCAGCCTCAGACAGATACCAGGGAGAGGGATGGAGTCGGTGACTATAGAATGGAGTTTGTGACGGGGACTGAAGACAATGGCTTTGGTCTTCCCAATATTTAGTTGGAGGAAATTTCTGCTCATGCAGTACTGGATGTTGGACAAGCAGTGTGACAAATCAGGGACAGTGGAGGGGTTGAGAGAGATGGTGGTGAGGTAGAGCTGGGTGTCGTCAGTGTACATGTGGAAACTGATGCTGTGTTTTTGGATGATGTCGCCGAGGGGCAGCATGTAGATGATAAATAGGAGGGGCCAAGGATAGATCCTTGGGGGTTCCAGAGGTAACGATGCAGAAGCGGGAAGAGAAGCCATTGCAGATTCTCTGGTGAAATCAAAACGATAATGGTGCAACTGAAGTCATGGCTTTACATGTCTTATGGTACCAGTCATCTTTTATGCTAGAAAAATTAAGTGCAGAAGATTCTCAGTTTTGAAATGTTCTGCTTGTGGAAGTTATGGGTATAAATAGACTGGAGTAACAATGGAATGAGGACACCAGGCAAAAACTCAGTGTGGAAACAATGCTGGTTCACAGAACTGAGGTAAGACGGCTAGAACGTGGTTGATTCTTAACTGCCCTCTGAAATGGGCTAGTAAACCACTCAGTTCTATGAAACTGTTAGAACGAATAAGAAGAATAAATCTGGACGGACCACTCGGGTGCGATCTAGGCATCGAATTAGGATGTGACAAAGGCACACCCAACCCAGTCAACCCTGAAAAGTCCTCCTCATGAACATCTGGGGACTGGTACCAAAGTTGAGAGATCTGCTCCACAGACTATTCAAGCAACAGGCTGACATAGTCATACACACAGAACCATGCCTATCAATCCGTCCATGATGGTACTGATATGAGTGATCAAGAAAAAGTCCCGTTTTCATAATGAGCACGCCCTCCATTGTGTCGTGTGACTAGCACAGTGATAAGTGGGATAGATTGAAAATAGATCTAGCAACTCAAAGCTAGGCATCCATGAGGCACTGTGGGCTATCAGCAGCAGCAGAATTATATTCCACCACAATCTGTAACGTCATGGCATGGCATATCCCTCACTCCTCCATCATCATCAAGCCAGATGACCAAACCTGGTTCAATGACAAATGTAGAAGCCATGCAGGAGCAGCACCAGGCGTACCTGAAAATGTGGTGCTAACCTAGTGAAGCTGCAACACCGGACTACATGCATGCTAAACAGCAAAAGTAGCATGTTATAGACAGGACTAATCAATCGCACAATCAAAGGATCAGGTCAAAGCTCTGCAGTTCTGCCACATCCAATCATAAATGGTGGTGGACAATTCAGCAACGATTGAGAGGAGGAGGTTCCATGATCATCCCCATCCTCAATGATGGCGGAGCCCAGCATGAGTGCAAAAGATAAGGCTCAAGCATTTGGAACCAGAAATGCCGAGTGGATGATCCATCTCGGCCTCCTCCCAAGATCCCCACCATCACAGATGCCAGTTTTCAGCCAATTTTATTTACTCCAAGTGATAGCAAGAAATGGCTGAGTGCACTGGACACAGCAAAGGTTATGGGCCCCTACAATATCCCAGCTGTAGTGCTGAAGACGTGTGCTCTGTGCTTCAGAACTACCTGCGCCTCTAGCCAAGCTGTTCCAGTACAGCCACAACACTGGCATTTACCCGATAGTGTGGAAAATGTCGCAGGTATATCCTGTCCACAAAAAGTAGGACAAGTCCAACCCGGCCAATTGTCGCCCCATCAGCCTAATCACAATGATCAGCAAAGTGATGGAAGGAGTCGTCAACAGTGCTATCAAGCAGCACTTATTCACCAATAACCTCCTCACCGATTTGCAGTTTGGGTTTCGCCAGAACCACTTGGCTCCAGACTGCATTACAGCCTTGGTCAAACATGGACACAAGAGCTGAATTCCAAAGGTGAGGTGACAGTGACTGCCCTTGACAACAAGGCAGCCTTGATTGAATGTGCATCAAGGAGCCCTAGAAACATAGAAACATAGAAGATAGGAGCAGGAGTAGGCCATTCGGCCCCTCGAGCCTGCTCCGCCATTCGATGAGATCATGGCTGATCATCCAAACTCAGTACCCAATCTAACTCCTTCTTGAATATATTTAAAGACTTGGCCTCAACCGCCGTCTGTGGTAGAGAACTCCACAGGTTCACCACTCTCTGGGTGAAGAAATTCTTCCTCATCTCTGTCCTAAATGGCTTACCCCTTATCCTTAGACTATGACCCCTGGTTCTGGACTCTCCGACCATCAGGAAAATTCTACCTGCATCTAGTTTGTCCAGACCTGTCAGAATTTTATAAGTTTCGATGAGATCCCCTCTCATTCTTCTAAACTCCAGCGAGTATAAGCCCAATTGACCCAATCTCTCCTCATACGTCATTCCTGCCATCCCAGGGATCAGCCTTGTGAATCTTCGCTGAACTCCTTCCATATCAAGAACATCCTTCCTCAGATAGTAAAACTAAAGTCAATGGGGAGCGGGGGAAAACTCTCCAGTGGCTGGTGTCATACCTGGCACAAAGGAAGATGGTTATTGTTGTTGGAGGCCAATCATCACAACCCCAAGACATCACTGCAAGAGTTCCTCAGGGCAGCGTCCTAGGCCCAATTATCTTCATCAATAATCTCCCTCCATCATAAGGTCAGAAGTGGGGCTTTTCACTGATGATTGCAGTGTTCAGCTTTATTTGCAATTCCTCAGAAAATGAAGTAGTCTGTGCCCGCATGCAGCAAGGCCTGGACAACATCGTGGCTTAAGCTGACAAGAGTCAAGTAGCATTCACGCCACACAAGTGCCAGATAATGATGATCTCCAACAAGAGAAAGACATTCCATCGCCAAATTCCCCACCATCAACACCATTGATCAGAAACTCAATTGTACCAGTCACATAAATGCTGTGGTTACTACAGCAGATCAGAGACTGGGTATTCTGTGGCAAGTTGCTCACCTCCTAACTCCCCAAAGCTTTGGACAGGTTGGGTGATTGGGCAGAAGCATGGCAGATGCAATAGAACGTGGATAAATGTGAGGTTATCCACTTTCGTGGCAAAAACAGGAAGGCAGATTATTGTCTGAATGGCAATAGATTGGGAGAAGGGGAAGTGCAATGAGACCTGGGTGTCCTTGTGCACCAGTCGCTGAAGGTAAGCATGCAGGTGCAGCAGGCAGTTAAGAAGGCAAATGCTATGTTGGCCTTCATAGCGAGAGGGTTTGAGTACAGGAACAAGGATGTCTTGCTGCAGTTGTACAGGGCCTTGGTGAGACCACATCTTGAGTATTGTGTGCAGTTTTGGTCGCCTTATCTGAGGAAGGATATTCTTGCCATGGAGGGAGTTCAGCGAAGATTCACCAGGCTGATACCTGGGATAGCAGGAATGACGTATGAGGAGAGATTGGGACGATTGGGCTTGTACTCGCTGGAGTTTAGAAGAATGAGAGGGGATCTCATTGAAACTTATAAAATTCTGGCAGGACTGGACAGACTAGATGCAGGGAGGATGTTCCCGATGGTCGGGGAGTCCAGAACCAAGGGTCACAGTCTAAGGATAAGGGGTAGGCCTTTTAGGACAGAAATGAGGAGGAATTTCTTCACCCAGAGAGTGGTGAACCTGTGGAATTCTCTACCACAGAAGGCAGTGGAGGCCAATACATTAAATGTATTCAAGAAGGAGTTGGATATATTTCTTAAGGCTAAAGGGATCAAGGTATATGAGGAGAAAGCAGGGACCGGGTACTGAACTTGGATGATCTTCTATGTTTCTATGTTTTCCACTACTTACAAGGCACACGTCAAGAGTGTGCTGGAATATTCTTCTGGATGGGTGCAACTGGAACAACAATCAAGAAACTCAGCACCATCCAAGACCAAGCAGTCCGCTTGATCGGTAGCTCATCCCCCAACTTAAACATTCACTCCCTCCACCACTGGTTTACCATGGCTGCAGTGTGCACTATCTCTAGGAAACACTGTAGCCAACGATTCTTCGGCAGCACCTCCCAAACCCGCAACTTTCACCACCCAGAAGGACAAGGGCAAGAGGTGCATGGGAACACCATCACCTCCGAGTTCCCCTCCAAGTTACACACCATCCTGACTTGGATATATATTGCCGTTCCTTCATTGTTGCTGGGTCAAAATCCTGCAACTCCGTACCTAACAGAGCACTGTGGGGGCACCTTCACTACATGGACTGCAGCAGTTCAAGAAGAAGGCCCACAACCACCTTCTGAAGGACAACTAGGGATGGGTAATAAATGCTGGCCTTGTCAGCGATGCCCATACCCAAGAATTAATATATTTTAAAAATATTTTGGGCCACATATCTACACATGTCAATGCCTGCAGAATTTGCAGAAGAGCATAACAAGTGATAGATTGGTTTTATCAGTGAAACAATGGGTGGAAGGCAGATGACTGCAGATTGTACAGTGGAGAGATGAGTAGTGCATGCCTAACATGACTCTAAATAGCAGCAGCTTTAGACCAAAGTTGGAAGAAAGCAATGAGTTAATGATGAAAAAGATACTATAATCACTAATTTTTCAATTTCAAATTAAAACAGACTGAACCACAGCATTGTATGTTTATAAGAACATAAGAAATAGGAGCTGGAGTAGGCCAATCGGCCCCTCGAGCCTGCCCCACCATTCAATAAGATCATGGCTGATCTGATCATCGACCTCAACTTCACTTTCCCGCCCACTCCCCACAATCCTTGACTCCCCTGCAGCTCAAATATATGTCTATCTCTGCCTTGAATATATTCAATGACTCCGCCTCCACGGCTCTCTGGGGTAAAGAATTCCAAAGATTCGTGACCCTCTGAGAGAAGAAATTCCTCCTCATCTCCGTTTTAAATGGGCGACCCCTTATCCTGAAACTATGCCCCCTGGTTCTAGATTCCCCCACGAGGGGAAACATCCTCCTTGCATCTATCCTGTCAAGCCCCCTCAGAATCTTATATGTTTCAATAAGATCACCTCTCATTCTTCTAAACTCCAATGAGTATATCCCAACCTGCTCAACCTTTCTTCATAAGACAACCCCTTCATCTCAGGAATTAACCTTGTGAACCTTCTCTGAACTGCCTCCAATGCAAGTATATCCTTCCTTAAATAAGGAGACCAAAACTGCATGCAGTACTCCAGGTGTGGTCTCACCACCGCCCTGTACAGTTGTAGCAAGACTTTCCTACTTTTATACTCCATACCCCTTGCAATAAGGGCCAACATTCCTTTTGCCTTCCTAATTACTTGCTGTACCTGCATGCTAACTTTTTGGGGTAGATTTTCCCGAATCTGTCGGGAAGAAGGCGGGACTTCCCCTTTCGGGTTTTTGACCCGCCTACTTCGACGTCCGGCCAATCTGCGCGATTTTCCCTTGATTGACCTTGTTGAGCCCGCCCAGCGGGCTCAGCAGGCCAATTAAGGGCCACCCGGCAACAGGTGACGTCACAGATTGAAATTTCATCTGTCAAGAGTTTCACAGAATCACAGAAACCCCACAGTGCAGATAGAGGCCATTTCAGCCCATCGAGCCTGCACCGACACATATCCCACCCGATCCCCATAACCCCTACACCAACACATATCCCACCCTATCCCTGTAACCCCACGTATTTAATCCCCCTAACACTAAGGGTCAATTTATCATAGCCAATCAACCTAACCCGCACATCTTTGGACTGTGGGAGGAAACCGGAGCACCCGGAGAAAACCCACGCAAACACGGGGAGAATGTGCAAACTCCACACAGACAGTCGCCCGAGGCCGGATTCGAACCCGGGTCTCTGGCGCTGTGAGACAACAGTGCTAACCACTATGCCACCGTGCTGTGAAACACTGACACTCTGAGATCTAACATGAGTCCTTCTGCACAGACTCAGTTAGAACTCACACCGGCACTAAAAGCTGAAGGCTGTCACTTTTGACAGATCGCAGCCATTCAGCTTTCAGTTCCGGCTGAGTGATGCGCTCCCGACGGCTACAGGAAGAAAGGCTGTTAAGGTAAGTACAGGTAAGTAAAAGTTCTTTACACACTTTAGACACACCAAACACACTTACCTTTACACTCATGCACTCACCTGAACACCGACATCGCGACCCCTCCAACTCCTTCAACCCGACGGCCCGCCTGCTCTAACCTGGCGTGGTTTGGAGCCGTTGGGAAACCCACACAAAACCCCTCAAAACAGGGATTAGGCTAAAAACTGCCTGTTAACTGTTAACAGGCAGTTAATTGGTACTAATCCCTTCCCGCCTGGTTTCGGTGGGTCCCAGTGCGGGGCGGGTACCCGCTGCCCCTGAAACTTACGTGGGGTGGGGTTTTGGGCGGGATGGTGTCGGGACCCCCAAATTCGGGATTTTCCCCCCCCACATGCCTGAAACCCCGCCTGATGGCTCCACGAAAATCTAGCCCTTTGTGTTTCATGTACGAAGACCCCCAGATCCCTCTGTACCATAGCATTTTGTAGTCTCTCTCCATTTAAATAATAATTTGCTTTTTTATTTTTCCTACCAAAGTGGATAACCTCACATTTTCCCACATTATACTCCATTTGCCAAATTTTTGCCCACTCACTTAACCTATCTGACTCTTTGGGTCCTCCTCACAACTTGCTTTTCCACCTATCTTTGTATCATCAGCAAATTTGGCTACAGTACACACAGTCCCTATTGTTATTATTGACCCTATGTCAATTTGCTCGTGGCTCAGGTAGTAATCCAGAGATTATTACCTTTGTGGTTCTGCTTTTTAATTTGGCCGCTAGCTGCTCATACTCCCTCAGCAGAACCTCTTTCTTAGTCCTACCTGTGCCGTTGGAATGAAATTGTAAGAATCACAAATTCTGTTTTTAACCTACTTCAGTGTAAATTAGATTTTGAATGCAAACCTGTCCTGTGGCTTCACACGCATTTATAATTGAGAAACACAAAAGTTTATGAAGCAGAAATAGATGGTACAGGATACTCTTCAAGCTGTATAGAACCTATCCAAAACAAGATCCCACACATAGCAATGAATGAATAACCAAAATCGCCAACAGTCTGGCAAGCTTTTAAATGATAGTCAATTTCAAATTCACAGGGGTGGAGGTCTGCAGTGTAACATCATCGTGAAACGATTTCAGTAAAGTTGATGTTTTAGGGTAAATTCACCAATCCTGTTTTCGCATTAGGGAATTGTGCTCAAAGGCAGCATGGGTTGGGAAATCAGAACTAAAGTGCTGTAGTTCTATCTCGGACACACACTTCCTTCAAGCATGGCTTTCCACTGGGAAAATGGAATCACTGGAACAGGAGTAAGCCATTCAGCCCCTCAAATCTATTTGATCATGGCTCCACTCCATTTACCCGCCTTAACTCCATATCCCTCAATACCCTTACCTAAAAAAAAACTATTGAATAATTTAACTATTGGTCTACAACTAGATGTGGCAGGACTGCAGAGCTTTGATCTGATCCATTGATTGTGGGATCGCTTAGCCCTGTCTATAGTATGCTGCTTCCGCGGTTTAGCATGCATGTAGTCCTATGTTGCAGCTTCCCCAGGTTGGCACCTCATTTTTGGTACACCTGGTGCTGCTTCTGGCATGCTCTTCTACACTACTTATTGAACCAGGGTTGTTCCCCCGGCTTGATGGTAATGGTAGAGTGAGGGATATGCCGGGCCATGAGGTTACGGATTGTGGTGGAATTCTGCTGCTGTCTGCTGATGGCCCACAGCACCTCATGGATGCCCAGTTTTGAGCTGCTAGATCTGTTCTGAATCTATCCCATCTTAGCACAGTGGTAGTGCCACACAACACGATGGAGGGTGTCCTCAGTATGAAGATGGGAATTTATCTCCACAAGGACTGAGCAGTGGTCACTGCTACCAATACTGTCATGGACAGATGCATCTGTGATAGATAGATTGGTGAGGATGAGGTCAAGTAGGTTATTCCCTTGTGTTGGTTCTCTCACCACCTGCCACAGGCCCAGTCTGCCAGTTATGTCCTTCAGGACTTGGCCAGTTCAGTCAGTAGTGGTGCTACCAAGCCACACTTGGTGATGAACATTGAAGTCGTCCACCCAGAGTACATTGTGTCCCCTTGCTACCCTCAGTACTTCTTCCAAGTGGTGTTCAACATGGAGGAATACTGATTCATCAGCTGAGGGAGGGCAGTAGCTGGTAATCAGCAGGAGGTTTCCTTGCCCATGCTTGACCTGAAGCCATGAGACTTCATGGGGTCCGGAGTCAATGTTGAGGACTACCATGGCCACTCCCTCCCAACAGTATACCACTGTGCCAGCACCTCTATTGGGTGTGTCCTGCGGTGGGACAGGACATATCCAGGGATGGTGAGAGAGGAGTCTGGGACATTGGCTGAAAGGTATGATTATGTCAGGCTGTTGCTTGACTAGTCTGTGGGACAGCTCTCCTAATTTTGGCACAAGTCCCCAGATGTTAGTGAGGAGGACATTGCAGGGTCGACTGGGTTGGGTGTGCCTAGGTCAATGCTGGGTGGTCCGTCCGGTTTTAATCTTTTTATTTTTTTTGTAGCTGTTTTGGTACAACTGAGTGACTTGCTAGGCCATTTCAAAGGGCAGTTAAGAGTCAACCACATTGCTGTGGGTCTGGAGTCACATATAGGCCAGACCAGGTAAGCACGACAGACTTCCTTCCCTAAAAGGACATTAGTGAGCCAGGCAGGTTTAACGATAATCCAGTAGTTTCATGGTCACCATTATTGATACTAGCTTTTTATTCCAGATTAATTTACTTTAAATTCCCCAGCTTCCATGGTGGACTTTGAACTCACTTCTCCAGATCATTAGTCCAGTAACATAACCACTATGCTACTGTACTTGTAGCATTGGTGGACAATTAAACAACTAACGGGAGGAGGAGGCTCCATAAACATCCCCATCCTCAACGATGGCAGAGCCCAGCACACAAGTACAAAAAGACAAGGCTGAAGCGTTTGCAACCGTCTTCAGCCAGAAGTGCCGAGTGGATGATCCATCTCGGCCTCCTCCTGTGGTCCCCACCATCACAGAAGCCAGTCTTCAGCCAATTCAATTCACTCCACGTGAGCGCACTGAATACAGCAAAGGCTATGGATCCCAACAACATCCCAGCTGTCGTGCTGAAGACTTCCAGAGCTAGCCGCACCTCTAGCCAAGCTATTCCAGTACAGCTACAACACTGGCAGCTACCCGACAATGTGGAAAACTACCCAGGTATGTCCTGTCCACAAAAACAGGACAAAACCAATCCAGCCAATTACTGCCCCATCAGTCTACTCTCAAACATCAACAAAGTGATGGAAGGAGTCATCGACAGTGCTATCGAGCGTCGCTTACTCACCAATAACCTGCTCACTGATGCCCAGTTTGGTTTCCGCCAAAGGAGCTGAATTCCAGAGGTGAGGTGAGAGTGACTGCCCTTGAAATCAAGGCAGCATTTCACCGAGTGTGGCATCGAGGAGCCCTAGTAAAATTGAAGTCAATGGGAATCAGGGGGGAAACTCTCCACTGGCTGGAGTCATACCTAGCACAAAGGAAGATGGTTGTGGTTGTTGGAGACTAATCATCTCAGCCCCAGGACATCGCTGCAGGTGTTCCTCAGGGCAGTGTCCTAGGCCCATCTTCAGTGAGATGTGGAATTCCCCAAGTGGGGCAATATGCAGATTAATAGTATTTTCCCTTTGCCCATGAGTGACTAAGCACATAGTTGAACAGTCTCGCCTGGCACCACCAGATGTTGCATTTAACTATTATTTGATAATATATATATATATAATAATAATGGCCCTGAATTTCCGATCGGACGTTTCCTGCGGGCGGATGCCTCCGTTCGGAAACAAATCTACGAACTTACCTGCTGGTTCCGTAGATCTCAAGTCTTGCGATCCTGGGCCTCTCCTCTTCGAAATGCGTAGAGGCCCAGGTATCCCAGGGGCGCATGCGGTTCGCAAGCGCCCCTGGGATCACGTGGGCCAGGCGAACCAATGAAAGAAGGGAATCCCCCTTCATACTTTTGACAGTTCCGTACGGACAGAACTATCAAAAGTATGAATGGGGATCACATTTAATAAAACATTAAAAAAAGTTGTTTTTAACATTACATAATTAAAATTAATTAAAATGCCATTTAATTAAATATTTCAAACAAAAATTAAATTTTTTGAAAAATAAAATTAAATGTTTTTACAGGGCTAAAAATAACCTTTTAGAAGACTATTTTAAATTTATAAATGAGTTATCAAATTTCATTTTTCTATTTTTGAAACTCTTAAGCTGGTACCAGGCGTAAGAATTTGACAGTCATTCAGCGGGCGGAAGTTTTGCAAAAAGCGGAACTCTCCACCCGCAGAGGCACTTTTCTTGGGCATGCGGATGATCTGTCAGGATTTCTTGATAGATCGCAAGTGCCCCGTTCCAGTACACGCACTTCACATGCCTGAAACCGACACTTGCATGGCTCCTATGGGCGCGTACGCACCTCGTACACACCCGTGGGGGTCGGGAAATCCGGCCCATTGAGGTAGTCAGATGCTGAAGGCTTTAACTTGTCCATTTGCTCTTAGTCTGGGCATTGCTAAATGAGGCAGCTAGTTACAGGAAACATGGCAACTACAGCTATTATTACAAACCTAATTAAGATTTTTATATTAGGAAATATAAAGATATCATTACAGTTATAGAAACATAGAAACATAGAAGATAGGAGCAGGAGTAGGCCATTCGGCCCCTCGAGCCTGCTCCGCCATTCAACGAGATCATGGCTGATCATCCAAACCCTAGCACCCGGTCCCTACACCGACAGCCATCCCACCCAAGCCCTATCCCCGTAACCCCGTAACCCCACGTATTTAATCCCCCTTAACACTAAGGGTCAATTTTTATCATGGCCAATCAACCTAACCCGCACATCTTTGGACCAATAAATGGAAATTTATTGATTACTTTCGTGTAGTATTAAATGCTCAAAAATTAGCAACCCACCCTTAAGTCTATGCAGGTTTCTTTGTCCCTAAGACTAGTAAATAATACATTCTCGAAAATAAAAAAGTTGAAAAGTCCATTCAATCCACCGAGCTTGCTCTGTCCTTAGGTTCATGACAAGGAATTGCTCAATCTATTTTTATTTTCCTGCATGTGTCAGAAGCCTCTATCGCTTTACTCCCTGAGCGCATCCATTCACTTTTTTGAATACTTCAACTGAATCCATATTTACTGTGTTACATTGCAGTTGATTACAAGAGTTAACAGGCTCAAAGGAGTTAGAATGCTTAATTTTTTTCAGAAAGTGGGGGAAATAGTTGTCTTTTGTCAGAATTAACAAACCATTAACAAAATTGTGGGAACAATTGTCTTTGAAATTTTTATTTTCTTAAGTTGTATAATTTATTTTCTAGTAAAGTAATTGTAATATGAAACCTCCATAAGTGTTTTATATAATCAATGATGGTAACATTAGGACACTGTGGCACAGTTACAGTTTGGAAGAAATTTTAGTTTTCTTAAAAATCTAAAATCTGATAGACTTTAAATTCTCATTTGCTTTTATCCTACCTGCTAACTGTCTGCTCTTTGCTTTTAACTTCACTTCATCTGGAGTAAGCTTCCAACACTTGTGTATATGATGCATGATGTGAAGATTAAAGAATTGACCGTTTTCAAACTGTCAATAATTTTGTGACAAGAACAACTTGATTAGTTGGGATATTTGCACTCTGAATAGTTTCTGTATATTCATATAATCGAGGTGATCAGCTGCCTGTTATAGAAAGCACCTGATTTTCCTTTCCATTAAAATCAATCGAAATGACAATCAGGCGGTTTCTATAGCAGCCGGCTGATCCACGACGGCAGTTTTACACCCAGGCAGCATGATGTACCCCACTGTTTTTACAATATGAAAGGTAATATTGGGTCACAGTGAACTCTAAAATCGGCTATATAAACATTTTGTATTTGTGTCTTGATCATAGAAACATAGAAGATAGGAGCAGGAGTAGGCCATTCAGCCCCTCGAGCCTGCTCCGCCATCCAATGAGATCATGGCTGATCATCCAAACTCAGTACCCTGTCCCTGCCTTCTCCCCATATCCCTTGATCCTTTTAGCCTTAAGAAATATATCCAACTCCTTCTTGAATATATTTAATGAATTGGCCTCAACTGCCTTCTGTGGTAGAGAATTCCACAGGTTCACCACTCTCTGGGTGAAGAAATTCCTCCTCATCTCTGTTCTAAATGGCTTACCCCTTATCTTTAGGCTGTGACCCCTGGTTCTGGACTCCCCCACCATCAGGAACATCCTTCCTACATCTAGTCTGTCTAGTCCTGTTAGAATTTTATACGTTTCAATGAGATCCCCTCTCATTCTTCTAAACTCCAGCGAGTATAAGCACAATCGACCCAATCTCTCCTCATACATCATTCCTGTCATCCCAGGTATCAATCTGGTGAATCTTCGCTGCACTCCCTCCATGGCAAGAACATCCTTCCTCAGATAAGGTGACCAAAACTGCACACAATACTCAAGGTGTGGTCTCACCAAGGCCCTGTATAACTGCAGCAAGACATCCTTGATCCTGTACTCAAATCCTCTCACTAAGAAGGCCAACATACCATTTGCCTTCTTAACCGCCTGTTGCACCTGCGATTGGTGCACAAGGGCACCCAGGTCCTGTACAACTGCAGCAAGACATCCTTGATCCTGTACTCAAATCCTCTCACTAAGAAGGCCAACATACCATTTGCCTTCATAACCGCCTGCTGCACCTGCATGCTTACCTTCAGCGACTGGTACACAAGGACACCCAGGACTCGTTGCACTTCCCCTTCTCCCAATCTATTGCCATTCAGAGAATAATCTGCCTTCCTGTTTTTGCCACCAAAGTGGATAACCTCGCATTTATCCACATTATACTGCATCTGCCATACATCTGCCCAATCACCCAACCTGTCTAAATCATACTGGAGTTTCTCGGCACCCTCCTGACAGCACACACACCCACCCAGCTTTGTGTCGACTGCAAACTTGGAGATATTACATCTAGTTCCCTCGTCTAGATCATTAATATATATTGTGAATAGCTGGGGTCCTAGCACCGATCCCTGCGGTACCCCACTAGTCGCTGCCTGCCACTCGGAAAAAGAGCCGTTTATTCCAACTCTTTGCTTCCTGTCTGCCAGCCAGTTCTCTATCCAAGTCAGTACCTTGCCCCCAATCCCATGTGCTTTAACTTTACACGCTAATCTCTCATGCGGGACCTTATCGAAAGCCTTCTGAAAGTCCAAATACACCACATCCACTGGTTCTCCCTTATCTACTCTACCAGTTACATCCCCAAAAAATTCCAATAGATTAGTCAAGCACGATTTACCTTTTGTAAATCCAGGTTGACTTTGTCCGACCCTGTCACTGTTTTCCAAGTGCTCTGCTATTACATCTTTTATAATGAACTCTAGCATTTTCCCCACTACCGATGTCAGGCTTACCGGTCTATAATTCCCCGTTTTCTCTCTACCACCTTTTTTGAATAGTGGGGTAACATTAGCTACCCTCCAATCCATTGAAACAGTTCCAAAATCTATAGAATTTTGAAAGATGACCAGCAATGCATCTACTATTTCTAGGGCCACTTCCTTAAATACCCTAGGATGTAGATTATCAGGCCTTGGGGATTTATCGGTCTTCAATCCCGTCAATTTCCTTAACACCATTTCCCTACAAATACTGATTTCATTCAATTCCTCCCTCTCATTAGACCCTATGTTCCCCGACATCTCTGGGAGGTTATTTGTGTCCTCCTTTGTGAAGACAGAACCAAAGTATGTATTTTTATTAGTATTTTTATCATTGCTATGCCATATTTATTACAATGTTGGGAGGACTCGTAAAAATCAACATTTCATTGTGCAGTACACACGTATATGACAAATAAAATTGAATTAATTAATTAATTAATTGATTAATTGGTCTGCCATTTATTTGTTCCCCATTATAAATTCCCCTGATTCTGACTGCAAGGGACCTACACTTGACTTCACCAATCTTTTTCTCTTCACATATCTATAGAAGCTTTTACAGTCAGTTTTTATGTTCCCTGAAAGCTTACTCTCATAATCTATTTTCCCCCTCTTAATTAATCCCTTTGTCCTCCTTTGCTGAATCCTAAACTGCTCCCAATCCTCAGGTTTGCTGCTTTTACTGGCCAATTTATATGTCCTCTCCTTGGATCTTATGCTATCCCTAATTTCCCTTGTTAGCCACAGTTGAGTCACCTTTTTTGTTTTATTTTTATGCCAAGCAGGGATGAACAAATTCTGTAGTTCATCCATGCGATCTTGAAATGTTTGCTATTGCCTATGCACCGTCAACCCTTTAAGTAATGTTCCCCAATCCATCCTACCCAACTCGCGCCTCATACCATCGTAGTTGCCTTTATTTAAATTCAGGACCCTAGTCTCTGAGTCAAATACTTCACTCTCCATCTTAATGAAGAATTCTATCATATTACGTTTGCCCTGCCCCAAGGGGCCTCGCACAACAAGATTGCTAATTAATCTTTTCTCATTACATAATACCCAGTCTAAGATGGCCTGATCTCTAGTTGGTTCCTCCACATATTGGTCCAGGAAACCATCCCGTATACACTCCAGGAATTCCTCCTCCACAGTATTGTTACTAATTTGGTTAGCCCAATCTATATGTAGATTATATTATATCAGAGCTTCAAATATCAATAGTTACTGGGGGTGCTATGCCCAGACCCATCCTAGAAAATAAATCTCATGCTTTCAGCACCCACATGCTCCTTTCAAAATGTCTAAATCCCCTGCTGCTGGCCAGTCACTTCTAACACAGCCAGGAACAGCCATCAATTTGCTCATAAGATCAATCACATTTTTTTTAAATTTGTTTTTTTTCCCCTCCTTCTCCCAGAGAATGCACCAAACACAGTTCTAGTCAACAGAGCGAGCATAAGGATATTAGAAAAGTCAAGAAAAGTCGACTTGTTTCATTGAATCGCATCCCTCCAGTAACCAAACTCTCCCATTTTAGCATTTAAGTGAGTGGATCTATAAGCTGTTCCTAACCTTTGCCTGTGGTGATACTTCAATATCTCCCCCTTCATTAAGTTCACTAGCACCATGTCTAAACTGAAGAAAAATACTCATTTTTCAGTTTGACTCTGCACTGTGAAATGCAGCACAAATTCATCATTAATGATCTTAACAAAGCCTGAATGGAAAAAAATATAGGCTTTTTAACTTACCTTTTGCTAATGTTTGTTAATCCGTTTTTGATGAGGTGGAAATAGTTAGAGCAGAACTCAGCATGGCTGAATACTGCATCAGTAGTTTCTACCTGTGTTACTTCACTTTTTTATTCATACCTATTTCTCCACTATAATTAACCAAGAGAATAATTTCCCCCAAGTGTGAAATAATGACTCTCTAAATAACAATTAGCTCATGTTTTAACTTAAATATAACATGTTTGCTTCTTTTTCTCTGGATCAGGCAGGGTACTTCTCCACATCGACCCTGCAGATTCCCTTTATAATTTCAAAAACCTTCACCTTAGTCTTTTGCTGCAGGATCAGATTTACTTCCCCTTGCTGCTCTTCATGTATCGCAGGCTTAAAAGCTGGTATCACCCTCACCATTCTTATTGAACTCATTCCAATGTTTTTACCTTTACTCATAAAAATAATAATTAAACGGGCTGCAATACTCCAAGAGAAGAATTTCAACCCTTTTATAAATAAACATTTATATTTTTATAAACATTTTAATAAACATTGACTTTTTTTCTTAATCGTATTATTTTCTAGACTGCTGTCTGTGCCACTCTAATTTGCAGCCAAGAGGATTGCAGATCTGCCCCCTCCCCATAATGGCACAGTTAAGGTCAGGAACTCACGATGTAGATGATGGTCTCTGTGAACTTTCTTTATACCACTGTGTGGCACAGTCTGTGAGACCTGTAATAGCCTGTGTCATTGCCCTGCATACCAGTACTTTTAGCCCAGACAGGTAGTGTTAAGTATGTGTATTGTATTCAACAATTAACACAAAGACTTAAACGTATAACTCAAACAGGTCTTTACTGGTTGGAGGTAGGGACTATACATAGGTCTTTACTTCATGCCCACAGGCGGGAACTGAGGGGAGATCAGTACCCACAGTACTATTTATACCCCTATGGCCAGGAGTGGTACTGCGTATCACTACGCCCAACAAGTAGTGCAGTCCTGTCCATAGGTTCAAAGTAGCACACATATTACATACACAACATTCCTCCCTTCCTAGCTTTACAGTCATCTCCCCATTTAACATAACGTAATAACATATATACATATATAACTTCAGGTTTACATAACAGAATAACATAGATACATAGATAACTTCATGTCAAAACAGATCACAGATTCAGTCTCTGCGGAAAACAGTTCACAGATTCAATCTCTGTGGTGGAGTCGGTTCACGTTGCTGGAGTGACTCATTCAATAGTCCTTCCATGGATTTAACAGTTTGAACTTCCGAACTGAATTGGCTCCGTTCGGAGGGACCACGTGTGTGATCTGGTAGAGGTAATAATGGTTCAGATGGGTCATCTTCTGTTTCGACTTTTCCTTTTCTGCTTCTTGGAGACTCTCTGGGCTCCACTGTCAGCTGCCAGCTGCATGCGCAGTTCCTCCTTCTCTCCCTCCTTTTTCCGTAGTAGAGCCACCTTCTCCCGATGTTCCGTAGACTTTCGGTGCTCCTCCATGATTTCTGTATGGTGGGAGTCGAAGTTACAAGTTGGGCAGGACAGGACATAGTAATATTCGGTGTCGTCCTGATCTAGGCCAGCGAGAGGGTCTTCTATTTCCTCCATACCCAGCTGGGCGTTAGCCAGCTTTTGTTCCAAGTCCAGGCATCTTTCCTGAAGAGACTTCTTCATGCGTACCTCTTCATCCAGCTTTTTCTGGGCTTTCAGCAAGTCGTTTACTAATGACCTCATTTGAGATTTTACTACTTCAACTTCTTTTGGAGATTGATTGATCGGACTATTCAATCCCTCTACCGGAGCAGCTGTTTCAGCGGTCTGTTGTTCTACGTTGACGTGAGTCAGCGTACTTTTGGCATCCAAGGGCTGCTCTGTTGCAGTCATCTCAGTCTGTGTTGCCACCTCAGCTCTTCCAATAACCTTTGAGAGCTCTGAACCCCTTTCGTTTGAATATTGAAGTTCGTGTTCAAGTTTTTCCCATTTCAGAGTCCTGTCCTTCAGCATATGCAGGAGTTGGCTGACCGTTAACTCCTCTGACATCAGACGTTTTGTGTGCTCCTGCTCCATTTTCTCCATCAGCTGCTTCTGTTGTCTTTCCAGATTCTCCAACTCTATATCAAAGAACTCTTTCGTTGCATTCAACTCTTGCTCACAACGGCGAAGCATTTGTTCTAATTGCTGTTGTAGTTTGAAATGGAGTTGAGTTCGAGCCCGGTGTCCCTCAGAAATGGGCACATCAGTAGACTTGCCAGACTCAGAATCCACAGTTAAACTATGTTGTTGTTGCTCAGTGGAATTCTGTGCTGAAACTTTGTCTTTTGCACCTGAGTTGGGCTTACCATCATCCGTTCCAGAGTCTGGGCCGACTATCTTCACCGAGTTCTCACTCGTTATTGTTTGTAGGAAATGCCAGTCCATATTCATTTTCCTAATCCACTCCCGTCCTAGTAGTGGAGAACCTCCTTCAGATATCACATATAAGTCCATTATTTGACTGTCTTCGCCCTTGTGGACCACTGCAACCTCTATTTTCCCGATGGGGTACACTCTTTGCCCCGTGTATGTTTTCAATATAATCCCCGTATCCTGTAGGGGAATATGTTGGAATAACTTTCCGTAATCTTTCTTATTTATGACCGTCAATGCCGATCCAGTGTCCAATTCCAGTTTTACTTGGACTCCTTCTATCTGAAGAGTGACCCAAATTGTCTGGAGGTCTGCACCCTTACCAGCGTTGAGTACTCTTAAGCTAGCCAGTTCATTACAGCTTAAGCTAGCCAGTTCATTACTGCTAGCGTCTGAATCGGACTCCTGTTCGGTCACCTTGTGTACCTTTGCGTATTTTCCTTGCGGTGACTTCTTGTTGCTGGTCTTCTTCCCTGACCTGCATACTCTAGCTATTTGTCCAAGCCTACCACAAGTTCTACATTCTTGGTTTTTAAACCAACACTGGTTCTGATCATGCGTTGTCTTTCCACAATGATAACATTTGCCAGAACTCACACCCAATTTGTGTGCACTGAGCTCCGGTGACCGTAGCTGCATTACTGCCGTGCCTCTCGCTGCGGCTTCGTGTGCTGCTGCCATAGTGACCGCCTTCTCAAGCGTCAGCTCATTCTCCTCGAGCAGTCGCTTTTGTGTATCCTGTTTAAATAAACCACACACAAATTTGTCTCGAAGTGCCTCTGTCAGTCCCGTTCCAAACTGGCAATATTTCGCTAATTTACGCAATTCCAGCAAATAATCAGCATTGCTTTCATGCTGTAGCTGCCTTCTGTCGTAAAATTTAAATCGTTCCGCTAGCATCAGCGGCGTGGGGTTTAGATGATCTTTCAGGACAGTAACAATCTCACCGAACGTCTTATCCGCCGGTTCATCTGGTGATAACAGGTGTTTCAATTGCCCGTATGTCTTCGCACCCATTAAATTTAATAATGTTAGAGCTTTATCTTGGTCATGAATTTTATTGGCCTTACAATAATTTTTTACTCTTTCAACATATATGGCCCAATCTTCGAGGTCACTATCAAAGGTGCTAATATTCCCGTGTTTAGGCATTGTAGATTTGCAATTTCTCAGATTTTATTTTGTTTACTTGTTATCAAAGATGGCGGCTTCCCGCTCTTGCCGTCGTCCTCCGCCCACAAAATGGCGGTTTTCCCGCGCTTGGCGGTCTTCACCCGTCCCCCGACGCCGTCTCCCTTCAGCCCCCGAGTGCGGCCCTTATCTTTGGTTCCGATCGCTGGCCCGCGCTGCGCCTCGCACTTGAAGCGGCTCCCGGCCTCTGGCTCACCCGCTCGCGCGGCTCTGGCTTACCCGCTCGCGCGTTTCACCGCGGCTCTTATCAGGGATTGCGATCGCCCTTATCTTCTCCAACTTCCCCAGCCCTGTCTTTGCAGCCAACACTGCACGGCTTACCCCACCACCTAGGTTGAACAAGGAAACTGCAGAAAGACTTCTGTCAGTCGCTGGAAGCTGTCAGGATGTTTGCTGCACTCCAGTGCTCAGTCGCTGATGGAGGCTTCAGAGTCCTAAAGCCTGTCGCTTCTAGTGGGGTGGTGATGTTTGAAACCTCTCTTCAACTGCCGCAGGGTAAGAACCTGACTCGTCGCCAGTGTTAAGTATGTGTATTGTATTCAACAATTAACACAAAGACTTAAACGTATAACTCAAACAGGTCTTTACTGGTTGGAGGTAGGGACTATACATAGGTCTTTACTTCATGCTCACAGGCGGGAACTGAGGGGAGATCAGTACCCACAGTACTATTTATACCCCTATGGCCAGGAGTGGTACTGCGTATCACTACGCCCAACAAGTAGTGCAGTCCTGTCCATAGGTTCAAAGTAGCACACATATTACATACACAACAGGTAGCACTTTACCAGACTTCACTTTCAAGACCCCTTTACATTTCGACTCAGTTTTTTCAAGAAAGAATAACTTGAAATTACATTCAAATAGGGAAATTTGAAAACATTATATTAGAAGAGAATTTTTTGTTTATAGTGTTTGCCTCTCGCTCACGCAATGTTTCTATTATGTTCAAGACAAAGGCCAAAGCTTAGTGCTTTATAAAATCATTAACTGCAAAGGCGGTAACTTCCTGTTGTAGAAAGGGGTCCTACCTTATTACAAACTCATGACTGTCAATCTCCTTTCCACATCCACTACCGAGAAGAATCCCAGAATTCCCAACAACTGCACAAGTACTGAATCGCTTGTTCTTCATAGGTGAGACTTCCGGGAGAAGTCTGTGCAAATTCTGAGAGATGTTGAGGGTCCGACGCCTGTCCAGCACATAATGAATTATATCCCCTGGCTTCAGGCTGCTTTTCACTACTGATATGTCTCTCTCAGCGTCTAAAA
The DNA here is from genome assembly GCF_052327205.1 of Somniosus microcephalus. Lineage (NCBI taxonomy): Eukaryota > Metazoa > Chordata > Chondrichthyes > Squaliformes > Somniosidae > Somniosus > Somniosus microcephalus. Next base: position 181,258,507 of record NC_140987.1, on the reverse strand, counting down.
ATCGAAGAATATCCTTCCTGCGTTAGAAGAAGTGACACTCAGTAAAAATGATAAATCACTCACAAAACATGCTTTATACTTTTACTGGACTAAGGCAACATGATAAAAAGTCAGTATGTATTAATCAGTATGAGGGAATGGCACCATTGGAAATTCTGTCTTAATTATTCTACATTATAGTATATGCTAAAGTGATCATAATGACATTACAAAATGATGGTCAGGCCACACGTGAAACATTGTGTGCAGTTCTGGGCTCCTCGGTACTAGAGTGAATATAATAGCCTTGGAGAAAATACAACGCAGATTTACTAGGCCAACGTTAAGGGGTCTGAGTCACAAGGAGTGGATAGAGCAACCAGAGCTTTATTGCTTTAAACTGAGAAGACGTGGGGGTGGAATTTGATTAGAGGTTTTCAAAATGATAAAAGGAACAGACAAGGTAAACATAGATACAGTAGGTTATTTTCCTTGGAAGATCAATAGAAGACAAGAGAGAATGATCTTAAAATAAGATGGGAAACATACAGGAGGAGATTAGAAGAAACATGTTCATGTAAAGTGTTACTGGACTGTGTAATGTTTTGTTACAATTGATGGCCGCTACTAAATTGAGTATAACAATTAAAAAGATACTTGATAATTACTTAAAAGAAGAATATAAAATAATGCAATTTACCTGCTTTAGAGAAATCAGGACATGGGATTATTTTAGGAGAAAGCAGGAAAATGGACTTTGTAAATTCAGCCCCCAAGAAGGCCTAAATTAACAAGAGCAAGGAGTGAATAAGCTCCTCCCATGCTAAAATATTTATGCTTCAATGTCTAAACTAAAACTGTGTATGTGTAACTGTCTCAGTAAAAGTAAAACAATACCGAAATTCTAAGTGTGAAACTGAGCCTTTCTGCTCCTTCTGATCGTGGCAGATCCAAAAATATATACAGTATCTAATAGTATAAAATCTCTTATTAAAAATGCACTCATTGTTTATGGCTCCTTCCTTAAAATAAAACACATTTTACTTAACATGCCATTTCCTAGAATGTGAAGGAGTTTTTCCTTGTCACACAGATTTGCACTTGCAGGTTTTTTAGTATTATTTTGAAACAACATTGCCAACATGGTAAGTTCCTTGGAAAACACTTTGCTTTGTACATAAATAGAGCTTGTAAAGATGCAGTAAGTGGTTTTATTAAATTACTGGTCGCATCTGACATACCTGTTTTTAAAAAAAAGTAATACTTTGAATAACAATTACAATCAAAACTTAAAAACTGCATTTAAAAAGTTCATATCACAGATATCGTACCGACGACGTACTTTCTGACATAACATTTGCATAAACAGAGTTTTCAGAGTGAACTGTTACAGCAGGCCTTGAATGAACATAACATAAGAAATAGGAGCAGGAGTAGGCCATTTGGCCATTCGAGCCTGCTCCGCCATTCAATGAGATCATGGCTGATCTTCTACCTCAACTCCACTTTCCTGCACTATCCCCATATCCCTTGATTCCCTTAATATTCAAAAATCTCACTTAGCCTGTCTATATCCCCTTGAAGCCTCCTTGCATCCTCCTCACAACTTACCTTCCCACCCAGCTTTGTATCATCAGTGAACTTGGATATATTACATTTGGTCCCCTCATCCAAATCATTGATGTAGATTGTGAATAGCTGAGGCCCAAGCTAGTTACAGCCTGCCAACCCCGAAAATGACCCGTTTATTCCTCTCAGGGGGCGATTTTGCTGGCGTTCAGGGGTCGGGTTTGGAGGCGGGACTACTGGCCAAATCAAAAAGATTGGCAGCGGGTCCCGAACCCGCTTCCAACACGCCTCCAATCAATCTTCCCGTGAGTCGGGTCCCCGATTTGCGCAGGGACCTGACTCCTAGCAACGGGAAGAGGATTATAGCCACTTAACTGCTTGTTAACAGGCAGTTAAGAGGCTTTTTCCAATTTTGCCAGGTCGACTGCAGACTTCCCGACATTCGGACACCATGCCAGGTAAGTGTGGCGTGTTGTGAGTCTACTGTAATGTTTCTTCACTGATGACAGCTGCAGAAGTGGTGTGAAGGATCCAATGGTACACTGGTGAGTTTCAGAGGTAAGGAAATGCTGGGGAAATCATTTTTAATGTATTAAGACTTTTCTGTAGGTAATAAGGTTTGAAGTGTTTGTGTAGTCCCACCTCATTGGGAGAACCTCTCTCACCAGTGACAGATCGCTTCTGTAACATCACCTGCAGCTACCATCTGTTTTATCCTAAGGAGAGAGTCTCTGGAGCTCCTGGGTGCAAGAGCTCACCTTTGTACAGTGATTGGCAGTGTTTGCAGCACTGCAATGCTGTCAAACACTTAAAATCATCTGTCAAACAAAAATGAGCGTGTTCCCTTTAAGAAAACCGGCAAATGACGCATCATCAACTGACATCATCTGCCACCGGCTGTCTCTTAATTGGCCGGCAAGCCCACAAGGCCAATTGATGCAAAATAGTGTCTGTGCATCGGACGTGGTTGGGGGTGGGATTGGAGCCCGCAAGTCAACTGACCCTCTCCCAACTCGCACCGAAAGGCAAGATCGCGCCCTCTGTTTTCTGTCCGTTAACCAATCCTCAATCCATGCTGGTATATTACTCCCAATCCCATGAGCCCTAATTTTGTTTAATAACCTCTTGTGTGGCACCTTATTGAATACCTTCTGAAAATCCAAATACACCACATCCCCCTTATCTATTCTGTTTGTTACAACCTCAAAAAACTCTAACAGATTTGTCAAACATGATTTGCCTTTCATAAATCCGTGTTGATTCTGCCCAATCCTATTATTATTTTCTAAGTGCCCTGTTACCATGTCCTTAATAATAGATTCTAGCATTTTCCCTACTACTGATGTCAGGCTAACTGGTCTGTAGTTCCCCGTTTTCTCTCTCCCTCCTTTCTTAAATAATGGGGTTACATTTGCTAATTTCCAACCCGCAGGAACCGTTCTAGAATCTATGGAATTTTGGAAAATGACAACCAATGCATCCACTATCTCTATAGCCAACTCTTTCAAAGAATGTAGGCCATCAGGTCAAGGGGATTTATCGGCTTTCAGTCCCATTAATTTCTCCAGTACTACTTTTTTACTAATACAAATTTCTCAGTTCCTCATTCTCACTGGACCCTTGGTTCTCCACTATTTCCGGGAAGTTTTTGCGTCTTCTTCTGTGATGACAGACACAAAGGGCTCAATTTCAATAGCCCTGAGGAGGCGGGTTTGGAGACGGGTCTGTTGGAAAAATCGGGAAAAATGACTTCAGACACCCAACCCACCTCCATCCCGCCCCCACTCGATTTTCCTGAGTGTCTGTTTAGCAGCTCCCAAACTGACCCATCTCCAACCGGTGGGATAGGTAGTTAAGGCAGTTAACTGCCTGCTAACTGCCTTGCTAATCCTATTTTCAAAGTGGTTTCCCATTTTCCTGCTTCTGGCTCCTGTTTCCCTATTAGTCAGAAACAGGCCAGGTTCAAGGAGACGAGTTGCTGGAGGACATGATTTGTATGCATTGGTGGAGCGCTTTAAAAGTGCCCCTGAAACATGGCTGACATTCAAATGCAACAACTTTGCTGTTGTAGGTATAGGATGACATTTTGCACATCTACTGACCTTCTGACTGTTCAAGCTGACACCCATCTGCAGTGTGTCATGAATGGAATTGTTTCAGGCCACTTCAACTGTGCAAGATTGTTACCTCAAATGAAATCTACAGCAAGGGGATGGGAAACATTTATGCCCTCTCATCCTGGTCCTCATAATCGGGGGAGTAGCAGCCACATGGCTCAGCACAGATCTTGCTGGGAAGAGGAGTAGGAGGAGGAAGAGGGGAGCCTTGCATGCCCTGTTGTGAGCATCCCTTCAGTTCATTGCTGGCCGTCAACCAGGGTATGCACACTGCCATGCCACACTACCATAAGCTTACTATTCAACCATAGGTGGCCACCATATGGATCTGTAATTGCAGGCGACACTTGTCCAACGCCATACTTCATCTCTGCTATACCCTGTTATTTCCTATCACTTTTACCACCAGCATTATAGATGCAAGTTGCTCTAAGCCCTCAATACGCTTTTGCCATTTCCTATAACACATAGGCCACACAATCAACTATTTGACATAATTTATCTTTAACACATGACAAAAGGATAATATACCAGCAACAGTGAGAAAAAAAAGAAACATCACCCAAGTGATTCCTCTTGTGACTATAGGTGCTTCATCTTTCTCTTATGCTTGTTTCTACGTGGTGCTTCCCCTGTAGCTTCAGCAGATGTTGAGGCACCTTGCTGACTAGGATGTTGCGCCTGCTTAGACGCCTTTAGCGTGAGTCCTCTGGGTTTGGGAGCCTGGGAGGACTCTTCATCAGAATGCTCTTCCTGAGGCTGTGCAGGGGCTGAAACAGCCATCTCAATTGTCTCTGCAAAGTGGGTCTCTGACCGAGGGCTCCGCAGTGGCATGGTCATGTGAGCGCTTTGAGAGGAGCCCACACTTCCTTCTGTCCTGCCAACAACATCCCTCTCATGGGTCAGCCGCACCTCAGTGCTGGCAAGTGACAGGAGAGCACCTTGCTGCACTTCAGAGGGGCCATGAGACCATATCTGCACTGGCAGTCCTCATCAAAAGGACATCCATGAAGCTCTGGTCTCTCTGCTCAATAGCTGCCCATCGCTCCTCCAGAGATGTAATTTTATTTTGAACAGTCACCATGTTTTCCTGACTCTGGTGACTTATTTCCTCCATGGCCATAGCCATCCTTTCCACGGAGGTTGCCATCCTATCCATGGTGGTGCGTTCATGCGCCATTGCCTCCACCACAGCAGTGATGATGTTACAGATGGACTCCTCCATTCTCTCCACACTTACACTAACCCTGGAGGCAAACCCTTCCAGAGACACCTGCACTTGTTCCTGTATTTCACAAACCGCTCTTTTTCTGGAAGGCCCCAGAGGCACAGCGTCTGCATGCAGCTCAGCAGAGCTAGGAGAGTCCTGCGACCTCCATAGAGGACTCTCCACTGCTGTCGCTGTCTCCACCATCTCCTGATGCTCACTTGTGTGCTCTGATAGACCAGGTGGCAACACTACTTTAACTCGCGATGGCCCCACCGAGGTGTGCGTTGCTGCGCTGGTGTTGGGTGCGCTGAGTCCTGGTGACGCTGCTCCCTCAGAGGCTTCAGGTTCCTCTGAGGAGAAGTCTGTCTCTTCATCCTGGATCGTGGGAGCTCGATGGTCCTGTGGGAGAGTAAAGGCTTGAATTAGACATCTGATATTGATGTAGCAGACACATCCTTTTGAGCAGATGATGCAACGCGATTGTCTATGAACATCATATGCCATTGCTTTCCGAGAGGGATGTGACTCTATTATGTCACCAGCTTCCTCTAGTGTGCCCATCTCTCCATCGCCCACTTCCAGGTCCTCATCACCTCCAACAATCTCGTTTGCAGCCTCCTCAGCACTGGTCAATGTGGCTAGGGTAGGTGTTCCTCCTCCAGTCATTGCTCTCTCCCTTTTATTGTGGGCTATCTTTTCCTGCAAGGAGGGACACAAGCGGTGTTTCAGCCACAGTAATGGAGTGAGGGTCAATAATCCCTACCATAGAAGCTTTGAGTGAGACGAAGATGGGGTAAGGTGCCAAGAGGAAGGTAGCTCCCTGTGCGTTGTTAGTTGTTGTCACTGCATGACAGTGAGAGTGAGTCTAAGGGGTGTGTAGGCAGGATGCTGAAGTGATTCAGTGCAGAGACAAAGATGGATAGTGTGGTGTATGTAACCTGTTCCACCTTAAGAGATGTACTACTTTCTCTTGGCTGCTGTATACTGTAGTACCGGTGGTGACCACACCGGTATATAAGCATTGTGTAGTGATTTACTGGGCAGTTCAGCCCTGACCTCCGAATAGTAAAGACCTGTTAAAGTTATTCTTGTGGTCTGTGTCCAGTGATTTATAATAAGCATAACTGGGACACACAGACTTAACAGTGGCGACGAGTCCGATCTTACCCTGCGGCAGTTTTACATCCAAGGCAGCTTCGTCCTCAGAATGGGCATCGAGAAGAAGCATCCGCCCTCATCATCCTGCTGAGCACCATCGCACGGGAGGCATCGAGAACCCGGGTTAAAAAGAAAAATTCTGACCACGAAGCCCTCCATCAGCGACAGGCAGTGATCATCCCTTCTACCACGGTGGTGGGTAAGCCGATCAGCGACACGAGCAGAAAGTCGGCCGCGTTGACTGTGGAGTGGGGGAGGGGAAACGAAGGAAAAAGGGCGGAGAACTCGACCACGGCCGGTGAAAAGGGCCGAGCTGCAATCGAGGCCGAGAGGCGCAGCGACTGGGGCAGCTTAAGGCACGAGAGCCGCGGAGAACTCAAACGCAGCCGGTGTAAAGGACCGGGCTGCATGCGGGGCTGAGAGGCGCAACAGCAGGGGAAGCGTGAATGCCCATGGGAACCGCGGGGGAGTAAAAGCAGCGTCGGGGAATTGAGAACCGCTGGGGAGGCGAGAATGGCAGCAGCACGGCAATCGCCATTGCAGCCAGCGGGGGAAGAAGGCAAACGCGGGAATCTGCCATTGTAGTCGGCGGGGGAAGAAGACAAGCGCGGGAAGCCGCCATTTTGAGAAAAAAAGAAAAATTTTAAAACTTGCAAGGATGCCTAAACATGGGAACATTAATACCTTTGATAGCGATATCAAAGATTGGACCACGTATGTAGAACGCATGGAAGTTTATTGTAAAGCAAATAAGGTACCAGATGATGAGAAAGCACTAACCTTATTAAGCTCAATGGGTGCGAAGACATACGGGCTATTGAAGCACCTTCTATCACCAGATAAACCGGCAGATCAGACTTTCGCGAATATTGTTACTGTCCTGAAAAATCATTTAAACCCCACGCCGCTGATGATAGCGGAACGATTTAAATTTTACAGAAGAACGCAGCTGAAAGACGAAAGCAACGCTGAATTTTTAATTGAACTGCGTAAGCTATCAAAGTACTGTCAGTTTGGAACAGGACTAGCAGATGCGCTGAGAGATAAATTTGTGTGTGGATTGTTAAAAGAAGGAACACAAAAGCGACTGCTTGAGGAGAATGATCTTACGCTTGATAAAGCTGTCACTATTGCAGCATCGCACGAAGCCGCAGCGAGAGGCACTGCAGAAATGCAGCTACGGTCACCGGAACTCAGCACCAATCAAATGGTCTTGGGTACAGTAAAATGTTATCGTTGTGGAAAGACAACGCATGATCAGAACCAGTGCTGGATCAAAAATCAGGAATGCAGAAAATGTGGCAGGCTTGGTCACATAGCTAAAGTATGCCGGTCAGGAAAGAAGACCAGCAACAAAAAGTCACCGCAGGAAAAGTACAGAAAGGTACACAAGGTGACAGAGAACAGTTCGAACGAACAGAAGTCAAATTCAGACTCCAGCAGTAATGAACTGGGTAGTCTAAGAGTACACAATGTTGGTAATGAAGCAGACCTCCAAACAATCTGGGTCACACTTCAGATAGCAGGAGTCCAAGTGAAGATGGAATTGGACACTGGATCGGCATTGACGGTCATGAATAAGCAAGATTACAAACGGTTATTCCCACATATTCCCCTACGGGATACGGAGATTGTATTGAAAACATACACGGGGCAAAGAGTATACCCCATCGGGAAGATAGAGGTGAAGGTGGTCCACAAGGGCAAAGAAAGCCGAGGAATGGACTTATATGTGCTACCTGAGGGAGGTCCACCACTACTGGGACGGGAGTGGATTAGGAAAATAAATATGGACTGGCATTCCTTAAAAGCACTAACGGTAGATTCCGGTAAAAAAGATGTCAAACCTAAATGATTGTCCAGAATATTGGACGATGCTAAAGAGGTGTTCCAACAGGGACTGGGAACACTGAGAGGAATTACGGCAAACATCAAGGTTGAAGAACATGCAAACCCGAAATTTTTCAAAGCCAGACCGGCACCTTATGCGATACGACCTGCTGTGGAAGCTGAGCTGGAAGGGCTAGAACATTCAGGAGTACTGTCTAAGGTAGACTGGAGTGAGTGGGCCACGCCCATTGTCCCTGTCATGAAGCGTTCATCGAGCAACAAGCCGGGGGAACCGGGGAAGGTTCGCATCTGTGGAGATTTCAAGATCACTGTTAATCCGGTGCTTCACACGGTGCAGTATCCGCTTCCGCCGATTGAGGATATCTTCGCTTCGTTGTCTGGCGGGAAACACTTCACCAAGATAGACCTGGTGCAGGCGTACTTACAGATGGAAGTTGAGGAAGAGTCACGCCAGTATCTCATGATCAACACGCATAGAGGCTTGTACCGGTATAATAGACTGGTTTTTGGAGTGGCATCGGCTCCAGCAATTTGGCAGAGGGCCATGGAGCAGGTATTACAGGGAATTCCAGGCACACAATGTTACCTGGACGATATTCTGATTACAGGAGATGATGACGAGGAACACCTTGCAAATTTGGAACTGGTGCTCACCAGATTGAAAGAATATGGACTTCGAGTTAATCGCCAGAAATGTGAGTTCTTTCAGAAGCGGATCTCGTACTGTGGTCATGTCATTGACCGGGAGGGGCTTCATAAGTCTCCTGACAAGATCGAAGCTGTTGTGAAGGCTCCCGCTTCAGATAATGTATCCCAGTTGAGGTCGTTCCTAGGGTTGATTAACTATTACCATAAGTTTCTGCCAAATTTATCCACGGTGCTGCACCCGCTGAACGCTCTTTCGCAGAAGGGAGTACCATGGAAGTGGAGCGAGGACTGTAAGAGGGCCTTTTGCAAAAGCAAGGCATTGCTCACCTCAGAGAAAGTGTTGGCTCACTTCAACCCAATGCTGCCTATTCGTTTGGCTTGTGATGCTTCTCCATATGGTATTGGGGCAGTACTCTCACACAAGTTGCCAAATGGCCTGGAGAGGCCAGTTGCGTTCGCATCCAGATCATTGACCTCCGCTGAGCGCAACTATGCTCAGATAGATAGGGAGGCTCTCAGCCTTGTGTGGGGAGTAAAGAAGTTTAATCATTACCTGCAGGGCCAAAAGTTTACGCTTCTGACAGACCACCAGCCGTTGGTATCCATTTTTAACCCTAAGAAGGGTGTTTCGGTGATGACAGCACAGAGACTCCAGAGATGGTCCCTTTTCCTAGGGGCACATCAATATCAGATTGAATTCAAAGGTACAAAGCAGCATGGTAATGCTGATGGGCTGTCGCGCCTGCCACTACATACTGAGGAGGAGGCACCGACGGTTGACCCTGTTGAGTTATTTCACTCGACCATCATCGAATGTTTACCAGTCACCAATGCAAGTATTGAAAGAGAAACCAGGAACGACCCGACACTGTCCCGGGTCTACGAAGTGACAGTGAAGGGATGGCCAGCACATGGTGATCCACTGTTACCGGCATTCTCAGCAAGACGAGACCAGCTGTCCGTCTGTCAAGGAACATTGATGTATGGAACAAGGGTGATTATTCCTCCTAAGTTAAGAGAGAGAGTTCTAAAGGAACTGCATGAAGGTCATCTGGGGGGAGACAAGATGAAAAGCCTTGCTAGGGCTTATGTGTGGTGGCCGGGTATCGACCAACAGATAGAGGATCTGACGAAAAGCTGCTCAGGGTGCCAAAAAGTGCAAAATGCACCTCCGATTGCACCGCTGCATCCATGGGAATGGCCTTCAACCCCATGGCAACGTGTACATATTGACTTTGCTGGTCCATTCATGGACTCCATGTTTTTAATTGCGGTGGACGCACATTCTAAATGGCCAGAAGTGATTAAGATGACTACCACTACCTCGGAAAAAACGATCGCGGTGCTAAGAACGATATTTGCAAGAAATGGATTGCCAGAACAAATATGTTCAGACAACGGACCGCAGTTCGTGTCAGAAGAATTCCAGAAATTCATGAAGAAGAATGTGGTGAAACATTATACCTCTGCCCCATATCATCCGGCTACAAACGGGTTGGCCGAGAGATTTGTACAAATGTTCAAAAAAGCAATAAAGGCCATGAGCGAAGATCAGATTCCACTACAACACAAGGTGGACAAATTCCTACTGGCATATCGAAACGCCACTCATGCAGTGACAAACCAAAGTCCTGCCATGATGTTCTATAACAGGAGGTTGCGGTCCAGGTTGGACTTGTTAAAACCAAATGTGCGGAGGGAAGTTGAAAACAAACAGTTCCAGCATATAAATAACAAGACCACTCGGAGTTTCGAAATAGGACAACCAGTGTTAGCCCGGGACTATAAAAATGAGAAATGGCAATCTGGAACAATTCGGGCCAGACAAGGACCCCTGATGTACACGGTAGATATTGGTGAAAAGGTAATACGGCGTCATGCTGACCAACTGGTAGAATCGAGAACAAGGGTCGAACCCAGGGTTACGGCAGAGACAACCGTGGAAGAAGTTAGTGAACCTGAAGCATCTACCTCAGAAGTGAATGTACCTGATGATGATGTCCAATCCATAAGAGATCAACTAGATGAGTCACCCCAGCAACGAGAATCAGAGACCCCTGAAAGGCGTTATCCAACTCGAATCAGGAGGCCTCCTCAGAGACTGAATCTTTGAACTGTTTTGCATGAAGTTGTATATATATATATATCTATATGTTATTATGTTATGTTAAATGGGGATATAACTGTTAAGCTAAAAAGGGAGGATTGTGGTGTATGTAACCTGTTCCACCTTAAGAGATGTACTACTTTCTCTTGGCTGCTGTATACTGTAGTACCGGTGGTGACCACACCGGTATATAAGCGTTGTGTAGTGATTTACTGGGCAGTTCAGCCCTGACCTCCGAATAGTAAAGACCTGTTAAAGTTATTCTTGTGGTCTGTGTCCAGTGATTTATAATAAGCATAACTGGGACACACAGACTTAACAGATAGGAAAGAGTGCAAGGGAAGTAAGAGTAAGGTGGGATGTGAAGGAGGAGGCTCACAACGCAGAGTGCTGGTGATGAGAAGAGAAGGGAAGCAGATTGACGGCAAGTGTGATGGGATACTCACTTTTGATGTTCTCACAAGATCATTAAACCTTTTGCAGCACTGGATTCATGACCGTGCATATGTGGACCTTGCGCTCAGCTCCTTAGCAATGCACAGCCAGGCTGCCTTGGTCTGATGAGGAGACTTCCTCCGGCCATCAGGCAGGAAGAGAATCTCCCTGCGCCCTCTGACAGCATTCACAAGAACTTGGAGGAACTCATCATTAAAACGAGGAGCTGCCTTGCCTCTGGAAGAAGTCATAACTTTGAAAAGCAGTGCAGGAAACCACAGTGGAAAGGCTCAGGCTGGATGGCAGCTTTAAAAGCAGTTGCTATTATGGCGGCATCAGAGGTGGCCAGCTGACCCAATCCCATTCATTGGACCGGCCAGCGCGCCTCCATGAAATTGACAAGCTAGTTTAATAAAAATCGCAACTCTGCAGCTGTTCCCGTCGGAAGCGGCTCCTGAACCCGCCCACAATGCAACCCGACTCCAACCACCTCGGGAATTAAAATCGAGCCCAAAGTATTTGTTTAATTTCTCTGCCATTTCCTTATTTCCCATTATAATTTCTCCTGTCTCAGCCTGTAAGGGTACACATTTACTTTCACTTTTTACATACCAATAGAAGCTTTTACAGTCTGTTTTTATGTCTCTCGCTAGTTTACTCTCATATTCTATTTTCCCTTTCTTTATCAATTTCTTGGTCCTCATTTGCTGAATTCTAAAATACTCCTACTCCTCAGGCTTACCACTCTTTTTGGCAGCATTATAAGCCTCTTCTTTTAATCTAATACTATCTTTAACTAATACTAATTGGTGGCTAGCACTGCCGCCCAAACAGGCAGATGTCTTATTTCAATCAGGTCCCACGCCAGTTGTAGGACCCTGATGCTGATCCTGGGTGATGCGTGTGTTCTTAAAGGAACTGATGGACGCCACACTGAAAACAGCACAAGCAAGTGTTCCGAATCATTTTTGAGGGGTCAGAGAGACCATGAATGCTTCTCTTGGCATCATAAAGATCTTTCGGCCTAATAACTGATCCTTCTGTGTCCCCTCCACCCCCGAGATTGCCTCTGCTCTCTTTAAGTGTGGGCTTCCAGCACAGCTCCATGGAGGAGCGTTCAGATTCTCCATCCTCCCTCCCATGATCTGTGAGCTGCTGTCAGCGATAATTGACCACTAGCATGAACCATGAAAATGATTCGTGCCTCCCACTGATGCCATTGGGCAGGCATAGCGGGCCGACCACGCACCCTATTTGTATCAGAGCAGAAAATCACATGTATTTAGCTCTGATAATATTAAGCCAATTGTGATATTGAATGCAATGGCCTGAATTTTAATGGGGAAGGCGGGTTGGGGGTGGGGGGCTCCGAAGCAGTCGGGAAACCCGGGAGAACGGGTTTCCTGCAAGCCATGTCAAATTTAATGGCAGGGCCTGTGGGAAGCCTCTGTTTCCCACCTGAAGCCAGCCAGATTGAGAGGCAGGCTGGCTGCGGCCGGGTAGGCCTGTGGCACTAGGCTGTAGAGAGGAGAGAGGGAGGGATTGCGTAGAGGCTGGCTGGAGGAGCACGGAGAGGGGGCGGGTGAGTTGGCAAAGATCAAAAGATTGGCGTCCGGAGGAGCACGGGGTGGCGGGGGCGGGTGGCGGCAAAGATCAGTAGCCAGAGGAGCAGGGGGTGGTTGGAGGGGCAGTGGGGAGGGGGTCCGCAATGATCAGTGTTTGGAGAAGTGGGGGGGTGGGTTTCAAAGCATCGTCGGTGAACCAGTGGGCGGGTTGTGGTCAGGAACCAGATTTTTAACACTTTAACTTCCCACATGACCCCAACCCACCTGTTATTTTTTAGGTTAAAATTCCCCCCAATATTTCAACACTTGAGCAATTCAGATAAAGAATATAACTGGTGTGGATTCAGCAATACACAATAACTGTGGCCGAAAACAGGGTTAATTTCCCAGTCTTTTGTGTGTTCAATCTCAGCCATGCTACTAAAGAAGGCAGTATGGAGCCTACACGCGAAAATCAAAGAGAGAGTTGTGTATGGGCTGCTCTTGTTCCCTTCTCCGACAGCACAGGGGAGCAGGTCACCAGCCCAGGCCAGTGTACAGCTCCAGGGGACTGGAAAGAAAGTAAAGGAACTTATATCCTCAAAAAAATGCATCCTGCTAATGTTACATTCTTTGGATGATAATGTACCATATTTACAAATCAAAATCAAACAACTCACTACTCACATTTGATTCTGAATGAACTATTTGGTTTTGAATGAGCGTGAGTATCAAATTGCTTTAGTAATTTCAGGAAAAAAAATTAAAAAGAAAATCTCTAAAATATTAAAATTCCTAGCACTCTTGTTGCTGAACATGCTTCAGTGTCTCCTTTTATTTCTTAATTGGCTCAAAGTCCCTTGGTGGCTTTCTCTTATTAGTCCTGTTAGCTAATATTGGTTGAAATGACTGGTTACGCTACCAGTTTATACATCCTGCTTGTGTTAGACTTATTAGTATCGTGCCATTTCTTTTAAATACATTTTTTTCCTTTTTTGCATCTCACGTTATTGTAATGTATCTCACATACAAGTGAATTAGTCTGCAATAGCAGTAGGTGACTTTGAAAAATCACCACAAGTTCAAATCTTTTATAATTGCGTTTTCTCAGAATTTAATATGTCAGCAGTATCACAGTACTAATGTGGAGAAATGGTAACCTTAGAAGACGGGACTGCTATTATAGTAGCTGTACTGTCCACATTTACTGTTGCTTCCAGAACTTGATGCTGCTCAATACTCTCTTTTAGTTTTGAATATTTCAATAAGAATCATTAAAACGGAAGAGGAATAATCTTGAGCATATCTAAATGATAGCCAAGAAAATATAGTGACTGTGGGGCATGAAGAGTGAAGGAATCAAAAATGACATCACAGGTGACCTGATTCTATCAGGAAAATATATTTTATCAGCCCCCACAGCTTGATATGACTTGTAAATCAAGGCCACAACTAGAATCCAGTTCTTTCTGCCTTTCTGCTGCTGTTAGTTTCCACGTGTATCAGCTGGTCTACAGAACTTAAGCAGTTTGAGATGCTAATTCCTTCCATAAAGAGCCACTAGCCAATTTTCTAAATTATACACTTTGTTACTCAATTTTCTGCTTATCAAGGTGAACAATGTACCAGAAGCTAGAACTATTGTTTAAACTGGATGCACAAAGAGGAACAGTGAACTGTCTATTTCATTTCACTTGTGAGCAAGATTTTCTTAAGGCACTGATCACATAGGAGCTATGTGAATAAACTGGAAATTTACCGGTTCTTCCAATGGTTCAATGCACCACATACTATGATACCGAGATGTACCGTTCCAGTTTCGATCATAGGTCTGTGATCCTAGTGATGTGCCTCAATAATTCCGAGACTCGAAGGTAGCAGAACAAAACAAGGCTTTTATTAACTTAGAACGAAACACGTAAGCGAGAGAGATGTCGTCCTTCTGGAGATTGGGGCTAGACTGAAGCTAGCTTACAAACGGGGCCAGGTATGGGCGGAGCCCTACACACAGCACATTCCAGCACATTCCAGTATACAATACAGCACATTCCAGTACACAATACAATGAGGTCTGGGGGAAGGGAAATGACACTGAAACCGATCTCAGTCACAGGCAGAATGGAAATATTTCATCACATTCACCCCTTCTATAGATTTAGTCTGTTCGGGGGTTTGATAGTCCTCTGCGACCGACGTGGCTGTTGCGGTGCTGCGGGTGTCCCCGGTAGCCTCCTGGGTCTCTGCCGGGGGTGCCACCAGGGTTGTTGAAGGGGTAGTTGGTGGGGGTGCCGTTGGTCGGTGTTCTTCCGGGGGTGATGAAAGAGTAGTGGGTGGGTAAGAGTTGCTGTGATCGTCGTTGCCGCTATTGCCGTGGTTGTTGTTGATGCCGGCTGGGGCGACGTCTTTTATGGACACGGTGTCCTCCCTTCCGTCGGCGTGCCGGACATATGCGTATTGGGGGTTGGCGTGGAGTAGGTGTACTGGCTCCACGAGAGGGTCCGTCTTGTGGCCGCTCACATGCCTTCGCACGAGTACCGGACCTGGGGTGGAGAGCCATGACGGCATGGATATGCCTGAGGTGGATTTCCGGGGAAAGACAAACATTCGTTCATGAGGCGTGGTATTAGTGGCCGTACACAATAGCGACCGTATCGAATGGAGCACATCCGAGAGGACTTCCTGCCAGCGGGAGATAGGGAGGCCCTTGGTCCTTAGAGCTAGAGTGACTGCTTTCCATACTGTCCCGTTCTCTCGCTCCACTTGGCCGTTACCCCGGGGGTTGTAGCTGGTGGTACGGCTCGTGGCGATCCCCCTGGACAGCATGTACTGGCGTAGCTCTTCACTCATGAAGGACGCCCCCCTATCCGTATGGATGTAGCTCGGCATACCGAACAGGCAGAACAGGCTGTTGAGGCATTTAATGACCGTGGCGCTGGTCATGTCTGGGCAGGGGAAGGCGAATGGGAACCGGGAGTATTCGTCCACAATGTTCAGGAAGTAAACATTGCGGTCGACGGACGGGAGGGGGCCCTTGAAATCTAAGCTGAGCCGCTCAAAGGGCCGTGTAGCTTTGATTAAGTGGGCTCTATCTGGGCGGTAGAACCGAGGCTTGCACTCAGCGCAAGTGCGGCAGTTCCTGGTCAGGGACCGAACTTCCTCAATCGAGTAGGGTAAGTTACGGGACTTTATGAAGTGGAACAGCCGCGTGACCCCTGGGTGGCAGAGGTCGTTGTGGAGGGTCTGTAGCCGATCCCCGGTGGCGCTGGCACACATCCCTCATGAGAGGGCGTCAGGGGATTCGTTAAGGGCCCCTGGCCGGTAAATGATGTCGTACTCAAAGGTGGAGAGCTCGATCCGCCACCTAAGAATCTTATCATTTTTAATCTTCCCCCTCTGTTTATTATTGAACATAAACGCTACCGACCGCTGGTCGGTAAGTAGGGTGAAGCGTTTGCCGGCTAGGTAGTGGCGCCAGTGGCGCACTGCCTCCACGATGGCTTGGGCCTCCTTTTCCACGGAGGAGTGTCTGATCTCGGGCCCTTGGAGGGTCCTCGAGAAGAAAGCTACGGGCCGCCCCGCCTGGTTGAGGGTGGCCGCCAAGGCGAAGTCAGACGCATCACTTTCCACTTGAAATGGAGTGTTCTCGTCCACTGCCTGTAGCGTGGCCCGCTCAATATCCTGCTTAATGCTTTTGAAGGCGGCGTGGGCCTCAGCAGAGAGCGGGAAAGAGGATGCTTTCAAGAGGGGGCGGGCTTTGTCGGAGTAGTTGGGGACCCATTGGGAATAATAAGAAAATAACCCCAGGCATCTTTTCAGGGCTTTGGGAGTGTTGGGCAGGGGCAGCTCCCATAGGGGGCGCAATCGGTCGGGGTCTGGTCCGATTTCCCCATTCTCCACCACGCTGCCTAGTATGCAGAGGCGCGTGGTGTTGTAAACGCACTTGTCCTCGTTGTAGGTGAGGTTGAGTTTTTGTGCGGTTTTCAGGAACCTCTCGAGGTTCGAGTCGTGATCCTGCTGGTTGTGACCGCAGATGGTGACGTTGTCGAGGTAGGGGAAGGTTGCCTGCAAGTGGTGGTCATCGACCATGCGGTCCATCTCCCTCTGGAAGACCGAGACCCCATTCGTCACCCCAAAGGGGACTCTGAGGAATTGGTAGAGGCGTCCGTTCGCCTCGAAGGCGGTGTACGGGCGGTCCTCTGGTCTGATAGGGAGCTGGTGGTATGCTGACTTGAGGTCGATGGTGGAGAACACCCGGTATTGGGCGATTTGGTTCACCATTTCTGATATGCGGGGTAGCGGGTAGGCGTCTAGTAGGGTGTACCTGTTGATCGTTTGACTATAGTCGATCACCATCCGTTTCTTCTCGCTACCCCTTACCACTACCACTTGGGCGCGCCACGGGCTGTTGCTGCGTTCAATAATGCGCTCTTTCAGGAGCCTGTCTACCTCGGTCACGATAAACCGCCTGTCCTCCCAGCTGTACCTCCTGCTTTTGGTCGCTATTGGCCGGCAGTTAGGGGTAAGGTTCGCGAATAGCGAAGGCGGCTTTACCTTCAGGGTAGCCAGACCGCACACTGTGAGGGGCGGCTGGGACCCACCGTACTTGAGCGTGATGCTTTGGTGGTTGCACTGGAAATCCAGGCCCAAGATCACGCTCGCACATAGGTTCTTCATGATTAATACTTTAAAATTATCATATACAGTTCCGTTAATGCACAATTGTACCGTGCAGTAACCCAGAATGGGCGATGTCTGGGTTTTGTCAGCCATAGAGATGGTACCCTGAGTAGGGACCACCTTTAGGGAGAGTTGTTGTGCCAGTTCTGGGTGGATAAAACTCTCCGTGCTTCCACTGTCAATTAAGCATTTAACCCGGCACCCGTTTACCTCGATGTCCACCATTGATCTGGATAGCGGGTGCGGCCTGGTCTGGTCCACTGTGACCGATGCCACTGTAGGGCCCTGATCAATACAAGATGGCGTCCACGCTGTCTGCTCACAAGATGGCGGACCCCACGAGGTCGGGCTAGATGGCGTCCAAGATGGCCGCTCCCACGGCGCACACGCGGCGGTGGCGGGTTTTCCGGCGGGGTTCCCTCTGCACACCTTCCCGAAGTGTCCCTTCTTACCGCACTTAAAGTAGGTGGTGCCTTTCGCCGGGCACAGGTTTCTGGTGTGCTTTGGCTGCCCGCAGAAGTAGCAGTTGGGTCCCTGACGCGTCGCGGCTGTCGTAGGGCTTCTGGGGGGAGAGCGGGGCCCAGCCGGTGTCGGGCTGTCGGGCGGGGAAGATGCCTTCCAAGATGGCGGCGCCCTCGGTGCACACGTGGCGGCGTGGACGGCGCGGGCTGAAGAGTAGGCGTCCGAGTTTCTTTGGGCCACATCCAGGGATCGCGCGGTGTCCGCAGCCTGTTTCAGGTCCAACCCCGTTTTTTCCAGCAGTCTTTGCCGGATGTAAGTGGAGCTGAGGCCTGTGATGAAGGCATCGCGAACAAGCTCGTCAGTGTACACCGCGGCTTTTACATCTCGGCACTTGCAGTCTTTGCCAAGCATTTTCAGGGTGCTTAGGAACTCCTCCACCGATTCCCCAGGTCGCTGTGCGCGGGTGGCGAGCAGGTGCCTAGCATACACCTCATTCGTAGGCTGCTGGTAATGCGCCTTTAAGATGTCGCAGGCGGCCAGGTACGTCTCGGCGTCTTGGATGAGGGGGTAAACCCGGTGGCTTACCCAATTCCGCAGAATTCCGAGTCTCATCCTTGCAGCGTCCGTAGCGTCTTTGACGGCTGCGGAATTGTCCAGGAAGAATTCCATACACTCAAACCAGTGTCCGAAGCGTGCTGATGCGTCCGGAGCATGTTGATCCAAATCCAAACGTTCGGGTTTCAGGAGTTGATCCATTGTGTTGAAAAAGTAAGTTAATAAAATTGATGTGCCTCAATAATTCCGAGACTCGAAGGTAGCAGAACAAAACAAGGCTTTTATTAACTTAGAACGAAACACGTAAGCGAGAGAGATGTCGTCCTTCTGGAGATTGGGGCTAGACTGAAGCTAGCTTACAAACGGGGCCAGGTATGGGCGGAGCCCTACACACAGCACATTCCAGCACATTCCAGTATACAATACAGCACATTCCAGTACACAATACAATGAGGTCTGGGGGAAGGGAAATGACACTGAAACCGATCTCAGTCACAGGCAGTGATGAATGGAAATATTTCATCACACCTAGCTGATCTCATGGCTACAGTTGGTCTCTGAACCCCTGGGCTAAAGATGGGGGTATAGGGGGAAGAAATCACCCTGGATTTCTACACCTATCTGTTATTCAGTGCCCCTCTTACTCAAAAGGAAACATCCCTGCTGAGGATAGGATCAGGCTCAAATGCTGCCCACATTCAAATATCTGCCAACAGCCATCATCTGGACTCGTATGTGGCACAATGGAGGGCTGTTGGTGTCCCTGGAGCTGTACTCCACAAACATTCAGTGCCTTCATTCAAGGGTGGAGGGGATAGAATTTAGGGGAAAATGGGTATCATACTGTGCCCATTCTACCAGTCCTGGACAGTTTTGTCAGAATGTTTTAAAAAACATTTGATTCTCATTTACCTTGGATATGGTTGTTTATTCCAGATCTCACAGCTAGAAGGGAAATAAAACTTCCCAAAACTGGTAAGGATTCTGACTGATGCCATAGGCTACTGCATTGTAATGGTTTTCCTGTTTGCAAGTGCTTCCTGTAAACCACTTCCTTTAATTTATTAATAGAAAATGCAGTCAATTATGAAGTGCAACTGAAAACGTCAAAAAGAATTCCAGCTTAGGGGCTGGATTTTACTTACCGAGATGAGTTGGGGACGGGTCTGCTACCTTCCGGGTTCTAGTCCCGCCCCCAGCGATGTCTGATGAACTGACGCTATTTTGCCCTGATTGGCTTTGTTAAGCCCGCCCTGCGGGCTTGCCGGCCAATTAAGGGAAAGCCGGTGTCAGATGACGTCAGTTGATGACGTTTCATCTGCTGGTTTTCTTAAAGGCATATGCACACTTGTTTGACAGATGATTTGACAGTGTTTGACAGCATTGAGGTGCTGTCAAACACTGACAATCACTGTACACAGGTGAGCCTTTGCAGCCAGGCTCTCCAATTACTCTCTCCTTAGGATAAAACAGATGGCAGCTGCAGCTGAGATTGCAGAAGCCATCTGTCACTTCTCCCGATGAGATGAGCCGACACAAACACTTCACAGCTTGTCACCTGCAGAAACATCTAAACACATTAAAAATTACTTTCATAACATTTCCTTACCTCTGATACTAAGCATTGTCACTTTGCATCCTTCACACCAATTCTGCAGCTGTCATCCAAACACCAACATAACAACAGACCCACAGCATGCCTCACTTACCCTGGTGGGGTTCTCTGACGTCGGGAAGCCCGCAGCAGAAGGCTCAAAATGGGAAAAAGCCTCTTAACTGCCTGTTAACTACCTGTTAACAGGCAGTTAAGTAGCTATAATCCTCTTCGCGCCACTAGGAGTCGGGTCACTGCGCAAATCGGGGACCCGACTCCCGGGAAGATTGGTTGGAGACGGATTGGGAGTGGGTTCAGGACCCGCTGCCATTTTTTTTTTGAATTTCCCAGCAGTCCCGCCTCCAAACCCACCTCCTCAGGGCTGGTAATATCCAGCCTAAGTGTCTGCAACAGGAACTTCCTTGCCATTGTCTCTTAAAAGGAAGGAAATTTAAAGAAAAACTTCAGCTGTTTGGTTCTCAAAGGTCCAAGTGGCCTTCTGCTGTTAGCAGAACTGCTCGGCTGAATATAGTAATATCAAAAGTGACCGTGTTAACTGATTTAGCTCCAGCCTCAATGTCATGTAAGTTTTAAATTGAAAAGGTTTCCTACGTATATTATGCATTTGTCCAATAAGAGCAGCTTTAACAACAGAAAAGTTGATTGCGTTCTGGGCACCATACGATAGATATCATTCCAAAATCTCTCTTTTAAGTAATATTTTCTAAGTAAATGCATTACATTTACAAACTTTTATTATAATGTATGTAGTATATCTTTCAGTGATGAGGGAAACTACATCTGGCAATTTTATTCCTCAGAAACCCAACTGAAAACATCAATAACCAATATAACACCCTAGTGCTAATTCAGCAAATTAGCTAAATGCTGTAAAGAATAAATAAATATAGCATAATGCATTGTGATAGTTAATGTGGAAATACTTTTGGAAATGTTAGAAGGCATGCATGATTTGTATTTGACATTTGAGTGTCAGTAGTATTTTCCATGGGTGTTCTAGAGCCTGTCACCTGATACTTAGCACCAAATGGTAACACACTGCAGTTACACATAATAACCGAGATCTAAAAAAATACTTTTCCCAATCAAATTTTCTTCCCTTCTATCCTGAAAATACTGATCTATGTTTGGTACAATTTCTAGGGCATCAGCCTTGCCATTCTTGATCCATGGGCTAGATAGTGAGGGTCACCAGCTTGAACTGAGGAGCGATGGGGTGTAACAGCCAAACCTGACCCTTTTTCACTTGACATCCACACAGGTGCACTTTCCAACAGGAGTCACTGGATAGTGGTCAGGAGTCAAAGCCCTTCCTGGTATGAACCTGACCAGGTAGACCAGAAAAGTTGGAGGTTCTAATCCTAGTCAGTGCTAAATTAGCTGAATTTATCCAGGGAAGAAGTAGGAATATTACAATTAGTCTCAGTAATTCTGGTCTAGGAAAGGGAATTCCAGCCAGAAATCCCATTTTTCATCATTTCTTGTGATGACCCTCCCTCTCCACTCCCATTTGGAAAATGCACGCCTGTGGCCATTGCATAAGGATATACTGAAGCTCAGCTGTGATGCCCCCCACAGTCAAATAGATTTCAACTTTTACTGTCTAGACTCATACATGACGAATGGTACTTGTGAAAAGTACCAGAGGATGACCGGTACCTATGGAATCAGATTTACCCGTCTTCAGGAGAGGAAAAGAGAAAATAGTAAAAAAAAACAGTAATCAGTAGTAATAATAGTAAAAAAGGACAGTTTTACCTAATTAGAAGAAGCTATGAAATATGCTAAACTAAAAATCACAGATGGGAACTGTAATCCTGACTATTGTTGCAATTGAAAACAAGCTATGGGTGACTAATATGCTATAGGGATTTTTAATGTCCTAGTTCACATGTAACTAGGATTAGGATTTTGCTGCTAGCCAATACAAAGTAGATTCTTCCTGCAATTGACTGTCAAAAAATAATCTGAAACTACTACATGTCCCATGTTCCATATTCAATACGTCTCCAGATTCTATGTCACAAATTCAATATTCCTGCAGGCCATGTGCCATAAAGTCGATACTCCTTCAGGTTCGCTTTGTCATATGGCTTCATCAAATAGCAACAGAAATGCATCAAAACAAGAAAATAATTGTAAAAATAAAATTCACTACATAGTGTATATAAACAGTAACAGATAATGTCTTAGTGCATTTAAGACAGTGGCCCAATCTCATTGTTCAAATGAGTAACTCAAGCTTTATTCACAGTTTAACTGAACCTCTCAACACAACTACTGTCTTGAAATCCACTGAGAGATATCCACTGTCCTCGCTCCCTAATATATATATCTACTAGCTGAAGTGCCCGGCGGTGCCGAGGCTTTTTCGAGGGCATGTTGTTGTTGGAAGAGAGAGAAAGAGAGCGACTGCGGGGGGGGGGAGAGAGAGAGGGAGAGAGCGCGACTGGGGGGGGAAGAGAGAGAGCGACTGGGGGGTAGAGAGAGAGCGACTGGGGGGTAGAGAGAGAGCGCGGGTGGGGGGAAGGGAGGGCGGGGGGGGAAGGGAGGGCGGGGGGGAAGGGAGGGGGGAAGGGGGGAAGGGAGAGCGGGGGGGAAGGGGGGCGGGGTGGAAGGGAGGGCGGGGGGGAGGGAAGGGGGAAGGGGGGGCGGGGGGAAGGGAGGGGGGAAGGAAGGGGGGGAGGGAGGGCGGGGGGGGAGGGAGGAAGGGAGGGCTTGAGGCTGAGAGACAGGCATGGCCACGCCCGGTTGCCGTGGTAACCCTGCCGTGCCGCCCCGCACTGCCGAGAGCCCAGCTCTCCGAGCCCCGCCCCCCCTGGCCGAGAGCCGCGCTCTCCAAGCCCCGCCCCCCCCGGGCGAGAGCCGCGCTCTCCAAGCCCCAGCCGGCCCGCACTCCCATTGCCGGGGTAACCCAATCCGCACTCTCGAGAGCCCCGCCCCCCCCCGCCCGAGCCGAGCGCGGAACAGAGTCTCACCTGCTCCTGCTGCGCGCGCACCCTGACCCTCGTGGCTGACGCCGTTGCCCCGGGTAACGTGACACGGGGGGGGGGTGGTGAGGAGCTTAGCAGCAGCCCAGTTACCTAGCTCGGGCCTGGCTGGACAAGAAAGGCCCAGGCTTTCAGGCCTAAGAAAAGAACGGGCAAAGGTAGGAAAAGGAATGTTCAGGTTAGATAAAATATTTACAAATGAGTGATTTATTTTAAAAGAATTTAATAAATTGAATTTTATTTTGCTGGAAATGTATATTTGAAAAGAAAGATGCAGAAAGCAGGAAAAAGAATGGAAGCAAGATGGCGGCGACTCACCTCGGTTCAGAACGATAAGGCCCGCCCACACACGCACCGATTGGTCGACCGTCAGGTCACCAAAGCGTAGGATTGGTCAATCGTCCCGTCACTCGACCGTAGGAGGGCCTGGCCGCACGCGGCAGCAAGCCGCCGTACGATTGGTCGACCTCGAGGTCACTCTGTCGCTAATGAGCGGATAATGAGATGCTAATGAGCGGAATGTTGAAGGTTTTTGGAATACCGCGGGCGCGATTTTAGCCCGGCCGAAAGGTAAATACGCTTAAAACCGTCTCGGAAGCGTAAGCTTTCTTTGGAGGTAACGCACGTGTAGGTACGCCCTGTAACTTTCGAGCGCATAGCCTGCCAGACGCACAGGCGATGACAGACAGAATGACAGACAGAATGACAGACAGAATGACAGAAGTACCGATTTATATATATAGATTAGAGATGTTTAAAGGCATAAAACCAAACCTGTCTTTGATAACAAAATCTGTTCGGAGATCTGCAAGTCCCTCCACAGCCCATTATTATAGTTTCTATCCTGTACTAAGAGTTGAGGGGGTGTGTTGAAGTATTTATCTTTATTCTTTATTTTTGGAAACATTGTTATCCAGCTCACTTCATTTTAATATCAGTGAATACAGATTGAAATGTTGTTATAACTGTGAATAAACATTAACATTAGGATTTAACAGTAAAATCTATTCACAAAAAAATCATGTTTCCTCATGCTATTTACCCCTGAATTGCGTGTCTGTGTAGTTTCACAAGCTAGCTGACTAATAATCAGCTAGGGCACCTGCTACATAACCGCATTTCAGTTTCGGATTTTTTTTTAAATTGTTATTTTTTTCACTGCAACAGTGAAAGTATAAGAGACTATGCAGCCCTGTGGACACTCCTCTATTAATATCAACTACTGTCTGAGGAATACCCATGGTGCATTAAACATTTCTATCATTAGTGCTCATATTACTCAATTATGTACATCATAATATGAGTACTGCCTACAATTTAAAATGTTCAGCTAAATGTCAGGTGTCTTGGGGCAGAGGAAGTATGGTGACTAGAATAGTAACAGCAAATGCTTTATTACAATTCATATACCAAAGATCAGATTAACTCTATCTCTGACATTCTTTTCTACTCTGAACTGTGATCATATATATTGGTTGCAAAGTTGAAAAAATAAAGCGAAAACGCACAAATACCTACTGGGTTCCAAGATCATGCTAAAACCTTTAATGAGCTTTGGTGGGTGGTGATTGGGTGTAAAATGTGGCCTTAACATACAGCAGGGGCCTGGCAAACTTCTAACATGAATTGCTGAATGTGTTTTATTTCCTGTTCTGTTGTGTTCTAACAGTAAAACCAAACTCACTCCCGTTATTGTTCATTTCCTACTGAAATTAATTCTTTTGGAATTAGTACAGTACTACTATAAAACGGGTAAAATATACTTAGTTGTAGTATGATGTTAGTTGTATAATGTGAACACAATGCCTACAACTTCAGATGACTTCATTTGATCATTTTGTAATTTTATACCTGATCTTGACTACCAGGGGTGCATTGTTTTTCCAACCCTCCACAGAGTGCTTGAAGCGTGGAAGCACATTCTTCCTATTTAATTTACTGGATGTATTAACCATCAGTCTGGTTGGACTCGCTTCTCCATCCCTGAAACAGTGAAGATTGTAAAAAAAAAGTTACAGTAGATATAGCTTTCAACAATGTATCAACCCCAAATCGCGCGAGGCAACCACCAAATGTGCATCTTGCACGTTGCCGGAACACTGCACAACAATTGACCATCTGATGTTCACACCGATTGCTTAACCCTTCTCGCCAGTCACGTAGACCTCGTTTTCCTGTTTATGACATGATATGCACTTCTTGCTTTTTAAGCGCACGCGATCCAGCCACAGGTTAACTTGTGAGCCGTGGTTGGGTGACTGGCTGCTCGCCTCGTCTTTACCACAGCTCCCCCAGCCAACGGCAGTCAGAGCTTGGTATCATCTCTCGCACCATCCAACGGACACTTGACTCTGTACCTGACTTCTGACAAATGCTGAGAGCTGACTTTCCGCTCTTAAACCACAGCTCCTTTTGCTTTCGGAAAAAAAAAATCATTTTTTCCACAGACCGTTTGACTAAATTACTGAAAGAGTCGGAATAATCGATGGTAATCTAAACTGCCCATCTATTGCACCGTTATGGAAACCAGTATTAAAATCGCAATGGCAGTTTCATAAAAGAAAGCGTGAGGTAAAATGTGAAATCAATATTAACAGGAGAATCGGTAAATAGATCGAAATTTGTAGCCTTCCAAAGTCTGTTAAAAGAGAGACACTCGTTACACAGAAGAAAACTGTTGTAGTGCTGGGTTGAATGTGACTTCACTGCTACACACAGATCAGTCAAATCACAACCATCCAGTGTGTGTACCAGACCGAATACTGGCGGGTTAACCACATCTGAGGTGCAGGCACAAGCCCACCTACTGGAGAGAGAGAGCGAGAGATGGCAACTGAATAAAACATAACACAAAAGACGGCACTGATTTTGAGGGCTTTTCTTCCCGGCTCGGAAACACAGCTCGTTTTCAATATCCAACGTTGACACCATTCGCACAGAGCCAGTGGCAGCAAAGCGTGTCTGAGCATCGTTATCAAATTCCAGCTCGTTTTCTTCCACACGAGTTGTGTCGGGGGACGGAGGGGAGGGGTGGTTTGGTTTGGTTTGGTACAGCAAAGACTTGTCTTTCTCACCGATTCACTTCCACAAAGGTTTCCATTCCATCCCAACACTTTTTTTTTAAAAAAAGCTTGCGAGCCACGTCCTCAGCACAATGAAACATAAAGACCAAGCACTAAAACTAACTCCATTGTAAATGTACATAACAACTCTTTCTAAAGCATTAAAAAATTCACTTGTGGATTACAAATGACAATTGTCGCTCATCAAAAGAAAATTCATCACTAATATACCAAACCGATTGCATTTACTGATTTGCAGGCAAACTCCTTTAAAATATTTTCACCACTTTTTCCATTTAACACAAGAATAATGCACATTACCCCAGTTGCGAATGCTGGTGCTCCGATCTTGTTAAGTCCTTTGTTTTAAAAAAAATGACTATGATACTTATGGTGCATAACGTCCAACATTTTCGAGGGAGACGCATTGTTTTATATATGTGTATCTATTTATATATATAGAAATAATAAAGGAGTCCGCTTTCCCTCCCAGTCTGAGAAATAAGTAAGGCTCAAAGGTTTCTGTCTGTGAGATTGCAGACAGACACTTCACCGCCAGCCCCTGCTCCTCCTCTCTTTCTCTCAATACATCCACTCAACGGGGAAGAACTAAGCTCAGCGCCGCATGATTGACACCGCCTGCCACCAATAACAGCACGTAGACTGCTTGGCCCCGCCCCAGTCGCGTTGGATTCACCAATAAGAAAGCGAAAGCGGCGGTTCTTGGCGAGGAAAATGATTGACAGGAACCGGACGCTTTAAACGACAGCTGGTAGAGAAAAAAGAGAAGCGAGAGATAGGGCTGCGGTATTTGCAAAATAAGGGGAGTTTCTAATCTGCCTAAAACGAAAGAGGTTAACATAAGAGTTGAAACTAAAATCTAAAAGACGAAGTAAAGTTTCACCTGTGCACTGCATCACAAAACATTGCTTGAAACACATGTGGTTGCGCCCCCACTGTTTAATTTGCATTAATACATGGTTCGTGGGCTGCGTGGAACTTTACGGCGAGGAAGGGACAGGAGCAAGTTAGTTTGAATACAGATACCAGTCATCCTTATAAATATTTATGCTTGACATTTGTCCTTAGCCATGCTACCCAAACAAATAAATACTGCACATAAATATTTCTGACGTTGACTTCCACGTGCTGGTTGTTTCCTGCTTGAGGAGTGAGCTCCCCAGCCCCGCCTTTTTTGGCCTTTTGCTCTCTTCGTATTAAGCCTGTCGTTATGTTATCCCAAGTTCATTCGAGTTTCTTACCATACAGAATTAGTGGCTGTAACTAGATGCTATTTAGAGTTAGTGATATTTTTAATAACTGCGTTCAATTGTATTT
Organism: Somniosus microcephalus; assembly: GCF_052327205.1. Classification (NCBI taxonomy): domain Eukaryota; kingdom Metazoa; phylum Chordata; class Chondrichthyes; order Squaliformes; family Somniosidae; genus Somniosus; species Somniosus microcephalus. The sequence continues at coordinate 181,231,190 of NC_140987.1, read as the reverse complement.
TTCTACTTTTTTATTCGTTCATGGGATGTGCGCGTCACTGACAAGGCCAGCTTTTATTGCCCATTCCTAATTGCCATTGAGAAGGTGGTGGTGAGCCGCCTTCTTGAATCGTTGCAATCCGTGTGGTGAAGGTAATTCCACAGTGCTGTTAAGGAGGGAGTTCCAGGATTTTGACCCAGCAACGATGAAGGAACGACGATATATTTCCAAGTCAGGATGGTGTGTGACTTGGAGGGGAACTTGGAGGTGGTGATGTTCCCATGCGTCTGCTGCCCTTGTCCTTCTAGGTGGTAGAGGTCACGGGTTTGGGAGGTGCTGCCAAAGAAGCCTTGGCGAGTTGCTGCAGTGCTTCTTGTAGATGGTACACACTGCAGCCACGGTACGCCGGTGGTGGAGGGAGTGAATGTTTAAGGTGGTGGATGGGGTACCAATCAACTGGGCTGCTTTGTCTTGGATGGTGTCGAGCTTCTTGAGTGTTGTTGGAGCTACACTCATCCAGGCAAGTGGAGAGTATTCCATCACACTCCTGACTTGTGCCTTGTAGATGGTGGAAAGGCTTTGGGGAGTCAGGAGGTGAGACACTCGCAGCAGAACACCCAGCCTCTGACTTGCTCTTGTTGCCACAGTATTTATGTGGCTGGTCCAGTTAAGTTTCTGGTCGGTGGTGAACCCCAGGATATTGATGGTGGGGGAATTTGGCGATGGTAACGCTGTTGAATGTCAAGGGGCGGTGGTTAGACGCTTGCTTGTTGAAGATAGTCATTGTCTGGCACTTGTGTGGCATGAATGTTACCTACGAGAGGCACAGAGTCAGCGAGAGGAGAGAGAGAAGTAAAAAGTAATCGAAGTGTGACATCACCAGAAAGCAGGTAAGTGATTGGTAGGTAAGTATTTCTCTCTTTCTCGCTTTTTTCCAAACTTAATTTTTGTGGTTTATAGTTTCTAGGGTCTCTGTTGTGTAGCGGAGAATGCTGGTAAACAAGGGCCCTTGAGTATATCATTTAATTGTGTAATTAGTGGTATTGATTTAATTTAATTTAATTTGATTTAATTAAAGGGTAAGTCATGGCAGCACAGCTCAGCACCGTGGCATGCTCCTCCTGCACTATGTGGGAAATCAGGGACACTTCCTGTGTCCCTGACGACCATGTGTGCGGGAAGTGTATCCAGCTGCAGCTACTGACAGACCACATTGCGGTGCTGGAGTTGCGAATGGATACATACTGGAACATTCGCGATGCTGAGCACATTGTGGATAACACGTTTAGGGAGTTGGTCACACCGCAGGTAAAGGCAATGGGTGACCACCAGACAGAGTAATAGGTGCAGGCAGGTAATGCAGGGGTCCCCTGTGGCCATCCCCCTTTCAAACTTAAAAACACTTTGGATATTGTTGAGGGGGATGGCTTATCGGGGGAAGGCAGCAGCAGCCAACTTCCTGGCACCATGGGTGGTCCTGCTGTACAGGATGGGAGGAAAAAAAGCGGGAGAGCTATAGTGATAGGGGATTCTATTGTAAGGGGAATAGATAGGCATTTCTGCAGCCGCAAACGAGACTCCAGGATGGTATGTTGCCTCCCTGGTGCAAGGGTCAAGGTTGTCTTGGAGCGGCTGCAGGGCATTCTGGAGGGGGAGAGTGAACAGCCAGTTGTCATGGTGCATATAGGTACCAACGATATAGATAAAAAATGGGATGAGGTCCTAAAAGCTGAATATAGGGAGTTAGAAGGTAAATTAAAAAATAGGATCTCAAACGTAGTAATCTCAGGATTGCTACCAGTGCCATGTGCTAGTCAGAGTAGAAATAGAAGGATATTTCAGATGAATATGTGGCTAGAGGAATGGTGCAAGGGGGAGGGATTCAAATTCCTGGGACATTGGAACCGGTTCTGGGGGAGGTGGGACCAGTACAAACTGGATGGTTTGCACCTGGGTGGGACCGGAACCAATGTCCTAGGGGGAGTGTTTGCTAGTGCTGTTGGGGAGGGTTTAAACTAAAATGGCAGGGGGTTGGGAACCTGTGCAGGGAGACAGAGGAAAGGGAAGCAAGGATAGAAACAAAAGACAGGAAGGAGAAAAGCAAAAGTGGAAGGCAGAGAAATCAAGGGTGTAAATCAAACAGGGCCACAGTAAATAATAATTCTAAAAGGACTAAGAGTGTTAAAAAATCAAGCCTGAAGGCTTTATGTCTTAATGCGAGGAGCATTCTTAATCAGGTGGATGAATTAGCTGCGCAAATAGATGTAAACGGATATGATATAATTGGGATTACGGAGACATGGCTCCAGGGTGACCAAGGCTGGGAATTCAACATCCAGGGGCACTCAATATTCAGGAAGGACAGGAAAAAAGGAAAAGGAGGTGGGGTAGCATTGCTGGTTAAAGAGGAGATTAACACAATAGTAAGGAAGGATATTAGCTCTGATGATGTGGAATCTGTATGGGCAGAGCTGAAAAATACCATGGGGCAGAAAACGTTAGTGGACGTTGTATACAGACCCCCAAACAGTAATGCTGAGGTTGGGGATGGCATTAAATGGGAAATTAGAGATGCGTGTAATAAGGGCACAGCAGTTATCATGGGTGACTTTAATCTACATATAGATTGGGCTAACCAAATTAGTAACAATACTGTGGAGGAGGAATTCCTAGAGTGTATACAGGATGGTTTCCTGGACCAATATGACGAGGAACCAACTAGAGATCAGGCCATCTTAGACTGGGTATTATGTAATGAGAAAGGATTAGTTAGCAACCTTGTTGTGCGAGGCCCCTTGGGGAGGAGCAATCATAATATGATAGAATTCTTCATTAAAATGGAGAGTGAAGTAGTTGACTCAGAGACTAGTGTCCTGTATTTAAATAAAAGAAACTACGATGGTATGAGGCAAGAGTTGGCTAGGATGGATTGTTACTTAAAGGGTTGACGGTGGATAGGCAATGGCAAACCTTTAACGATCGCATGGATGAACTACAGAATTTGTTCATCCCTGTTTGGCATAAAAATAAACCAAAAAAGGTGACCCAACCATGGCTAACAAGGGAAATTAGGGATAGCATAAGATCCAAGGAGGGGACGTATAATTTGGCCAGAAAAAGCAGCAAACCTGAGGATTGGGAGCAGTTTAGGATTCAGCAAAGGAGGACAAAGGGATTAATTAAGAGGGGGAAAATAGATTATGAGAGTAAGCTTTCAGGGAACATAAAAACTGACTGTAAAAGCTTCTATAGATATACGTGAAGAGAAAAAGATTGGTGAAGTCAATCGTAGGTCCCTTGCAGTCAGAATCAGGGGAATTTATAATGGGGAACAAAGAAATGGCAGACCAATTAAATACATACTTTGTTTCTGTCTTCACAAAGGAGGACACAAATAACTTCCCAGAGATGTCAGGGAACATAGGGTCTAATGAGAGGGAGGAATTGAATGAAATCAGTATTTGTAGGGAAATGGTGTTAGGGAAATTGACGGGATTGAAAGCCGATAAAACCCCAGGGCCTGATAATCTACATCCTAGGGTACTTAAGGAAGTGGCCCTAGAAATAGTAGATGCATTGCTGGTCATCTTCCAAAATTCTATAGACTCTGAAACAGTTCCCATGGATTGGAGGATAGCTATTTAAAAAAGGTGGTAGAGAGAAAACAGGGAATTATAGACCGGTAAGTCTGACATCAGTAGTGGGGAAAATGCTAGAGTCCATTATAAAAGATGTAATAGCAGAGCACTTAGAAAACAGTGACAGGATCAGACAAAGTCAACATGGATTTACAAAAGGTAAATCATGCTTGACTAATCCACTTGAATTTTTTGAACATGTAACTGGTAGAATAGAGAAGGGAGAACCAGTGGATGTGGTGTATTTGGACTTTCAGAAGGCTTTTGATGAGGTCCCGCATAAGAGATTAGCATGCAAATTTAAAGCACACGGGATTGGGGCTAAGGTACTGTCTTGGATAGAGAACTGGTTGGCAGACAGGAAGCAAAGAGTTGGAATAAACGGGTCTTTTTCCGAGTGGCAGGCAGTGACTTGTGGGGTGCCACAGGGATCGGTGCTAGGACCCCAGCTATTCACAATATGTATAAAGGATCTAAACGAGGGAACTAGATGTAATATCTCCAAGTTTGCAGATGACACAAAGATGGGTGGGCGTGTGTGCTGTGAGGAGGATGCAGAGAAACTCCAGTATGATTTGGACAGGCTGGGTGATTGGGCAGATGCATGGCAAATGCAGTATAATGTGGATAAATGCGAGGTTATCCACTTTGGTGGCAAAAACAGGAAGACAGATTATTATCTGAACGGCAATAGATTGGGAGAAGGGGAAGTGCAACAAGACCTGGGTGTCCTTGTGCACCAGTCGTTGAAGGTGAGCATGCAGGTGCAGCAGGCGGTTAAGAAGGCAAATGGTATGTTGGCCTTCATAGCGAGAGGATTCGAGTACAGGAGCAAGGATGTCTTGCTGCAGTTGTACAGGGCCTTGGTGAGACCACACCTTGAGTATTGTGTGCAGTTTTGGTCACCTTATCTGAGAAGGGATGTTCTTGCCATGGAGAGAGTGCAGCGAAGATTCACCAGATTGATACCTGGGATGGCAGGAATGACATATGAGGAGAGATTGGGTCGATTAGGCTTATATTCGCTGGAGTTTAGAAGAATGAGAGAGGATCTCATTGAAACTTATAAAACTCTAACAGGACTAGACAGACTAGATGCAGGAAGGATTTTCCCAATGGCGGGGGAGTCCAGAACCAGGGGTCACAATCTAAGGATAATGGTAGAAGTCACACAACACCAGGTTATAGTCCAACAGCTTTATTTGAAATCACAAGCTTTCGGAGCGCTGCTCCTTCTTCAGGTGAAGTGGAGAAATGCATAAAGACACAGCTTATATAGTCAGAGAATCATGTCAAATGTTTACAGGTAACCTTTCCAACTGCCATTTATCGCACCTCGGCAGAGAGATAATCACAGCAGTCAAAGTTGTGAATGGTGTCCAAACAGGTCAGTCAGGGAAACATTACATCAAAGAACAATGAGGTGGGGTCACAAGGGGTCAAATATTGCAGATGCTGGGGTCTGTATGAAAAACAAAAAAACAGACAAAAAACATTTTTTTTGGCTGGAAATCACAGCAGGTCCGGCCGCATCTGTGTAGAGAATCTACACAGATGCGGCCGGACCTGCTGTGATTTCCAGCCAAAAAAAATGTTTTTTGTCTGTTTTTTTGTTTTTCATACAGACCCCAGCATCTGCAATATTTGACCCCTTGTGACCCCACCTCATTGTTCTTTGATGTAATGTTTCCCTGACTGACCTGTTTGGACACCATTCACACCTTTGACTGCTGTGATTATCTCTCTGCCGAGGTGCGATAAATGACAGTTGGAAAGGTTACCTGTAAACATCTGACATGATTCTCTGACTATATAAGCTGTGTCTTTATGCATTTCTCCACTTCACCTGAAGAAGGAGCAGCGCTCCGAAAGCTTGTGATTTCAAATAAAGCTGTTGGACTATAACCTGGTGTTGTGTGACTTCTTACATTCGTCCACCCCAGTCCAACTCCGGCATCTCCACACTAAGGATAATGGGTAAGCCATTTAGGACAGAGATGAGGAATTTCTTCCTGTGGAATTCTGTACCACACAAGGCAGTTGAGGCCAATTCATTAAATATATTCAAGAAGGAGTTAGATATATTTCTTAAGGCTAAAGTGATCAAGGGATATGGGGAGAAAGCAGGAACAGGGTACTGAATTTGGATGATCAGCCGTGATCTCATTAAATGGCGGAACAGGCTCGAGGGGCCGAATGGCCTACTCCTGCTCCTATCTTCTATGTTTCTATGCCACTTCTCAGCCTAATGTCGTTCAGGTCTTGCTGCATGTGGGCATGGACTGCTTAATTATCTGAGGAGTTGCGAATGGCACTGAACATTGTGCAGTCATCAGCGAACAACCCCAGTTCTGACCTTATGATGGAGGGAAGGTCATTGATAATAAGCAGATGAAGATGGTTGGGCCTAGGACACTGCCCTGAAGAACTCCTGCAGCGATGTCCTGGGGCTGTGATGATTGACCTTCAACCACCACAGCCATCTTACTTTGTGCGATTCCCATTGACTTCTGTTTTACTAGGGCTCCTTGATGCAACACTCGGTCAAATGCTGCCTTGATGTCAAGGGCAGTCACTCTCACCTCACCTCTGGAATTCAGCTCTTTTGTCCAAGGCTCTAATGAGGTCTGGAGCTAAGTGGTCCTAGCAGAAGCCAAACTGGGCACCAGTGAACAGGTTATTGGTGAGTAGGTGCTGCTTGATAGCACTGTTGATGACTCCTTCCATCACTTTGCTGATGATTGTGAGTAGACTGATGGGGCAGTAATTGGCCGGATTGGACTTATCCTGCCTTTTGTGGACAGGGCATACCTGGGCAGTTTTCCACATTGTTGGATAGATGCCAGTGTTAAAGTTGTACTGGAACAGCTTGGTTAGAGGCGTGGCTAGTTCTGGAGCACAAGTCTTCAGTATGACAGCCGGGATGTTATTGGGGCCCACAGCCTTTGCTCTATCCACTGCACTTAGCTGTTTCTTGATATCACGTGGAATGAATCGAATTGGCTGAAGAATGGCTTCTGTGATGGTGGGGACCTCAGGGGTAGGCCGATATGGATCATGCACTTGGCACTTCTGGCTGAAGATGGTTGTAAACGCTTCAGCCTTGTCTTTTGCACTCACATGCTGGGCTCCACCATCATTGAGGATGGGGATATTCATGGAGCCTTCTCCTCCCATTAGTTGTTTAATGGTCCACCGCCATTCATGACTGGATGTAGCAGGACTGCAGAGCTTTGATCTGATCCGTTGATTGTGGGATCACTCAGCTCTGTCTATAGCATGCTGCTTCCGCTTTTTAACATGCATGTAGTCCTGTGTTGCAGCTTCCCCAGGTTGGTATCGCATTTTTAGTTATGCCTGGTGCTGCTCCTGGCATGCTCTTTTACACTCCTTATTGAACCAGGGTTGGTCCCCTGGCTTGATGGTAATGGTAGAGTGAGGTATATTCCGGGCCATGATGTTACAGATTGTGGTGGAATATGATTCTGCTGCTGCTAATGGCCCACAGTGCCTCATGGATGCCCAGTTTTGAGCTGCTAGATCTGTTCTGAATCTATCCCATTTCGCACGGTGGTAGTGCCACACAACACGATGGAGGGTGTCCTCAGTGTGAAGATGGGACTTCATCTCCACAATGACTGTGCGGTGGTCACTGCTACCAATACTGCTATGGACAGATGCATCTGCGACAGATTGGTGAGGACAAAGTTAAGTAGGTCTTTCCCTCGTGTTGGTTCTCTCACCACCTTTCGCAGGCCCAGACTGGCAGCTGTGCCCTTCAGGATTCAGCCAGCTCGGTCAGTAGTGGTGCTACAGAGCCACTTTTGGTGATGGAAATTCTCGCCCCCCCACCCACCCAGTGTACATTATGTCCCCTTGCTACTCTCAGTGCTTCTTCCAAGTGGTATATCTGTACATTTACGTGAAGTTGCAACTATTGCTTGTGTGAAATCCGTTCAATTTATTATCAGATGAAATAGTCACAGTGGATGAATTAGCCATCACTGAAGCTTCAGTTGCTGGCTTAAGCAATGGCCAAATTCCATTTTGTCACCTCAATAGCCAACTTCTTTATTTTCAGCTCCTCCAATAACACTTTGTTATTTGGCCTTATAATACTATAATTATTTTGATTATTTTAATTATTCATTTGTAGTGTGCATCTACATATTCAAATATTATAATACTAAAATGAATTGATGAGGTAATAGATAATGTAATCACTTCAATTGCTGGTGTACATTGAATTATTGAGCAATTAAAATTGATCATGAATGATTTCAAAGATTATCAAGTGAAAAATATCAGTGGATTTGAGTCTTTTTTTACTGCTATGATAGTTGTAAGTGGAAAGTGATGCAGCATTCATAACAAAATAGATGAATTCATAGTGGAAATAGAAATATATGGGTTTAATCTAATAGCCATTATGGAGACATGGTTGCAGAGTGACCAAGGTTGGGAACTAAATATTCCAGGATACTTGACCTTTAGAAGAGGTAGGCAAAATGAAAAAAGAGGGGGTTAGCCCTGATAATAAAGGATGGGATAAAGATTGTAGAGAGAAAGGCTCTTAGCTCGGAAAATCAAGATATAAAATCAGTTTAGGTTGAGCTAAGAAACTACAAGGGGCAGAAAACACTGGGAGTAGTTTATAGGCCCCCCTAACAGTAGCTGTAGTTTTGGGCAGAGTATAATTCAAGAAATTAGAGGTGGATGTAACAAGGGTAATACAGTAATCATGGGGAACTTTAATCTTCATATAGACTGGGCAAACCAAATTTGCAGTAATAGTGTGGGAGACAAGTTCATGGACTATATTCAAGATATTTTTTTAGATCAATGTGTCTAGAAACCAACTGGGGAACAGACTATTTTAGATCTAGTATGGTGCAATGAGAAAGGGTTAATTAATAACCTTGTAGTAAAGGAGCCTCTAGGGAAGAGGATCATAATATAATAGAATTTTATATTGAGTTTGAGAGTTAAGTCCGAAACTAGGGTCTTAAATCTGAACGAAGCAAACTATGTGGGTATGAGGGGTGAGTTGGTTCAGGTAGATTGGGAAACTAGATTAAAAGATATGATGGTAGATAAGCAATGGCAAACATTAAAATAATTAATTCATAATTCTCAACAAATATACATTCCCTTAAAGAATAAAAATCCTATGGGAAAAGTGGTCCAACCATGGCTAACAAGAGAAGTTAAAGATAGTATTTGCTTAAAGGAAGAGGCTTATAATGTTGCCAAAAAGAGTAGTAAGCCTGAGGATTGGGAGGATTTTAGAATTCAGTAAAGGAGGACCAAGAAATTGATAAAGAAAGAGAAAAGAGAATAGGAGAGTAAACCAGCAAGAGACATAAAAACAGATTGTAAAAGCCTCTATAGCTATGTAAAAAGGAAGAGATTAGCGAAAGTAACGTGGGTCCTTTAGAGGCAGAGACAGGAGACATTATAATGGGGAATAAGGAAATAGCAGAGACATTAAACAAATACTTTGGGCTTAGAATGTGTTATAGCCAGGAAATGGGCAGTATTTAGACTAAAAATCATCTAGGATTCAGGCAAAATTCACGCTAACTCCTCATTAAAATGATTGTAGTCATGATTCTAGTCTAAAAACTCAAGCTCGTTGATGTTACATTGAAAAGCTGGACCAATATCAGGAACAGTCTATTTGCATGTCATGATTGCCACAGCCTTTTCCCACTACCTAAAGGGAAGGTTCATTCATGTTGCAGCACCTCATTGTCAGGAATGTTGGGTCTGCAGCTGCCTCAACAGCAAAGCAAACAACAGTCAGAAGACATCCGTAGCAACCATGGCAGACCGGAGACGGAGGGAGAGAGCCCATAGGTTCTCCGATGAAGCTCTTCAGGCATTGGTGTTCACGGAGGGGAGGAGGCGGGCGGTCCTATACCTGCCAACTGGCAGGAGGCCCTCGCCACAAGTCTGCCGCACTATATGGAGAGAGATAGCGGACCACATCACTGGCAGCAATGTGGTCCCCAGGACCCACACCCAGTGCAGGAAGAAGTTGAACAACCTCACCTAGGTGGTCAGGGTAAGTGAATACTTCAGCAAATGCCACATACCACCATCTGTACCACAAGCTTCACACACTGCTCAATGCACCACACCTCTAGCACTCACCCACCAACAATCTCTACCTATCAACACTCATACTCACACCTCACACCTTGCACACAATGACAACTACTCAACTATGGCAGGCACATCACCCAAACACATTGCACCATACTCACTGCCACAGTCCCCTTGCTCCTGCAGGCTAAGGTACCTCACAATCGCCGGGAGCAGGAGCAGACAGACGAGGGCCAGGCTGACATTGAAGAGCTGAGCCAGCTGGAGAGTCGAGTGCTGGAGATCATTGGGCACCAGGTCATCAGCACCATGGCCACCGGCGACGTTGACCCCCTTGGGTACAGCAATGGTATGTTCATTCCTAATCCTTCTTCTCACATCCCATTTCCCCCTCAGCCCACAATCTCTTCTCACTTTCAAGCAACTCATGCTGTATGCATGTATTTCTGGCTTCCCCGCCCCCCTCCCCTCACCATAACCCAACTCTTGTGCCTTTCTGCTTTCAGATAATCAGCAAGCACCCGAGCAGCCTGTCCCCAAGGGAACCGCAGAGATCAAGGGGGGAGAAGAGGAGGAAGAAGAAGACACCGCATCACTGCATCTCTCACTCACAAACACCAGCTCAGATATTGGCACTACGCATTCTTTAGAGGCTAGTGTAGTAGCGGAATCTGCACAGGGTGAGGCACCGGGCACGAGTGGTCTGTAGCAAGGCCAGGGGGAAAGGGCAGCTCGGGGGCCAACTCCCTGGAGGGCGAGTTCGCACGCGAGTTCTGCTGCACAGGACTCAGATGAGGACCTTGATGGGGAGGCCTTCAGAAGAAGGGTGATGGACATGCACACGGAAATGATAGGTCAATGGCAAAGGTGCCTGAGAGCATCTCGGCAATGTCAAGGAGTGTGGAGGAATTCAGCTCCAACATTGCACGGGGCTCTGCACATAACATGGAGCCCAAGATTTCCAGCCTGGCAATGATTGTGCACTCCCAGAGAGACCGTGGCAACCCAGATGTGATGGTGCGCATGATGGGCGATGTCGCAGCTTCCATTGCAGCACAATGAAAGTGACTCAACGTCTTAGTGCTGCAGTGGAAGCTCAGACTGCTCTCCTGCAGTTCTGCTTGGTGGCATCCAAGCTCTGACTGCTCCCATGCAATCTCAGCTTGAAGTCACCCAAGCTCTGACTGCTGCCATGTAGTCTCAGCTTGATACTTCCCAAGCTCTGACTGCTCCCATGCAATCTCAGCTTGAAGTCACCCAAGCTCTGACTGCTGCCATTGTGGCTGGGTCGACCACTGTCGACCGGAGCATTCACGGTGTCGCAGCAGACCAGCGATCTGTGCTAGGAATGCTGAGGTCCCGCCCCGGGGGAGTGGCAGTGGGTCAGTTGAGCAGGAACCTGCTGTCCTCTCTCAGGATGACAGCATTCTGCTCCCACCACTGCCACTCCTCCATTGCCCTTGTCGCTGCCTATCATCCAGCCAGCCCAGACTGCTGCCGCACATACCGAGGTGGTACAGTCTACAGCCGGGCCTTCTAGGCCCACAGCTGGTCAATGTCGTCCTGCAAGGCCATCTGAAGTCTCCCGCACGGAAACTCAGCAGACTTCCACCAGCCGTGCTGCAGCCACTGGGGTAGCACTGAGTAGGAGCCCAAGATCAGGAAAGAGCACATGAAAGACAGACATTAAGGGCTTGCACAAGGGTGATTAGTTAATAGTATTCATGTAAATACGCATGATATGATTAGAGATAAATTTATTAATTCTGTTTGAAATCTTCTGTGGTGTCTTTCATTTCAGCTTTGTGCCCAGGAGGACGCTGTGATATGGCGTGAGACAGGGATGGTATGATTGGGATGTGGTGAGCAGTGGGGATCTGGGGTTTCATTCATGCGAAGGCCGATTGTCTGACTGCCTCCTCCCTCCCCCCTGTTCCTCTTCCTCCTTGTCCTCCTCATCCTCCTCCTAATCCCTGGTGGCAAGGGCAGTGCCCTCAGGATGGCCAAGTTGTGGAGCATGCAGCAGATAACCACAAAATGGGACACCCGCTCAGCTGAGTACTGGAGGGCTCCTCCTGAGCAGTCACGGCAGTAGAACTGTTGCTTCAGTAGGCTGATGGTCTGCTCGATGATGTTCCTGGTGGCAGCATGGCTCTCATTATATGAGTGCTGGGTGATATACCTACTATCAATTCAGTCCATGAAAAGCGACGAGTTAAGATAGTAACTATAGGTTTTTATTGGCTAAATAACAGAGCCCACCCTCGTGGACGATCGGTTCCAACAAGGGAGAATACTAGCCAAGTGGTCAGCTTTATACCTGGGCAAGCAGGCGGAGCCATGGGCGGAGTCAGCTGAGGTAAACCCAGGTATAGCAGCGTGCATGGCAAGAGGTAACCTTGTGTATCGATAACAACAGTGTAAACAGTGATAACAACAGTGTAACAATAGTGAACGGTTGTGAACGGTAACAGTGGTTTACCACATTCACCCCTTGTTTAAAATTGAGTCCGGCGGGGTGAAGTGTACTACCAGTTCGTGTATGTCAGTCTCTCAGGAGGCCTCGTAAGCCTTTCTGATCGGCGCAGCAGCGGCGGCGGTGGTGCAGTATCCGATGGTAATGCTGGTGTCTGCGTGGTCGACGAAGGCTCCTGGGGTTCCGGCATGCCGTCTACAGGAGCTGGATTTGGGGGAGTGGTGGGGGGTAACAGTGGTATCTCAGGGGTGCCCAAGGAGACAGTGTCCTCCCGCCCGTCTGGGTATGCCACATAGGCGTACTGGGGGTTGGCGTGCAGGAGGTCCACCCTCTCGACCAGGGGGTCCGTTTTATGGGCCCTCACGTGCTTCCGCAGCAAGACGGGCCCCGGAGAAGTCAGCCATGTTGGTAGTGAGGTTCCCGTAGTCGACTTCCTGGGGAAAACAAACATTCGCTCATGGGGGGTGGCGTTAATGGCAGTGCAAAGCAGTGACCGGATGGAATGGAGTGCTGCCGGGAGGACTTCCTGCCAGTGAGAGATTGGGAGGCCCTTAGACTTTAGGGCTAAGAGGACGGCCTTCCAAACTGTCGCGTTTTCTCTTTCCACCTGGCCGTTCCCCCGGGGGTTGTAGCTGGTGGTCCTGCTCGCAGCAATACCTCTCGCGAGCAGGAACTGGCGAAGTTCCTCGCTCATGAAGGATGCGCCCCGGTCGCTATGTATGTAGTTCGGGAACCCGAACAAGGAGAACAGGTCGTTCAGGCATTTGATGACCGTGATACTGGTCATGTCTGGGCAGGGGATGGCAAAGGGGAAACGGGAGTACTCGTCAATAATGTTGAGGAAGTACACATTATGGTCAGAGGATGGGAGGGGCCCCTTAAAATTGATGCTCAAGCGCTCGAAGGGGTGGGTGGCCTTGATCAGGCTTGCTCTGTCCGGCCTATAGAAATGCGGTTTGCATTCGGCACAGGTTTGGCAGTTCCTGGTCATGGTCCTGACCTCCTCGATGGAGTAGGGCAGGTTGCGGGCCTTAATGAAGTGGTAAAGTCTGGTGACCCCGGGGTGGCAGAGGTCGTTGTGGAGGGTCAGTAGTCTATCAACTTGCGCGTTTGCGCAAGTACTACGTGATAGAGCATCCGGGGGGTCGTTGAGTTTACCAGGCCGGTACAAGATATCGTAATCGTAGGCGGAGAGCTCAATTCTCCACCTCAAGATCTTGTCGTTCTTGATTCTGCCCTTCAGCTTGTTATTAAACATAAAAGCAACCGAACGCTGGTCGGTGAGGAGGGTAAATCATTTGCCTGCCAGGTAATGCCTCCAGCGTCGTACCGCCTCCACAATCGCCTGGGCCTCCTTCTCGACAGACAAGTGTCGGATCTCAGGGCCCTGGAGGGTCCTTGAGAAGAAGGCCACAGGTCTCCCCGCCTGGTTAAGGGTTGCCGCTAGGGCGAAGTCGGAGGCATCGCTCTCCACTTGGAAAGGGATGGACTCATCCACAGCGTGCATTGTGGCCTTTGCAATGTCTCCTTTTATGAGGGAGAAGGCTGCGCCTGCTTCTGCTGTCAGGGGGAAGGAGGTGGACTTCATGAGGGGTCTGGCTGTGTCCGCATAATTCGGCACCCATTGGGCATATAAGCGAAGAGCCCCAGGGTTCTCTTCAGCGCCTTTGGACAGTGGGGGAGGGGAAGCTCCATGAGGGGGCGCATTCTTTCGGGGTCGGGGCCGATGACTCCATTCTCTACTATGCAGCCGAGGAAGGCCAGGCGCGAGGTATTAAACACACATTTATCCTTATTGTAAGTGAGATTCAGCCGTTGGGCCGTACGGAGGAATTTCTCCAGATTAACATCATGGTCCTGCTGGTCGCGGCCGCAGATGGTGACGTTATCTAGATAAGGAAACGTGGCCTGAAGCGCGTTCTGGTCGACCATCCGGTCCATCTCCCTTTGGAAGACCGAGACTCCGTTGGTGACGCCGAAGGGAACCCTAAGGAAGTGGTAGAGGCGGCCGTTCGCCTCGAAGGCGGTATACTGGCGGTCCTCAGGGCGGATAGGGAGTTGGTGATAGGCTGACTTGAGGTCGATGGTGGAGAATACCCGGTACTGTGCAATCTGGTTGACCATATCAGATATGCGGGGAAGGGGGTATGCGTCCAGCTGAGTGTACCGGTTTATGGTTTGGCTGTAGTCGATGACCAGGCGGTGTTTATCGCCGGTCTTAACGACTATGACCTGGGCACGCCAGGGGCTGGTGCTCCCCTCGATGATGCCCTCCTTCAGGAGTCGCTGCACCTCAGAGCTAATAAAAGCTCTGTCCCCGGCGCTGTACCGCCTGCTCTTGGTAGCGACGGGTTTACAGTCACGGGTGAGGTTAGCAAACAAGGAGGGGGGCGGGACTTTGAGGGTGGAGAGGCCGCAGGTGGTATGCGGTGGGCGGTTTAAAATTTGCTGGTTGTAGACTGTGAGTGGGGGGAGGGGTCCACCGTAAGCCAAAGTGACACTTTGAAGGTGGCATTGGAAATCCAGCCCTAGTAGGACGGCAGCGCAGAGCTGGGGCAGGACGAGAAGTTTAAAATGTTTATATTCCGTGCCCCTAACCAACAGGGTCACTACACAGTAGCCGCTAATGTCTGTTGAATGGGACTTCGCCGCCATCGAGATTCGATGGCGCGCTGGCCGGACAGTGAGGGAGTAGCAGCTCACCGTGTCTGGATGAATAAAACTCTCCGTGCTTCCGCTGTCGAACAGGCAGGACGTGGCGTGGCCGTTTACTTCGATGTCCATCATGGACTTGGACAGATGATGCGGGAGAGCTTGGTCAAGCGTGACGGAGGCCAATGTATGGCTGAGCGAGCTGCTGTAGTCTGCAGACGAGGCGGTGGTCGGGTCTGGAGACAGAACGGCGGCCGAGTGCGGCGAACAAAATGGCGGCGCCCATGACGCGGGTCCCCACGAAGTTGGACAAAATGGCGGAGAAGATGGCCGCCCCCACAACTCACATGAGGCACCGCTGGCGTCTGTGGCCTTGATCAAAGATGGCTGCCCCCACGACCCACCTGAGGCAATGCTGGCGTCTGTGGCCTTGATCAAAGATGGCCGCCCCCACAACTCACATGAGGCAATGCTGGCGTCTGTGGCTTTCCCCCTGCAGGCGTTTACGAAGTGGCCTTTCTTTTTACAGCCGGAGCAGGTCGCGTTCCTTGCAGGGCAGCGCGCCCTTTGATGTCTCGCCTGGCCACAGAAGAAGCAGCTGGCGGCCCGATCGCGGAGGTCCGCTGCCACAGCGGGTCCCGGGGGTGGCGGTCCCGATCGATTCCAGGACACCGACGCCGTGGTGGGTCCCAGGGGTGGCGGTGCGAGGGGAATTGCGGCCGGAGTCGGGCCCGAGTCCCAGGGTCGCGCAGCACAGTACCTGGAGTACGCCTCGAGGTCCCGATGGGCCACTTCCAGAGAGCGAGCGAGGGCTGCAGTTGTATTCAAGTTGAGGTCCTTTGATTCGAGCAGTCTTTGCCGTGAGTAGTTGGACCGAAGGCCTTTCACGAAGGCATCGCGGATGTTCCCTTCAGTATTTTCTGCAGCCGTTACAGCTTTAAAGTCACAGTCCCTGCCGAGTGTTTGTAGCGCCCGTAAAAATTCATCTACAGACTCTCCTGGCTGTTGCAAGCGGGATCTTAGGAGATGTCTGGCATACATAGAATTTACAGGGCTCCGGTACTGCTATTTCAGCAGGTTGAGGGCGTCCTCGTATGTAGCACGGTCCCGGATGAATGCAAATACTTTAGGGCTCACCTGGGCGGTCAGAACTCTTAGTTTGGATCCCGGAGGCACGCCGGATTCTCCCAGGTAGGATTCGAAACAGCTCAGCCAGTGTTCGAAGTCGAGGGCTGAGTTCGCTGCCTGTGGGTTTAGATCCAGGTACGGCGGTCGGAGGGCTCACAGCCAGGCCGGCTGCTGTGGCTGTTGTAGCTGGCCGTTTGGCTGGTCGTTTGGCTGCTCCGATCCACTCATTTCAAAATTTAGCCAATAAAATTGATATACCTATCAATTCAGTCCATGAAAAGCGACGAGTTAAGATAGTAACTATAGGTTTTTATTGGCTAAATAACAGAGCCCACCCTCGTGGGCGATCGGTTCCAACAAGGGAGAATACTAGCCAAACGGTCACCTTTATACCTGGGCAAGCAGGCGGAGCCATGGGCGGAGTCAGCTGAGGTAAGCCCAGGTATAGCAGTGTGCATGGCAAGAGGTACTTGTGTATCGATAACAACAGTGTAAACAGTGATAACAACAGTGTAACAATAGTGAACGGTTGTGAACGGTAACAGTGGTTTACCACACTGGGCATGAGTGTTGAGGTTGCGGAGGGGTGCCTAAGCCAGGTGTAGAGCGGATAACCCTTGTCTCCGAGCAGCCACCCTCAAGCTTGACATGGTGGCTGGAAGAGTGCTGGCACACCGATCTGGTGCAGGATGAAGGCATCATGGCTGCTGCCAGGATAGCGGGCATTGACATTGAGGATTCGCTGTGTGTTGTTACACACCAACTGCACATTAAGTGAGTGGTAGCCGTTGCAGTTATGGAAGATCTCAGGATTGTTATGCGGTGCCTACAAAACCACGTGGGTACAGTCAATGGTGCCCTACACCATGGGAAAGCCCACTATCCTGGCAAAGCCACATGCACGCTCATCCTGCTTCTCTCTGGTGATTGGGAAGCCAATATAATCCCTTCTCCTGGTGTAGAAAGCCTCTGTGATCTTCCAGATGCAGCAATGGATGGCGAACTGTGAGATGTTAGATATGTTTCCTGCTGCAGACTGGAAGGATCCGCTGGCGAAGAAATTGAGGGCCATGGTGACCTTGACTGCCAGTGGGGGAGCTGTGGTCATCCTGGTCTGAGGCTGGAGGTCTGGTTGCAGGAGGTGGCAGAGTTCTGTGACCACCTACTTGGTGAAGCGGAGCCTCCTAATACACTGCTCCTCGCTTAATTGAAGGCAGCATTGCTGTCGGAAGACCCTAGGTGGGTATGGCCTCCTGTTGAGAGCCCTGATGGCCCTCCTCCTCCCTCTGCGCACATGTTCCCGTCTTTCTCACTGCCTCCGCTCCCTCCGCTGTAGATCCTGGAGGGAGAGGTCGACTGCCAGTACAGCCCCCAGGACTTTTAGCAAGTGTTGTAGTTTGAAGCATGTCAAAAATAATGAGAGAGTTTTGTTCTTGCCAGAACACGTCCTGATACCAACTAACCTTGAAATATCTAAAGAAAACACTTGCAGTTGCAGGAAGTAGCACACAGCCACTCAAACTGCAAAACCCTGTGATGATCCCTTTAAATATCGTCGCTGGAGCTGGCTTCCTGCTGCCGAATGCCACTTCTACCTGTCGTTGCTTTCTCCAGCCGGTAACTGCAATGGCCAAAACAAAAGAGATCAGGCATCAAGTGAACATTGCACACTCACTGACGTCATGATCTCTGTGATTGCGATGTCCCCGGCGATCGAGTTTAGGGGCAGCGCTACTGGCAACATGGAAATGGCGTGCGCTGCTGGAACCGCCGTCAGCTGGCGGTAGAGTGCCGACCGGTGTTTTAGTGCCATCTCGTGTTGCTAACGTGTAGCGCTAAACACACAAATTTCTTCCCCCTAAGTATCTGTCTTCATGGTAGCAGCCACAAATAACATTCCAGAAATAGTGGGGAACCAAGGGTCTAGCGAGAATGAAGAACTTAAAGAAATTAGTATGAGTAAAGAAATAGTACTGGGGAAATTAATGGGACTAAAAGTCAACAAATCCTCTGGATCTGATAGCCTACATCCTAGGGTTTTAAAAGAGGTGACTACAGAGATAGAGGATGCATTGATTTTGATCTTTCAGAATTCCTTACATTCTAGAACAGTCCTTATGGATTGGAAGGTAGCAAACGTAACCCCACTCGTCAAGAAATGAGGGAGAGAGAAAACGGGGAACGACAGGCCAGTTAGCCTGGCATCAGTAGTAGAGAAAAAGCTGAAATCTATTATTTGGGATGTCCTGGGTAGTTGCGATCATGGTATTAATGGCAGAACCCTTGAACAGTTAAGTTTTGTTACCCTTAATATTGTTAGTATTTGGGAGTGGACGTTGCTGGGGGGGGAGGGATTCTGTCACTACTCACGTCACTATTTCCTGTTATGACTCTACATATCAGATGTGGTTGATGAAATCCACTGAAGCAATATGTTACAGTTTGATTAAATCATTGAAAAATTACCTAAACCCATGTTAGAATGCATGCATTCCCACTTTTTTTTAAAAATCCATTGGGAGTTGTGGATAGCCAAAGATTTTAGCTGGTGTCACATGTGATCTCTTCCTACATTGTGCAATACACTGTTACTATGGATTTCCATCTTATTTCCCCATTGAGCTGCTGAAAATACTGGCCCAGAAATTCGGGTTGGGGGCTTCCCGCTGGTGCAAGCCCCCGACCTGTACTTGGCTAGCGCGCTGGCCGTTGAGCTGTGGGCCCGCATGGGATTCCGATCCTGGGCCTCCTCCAACTGCCGGCGCGCAGTGCTTGCGTATCCCAGGGGTGCAGTTAGTTCATTGCGTCCTCTGGGATCACGTGGGCCATGGAGAGCCAATGGTAGCAGGGAATGCTTCATTCATAAGTTTGACAGGAAGAGCTGTCAAACCTATAAATACTATAAGCCCCAAAACATCACTAAAACCTCAAATATTTTTTTTTAAATCACATTTTTAAAATAAACTATAAATTACATGAAATAACTATTTTAAACAATAATTTAAATTTTTGAAAAAATTAATTACATTTTCTAACAGGGCTAAAAATAAACTTACCTTTCTTTAAAGTATTTAAAAATAATAAACCTGTGGAAAAAATGTTTAAATTTTAATTAATTCACCAATTACCTTGTTAAAAGCAGGCCTTGCGCCTGCTTTTTAAAAGTGTAACTGCTGGAGACTTACCCTCCCGGAAAAACCTGGAAAAAAAATGTAAGTTCAATGCGCATGCGCTGCCTCTCCGGCGCACGCGTTCGACTTCTGAACCCCTTCTTTCAGGGGAACGGAAGTGCTGGTTTCTGCGACCCGAATTTATGGGCCACTAATATGCTTGGGCAGAGTCAACACGGACTTATGAAAAGGAAATTGTGTTTGATGAATCTGTTAAGAGTTTTGAGGTTGTACCTAGCAGAATAAATAAGGGGGAACCAGTGGATGTGGTGTATTTGGATTTTTAGAAAGCATTTGATAAGGTGCCACACAAGAGGTTATTACACAAAATTAGGGCTCATGGGATTGGTGGCAATATTTTAGCATGGATTGAGGATTGGTTAACACAAAAAACAGAAAGTAGGAATAAACGGGTCTTTTTCGGGTTGGCAGGCTGTACCTAGTGGGGTACTGCAAGGATCAGTACATAGGCGTCAGCTATTTACAATCTATATCAATGACTTAGATGAGGGGACCAAGTGCCACGGTTGAGTCACCTTTTTTGTTTTATTTTTATGCCAAACAGAGATGAACAAATTCTGTAGTTCATCCATACGATCTTTAAAGGTTTGCCATTGCCTATCTACCGTCAACCCTTTAAGTAACATTCCCCAATCCATCCTAGCCAACTCACACCTCATACCAACGTAACTTCCTTTATTTAAATTCAGGACCCTAGTCTCTGAGTCAACTACTTCACTCTCCATCTTAATGAAGAATTCTATCATATTATGATCGCTCTGCCCCAAGGGGCCTCACACAACAAGATTGCTAATGAATCCTTTCTCATTACATAATACCCAGTCTAAGATGGCCTGATCTCTAGTTGGTTTCTCGACATATTGGTCCAGGAAACCATCCCGTATACACTCCAGGAATTCCTCCTCCACAGTATTGTTACTAATTTGGTTAGCCCAATCTATATGTAGATTAAAGTTACCCATGATAACTGCTGTGCCCTTATTGCACGCGTCTCTAATTTCCCGTTTAATGCCATCCCCAACCTCAGCATTACTGTTTGGGGGTCTGTATACAACTCCCACTAACGTTTTCTGCCCCTTGGTATTTCTCAGCTCTATCCATACAGATTCCACATCATCAGAGCTAATATCCTTCCTTACTATTGTGTTAATCTCCTCTTTAACCAGCAATGCTACCCCACCTCCTTTTCCTTTTTGCCTGTCTTTCCTGAATATTGAATACCCCTGGATGTTGAATTCCCAGCCTTGCTTACCCTGGAGCCATGTCTCCGTAATCCCAATCACATCATATCCGTTTACATCTATTTGCGCAGCTAATTCATCCACCTTATTACGAATGCTCCTCGCCTTAACACACAAAGCCTTCAGGCTTGTTTTTTTTAACACTCTTAGACCTTTTAGAATTATTATTTACTGTGGCCAAGTTTGATTTACACCCTTGATTTCTCTGACTGCCACTTTTGCTTTTCTCCCGCCTGTCTTTTGCTTCTATCCTTGCTTCCCTTTCCTCTGTCTCCCTGCACAGGTTCCCAACCCCCTGCCATTTTAGTTTAAACCCTCCCCAACAGCACTAGCAAACACTCCCCCTAGGACATCGGTCCCAGACCTGCCCAGGTGCAAACCATCCATTTTGTACTGGTCCCACCTCCCCCAGAACCGGTTCCAATGTCCCAGGAATTTGTACCATTCCTCTAGCCATGTATTCATCTGAAATATCCTTCTATTTCTACTCTGACTAGCACGTGGCACTGGTAGCAAGCCTGCAATTACTACCTTTGAGGTCCTATTTTATAATTTACCTCCTAACTCCCTATATTCAGCTTTTAGGACCTCATCCCGGTTTTTACCTATATCGTTGGTACCTATATGCACCTTTTGAATTGCAGGGAGACCGTGGGGAACCAGAGCCCATGCCATGTGTAATGGGTCAGGTGGTAGGATCTATTGCAGCACACTCCGAGGCAATGCAATGGCTTAGTGCTGCAATTGAGTCATTGGCTGGTGCCATCAAGTCTCAGATTGCTCTCATGCAGTCTCAGATTGATGTCACGCAAGCACTGACTGCTGCCATCCTTACTGGGTTGCCCACAGTCCCTTGGGGATCTG
Organism: Somniosus microcephalus; assembly: GCF_052327205.1. Classification (NCBI taxonomy): domain Eukaryota; kingdom Metazoa; phylum Chordata; class Chondrichthyes; order Squaliformes; family Somniosidae; genus Somniosus; species Somniosus microcephalus. The sequence goes on along the minus strand of NC_140987.1, from coordinate 181,209,913 downwards.
ATGGTGCCGCAGCAGGCCAGCAATCTGTGCTTGAGCAGATTGCTCTGGATGCTGAGGTACTGCCCCGTGGGAGTGGCAGTGTGTCGGTCGAGCAGGGAGGTGCTGTCCTCTCTCAGGACGACAGCATTCCTGCTCTCACCACTGCCACTTCCCCATTGCACTTGGCACAGCCTGTAACCCAGCCAGCCCAGACTGCTGCTGCCCTTGCAGAGTTGGTGCAGTCTGCAGCCGGGCCCTCCAGGCCCAGAGCTGGTCGAGGGCGTCCTTCAAGACCATCTGCAGTCTCTGGATCCAACATTCAGCAGCCTTCCACCAGCCTTGTTGTAGCCACTGGGGCCATGAACTGCGAGATATTCACTATGTCCCCGGTAGAAGCCAGGAAGGAGCTGCTGGCATAAAAATTCTGAGCCACCATCACCTTCACTGCCACCGACAGAGACGTCCTGGTCCTGAGCTGAGGCTGCAGATCTGGTTGCAGGAGGTGGCAGAGCTCCTCAGACAAATGAATATAGGAAAATTGCTCCCTGAATACCCTGGGAGGGTAAGGTCTCCTGTGCAGAGGCCTGTTGGCCCTCCTCCTTCTTGCCACTCTCTGTGTCTCTGATGCCTCCGGTTGTGCAGCTGGACGACGACGCCCCGAGTTAGTGCAGCTCCCATACAAGCTTCTAAATATCATTAGAAGGAAGGTGAAATAAAAATTAACCTCCAGAGTGGTTCTCAGGACCCAAAACTCCTTCGTACGACGTCCAATCTCTGCAGATGTCTCTCTCCCTCTCTAATAATAATCATAATAATAATAATAATCAACTTTATTGTCATTGTTAGTGCACAAGTGCAGTACAACGAAATGTAGGCTTGCGGCTCCCAAGAGTGTACATTTTGATTAAGACATTTAACATTCAACATAAACATAAACATAATAAAGTGCATTGGCAGATGTGCAGGCTTTAGAGTTTATTTGTAGAGTTCAGTAGGATGACAGCCCTGGGAAAGAAACTGTTCCTAAATCTGGTCGTTCGGGTGCGAATGCATCTGTAGCATCTCCCAGTGGGCAGGGGGGCTAACAAACTGTGGCTGGGGTGGGTAGGGTCTTTGATGATGGTCAGTGACCTCCGTAAACAGCGTTTCTGGTATATGTGCTCTATGGTCGGTAGCCGGGTGCCGGTAATGCGTTGGGCAGTTTTGACTACCCGCTGCAGGGCTTTCCGGTCATAGGAGCTACAGCTGCCATACCACACTGTGATACAGTTCGTCAGGATGCTCTCTATTGTGCAGCGGTAAAAGTTCGACAGGATCTGGGGTGACAGGTTACATCCCTTCAGCCTCCTTAGGAAATATAGGCCCTGCTGGGCCTTCTTCACCAAAGAGGTTGTATTGAGGGACCAGGAGAGGTCTTCCGTGATGTGGACTCAAAGAAACTTAAAGCTGTCCACCCTTTGAAATGAAAGCTCTCAACCTGCGTGTTCCAAAAATTTTGCCGACAAGAAAAGGCAGGAAGTGGCCGCCTTTAAATAGCACTCCCCCAGCCCCTTCCTGACTTGAAAACGTTCCCCTCTACTTGTCATTCCTAGCAGCAGGCGCTAAGGCAGGGGACGTGACTCAATATCCAGTCCTGGACGCTTCCGGGGCGTTGCACGCTCGACTGACGTCACGATCTGCGGGCGCAGGAGATCGTGGCAGTAGTGTCTAGTGCCGTCGCAAAATGGCTGGTCAATTTCGCGAGCGACACTAAAATCACTGTGCTCGGGCGCGTTCCTAGAGCTCCAATAGCGCCCCCCGAAGGAGCTAACGGGAGGCGCTAACCAACCAAATTTTCCCCCCAAAATTCTTAAGGGGCTTGATAGGGTAGATGCTAGGAAGATGTTTCGCCTGGCTGGGGAATCTAGAACTAGGGGTCACAGTCTCAGAATAAGGGGTCGGCCATTTAGGATAGCGATGAGGAGAAATTTCTTCACTTAAAGTGTTGTGAATCCTTGGAATTCTCTACCCCAGAGGACTGTGGATGCTCATTCATTGAGTATATTCAAGGTAGTGATCGACAGATATTTGGATACTAAGGGAATCAAGGGATATGGGTGTTGAATCCATGATTCTTAAAGTATGATGTTTCCCAATAACTAGACGGAGGCTGTAACTTAACAATCAACAGGTGTTTACTGGAGGAGGGTAGTCTAAAGACTAACAGTACAGAGGCATGCTCAAGGCTTATATACAGGTGTGGTCACTGCCGGTACTACAGTATACAGGAGCTGTAAAAGTAGTTCTCTCTTAAAGGTACATACACTACAATTCCTCCCCTTTTAGATTAACAGTACCCATAACATTCAAATAACAGTTAACACTTTAACATGCACATTAAACTGAAATAGTCCATTTATAGATTCATTCTTTGGGGCGGCTTCCTGATCCTTTCTGGATAGCGCCTTTCCTGAGGTTCTTGTTCTTGGTGCGGAGGCGATTCTGGCCCCCTTTCGTCGGTTAGTTCATCAGTTTCCGCTGCTACTGTTTCTGAGGTACATGCTACCGGTATGTCGGGTTCATCCCCAGGTACGCGAAACATGGGGTTGACTCGTTCCTGTGACGCTAGGATCTGGTCGACGTGGCATCTCACAATGTTCTCCCCGATATCCACTTTGTACATTAATGGCCCCTGCCGTGTGCATATCGTTCCGGGTTGCTATTTTGCTGTTCGGTAGTCGCGGGCCAAGACTGGTTGCCCTACATTGAAGCTCCTTGTTGGCTTCTCATTGATGTGCTGGAATTGCTTATCCTCAACATTTCTTCGCACATTTGGTCTGAGCAAATCCAGACGAGATCTCAACCTTCGGTTAAAGAGCATCATGGCTGGGGTCTGGTTGGTAACTGCATGTGTCGCATTTCTGCAGGCTAACAGGAAATTGTCCACCTTATGCTGTAGTGGAATTTCATCATCGCACATGGCCCTTTTCGCCTTTTTAAAGGTTTGTACGAAGCTCTCAGCCAATCCATTTGTGGCTGAATGATACGGGGCGGATGTGTAATGCCTTACCCCATTCCTTCTCATAAATTTCCGAAACTCTTCGGACACAAACTGTGGTACATTATCAGAGCAAATCTAATCTGGCAAGCCGTTCCTGGCAAATATGGTCTGTAGGACTGCAATCGTTTTCTCTGTAGTGGTTGAGGACATTTTGATCACCTCAGGCCATTTCGAGTGCGCATCCACTGCTATTAAGAACATTGAGTCCATGAATGGACCAGCAAAATCAATATGCACCCATTGCCATGGAGAGGAGGACCACTCCCATGGGTGTAGAGGGGCATGTGGTCGTGCATTTTGGACCTTCTGGCATCTTGAGCAGCTCTTTGTTAGGTCCTCGATTTGTTGATCGATCCCCGGCCACCACACATAAGCCCGAGCAAGGCTTTTCATTTTCACCCCTCCCAGATGACCTTCGTGAAGCTCATTTAGCACTCTCCCCCTTAACTTGGGTGGAATTACCACTCGGGATCAACACATCACTGTCCCCTGGCATACTGACAGCTGTTCTCTTCTGGATGAGAATGCTGGCAACAGTGAGTCGCCATGTGTTGGCCATCCCTTCACCGTCAAATCATATACCCGAGACAGTGTCGGATCATTGCGGGTCTCCTTCTCTATATCCGCGTTAGTTACTGGCAATCGTTCAATTATCGACGAATAAAATATTCCGATAGGGTCCACTGCTGGTGCTTCCTCCACAGTAGGCAGTGGCAGGCGTGATAGCCCATCAGTGTTTCCATGCTGATTCGTGCCCTTATACTCTATTTCATATTGGTTCGCCCCTAGAAAAAGTGACCATCTTTGTAGCCGTTGTGCAGTCATCACCGGAACGCCCTTCTTTGCATTAAAGATGGAGACAAGTGGTTGGTGGTCAGTCAGCAAGGTGAACTTCTGCCCATGCAGATAGTGGTTGAATTTTTTTACTCCCCATACTAGGCTGAGGGCCTCCCTGTCAATCTGGGCATAGTTGCGCTCGGCTGAGGTTAGTGACCAAGACGCAAAGGCTACTGGCCCCTTCAACCCGTCTGGGAATTTGTGCGACAGCACCGCTCCAATACCATAGGGTGATGCATCACATGCCAACCGAATTGGTAGTGCTGGGTTGAAATGGGCCAACACCTCTTTTGATGTGATCAATTATTTTCACTTCTGGAAAGCTCGTTTACATTCGTCATTCCACTTCCATGGTACCCCCATTTGCAGTAGGGTGTTCAGTGGGTCTAATACTGTAGACAAATTTGGTAAAAACTTATGGTAGTAGTTCACCAGCCCGAGGAACGACCTCAGTTATGACACATTTTCCGGTGCTGGAGCCTTGACTACTGCCTCAATCTTTTCAGGGGACTTATGTAACCCCTCTTCATCAATAACGTGGCCACAATACGAGATCTGCTTCTGGAAAAACTCACACTTGTGGCGATTAGCTCGTAGCTCATATTCCTTTAATCTAGTGAGCACCTTCTCCAGGTTGGCGAGGTGATCACTGTCATTTTCACCCGTGACCAGGATGTCGTCCAAATAACACTGGGTCCCTGGAATCCCTTGCAGGACTTGATCCATTGCCCTTTGCCAAATAGCCGGAGCCGATGCTACCCCGAACACCAGCCAGTTGTATTGGTAGAGACCTTTATGAGTGTTGATCGTGAGGTATTGTTTCGAGGCTTCTTCTACCTCCATTTGCAGGTACGCCTGGGCCAGATCAATTTTGGTGAAGCGTTTACCTCCAGATAGCAAGGTGAAAATATCCTCAATCCGTGGAAGTGGATATTGTACCATGTGAAGGACTGGGTTCACTGTCACCTTAAAATCCCCACAGATGCGGACCTTCTTTGGTTCCCCAGGCGTATTACTCAACGACCTCTTCATTACAGGAACGATGGGTGTAGCCCACTCGCTCCAGTCTACTTTGGACAGTACTCCTGAACGTTCCAACCCTTCCAGCTCTGCTTCGACGGCTGGTCAGATCGCATAAGGCACCGGTCTGGCCTTAAAAAACTTTGGGCTTGCATTTTCCTCTATTTTAATCGTCGCTGTTATGCCTTTTAGTGTTCCAAGTCCCTCCTGGAACACTTCTTGTGCGTCCGTTAGCATTTTTGACAGTCGTCCAGGTGTGACGTCGTCATCCTTTTTGGCCTCAACCTTCAGTGCCTGTATGGAATGCCAATCTAATTGTATCTTCCGGATCCATTCACGTCCTAGTAGTGGTGGTCCTCCATCTGGCAATACATATAGGTCCATTTTGGGTATTTCCTGGCCTTTGTATATCACTTTCACCCTTATTTTTCCTTTGGGGTAGACTTTTTGCCCCGTGTACGTCTTCAAGACAATCTCTGTAGCTTTCAAGGGTATATGTGAAAATAGCCGCTTGTAGTCCCTTTGGTTTATGACTGTTAGGGCTGATCCTGTGTCCAATTCCATTTTCACTTGGACTCTGTCTATCTTGAGCGTGACCCAGATAGTCTGGTGATCCTCCATTTTGATTACCTTATGTAGTTTCAGACAACCCAGCTCCTTGCTTCCGGAGTCTGTATCACTTTTCTGTTCGTCTGAACTACTGTCCATCACCTTATGTACCTTTTTGTACTTCTCCTGTGGAGATTTCTTGCTGCTGGTTTTCTTCCCTGACCTGCAGACTCTTGCTATGTGTCCTGCTTTTCCACACTGTCTGCACACTTGGTCCTTGAACCAACAATCCTTCTGGTCGTGTGTTGTTCTGCCGCAGCGATAACACTTCCCTGCTCCATATGACATTTCATTGGTGCCATATTCTTGCGGTCTCCGTTGTATCTCTGCAGTGCCCCGTGCGGCTGCTTTGTGTGATACTGCCATGCTGAAAGCCTTGTCCAGCGTAAGATCCTTTTCTGATAGAAGCCGTTTCTGGGTTCCTTCACTTTGAAGCCCACACACAAACTTGTCCCTTAATGTATCTGCTAGTCCCATTCCAAACTGGCAGTGTTTCGATAGCTTGCGCAGTTCCGTTAAATACACAGCATTACTTTCATCTTTATGCTGGTTCCTTTTGTGGAACTTAAATCTTTCTGCTATCAGCAGCGGTGTGGGGTTTAAGTTGTCCTGTAGGATTTCCACTATGCTTTCGAAATTTTTATCCACTGGCTTCTCTGGGGTTATTAGGTTTCGCAGTAAGCCATAAGTTTTTGCACCCATGGAATTTAACAAAACCAGTGCTTTCCTAGCATCTGGCACTTCATTCGCCTTGCAGTACACCTCAATGCGTTCCACATATGTCGCCCAATCTTCGACTTCATTGTCGAACGCAGTGATACTGCCACTCTTTGGCATCCCTGGGTGTGATTAAGCTGTCTAAAATGGCGTCTCCCGCGCTCTCCCTTCTTCTCCGCTGGCACAAAATGGCATCTCCCGCGCTTTCCTTTCTTCCCGTGCTCACCCTTCTTCTCCGCTGCGGCTTCTAAAATGGCATCTCCCGCGCTCTCCCTTCTTCTCCACGGCTCAATGGCGTCTCCCGCACTTCCTTTCTTTCCCCCGCGGACGCTGTTCAGCCCTTGAGCCCTGGCTGTGCTCTGTGCGTTCTCCTGTGCGCCTCTCTCGTTGCCGCCGCTCGGTCCTGAACCCCGGCTGCTGCTTTACCCTCTCTCTTTTTGTTTTCCGTCGCCGCCGCTCGGTTTTCAACCCCCGGCTGCGCCCTGTGCGCTTCACCCTCTCTCTTACCCCGTCGACGCTGCTCGGCCTTTTCTGTGCCGTCGGTCGGCTCCAGCCGCTGCTGTCCGGGAAGGGTCTGCGCTGTACCTGTTGCCAGTCTGTTGCTGGATCATCGTGGCTGGAGATCCAAACCCAGCTCTCAACAGCCTCCCCTGCGATGTTCACTCTCTGCCGGATGACTGGGCGGTTGCTCGTGGTTGACGCCCGTGCTTCTGGCCTCGACGTTCTTCCGCTGCCCTCCCGGAGCGAATCCTTGAAAGGAAATGCAGAGTTGCAGGAAGATTCGAATCAACCTCGTTGCCACTGTTGAATCCATGATTCTTAAAGTATGATGTTTCCCAATAACTAGACGGAGGCTGTAACTTAACAATCAACAGGTGTTTACTGGAGGAGGGTAGTCTAAAGACTAACAGTACAGAGGCATGCTCAAGGCTTATATACAGGTGTGGTCACTGCCGGTACTACAGTATACAGGAGCTGTAAAAGTAGTTCTCTCTTAAAGGTACATACACTACAATGGGGATAGTGCGAGAAGGTGCAGTTGAGGTGGAAGATCAGCCATGATCTTATTGAATGGCAGAGCAGGCTTGAAGAGCCGAATGACCTGCTCTTGCTCCTATTTCTAATGTTCTTATGTTCAGTATTTCAGGATGCTAGATAAAAGCTTAAGGGAAAGAAATAACTTGTATTTGTATAGCTTCTTATCACATCTCCAGGGTCATCTAAAGCACCTCACATACAATGCATTACTTTGGAGTGTAGGTGTATTGACTAATTGTTATTTGTTTAGATAAAACAAATAAAGGACAGATTTCGCCTTTTTCTTTAATTTTTTTAATAGACCCTCTTCTAAAGAGAGTTATTAATCCAATATGGTTTCAAAAGCCTGGTAGCAGCTAACACATTGTATAGAACTAATGAAATTCCTTAGATATAGTGAACCTGCAAGAAGCTAAAAAAAATACCTTTTTTAGGAATTATTTTGGTGTATAAAATTGAATTACAGTGATTTTTAAAAATCCATTAATAGGAATTAATTCATTGTTCAGCCACCTGGTGTAAGACAACACTTGGCTTGCCATTACAATAGGAAGATGTTAGACTTCCTCTTTTTATCTGATTGTTAGAGGTTGATTTGTGTTCAAGGCTGTAGACCAAATGATCCTTAAGGCTCTGGAAGCTTTTTGGATCAATGAGTTCTACAATGTTTTCCCTCAGTGACAGTACTCTTAAATGTAAGTTTTGATGCTACCTTAGGCGCACGAGTGAATTAAATGGCTGACTACTTGTGCACAGACGAATTTCTTAGGATTGAAGTGGTCCTCGCCTCCTGACAGCTGACTCCTGAAATGATGCAGGCTGTAATATTTTTGCTACTGCATGGGCAGTCTTGGCCCATGTGCTTTCTGCCAATTGTGCAGAGATTGGAGAGGGCAGCTGTGAAGGTCCAGATGTGTTGGCATCCTTAGAGACAGCACTCCAGCCCACTATAACCATGCACTGGCTATTGTTCACCACCTCACCAAAACCACTGCTTACCATGACAACGGACCCAATGGCACCAATGAGATCAGTGAAGCTCCTCTGTTTAACTGATTCTCAAACCTGTTGAAGCTGGAATAGATATCTTGTTCCATTCTGGAACCCAGGCCTCTATGGCAGTTGTTTAAGCATGTGTGCGAAAAGCACTGACTGCCCTTGGGGCTTCTGGCATGGGAAGCTCCACAAATGCCCCTAGAGTTGCCACATGCTCTATGAGTGGATAATAATGTTATGAAAGCATTATTCAGGGCTGCCTACATGTGGTTAATGGATTTTTCCACCCAAGCCGTTATCTGCAGTATGCTACTTGACACAATCTCTAATCCCTACACCAGTGCTTGAATATCCTTCTTTGAAAAACATGCCCGTGATGTCCAGATCTCCAGGCTCAAAAGGATGCAAGCAGACCATCTGCATCGTTGGTTGTTCCTTCTCTTCTGCCACCACCACTATCTGTTTTAGCTCACTCATGCTGTCTGTCTCTCCCAGCGCACACAGAGAGCACATTGGCTAGAAAATCACGGGTTATGTGCCTGTAATTTTCTGTGATGTCCTTCTTTAATGTGCTGGTACCCACTTGGAGCTTGGAATCAGTCTTATAAAGTGCATAGAAGAATAAAAGATGGGTATTCCATGAATGGTGCTGAAATAGCTAAAAATGCAATTGAAAGAAACCTAGGAGCCTTAGTAGACTTGATGCTCAACATGTCTAACCAATATAGAACAGCAAACAATAAACCCAATAGACTGCTGCATTATATAGTGAAAATGGTCAAGGGTAAGGGTACAGGGATGGCTGCATTTATTGCCTATCCCTAGTTGCCCTGAGAAGGTGGTGGTGGACCTTACCCTCGAACTGCTATAGTCCTTGTACTGATGTTGCTCCCAATATAGTGTTAGATAGGGAATTCCAAGATTTTAATCCAGTGACAATGAAGGAATGGAAATATATGTCCAAGTCACTACTGAGCCACACTTGGTGATGAACGTTGAAGTCCCACATCCAGGGTTTATTGTGTACCCTTTCTTTCCTCCAAGTCCCTGCCAAGTGATGCTGAGGATATGAGAGTCATCGGGATTCATTTTACTTTGGGAAATGTAGTAGTTCAGTGATATTGAGCAGCTGTCTCATGTTCTTCATTGAACAAGGGATGAAAGTGCAGACCCTGCTGGCTGATGCCTCAGTCAACTACTTGATACATGTGTGAGAAGCATATTAGCTAATAATGCAGTGCTAACCACAGGCATAACAGTTGAGGGCAGTGCTACACTAGCTAACCACAGCCAGTGCTATACCCATGTTGTAAATTGGCTGCAGAGGTCCTAGCTGCAGATGACAAAGCTCTGCAAAGGTGTCCCTGTGAATCCAGAGCAAGCTGAGGCAGTTGTCCTCAGTCATTGCTAGGTAGGTAGGCTGTGAATATGGCCTGGCACCTGTTGATTTGTCCGGCGTGCATCCTTTCATCTTACACCATCAATACTATATTTGAGGCACTGTAAAAACAACTTACCTTAAAGAGTAAAAAAAAAGCCTCAAGAAATGTTCTCACAAAAAATCACTAAAAATTCCAGCAATGTGGAAAAATATGTAACACAGACAATGCTGTGCTAAAAAGCACTGTGATCATCATAAAAATAAAATGCTAAACCATGTGCTGCTTCAAAAGCTCCTCAACCCATGGAACCACCCTTGCTTCTATTCCAAATGGACACATAAGGAATACAAAGGGCAAATCTCAGGCAAATCTTTCAAAATTGTGCTGCATATTTACATATTTTTGCATGAATTCTTGGGTCTTAATGAGGCTAAGGTGTGAAATGAGTACAAGCACTCTAGCACACAGCAGTGCAGTAGACCATAGAATAGCAACCTAGTAGAAAATTCTGTGATTCCACTGTACCATATCACAACTGCTATCCTGGTACTCAGCCTTAACTGCCACTTACATTATTTTTACCCTAGTTTATTTTTGGATAATTACAGTCACCCATTATTATGGGTCTGTTATTCCTGCATTTTTCTCTAATTTCTCAATATATTTCTTTCTCTAACCCTTCCACTGGTCTATAATATACTTCCAATAGAATAATAATTGTTTTCTTATTCTTCAACTCTAATCAAATTGTTTTAGCTTTTGTACCATACCCAATAACACACCTACATTCTAGTACTACAGTGGAATCTTTGATGAACGCTGCTCCGCCTCCTTTTTTTATATTCTATCCCTCCTGAATAGTTTTTAATTAGGAATGTTCAACTCACACCTGCCTTTGTTTGTTTGGCAATCTGACTCATTTTACTCCCTTTCCCTTCTGATCTGTTCTTAGGTGTCAGCCATGGCTCTGTGTTAACAGTCTCACATCTGAGCCAGAAGATTGTGGGCTGGATTTTGCCAGTGGGGAGCTTTTGGGGGCGGGACTCCCACTTGTCGGGTTTTAGTCCCGCCTCCATCAACTTCTGGCCAACCCACGCAATTTTCCCTTGATTGACCTTGTTTAGCCTGCCCAACGGGTTTAGCAGGCCAATTAAGGGAAAGCTGGTTACAAAAAAATTTTTGACAGATGAATTGTCATTGTTTGACAGCTCTGTGAAGCTGTCAATCACTGACAATCTCTGTAGTTTGATGAGTTCTTGAATTCAAGACTCATCAAGCCTCTTTCTTTAGCATTGGAGAATGCAGCAGCCATCTGTCATCTCTGCCGCGGAGATGCGAGACTCTCCGCATCCCCAACTCTTGAAGCCTGCAGGAAGAAACAAAGGTAAGTAAACTTTTTCTAAAACTTTCCACTTACCTCACATACTCACCTCTTCACACTTGCACCCATCACTTACCTTCACAGCGCACTTTTGCACCCCTCCGACCCCCACAGACCCACTACTTGCCACGGTGACCTTGGCAGGGTTCACAGCCTTCGGGAAGCCAGCACTTGTGTGGGTAAAATGGGGATAATCCTCTTATCTGCCTGTTAACTACCTGTTAACAGGCAGTTAAGTGGTTGTAATCCCCTTCCCGCCTCCAAGGAGATGGGACCCAGCGCAGGTCGGCAACCCGCCTCCTGGCAAGATGGCACGGAGGCGGGTTGGGGGCAGGATGGGCACCCACCCCCAGATTCTGCCATTTTCCCGGCAGTCCCGTCTCCATACCTGCCTCCCCAGGGCTGGCAAGATTGCGCCCTGTGTGTTCAAGTCCCACTCCAAAGACGAGCAGAAAATCTAGGCTGACACTCCTGTGAAGTACTGAGGAAATGCTGCACTGTTGGAAGTGGCATCTTTCAGATGAGAGATTAAATTGAGGCCCCGTCTGCCCGCTCAGGTGGATGCAAAAGATCCCATGGCATTTAAGGCTAAAGGGATGAAGGGATATGGGGAGAAGGCAGGGACAGGGTACTGAGTTTGGATGATCAGCCATGATCTCATTGAATGGCAGAGCAGGCTCGAGGGGCCGAATGGCCTACTCCTGCTCCAATCTTCTATGTTTCTATGTTTCTGTTATTTTGAAGAAGAGCAGAGGAGTTTTCTCTGGTGTCCTGGCCAATATTTATCCCTCAACCATGTGGTGTATGTGCCTTTAAGAGCCCCTGTGTACTGTAATGCCGGTAGTGGCCACTCGGGCTATATAAGCCTGTATAGTGTCTTGTATCTTTTAGTTCACCTCCAGACTTTGTTCAGTAAACACCTGTTAAACCAACTCCTGCATTCCGTGTCTCCATTAACACATGGATACAACAGTGGTGACGAATTGGAAACAGACTTACCTGCAATTCGGCAGCACCTCAAGGAGATCGATTCCTCAGACGAAGGTCGAAGAAAAAAAAAAGAAAGAACTGTGGTTTCACCAGCTAGCCGGGCTGGTGGCAGGTACTGCAGTAATCCTTCCTGGGCGGCGGGCTGGGGCTCGATCGGCTGGCTCTGCAGCGGGGCCGAGCAGCGAAGGCGGTGGCAAACAGAGACGGAGGGTGGAGCACTCGGGAGACGGCCAGCGCTGCAAAGCAGGTCGGCGTTCGGACCAAGCAGAGGGAGGGAAAAGTCCCAGAGAGTCCGGCGGGAACGAGTCTCCAACTATTAAAAATAGCTGTATAAATAAAAACCGCGGAGAACAGCGTTGTCAGCAGCGGCAGCGGCGGGAAAGTGCGGGAGGCGCATTTTTTCTCGGCAGGGAAGAAAGGAAAGCGTGGGAGGCGTCATTTTTTTTTCAGGATGGCTAAGACTGGCAATATTACTGCTTTCAATAGCGATATAGAGGATTGGACCACATATGTGGAAAGAGTGGAGGTATATTGCACAGCGAATGAAGTAGAGGATGATAAAAAGGCATCGGTACTTCTAAATCTAATGGGCGCAAGGACATACGGGCTGTTACGAAACTTAATCACTCCAGCCAAACCGATGGACAAGAATTTTAAGGAGATTATTGATACCCTACAGGAGCACTTAAACCCAACACCACTGCTGATAGCGGAACGATTCAAATTCTTCAAGAGGAATCAGCACAAGAATGAAAGTAACGCTGATTACCTCACCGAATTAAGGAAACTGTCAAAGCACTGTCAATTCGGGGCAGGACTGGCAGATTCTCTTCGAGAAAATTCGTCTGCGGTCTCCTAAGTGAAGGAACACAGAAAAGGCTACTTTCTGAGAAAGATTTAACACTGGACAAGGCTTTCAGTGTGGCTGTATCATAAGAAGCAGCAGCAAGAGGAGCTGCAGAGATACAGCAAAAGCCACAGGACTTCGGCACCCATGAAATGACACAGGGTTTCGAGAGATGTTATCGCTGCGGCAGATCCACCCATGACCAGAGGGACTGCTGGTTCAAGGACAAAGCATGCAGGCAATGCGGAAAGATGGGCCACATTGCACGTGTATGCCGATCTGGAAACAAAAAATCCACTGACAGAAAAAAATCAATAAAGAACAGTACAAAAAGGTACAAATGATGACGGACAGTAGCTCCGAAGACCAGAAGAGCGATAGCAACTCCGGAAACAAGAGACTAAGCTGTCTCAAATTACATAATGTAATTGCCAAAGAAGATTACCAGACTATTTGGGTTACCCTCACGATAGTGGGGTCCCTAGTTAAAATGGAGCTCGATACAGGATTAGCTCTGACCGTCATAAGTCAACGGGATTACGAGCAGCTATTTCCGCATATACCTTTGAAAGACACATCCATTATCTTGAAAACATACACGGGGCAGAAAATATACCCCAGAGGGAAAATAAGGGTGCCTGTTGTATACAACGGCAAGGAAATACAGAAGTTGTATTTATACGTTCTGCAAGATGGTGGTCCACCGCTGTTGGGATGTGAATGGATCAGGAAGATACGTTTAGACTGGCACTCCATTCAGGCACTGACGGTGATCAGTAAGAAAAAAAATGATGATGACGTCATACCTGAACGATTAAAAGACATCTTGGCCAACGCCAAAGAAGTGTTTCAACAGGAACTAGGAACCTAGAGAGGCGTCACCGCCTCAATAAAAGTGGAAGATGCGGCAATTCCCAAGTATTTTAAGGCAAGGCCGGTGCCATACGCAATTCGTCCAGCAGTCGAGGCAGAGCTGGCGAATTTGGAAAAGGCAGGCGTGTTATCCAAGATAGATTGGAGCGAGTGGGCAACACCCATCGTCCCAGTCATGAAGAAAACGTTGAATAATGATAAATCTGAAGAACAGAGAAAAAGTCACATCCATGGGACTTCAAGGTGACTGTAAACCCGGTCCTTCACATGCTACAGTATCCTCTTCCGAGGATAGAAGATATTTTCGCCTCACTATCCGGAGGGAAACGTTTCACCAAAATTGACTTGGCACAGGCATATCTACAGATGGAGGTTGAGGAGGCCTCTAAAAAGTATCTCACGATAAACACACACAAAGGCCTGTACCAGTACAATTGACTGGTTTTCGGTGTAGCATCAGCTCCAGCTATCTGGAAAAGAGCTATGGAGCAAGTCCTGCAAGGGATTCCGAGGACTCAGTGCTACCTAGACGACATCCTTGTAACAGGAGAAAATGACAACGAGCACCTTGCCAATTTGGAGCAGGTGCTCACTAGGCTGAGAGAACGGGGCCTACGAGCAAATTGCCCCAAGTGCGAATTTTTCCAGAAACAAATATCATATTGTGGCCATATAATTAACGAAGAAGGGTTGCATAAGTCACCTGAAAAAATTGAAGCGGTCATAAAAGCCCCAGCACCTGAAAATGTCTCACAATTAAGGTCGTTCCTGGGATTGATAAATTACTATCATAAATTTTTACCGAACTTATCAACTGTTCTGCACCCTCTTAACGAACTGCTAAAACGGGAGTAATTTGGAAATGGAGCGAAGACTGCAAACGTGCCTTCCATAAATGCAAAGGCTTGATCACGTCCAAGGAAGTTTTGGCTCATTACAACCCATCATTACCAATCAGACTGGCGTGCGATGCATCCCCTTACGGCGTAGGAGCGGTATTATCGCATAGATTCCCTGATGGCTCGGAGCGGCCGATAGCTTTTGCGTCACGCTCATTGAACTCAGCTGAGCGTAACTATGCCCAGATCAACAGGGAAGCACTCAGCCTGGTATGGGGAGTGAAGAAATTCAACCATTACCTACACGGACAAAAATTTACCTTGTTGACTGACCATCAACCCCTCGTCTCCATATTCAACCCTAAAAAGGGCGTTCCCATTATGACAGCGCAAAGGCTACAGAGGTGGTCCCTTTTCCTAGGGGCACACCAATATGACATAGAATACAAAGGATCAAAACAGCATGGAAATGCTGACGGTTTATCGCGCCTACCGTTGCCAACGGTAGAAGAGGCCCGTACAGTGGACCCAGTGGTGATGTTCCACTCAACCATAGTGGAATGTCTACCAGTAACAAATTCTACCATTGAAAAGGAAACGAGAAATGACCCGACTCTCTCACGAGTCTACGATTTAATGGTGAAGGGATGGCCAGCACATGGCGAACCACTGTTGCCAGCATTCTCGCAAAGAAGAGAACAGCTGTCAGTGTGCCGAGGAACCTTGATGTGTGGATCCAGAGTGGTGATTCCACCCAAACTCCAGGATAAAGTGCTAAAGGAGCTTCACGAGGGGCATCTGGGTGGAGTAAAAATGAAGAACCTAGCCAGAGCGTTTGTGTGGTGGCCAGGTATCGATGGAGACATCGAAGAAATGACCAAGGGCTGTCTAGGATGCCAGAAGGTCCAAAACGCCCCACCACAAGCCCCTCTACATCCATGGGAGTGGCCCTCATCTCCATGGCAAAGGGTACACATCCACTTTGCTGGTCCATTTATGGACTCAATATTCTTAATTGCGGTTGATGCACACTCCAAGTGGCCGGAGGTAATAAAGATGTCCTCCACCACCATGGAAAAAACCATCACAGTATTAAGGACCATATTTGCCAGGAATGGACTGCCTGAACAGATCTGTTCTGGTAATGGACCGCAAGTTGTGTCCGAAGAATTCAGGAAGTTCTTAAAAAAACAATGGGGTTAAGCACTACACGTCCGCCCCATACCATCCTGCCACCAATGGATTGGCTGAAAGGTTTGTCCAGACCTTCAAGAAGGCCATAAAGGTCATGGGTAATGAAGACATAAATCTACAACATAAGGTAGATAACTTCTTGTTTGCATACAGGAATGCAACACATGTGGTTACAAACCAAACTCCCGCCATGATGTTTTTCAATAGAAGACTAAGATGCCGGCTGGATTTGATCAAAGCAAACATCAGAAGGGACGTAGAGAACCGGCAATTTCAAGGCATGAATGAAAGGCCAACTAGAACCTTCCAGATAGGTCAACAAGTTTTGGCCCGGGACTACCGTACCGAGAAATGGCAGCCTGGAACTATTTGCACACGACTAGGACCGCTGATGTATACCGTGGACATTGGAGAAAGCATAATAAGGCGCCATGCTGACCAGATGATAGAGTCATCCAAAAAGGGACAACCTACACCACAACTCTATACGCCTAATGATGAAGCAGAGATACCCATAGTATCTACCTCCGATCCGGTGATACTGGAACCAGATGAACCCGACACTGGCATTCAAGCCGAATCGACCTTGCTAAAAGAACCTACTACACCACCGAAAACTACTACACCACCGAGGCGTTATCCAGACCGAGTCAGGAAGCCTCCAGAGAGACTGACTTATAATTGATTAACTGCAGCAAATGTGTAGATTATTGTTCTTGTAAACATGTTTATTAACAATTACTTAAAATGTTATGTACTGGTTGTCTAAAAGGGGAGGAATTGTGGTGTATGTGCCTTTAAGAGCCCCTGTGTACTGTAATGCTGGTAGTGGCCACTCGGGCTATATAAGCCTGTATAGTGTCTTGTATCTTTTAGTTCACCTCCAGACTTTGTTCAGTAAACACCTGTAAACCAACTCCTGCATTCCGTGTCTCCCTTAACACACGGATACAACAAACCATTATCACTAAAAAACACAGATTATCTAGTTACTAAGACATTGCTGTTTGTGAGACTTTGCTCTGCACAAATTGGCTGCCATGTTTCCTACATTACAACAGTGACTACACTTGAAAAGTACTTCATTGGCTGTAAAGTGCTTTGCAACGTCCTGAAGTCATGAAAGGTTCTATAAACTGCAAGTCTTTTTTCTTTCTTAGTTTCCTGTTTTTCTCTTTAATCTTTCTTATATTTCTTGTCCCCATTTCTCTCCTGTCTTATTCCTTGTAATATAATCATCAATGCAATTATATTATCATATGGCCAAAAGATGTGATATTTGAGGAGCTCAAATCAAGGAATTGCATATTGAGGTGAGACAATGGATTTGGCCATTGCTTAAACCAGCATCTGTAGCTTCAGTAATGGCTAATTCATTAACCAGTTACAAACTCACCAATGTTCCCCCTAAGCTGCGTGGCCGCACAGCTCTCTGCCGGTCCCGCGAAGCCTGGGACCAATTTGGAGTGGGAGGGGGAGGATCCAATTGGCATAGAAATATAGAAACATAGAAGGTAGGAGCAGGAGTAGGCCATTTGGCCCTTCGAGCCTGCTCTGCCATTCAATGGCTGATCATTCAAATTCAGTACCCTGTCCCTGCCTTCTCCCCATATCCCTTGATACCTTTACCCTTAAGAAATATATCCAACTCTTTCTTGAATATATTTAATGAACTGGCCTCCACCGCCCTCTGTGGCAGAGAATTCCACAGGTTCACCACTCTCTGGGTGAAGAAATTCCTCCTCATTTCAGTCCTAAATGGCTTACCCCTTATCCTTAGACTATGACCCCTGGTTCTGGACTCCCCGGCCATCAGAAACATCCTTCCTGCATCTAGTCTGTCCAGGCCTGACAGAATTTTATAGGTTTCAATGAGATCCCCTCTCAATCTTCTAAACTCCAGTGAGTATAAGCCCAATCGACACAATCTCTCCTCATACGTCATTCCTGCCATCCCAGGTATCAGCCTGGTGAATCTTCGCTGCACTCCCTCCATGGCAAGAACGTCCTTCCTCAGGTAAGGCGACCAAAACTGCACACAATACTTAAGGTGTGGTCTCACCAAGGCCCTGTACAACTGTAGCAAGACATCCTTGTTCCTGTACTCGAACCCTCTTGCTACGAAGGCCAACATACCATTTGCCTTCTTAACCGCCTGCTACACCTGCATGCTTACCTTCAGCGACTGGTGCACATGAACACCCAGGTCTCTTTGCACTTCCCCTTCTCCCAATCTATTGCCATTCAAATAATAATCTGCCTTCCTGTTTTTGCCACCAAAGTGGATAACCTCACATTTATCCACATTATATTGCATTTGCCATGTTTCTGCCCAATCACCCAACCTGTCCAAATCGTACTGGAGTTTCACGACATCCTCCTCACAGCTTACCCTCCCACCCAGCTTTGTGTCGTCTGCAAATTTGGAGATATTACATCCAATTCCCTCGTCCAGATCATTAATATATATTGTGAACAGCTGGGGTCCTAGGACCGATCCTTGCGGTACCCCACTAGTCACTGCCTGCCACTCGGAAAATGACCCGTTTATTCCAGCTCTTTGCTTTCTGTCCGCCAACCAGTTCTCTATCCAAGTCAATACCTTGCCCCCAATCCCATGTGCCTTAATTTTGCATGCTAATCTCTTAAGTGGGACCTTATCGAAAGCCTTCTGAAAGTCCAAATACACCACATCCACTGGTTCTCCCTTATCTATTTTACCAGTTACATCCTCAAAAAATTCCAGTAGATTAGTCAAGCATGATTTACCTTTTGTAAATCCATGTTGACTTTGTCCACGTAGGAACCAACAACATAGGTAGAACTAGGAATGAGCTTCTGCTGAGAGAGTTTGAGGAGCTAGGGTCCAAATTAAAATGCAGAACTTCAAAGGTAATAATCTCTGGATTTTTACTTGAGCCACGTGCAAATTGGCATAGGGACAAGCAGATCAGAGAGTTAAATGTGTGACTCAAAGACTGGTGTGGGAAAAAGGAGTTTTGATTCATGGGGTACTGGCACCAGTACTGGGGAAAGAGGGAGCTGTTTCGTTGGGACGGGCTCCGCTTAAACCGGGCTGGGACCAGTGTCCTGATGAATCGAATAACTAGGGCTGCAGATAGGGCTTTAAACTAAAAAGGGAGGGGGAGGGGTCAGATGAGGGGAAATTAAGACATTTAAAGAGTAGAGTGTGACAGGAAAGAACAGAGAGTTTAGTGGCATTAGTGAATAAAGTGAAAGCAGGGAATAATGGTAAAAAGTTAAAATTAAAGGCTCTTTTTCTGAATGCATGAAGCATTTATAACAAGATAGATGAATGAGTGGCACAAATAGAGATAAACGGGTTTGATCTAATAGCCATTACAGAGACGTGGTTGAAAGGTGTCCAGAGTACTTGACGTTTTGAAAAGACAGGCAGAATGGAAAAGGAGGGGGTTAGCCCTGATAATAAAGGATGACATAAGGACAGTAATGCGAAAGGAACTTGGCTCAGAAGATCAGGAAGTAGAATCAATATGGGTGGAGATAAGAAATAACAAGGGGCAGAAACCTTGGTGGGAGTAGTTTATAGGCCCCCAAACAGTAGCTATATGATTGGACAGAGTATTAATCAACAAATTATAGGAGCTTGTAACAAAGATAATGCAATAATCGTGGGGGACTTTAATCTTCATATAGACTGGGCAAATCAAATTGACAAAGGGAATCTGGAGGACGAGTTCATGGAATGCATTCGAGACAGTTTTCTAGAACAATACATCGTGGAACCAACCAGGGAACAGGCTATTTTAGATCTTGAATTGGGTAATGAGACAGGGTTAATTAGTAATCTCATTATAAAGGATCCACTGGGGAAGAGTGATCATAATATGATAAAATTTCACATTGGGTTTGAGAGTGAATGTACTTAAGTCCAAAACTAGAGTCTTAGGCCTAGAAATTGGGTATAGCCTCGCTTGAGGCGTTAGAACTGGCGAAGTGCTAAGTTTATAGCCAGACAAAAGTTATCGCTGCCTGGCGAGATATTGGGCTACATCGCCCCAAAGGGTCTTGAGGCGCTAATTCAGCCGTTGCACGGTGCTCTTAAGGCGCAAAAGTTCAGGCGCTACTCAATATCGACGCGGACGGGCTCAGCGCAGGTGATCTCAATTACGGGAAACCACGAGACCTCCAGGCGCCGGCCGGCTCTTAAAGGGGAGGGTCAGTCAGCCTGAGCTCCAACACCCTGTAGGCCTCAGATTCGGCGCTCGCCCTTGTCTGGCGGTACAAAGTTGTTCAACATGGAGAAGGTTAGACAGAGAGCAGAGCGCTTCAGCACTGAGGCTCTGGACCACTTGGTGGCTGCAGTTGAGCGCCGTCGAGAGGTCCTGTATCTGGATAATGGCAAGAGGCCGAATCAGAAGGCTTACCGACGATCTTGGAGGGAGGTTGCTGTGAGGGTCAACTCCAGCAGCATGGCGACCAGGACCCCTGTTCAGTGCAGGAAGAAATTCAACGACCTCACATGGATCGTTAGGGTGAGTGATGGTTTAGCAATCTTCTGATTCCCTCCATCTGCAGCTGACTTCGGGCACCCTGCTGCAATGATGCCCCAATGGCCATCTGTCAGCATGCACCCATGGCCCTTTCTGGGCAAACACATGGACAGATGTCTCAAGGCCTCATGTAAGGGCTCTTGCACCATGGGGGGCATGCGATGATCTCTCAAGGCCTCATGTTACAGAACTTCCCCTTCTTTCCCCTGCAGTCCAAACTGGCCATGATCCGAAAGGAGCAGCGTCGAACCGGTGGCGGACCTCCACAAGTGGTCACTCTGACGGATCTGGAGGAGAGAGTGCACCAGATACTTGGAGGACGTCTGTCTGGTCCTGTGACCACTGCATCTGCCGACCCCATTACCGACAGCGAGGGTAAGACTCTCACCTTTTTCACCTGTTGCCTTCCACTTGGTCCCCCCGCCAGCATGCATCCTCAGTGTGCAGCCATGTCAGAGCCTTGCCGCAATCTGGCATGCCTTTCAGCAAAGCTGTCCTTTTGCTAAAGCCACTCTTCCACCTCCCACTTTCAGATAAAGCAGCACCAACTCGGGCTCAACGCGCTGAAGCTGCCAGTGCCAGTGCCACCGGAGGCGCAGGCCAGGAGGAATCCGGACCAGCCATTGCAGAATCCGGGGAGCTGACACATCTACAGACTGGGGATAGTAGTCCCCTGGAGGGGAGGGGGGGCTCTGAGGATGAACCAGTTGCCGGACCAAGCGGCATGCAGCAACGCAGGGGGGATAGGCAAGTTCGGCCACCGTCTCCCCGGAGGGCAAGGCAGGTCGTGATGACTGCTGCACAGAGTGCAGATGAGGTCCGTCGCCTGGCTGAGATGAGCAAACAGGCCCGGGTCAGACACATGGAGCTGATGGCTGCAGTGGAGAAGATGCCTGAGTCAATAGATTCATTGGCTAAGAGTATGTTGGACTTCGGGGCAACAATGGAGAGGACTCTCCAGGGCTTTGGGGCAACAATGGACAGGACTCTGCAGGTGTTCAGGGCAACAATGGACAGGTCTATCCATGGCTTCGGGGCAACAATGGAGAGGACTCTCCAGGGCTTTGGGGCAACAATGGAGAGGACTCTCCAGGTGTTCGGGGAAACAATGGACAGGACTATCCAGGGCTTCAGCCCAACAATGGAGAGGACTGTCCACGGCTTTGCGTCAGCTATGGAAAGGACTGTTCAGGGCTTCGGACAATCCCTGGAAAGGTCTGTGCAGGGCTTGTCCGAGGCAGTGGAGCGGTCGGCACCTGGCTTGTCCGAAGCAATGGGAAGAACTGTCCAGGCCTTCTCCGAAGCACTGGCACCTGGCACACAGGTCCTCACTGTTGCCACGCAGTCACTTGCTGGGCTCCTCCACAGCCAGATTGACGCAACGCGATCTCTCACTGTAGCCACCCTCTCTGCATCAGTTAGGATCACCCCGGGCCCTTCCAGTCCCATACAAGGCCAGCAATCAGTGGAGCATACGATTGTGGCGGTAGAGCCGACCCACTCCCCTCAGATAGCCAGTGTGTCATCCGACCATGGTGCAGGTGTCCTCTCTCGGCAGGAGACCACTGCACATGCCAGCGCTGGGACGCCTGCATTGCAGCTGCCACCACCTGCAGGCCACACTGCTTCCAGCCATGGTCCCATCAAGCATCCTGCGTCCGCAGCCTCCAAGCCCAGAGGCCAGCCAGGCCGTCCCTCAGGGGCTTCTGCGCTTCCAGACAGTCAGCAGGTGTCCCCCAGCCTTGAGGCCGCCACTGGGGTCCAATTACGTCGGAGCAGCAGGGAGGGAAGGGGCCGGGCGCGAAAGAGAAGTCGTTCTCCCTCAAGGGGCCAGTTGTAGAGTGAGGTGCTGAGACGTTTGTTTGTCCAAATGCAAGGACACCCTCACCTGTTGTTATATTTGCAGAAGGTTTGTTGAGTTTTGCGGCTTTGCCGAACAGTTCACAGTTATTTTGAAAGTTATGGTTTCTGTTGACATTACGTTGTTTAGCTGTAATGAAAGACTTTTGTGCCAATAAACAGAAGTTTCAATGTGGCATGGTGCATGTGACTAGTTTCAGTGATGCTGACATTCAGAGGCCCTCAAACATCCAAAGTGCGCATGAGTTAAGACTCTCATCATTCCGCCACAGGGGTCTCGACACGAGTGCAGATGAGCCTCTGACGTATGGCCCTTCCACTTTCAGCAGCCCTTCCATCTTCCTCCTCCTCTTCCTCCTCCTCCGCCTCCTCCTCCTCCTCCTCCTCATCCTCCTCCTCCTCCTCCGCCTGCTCTTCCTCCTCCTCCGCCTCCTCCTCCTCCTCCTCCTCATCCTCATACTCCTCCTCCTCCGCCTGCTCTGCTGGTCATTGAGGGACAGCTGGAATTGGCTGTGTGCATCGAATCGCCAAGTTGTGGAGCATGCAGCAGACGACGACGATGTGTCCCACTTGCTGCGGCGAGTACTGCAGGGATCCCCCCGAATCTTCCAGACATTGGAGACGCTTTTTGACAACACCAATAGTGTGCTGTTTACTGTGCCTGGTCACCTGATGGCCGCTGCTGATCAGCTCTTCTGCTGGGGTGTCGGCCACACGGAGTGTTGTCATCAGCCATGGCCAGAGAGGATAGCCCTTGTCCCCAGTAAGCCAGCCTCGCCTTCGAGGCAGCCCCTCAAAAAGGTTACAAACTGAGGTCAGCCGCAGGATAAAGGCATCGTGGCTGCACCCTGGGAAATGCGCGGTGACTGCCATGATGATTTGGCGGTGGTCACAGACCAGCTGCATGTTGAGGGAGTGCAACCCCTTGCGGTTGCGGAAGTCCTAAGGATGATGGCATGGCGCCCTCAAAGCCAAGTGTGTGCTGTCACTCGCCCCCTGCACCATGGGGAAGTCCACAATAGAAGCGACACCCTGCGCGCCCTCCGCCTGCTTGTGCAGGGTCCGAGGGAAGGTAATGAATTGACGCCTTCGCCTATAAAGGGCTTCTGTAACTTGCCGGATGCAACAGTGGACTGCAACCTGAGTGACAGTCGCAATGTCCCCAATGGCTGACTGAAAGGATCCGTTGGCATAAAAATGGAGGCCATCAGTCAGTTTAGCCATCACGGACAGAGAGGTTCTGCAGCGTTCACGCGGCTGCAGATCATGACCAAACAGGTGGCACAGATCAGTAACAATGTCCCTCCAGAATCGGAGCCTTGCCAAACACTGCTCCTCCGACATGTCAAGGCTTGTCACCTGCTGCCTAAAGACCCTCGCAGCTTCCCGTCGGATTGGCCAACCTCCATTGGCCCTCCTCCTTCTGGCCAATCCCGGCCCTCTCTCCCGCCTTCTCTCTGCCCCTTCACAATGTTGGGTGATGAGGCCATCGCCCTCCAAACAAGCTCTCATTCCGATGCCAGCTGGTCAAAAGGCTTTTAGGTGCAGCGCTGCAAGAGCTTCGGACAGGTTTGAAGGACCCAAGTACTGTAAAGCTACATTCCCAGAACTCCGCTCCACATTAGCTCACCAACTCTCTCTGGCAACGATCGCAATGAGCAGGCCAAGTGGCAGAAGAATCTGCACTAAAGCTGTCCCCTTTAAATAGCGCCCCCCTACTCCGAGAAGGGCCTGTTAGCCCTCCTTCGAACTGTCACTAATAGCACTGGGCGCTAAGGCTCCGGGCGCCACTCAATATGCGCTCAGGCGCTCCTAGAAGGCGTTGCACACTGAAATGACGTCATGAACTGCTTGCGCGCGCGGGCGCGCGCAAACACTTAGCGCAGGCGCTAAATGTATAGTCAATGTCTGAGTTGTCACTATCTTCATAGCGCCCGCCCCAACATAGGGCATCGCCCCAATTCTAGGTCTCTTTAGGCGCTCAGCGCCACCAACCCAATTTCTAGGCCTTAAACTTAAATAAAGCCAATTACATAGGTATGAGGGGCGAGTTGGCCAAGGCAGATTGGGAAATTAGTTTAAAAGATATGACCATAGATAAGCAGTGGCAGACATTTAAAGAAATATTCCAAAATTCTGAACGAATATACATTACATTAAGAAATAAAAACTCCATGGGAAAAGTGATCCACCTGTGGCTATCTAAAGACGTTAAGGATGGTATTAGATTAAGAGAAAAGGCTTATAATGTTGCAAAGAATAGTAGTAAGCCTGAGGATTGGGAGAGCTTTAAAAACCAGCAAAGGATGATCAAAAAATTGATAAAAAGAAGAAAATAGAATATGAGAGTAAACTAGCAAGAAATATAAAACCAGATTATAAAAGCTTCCAAAAGTATGTAAAAAGGAAGACAGTAGCAAAAGTAAGTGTTGGTCCCTTAGAAAAGAAAGACTTGCATTTATATAGCACCTTTCATGACCACCAGACGTCTCAAAGCGCTTTACAGCCAATGAAGTACTTTTGGAGTGTAGTCACTGTTGTAATGTGGGAAACGCGGCAGCCAATTTGCACGCAGCAAGTTCCCACAAACAGCAATGTGATAATGACCAGATAATCTGTTTTTGTTATGGTGATTGAGGGATATATATTGGCCAGGACACCAGGGATAACTCCCCTGCCCTTGTTCGAAATAGTGCCTTGGGATCTTTTACATCCACCTGAGAGAGCAGACGGGGCCTCGGTTTAACGTCTCATCTGAAAGACAGCACCTCCTACAGTGCAGCATTCCCTCAGCACTGCACTGGAGTGTCAACTGAGATTTATGTGCTCAAGTCCCTGGAGTGGGACTTAAACCCACAACCTTCTGACTCAGAGGCAAATGTGCTACCCACTGGGCCACTTAAAGGCTGAGGCAGGAGAAATTATAATGGGGAATAATGGCAGGGACTTTTAACAAATATTTTGTATCTGTCTTCACAGTAGAAGACACAAAAAGCATACCAAAAATAGTGGGGAACCAAGGGGCTAATGAGAGTGAGGAACATAAAGTAATTAAGATCAGTAAAGAAAAAGTACTTGCGAAACTAATGGGACAAAAAGCCACCAAATCCCTTGGACCCAATGGCATACATTCCAGGGTTCTAAAAGAGGTGGCTGCAGAGATAGTGGATGCATTGATTGTGATCTTCCAAAATTCCCTAGATGATAGAATAGTCCCAGCAGATTGGAAGGTAACCCCACTATTCAAAAAAGGAGGGAGAGAGAAAACAAGGAACTACAGCCCAGTTAGCCTGACATCAGTTGTCGGGGAAATGCTGGAATCCATTATTAAGGAAGTGGTAACTGTAAGGAAGAGAAGTCCTTTTTGACACAATTTTCAAGCTGGACATTAAAACCTGCTGAAATGTTACAAAGCAGCGAAACCAGACGGTGCTAGCAAGAAGGAACAAAGACATTGTGTAGCTAAAGGAGATGTCTGTGTAAACAATGATGGATTAGGCCTTGATGAGATAACACAGAACTCAATGGGCCTCTTTAATAAACAATCCTTATCAGAAAATTTGCCAGCTAGACGGTTGGGATTTGCGTGAGCTATCCAGCTAATCAACTGTTACTGTGGTCTTCACATGATGGAAATTTACTGGAAAGGAGGTTTAAGATCATGCGGGCTTTAACTTTAAGTTTTAAACAAAACCGCGGTATATTATTGGTTATCATGATCTAAGGCTTTCAGCGATAGGTCAATGAGGCCTTGGCGATGTAACATCCTGTCCACCATTGAAAGGAAAAGATATAAAAGAAGCTGTTAAGGTAACTTCATTACTGCAGTCAAGGGGCCAGAATGAGAGCTGCAGTCAACAAGAAACGAACCCGACCAATCGTTGGAAGGAGAGAGCTGCAATCAACAGGAGCTGGCCACTTCAGGGGGATTGTATGACCATTTACTTAGAGCATATTTGGGCATTGTATTGCCAGAGCATCTTTATTGCTAAGAGTAGACTAAGAAGGGCATTGTATTGTGTAAGACAGTTCTGATTGTCTGACAGTTTATAGAGTTCAGACCCATGGAACAGACAACACATAACCCAATGAATCTGTGAAACTTCTTTACTTAAAAATCAACAAGAGGTTACAAGTAATTACCAGAATACAAACTGTACTCAATTCATGTATTTATTACAAGCAAGCATCTAAAACCATTGACTTTAAGCTCAGGTGATTATAAGCAAAACCACATACGTGCTAACACCAGATGAGAGGTCAATCCAGCGATGACGAGACGTATGACTTTAACTGTCAACTGCCCAGGTTGCCATCGACTGCAGCCACAAATGTCAGTCCACAATATCACTTATACCCCAAAACTTGGCAACTTGCCCACAGCATTCCTGTCCCAAACTGTGTGATTAACATTATTTTTTTCTCTCTCTCTCCTATCTGTTTTGATGTTTAGTTAACCAAGGCCAGACATTCAAGGGTTGGAGAGTTGGAGAGAGTCATTGTTTTTACATTTGCAGGTTGTTGACCTCGTGGTTCTCACAGAATTTTTCAAGGTCTTATCTTTTGAAGGAAAAATACCAGCACATCATGTTTTAGCCAAGCAGTCTCTTGCCCTCAAAGCTTGTTGGTACACTTGGTCACTTTTAGATTCAGTCAAGTTTACCATGGACAGTATTACAATTGCCAGGTAGACTAAGAAGGGCATTGTATTGCCATATAAATCTATAAGCGTTTTTGTTTTCTTTTCTCTCTTTTCCTTTAATAAATGGCTTTGTTTAACTTAAGAGCTTTTGGGTGATTCATTAATTATTTCTCTTGTAATTCGCGGATCAAAACGAACTGCAAGCCCGAGGCTTACATAACAGGTCACTTAAAAAGTCATAATATGATTAGGCAGAGAAAACATGGTTTATGAAAGGGAAATCATGTTTAAAACATTTATTAGAGTTTTTTGAGGATGCAACTAGCAGGGTAGATCATGGGGAACTAGTGGATGTAGTATATTTGGATTTCCAAAAGGCATTCGATAAGGTGCCACATAAAAGGTTGTTACGCAAGATAAGGGCTGATGGGGTTGGGGGTAATATATTAGCATGGATAGATTATTGTTTAATGGACAGAAAACAGAGAGTAGGGATAAACGGGTCATTTTCAGGTTGGCAGGCTGTAACTAGTGGGGTGCCACAAGGATCAGTGCTTGGGCCTCAGCTATTTACAATCTGTATTACTGACTTAGATGAAGGGACTGAGTGTAATGTATCCAAGTTTGCTGATGATACAAAGCTAGGTGGGAAAGTAAACTGTGAGGTAGACACAAAGGGGGAGAAATTGAGTATAGCCCTGTTTGGGGCACCAGCCTCGCCAGGGCGCTAAAAGTAGCGCCCCGGAAGCATTTGCAGCCGCCCACCGGAAATTGAGTGGTAACGCCCCAAAGGGAAGCGCGGCGCTACTGGAGGCACCCCGCATCCCTCTTGGGGTGGTGCGACTGAATATCGTGGCGCAACATGCCACAGTGCCACACGCTGTGGCACGTCGCGCTACGGTATTGGAGGCCTTCCTCCCCTTCTTAAGGGGGAGGGGCCTTGTGCAGCACGATCTGGGGCCCAGCTGGGCCCCCGAGGATCACGAGTGCAGGCAAAAGAGCCCGGCACCGAGGAGAAGTGCCGGGCTCTTGGAACGCAGCCAGCACTCCGCGGGGGGGAGGGTGGTTCAGGAGGCCGGGGACGGGAGCGCAGGCAGGTGCTGGCAGGCGGCCAACAACAAAAATGGCCGCCCCGCACCTCTCCTTTAATTTGTGCCTCCCCGGCCGCAGGTAGGCCCCCCGAACCGGTCGGACATAGCGTCCGGCGGTAAATCAGGGGGCGCTTCCAAATATCGCAGCCGGGGTGTCAGCGGGACGCTGCGCACAGCGCTGATGTCATCGGTGGCGGCACAGCGCTAAAGGCTAGCGCCACCACTAGCGTCCCGTGGAATTTAGCGGGAGGCATGGACAGTGCCGCGCCCGGGCGCCAGTTGGCTTGTGACCCACTTAGCGCCCTCTTAAGGCGCTAACGGGTGGTGCAGCCAACTGAATTTCTCCCCCAAAGAGCCTGCAAAGGGATATAGACAGGTTAACTGAGTGGCCAATAATGTGGCAGATGCAGTATAATGTGGGGATATTCACTTTGGTAGGAATGAATAGAAAAACTTGGCCCAGAAATTCGGGTCCCAATGCGTGAGTACGCACGGAGTACTCACGCGTGGACCTGATGGAAGTGCCGGTTTCTTGCTTAATTTTAAGTTAATATTTCCCCAGTGACAGAAGGAATTTATGATTTGATAACTTAACCTTGGGCTCTAAGCAGAGTCACAATGGAGTCTCTTCTTTCTTTTGATATATGGAAGTTACCTTGTAAACTAATTGCAGCACTTCTGTCACTAATGTTAAAACACTGTGTAAGCTACCTAGCCTGAGAATTACTTGTTTCTGAAATTGGAAATGGAGGATAAATTGATAGAAATGAAAATAGAAGTAAACAAATACGATTTGGTTGGGATTACGGAAACGTGGCTCAAGGAAGGCCAGGACTGGGAACTCAACATCCAGGGGTATTCGATATTCAGGATAGATAAGCAAAAAGGAAAGGGAGGTGGGGTAGCATTACTGGTTAAAGAAGGGATTAACACAATTGTAATGAAGGATATTAGCTCTGATGAGGTGGAATCTGTATGGGTAGAATTGAGAAATACTAGGGGGGAAAAAATGTTAGTGGGAGTGGTTTATAGACCTCCAAACAGTAAGGCGGAGGTTGGGGATGGCATTAAAAGAGAAATTAAAGAAGCGTGCAATAAGGGCACAGCAGTCATCATGGATGACTTTAATCTACATATAGATTGGGCCAACCAAATGAGTAACAATACTGTGGAGGAGGAATTCCTGGAGTGTTTACGGGATGGTTTCCTGGACCAATATGTCGAGGAACCAACCAGAGATCAGGCCAGCTTGGACTGGGTATTGTGTAACGAGAAAGGATTAATTAGCAATCTTGTTGTACGAGGCCCCTTGGGTCGGAGCGATCATAATATGATCGAATTCTTCATTAAGATGGAGAATGAAGTAGTATAAGGGAAACTACGATGGTCTGAGGAGCAAGTTGGGTAGGATTGATTGGGGAATGGCACTCAAAGGGTTGACGGTGGATAGGCAATGGCAAACATTCAAAGACCGAATGGATGAACTACAGAATTTGTTCATCCCAGTTTGGCATAAAAATAAAACAAAAAAGGTGACCCAACCGTGGCTAACAAGGGAAATTAGGGATAGCATAAGGTCCAAGGAGAGGGCATATAAATTGGCCAGAAAAAGCAATAATCCTGAGGATTGGGAGCAGTTTAGGATTCAACAAAGGAGGACAAAGGGATTAATTAAGAAAGGGAAAATAGAATATGAGAGTAAGCTTGCAGAGAACATAAAAACTGACTGTAAAAGCTTTTATAGATATGTGAAGAGAAAAAGATTGGTGAAGTCAAGCATAGGTCCCTTGCAGTCAGAATTGGGGGAATTTATAATGGGGAACAAAGAAATGGCTGACCAACTAAATACATATTTTGGTTCTGTCTTCACAAAGGAGGACACAAATAACCTCCCAGAGATGCCGGGGAACATAGGGTCTGATGAAAGGGTGGAACTGAAAGAAATCAGTATTCGTAGGGAAATGGTGTTAGGAAAATTGATGGGACTGAAGGCCGATAAATCCCCAGGGCCTGATAATCTACATCCCAGGGTACTTAGGGAAGTGGCCCTCGAAATAGTAGATGCATTGCTGGTCATCTTCCAGAACTTGATAGACTCTGGAACGGTACCCATGGATTGGAGGGTAGCTAATGTTACCCCAGTATTCAAAAAAGGTGGTAGAGAAAAGGTGGGGAATTATAGACCGGTAAGCTTGACATCGGTAGTGGGGAAAATGCTAGAGTCCATAATAAAAGATGTAATAGCAGAGCACTTGGAAAGCAATGACTGGATCGGACAAAGTCAACATGGATTTACAAAAGGTAAATCATGCTTGACTAATCTACTGGAATTTTTTGAGGATGTAACTGGTAAAATAGATAAGGGAGAACCAGTGGATGTAGTGTATTTGGACTTTCAGAAGGCTTTCGATAAGGTCCCGCATAAGAGATTAGCGTGCAAAATTAAGGCACATGGGATTGGGGGCAAGGTATTGACTTGGACAGAGAACTGGTTGGCGGACAGAAAGCAAAGAGTTGGAATAAACGGGTCATTTTCCGAGTGGCAGGCAGTGACTAGTGGGGCACCGCAGGGATCGGTCCTAGGACCCCAGCTGTTCACAATATATATTAATGATCTGGACGAGGGAATTGGATGTAATATCTCCAAATTTGCAGACGACACAAAGCTGGGTGGGAGGGTATGCTGTGAGGAGGATGTCGTGAAACTCCAGCACGATTTGGACAGGTTGGGTGATTGGGCAGAAACATGGCAAATGCACTATAATGTGGATAAATGTGAGGTTATCCACTTTGGTGGCAAAAACAGGAAGGCAGATTATTATTTGAATGGCAATAGATTGGGAGAAGGGGAAGTGCAAAGAGACCTGGGTGTTCGTGTGCACCAGTCGCTGAAGGTAAGCATGCAGGTGCAGCAGGCGGTTAAGAAGGCAAATGGTATGTTGGCCTTCGTAGCAAGAGGGTTCGAGTACAAGAACAAGGATGTCTTGCTGCAGTTGTACAGGGCCTTGGTGAGACCACACCTTGAGTATTGTGTGCAGTTTTGGTCGCCTTACCCGAGGAAGGACGTTCTTGCCATGGAGGGAGTGCAGCGAAGATTCACCAGGCTGATACCTGGGATGGCAGGAATGACGTATGAGGAGAGATTGTGTCGATTGGGCTTATACTCACTGGAGTTTAGAAGATTGAGAGGGGATCTCATCGAAACCTATAAAATTCTGTCAGGCCTGGACAGATTAGATGCAGGAAGGATGTTTCTGATGGCCGGGGAGTCCAGAACCAGGGGTCATAGTCTAAGGATAAGGGGTAAGCCATTTAGGACTGAAATGAGGAGGAATTTCTTCACCCAGAGAGTGGTGAACCTGTGGAATTCTCTGCCACAGAGGGCGGTGGAGGCCAGTTCATTAAGTATATTCAAGAAAGAGTTGGATATATTTCTTAAGGCTAAAGGGATCAAGGGATATGGGGAGAAGGCAGGGACCGGGTACTGAATTTGGATGATCAGCCATGATCTCATTGAATGGCGGAGCAGGCTCGAAGGGCCGAATGGCCTACTCCTGCTCCTATCTTCTATGTATCTATGTATCTATGAACATTGACAAAACCTGCCGGTGCAATAATACTGCTGTTTGGATTTTGGGATAATTTTGAAATGACGAAATGGACTCAGGCACTATATATTGGGTTACTTTTGGGAAAATAAAATATCCTCTAAAATAATGATAAATAAAAAAGTGTTAATAACTTGGATCAAGTGAGAACGTTTGCTCTATGTTTTCTATCTTAAATATTGTACTGGACAGTAAAGTTTCTCCAGGACGCATGAATGAGATATGAATGGTAATTAAAGGAAAGTGATTGAGAGTGTAAGATGTAGTTAAGAATAATAAAAAACCTGCCGAGTGTGTGCTCATTCATCTTCAGTGTGCTGCCACTTTAAAAGCCTGTGCTTCCCTCTTCGAGGTCACAGGCTGCGCACTCTCTCTCTCTCTCTCTCTCTCTCTCTCTCTCGCGATCATGACTGCGGCTAGAAGTTGTGATTGAAGTTGCATGGTGCGTGTGTGTGTCAACTAATGTGCAATGTGCAATGAATTACGAAATAAGAATGTACCCGATGGCTGAGAAATCGGCTAAAGACGCAACGGCAGCTGTGGATAAAGTAGAGCAGGATATGTTAATTACGAAACAAGCTTTTGAACAATTGCCATACGATGAAGCATCAGAGGATGATGAAATTATCACTCAAACATTGGTGAGATTGGGGGGATTATTGGCTTGAGTTCAGTCCCGGCAACAGCGATGGATTGTCAAATAGATACAAAATTCATTTTGAACCATTTGTCAAGGGAAGGGTATGTAGTATCAAAAGCAAAGATTCAATTTTGCAAAAAGCATGTAACATACTTAGGGCACATTCTGACACCAGATGAAAAAGTCCTGCTCTCAGAAAGGACCCAAACAATACCCCAACATCCGGAACCTACCACTAAAAGAGGAATACGAGCATTTTTAGGATTAATAAATTTCTGCAGGACAGATGGATACCAGAAATCACTAAACATACGAGGCCCCTAACTATACTAACAGGATCACAGGTTATAGAACCGTTCGTTCTATCAGAAGCACAAAGAGATGCGTTCAATTCTTTAAAACAAGCCTTAAGAGAGGCCCTGCCCTTAGGAAGACCAATGTATGATAGACTATTTAGGTTGTATGTGACTACTACCGATTACTGAACAAATTATCCACACAGCACATGACGTCGGCAAGGATAAGTAGATATGAGGTTAACCCACAGAACATGTAGGTGAACCAATACATGACTGTGTAACAAAAATTGAGACCCAAACAATAATCAGACCTGATTTAAAGGACGTGCCTTTGAATACCCCAGACCATGAGTACTTTGTGGATGGATCAGCCTCTAGATCAGATACAGGTGAAGGACAGATAGGATACGCAATTATAGAATCACCAAATGTGGTAGAATCAGGTAAACTTCCAAATCATTGGTCAGCATAGAAAGCAGAATTACATGCACTAGCAAGAGCATACGAATTATCAGAAGGGATGAAAGTAAATATTTATACGGACTCGAGATATGCCTTCGGAGTAACGCATGATTTTGGAATAATATGGAAAAGGAGGGGTTTTCTGACCACATCTGGAACTCCCATATCGAACCAAGTACAGGTAGAAAGATTGACGCAGGCAGTATTACTACCCAGGGAATTAGCCATAGTAAAATGCCAGGCACACACACGGTTACATACACAGGTTGCCGAGGGGAATAGATTGGCAGATGAAGCTGCAAAATATGCCGCTATGTATATGGACCAAAAACAAATGCCCCAGTTGGAACAAAAGGAGGGAGGGAAGTAAGTATCCCTCTTGTGCCCCATTGTTGGAAGATGTACAAAAGCACCAGGAGGACGCTCCTGAAAATGAAAAACAAGAGTGGATAAAAGAAAATTGTAAAAAGGGTCCTTTGACACAACTATATGCCGACCCGAAGGGAAGGATAGTTGCTCCAAAAAATTCTTGGTACAACCCAAATTGGGGAAAAGTGGCACAGCAGACAATTGATCACTGTCTGATATGTCAGCAACACAACCCAGGAAAAGCCATACCAACCATAACAGCAACAACTCCTATCCCAGACGGTCCCTTTCAAATACAGGAAACTTTGTGCTATCCGGAGGTGAGCTATCCGGCAATCTGGAGCCACCGGCAAAAATCAGCAGCCGTTTTTTATTCTTTTTGTTTGTTTTTTTTGCTTTGTTTGAACAGTCAAGCTATGCAAGGCCTGTAGCTATAGCAACAGCTTCAGCTACAGAGCTTTAGGGCCACACCCGAGTGTTTAGAAGCTGTTGCTAAGCAACAGTGTTTGTTGTCAAATATGGAGATAAGAATCTCCGTATCTCTCAACATTAACTCTGGAGAGTACGGCACTTTTTAGGCAACGGCAGCAGCTCGGTCCCGTGGGTGCCGGATAGCACAAAGTTTCCTGTACTACAGTTAGATTTTGTACAATTAGAATCAGCTTGCGGATATAAATATGTACTAGTTATCATTGATGCATTTAGTAAATGGATAGAAGCCTTTCCAACAAGGAACAATACCTGTGTGCAAAATAATACTGAAGGATATCGTGCCAAGGTTCGGAGTGCCAATACAATTAAGTTCTGATAACGGACCACACTTTGTTGCAGGAATTAATGCTGAACTTTGCGATGTTCTCAATATTAGACAACATTTACATTGCCCGCTCCATCCACAATCAGCAGGACTGGTGGAAAGGGCTAATGGAACCCTAAAGCTAAAATTGGCCAAACTCTGTGTAGAAACCAAATTAAAATGGCCAGAAGTATTACCAATGAAAGACAGGATTATCACCAGCAGAAATTATCTTCGGAAAACCTTTAAGAACCCCATTCTCGGCTCCCATCCAAGACGACAGACAAATAGATATTCATGTAATGGACAATCAGATGATGTCTTATTGTATGTCACTAACCTCTGCTTTAAAGTTGTCTCATCAACAGGTAACAGCCGTGACTAAACCAACACCAGAGGATGCCTGTCATCGACTCAAACTGGGTGATTATGTCTTCGTAAAGAACTTCTACCGAAAAGGATTAGAACCCAGGTGGAAGAGACCCCTATCAAGTACTATTAACCACGCATACCGCAGTGAAGGTCGAAGGAAAGACAAAATGGATTCATGCTTCACACTGCAAGTTGTCATCATCGCTCTTGTCATAATGGACATAACCTCAACAGCGACAGAGGAGACCCCAGGCGGGGTAACATCAGGAAAGATAGAAGAAACAGAGGATACCCCAGGCGGGGCAGAATTAATTGAGCACACCGAGAGAGAAGATCCGAAGCAATGTAGAGGAGACCCCAGGTGGGGCAGAATAATCTTCAAATATGTAACATATATATGGAATAGTTGACACCCTGTGCAGTATGTAGAGAAAAGGTCGAGGTTATCATGTAATGATAAAAGGAGGGACTGTTAAATTAGATTAATCCCATACTGCCTTACCAACGCCTTGCAAAGCATGGTGGACTGCTTGACATGGGTGAAGAGTTTAAATGTAAAAGAAACTGATGCAGGACTGTGGGAATGCAGTACAAATAGATAAGAAAGAACAGGAGCAAAATGCTCTACTCCCATCAAAACAAGCTTGACATAAGATAACTGGTGGAGACAGTCTCATGGTCATTATCTGTTGAAAGTTAAATGCTTAAACAAAACTCTGTAAAAACAAGTGACTCGTGGAGCGCGTGATCACCTAGTTTTCTGTTTTTACATGACTTGCAATTTATGGAAATGTATAAATATTGTAGCCCCGTGAGTCTCGGGGCTCACTCTTTGGGAGGCATACTTGTGTGCAAACACAAAGAGTTTCTCAGAGTGAAGTCCAGGTACCTTAATAAAACTTTACTTATTTTACAGTTTCTGACTTTGTGTATTACTGAGAAAGTGATAGACTGACCGGCGCGTTTAGTCTCCTAAAGCAGCGAACCCTGATCCCCCAAGTTAGGGGTAGATCCGCCTCACAGAAGCGAGGGGTTAACACTACGCATGCGCGGGAAACCGGCATTTCCGATCCTCTGAACGAAGTGGTTCAGAGGTCGAACGCGTGCGCGCGGGAGTCTGCGCGTGCGTGTTGAACTTCCTTTTTTTTTTACAGGTTTTTCCGTGCGTGAAGGCCTCTACATTTTACACATTTAAAAACCAGGCATAAGGACTTCATTTTAAAAGGTAAGTGGTCAATTAATTAAAATTAGAACATTTTTTCCACAGGTTTATTATTTTTAAATACTTTAAAGTAAGGTAAGTGTATTTTTAGCCCCATTTTTTTATAAAATTATTTTTTTCAAAAATTTAAATTATTGTTTAAAATAGTTATTTAATGTTATTTATAGTTTATTTAAAAAGTGTGATTTTTTAAAATATTTATTTGAAGGTTAAGTACTGTTTTGGGGGCTGGAGCTTTCATTAGTTTGACAGTTCTTTCTGTCAATCTCATGAATGGGCTTTTCCCTCCTCCGATTGGTTGCCCATGGCTCACGTGATCCCAGCGGACGCATCGCACTAAGTACGCCGCTGGGTCACGCAAGCACAGCGCACCGGGAGCTGGACCGGGCCACAGACAGGAAATCCACGCAGACCCAGCCCTCAACTGCCGGCGCGCTAGGTAAGTGTAGGTCGGGGGCTTGCACCCGCGGGAAGCCTCCGACACGAATTTCTGGGCCAATATTTTTTAAATGGTGAGAAACTATTAGGTGTTGGTGTTCAGAGAGATTTAGGTGTCCTCATACAGGAAACACAGAGAGTTAGCATGCAGGTACAGCAAACAATTAGGAAGGCAAATGGCTTGTTGGCCTTTATTGCAAGGCAGGTGGAGTACAAGAGTAAGGAAGTCTTGCTACAATTGTACAGGGCTTTGGTGAGACCACATCTGGAGTACTGTGCACAGTTTTAGTCTCCTTATCCAAGTAAGGATATACTTGCCTTAGAGGCAGTGCAACCAAGGTTCTCTAGATTGATTCCTGGGATGAGAGGGTTGTTCTATGAGAAGAGATTGAGAAGATTGGACCTATACTCTCTAAAGTTTTGAAAAATGAGAGGTGACCTCATTGAAACATATAAGTTTCTGAGGGGCATTGACAGGGTAGATGCTGAGAGGTTGTTCCCTCTGGCTGGAGAGTCTAGAATTAGGGGGCATAGTCTCAGGATAAAGGGTCGGCCATTTAAGACTGAGATGAGGAGGAATTTCTTTACTCATAGGGTTGTGAATCTTTGGAATTATCTACCCCAAAGGGCTGTGGATGCAAAATCTGTAGTGTATGTAACCTGTACCACCTTAAGAGACTACCTTAAGGTGATGGACTACTTTCTGATGGCTCCTGTATATTGTAGTACCGGTGGTGACCACACCGGTATATAAACCCTGTGGAGCAAAGTGTATTTCAGTTCAGCCCTGACCCTCAGTTACTAAAGACCTGTTTAAGTATTCTGTTGTCTGTGTCCAGTTATTCAGCATAACTACATTTGAAAGCACAGACTCAACAAAATCGTTGACTATATTCAAGGCAGAGATAGATACATTTTTCGACGCTAGGGGAATCAAGGGATATGGAGATTTGGCGTGAAAGTGGAGTTGAGGTTGAAGACCAGCCATGATCTTCTTGAACGGCGGAGTATGTTCGAGAGGCCGTATGGCCTACTCCTGCTTCGAATTCTTATGTTAAGTTCCACGCATGCACGAAACTGTGAATGGGCCGCACAGCCCCTTGAAGGGGCTGCGCACCCAAAAAAAAATTAGGGGAACATTGATACCCGCCATCCATTTAGTCCCATGTGCTTCTATTTTCCGAATAAATCTGTTATGTGATACTTTGCCAAATGTCTTTTGAAAGTCCACATAGGCAACATCTACTGCACTACCTTCATCAACATTACTTCATCAAAGAACTCAATCAGGTTAGTCAGACATGATTTGCCTTTAACAAATCTGTGCTGGCTGTCCCTTTAACATATGAACATAAGAACATAAGAAATAGGAGCAGGAGTAGGCCATTCGGCCCTTCCAAGCCTGCTCTGCCATTCAATGAGATCATGGTTGATCGTCTATCTCAACTCCACCTTCCCACACTATCCCCATATCCCTTCATTCCCCATATATCCAAAAATCTATCAATTTTTAACCCATGTTCTCCAAGTGAGAATTAATTTTGTCCTTGACAATGGTCTCTAGTAGTTTTCCCACCACCGATGTTACACTGACGGGCCTGTAGTTACCAGGTTTATTGCTCTCCCCATTTTTGAACAGAGTTGTAACATTTGCAGTCCTCCAGTCATCTGACACCCACTCCATTGTCCAAAGAGGATTGAAAGATTGTGGAAAGAGCTTCTGCTATCTCCACCCCTGCTTCCCTCAACAACCTAGACTGCATCCCATCTGGCCCAGGTGACTTGTTAACTTTGAGTGATGCCAACATATTTAGCACTTTCTTTCTATTTATTTTCATCCTATCCAATATCTCTACTCACTCTACTTACTGTGACAATATCATCCTCTTCTTTGTGAAGACAGATGCAAAGTACTCATTCATGTCAGAAAGCTAAGAAAGCTCAACCAAGCTACTGCAAGGATAAAGTGTTGATAGGCTTGTGCAGAATCAAGCCATTTTGTTAAACAAAATGTTATTGCTGAAGTAAGCTTTGAACCACAGCTGCATCTTGTTAAGTTGTTGTGAAACCTATGTCATGTGTGAGGTCAAGAGGAGCAAAGAAGGGTCACTGGTCATGTTTGTGTAAAATGTTGCAAAGACCAGAGTGCAGTGTCCGTGTGTTGATAAAGACACTGAAGACAGGAGTTGGTTCATAGGTATTTACTAAGCAAAGCCTGGGGGGGGGGGGCATTACCGGCATTACAGCACACCTGGGGCTCTTAAAGGCACATACACCACAATTCCTCCCCTTTTAGCTAACCAGTACATCATATTTTAAGTAATTATTAATTACATGTTATAAGCAAAATAATATACATTGCTGTCATTAATTAATTATAAGTCAGTCTCTCAGGAGGCTTCCTGACTCGGTCCGGATAACGCCTCGGGGGTGTAGTAGTTTCTGGTGGTGTAGTAGGTTCTTCTGGCAAGGCTGATTCAGCTTGAATGCCAGTGTCGGGTTCATCGGGTTCCAGTATCACCGGATCGGAGGTAGATATGGGTATCTCTACTTCATCGTTAGATGTATAGAGTGGTGGTGTAGGTTGTCCCTTTTCGGATGACTTTATGATTTGGTCAGCATGGCACCTTATTATGCTTTCTCCGATGTCCAGGGTATACATCAGTGGTCCTAGTCATGTGCAGATAGTTCCAGGCTGCCATTTCTCGGTACGGTAGTCCCAGGCCAAAACTTGTTGACCTATCTGGAAGGTTCTAGTTGGCCATTCATTCATGCCTTGAAACTGCCGGTTCTCCACGTCCCTTCTGATGTTGGGCTTGACCAAATCCAGCCGGCATCTTAGGTTTCTATTGAAGAACATCATGGCGGGAGTTTGGTTGGTAACCATATGTGTTGCATTCCTGTATGCGAATAAGAAGTTATCCACCTTGTGCTGAAGTTTTATGTCTTCATTACCCATGGCCTTTATGGCCTTCTTGAAGGTCTGGACAAACCTTTCAGCCAATCCATTGGTGGCAGGATGGTATGGGGCGGACGTGTAGTGCTTAACCCCATTGTTTTTTAAGAACTTTCTGAATTATTCGGACACAAATTGCGGTCCATTATCAGAACATATCTGTTCCGGCAGCCCATTCCTGGCAAATATGGTCCTTAATACTGTGATGGTTTTTTCCGTGGTGGTGGAGGACATCTTTATTACCTCCGGCCACTTGGAATGTGCATCAACCACGATTAAGAACATTGAGTCCATAAATGGACCAGCAAAGTTGATGTGCAGCCTTTGCCAGGGAGATGAAGGCCACTCCCATGGATGTAGAGGGGCTTGTGGTGGAGCGTTTTGGACCTTCTGGCATCCTAGGCAGCTCTTGGTCATTTCTTCGATGTCTCCATCGATACCTGGCCACCATACAAACGCCCTAGCTAGGTTCTTCATTTTCACTCCACCCAGATGCCCCTCGTGAAGCTCCTTTAGCACTTTATCCTGGAGTTTGGGTGGAATCACCACTCTGGATCCACACATAAAGGTTCCTCGGCACACTGACAGCTGTTCTCTTCTTTGCGAGAATGCTGGCAACAGTGGTTCGCCATGTGCTGGCCATCCCTTCACTGTTAAATCGTAGACCCGTGAGAGAGTCGGGTCATTTCTCGTCTCCCTTTCAATGGCAGAATTTGTCACTGGTAGACATTCCACTATGGTAGAGTGGAACATCTCTACTGGGTCTACTGTAGGTGCCTCTTCTACCGTTGGCAACAGTAGGCGCGATAAACCATCAGCATTCCCATGCTGTTTCGACCCTTTGTATTCTATGTTGTATTGGTGTGCCCCTAGAAAAAGGGACCACCTCTGTAGCCTTTGCGCTGTCATAATGGGAACACCTTTTTTAGGGTTGAATATGGAGATGAGGGGTTGATGGTCAGTCAACAAGGTAAATTTTTGTCCGTGTAGGTAATGGTTGAATTTCTTCACTCCCCATACCAGGCTGAGTGCTTCCCTGTCGATTTGGGCATAGTTACGCTCAGCTGAGTTTAATGAGCGTGACGCAAAAGCTATCGGCCGTTCTGAGCCATCAGGGAATTTATGGGATAATACTGCTCCTATGCCGTAAGGGGATGCATCGCACGCCAGTCTGATTGGCAGTGATGGGTTGTAATGAGCCAAAACTTCTTCGGATGTGATTAAGTCTTTGCATTTATGGAAGGCATGTTTACAGTCTTCGTTCCATTTCCAAATCACTCCTGTTTGTAGAAGTTCATTAAGAGGGTGTAGAAGAGTTGATAAGTTTGGTAAAAATTTATGATAGTAATTTATTAATCCCAGGAACGACCTTAATTGTGAAACATTTTCAGGTGCTGGGGCATTTATGACCGCTTCAATTTTTTCAGGTGACTTATGCAACCCTTCATTATTAATTATGTGGCCACAATATGATATCTGATTTAGGAAAAATTCGCACTTGGGGCGATTCGCTCGTAGGCCCCGTTCTTTCAGCCTAGTGAGCACCTGCTCCAAATTGGCAAGGTGCTCGTTGTCGTTTTCTCCTGTTATAAGGATGTCGTCTAGGTAGCGTTGAGTCCCCGGAATCCCTTGCAGGACTTGCTCCATAGCTCTTTGCCAGATAGCTGGAGCTGATGCTACTCCAAAAACCAGTCGATTGTACTGGTACAGGCCTTTGTGTGTGTTTATCGTGAGATACTTTTTAGAGGCCTCCTCAACCTCCATCTGTAGATATGCCTGTGCCAAGTCAATTTTGGTGAAACGTTTCCCTCCGGATAGTGAGGCGAAAATATCTTCTATCCTCGGAAGAGGATGCTGTACTGTGTGAAGGACCGGGTTTACAGTAACCTTGAAGTCACCACAGATGCAAATTTTTCTCTATTCTTCAGATTTATCTTTATTCAATGCTATTTTCATGACTGGAATGATGGGTGTTGCCCATTCGCTCCAATCTATTTTGGATAATACGCCTGCTCTTTCCAAATTCTCTAGCTCTGCCTCGACTGCTGGACGTATTGCGTATGGAACTGGTCTTGCCTTAAAAAATTTGGGAATTGCTGCATCTTCCACTTTTATTGAGGCGGTGATGCCTTTCAAGGTTCCTAGTTTCTCTTGAAACACTTCTTTGGCATTGGCCAAGATGTCTTTTAATCGTTCAGGTATGATGTCATCATTGTTTTTTTCCTTACTGGTCACCGTCAGTGCCTGAATGGAGTGCCAGTCTAAACGTATCTTCCTGATCCATTCATGTCCCAACAATGGTGGACCACCATCTTGTAGAATGTATAAATACAACTTTTGTATTTCTTTGCCGTTGTATACAACAGGCACCCTTATTTTTCCTTTGGGGTATACTTTCTGCCCCGTATATGTTTTTAAGATAATGGATGTGTCTTTTAGAGGTATATGTGAAAATAGCCTCTCGTAATCCCGTCGATTTATTACGGTTAGAGCTGATCCTGTATCTAGCTCCATTTTAACTGGGGACCCTGCTATTGTGAGGGTAACCCAAATGGTTTGGTAATCCTCTTTGGCAAGTACATTATGTAATTTGAGACAGCTTAGTCTCTTGTTTTCGAAGTCGCTATCGCTCTTCTGGTCTTCGGAGCTACTGTCCGTCATCATTTGTACCTTCCTGTACTTTTCTTTATTGATTTTTTTTTCTGTCTGTGGATTTATTTTGTCCAGATCGGCATACCCGTGCAATGTGTCCAATCTTTCCGCATTGTCTGCATGCTTTGTCCTTGAGCCAGCAGTCCCTCTGGTTATGGGTGGATCTGCCGCAGCGATAACATCTTTCGAAACCCTGTGTCATTTCACGGGTGCCGAAGTCCTGTGTCTTTTGTTGTATCTCTGCAGCTCCTTTTGCTGCTGCTTCGTATGATACAGCCATACTGAAAGCTTTGTCCAATGTTAAATCTTTTTCAGAAAGCAGCCTTTTTTGTGTTCCTTCACTTAATAGACCGCAAACGAATTTGTCTCGAAGATAATCTGATAGTCCTGCCCCGAATTGGCAGTACTTTGATAGCTTTCTTAATTCGGTTAGGTAATCAGCGTTACTTTCATTCTTGTGTTGATTTCTCTTGAAGAACTTGAATTGTTCCGCTATCAGCAGCGGTGTTGGGTTTAAGTGCTCCTGCAGGGTATCAACAATTTCTTTAAAATTCTTGTCCTTTGGTTTGGCTGGAGTGATTAAATTTCGTAATAGCCTGTATGTCTTTGCGCCCATTAATTTCAGAAGTACTGAAGCTTTTTTTTCATCTTCTATTCCATTTGCAGTGCAATATACCTCTACTCTTTCCACGTATGTGGTCCAATCCTCTATTTCGCTATCAAAAGCATCAATATTGCCAGACTTAGGCATTTCAGAAAAGATATGGCGCTTCCCACGCTTTTATTTCTTTTCTGTAGCAAAGATATGGCGCTTCCCGCGCTTTCCCGCCGCTGCTGCCGATAACAACACTGTTTACTGCGGCTTCCGTTCTTTTTTTTTTCTTTTTTTTTCTTTACTGTTGGAGACTCGTTCCCGCCGGAGGTCTGAACGCTGACCTGCTTGCCGCCCCGGCCGTCTCCCGAGTGCTCCCTCCCAGTCCGTTATTGCTTGCCTCCGATTTCGCTGCCTGTCTCAGCTGTAGAGCCAGTCGCTGGAGCCCCAGCCTGACGCCCAGGAAGGATTAGCGCAGTACCTGCCACCAGCTTGGCCAGCTGGTGAAACCACAGCTTCTCTCACTTCCTTGAGTCTTCTGGACGCCGGAGGAATCGATGTCCTTGAGGTGCTGCCGAATTGCAGGTAAGTCCGTTTCCACTTCGTCGCCACTGTAGTGCCCGTGTGTTGATAAAGACACTGAAGACAGGAGTTGGTTCATACGTATTTACTAAGCAAAGTCTGGGGGGGGGTTCTAACGGATATACACAATATACAGGCTTATATAGCCCGAGTGGCAATTACTGGCATTACAGCACACCTGGGGCTCTTAAAGGCACATACACCACACAGAGTTTAACTTTGCATGGACAAAAATTATTGGACTCATTGGGCAGGATTTTCTTGAGCCGTGGAGGCGGGATTGGAGGCGTTGGAGGGTTAAAATCGCGAAAACTGGCGGGACCATCCCCGCCTCCATCCTGTCTCTGTTGAGTCTGTGGTTTCAATTGCAGTTATACTGAATAACAGGACACAGACTACAGAAGTAAGTAAACAGGTCTTTAGTGATTGAGGGTCAGGGCTGAACTGGGATACACTTTGCTCCACAGGGTTTATATACCGGTGTGGTCACCACCGGTACTACAATGTACAGGAGTCATCAAAAAGTAGTCCATCACCTTAAGGTATCCCCTTAAGGTGGTACAGGTTACATACACTACAATTCCTCCCCTTTTAGCTTAACAGTGTACACCCCAAATTAAACATTACATGGATAACATATATACAATTTACACACAACTGTTCAAAGATTCAGTCTCTGAGGAGGCTTCCTGATCCGGGCCGGATAATGCCTTTCAGGGGTCTCTGGTTCTCGTTGCTGGGGTGACTCATCCACTTGATCTCCTATGGATTGAACATCATCAGGTACGTTCGAGTCTGAAGTAGATGCTACAGGCTCAATAATTCTTCAACTGGTGTCTCTGCCGTAGACATGGGGTCGACCCTTGTTCTCGATTCCACAAGTTGGTCAGCATGACGTCGTATTACGTTCTCTCCAACATCTACCGTGTACATCAAGGGTCCTTGTCGTGCACGAATTGTTCCAGGTTGCCATTTATCATCCCTATAGTCCCTGGCCAACACTGGTTGTCCTATTTCGAAACTACGAGTGGCCTTGTTATTTACATGCTGGAATTGTTTGTTTTCGACTTCCCTTCACACATTGGGTTTTAACAAATCCGACCGGGACCGCAACCTTCTGTTATAGAACATTATGGCAGGGCTTTG
The DNA here is from genome assembly GCF_052327205.1 of Somniosus microcephalus. NCBI lineage: Eukaryota > Metazoa > Chordata > Chondrichthyes > Squaliformes > Somniosidae > Somniosus > Somniosus microcephalus. Next base: position 181,165,909 of record NC_140987.1, on the reverse strand, counting down.
ATTTGTCACTGCATGCGTGGTGTTTCAATACGCCATCAGGAAATTGTCCACCTTGTGTTGTAGTGGAATATGGTCTTCGCTCATGGCCTTTATTGCCTTTTTGAACGTTTGTACAAATCTCTCGGCCAACCCATTTGTAGCCGGATGATATGGGGCAGATGTATAGTGTTTCACCCCATTCTTTTTCATGAATTTCTGGAATTCTTCTGACACGAACTGTGGTCCGTTGTCTGAACATATTTGCTCCGGCAACCCATTCCTTGCAAATATGGTTCTTTGAACTGCGATCGTCTTCTCAGAGGTAGTGGTCGACATCTTAATCACTTCTGGCCATTTAGAATGTGCGTCTACTGCTATCAAAAACATGGAATCCATGAATGGACCTGCAAAGTCGATATGCACATGTTGCCATGGGGCTGAAGGCCATTCCCACGGATGCAGCGGTGCAATTGGAGGTGCGTTTTGAACTTTTTGGCACCCTGAGCAGCTTTTAGTCAGATCCTCTATTTGTTTGTCGATACCTGGCCACCACACATAAGCCTTAGCAAGGCTTTTCATCTTGACTCCCCCCAGATGACCTTCATGCATTTCTTTCAGAACTCTCTCTCTTAATTTCGGAGGAATAATCACCCTTGTTCCATACATCAATGTTCCTTGAGATACGGACAGCTGTTCTCGTCTGGCTGAGAATGCTGGTAACAGTGGTTCGCCATGTGCTGGCCATCCCTTCACTGTCAAGTCGTAGACCCGAGACAGTGTCGCGTCATTACGGGTCTCTCTCTCAATACCCGCATTGGTGACTGGTAAGCATTCGATGATGGTCGAGTGAAATATCTCGACAGGGTCAACTGCCGGTGCCTCTTCCGCTGTAGGTAGTGGCAGGCGCGACAGCCCATCAGCATTACCATGTTGCTTTGTACCTTTGAATTCAATATCATATTGATGTGCCCCTAGGAAAAGGGACCATCTCTGAAGCCTCTGCGCCGTCATTACCGGAACACCCTTCTTAGGGTTGAAAATGGAAACCAACGGCTGGTGATCTGTCAGCAGCGTAAACCTTTGGCCTTGCAGGTAATGGTTAAATTTCTTAACTCCCCACACGAGGCTGAGAGCCTCCCTATCTATCTGAGCATAGTTGCGCTCAGCGGAGGTCAATGATCTGGATGCGAATGCGAATGGCCTTTCCGAGCCATCTGGAAACTTATGTGAGAGCACTGCCCCGATACCATATGGAGAAGCATCACAAGCTAAGCGAATAGGCAGCGTTGGGTTAAAGTGAGCCAGCACTTCCTTAGAGGTGATCAGTGCCTTGCTCTTTTGAAAAGCCCGCTTACAATCATCGCTCCACTTCCATGGTATTCCCATTTGCAAAAGAGTGTTTAGCGGGTGTAACACCGTGGATAAATTTGGAAGAAACTTGTGGTAATAGTTAACCAACCCGAGGAACGACCTCAACTGGGATACATTTTCCGGTGCAGGAGCTTTTACAACAGCTTCGATCTTGTCAGGTGACTTATGGAGCCCCTCCCGGTCAATGACGTGGCCGCAGTATGAGATTCGCTTTTGAAAGAACTCGCATTTCTGGCGATTAACTCTGAGCCCATATTCTTTCAATCTGATGAGCGCCTGCTCTAAATTCGCGAGGTGATCCTTATTGTTATCTCCTGTAATCAGGATGTCATCCAGGTAGCATTGTGTGCCTGGAATTCCCTGCAATACCTGCTCCATGGCCCTTTGCCAAATCACTGGAGCCGATGCCACTCCAAAAACCAGTCTATTGTACCGATATAAGCCCTTATGCGTGTTGATCGTGAGATACTGACGTGACGCTTCATCAACTTCCATCTGTAGGTACGCCTGCGCCAGGTCTATCTTAGTGAAGTGTTTCCCGCCAGACAGCGAAGCAAAGATATCTTCAATCCGCGGAAGCGGATATTGCACCGTGTGAAGAACCGGATTAACAGTGATCTTGAAATCACCACAGATACGAACCTTCCCAGGTTCCCCCGGCTTGTTGCTCAATGAACGCTTCATGACAGGAACAATGGGTGTAGCCCATTCACTCCAGTCCACTTTTGACAGTACCCCTGAACGTTCTAGCCCTTCCAGCTCTGCTTCCACAGCAGGTCGTATTGCATAAGGCACCGGTCTGGCTTTGAAAAATTTTGGGTTTGCATGTTCTTCAACCTTGATGGTTGCCGTAATTCCTTTCAGTGTTCCAAGTCCCTGTTGGAACACCTCCTTAGCATCGTCTAAGATTTTCGACAGTCATTTAGGTTTGACGTCGTTCTCCTTACAGGCATCTACAGTCAGTGCGTGTATGGAATGCCAGTCCACATTTATTCTCCGGATCCATTCCCGTCCCAGTAGTGGCGGACCGCCATCAGGTAACACATACAAGTCCATTTTCTGACTTTCTTTACCATTGTAGACCACGTTTACTTTTATCTTTCCTTTGGGGTATACTATTTGCCCCGTGTATGTTTTCAATACAATCTCCGTATCCCTCAGGGGAATGTGCGAGAATAACCTTTTGTAATCATGCTTATTCATGACCGTTAATGCTAATCCAGTGTCCAATTCCATCTTCACTTGGACCCCTGCAATCCGAAGCATGACCCAGATGGTTTGGTGGTCTGCTGTGTTACCCACATTATGTATTTTCAGACAACCCAGTTGCTTACTGCTGGAGTCTGAATCCGTCTTCTGTTCATCCGAACTGTTCTCTGTCACCTTGTGTACTTTTTTGTACTTCTCCTGCGGTGACTTTTTGCTGCTGGTCTTCTTTCCGGACCGGCATACTCTCGCTATGTGGCCAAGCTTGCCACATTGCCTGCATTCTTTATCTTTGAACCAGCACTGGTTCTGGTCATGCGTTGTCCTTCCACAGCGATAGCACATTACTGTGCCCAATGCCATTTCATTGGTGCTGAATTCCAATGGCCTTTGCTGTATCTCTGCAGCACCCCGTGCTGCTGCCTCATGGGCTCCTGCAATGCTGAAAGCTTTGTCCAGCGTAAGGTCCTTTTCCTCTAGCAGTCGCTTCTGGGTTCCTTCCCTTAGTAGCCGACACACAAACTTATCTCTCAGTGCGTCTGCTAGTTCTGTTCCGAACTGGCAGTACTTTGATAACTTGTGCAGTTCTGTTAGGAATTCAGCGTTGCTTTCTTCTTTAAGTTGAATTCTTTTGTAGAATTTAAATCGTTCCGCTATCAGCAGCGGCGTGGGGTTTAAATGCTCCTGCAGGATAGTAACAATATCCACGAAACTCTTCCCTACCAGTTTGTCTGGTGTTACAAGGTTCCTTAATAACCCGTACGTCTTCGCACCCATTGAGTTTAATAGGGTTAGTGCTTTCTTATCATCCGTTACCTCATTCGTTGTACAGTAAACTTCGATGCGTTCCACATAAGTGGCCCAATCTTCCACATCGTCATCAAAAGCAGTGATGTTACCCGTTTTTGGCATCCTTGCTGAGTTTCTACTTCCCCTTTGGATATTATTATTATTTATTTTTATCTTTTTTCCAAGATGGCGGCTTTTCCCGTGCTTGGCGGCTTTTCATAAGAACATAAGAACATGAGAAATAGGAGCAGGAGTAGGCCAATCGGCCCCTCAAGCCTGCTCCGCCATTCAATAAGATCGTGGCTGATCTGATCCTAACCGCCAATCTACTATCACAGAACCATCTCCTGAATCTAACAGAATTAGACACATGAAATAGGAGCAGGATCAGGCTACACGGCCCCTGGGCCTGCTCCGCTACCCACAGGGCCATGACCATTCCGAACCTAGACTCATGTCCAAATTCCTGCCCGCTCCCCGTAACCCTTAATTCCCTTTACTTCCAGGAAACTGTCTATTTCTGTTTTAAATTTATGTAATGATGTAGCTTCTACAGCTTTTTGGGGCAGCATATTCCATGGACCTACCACCCTCTGAGTGAAGTAGTTCCTCCTCATCTCAGTTTTGAAAGAGCAGCCCCTTATTCTAAGACTATGCCCCCTAGTTCTAGTTTCACCCATCATCGGGAACATCCTCCCCGCATCCACCCGATCCAACCCCTTCACAATCTTATATGTTTCAATAAGATTGCCTCTCATTCTTCTGAACTCCAATGAGTAGAGCCCCAATCTACTCAACCTCTCCTCATATGTCCATCCCCTCATCCCCGGGATTAACCGAGTGAACCTTCTTTGTACTGACTCGAGAGCAAGTATGTCCTTTCTTAAGTATGGACACCAAAACTGTACGCAGTATTCCAGGTGCGGTCTCACCAATACCTTGTACAACTGAAGCAATACCTCCTTATTTTTATATTCTATCCCCCTAGCAATGAAAGCCAACATTCCATTGGCCTTCTTAATCACTTGCTGCACCTGCATACTAACCTTTTGAGTTTTGTGCACCAGGACCCCCAGATCCCTTTGTACTACAGTACTTTCCAGTTTCTTGCCGTTAAGATAATAACTTGCTCGACAATTTTTCCTGCCAAAGTGCATAACCTCACACTTTCCAGTATTGTATTCCATCTGCCAAATCTCTGCCCACTTACTTAGCCTGTCTATGTCCCCTTGCAGGTTTTTTATGTCCTCCTCACTCACTACTTTCCCTCCCATCTTAGTATCATCTGCAAACTTTGATATGTTACACTCGGTCCCCTCCTCCAAATCGTTAATATAGATTGTAAAGAGTTGGGGACCCAGCACTGACCCCTGCGGAACACCACTAGTTACTGATTGCCAGTCTGAGAATGAACCATTTATCCCAACTCTCTGCCTTCTGTTAGATAGCCAATCCTCTATCCATGCCAGAATATTACCCACAATCCTGTGATTTTTTATCTTAAGCAATAATCTTTTGTGTGTCACCTTGTACAATGCCTTTTGGAAGTCTAAATACACTACGTCCACTGGTTCACCTTTATCCACCCTATATGTTGCTTCCTCAAAGAACTCCAGCAAATTTGTCAAACATGACTTCCCCTTCATAAAACCATGCTGACATTGTCCTAATAAATTATGATTATCCAAATGTCCTGTTACTGTCTCCTTAATAATGGACTCCAAAATTTTACCTACCACAGATGTTAGGCTAACCGATCTATAGTTTCCAGCCTTCTGTCTACTGCCCTTTTTAAATAAGGGTGTTACATTAGCAGTTTTCCAGTCTGCCGGGACCTTTGCCGAGTCCAGGGAGTTTTGGAAAATTATTACCAATGCATCCACAATCCCTACCGCCACTTCCCTCAAGACCCTAGGCTGTAAGCCATCAGGTCCAGGTGATTTATTCGCCTTGAGTCCCATTATTTTACCGAGTACCACTTCCTTAGTGATTTTGACCATGTTTAGCTCCTCCCCCCCTTTAGCCTCTTGTTTGTCCAGTGTTGGGATATTCTTAGTGTCTTCTACTGTAAAGACTGATACAAAATATTCATTCAGTGTTTTTGCCATCTCCATATTTCCCACCATTAATTTCCCAGTCTCATCCTCTAAGGGACCAACATTTACTTTAGCCACCCTTTTTCTTTTTTTATATTTTTTGCTAATTTACTTTCATAATCTATCTTCCCTTTCTTAATCAATCGTTTTGCTATTTTTTGCTGTCTTTTAAAGTTATCCCAATCCCCTATCCTCCCACTAGATTTGGGATCCTTTACTGGGACATTTTTAATTAATCCTGTCTCGTTACACAGGACCAGATCTGAGGTTGCTTGCCCCCTGGTCGGTTCAGTTACATACTGCTCAAGAAACCCATCCCTAATACACTCAATGAACTCATCCTCAAGGCAGCCCTGCCCAATTTGATTTGTCCAATTAATATGATAGTTAAAATCCCCCATAATTATAGATGTTCCCTTATTACAAGCCTCAACTATTTCCTGATTGATACTCTGTCCAACAGAGTTGCCACTGTTCGGAAGCCTATAGACTACGGCCAGTAGTGTTTTTTTCCCCTTATTATTCCTTACCTCCACCCAAACTGTTTCATTATCCTGATCTTTTGACCCAATATCATTTCTCTGTATTACAGTGATTCCTTCCTTTATTAACATAGCCACCCCACCTCCCCTTCCTTCCTACCTGTCCTTCCTGATTGTTAAATAACCTGGTATGTTTAATTCCCAGGCATTGTCACCCTGCTGCCGTGTTTCTGTAATGGCCACAAGATCATACCCATATGTAGTTATTTGTGCCATTAACTCGTCTATTTTGCTACGAATGCTACGTGCATTCAGATAGAGAACTTTCAAAGATGTTTTATGACACTTAGTTCCTGCTTTTGCCCTTTTTATTACTTTACCTTTTACTCCATACCTTCTTGCCCCTTCCTGACACGCTCTGGTTTTTATTTCCCCACTGCTACCTAAGCCTATGACCTTCTCTGTTGTCATTTTTATTATTTGCTCTCCAGGAACCTCCCCCCCACTAGTTAGTTTAAAGCCCTCTCTACAGCCCTAGTTATATGACCCGCCAGGACTCTAGTCCCAGCACTGGCCAAGTGAAGCCCGTCCCAACGGAACAGCTCCCTCCTGCCCCAGTACTGGTGCCAGTGTCCCAGGAAGCAAAACCCATTTCTCCCACACCAGTCTTTGAGCCACGTATTTAACTCTCTAATTTTATTTGTCCTAGCCAAATTCGCTCGTGGCTCATAGATACATAGATACATAGAAGATAGGAGCAGGAGTAGGCCATTCGGCCCTTCGTGCCTGCTCCGCCATTCGATGAGATCATGGCTGATCCTTTAATTCAGTATCCCGTCCCCGCCTTCTCTCCGTAACCCTTAACCCCTTTTGCCCGTAGAAATATATCTAATTCCCTCTTAAATATATTTAATGAGCTGGCGTACACTGCCCTCTGTGGCAATGAGTTCCACAGGTTCACCACTCTCTGAGTGAAGAAATTCCCCCTCATCTCTGTCCTAAATGGTTTAGCCCTTATCCTTAAATTATGTCCTCTAGTTCTGTTCTCACCCGCCAAGGGAAACATTCCTTCTGCATCCAGTCTGTCTAGACCTGTCAGAATTTTATACACTTCTATGAGGTCCCCTCTCAATCTTCTAAACTCCAGTGTGTACATCCCTAAACTAATCCAGAGATTATTACCCTTGCGGTTCTGCTTTTTAATTTGGCCCCTAGCTGCTCAAACTCCCTCAGCAGAACCTCCTTCCTTGTCCTATCTATGTCGTTGGTACCAACATGGACCACGACAACTGGATCCTCCCCCTCCCACTCCAAGTTTCTCTCCAGTCCAGAGGAGATGTCCTTAACCCTGGCACCGGGCAGGCAACACAGCCTTCGGGACTCTCGCTCTCGGCTGCAAAGAACTCTATCTATCCCCCTAACGATACTATCCCCTACCACTACAACATTTCTTTTAACTCCCCCCACTTGAATGGCCCCCCACTCCATGGTGCTGTGGCCAGGTTGCTCATCCTCCCCGCAGTCCCTGTTCCCATCCTGACAGGGAGTAAGAGCCTCGAACCTGTTGGACAATTGCAAGGGCTGCGGCTCCTCCAACACTACCTCCTGGATCCCCGTACCTGCCTCACTTCTAGTCAGACCATCCTGACCCTGGCCACGGACTACATCTGAATTAATTAATCTAATTGGTGTGAATACCTCATGATACACAGAGTCCAGGTAACTCTCCCCTTCCCTGATGTGTCTCAGTGTTTGAAGCTCGGACTCCAGCTCTTCAACACGGAGCCGGAATTCCTCGAGCAGCCAACACTTACTGCAAATGTGATCACCGTGAGCATCAATGGTGTTCACCAGCTCCTACATATTGCAGCAGCAACACATCACCTGATCTCCCATTCTATGTAATTAATTAAATTTATTAATATTATTCTTAAATACCCTCTGCCCCGATTCTAGATGGTGAATATCACACCTTAGAAATTATAAACCAAAGAGATTTAAGCTTAAAAAGGGAGAAATACTTACCAACCAATCACTTACCCGCTTTCTGGTGACGTCACACTTGAATTAGTTTTTACCTCTCTCCTTCCCTCCGAGTTCCCAGACTGGAGATTGGTACACCTTACCTGGTCTCTGGGACTTTTATAGCCCCACTCTGCCGCTCGAGATTCCCGCCGACACACTGAGGCCTTACCTGGTCTCTGGGACTTTTATAGCCCCGCTGCTGCCGCTGAGTTCCCGCCGACGCACTGAGGCCTTACCTGGTCTCTGGGACTTTTGTAGCCCCACTCTGCCGCGCGAGATTCCCGCCGACACACTCCCACGCTTGTCTTCTTTCCCCGCCAACTCAAAATGGCGAATCCCACGCTGTTGCCGTTCACGCCTCCCAGCGGTCCTTTATTTTCCCCTGCGTTGCTGCTCTTGTTCCCCCGCCGCTCCCGCGGTCCTTGTGGCCATAAACGCTTTTCTGGCTGCTGCGCGTCTCTGCCCGATTGCAGTCCGGCCCCTGACACCGGCTGCGGTCGTGTTCTCCGCCCTTTTCATCGTTTTCCCTCCCCTTCTCCCGCTGACAACTCGGCCGACTTCCCCCCCGTGCCGCTCGATCGGGCTTACCCGCCGCTGTCGTAGATGCTTGACTTCGTGGTCAGCAAACCAACCTGGGTTTCCGATGGCCTCCCATGCGATGCAGGATGTTGAGGGCGGATGCCATTTTTCGACGCCCGTTCCTGAGGACGAAGCTTCCTTTGATGCAAAACTGCCGCAAGGTAAGATCAGACTCGTCGCCACTGTTGAGTCTGTGGTTTCAATTGCAGTTATACTGAATAACAGGACACAGACTACAGAAGTAAGTAAACAGGTCTTTAGTGATTGAGGGTCAGGGCTGAACTGGGATACACTTTGCTCAACAGTGTTTATATACCGGTGTGGTCACCACCAGTACTACAATGTACAGGAGCCATCAAAAAGTAGTCCATCACCTTAAGGTATCCCCTTAAGGTGGTGCAGGTTACATACACTACAGTCTCCAAGCAATTTTAATTCATTCATGTCTAATGGTGCTGTCTCTGTCCCACCTCCAAGAGGTGGGATAGGCTGTTAAGGCCCTTAACAAGCACTAAATTGCCTCTATAATGCGATTTTGAAAGGCCTTTGCCATTTTAACCCTTTTCCCACATGAAACATGCCTGGTGTGTAACACGCCGGTGAAACCTGGCGGGAGCACAATTGGATTGCTGACTATCAGCGCAGGTCAACCATTAAAGAGGAGATTTGATCAGCCATCATTTGCAGGTTGTTGTGTATGTACCTTTAAGAGAGAACTACTTTTACAGCTCCTGTATACTGTAGTACTGGCTGTGACCACACCTGTATATAAGCCTTGAGCATGCCTCTGTACTGTTAGTCTTTGGACTACCCTCCTCCAGTAAACACCTGTTGATTGTTAATTTACAGCCTCCGTCTAGTTATTGGAAAACATCATACTTTAAGAATCACGGATTCAACAGTGGTGACGAGGTCGATTCGAATCTACCTGCAACTCTGCATTTCCTTTCAAGGATTCGCTCCGGGAGAACGGTGGATGAAAGTCGAGGCCAGAAGCACGGGCGTCGACCACGAGCAACCGCACAGTCATCCGGCAGAGAGTGAACATCGCAGGGGAGGCTGTTGAGAGCTGGGCTTGGTTCTCCAGCCACAATGATCCAGCAACAGACTGGCAACAGGTACAGCGCAGACCCTTCCCGGACAGCGGCGGCTGGAGCCGACCGACGGCACAGAAAAGGCCGAGCAGCGTCGACGGGGTAAGAGAGAGGGTGAAGCGCACAGGGCGCAGCCGGGGGTTGAAAACCGAGCGGCATCGATGGAAAACAAAAAGAGAGAGAGGGTAAAGCAGCAGCCGGGTTCAGGACCGAGCGGCGGCAACGAGAGAGGCACACGGGAAAACGCGCAGAGCACAGCCAGGGCTCAAGGGCTGAACAGCGTCCGCGGGGGAAAGAAAGGAAGCGCGGGAGACGCCATTGAGCCGCAGAGAAGAAGGGAGAGCGCGGGAGATGCCATTTTAGAAGCCGCAGCGGAGAAGAACGGCGAGCGCGGGAAGAAAGGAAAGTGCGGGAGACGCCATTTTGTGCCAGCGGAGAAGAAGGGAGAGCGCGGGAGACGTCATTTTAGACAGTTTAATCACACCCAGGGATGCCGAAGAGTGGCAGTATCACTGCGTTCAACAATGAAGTCGAAGATTGGGCGATATATGTGGAACGCATTGAGGTGTACTGCAAGGCGAATGAAGTGCCAGATGCTAGGAAAGCACTGGTTTTGTTAAATTCCATGGGTGCAAAAACTTATGGCTTACTGCGAAACCTAAAAACCCCAGAGAAGCCCATGGATAAGAATTTCGAAAGCATAGTGGAAATCCTACAGGACCACTTAAACCCCACACCGCTGCTGATAGCAGAAAGATTTAAGTTCCACAAAAGGAACCAGCATAAAGACGAAAGTAATGCTGAGTACTTAACAGAACTGCGCAAGCTATCGAAACACTGCCAGTTTGGATTGGGACTAGCAGATACGTTAAGGGACAAGTTTGTGTGTGGGATTCAAAGTGAAGGAACCCAGAAACGGCTTCTATCAGAAAAGGATCTTACGCTGGACAAGGCTTTCAGCATGGCCGTATCACATGAAGCAGCCGCACGGGGCGCTGCAGAGATACAACGGAGACCGCAAGAATATGGCACCAATGAAATGTCGTATGGAGCAGGGAAGTGTTATCGCTGCGGCAGAACAACACACGACCAGAAGGATTGTTGGTTCAAGGACCAAGTGTGCAGACAGTGTGGAAAAGCAGGACACATAGCAAGAGTCTGCAGGTCAGGGAAGAAAACCAGCAGCAAGAAATCTCCACAGGAGAAGTACAAAAAGGTACATAAGGTGATGGACAGTAGTTCAGACGAACAGGAAAGTGATACAGACTCCGGAAGCAAGGAGCTGGGTTGTCTGAAACTACATAAGGTAATCAAAATGGAGGATCACCAGACTATCTGGGTCATGCTCAAGATAGACGGAGTCCAAGTGAAAATGGAATTGGACACAGGATCAGCCCTAACAGTCATAAACCAAAGGGACTACAAGCGGCTATTTTCACATATACCCTTGAAAGCTACAGAGATTGTCTTGAAGACGTACACGGGGCAAAAAGTCTACCCCAAAGGAAAAATAAGGGCGAACGTGATATACAAAGGCCAGGAAATACCCAAAATGGACCTATATGTATTGCCAGATGGAGGACCACCACTACTAGGACGTGAATGGATCCGGAAAATACAATTAGATTGGCATTCCATACAGGCACTGAAGGTTGAGGCCAAAAAGGATGACGACGTCACACCTGGACGACTGTCAAAAATGCTAACTGACGCATAAGAAGTGTTCCAGGAGGGACTCGGAACACTAAAAGGCATAACAGCGACGATTAAAATAGAGGAAAATGCAAGCCCAAAGTTTTTTAAGGCCAGACCGGTGCCTTATGCGATCCGATCAGCCGTCAAAGCAGAGCTGGAAGGGTTGGAACGTTCAGTACTGTCCAAAGTAGAGTGGAGCGAGTGGGCTACACCCATCGTTCCTGTAATGAAGAGGTCGTTGAGTAATACGCCTGGGGAACCAAAGAAGGTCCGCATCTGTGGGGATTTTACAATATCCACTTCCATGGGTTGAGGATATTTTCGCCTCGCTATCTGGAGGTAAACGCTTCACCAAAATTGATCTGGCCCAGGCGTACCTGCAAATGGAGCGAGAAGAAGCCTCGAAACAATACCTCACGATCAACACTCATAAAGGGCTCTACCAATACAACCGGCTGGTGTTCGGGGTAGCATCGGCTCCGGCTATTTGGCAAAGGGCAATGGATCAAGTCCTGCAAGGGATTCCAGGGACCCAGTGTTATTTGGACGACTTCCTGGTCACGGGCAAAAATGACAGTGATCACCTCGCCAACCTGGAGAAGGTGCTCACTAGATTAAAGGAATATGTGCTACGAGCTAATCGCCACAAGTGCGAGTTTTTCCAGAAGCAGATCTCGTATTGTGGCCACGTTATTGATGAAGAGGGGTTACATAAGTCCCCTGAAAAGATTGAGGCAGTAGTCAAGGCTCCAGCACCGGAAAATGTGTCACAACTGAGGTCGTTCCTCGGGCTGGTGAACTACTACCATAAGTTCTTACCAAATTTGTCTACAGTATTACACCCACTGAACACCCTACTGCAAACGGGGGTACCATGGAAGTGGAATGACGAATGTAAATGAGCTTTCCAGAAGTGCAAAGAACTGATCACATCAAAAGAGGTGTTGGCCCATTTCAACCCAGCACTACCAATTCGGTTGGCATGTGATGCATCACCCTATGGTATTGGAGCGGTGCTGTCACACAAATTCCCAGACGGGTTGGAGAGGCCAGTAGCCTTTGTGTCTCGGTCACTAACCTCAGCCGAGTGCAACTACGCCCAGATCGACAGGGAGGCCCTCAGCCTAGTATGGGGAGAAAAAAAATTCAACCACTATCTGCATGGGCAGAAGTTCACCTTGCTGACTGACCACCAACCACTTGTCTCCATCTTTAATCCAAAGAAGGGCGTTCCGGTGATGACTGCACAACGGCTACAAAGATGGTCCCTTTTTCTAGGGACGAACCAATATGAAATAGAGTATAAGGGCACGAAACAGCATGGAAACGCTGATGGGCTATCACGCCTGCCACTGCCTACTGTGGAGGAAGCCCCAGCAGTGGACCCGATCGAAATATTTTATTCGTCGATAATCAAATGATTGCCAGTAACCAACGTGGATATAGAGAAGGAGACCCGCAATGACCTGACACTGTCTCCGGTATATGATTTGACGGTGAAGGGATGGCCAACACATGGCGACTCACTGTTGCCAGCATTCTCATCCAGAAGAGAACAGCTGTCAGTATGCCAGGGGACAGTGATTTGTGGATCCCGAGTGGTAATTCCACCCAAGTTAAGGGAGAGAGAGTGCTCAATGAGCTTCACGAAGGCCATCTGGGAGGGGTGAAAATGAAAAGCCTTGCTAGGGCTTATGTGTGGTGGCCGGGGATCGATCAACAAATCGAGGATCTAACAAAGAGCTGCTCAGGATGCCAGAAGGTCCAAAATGCACCACCTCATGCCCCTCTACACCCATGGGAGTGGCCCTTCTCTCCATGGCAACGGGTGCATATTGATTTTGCTGGTCCATTCATGGACTCAATGTTCTTAATAGCAGTGGATGCGCACTCGAAATGGCCTGAGGTGATCAAAATGTCCTCAACCACTACAGAGAAAACGATTGCAGTCCTACGGACCATATTTGCCAGGAACGGCTTGCCAGAGCAGATTTGATCTGATAACGGACCACAGTTTGTGTCCGAAAAGTTTCGGCAATTTTTGAGAAGGAATGTGGTAAGGCATTCCACATCCGCCCCGTATCATCCAGCCACAAATAGATTGGCTGAGAGGTTCGTACAAACCTTTAAAAAGGCAATAAGGGCCATGTGCAATGATGAAATTCCACTACAGCATAAGGTGGACAATTTCCTGTTAGCCTACAGAAATGCGACACATGCAGTTACCAACCAGACTCCGGCCATGATGTTCTTTAACCGAAGATTGAGATCTCGTCTGGATTTGCTCAGACCAAATGTGCGAAGAAATGTTGAGGATAAGCAATTCCAGCACATCAATGAGAAGCCAACAAGGAGCTTCAGTGTAGGACAACCAGTCTTGGACCGCGACTACCGAACAGAGAAATGGCAACCCGGAACGATATGCACATGGCAGGGGCCATTGATGTACACAGTGGATATCGGGGAGAACATTGTGAGATGCCACATCGACCAGATCCTAGCGTCACAGGAACGAGTCAACCCCATGTCTCGTGTACCTGGGGATGAACCCGACATACCGGTAGCATCTACCTCAGAAACAGTAGCAGCGGAAACTGATGAACTAACCAACGAAAGGGGGCCAGAATCGCCTCCGTCCCAAGAACAAGGACCTCAGGAAAGGCGCTATCCAGAAAGGATCAGGAAGCTGCCCCAAAGACTGAATCTATAAATGGACTATTTCAGTTTAATGTGCATGTTAAAGTGTTAACTGTTATTTGAATGTTATGGGTACTGTTAATCTAAAAGGGGAGGAATTGTAGTGTATGTACCTTTAAGAGAGAACTACTTTTACAGCTCCTGTATACTGTAGTACCGGCTGTGACCACACCTGTATATAAGCCTTGAGCATGCCTCTGCACTGTTAGTCTTTGGACTACCCTCCTCCAGTAAACACCTGTTGATTGTTAATTTACAGCCTCCGTCTAGTTATTGGAAAACATCATAATTTAAGAATCACGGATTCAACACAGGTGGCAGGACATTGTTGTCTCAGGTCTGGGGGACCTTTTAGAAGGCATAACCACAGCTGTGGAAATTTGGAGCCTGACACCCATCTCCAGTGTGACCTCCTGGGAAACCCCTCTCGCCTTCTTCACTGAGCACTTCCTCAACTGAGACATATACCAGAAGCATGAGAGTCATTTATTTCCTTCCCTTCTGGGCATTAGATGAGCTCGAGCACCAGCCACAGCAGAAGCAAAACCAGGAACAACAGCAGCACCAACAGCAGTAGCAGCACTAACAGCAGCAACAGCATCAGCAGCAGCAACAGGAGCACCAGGCTGCTGCTCACACACCTGAAGATGCACAGGCCAGAAGGGGCCAGCGCACGGAAGCCCGTCAGCGCAGGAGATACCCCCCAAACAGGGTCTACAGACACAGGGTCAGCTACCTCAACATGAGTGAGCAGCAGCGCCAAAGGCAGCTCTGACTTTCGCGAGAGGTAGTGAGTGACGTCTGCGCAATGCTGCAACAATATCTGCAGCCCAGAGGACCAGGTGGACAAGCCTTACCAGTGGCCGTCAAAGTCACCACCGCACTCAACCTTTTTGCCTCAGGCTCATTCCAGCAGCAGACATCAGCGGCATCTCCCAGGCAGCCGCACACACTTGCATCACGCAAGTAACCGATGCCCTCTTTGGCATCGCGCACAATCACATCCATTTCGCCAAAGATCAAGTTAGTGTCACGGCGCGAGCGGATGGATTAGCTAATCTGGCAGGCTTTCCAATGGTGCAGGGCATCGTTGACTGCACACACGTGGCCCTTAAGGCACCCCATCACAATCCAGGTATTTTTGTCAACTGCAAGAGCTTCCACTCCCTTAATGTTCAGCTGGTGTGTGACCACACAAAGGAAATTTTGCATGTTTGTGCCAAATACTCTGGCAGTTGCCATGACTCCTTCATACTGCACCAGTCTAGTGTGCCTCCGCTATTCAGTCCACCAGACCAACTTAATGGATGGCTACTTGGAGACAAGGGCTATCCCCTGAGGACGTGGCTGATGACGCCGTTGAGGAGGCCAGCCAATGAAGCTGAGGAGCGATACAACTCCAGCCACATTTCCACCAGAGCCATAATCGAGCAAACCATCGGTTTGCTGAAGATACGCTTCAGATGCCTGGATAGATCAGGTGGAGCCCTGCAGTACTCAGCAGCCAGGGTCTCCAGAATTGTCGTGGTTTGCTGTGCACTTCACAACATGGCACAGCGTCGTGGCTTGCAGATTCCTGAGGACCAAGTGGCTCGTCACATATCCTCCTCAGATGATGATGATGAGAAGGAGGAGGAGGAGTAAAGCGAAAATGAACATCCTGCAGAGGCCCATCAACCAGCGGCAGCATTACGCGAGAACATTGCTGCCCGGGATGGAAGGAACGCACTCATCTTGGCCAGACTTGCTTAGCCTAGCCGATCAAGCACTTTTGCCTCGCAGCTTCTTACCTGAGCATCGACAATGGCCACGACCCTGCGGATTCCTAGCTATTTGACCAGCATACTGACAATTGCAAGTAACCCTAAGCCCTCAATGTGAAAGTCCCATTCGCGAAATGACACACGCCACAACTACAGCAGTAGCCATCAGACTTTTTATTAACATTATTAATCTGATGGCTTTTTCTAACAATACATCAAATTTCACCCAAGTGACTACCCTTGTGACTATTTGCGCAGTATCTTTCTCTTACGCGTGCTCCTACGTGGTGCTTCCCCTGTGGCTTCAGCAGATGTGGAGGCCCCTTGCTCACTTTCCTGCTGCTCCTGTCTCGACACCTTTGGCGGGTGTCCTCTGGGGTTGTGAGCCTGTGAGGGCTTGTCAACAGTCTGCTGGTCATGCGGCTGTGCAGGGGTTGAGACGCCGATCTCAGTTGGGTGTGGACTCTGGTGGGGCTCTGACTGAGGGCTCTGCAGTGGCATGGAAGTGTGAGCGCTTGGAGAGGAGCCCCCACTTCCTTGATGTCTGCCACCAACTTCCCTCTCATGGATCAGGTCCCCCTCAGCGCCTGCAAGTGGCTTGAGAGCACCTTGCTGCACATCAGGGGGGCCATGGGGACCCGTATCTGCACTGGCAGTCCTACTCAGAAGGACTTCCATGAAGGTCTGGTTTCTCTGTTTAATAGATGACCATCGCTCCTTCAGAGATGTCATTCTATTTTGAACACTCACCATGTTTTCTGCACTCTGGTGACTTATCTCCTCCATGGCCACAGCCATCCTCTCGTCTACTGTAGCCATCCTTTTGCCAGAGGTTGCCATCATTTGCACGGAGGTTGCCATCCTTTCCGTGGTGATGCGTTCATGCGCCAGTGACTCCACAAAGGCTCTGCTCATGTTCGCTATGGACTCCGCCATTCGCTCCACACTCGCAGCGACCCTGGAGAGAAAACCTGCCAGAGACTCCTGCATCTGTTCCTGGAGTTTCAGCACAGCTGATCTTATGGATGGACCCAAAGGCAGAGGGTCGACATGCAGCTGAGCTGAGCTGGCAGAGTCCTGCGCCCTCCGACTAGGACTCTCCACTGCTGTCCCTGTCTCCACAATCTGCTGATGCTCACTTGTGAGCTGTGATACACCAGGTGACAACACTACTCTATGTCCCGAAGGTCCCACCGAGGTGTGAGTGTCTGCGCTGGTGCTGGATGTGTTGAATTCTGCTGACGCTGCGCCCTCAGAGGTTGCAGCTTCCTCTGAGGAGTCTGGCTGCTCAGGCTGTTCCTCCTGGCTAGTGGGGACGACTGCTTGCGATGGTCCTGTGGGGGAGTAAAGGAAAGAGTCAGAGATGTGATGCCAAGGTTACATGCACATTGCATATTACTGATGCTCATAAGTCCATCTGTTAGAGCTTCAGAATCATTATCAGCGACTCATGCAATGTCAACGAGAGAGATGGTAATCT
The DNA here is from genome assembly GCF_052327205.1 of Somniosus microcephalus. Taxonomy (NCBI): domain Eukaryota; kingdom Metazoa; phylum Chordata; class Chondrichthyes; order Squaliformes; family Somniosidae; genus Somniosus; species Somniosus microcephalus. The sequence goes on along the minus strand of NC_140987.1, from coordinate 181,148,653 downwards.
ATTCTGTCACCAGCTTGCTGTCTTGCACCCATCTGTCTGTCACCCACTTGCGCATCTTCCTCCACGCCAATGATTTCTGGGACCGCCTCCTCCCAGGGGGTGAGGTAGGCTAGTGAGGGTGTCCCTTGTCCTGTCCTCATTCTTTCTCTTTTATTGTGAGCTCTCTTTTCCTGCAATGAGGGAGACAAGTGGAGGTTGAGTGAGAATTAAAGTGTGAGTGTAGAGATTCCATAACATAGGCACTTGGAAGGAGACAAAGATGGAGTGAGGTGGCAAAACCAAGGGCCCTCCCTGTGTGTTGTCAGTTGTCTGCATAGCATCACAGTGATAGGGAGTGTGAGGGCTGCATAGTCAAATATTTAGGTGAATGTGACCATAGAGAGAAAGGGAATGGGTAAGGGCGCATGGATGTCAGTGTCAAGTGGGATGTGGAGGAAGAGATTGCTAAAGCTGAGTGCTGGTGAGGAAAGGCAATGGGGATCAGATTGAGGGTGATGGGAAAATCATACTCACTTTTCCAGTGCGCTGAAGGACATGAAATGTCTTCCTACACTGTATCCAGGTTCTGCGGGTCATTGCTAAGGAGTTGACCTCCTCTGCCACCTGTATCCACATGGCCTTGGTCTGCTGGGGAGGCTTCTTCCTCCTTGTAGAAGGGAAGAGCACCTCCTTATGTGCTCTAGCTCCATCAACTAATGTCTGCAGGGCCACATCATCGAATCTGGGAGCAGACTTAGCGCTCCCGCTGCTCATGGTGCCTCCAGGTCCCTCCCACACCAAAGGCCAAAAGCTTGGCAGTGTGCAGAAGATGCAAGGCTTGTTGTAGACCTTAAATGCAGCAGGAGTGATGACGTCATCGGAGGCGACTTTCAGATTGGATAAACTCATTTGCCAAGGGTTCCCACACGCTGGAACTCAATTGGGCAATTAAGTTAAATTCACATCAATCTCCCACATCAATTTACATTCGTGTGGATAACACGAAATGCGGATTACACGACCCCAACCCGCCCCTGAATTAAAATCCAGCCCATTGAGTCAGGTGTTCGGAACTTTGAAGGATAAATGAAGAGGGATTGTGCTAGTCAGACGCAGAAGTAGAAGACAAGAAGAAAACATTGAGCTTGTGTAGTGGACGTAAATGCTCGCTGGATCCTAAAGAACAAGACAACGCATGCTACTCTGTCCAGGAACTGAACAGGTAATAACCATTCGGAACTGTAAATTACTGCCGTGAGATACTAGAATGTATTGATCCTTGCTGTGTGCCAATAAAAGATTTACCGTAACCAATTGGTATCAACTCCGAATCCTTACAAATTGGAAGAACTTCTTATATTCAGTACCTCAGTCATGTCCTCTGCCTCCAAAAGAAGATTTCCTTTTTTGTCACTAATTGGCCCCACCATTCCCTTAACTTTCATTTTATTTTTTATATGTATATAAAAGATTTATGTGTTCCCTTTTATGTTACCCGCTCAGCTTTTCTCATACTCTCATTGTCATTCTTGTATCCTTTTTCAATTTCCCCCCTGCACACTTTATATTCTGCCTGGTTTTCTACTGTATTCTGTACCTGACATTTGTCACAAAACTCCTTTTTCTGTTTTATTTTAACCTTTTATTTCCTTTGTCATCCAGGAAGCTCTAGCTTTGGATGCACTATCTTTCCTCCTTAGGGGAATATGCTTGGTTTGTATGCAAACTATCTTAGCCTTGAAGGCCTGCCATTGCTCATTTACTGATACTAAAGCTAAATACTGCAGATGCTGGAAACCTGAAATAAAAACTGAACATGCTGAAAATACTCAGCAGGTCAGGCAGCATCTGTGGAGAGAGAAACAGAGTTAACAGCTGGAATTTTCTGGGGGGTCAGCGGGCAGGATCGGTGGCGGGTCTGGTGGGAAATTTGATTTTTTGACAACGGGTCAGGACCCCACTGTCAACCCGCCGCAATGCGCCTTTCCCACAGGCGCGTGTGTGATCTCCAATCCAACCCGCAGAGGCGGGCGACCCAATTAAACCAATTATTGGGTTGTTGACAGACCTTTAATAATGATTTTAACCATACCTTTTAACTTTAACTGTTCACCCTCGGGGTCCACGCTGCTCAGGGACCATGTCTGTGAACCTGAGGCGGGAGTTGAATGGCTGTTGCTCCAGCTGATTACTTGACAGCTTTAAATGTACAATAAATCTCCCACCTGACAGATCATCACTTTCCTCAGCCACAAGCTGTTTCTCAGTCCATTTCCAGCACAGTTTCTGCAGAATTTCCACTTTCCACTCTCCATCCACACTTACCTCATTGGAAGAACTCTCTCACCATTGACAGAATGTTTCTGTCATCTCTATTTCACCTTCCATCTATTCCATCAACATGGGTATCCTTTATACTGTCTCACCTTGGTCCTCAGAATCCCACCACAATCAACTCCAACACCAGCAGCACCAACAACAACACCAACCTGATGCTGCACAGGACACAGGGCATCAGCAACTGACCACAGTATTGCCCGGGAGGCCAGGGATGGCCTCACCATGGCTAGATTTACTTCACTTGATGCTGACCACCCTGGCTGCCACATGATGCGCCAGGTTGGCACCACCCCACACCAACACCATAAAGCATCCCTCCAATGTCCAAGCCATTCCTTTCACACTCACCACCATTGCGGGGGATACCATTATGTCTCAACATTCACTGCAACTCACTAAGCCACTTCCAAAGGTGCACACAAATCTGTCCAAGAATGCAAAGTGTTGAAAATAAAGTTTTCAATGTTTGACAGCACATTAACAGAAACTTTACATGAACATTGGATAAAACACCAGAGTGGCTACACTTGTGTGTTGTTAGTTTGTATGGTTGCATTAGGATGAGGGTGAGTGTGAAGGGTGGCTAGTGAGATGGGGAAGTGATAATATAGATAGAGAGGAATGGATGGAGGTGCAAGGTAAGTTGGTGTGAGTAAGGATGTCCAGGAGTAGAGTAGGGAAGGCAGAGTGATGGGGATGTGATAAGAGGCACAGCAGGATGAGGTTGAGTGTGGCTTTGTGCTAACGTTTTGTGATCTAATGAGACCATTGAAAGGTTTGCGCCACTGCACCCTGGTACTCCTGACCACATCCCTGCTTGTGCCCTCCTGTGCAATGTGCAACCAGACAGTTTTGTTCTCCTGGGAAGGGAAGAGGACCTCCCTGCGGGCTGTGACTCCCTCCATATGCTTATGGAGGGAGTCATGGGAGAACCTGGGTGCATCCCTGTACCTCTGTGCAGTGATTGTCAGTGTTTGCAGCACCTCAATGTTGTAAAACACTGACAGCACAAATGCCTAAAGAAAGTTGGCTATGGTCCCTTTAAGGAAACTGGCTGATGACACGCCATGAATGACGTCACCAGACCCGCTTCCTCTAATTGGGCCGGGAAACGCGTTGGGTGGGCTTAACAAGCCCCATCAAAGTAAATTCATTTTCCAGAGTGGGATGGGCCAGCAGCGGGGCCGTGACCCACCACTGACATCACCCGCCCCGGACCCGCCGAGGTAAGGAAAATCCTAGCCAACATTTCAGGTTGATGACCTTTCATCAGAAGTGGAAAAAGTTAGCGATATAACAGATTTTAAGCAAGTGCAGAAGCAGGGAAAGGGGGGAGGGGAGGAAAGAACAAAAGGGAAGGTCTGTGATAGGGTGGAAGGCAGGATAGATTAAATTACAAAAGGGAGTGTTTAGGGCCCTGGACTGTGGGAAAGGAGGAGGTAAAAGGGCATTTTCTGCTCCTGTGCTTGCATGGGAAGGTGCTGTGGGGAGGGAAGGGGGTGTTTGGGGTGATTGCGGAGTGGACCAGGGTGTTGCAGAGGAAACGGTCCCTTCGGAATGCTGAAAGGGGAGGTGAGGGGAAGATGTGTTTGGTGGTGGGATCACGCTGAAGGTGGCAGAAATGGTGGAGGATGATCCGCTGAATGTGGAGGTTGGTGGGGTGGAAGGTGAGGACATGGGGAATTCTATCAGGGTTCTGGGAGGCAAGGGAAGGGGTGAGAGCAGAAGTGCAGGAAATGGAATAGACACAGTCGAGGGCCATGTCAACCATGGTGGAAGGGAATCCTCGGTTGAAAAAAAAGGAAGACATATCAGAAGCACTGCTATGGAAGGTGGCATCATCAGAACAGATGCGACGGAGATGGAGAAACTGGGAAAATGAAATAGAGACCTTACAGGAAGCGGGGTGGGAGAAAGTGTAGTCAAGATAGCTATGGGAGTCAATGGGCTTATAGTAGATATTGGTCGATAGCCTATCCCCAGAAATATAGATGGAAAAGTCGAGGAATGGAAGGGAAACATCGGAGATGGACCATGTGAAGTCGAGGAAAGGTTGGCAATTGGAAGCAAAGTTGATGAAATTTTCCAGTTCGGGGCAAGAGCAGGAAACGGCACTATAAACTAAATGGTACAATTTTAAAGGGGGCGCAAGAACAGAAACCTGGGGGTGTATGTACACAAATCTTTGAAGGTAGTAGGACAAGTTGAGAAGGCTGTTAAAATCACATATGGGATCCTTGGCTTTATTAATATAGGAATAGAGTACAAAAATCAAGGTAATTATGCTGAACCTTTATAAAACACTGGTGAGGCTTCAGCTATGATTGGCTCTCCATGTGATCACTTCTGGGCACCACACATTAGGAAGGATGTCTAGGCCTTGGAGAGGGTACAGAAGAAATTAATGATTTACTAGAATGGTACCAGGGATGAGGGACTTCAGTTATGCGGAGAGACTGCAGAAGCTAGGGTTCTTCTCCTTAAAGCAGAGAAGGTTAAGAGGAGATTTGATAGAGGTGTTCAAAATCATGAATGGTTCTGATAGTGAATAAGAAGAAACTGTTTCCAGTCATGTGGGAGAAGATCGAGGGATCGGGGGCTGGGAGAAGATCGTGGGGGGGGGGGCGGAGTCCGAATAGAGTCATGGGGCTTGATTTTGCCATTGGTGCGAGCTGGGGGCGTGTCAGCCACTTTTCGTGTTAGCCACCCGACTCCAATTTGATGTGGGAAAAATATGTGATTTTCACCTAATTGGGCAATTGATTTCCAGCGTGTGGGAATCCCTGGCCCACTTAGTCTTTTCATATATTGGGCCAGAAATTTGGGTCCCCACGGGTGAGTACGCGCTGGGTACTCACGCGTCGGGCCAACGAAAGTGCCGGTTTCGTGCATGCACTGCGCATGCGCTAGAAACCGGAACTTCCGTTCCCTTGAAGGAAGGGATTCACAGGTCGAACGCGTTCGCCGGAGGCAGTGCGTACTCCTGGAACTTTCGATTTTTTTGCAGGTTTTTCCGGGAGGTTAAGTCTCCAGCAGCTGTGCTTTTAAAAAGCAGTCGCAAGGCCTGCTTTTAACAAGGTAAGCGGTGAATTAAGTAAAATTAAAACATTATTTCCACAGATTTATTATTTTTAAATACTTTAAAGAAAGGTAAGTTTATTTTTAGCCCCGTTAAAAACTGTAATTAATTTTTTCATTCAGGACAGGCAGGAAGGAAGGGGCGGTGGGGTGGCTATGTTAATAAAGGAAGGACAAATGTAAGAAGTCACACGACACCAGGTTATAGTCCAACAGCTTTATTTGAAATCACAAGCTTTCGGAGCGCTGCTCCTTCTTCAGGTGAAGTGGAGAAATGCATAAAGACACAGCTTATATAGTCAGAGAATCATGTCAGATGTTTACAGGTAACCTTTCCAACTGCCATTTATCACACCTCGGCAGAGAGATAATCACAGCAGTCAAAGGTGTGAATGGTGTCCAAACAGGTCAGTCAGGGAAACATTACATCAAAGAACAATGAGGTGGGGTCACAAGGGGTCAAATATTGCAGATGCTGGGGTCTGTATGAAAAACAAAAAAACAGACAAAAAACATTTTTTTTTTGGCTGGAAATCACAGCAGGTCCGGCCGCATCTGTGTAGAGAGAACAAGCCAATGTCGACTCGAGTCTGGATGACCCTGCATCAGGTGGGGTTACATGTAGCGTGACATGAACCCAAGATCTCGGTTAAGGCCGTCCTCATGGGTGCGGAACTTGGCTATCAGTTTCTGCTCGACGATTTTGCGTTGTCGTGTGTCTCGAAGGCCACCTTGGAGAATGCTTACCCGAAGATCGGAGGCTGAATGTCCTTGACTGCTGAAGTGTTCCCCGACTGGGAGGGAACACTCCTGCCTGGTGATTGTTGCGCGGTGTCCGTTCATCCGTTGTCGCAGTGTCTGCATGGTCTCGCCGATGTACCATGCTCCGGGGCATCCTTTCCTGCAACGTATGAGGTAGACAATGTTGGCTGAGTCACATGAGTATGTACCATGTACCTGGTGGGTGGTGTCCTCACGTGTGATGATGGTATCTGTGTTGATGATCTGGCATGTCTTGCAGAGGTTGCTGTGGCAGGGTTGTGTGGTGTCGTGGTCGCTGTTCTCCTGAAAGCTGGGTAATTTGCTGCGAACGATGGTCTGTTTGAGGTTAGGCGGCTGTTTGAAAGCGAGTAGTGGAGGCGTGGGAATGGCATTAGCGAGGTGTTCGTCGTCATCGATGACATGTTGAAGGCTGCGAAGAACATGGCATAGTTTCTCCGCTCCGGGGAAGTACTGGACGACGAAGGGTACTCTGTTGGTTGTGTCCCGTGTTTGTCTTCTGAGGAGGTCTATGCGATTTTTCGCTGTGGCCCGTCGGAACTGTCGATCGACGAGTCGAGCGTCATATCCCGTTCTTACAAGGGTGTCTTTCAGTGTCTGTAGGTGTCCATCGCGTTCCTCCTCGTCTGAGCAGATCCTGTGTATTCGCAGGGCTTGTCCATAGGGGATGGCTTCTTTAACGTGGTTAGGGTGGAAGCTGGAGAAGTGAAGCATCGTGAGGTTGTCCGTGGGCTTGCGGTAGAGTGAAGTGCTGAGGTGTCCGTCTTTGATGGAGATTCGTGTGTCCAGGAATGAGACTGATTCTGAGGAGTAGTCCATGGTGAGTTTGATGGTGGGATGGAACTTGTTGATGTTCTCGTGTAGTCTTTTCAGTGATTCTTCGCCGTGGGTCCATAGGAAGAAAATGTCGTCGATGTATCTGGTGTATAGCGTTGGTTGGAGATCCTGTGCAGCGAAGAAGTCTTGCTCGAACTTGTGCATGAAGATGTTTGCGTATTGGGGTGCGAATTTGGTCCCCATGGCTGTTCCGTGTGTTTGGGTAAAGAACTGGTTGTCGAAGGTGAAGAGATTGTGGTCAAGGATGAAGCGGATGAGTTGTAGGATGGCGTCTGGAGATTGGCTGTTGTTGGTGTTGAGTACTGAGGCTGTCGCAGCGATGCCGTCATCGTGGGGGATACTGGTGTAGAGTGCCGAGACGTCCATCGTGGCGAGGAGTGTTCCTGGTTCAACTGTTCCGTGGGTGCTGAGCTTCTGTAAGAAGTCTGTAGTGTCGCGACAGAAGCTGGGGGTTCCCTGTACGATGGGTTTCAGGATGCCCTCGACACATCCAGAGAGGTTCTCACACAGGGTTCTGTTGCCTGATGCGATAGGACGTCCAGGTGTGTTGGCTTTGTGTATCTTTGGGAGGCAGTAGAAGTCTCCCACGCGGGGAGTACGTGGGATGAGAGCATGTAGGATGCTTTGAAGGTCTGGATCGAAGGTCTTGATCAGTCTGTTGAGTTGGCGGGTGTGTTCTTTGGTCGGATCTGCGGGTATCTGTCTGTAGTGTTCCTGGTTGCCCAGTTGTCGGTATACTTCTTTGCAATAGTCCGTTCTGTTCTGTATGACGATGGCACCTCCTTTGTCTCCTAGTTTGATGACGATGTTGCGGTTGGTCTTGAGGGCGTGGATGGCGTTGCGTTGTGCTCGGGTGACATTCTGGACTGTCTTGTGAGTGTGGCTGATGAATCTGGCGTTGATGCATCTCCTGACAGCTTGAGCATACATGTCAAGCTTAGGGCAGCGACCCTCCGGAGGGGTCCAATTTGACTCTTTCTTCTTCGGTTGCTGCACTGCGGATCCCTCTGTCTGCTGTTCCGGATCATTGATTGTCTCATTGGGTTCGCTGCTGACATCTTGGGATTTGTGGAAGAATTCCCGGAGCCTCATTCTCCTGATGAATTCCTCTGTGTCTGCTGCGAGACCGATGGGGTCCATTTTGGTGGTGGGGCAGAAATTGAGCCCTCGGCTGAGAACTTCAATTTCATCTGGTTGAAGGGTGTGGTCGGACAGGTTGACGATGGATTTCCCTGTGGTTTCAACCGTGGTACCGGGGGAGGCTTGGTTGCTGCTGCTGGTGATGCCAAGTTTCTCAAGCTTCCTGTTCTTGGTGTGCATGTAGGTAGTGTAGTTCCGTTGCCTTGTTTGTTTGGCGGTGTCTCGTAGCTGGTCTGCTGCGTCCTGAGCACAGGCTGAGAACATGGACTCCATCTCGGTTTCGAGGTTGCGGCGTTTGCTGTAGAGCTGGTGTACGAGATGGTTGAGGAGTGTGCGAGAGGTACGACGGCAGAGTCTCTCAGCGTAGTCTGTGTTGTAGGTCGACTTGAGTGGGTTAGTGATCTGTAGTCCTTTCGGGATCTTGTCTGCTTTCTTGCATCTCTGTAGAAACTTGATGTCTGTGTCGATATGCGCGATCTTCTTGGAGATCCTCTCCACTTTGAGCCGGCAGTTTGTGGTGTCGATAGTAGCCATGGTGTGGAGATGCCGGAGTTGGACTGGGGTGGACAAATGTAAGAAATCACACGACACCAGGTTATAGTCCAACAGCTTTATTTGAAATCACAAGCTTTCGGAGCGCTGCTCCTTCTTCAGGTGAAGTGGAGAAATGCATAAAGACACAGCTTATATAGTCAGAGAATCATGTCAGATGTTTACAGGTAACCTTTCCAACTGCCATTTATCACACCTCGGCAGAGAGATAATCACAGCAGTCAAAGGTGTGAATGGTGTCCAAACAGGTCAGTCAGGGAAACATTACATCAAAGAACAATGAGGTGGGGTCACAAGGGGTCAAATATTGCAGATGCTGGGGTCTGTATGAAAAACAAAAAAACAGACAAAAAACATTTTTTTGGCTGGAAATCACAGCAGGTCCGGCCGCATCTGTGTAGAGAGAACAAGCCAATGTCAACTCGAGTCTTGATGACCCTGCATCAGGTGGGGTTACATGTAGCGTGACATGAACCCAAGATCTCGGTTAAGGCCGTCCTCATGGGTGCGGAACTTGGCTATCAGTTTCTGCTCGATGATTTTGCATTGTCGTGTGTCTCGAAGGCCACCTTGGAGAATGCTTACCCGAAGATCGGAGGCTGAATGTCCTTGACTGCTGAAGTGTTCCCCGACTGGGAGGGAACACTCCTGCCTGGTGATTGTTGCGCGGTGTCCGTTCATCCGTTGTCGCAGTGTCTGCATGGTCTCGCCGATGTACTTCCAATAAAGGAAGGAATCACTGTAATACAGAGAAATGATATTGGGTCAAAAGATCAGGATAATGAAATAGTTTGGGTGGAGGTAAGGAATAATAAGGGGAAAAAAACACTAGTGGGCGTAGTCTATAGGCCTCCGAACAGTGGCAACTCTGTTGGACGGAGTATCAATCAGGAAATAGTTGAGGCTTGTAATAAGGGAGCATCTATAATTATGGGGGATTTTAACTATCATATTAATTGGACAAATCAAATTGGGCAGGGCTGCCTTGAGGATGAGTCCATTGAGTGTATTAGGGATGGGTTTCTTGAGCAGTATGTAACTGAACCGACCAGGGGGCAAGCAACCTTAGATCTGGTCCTGTGTAACGAGACAGGATTAATTAAAAATGTCCTAGTAAAAGATCCCCTTGGAATGAGTGACCATAACATGGTTGAATTCCATATTCAATTAGAGGGTGAGAAGGTTGGATCTCAAACAAGCGTGCTAAGCTTGAATAAAGGAGACTATGAAGGTATGAGAGTGGAATTGAGTAGAGTGGATTGGGAAAATAGATTAAAGGGTAAGACGATACATGATCAGTGGTGTACATTTAAGGAGTTATTTTACAACTTCCAAAAAATATATATTCCACTGAGCAGAAAAGGGTGTAAAAGAAAAGACAGCCATCCGTGGCTAAGTAAAGAAATTAAGGATAGTATTCGACTAAAAACAAGGGCATATAAGGTAGCCAAATCTAGTGGGAGGATAGAGGATTGGGAAAACTTTAAAAGACAGCAAAAAATAACAAAAAGATTGATTAAGAAAGGGAAGATAGATTATGAAAGTAAATTAACAAAAAATATAAAAACAGATAGTAAGAGATTTTATAGTTATATAAAAAGAAAAAGGGTGGCTAAAGTAAATGTTGGTCCCTTAGAGGATGAGACCGGGAAATTAATGGTGGGAAATATGGAGATGGCAAAAACACTGAATGAATATTTTATATCAGTCTTTACAGTAGAAGACACTAAGAATAAACACGATCAAAATCACTAAGGAAGTGGTACTCGGTAAAATAATGGGACTCAAGGCAGATAAATCACCTGGACCTGATAGCTTACATCCTAGGGTCTTGAGGGAAGTGGCGGTAGGGATTGTGGATGCACTGGTAATAATTTTCCAAAACTCCCTGGACTCAGCAAAGGTCCCGGCAGACTGGAAAACTGCTAATGTAACGCCCTTATTTAAAAAGGGCAGTAGACAGAAGGCTGGAAACTATAGACTGGTTAGCCTAACATCTGTGGTAGGTAAAAAATTGGAGTCCATTATTAAGGAGACAGTAACAGGACATTTGGATAATCATAATTTAATAGGACAAAGTCAGCATGGTTTTATGAAGGGGAAGTCATGTTTGACAAATTTGCTGGAGTTCTTTGAGGAAGTAACATATAGGGTGGATAAAGGGGAACCAGTGGACGTAGTGTATTTAGACTTCCAAAAGGCATTTGACAAGGTGCCACACAAAAGATTATTGCTTAAGATAAAAAATCACGGGATTGGGGGTAATATTCTGGCATGGATAGAGGATTGGCTATCTAACAGAAGGCAGAGAGTTGGGATAAATGGTTCATTCTCAGACTGGCAATCAGTAACTAGTGGTGTTCCGCAGGGGTCAGTGCTGGGTCCCCAACTCTTTACAATCTATATTAACGATTTGGCGGAGGGGACCGAGTGTAACATATCAAAGTTTGCAGATGATACTAAGATGGGAGAGAAAGTAGTGAGTGAGGAGGACATAAAAAACCTGCAAGGGGACATAGACAGGCTAAGTAAGTGGGCAGAGATTTGGCAGATGGAATACAATACTGGAAAGTGTGAGGTTATGCACTTTGGCAGGAAAAATCGTCGAGCAAGTTATTATCTTAATGGCAAGAAACTGGAAAGTACTGAAGTACAAAGGGATCTGGGGGTCCTGGTGCACGAAACTCAAAAGGTTAGTATGCAGGTGCAGCAAGTGATTAAGAAGGCCAATGGAATGTTGGCTTTCATTGCTAGGGGGATAGAATATAAAAATAGGGAGGTATTGCTTCAGTTGTACAAGGTATTGGTGAGACCGCACCTGGAATACTGCATACAGTTTTGGTGTCCATACTTAAGAAAAGACATACTTGCTCTCGAGTCAGTACAAAGAAGGTTCACTCGGTTAATCCCGGGGATGAGGGGATGGACATATGAGGAGAGGTTGAGTAGATTGGGACTCTACTCATTGGAGTTCAGAAGAATGAGAGGCGATCTTATTGAAACATACAAGATTGTGCAGGGGTTGGATCGGGTGGATGCGGGGAGGATTTTCCCGATGATGGGTGAAACTAGAACTAGGGGGCATAGTCTTAGAATAAGGGGCTGCTCTTTCAAAACTGAGATGAGGAGGAACTACTTCACTCAGAGGGTGGTAGGTCCATGGAATATGCTGCCCCAAAAAGCTGTAGAAGCTACATCATTACACAAATTTAAAACAGAAATAGACAGTTTCCTAGAAGTAAAGGGAATTAAGGGTTACGGGGAGCGGGCAGGAATTTGGACATGAGTCTAGGTTCGGAATGGTCATGGCCCTGTGGGTAGCGGAGCAGGCCCAGGGGCCGTGTAGCCTGATCCTGCTCCTATTTCGTGTGCCTAATTCTGTTAGATTCAGGCGATGGTTTTGTGATAGTAGATTGGTGGTTAGGATCAGATCAGCCATGATCTTATTGAATGGCAGAGCAGGCTCGAGGGGCCGATTGGCCTACTCCTGCTCCTATTTCTTATGTTCTTATAGTTATTTTAAAAATGTAATTGAAAAAAAAAATTATTTGAAGTTTTAGTTAGGTTTTGGGGCCGATCTCTATTCATAGATTTGACAGGTCTTCCTTTCAAATCTATGAATAGAGATTCCCTGCTACAATTGGCTCTCCATGGCCCACGTGATCCCAGGGGACACATCAAACTAACTGCGCCCCTGGGATACGCAAGCACTGCATGCCGGCAGCTGGAGGAGGCCCAGGATCGGAATCCCACGCGGGCCCACAGCACAACGGCAGGCACGCTAGGTAAGTGCAGGTCGGGGGCTTGCACCCACGGGAAGCCTCCGACCTGAATTTCTGGCCCATTAGCAAAATACCGATGATGCTGGTAATCTGAAATCACAGCAGAAAATGCTGGAAACACTCAGCAGGTCAGCCAGCATCAAGAAGAGAGAAACAGAGTCAACGTTTCGAGGTGGGGACCCTTCGTCAGAACTGGAAAATTTAGAGAAGAGAGATTTTTAAGCAGGGACAGGGAGGAGGGGAGGAAAGAACAAAGGGAAAGTCTGTGATAGGATGGAAGGCAGGAGCAATTGACTAACAAAAGGGATGATGGTGCAAGGCAAAAGGAGTTAAAGTTTAAAAGGTATATTTTTTAATTTCGCACTGCTGGTAGAGAGCTTCACCTGCCAGTAGCGCAAATTGGAAATCCAAGTGTGCGCTGTGCATGATCTTACTCCCATTTAAATGTTTGGAAAATTACTCCTTCAGATTTCAGTGACAAAAAGAAAAATTGCAAATGATGTAAATCGAAAATAAAAATGGAAAATTTGGTAAATATGCAGCAAATCTGTTCACAAGTTAACATTTTGGGCATAAACCCTTTGCCAGAATTGTTCAGATGAAGGGTGTGGTGTATGTAACCGTTCCACCTTTAAGAGAACTATTTTAAGAGATGCACTACTTTATCTTGGCTGCTGTATACTGTAATACCGGTGGTGACCACACCGGTATATAAGTGCTGTGTAATGATTTATTGGGCAGTTCAGCCTGACCTTCGACTAGTAAAGACCTGTTGAATTTATTCTTGTGGTCTGTGTGCAGTGATTCTTATTAACAATAACTAGAACACACAGACTTAACAGTGGCGACGATGACGATCTTACCCTGCGGCAGAGATATATCCAAGGCAGTTTAACGGGCGTTAGGAAGAGGCATCCGCCCTCATCATCCTGCTGAGAAAAGACTCGGGTCTGAAGAGCAAGGAAGAATCCTGACACGAAGCCTTCCATCAGCAACAGGCAGTGATCATCCCTTCTATCACGGTGGTGGGTAAGCCGATCAGCGACGAGCAGCAAGTCGGCCACGTTGGCTGTGAAGTAGGGGAGGGAAAAACGGAGGATATAAGGGCGGAGAACTCGACCACGGCCCGGGAAAAGAGCCGGACAGACGTCGGGGCCAGAGGCGCTGAGACTGGGGCAGCGTAAGGCACGGGAGCCGTGGTGAATGCAAACGCAGCCGGTGTAAAAGACCGGGCTGCAAGCGGGCTGGGAGACACAACAGCGTCGAGAGAGAGCTCGACCGCGACCGGTGAAAAAGGCCGGGCAGCTACCGAGGCCGCGAGGCGCGGGAGAAAATGAAAATAATTTTTTTTAAAACGCGGAGAACTCAGCCGCAGCCGGGGGAAAGGACCGGACTGCAAGAGGGGCTGGGAGGCACGATTTGAGAACCGCTGGGGAGGGCGAACGCAGCAATATGGCAATCGCCATTACAGCCAGCGGGGGAGAAAGGCAAACGCAGGAAGCCGCCATTTTCATAGGCGGGGGAAGAAGACAAGCGCGGGAAACCGCCATTTTGAAAAAAAAAAATAAAAGAAAAATTTCTTTTTGTTTCTCAAGAAGATTGCGAGGATGCCTAAGCGTGGTAACATCAATGATTTCGATGCCGATGCTGAAGATTGGGCCACGTATGTAGAACGCATAGAGATTTATTGTAAGGCAAATAAAATATCAGATGAAGATAAAGCACTAACCTTACTAAACTCAATGGGTGCGAAGACATACGGGCTATTGAAGCATCTTCTATCACCAGCTAAACCGGCGGATCAGGCTTTCGCGAATATTGTTGCTGTCCTGAGAAATCATTTGAATCCCACACCGCTGATGTTAGCGGAACGATTTAAATTTTATGCGAGAACGCAACTGAAAGAGGAAAGCAACGCGGAGTATTTAATTGAACTGCGTAAGCTAGTGAAATACTGTCAGTTTGGGGAAAGACTGACAGGGGCACTGAGAGACAAATTCATGTGTGGATTGTCGAAAGAAGGAACATAAAAGCGGCTGCTTGAAGAGAATGATCTTACACTTGATAAGGCTGTCACTATTGCAGCATCGCACGAAGCCGCAGCGAGAGGCACTGCGGAAATGCAGCTGAAGGCAGCGGTACTCAGCGTAGATCAAATGGCTTTGGGTACAGCGAAATGTTATCATTGTGGAAAGACAACACACGATCAGAACCAATGCTGGTTTAAAAATCAGGAATGTAGAAAATGTGGCAAGCTTGGTCACATAGCTAAAGTATGCCAGTCAGGAAAGAAGACCAGCAACAAAAAGTCACCGCAGGAAAAGTGCAGAAAGGTACATAAGGTGGCTGAGAAGAGTTCGGATGAACAGAATTCGGATTCAGACTCCAACAGCAAGGAACTGGGTAGTCTGAGAATTCACAATGTGAGTAAGGAAGCTGACCTACAAACTATCTGGGTCACACTTCAGATAGCAGGAGTCCAAGTGAAGATGGAATTGGACACAGGATCGGCGTTGACGGTCATGAATAAGCAAGATTACAAAAGGTTATTCACACATATTCCCCTACGGGATACGGAGATAGTATTGCAGACATACACGGGGCAAAGAGTATACCCCATCGGAAAGATAAAAGTCAAGGTGGTACACAAGGGCAAAGAACACCAAGGAATGGACTTATATGTACTACCTGAGGGAGGTCCACCACTTCTGGGACGGGAGTGGATCAGGAAAATAAATATGGACTGGCACTCCCTAAAAGCAATAACGGTAGATTCCGGAAAAAAAGATGTCAAACCTGAACGATTGTCCAGAATATTGGATGAGGCTAAAGAGGTGTTCCAACAGGGACTGGGAACACTGAGAGGAATTAGGCAAAAATCAAGATTGCAGAACATGCAAACCCAAAATTTTTCAAAGCCAGACCGGTACCTTATGCGATACGACCTGCTGCGGAAGCTGAGCTGGAAGGGCTAGAACGTTCAGGAGCACTGTCTAAGGTGGACTGGAGTGAGTGGGCCACGCCCATTGTTCCCGTCATGAAGCGTTCATCGAGTAACAAGCCAGGGGAACCGGGGAAGGTCCGCATCTGTGGAGACTTCAAGATTACGGTTAATCCGGTGCTTCACACGGTGCAATATCCGCTTCCGCGGATTGAGGATATCTTTGCTTCATTGTCTGGCGGGAAACACTTCACCAAGATAGACCTGGCGCAAGCGTACTTACAGATGGAAGTTGAGGAAGAGTCGCGCCAGTATCTCACAATCAACACGCACAGAGGCTTGTATCGATATAATAGACTGGTTTTTGGAGTGGCTTCGGCTCCAGCAATTTGGCAGAGGGCCATGGAGCAGGTATTACAGGGAATTCCAAGCACTCAATGTTACTTGGACGATATCCTGATTACAGGAGATGACGATGAGGAACACCTTGCAAATTTGAAACTGGTGCTCACCAGATTGAAGGAATATGGACTTCGAGTTAATCGCCAGAAATGTGAGTTCTTTCAGAAACGGATCTCATACTGTGGTCATGTCATTGACCAGGAGGGGCTGCACAAGTCACCTGACAAGATCGAAGCTGTTGTGAAGGCTCCCGCTCCGGAAAATGTATCTCAGTTGAGGTCGTTCCTAGGGTTGATTAACTATTACCATAAGTTTCTGCCAAATCTATCCATGGTGCTGCACCCGCTGAACGCTCTTTTGCAGAAAGAAGTACCATGGAAGTGGAGCGAGGACTGTAAGAAGGCCTTTCGCAAAAGCAAGGCATTGATCACCTCAGAGGAAGTGTTGGCTCACTTCAACCCAACGCTACCTATTCGTTTAGCTTGTGATGCTTCTCCTTATGGTATTGGAGCAGTACTCTCACACAAGTTGCCAAATGGCTTGGAAAGGCCAGTCGCATTTGCATCCAGATCATTGACCTCCGCTGAGCGCAACTATGCTCAGATAGATAGGGAGGCTCTCAGCCTTGTGTGGGGAGTAAAGAAGTTTAATCATTACCTGCAGGGCCAGAAGTTTACACTGCTGACAGACCACCAGCCGTTGGTATCCATTTTTAACCCTAAGAAGGGTGTTTCGGTGATGACAGCACAGAGGCTCCAGAGATGGTCCCTTTTCCTAGGGGCACATCAATATCAGATAGAATTCAAAGGTACAAAGCAGCATGGTAATGCTGATGGGCTGTCGCGCCTGCCACTACCTACTGAGGAGGAGGCACCGACGGTTGACCCGGTGGAGTTATTTCACTCGACCATCATTGAATGTTTACCTGTCACCAATGCAAATATTGAAAGGGAGACTAGGAATGACCCGACACTGTCCCGGGTCTACGAATTGACAGTAAAGGGATGGCCAGCCCATGGTGATCCACTGTTACCGGCATTCTCAGCATGACGAGAACAGCTGTCCATCTGTCAGGGAACATTGATGTATGGAACAAGGGTGATTATCCCTCCTAAGTTAAGAGAGAGAGTTCTAAAAGAACTACATGAAGGTCATCTGGGGGGAGTCAAGATGAAAAGCCTTGCTAGGGCTTATGTGTGGTGGCCGGGTATCGACCAACAGATAGAGGATCTGACGAAAAGCTGCTCAGGGTGCCAAAAAGTCCAAAATGCACCTCCAATTGCACCGCTGCATCCATGGGAATGGCCTTCAACCCCATGGCAACGTGTACATATTGACTTTGCTGGTCCATTCATGGACTCCATGTTTTTAATTGCGGTGGATGCACATTCTAAATGGCCAGAAGTGATTAAAATGACTACCACTACCTCGGAGAAGACGATCGCGGTGCTAAGAATGATATTTGCAAGAAATGGATTGCCAGAGCAAATATGTTCAGACAACGGACCACAGTTCGTGTCAGAGGAATTCCAGAAATTCCTGAAGAAGAATGGGGTGAAACATTATACCTCTGCCCCATATCATCCAGCTACGAATGGGCTGGCCGAGAGGTTTGTACAGACGTTCAAAAAGGCAATAAAGGCCATGAGCGAAGATCAGATTCCACTGCAACACAAGGTGGACAATTTCCTACTGGCATATCGAAACGCCACCCATGCAACAACAAACCAAAGTCCTGCCATGATGTTCTATAACAGGAGGTTGCGGTCCAGGTTGGACTTGTTAAAACCAAATGTGCGGAGGGAAGTCGAAAACAAACAGTTCCAGCATATCAATAACAAGCCCACTCGGAGTTTTGAAATAGGACAACCGGTGTTAGCCAGGGACTATAAAAACGAGAAATGGCAATCTGGAACAATTCGGGCCAGACAAGGACCCCTGATGTACACGGTAGATGTTGGTGAAAACGTAATGCGACGTCATGCTGACCAACTGGTGGGATCGAGAACAAGGGTCGAGCCCATGGTTACGACAGAGACAACCGTGGAGGAAGTTAGTGAACCTGAAGCATCTACCTCAGAAGTGAATATACCTGATGATGCTGTCCTATCCATAGGGGATCAACTAGATGAGTCACCCCAGCAACGAGAACCAGAGACCCCTGAAAGGCGTTATCCGTCTCGGATCAGGAGGCCTCCTCAGAGACTGAATCTGTGAACTGTTTTTACATGAAGTTGTGTATATATGTTATTATGTTATGTTAAATGGGGAATATATACTGTTAAGCTAAAAAGGGAGGATTGTGGTGTATGTAACCGTTCCACCTTTAAGAGAACTATTTTAAGAGATGCACTACTTTATCTTGGCTGCTGTATACTGTAATACCGGTGGTGACCACACCGGTATATAAGTGCTGTGTAATGATTTATTGGGCAGTTCAGCCTGACCTTCGACTAGTAAAGACCTGTTGAATTTATTCTTGTGGTCTGTGTGCAGTGATTCTTATTAACAATAACTAGAACACACAGACTTAACAAAGGGGTCCATCCCAAATATTAATCTGTATTTCTCTGTTTCAGATGCTGACGGCACTGCTGCAATTTTCCAGCCTTTTCTGTTTTTATTTAAAGTTTGATATCTTCTTATTCCTCCTTAAATCAGTAACTGTGATTCTGCTGAGGGTTTGTTTGTACTTTAATTATCCTTATACTGTGACAAGCTCCACAGTCCAAGACGACACTGAAGCTGTTCAGTAAACATGGAGTTATTGACACTTTGCAAGGAATAAAACTGAATGTTTTATTTGATAAATATGAATATCTTATTGAATTGTTGCAAATGCACTAGTGATTCTCCTTCTGTTAATATGCAATATTTCTATATGTGCATGTTTCTTGGACAATACTTGGGGATCCCTGGGTGAAAGATAGAAATGTTGCTCCTGTCCAATAGGTGATGTTCTCCTGAAGATGGGGTGGGTGGGGGATACGGGGTGTTGTGGTATATTTTTGGGGCAATATAGGCAGTGCCAATGACTTTCATCTATCCTATGCCATACCTGGGAGGCCTAAATGTAACAATTAGAAAAATATTCCACTTGCCAAGGACCTTCAATTTTATGGACATAAAAATTAACTCAAAATAGTGTTTTATTTTGTTGATCATCAATAGTTGCTCAGTATAATTTAGTAGGCACTGTTGACATATTTAGTTGAAAGAGTATAATAGTTTCCATTTAATTATTGAAGAAACAGGCCATTAAATTAAAAGATTCAGATGACGGCAATGTCCATATTTGGTAGAATATGAATCAACGAGAATGATTCCAGGAATGAGGGACTTCAGTTACGTGGATAGACTGGAGAAGCTGGGGTTGTTCTCCTTGGAGCAGAGAAGATTGAGAGGAGATTTGATAGAGGTGTTCAAAATCATGAGGGGTCTGGACAGAGTAGATAGTTCCCATTGGCAGAATGGTCGAGAACCAGAGGACACAGATTTAAGGTGATTGGCAAAAGAACCAAAGGCGACGTAAGAAAAAACTTTATTATGCAGCGAGTGGTTAAGATCTGGAATGAACTTCCTGAAAGGATGGTGGAGGCAGACTCAATCTTATCTTTCAAAAGGGAGTTGGATAAGTATCTGAAGGAAAAAAATTGCAGGGCTACGAGGAAAGGGCGGGGGAGTGGGACTAGCTGAGGTGCTCTTGCAGAGAGCCAGCACGGGCTCGATGGGCCAAATGGCCTTCTTCCATTCTATGACTCTATTATTCTATGAATTTTAGACTGTCAGCAGCAGACTTATATCACGATATTTCAGTGAATATTAGTAGATACATTATTGAATTTTGGAAATTTAATTGGCTGACATAGTAGTCATTAGTCTATGTAAAAGCTTACATTCCTGAAACAAAACCAACAATAGCTGCAGTTTAATAGTTACATTGCTTTCTAGCCATTAATGGTCATAATAAACACTCCAGCTTAATTTATGACAAACTGGGAAACAGAGAACTGATTGATGCTCAAGAGTACACCTAATTCTTTAACCAGATTTCAATCCCCTAGTCCTGCATAATATACACTGGAACATTAATTACAACCATAATAATAATTCTTACTAGTATTTTAAAAATTCTGACCATCATTTATAGTTTCCTATTCAGAGAGGAGCAGGCCTTGAAACACAGCTGAATTTTGTGATCAATCAAATGAATCCATTCTCAGTTATATAAAATGCAAGTTCTTTCAACAAACCTTTGCCCCATTATTTAAATGTTTATGATGCTTGAAATTATTCTCTTTGAGTATTAACATATGAATGCTTATATGAGATTCCTCTGTCCACTATTTTAACTGAAGCATTAATACATTTCTGTGCATTAATCTGTTTATTTAAAATAGACTGGAACGTCCATAAATATAATGGATAAAGGAATTTAATATGAACATGTTAAGTAAGCATACACTAATATTTGAAGAGCCTAATTTCAAGGCATATGTTTGCAGAATTGTAATCTTTAGAGTTTGAAAAATCTGAGTTCTTATTAAGACTGCATGCTTGCAACACTCCATACATTTCCATGCAATTGTGTGGGATATTTTTTGGAAAAACTTCGTAGGTAACACATTATTTCATCCAAACACAGCCCTGGTACTCTTGCTATTTGTATGCATTTAGTTGAGAAAAAATAAGTACTGCAGTAGGAAAGTTATTTTAATATTTTTACAGCATTACTGTAATATTATTTATCCAAGAGTATGCTATGATTCAGTTGTACAGAAGTCATAAAGTCAAAGGGCTGGATTTTACTCACTGAGACGTGTTGGGGGCGGGACTGCTGTCTTCCGGGTTCTGGTCTCGCCCCCAGCGACGTCCGATGCACAGACGCTATTTTCCCCTGATTGGCCTTGTTAAGCCCGCCCTGTGGGCTTGCTGGCCAATTAAGGGAAAGCCGGTATCAGATGACATCAGTTGATGACGCTTCATCTGCCGGTTTTCTTAAAGGCACATGAACCATAAATTTTTGACAGATAATTGACAGCGTTTGACAGCATTGAGGTGCTGTCAAACACTGACAATCACTGTACACAGGTAAGCCCTTGAACCCAGGCTCTCCAATGACTCTCTCCTTAGGATGAAACAGGTGGCAGCTGCAGGTGAGGGTACAGAAGCGATCTGTCACTTCTCCCATTGAGGCGAGGCCACACAAACACTTCAAAGCTTGTCACCTGCAGAAAAATCTATACATATTAAAAATGACTTTCCCAACATTTCCCTACGTCTGATACTCACCAGTATCCCATTGCATCGTTTACACCACTTCTGCAGCTGTCACTTGTACACCAACAGTACAACAGACCAACAGCACGCCTCACTTACCCTGGTTGGGTTCCCCAATGTCAGGAAGCCTGCAGCAGAAGTCTAAAAATTGGAAAAAGCCTCTTAACTGCTGTTAACAGGCACTTAAGTGGCTATAATCGTCTTCCTGCCGCTAGGAGTTGGGTCCCTGTGCAAATCAGGGACCCGACTCCTGGGAAGATTGGTTGAAGGCAGGTTGGGAGCGGGTTCGGTACCCGCTCCCATTCTTTTTGACTTTCCCAGCAGACCCGACTCCAAACCCGCCTCCTCAGGGCTGGTAAAATCCAGCCCATACAGTCATAATGGCACAAAAGGAGGCCATTCGGTCCATCGAGTCTGTGCCAGCTCTCTGTAGAGCAATTCAGTCAGTCCCATTCCCCTGCTCTGTCCCCGTAGCCCTGCAAGTTTATTTCTCTCAAGTGCCTATCCAGTCTCCCCTTGAAAACATTGAGAGGGAAAAATTCAGTTGGTTTGCACCTCCCGTTAGTGCCCTAAGAGGGCGCTAATGGTGCGCAAAGCAACTAGCGCCCGGGCGCGGCGATGTCTGCGCCGCTCGCGAAATTAACTAGACATTTTGCGGCAGCGCTAAACACTACCGCCACGATCTCCTGCACCGGCAGATCGTGATGTCAGTCGAGTGCGCAACGCCCTGGTGGCACCCCGGACTGGATATTGAGTGGCGCCCCCTGCCTTACCGCCTGCCGCTAGCAACGACAGGTTGAGGGGAGCTTTTTGCAGTCAGAAAGGGACTGGGGAAGCGCTATTTAAAGGCGACCGCTTCCTGCTTTTTTTTGTTGGTGACATTTTTGCACCACGCATTCTGAGAGAGAGAGAGAGAGAGAGAAAGACTTCTGGAGAGATTCAACGCTGTCTGAAGGAGTTTTGGGTACTGAGCAGCACTTTGCAGCTTCATTTTTATTTGCCCTTTCTTGTATCGATTTAGAAGAGGCTGTGGGGGCTGCACTCTGAGCTCTTTCCCTGGGTCTCTCCATTGTTCTTTCCAGCAGGTTTGATGTACAGGTCTCTCCAGGCCGAGATTCAAGGCTGCAATGAGCAGGATGTGGATGGAGAGCAAGATCAACCCTCCCCTTTAAGATAAAAACAGAAAATGCTGGAGAAACTCAGCAGGTCAAGCAGCATCTGTGAAGAGAGAAACAGAGTTAATGTTTCAGGTCGACGACCTTTCGTCAGAACTCCCCTTTAAGAACTGGCCGGCGCCAGTGTGTCTGTGTTCCATTGCTGACTGACATCACATGAGCTTCGCCAGCGCTCTGAGGTAGCGCTTCGCTCCTTGGCCTTTGCACCTTAAGACAGGTGTGAAGCGCCTGATTTAGCGCTCCAATCACCTCCAGGGGCGATAAAAGCCAAGTTTGCCATCGGAGGCGATAATTAGCGCCAGGCGCTAAACTTTGTGCACGGCCGATAATGGCACCTCAAATGGGGCGATACTGAATTTTTCACCCTGAGTGTCTCCGCTTCCACCACTTCTGTCAACATCAAATTTCAGGTCATCACCACTCACTGTGTAAAAAAGTTTTTCCTTACATCGCCCCTGTATCTCTTGCCCAACACATTAAATCTGTGTCCCCTAGTCCTTGTACCATCAACTAGTGGGAACAGCCTTTCCCCATCTAGCCTATCCAAGCCTGTCATAATCTTGTACACCTCTATCAAATCACCCCTCAACCTCCTTTGCTCTAATGAAAACAAATCCAGCTTGTCCAACCTGTCCTTGCATCGAAGATTTTCCATTCATGGGACCATTCTGGTAAATCTCCTCTGCACCCTCTCAAGGGCTTTCACATCCTTCCTAAAGTGTGGTGACTAGAACTGGATGCAATACACCAGTTGTGGCTTAACCAGCGCTTTATAAAGGTTCAGCATAACTTCTCTACTTTTGTACTCAATACCTCTATTTATGAAGCCCAAGATCCCATATGCTTTGTTAACCACTCTCTCAATGGCCCCGATTTTCGGCTTGTGTGGGGAATGGTCGGATTTCCCCAAATGTGGGGTTTCTGACACACATAAAAAAGTGTCAGCCAGCTCTACGCAATTTTCCCTCAAGTGGCCAATTAATTCCCAGCATGTGGGAAGCCTTGCTAATTGTCCAAATCGAGTCAGAAATCCCCACAGTATGATGTCATCATTCGTGGTGCTTTCAAGGTCCATAGCAAGCACTGCATCCTCTGAAGGCTTCCAAACGAACCATACAGGATGGCAGAGGAGCCTGCAGCAGCTGTGGCCAGTGCCAGACCCCAAGCTGCCTCCAAATTCGACGAGGCTTCACTGCAGGCATTATTGGATGGGGTTAGGGCCCACAGGGAGGTCCTCTTCCCTAGGTCAGGGAGGAAGAGGCCTCCCACTGAGACCAATGCTGCATGGATGCAGGTGTCAGCAGATGCCAACTCGCTGGGAGTCACCAGAAGAACCTTGGCATTACATCTCTATCTCCTTCCTTTACTCCCCCACAGTACCATCCAGAGCCCCCGTCCTCACTGTGGAGGAGGAAGAGGCTGTGCAGCCAGACTCCTCAGAGGAAGCTCCAACCTCTGAGGGCACAGCGTCAGCAGAAGTAAGTGCACCCAGCACCAGCGCAGACACTCACACCTCGGGGGACCTTCGGGACATAGAGTAGTGTTGTCACCTGGTGTTTCACAGCTCACAAGTGAGCCTCAGCAGATTCTGGAGATAGGGACAGCAGTGGAGAGTCCTCGTCGGAGGGTGCAGGACTCTGCCAGCTCAGCTCAGCTGCGCTGCATGTCAACCCTCTGCCTCTGGGTCCATCCGCAAGAGAAGAGATGATGGATCTCCATGCACAGATGCAGGAGTCTCTGGCAGGACTTGTCTCCAGGGTCGCTGTGAGTGTGGAGCGAATGGAGGAGTCCATAGCGACCATGAGCAGAGCCTTTGTGGAGTCATTGGTGCATGAACGCATCACCATGGAAAGGTTGGCAACCTCCATGCAGGAGATAACTCGCCAGGGTACGGAAAACATGGTGAGTGCTCATAAGAGAATGACATCTCTTGAGGAGCGTTGGCCATCTGTTGAACAGAGAAACCAGATCTTCATGGAAGTCCATCTGAGTAGGACTGCCAGTGCAGAAATGGGTCCCAATGGCCCCCTAAAGCGCAGCAAGGTGCTCTCAAGCCACTTCCAAGTGCTGGCCCCTTCTGGCCTGTGCAGCTTCAGGTGAGTGAGCAGCAGGCTGGTGCTCCTGGTGCTCATCCTGCTGTTCCTGGTTCTGCTGCTGCCGCCTCTGCTGTTGGAGATCCTCTAATGCCAGGAAGGGAAGGTACCAAAGGCCTCCCATGCTTCTGGCAGATGCCTCCGTTGAGGAGGTGCTGAGTTAGAGTGGTGAAAGGGGCTTCCCAGGAGTTCACACTGGAGAAGTGTGTGAGGCTCCAACTTTCTACAGCTGCTCCTAAGGCTTCAAAAAGTTCCCCCAAGCCTTGATCAACATGTTCCTGCAGGCTGCAAATGCTGCCTATTTAAATCTCTTCAGCCCTCAGCGACCTGCTGCTGCAAACAAGCAAGCCAGCTGTTTTCACGCCAGCTCTCATCGGCGGGGTTCCCTGCAGGCGTGTTTCAGGTGGGGAAAGCCCCAAAGTTGCAACGGCCCCGGAAAATTTTCCTTAACAAGGTGATCATTGGTGATTAGTGCTCCGACGAGCAGTCCCGCCAGTGGCGGCCGGGACTGAAGCGGGTGACGGAGAAATGGCGGTCCGAAAGTCGGACGGGGCGGGGAATCAGGCGGTGGGGGGGTCCCGACCCGCTTTTTCTGCGATTTTCGGACCCTGGCCGCATGAAAAGCCGCCCGTCGGCTGCCAGAAAATCAGGGCCAATATGTTCAGGGAGCTATGCACATTAACTCCCAGGTCCCTCTGTCCCTGCACTCTCTTTAAAACTGTGCCATTAAGTGTATATTGCCTCTCCCTGTTCCTTCTGCCAAAATGCATCACCTCACACTTCCCTGTATTTAATTTCATCTGCCACTTGTCTGCCCATTCTGCTAGACTTTTTATGTCCTGTTCTAGTCCATTGGTATCATCCTCACTGTTTGCCACTCCTCCACGTTTGGTGTCATCAGCAAATTTAGAAATTCTACACTGTATTACAATATCCAGGTCATTTATATATATCAAAAAAAGCAGTGGCTCCAGCACTGACCTTTGGGGAACACCACTGTCTACCATCCTCCAGTCTGAAAACAGTGAAAGTGTAAGCTAAAAAAATATTGATTTTGCTTCACCAAGTAATTAAGAAAAGAGTAAGCACTTTTAGCCAGCAACTGGTTGTTAGATGCTTGATTGAATTTCTTAATAAGATGCATTCATAGTGTGTATTGGATGATGTAGTGGGTTAATGCCCAATCCTTTCACTTCTGGAGCCTGGTTTGAATCCAGTCTAGACTGATGACATGAGTCATCAGTAAGGGTCCTAAGTGAAATGACTTTGGACATTCTCAACCAAACTCTTATTAGGCACAAGTCCATACTACAAAGCTATTTGTAATTCAACACTAAATTGGTGGTCTTATTCAGAGAAATAACTAGGATATCTGAAGCAGGAAATGGAAATATCTCAATCGCGCAGTTGGAGTTGCTCTGTTGAGATTGTGGCAATAGAGTAGAGTACTCTCCAACTGACTGTACAATATCTGGAGTGTATGATACTGAAATTGTTGCAAAAATTAGAATGATGTTCTATTCCCTGGTATTGTACTAATATATCTCCTCTTAATAATGCAGGTTCTAAAGAAGGTAATATGTGCATAGCAAAAAGGAAAATCTCAAATGCATTAGTTCATATTGATATTCATCTAATCAATTTAATAATGTACAGTAAATAGAGTTTGCATTGATTACACTGAGCCTGCACATAACACTGATCTCTTCAGCTTTTAATGCATTTCCAGTCCAGGGAAAAATTGACCCCCGTTTGAGTGGAAAGCAAAATGGGGTAAAACAAATTCAGTTTATTGAGACTAGAGGCCAGTTATTACTCTCTATAGTCCAAACCACATGCCATGTTGCAGATCAGTCTTATACGTCCTGCGAGAAACAATTTCAGTAATAATCTTGTAAGTTTATTGCCACAACTACTGTGCAATTGAGATAGTTCTATTTCTTGCATCCCGTATCCTAGTAGTTTCTCTGAATGAGAGCACCAACTTAGTGTCAAATTACAGATTTTGTCAGATACCGAGAGCTCAATACTACGGAAAGCCTAGAGGAGTATAGAAAGTGCATGGGTGAAATTAAAAAGGAATTTAGGAAAGCAAAAAGAGGGCATGAAAAAATATTGACAAGTAAAATCAAGGAAAACCCAAAGATGTTTTATAAATACATAAAGAGCAAGAGAATAACTAAGGAAAGAGTAGGGCCTATTAGAGAACAAAAAGGTAACGTGTATGTGGAGGCAGAAGACGTGGGTATGGTTCTTAATGAATACTTTGCGTCTGTCTTCACAGAAGAGAGGGACGATGCTGACATTGTAGTTAAGGGGGAGGAGTGTGAAATATTAGCTGGGATAAACAGAGAGAGAGGAAGTATTGAGGTTTAGCATCTTTGAAAGTAGATAAATTGCCAGGCCCAGATGAAATGTATCCCAAGGGAGGTAATAACAGAGGCTCTGACCATCATTTTCCTATCCTCTCTGGCTACAGGCTTGGTCCCAGAGGACTACTAACATTGTGCCATTGTTTAAAAAGGGAGAAAGGGATAGACCAAGTAATTACAGGCCAGTCAGCCTAAGCTTGGTAGTGGGAAAATTATTGGAAAAATTCTGAGTATAAATCATCATTTAGAAAGTCATGGATTAATAAGAACATAAGAAATAAGAGCAGGAGTAAGCCATACGGCCCCTCGAGCCTGCTCCGCCATTCAATAAAATCATGGCTGATCATCGATCTCAACTCCACTTTCCTGCCCAATCTCCATATCCCTTGATTCCCCTAGAGTCCAAGGACAGTCAACATGGCTTTGTTGAGGGAATGTAATGTCTGACTAACTTGATTGAATTTTTTGAGGCGGTAACGAGGAGGGTCGATGAGGGTAGTGCATTTGATGTAGTCTACATGGATTTTAGCAAAACCTTTGATAAAGTCCCACATGGCAGGTTGGTCAATAAAGTAAAAGCCCATGGAATCCAAGGGAAAGTGGCAAGTTGGATGCAAAATTGGCTCAGTGGCAATAAGCAAAGGATAATGGTCGACAGGTGTTTTTGTGTATGGAAGGCTATTTCCAGTGGGGTTCCACAGGGCTCAGTACTAGGTCCCTTGCTTTTTATGGTATATATCAATGATTTAGACTTCAATATAGGGGGCATGATTAAGAAGTTTGCAGATGATACAAAAATTGGCCGTGTGGTTGATACTGAGGAAGAAAGCTGTGGACTGCAGGAAGATATTAATGGACTGGTCAGGTGGGCAGAAAATGGCAAATGGAATTCAATCCGGAGAAGTGTGAGGTAATACATTTGGGGAGGGCTAACAAGTCATGGGAATATACAATAAATGGTAGGGTACTGAGAAATGTAGAGGAACAGAGGGACCTTGGAGTGCATGTCCACAGATCCCTGAAGGTAGCAGGACTAGTAGATCAGGTGGTTAAGAAGGCACACAGGATACTTTCCTTTATTAGCCAAGGCATAGAATATAAGAGTAGAAAGGTTATGCTAGAACTGTATAAGATACTAGTTAGGCCATAGCTAGAGTACTGCATACAGTTCTGGTCACCACATTACAGGAAAAATGTGATTGCATTAGAGAGAGTACTGAGGAGATTTATGAGGATGTTGCCAGGACTGGAGAATTTTAGCTATGAGGAAAGATCGGATGGGCTACAGTTGTTTTCTTTGGAACAGAGGTGGCTAAGGGGAGACTTAATTGAAGTGTATAAAATTACGAGGGCCCTAGATAAAGTGGATAGGAAGCACCTATTTCCTTTAGCAGAGAGGTCAATAACTAGTGCCTTGTAACTAGTAGGGTACCGCAAGGATCAGTGCTTGGCCCTGAGCTATTCACAATCTACATCAATGATTTGGATGAGGGGACAAAATGTAATTATCCAAGTTTGCTGATGATACAAAGTTGGGTGGGAATGTAAGTTGCGAGGAGGATGCAAGGAGGCTTCAAGGGGATATAGACAGGCTAAGTGAGTGGGCAAGAACTTGGCAAATGGAATATAATGTGGAGGAATGTGAAGTTATCCACTTTAGTAGGAAAAATAGAAAAGCAGAGTATTTTTTAAATGGTGAGAGATTGGGAAATGTTGGTGTTCAGAGGGACCTGGGTGTCCTTGTACACGAATCACTGAAAGTTAACATGCAGGTACAGCAAGCAATTAGGAAAGCAAATGGTGTGTTGGCCTTTATTATAAGAGGATTTGTGCATAAGAGTAAAGACATCTTACTGCAATTATATAGGGCCCTGGTGAGACCACACCTGGAGTTCTGACGAAGGGTCATCGACCTGAAACGTTAACTCTGTTTCTCTCTCCACAGATGCTGCCTGACCTGCTGAGTATTTCCAGGATTTTCTGTATTTATTTCAGATTTCCAGCATCCGCAGTATTTTGCTTTTGCCTGGAGTATTGTGTACAGATTTGGTCTCTTTACCTAAGGAAGGATACACTTGCCATAGAGGGAGTGCAACAAAGGTTCACCAGACTGGTTCCTGGGATGGGGGGGATTGTCCTATGAGGACAGATTGAGTAGACTAGGCCTATATTCTCTAGAGTTTAGAAGAATGAGAGATGATTGATAGATTTTTGAATATTAAGGAAATCAAGGGATATGGGGATAGTGCAGGAAAGTGGAGATGAGGTATAAGATCAGCCATGATCTCATTGAATGGCGGAGCAGGCTCAAAGGGCCAAATGGCCTATTCCTGCTCCTATTTCTTATAACCAGGGGACATAGATTTAAAGTAATTGGTAGAAGGATTAGAGGGAAGTTGAGGAGAATATTTTTCACCCAGAGGGTGGTGGGGGTCTGGATCTCACTGCCTTAAAGGGTGGTAGAGGCAGAAACCCTAATCATATTTAAAAAGTGCTTGGATATGTACTTGAAGTGTCGTAAACTGCAGGACTACAGACCAAGAGCTGGAAAGTGGAAATAGGCTGGCTAGTTCTTTTTCGACCAGCGCAGACACACTGGGCCAAATGGCCTCCTTCTGTACCATAAATTTCTATCTATACAGATAGCTTTATAGTAAGAACTTGTCTCTAATCAGTCCGATTGTAACAAGCTTCATTATATATTTAAGCAAGGCACCTACATCTTCCTTTCCATACATAATATATCCCAAGTTCTTGGTCTGTATATGATATTCTGCAACAGATCTACACATTACTGAACCTGGTATCATTACACATTCTCTGGCCGGAAAGGATATCTTAGGCAAGGTGGGCTCAAACGAGTGGGCTGTTGTTCTAGGTGGTCCAAAGCATGCATCCCTGGAAAATTCAGAACACCATGTGTAAAATGGTACATTTACCTATTCCATTGATTGGTTGGTTGATTGATTTTTGTTCCAGGGATACAACACATCAAATAAGACAGGGTTTTGCATTATATTCAGACAAGATTCACTTACCTCATTAATCAATCTTATTGAGTTCCAGATGGGAGTATTTCTCTCTATTACTCTTCCCATTTGCTATGCTCTGTTTTCTCACTTCTGCTCTCCAAGTATGTCTGTTACTCTCCCTCTTTCTCCTCATATTTCTCTCAGTGACTATGGGGTCAATTTTCTGGCCGCCGTCGGGCGGCCGGGGGCCGAAAATCGGCGAAAAAGCGGGTCGGGACCCCCCCCCGCCTGATTCCCCGCCCTGTCTGACTTTCGGGCCGCCGCTTCCCCGCGCCCCGCTTCAGTCCCGGCCGCCGCTGGCAGGACTGGTCGTCGGCACACTAATTACCAATAATCAGCTTGTTGAAGTCGATTTTCCGGGGCCGTTACGACTTTGGGGCTTTCCCCACGTGAAACCCGCCTGCGGGGAACCCCGCTGCTGAGACCTGGCGTGAAGCTGCCGGCTTGCTTGCTGTCAGCTGCAGGTCAGGGGAAGCTGCGATTTAAAGGGACAGCACTTGTATGGTGAAGGACCTTGTTGTTGCAGGTTTGGGGCTACTTCTTCAAGGCTTGGGCACAGCTGTGGAAGGTTGGAGCCTCACACACTTCTCCAATGCGATCTCCTGGGAAGCCCCTCTCGCCACCCTCACTCGGCGCTTCCTCAGCGGAGGCATCTACGAGAAGCATGGGATGCCTTTTTTTCCTTCCCTTCTTGCCATTAGAGGACCTCCAGCAGCAGAGGTGGCAGCAGCAGAACCAGGAACAGCATGATGAGCACCAGGAGCACCAGGCTGCTGCTCACTCACCTGAAGCTGCACAGACCAGAAGGGGCCAGTGCTTGGAAGTGGCTTGAGAGCACCTTGCTGCGCTTTAGGGGGCCACGGGGACCCGTATCTGCACTGGCAGTCCTACTCAGAAGGACTTCCATGAGGATCTGGTTTCTCTGTTCAACAGATGGCCAACGCTCCTCAAGAGATGTCATTCTCTTATGAGCACTCACCATGTTTTCCGTACCCTGGCGAGTTATCTCCTGCATGGAGGTTGCCAACCTTTCCATGGTGATGCGTTCATGCGCCAATGACTCCACAAAGGCTCTGCTCATGGTCGCTATGGACTCCTCCATTCGCTCCACACTCGCAGCGACCCTGGAGACAAAACCTGCCAGAGACTCCTGCATCTGTGCATGGAGATCCATCACCTCTTCTCTTGCGGATGGACCCAGAGGCAGAGGGTTGACATGCAGTGCAGCTGAGCTGAGCTGGCAGTGTCCTGCTCCCTCCGACAAGGACTCTCCACTGCTGTCCCTGTCTCCAGAATCTGCTGACGCTCACTTGTGAGCTGTGAAACACCAGGTGACAACACTACTCTATGTCCCGTAGGTCCGCCCGAGGTGTGAGTGTCTGCGCTGGTGCTGGGTGTGCTTACTTCTGCTGACGCTGTGCCCTCAGAGGTTGGAGCTTCCTCTGAGGAGTCTGGCTGCACAGCCTCTTCCTCCTCCACAGTGAGGACGGGGGCTCTGGATGGTACTGTGGGGGAGTAAAGGAAGGAGATAGAGATGTAATGCCAAGGTTCTTCTGGTGACTCCCAGCGAGTTGGCATCTGCTGACACCTGCATCCATGCAGCATTGGTCTCAGTGGGAGGCCTCTTCCTCCCTGACCTAGGGAAGAGGACCTCCCTGTGGGCCCTAACCCCATCCAATAATGCCTGCAGTGAAGCCTCATCGATTTTGAAGGCAGCTCGGAGTCTGGCACTGGCCACAGCTGCTGCAGGCTCCTCTGCCATCCTGTATGGTTCATTTGGAAGCCTTCAGAGGATACAGTGCTTGCTATGGACCTTGAAAGCACCACGAATGATGACATCATACTGTGGGGATTTCTGACTCGAATTGGACAATTAGCAAGGCTCCCCACATGCTGGGAATTAATTGGCCAATTGAGGGAAAATTGCGTGGTGCTGGCTGACACTTTTTTTATGTGCGTCAGAAACCCCACATTCGGGGAAACCCGACCGTTTCCCACACAAGCATAAAATCGGGGCCTATGTCTCTGTATATCTATTACTCTGCTTTTCTCTCTGCATTTCTCTGTTACTCTACTTCTGTGCTTTTCTCTCCCTATTCCCTTTGTTTCAGTTACTTTCCTACTTTCTCCTTGTATCTCTCTTTCTGTGGCCTGGTCCCTATGCTCTGTTACTCCTTCTCTTTCCACCTATATATTCTGTTAACCTTCTTTCTCTCTTTGATACTCTCTGACTGCTCTTGGTGCTTTCTCCGTTACTTCATTAATCTCTCCCAGTTGTGTCCCTTTCCTCTAGTGATCACCAACTGATGCCTTTTTTCAACAATTTATCCCAATTGCATTCCACTGAATAGCTAAGCTATATGCTATATAACATCTCCCCAAGCCACCTGGGCCTCTGAAGAACTGATCATTGCAGGGTATAAGATGCTTCAACTGTTCCCCATGCCACAAACAGTTGCTTAATGCTCACTTGGCAAATTAGTAAGACAGAAACGATAAATCAGAGCTACATAAAAAATTTAAGTGGTTCATCATCTGCCTCCCCCCCCCACCACCATCAGAGACCTCATGGGCTCGATTTTAATTCCCGAGGTGGGTTGGAGTCTGGTTGCATGGTGGGAGGGTTCCGGAGCCGCTTCTGGCGGGATCAGCTGCTGATGTCCGATTTTGATTCAAGGAGCTTGTTGATTTCAAGGAGGCGCGCTGATCGGTAAATGAGTGGGATCGGGTCGGCTGGCCGCCTCTGATGACATCATCATAGCTGCTGCTTTTAAAGCTGCCACCCAGCCTGAGCCTTTCCATTGTGGTTCCTGGACTTGATTTATACGCAATGACTTCTTCCAGAGGCAAGGCAGCTCCTCGTTTTAATGATGAGTCTCTTCATGTTCTTGTGGATGCTGTCAGAGGGCGCAGGGAGGTTATCTTCCCTCCTGATGGCCGGTCGAAGCCTCCTCAGCAGACCAAGGCAGCCTGGCTGCGCATTACTCAGGAGGTGAGCACAAGGTCCATTTATGCACGGTCATGGATCCAGTGCTGCAAAAGATTTAATGATCGTGTGCGAACATCAAAAGCGAGTATCCCATCACACTTGCCTTCAATCTGCTTCCCTTCTCTTATCAACAGCACTCTGCATTGTAAGCCTCCTCCTTCACATCCCACCTTACTCTTGCACCCTTTCCTATCCATCTCGGTCTCTGCACTGAATCACTTCAGCATCCTGCCTATGCACCCCTGAGACTCGCTCTCACAGTCATGCAGTGACAACAACTAACAACGCACAGGGAGCTACCTTCCTCTTGATACCTTACCCAATCTTCATCTCACTCAAAGCTTCTATGGTAGGGATTATTGACCCTCACTCCATCACTGTGGCTGAAACACTGCTTGTCTCCCTCCTTGCAGGAAAAAATAGCCCACAATAAAAGGGAGAGAGCACTGACTGGAGGAGGAACACCTACCTAGCAACACTGACCAGTGCTGAGGAGGCTGCAAACAAGATTGTTGGCGATGGCGAGGACCTGGAAGTGGGCGATGGAGAGATGGGCACACTAGAGGAAGCTGGTCACGTAACAGAGTTTCATCCCTCTCAGAATGCAATGGCATATGATGTTCATAGACAATCACATTGTATCATCTGCTCAAAAGGATGTGTCAGCTACATCAATATCAGATGTCGAAATCATGCCTTTATTCTCCCACAGGACCATCAACTGCCCCCCTCCCCATGATCCAGGACGAAGAGCCGGACAACTCCTCAGAGGAACCTGAAGCCTCTGAGGGACCAGCGTCACCAGGACTCAGCGCACCCAGCACCAGCGCAGCAACGCACACCTCGGTGGGGCCCTTGCGAGTTAGAGTAGTGTTGCCACCTGGTCTATCACAGCACACAAGTGAGCATCAGCAGATGGTGGAGACAGTGACAGCAGTGGAGAGTCCTCAGCGGAGGTCGCAGGACTCTCCTAGCTCAGCTGAGCTGCATGCAGACGCTGTGCCTCTGGGGCCATCCAGAAAAAGAGCAGCTCGGGAAATACAGGAACAAGCGCAGGTGTCTCTGGAAAGGTTTGCCTCCAGTGTTAGTGCGAGTGTGGAGAGAATGGAGGAGTCCATCTGTAACATCAGCACTGCCATGGTGGAGGCAATGGCGCATGAATGCACCACCATGGATAGGATGGCAACCTCCGTGGAAAGGATGGCTACCTCAGTGGAAAGGATGGCTACGGCCCTGGAGGAAATAAGTCGCCAGAGTCAGGAAAATATGGTGACTGTTTAAAATAGAATGTCATCTCTGGAGGAGTGATGGGCAGCTATTGAGCAGAGAGACCAGAGCTTCATGGACGTCGTTTTGAGGAGGACTGCCAGTGCAGATATGGGTCCTCATGGCCCTCCTGAAGTGCAGCAAGGTGCACTCCAGCCACTTGCCAGCACTGATGTATGGCTGACCCATGAGAGGGATGTTGTTGGCAGGTCAGAAGGAAGTGTGGGGTCCTCTCAAAGCGCTCACACAACCATGCCACTACGTAGCCCTCAGTCAGAGACCCACTTTGCGGAGACAACTGAGTTGGCCGTGTCAGGCCCTGCACAGCTGCAGGAAGAGCAGACTGTTGAAGAGCCCTCCCAGGCTCCCA
This sequence comes from Somniosus microcephalus, assembly GCF_052327205.1. Taxonomy (NCBI): domain Eukaryota; kingdom Metazoa; phylum Chordata; class Chondrichthyes; order Squaliformes; family Somniosidae; genus Somniosus; species Somniosus microcephalus. The sequence goes on along the minus strand of NC_140987.1, from coordinate 181,114,245 downwards.
AACCCAGAGGATGCCCGCCAAAGGCATCTAAGCAGGCGCAGCATCCTAGTCAGCAAGGTGCCTCTACATCTGCTGAAGCCACAGGGGAAGCACCATGTAGAAGCATGCGTAAGAGAAAGATTAAGCACCTATAGTCACAAGGGGACTCACTTGGGTGATCTTTTTTCTCACTGTTGCTGGTTTATTATCCTTTTGTGATGTTTAAAAGATAAATTATGTCAAACAGTTGATTGTGTGGCCTATGTCTTATGGGAAATGGCAAAAGTACATTAAGGGCTCAGGGCGACTTGCTTTTGTAATGCTGATGGTAAAAGTGATAGGAAATAACAGGGTATAGCAGAGATGAAATATGACGTTGGACAAGTGTCGCCTGCAATTACAGTGCCATATGGTAGCCACCTATGGTTGAAGAGTAAGCTTATGCTAATGTGACATAGCAGTGTGCATACCCTTCCTGACGGGCAGCAGTGAACTGGAGAGATGCTGCATTGGACACAACAGGGCACGCAAGGCGCCCCTCGCCCTCCTCCTTCTCCTCTTCCCAGGAGGATCTGCACTGAGCCATGCGGCTGCTACTCCCCCGAATATGAGGACCAGGATGAGAGGGCATAAATGTTTCCCATCCCCTTGCTATAGATTTCATTTGAGGCAAAAAGCTTGCAAGCACCTGAAATTATTCCATTCATGTCACACTGCAGATAGGTGTCAGCTTGAACAGTCAGAAGGTCAGTAGATGTGCAAAATCTCATCCCATACCTACAACCACAAAGTTGTTGCATTTGAATGTCAGCCATGTTTCAGGGGTGCTTTTAAAGTGCTCCACCAATGCATACAAATCATGTCCTCCAGCAACTCATCTCCTTGAATCTGGCCTGTTTCTGACAAGTCATAGAGTCATAGGGCTCGATTTTCATTGAGCCGTGGAGGCAGGCTTGGAGGCGTGCGGGGGGGTCAAAATTGCAAAAACTGGCGGGCGGGACCCCCCCCCCCAGGCCTGGTTCCCGACTCTGAGCAATTTTAACTCAGTTGTGTCTGATGGTCCCAACTCCGTCCCGCATCCAACAGGCGGGACTGGTCATTAAGGCCCCTAACAACCACTAAATGGCCTCTATAATCCTATTTTGAAAGGCCCTTGCAAATTTAAACCTTTACCCAAATGAAACACGCCTGGTGGGAAACACGAATGTGAAACCTGGCGGGAGCACTATTGGATTGCTGACTATCAACTGCAGGTCAACCATTAAAGAGGAGATTTGATCAGCCATGATTGGCAGGTGGCAGGACTTAGTGGCCTCAGGTCTGGGGCAACTTATAGAAGGCTTAATCACACATAAGAACATAAGAACATAAGAAATAGGAGCAGGAGTAGGCCAATCGGCCCCTCGAGCCTGCTCCACCATTCAATAAGATCATGGCTGATCTGATCCTAACCTCAAATCTTCTATCACTCTGCATCCACCTGAACCCATGTGATCTCCCGGGAGAGGCGAAAAACCAGATAAAGACCCAATGGCCAATTTGGGAGAAAAAAATCTGGGAAATTCCTCTCCGACCCATCTAGGCGATCGAAATTCTTCCAGGAGATCACTCTGTCCCTATATTTTCTACAGTACTTACCTTCTGTAAAGGCGATCTCCACCCCAGCCAGGAACAGGAATAAAACCATCTCCTGAAATCTAACACAGAATTAGAACACAGTAGGAGCAGAACAAGGCTACACGGCCCCTGGGTCCACTCCACTACCCACAGGGCCATGACCATTCCGAACCTAGACTCATGTCCAATTTCCTGCCCGCTCCCCGTAACCCTTAATTCCCTTTACTTCTAGGAAACTATCTATTTCTGTTTTAAATTTATTTAATGATGTAGCTTCCACAGCTTTCTGGGGCAGCAAATTCCACAAACCTACCACCCTCTGAGTGAAGAAGTTTCTCCTCATCTCAGTTTTGAATGAGCAGCCCCTTATTTTAAGATTATGCCCCCTAGTTCTAGTTTCACCCATCATTGGGAACATCCTCACCGCATCCACCCGATCAAGCCCCTTCACAATTTTATATGTTTCAATAAAATCGCCTCTCATTCTTCTGAACTCCAATGAGTAGAGTCCCAATCTACTCAACCCCTCCTCATATGACCACCCCCTCATCCCCGGGATTAACCGAGTGAGCCTTCTTTGTACTGACTCGAGAGCAAGTATGTCTTTTCTTAAGTATGGACACCAAAACTGTATGCAGTATTCCAGGTGCGGTCTCACAAATACCTTGTACAACTGCAGCAATACCTCCCTGTTTTTATATTCCATCCCCCTAGCAATAAAAGCCAACATTCCATTGGCCTTCTTAATCGCTTGCTGCACCTGCATACTAACTTTTTGAGTTTCGTGCACCAGGACCCCCAGATTCCTTTGTACTACAGTACTTTCCAGTTTCTTGCCATTAAGATAATAACTTGCTCTATGATTTTTCCTGCCAAAGTGCATAACCTCACACTTTCCAGTATTGTATTCCATCTGCCAAATCTCTGCCCACTTACTTAGCCTGTCTATGTCCCTTTGCAGGTTTTTTATGTCCTCCTCACTCACTACTTTCCGTCCCATCTTTGTATCATCTGCAAACTTTGATATGTTACACTCGGTCCCCTCCTCCAAATCGTTAATATAGATTGTAAAGAGTTGGGGACCCAGCACTGACCCCTGCGGAACACCACTAGTTACAGAATCACAGAATCACAGAAACCCCACAGTGCAGATAGAGGCCATTTCGGCCCATCGAGCCTGCACCGACACATATCCCACCCAATCCCCGTAACCCCTACACCAACACATATCCCACCCTATCCCTGTAACCCCACATATTTAATCCCCCTAACACTAAGGGTCAATTTATAATAGCCAATCAACCTAACCGCGCACATCTTTGGACTGTGGGAGGAAACCGGAGCACCCGGAGAAAACCCACGCAAACACGGGGAGAATGTGCAAACTCCACACAGACAGTCGCCCGAGGCCGGATTCGAACCCAGGTCTCTGGCGCTGTGAGGTAACAGTGCTAACCACTATGCCACCGTGCTGCCCAATGGTTGCCAATCTGAGAACGAACCATTTATCCCAACTCTCTGCTTTCTGTTAGAGAGCCAATCCTCCACCCATGCCAGAATATTACCCCCAATCCCGTGATTTTTTATCTTGAGCAATAATCTTTTGTGTGGCACCTTGTCAAATGCCTTTTGGAAGTCTAAATACACTACGTCCACTGGTTCCCCTTTATCCACCCTGTATGTTACTTCCTCAAAGAACTCAAGCAAATTTGTCAAACATGACTTCCCCTTCATGAAACCATGCTGAGTTTGTCCTATTAAATTATGTTTATCCAAATGTCCCGTTACTGTCTCCTTAATAATGGACTCTAACATTTTACCAACCACAGATGTTAGGCTAACAGGTCTATAGTTTCCAGCCTTCTGCCTACTACCCTTTTTAAATAAGGGTGTTGCATTAGCAGTTTTCCAATCTGCCGGGACCTTTGCTGAGTCCAGTGAGTTTTGGAAAATTATTACCAATGCATCCACAATCCCTACCGCTACTTCCCTCAAGACCCTAGGATGCAAGCCATCAGGTCCAGGGGATTTATCCGCCTTGAGTCCCATTATTTTACCGAGTACCACTTCCTTAGTGATTTTAATCGTATTTAGTTCCTCCCCCCCTTGAGCCCCCTGTTTGTCCAGTGTTGGGATATTCTTAGTGTCCTCTACTGTAAAGACTGATACAAAATAATTGTTCAGTGTTTTTGCCATCTCCATGTTTCCCACCATTAATTTCCCGGTCTCATCCTCTAAGGGACCAACATTTACTTTAGCCACCCTTTTTCTTTTTATATAACTATAGAAACTTTTACTGTCTGTTTTTATATTTTTTGCTAATTTACTTTCATAATCTATCTTCCCTTTCTTAATCAATCTTTTAGTTATTTTTTGCTGTCTTTTAAAGACTTCCCAATCTTCCATCCTCCCACTAGATTTGGCTACCTTATATGCCCTTGTTTTTAGTCGGATACTATCCTTAATTACTTTACTTAGCCACGGATGGCTATCTTTTCTTTTACACCCTTTTTTCCTCAGTGGAATATATATTTTTTGGAAGTTGTAAAATAACTCCTTAAATGTACACCACTGATCATGTACCATCTTACCCTTTAATCTATTTTCCCAGTCCACTCTAATTAATTCCGCTCTCATACCTTCATAGTCTCCTTTATTCAAGCTCAGCACGCTTGTTTGAGATCCAACCTTCTCACCCTCTAATTGAATATGGAACTCAACCATGTTATGGTCACTCATTCTAAGGGGATCCTTTACTAGGACATTTTTAATTAATCCTGTCTCATTACACAGGACCAAATCTAAGGTTGCTTGCCCCCTGGTCGGTTCAGTTACATACTGCTCAAGAAACCCATCCCTAATACACTCAATGAACTCATCCTCAAGGCTGCTCTGCCCAATTTGATTTGTCCAGTTAATATGATAATTAAAATCCCCCATAATTATAGCTGTTCCCTTATTACAAGCCTCAACTATTTCCTGATTAATACTCCGTCCAACAGAGTTGCAACTGTTCGGAGGCCTATAGACTACACCCACTAATGTTTTTTTCCCCCTTATTATTCCTTATCTCCACCCAAACTGTTTCACTATCCTGCTCCTTTGACCCAATATCATTTCTCTGTATTATAGTGATTCCTTCCTTTATTAACATAGCCACCCCACCTCCTCTCCCTCCCTGCCTGTCCTTCCTAATTGTTAAATAACCTGGTATGTTTAATTCCCAGTCATGGTCACCCTGCAGCCATGTTTCTGTAATGGCCACAAGATCATACCCATATGTCATTATTTGTGCCGTTAACTCATTCACTTTGTTACGAATGCTACGTGCATTCAGATAAAGAACTTTCAAATATGTTTTGTAACACATAGTTCCTGTTTTTTCCCTTTTTAGTACTTTACTTTCTACTCCACACCTTCTGTCCCTTCCTGACACATTCTGTTTTTTAATTCCCCCACTGCTACCTAAGTCTATGACCTTCTCTGTTGTCATTTCTATTATTTGCTCTCTAGAAACCTCCCCCCCCACTAATTAGTTTAAAGCCCTCTCTACAGCCCTAGTTATATGATTCACCAGGACTCTAGTCCCAGCACTGGCCAAGTGGAGTCCATCCCAACAGAACAGCTCCCTCCTGTCCCAGTACTGGTGCCAGTGTCCCAAGAAGCAAAACCCATTTCTCCCACACCAGTCTTTGAGCCACGCATTTAACTCTTTAATTTTATTTATCCTAGCCAAATTCGCTCGTGGCTCAGGTAATAACCCAGAGATTATTACCCTTGAGGTTCTGTTTTTTAATTTGACCCCTAGCTGCTCATACTCCTTTAACAGAACCATCTTCCTTGTCCTATCTACGTCGTTTGTACCAACATGGACCACGACAACTGGATCCTCCCCCTCCCACTCCAAGTTTCTTTCCAGCCCAGAAGAGATGTCCTTAACCCTCGCACCAGGCAGGCAACACAGCCTTCAGGATTCCCGCTCTTGACTGCAGAGAACCCTATCTATCCCCCTAATGATACTATCCCCTACCACTACATCATTTCTTTTTACTCCCTCCACTTGAATGGCCCCCTGTACCACGGTGCTGTGGCCAGGTTGCTCATCCTCCCTGCAGTCCCCGCTCCCGCCCTCACAGGGAATAAGAACCTCGATCCTGCTGGACAAGAACAAGGGCTGCATCTCCTTCAACACTACATCCTGGATCCCTGTACCTTCCTCACTCGTAGTCACACCGTCCTGTCCCTGACCACGGACTACATCTGCAGTAATTAACTTCATAGGTGTGACCATCTCCTGAAACATAGAGTCCAGGAACTTCTCCCCCTCCCTGATGTGTCGCAGAGTCTGAAGCTCGGTCTCAAGCTCCATAACATGGAACTTGAGTTCCTCTAGCAGCAAACACTTGTCGCAGATGTAATCACCGTGAGCCTCAATGGGGTTCACCGGCTCCCACATCTCGCAACAGTAACACATCACCTGCTCCATTCTAGAGAATTAATTAAATTTCTTATTAGTTATGAAGACCCTGCCTGGATATATATGATGATATCACACCACTATTCAATAGGACTTACCAACTTAAAGGTATAAAAGAGAAGAGAAGGAAGTAAACCAACCAACCAGCTGATCACCAACCTCCTCCTTCAATACTGTCTGTGGGGCCTGTTTGGTTGACTCGTCTCGCTGCTCCGCCTCCGCAGTGTTGTCTAAGCCTGGGAGTGGGGAACAAAACAGAGCAAAAAAAACACACCCTCACCTCCCACTTATCCGAACTCTCCCACTTAGCAAAACTCCAGCAGCACTCAATGCACAAGGCACTCCATGCACCGCACTAGCCCCTCCCCTTTTATACCCGGATTCTACTTCCGGTTTAAACTGCCCAAGAGTTTAAAAAACCCTTAAAAAATTAAACTTACTTCAAATAATTGACTTCTTAACACACTAAAATTCACAAAATACACTTAAATGATTTTTCTCCCAATTAGCAAAACTCCAACAGCACTCAATGCACAAAGCACACCTGTGGAAGGTTGGAGCCTCACACCCATCTCCAGTGTGACCTCCTGGGAAACCCCTCTTGCCACCTTCACTCAGCGCTTCCTCAACAGAGGCATATACCAGAAGCATGGGAACCATTTATTTCCTTCCCATCTGGGCATTAGAGGAGCTCGAGCACCAGCCGTGGCAGCAGCAGAACCAAGAAAACAGCAGCACCAGCAACAGCAGCAGCAGCAGGAGTGCCAGGCTGCTGCTCACCCACCTGAAGCTGCACAGGCCAGAAGGGGCCAGCGCCTGGAAGTGGCTGGAGAACACCTTGCTGCACATCAGGGGGGCCATGGGGACCCATATCTGCAATGGCAGTCCTACTCAGAAGGACTTCCATGAAGGTTTGGTTTCTCTGTTCAATAGATGCGCATCGCTCTTCAAGAGATGTCATTCTATTCTGAACAATGACCATGTTTTCCATACCCTGGTGACTAAGCTCCTCCATGGCCATAGGTATCCTCTCCTCTACAGTAGCCAACCTTACCACAGAGGTAGCAATCCTTTCCACGGATGTAGCCATCCTTTCCGTGGTGATGCGTTCATGCGCCAATGACTCTACAAAGGCTCTGCTCATGTTCGCTATGGACTCCTCCATTTACTCCACACTCACAGCAACCCTAGAGACAAAACCTGCCAGAGACTCCTGCATCTGTGCCTGGAGTTCCATCACCTCTGATCTTATGGATGGACCCAGAGGCAGAGGGCCGACATGCTGCTGAGCCGAGCTGGCAGAGTCCTGCGCCATCCGACTAGGACTCTCCACTGCTGTCCCTGTCTCCACAGTCTGCTGATGCTCACTTGTGAGCTGTGATACACCGGGTGACAACACTACTCTATGTCCCGAAAGTCCCACCAAGGTGTGAGTGTCTGTGCTAATGCTGGGTGCGCTGAATTCTGCTGACGCTGCGCCCTCAGAGGTTGCAGCTTCCTCTAAGGAGTCTGGCTGCTCAGCTTCTTCTTCCTGGCTAGCGGGGACGGATGCTTGTGATGGTCCTGTGGGGGAGTAAAGGAAAGAGTCAGAGATGTGATGCAAAGGCTACATGCACATAGCTTTTTTGCAGATGCTCATACGTCTATCTGTTACAGCTTCACAATCATTATCAGCGACTCATGCAATGTCAAAGAGAGAGATGGGAAACTTTTCTGTCACCAGCTTGTTGTGTTACATCCGTCTGTCTGTCCCCCACATGCGAATCATCGTCTATTCCCATAATTTCCAGGACGGCCTCCTCCCAGCTATTGAGGCTGTCCCTCCTCCTGTCCTGGCTCGCTCGCTTTTGTTGTGAGCCCTCTTTTCCTGCAATGAGGGAGACAAGTGGAGGTTGAGTGAGAATGAAGGAGTGAGTGTAGAGATTGCATAGCATAGATACTTAGAAGGAGACAAAGATGGAGTGAGGTTGCAAGACCAAGGGCCCTCCCTGTGTGTTGTCAGTTGTGTTCAAAGCAGCAGAGTGATAGGGAGTGTGAGGGCTGCATGTTCAAGTAGTGATGTGAATGTGAGCATAGAGAGAGAGGGAATGGGTAAGGGTGCATGGATGTCAGTGTCAAGTGGGATGTGGAGGAAGAGATTGCTAAAGCTGAGTGCTGGTGAGGAAAGGCAATGGGGATCAGATTGAGGGTGATGGGAAATTCATACTCACTTTTGCAGTGCGCTGAAGGTCATGAAATCTTTTCCTGCACTGTATCCAGGTTCTGCGGGTGACTCCCAAGGAGTTGACCTCCTCAGCCACCTGCATCCACACAGCTTTGGTCTGAGTGGGAGGCCTCTTCCTCCCTGATGAAGGGAAGAGCACCTCCCTGTTGGCCCTAGCCCCATCCACTAATGCCTGCAGTGCCACCTCGTCAAAGCGAGGAGCTGATCTGGCCCTCCCGCTTGTCATATTTGCTGCAGCCCCCGCACACTGCACAGTCAAGAAGCTTGGCAGTCTGCAGAAGAAGCAAGGCTTGCTGTGGACCTTAAATGCAGCAGCAATGATGACATCATCGGAGGGGACTTTCAGTCATGAAAAACCCCTTTGCAAAGGCTTCCCACACATTGGAAATCAATTGGCCAATTGAGTTAAAATTGCATCAATCTCCCACATCGATTTAGATTCGTGTGGGAAACACGAAATTCGGATAACACGACACCAGCCCGCACCTGAGTTAAAATCACCCCCATAGAGTCATAGGGCTGGATTTTCATTGGGCCATGGAGTGGGGATTGGAGGCGTGTGGGGGTTTAAAATCCCGAAATCGGGGGTCCCAACCCCATCCCACACCCAACCTGCCTCCATGCCAGTTTCAAAGGAGGCGGGTACCTGACGTGCCTCAATAACTCCAAGACTCGAAGTTAGCAGAATAAAACAAAGGCTTTTATTAGCAAGAAAAGATGCCGGTGGCTGCACCTAGCTTCACCTGGCGTGCTGCTGTTCTACTGCAGGACAAGCCTGGACTTGTCTTAAGTAGGGCCAGGTATGGGCGGAGCCGACACACAAAGGGGGCGGTGCCCTATACACAATACAAGGTACAAACACCGGAGCAGGCAATACAATATATACAGTTAACTACAGAGTCTGATGAATGACATATTTCATCACATTCACCCCTTCTACAGATTTAGTCTGTCCGGGGGTGTGATAGTCCTCTGTGACCGACGTAACGGTTGCGGTGCCGCGGGTGCCGGCTGGGTGTCCCGGGTGGTCTCCTGGGTCTCTGCCGGGGGCGCCACCGGGGTTGTTGATGGAGCAGGTGGTGGGGGAGTAGGTGGTGGGTGTACCGTTGGCAGGTGTTCTTCCGGGGGTGATGAAAAATTAGTGGGTGGAGTGGGTGGGTAATAGTTGTTGTTGTTGTTGTTGTTGTAGTCGTTGTCGTTGTTGCTGTTGTTACCGGCTGGGGCGATGTCTTTTATGGACACAGTGTCCTCCCGTCCGTCGGCGTGCCGGACATACGCATATTGTGGGTTGGCGTGGAGCAGGTGCACTGGCTCTATGAGAGGGTCCGTCTTGTGGCCCCTCACATGCTTCCGCAGAAGTACCGGACCTGGGGTGGAGAGCCATGACGGTATGGATATGCCTGAGGTGGATTTCCGGGGAAACACAAACATTAGCTCATGAGGCGTGGCATTAGTGGCGGTACACAATAGTGACCGTATTGAGTGGAGCACATCTGGGAGGACTTCCTGCCAGCGGGAGATAGGGAGGCCCTTGGTCCTTAGCGTTAGGGTGACTGCCCTCCATACTGTCCCGTTCTCTCGCTCCACCTGACCGTTACCCCGGGGGTTGTAGCTGGTGGTACGGCTCGTGGCAATCCCCTTGGACAGCATGTACTGGCGTAGCTCTTCACTCATGAAGGCCGCCCCCCTATCCGTGTGGATATAGCTTGGCATACCGAACAGGCAGAACAGGCTGTTGAGGCATTTAATGACCGTGGCGCTGGTCATGTCTGGGCAGGGGAAGGCGAATGGGAAACGGGAGTATTCGTCCACAATGTTCAGGAAGTAAACATTGCGGTCGACGGACGGGAGGGGGCCCTTGAAACCTAAGCTAAGCCGCTCAAAGGGCCGTGTAGCTTTGATTAGGTGGGCTCTATCAGGGCGGTAGAACCGAGGCTTGCACTCAGCGCAAGTGCGGCAGTTCCTGGTCAGAGACTGAACTTCCTCAATCGAGTAGGGTAAGTTGCGGGACTTTATGAAGTGGAACAGCCATGTGACCCCTGGGTGGCAGAGGTCGTTGTGGAGGGTCTGTAGCCGATCCCCGGTAGCGTTGGCACACATCCCTCGTGAGAGGGCGTCGGGGGATTCGTTAAGGGCCCCCGGCCGGTATATGATGTCGTACTCGAAGGTGGAGAGCTCGATCCGCCACCTAAGAATCTTATCATTTTTAATCTTCCCCCTCTGTTTATTATTGAACATAAACGCTACCGACCGCTGGTCGGTAAGTAGGGTGAAGCGTTTGCCGGCTAGGTAGTGCCGCCAGTGGCGCACTGCCTCCACGATGGCTTGGGCCTCCTTTTCCACGGAGGAGTGTCTGATCTCGGGCCCCTGGAGGGTCCTCGAGAAGAAAGCTACGGGCTGCCCTGCCTGGTTGAGGGTGGCCGCCAAGGCAAAGTCAGACGCATCACTTTCCACTTGAAAGGGGGTGTTCTCGTCCACTGCCTGTAGCGTGGCCCGCTCAATATCCTGCTTAATGCTTTTGAAGGCAGCATGGGCCTCAGCAGAGAGCGGGAAAGAGGATGCTTTCAAGAGGGGACGGGCTTTATCGGAGTAGTTAGGGACCCATTGGGCATAATACGAGAATAACCCCAGGCACCTTTTCAGGGCTTTGGGAGTGTTGGGCAGGGGCAGCTCCCGTAGGGGGCGCAATCAGTCGGGGTCTGGTCCGATTTCCCCATTCTCCACCACGCTGCCTAGTATGCAAAGGCGCGTGGTGTTGAAAACGCACTTGTCCTCGTTGTAGGTGAGGTTGAGTTTTTGTGCGGTTTTCAGAAACCTCGCGAGGTTTGAGTCGTGGTCCTGTTGGTTGTGGCCACAGATGGTGACGTTGTCGAGATAGGGGAAGGTTGCCTGCAAGTGGTGGTCATCGACCATGCGGTCCATCTCCCTCTGAAAGACCGAGACCCCATTCGTCACCCCAAAGGGGACTCTGAGGAACTGGTAGAGGCGTCCGTTTGCCTCGAAGGCGGTGTACGAACGGTCCTCTGGTCTGATAGGGAGCTGGTGGTACGCTGACTTGAGGTCGATGGTGGAGAACACCCGGTATTGGGCAATTTGGTTCACCATCTCGGATATGCGGGGTAGCGGGTAGGCGTCTAGTTGGGTATAGATGTTGACTGTTTGACTATAGTCAATCACCATCCGCTTCTTCTCGCTACCCCTCACCACCACCACTTGGGCGCGCCACGGGCTGTTGCTGCGTTCAATAATGCGCTCCTTCAGGAGCCTGTCTACCTCGGTCGCGATAAACCGCCTGTCCTCCCAGCTGTACCTCCTGCTTTTGGTCGCTATTGGCCGGCAGTTAGGGGTAAGGTTCGCGAATAGCGAAGGTGGCTTTACCTTCAGGGTAGCCAGACCGCACACTGTGAGGGGCGGCTGGGTCCCACCGAAATTGAGCGTGATGCTTTGGTGGTGGCACTGAAAATCCAGGCCCAAGATCACGCTCACACATAAGTCTTTCATAATTAACAGTTTAAAATTATTATATACAGTGTCTTTAACGGACAATCGTACCGCGCAGTAACCCGCAATAGTCGATATCTGGGTTTTGTCGGCCATAGAGATCCGGCCCTGAGTAGGGACTATAGTTAGAGAGAGTCGTTGTACCAGATCAGGGTGAATGAAGCTCTCTGTGCTCCCACTGTCAATTAAACATTTAACCTTGCACCCGTCTACCTCAATGTTCACCATCGATTTGGATAGTGGGTGCGGTCTGGACTGGTCCACTGTGATCGACGCCACTGTAGGGCCCTGATCGGGACAAGATGGTGGGCCACACGAGGCCGGGTAAGATGGCGTCCACGCTGTCTGCTCGCGAGATGGCGGACCCCACGAGGTCGGACAAGATGGCATCCAAGATGGCCGCTCCCACGGCGCGCACGCGGCGGTGGCGGTTTTGCCTGTGAGGTTCCCTCTGCACACCTTCCCAACGTACCCCTTCTTACCGCACTTAAAGCAGGTGGTGCCTTTCGCCGAGCACAGGTTCCAGGTGTGCTTCGGCTGCCCGCAGAAGTAGCATTTGGAGCCCCGATGCATCGCGGCGGTCGTAGGGCTTCTGGGGGGAGAGCAGGGCCCCGACGGTGTTGGGCTACCGGGCTGGGAAACAGAGGCAGCGTGGACCGCGCGGCCTGCCGAGTAGGAGTCAGAGTTCTTCTGAGCCACATCCAACAATCGCGCTGTGTCCACAGCCTGTGTCAGATCTAGGCCCGTTTTCTCTAGCAGTCTCTGCCGGATATAATTGGAGCTAAGGCCTGCGATAAAGGCATCCCGAATCAGCTCGTCTGTGTATACCGTGGCTTTCACGTCTTTGCATTTGCAGTCTTTGCCAAGCACTTTTAGGGTGACTAGAAAGTCCTCTAGCGACTCTCCGGGTCGCTGTGTGCAGGTAGCAAGCAGGTGCCTGGCGTACACTTCGTTGGTAGGCCGCTGATAGTGGGCCTTTAGGATGTTGCAGGCATCCAGGTAGCTGGCGGCGTCTTGTATGAGTGGAAAAACCCGGTGGCTTACCCGATTCTGTAGGATCCCGAGTTTCACATCTCCGGTGGCTGTAGAGGCTGTGACGGCTTCGGAGTTGGCCATAAAGAATTCCAAACACTGGAACCAGTGTCCAAACCATGCCGATACATCCGAAGCATGCGGGTCCAAATCCAAGCGTTCCGGTTTCAAAAGTTGATCCATCGTTAAAAGTTTGCTAATAAAATTGACGTGCCTCAATAACTCCAAGACTCGAAGTTAGCAGAATAAAACAAAGGCTTTTATTAGCAAAGAAAAGATGCTGGTGGCTGCACCTAGCTTCACCTGGCGTGCTGCTGTTCTACTGCAGGACAAGCCTGGACTTGTCTTAAGTAGGGCCAGGTATGGGCGGAGCCGACACGCAAAGGGGGCGGTGCCCTATACACAATGCAAGGTACAAACACCGGAGCAAGCAATACAATATATACAGTTAACTACAGAGTCTGATGAATGACATATTTCATCACAGTACCCTCCCCGCACTGGGACCTGCCTCCCCAAGGCGGGAAGGGGATTAGTGCCAATTATCTGCCTGTTAACACGTAGTTAACAGGCAGTTTTTAGTCTAATCCCTATTTTCATTGTTGAAATGTGGGATTCCCGACGGCTCCAAACCACTCCAAGTTAACGAGGTGGGCCGTCGGGATAGAGGGCTTGGAGGGTTCGAGATGTCCGGTGTTCAGGTGAGTGATGGGTGCATGAGTGCAGAGGTAAGTGTGTTTGGTCTGTGTAAAGTGTTTAAAGAAGTTCTACTAACCTTTACTTACCTTTACAGCCTTCCTTCCTTCAGGTCTCGGGAGTCCCTCATCTCAGCGGCACAGAAAGCAGAATGGCCGCGATCTGTCAATATCTGCAGCCTCTGCTTTCTGTTCCAGGGAGATCTCTAAATCATCCTGAGCGGAAGGAATTAACCTGCCGTACAGATTGTCAGTGTTTGACAGCTTCAAACAGCTGTGAAATGCTGATATTTCATCTGTCAAAAGGTCTTGACAGATGAAATTTCAATCTTTGACGTCACCTGTTGCCAGGTGGCCCTTAATTGGCCTGCTGAGCCCGCTGGGCGGGCTCAACAAGGTCAATCAAGTCTAAATCACGTGTGTTGGCTAGAACTCGATGGAGGCGGGACTACAACCCCAAAAGTTGTAGTCCCGCCTCCTACCCGCCTCCTCAATGAAAATCCAGCCCATAGAGTTATACAGCAGAGAAAGAGGCCCTTCGGCCCATCGTGTCCACACCGGCCATCAAGCCCTGTCTATTCTGATCCCATTTTCCAGCATTTGGTCCGTAGCCTTGTATGTTATGGCGTTTGAAGTGCTCATCTAAATGCTTCTTGAATGTTGTGAGGGCACCACCCTTTCAGGCAGTGAGTTCCAGATTCCAACCACCCTTTTGGTGAAAAAGTTTTCCCTCAGATCCCCTCTAAACCTCCTGCCCCTTACCTTGAAACTATGCCCCCTGGTTATTGACACCTCTACTGAGGGGAAAAGTTCCTTTCTATCGACCCTATCTATGCCCCTCATAATTTTGTACACCTCAATCAGGTCCCCCCTCAGCCTTCTCTGCTCTAAGGAAAACAACCCCAGCCTGTCCAGTCTCTCTTCATAGCGCTCCAGTCCAGGTAACATTCTGGTGAATCTCCTCTGCACCCTCTCCAATGCAATCACATCCTTCCTATAGTGTGGCGACCAGAACTGCACACAGTATTCCAGCTGTGACCTAACTAACGTTTTGTACAGCTCCATCATAACCTCCCTGTTCTTATATTCTATGCCTCGTCTAATGAAGGCAAGTATTCCATATAACAACAGAAAAAGCTGGAAAAACTCAGCAGGCCGGGGCAGCATCCATGGAGAGAGAAACAGAGTTATTGGGGTCAATTTTTCGGCCGCTGTTGGGTGGCTTTTCATGCGGCCGGAGGCCGAAAATCGGTGAAAAAGCGGGTCGGGACCCCCCCCCGACCTGATTCCTCGCCCCGTCCGACTTTCGGACCGCCGTTTCTCCGCGACCCGCTTCAGTCTCGGCCGCCGCTGGCGGGACTGGTCGTCGGAGCACTAATAAGCAATTATCAGCTTGTTGAGGTAGTTTTTCCGGGGCCGTTGCAACTTTGGGGCTTTCCCCACATCAAACCCGCCTGCGGGGAACCCCGCTGCTGAGACCTGGCGTGAAGCTTGCCGGCCTGCTTGCTGTCAGCTGCAGGTCAATCGGAGAAGCTGCGATTTAAAGGGACAGCACTTGTATGTTGAAGGACCTTGTTGTTGCAGGTTTGGGGCTACTTCTTCAAGGCTTGGGCACAGCTGTGGAAGGTTGCAGCCTCACACACTTCTCCAATGCGATCTCCTGGGAAGCCCCTCTCACTCAGCGCTTCCTCAGCGGAGGCATCTACCAGAAGCATGGGACGCCTTTTTTTTCTTCCCTTCTTGCCATTAGAGGATCTCCAGCAGCAGAGGTGGCAGCAGCCGAACCAGGAACAGCAGGATCAGCAACAGGAGCACCAGGCTGCTGCTCACTCACCTGAAGCTGCACAGGCCAGAAGTGGCCAGAGCTTGGAAGTGGCTTGAGAGCACCCTGCTGCGCTTTAGGGGGCCATGGGGACCCATTTCTGCACTGGCAGTCCTACTCAGAAGGACTTCCATGAAGATCTGGTTTCTCTGTTCAACAGATGGCCAACGCTCCTCAAGAGATGTCATTCTCTTATGAGCACTCACCATGTTTTCCGTACCCTGGCGAGTTATCTCCTGCATGGAGGTTGCCAACCTTTCCATGGTGATGCGTTCATGCGCCAATGACTCCACAAAGGCTCTGCTCATGGTCGCTATGGACTCCTCCATTCACTCCACACTTGCAGCGACCCTGGAGACAAAAGCTGCCAGAGACTCCTGCATCTGTGCATGGAGATCCATCACCTCTTCTCTTGCGGATGGACCCAGAGGCAGAGGGTCGACATGCAGTGCAGCTGAGCTGAGCTGGCAGAGTCCTGCTCCCTCCGACAAGGACTCTCCACTGCTGTCCCTGTCTCCAGAATCTGCTGAGGCTCACTTGTGAGCTGTGAAACACCAGGTGACAACACTACTCTATGTCCCGAAGGTCCCCCCGAGGCGTGAGTGTCTGCGCTGGTGCTGGGTGCGCTTACTTCTGCTGACGCTGCACCCTCAGAGGTTGGAGCTTCCTCTGAGGAGTCTGGCTGCACAGCCTCTTCCTCCTCCACAGTGAGGACGGGGGCTCTGGATGGTACTGTGGGGGAGTAAAGGAAGGAGTTAGAGATGTAATGCCAAGGTTCTTCTGGTGACTCCCAGCGAGTTGGCATCTGCTGACACCTGCATCCATGCAGCATTGGTCTCAGTGGGAGGCCTCTTCCTCCCTGACCTAGTGAAGAGGACCTCCCTGTGGGCCCTAACCCCATCCAATAATGCCTGCAGTGAAGCCTCCTCGAATTTGAAGGCAGCTCGGGGTCTGGCACTGGCCACATCTGCTGCAGGCTCCTCTGCCATCCTGTATGGTTCGTTTGGAAGCCAACAGAGGAAGCAATGCTTGCTATGGACCTTGAAAGCACCACGAATGATGACATCATACTGTGGGGATTTCTGACTGGAATAGGACAATTAGCAAAGTCTTCCCACATGCTGGGAATTAATTGGCCACTTGAGGGGAAATTGCGTGGAGCTGGCTGACACTTTTTTATGTGTGTCACAAACCCCACATTCGGGGAAACCCGACCATTTCCCACACAAGCCAAAAATCTACCCCAATGTTTCAGGTTGAGAACCTTTCATCAGAAGTATCCCATATGCCTTTTTAACCACCTTATCTACCTGTCCTGCTGCCTTCAAGAATCTATGTACATGCACACCAAGATCCCTCTGATCCTCTGTCCTTCCTAAGGTCCTACCATTCATTGTGTATTGCCTTGCCTGTTAGTCCTCCCAAAATGCATCACCTCACACTTTTCAGGGTTAAATTCCAATTACAAGTCGGGAAATAGGAGCCAGAAGCCTGAAAATGGGAAACCACTATGAAAATAGGATTAGCAAGGCAGTTAACAGGCTCTTAACTGCCTTAACTACCTGTCCCACCAGTTCCAGTCGCGTCTGTTTGGGAGCAGCTGAACAGACACTCACGAAAATCGGGTGGGGGGTGGGATGGAGGCGGGTTCAGTGTCTGAAGCCATATTTTCCGATTTTCACTACAGACCCGCCTCCAAACCCACCTCCCCAGGGCTATTAAAATCGAGCCCCCTGTCTCTAAAGATGGTTTCCTCCCAAAGTTTATTGGACTGAGCAGGGACAAGAAATACCATTAGCTTCTCAGGTACATCAGTGACCTGAATAATGAGATCTTTAATTGGCCTTTTACTCCCTACTTTTTGTTTCAAAACCTCTCATTTGTCTTCATCATGTTAGATGGTGGTTTTTGAAAATAAATAAATATAAAGATAAAATATTAGTATGTTCATTCATTCCTGAGACGTGGGCATCATTGGCAAGGCCGGCATTTATTACCCATACCTAGTTGCCCTGAGAAGATGGTGGACCTTCTTTTAAAAACATTGCAGTTTGTGTGGTCTTATATTCCTTGTAGTGGTTTGATACAACTGAGTGGCTTGTTAGGCCACTTCAGAGGCAGTTAAGAGTCAACCACTTTGGTGTGGTAATGTAGTCACATATAGGCCAGACCAGGTTTCCTTTCTTAAAAGACATCAGTGAACCATCAGTTGTGTTTTTACAATAGACCGACAGCTTCATGGTCACTTTTACTGTTACCAGCTTTTCATCTCAAGTTTTTTTAAACTGAATTCAAATTCTCTTTGTCGAACTTGTGATCTTTGGATTATTAGTCCAGTAACATAACCATGACATTACAGTACCTAAGTTGTGGGGCACGCACTTCATTGAAAATCTGCAGTATCCATTACTTCTATAGGAAGCAATGTATTTTCAAAGCTAAAGGTGCCACACTATGTGACACAATGGGAGGAATATTTCGGGGGGTCAGCGGTTGCGTTTTTTTTTGACAGTGGGTCAGGACCCCGCTGTCAACCCACCACCACACATCTTTCCCAGATGTTGGGTCTGTCAGAACTGAACAGACTTGACACGCACCAACGGGGGAAGCAATTATGACCTTGTTAACAGCCCATTAAGTAGTATTTTGAGCTCACCTTTACATTTTACGAGGTTGCCCATGCTGCTCGGGGATCACGTCAGGGAAGGAGGTCAGGAGTTGTATGACCATGGAATCACCTCATTACTCAACAGTTGCAAATGTACTATAAAAGCTCCCATCCCACAGCTGTTCACTTTCCAAGCTCAGAAACTGTTGCTTACTGCATTTGGAAGACAGATTGAGCTTTATGCAGGTTGCAAGTGTTTGGAGTAAACTCTCTATCCAATGTCACCTCATTGGAACAACTTCTCTCACCACTGACAGGTCGCTTCTGTCATCTCAAGTTCACCTGCCATCTATTACATAAGCATCGGTGCCCTTGAAACTCTCTCACCTTGGTCCTGAGAATCCCACCACGATCAACTCCAACACCAGCAGCACCAGGCACACCAGCAGCACCAACAACAACACCAACCTTCTCCACAATCAACTGATGCTGCACAGGACACAGGGCATCAGCGCCCAACCACATTGCTGCCCAGGACGCCAGGGATGGCCTCACCATGGCCAGATTTACTTCACTTGATGCTGTACACTCTAGCTGCCACATGATGGGCCAGGTTGGCACCACCCCACCCCAACACCATAAAGCATCCCTACAATGCCTAAGCCATTCCTTTCACACTCATCACCATTGCGGGGGGTACCGTTATGTCTCACCATTCACTGCAACTCACTAAGCCACTTCCAAAGGTGCACACAAATCTGTCCAAGAATGCAAAGTGTTGAAAATAAAGGTTGCAATGTTTGACACCACAATATCAGAAACTTTACATGAACTTTGCATAAAACACCCAAGTGCCTACCCCTGTGTGTTGTTAGTTGGTATGATTGGACTAGGATGAGGGTGAGTGTAAGGGGTGGCTAGTGAGATGGGGAAGTGATAACATAGATAGAGAGGGATGGGTGGAGGTGCAAGGTAAGTTGGTGTGATTAAGGATGTGCAGGAGTAGGGTAGGGAAGGCAGAGTGATGGGCATGTGATGAGTGGCACAACAGGATGAGGTTGAGTGTGGCTTTGCAGTAACGTTTTGTGATCTACTGAGATCATTGAAAGGTTAATGCCACTGCAGCCTGGTCCTCCTGACGACATCCCTGCTTGTGTCCTCCTGTGCAATGTGCAACCAGGCTGCGTTGTTCTCCTGGGGCGGTCTCTTCCCCCCATGGGAGGGGAAGAGAGCCTCCCTGTATGTGGTGACTCCCTCCATAAGCATATGGAGGGAGCCATGGGAGAGCCTGGGTGCAGCCGTACACCTCTGTGCAGTGCTTGTCAGTATTTGCAGCACCTCAATGCTGTAGAACGCTGACAGCACGACTGTCAAAATAAATTTACGCATGGTCCCTTTAAGGAAACTGGCTGATGACGTGTCATCAAGTGATGTCATCAGACCCGTTTCCTCTAATTGGCTGGGAAATGTGCTGGGCGGGCCCAATCAACGTAAAAAATCATTCTACACAGCGGGCTGGAGACAGCAGCGGGGTCGGGACACGCCACTGACATTACCACCACGGACCCGCCGAGGTAGGGGAAATCGCAGCCATAATAACTGCTGTTTCATAGTGACAGTACATCACCCTGTGATTTTACAATCTGGCCACCAAATCCCACAAATCACTCAAAATGCTTTATAAATATTTTTAACCACCATATTTTTTTCATTAACTGAAATTTCTAATGTCCAAAATAATAGTTTAAAGAAATGTAAAAAAAAATCAAAAAATACATATTGGGGCAGAAATTCCTCCCCAAACGCGTGAGTACGGAAGGGGTACTCACACGTCTGGCCGGAGGAAATGCCGGTTTTCAGCATGCACAGCGCATGCGCTGAAAACCGACATTTCCTCTCCTCCAGCCCAAGAGTTGAAGAGGCTAGCGCGTGCGCTGTAGGGGACAGCGCGTGCGTCTTGGATTTCCTCTGTTTTGGGGGATTTGCGCATGTGTCTTTACGCTTGTAAAAAGCACACGTAAGTATTTATTTTTACAGGTAAGTGGTGTTTTAGTGCAATTTAGAATTTGTTTTTTCACAGGTTTATTATTTTAAAGAATCTACAATAAGGTAAGTTTAGTTTTAGACCCTTTTTATTAAAAATTTATTTTTTTCAAAAAAAAATTATTGTTTAAATTATTTTTTTAAACTTATTTATACTTAATATAATGATTGGGATGTTTTTTAAAATTTTATTTAAAGTTTAAGTTGTGTTTTGGGGTGCAGTACTTCTCATGAGTTTGACAGTTCTTACTCTCAAACTTATGAATGAAGTTTCCCCTCCCCTGATTGGCTGAACAGTGCTCACCTGATCCCAGCCGGCACATCGCACTAACTACGCCGTTGGGTCAGGTTAGCACAGCGCGCCGACATCTATCCTTATCTGAGAACAACCTTCACACTAAGTTCTCACAGATGTCTTTTTGCTTTGTAATTAGCTCATTGTTTGGCCAGTTCTGCATTTTTGAGAAGACAGGGCGTGGTGACTGTCTCCAGCCCCCTATATTCTTTTGCAATGTTGTTCCCCACTATCTCCCTGTTTACTTAACAGACCATTCTACAGAATTACATCAATTTCTAACAGAGTCCAGTCAGGTTGGCATAATTTTCCCATCCTGTTTTGGTCTCAGCCATTTACCATTTTATACAGGCTTTTTAGGTTTTTAACATACAATTTCACATATTATAGTTATTTAATAATGGTTACAAAATCTTAATAATGTTTACTAAATCCTACAGGTACACTCTATCCTACAATTGTATGCTTTTGTTTTAAACTTGATACCATCCTTTACTTCCTTAGTTAGCCACGGATGACTCATCCTTCTCTTAGTGTCTTTCTTTATCTCTGGAATATATCTTTGCTGAGAGTTATGAAATATACTCTTAAATGTTTGCCACTGCTTTTCTACAGTCTTACCCTGTAATATATTTTCCCAGTCCACTTTAACCAAGTCTGCCTTCATACCTTTGTAATTACCTTTATTTAAGTTCAGGACACTAGTTTGAGACCTAGCTTTCTCACCCTCACCTATCTTGTTACAAATGCTGCGTGCATTTTAATTTTGTCCTTTTACCATTTTCCCTACTCTGACCCCTCTTTCTGATGCACTCTTATGTGTATACGCTCTGTCCCTTCCCGTCACACTCTGGTTATCATTACCCCTATCGTTACCCTGCACTTTTGCCTTCTCATTTTTCTTTGACTTTTTAAATTTCCATTCAGCGTATCCCTCCCCCCCACTATTTAGTTTAAAGTCCTACCTACAGCTTTAATTATTTGATTCGCCAGGGCACTGGTCTCAGCCTGGTTCAAATGAAGCCCAACCCAATGGAACAGCTCCCTCTTATCCCAGTACTGGTGCCAGTGCCCCAACAATCGAAACCCATTTCTCCCACACCAATCTTTGAGCTACTCATTCATCTCTCTGATCTTATTTACCCTATGCCAATTTGCATGTAGTTCAGGTAGTAATCCAGAGATTATTACCTTTGTGGTTCTGCTTTTTAATTTAGCCCCTAGCTGCTCATACTCCCTCAGCAGAACCTTTTTCTTTGTCCTACCTATGACCACGACAACGGGATCTTTCCTTTCCCACTCTAAGGGGGTGATTTTGCCAGCCCTGGGGAGGCGGGTTTGGAGGCGGGACTGCCGGGAAAATGGCAGAACCTGGGGCGGGTACCCATCCACCCCCAACCCACCTCCGTGCCATCTTCCCAGGAGGCGGGTAGCCGACCCGCGCCGGGTCCAATCTCCTGGAGGCAGGAAGGGGATTACAGCCACTTAATTGCCTGTTAACAGGTAGTTCACAGGCAGTTAAGGGGATTATCCCCATTTTTCCACCAGAGGTGCAGGTGTCCCAACGTCGGGAATCCCCACCAGGGTCACAGGGGCGAGCCGTGGGTCTGCGGGGGTCGGAGGGGTGCAAAGGTGCGCTCTGGAGGTGAGTGAAGAGTGCAAGTGTGGAGAGGTAAGTATGTGAGGTGAGTGAAAAGTGATAGAAAGGCCCCGATTTTCGGCTTGTGTGGGGAATGGGCTGATTTCCCCAAATGTGGGGTTTCTGACACACATAAAAAAGTGTCAGCCAGCCCCACGCAATTTTCCCTCAATTGGCCAATTAATTCCCAGCATGTGGGAAGCCTTGCTAATTGTCTAAATCAAGTCAGAAATCCCCACAGTATGATGTCATCATTCGTGGTGCTTGGCAAGCACTGCATCCTCTGAAGGCTTCCAAATGAACCATAGAGGATGGCAGAGGAGCCTGCAGCAGCTGTGGACAGTGCCAGACCCTGAGCTGCCTTCAAATTCGACGAGGCTTCACTGCAGTCATTATTGGATGGGGTTAGGGCCCACAGGGAGGTCCTCTTCCCTAGGTCAGGGAGGAAGAGGCCTCCCACTGAGACCAATGCTGCATGGATGCAGGTGTCAGCAGATGCCAACTCGCTGGGAGTCACCAGAGGAACCTTGGCAATACATCTGTAGCTCCTTCCTTTACTCCCCCACAGTACCATCCAGAGCCCCCGTCCTCACTGTGGAGGAGGAAGAGGCTGTGCAGCCAGACTCCTCAGAGGAAGCTCCAACCTCTGAGGGTGCAGCGTCAGCCACAGTAAGCGCACCCAGCACCAGCGCAGACACTCACACCTCGGGGGGACCTTCGGGACATAGAGTAGTGTTGTCACCTGGTGTTTCACAGCAGACAAGTGAGCCTCAGCAGATTCTGGAGACAGGGACAGCAGTGGAGAGTCCTCGTCGGAGGGCGCAGGGCTCTGCCAGCTCAGCTCAGCTGCGCTGCATGTCGACCCTTTGCCTCTGGGTCCATCCGCAAGAGAAGAGGTGATGGCTCTCCATGCACAGATGCAGGAGTCTCTGGCAGGTTTTGTCTCCAGGGTCGCTGCGAGTGTGGAGCGAATGGAGGAGTCCATAGCGACCATGAGCAGAGCCTTTGTGGAGTCATTGGTGCATGAACGCAGCACCATGGAAAGGTTGGCAACCCCCATGGAGGAGATAACTCACCAGCATACGGAAAACATGGTTAGTGCTCATAAGAGAATGACATCTCTTGAGGAGCGTTGGCCATCTGCTGAACAGAGAAACCAGATCATCATGGAAGTCCTTCTGAGTAGGACTGCCAGTGCAGAAACGGGTCCCACTGGCCCCCTAAAGCACAGCAAGGTGCTCTCAAGCCACTTCCAAGCGCTGGCCCCTTCTGGCCTGTGGAGCTTCAGGTGAGTGAGCAGCAGCCTGGTGCTCATCCTGCTGTTCCTGGTTCTGCTGCTGCCACCTCTGTATTGATTTCTTTGTGGGTTCAATGAGGAGACATTTATGAAAGAGAATGTCTTTTAATCTAAAGCTTTGTTCAACTCTTTTATACAGCTTTTACAGGAGACATGATGCTGTGATGCATCTAGAACAAAATTGAAACTAAACTCCACTGCCTTGCTTGTCTCGGTCACATGACCTCTGCTGGTCAGGCACAAGCAATCAATACCTGCAATCATGCTGCTAAGGCATCATAATCGAACAGGCAAATACCATCTCTATTTGCTGATATCATTACATCTCCTTTCCTTAAAACAAAAGTATTTTACTTTTAACTAACAACATGTTTTCTTTGTATTAATCTGCATTTTAACTGTAACACTTAATGAACTTACATTATCATTATCATGATCAAGGTTTTTTAACCTTGCTTTGTGTGTTCACCTGAAATATGTCAATACACTAGAACTTGAAGAAAGAATAAGATAACATTACTTCCTTCTATAACAATAGTCCTTAAATTTGCTCAATGAGTCTCTCAGGAGGCTTCACGTGTCTTGAGGATTTTCTGATTGATTGTCCTTGAATCTGAGTTGTTGCCTCAGATGATGTGTTCTCAGCTGTGTGATCAGGTTGTTCAACAGTATCAGTCTCTTGACCTGCTGTGGCTGGTCCCATGAGAAGATCCCTACGATTTCTTCTCAGAACAGCACCCTCATCTGTCTGAATGGTGTATGATCTTGGTTGAACTTCACTCAGGACAGTTCCCTTCTGAGTCCATGTGTTTGTTTTGTCTTTGAACCTTACTTGGTCACCAGTGTGGAGTTCAGGTAGGTTTTGTGTTCCTCTGTCATAGTAGTACTTTTGCTTTTCTTTCTGTTGCTCTTTGAACTTCCTCACTTTCTCCCCCTCTTTTGTTTTCAGGAGGTTCTCCGGGATGGGTAGGTTTGACCTTAGCCGACGTCCCATCAGGAGTTGGGCTGGCGATATACCACACTCGAGCGGCGTTGTGCGGTATACAAGCATGCTTTGGTAGAAGTCAGTTCCACTGTCTTTTGCCTTGTACATCAGTCTTTTCACTGTCTGGACCAATTTTTCCACTAGTCCATTGGACTGTGGAAAGTGAGGACTTGACGTTTTATGGACAAAGTCCCACTCTTTGGCAAAGTGTCGGAAACTTGCATTGTAAAATTGGGGTCCGTTGTCTGTGAAGACCTCGCTTGCCACGCCACGTCTGGAGAATATGGCTTTCATACATGTTATCACAGCATCTGCAGTGGTGGTGTGCAGTCTACAAACCTTTGGATACAGGGAGTAATAGTCTGTGACTACAAGATAGTCCTTCCCTTGACATACGAATAGGTCAGCGCCTACCTTCTGGTAAGGTCTGCCTGGCGCTGGGTGTGGCTTTAGTGGTTCTACCGGATTGCTTGCTCGATATTTCAGGCATATTGTGCAGTTTGACACCTCATTTGTCACATCTTGGTTGATTCGTGGCCAGTACATCACCTCTCGTGCTCTTTTCTTACACTTTTTGATTCCCAGATGTCCTCCATGGATCTTTTTTAACATCTCTTTTCTCAGACTCTTTGGGATAACTATTTTACTTCCTTTGTAGATGATGTCTTCGACCACTGATAGTTCCGCCCTGCAGTTCCAGTACTCTGCTATATCAGGTGAGCAGTCTTGCTTCATGTTGGGCCATCCATCCAAGATGCTTTTTCTCAGTCGTCTCATTGTTTCATCTTTGTTTGTCTCAGTCTTTATGAGCTCCATTTTTGCATCTGCTATGGGCAGTGCACTTGTGACCATGTCCACGTAGGCGTTCACTTTGTCATCCATTGTGGTGTTTGCGGGCTCACTTGGGTCAACAGCTCTGGACAATGTGTCTGCTGTATACATCAGTTTACCCGGTGTGTACGCAACATTCAGTGTATAGCGTTGCAGCCTGATCATCATTCTTTGTATTCTAAGCGGACAGCTATTTAGTGGCTTTTGGAACAATGCAATCAAGGGCTTATGGTCAGTCTCTACACTGATTGCTTGTCCTGCCACAAACTGGTGAAATCTTTCACAGGCGTATGTGATGCTGAGCAGCTCCTTTTCTATTTGAGCATATCACGTCTCCGCGTCTGTCATTGAGCGTGATGCATATGCAATAGGTTGCCAGTAGTCATATTGTTGCAGAAGAACGGCACCGAGCCCACTCTGTGATGCATCTGATGATATCTTGATGGGTCTCGCTGGGTCATAAAACCTCAGAACTGGTTCCTCTGTGAGCAGTTTCTTTAGATCGCTCCATGACTTCTCATGCTCATGATTCCATTCCCATTCTATGTTCTTTTCAGTTAGTCTTCTCAGTGGCGCCATCTTTTCTGAGAGGTTGGATATGAATTTCCCCATGTAGTTGATCATTCCATTAAACCTCTGCACGTCCTTTTTGCATTGTGGCTTTGGCATATTCTCAATGGCGGACACCTTTCTGGGATCTGGTTTGATGCCCTCACTGCTAAGGATATCTCCCACGAATGCCAGTTCTGTCACCCCGAGCTGGCATTTCTCTCTATTCAGCTTCAGGTTTGTTTTCCTTGTTGCTTCCAGCACTTTTTTCAGTCTCTCGTCATGCTCAGTTCTCGTGGTTCCCCATACTATGATGTCATCCATTGATGTATCAACTCCCTCCAGGTGCTCATAGATCATATGGATAGTTTTGTGATACACTTCAGGAGCTGAGGCAATGCAAAATGGTAACCTTAGGAATCTGTATCTGCCAAATGGACTGTTGAACATGCACAGTCTTGAACTTGCTTCGTCCAATTTCATCTGCCAAAATCCTGATGATGCATCTAACTTGTTGAAATACTTTGCATTTGCAAACTGTGCCATGATTTCCTCATGTGTATGAAGCTTGAAGTGCTCACTCTTTATTGCTCTGTTTAGATCTCTTGGATCCAGGCAAATTCTGAGCTTTCCATTCTTTTTGTCCACTACGACGAGGGAACTCACCCACTCAGTTGGCTCATCTATCTTCCGAATCATGTTCAGGCTTTCCATCCTGACCAACTCTGCCTTCAGTTGCTTTTGAAGAGCAAACGGGACTTTTCTGCATGGATGTATGACCAGTGTCATACTTTTATCTACTCTGATCGTGTGTTCTCCTGGAATGCAGCCTAGACCCTTAAATAGGCCATTGTACTCTTTCATGAGTTCATCATAGACTGTCTCTCCTTCGCTTTCCACAATGAGGACTCTCTTTACCAGGTTCAGTCTCTCACAGGCTTTTAAACCTAGTATGGCTTGCACATCCTTTGGCACCACGATTAATGCTAGCATGTGCTCTCTGTCCTTGTGTGTTACTTTGACAATGCATCTTCCTTTCACTGGTATATCAGTACCTGAGTATCCTGTCACTTTCACTTTTATTCCATGTATCTTTGGTCTGGGTCTAATTTTCTTAAAATCAGTCTCTGATATCACATTAACTTGTGCTCCAGTATCCAATTTAAATGGAATATGTATGTCATTCACTTTTAGTGTCAACATCCAGTCTCTTTCTTCTTTTTTGTTTTCAGACACAACATCTACATAGAACTCCTCTATCTTGCTTTCATCTACTGCATGGACCTTGCTTTGTTGCGCTTGGTTCTTGCAGCAACGGGCATAATGGTTGTTTTTGTTGCAACTATTGCATGTTTTACCGTATGCTGGACACTTTATTGGTGGATGCTGTGTACCGCATCGACTACATGACTTCCGATTGTCCCTTTCATTTTCGTTCACTGGCCACGCCTCTTTTTTCACATTGGCGCTCGTTTTGTTAAACGGTTTGTATCCGTTCTTTCTCACTGCATCCACGTTGCAGCTATTGTCACTGAACAGCTCCTTTGCCTGTGACTTCACAGTCTCTGTAGCCCTACACAGTGCTATGGCTTTTCCCAGGTCTAGATCTTGCTCTCTTAGCAGTCTTTCCCTTAGACCATTATCTGGAATACCACACACCAGTCTGTTTTTTTTATCAGCGAGTCTGTCAGTCCCCCAAATTCACATGTTTTACTTTGGTTTCTCAGTTCAGCCACATACTGATCAATAGTCTCACCCATTTTCTGTACACATGTGAAAAATCTGTGCCTCTCAAACGTCACATTACGTTTAGGTATGCAGTTGGCCTCAAACTGTTCCATTATTTTATCTAGCTTTAATTTGTCTCCATCATCAGCGAATGTGAAGTTATTATACACCTCCAGCGCCTCATCACCCACGACATGTAAGAACAACAACGCTTTTACTTTATCACTTTTCTCGTCAGCTCCGATTGCTGATAAATACAACTCTAAACGTTGTTTGAACCTTCTCCAATTTTCAGCCACATTACCTGTCAACTGAAGAATCGCCGCTGGGAGTAAACCTTCCATTTTTTCACTTCGTTAGCTATTCTCTAATGGTAAGTAACGATGTTCTCTTTTGGCTTGCTAATCTGTGGAGAGCTGATTTAACTTCAGAGTTTTTCTCTTCATCTCTTTCAGCCACTTCTGACAACATGTATTGATTTCTTTGTGGGTTCAATGAGGAGACATTTATGAAAGAGAATGGCCTAGAAATTCAGTATAGCCACTTTTGGGGCAGTAAAGTCAGGCGGCCGCTAAAGTTTGCGCCCGCCGGAAAGTGGAGGCCATTTCGCCGATATTCAGTAGCTTTGGCCAAGGAGTTTGCTCGAGCGCTAAAACTGGCGTTGCACGGCTATCTTTAGGCGCTAAGCCGGCAGTGCAGACTCATACCGCCGAGGCCGGGCGCAGCGCAGGTGCGGTCATGTTTTGATTGACAGCAGACACCCTGGCGCCGGCCAGCTCTTAAAGGGGGAAGGGTCGACTTGGTCTGCTGCCACGCCCTGGATACTGCAGCCCTCCAGCTAGGCCTAAACACTGCTGCTGGAGAGAAATAGCGCCAGGAAGGATGCAGAGGGCCCGTGAGCGAGCGCAACGCTTCTCTGCCCATGATTTAAAGGTGCTGGTTAGGGCTTTGGAGAAGAGAAGCCATATCTTGTTCCCGGACAGTGGCAAGAAGCCTCCCAAGAGGGTGTACAGGTGAGCCTGGAGGGATATCGCCCAGAGGGTCACAGCCACCTGCGATGTCCCCAGGACTGGTGTCCAATGCCGGAAAAAGTTGAACGACCTCACTCGGATTGTTAGGGTGAGTACCCTTTCCAGTGTCCTCCTCATCCTTGCATGTGCACCTCACATTATGGGCAAAGGGACCTCAAAGGCCTAATGGCCAGCCCTCATCCAGCAGCTATGGCACTGGCATGAACATCAATTGCACTTTCTGCACTTGACACACTGGCCAAGCTATTCGACCATGGGAGGCAGTGCACACAACAACAGGGCACCACACTGTACTTAGAGGCCATCCTTTCTCTTGCAGGCCAAGCTGGCCCAGAATCTGAAGAGCCGGACTGTCACTGGGGGAGGCCGTGCCCAGTTCCAGCAGCTCAGTGACCTGGAGGAGCGCGTGGGTCGACTCATGGGTGCCCGGGTGATTGGCCCCGTTGCAATTGGAGATGCTGACCCTGTGCTGGGCCCCAATGGTAAGGACATGACTGTTTGGACCTCTCTCGTTCCCCTTGCGCTTCAGATTACATCCTTTGCCACTGTCCGACCAATACGCAGAATGCCACCACTCATGCCTCCCTCGCTGACGCCCTGTCCTCACTCTAAAGCTACTCTTGTGCCTTCCTGCTTTCAGCTGGTGAGAAGGAGGTCCCTGAAGCTGCGAGTGTCAGTCCCTCGGAAGAGGAGCACGAGGAGGAGCAAGAGGAAGGCGGCACATCGGGGGAACCCTCATCCGCGCCAGGGGATGGCAATGGAGGGGACACGTTGATGCGCTATCAATTCTAATAAAAGGCTAGGCAGAGTTCAGAACAACAGGCTTTTATTAACTACTGAATTGCACTTCAGACAGATCAGGACTATGCCTCTAGTGGACGACCGAATGCCAGGAGCTGCCATGCGGCCGCTCTTATACTCGGTAGCCCAGGGGCGGAGTCAGCTGAGGTATAGTCAGGCACAACAGTGAAACAAGAGTGAATGACAACAACAACAACAACAACAGTGAACACAGTGAACTACAGTGGTTTACCACATTCACCCCTCGTTTAAAATTAAGTCCGGCGGGGTGAAGTGTATCAAAAGTTCGAGTAGGCGAGTCTGTCGGGCGGCCTCGTTTGCCGTCGAGATCTTCGTGGCGACGGTTGCGATGGTACAGCTTCCCACGACGCGTCTTGAGCGGGGTCCAGCACCGGCGTATCGTCCCCTTTGGTGTTGGGTGGGCGAGTGGGCTCCGGCTGGTCCTGGGGGCGCGGCATGCCGTCTACTGGGGTGGAATGGACAGGGGTGAGAATTGGGTCCACTGAATTTTGGGCC
Source organism: Somniosus microcephalus (assembly GCF_052327205.1). NCBI lineage: Eukaryota > Metazoa > Chordata > Chondrichthyes > Squaliformes > Somniosidae > Somniosus > Somniosus microcephalus. Next base: position 181,084,575 of record NC_140987.1, on the reverse strand, counting down.
GTGTCGGAGGGGGTCGTGGTGGGGGGCAATGGTGGCGGGTCAGTGGACCCCGAGGATGCCAGATCTCTAATGGAGACTGTGTCCTCCCGCCCGTCCGGGTATGCCACGTAGGCGTACTGGGGGTTGGCATGGAGGAGGTGAACCTTCTCTACCAGGGGAGCCGTTTTGTGGGACCTTACATGCTTCCTCAGCAGGACGGGCCCTGGGGACGTCAGCCAGTGTGGTAGTGAGTTACCGGATGTGGACCTCCGGGGAAAAACAAACATTCGCTCATGGGGGGTTGCGTTGGTGGCTGTACACAGCAGTGACCGGATGGAGTGGAGCGCATCGGGTAGGACATCCTGCCAACGGGAGGTCGGAAGGCCCCTAGATTTTAAGGCTAGGAGGGCCGCCTTCCAGACCGTCGCGTTCTCTCTTTCAACCTGTCCGTTCCCCTGGGGGTTGTAGCTGGTGGTCCGGCTTGAGGCAATACCTCTCATGAGCAGGTACTGACGGAGTTCGTCGCTCATGAAGGACGAGCCCCGGTCGCTATGAATATAGCTGGGAAAACCGAACAGAGCAAAGAGGTTGTGCAGGCATTTAATGACCGTAGCGGTGGTCGTGTCCGGGCAGGGGATGGCAAAAGGGAAACGGGAGTACTCATCAACTATGTTGAGGAAGTACACATTGCGGTCAGAGGAGGGGAGGGGCCCTTTAAAGTCGATACTCAGGCGCTCAAAAGGGCGGGTGGCCTTGATCAGGTTTGCTCTGTCAGGCCTATAGAAGCGCGGCTTGCACTCTGCACAGACTGGGCAGCTCCTGGTCATGGTCCTGACCTCCTCGATGGAGTAAGGCAGGTTGCGGCCCTTAATGAAATGGAAGAACCTGGTGACCCCCGGGTGGCAGAGGTCGTTGTGGAGGCCCCGTAGTCTATCGATCTGCGCGGTGGCGCATGTGCCTCGCGATAGAGCGTCTGAGGGTTCGTTGAGTTTCCCTGGCCGGTACAAGATGTCGTAATTGTAGGTGGAAAGTTCGATTCTCCACCTCAAAATCTTATCATTTTTGATTTTACCCCTCTGCTTGTTGTTGAACATGAAAGCAACTGAACGCTGGTCAGTAAGCAGGGTAAATCGTTTTCCAGCCAGGTAGTGCCGCCAGTGGCGCACCGCCTCCACAATGGCCTGGGCCTCTTTTTCCACAGAGGAGTGTCTGAGTTCGGAGCCCTGGAGGGTTCGTGAAAAGAAGGCCACGGGTCTTCCCGCCTGGTTAAGGGTAGCGGCCAGGGCGAAGTCGGGTGCATCGCTCTCCACCTGGAAGGGGATGGACTCGTCTACCGAGTGCATGGTGGCCTTGGCAATGTCATCTTTTATACGGTGAAAGGCTAAGTGGGCCTCCGCCGTCAGGGGGAAGGAAGTGGACTTGATAAGTGGACGGGCTTTGTCCGCATAATGAGGGACCCACTGGGCGTAATAGGAAAAGAAGCCCAGGCACCTTTTGAGGGCCTTGAGACAGTGGGGCAGGGGAAGTTCCATCAACGGGCGCATCCGGTCAGGGTCAGGACTGATGACTCCGTGTTTCACCACGCAACCAAGGATAGCGAGGCGGGCTGTGCGGAATATGCACTTTTCCTTGTTGTACGTGAGGTTTAGGAGTTGGGCCGTGCGGAGGAACTTATCAAGATTGGCGTCATGGTCCTGCAGGTCATGGCCGCAGATGGTCACGTTGTCTAGGTAGGGAAACGTGGCCTGTAACGCATTCTCGTCGACCATCCGGTCCATCTCCCTCTGGAAGACGGAGACACCGTTGGTGACACCAAAAGGAACCCTGAGGAAGTGAAAAAGGCGGCCGTTTGCCTCGAAAGCTGTGTACTGGCGGTCCTCAGGGCGGATAGGGATTTGGTGGTATGCTGCCTTGAGGTCAATGGTCGAGAAAACGCGGTATTGCGCTATCTTATTAACCATGTCGGCTATGCGGGGGAGGGGGTATGCGTCCAACTGGGTGTACTTGTTGATAGTCTGGCTGTAGTCGATGACTAGGCGCTGCTTGTTGCCAGTCTTAACGACTACCACCTGGGCTCGCCAGGGGCTGGTACTATCCTCAATAATCCCCTCTTTCAGGAGCCGCGTCACCTCAGATCTTATGAAGGATCTGTCCCCGGTGCTGTATCGCCTGCTCTTTGTGGCGATAGGCTTGCAGTCGCGGGTGAGGTTGGCGAACAGCGGGGGGGGTGTGATTTTGAGGGTGGAGAGACTACAGGTGGGGCGTGGCGGGCAATTTAAAAACTGCTGGTTGCAGACAGTGAGTGGGGGAAAAGGTCCACCGTATGTCAAGGTGACACTCTTAAAGTGACAATGAAAGTCCAACCCCAGTAGAACGGCAGCGCAGAGATGTGGCAGGACGAAGAGCTTTACATTTTTATATACGGAGCCCTTCACCGAGAGGGTCACTACGCAGTAGCCGCCGACGTCTGCTGAGTGGGATTTCGAGGCCATGGAGATCCGATGGCGCGTTGGCCGGACCGAGAGAGAATAGCGCCGTACTGTATCAGGGTGTATGAAGCTCTCTGTGCTCCCGGAATCAAAAAGGCAAGTTGTGGCGCGGCCATTTACCTGGATGTCCATCGTGGACCTGGCTAGCTGATGGGGTCTGGATTGATCCAGCGTGATGGAGGCCACTGTGGAGTTGGTAGCGTCGCTGTAGAACCCCGGTGAGGCGGCGGTGGGTGAGTCGGGGGCCCGTTGGCAGAATGGCAGACAAGATGGCGGCGTCGGAGAGGAAGGACAAAATGGCGGCGCCCATGACGATCCCGATCCCCACGAGGCTGGAGGGAGGCAAGATGGCCGCTCCCACGAATCGCACGCGGCGCTGCTGGAGGTAGGGGTCTTCTGGCTTCTGCAGACGCCAGCGTAGTGTCCCTTCTTACCGCAGGCAGAGCAGACCGCGTTTTTCGCCGGGCAGCGCGCCCTGGGGTGTTTGGTTTGGCCACAGAAATAACATTTCTGGCTCGGGCGGGACATCGCTGCAGCAGTTGAGGCCAGGGCCCGGGGCGGCGCCGCGTCCCAAGGTGGCGGCGGCTGCGGCATCCATGAGGCGGCCGCGCGGTCCGGGGAGTAGGCCTCCATGTTCCGGTGGGCTACGTCCAACGAGAGGGTGAGTGAAATCGCCTTCTTCAGGTCGAGCTCGCTACTTTCCAGCAGTCGCTGCCGTGTGTGAGTGGACCTGAGGCCCGCCACGAGGGCGTCCCGGATGAGCTCCTCCGTATGTTCCGTGGCTGTTACTTGCTTGCATTCGCAGGCTCGGCCGAGTTCCTTCAGCGCCCGTATGTATGCTTCTGTGGGTTCCCCGGGCTGTTGTTTGCGAGACCCCAGGAGATGTCTTGCGTAAACATAGTTGACCGGGCGTGCGTATTGCTCCTTCAAGATGTCGATAGCCCCCTGGTAGCTTGTAGCGTCCCGGATAAGGGCAAAAGCTCGGTGGTTTACTTTAGAGTTCAGCACCCTGAGCTTGTCGGCATCGGCGGCGACGGTCTCGCCGGATGCAGTCAGAAAGGACTCAAAACAGTGCAGCCAGTGCGAGAACTTAGCAGTCGAGTCCGGTTCTTGCGGGTCGAGTTCCAGGCACTTGATCTTAAGAATCTGCAGCATCGTTTTTTTTTTCTTTTCAGTAGTTAATAAAATTGATGCGCTATCAATTCTAATAAAAGGCTAGGCAGAGTTCAGAACAACAGGCTTTTATTAACTACTGAATTGCACTTCAGACAGATCAGGACTATGCCTCTAGTGGACGACCGAATGCCAGGAGCTGCCATGCGGCCGCTCTTATACTCGGTAGCCCAGGGGCGGAGTCAGCTGAGGCATAGTCAGGCACAACAGTGAAACAAGAGTGAACGACAACAACAACAACAACAACAGTGAACACAGTGAACTACAGTGGTTTACCACACACGTCTTCCCTGGAGGAGAGCCAGGGCGAAGCGTTGCAGGGGGGTGTAGCTCCTGTGCCCTGTGGCGTCCAGCCATGCGGGAAGGGTCGGGCAGCACGGCTGCCTTCTCCCCAGAGGGGGGAAGTGTTGCAGGGGAGTGTAGCTCCTGGGCCCAGTGGCGTCCAGCCACGCGGGAAGGGTCGGGCAGCTCGGCTGCCTTCTCCCCAGAGGGGGGAAGTGTTGCAGAGGAGTGTAGTTGCTGGGCCCAGTGGCGTCCAGCCACGCGGGAAGGGTCGGCCAGCTCAGCGGCCTTCTCCCCAGAGGGAGAGTCTGGCCTCCAGTCCGGAGACGGTTCTCGCCCAGGAGGTGCGCCTCCTTGATCAAATGTCGGCGGACTCGGATCGTCGGCACACCGAGTTCATGGGGGTTGTGGCACGGTTGCCTGAGGCCATCGAGTCCCTGGCTCATAGTGTGTCCGATTTCAGGGCCTCACAGGCCAGGGGTTTCGAACAACTCGCGGCAGCACAGGCCAGGGGTCTCGAACAATTTGGGGCATTACAGGACGTGAGTCGGGCCGAATTCGGGGCATCACAGGTCGCGAGTCGGGACGAATTCAGGACAGCACAGGACGCGAGTCGGGACGAATTCAGGGCAGCACAGGCAGCGAGTGGACAGTTGATCAGTGGTGCCGTGCAGTCACTGGCTGGCCTGATGCTGGCACAGACCAGGGCAGTATGGGCACTCACTGCTGCCACACTCGCTGTGTCAGGCAGGCATCGCCAGGGCACCCGCCGCGCTGCAGCAGCACAGCGGTCTGGCCTTCACCAGATTGCTGCGCTTGCTGCAGTGCCAGCCCGTCTGAGTGCCAGTCTCTCAGGCGAGCAGTGAGCGCCTGGCATCAGCCAGCTTGCCCCCATTGCTGCAGCCGCCACTGCCACTCCCCCAGCGAAACTGCGACGAGCTGCTGGAGGGACTGATGCTGCCCAGCCACAGCTGCAGCAGTCAGCAGCCGGCCCCTCGAGGGCCAGAGCTCGTCTAGGCCGACCCCCAAGGGCATCTGCCGTCACGGAGCAGCAGGTCAGCCAGGGGCCGGAAAAGCCTGGACAAGGACTCGCCCTCTCGGCACACAAAGTAGAGTGTGTTGGCAAATGTTTTTTTATATGGGGGCGGTTGTCTTGTCTATGGGGGGGGTTCTTTTGGTAAGGCCGAGGATGAAGGCCATTTGGATGGACAAGTTTTGTTATTCCTCCCCAGGTTGTGGGAGTGAGATATGTATTTGAGTGTTTTTTGGGGGTGTTGTCTGTTTTTCGGTTTCATGTGGGAAGGGCCCTGAGTCTGTTCAATAAAGCTTTTTCTTTATTCAGCTTGTCCATGTGTGATGTTTCAAGTGGTTGTTGCGTTAACCGGCTGAGGGCTTGCGGAGCGGCTGCATTCATGTGCGTTCATTGCCACAAGCCATTCCCTGACAGGGGGCCTAGAAGTGTCGTTCAATAAGCCGCCGACGGATGGCCCTTGGACCTTGTGGCTCCCTCCTGGGCTGGTACTCCTCCTCCTCCTCCTCCTCCTCCTCATGGTCCTCCTGCTCGTCCTCCTGAGGTGGTGGTCCAACGTGAGGTGGCAGTGCCTGAGTCCTGCGGATAGCCACGTTGTGCAGCATGCAGCAAACGACGACGAACTGGGAGACTCTATCCGGCGAATACTGCAGAGATCCGCCGGAGCGATCCAGGCAGCGGAACCGTTGCTTGAGGACGCCAATCGTTTGCTCTATGATGTTCCTTGTGGCTTGATGGCTTTCGTTGTATGCCTCCTCAGCAGGGGTCCTGGGCGCGCGGAGCAGGGTCATGAGCCATGTACACAAAGGATAGCCTTTGTCCCCGATAAGCCATCCTCTTGGGGGAGGCTGTGCCTGGAACATGTCAGCCACAGTAGTCTGTCGCAGGATAAATGCATCGTGGCTGCTGCCTGGAAAGCAGGCATTGACAGCTAGGATGCGCTGCCTGTGGTCACACACCAGCTGTACATTGAGGGAATGGTAGCCCTTCCGGTTGCGGTAATCCTCGGCATTGTCGATAGGTGCCCGCAAAGCCACATGCGTGCAGTCAATGGCGCCCTGCACCATGGGGAAGTCGGTGATCCTCGCAAATCCGACTGCACGCTGCTCCTGCCTCTGTCGGGTCATGGGGAAGGAGATGAATTGGTGTCTCCTTGTGAAAAGGGCATCGGTGACCTGCCGGATGCAGCGATGCACGGCGAACTGGGAGATGTTAGCTATGTCCCCAGCAGCGGCTTGGAAGGAGCCGCTTGCATAAAAGTTCAGAGCCACCGTGCCCTTCACTTCCACCGACAGAGACGTCCTGCACATCAGCTGTGGACGCAGATCTCTGTGAAGCAGCTGGCAGATCTCTGCAACCACCTCCCTTCTGAAACGCAGCCTCTTAACACACTGCGTGGCAGTCATGGTGAGATAGGACACCTGCTGGCGGTATTCCCTGAGTGGGTAAGGCCTACGTTGCCGACGCCTGATGCCCCCTCTGCGTCTAGGCATGGCTGCCCCTCTCACACAGCGTCTGCGAGCCCTTCGCACATAATGCTGGAAATGAGGGTTGGAACCCCATGCAGCCCCCATAATATACTTGCAAACAGTGAAATCACAATGAGTCAAATTTCCAAGCTCTGGCCAGAAGCCAAAAATACCTCTCCTATGTTGGGCCAAATCAGTAAGGTGTCTTCCTTGGTCTCTGTCCAGAAATCCGTTGCGCTAAAGTCATTGCAGCAAAATGGCTGGCCTTTATAATTCAGTCTAAGTGCCCTTTAATTAGCGCTCCCCGAGGCCCGCAGGGCCTCTGCTGCGTTCCACTTCACAGTTCTTAACACCGCCACGCCCACATTGGGCGGGCGCGACTGAAGTTCCGGTTTGGGGCGCACAAAGGGCGTTGCACGACGAAATTACGTCATAAGTTGCGCGCGCAGCTGAGCGCGCGCAAACACTTTGCGCCGGCGCTAAATGTCTACTGAAGTTGGGCGTAGGCGCAAATCGTTCTGCGCCCGGCCGCCAAGTGCCTAGCGCTCGAGATCTACTCCTCCTAAGGCGCTAACGGCTGGCGAACGCAACTGAATTTCTAGGCCAATGTCTTTTAATCTAAAGCTTTGTTCAACTCTTTTATACAGCTTTTACAGGAGACATGATGCTGTGATGCATCTAGAACGAAACTGAAACTAAACTCCACTGCCTTGCTTGTCTCGGTCACATGACCTCTGCTGGTCAGGCACAAGCAACCAATACCTGCAATCATGCTGCTAAGGCATCATAATCAAACAGGCAAATACCATCTCTATTTGCTGATATCATTACAACCTCTGCTGTTGGAGATCCTCTAATGCCAGGAAGGGAAGGTGCCAAAGGCCTCCCATGCTTCTGGCAGATGCCTCGGTTGAGGAGGTCCTGAGTTAGGGTGGTGAGAGGGGCTTCCCAGGAGCTCACACTGAAGAAGTGTGTGAGGCTCCAACTTTCTGCAGCTGCTCCTAAGGCTTCAAATAGTTCCCCCAAGCCTTGATCAACAAGGTCCTGCAGCCTGCAAATGCTGCCTATTTAAATCTCTTCAGCCCTCAGCGACCTGCTGCTGCAAGCAAGCAAGCCAGCTGTTTTCACGCCAGCTCTCATCGGCGGGGTTCCCCACAGGCGGGTTTCAGGTGGGGAAAGCCCCAAAGTCGCAACGGCATGGGAAAATCGTCCTTAACAAGGTGATCATTGGTGATTAGTGCTCCGACGAGCAGTCCCGCCAGCGGCGGGCGGGACTGAAGCGGGGTGTGTGGAAACTGCGGTCCGAAAGTCGGACGGGGCGGGGAATCAGGCGGGGGGGGGTCCTGACCCGCTCTTTCCGCGATTTTCGGACCACAGCCACATGAAAAGCCGCCCGACAGCTGCCTGAAAATCGGGGCCAAAATGTTTACTTACCTTTGTTTCTTCCTGCAGATTTCAACAGTTGGGGAACCGGAGGCTCCGGCATCTCAACGGCAGAGATGACAGAATGGCTGCTGCATTCTCCGATGCAACAGCCATCTGCTTTCTGCTCAGCAGATAGGCTTGATGAGTCTTGAATACAAGGACTCATCAAACAACAGAGAATGTCAGTGTTTGACAGCGTCACAGGTGACAGATGAAACGTCATACGCTGACGTTTTCTGTAACCGGCTTCCCCTTAATTGGCCTGCTAAGCCCGCTGGGCGGACTTAACAAGGTCAATCAAGGGAAAATAGCGTGGGTTGGCCAGAAGTTGATGGAGGCGGGACTAAAACCCGACAAGTGGGAGTCCCACCTCCAATGTACTCCCATTGGCAAAATCACCCCCTAAATTCCTCTCCAGCCCAGAGGAGATGTCCTTTACCCTGGCACCGGACAGGCAACACAGCCTTTGGGACTCACGCTCTTGGTTGCAGAGAACAGTGTCTATCCCCCTAACTATATTGTCCCCTACCACTACCACATTTATTTTTGTTCCGCCCACTTGAATGGCTTCCTGTACCATGGTGCTGTGGTCAGTATGCTCATCCTCACTGCAGTCCCTGCTCTTGCCCACACAGAGAGTAAGAACCTCGTAACTGTTGGACAAGAGCAAGGGCTGAGTCTCCTCCCGCACTACCTCCTGGGTCCCCATACCTGCCTCGTTCATAGTCGCACCCACCAGTTCCTGACCATGAATCAAATTTGAATTAATTAATCTAAGGGGTATGACTGCCTCCTGGAACATAGCTCCCTGATGTGTTGCAATGTTTGAAGCTCGGACTCCAGCTCATCAACACGGAGCCAAATTTTCTCAAGCAACCAGCACTTACTGCAAATGTGGTCGCCGTTGTTAGATCCGTGATTCTGAGAGTATGATGTTTTTCAATAACTACACGGATGCTGTAACTTAACAATCAACAGGTGTTTACTGGAGTAGGGTAGTCTCAAGACTGGGGGTACAGAGGCATGCTCAAGGCTTATATACAGGTGTGGTCACTGCCGGTACTACAGTATATAGGAGCTGTAAAAGTAGTTCTCTCTTAAAGGTACATACACTACAATTCCTCCTGATGTGCCTTCAATAACCACAAAACTAGAAGTTATAGACTTTAACAAGTTGGCTTTTAATCACTAAGATCAGAGCTAACATCTCAACACACTGACTGGCTCGCAGGAATGAGTCATACAGATCCTGGGATCTTTATGTAAGAGAAGTCAGGGGTGGAGCCAAGAGCCAAGACCTGGAACCTTCCAGGTTAGTCAGGAAAGAGGAAGTGAAACTATACACCGTGTGGGGGAGGGTAATATACATGAGTGCAAAACGAATACAGGCAAGAACGAATACAGATTTCATTACACCTCCCCTTTTAGATTAGCAGTACCCATAATATTCAAATAACAATCAACACTTTAACATGCACATTAAACAACAAGAGTCCATTTAAAGATTCAGGCCTAGAAATTCAGTTGCGTTCGCCAGCCGTTAGCGCCTTAAGAGGAGTAGACTTCGAGCGCTAGGCACTTAGCGGCCGGGCGCAGCATGATCTGCGCCTATGCCCAACTTCAGTAGACATTTAGCGCCGGCGCAAAGTGTTTGCGCGCGCTCAGCTGCGCGCGCAGCTTATGACGTCATTTCGTCGTGCAACGCCCTTTGTGCGCCCCAAACCGGAACTTCAGTCGCACCCGCCCAATGTGGGCGTGGCGGTGCTAAGAACTGTGAAGTGGAACGCAGCAGAGGCCCTGCGGGCCTCGGGGAGCGCTAATTAACGGGCACTTACACTGAACTATAAAGGCCAGCCATTTTGCTGCAATGACTTTTGTGCAACGGATTTCTGGACAGAGACCAAGGAAGAGACCTTACTGATTTGGCCCAACTTGGGAGAGGTATTTTTGGCTTCTGGCCAGAGCTTGGAAATTTGCCTCATTGTGATTTCATTCTTTGCCAGCATATTATGGGGGCTGCATGGGGTGCCAACCCTCAGTTCCAGCATTATGTGCGAAGGGCTCGCAGACGCTGTGTGAGAGGGGCAGCCATGCCTAGACGCAGAGGGGGCATCAGGCGTCGGCAACGTAGGCCTTACCCACTCAGGGAATACCGCCAGCAGGTGTCCTATCTCACCATGACTGCCACGCAGTGTGTTAAGAGGCTGCGCTTCAGAAGGGAAGTGGTTGCAGAGATCTGCCAGCTGCTTCACAGAGATCTGCGTCCACAGCTGATGTGCAGGACGTCTCTGTCGGTGGAAGTGAAGGTCACGGTGGCTCTGAACTTTTATGCAAGCGGCTCCTTCCAAGCTGCTGCTGGGGACATAGCTAACATCTCCCAGTTCGCCGTGCATCGCTGCATCCGGCAGGTCACCGATGCCCTTTTCACAAGGAGACACCAATTCATCTCCTTCCCCATGACCCTAGAGAGGCAGGAGCAGCGTGCAGTCGGATTTGCGAGGATCGCGGACTTCCCCATGGTGCAGGGCGCCATTGACTGCACGCATGTGGCTTTGCGGGCACCTATCGACAATGCCGAGGATTACCGCAACCGGAAGGGCTACCATCCCCTCAATGTACAGCTGGTGTGTGACAACAGGCAGCGCATCCTAGCTGTCAATGCCCGCTTTCCAGGCAGCAGCCACGATGCATTTATCCTGCGCCAGACTTCTGTGGCTGACATGTTCCAGGCACAGCCTCCCCCAAGAGGATGGCTTATCGGGGACAAAGGCTATTCTTTGTGTACATGGCTCATGACCCCGCTCCGCGCGCCCAGGACCCCTGCTGAGGAGGCATACAACGAAAGCCATCAAGCCACAAGGAACATCATAGAGCAAACGATTGGCGTCCTCAAGCAACGGTTCCGCTGCCTGGATCGCTCCGGCGGATCTCTGCAGTATTCGCCGGATAGAGTCTCCCAGTTCGTCGTCGTTTGCTGCATTCTGCACAACCTGGCTATCCGCAGGACTCAGGCACTGCCACCTCACGTTGGACCACCACCTCAGGAGGAGGAGCAGGAGGAGCATGAGGAGGAGGAGGAGGAGGAGGAGGAGTACCAGCCCAGGAGGGAGCCACAAGGTCCAAGGGCCGTCCGTCAGCGGCTTATTGAACGACACTTCTAGGCCCCCTGTCAGGGAATGGCTTGTGGCAATGAAGGGACATGAATGCAGCCACTCCGCAAGCCCTCAGCCGGTTAACGCAACAACCACTTCAAACATCAAACATGGACAAGCTGAATAAAGAAAAAGCTTTATTGAACAAACTCAGGGCCCTTCCCACATGAAACCCAAAAACAGACAACACCCCCAAAAAACAGTCAAGCACATGACTCACTCCCACAGCCTGGGGAGGAATAACAAAACTTTTCCATCCAAATGTCCTTCATCCTCGGCCTTACCAAAACAATCACCCCCATAGACAACACAACCACCCCCATATAGAAAAACATTTGGCAACACCCTCTACTTTGTGTGCCGAGAGGGCGAGTCCTTGTCCAGCCTTTTCCGGCCCCTGGCCGACCTGCTGCTCCGCCTCAACCTGGGCCCTGTGGGTGCTGCAAGGCTGGGGGAAGGCTCCTGAGAGGCACATGGCGTGATGGCAGATGCCCTTGGGGGTCGGCCTAGACGAGCTCTGGCCCTCGAGGGGCCGGCTGCTGACTGCTGCAGCTGTGGCTGGGCAGCATCAGTCTCTCCAGCAGCTCGTGGCAGCTTCACTGGGGGAGTGGCAGTGGCGGCTGCAGCAATGGGGGCAAGCTGGCTGATGCCAGGCGCTCGCTGCTCGCCTGAGACACTGGCACTCGGCCGGGCTGGCACTGCAGCAAGCGCAGCAATCTGCTGAAGGCCAGACCGCTGTGCTGCTGCAGCGCGGCGGGTGCCCTGGTGATGCCTGGCTGAGACAGCGAGTGTGGCAACAGTGAGTGCCCGTACTGCCCTGGTCTGTGCCCGCATCAGACCAGCCAGTGACTGCACGGCACCACTGATCAACTGGCCACTCGCTGCCTGTGCTGCCCTGAAGTCGTCCCGACTCGCGTCCTGTGCTGCCCTGAATTCGGCCCGACTCGCGTCCTGTGCTGCCCCGAATTGCTCGAGACCCCTGGCCTGTGCTGCCCCGAGTTGCTCGAAACCCCTGGCCTGTGAGGCCCCGAAATCGGACACACTATGAGCCAGGGACTCGATGGCCTCAGGCAACCGTGCCACAACCCCCATGAACTCAGTGTGCCGGCGATCCAAGTCCGCGGACATTTGACCGAGGAGGCGCACCTCCTGGGCGAGGACCGTCTCCGGGCTGGAGGCCGGACTCTCCCTCTGGGGAGAAGGCCGCCGAGCTGCCCGACCCTTCCCGCGTGGCTGGACGCCACTGGGCCCAGCAACTACACTCCCCTGCAACACTTCCCCCCTCTGGGGAGAAGGCCGCCAAGCTGCCCAACCCTTCCCGCGTGGCTGGACGCCACTGGGCACAGGAGCTACACTCCCCTGCAACACTTCCCCCCTCTGGGGAGAAGGCCGCCGAGCTGCCTGACCCTTCCCGCGTGGCTGGACGCCACTGGGCACCGGAGCTACACCCCCCTGCAACACTTCCCCCTGGCTCTCCTCCAGGGAAGACGTGTCCCCTCCATTGCCATCCCCTGGTGCGGATGAGGGTTCCCCCAATGGGCCGCCTTCCTCTTGCTCCTCCTTGTCCTCCTCTTCCGAGGGACTGTCACTGGCAGCTTCAGGGACCTCCTCCTCACCAGCTGAAAGCAGGAAGGCACAAGAGTAGCTTTAGAGTGAGGACAGGGCGTCAGCGAGGGAGGCATGAGTGGTGGCATTCAGCGCATTGGTCGGACAGTGGCAAAGGATGTAGATCTGAAGCGCAAGGGGAACGAGAGAGGTCCAAAAGGTCATGTCCTTACCATTGGGGCCCAGCACAGGGTCGGCATCTCCACATGCAATGGGGCCAATCAGCCGGCCACCCATGAGTCGACCCATGCGCTCCTCCAGGTCACTGAGCTGCTGGAACTGGGGACGGCCTCCCCCGGTGTCAGTCCGGCTCCTCAGATTCTGGGCCAGCTTGGCCTGCAAGAGAAAGGACGGCCTCTAAGTACAGTGTGGTGCCCTGTTGTTGTGTGCACTGCCTCCCATGGTCGAATAGCTTGGCCAGTGTGGTGCCCTGTTGCTGTATGCACTGCCTCCCATGGTCGAATAGCTTGGCCAGTGTGGTGCCCTGTTGCTGTATGCACTGCCTCCCATGGTCGAATAGCTTGGCCAGTGTGGTGCCCTGTTGCTGTATGCACTGCCTCCCATGGTCGAATAGCTTGGCCAGTGTGTAAAGTGCAGAAAGTGCAATTGATGTTCATGCCAGTGCCATAGCTGCTGGATGAGGGCTGGCCATTAGGGCTTTGAGGTCCCTTTGCCCATAATGTGAGGTGCACATGCAAGGATGAGGAGGACACTGGAAAGGGTACTCACCCTGACAATCCGAGTGAGGTCGTTAAACTTTTTCCGACATTGGCCACCAGTCCTGGGGACATCGCAGGTGGCTGTGACCCTCTGGGCGACATCCCTCCAGGCTTTCCTGTACACCCTGGTGGCAGGCTTCTTGCCACTGTCCGGGAACAAAATATGGCGTCTCCTCTCCAAAGCCCTAACCAGCACCTTTAAATCATGGGCAGAGAAGCGCTGCGCTCGCTCATGGGCCCTCTGCATCCTTCCTGGCGCTATTTCTCTCCAGCGGCAGTGTTTAGGCCTAGCTGGAGGGCTGCAGTATCCAGGGCGTGGCAGCAGACCAAGTCGACCCTTCCCCCTTTAAGAGCTGGCCGGCGCCAGGGTGTCTGCTGTCAATCAAGAAATGACCGCATCTGCGCTGCGCCCGGCCTCGGCGGTATCACTCTGCACCGCCGGCTTAGCCCCTAAAGATAGCCATGCATCGCCAGTTTTAGCGCTCGAGCAAACTCCTTGGCCAAAGCTACTGAATATCGGCGAAGTGGCCTCCACTTTGCGCCGGGCGCAAACTTTAGCGGCCGCCCGACTTTACCGCCCCAAAAGTGGCTATACTGAATTTCTAGGCCTCAGTCTTTGGGGCGGCTTCCTGCTCCTTTCTGGATAGCGCCTTTCCTGAGGTTCTTGTTCTTGGTGCGGAGGCGATTCTGGCCCCTTTTCATCGGTTAATTCATCGGTTTCCACTGCTACTGGTTCTGAGGTATGTCGGGTTCATCCCAAGGTACGCGAGATATGGGGTTGATTCGTTCCTGTGATGCTAAGATCTGATCAACGTGGCGTCTCACAATGTTCTCCCCGACATTCACTGTGTACATTAATGGCCCTTGCCTTGTGCATATCGTTCCGGGTTGCCATTTCTCTGTTCGGTAGTCATGGGCAAGACTGGTTGTCCTACATTGAAGCTCCTTGTCGGCTTCTCATTGATGTGCTGGAATTGTTTATCCTCCACATTTCTTCACACATTTGGTCTGAGCAAATCCAGACGAGATCTCAACCTTCGGTTAAAGAACATCATGGCCGGGGTCTGGTTGGTAAGTCGCACATGGCCTTTATCGCCTTTTTAAAGGTTTGTACGAACCTCTCAGCCAATCCATTTGTGGCTGGATGATACGGGGTGGATGTGTAATGCCTTACCCTATTCCTTCTCATAAATTTCCGAAACTCTTTGGACACAAACTGTGGTCCATTATCAGAGCAAATCTGCTCTGGCAAGCCGTTCCTGGCAAATATGGTCCGTAGGACTGCAATCGTTTTCTCTGTAGTGGTTGAGGACATTTTTATCACCTCAGGCCATTTCGAGTGCGCATCCACTGCCATTAAGAACATTGAGTCCATGAATGGACCAGCAAAATCAATATGCACCCGTTGCCATGGAGAGGAGGGCCACTCCCATGGGTGTAGAGGGGCATGTGGTGGTGCATTTTGGACCTTCTGGCATCCTGAGCAGCTCTTGGTTAGGTCCTCGATTTGTTGATCGATTCCCAGCCACCACACATAAGCCCTAGCAAGGCTTTTCATTTTCACCCCTCCCAGATGACCTTCATGAAGCTCATTTAGCACTCTCTCCCTCAACTTGGGTGGAATCACCACTCTGGATCCACACATCACTGTCCCCTGGCATACTGACAGCTGTTCTCTTCTGGATGAGAATGCTGCAACAGTGAGTCGCCATGTGTTGGCCATCCCCTCACCGTCAAATCATATACCCGAGACAGCGTCGAATCATTGCGGGTCTCCTTCTCTATATCCGCGTTAGTTACTGGCAATCATTCAATTATTGACGAATAAAATATCTCGATAGGGTCCACTGCTGGTGCTTCCTCCACAGTAGGCAGTGGCAGGCGTGATAGCCCATCAGTGTTCCCATGCTGTTTCGTGCCTTTGTATTCTATTTCATATTGGTTTGCCCCTAGAAAAAGGGACCATCTTTGTAATCGCAGTGCGTCGGCGGGAATCTCGAGCGGCAGAGTGGGGCTATAAAAGGCCCCAGAGATCAGGTAAGGCCTCAGTGCGTCGGCGGGAATCTCGAGCGGCAGAGCGGGGCTATAAAAGGCCCCAGAGATCAGGTAAGGCCTCAGTGCGTCGGCGGGAATCTCGAACGGCAGAGCGGGGCTATAAAAGGCCCCAGAGATCAGGTAAGGCCTCAGTGCGTCGGCGGGAATCTCGAGCGGCAGAGCGGGGCTATAAAAGGCCCCAGAGACCAGGTAAGGCCTCAGTGCGTCGGCGGGAATCTCGAGCGGCAGAGCGGGGCTATAAAAGGCCCCAGAGACCTGGTAAGTCCTCAGTGCATCGGCGGAAATCTTGAGCGGCAGAGCGGGGCTATAAAAGGCCCCAGAGACCAGGTAAGGCCTCAGTGCATCAGCGGGAATCTCGAGCGGCAGAGCGGGGCTATAAAATTCCCCAGAGAGCAGGTAAGGCCTCAGTGCGTCGGCGGGAATCTCGAGCGGCAGAGCGGGGCTATAAAAGGCCCCAGAGACCAGGTAAGGCCTCAGTGCGTCGGCGGGAATCTCGAGCGGCAGAGCGGGGCTATAAAAGGCCCCAGAGACCAGGTAAGGCCTCAGTGCGTCGGCGGGAATCTCGAGCGGCAGAGCGGGGCTATAAAAGGCCCCAGAGACCAGGTAAGGCCTCAGTGCGTCGGCGGGAATCTCGAGCGGCAGAGCGGGGCTATAAAAGGCCCCAGAGACCAGGTAAGGCCTCACAGTGTCGGCGGGAATCTCGAGCGGCAGAGCGGGGCTATAGAAGGCCCCAGAGACCAGGTAAGGTTTACCAATCTCCAGTCTGGGAACTCGGAGGGAAGGAGAGAGGTAAAAATTAATCCAAGTGTGACGTCACCAGAAAGCGGGTAAGTGATTGGTTGGTAAGTATTTCTCCCTTTTTAAGCTTAAACTCTGTGGTTTATAGTTTCTAAGGTGTGATATTCACCATCTAGAATCGGGGCAGAGGGTATTTAAGAATAATATTAATAAATTTAATTAATTACATAGAATGTGAGATCAGGTGATGTGTTGCTGCTGCAATATGTGGAAGCTGGTGGACACCATTGATGCTCACGGTGATCACATTTGCAGTAAGTGTTGGCTGCTCGAGGAATTCCGGCTCCGTGTTGAAGAGCTGGAGTCCGAGCTTCAAACACCGAGACACATCAGGGAGGGGGAGAGTTACCTGGATTCTGTGTATCACGAGGTATTCACACCAATTAGATTAATTAATTCAGATGTAGTCCGTGGCCAGGGACAGGATGGTGTGACTAGAAGTGAGGCAGGTACGGGGATCCAGGAGGTAGTGTTGGAGGAGCCGCAGCCCTTGCTCTTGTCCAACAGGTTCGAGGCTCTTACTCCCTGTGAGGATGGGAACAGGGACTGCGGGGAGGATGAGCAATCTGGCCACAGCACCGTGGAGCAGGGGGCCATTCAAGTGGGGGGAGTTAAAAGAAATGTTGTAGTGGTAGGGGATAGTATCGTTAGGGGGATAGATAGAGTTCTTTGCAGCCGAGAGCGAGAGTCCCGAAGGCTGTGTTGCCTGCCCGGTGCCAGGGTTAAGGACATCTCCTCTGGACTGGAGAGAAACTTGGAGTGGGAGGGGGAGGATCCAGTTGTCGTGGTCCATGTTGGTACCAACGACATAGTTAGGACAAGGAAGGAGGTTCTGCTGAGGGAGTTTGAGCAGCTAGGGGCCAAATTAAAAAGCAGGAACACAAGGGTAATAACCTGAGCCACGAGCGAATTTGGCTAGGACAAATAAAATTAGAGAGTTAAATGCGTGGCTCAATGACTGGTGTGGGAGAAATGTGTTTTGCTTCCTGGGACACTGGCACCAGTACTGGGGCAGGAGGGAGCTGTTCCGTTGGGATGGACTCCACTTGGCCAGTGCTGGGACTAGAGTCCTGGCGAATCATATAACTAGGGCTGTAGAGAGGGCTTTAAACTAACTAGTGGGGGGGAGGTTCCAAGAGAGCAAATAATATAAATGACAACAGAGAAGGCCATAGACTTAGGTAGCAGTGGGGAAATTAAAAACCAGAGCGTGTCAGGAAGGGGCAGAAGGTATGGAGTAAAAGGTAAAGTAATAAAAAGGGCAAGTGCAGGAACTAAGTGTCACAAAACATCTTTGAAAGTTTTCTATCTGAATGCACGTAGCATTCGTAACAAAATAGACGAGTTAATGGCACAAATAACTACATATGGGTATGATCTTGTGGCCATTACAGAAACATGGCTGCAGGGTGACAATGCCTGGGAATTAAACATACCAGGTTATTTAACGATCAGGAAGGACAGGCAGGAAGGAAGGGGAGGTGGGGTGGCTATGTTAATAAAGGAAGGAATCACTGTAATACAGAGAAATGATATTGGGTCAAAAGATCAGGATAATGAAACAGTTTGGGTGGAGGTAAGGAATAATAAGGGGAAAAAAATATTAGTGGGCATAGTCTATAGGCCTCCGAACAGTGGCAACTCTGTTGGACGGAGTATCAATCAGGAAATAGTTGAGGCTTGTAATAAGGGAACATCTACAATTATGGGGGATTTTAACTATCATATTAATTGGACAAATCAAATTGGGCAGGGCTGCCTTGAGGATGAGTTCATTGAGTGTATTAGGGATGGGTTTCTTGAGCAGCATGTAACTGAACTGACCAGGGGGCAAGCAACCTTAGACCTGGTCCTGTGTAACGAGACAGGATTAATTAAAAATGTCCTAGTAAAGGATCCCCTTGGAATGAGTGACCATAACATGGTTGAATTCCATATTCAATTAGAGGGTGAGAAGGTTGGATCTCAAACAAGCGTGCTAAGTTTGAATAAAGGAGACTATGAAGGTATGAGAGCGGAATTGAGTAGAGTGGATTGGGAAAATAGATTAAAGGGTAGGACGATACATGATCAGTGGTGTACATTTAAGGAGTTATTTTACAACTTCCAAAAAAAATATATTCCACTGAGAAGAAAAGGGTGTAAAAGAAAAGACAGCCATCCGTGGCTAAGTAAAGAAATTAAGGATAGTATTCGACTAAAAACAAGGGTATATAAGGTAGCCAAATCTAGTGGGAGGATAGAGGATTGGGAAAACTTTAAAAGACAGCAAAAAATAACAAAAAGATTGATTAAGAAAGGGAAGATAAATTATGAAAGTAAATTAGCAAAAAATATAAGAACAGATAGTAAGAGTTTTTATAGTTATATAAAAAGAAAAAGGGTGGCTAAAGTAAATGTTGGTCCCTTAGAGGATGAGACCGGGAAATTAATGGTGGGAAATATGGAGATGGCAAAAACACTGAATGAATATTTTATATCAGTCTTTACAGTAGAAGACACTAAGAATATCCCAACACTGGACAAACAGGGGGCTAAAGGGGGGGAGGAGCTAAACACGATCAAAATCACTAAGGAAGTGGTACTCGGTAAAATAATGGGACTCAAGGCGGATAAATCACCTGGACCTGATGGCTTACATCCTAGGGTCTTGAGGGAAGTGGCGGTAGGGATTGTGGATGCATTGGTAATAATTTTCCAAAACTCCCTGGACTCGGCAATGGTCCCGGCAGACTGGAAAACTGCAAATGTAACGCCCTTATTTAAAAAGGGCAGTAGACAGAAGGCTGGAAACTATAGACCGGTTAGCCTAACATCTGTGGTAGGTAAAATTTTGGCGTCCATTATTAAGGAGACAGTAACAGGACATTTGGATAATCATAATTTAATAGGACAATGTCAGCATGGTTTTATGAAGGGGAATTTGTTTGACAAATTTGCTGGAGTTTTTTGAGGAAGTAACATATAGGGTGGATAAAGGGGAACCAGTGGACGTAGTGTATTTAGACTTCCAAAAGGCATTTGACAAGGTGCCACACAAAAGATTATTGCTTAAGATAAAAAATCACGGGATTGGGGGTAATATTCTGGCATGGATAGAGGATTGGCTATCTAACAGAAGGCAGAGAGTTGGGATAAATGGTTCATTCTCAGACTGGCAATCAGTAACTAGTGGTGTTCCGCAGGGGTCAGTGCTGGGTCCCCAATTCTTTACAATCTATATTAACGATTTGGAGGAGTGGACTGAGTGTAGCATATCAAAGTTTGCAGATGATACTAAGATGGGAGGGAAAATAGTGAGTGAGGAGGACATAAAAAACCTGCAAGGGGACATAGACAGGCTAAGTAAGTGGGCAGAGATTTGGCAGATGTAATACAATACTGGAAAGTGTGAGGTTATGCACTTTGGCAGGAAAAATCGTAGAGCAAGTTATTATCTTAATGGCAAGAAACTGGCAAATACTGAAGTACAAAGGGATCTGGGGGTCCTGGTGCACGAAACTCAAAAGGTTAGTATGCAAGTGCAGCAAGTGATTAAGAAGGCCAATGGAATGTTGGCTTTCATTGCTAGGGGGATAGAATATAAAAATAGGGAGGTATTGCTTCAGTTGTACAAGGTATTGGTGAGACCGCACCTGGAATACTGCGTACAGTTTTGGTGTCCATACTTAAGAAAGGACATACTTGCTCTCGAGTCAGTACAAAGAAGGTTCACTCGGTTAATCCCGGGGATGAGGGGATGGACATATGAGGAGAGGTTGAGTAGATTGGGGCTCTACTCATTGGAGTTCAGAAGAATGAGAGGCGATCTTATTGAAACATATAAGATTGTGAAGGGGTTGGATCGGGTGGATGCGGGGAGGATGTTCCCGATGATGGGTGAAACTAGAACTAGGGGGCATAGTCTTAGAATAAGGGGCTGCTCTTTCAAAACTGAGATGAGGAGGAACTACTTCACTCAGAGGGTGGTCGGTCCATGGAATATGCTGCCCCAAAAAGCTGTAGAAGCTACATCATTACATACATTTAAAACAGAAATAGACAGTTTCCTAGAAGCAAAGGGAATTAAGGGTTACGGGGAGCGGGCAGGAATTTGGACATGAGTTTAGGTTCGGATCGGTCATGGCCCTGTGGGTAGCGGAGCGGGCCCAGGGGCCGTTTGTAAAGTCTGTGGGTTGTTTAGTTAATTAATACACAGACTCCAAGAGTAACTTATAACAGGACTTTACTATTCGAAGGTCAGGGCGAATCTGCCCAATAATTCCTGACACAGCACTTATATACCGGTGTGGTCACCGTCGGTATTACAGTATACAGAAGCCAACAAAGTAGTGCAACACCTAAAGTAGTTCTCTTAAAGGTGGACGGTTACATACAATACATCTCTTAAAGGTAGACGGGTACATACACTACAATCCTCCCTTTTTAGCTTACAACATACTGATTCCCCATTAAACATACATTATAACATATATGCAACTTTATGCAAGACAGTTCACAGATTCAGTCTCTCTGGAGGTTTCCGGACTCTGTCCGGATAACGCCTCGGTGGTGTCGTAACTCCCGGCGGGGTAGCAGGTGCTTCTGGCAAGGTCGATTCGGCTTGAAGGACAGTGTCAGGTTCATCTGATTCCAGTATTACCAGATCGGAGGTAGGTGTTCTGGGTATCTCTGTCTCAACATTAACCGTGTAAGGTGGTGGAGTAGATTGGCCATTTGTGGCTGACCCTATGATCTGGTCAACATGGCGCCTTATTATACTGTCCCCAATGTCCACCGTATACATCAACGGCCCTAGCCTTTTTCCAATAGTTCCAGGCTGCCATTTCTCGGTACGGTAGTCCCGGGCCAAAACTTGTTGACCTACCTGAAAAGATCTCGTTGGTCTTTCATTCATGCCCTGGAATTGCCGGTTCTCTACGTCCCTTCTGACGTTTGGCTTAAGCAAATCCAGCCGGCATCTTAGTCGTCTATTAAAAAACATCATGGCGGGAGTTTGATTTGTGACCGCATGTGTTGCATTCCTGTATGCCAACAAGAAGCTATCCACCTTATGTTGTAAGTTAATGGCTTCATTACCCATGGCCTTTATGGCCTTCTTGAAGGTCTGGACAAACCTTTCAGCCAATCCATTGGAGGCGGGATGGTATGGGGCTGACGTGTAGTGCTTAACCCCATTGCTCTTTAAGAATTTCTTGAATTCTTCGGACACAAATTGCGGTCCATTATCAGAACAGATCTGTTCCGGCAGCCCATTCCTAGCAAACATGGTCCTTAACACTGTGATGGTTTTTTCCGTGGTGGTGGTGGACATCTTTATTACTTCCGGCCACTTGGAGTGTGCATCCACCGCTATTAGAAACATTGAGTCCATAAATGGACCAGCAAAGTCGATGTGTACCCTTTGCCAAGGAGATGAGGGCCACTCCCATGGATGCAGAGGAGCCTGTGGTGACGCGTTTTGGGCCTTCTGGCATCCTAGACAGCTCTTAGTGATTTCTTCAATGTCCCCATCAATGCCTGGCCACCACACGAACGCTCTTGCTAGGTTCTTCATTTTCACTCCACCCAGATGTCCCTCGTGCAGCTCCTTTAACACCTTCTGTTGAAGTTTGGGTGGAATCGCCACTCTAGATCCACACATCAGGGTTCCTCGACACACTGACAGCTGTTCTTTTCTCTGCGAAAATGCTGGCAGCGTTGGTTCGCCCTGTGCTGGCCATCCCTCCACCGTTAAATCATAGACTCGTGAGAGAGTCGGGTCATTTCTTGTTTCATTTTCGATCATCGAATTTGTTACTGGTAGACATTCCACTATGGATGAGTAGAACATCTCTACCGGGTCCACTGTAGTCGCTTCTTCTACTATCGGCAATGGCAAGTGCGATAACCCATCAGCATTTCCATGCTGTTTGGACCTTTTGTATTCGATGTCATATTGGTGTGCCCCAAGTAACACGGACCACCTCTGTGACCTTTGCGCTGTCATGGTGGAAACGGCCTTGTTAGGGTTGAATATGGACACCAACGGCTGGTGGTCTGTCAGTAATGTGGACTTCTTGCCCTGCAGGTAATGATTGAATTTCTTTACGCCCCACACAAGGCTGAGGGCCTCCCTATCTATTTGAGCATAATTTCGCTCCGCGGAGGTCAATGATCGGGACGCGAATGCCACTGGCCCTTCCGAGCCATTTGGTAACTTGTGTGAAAGTACTGCTCCAATTCCATAGGGGGAAGCATCACAAGCTAGACGAAGAGGTAACGTTGGGTTGAAATGAGCCAACACTTCTTCAGAGGTAATCAACGCCTTGCTTCTGCGAAAGGCCTTTTTACATTCCTCACTCCACTTCCATGGTACTTCTTTCCGCAACAGAGCATTCAGCGGATGCAGCACCGTGGATAGATTCGGCAGAAACTTTTGATAATAATTAATCAACCCCAAGAATGATCTTAACTGTGATACGTTTTCCGGAGTGGGGGCCTTCACGACTGCTTCTATCTTGTCAGGTGACTTGTGCAGCCCCTCTCGGTCAATGACATGACCGCAGTACGAGATCCGTTTTTGGAAGAACTCACATTTCTTGCGATTAACTCGAAGGCCATATTCCTTCAACCTAGTGAGCACCAGTTTCAAATTTGTGAGGTGTTCTTCCTCATCTTCTCCCGTAATCAGGATATCGCCTAAGTAACAGTGCGTGCTTGGAATTCCTTGTAATATCTGCTCCATGGCCCTCTGCCAAATTGCTGGAGCCGAAGCTACCCCAAAAACCAGTCTATTATAACGATACAAGCCTCTGTGTGTGTTGATGGTGAGGTACTGACGCGACTCTTCCTCGACTTCCATTTGTAAGTATGCCTGTGCCAGGCCTATCTTGGTGAAGTGTTTCCCTCCAGTCAACGAAGCAAAGATATCTTCAATCCGCGGAAGCGGGTATTGTACCGTGTGAAGCACCGGATTCACTGTGATCTTGAAGTCTCCGCAGATGCGGACCTTCCCCGGTCCCCCTGGCTTGTCACTTGGTGAAGACTTCATGACGGGAACAATGGGCGTGGCCCACTCACTCCAGTCCACTTTTGACAGTACCCCTGATCGTTCAAGTTCTTCCAGTTCTGCCTCCACAGCAGGTCATATCGCGTAAGGTACCGATCTGGCTTTGAAAAATTTTGGGCTTGCATGTTCTGCAATCTTAACCTTTGCTTTAATTCCTCGCAGTGTTCCCAGTCCTTGCTGGAATACCTCTTTAGCTTCGTCTAATATTCTGGACAACCGTTCAGGTTTGACATCTTCCTTTCCGGAATCTACCGTCATGATGTTTAGTGAATGCCAGTCTATCTTTATTTTCCTGATCCACTCCCGTCCCAGAAGTGGTGGACCTCCCTCAGGCAACACATACAGGTCCATCCTTTGGTGCTCTTTGTCCTTGTATCTCACCTTGACTTCTATCTTTCCGATGGGGTATACTTTGTGCCCCGTGTATGTCTTCAATACTAGTTCCGTATCCCGTAGGGGAATATGCTTGAATAACTTTTTATAATCATGCTTATTCATGACCGTCAATGCCAATCCGGTGTCCACTTCCATTTTCACTTGGACTTTTGCAATCTGTAGTGTGATCCAGATAGCTTGTCGGTCAGCTTCATTACTCACATTGTGAATTCTCAGACTATCCAGTTCCTTGCAGTTGGAGTGTGAGTCCGAATTCTGTTCTTCCGGACTCTTCCTAGTCACCTCATGTACCTTTCTGTACCTCTTTTGTGGTGACTCATTATTGTTGGTCTTCTTTCCTGACCGGCATACCTTAGCTATGTGACCTAGCTTGCCACATTTCCTACATTCCTGGTTTTTAAACCAGCATTGGTTCTGGTCGTGTGTTGTCTTCCCACAACGATAGCATTCCGTTGTACCCGAAGTAATTTGCTGCACCCTGAGTGCCGCTGCCTTTAGCTGCATTTCCGCCGTTCCTTTCGCTGCGGCTTCGTTCGATGCAGCAATAAGGACAGCCTTCTCAAGTGTAAGATCGTTCTCTTCGAGCAGTCGTTTTTGTGTTTCTTCCTTCGACATTCCGCACACGAATTTGTCTCGCAATGCCTCTGTCAGATTCCCTCCAAACTGGCAGTGTTTCGCTAGTCTACGCAGTTTGACCAAGTATTTTGCGTTGCTTTCGTCTTTCCTTTGCGTTCTCACATAGAATTTGAATCGTTCCGCCAACATCAACGGTGTGGGGTTCAAGTGATCCTTCAGAACAGCCACAATATCATCGAAAATCTGATCCGCCGGTTTAGCTGGTGATAGTAGATGCTTCAAGAGCCCGTATGTCTTCGCACCCATCGAGTTTAGCAAGGTTATCGCTTTGTCATCTTCTTCTATTTTATTGGCCTCACCATAGATCTCAATGCGTTCCACATACATGGCCCAATCTTCTACCTCGGAATTAAAATCGTTGATGTTACCACGCTTAGGCATCTTCCTCTCTTCCTGATAACACCACGAATTATTTCTTTAAATTTTCTTTTTTTTTCCAAGATGGCGGTTCCCGCGAAAATGGCGGTTTCCCGCGCTTATCTTCTCTCCCCGCCCACTTCAATGGCGGTTTCCCGCTTCTATCGTCTTCTCCGCCTAATGGCGGCTTCCCGCGTTTCTTCCCCTGGCGGGAGGGGTACACTTTCCCCACGGGCGACGGCCGCTGGCTTTCAGGTTCACAGCCTGCGCGTCGGCTTCAGTGCTTTCCCTTTTCTCAGCAGGGCAACCGGCGCTGGGTACACCCCGTTGACGGTGAACAGTTTCAGCCGCTGGGCTGGCTCTCGCTCAGTTCTCCTTGCTCGGGCTCTGTCTCTCTCCCGCTCGCTCGGCTCTACCGGCGCTGGGTACACCCCGTTGACGGCGAACAGTTTCAGCCGCTGGACTGGCTCTCGCTCAGTCTCCCTTGGTCGGCTCTGCCTCTCCCGCTCGCTCGGCTCCCAATCGCGCCTCCCAGCCCTCTCGCAGTCCGGTGCTTCCCTCCCCGGCTGCGGCTGAGTTTATCTCTTCCCGCGCCTCCGTTCCCGGTCGCAGAGCTTCGTGGCTTCGGTCGCTGCCCGGCCTTTTTCGCCGGTCGCGGTCTAGCTGTCTCACGACGCCGTTGCGTCCCCAGCCTGTCTGTACCGCGGCTTCCTTGCTCCACGCTGCCCCAGTCTCAGTGCCTCTGGGCCCGACTTCTGCCCGGCTCCTTTCCCCCTCGACCGTGGTCGAGTGCACCGCCCTTATCCTCCGGTTATTCTTTTTACTTTTCCCTTACTCACAGTCACCGTGGCCGGCTTGCTTCTCGTGCTGATCGGCTCACTCCTCACCATGGCAGAAGGGACAGTCAGTGCCTGTTGCTGATGGAAGTCTTTGTCTCTGAATTCTTCCTCCTTTCCAGCTCTGCAGACTCGAGTTTTCTCCCAGCAGAATGACGAGGGCGGTTGCCTCTTCTCGACGCTCGTTAACTGCTTCGGAAGTATTGTTGCCGCAGGGTACGATCGTCCTCGTCGCCACTGTAAAGTCTGTGGGTTGTTTAGTTAATTAATACACAGACTCCAAGAGTAACTTAAAACAGGACTTTACTATTCGAAGGTCAGGGCGAATCTGCCCAATAATTCCTGACACAGCACTTATATACCGGTGTGGTCACCGTCGGTATTACAGTATACAGAAGCCAACAAAGTAGTGCAACACCTAAAGTAGTTCTCTTAAAGGTGGACGGTTACATACAATAGTTCTCTTAAAGGTAGACGGGTACATACACTACACCGTTTAGCCTGATCCTGCTCCTATTTCGTGTGTCTAATTCTGTTAGATTCAGGAGATGGTTCTGTGATAATGGATTGGCGGTTAGGATCAGATCAGCCATGATCTTATTGAATGGCGGAGCAGGCTCGAGGGGCCGATTGGCCTACTCCTGCTCCTATTTCTTATGTTCTTATGTTCTTATGTGCAGTCATCACCGGAACGCCCTTCTTTGGATTAAAGATGGAGACAAGTGTTTGGTGGTCAGTCAGCAAGGTGAACTTCTGCCCATGCAGATAGTGGTTGAATTTTTTTACTCCCCATACTAGGCTGAGGGCCTCCCTGTCAATCTGGGCGTAGTTGTGCTCGGCTGAGGTTAGTGACCGAGATGCAAAGTCTACTGGCCTCTCCAACCCGTCTGGGAATTTGTGCGACAGCACCGCTGCAATACCATAGGATGATGCATCACATGCCAAATGAATTGGTAGTGCTGGGTTGAAAAGGGCCAACACTGTTGTGTATGCACCTTTAAGAGAATAACTGGTCTCAGACTGCAATACCGGCAGTGACCACCCCTGTATAAAAGGCGCTAGTGAGCCTCTGTGTTTTTAGTTTCACTATTGACTTCCACCAGTAAAGACTTATTTTGTTCCACTCCTGCAGTCCGTGTCTCAATTAGTCACGGACGTAATACTGGCGACGAGTAAGAAACAAACTTACCTGCAACTCGGCAGCACCTCAGATGACGTTTTTGAAGGTCGAAGCCAGAAGAAAGAAAAAAATAGAATCCACAGAAACTTGAGAAACGGGCGTCGACCGTGGGCAACCGCCCTCCAAATCGTCGGATTGAAAACTTGCAGGAGAGACTGTCAAGAGCCATGCTTGGTTCCCCAGTCTGTGGTTTCCCAGCTAATCGGGCTGGTGGCAGTATTGCACTGATCCTTCCTGGGCTGCGGCGGGCTAGAGCTCGATCGGGTGGCTCTGCAACAGGGCCGGGCAGCGAGTCGGGAAGCAAAGAGAGAGAGAGGGTGGAGCACACAGGGCGCGGCCGGTGCTTCGAAGCCGGGCAGCGTTCGGACCTAAGAAGAGGGAGGGAAGTGTCCCAGAGGGTCCGCTCCACGACGGCAAAATAATAAAAAAAAATATTAAACGCGCAAGAAACCGTGGAAAGCAGCGCTAACAACAGCGGGGAAGAAGGCAAAGCGCGGGAGGCGCCATTTTGTTAAATCGGGGAAGAAGGCAAAGTGCGGGAGGCGCCATTTTAGATTTGCAAGATGCCGAAGACTGGCTGTATCACTGCTTTTGATAATACAATAGAGGACTGGACCACGTATGTGGAATGAGTCGAGGTATATTTCGAGGCAAACGAAATAGCGGAGGAGAAAAAGGCATCGGTATTGCTAAACTTAATGGGCGCTAGAACGTACGGCCTATTGCGGGACCTGATTACTCCAGCCAAACCGAAGGCGAAGAGTTTTAACGAAATTGTTGCTGTCCCACAGGAACACCTAAACCCTGCACCGCTGTTGTTGCAGAAAGATTTAAATTCCACAGGAGAACTCAGCACAAAGATGAGAGCAATGCTGAGTATCTTACGGAACTACGCAAGCTATCAAAGCACTGCCAGTTCGGAGCAGGACTGGCAGATACCCTGCAGGACAAATTTGTCTGTGGACTCCTGAGTGAAGGAACACAGAAGAAGTTACTCGCAGAGAAAGAGCTGACGCTAGATAAGGCTTTCAGCGTGGCAGTATCATATGAAGCAGCAGCCAGGGGAGCTGCAGAAATTCAACAAAAACCACAGGAATACGGCACCCACGAAATGACACGGGGATTTGCAAAATGTTATCGCTGCGGCAGAACTAACCATGACCAGAAGGACTGCTGGTCCAAAGACAAAATATGCAGGCAATGCGGGAAGATGGGACACATTGCACGAGTTTGCAGGTCTGGGAAGAAGACCAGCGACAACAAAAAGGCTACTAAGGAACCGTGCAAGAAAGTACAAAAGATGACGGACAGTAGTTCCGAAGACCAGATGAGCGATAGTGAATCCGGGAACAGGAGACTAAGCTGTCTCAAACTTCACAATGTAATCGCAAAAGAGGATCACCGAACCATTTGGGTCACCCTCATGATAGCAGGGTCCCAAGTTAAAATGGAATTGGATACAGGATCAGCGCTAACCGTCATGAATCGACGAGACTACGAGCGGCTATTTTCACAAATACCCTTGAGAGAGACATCCATCGTCTTGACGACGTATACGGGGCAAAAAGTATACCCCAGAGGAAAAATAAGGGTGCCTGTCGAATACAACGGCAAGAAAATACGGAAATTGTATCTCTACAAACTGCCAAATGGTGGACCACCGTTATTGGGACGGGAATGGATCAGGAAGATAAACTTAGATTGGCACTCCATTCATGCAATGACGGTGGACGGTAAAAAAGATGAAGACGTCACTCCTGGACGATTGTCAACAATCTTAGCTAACGCCAAAGAGGTATTTCAACAAGAATGGGCACGCTTAAAGGCATAACCGCCTCGATAAAAATAGAAGAGAATGCAGTTCCCAAGTTTTTCAAAGCAAGACCGGTACCATATGCAATTTGCCCAGCCGTCGAGGCAGAGCTGGAGAATCTGGAGAAGGCGGGCTTGTTGTCTAAGGTCGACTGGAGCGAGTGGGCAACACCCATCGTTCCTGTCATGAAGAAAACGTTAAGCAATAAGTCCGGGGAGCCAAGGAAGATTCGCATCTGTGGGGATTTCAAGGTGACGGTGAACCCAGTCCTTCACACAGTACAATATCCTCTTCCAAGGATAGAAGACATCTTCGCCTCACTGTCTGGAGGGAAGCGTTTTACAAAAATTGACCTAGCACAAGCATATTTGCAGATATGGTTGAAGAGTCCTCTCGGAAGTATCTCACGATAAACACTCACAAAGGTCTTTACCAGTATCATCGATTGGTATTCGGAGTAGCATCGGCTCCGGCGATATGGCAAAGAGCGATGGAACAAGTACTGCAAGGGATTCCGGGGACTCAGTGTTACTTGGACGACATCCTTGTGACAGGTGAAGATGACAGTGAGCACCTTAACAACCTAGAACAGGTGCTCACTAGACTACGGGAACATGGGCTGCGAGCCAACCGCCCCAAGTGCGAATTTTTTAAGCAACAGATGTCGTATTGTGGCCACGTGATTGATGAAGAGGGGTTACATAAGTCCCCTGACAAAATTGAAGCGGTTGTTAAGGGACCAGCGCCTGAAAATGTGTCGCAACTGAGGTCATTCCTCGGATTGCTGAATTACTATCATAAGTTTTTGCCGAATTTGTCGACAATTTTGCACCCACTGAATGCCCTGCTACGAATGGGGGTAGCATGGAAATGGAGCGATGATTGTAAGCGTGCTTTTCAGAAGAGTAAGGAGTTAATCACTTCAAGGGAAGTATTGGCTCACTACAACCCAGCACTGCCGATCAGACTGGCGTGTGATGCATCTCCCTACGGCATTGGGGCGGTACTGTCACATAAATTCCTTGATGGTTTAGAGAGGCCGATAGCTTTTGCGTCACGCTCGTTAACTTCTGCCGAGCGTAACTACGCTCAGATAGACAGAGAGGCCCTCAGCCTAGTGTGGGGGTGAAGAAGTTCAATCACTACCTGCACGGTCAAAAATTTACTCTACTAACCGATCATCAACCTCTTGTCTCCATTTTCAACCCTCAGAAGGGCGTACCGATAATGACAGCGCAACGGCTGCAGAGATGGTCCCTTTTCCTAGGGGCACACCAATATGACATCGAGTACAAAGGAACTAAACAGCATGGAAATGCTGATGGATTGTCACGCCTACCGTTGCCGACGGTGGAAGAAGAAGACCTTGCAGTGGATCCAATGGAGTTATTCCACTCGACCATAGTCGAATGTCTCCCTGTGACGAATGCAAACATAGAAAAGGAAACACGGAATGACCCGACACTATCACGGGTCTATGATTTAACGGTGAAGGGATGGCCAGCACATGGCGAACCACTGCTGCCAGCACTCTCGCCGAGAAGAGAACAGCTGTCATTGTGCAGAGGAACCTTGATGTGTGGATCCAGAGTAGTAATTCCACCTAAGTTGACGGATAGAGTGCTCAATGAGCTTCATGAGGGTCATCTGGGTGGGGTAAAAATGAAGAACTTAGCCAGAGCGTTTGTGTGGTGGCCAGGAATCGATAGAGAAATCGAAGAGATGACCAAGAGCTGTGCAGGATGCCAGAAGGCCCAAAACGCCCCACCACAAGCTCCTCTGCATCCATGGGAGTGGCCCTCATCTCCATGGCAAAGGGTGCACATTGATTTTGCTGGTCCCTTCATGGACTCGATGTTTTTAATTGGGGTGGATGCACATTCAAAGTGGCCAGAGGTAATTAAAATGTCCTCAACCACCACGGAAAAAACTATCACAGTTTTACGAACCATATTCGCCAGGAATGGGCTGCCTGAACAGATTTGCTCTGACAATGGACCACAGTTTGTGTCTGAAGAGTTCCGGAGGTTCTTAAAGAACAATGGTGTTAAGCATTACACATCTGCCCCATATCATCCAGCCACTAATGGATTGGCCAAGAGTTTTGTCCAAACATTCAAGAAGGCTATCAAGGCAATGTGTAATGAAGATATACCCCTACAAATCAAGGTGGACAACTTCTTGTTTGCCTACCGGAATGCGACACATGCGGTTACCAACCAAACCCCAGCCATGATGTTCTTCAATCGAAGACTACGATGCCGCTTGGATTTGGTTAAGCCAAACGTCCGAAGAGATGTGGAGAACAGGCAGTTTCAGAATATGAATGAAAGGCCGACCAGGAGTTTTAAGATAGGTCAACCAGTTTTGGCCCGGGACTACCACACTGAGAAATGGCAGCCAGGAACGATTTGTACACGGCAAGGACCTCTCATGTATACCGTAGACGTTGGAGAGAGCATTGTAAGACGCCATGCTGACCAGATTCTAGAGTCACTGGAAAACGTCAACTCCACACCATGATCTGATACACCTGGCAATGAAATCGATGTACCAATTGCAGCTACCGCAGAATCGGTGATATTGGAAGCAGATGAACCAAACAACGACATTGATCTCGACTCAACATTGCCAGAAGAACCTGATACCCCAAAGAGGCGTTATCCAGACAGAATCAGGAAGCCTCCTCAAAGACTGAACTTATAATTGCTTAAACTTAACCAATGTATCTAGCAACCGTAATTGTGATTGTAATTAGTTATCATTTAGTTGTTAAATGAATGTTATGTACTGTTTTTCTAAAAGGGGAGGAATTGTTGTGTATGCACCTTTAAGAGAATAACTGGTCTCAGGCTGCAATACCAGCAGTGACCACCCCTGTATAAAAGGCGCTAGTGAGCCTCTGTGTTTTTAGTTTCACTATTGACATCCACCAGTAAAGACTTATTTTGTTCCACTCCTGCAGGCCGTGTCTCAATTATTCACGGACGTAATAAACACCTCTTTTGACGTGATCAATTCTTTGCACTTCTGGAAAGCTCATTTACGTTCGTCATTCCACTTCCATGGTACCCCTGTTTGCAGTAAGTTGTTCAGTGGGTGTAATACTGCAGACAAATTTGGTAAGAACTTATGGTAGTAGTTCACCAGCCCGAGGGACGACCTCAGTTGTGACACATTTTCCGGTGCTGGAGCCTTGACTACTGCCTCAATCTTTTCAGGAGACTTATGTAACCCCTCTTCATCGATAACGTGGCCACAATATGAGATCTGCCTCTGGAAAAACTCGCACTTGTGGCGATTAGCTCGTAGCCCATATTCCTTTCACCTAGTGAGCACCTTCTCCAAGTTGGCGAGGTGATCACTGTAATTTTCGCCCGTGACCAGGATGTCGTCCAAATAACACTGGGTCCCTGGAATCCCTTGCAGGACTTGATCCATCGCCCTTTGCCAAATAGCCGGAGCTGATGCGACCCCGAACACCAGCCGGTTGTATTGGTAGAGACCTTTATGAGTGTTGATCGTGAGGTATTGTTTCGAGGCTTCTTCTACCTCCATTTGCAAGTACGCCTGGGCTAGATCAATTTTGGTGAAGCGTTTACCTCCAGATAGCGAGGCGAAAATATCCTCAATTCGTGGAAGCGGATATTGTACCGTGTGAAGGATTGGGTTCACTGTCACCTTAAAATCCCCACAGATGCGGACCTTCTTTGGTTCCCCAGGCGTATTACTCAACGACCTCTTCATTACAGGAACGATGGGTGTAGCCCACTCGCTCCAGTCTACTTTGGACAGTACTCCTGCACGTTCCAACCCTTCCAGCTCTGCTTTGACGGCTGGTCGGATCGCATAAGGCACCGGTCTGGCCTTAAGAAATTTTGGGCTTGCATTTTCTTCTATTTTAATCGTTGCTATTATGACTTTTAGTGTTCTGAGTCCCTCCTGGAACACTTCTTTTGCGTCAGTTAGCATTTTTGACAGTCGTCCAGGTGTGACGTCGTCATCCTTTTTGGCCTCAACCTTCAGTGCCTGTATGGAATGTCAATCTAATTGTATTTTCAAGATCCATTCACGTCCTAGTAGTGGTGGTCCTCCATCTGGCAATACATATATGTCCATTTTAGGTATTTCCTGGCCTTTGTATATCACTTTCACCCTTATTTTTCCTTTGGGGTAGACTTTTTGCCCCGTGTACGTCTTCAAGACAATCTCTGTAGCTTTCAAGGGTATATGTGAAAATAGCCGCTTGTAGTCCCTTTGGTTTATGACTGTTAGGGCTGATCCTGTGTCCAATTCCATTTTCACTTGGACTCCGTCTATCTTGAGTGTTACCCAGATAGTCTGGTGATCCTCCATTTTGGTTACCTTATGTAGTTTCAGACAACCCAGCTCCTTGCTTCCGGAGTCTGTATCACTTTTCTGTTCGTCTGAACTACTGTCCATCACCTTATGTACCTTTTTGTACTTCTCCTGTGGAGATTTCTTGCTGCTGGTTTTCTTCCCTGACCTGCAGACTCTTGCTATGTGTCCTGCTTTTCCACACTGTCTGCACACTTGGTCCTTGAACCAACAATCCTTCTGGTCGTGTGTTGTTCTGCCGCAGCGATAACACTTCCCTGTTCCATATGACATTTCATTGGTGCCATATTCTTGCGGTCTCCGTTGTATCTCTGCAGCGCCCCGTGCGGCTGCTTCGTGTGATACTGCCATGCTGAAAGCCTTGTCCAGCGTAAGATCCTTTTCTGATAGAAGCCGTTTCTGGGTTCCTTCACTTTGAAGCCCACACACAAACTTGTCCCTTAACGTATCTGCTAGTCCCACTCCAAACTGGCAGTGTTTTGATAGCTTGCGCAGTTCTGTTAAGTACTCAGCATTGCTTTCGTCTTTATGTTGGTTCCTTTTATGGAACTTAAATCTTTCTGCTATCAGCAGCGGTGTGGGGTTTAAGTGGTCCTGTAGGATGTCTACTATGCTTTCGAAATTCTTATCCACTGGCTTCTCTGGGGTTATTAGGTTTCGCAGTAAGCCATAAGTTTTTGCACCCATGGAATTTAACAAAACCAGTGCTTTCCTAGCATCTGGCACTTCATTCGCCCTGCAGTACACCTCAATACATTCCACATATGTCGCTCAATCTTCGACTTCATTGTCGAACGTAGAGATGCTGCCACTCTTCGGCATCCCTGGGTTTTGATTTAACTGTCAAAAATGGCGTTTCCCGTGCTCTCCCTTCTTCTCCGCTGACACAAAATGGCGTCTCCCGCACTTTCCTTTCTTCCCGCGCTCGCCCTTCTTCTCCGCTGCGGCTTCTAAAAATGGCGTCTCCCGCGCTCTTCCTTCTTCTCCGCGGCTCAATGGCGTCTCCTGTGCTCTCCCTTCTTCTCCCTGCGGACACTGTTCAACCCTTGAGCCCTGGCTGTGCTCTGTGTGTTTTTTTTCTGTGTGCCTTTCCCGTTTCCGCCGCTCGGTCCTGAACCCGGCTGCTGCTTTTCCCTCTCTCTCTCCATTTTGTTTTTCCTCGACGCCGCTCGGTTTTCAACCCCCGGCTGCGCCCTGTGCGCTTCACCCTCTCTCTTACCCCGTCGATGCAACTCGGCTTTTTCTCTGCCGTCGGTCGGCTCCAGCCGCCACTGTCCGGGAAGGGTCTGCGCTGTACCTGTTGTCAGTCTGTTGCTGATCGTCGTGGCTGGGGAACCAAGCTCGGCTCTCCACAGCCTCCCCTGCGATGTTCACTCTCTGCCGGACGACTGGGTGGTTGCTCGCGGTCGACGCCCGTGCTTCTGGCCTCGACTTTCTTCCACCGCCCTCCCAGAGCGAATCCTCGAAGGGAAATGCAGAGTTGCAGGTAGATTCGAATCGACACTCGTTGCCACTGTTAGATCCGTGATTCTGAGAGTATGATGTTTTTCAATAACTACACGGATGCTGTAACTTAACAATCAACAGGTGTTTACTGGAGTAGGGTAGTCTCAAGACTGGGGGTACAGAGGCATGCTCAAGGCTTATATACAGGTGCGGTCACTGCCGGTACTACAGTATACAGGAGCTGTAAAAGTAGTTCTCTCTTAAAGGTACATACACTACAGCCGTGGACCTCAATGGTGTCCACCAACTTCCAAATGTTGCAGAAGTAACACATCGCCTGCCCTGCCATCATTAATGTATTTATTTAATTAAGGGGGAGGAATTCGGTATTGTCCCATTTGGGTCTCAATTATCGGCCGGGCGCATAGTTAAGTGC
The DNA here is from genome assembly GCF_052327205.1 of Somniosus microcephalus. Classification (NCBI taxonomy): domain Eukaryota; kingdom Metazoa; phylum Chordata; class Chondrichthyes; order Squaliformes; family Somniosidae; genus Somniosus; species Somniosus microcephalus. Next base: position 181,049,889 of record NC_140987.1, on the reverse strand, counting down.
CTGGCGCTAATTATCGCTTCTGGCTGTAAATTTGGCTTCTATCGCCCCTGGAGGTGATTGGAGCGCTAAATCAGGTGCTACACACCTCTCTTAAGGCACTAACGCCGAGGAGCGAAGCGCTACCTCAGAGCGCTGGCAAAGCTCATGTGCTGTCAGTCAGCTGGCCAGCTCTTAAAGGGGAGGGTCAATCTTGCTCTCCATCCACACCCTGCTCATTGCAGCCTTGGATCTCGGCCTGGAGAGACCTGTACATCAAATCTGCTGGAAAGAACAATTGCGAGGCCCAGGGAAAGAGCTCAGAGGGCAGCCCCCATAGTCTCTTCTAAATCGATGCAAGGAAGGTCAAATCAAAAAGAACCTGCAAAGTGCTGCTCAGTACCCAAAACTCCTTCACCCAGTGTGGAAATTCTCCAGGAGTCTCTCTCTCTCTCAGAATGCGTGGAGCAAAAATGTTGCTGACAAAAAAAGGCAGGAAGCGTTCCCCTTTAAATAGCACTCCCCGACCCCCTTCCCAACTGCAAAACGCTCCCCTCAACCTGTCGTTGCTAGCGGCAGGCGGTAAGGCAGGGGGTGCCACTCAATATCTGGTCCGGGGCGCTACCGGGGCTTTGCATGCTCGACTGACGTCACGATCTGCGGGCGCAGGAGATCGTGGCGGTACTGTTTAGCGCCGCCACAAAATGTCTGGTCAATTTCGCGAGCAGTGCAAACATCGCCGGGCCCGGGCGCCAGTTGCTTTGCGACCCATTAGCGCCCTCTTAGGGAACTAACGGGAGGTGCAAAGCAACCAAATTTTTCCCCCCCAAGTGTTTAAGTTTTGAACGTTTAGGGGGAAAAATTCACTATCGCCCCGTTTGGGCCGCAAAGTTTAGCGCCTGGCGCTAATTATCACCTGCGATGGCAAACTTGGCTTTTATTGCCCCTGGAGGTGATTGGAGCGCTAAATCAGGCACTTCACACCTGTCTTAAGGCGCAAAGGCCGAGGAGCGAGGCGCTACCTCAGAGCGCTGGCGAAGCTCATGTGATGTCAGTGAGCAATGGAACACAGACACACTGGCGCCGGCCAGTTCTTAAAGGGGAGTTCTGACGAAAGGTCATTGACCTGAAACGTTAACTCTGTTTCTCTCTTCACAGATGCTGCTTGACCTGCTGAGTTTCTCCAGCATTTTGTTTTTATCTTAAAGGGGAGGGTCAATCTTGCTCTCCATCCACATCCTGCTCATTGCAGCCTTGAATCTCGGCCTGGAGAGACCTGTACATCAAATCTGCTGGAAAGAACAATGGAGAGGCCCAGGGAAAGAGCTCAGAGTGCAGCCCCCATAGTCTCTTCTAAATCGATACAAGGAAGGGCAAATCAAAATGAAGCTGCAAAGTGCTGCTCAGTACCCAAAACTCCTTCACACTGCGTTGAATCTCTCCAGAAGTCTCTCTCCTTCTCTCTCAGAATGCGTGGTGCAAAAATGTCACCAACAAAAAAAGGCAGGAAGTGGTTGCCTTTAAATAGCGCTCCCCCAGTCCCTTTCTGACTGCAAAACGCTCCCCTCAACCTGTTGTTGCTAGCGGCAGGCGGTAAGGCAGGGGGCGTCACTCAATATCCGGTCCGGGGCGCTACCAGGGCGTTGTACACTCGACTGACATCACGATCTGCCGGCGCAGGAGATCGTGGCGGTAGTGTTTAGCGCCGCTGCAAAATGTCTAGTTAATTTCGCGAGCGGCGCAAACATCGCCACGCCCAGGCGCTAGTTGCTTTGCGCCCCATTAGCGCCCTCTTAAAGAGCTAACGGGAGGCGCAAACCAACTGAATTTTCCCCCTTAGTTTTTAATCCGGCTCCTAATTTAAACCAATGCCCAAGAAAAAGAGAGAAATACTGACCAACCAATCGCATCCCTGCTTTCCTGTGACGTCAGTCCTTGTTTCTTGTTGTTCTTTAAATTGCCTGCTCCCTCACAGGTCGGTCCGCTCCCGCTGCTGCTCCCAATAGCTCGGTCTGGGCCTCGAGTCTCGGGCTTTATTTACTCGCTCCACTTTTGCCTGTTCCCTCACAGGTTGGTCCGCTCCCACTGCTGCTCCCATGATGTCATAAGGCATGAAAGTATTGACTGTATTACTTCGACAATTCACTTCAACATAACTTTTATTTTACACCACTGTATACAGTAGTTGTTATATTATAGGGTAAATGTGAGACTCCACTCTCAGCAGGAGCATACTTGGACAATTGGGCATGTGAGACTCCTGATTTACCAGTCAATAAAATTAGTGGAAGAAAATTGGAAGAACTATTGTTAGAAAAGCTATATTGTGAGATTTTGTTCAGGTTCCATCTTGTACTCTGAACTCCATTTTATGATTATAAAGGCAGTGGCCAAAAAATTCGATTGCGCTGAGCCTACAAGAGCCATACCACCACCAGAAACATCATCGCCGGCATGCTCAAGCAACACTTCTGTTGCCTGGACCATTCGGGAGAAGCTTTGCAGTACAGCTCTAATCATATGAGCCCTGATTTTAACTCCAAGTGGATTTCCCGCTCAGGCCATAGTTAAAATTACAGTCGGGTCTCAATTATGTCACTAGACCACAAGTTGCATATGTAAAGAAGGATTCTGTTGGCTCTGGGCACGTGTCCTTGCTGTCTGCTCAGGAGAGCAGGTTAAAATTGCAGATGTTGTGATCATGGCGGCTTTTGGACAGGTAAGAGCCAGGGCAATTTTAAATGCCCACCCACCAGGTTTCTGTTGAGCGAGTAGGGAGTAGGGATAAAAGTCGCGCCTGTGTCCAGACTTGAATCTGCCACAATGAAGGACTAGCCCTTACCACCACTTGGGCAGCAAAAGTTTTAGGAGATGGAAGAGACAGAGTAGGAGCATCATCAGTGACCAGTGCCTCCAGCTGTCAGAGCTCTTAGAGAGCAGCTCATTGAAGAGTGAGCCATCCCCAATCACCAACAGACCCACTATCCTTATCACCACCATCCATACTACCACCCTCTGATTGGCTTCCATCAGTCTAGCCTTATGGATCATGCCTGCACTTCACTATAAATATTAACACCACCAACAAATCAAAATCAAAAAATAAATTTATTCAACAATTCAATTCCATCTGTGCCCAATAGTTAACAGGAATCAGTAAGAATCACCCTTGTGCAATCCCTTAGTGCCTGTCTTTGTGCTCATTTACCTATCGTAATGCTCCGACAAAGTGTTTCCCAAGTGATGTAAGAGTTGCTAAATTTGTGCATCTCCCCGAAGGTTATTATCGATAAAAGGGACCCTGCGTGGACATTTTTTAATTAAAAAGGGTACCCAAGATGGTGTCCGTGCCTCGTGGCAGAAAGCCTACGGGTCTCCAAAATGGATTCTGCAGCACAGACAGCTTGGGGGAAATCGAAACTAAGGCTGCAGGCTTTCTTTGAAAAGAACTTTGTGTTTTGGGACCCAGACAGAACTGTGAATTATGTATTAGACCGAATTGGAGACAGATCTAAATTCAATGAGGTCTTCCCAGTTCAATCTTCCCAGTTAAAGCCATCAAACAGTCTGCATACATAATTGGAAATAGATTAAGCACATCCATCGAGGCTGGACAAGCCCATCAAGGGCTTTCAGGACAATACGAGTCAATTATCGGGCCGGTAGATGCAATTACCGGCCATCTAAAAACCGTCAGTATAGATTGCTACCATTATTTTAACTAGCCCGCCAAAATTAAAACAAAGAACTAACCTGATATGGCGCGCAGCTAAGGGTTTTTCGACGAAGGTATAATTGAAGGCCCCCAGGTAGCAATCGGTGAACTCCTGCTCTGCTCTCCTGCTGCTCTGCTGCTGTGCTGGTGCTGGTGCTGCCACTCCCCGGCCCCTCACCCTCGTGGCTGCCGCTGTTCCCCCGTCCCGCGCTTACCCCCTGGCCTTTGCCCGTGCCCTCTCCCACTCTATCTGGACTCGACCCGGCACCGGGTCGGGCGAATACGGGCAATTCAGGCCAGGCGAAGCGGGATGCGACGAGGGGAGGAGGAGGGAAGACCACCGGAGGGAAGGCCAACTGAGGGTAGGCTTCAAATCATCGGGCCTTCAGCCTCAGCTGACCTGCGACTATCTTCATGCAAACTCAAGCTGCCACCGAAGGATCATCCCTACAAGGTAAAGTACCCAAGCAGAGACTTTAACTTTGGGGTACTCGATCCTGGACAATGCCCTTGCAGCACCCGGAGCCCACGTGATGATGGCAGGCTCCGGAGAGCACCAAGAGCGAACCCCGAACCCAACCGCTGTTTTGAGTCTAACAAACCCTTTTGATTGGTGAGCATGAATTCTGACCCCTCATAGCTTAACCTAGTTAGGTATAGGGGGTGGGATAAGGATAAGGGGATTGTTAAGATAGTTGTTTTCCCTCGATGTGCCGTGTGTTCCCCATTTCCCTGTATAAGTATAGTATTATTATGCCTCTCTTGTAATTTTTGCCTGTAGAAGTGTACACTAGTAATTTTCCATAAGATTGTATCCAGTTTTCCTCTTCAATAAAAATCTTGATTTTGTTTGCATCCAACCACCTGTCTACTCGAGTCTTCTCTGTACCGCTGCCTGTATCTAAGTCCGGTGTCCAGAACCCAGGGGGCGAGCGATTCGAACCGCTCAAAGAAGGTAGTCAGAGGCAAAGCTGACTGACCCGAACACGCCTGTGCAAAACCCCCTACAGAGATGGCGACCGCGGCAGGACACCGGCAACAAGGTTGCGATGCGGTAGACAGTGGTTCGGATGAGCGAACCGTGATGGAGGAAAGGATTTCTGATTATGTTTTTAGCAAGGTGAATATCACTAAGAAGTGGATCACCACTCTGTTAAAGGCTGGGCGTCCGGTAGATGCAGCAGCCAAGTGGACAGAGGGAAAGGAACACAAGAAGTCCTTAGAGAAAGCAGTTTGGCTGATGTGCTTAAAAAAGCAGATCCAGCTTCTCGACGGGCTTGTTGCCGCATAGGCAATCGAGTTAAGGGAGTCAGCCCTGGAGATCCAGGATGAGGCTCGTGCGGGGAAAAAGTTGTTAGTAGCTCTGCAGGCTTTGAACCAAGAAAGAGTACATCTAGCAAGAGAACACAAGGCCCAGTTGGAATACCTACTGTGTCAAGTCACCGAGGACAAGGGAAATGAGTCAAGGTTGCGGGAGAAAAACGCCGGCATGCCAAGGCAGGTTAGTGAACAGGAAGAGAAAGTGCAGGAGTTAAAATCCGCTTACAAGCTAGCTAATGAACAGGGGTTTGAGGAGGCAGACCACGGCCCCTGCAAAGAGAGGATAGAAAAATCTGAGCCGGGCCCTCCAGAAGGCAAAAGGCATGGTATGCCTCATAAGCCCAAAGGCAGGTCAGGCAGATTTTATGGGGAACGAGGGGAGAACAGTTCCAGTGTCACCAGTAGTGCCTAGGGATGACCCCGTTGAGAGAGAGGAGACCGCACGACCACCACCCATAGCGCCAAGTTTCAGTGAGGTTTGGCAGCAAGAGGGGGGGGGGTGGAGCCCAGAGTGGAGCCAGAGGTGGAGGCGGAGGTAGAGCAACCCCGCCCGAAAAGTCGGAATTGGAGCCGATGTGCCCAGCACAGCATCGGAGGTTCGGCCCATCTGCCAATGGCGAAGTTGAGGGACCCCTCCAAAACCAGGTCTTATTACCCTTTAACACCCAACAGCTTAGGGTTATGGTCAACCATGTCCCGAAGCTTTCTGCCAAGGGAGACCCCTTGATCCACTTCAGGGAAATAGAGCAGGCCGCCAGCGTCAACGACTGCGATGACGCTGAAAAGACCAAGATGCTGCTATTCTCCCTGGAGGGTAATCTCCTCCAATCTGACTAATTTGATTGAATTTTTTGAGGGGGTGACTAGGTGTGTGGATGAGGGTAACGCAGTGGATGTGGTATACATGGATTTCAGTAAGGCCTTCGATAAAGTCCCGCACAGGAGACTGGTCAAGAAGGTAAGAGCCCATGGAATCCAGGGTGCCTTGGCACATTGGATACAAAACTGGCTTAGTGGCAGAAGGCAGAGGGTGATGGTCGAAGGTTGTTTTTGTGACTGGAAGCCTGTGGCCAGTGGGGTACCACAGGGATCGGTGCTGGGTCCCTTGCTGTTTGTGGTCTACATTAATGACTTGGATATGAATGTAAAGGGTATGATCAGTAAGTTCGCGGATGATACAAAAATTGGCAGGGTGGTAAATAGCGAGGAGGGTAGCCTCAGTCTGCAGGACGATATAGATGGGTTGGTCAGATGGGCGGAACAGTGGCAAATGGAATTTAACCCGGAAAAGTGCGAGGTGATGCACTTTGGGGGGACTAACAAGGCAAAGGAATACACAATGAATGGAAAGACCCTAGGCAAGACGGAGGGTCAGAGGGATCTGGGTGTGCAAGTACACAGATCCCTGAAGGCGGCGGAACAGGTGGATAAGGTGGTAAAAAAGGCATATGGGATACTTGCCTTCATTAGCCGAGGCATTGAATATAAGAGCAAGGAGGTTATGATGGAGCTGTATAAAACACTGGTTAGGCCACAGCTGGAATACTGTGTGCAGTTCTGGTCGCCACACTACAGGAAGGATGTGATCGCGTTAGAGAGGGTGCAGAGGAGGTTCACCAGGATGTTACCAGGGCTGGAGCGCTTCAGCTATGAAGAGAGACTGGGCAGATTGGGTTTGTTTTCCTTGGAGCTGAGGAGGCTGAGGGGGGACATGATTGAGGTGTACAAAATTATGAGGGGCATAGATAGGATGGATGCTGAGGAGCTTTTTCCCTTAGTAGAGGGGTCAATAACTAGGGGGCATAGATTCAAGGTAAAGGGCGGGAGGTTTAGAGGGGATTTGAGAAAGAACTTTTTCACCCAGAGGGTGGTTGGAGTCTGGAACTCACTGCCTGAAAGGGTTGTGGAGGCAGAAACCCTCACAACATTTAAGAAGCATTTGGATGTGCACTTGAAATGCCATAGCATACAAGGCTACGGGCCAAATGCTGGAATATGGGATTAGATTAGACAGGGCTTGATGGCCGGCGCGGACACGATGGGCCGAAGGGCCTCTATCCGTGCTGTATTACTCTATGACTCTATGACTCTATGACTCTAATCCCTCTCTGAAGAGTGTAAGAGGGGACAGAGCGGGTACGAAGAGCTTAGAGACGCTGTTCTGGAGGCCATGGGGATGGATGAGGAAAGTCCTTTCTCCCACGTGGAGAAGATGGTACAGCTCTCAGGGGAGACCCCGCAGGCTTTTGCGGACCGGTTGTGGCCAGTGTACCGGAAAGCCTGCCCGGAGATACGGGACTGGGGATTCCTGAAGGGGGATTCTCTGACGCATTGGCTCCGTTGTCTAATGGCGAACAGTTTGCCACAAATCCGGGCCAAGGCAGAAGCCTGGTTCGACCGCAAAGATCCCCAGACCACAGAGATCATGGTAATCAGACAGCTCACTCTGGCCTATAAAAATGGTAGGGGAGCCGATGCACACCCACCCAAGGGTAAGCTGCATGAGGTAAAACCTGGACCGGGTAGGAAAGAGTGGCACCAGGAATGGAGTAACCCCCCCAGCACAAAGACCAATTGTTATGGGTGTGGGAAGGATGGTCACTGGCGGAAGGAGTGTAAGAACCCTTGGAAGGATAACAAGGGAAAGCATCTCTCTAGCGGGGTCCCATACAGTCTATCGGGGTTCACGGGTAAGGAACAGGCTGGCTCAGTCTCCATCCCGCTCGCCATTCGGATAGGACCGCTCCGCTCCAAGTGGACGTGTGTCCTGATGAATTGGGAAGTGGAGGGTGGAAGAGGGGTCCTGGGGGCCGATTTTATCGTAGGTCACGGGATCCTGGTGGATTTAAGGCATCACTGCCTCTGGGGGGCAGGAAAGGTAAAGAACGGTGAGATCGTAGTTATCCCGGGTAAGGAAGGGAAGGGGACCCTCTGCACCATGAAGCCCAAAGAGGATTATAACCTCGGGCTCATGGTCAGCAACACCCCACCAGAGTTCCAGGCATTTGTGCAGGCCCACCTGGCCACATTTGCCACTCACAAACACGACTGCGGGAGGGTCACAGGGTTTGAGGTCAGAGTAGACGGGGACCCCATGGTCCGACCACAGAAACAGTATAACTTCCCCATGGAAGCAGAGCCGGACATGGAAGCAGCCATGTCCTCGTTAGTACAGCAGGGAGTTCTGAGGCCGATAGCCACCCATGTGAACTCTCCGTTGTGGCCGGTTAGAAAACCGGACAATTCCTGGAGGGCCATGGTGGACTATGGGGTGCTCAATAGTAACATCCCAGCCTGTGCACCTACAGTGGCAGCAGTTGCCGACCTGATAGGGAGCATCCCAGCATCCGCGACCACTTTCATGGTGCTGGATATTTCCAATGGGTTTTGGTCCATCCCTGTAAGGAGGGAGGATCAGTACAAGTTTGCCTTTACGTTTAAAGGGCAACAGTACACATGGAACTGTTTGCCTCAGGGCTTCCATAATAGCCCCAGCATCTTCCATCAGTGCATGGCAGACAGCTTGAAGGACTTTAGTCAGCCCGGACAGTTGGTACAATATGTGGATGACCTGCTCCTGTTCACTGATTCGAAAGAGGAGCATGGCCCACTATTGGCCGAACTGCTGGAGCTGTTAGAACAGAAGGGTTTCAAAGTGAATCCCAAGAAGGCGCAGATCGGCCAGCAGGAGGTGAAATTCCTCGGTCTGGCCGTGCGCGCTGGAGAAAGGGCCATAGATAAGGCTAGGAGGGAGGCGGTGCAAGAACTACCGGTCCCCAACACAGTAACGGGTGTGAGGTCTTTCCTGGGGCTCACCGGGTACTGTAGAGACTTTATTGAGGACTATGCAGCCACCGCAGCCCCTCTGCTCCGACTCCTACACAAAGGAGTGGAGTGGTTGTGGGATGAGGGTTGCCAGGCAGCATTTGTCAGGCTCAAGGAAGACTTGCAGACCGCGCCAGCTTTAGGAGCCATAGATGGGTGGAAAGAGTTTTTCCTGGAGGTAGCAGCCAGCGGGGACAGCCTGAGTGCTGTGCTGCTCCAAGAGCGGCACGGCCGGCTGCGGCCAGTGGTCTACTCCTCCAGGATACTCACAGATGTGGAGAGGAGCTATTCCAATTGTGAACGGCATCTTTTGGCCACACATTGGGCTGTGAAAAGATCTTCGATCTTCACAGGCACCTCTCCCATCACCCTCCTCACCCACCACACACCCACTCAGATGCTTCTGGATGGGAGGATCAAGGATGGGACAGTGAGCAGTGCCCGCATTGCCCGCTGGACCTTTCTCCTTTCACAGATGGATCTGAAGCTGAAGGGTCTCTGTGAGCCAATGCTCGCAGCCAACATGGTATATCCTGGAACAGCCCATCGGTGTTCCATAGAAGGGGTTTGGGAAGTGGACATAGGTTTACGGGCCGGGATACATCCCACAGGCCGCGAGATCTATGTAGATGGTTCTAGCATGGTATCTGCTGGCGAGAGTCTCACGGGGTGTGGAGTTTACGACCCAGCGGCAAACATTGCCCTGGCGATCAAGCTCCCCAGCACCATGAGCGCCCAGCAGGCTGAACTGTCCGCGGTGGTGTACGTTGTTACACACCCCGAGATCTTCCCCACCCCCTACACGATTTGCTCGGACAGTATGTTTACGTGCAATTCATGTACGGAGTACCTGGCCATCTGGTCCCACCGCAGATATACCTCCGCTGACGGGAGACCCCTCACAGTAAAGCCCCTGCTGGAAAAAATCCTGGCAGCCGTGGGGGAGGAAGGAGAGGTTTTCATCCACAAGGTGAAGGCCCATTCCTCCACAGAACCCCGCGGTCAGGGCAACCAGCAGGCTGACTTGCTCGCCAAGGAGGATGCCCGCACAGGCATTTTCTGGGACCCATTCGGATCCAGACCCATGGCGGCGGTCAGAGGTAGGGACGGGACCCAAGGGAATGTAGGAGTAGCATTAGCCCTGGACCTCAAGACGGTCCAAGCCCAAGACCCTGCCCTCAAAACAGTCTTCAGCACCATAACAGGGAAAGGAGATAGAAGGTCCGTACGGCACAGCGACTCTCTCCGTCAAAGAGGGTATGCTGTTCCGGGGGGGGCAGTGGGTTGTACCGCAGCAGCACCGGAGGGAATTCCTTCAACTGGCTCATGGGGGTCCAGGAGCGGGACACCCAGGGCCTGAAACTACCTGGCAACGGGTGGAACAGGCGGGATGGTGGCCGGGACTCAGGGACGATGTCCGTGAGTTCTGTGCAGGTAACTGGACCCTTAAGGAAAGGTTAAGAAAGGAAACGGTGGACTCGCCCCGTAAATGGGCCGAAGTCCTACCGGTTTTGATGGGGATCCGAGCCAGCCTGTCTAAAAGCACTGGGTATTCCCCGTACGAGCTGATGACTGGCAGGGTTATGCGGAACCCCACCCATGTACTAGCCCCAGTGCTCACGGAGGGTCAGCTCAGGGAGGTAAACCGGGACAAGTTCGCCCGAAACCTTTTTGAGCACCTGAAGCAGGTCCATGAGCAGGCGGCTGGGAACATGGGAAGGCAGCATCGGAGCAACCGATTTCTGCTCGAGCCGAGGAAGCACCACGAGTGGGAGATAGGAGATCAGATCATGGTAAGAAACTATGCCCGAGTGGGTAGTTTGGAGCCATTGTACATGGGGCCCTACAGTATTGTAGACAAAGCCAGCCCCATGGTGTACGCCGTGAAGGTGCCCCGGCGTACAAAATGGTTTCATATCAACCAGTGCAAACTGTTTCAGCCTGAAAGGGGAAAACAGCCAGCTGGGGTAAGGCCTGAGGAGAAAGATCCTCAGCCCACAGCACGAGCGAGTTCACAGACTACACAGGCAGGCACTGTGGCTTGCTTGAAGGGAGGGGCCATCCAGCCCATCGATTGGGACACGCCCCCACTCTTCTGGGATCCAGACGAGGGGGAGGGACCTGAGGGCAAAAACTCCGCCCCTAACCCAGGTGTAGAGAGGGAGGGACCTGAGGTCGAAAACCCCAGCCATGGGACTCGGGGGCGGAGACTCTCATCTCGCAGCAGCAGGCTGCGAAAAGTTACCTGCCCCCAGCCCAGGTTCGGGAGGGGTCAAGCCTGGGGGAGCAGCAGTTCGGGTAAAAGGCCCAGCTGCCAAGAAAGCCCCACCCATCAAAGCCCCCAGGAGGTCCCCACGGATGCCCCAGCCGAGAAAGCCATGGTCACCAGCCCTCCAATTACCAAGGGCCGCCCCGCGAGCCAGGGAGAGGTCCAAGGACAGAGGTCCCCAGCCAGCAGCCTCGGGCTGCGAGGGACCAACAGTGAAGGACGGTGCGGTCATGCCGGGGGTAGCGGCGAGCCGCAGTCCAACTAGGAATTAGCCTGGCCGCCCGGAGACGGGCGGCGGATGTATGTAGATGGTTTAAGTTTTAAGTAAGCTGTAATTGTTTAGCTTAAGTTTGGGTGATTGTAATTTAAGTTAAATAGGGTGATGGGTAGTTTTAAGTTAAGCAGTCTGTTAAGAGTTATCTTTGGGTCGAGGTCGCGGGACCCGACCATGCCTCACTAAGCCAGATAATCTCTTGGGGACCTGGCTGCATGTTTTTTACATCTTTTTGCAGAAAGATGTTCGGGATGGAATGGATCGTGGTCCAATTCGCCCTAATCGGGATGAGTAAGGAAAGGAGGGGCGATGTCCAAGACTCCCACATCTATGGGTGTTCGGGAGACAAGGCGCCCCTGGCGATCGATGGGAGCGGTGAACGGGATGCGGAGGAGACCGCTGTCTACTTCCACGAGGGAAGGTGGCCAGGATGGTTGGGGTCCAATTCGTCTCAGTACTCCAGCCAGACCGGATTCACGTACGGGGAAGCCTCCCTCCTGTGCCCCCGGGTGCAAGTCGTTTCCACAAGGGTCAGTGTCACCATTGGAAAGCGAATATGTTTAACATGCAAAGGACACATTCCGCTGGACAGATGGTGGTGGCTCAGAAAGTTGAGCAAGGACATGAGGAACCCCGAAGTCGAATGGGAGTGTTTGGGTAACAACACCCATCGAACAATTACCGGGACTCATGGAGGACTGAGTGTATGCTGGGACAAGTGGTGGGAGCCGGACCAAGGGATTTACATCTGTATGTGGGGGTCAGAGAAGGTCTGCCCCGCAGGCATATCCATTATGTTCCACCAGCAGTGGCAAGACGCCGGGGAAGGGATAAGGTGGGATACCAGCCTAAAGGTGTGTGCGGTCCCATACACCCCGATCCCAGTCAATGCCACTGAGCTTGTGCCCCGCCCACGGCGCAGGCGGCAAGGTTATCCAGGGAAAATTGCCCCACCACCACCAAGGGACCAGGGAATGGATTGGTACTAGCCCCCACCGATCAGATGCTGTACCAGGGGGTACACTACGCGGTAGCCTCCGTGATTTTAAATCTCATGGAGGTACATTTACCGGAGTGGTGCCACAAAGAAACAGAGCAGCTATACCAGGCCCTATTAAAAGACATGTTCAAGAAATTTTACGAGTTCGATTTTGCCCACGTGGAAAAGGCCGAACTCTACACCACACGCCGGGAATTTTTGGGTAACCCAGGGAGACAAAGAAGAGGTGTATGGAATGATGTTTTTACTGTGTTTAACACTGGGTCCTCTGTCATCAACAGCTTGGATGACATAGAGCTGCAGACCCAGATAAACGGTTTAAAAACACAGTTAAAAGGGATATTACTGGATGAGAACAAGGTAGTGGGCTCGGAGTTGCATGAAGACCAGGCCATGACAGTCCATTTAAAAGAGATCATAGCCAAGTTGGAAACGCACGCAAAGACGGCAAATGCTCTCATAAGGGAGGACAGAAATGCTTCTGACCAAGCTGCGCAGAATGAGGTGTGCGTGTTATACGGGGCGTGGTTACTGGGCGAGGGCCGCAGTAACCTGGAGGATTTAAAACAAGGTTTGGCCCCTCCTGGATTAGCAACAAGCACCTCGCAGCCCTCCACCCTTTTGAGAAAACATTGAGCCGTGCCAACTCCGGCTAGCCTCCGAAGCCTATCCAATCCCCGTGGATTGTGGGCGGTCCAACCACACAATCATGGGAGTAGTAGTTAGGATGCTGGTCATGGGTAGGACAGCCCAACCCGCCCCGGTATACATGGTTGAGAACATTGGAGTCATTCCAGGGGGTGCACACATTCGGTTCACAGCGGTCCCACCTTACGTCATTAAGTGGGAGCACGCTATGACAGGTACTGACCTCTCAGGGTGCCGGAGCCGGGGAGCACACATAATCCTGTGCCCCCAGCACTTGAATGCCTTCTCAAGACCGCAGTGTGTGTTCAGAGCTGCTGACGCGAAGCCTATAAATTGCACCATGGAGGCAATGGCACAAGGCCATGTTCCCCCGCAGGTAGCATATATAGGGGGTGGGACATATTGTGTCACCACTGGCGTGTCCCACTACCAGCATGGACAGCACAGCTGGTGCCCGGTTAGTGACAGCAGTTTCTGTTTTAAACCCAAGGCAGAAGTTCGAGTGGCCCAGGAGCGAATTGCCCCCATCCCTGAACCCGCCACTGTTCACCTCACTGTGAAGGAAAATTTTACGAACTTGCAGAAGTACGTAGCGCACTTTGGCTACGAAATTCCCCCTCTCCCTGAACATTTGACCAAAATTCTAAAAGCCGTCATAGTTTCACAGAAACATTTCTACACTCTCGAGCAGAAAACAGTAGAGATAAGGGCTAAGATATTGGATATTGTGACTCCACCCTGGTGGAACCTTTTCAATAATATAGAGGTCCCTTCGTGGATCAGAATGGCTTCTCACATTCTTGTGGTTTGCCAGTTAGGAATAGTGCTGTATTTAGTTTGCATTCAGTGTAAGGGATAAGGTCGGTGGTCAGAATTCCAAAACCAGAGCTTTTGGAAAGAACATTATGTAAAGGTGGAGGAAGATACACCGGTTTAAGTTTTTCTCTGTTTTCGATTGAAGAATTGTTGTTTCTTTGTGTTTGTTATTTTCAATTAAAGGTTTTTTCTTTTGTTGTTTTCTTTTGCGACGCGGTTTAATAAAGATATGTGTACCAAGTGGTGCAGGGATGGAGGACCCCTCCATGCTTGGATGTGTGTGTAAAGCCTGTAATTTTACACTTTGTATGCGGATGTACACTACATTTTCGCAGAATGGGAAGTGCATGTGTCCTGGGTATGTTAGATAGATAATTGCAGAGGAAGGCTGACTATGGAGGGTCAGAAAAATTTTGCTCACCTTTAAAGGTATGATACTTCAAGCAAGTTTTATTATCACAGGGGAGAGTATAATATTTGCAAAATTTGTGCATCACCCCGAAGGTTATCGATAAAAGGGACCCTGCGTGGACATTTTTGAATTAAAAAGGGTACCCAAGATGGCGTCCGTGCCTCGTGGCAGAAAGCCTACGGGTCTCCAAAATGGATTCTGCAGCGCAGACAGCTTGGGGGAAATCGAAACTAAGGCTGCAGGCTTTCTGTGAAAAGAACTTTGTGTTTTGGGACCCAGACAGAACTGTGAATTATGTATTAGACCGAATTGGAGACAGATCTAAATTCAATGAGGCCTTCCCAGTTCAATCTTCCCAGTTAAAGCCATCAAACAGTCTGCATACATAATTGGAAATAGATTAAGCGCATCCATCGAGGCTGGACAAGCCCATCAAGGACTTTCAGGACAATACGAGTCAATTATCGGGCCGGTAGATGCAATTACCGGCCATCTAAAAACCGTCAGTATAGATTGCTACCATTATTTTAACTAGCCCGCCAAAATTAAAACAAAGAACTAACCTGCTTTGGCGCGCAGCTAAGGGTTTTTCGACGAAGGTATAATTGAAGGCCCCCAGGTAGCAATCGGTGAACTCCTGCTCTGCTCTCCTGCTGCTCTGCTGCTGTGCTGGTGCTGGTACTGCCGCTCCCCGGCTCTTCGGCCCTTCGCCCTCGTGGCTGCCGCTCTTCCCCCGTCCCGCACTTACCCCCTGGCCTTTGCCTGTGCCCTCTCCCACTCTATCTGGACTCGCCCCGGCACCGGGCCGGGCGAACACGGGCAATTCAGGCCAGACGAAGTGGGACGCAACAAGGGGAGGAGGAGGGAAGACCACCGGAGGGAAGGCCAACTCAGGGTAGGCTTCGAATCATCGGGCCTTCAGCCTCAGCTGACCTGCGACTACTTTCATGCAAACTCAAGCTGCCGATGAAGGACCATCCCTGCAAGGTAAAGTACCCAAGCAGAGACTTTAACTTTGGGGTACTCGAACCTGGACAACGCCCTTGCAGCACCCAGAGCCCACGTAACGACGGCAGGCTCCAGAGAGCACCAAGAGCGAACCCCGAACCCCGAACCGAACCGCTGTTTTGAGTCTAACAAACCCTTTTGATTGGTGAGCATGAATTCTGACCCCTCATAGCTTAACCTAGTTAGGTATAGGGGGTGGGATAAGGATAAGGGGATTGTTAAGATAGTTGTTTTCCCTCAATGTGCCGTGTGTTCCCCATTCCCTGCATAAGTATAGTATTATTATGACTCGCTTGTAATTTTTGCCTGTAGAAGTGTACACTAGTAATTTTCCATAAGATTGTATCAAGTATTCCTCTTCAATAAAAATCTTGGTTTTGTTTGCATCCAACCGCTTGTCTACTCGAGTCTTCTCTGTATCGCTGCCTGTATCTAAGTCTGGTGTCCAGAACTCAGGGGGCGAGCGACTCGAACCGCTCAAAGAAGGCAGTCAGAGGCAAAGCTGACTGACCCGAACACGCCTGTGCAAAACCCCTACAGTGACTACAGCTTGGGAGGTGGAAGGCTGCTGAGCTTCCATTGAGGACACTTCAGATGACTGTGGTGGGCGACCTTGAGCAGCTCTGGGCCAGGTCAATGTGGCACTGACAAGTGCACTGACGGAATGGGTGGCAGGGGACAGGGCATGCAGTCATCCTGAGAGAGGTTAGCAGATGACTCTCCCATGGAGCCAAGGCCACTCTCCTGGGACTGCGCCTCAGCACACCTACAGCTCTGCACAAGAACAGAGTGCTAGAGTGATGTGATGCTCTGGAAGCCCCTCTCAACACTGGTCCCCACAGCCAAGATGACAGCCATGTGAGCTGTCATGGAACCTTTCAGAGCTGTCAGCAGAGTTTCGATTATGGTGGACGCCACTCGTTTTCATGGAGCTGACCATGGGGTTTGACAGAATGGTCTCCATGCTTTGCGTGAAGGCCTGACACAAGTTGGAGCTGGGCTCTTTCATGCTCTGAGCCATTGCACATAAGCTACCTGGCAAGCTTCCCAGTGCACTTAGTATTTCCTGGTGCATGTTCATCGGCCTAGGCCCTTGAAGTCAGCATTTGAGTCCTCTGCAGCAGAGGCAGTATGTGTTCTCGATGCCACAGGTGATCAGGTAAGCTGGCACCTGTGGCACCCTATCCCCTGCCCTAGATTTTGCACACTTGTGGCCGGTGATTCACCACATGGAGACCCCTTCTCTAGCCTACCCTCTAAAATATGTGTGGTGCCAGAGAGAGAAGTGGCTGGTGAAAGCAGCCACAGTTTATCATACAGAGTGTGTAGGGAGAGATAGAAGTAAGAAAAGAAAAAGAGAACAAGGCAATGTCTCCTCTAGCATTGCCACTCACCACACCATGACTCTTCCCCCGTGGCCCATGATGGCCAGTGTAGTGTATGTACCTTTAAGAGCAACTATGTTTTTGAAGCCCCTGTATACTGTAGTAACAGTAGTGACCACTCGGGTATATAAGCCTGTGTAGCGTCTTGTGTTGTTAGTTCAACTCCAGACTTTGTTCAGTAAACACTTGTTAAATCAACTCCTGCATTCCGTGTCTCCATTAACACACGGATCTAACAGTGGCGACGAGTTAGAAACGAACTTACCTGCAATTCGGCAGCACCTCAAGGGTATCGATTCCTCAGACGAAGGTCGAAGCCAGAAGCAAGGAAAAAAAAAAATAATAACTCAAAGAAACTCGAAAACGAGGGCCAGGCTTGGTCTCCAGTCTGTGGTTTCCCCAGCTAAACGGGCTGGTGGCAGGTAGTGCACTGATCCTTCCTGGGCTGCGGTGGGCTAGAGCTCGATTGGGTGGCTCTGCAACGGGGCCGGGCAGCGAGTCAGGAAGCAGAAGCAAAGAGAGAGAGAGGGTGGAGCACTCAGGGCGCGGCCGGTGCTGCAAAGCAGGTCGGCGTTCAGACCGAGCAGAGGGAGGGGAAAGTCCCAGAGGGTCCGCTCCACGACGGGAACGGTTCTCCAAGTAACGGAGAAACTATTGAAGTGATACATAAAAAAAAAAAAAAATTAATCGCCAGCAACAACGTTGGCAGCAGCGGCAGCGGCGGGAAAGCACGGGAGGTGCCATCTTAACTCGACGGGGAAGAAAGAAAAGCGCGGGAAGCGCCATTTTAGATTTTCAAGGTGCCGAAGACTGGCAATATTACTGCTTTCGATAGTGATATAGAAGATTGGACCACATATGTGGAAAGAGTGGAGGTATATTGCAAGGCGAATAAAGTAGCGGATGATAAAAAGGCATCGGTACTTCTAAATCTGATGGGCGCAAGGACATACGGGCTGTTACAAAACTTAATCACTCCAGCCAAACCGAGGGACAAGAATTTTAAGGAGATTGTTGATACCTTACAGGAGCACTTAAACCCAACACCGCTGCTGATAGCGGAACGATTCAAATTCTTCAGGAGGAATCAGCACAAGAATGAAAGTAACGTTGATTACCTCACCGAATTACGAAAGCTGTCAAAGCACTGCCAATTCAGGGCAGGACTGGCAGATTCTCTACGAGACAAATTCGTCTGCGGTCTCCTAAGCGAAGGAACACAGAAAAGATTACTTTCTGAGAAAGATTTGACACTGGACAAGGCTTTCAGTGTGGCTGTATCATACGAAGCAGCAGCAAGAGGAACTGCAGAGATACAGCAAAAGCCACAGGACTTCGGCACCCATGAAATGACATGGGGTTTCGAGAGATGTTATCGCTGCGGCAGATCCACCCATGACCAGAAGGACTGCTGGTTCAAGGACAAAGCATGCAGGCAATGCGGAAAGATGGGACACATTGCACGTGTATGCCGATCTGGAAAGAAATCCGCTGACAGTAAAAAGGTCAATAAGGAAAAGTACAGAAATTTACAAATGATGACGGACAGTAGCTCCGAAGACCAGAAGAGCGATAGCAACTCTGGAAACAAGAGACTAAGCTGTCTCAAATTACATAATGTAATTGCCAAAGAAGATTACCAGACCATTTGGGTTACCATCACAATAGCGGGGTCCCCAGTCAAAATGGAGCTAGATACAGGATCAGCTCTGACCGTCATGAGTCGACGGGATTACGAGCGGCTATTTCCGCATATACCTTTGAAAGACACATCCATTGTCTTGAAGACATATACGGGGCAGAAAGTATACCCCAGAGGGAAAATAAGGGTGCCTGTTGTATACAACGGCAAGGAAATACAGAAGTTGTATTTATACGTTCTGCAAGATGGTGGTCCACCATTGTTGGGATGTCAATGGATCAGAAAGATACGTTTAGACTGGCACTCCATTCAGGCACTGACGGTGACCAGTAAGAAAAAAAATGATGATGACGTCATACCTGGACGATTAAAAGAAATCTTGGCTAATGCCAAAGAAGTGTTTCAACAGGAACTAGGAACCCTGAAAGGCTCCACCGCCTCAATAAAAGTGGAAGATGCGGCAATTCCCAAGTTTTTTTAAGGCAAGGCCGGTGCCATACGCAATTCGTCCAGCCGTCGAGGCAGAGCTGGAGAATTTGGAAAAAACAGGCGTGCTATCCAAGGTAGATTGGAGCGTGTGGGCAACACCCATCGTCCCGGTCATGAAGAAAACGTTGAATAATGATAAATCTGAAGAATGGAGAAAAGTTTGCATCTGTGGGGACTTCAAGGTGACTGTAAACCCGGTTCTTCACACGGTACAGTATCCTCTTCCGAGGATAGAAGATATTTTCGCCTCACTATCTGGAGGGAAACGTTTCACCAAAATTGACTTGGCACAGGCATATCTACAGATGGAGGTTGAGGAGGCCTCTAAAAAGTATCTCACGATAAACACACACAAAGGCCTGTACCAGTACAATCGACTGGTTTTCGGAGTGGCATCAGCTCCGGCTATCTGGCAAAGAGCTATGGAGCAAGTCCTGCAAGGGATTCCGGGGACTCAATGCTACCTAGACGACATCCTTGTAACAGGAGAAAACGACAACGAGCACCTTGCCAACTTGGAGCAGGTGCTCACGAGGCTGAGAGAACGGGGCCTACGAGTAAATCGCCCCAAATGCGAATTTTTCCAGAAACAAATATCATATTGTGGCCATGTCATTAACGAAGAAGGGTTGCATAAGTTAGCTGAAAAAATTGAAGCGGTCGTAAAGGCCCCAGCGCCTGAAAATGTCTCACAATTAAGGTCGTTCCTGGGATTAGTAAATTACTATCATAAATTTTTACCCAACTTGTCGACGGTTCTGCACCCACTCAACGCACTGCTACAATTGGGAGTAGTTTGGAAATGGAGCGAAGACTGTAAACAGTGCCTTCCATAAATGCAAAGGCTTGATCACGTCCAGGGAAGTGTTGGCTCATTACAACCCATCACTGCCAATCAGACTGGCGTGCGATGCATCCCCTTACGGCGTGGGAGCGGTATTATCGCATAGATTCCCTGATGGCTCGGAGCGGCCGATAGCTTTTGCGTCACGCACAATGAGCGTAACTATGCCCAGATCGACAGGGAGGCACTCAGCTTGGTGTGGGGGGTGAAGAAATTCAACCATTACCTACACGGACAAAAGTTTACCTTGTTGACTGACCATCAACCCCTCGTCTCCATATTCAACCCTAAAAAGGGCGTTCCCATTATGACAGCGCAAAGGCTACAGAGGTGGTCCCTTTTCCTAGGGGCACACCAATATGACATAGAGTACAAAGGAACAAAACAGCATGGGAATGCTGACGGGTTATCGCACCTACCGTTGCCAACGGTGGAAGAGGCGCCTACAGTGGATCCAGTGGAGATATTCCACTCGACCATAGTGGAATGTTTACCGGTGACAAATTCTACCATTGAAAAGGAAATGCGAAATGACTTGACTCTCTCATGAGTCTACGATTTAACGGTGAAGGGATGGCCAGCACATGGCGAACCACTGTTGCCAGCATTCTCGCAAAGAAGAGAACAGCTGTCAGTGTGCCGAGGAACCTTGATGCGTGGATCCAGAGTGGTGATTCCACCCAAACTCAAGGATAGAGTGCTAAAGGAGCTTCACGAGGGGCATCTGGGTGGAGTGAAAATGAAGAACTTAGCCAGAGCGTTTGTGTGGTGGCCAGGTATCGATGGAGACATCGAAGAAATGACCAAGAGCTGCCTAGGATGCCAGAAGGTCCAAAACGCCCCACCACAAGCCCCTCTACATCCATGGGATTGGCCCTCATCTCCATGGCAAAGGGTACATATCGACTTTGCTGGTCCATTTATGGACTCAATGTTCTTAATCGCGGTGGATGCACACTCCAAGTGGCCGAAGGTAATAAAGATGTCCTCCACCACCACGGAAAAAACCATCACAGTATTAAGGACCATATTCGCCAGACATGGGCTGCCTGAACAGATCTGTTCTGATAATGGACCGCAATTTGTATCCGAAGAATTCAGGAAGTTCTTAAAAAACAATGGGGTTAAGCACTACACGTCCGCCCCATACCATCCCGCCACCAATGGATTGGCTGAAAGGTTTGTCCAAACCTTCAAGAAGGCCATAAAGGCCATGGGTAATGAAGACATAAATCTACAACATAAGGTAGATAACTTCTTGTTTGCGTACAGGAATGCAACACATGTGGTTACAAACCAAACCCCCGCCATGATGTTTTTCAATAGAAGACTAAGATGCCGGCTGGATTTGGTCAAGCCAAATGTCAGAAGGGACGTAGAGAACTGGCAATTTCAAAGCATGAATGAAAGGCCAACTAGAACCTTCCAGATAGGTCAACAAGTTTTGGCCCGGGACTACCGTACCGAGAAATGGCAGCCTGGAACTATTTGCACACGACTAGGACCGCTGATGTATGCCGTGGACATTGGAGAAAGCATAATAAGGCGCCATGCTGACAGATCATAGAGTCATCCGAAAAGGGACAACCTACACCACAACTCTATACGCCTAGTGATGAAGCAGAGATACCCATAGTATCTACCTCCGATCCGGTGATACTGGAACCAGATGAACCCGACACTAGCATTGAAGCCGAATCGACCTTGCCAAAAGATCCTACTATACCACCGAGGCGTTATCCGGACCGAGTGAGGAAGCCTCCAGAGAGACTGAATTTGTAATTGATTAACTTCAGCAAATGTGTATATTATTGTTCTTGTAAAAATGTTATTTAATGATTACTTAAAATACTATGTACTATTTATCTAATGGGGGAGGAATTGTAGTGTATGTGCCTTTAAGAGGAACTATGTTTTTGAAGCCCCTGTATACTGTAGTACCAGTAGTGACCACTCGGGTATATAAGCCTGTGTAGCGTCTTGTGTTGTTAGTTCACCTCCAGACTTTGTTCAGTAAACA
Organism: Somniosus microcephalus; assembly: GCF_052327205.1. Lineage (NCBI taxonomy): Eukaryota > Metazoa > Chordata > Chondrichthyes > Squaliformes > Somniosidae > Somniosus > Somniosus microcephalus. Next base: position 181,028,246 of record NC_140987.1, on the reverse strand, counting down.
CTTGTTAAATCAACTCCTGCATTCCGTGTCTCCATTAACACACGGATCTAACAGCCAGCACGTTTTCTTCCAGAGAGGAGAGGATGTGCAGGTGGGCTTGTCCACCTATAGTCACAGCCTCCTGTCACAAGTTTTGCACTACCTTCTCCTGCAAGAATGGAGTGTGTTAGTAACATTCTTATGAGGTGTTTAAACAATGTGGATGTCATGGTAGAATAGTTTGTATGTTGTGTGGAAGATAAGCCCCTGGCATTAACCTCCTCAGTGATCTCTTCCCAGTGGCAGTAGAGGTACTCCCCAAGGGAAACAGGATCTCCCTCCACCTGTCCATCACCTGAAGCACAGCCTCCAATGCTGCATCAGAGAACCTGGATGCCCTGGATGTTTGCAGCCAAAGTGCACCTCCCCTTTAAGAAGTGCTGGCTGCCTTTAAGTGGCATCAGTCAAGCCTAACCTCCTGCCCCCACCTCCCCCAACCAGGTGTGCAGCCAGTAAATAGCATTGACTGCATGCTTGAGTCATGATAATGATCTTCCAGCACCAATTTCACAGGGTCCTTGTGATTACGTAAACATGTGCGTGCATCCCACCCCCGCATGCCCGGTTTTGATCAAATATCTAGACTAGCGTCTGCAGAAAACTGCTGATGTTGTTGTTTTGTATGACAGGAAAAGCTTATAATGGAATGTCTAGTTTGACTATCCATTCGATGGCCTCCTGAGATGCCGATGGAGAAATGAGGTACCTCCCGCAACAAGTCTTAGCGGGTAGGTTGATGTGATGTGTTCCATGGTCTGGGACTCATGGCCACAGTTGCACTTTGGGTCGCTCCTCATCTTCCACTTGTGGAGCAGGCAGCTGCATCGTCCACACCCTGTGCAGATTCGGTTGAGCGCTGTCCACTGTCTTCGAGGGAGGCCGAAGCCAGGGACCTCTGCTGTTGGGTCAGTGAGGAGGTGTTGGTTCTTTATGTTGCATGTGTCCCACGATTCCATCCATCTGGATCGCTACCAGCTACATAAATATTGGCTGCTGTTTCTCAGAATGGCCATCGTAATTTTAAGCGCTTTCATGGTGGGTTTTTCAAGGAATGGGAAGGTCAATGTTGCTTATGATTTTTTCTATTTCGCGGAGCACGGTGGCATTGTGGCAAATGGCAGGCAGGGCAATGTGTGACAACACTGGGAGTCACTCAGTTGGAGTGGACTTGAGCATCTCTGACACTGTCCTCATGACAGCGTTTAGCTACATGTCCACGATCTTTGTGTGGCGGCTGCAGGACCATGAGGCAGAGCAGTATTCTGCAGCAGAGTAACCCAGGGCCACTGTTGAGGTGTGAAGTCCAGCGAGTTTCCAGACCAGGTTCACCCTGGTTTTTACTTTTTGGCTGGCGTTGGTGAGATGAGGCTTATAGGTCAGAGTCCTGTCCAGGGTGATAGGGTATTTTGGGTGGGGTTCATGGATAAGTCACCTTCTGCAGAAGGAAACGTTGAGTTCTTTCCCGGCGGCATTGTTGTTCAGATGGAACGCCGACACAACTGTCTTCTCTGGATGGGGACGGAGCTAAGAAAGTCCGGAAGTAACATTCCAGTAGGTCCAGGTCGCTTGTTAGCATTGTTGCCAGGAAAACCAGCCAATGATCCCAAAAGCTACTGCCCCATTGCCCTTCTGTCTACGGTCTACAAGGTGGTCGAATGGCTCTACCTTAACCGGATAAAACTGGCTTTAGAAGCTGCCCTCCCAAATGAGCAGGTGGGCTTGACTAGGTCCTTGCACTCACTACCAACATTGAGGCAGGGTTCCAGAAGTAGCTGAAGGCTGGAACTGCTTACATAGACTTGTCATTGGCATACGACACTGTCTGGCCTGAAGGCCTGATGCTGAAGCTTTCAATAATCATCGAATGCCGTAAGACTCTCTGGCTTATCAACACACTAACGAGCAACCATAAGTTCCACGTCTAATCTTGGTGACAAAGCTAGCCAAACATGGACGCTCCACAATGGTCTGCCACAGGGGTCGGTGCTCACACCGGCCTTTTTCAACATCTATACAGTGGACATGCCCTGCACCAAATCCCACAAGTTCACATATGCTTCAATGCTAGAAAACTGCTGAAACAGCCAGTATCTGGAAAATGCCCAACCAGCCTCTCAAGGTCATATTGGCTGATAGAACTAGGAGTCAGAAAGATTTGTTGTTTGTTCTTTGTGTAGTTCTGACATTCTGATAGATAAATTTATCTGTCTTAGTTTTTTGTTATTCGCTTATGGGACCTGGGCATCGCTGGCAATGCCAGCATTTATTGCCCATCCCTAGTTGCCTTTGAGCCACCTTCTTGAACCGCTGCAGTCCGTGTGGTGAAGGTACTCCCACAGTGCTGTTAGGTAGGGAGTTCCAGGATTTTGACCCAGCGACTAATTCAGGATGGTGTGTGACTTGGAGGGGAACTTGGAGGTGGCGGTGTTCCCATGCGTCTGCTGCCCTTGTCCATCTAGGTGGAAGAGGTCGCGGGTTTGGGAGGTGCTGCCAAAGAAGCCTAGGCAAGTTGCTGCAGTGCATCTTGTAGTTGGTACACACTGCAGCCATGGTACGCCAGTGGTGGAGGGAGTGAATGTTTAAGGTGGTGGATGGGGTGCCAATCAAACGGGCTGCTTTGTCCTGGATGATGTCCAGTTTCTTGAGTGTTGTTGGAGCTGCACTCATCCAGGCAAGTGGAGAGTATTCCATCACACTCCTTACTTGTGCCTTGTAGATGGTGGAAAGGCTTTGGGGAGTTAGGAGATGAGACACTTGCCGCAGAATACCTAGCCTCTGACCTGCTCTTGTTGCCACAGTATTTATGTGGCTGGTCCAGTTAAGTTTCTGGTCAATGGTGACCCCCAGGATGTTGATGGTGGGAGATTCGGTGATGGTAATGCTGTTGAATGCAATGGGGAGGTGGTTAGACTCTTGCTTGTTGGAGATAGTCATTGCCTGACACTTCTGTGGCGCGAATGTTACCTGCCACTTATCAGCCCAGGCCTGAACGTCGTCCAGGTCTTGTTGCATGCGGGCATGGACTGCTTCATTATCTGAGTAGTTATGAATGGTGCTGAATACTGTGCAGTCATCAGCGGACATCCCCTTTTCTGACCTTATGTTGGAGGGAAGGTCATTGATGAAGCAGCTGAAGATGCTGCCCTGAGGAACTCCTGCAGAATGTCCTGGGGCTGTGATGATTGACCTTCAACCACCACAACCATCTTCCTTTGTGCTAGGTATGGCTCCAGCCAGTGGAGAGTTTTTCCCCTGATTCCCATTGACTTCAGTTGCTTTTACTCCTTCTCCTAGATGTAGTTAGACAGGCAGCTTATGATTGAGGGCCTTGGATCTCTGTCATAGAGACAATGGACTAGAAATTCGTCTCTGTAATGCCCGATTTTTCAGCGCTACAGGTGCCGTTTTGTGACCACCTTGTGCTGCACAATTCTGGTGCGTGCCGCACTGGACGCTATCTTGGTGAGGGCAGTAGGGCGGTCGTTAAGAGCATGCGCCGAAAATATATTGAGTAGACAGTTGTGACGTTAATCAGCGTGCACCGCTTATTTGACGCCAGTGCTGCCATTTTTGTTATCAACGCTGCAGCTAATGCCCAGTCTTAACCTCACACAGTTGAACATGTGTTCAGCAGCAGCAAGGAACCCCCACCATAGTTAAAGGGATCAGTAACCATGCTAAGGTTAGTTGCTGATTGTTCTACTGGCTCTGTGTAAGTTTGTGGAAGTGTTTGGAGTTTCCAGAGTTGTTTAAAGTTGGTGAGGTGACAGGAGTGGTGCTGCAACTGGAGAAGGCCTTGGTTCTGACTTCAAGGGTTCTGGTCAGACCACTTGCTCCTGCGTGATCTTGTTGTCATCTCCCTCGGCCTGCAGCATGACAGGGAGATGAAGCAGAGGCAGCAAAGAAGAGGACAAGCTGCTCGCAGAGGGAGGACGAGGAGGAGGGGGAGAAGGGCTCTCAGCAGGGGGCCTTACCCACCTAGGGTCTTCCGAGAGCAATTCTCTTATCTCAGTCTGAGCCAGGAGCAGTGTGTGAGGCATCTGCGTTTTACGAAGGGGGTGCTCACAGAACATTGCCACCTCTTGCAACCAGATCTGCAGCCTCACACTAGGGCAAGGACAGCGCTGCCAGTAACTGTGAAGATGACCGTGGCCCTGAATTTACTCCCATCAGGATCCTTCCAGGCTGGAGCAGGCAACATTTGTAACATCTCACAGATCGCCATCCACTGCTGCTTAAGCAAGTTGACAGATGCTCTTTATGCCAAGAGAGGGGACTTCATTGTCTCCTCTCTGGCAGCATCATGATGCTTTTATTCTGTGCCAGTCGCTGTTCCCTCAGTCTTTGAGCACTGGGTGACAAGGGCTATCCCTTGACCACCTGGTTCATGACTCTACTGTGCAACCCACGCACACGTGGGCAACATGCATATAACGAAAGCCATGCTGTCACATGGAATCTGATATAGCAGACCATTGGCGTCCTTAAACAATGCTTCCACTGTCTGGACCGCTCTAGAGGAGCCCTGCAGTACTCACCAGAGTGTGTCTCAAGATCCATCGTGGTCTGCTGCATGCTCCACAACCTCGCCATCATGAGGGCACAGCCCTTGCCACCAGGTGACCAGCTGAGGAGGAAGAGGAATGGAAGAGGAGGAAGCGGAAGGGAGGAGGCAACCTAGACATCCCCTTTCTGCCTGGGCTCTCCGCGATCGACTCATCCCATTGTAGTACCAGTGAATGCAACCCCAATGCCTCATTTAACAATAGTCCCATACCTTATCTTCCCTCTGTTACTGACTATCACAGCGTCCTCTTGGCCACAATGTTGAAATAAAAGCCACCACAAAAGGAGCATTGCAATCGAACCTGAGAGAGTACAGCAGGATTGACCTCCACGGAGCCACTTCCACTCCCCCAGGGCAGTGCCTCAGCAATCCTAGTAATCTGCTGGAGAACAGATTGCTGGACTGCTATGACACCCTGCATCAATCCATCCAATATTACATAACAAAGTGAACTAATCTCCCTTGTGCTTTCCCTTAGTGCTTGTCTTCCGTGTGCCTTTGCCTGCTCCTACGAACTGCTACCCCATGGCTGCGGCATGGCTGGTGGAAGACTGCTGACTTTCAGTGGGGGAGAATGCAGATAGCCCGGCAGGATGACCTCAAGCAGCTCTGGGCCTAGAAGGACCGGCTGCGGACTGCACCACCTCGGCACGGGTGACAGCAGTCTGGGCTGGCTGGCTGACAGGCTGGTGTGGCAGTGGTGGGGGCACGAATGCTGTCATATTGAGAGAGTACAGCAGGATCGACCTCCGCGGAGCCACTGCCACTCCCCCAGGGTGCCGCCTCAGCGATCCTAGTAATCTGTTGGAGGACGGATTGCTGGACTGCTCTGACACCCTGCAAGCCCTTTTCCACACTGGTAAATGCAGCCATGATGGCAGCAGTCTGAGCTTGTGTGGCAGCAAGCTGAGCCTGCATGAGAGCAGTCTGAGCTTGCACGACAGAAGTCCGAGCTTCCACTGCAGGAAGAAGTTTAATGACTTCACACCACTCATGTGAAGTTAGCGTGCTGCCTTCATTACTTTGAACGGGCGTGGGGCGATCGCGCATCATGATCCCCACGCCCGTTTTCGGGGCTAAATAAATTTTTAGCCCAGTGAATCCCTAGAATGCTGAGCTAATGGCAATTAATGTGAACTCAGGGTAAGGGTCATGGAAGGTCTATGATATAATGGCCTGGAACTAAGGGAAGATCAAGAGTTTGTCACCCTGCTACTGAGCATGGTAACTATAACGTGAGGTTTTCTGTAGCCTTCCTGTATTAAATCTATAAGCAATAGACTCTGTATCTAGAACTCTCATTCCTGGCACAAAGACAACCAATCCAAGCTTGTCTCTCTACAATTTCTATGCATTTAATGCCAGGAGCTTAGCTCCCAGTACATGACCCAAATCTTCAATGTCCAATTCATGCTCCTGTTAAACATGAGTCCATGCCGGGAGCAAAGTTTTACAAAATTTACCCTTCTATGTGTATTTACAAAAGGGTGAGACTGATGTAAAGACTACCACAGCTGTGGAGTGCATTATTGTCTGCAGAAGGCCATCAGGGTGAAGGTCATGGAAGGTCTATGATGTAATGGCCTCCAACTGAGGCTTTAATAACTGGACTATTGCAATGTGATGGTCATCTGAAGATGGCAGTAGATGTGAGACACAATACTCTGGTGCATAATATGATATCAATGGAAGAGCTACTGATCCAACAAGATTTTAACTGCTGGGTGTTGTTTCCGTGTGTTAATGGAGACACGGAATGCAGGAGTTGGTTTAACAGGTGTTTACTGAACAAAGTCTGGAGGTGAACTAAAAGATACAAGTCGCTATACAGGCTTATATGCCCGAGTGGTCACTACTGGTATTACAGTACACAGGGGCTCTTAAAGGTACATACACTACAATTCCTCCCCTTTTAGATAATTAGTACATAACATTTTAAGTAATCATTAAGTAACATGTTTACAAGAACAATAATCTACACATTTGTTGCAGTTAATCAATTATAAGTCAGTCTCTCTGGAGCTTCCTGACTCGGTCCGGATAACGCCTCGGTGGTGTAGTAGTTTTCGGTGGTGTAGTAGGTTCTTTTGGCAAGGTCGATTCGGCTTGAATGCCAATGTCGGGTTCATCTGGTTCCAGTATCACCGGATCGGAGGTAAATACTATGGGTATCTCTGCTTCATCATTAGGCGTATAGAGTTGTGGTGTAGGTTGTCCTTTTTCGGATGACTCTATGATCTGGTCAGCATGGCACCTTATTATGCTTTCACCAATGTCCACGGTATACATCAGCGGTCCTAGTCGTGTGCAAATAGTTCCAGGCTGCCATTTCTCGGTACGGTAGTCCCGGACCAAAACTTGTTGACCTATCTGGAAGGTTCTAGTTGGCCTTTCATTCATGCCTTGAAATTGCCGTTTCTCTACGTCCCTTCTGATGTTTGGCTTGATCAAATCCAGCCGGCATCTTAGTCTTCTATTGAAAAATATCATGGCGGGAGTTTGGTTTGTAACCACATGTGTTGCATTCCTGTACGCAAACAAGAAGTTATCTATCTTATGTTGTAGATTTATGTCTTCATTACCCATGGCCTTTATGGCCTTCTTGAAGGTCTGGACAAACCTTTCAGCTAATCCATTGGTGACGGGATGGTATGGGGCGGACGTGTAGTGCTTAACCCCATTGTTTTTTAAGAACTTCCTGAATTCTTCGGACGCAAATTGCGGTCCATTATCAGAACAGATCTGTTCAGGCAGCCCATTCCTGGAAAATATGGTCCTTAATACTGTGATGGATTTTTCCGTGGTGGTGGAGGACATCTTTATTACCCCCGGCCACTTGGAGTGTGCATCAACCGCGATTAAGAACATTGAGTCCATAAATGGACCAGCAAAATCGATGTGTTTCCTTTGCCATGGAGATGAGGGCCACTCCCATGGATGTAGAGGGGCTTGTGGTGGGGCGTTTTGGACCTTCTGGTATCCTAGACAGCTCTTGGTCATTTCTCGTTTCCTTTTCAATGGTAGAATTTGTTACTGGTAGACATTACACTATGGTTGAGTGGAACATCTCCACTGGGTCCACTGTAGGTGCCTCTTCTACCGTTGGCAACGGTAGGCGCGATAAACCGTCAGCATTCCCATGCTGTTTTGATCCTTTGTATTCTATGTCATATTGGTGTGCCCCTAGGAAAAGGGATCACCTCTGTAGCCTTTGCGCTGTCATAATGGGAATGCCCTTTTTAGGGTTGAATATGGAGACGAGGGGTTGATGGTCAGTCAACAAGGTAAATTTTTGTCCGTGTAGGTAATGGTTGAATTTCTTCACTCCCCATACCAGGCTGAGTGCTTCCCTGTCGATCTGGGCATAGTTACGCTCAGCTGAGTTCAATGAGCGTGATGCAAAAGCTATCGGCCATCAGGGAATCTATGCGATAATACCGCTCCTACGTTGTAAGGGGATGCATCGCATGCCAGTCTGATTGGCAGTGATGGGTTGTAATGAGCCAACACTTCCTTGGACGTGATCAATCCTTTGCATTTATGGAAGGCACGTTTACAGTCTTCGCTCCATTTCCAAATTACTCCCGTTTGTAGCAGTGCGTTAAGAGGGTGCAGACCTGTTGACAAGTTCAGTAAAAATTTATGATAGTAATTTATCAATCCCAGGAACGACCTTAATTGTGAGACATTTTCAGGTGCTGGGGCTTTTATGACCGCTTCAATTTTTTCAGGTGACTTATGTAACCCTTCTTCGTTAATTATATGGCCACAATATGATATTTGTTTCTGGCAAAATTCGCACTTGGGGCGATTTGCTCGTAGGCCCCGTTCTCTCAGCCTAGTGAGCACCTGCTCCAAATTGGCAAGGTGCTCGTTGTCGTTTTCTCCTGTTACAAGGATGTCGTCTAGGTAGCATTGAGTCCCCGGAATCCCTTGCAGGACTTGTTCCATAGCTCTTTGCCAGATAGCTGGAGCTGATGCTACTCCGAAAACCAGTCGATTGTACTGGTACAGGCCTTTGTGTGTGTTTATCGTGAGATACTTTTTAGAGGCCTCCTCAACCTCCATCTGTAGATATGCCTGTGCCAAGTCAATTTTGGTGAAACGTTTCCCTCCGGATAGTGAGGCGAAAATATCTTCTATCCTCGGAAGAGGATACTGTACAGTGTGAAGGTCCGGGTTTACAGTCACCTTGAAGTCCCCACAGATGCGAATTTTTCTCTGTTCTTCAAATTTATCATTATTCAACGTTTCCTTCATGACCGGGACGATGGGTGTTGCCCACTCGCTCCAATCTACCTTGGATAAGACGCCTGCCTTTTCCAAATTCTCCAGCTCTGCCTCGACTGCTGGACGAATTGCGTATGGCACCGGCCTTGCCTTAAAAAACTTGGGAATTGCCGCATCTTCCACTTTTATTGAGGCGGTGACGCCTTTCAAGGTTCCTAGTTCCTGTTGAAACACTTCTTTGGCGTTGGCCAAGATGTCTTTTAATCGTTCAGGTATGACATCATCATCATTTTTTTTCTTACTGGTCACCGTCAGTGCCTGAATGGAGTGCCAGTCTAAACGTATCTTCCTGATCCATTCACGTCCCAACAGCGGTGGACCACCATCTTGCAGAATGTATAAATACAACTTCTGTATTTCCTTGCCGTTGTATACAACAGGCACCCTTATTTTCCCTCTGGGGCATACTTTCTGCCCCATATAATTCTTCAAGATAATGGATGTGTCTTTCAAAGGTATATGCGGAAATGGCCGCTCGTAATCCCGTCGACTTATGATGGTCAAAGCTGATCCTGTATCTAGCTCCATTTTGACTGGGGACCCCGCTATCATGAGGGTAACCCAAATGGTCTGGTAATCTTCTTTGGCAATTACATTATGTAATTTGAGACAGCTTAGTCTCTTGTTTCCGGAGTCGATATCGCTCTTCTGGTCTTCGGAGCTACTGTCCGTCATCATTTGCACCTTTCTGTACTTTTCCTTATTGATCTTTTTCTGTCAGTGGATTTTTTGTTTCCAGATCGGCATACACGTGCAACGTGTCCCATCTTTCCGCATTACCTGCATGCTTTGTCCTTGAACCAGCAGTCCCTCTGGTCATGGGTGGATCTGCCGCAGTGATAACATCTCTCAAAACCCTGTGTCATTTCATGGGTGCCGAAGTCCTGTGGCTTTTGCTGTTTCTCTGCAGCTCCTCTTGCTGCTGCTTCGTATGATACAGCCACACTGAAAGCCTTGTCCAGTGTCAAATCTTTCTCAGAAATTAGCCTTTTCTGTGTTCCTTCACTTAGGAGACCGCAGACGAATTTGTCTCATAGAGGATCTGCCAGCCCTGCCCCGAATTGGCAGTGCTTTGACAGCTTTCTTAATTCGGTGAAGTAATCAGCGTTACTTTCATTCTTGTGCTGATTCCTCCTGAAGAATTTGAATCATTCCGCTATCAGCAGCGGTGTTGGGTTTAAGTGCTCCTGTAGGGTATCAACAATCTCCTTAAAATTCTTGTCCATCGGTTTGGCTGGAGTGATTAAGTTTCGTAACAGCCCATATGTCCTTGCGCCCATCAGATTTAGAAGTACCTATGCCTTTTTATCATCCTCTACTTCATTCGCTGTACAATATACCTCCACTCTTTCCACATATGTGGTCCAATCCTCTATATCACTATCGAAAGCAGTAATATTGCCAGTCATAGGCATCCTGAAAATCAAAAATGGCGCCTCCCGCGCTTTCCTTTCTTCCCTGCTGAGAAATAATGGAGCCTCCCGCGCTTTCCCGCCGCTGCCGCTGCTGACAACGATGTTCTCAGCGGTTTTTATTTACACAGATATTTTTAATAGTTGGAGACTCGTTCCCGCCGGACTCTCTGAGACTTTTCCCTCCCTCTGCTTGGTCCGAACGCCGACCTGCTTTGCAGCGCCGGCCGTCTCCCGAGTGCTCCACCCTCCATCTCTGTTTGCCTCCGCCTTCTGGCTCGCTGCTCGGCCCCGCTGCAGAGCCACCCGATCGAGCCCCAGCCCGCCGCCCAGGAAGGATTAGTGCAGTACCTGCCACCAGCCCGGCTAGCTGGTGAAACCACAGTTTTTTTTTTTCGTTTTTTTTTTCTTCGACCATCGTCTGAGGAATCGATCTCCTTGAGGTGCTGTCGAATTGCAGGTAAGCCCATTTACAATTCGTCGCCACTGTTGTGTCCATGTGTTAATGGAGACACGGAATGCAGGAGTTGGTTTAACAGGTGTTTACTGAACAAAGTCTGGAGGTGAACTAAAAGATACAGGGCTGAAAATTCAGTAGGGTTAGCGCCCCATTTGAGGCGCTAGAGGGCCTAGCGCCGGAGTTATGGCCGGTTTGTAAATTCAGTGGGGCCCTGCCATCGGCGTTAGACCGGTTGCGCTGCGCCGGCACCGATGACGTCATCGGTGTGCGCAGTGTCCCGGTTGCCGTGGTGACGGGCCCCAACGCCGAAATTGAGTTGCGGCCGCCTCGCCCGTGGCAGCCGCAACTAACGATGTTTCAGCAGAGTCCTACACGAGTTAGCGCCGGCGCATTAAGGTCGCGCGGCGGCCGGCCGCTTTCCCGCCGGCCGCCTGCCCACACCTCCCTCCCCGGACTCCTCCACCTCCCCCCCGCGGAACAGATGCGCCTGGCCTGCGAGCCCGGCACTTCTCCGAGGTGCCGGGCTCATTTTTTTCAAGATTTCAACGGCCAGCGGGCGGGTGCAGGCAGCTCCTCCTTAACTGAAGGAGGAGGCCTGCACTTCCCCAGCCTGCCGCACCGCATCGGGTGCCGCAGCGCCGGAATTGCGCCGCAATGCAGCAGTCAGCGCCCATTTCGAGGCGCTGACACCCTCCTGTAGCGCCGGCAGCCGTTTGGGCGCGGCGCTACTGAATTTTTGGCGCGCGCAGGGGGACTTAGCGCCGGCGCTAAATTTCCGGCGCTAAAGCCCTGGCGCGGCGCCAACTGAATTTCTAGGCCACAAGGCGCTATACAGGCTTATATACCCGAGTGGTCACTACCGGTATTACAGTACACAGGGGCTCTTAAAGGTACATACACTACACTGGGAAATTACAGAATCATTTGATATTATAGCACCTGTTTATTTTCACCAAAGGCCAACATTGACCTTCAGCAGTAACTAAGGAATAGCACAGTTACAATATCAGCAATAATTATTTCAGTGATATGCCACTCCTCATGGCTGTACTAATGTTGAACTCTTGTTGGAATCACCAGAATTATTATTTTCAAAGACTGGAGAGATAAATGGCTCTGATTTTCTCTGGTGGGTTTTCTGATGTCCTGCCGAAACTTCAGCAGAAGATTAGTGGAAGTTCCAGAGCAAAGGATTAGGGGGCTGAAAACAACTTTTGACAATTTCTCTGGGAGTTCTGCCAATCTCCTGCAAACATTAAGATGGACAAATCTCATGGAAATTCAGAGCCAGTATTTTGTTTATGTGAAGAGCGCGCCAATTTTCAGTTATTAGTGACACCCTTCCCCGCCTGAAAGGATAATTACAGTCCTAGCCCTTTTGGACTATCCCAGATCAGGCATATTCCCCAGATGTTCACCCTCAACTTAAGTTAGAGATAGCCGAATTCCATAAGGCGCTTAAATGGGTCTAAAGGTTCAGGCTATCTCTCCCTAAAGGAAAGGAATGACTGAAGATATTACCGTCCTCCAGATAGAACTTTTAATAAGTTGAACTAGACTGTAACCTTCCGGATATTATGAGGGTCCGGAATACCCCCAGAATTCTGCAACTCCTTACAAAAGACTGTACAGAATTTGGGTTCACGAGTTTATACAAAATTACTCTTTGAGACAATTCTAAAAATAGTGGGCTAGATTTTCAGTTGCTTGCGCCAGCAGTTAGCGCCTTAAGAGAAGTGATTTTCGGGCGCTATGCGTGTAGCGCCTGGGCGCAGCGCAGTTTGCGCCCCGCCCCAAGCTAAGTTGCCCGTTAGCGCCGGCGCAAAGTTTAGCGGCCGCCCGGATGCGCGCGCAGAAAATGACGTCACATCCGCATGCAACGCCCTTTGGCCGCCCCGAATCCAAACTTCAGTCGGACCGCCCCATTGTGCGGCTGGCGTCCAGAGCATTTGTAAAATGGAACGCAACACACCCTGGGGAGCGCAAATTAAAGGGCACTCCTCCTGCACTATAAAAGGCAGTCTGCATGTATTGTGTGGAAGGATCCAGTGTGTTGTTGTGAACGGTGTATTTATGTTTCCAGCCACCAACACCACCACCACCACCACCACCACCACCTCCTCCTCCTCCTCCTCCTCCTCCTCCTCGACCTCCTCGACCTCCACCTCCACCTCCTGTTTTCCCCCCCAGACTCTGCCTTTGAAAAAAACACATGCACCCTTCCCCTTTAAGAGCTCACTGGCACCAGAGTGCCTGCCATGCGCTGCGCCCGAGCTCGGGTGTTGCGCTCTGCACCGCCGGCTTAGCGCCTAAAGATAGTAGCGGAATGCCTCTTTTAGCGCTCCACCAACATCTTAGGGCGAAGCCACTGAATTTCCGGCAACGGGGCGCTACTTTGGGGCGGGCGCTAACTTCGGGCGGGCGCTAAGGTTAGCGCCCCAAAACTGTCTATACTGAAAATCTAGCCCATATAGTTTTATTTAAGAGCCGACATTCAGTTAACAGCTGTTGAATCAGTCGCAACATTAACAATTCAAAATACAGATAGCTTACTTTTCTTATTTCTCAGAGATCCTTATTTTCAAATCTTTACTTCATTTCATTTCTACATTTCTCAGAGATCCTTATTTTCAAATCTTTACTTTGTTACATTTCTTATTTCTTACTTATTTCTAAATCCAGAACACCCACCAAAATCAATCACTTTGACTTCCCGAGACTCATAGTTAAAGACTTTCGGAGATGCCTCTGAAGAGTTGAGAAACACTTTGCCCATTCAGCGAGTTCTGCCTTTCTGTTGAAAAGGTCTATGTTTTATGCTCTTTTGGCAGTGGTTTCTTCTTTGATGTTCTCTGCTGATGTCAGCTAATTGTCTTTATTGATACCTCTGTTTGAATGCTTTCTATCTTACTGTTAATTCAACTATTGCATGCATAATTATTTCTCTACCTTTAGGTGTTCCAAAAACTATCATAAAAACAATGACAACAATGATTTCTGTTTGATTTCATTCTTACAAAATGCTTTCATTCAATTCTTAATATTGGCTTTACTGGTTTTTAGCAGACATTGTGACTCTCTTTACTGCTCCAAGTTCAAAACAAACACAATGTAATTGCTTAGTGTATCTATTGAAGTCATATCTTCAAAGTGTCCTTGTTGGTATCATATTTACTATGTCTATAAATTAAAGATACTTCAACTGAATGTTTCATACATTTCTAGCTCTCTCAATTGGTTGCATATTTAATCGTGTTTCCTGTCATCCAAGTTTAACATAAAAACTATTTGACCAGCAGGTGTTTCTTTTACTTGATGTCATTCTTTCAAAGGCACTTGCCTCTTTTAATGTTTGTGTTTCTGTTTTATGTGTTAGCTCTTAACACTTTAAACTGGGCATTCTCATTGTGTTCGTTGCAAACCGTAGACCTTTCGGAAGCACCAATGGTTTGCTTCAATCTTTCATTGTTTTGGTATATTTAACTAATTCCCATTTCAAAGCTTGTTTACAACTTTGTTATCAACTGATCTTTATCTCAGAAGCCTGTTCTCTGTTTACAGCCTATGGGGGAGAAATTTGGTTGGTAGCGCCAGCGATTAGCGCCTAAAGAGGCCGAGAAGTGGGGCATTAGCCAATTTTCGGCCAGGCGCAGTGAACCCAGTGGCTCTTGCCATATTGAGTGGCTTTTAGCGCTGGCGCTAAATCTTAGTGGCCGCTTGCGGGTGCAGGCAGATCATGACGTCATTTCAGTGTGCAATGCCTTTTTGGCGCCCCGGACCAGAAATTCAGTGGTGCGCCCCTTTGTTCCGCCTGGCGCTAATAAGGACAGCTTACTGGAATGTTCCCCAGTCGCTCTCGGGCTTAGGGGGGCGCTCTTTAAAGGGGACTGCACTGGTATAAAAGCGGCAGCCATTTTGGGAGCACAACTTCTTTGGCATTTTTAGAGTTGCAGTGTTGCACTCTGAGAGCCATATCACTAGTGACCCAGTGCTGCCAGAGGACCTTCAGCCTTCAGACCATCACCCTGCTGCTGGTGAGCCTTTACACCCTGTATAATTTCTTGTTACCTATTATTATGGGGGCTGCTTTGGAGGGGAACGTCCTGCTGCTCGACTATCTGGAAAGGGCACAGAGACGGAGGGAGAGAGGGCCAGGAATGGCCAGACGGAGGGCCAACAGACGTCGCCACACCAGACCTTACGCTGCCAGGGTATTCAGGCAGCAGTTCTCTTACCTCAACATGTCGGAGGAGCAGTGTCTTAGGAGGCTGCAATTCAGAAAGGAGGTGGTGACTGAGCTGTGCCACCTGCGTCAGGCAGATCTTCAGCCGCAGATAAGGTGCAGGACCTCTCTGTCGGTGGCTGTCAAGATTACAGTAGCACTGAATTTCTATGCGACCGACTCCTTTCAGGCAGCAACTGAGGACATTGCCAACATCTCCCAGTTTGCGGTGCATAGCTGCATCCAGCAAGTAACAGATGCCCTGTTTAAAAGGCGGCGGCAGTACATCTCCTTCACTGCGACACCGGAGAAGCAGCGGGAGCGTGCCGAGGGCTTCGCGGCAATAGTGGACTTCCCCATGGTGCAGGGCACCATTGACTGCACGCACGTGGCTTTGCGGGCGCCTGTTTTGAATCCTGAGGACTTCCACAACCGCAAGGGGTTCCACTCCTTGAATGTGCAGCTGGTCTGTGACCACCGGCAGCTGATCCTCGCGGTCAATGCTCAGTTCCCAGGCAGCAGCCACGACACATTCATCCTGTGCCAGACTTCAGTAGCAGACCTTTTCGAGGCCCCGGCTCACCCAGAAGGCTGGCTTCTCGGTGACAAGGGCTATCCTCTGTGCCCATGGCTGATGACCCCGCTCCGTTCGCCCAGCACCCCTGCAGAAGAGCATTACAACGTCAGCCATCAGGCGACGAGGAACATTGTGGAGCACACAATCGCCCGGGAGACTATCCAAAACATTACTAACATTCAGACCAAGTGGCTCGCACACCTGGGAGACTATCCAAAACATTACTAACATTCAGACCAGTATCCACGGCCTTGATTTCTAGACGTTTCAGCAGCACCTTCTACTCTTTCCCCTTTGATGGTGATCTACTTCTCTTGCGAGAACGGCCCCTTCCCTCCCTGCAGCTCCTCCGTAATGGGACCCCAGTGGCTGCATGAAGGCTGGGGGATGCCTGCTGACTGTCCGAAAGCGCAGATGCCCCTGAGGGACGGCCTGGATGGACTCTGGGCTTGGAGGGCCCGGATGCTGACTGCTCCAACTGGGCATGGGTGGAAGCAATCTGTCCTGCAGATGATGGCAGCTGCAGTGGAGACGTGCCAGCAGTGGCATCAGGAATGCTGACATCCTGAGAGCGGACACCTGCTCCGTGGTCGGCCGACACACTGGCACTCTGACGGGGCAGCACCGCAGCATGTGAACCAATCGGCTGTTCCACAGATTGCTGGCCTGCTGTGGTGCTGCAAGGGCCCCGGGTAATCCTGCCTGATCCATTGAGGGTGGCAGCAGTCAGTGCTTGCGTGGCCTCAATCTGCCTCTGCATGAGGCCAGCGAGTGACTGCGTGGCAGCACTCGGCACTTGCGTGGCAGGTGCCAGTGCTTCGGAAAAGCCCTGGACAGTCCTTTCCAGTGTTTCGGTCAAGCCCTGGACAGTCCTTTCCAGTGATGCACCGAAGCCCTGGACAGTCCTTTCCAGTGATGCACCGAAGCCCTGGACAGTCCTTTCCAGTGATGTACTGAAGCCCTGGGCACTCCTTTCCTGTGCTGCCCTGAAGCCCTGGGCACTCCTTCCCTGTGCTGCCCCGAAGTCTTGTACACTCCTCGCCTGTGCTGCCCCGAAGTCTTGCACACTCCTTGCCAGTGTCTCGATGGATTCAGGCATCCTTGCCACTGCAGCCATCAGCTCAGTGTGCCTGAGCCGAGCCTGGGCACTCATTTCTGCGAGGGAACGCACCTCTTCTGTGCTCTGTGCAGCAGTCATCGTGGCCTGACTCGCCCTCTGGGTAGACGGCTCCTGAGCTTCCCCACCCCCCCCCTTGCATTGCTGGAGCCCGCTGGTTCCTGCAACTGGTTCCTCCTCAGAGCCATCCCCCCCGCTCCCCTCCAGGGAAGCACTATCCCCAGTCTGCAGATGGGCTGGCTCGCCTGAGGGTGGTACGGATGGTCCGGCTTACTCCTGCTCGTCGCCTCTGGAGTCAGTGTCCCTGGCAGCTTGATGGCCCGGCTCCCGAGCTGGTGATGCAGCATCTGAAAGCAGGGAGGTTGAAGAGTGGCTTTAGCGAAAGGACAGGGTGGCAGCAAGGGATGCAAGAGTGCTGCAATGCTCTGACATGGGTCCAGAGTGAAAAAGCATGCTGGTGGGGGGAACAAGTGGAAGGAAGCAGTTCAAAAAGGTGATGACCTTACCATTGCTGTGCACAATGGGGTCGGCAGCTCCAGTGCTGACAGGACCACTCATCCGGCCTCCAACAATCTGGTGGACTCTTTCCTCCAGGTCCGTCAGTGTCTGCAACTGAGGAGGGCCTCCTCTGGTACGAATCTGTTCCCTCCGGTTCCTGGCCAGCTTGGCCTGCAGGAGAAAGGATGGGAAGTGATGAAACATGCTGCCCTGAGTTGTCATCTCATGCCCCCCATGGTGGAACAGCCCTTACAGTATGCCCTGAGTGGTCATCTCATACCCCCCATGGTGGAACAGTCCTTACAGTATGCCCTGAGTGGTCATCTCATGCCCCCCATGGTGGAACAGCCCTTACAGTATGCCCTGAGTGGTCATCTCATGCCCCCCATGGTGGAACAGCCCTTACAGTATGCTCTGAGTGGTCATCTCATGCCTCCCATGGTGGAACAGCCCTTACAGTATGCCCTGAGTGGAATGTGCATGTGTGTTCCCAGAAAGGGACATGGGTGCTGGCTGACAGATGGCCATTGGGGCATCGCGCACACTCTGGCCATAAAGTCAGGTGCAGATGGAGGGATGAGGGAGATTGCCAAAAAGCCACTCACCCTAACGACCCGAGTGAGATCGTTAAACTTCTTCCTGCGTTGCACAGGAGTCCTGGGCGCCACCCTGCTGGATTTGACTATTTGCAAAACTTCCCCCCAAGCTCTGCGGTACTCGTTCTGATGAGGCCTCCTGCCATTGTCAGGGTACAGCACTGCTCGCCAGCGCTCCACTGCGCCAACCAAAGCATCCAATGACCCGCCCCTTTAAGAGCTGGCCGGCGCCAGCATGTCTCGTGGTCATCGATTATTGACAGCACCTGCGCTGCACCCGGCCGCCCAGATAATGAGTAGCGCCGCCAGGTTAGCGCCTTAGGAGTCCCATGCAGCGCCTGATTTTACGCTGCAATCACCTTTAGGGGCGATGCAACGCAATATCGCTCAAGGTGGCGATGAGTTGCGCCTGGCGATAGATTTGGCGCACTGCCAATTCTAGCGCCCAAGCGGGGCTATACCCAATTTCACCCCCTATGTCTCTGAGGTTTTACAACTTGTGTCTCTGAGGCTTTAGATTTTTAAACCCAGTATATCATGTATTAATAATATTAGAAATCTGTTCATGGTATTGTGTATTTCTCTGAATCATGGCTATTCCTTCACACCCCCGCCTTGACCAAAAGATGAGCTTAAAACTTCAGGGCAGAGTTTGGTCAATATTGCTCATGAGGTTACAATAGCATATTAATTTTACAAGATGCACGATCATGTGCTACATGAAAATTCCTTTGAAGTCATCCTAGGACAATGTTTAATCTTATATTAATTGTACACAATTTAAAAGGATGATAAGTACATAGTCATGCAATGAGGGAAACAACAATGTCCTGAGAAAGCCCAATCAGCAGATGTACGTTCCGTAGAGATGAGTTATTCATATGAATCAAGGAGACGTCAGTTGAAACTAGTTAAAGCTTGACACGCTGTTCCTTCGATCCGGCATGTGTACCGATGCGTGTTGCGGTAACGGCCTTGCCGTGCATTTAGTTGATTCCATGTTTATCCGCGGTGTCTTCCTCCTTCGCTGAAGTAACTCGTTGATCTTTCCTTGTTCCAGTTGTTGCTTTTCGCAAATCCAATTCTTGATGCGTTGCCAAGCAATGTGTAGAAGTGTCGGTGACACCTTCTGACTTCCCTCTGACTTCCCGTCGTCAGTATTTCGATCGCATCCATTTCCTGTGTCGTGCTCCAAGCTGGGTCTTTAAAGACAAGTGTACGACTGTGTTGTGTATGTACCTTTAAGAGAAGAACTAATTCTATACTGCAGTACCGTCAGTGACCACCCCTGTATATAAAGCCATAGCAGGCTTCTGTATTTCAGTCTTGAGTTCCCCTCTGTTCAGTAAATACCTGTTTTATTGTTCTCCTGCAGTCCGAGTATTATTGATACCCGGACACTACACTGGCGACGGGCAGGTTCGAACTCACCTGCAGTACTGCATCACCTCACAGGGATCTTTTCCCTGAAGAGAAGCTTCTTGGAAGTCGAAGTCAGAACGGCGGGCGTCGGCCACGGGCAACCGCCCAGGGATCCATCGGAGAGTTGCAGGGGAGGCTGTGGAGAGCTGGGCCTGGCTCCCCAGTCGAGGTGTTCCAGCAAGTCGTGCTGGTAGCAGGTAGTGCGCTGACCCTTCTGGACTGCGGCGGGCTCGGACTCGATTGAGCGGCTCTGCAAAGGGGCCGTGCAGCGTCATCGGGAGGAAGAGAGAGAGAGGGTGGAGCGCACAGGGCGTGGTCGGTGCTCAAGAACCGGGCAGCGTGGAGAGGATAGAACAAGGGGAAGGAAAAGTGATACGCGCCGAAGCCGTGGGTCGCCGCCATTACCCTGTAGAATGCTAGGAGCAGCGTGGCACCAAGGGGAAGAAGGAAAAGCGTGGGAGGCGCCATTTTATTCCATTGGGGAAGAAGGAAAAGCGCGGGAGGCGCCATTTTATTCCATTGGGGAAGAAGAAAAAGCGCGGGAGGCGCCATTTTAAATCACCCAAGATGCCGAAGAGTGGCAGTATCACTGCTTTCGACAACGAGGTAGAAGACTGGACCACATATGTGGAAAGAATTGAAGTGTACTGCGAGGCAAATGAGGTGGCCGATGGAAAGAAGGCGTCGGTATTATTAAATTTGATGGGCGCGAGAACGTACGGCCTATTGCGGAATTTAATTACCCCAGCTAAACCAATGGAGAAAAGTTTTGAAGAGATTGTTAATATCTTACAGGAACACCTAAACCCTACACCACTGCTGATAGCAGAAAGATTCAAGTTCCATAAAAGAAACCAGCACAAAGATGAGAGCAATGCTGACTATCTTACGGAACTACGCAAGTTATCAAAGCACTGCCAGTTCGGAGCAGGACTGGCAGACACCTTACGGGATAAGTTTGTCTGCGGGCTCCAGAGTGAAGGAACCCAGAAACGACTACTTTCGGAAAAGGACCTGATGCTAGAACAGGCTTTCAGCGTGGCAGTATCCTACGAAGCAGCAGCACGGGGAGCTGCGGAAATACAACAGAAACCACAGGAATGCAGCGCTAACGAAATGGCATATGGAGCAGAAAAGTGCTATCGCTGCAGCAGAACAACCCATGATCAGAAGGACTGCTGGGTTAAGGACAAAGTATGCAGGCAATGTGGGAAAATGGGACACATAGCAAGCGTCTGCAGGTCGGGAAAGAAAACCAACACTATAAGAACTACTAAGGAAAAGTACAAGAAAGTAAAGAAATTGACAGACAGTAGTTCGGCAGATCTGTAGAGTGTTAAGGACTCCGGGAGCAGGAGGCTAAGTTGTCTAAAATTACACAATGTGATCGCAAAGGAGGATCACTGAACCATTTGGGTCACCCTCATGATAGCAGGGTCCCCAGTAAAGATGGAATTGGACACAGGATCAGCCCTAACTGTCATGAATCGACGAGACTATGAGCGGCTATTCTCACACATACCCTTGAAGGACACGTCCATTGTATTGAAGACATACACGGGGCAAAAAGTCTACCCCAGAGGAAAAATAAGGGTGCCAGTTGAATACAACAGCAAGGAAACACAGAAACTGTATCTATATATACTACCAGATGGAGGACCACCATTATTGGGACGTGAATGGATCCAAAAAATACAATTGGATTGGCATTCCATTCAGGCGCTAACTGTGACTGATAAAAAGGATGATGACGCCACACCTGGACGACTGTCAAAAATTCTAACTGACACGAAAGAGGTGTTCCAACAAGGACTTGGGACTCTAAAAGGAGTAACGGCAACGATAAAAATCGAAGATAACGCAAACCCACAATTTTTTAAGGCCAGACCGGTACCTTACGCGATCCGCCCAGCCGTTGAAGCAGAGCTGGAAAGTCTGGAGCGTTTGGGTGTGCTGTCCAAGGTAGACTGGAGCGAGTGGGCCACACCCATCATTCCTGTAATGAAGAAATCATTGAGCAGCACGCCTGGGGAACCGAAGAAGGTTCGCATCTGTGGGGACTTCAAGGTAACTGTGAACCCAGTCCTGCACACGGTACAATATCCACTTCCACAGATAGAAGATATTTTCACCTCACTATCTGGAGGGAAACGCTTTACAAAGATTGATCTGGCCCAAGCGTATCTACAAATGGAGGTGGAAGAAGCATCTAGGAAATACCTCACGATAAACACTCACAAAGGCCTTTACCAGTGCAATCGACTGGTATTCGGGGTAGCATCAGCCCCGGCTATTTGGCAGAGGGTGATGGAACAAGTCCTGCAAGGGATCCCGGGGACCCAGTGTTATTTGGACGACATCCTGGTTACGGGCGAAAATGACAGTGAACACCTTGCCAACCTGGAGCAGGTGCTCACGAGATTACAGGAATATGGGCTACGAGCCAACCGTCCCAAATGCGAGTTCTTCAGGAGACAAATCTCGTATTGTGGCCACATGATTGATGAGGAAGGGTTGCATAAGTCGCCGGACAAGATTGAGGCTGTAGTCAAGGCTCCAGCACCGGAAAATGTGTCGCAACTGAGGTCGTTCCTCGGGTTGGTGAACTACTACCATAAGTTCTTGCCGAATTTATCTACAATCCTGCACCCACTGAACGCCCTGCTGCAAACTGGAGTAACATGGAAATGGAGTGATGAGTGTAAGCATGCCTTTCAGAAATGTAAATGCCTAATCACTTCAAAAGAAGTATTGGCCCACTACAATCCAACACTACCGATTCGGTTAGCATGTGATGCGTCTCCCTATGGCATCGGAGCGGTGCTGTCACACAAATTCCTTGACGGTTCAGAGAGGCCAATAGCCTTTGCGTCGCGCTCGTTAACCTCAACTGAGCGTAACTACGCCCAGATTGACAGGGAGGCCCTCAGCCTGGTGTGGGGGGTGAAGAAGTTCAATCACTATCTGCACGGGCAGAAATTCACCCTACTGACTGATCATCAGCCCCTGGTCTCCATTTTTAACCCAAAGAAGGGCGTTCCGGTGATGACGGCGCAACGGCTGCAAAGATGGTCACTTTTTCTAGGGGCACATCAGTACGACATAGAATAAAAGGGTACGAAGCAGCATGGAAACGCTGATGGGCTGTCGCGTCTACCGTTGCCTACAATAGAGGAAGCACCTGCAGTGGACCCTGTTGAGATATTCCATGCGACCATAGTCGAATGTCTACCTGTTACAAACTCAAGTATCGAGAAGGAAACCCGAAATGACCCGACCTCTCTCGGGTCTATGATTTGACGGTGAAGGGATGGCCAGCACATGGCGACTCAATTCAATTCAATTCAATTCAAATCGCTTTATTGGCATGACAAGTTACATCTTATGTTGCCAAAGCATCGGAAAACATTCATGTTTGTTCACAAAAATACAGATCTATCCATACAGTGTATAAACAGATATATCCCTGACTGAATAAATATATACTTTCATATAATTTATATATACTCTTTTCTTATATTTACTGGTTGTCCCTCTGTTTATGGCAAGCTGTAACATAGTGTACCGCTAGTGTTATGCAATTTCTCTCTTCCCCTAGTACGTATGGGAGATTTTGGTCGTCATTCAAATTTCTGAATTCCGGGCATATTTTTGTGAATTTTGGGTAGAAATTCTCCCTTATGCCCTGATATTTTCTACAAGCTGTGAGGAAGTGCATCTCTGTCTCCACCACTCCCTGACTGCAGTGAGAGCATATCCTGTCCTCTCTTGGTAGCCGGGTCTGCCTGTGTCTACCTTTTTCGATCGCCAGGTTATGTTCACTAAGTCTGTACATTATCAAAGTTTTCCTCAGTTTGCTATCCTTTACCATGGTCAGGTAATCAGCCATGTTGTATTGTCTGTTTAGGGCCAAGTAGCAATTGAGTTTGCTTTGGGTTTTTGTTGTTTCTGCCCAATATGTCAGATATTTTTCCTTTTGCTTAGCGACGATTGTGTTGGGTCGAATTCTTTGTGTTACGCTGTCACTGTCCTGGGGCTGGTTATTGTTAGTAGTGTTAGTAGTTACTTCACTGAGTCCCAGGACTAGTTGACTGACTCACTGTTGCCAGCATTCTCGCCAAGGAGAGAACAGCTGCCAGTGTGCCGGGGGACCTTGATGTGTGGATCCCGAGTGGTAATTCCACCCAAGTTGAGAGATAGAGTGCTCAATGAGCTTCATGAGGGTCATCTTGGAGGGGTAAAAATGAAAAGCCTAGCCAGGGCGTTTGTGTGGTGGCCGGGAATTGATAAAGAAATCGAGGATATGACCAAGAGATGCACAGGATGCCAGAAGGTCCAAAACGCTCCACCACAGGCCCCGCTACATCCATGGGAGTGGCCCTCATCTCCATGGTAACGGGTACGCATTGATTTTGCTGGTCCATTTATGGACTCAATGTTCCTAATCGCTGTGGACGCCCATTCGAAATGGCCAGAGGTCATCAAAATGTCCTCCACCACCACGGAGAAAACTATTGCAGTCCTACGGACCATCTTCACCAGGAATGGCTTGCCAGAACAGACTTGCTCCGACAATGGGCCACAGTTTGTGTCCGAGGATTTCCGGAGGTTTCTGAGGAATAATAGGGTGAAACATTATACATCTGCCCCATATCATCCAGCCACAAATGGATTGGCTGAGAGGTTTGTTCAAACCTTTAAAAAGGCAATAAAGGCAATGTATAATGACGACATACCACTACAACACAAGGTGGATAATTTCTTGTTTGCTTACCGGAATGCGACACATGCAGTCACCAACCAAGCTCCAGCCATAATGTTCTTCAACCGAAGGCTAAGATGTCACCTGGATTTGCTCAAACCAAACATAAGACGAGATGTTGCGGATAAGCAATTCCAGCACATAAATGAGAAGCCAACCAGGAGCTTCAAGATAGGGCAACCAGTCTTGGCCCGCGACTACCGAACAGGAAAATGGCAGCCAGGAACGATATGCACACAGCAGGGACCACTAATGTACACAGTGGACGTTGGAGAGAGCATCGTGAGACGCCATGCTGACCAGATTCTAGAGTCACAGGAACAAGCCAAACCCATACCACGAGCAGGTGCACCTGGTAATCAACCCGAAGTACAGATTGCGTCTACCTCAGAAGCAGTGGTATTGGAAGCTGACGAACCAACCAATGACAATGAGCCAGAATCAACTCCGCCACAAGAACAGGATACTCGAGAAAGGCGCTATCCAGTCAGGATCAGGAAGCCTCCTCAAAGACTGAACTTATAAATGATTATTTCAGTTGATGTATATAGTACAGAGAAAATTGTAATTAGTTATTATTTAGTTGTTAAATGAATGTTATGTACTGTTTATCTAAAAGGGGAGGAATTGTTGTGTATGTACCTTTAAGAGAAGAACTGATTCTATACTGCAGTACTGGCAGTGACCACCCCTGTATATAAAGCCATAGCAGGCTTCTGTATTTCAGTCTTGAGTTCCCCTCTGTTCAGTAAATACCTGTTTTATTGTTCTCCTGCAGTCCGAGTATTATTGATACCCAGACACTACAGACTGCACCTTGTATTGTTCCTCCTTTTCAGTATCCTTCAGGACATCTTTTGATATTGTCTATGGAGACAGTACCGGCGCCCACGAAATTGAAGTGGAGGTTAGCGGTGGTGGTAACCACTAGCGCCTTGCTCTCCTGTGGCCAGAGATAGTGACGTCATCTGGCTGCGCAGCACCCTGGCTCAGAAATTCACTCTCGCCCCCTGCCTAAGCACCTGCCATTTGCAACGACAGGTAGAGGAGGCGGTATATAGTCAGATGAGTGCTGGAGGAGCGCTATTTAAAGGTGTCAACATCAGGTTTATTTTTAGTCGGCAAAGAATGCTGCCTTGTCAGTTTGACACAGGCAAACAGGCGTTTTGAGCAACTTCAGCGTTTGAAAGTGCAATATTTCCATACTTTAATGGGAGCTGTACTGGTACTGGACCTCGCTTTCCAGCATCAACGTCAGAGGCAGTGGAGGCAGCAAGAAAGATTGCAAAATGTGGCCAGAGGGAGGAGGGCCAACAGGGTTCTCAAAAGGAGGCCTTACACGCCCAGTGTAATACGGCAGCATTTCTGCTACATAAATTTCACTGAGGAACAGTGTCTTAGAAGGCTCCACTTCACCAAGGAGGTGGTCACAGCGCTCTGCCACCTCCTGTAGCCGCACCTCGAGCCTCACATCAGAAGCACCACGGCTCTCAGTGGCAGTCAAGGCTACCGTCACCCTCAATTTCTATGCCACTAGCGGATCCTTCCAGTGTGCAACAGGAGATATAGCGAACATCTTGCAGTTAGCCGTCCATTGCTGCATCCATGAGGTCACAGATGCTCTCTACAGAAGGAGAAGGGACTACATTTCCTTCCCCATGACCAGAGAGAAGCAGCGCCAGCATGCATGCGGCTTTGCCAGGACAGCGGGCTTCCCCATTGTGCAGGGCACCATTGACTGCACCCACGTCGCTTTGCGGGCACCCCGTAACATTCCTGAGGTATTCCCTAATGGCAAAGGCTACCACTCACTTAATGTGTTGTTGGTGTGCAACCACACACAGTGAATCCTCACAGTCAATGCCTGCTATTCTGGCAGCAGCCACGATGCCTTCATCCTGCGCCAGACCAGTGTGCCAGCTCTGTTACAGCCACCACATCAAGCTGTCGGCTGGCTGCTGGGAGACAAGGGCTATCCGCTCTCCACACGGCTCATGACTCCCCTCCGCAACCCCAATACTCGTGCCCAGCTATCATATAATGAGAGCCATGCTGCCACCAGGAACATCATTGAGCAGATCATCAGAGTGCTCAAGCAACGGTTCACAGAATCACAGAATCTACAGTGCAGATAGAGGCCATTTCGGCCCATCGAGCCTGCACCGACACATATCCCACCCTACCCCTGTAACCCCACGTATTTAATCCCCTAACACTAAGGGTCAATTTATCATAGCCAAATCAACCTAACCTGCACATCTTTGGCCACTCGGGAGGAGCCCTCCAGTACTCGGCAGAGCAGGTGTCCATATTTGTCGCCATCTGCTGCATGCTGCGCAACTTGGCCATCATGAGGACGCAGCCATTGCCAACAGGCATAGCCACAGCACCTCAGGAGGCGGTAGAGGGAGACGAGGAGGACGAGGAGGAGGAGGAACAGGAGCACGAACAGCAGCGATGGAGGAGGCTGCCACTCATTCGGCCTTATTAGACTTCGGTTCCAATGAATTAGAGGCCACTTCCCGGTTGCTCAGCATGTCCCCAACATTCCATCAATTTCACATTCCACGCCACACTCCAAAGCTGAAATGAGACACAACCCCAAATCTGCAACATTCCAATAATAAATTTATCCAAATTCAGCAACCACATAGAAACAGCAACAATATTCTAATCACCCTTGTGCAAACTCTTACTTCCCCTCTTTACAGTGCCTTTCCCTAATCTACTGCTCCGACATAGTGTCTCCCCAGTGGCTGCAGCAGGGCTGGTAGAAACATAGAAACGTAGAAAAATAGGAGCAGGAGTAGGCCATTCGGCCCTTCGAGCCTGCTCCGCCATTCAATATGATCATGGCGGATCCTCTATCTCAATACCATATTCCCCCTCTCTCCCCATACCCCTTGATGCCTTTTGTGTCTAGAAATCTATCTATCTCCTTCTTAAATAGGAGAAGAGGAGGAGGATCAAAGCACCGCGTCACTGCATCTCTCACTCAATAGGCTCTGCCTTGCGGGACGCCCTCAATCAGCTCTGGACCTGGAAGGCCCGGCTGTACACTGCATCACCTCAGGATAGGCAGTGGCAGTCTGGGCTGGCTGGATGACAGGCAGCGACAAGTGCAATGGCGAAGTGGCAGTGTTGGGATCAGGAATGCTGTCATTCCGAGAGAGGAGGTTCCTGCTTCACTGACACACTGCCACTCCTCCGGAGCAGCACCTCATCATCCCTACTAATCTGCTGGAGCACTGATTGGTAGCCTGCTGCGACACCATGGTACCCGGTGGACTGTGGTGTACCCAGCGACGATGGCAGCAGTCAGAGCTTGCTTGTCATCAAGCTGAGACTGCATGAGAGCAGTCTGAGACTTGATGCCACCAACCATTGACTGCATGACAGCATTAAGGCGTGGCATTGCTTCTGCCTGTGCTGCAGTGGAAGCTGCCACATCGCCCTAAACACGCGTCATGAGGTCTGGATCTGCATGGTCTCTCTGGGAGTCCACCATCCTCTGCACAGTGGAAATGATGAGCTCCATGGTGTATGAAGAGCTCTGTGCAATGTTGGAGGTGGACTCCTCCACGCTCCTTACCATTGCTGAGAGGATCTCAGGCACCCTTGCCGAGAGGCTCTCAGGCACCCTTGCCATTGCACCTATCATCTCGGCGTGCATGGCCATCACCTTTCTTGTGAACGCCTCCCCATCAAGGTCCTCATCTGAGTCCTATGCAGCAGAACTCACGCGTGAACTCGCCCTCTGGGGAGCTGGCCCCTGAGCTACCTTTTCCTCTTGCTGCAACCCACTTCTCCCTGGTGCATCACCCAGAGCAGACCCCTCTATTAAACTTGCCTCTAAAGATCACGTAGTGCCAGTATCTGAGGTGGTGCCTGTGGGTGAGAGATGCAGTGACGCGGTGCTTTGCCCCTCCTCCTCTTCTCCCGCCTCACTCTCACTGGGAGGCTCAGGGACAGGCTGGTCATCTGGTTGCTGATTACCTGAAAGCTTAAAGGCACAAGACTTGCGTTAAGGTGATGGTAGGGGGGCAGGAAGGGAGCAAGGAATGCAGACAGTATCAGGAGCTGGAAAGTGGGAAAGGCTTGTGATGTGAGAGGGAAGTAGGATGAGAGAAGGAGAGGGGATAAACAAGGGGGTCAACGTTGCCGACGGCCAGGCCGCCCACCACCTGCTGCCGAATGAATCGCACCACTCGCTCCTCCAGGTTTGAAAGCTGCTGGAGATGTGCATCATTCCTGCCTGTTCTCTGCTGCTCTCTCCTATTGTGAGCCATCTTGGCCTGCAAGAAAAATGAATGTGTGTGAGTCAGAATCCAGCTATGTGTTTGGGAGATATGCCTGCCGCAGTTGAATAGCTGTGATTGTAGGCAAGGTGTGAGATGTGGATGTGAGTTTGAGTAGCTGCAGATGCCTGGTGGGTGACTGGTGGGGGTGTGGTGGTTTGTGCAGTGTGTACAGACTGAGGTTCAGATGCTGGTATGTAGGACCTGTTGAAGCATGTACTCACCCTGACCCCCCGAGTGAGGTCGTTGAATTTCTTTCGGCACAGTGTCTGGCTACATACGACCACACTACTGGCCGAGACCTCCTGGGCCACTTCCCTCCACATTGCCCTGAAGACCTGGGGCAATGACTTTCTTTCAGTGTCTGGGAACAGCATTGCCCTCCTTCGCTCCACTCCCGCAACCAATGCCTCGAATGCCTCGTCTGTGAGACGACAAGCTCTCTCCCTGGGATTGGGATCAGCCATCACGATCAGGGGATTGAGTTGTTTGCAGGCCGCCTTCACAGCCAGCAATGCTGATAGTGAGGATCGGCACAATGACGCAACCTCCTCTTTAAGAGCTGGAAGGGGCCAATGTGAAGGATCATTCCCTGATTGCATAGCACCTGAAATTCATTATCGCTCTGCTGGTAGCGCCCCTGTAGCGCCCTGCTTAGGACATTAGTGCTTGATTTAGTGCTCCAGTTCTTTCCAGGAGCGCTAACAGCCAATTTAGGGAAAGCTCAGACTCATTAGCGCCTAACACAAATTTTTCACGATTTCAAAAATTAATGCCCCAAATGGGGAGATACTGAATTTCTCCCCCTGGAAGCACTAACTATGAATTTGCAATTAATTGAGAATTTAAAAAAATCACAAAATAGTAACAAGATCTGCTAATAGAGAATCAGGCAAAGTTGTTATATTAAATCAAATTTTGTATGCAATTTATTTGCATTTTCCTAGTGCTTTTATTATTACATTTTACTGGAACAACTGATCAAAGAGAAGTGGAGGACTTTAGCTCATACTGCAATTATCTGATTTTCAATTTGAATTCATTACAGAGCTGACATTTTTTCATGTGCAATGGAGACACTTTGGGGGTTATTTTGGCCAAAGGGTGAAAACAGGCACTAAATCTGCTAATAAGAAACGCCTCTTTGAAAGTGTGGATTTAACATGCAATTCTTGGGCTAATTGATTATCATGATTTAAACATGCCTGCAGGCGCTGAAACCAACAAGTGCAGGTTTAGCACTCAAACGCTGATTAGATGCAATTTTTCTGGAGCTGTATATGAAGTCTGCACTCACCCACTTCCACTGAAGACATGGAGTGGGCTGGCTGACACAATGGCAGGTTTCAGGAGGGCTCAGTGACCGAGTGAGAAGATGGACAGGTTCCGGACCCGGCACTGGATGTCCTGGTGGAGGAGGTCCAGAGGAGAAGGGATGTCTTGTACCTGCAGGGGGGAAGGAGTCCACCTTACTCTCCTGTCCCTCTCTCCTGCAGCAGCTAGAGCTGCTCTGCCTGGCCTCAAGTCCTCCTTCCATTCCTTCTGCAGACCAAAGGGGGTCCCTAGCAAGATACCGATGACCAAGCACTCCCTTTCTTCTGGTGACTCCTATGAGGTGTCCAATCGGGTAGAGTGGAACAGCGCTCACTCTTTTTAGGTGAAGTCTTCAGAGAAATTCCAGAATAAATGTGGGTGAAGTCTTGGCAAACTGTCCCAAAATGTCTTCCAATGTATTTCAAAAGCCACCTTCAAACCTCCAGCAGCAAGTGAACATTAAAACGGGTGATAACGGATCAGCCACCCGTTATACATTCCGCCACCCGTTATTCAATATGCCCAAGTTTCCTTTCCATTGAAGTCAAAGCAGGATAATATTGGTCCAAAAAGATGCACACAAAGTCAGCTATCCAGATGCAAATTAAAGGCAGGATTCCATATAAATCGACTTGTTAATGGTGCTAAAACCAGAAGAGAACATGGCTAATTGAAATAGCAGGGACACTGTTAATGCAGACAGAAGTTGCATTTCTTTGTCAGCTTGAAACTAAAGTTTGTATCAGGAATTTTTTTTTGCCAGTGTCAAGCTTAGGAACATAGGAATGTATAAGATTGGAAAGTACCATTGCAGTCCATCTTGCCAGTCCCAGCATCTAGAAAGCATAATTTTGTGCAATACCTCTCATACTCCGCTATCAAATTCTTCACAAGGTACTTATCTGTCTTGAATTTGTTGATACATATCCTGCAGAATTTACACAATGAGCAGCATTACTCATGTACGTTTGTATTTAGTGTAAAGGCATAGAACCCTCACAGTTTCTGGCATCAGAAACCAGCAGGAACATGTTTACTTCCTCAGAACCATTCCGATCCCAGTAAAGGATATGCAACGCCTGTGGTTACCCACCAAGATAGTTGCTGAGTAGTACCATTTCAAGGTATTTGAGGTGGGGAGGCAATCTACCATAAATACAGTTCTGTCTTTAGCTGTTAAAGTAACTACAGCCCTAAATTCTTTGGGGGAAAAATTTGCTTGCTTTGCGCCTCCCGTTAGCGCCCTAAGAGGGTACTAACGGGGCGCAAAGCAACTAGCGCCCGGGAGCGGCACTGCCAACATCACCAGCAAAATTCAGCGGGAGGTTAGCAGCGGCAGTAACCATTAGTGCCCCGCGGTGCTGCGCCGCCGGCGATGACGTCATCGCAGTGCGTAGCACCCCACTCGTGCCCTGGCCACGATCTTCGGTAGCGCCCCCTGACTTACCACTGGATGCTATGGCCGATGGGGTCAGGGGGCCTACCAGCGGCCGGGGCAGTGCTAATTAAAGGCGGGGTGCCGGGTGGCCATTTTTGTTGCTGGCCGCCTGCCAGCACCTGCCCCGGCCTCCTCTTCAGCCCCCCAGCGGAGTGCCGGCTGCGCTCTGTGAGCCCGGCACTTCTCTTGAGTGCTGAGCTCTTTTGCCAGCACTTTGATCTCTGGTAGCCCAGCTGGGCCCCGGGTCGCACTGCGCAAGGCCCCTCCCCTTTAATAAGGGGAGGAAGGGTGCTGCGGCACATAGTGCCGCGACATTCCCTCGCAGTGCCCCAGGAGGGAGGTGGGGTGCTTCCAGTAGTGCCCCTCCTCCCTCTCGGGGTGCTACCTGGGAAAATCGTCCGCGGGGGTGCTACTTTTTTTGGGGCGCTAAAAGTAGCACCCGGCAAAGTTAGCGCCCCAAAGGGGGCGCGACTCAATTTTTCCCCCTTAATCTTCAAGAACTTTCCAAGTTGTGATGGGTAATTATGCAGGAGTAAACAATTCCTTACATCCAAACTGTCAGAAGCGTTAAGACATGTATGCCACTATTGAACTGTAACATCAAGTCACAGTAGCGGAAATTCAAGCAGCAAGGTTCTTTAATATTGATCATTTCCCAAGTGCACAAGACATCATCAATTGTTGTCATTCAGCTCTGCCAAAAATAGGAAATGATATTACTCTATCAATGTGCAGTGTGTGATGTCAACCTGAACATTCTTCATGTTAATGATTGGTATCCTGCAAACTGCCTTGACTCTTGGTCCTTCAATAGTCCAATATTCAAGCTCTGTTCCATAAAGATAACAGGTCAGATGGATGGCTCCTGGGGAATTCTGATTATCCTCTTCAACCTTGGCAGTTGACGCCAGTTGTCATGTCAACCAATGTCAATTATAACACTCATGTTGAGGAGTACTACAACGTGGCCAAAGGCAAAACCAAGTTGCTCCTTGAATAATGTTTTGAGCCTAAATATTCTGATTGGTGTTAAAATAAAGCTGATTGGAAAAGCTAGACTTTGGAGTCTTGAAGCAAGGATTCTGTTGGCTGGATCATTCAGAGCATGTCTTGCATTATTGCCCAGAGAAGGTGTCAAGCTTAGTGATGAGGTGATGTACGTTTCATAATATTGTAATCGAGAGACATCAGTATGTAGGTGACCAATGAACAGTAGCATTCAGGGAATGAGCAGAATGAAGAGCAATTTAAGGCTGCTGTGGAATAGCATTACAGCCAGGCAGCCAGCATTGTCAACAGATCATTGCCATACTGTTTAGCTGAGCTCCAATATTGTCACTGTTAAAATGTTGTGGGGCAATTATGATTGTCCCTCAGTGGAGCTGATGGCTGATGGGTACTTCTCAGCAACCAAAAGCAACATCTCTGTGGGATGGCGCTGATCTCATTGCTTTCTAGTTGCTTGTAAAATACTAGCCATCTTGCTGTCCATCAACGTGTCCCTATCTATCCTTCCCATAATAACAGCATGCAGCTGCTCTGGCCTCAAAATAACTCCAGTACCACACTACATGGTTGACTATTAGCAAGCTAGTCAAACGTGCAAACAATCATTACAGAAGTCCCACCAACACCTACTCAGGTAACTAGGGACTGTCAGTGAATTTGGCTATTTCAGTGTCATCCACATCCTGATAGCAAATTTGAAGAAACAACCATTAGTTTCCTTAGCGTGATTCTGGAACTAACAGCCCTGCATTCCCTTTCCTAATGGGAATTTATCAAGTCCTCTTTTAAAACCTGTTCTACCACCCCCACTGATAATCTGTTCCACAATTCTACCAGCTCCTTGCTCAAAATGTTGGCTAATTTATCTATTTTCTTTTGATACCCTTAAGATACCCAATGTCCCCCTTGTGCTCAAATCTTGTGGGTGACAGAAATTTTTTCCTGGATCAAAATTCTAAATACCCATGAAAATTGCAAAATGACTATTAAGTTTCCCTTCATCTTTCTAGTTAAGAAGCCCGATCAATCATGGAGAGCCACGGTAGACTATCGGGTTCTCAATAAAGGTATTCCAGCATGCGCGCCCACGGTTGCAGCTGTAGCCGATCTAATAGGGAATAACCCTGTGGAGGCAACGACATTCGCTGTATTGGACATAGCTAATGGGTTCTGGTCTATCCCAGTAAGACGGGAGGATCAGTATAAATTTGCCTTTACATTCACAAGGGCAACAGTATACATGGATGTGCCTCCCGCAAGGGTTTCATAACAGTCCTCGATTTTCCATCAGTGTATGGCTAATGCTTTAAAGAATTTCAGTTAGCCTAGCCAGTTGATCCAGTATGTGGATGACCTATTATTATTCTCAGAAAGTGCAGAGGACCACGGGCCACTGCTGGATGAGCTACTAAAGCTGTTGGGGGAGGCAGGGTTTAAGGCAAATGCCAAGAACGCCCAAATAGGACAGGAGGAGGTGAAATTCTTAGGATTGACGATTAGGGCAGGGGAAAGGGCTATAGACAAGGCAAAGAGGAGGGCAGTACAGGAACTACCCACTCCAAAGAGTGTAACAGGGGTGAGATCTTTTCTTGGTATGACAGGCTATTGCAGGGATTTTATTGAAGGCTATGCAGCCACGGCAGCCCCTTTGCTTAGACCCCATAGGAAAGGAGTAGGATGGGAATGGGATGAGAGTTGTGAGGAGGCATTTACTCGCCTAAAGGAAAATTTACAAACTGCACCCACACTAGGAGCAATAAACGGGAATGAAGATTTTTATCTGGAGGTAGCAGCTACTGGGGATAGTTTCAATGCAGTGTTGCTCCAAGAATGGCACAACAAGTTGAGGCCAGTAGCTTATGCCACCCGAGTCCTGACAGATGTAGAGAGGGGTTACTCGGACTGTGAAAGACACCTTTTGGTGAGCTATTGGGCCGTCAAACGTTTCCAATTATTTACGGGGTTATCTTTACTAACCTTACTGACATGTCATACCCTGACACAATGCTATTGGACGGGAGGATAAAAGATGGGACAGTGAGTAGCAGTCATATTGCCTGCTGGACATTGCTACTCTCCCAGATGAACCCAAGGGTGGAAAGATTGGCGAAACCTAAGCTGACCTTTAACATGATTTATCCAGGGATGAAACACGTATGCACGGTAGAAGGGGTATGGGATGTAGACGTGGGATTCTGGGCCGGGCAACACCCGACAGGGAGAGATATATATGTGGATGGGTCCAGCTTGGTAACAAACCGAGAGCATAGGACAGGGTGTGGAATTTATGACCCAGGGGCTGGGATAGAGAAAGCCATCAAACTCCCCAGCACACTGAGCGCACAGCAGGCCGAGCTGGCAGCTGTAGCTTATGTGGTCACGTATCCTGAGGAATTCTCAACCCCCTACACAATATGCTCAGACTCGATGTTCGCGTGCAATTCTTGCACTGAATATCTGGCAAGATGGGCTAGACAAGGATTCAAGTCCACCGACGGGAAACCGTTAGTAATCGCCCCACTGCTGAACACAACCCTGGACGTTACAGGCAATAAAGGGGAGTATTACATTCAAAAAGTAAAGGCGCACTCAAAAACCGAGCCTAAATGTAAAGGTAACCAGAAGGCTGACGAGTTGGCAAAAAAGGGGGCCAGGGAGGGAGTACTTTTGGACCTGTACTGACCTGGACCACAGGAGGTGAAGTTGCCCCCAGGTCTGACCCAGGTTCAAGCACAAGATGCGGTTTTAAAAACCGTGATTAAGAAAAGGGTAGAAGGGGAACCACTTGAGGGTCCTTATGGAGCAGCAGATATAGTGGTCAACGAGGGGATGCTGTTTAAAGGGGAAAGGTGGAGTATCGTGGACAAGGCAAGCCCTATGGTTTATGAGTGCAGCTAGCTGCCAAAACAGACAAAGTGGTTTCACATCAATCAATGCAAACGCTATGACCCCGGGAAAAGGGGAATAAAATGAACCAGAGCCCAGGGAACGATCATGAGTTTGACCAATGTAAGTTTTTCTCCCATGTTGTGGGATGATGACGAAAACCCAGAGAGCACAGCGGTGAGAAGGAATAGTCGAACACCCCAACCCTTGGACGCCTCCTCGCACACCGACCCCGAGCCACAAGAGGTCCCAACCGGCCATTAAGGAAAAAGGGATGCGGTGATTGCAGCAATCACAGCATGTATAATATGTATATAACCTAAGTTTGACCTGTGAAGGGAAGACCTCTCACAGAGTGTTGCTATTTTTCTTTCCTTTTATTTGCAGAGGCGAGTCGAACGGAGGACGCAGGATGGAATGCACTCTGTGGCTGGGCCTGTTGGTAATTCTGATCAGATCAGGACAGATGGAGCGAGGTGACATCGAGATGTTGTTTACTTACGGGTGTATGGGAGGAGTCGGGCCCACCGTAACACAGGGAGGTAGAGCACGGGGCACTGATGGGATAGCTACATACTTCCATGAGGGAGAATGGCCGGGTTGGTTGGGGTCAAATTCCACTAAATATTCCAATTACACTGGTTACAAATTCAGTGAAGCAGCAGTACCCTGCCCCAAATTAAATATCACCACCAAAAAGGTACTGGTGAACGAGGGAAGGCATTATGTTGGGACAAGTAGTGGAAGGAGGAACAAGGGGTTTATGTGTGTGTGAGAGGATCGGAATGTAAATGCCAGAAGGGGGTGTCCATCACTTTTAAACGGCAATGGCAAGATTTCGGGTCTGGAATAGGCTGGACTCAGGGTTTCGATTCGTGTGTGGTCCCAGATCCTCCAAACGCAGTCAATGCTACTGAACTAGTAGTGCACGATAAGAAGCCCCTACCATCAGCCCCAAAGACACGGGATAAAGAGGTTAAGTGCCCCATAATGGCACCCGGACCTAGGAATGGGTTAGTACTGATTCCAACAGGGAAGGTGTTGTACCATGACATGCATTATGAGATAACACCTGTTATCCTTAATTTGACAAAGGTATGGCTACCCCGGTGGTACCCAGCTGAAACAGAAAAATTGTACGAGAAACCATTAAAAGAAATGTTCTGGCAATTCTATGAGTTGAACTATGGGGAAGAAAGTCGGAAGGATTTGTATAAACGAGCTGACAGCGGTCACACCGGTTTGGGGAGATTGAAGAGGGGATTGATCAATGACGCGGTCACGGTGTTTAATACGAGGATGTCACTGGTCAATAGTATAGATGATGCCCAGCTGCAAATGCAGGTCATTACATTACGGGATCAGCTAAAGAGGATACTGGGGGAGGGTAATGAGATTGAGGAACAGGAATTACAAGAAGATTATATATCACATTTTGGGTATGATATCCCGCCATTACCTGAGCACTTGACAAAACTGATAAAGGAAGGGGAGCTTTCCCAGAAACATTACTACACTTTCCAGCAGGAAAACCGAGAAACGCGAGAGGAGATCAGGGAAATGACCACCCCACCTTGGTGGGACATTGGGTTTAATATTGAAATTCCTCCCTGAATCAGAATTCCCTCACATGTATTGATAATTGTGCAAATAATTATGGTGTTCTATCTGTTCAGGTTATCATGTAAAATGAAATGAAGGGTATAAAGGGAAAAACAGGAAAGACTGTATAACAGGGATTTGGGATTATAGAATCAAATGTATAGACTGTGTAAAAAAATGTGAGATTTGTTTGGGACCGACAATGCACCCTCCACGGCAGAAGAATGGACAGAAGTAATATCTCTAATGTAAGAGATATTAAAGGGGTGAAGTAAGATTTAAAAATGAGCGTAACAGGGCACGTTTAGTAGAACGCAATTGCGCAGCAAAATGTTTAAAGAGGAAATGTACTAATTACTCGTATGTTTAATTGCAGAAATGACCATACCAGTTTAGAGAGATGAAACTTACAAAAAGAGACAATGACATAACCCTTTTCTGGAAAAACGAAACTCAGTAGTGGTCAAGAGAGAGAAGGTCTCGTTTCTCAGAAATCACATGACCTGATGACTCATTTCCAAGAAATCAGAGGGGCCACAGGCCCATACAGTGAAAAGTGAAACTTATGTTATTGGTTACCTTGTAGAAGTTAGGCACACCTAATTAGTGATTAATGTATAGACTTTTAAATCGATTGGACCTCTGGAGTAGGAGGTCTCGGAATATGTGTATAACTGTGTAAACCTCAAGAGATTCGGTGGAGTTGGAGCCTTGTGTTGGGACGCAAGAGCCATAGCTCCCCAGGCCTGAATAAACCGTTTTTACTTCAATTATTGGGTCTGTCTTTCTTACAACAAGCCAGTGTTGTCGACTGTGTATATCACTCAGTCCACACTTTGGGGGCTTACATCAATTGGCGACGAGGATGGGATATGCATTCTGAACCAGACTCTCGGACAGCGTTAACCTAAGACGGGTGAGTATGTCTTAATTACCACCTGTAAAATTAGGGGTTAATCGCTGGCGAGACGTTGAGTCAGAATCGACGTATAAAAGAACTATAAAAAGAAAGACACCTTTAATTGAAGGCGGTTAAAAAGTAAACTGCAGTAGGGGTAGGGGCAGGTAGTTCCCTACCAACCTTTGGGGCAGGTAGTTCCCTAAGGACCGTGAGGCGGGAAAACCTCGGTAGGGGCAGGTAGTTCCCTACCAACCTTTGGGGCAGGTAGTTCCCTAAGGACCGGTGAGGTGGTGATACCTCAGTTAGGGGCAGGTAGTTCCCTAAAATCCGTGAGACGGCAAAATCTCAACAATTGAATGAATGGGTGCACCGTGGTGAGTGAATGAGATAAAACCCTACGGTCATAAAGAGGTTAGAACGGACAAGGGTGAGGTCTGTCCCAAGCACCTAGCCTGAGCCTGAATTAAGAGGACAGTAGTCCCACGTGACGGCCAGGATCAAGTAGGACGCCGGGAGCTACAGACCCCACAGTACCGAAACCTCGGGACTAAAGGGTTGGTGTGTGTCTAACGAAACGAAGTGACTAATAGAAAGCAAGAAACTAATGAAGGTGACGCTATGGGGCGAACAACGTAGCGTACAAACCTAATTCCTCAACATCGTGAATTATGCGTGAAACATAGCAGTTAGTTATGACTAAGAGGGTGGAAGAAGAATCCTCAAGGGACCTGGATTCTATAACCCGACTCCTGGAAAATAAAAAGAAACAGTGCAGAGAGCCAAAGGCTTGGTGGGGAGGAGCTAAAGATAAAGAGGCAACAGATAATGTAAGGAATTGAAACAGAAGGGAGAGATAAAGAAGGAAAAAGATCTAATTTGCAGGCGAACCAATTTGAAACCCCAGCAAAAAAAAACAAACAAACAGGGATTTGGAAACTAGGGAAAGCTGTTGAGTCAGATTTAAAAAGGAAGGAAAAGATAAACTTAAAGCTTTACCAACATGGAAGTTATTAGCATCTGTACCAAGACAAGTAAAACACGAGATTTGCTGAGTGAAAGGAACCTTAGACATATGCTGGAATTACAGTTTGTATAAAAATGTGTGAGTGTGGATGTTTTCCTGATTAGGAATGTTTAAGAGGATTCAATATTCCTTTGTCTGAAAATCTGTCCGTTAAGAAAAAGAACTGTCTGCTGTGTGTTGTAGCTCCACCCACTTCTCTGTGTTAAAGTAAAAGCATTTAACCCCTTTGTCTTGTCGGGGATTTTGGAAGTTTAAGAATGTGCAAATAAGATTGTGCCCTTAGAATGAAAAAAAAACCTATTACAATTTGAGTTAAGCTGAAGTGTAAAAACTGAGAAGAGCAACAAAAAGTTTGTTTAATGAAAGATTAAGTTTCAGTCTAAGATCTAACCTTGAAGTTATGAGGTAAATTAACCTATTAAAACCAGACTTTCATTGTGGCCACAGTGAAATTCTGGTTGATGTAAATTGGTGTAGTCCGAATTGAATAAGATAACTCCACTCCGCAAGAATATCTGATAGCGGCAGGTCCCTTTACAATATTTAATTGACTATGGTACTGGAAGCCTTATAGAAGGCGGGACTAGAGTTAAACCTTAGAAAGGTATAGGTAGGGAAGGATGAAGTAGTCGATCTAGGATACATAGTGACACAAGGGAAGAGACAAATGCCCAAAAACAGATGGGAGGGGCATTAGGACTGGCTGCGTGCTTTGATTGCTCGCAAGCTTCTAGGGATGGCAGCAGGAAGGGACCGCGCCAGAGAGGGGAGGGGGATCCGAGGATGTTTGTTGATGCATTGGTAGGGGGCCGACAGTGCAAAATGTTAATAGACACAGGAGCCACAATCTCATTGACAGACTTACCCTTGCCCCGAACGAAACTTTCAGTTAGTATGGCAGGAATCGGTGGACGAAGAATCAGGGCTTATAAGAGCGAAACAGTCTTACTAGAAATTGGATGTATAATAATACCTACCCAGTTGTGGGTATGCGAGAACACCGAAGGAACAATCCTAGGGATAGATATACTGCGAGAAGTAGGAGCTTTAGTCGACCCTAAAGCGAATGAAGTGTACTGGCCCCCAGATTATAAGTCAAACAAACAGGCAGGCCCGGGAAACAAAGTAGAAATGGCCCAGCCTATACAGGATTTGATCAAAGGGGGGTAGCCAAAGGAAAATGTGTAAACCTATATAGATAGTCGGAATGCCTTTGGGGTGGTGTCTGATTACATGATAACGGGAGTAGGCAGGGATATATGACACCAGGAGAAGACCCGTAAGAGACAAGAATATAATCAAAGAATTAGTAGGAACCTCTCTCCTACCCAAAGAGTCTGTAATAATAAATTAAAGCGCACAAGAGGATGGGCAGCTAAACGATCAACTGAGAGAGGGAATCTGACCAATGAAGCCCAAATGTTCATGTTGAATCAAAGTGTGAAACCACAACTGTCTTTCAGTCAGGGATGTTTTTTTGGGTTGCGTGAAGTGACGCAATAATGTTTAACTCCACCTTCAAAAGCCTGCGAAGGAGTTAACCCTTTCCACTGACAGCTGTTTGAGTTCACGAAGCAACAACTTCAGTATTACTGAATAGAATTTAAAGATATTGGACATTATTAAATTTAAGTTTCTTAATGTTGAGCTGATATTTACCCACAGTGATAGAAGGATAATGTTAAGCTGATATTTCCCCACAGTGATAGAAGGAAAATTAGGATTTGATAAATGGAAGTTATCTTATAAACTAATTGCAGCACCGTCTCAAACGGCCGGGAGACTGCTGGGGAGGCTGTCCTGTTACCCAAAGATAAATCTGGACAGATAGTTAGAGACATGAGGCCAAAGACCAACAGATTATACGGGATCGAGAACAGGATACACGGGACGACCAGAAGGAGGTCTTTGCAATAGACAGCAAAGTGATAGCAGAAATAATACCAGCCAAACCAGGGCTAGCACCCAGATGGTCAGGACCTTATGAAGTATTAATGAATAATGACACGTGCTCATGTAGATGGGTCTGGAATGGGTAAAGGAAGGTGGAAACACTGGACCCAGTTAAAAATATATAAGAAAGACAATGAGTAAACCAGAGATGGTGCCCTTTTTGACAGAGTGAGGAGTATACTAGAAGATATAAAGAATGGGAAGGGGAGTTACTACATATATCAATGATAGGGCTGTGTATGATGATATTATATGCCATAGTTTGCATCTTCAGGTATGTCTGGGGACAGAGCCACAGAACAAGAAATGAACCAGATGTACAGCATTTTGAACTGATAAAATGTATAAGAGCAGAATAATTCTAACTGGCTGGTGACGACCAGCCCCCCTTTTTGTAATTACAGGAACATTGGACGTCCGGAATGAGATGGAGCGTCCTCGCCTTGATTCTAGGGATAAATATAAGTATTGCCATTATCGAGGGGGATTAGTAATAAGGAGAACACAGGATGAGGTGTATTCTAGTGTAGCACATAGAGTTCCTAAGCTTGCCATTAATATGAGTACTTTTGAGATACAAAACAAACCTGGAACTCCCTGTGGGTAAAACAATTAGAGGATCCACAGGAGAAAAAAATCTATCTTACAAAGATGTAAGAAACGGGGAGTATTGGAAACGACCGGAGCAGGGTATGCGGCCGGGTTAGCAACAGTTAATAGCTTGGACATAGAAGGATAAACGAAGGAGTAGAAGAATTACAAGCAAAAATAGAGAAGTTACTAAAACAAGCTACTGGAAATAGCCAGCAATTGACACTGGCAGGGAAACCAAACAATAATGCAATTGTCGGGGGTGGAAGAGATAGTAGCCCCCCATGCAGAAACAATCAATACAATTATTGATAGACTTAATAATGCTTCTCGCCAAACCGATAAGGAACTAATATGTGCCACGTAGGGCTCATGGCTATTGTCGAATGCTCAGCATAACATGAGGCAAATAAATAATGAACAGATCCCTGATTGGATTACTAATAAGGATCTGGAACCTTGGATTGACACAAATAAAAGCCTATGTAAGGAATGTAAAATGGGACAAGTATACCGGGCAGGCGATTGTCTGACCCCATGGACTAAGATGATTGGCTTTGTACTGGCCATCCCACAATTCCCAGAAGGGGGACAACCCCGATACGATGTGATTAATATAGGAGAAGTACAAAGGGATAGTGGGTTAAATATCATGATGTCCCTACCAAGGCGCTTTGGGAAAGGGATGAAGATAATAAACAGAAGAATGAAACCTAAAGGGGGGTGGTAGTGGACAGGTGCCACCACAAGGGAAGGACATGGGTGTGCACACACCCCCCCACCGAGGGAGACACATCCGAGTACGGATTTACGAAAATTACCAATTGCACCCTCGAGGTTCACCCAAGGGGATACACCAGACCTGGGTAGCATCAAGGAACAATGGGACCTGTTGTGTCACCACAATTGAACAGAAATATGAATATCAAGATATGGCTCATACCATTCCCCAACCAAACCGTTGTATTGGTCTAAAGATACCTACACAGATAGGAAAACCTGGTCATTTGATAATATGGGACTTACTAAAAAGGGTTGAAACTTATGTCATACCAGAGCCCAAGGCAATTCCTAAGTTAGAGGAAGCTTGGCAGAAGTTACGGCAGGAAACGAAGGAAATTTTAAAGTACTATCATAAAATAGAAGAAGGCTTAAAGAAACAACAGAAAGACATTAGTACAACATTAGAGGAAACTCACCCACTTCCTCATATTTTGATAATTGGGGACCAGGATGGTCGGGGACTGTGGGCGCCTCGGTGGTACAAGGCATAATGATATTCCTCTTGATTGTTATTCTGATATATTGTGTATTTTTA
The DNA here is from genome assembly GCF_052327205.1 of Somniosus microcephalus. Taxonomy (NCBI): domain Eukaryota; kingdom Metazoa; phylum Chordata; class Chondrichthyes; order Squaliformes; family Somniosidae; genus Somniosus; species Somniosus microcephalus. The sequence goes on along the minus strand of NC_140987.1, from coordinate 180,985,951 downwards.
TTTCTCCAGTGCCTTTGTGCCAGAATGAGTAAGGCCGAAAGTGGTGCGGTGAAAGGAGTAGAGCCTGAGGAGGGGCAGGTAGCGATGTTAAGAATGGACAACTCCCCCGCCTCTCCAAGGCAAATGGTGTAAGACGCGATGGGAAGCCCTGAAATTATATGGGATTAATTGGGCATGGTAATTAAAGACCGGGCCGGCCAACCGTAAGATGGAGGTGGCAGAAGGAGGGTGGTGAATGAGGACTGGTGTGTGATGACAGTCTCGAATTGGCACGTCACACACCCCACGTGGGAATGAGGGACAGGCTTGAGCAGAAAAGCCTCAACCATTAGTGCAGGGTCTAAGGGGCCCCGGGAATGGTTACACCAGAAGGAGTGCATAAAGGAAAGACCACCCTAAAGGAAAGCCCACCGTAGAGGAAAGACCACCATACCACAGAGGGGGGAAGTCGGCCTCCAAATTGATAGGATATATACATGTATAACCTAGACTGGTAGAAGGCCAGGGAGTGCACGCTCTGGCAGACACCAGGCAGTGGACATGCATGTTGACCTGTTTTGGAACAATTGTCCAAAAGGTCAAAAGGAGGGACTGAAGTAAGATTTAAAAATGAGCGTAACAGGGCACGTTTAGTAGAACGCAATTGCGCAGCAAAATGTTTAAAGAGGAAATGTACTAATTACTCGTATGTTTAATTGCAGAAATGACCATACCAGTTTAGAGAGATGAAACTTACAAAAAGAGACAATGACATAACCCTTTTCTGGAAAAACGAAACTCAGTAGTGGTCAAGAGAGAGAGGGTCTCGTTTCTCAGAAATCACATGACCTGATGACTCATTTCCAAGAAATCAGAGGGGCCACAGGCCCATACAGTGAAAAGTGAAACTTATGTTATTGGTTACCTTGTAGAAGTTAGGCACACCTAATTAGTGATTAATGTATAGACTTTTAAATTGATTGGACCTCTGGAGTAGGAGGTCTCGGAATATGTGTATAACTGTGTAAACCTCAAGAGATTCGGTGGAGTTGGAGCCTTGTGTTGGGACGCAAGAGCCATAGCTCCCCAGGCCTGAATAAACCGTTTTTACTTCAATTATTGGGTCTGTCTTTCTTACAACAAGCCAGTGTTGTCGACTGTGTATATCACTCAGTCCACACTTTGGGGGCTTACATCAGGGGGAAGATATAAGATCGATTCTTCCCCCCCCACCAACGGTAAAAATATTGGACTATGAATGTTAAAACCCAGATGTGCACAGCCCGCAAGAAGAGCTGGACAATAAAGGGTTAATTCAAACATTGCAGCTGAAACTACGAACCTTCAAGAGACTGGATCACAGACAATCTAATATACAAATCTAAAGGGAAGATACAAGAACATTCGCATATTCATGTACCTTAAGGGGTTACATTGTCCACCTTAGACCATGGCCCCTGGATAATGAGTTTCAGTGCAGGCCTAGACAATGGGCTGCGCCTTGAACTTTTTGAATACGAATGCTAACAGAAACCAACAATTTCGCACATGCAGTCACTTTGGGAGGGTTGCATTGTCAAAAAGATATCTCAAATCAATGGACAATACCAGGAAGAATTCACACATTTTGATATAGCCATCATATGCTCAGGAAGTGGCCAAGATATACTGAAATAACAACATAAAATGCTGGAAAAACTCAGCAGGTCAGGCAACATCCGTGGACAGAAATTTGAGTTGATGTTTCGGGTCGAACCCTTCTTCAAAACTGGAAAGAAAAGATAGATCGGAGGCAGGGCTGCGATCGGACAAAAGAATAAAAGAAACAAAAGAAGTAAAAAAGAGACAATAAAAGGTATTAGAAGATAGACGAGATGGTAATAGGCTGAGATTAGGTGTAAAGTGTACTGGCAGGGCAAGAGATAGCTGCCAGGTGTGAGAGAGAGACAAAAGGAAAGGCGGGGGGGGAAAGGAGTGGAAAAATTACAAGAAAAAATGAAATAGGGGCCGAGGTTGTGATCTGAAATTGTTGAACTCGATATTGAGTCCGGAAGACTGCAGAGTGCCTAATCGGAAGATGAGGTGCTGTTCCTCGAGTTTACGGTGAGCTTCCGTGGAACAATACAAGAGGCCAAGGACGGTGAGGTCCGAGTGGGAATGGAGCGGTGAATTAAAATGACAGGCGGCCGGAAGCTCGGGGTCACCCTTACGGACTGAACGGAGGTGTTCCGCAAAGCGGTCACCCAATCTGCGTTTGGTCTCCCCAATGTAGAGGAGACCGCATCGTGAGCAGCGAATACAGTACACTAGATTGCGAGAAGTACAAGTAAATCGCTGTTTCACCTGGAAGGGGTGTTTGGGGCCCTGGACAGTGGGAAGGGGGGAGGTATAGGGGCAGGTGTTACATCTCCTCCGCTTGCACGGGAAGGTGCCAGGTGAAGGGGAAGGGCTGTTTGGGGTGATAGAGGAGTGGACTAGGGTGTCTCGGAGGGAGCGGTCCCTGCGGAATGCTGAAAAGGGAGGGGAGGGGAAGATACGTTTGGTGGTGGGATCACTTTGGAGGTAGCAGAAATGCTGGAGGATGATCCGTTGAATGTGGAGGCTGGTGGGGTGAAAGGTGAGGACAAGGGGAACCTATCGTGGTTCCGGGAGGGAGGGGCAGGGGTGAGGGCAGAAGTGCGGGAGATAGAACTGACACGGTCGAGAGCAGTGTCAATTACGGTAGAGGGGAATCCTCGGTTGCGGAAAAAGGAAGGCATGTCTGAAGCACTGGTGTGGAAGGTGGCTTCGTCGGAGCAGATACGGCAGAGACGGAGAAACTGGGAGAATGGAATAGAGTCCTTACAGGAAGCGGGGTGGGAGGAAGTGTAGTCCAGGTAGCTGTGGGAGTCAGTGGGCTTGTAGTGAATATTGGTCGATAACCTATCCCCAGAGGTGGAGACGGAGAAGTCGAGGAAGGGAAGGGAAGAATCAGAGATGGACCATGTGAAGGTGAGGGAAGGGTGGAAATTGGAGGCAAAGTGAATGAAATTGTCAAGTTCGGGATGAGAGCAGGAAACGGCACCGATACAGTCATCAATGTATCGGAAGAAAAGGTAAGGGAGGGGACCCGAGTAGGACTGGAACAAAGATTGTTCCACATAGCCCACAAAAAGGCAGGCATAGCTAGGACCCATGCGGGTACCCATGGCAACACCTTTGATTTGGAGGAAATGAGTGGAGTTAAAGGAGAAGTTGTTCAATGTGAGAACAAGTTCAGCCAGGCGGAGGAGGGTGGTGGTGGATGGGGACTGGTCGGGCCTCTGTTCAAGGAAGAAGCGGAGCGCCCTCAGGCCATCTGGGTGGGGGATGGAGGTATAGAGGGATTGTACGTCCATGGTGACAGTGGGGGGAAGCCGACTGCAGAACAGCGAACAGAAAGATTTGGGCCTACAATCAACTCCAAGAGACAGCCGATCGGGAGTGGTGATTGTATGTTTCAGCCAAATCATAGAGGCGGCTTTTGTGATTGAGTCTGAGTAAGTTTGTGAGTTTCAGTCAGATCACAATAAGGGTTTTGTAATTGAGTCTGGGTAACTTTATCTGTAACAGTCAAATCGTGGACGGGTTTAACTGTGTCATATTGTGTCGATGCAAATGACCCTTGCGTAGGGGTTTGTATTTTAGGGTTGTTAGCCTGATATAAATCGTAGGGATTTAAACTGGGGAAGTAATTGTGTGTGTGTGTTCAATAAACGAACAAATCAAAGGTTGAGCCAAAACCCTGTGCCATGTGTATTTTGTTCTTATAATTCCTGACGTCCAAGAACTGTGTGTAACGGGGGACCAGTATCAGAGAAAACCCCTTACAGATGTTGTGGAGGTGGAAATAAGCAGTGTGAGTTATGCTGTGGTTATGTGGTTGAAAGCTCATTTTAGGGTCAAATATGACACCAAGGTTGCGAACAGTATGGTTCAGCCTCAGACAGATGGTAGGGAGAGGGATGGAATTAGTGGCTAGGCAATGGAGTTTGTGGCCTGGTCTGAAGGCAATGGCTTCGGTCTTCCCAATATTTAGCTGGAGGAAATTTCTGCTCATGCAGTACTGGATGTCAGGCAAGCAGTCTGACAGTTTATAGACCGTGGACGGGTCGAGCGAAGATGTAATGAGGGTGTTGTCAGTGCACATGTGGAAACTGTCGTGTTTTTGGATGATCTCGCCGAGGGGCAGCATGCAGATGAGAAATAGGAGGGGGCTCAGGATAGATCCTTGGGGGACACCAGAGGTAACGATGCGGGAGAGAGAAGAGAAGCCATTGCAGGTGATTCTCTGGCTACGATTAGATAGATAAGAATGGAACCAGACGCTTGCAGGAGATTGGAGAAAGATGCTAGTTCAGGGCTAGGGCAGGGGGAAACCTTAGAGGAAATTTGCCCCGGTGGGCTAGGAGAAGGAAGGGAAGCGGCAGAGGCAGCTGATCGGATGGTCTCAATCTTAGAGACAAAGAAGTCTATGAGGTTAAGAAGGATGAGGAGGGATAGTTTACCTTTGTCACAGTCACAAAGAATGTCATTTGTGATTTTGATGAGGGCCGTTTTGGTACTATGGCAGGGGCGGAAAACTGATTGGAGGGATACAAACATGGAGTTCCTGGAAAAATGGGCACAGATTTGGGAGGCATTCAAGGACTTTGGAGAGGAACGTGAGTTTGGAGATGGGGGTAATTTGCAAGGACAGAGGGGTCAAGGGTTGGTTTTTTGAGGAGAGTGGTGATGACGGCAGATTTGAAGGAGAGGGGGAGAGTACCTGAGGAGAGAGAACCATTAACAATAACAGCTAACATGGGGGCCACAAAAAGAAGTTGGGTGGTCAGCAGTTTAGTGGGACTAGGGTCAAGGGAGCAGGAAGTCTCATGGACAAGATGAGCGCAGAGAGGTCATGAGGGGAGATTGGAGAAAGGTGCGAGTTCAGGGCTGGGGCAGGGGGGAAACCTTAGAGGAAGTTTGGCCCGGTGGGCCGGGGAAGGAAGGGAAGTGGCAGAGGCAGCTGAGCGGATGGTCTCAATCTTAGAGACAAAGAAGTCCATGAACTCCTCACTTGCAGTTGGAAGTGAGGGTGGAGGTGACAGGAGAGAGGGGTTTAAGAAGATGGTTAGCAGTAGAGAAAAGAAGCCAGGGGTTATCTCTGCATTCCAGAATGATCCAGGAATAGTGAGCAGTTTTTGGGAGACGAGTGCATGACGCAATAATGCTTTATGTGGGCCAGCCAGATCTGGTCGTGAACAACTAAACCAGTTTTCCACTATACCCCTTGGACTTAAGGGAGTGAAGGTGAGGGCCGTACCAGGGGGAACGTCCAGGGTAAGAGAGAGTAATGGTTTTAATAGGGGCTAAGGCATCAAAGGCGGTGGTGACGATGCGGTTGAGCAGATCGGTAGCTGCAGAAATGTCATGGTGAATGGAGGGTCAAAGGCTGGACAGTTGGGATTTCGTAAGGGAGTTGGGAGAGAGTTTTTTCCAGGGATGGACACAGAAGGAAGTAGGGTTGGGAGGGGGGAGGGGGGAAGGGGGATGTTGGTGCAGAGCGATACAAGGAAGTGGTCAGAGATGGTCTTACCTGTAACTAACACCATGGGAGTAGCGAGGCCACAAAAGATGGCAAGATCAAGAGGGTGGCCATGAATATGGGCTGGGGAGTTTACATGGAGGGTGAGATTAAGGGAGGATAGGAGGGTAGTGAACTCAGAGGCGAGACAGCATGATGAATTGAGATGGAGTTTGAATTTACTAAGGATGAGAAGTCACTCGGTGCAGAGGCTGAGGGAGGAAAGCAGTGATCCACATAAGGAGAAATCCAAAATCCATGCCTTTGTTACCTCTAGACTTGACTATTCCAATGCACACCTGGCTGGCCTTCCATGTTCTACCCTACGTAAACCTGAGGTCATGCAAAACTCGGCTGCCTGTGTCCTAACTCGCACCAAGTCCCGTTCACTCATAACCCCTGTGCTCGCTGACTTACATTGGCTCCCGGTTAAGCAGCGCCTCTGTAGGAAATCGTGGATTGAAAGAAATAATAGTTTGTTGTAGGTTTCCAAGAATAGCAGTTTGCCTAAGTTGATGACACAGAAAGATTCCAGTCATGTCAGAAAAGGAGTTGTACAGAGAGCTGAATTACGAGGTCAGAACAGAAAAACAAGCCTTCGAGTGGGCCTGATAAGGGATGTAGCAAGGAGCTGTAGAATAAACAAGCTGTCTACGAGAGGGCACCAAGACCTTTAGAACAGAGATAAGAAGGGAAATGACCTCATGAGGCTGGGAGGGGGCTGTCATAGGTAGCCTCTCCCTTGTAATTGGACAATAGAATGGGGAACAAATGATTGACACCAGGTATCCACCAGCCCATCAAAATAAGGTATAAAAACAGATGACCCAAAGAGAGAAATAGACTGTTAGGAGGAAAGGCTTCCTCAGTGTGGATGAAATGCTAGCTTCGGCTTAACACACTGATCAGGTTCGACCCCGGAAGTGCTGGCTGACGGCCTAACACCTCTGACACCTCGAGGAGAGACCCAACAGAAGTGACCGTTGTTGCAGACAGAGACATCCGTCAACATCCGGCGACGTCCATCCGTCCACCGTCCATTGCCGTCCGTCCATCCAGTCATCTCGTTCCATTCATTTCGTGGGACAGTAGATCGCCCTCATCTGTCATAGGTTGTATGTCTACTATATCTATTTCAATCGCATGTAGTAGTATCTGATTATGCTTAAACAGTAGCTCTCTAATAAAAAGCCTTACAACTCCTAAAACCCTTTGGGTAATCTGTGTGTGACCTGTGATCCAAATCTTACAGTGGTGTCAGAAGTGGAATCACAGAGTTGGGACGTGACTCCAGGATGGTTTGTTGCCTCCCTGGTGCCAGGGTCAAGGATGTCACTGAACGGCTGCAGGGAATTCTGAAGGGGGAGGGTGAACAGTCAGAGGTCGTGGTTCACATTGGGACCAATGACATGGGTAGGAAGAGGGATGAGGTCCTGCAGCAAGAATTTAGGGAGCTAGGTAGCAGATTAAAGAGCAGGACCTCAAAGGTTGTAATCTCTGGATTACTCCCAGTGCCACATGCTAGTGAGTATAGGAATAGAAGGATAGAGCAGATGAATGCATGGCTAAAGAGTTGGTGCAGGAGGGAGGGCTTTAGTTTCCTGAATCACTGGGCCTGCTTCTGGGGAAGGTGGGACTTGTACAAGTCGGACGGGTTGCACCTGAACCAGAACGGGACAAATATCCTTGCGGGGAGGTTTGCTAGCACTGTTCGGGGGGGTTTAAACTAAAATGGCAGGGGGTTGGGAACCTGAGCAGGGAGACAGAGGAAAGGGAAACAGGGATAAAAGCAAAAGATAGGAAGAAGAAAAACAAAAGTGGCAGTCAGAGAAATCAACGGTTTAAATCAAACGTGGCCACAGTAAATAATAATTCTAATAGGTCTAAGAGCGTTAAAAAAACAAGCCTGAAGGCTTTGTGTCTTAATGCGAGGAGCATTTGTAGCAAGGTGGACGAATTGGCTGCGCAAATAGAGGTAAACGAATATGATTTGGTTGGGATAACGGAAACGTGGCTCAAGGATGGCCAAGACTGGGAACTCAACATCCAGGGGTATTCGATATTCAGGAAAGATAGGCAAAAAGGAAAGGGAGGTGGGGTAGCATTACTGGTTAAAGAATGGATTAATACAATTGTAATGAAGGATATTATCTTTGATGATGTGGAATCTGTATGGGTAGAATTGAGAAATACTAAGGGGAAAAAAACATTAGTGGGAGTGGTATATAGACCTCCAAACAGTAAGGCGGAGCTTGGGGATGGCATTAAAAGGGAAATTAGAGAAGCGTGCAAAAAGGGCACAGCAGTCATCATGGGTGACTTTAATCTACATATAGATTGGGCTAACCAAATTAGTAACAATACAGTGGAGGAGGAATTCCTGGAGTGTTTACAGATGGTTTCCTGGACCAATATGTCGAGGAACCAACCAGAGATCAGGCCATCTTAGACTGGGTATTATGTAACGAGAAAGGATTAATTAGCAATCTTGTTGTATGAGGCCCCTTGGGTCGGAGCGATCATAATATGATCGAATTCTTCATTAAGATGGAGAATGAAGTAGTTGACTCAGAGACTAGGGTCCTCAATTTAAATAAAGGAAACTATGATGGTCTGAGGAGTGAGTTGGGTAGGATTGATTGGGGAATGGCACTCAAAGGGTTGACAGTGGATAGGCAATGGCAAACATTCAAAGACCGAATGGATGAGCTACAGAATTTGTTCATCCCAGTTTGGCATAAAAATAAAACAATAAAGGTGACTCAACCGTGGCTAACAAGGGAAATTAGGGATAGCATAAGCTCCAAGGAGAGGACATATAAATTGACCAGCAAAAGCAATAATCCTGAGGATTGGGAGCAGTTTAGGATTCAACAAAGGAGGACAAAGGGATTAATTAAGAAAGGGAAAATAGAATATGAGAGTAAGCTATCAGGGAACATAAAAACTGACTGTAAAAGCTTTTATAGATATGTGAAGAGAAAAAGATTGATGAAGTCAAGCGTAGGTCCCTTGCAGTCAGAATCAGGGGAATTTATAATGGGAAACAAAGAAATGGCAGACTTACTAAATTCATACTTTGGTTCTGTCTTCACAACGGAGGACACAAATAACCTTCCAGAGATGCCGGGGAACATAGGGTCTGATGAAAGGGTGGAACTGAAAGAAATCAGTATTTGAAGGGAAATGGTGTTAGGAAAATTGATGGGACTGAAGGCCGATAAATCCCCAGGGCCTGATAATCTACATCCCAGGGTACTTAAGGAAGTGGCCCTAGAAATAGTAGATGCATTGCTGGTCATCTTCCAGAACTCGATAGACTCTGGAACAGTACCCATGGATTGGAAGGTAGCTAATGTTACCCCACTATTCAAAAAAGCTGGCAGACAAAAAGTGGGGAATTATAGACCGGTAAGCCTGACATCGGTAGTGGGGAAAATGCTAGAGTCTATTATAAAAGATGTAATAGCAGAGCACTTGGAAAGCAGTGACAGGATCAGACAAAATCAACATGGATTTACAAAAGGTAAATCATGCTTGACTAATCTACTGGAATTTTTTGAGGATGCAACTGGTAAAATAGATAAGGGAGAACCAGTGGATGTAGTGTATTTGGACTTTCAGAAGGCTTTCGATAATGTCCCACATAAGAGATTAGCGTGCAAAATTAAGGCACATGGGATTGGGGGCAAGGTATTGACTTGGATAGAAAACTGGTTGGCGGACAGAAAGCAAAGAGTTGGAATAAACGGGTCGTTTTCTGAGTGGCAGGCAGTGACTAGTGGGGTAACACAAGGATCGGCCCTAGGACCCCAGCTGTTCACAATATATATTAATGATCTGGACGAGGGAATTGGATGTAATATCTCCAAATTTGCAGATGACACAAAGCTGGGTGGGAGGGTAAGCTGTGAGGAGGATGTCGTGAAACTCCAGTACGATTTGGACAGGTTAGGTGATTGGACAGAAACATGGCAAATGCACTATAATGTGGATAAATGTGAGGTTATCCACTTTGGTGGCAAAAACAGGAAGGCAGATTATTATTTGAATGGCAATAGATTGGGAGAAGGGGAAGTGCAAAGAGACCTGGGTGTTTTTGTGCACCAGTCGCTGAAGGTAAGCATGCAGGTGCAGCAGGCGGTTAAGAAGGCAAATGGTATGTTGGCCTTCGGAGCAAAAGGTTTCGAGTACAGGAACAGGGATGTCTTGCTACAGTTGTACAGGGCCTTGGTGAGACCACATCTTGAGTATTGTGTGCAGTTTTGTTCGTCTTATCTGAGGAAGGATATTCTTGCCATGGAAGGAGTTCAGTGAAGATTCACCAGGCTGATACCTGGGATGGCAGGAATGACGTATGAGGAGAGATTGTGTCGATTGGGCTTATACTCACTGGAGTTTAGAAGATTGAGAGGGGATCTCATCGAAACCTATAAAATTCTGTCAGGCCTGGACAGACTAGATGCAGGAAGGATATTTCTGATGGCCGGGGAGTCAAGAACCAGGGGTCATAGTCTAAGGATAAGGGGTAAGCCAATTAGGACTGAAATTAGGAGGAATTTCTTCACCCAGAGAGTGGTGAACCTGTGGAATTCTCTGCCACAGAGGGCGGTGGAGGCCAGTTCATTAAATATATTCAAGAAAGAGTTGGATATATTTCTTAAGGCTAAAGGGATCAAAGGATATGGGGAGAAGGCAGGTGTAATGGGTTTTCGTCCTCGAGAGGTTTCCCAGAGGTTTCTCTCTCTAGAGGCCTCTCTCTCTTGCACAGTAAACCTTGAGTGGTTCGACCCACTCGCCCCTTAGATTCTGTACTCTGGACTTAGGCGCAGGAACTACAATGTAGAGAAAACTCGTGTAGACCAAGTTTGATGAATCAAAATGAAATTTTATTGCAAATGGAAAAATATATCAAATCAAATGCAACACAGATAAGCGTACGGTACATGGGAGGGAAAAACAAACACAAACAAATCATAACGACATTATATTAACTAAGGCAAATACAGGCATCTTATATTCTACAAAGATCATCATGAAATAAGGAAACACACGGAACATCGAGGGGCAACAACTCATGTTAATTGTGATGTGCCTCAATAAATCCGAGACTCGATGTTAGCAAAACAAAACAAGGCTTTTATTGACTTAGAAGGTAACACACAGAGGAGAATGTATCTTCCATCCAGAGGTCTGCCGTACTGGATGTGCTGCAGGCTGGGCCAGCTTACATAGGAGCCAGGTATGGGCGGAGCCCTACACACAGTATAATACAATGGAAATGAAACTGAAACCAACCACAGTCACAGGCAGAGAAATACTGGTGAGTGATGAATGGAATATTTCATCACATTCACCCCATCTATAGATTTAGTCTGTTCGGGGGTTTGATAGTCCTCTGCGACCGACGTGGCTGTTGTGGTGCCGCGGGTGTCGGCTGGGTGTCCCCGGTGGCCTCCTGGGTCTCTGCCGGGGGTGTCGCCAGGGTTGTTGAAGGGGTAGTTGGTGGGGGTACCGTTGGTCGATGTTCTTCCGGGGGTGATGATAAAGTAGTGGGTGGGTAAAAGTTGCTGTGGTCGTTGTTGCTGCTGCTGTCGTGGTTGTTGTCATTACCGGCTGGGGCGACGTCTTTTATGGACACGGTGTCCTCCCTTCCGTCGGCGTGCCAGACATACGCGTATTGGGGGTTGGCGTGGAGTAGGTGCACTGACTCCACGAGAGGGTCCGTCTTGTGGCCCCTCACATGCCTTCGCACGAATACCGGACCTGGGGTGGAGAGCCATGACGGCATGGATACGCCTGAGGTGGATTTCCGGGGAAAGACAAACATTCACTCATGAGGCGTGGCATTAGTGGCAGTACACAATAGCGACTGTATCGAATGGAGCACATCTGGGAGGACTTCCTGCCAGCGGGAGGTAGGGAGGCCTTTGGTCCTTAGAGCTAGAGTGACTGCTTTCCATACTGTCCCGTTCTCTCGCTCCACTTGACCGTTACCCCGGGGGTTGTAGCTGGTGGTACGGCTCGTGGCGATCCCCCTGGACAGCATGTACTGGCGTAGCTCTTCACTCATGAAGGACGCCCCCCTATCCGTATGGATGTAGCTCGTCATACCGAACAGGCAGAACAGGCTGTTGAGGCATTTAATGACCGTGGCGCTGGTCATGTCTGGGCAGGGGAAGGCGAATGGGAAATGAGAGTATTCGTCCACAATGTTCAGGAAGTAAACATTGCGGTCGACGGACGGGAGGGGGCCCTTGAAATCTAAGCTGAGCTGCTCAAAGGGCCGTGTAGCTTTGGTTAAGTGGGCTCTATCTGGGCGGTAGAACCGAGGCTTGCACTCAGCGCAAGTGCGACAGTTCCTGGTCAGGGACCGAACTTCCTCAATCGAGTAGGGTAAGTTGCGGGACTTTATGAAGTGGAACAGCCGCGTGACCCCTGGGTGGCAGAGGTCATTGTGGAGGGTCTGTAGCCGATCCCCGGTGGCGCTGGCACACATCCCTCGTGAGAGGGCGTCGGGGGATTCGTTAAGGGCCCCTGGCCGGTAAATGATGTCATAATCGAAGGTGGAGAGCTCGATCCGCCACCTAAGAATCTTATCATTTTTAATCTTCCCCCTCTGTTTATTATTGAACATAAACGCTACCGACCGCTGGTCGGTAAGTAGGGTGAAGCGTTTGCCGGCTAGGTAGTGGCGCCAGTGGCGCACTGCCTCCACGATGGCTTGGGCCTCCTTTTCTACAGAGGAGTGTCTGATCTCGGGCCCTTGGAGGGTCCTCGAGAAGAAAGCTACGGGCCACCCCGCCTGGTTGAGTGTGGCCGCCAAGGCAAAGTCAGACGCATCACTTTCCACTTGAAAGGGAGTGTTCTCGTCCACTGCCTGTAGCGTGGCCCGCTCAATATCCTGCTTAATGCTTTTGAAGGTGGCATGGGCCTCAGCAGAGAGCGGAAAAGAGGATGCTTTCAAGAGGGGGCGGGCTTTGTCGGAGTAGTTGGGGACCCATTGGGAATAATAAGAAAATAACCCCAGGCACCTTTTCAGGGCTTTGGGAGTGTTGGGCAGGGGCAGCTCCCGTAAGGGGCGCAATCGGTCGGGGTCTGGTCCGATTTCCCCATTCTCCACCACGCTGCCTAGTATGCAGAGGCGCGTGGTGTTGTAAACGCACTTGTCCTCGTTGTAGGTGAGGTTGAGTTTTTGTGCGGTTTTCAGGAACCTCTCGAGGTTCGAGTCGTGATCCTGCTGGTTGTGACCGCAGATGGTGACGTTGTCGAGGTAGGGGAAGGTTGCCTGCAAGTGGTGGTCATCGACCATGCGGTCCATCTCCCTCTGGAAGACCGAGACCCCATTCGTCACCCCAAAGGGGACTCTGAGGAATTGGTAGAGGCGTCCGTTCGCCTCGAAGGCGGTGTACGGGCGGTCCTCTGGTCTGATAGGGAGCTGGTGGTACGCTGACTTGAGGTCGATGGTGGAGAACACCCGGTATTGGGCGATTTGGTTCACCATTTCTGATATGCGGGGTAGCGGGTAGGCGTCTAGTAGGGTGTACCTGTTGATCGTTTGGCTATAGTCGATCACCATCCGTTTCTTCTCGCTACCCCTTACCACCACCACTTGGGCGCGCCACGGGCTATTGCTGCGTTCAATAATGCGCTCTTTCAGGAGCCTGTCTACCTCGGTCGCGATAAACCGCCTGTCCTCCCAGCTGTACCTCCTGCTTTTGGTCGCTATTGGCCGGCAGTTAGGGGTAAGGTTCGCGAATAGCGAAGGCGGCTTTACCTTCAGGGTAGCCAGACCGCACACTGTGAGGGGCGGCTGGGACCCACCGTAATTGAGCGTGATGCTTTGGTGGTAGCACTGGAAATCCAGGCCCAAGATCACGCTCGCACATAGATTCTTCATGATTAATACTTTAAAATTATCGTATACAGTTCCGTTAACAGACAATTGTACCGTGCAGTAACCCATAATGGTCGATGTCTGGGTTTTATCAGCCATGGAGATGGTACCCCGAGTAGGGACCACCTTTAGGGAGAGTTGCTGTACCAGTTCAGGGTGGATAAAACTCTCCGTGCTTCCACTGTCAATTAAACATTTAACCCTGCACCCGTTTACCTCGATGTCCACCATTGATTTGGATAGCGGGTGCGGCCTGGTCTGGTCCACTGTGACCGATGCCACTGTAGGGCCCTGATCGAGACAAGATGGCGTCCACGCTGTCTGCTCACAAGATGGCGGACCCCACGAGGTCGGGAAAGATGGCGTCCAAGATGGCCGCTCCCACGGCGCACACGCAGCGGTGGCGGGTTTTCCGGCGGGGTTCCCTCTGCACACCTTCCTGAAGTGCCCCTTCTTACCGCACTTAAAGCAGGTGGTGCCTTTCGCCGGGCACAGGTTTCTGGTGTGCTTCGGCTGCCCGCAGAAGTAGCAGTTGGGTCCCCGACGCGTCGCGGCTGTCGTAGGGCTTCTGGGGGGAGAGCGGGGCCCCGACGGTGTCAGGCTGCCGGGCGGGGAAGATGGCGGCGCCCTTGGTGCACACGTGGCGGCGTGGACGGCGCGGGCTGAAGAGTAGGCGTCCGAGTTTCTCTGGGCCACATCCAGGGATCGTGCTGTGTCCGCAGCCTGTTTCAGGTCCAATCCCGTTTTTTCCAGCAGTCTCTGCCGGATGTAAGTGGAGCTGAGGCCTGTGATAAAGGCATCGCGAACAAGCTCGTCAGTGTACACTGCGGCTTTTACATCTTGGCACTTGCAGTCTTTGCCAAGCGTTTTCAGGGTGCCTAGGAACTCCTCCACCGATTCCCCAGGTCGCTGTGCGCGAGTAGCGAGCAGATGCCTAGCATACACCTCATTCGTAGGCTGCTGGTAATGCGCCTTTAAGATGTCGCAGGCAGCCGGGTACGTGTCGGCGTCTTGGATGAGGGGGTAAACCCGGTGGCTTACCCAATTCCGCAGAATTCCGAGTTTCATACTCGCAGCGTCCGTAGCGTCTTTGACGGCTGCGGAATTGTCCAGGAAGAATTCCATACACATAAACCAGTGTCCGAAGCGTGCCGATGCGTCCGAAGCATGCTGGTCCAAATCCAAACATTCGGGTTTCAACAGTTGATCCATTGTGTTGAAAATTAAGTCAATAAAATTGATGTGCCTCAATAAATCCGAGACTCGATGTTAGCGAAACAAAACAAGGCTTTTTATTGACTTAGAAGGTAACACACAGAGGAGAATGTATCTTCCATCCAGAGGTCTGCCGTACTGGATGTGCTGCAGGCTGGGCCAGCTTACATAGGAGCCAGGTATGGGCGGAGCCCTACACACAGTACAATACAATGGAAATGAAACTGAAACCAACCACAGTCACAGGCAGAGAAATACTGGTGAGTGATGAATGGAATATTTCATCACAAATTGTACCCTTAAATCCACCCCCTTATTAAACCTATCTAGATCTGATTGTGAAGGGCCAGAAACATGCTCACCAATCCCACTAGGAAGTGCAAGGTTTTGAAATCGAGTCTGTGTTTGGTCCTTTCAGGCGTCTCGTCTCCACGTGGATCGTGGAGCTCCTGCGAGCTGCGCCACACCTCTCCCCTGAGGTGGTGGTCGGGGGTGGCTGGACACCGGCGGGCCTGGATTTCGGCGGGGTTGAGGATCGTCGGCTCGACCCTGGTTAGAGGAGCTTTGGGCTGGTGTGGCCCCTTCTACCATCAGCTACGGCCCGGGGATGGTCGATGATCTCCCGATAGTTTTCCCCGGGGCGGGACGCTGGTTTCGAGCGACTTTCTTTATACAGTCATAATTATCTTTCTCCTCCGACGGTGGAGAGGAGTCCGCTGCTCTTTCCCCAAGCCAGCTTCTCTTCGCCCAGCTCAAAAGCTGGACCGGCTGCTGGGGCTGCAATGACTGTCCGACTGTAAACTGTCTTTAGCTCGACTCTCTTTGTGACTGTTCAAGCTTGTTGATTCAAGCTTCCTCCAGCGTCTTCTCCCAAGCTGTGTGTCTGGCCAATCTACTGCCGTGTCGAGTCGTGTCACACTGCCGTCTCAACTGCCGAAAAGTCTCTCCAGATATACCTTTCTTCCCGAGGCTTCACTTCCCGCCCAAAATCATTTAGTACTTGTTTTAACTTTGGCGGGCTTTGAGCACAGCGGGGCAGTTATTATATTTAAAATCATTTTAAGTGGCTGGTAACAGGCCCATCTCTGGTTGGAAATGGCTTTCATTGTTTTGAATGTCCTGCTGATCTTGTTATCTAGTCCTGGGTGCTGTTCTCATGAATATGAAATTGTCCCCTTTTGTCTGGGGCAGCATCTTGATGGCCTCAGTCTCCAGGCCGATCTTGAGTGGATCTGCATCTAATCCATATGCATGCCTGTGGGTCTGGTTTCGTTCTCTCAGAAAACGGCTTCCAGAACTTACTAAGGGTTCAATCCACATAGCTGTCTGAGGTTGCGCAGGAACCATTTTAAAGTGTCCCAATAAGCTGGTCACATGATACGGTGGCCATTTTGTATGCCCCTTTTTCTGGGCTTCTTTTAAAACAGTCATTAAAATCACGGCCTCTTCTGCCATTTAACCCTTATTAATATGAAATCCAATTTTGTGAATCCTACACTCCCCCCTGATGATACTGTAACTTGCTTGGAGTATCATAATTCTGGGTGAGCAAAATTTTCTGTCCTTCCACAATCTAACCATCCCTAGTATTTACCTATCTATGACCCCACGACACATGCATTTCCCATTTCAGAAAAATCTAGTGTACATTAAGCATCTATAGATGGCAATACCTTGGAGCTAAAAATCTTATAACTTACTTCCAGGTGCGGAGGGGGTCCTTATACCCCTACATCACCTAGTATATACACATTACCTTCTAATAATGACATCACATCTAATTAAACTTCAATAATAAAATAAAATACATACAAAAATCCCCAAAACACATGAATACACATCAAAAATAATACAGAGGAGGGAGGGAAAACTTTAACTTTATACAAAGCATCATCAATCTAAATGGGTGTCTCTTCTATCCGCACATAATGCTCCCTCCATTCCCCTCTATTCTCATACCTTTGTGAATGTTTGACCTTTTTACAGTGTACAAACAGTAAATAAACTACAATGACAACCTGGCACACTACAAGAATGTGGGAGGCTATCCTAATCCAGGAAGGGACTTCTATATTAGTGAACAGGTCCCACCACGGTGGGGTCACTATATCCAATATGTCTGCCCTTATCTCTAAAGTCTTCTGCTCCAGTGTGTAGAAGTGTTTCTGTGAAACAACAACGGCTTTTAATATCTTGGTGAGGTGTTCAGGGAGAGGGGGAATGATATATCCAAAATGTGCAACGAATTGCTGCAAATCGGTGAAATTCTCTTTCACAGTGAAGTGAACAGTGGAAGGTTCAGGGATGGGGACAATTCGCTCTTGGGCCACTTGAACTTCTGCCCTGGGCTTGAAACAGAAGCTGCTGTCACTCACCGGACACCAACCATGCTATCCATGCTGGTAGTGGGGCGCTGCAGTGGTGACACAGTATGTCCCACCTCCTATATATGCCACCTGCGGGGGCACATGGTCTTGTGCCATTGCCTCCATGGTGCAATTTATAGGCTTCGCGCCAGCAGTTCTGAACCCGCACTGTGGTTTTAAATGGGCAATCAAGTGCTGGGGACACAGGATGATGTGTGCTCCCCGGCTCCGGCACCCCGAGAGGTCGGTACCCATCATTGCATGCTCCCATCGAATGACGTAAGGTGGGACCCCCGTGTAGCGAATGTGCGCAGGCCCCTGAATGACTCCAATGTTCTTCACCCGGTATACCGGGGCGGGTTTGGCTGCCTTTCCCATCACCGGCATTCTTACCACTATACCCATAATGGTGTGATTAGACCGGCCACAGTCCACTGGGACTGGGTAGGCCTCTGAAGCTAGTCTGAGCTGGCACGGACTCAATGTATTCTCAAAAAGGATGGAGGGCTGCGAGGTGCTTGTTGCTAATCCAGGAGGGGACTAAGCCTTGCTTTAAATCCTCCAGATTACTGCGGCCCTCGCCCAGTAACCACGCCCCATATAGCACACAAGCTTCGTTCTGCGCAGCCTGATCGGACACATTCCGATCCTCCCTGATGAAAGCATTTACCGTTTTGGTGTGTTTCTCCAGCTCAGCTATTACCTCTTTTAAGTGTAGTGTCATGGCCTGGTCCTCATGTAACTCAGAACCCACTACCTTATTCTCATCAGTCAGTATCTTTCTTAGCTGTGTTTTCAAACCATTAATCTGGGTTTGCAGCTCCACGTCATCCAGTGTGTTGATGACGGAAGTTCCTGTATTAAAAGCTGTAAAAATATCATTTACTGCACCCCTTCTTTGTCTCCCTATTCTGTCCAAGACCTCATGTGGTGTGATGTACAACTCGGCTCTGTCGACATCGGCAAAGTCGAATTCGTAAAACTGTTTAAACATGTTTGTTAACAGGACCTGGTATAATTGCTCTGTTTCCTTTGGGCACCATGCTGGCAATCTTACCTCGGTGAGGTTTAAAATCACCGAAGCCACCGCGTAGTGGACCCCTTGGTATAGTACCTGACCTGTGGGTACCAATACCAATCCGTTCCCGGGTCCCTTTGTCGTGGTGGGGCACCCTTCCTTGAGGGCTTTAGCTGCCGGAACTGTGGGCAGGGACTTGCGGGGTCGGGTGATGAGCTCAGTGGCGTTTACTGGGATCTGAGAGTATGGGACTCCGCACGCCCGTGAGCTGACATCCCACCTCATTCCTTGCCCAGCATCCTGCCACTGTCTTTGGAAAAAGATGGCGACGCCTGTGGGGCAAGCGCTTTCTGAACCCCACACACAGATGTAGATCCCCTCATCTGGCTCCCACCATTTGTCCCAACAGACACTCAACCCCCCGTGTGTCCCCGTAATTGTCCGATGGGTGTTATTACCCAATCTTTCCCAGTCCACAGTTGAGTTCTTCATGGTGCTGCTCAACTTGCACAGCCACCACCAGCGGTCCAAAGGTACATGTCCATTGCAAACAAGTCAAATCTTCTTGCCCACGGTGATGCTGATCCTGGGTGCAATGATCCGCACCCTGGGGCCCATCAGAGACGTTTCTCTGTACGCAAACCCCGTCTGGCTGGAGTATTCAGAGGAGTTCGACCCCAGCCAGCCTGACCATCTCCCTTCATGGAAGTAGGCAACAGTCTCTTCAGCGTCCCGTGAGCCGGTTCCGTCAGTCGCGATGGGGCCTCTATTTCCAGAGCACCCGTAGACGGTGGAGTCCTTGGTGTGGCCCCGATAGGCCCAGCTCCATCCAGCCATCGCGATCGCGATGAGGGTCCCTCTCATCTTTACTGGCTTCTGCAACAAACCACACAAATATAGCCAGGCTCCCGAGAGATTCTGGCTTAGGTGACGGCATGATCGGGTCTTTCGACCTCGATCCAAAACAACACACACACACTGGGCAGATTTAAAACTACTTAAAACTCTAATCATCTTTAATATATACACACCCTAAACTTAAACCTAAACTAAACTTAAACTAAACTTATGTACAGCGCCGCCCATCCCCGGGCGGCTTGCCTAATCCCTGATCGGACTGCAGCTCACCGCTCCCTGTGGCGGGGCTGTAGTGACCTGTGGCTCTGGTTCCCCACAGCCTTTCGCTGTTAAACGGGGACTGTGTTTTCTCAATGACTTCTGAAGTCGGCGTCTATTGGGAATGGGTGACTCGGGCCAAGACTTTACAGGCTGAGGCGTTCGGGTCGACCTGCGAGAAGGTACTTTGTGCGTGGCTCCCTTAGCGAGTGGACCTTCGGGTGGGACCTCAACTCTCACAGCCCGTGGCTTTTCCACGACTGTAGGCTTCGGCTCCCTTCCCTCAGGCTCCGCCCCTTTGGGATTTGGGCAGGCTCCCTTAGCGAGTGGACCTTCGGGTGGGACTTCAGCTCTCACAGCTCGTGACTCTTCCACGACTGTGGGCTTCGGCTCCCTCCCCTCAGGCTCCGCCCCTTCGGGAATTGGGTCTGTGGCAGACGGCTCCTCCCCACCTGTCCTTACAGGTGGAGGATCTCTGCTCCCAACTTCTGCCTCCCCCACGCTCGAGTCGAGGGCGGGAGCTCCGTCCTCCAACTCCACCTCTTCCAGAATCGTGTCGAGGGTGGGACCTTGTTGTTCGGGCCCCTCCTCGTCCGAGACCCAGGCCATCGGAGAAAGCTCCCCCCAGGTGGGCGGGACCTCTTCTCCTTCCAAGCAGGCTACAACGCCAGCTTGTGTGGCTTCGGTTGCTGATGTTCTCGCACCCGGTTTAAACAGTTTGCACTGATTGATGTGAAACCATTTACAAGCCCTTAGCTGACCCACTAAACTGCCAGCCCTCGCTGTTAACCTAGCGTTCTCCTCCCTTAAAGCCTGCTCAACTAACTTAGCCTCCGCAACCTGGCACCGCAGGTATTCCTCCATTTTACAGGAGGTCTCTTCCTGTGCATGTCTTTCTAGAGGACACAGGTCGACAGGCTGCGCTGGCTCTAGTCAATTGGGCACAGCGGTCGGGGTTTCGGGAGCGACAAGACCAGTGGTAACGGCCATCTTCCCCTGCGAGGTCATCAGAGACCGCATTATCTGTATGATCGCTTCAATCGCAGCGGGATCTACTACTGCACCAGCTCCTTGCACTGGGGCAGGAGCTACGGCTTGGTTTTGGGCTGGTACTGAGGCGGCGGTCTGGGCTTGGGCTTGGACTGTGGGAAATTTCCCTCTACTATCCTTCCACGGATTTCTGCAGTCCTTGCGCCAATGTCCATCCTTCCCACACCCGTAGCAATTGAGCTTGGCTTGGACAGGGCGATTCCCCTCCTGACGCCACTCCTGCTTGCTTGGGGCTGCGGGTTTTGCCTCATGCACCTTTCCTTTCTGGGGAGGTGTTTCCTGACTTCTACAGTTCTTATACGCCACATTTAACTGACGGAGCACCGTTTCTTCCATGACGCCGGGACCTTGGGGATCAAACCAAGATCTGGCTAGGGCCCGTACCTCTGGCAAGCTGTTGGTAACCAAGCAACGGAGCCAATGAACCCGCTGTTCGTCGCTCATTTGAGCCCGTTCAGGCATTCCCGGACAGCTGCGTCGATATACTGGCCACAGCCTTTCTGCAAAAACCCGTGGGGGTTCTCCAGATAGCTGCACGGTCCCTTCTACGCGGTCGAACGGACTACCGTCGTCCACTCCCATTACCTCTAAAACTTCCTCCCTGAGATCCGTGTACCCTTTCCGTCCCCTCTTGCTATCCTCTGAGAGGCACTGAAGGATCGTGGGATCCAGGGAGAAAAGCAACAGTTTGACCTGTTCCTGTTCATCACAGTCGTTAATGGCTGCTGTTTCCTCTATCTCTCTGAAATGAATCGAGGGATCTCCCTTTACTGTGAGTCGTGTGAGGTGGCTCACCATGGACCTTAATTGCGGGCCAGCGTAGGGCACCACGAGCTGGTTCTGGTGGGGTCCGACACTGCCATCGGCAGCGTTGGGACCGAACCTCTGGTGCCGAGCGGGACACATTGGTGCCGGTCCCGGCTTTGCTACCAGTGGTTCTCCCACACACTCCACCTCGGCTACCTCCTCTTTCGCTACCCCCTCCTTTTCCGACCAAGTCTCACTATAGCTCGGCAGTGCTGAGGGCTCGGTGGCTGGTACCACAATTACCTCAGCTGGAATCGGCTGTTTTGATTCCTTCAAAAAGTCTATGTGACTGGCTTTCGGGCTGACGAGACAAACCATGCCTCTTGCCTTAAGCAGGGCCACTCTTAGGTCCTCTATGGTCTTTTGGCAGGGTCCGTGGTCTGTGCTCTCAAACCCATGCTCGAGGGCTAGCTTGTAAGCTGCCTTAACCTCCACTACTCTCTCCTCCTGCGCTCTTAGCTGTTGTGTGAGGCGGGCATTTTTCTCCCATATCCTCGTTTCATTCATCTTTGCCTCAGTAACCTGGCACTCCAGGTACTCTATCCTAGCCTGATGTTGGCTAGCTACCACTTGGCGTTCCTGATTCAGCGCGTGAAGCGCTGTGATGAGTTTTTCCCCACCCATGGCCTTTTCCTCTATCTCTGCTGCCTGGGTCATGATCTTGGCTGCCTGTGCTGCAACGACCCAGTCCAAGATCTGGACCTGCTTCTTGTAACACATCAGCCACACTGCCTTTTCCACTGACTTCTTATGCTCTTTGCTCTCTGTCCACCTGATGGCTGCGTCCACCGGACGCCCATCCAGCAAGAGATCGGAAATCCAATGTTTAGTGAGATTTACCTTGCCAAAGACATAATCCGCTATTCTCTCATCCATTGCATTTCGACCATTCAAACTTGGATCTACTACATTGCAATCCTGCCGCCAGAGTCCTGCCGTGGTCGCCATTTTCTGTAAGGGGTTTTCGTCCTCGAGAGGTTTCCCAGAGGTTTCTCTCTCTAGAGGCCTCTCTCTCTTGCACAGTAAACCTTGAGTGGTTCGACCCACTCGCCCCTTAGATTCTGTACTCTGGACTTAGGCACAGGAACTACAATGGAGAGAAAACTCGTGTAGACCAAGTTTGATGAATCAAAATGAAATTTTATTGCAAATGGAAAACTATATCAAATCAAATGCAACACAGATAAGAGTACGGTACATGGGAGGGAAAAACAAACACAAACAAATCATAACGACATTATACTAACTAAGGCAAATACAGGCATCTTATATTCTACAAAGATCATCATGAAATAAGGAAACACACAGAACATCGAGGGACAACAACTCATGTTAATTGTACCCTTAAATCCACCCCCTTATTAAACTTATCTAGATCTGATTGTGAAGGGCCAGAAACATGCTCACCAATCCCACTAGGAAGTGCAAGGTTTTGAAATCGAGTCTGTGTTTGGTCCTTTCAGGCGTCTCGTCTCCACGTGGATCGTGGAGCTCCTGCGAGCTGCGCCACACCTCTCTCCTGAGGTGGTGGTCGAGGGCGGCTGGACACCGGCGGGCCTGGATGTCGGCGGGGTCGAGGATCGTCGGCTCGACCCTGGTTAGAGGAGCTTTGGGCTGGTGTGGCCCCTTCTACCTTCAGCTATGGCCCGGGGATGGTCGATGATCTCCCGATAGTTTTCCCCGGGGCGGGACGCTGGTTTCTAGTGACTTTCTTTATGCAGTCATAATTATCTTTCTCCTCCGATGGTGGAGAGGAGTCCGCTGATCTTTCCCCAAGTTAGCTCCTCTTCGCCCAGCTCAAAAGCTGGACCGGCTGCTGGGGCTGCAACGACTGTCCGACTGTAAACTGTCTTTTAGCTCGACTCTCCTTGTGACTGTTCAAGCTTGTTGATTCAAGCTTCCTCCAGCGTCTTCTCCCAAGCTGTGTGTCTGCCCAATCTACTGCCGTGTCGAGTCATGTCCCACTGCCGTGTCAACTACTGAAAAGTCTCTCCAGATATACCTTTCTTCCCGAGGCTTCACTTCCCGCCCAAAATCAGGTTAGTCTTTGTTTTAACTTTGGCGGGCTTTGAGCACAGCGGGGCAGTTATTATATTTAAAATCATTTTAAGCGGCTGGTAACAGGCCCATCTCTGGTTGGAAATGGCTTTCATTGTTTTGAATGTCCTGCTGATCTTGTTATCTAGTCCTGGGTGCTGTTCTCATGAATATGAAATTGTCCCCTATTGTCTGGGGCAGCATCTTGATGGCCTCAGTCTCCAGGCCGATCTTGAGTGGATCTGCATCTAATCCATATGCATGCCTGTGGGTCTGGTTTCATTCTCTCAGAAAATGGCTTCCAGAACTTACTAAGGGTTCAATCCACATAGCTGTCTGAGGTTGCGCAGGAACCATTTTAAAGTGTCCCAATAAGCTGGTCACATGATACGGTGGCCATTTTGTATGCCCCTTTTTCTGGGCTTCTTTTAAAACAGTCATTAAAATCACGGCCTCTTTTGCCATTTAACCCTTATTAATATGAAATTCAATTTTGCGAATCCTACACAGGGACAGGGTACTGAATTTGGATGATCAGCCATGATCTCATTGAATGGCGGAGCAGGCTCGAAGGGCCGAATGGCCTTCTCCTGCCCCTATCTTCTATGTTTCTATGTAAGGTTCCAGTTGTGGGGACCAGAGGGACTTGGTCACATGTGATCGTTGCTTAAGACTAAGTAAAAGACTCCCTGAAAGAAGGGAGAGAGAGAGAGTGAGGTAAAGGTAAAACCAGAGATTGAATGGCATTGGCCGACCATCGAGAACAGCTAGTAGACAGCCTGACAGAAAAAGTCGGCACGTCCGCAGCAGTGGACCTCCTAAAAATCTTAGAAGACAGTAACGGGGACTATGACTACATACTTGATAAACTCTCTGAGGATGTTCAGAAAACCAACTTAAAATAAAGAGAGGCCGAGACAGGTTAGCTTACAGGGCACACTTGTGTGCAGCCAAGTTAAATGACTATTAGATGACTATTGACTATCGCAAACTCAACTCAGTCACCCCTGCATGTGCCCCGGTGTTTCGGGAGACACCCACCCTACTCTCCCAGATTCCCAGTGGCAGTAATCAGTACAGAATGAGATTTAGTAGAAAACATCACAAATTGAAGGAAGGATAAAATAATTATGATGGAATAAAGGAGAAAAGGGAAGATCATATCTCTTTTCTGCTGTTCTATGGTTTTTTTTAATTTTCAGTGTGAATGTTAATGTCTTTTTACAAAGCATCTATGAATGCTTAAGAAGTTACAATATTCCTTTTGTCTGAAAGTCTGTTTTTAAAAGAAAGTGTCTGTTATGTTTGTTTTTGCTCCAACCACTTCTCTGCTAAAAGCCGTTTAACCCTTTGTAGTCTTGGCTTGGATTTTGGAAGTTTTAAGAATGTGCGAATAAGATTGTGCACCCAGAATTGAAGAAAAAAAACTTTGAACTAAAATTTAAGTTAAGCTGGTGTGGAAAAACTGAGAAAAACAAAAAGTTTGTTTAACAAAAGATTAAGTTTCAGTGTAAGATTTAACCTTGGAGTTGCTATCATGAATTTTCCAAAGCAGTTTGATTTGTTTAGCTTAAGTGTGAAAACTAATTTTTCTCCAGTTGTATTCAGTATTTTTTGAGTCATTTGCAAAGGCATCTGAAGAAAGAACAAAGAGAAATATTACGTAACTTACTGTGCTTTTTTTGTTTTGTTTTATCTGTTCTGTATCCTGTTTAGTTAATAAGAACATTTGCTCCGCTGCCTTATAAACCTGCAAAGGAGTTAACCCTTTCCGCTGGCAGCTGTTTTTTTTAAAAACTGGTTCCTCAAACAACTTTGATCTATGTTTTCTATCTTTAATATTGTATTGGACTGTAAAGTTCCTCCAGGGCAAATAAATGAGATATGAACAATAATTAATGGGATGCCCCATTTAAGATGTAAGGTTGAAACAGGCTAATTACGCTACCAAATGAGAATTTTCCTGGCTTTCTAGTGAAAGTCAGGAAAGTGTAGTTACAAATAGTAAATTGATGGCTTTCTCTTGGAGATATTTGTGTCCCTGCCTATAATTAACTTTTTAAGAAAACTGTATTTGATAGACTGGCCACTACCCGAGACATCGGGACTATGCAGCGGAAGATGAGCAAAGACCTCCAGGCAATCTTTTGATACCTGGAAGCCCGAGGATGGCTTGTATCGGATGGCACATGTGGCATGATATTGAGATACCGATATGAGTGTGCAAATGTGATTTGTTACGTATGAAACAATTACCATCCGGAAATGTGTGGTGAATCTGCACTGAAGAACGGGTCTCAGACATGCTCAGTTACTTGACAACAGCAAGACATGAAATAGTTAATGTGGTTCAGAAGAGTGAGACGACTTTTAAAGCATTGACACATACTCCATCGAGAATCTATCTAATTAATGAAACAATCAGAACAGATTTAAACACACTGGCACCTGTTAGAGGGATTGAAATTGAGGTTGAAGTGGAGAGTTACATGTAATTTGGATTAGGACAATTAAGGCTAGGGAGAAACATGTTTAACAAGAATTATCCACAAGATGGATGCGAGTAAAAGAGATCTGGAGAATCTTTTAAGTCCATGACTTGTTAATTAGATGTTAAACTGTAATGGCACTTAAAATGATTGCAAGGCTGAATTTAACTGTGACTGTAATAATTGTGTTTTGTAGGTAACAGAGCATGGGAAAAGCCAGTAGGGATCCAGTATGAGGTGGTTTTGATGGTGCCTCCTGTGTCACTACTATTGCAACTACAGTGCTTTACGGGTCTAACAGGACCTATCCAATTAATAGCCCCAGTTTCTGCTTCACACCACATCTACCCACAACCATCAACCAACACATTTATCTCAGTATCAAAACCTATGCTCAAGTGAAACTGACAGTAAATGAGACACTTAAGTATGAGCTGCACAATTCGGGTACGACATTCCGCTGTTGTCTGAGGGCTTCAGTGAGCTCATGATGCGACTGAACACCTCGCTAAAGCATTTTTATGTTTTGGAGCAAGACAACTTGAGAATAGATATTGAAATTGACAGCATAGGGGAAGATTCATACTGGTGGGATATTGGGCTTAATACATCAGCACACCCTTAGGTTCATAATATTTCACACGCTCTGGTAGTTCACCAACTTGTAACCCATGTAGTAAGACTTTGATACATAAGCCAATTGTGTACTCATGCCTATGACTAACCAGCACTTGAATTACTAGTCCTAGCCCCTTTAGGGCTACCCCAGATCAGGCGTATTCCCCAGACGTTCACTTTCAACTAAAGTTAGAGGTAGCCGAATCCTAAAGATGCTTAATTGGGTCCAAAGGTCCAGACTATCTCTCCCTAAAGGAAAGGAACAACCTGAAGATGCTATCATCCTCCAGATAGCACTTTTAATAAGTTTAGCTAGACTGTAACCTTCCGGATATTATGAGGGTTTGGAAAATTCCCTCAGAATTCTGCAACTCCTCACCAAAGAGCGTACAGAGATTGAGTTTGTGAGTTTGGTACAGAAGTACTATGTGAGACAATTCTAAAAATATATAGTTTTATTAAAGAACCGACATGTAATTTACAGTTGGTGATTCAATCGCAACATTAACAGTTCCAAAAACAGAAATCCTACAATTCTATTATCAGAGATCCTTATTCTCAAATCTTAACTTCTCTAGTTTTACAGTTCTTAGTTTATTCCAGGATATCCACCAAAATCAAATACAATACCTTGATCCCCGAGATACAAAGAGTTGAAGACTTACAGAGCTTGCCTCTGAAGCTGAGAATCGCTTTGCCCCTTCAAGCGAATCTATCTTCCCATTTGAAAGTTCAATTTTTATACCCTTTCTCAGTGGTACTTCCTTTGAAGTTTTCTGCTGATGTAAGCTAATTATCTCTCGTCATTTTTCTGCTGACCCCTGCTATTTTTACAGTTAGATTTGCTTATAGCATTAAGAATTATGTCTCTACCCCAGGTGTTCGAAGCTTATCATAAAAATGGTATGGAGCAGGTGCATCTATTTGACGTCATTCTTACCAAGGTCTTCTATGCAATTCTTAAGTCACCTCAGCTGGTTGCAACACAGACTCATGTCTCCTGGGTGTTCCAAGTTCAACACAAAAACAATGTGATGTCTGGTGCCTCCCCCACTTCATGCCATTCCCACGAAGACATGTGTTTCTTAATTTTCTGTGTTTGTTTACAAAGTGTACTTTAAAACACCTTAACTGGGTGTACCATTGTGTTCTTTCCAAAGCTGCAGACTTCAGAAGCCTCCAACCTCCTGTTTCAATAAGGCTATTGATTCAGTGTCAACAACTTAGCTTATCTCAACAGCTTGTATGCTGTTTACAGCTTCTCCATTGTTGAGGCTTCCAGATTTTCAAGCCCAGTATGTCATGTTTTAATAAGGTCAGAATTCTTTTATAGAATGGTGTATTTTTCTGAATAGGTATATTGCTTATTCCTTCACACACTAACAAATTAATTGAGCACACCAAAAGAGAAGATCCGAAGCAACGTAGAGGAGACCCCAAGCGGGGTAAGATCAGGAAAGATAGAAGAAATAGAGGATACCCCAGGCGGGGCAGAATTGGAACACTGGAACAGTGAATTGAATTTAAGTAAGGGGTCAGAGGTTGCTCCTCCCCCTCAAAGGAATGGACTGTAAGGAAGGGGGAATTCTTCATTTTTGAGTCTCTCTACTAACTAACACCCAAGTTAAGAGAGCAATAAGAACTAGCTAGATTAGTCAAGAGCTGATTTGTGAGAAGTCAATAAGGATATTTCCTTCTCAAGGAAATAATAGTCTGTTACGGGTTCCCTAGATCAGCAGTTTGCCTCAGTTGATGACACAGAAAGATTCCAGTCATGTCAGAAAAGGAGTTGTAAGGAGAGTTGAATTACAAGGTCAGAGCACAAAAACAGACTTTTGAGTGGGCATAGCTAGGCCTGATAAAGGATGCAGCAAGGAGCTGTAGGATAAATTAGCTGTCTACGAGAGGGCAACAAGACCTTTAGAACAGAGATAAGGAAGAAAATTACATCATGAGGCTGGGAGGGGGCTGTCATAGGTAGCCTTTCCCTTGTAATCGGATAATGGGATGGGTAAAAATGATTGACACCAGGTATCCACCAGCCCATCGAAATAAGATATAAAAACAGATGACCAAGAGAGAGAAACAGGCTGTTAGGAGGAAAGGCTTCCTCAGAGTGGGTGAAATGCTAGCTTCAGCTTAACACACTGATCAGGTTCAACCCCAGAGGTGCTGGCTGATGGCCTAACACCTCAGACAGCTTGAGGAGAGACCCAACAGAAGTGACCATTGTTGCAGGCAGAGACATCTGGCAAAGTCCATCCGTCCACCATCCATCCATGTCCGTCCATCCGGTCAGCTCGTTCTGTTCATTCCGCGGGGCCGTAGATCGCCCTCATCTGTCACGGGTTGTATGTCTACTGTATCTATTTCAGTCGCATGTAGTAGTATCTGAGTTTTTTGACCATTTACCAGAGAAATTATTTGGACGTTAGTTAAATTTCCATGTTGTGCTTTAAAACAACTGAGTTTGCACAGGTTAAAAACTACAGGCTTGAGCCATTGAGACAGTAGGGGTTTTGAGGTGTTAATGAGTCAAGAAGAGGTTTCCACAGTGACAGGGACATTAAACAATTCATTATCTCATCTGAGATGGCCTGAAAAATATCCACACCTATTATGATGGGGCTGACTCTCTTCATGTTAGCCCAGCAGGAAGTGTCTATTGAGAGTACACTGTTGGGAGAGGGATTAGTTGGTTTGGTTAACAGGCTTGTTGGTGAATCTCTGAATGGGGAAGGAGTCAAAGGCCCTGCCTTTTGACTTTGGGTGAGGTGTAAACCAGGCTGCCGATTTGCTGTCACCCATTTTTCAGCCGGCGATAAAAGTTAAAATGACCCCCAAGGAGCAAAAGGACAAATGTGAAAGTCAGTCAGTCATTTAGGTTTTGGATGGGAGCCTGGTCTAATAAGTGAACATTTTTCATCTCAAGCCCAGGGTGGGTCAGCACCAGAAAGCTGACGAGGAAAAGATAAGTGAGCCGGCTAATAGGGATAGTATGGCACATTTGCATCATTTTCCTTGTTCTTGAGGAAGGATATGAAGTTAGTTGAATTAAGGTGAAATTTGACTACAATTGTCACATTCACTTGTTTTCTGTAAAATAAAGCAGCTTAATGATTCATACCCGGCCTCATCTCATTAATGTGTTTTCAGTTCACTTAATGAATGATTGGAGAAGTGCATCATGAGGGAATATGTGAAAGATACAATATCCAGTTCAGATCATAAGGGATACTGGGTGGTGGGGGCACACTTCTGAATGTAAGTCACTGAGACTACCATGGAGTGAGCAGCACCACTGAAGCTGAGAAAATATCTAAGGCAGGCCTAAAATTTGCAACACACACACACAAAAACAAAATGATTATCACTCAGTGGCTTCATCAGCAGTAGCCATATTGCAATTTATAAATTGGAACTAGGCTTTTTTAAATTGCCGTAAATAACTGACATTAGGAAACATTGGGGGGAATCAAGCTTTGGTGGGGGGCGTAAAATGAGCATTAGTGGACCTGCCTGTTATACACCCCGCTGATTTTTTTTTAATTGAACTACAATGGGAAAGAAAATCGGGCAGGGGCACAATGGGCGGCCGATCCGCTACGGACTATTTTGTGCCCGTCGAAGTTGAATTTCACCTCCATTATACCTTGCCTTATTAAAAAGTTATCCTTAATATCAAGATTTTCTCATTAAATGTTGTTCAATTTCATACCAACAAGATAAATTTACAGCACTGATTTTCGTTCTGAGTTTGGAGCAAGTTATGTGACAGAGAGATAAATTACATGATTTATTTACACTCTCAACAAAAACATTCTTCGGTCTCAAGATAATTCCTGATCATCATACCTGATTTTTGTGTCTTTATGCAATTAACCACAGATCAAATCTATTTCTCTTAATGCAAATAAACTATTTATTAGTATTATTAATCAAAATATATTATTATTTTTTATTTTGTAAGCACCATAAGTTTAGGAGCCCAGGCTTGACACTGCGCAGGCAGCACGCACCCGAAGAGAGAGGCTTGAGGGCAGCCCAAATTTGGGCCTTGGACTTCATTTAAATATTCCGGGTGAGCTGCCAGCACTTGTTACAGCTCTACAGGCAGCTCACCCTTCTCCGGGATTGAATTTCGGGATGCCTGCCTCGCTGGCAACAGCACTAAGGTAAATTCCGGGAGGGGATTTGGAGCGTGATCGCTAGGACTGTAGAGTCGGGGGGAGCCTTTCTGCCCCTCCTGGCACCACCAAAAGTTTTTTTACTCACCTTCAGTTGGTGACCACGGGGTCCGCTGGAGAATCCTAAGCAGGTCAGGCCCAACACCCACCCAGCTCATTGGTGGCTAATTTGTAGAGGGGACCTTCAACAAGCATAATTAGTCCCCTAATTAACACATTCAAGGGGCTTCACAGCTGTTTTAGGCGTCCACCCCGTCTGACTCTGTCGCTCACACTTAGACAAACTGGGAGGGACAGGCCTTTCTGAGATACCTCTGTAAGGGCAATTGACGCCATTACTGATGGTTGTAAGGAGGCACTATAGTAGTCTGGGTGAAATACTCAAAAGCTGACTCTTAAGGTAACAAACACTGTAGAAACACAAAACTTCTCAAATGGTTGAATTAGTAACTTATGTTTGAAGAAACTCAATGGAATTACATTGGGGATGGACTTCACCATTATTGCCTGGTCAGTAATCTGGCAGAGCAGGTAACCTGCCCATTGTAGAACCCGTCTGATTTTCATCCCATAATCGGGCGGGTTCTACAATGGGCAGAAGTTCCGCTCTGCCAGATTACTGCCCAGGTGGTGAAGCAAAAATTTATCCCATTGCTTCTATTAATAACTTATGGGGAGAAAAATGAATGCAGTAATTAGAACTAAATGTGTCCTTAATGAGATGTTAAAACCTAATATCTAACTTAACTGCGATAAAGGCCTTGACATTTTTTGCTGGTAGCTATCATGTAGCTGTAGCACGAGAATCAGGTGTTTTGTTCAACAAACTTTAACACTTTCAGTTCTGAAAACAGAAATAAAGATATACACAAACACATATGTGAATCACTCTGCTTATATTTCTCCCATTAGCTCCTTCAGACATCTCCATTCAAGCCAACTTAGAAAACTCGCAAAAGCAGACCAAAAGGTTCAAAACACCAACACAGCCTCAAATAAGCTGATAGCTTAAAATCAGCATTTAATAAAGGCCCATGAGTTGTCATTACACTGAATGTTGATAAGATTCCCATTGCTTGCCACAGAAGGCTGACTTTGGTTCCAAACTTTCATTGCCAAGTATGCCATCTTAGACCTCAGAGCGACCTCACTTACATTTCCCACTCCAAGTTTAATAATCACTAATTGTTCATTGAAAAACTGACAAGTGTGGTTCAATGCAAGATCTCAATTTCACTTGGAGCTGTATATGATGGCTTGGATTGAGGTCAACAGGTTACACTCAGGAGAAGCTCAGCATATTTGAGTGCATTATTCTGACCCATGTCTCGCAGTCATGGTACAAAATACATTAACAACAACAACAACTTGTATTTATAGAGCGCACTTAACATAGTAAAACATCCCTAGGCATTTCACAGGAGCGTTATGAAACAAAAATTGACACCGTGCCACATAAGGAGACATTAGGGCAGATGACCAAAAGCTTGGTCAAAGAGGTAGGTGTTAAGAAGCATCTTAAAGAAGGAAAGAGAGGTGGAGAGGCAGAGAGATTTAGGGAGGCAATTCTGGAGCTTAGGGCCTTGCCAGCTGAAAGGCATGGCCACCAATGGTTGAGCGATTCAAATCAGGGATGCTCAAGAGGGTAGAATTAGAGGAGCGTAGATATCTGGGGGCGGGGGGGGTGGTGTTGTGGGGCTGAAGGAGATTACAGAGATAGGGAGGGGCGATGCTATGGAGGGGTTTGGAAACAAGGATGAGAATTTTAAAATCGAGGCATTGCTTAACCAGGATCCAATGTAGGTCAGCGAGCACAGGGGTGATGGGTGAACAGGACTTAGTGCGAGTTAGGAGTGCATTGGAATAGGCAAGTCTAGAGGTAACAAAGGCATGGATGAGGGTTTCAGCAGCAGAGGCAGGGGCGGAGACGGGCGATGTTACGGAGGTGGAAATAGACGGTCTTAGTTATGGCACGGATATGTGGTCGGAAGCTCATGTCTGGGTCAAATATGACACCAAGGTTGTGACTAGTCTGGTTCAGCCTTAGACAGATGCTAGGAAGAGGGATGGAGTAGGTGGCTGGGGAACGGAGTTTGTGGTGGGGACCGAAGACAATGGCTTCGGTCTTGCCAATATTTAGTTGGAGGAAATTTCTGTTCAAGTACTGGATGTCGGACAAGCAATCTGACAATTTAGGGGCAGTGGAGGGGTTGAGAGAAGTGGTGGTGAAGTAGAGCTAGGTGTCGTCAGCATACATATGGAAACTGATGCTGTGTTTTCGGATGATGTTGCCGAGGGGCAGCATATAGATGAGAAATAGGAGGGGGCCAAGGATAGATCCTTGGGGGACACCAGAGGTAATGGCCCAGAAATTCGGGTCGGGGGCTTCCCGCAGCTGCAAGCCTCCGACCTGCACTTACCTACCGCGTTGGCCGTTGAGCTGTGGGCCCGCATGGGATTCCGATCTTGGGCCTGCTCCAACTGCCGACGCACAGTGCTTGCGTATCCCAGGGGCGCAGTTAGTTCGATGTGTCCCCTGGGATCACGTGGGCCATGGGGAGCCAATCGGAGCAGGGAATGCTTCATTCATAAGTTTGACAGGAAGACCTGTCAAACCTATAAATACTATAAGCCCCAAAACATCACTAAATCTTCAAATAAATTTTTAAAAAATCACATTTTTAAAATAAACTATAAATTACATGAAATAACTATTTTAAACAATAATTTAAATTTTTGAAAAAATTAATTACATTTTCTAACGGGGCTAAAAATAAACTTACCTTTCTTTAAAGTATTTAAAAATAATAAACCGGTGGAAAAAATGTTTTATTTTTAATTAATTCACCACTTACCTTGTAAAAAGCAGGCCTTGTGACTGCTTTTTATATGTCTAACTTCTGGAGACTTACCCTCCCGGGAAAACCTGCAAAAAAGCTGTAAGTTCGATGCGCACGCGCAGCCTCTCCTTCGCACGCGTTCCACCTCTGAACCCCTTCTTTCAGGGGAACGGAAGTGCCGGTTTCCCGCGCATGCGCAGTGCATGCACGAAACCAGCACTTCCATTGGGCTTATGGGTGAGTACCCCATGTGTACTCACCCGTGGAGACCTGAATTTCTGGGCCAATGATGCAGGAGTGGGAAAAGAAGCCGTTGCAGGTGATTCTCTGGCTATGATTAGATAGATAAGAATGGTCCAGGCGAGTGTAGTCCCACCCAGCTGGAGAGGCGTTGGAGGAGGATGGAGTGGTCAATGGTGTCAACAGGTCAAGAAGGACGAGAAAGGATTATTTACCACAGTCACAGTCACATAGGATGTCAATTGCGACTTTAATAAGAGCCGTTTCGCTACTGAGGCAGGGGTGGAAACCTGATTGGTTTCCATACCAGCAACATTCCTATCAGCAAATAGTGTAGATAAGTCAGGCAAAAGCCTGAGTTTGTACCTGGATTTTAAATTATATTAATGACAGTCACACATGGCTTGTATTTTTCTATTCTTTCTAGCTATTTTAATTATTTGCCTTTCTGCTTACAGAGTCCCAGTGGAAACGTGCTTGTCTTAGCTAAAAGCATTTTATGGTATTTTTGAATTGCTACCTTACATAAACTGTCTTAAATAGAATATGAAAAATGAGAGCACAATTTCCCATAATAATTAAAACCCAGGCAAAGACTAAACTGAGGCCAAAGTAACATTGTGAAGTAGCTAATGTTTCACGGTGTAAAGTACCTTGAGTCCCATTGTGAATTTTGCTGAGCTCAATTTTACTCCTACACCACAGTACAAGGACCTTATTAATCTGGAATATTTATTGGAGTAATGCAGCTGTCAAGGAATCATTAGAAGAGGAGCATGTCTAGTATAATATCTTCCAGAAAGAATGTCATACAGATGAATTCTACAGGACATAAAGGCCCAGAATTTATGGTCGGGATGATGGTGAACTGGCAGCGTTCACTGCTATTCCGCCTTTGAAACTGACCGCAACTTTGGGATTTGGCGCAAGTGCATGCAGAAATCCCGAAGTTGCGGTTGGTCATTGACAGCTCCGAAACAGGCTGCGCTGTGTCCCCCCCCGCCAACCCCAACACTCGTTGCAGTGAAACCTTCAGCAATCTCCTCCCAGGTCCTTCCTGGGGTCATTCTTGAAGGCCTATTGCCCCCCTGCAGGTAGAGGATGTCATGGCCTCTTTGGACCCCCAGGACCAAGGCCTCCAGTGCCGCATCAGAAAATCATCCAGCCCTTTCCCTTGGCTGTTGGGTGATGGCTTTGTTTCGACTGACAATGAGGTGCTTCTGCAACAAAGTACCTCCCCTTTAAGTAGTGGAGAGAGACTAGGCCAAACTTTATTGACCAGTAGACTACACCTGATATTGGCCCCCATGTTGAGCACTGAGCCAATCAGCAGCACGTTTAGCGCTGAGATCAGCCCTGCAATCATGTAAATGAGCAGGCGGTATGAATTTTGCATGCTGCCTGCACCACTTTGAATGGGCACAGGTAAACAGCGCTGGGCGATGCCCCAGTCTGTTTTTGGGCCTTATCCAATTTCTAGGCCCAGATCTTTTACTGTAAATTGAAGAGTTCTTCAGGCAGTGAATTAAAAACCATGGGGGCGCTTTTCACCGAATACTTTAGGCGCTAAAGAGGTAAAGATGTGACCAAGATGGGGTCTTAATCGGAAACTCCAGTTTAGCCTGCATCTAGCGCAAGATGCCAGGAGAAAAGGAATGCTTGGTCACGGGCATCTTCCTAGGGTGTCCCCTTTGGTCTGGATGAGAAATGGGAGGAGGACATGAGGCCAGGTAGAGCAGCACCAGCTGCTGCAGGAGAGATGGAGGGCAAGGAGGGTGATATTGCATCCTTCCCCCTGTGGGTACAGGACATCCCTCCTCCTCTGGACCTCCTCCACCAGGACCTTCAGTGCTGCATCCGATAACCTGTGCGCCCTCTCCCTCGGTCCCTGAGCCATCCTGCAATGTGCTGCTATGTGCCAGCCAAAGCACTCCACACTTTCAGTGGAGGTGGTTTGCGAAGAGCCCACATATACTGCTCCATGAAAATTGCGTCTAATCAGCACTTGAGTGCTAAACCTGCAGGTGTCCATTTTAGCAGCTGCAGGTGCATTCAAATCATGATAATCATCAATTAGCCTGACAATTGCGTGCTAAATCTGGACTTTCAAACAGGCATTCTTATTAGCACAGCACCCATTTAGTGCCTGTTTTCACCCTTTGGCCAAAATAATCCCCCAACTTTCTAAGTTTCAGCCATTTCAAATCCGACATATTGACCCGGAATTTGCAGTCAGCAGCGAAGCTTCTGACATGGATCTCACAATCCCTGTGTCGAGAACTTTGGGTTTTCCGACCTTCAATTCAAATCAACGAACTTGTTCGAACTGCTGTGATGTCAACAGGCTGTCTAAGCAGCCAATCAAAAGGCAGAATTCTCGCAAATAACGAATAAGGAAGTGAGTAAGCTCTTAAAAATCTAACTTTTTAACTTTTAGTTAGAGAGAGCAAAAGAAAGATTGGGGCTCTCACATGGGGAAAAGGAAAACCTGAAAGAAAGATGGACAAACTTAAAAAAAAATTAAAAACAAATTTTTTTAAAAGTTTCTTAAATATTTTCGGGGAAAGCTTCGGTTGATTTACGCCTCCCATTAAAGGGGGCAAAA
Organism: Somniosus microcephalus; assembly: GCF_052327205.1. Classification (NCBI taxonomy): domain Eukaryota; kingdom Metazoa; phylum Chordata; class Chondrichthyes; order Squaliformes; family Somniosidae; genus Somniosus; species Somniosus microcephalus. The sequence goes on along the minus strand of NC_140987.1, from coordinate 180,949,903 downwards.
TTGAGTCGCGCCCCCTTTGGCATGCTAACTTTGCCGGGGCGCTACTTTTAGCACCCCGAAAAAGTTAACGCCCCGCGCCGAAATTCACTGGTAGCGCCCCAAGAGTGAGGCAGGGCACTACTGGAAGTGCCCCGCCTCCCTCTTGGGGCACTGTGAGTGAATACGGCACAAAGTATCTAGAGCCTGGGCGTGGCGCCGCTAACGCCTCCTGCAAAATTCAGCGGGAGGTTAGTGGCAGCGGTAACTGTTAGCGCCCCGCGGTGCTGCGCCTCCGGCGATGACGTCATCGCTATACGCAGCGCCCCGCTCGTGCCCTGGCTGCGATCTTCGGTATTGCCCCCTGACTTACCACTGGGGTATGTCCGATAGGGTCAGGGTGGCCTACCTGCAGCCGGGGTGGCATAAATTAAAGGGGAGGTGCCGGGCAGCCATTTTTGTTGCTGGCCGCCTGCCAACACCTGTTCCCGGCCTACTGTGCAGCCCCCCCACGGGGTACTGGCTACTCTGCGTGAGCCCAGCACTTCTCTTGTGTGCCGGGCTCTTTTGCCAGCACTCCAATCCCTGGTGGCCCAGCTGGGCCCCGGGTCACGCTGCGGAGGGCCCATCCCCTGTAAGAAGGGGAGGAAGGCCTGCAGTATCGCGAGGCGATGTGCTGCAGAGCGTGGCACTGTGGCATGTAGCGCCATGATATTCACTCGCAGCACCCCAAGAGGGAGGTGGGGCGCTACTACTGAGTTTCGGGCGCGGGGGCGCTAACTTTTTCAGGGCGCTAAAACCCGGCAAAGTTAGTGCCCCAAAGGTGGTGCGACCCAATTTTGCCCCCTTTAATTTTTATTAAAATTGACAAATTTCACACAGCACAAAATTTAAATTAGTTTAACAAGAACAACGCTGTTAAAGCCCCAGTTATACCTAATCCCTTTGGGTCTAACTTTAAGTGGGGAATTTAACATTGTAATTACTGCGGAAGAGCCGAACTTGTTGTCAGCTTCAATGATTTGGCTAATTTCCAGGGCAACTCCATGAGAGAACTTGTGGACCCAAACATGATGCTGGGTGTGACGGGTGATCTCTCAGCTTCCATTGCAGCACAGGCAGAAGCGACACAACATCAGCAGTGGAAGTGCAGACTGCTCTCCTGCAGTCTCAGTTACTGCCACGTAAGCTCAACTGCTGCCGTTGTGGCTGGGTTTAAGAGTGTCAAAAGGGGCTTATAGGGTCTCACAGCAGTCCAGCAATCTGTGCTCCAACAGATGGCTAGGAATGCTGAGGCGCCAACCCGGGGGAGTGGCAGTGGCTCTCTGGAGCAAGAACCTGCTGTCCTCTCTCCAGGATGACAGCATTCCTACTCCGCCAGTGCCCTTGCTGCTGCCTGTCATCTAGCCAGCCAGGACTGCTGCCGTTGTGCCATGGTGGTGTAGTCTACAGCCGGGCCTTCTAGGTCCAGAGCTGGTCAAAGTCGTCCTGCAAGGCCATCTGTAATGTCTCCCACTGAAAGTTAGCACATTTCCACCAGCCATGCTGCAGCCACTGAGGGAACACTTCGTAGGAGCAGTAAATTAGGCAAAAGCACACGAAAGACAGATACTAAGGGAATGCACAAGAGTGATTAGTTGACTTTGTTATGTAGTATTGGATTGAATAATATATAAATGTAGTTTGGAATGTGTATTTTGTGGTGGCTATCATTTCAGCTTTGTGCCCAGGAGGACACTGTGATGTTCCGTGACAGGGATAGTAAGCAGGGGAAGTGCTGAGCAACGGGGATCTGGGGTTTCATTCACTGGAACTGAAGTCTGATGAGGCGCTCACAGACAGCCCATCTGGAATGAGGATGTGCTGCCTGCCTACTCCCTTCCTCCCCCTCTTCCTCTTCCTCATCCTCCTCCTGAGGTGGTCCTGGAACCTGTGGTGGCAAGGGCTGCGTGTTCATGATAACCAAGTTGTGGAGGATGCAGCAGATCACCACTGCTCCGGTGAGTACTGGAGGGCTTCTCTGGAGCGGTCAAGGCAGTGGAACAATTGCTTGAACATCCTGATGGTCTGCTCAATGATGTTCCTCGTGGCAGCATGGCTGCCATTTTATGAGCGCTGGCCACAAGTGGTGGGGTTGCGGAGGGGAGTCATCGGCCAGGCGTAGAGTGGATAGCCCTTGTCTCCGAACAGCCACCCTTGGGTCTGACATGGTGGCTGGAAGATTGGTGGCACACCGGACTGATGCAGGATGAAGGCATCATGACTGCTGCCAGGACAACGGGCATTCACCATTATGATGCGCTGGGCGTGGTCTCGCAACAACTGCACATTAATTGAGTGGTAGCCTTTGTGGTTACGGAACATCTCAGGATTGGTATACAGCATCCGAAAAACCACGTGTGTGCAGTCAATGGTGCCCTGCACCATGAGGAGGTCCGCTATCCTGGCAAAGCCACATGCGAGCTCGTCCTGCTTCTCTCTGTTCAAGGAGAAGACAATGAAGTCCCTTCTCCTAGAGTAGAGAGCCTCTGTGACCTCCCAGATGCAGTGATAGATGGCGAACTGGGAGATGTTAGCTATGTCTCCTGCTCCAGACTGGAAGGATCCAGTGGCAAAAAAGTTGATGGCCACGGTGACCTTTGGGGCCACTGGGAGTGCTGTTGTTGCCCTGCTCTGAGGCTCCGGGTCTGGTTGCAGGAGGTGGCAGAGTTCTGTGACCACCTCCTTGGTGAAGCAGAAGCTTCTAATACACTGATCCTGGCTTAGGTGGAGGTAGGAGAAGTGTTCCCTGAAGACCCTGAGTGGGTAAAGCCTCCTGCTGAGAACCCTCCTCCCCTTAACCTCCTCCCTCTGTGAGCATCTTGTCCTTTGCTTCGCTGCCTCCGCTCCATCTCCCTATCATACTTGAGTGAGAGGGGGATTGCAAGTAGAACCCCCATGACTGTGAGCAAGTGGTGTAAGCAGAACCCTTTAAATGAGAAGCAAGGCGTTCTCCACTTGCAGCAACACTCCTTGTCACCTCAGCAACTTTAAATAACTGTAGAAAGCTCCAAACAGTTGCACAAACTTACACAGAGTCAGTAGAACTGAAAGAACAAGTCAGCTGCAAGTTGTTAATGATCCATTTACATAGCGCTGCTGGGGGGACCTTCCTGCTGCTGAATGCAAGGGCAGCTGGACATGATTAGGAGAAGGCATTAAATGGAGCGGCGACATCCAAAATGGCAGATTGTGCATCAAATCAGTGTTGCACGCTCACTGATGTCATGATCTGCCTCATCTAAATATCTGGAGCGACGCAGGCAATGGCAGCACTACTGACTTCCCCAAAACGGTGGCCACCACGGGACCCGCCGGAAGCGGGCAGAAACGAGGCAGCCATCATTTTTTCAGCAAAACCAGCCTTAATGGCTGGTGCTAAACCTCTGAATTTCACGGCCATATTTTCTTATTTGACTGCGGAATGTAGTTCAAGATAAATCAGAGTGTAATTGAAACACACAAATTAAAGGGAAAAGAAGCTGTGGCCCTCCTCTCTAACTGCAAGCACTATGTCATTTTATCCAGCGCCTCTTGGGTTCAAGAGCAAATTCAGAAGTCTACGTGGTCTTAGTAGGGAACATCTCTGGCACTTAATGCATCCTGAGAATTTGTTACATTCACCTTGAAGGAAAATGGAGATATTGTAATGTATATTTCGACCTGTCTTCAGATATGTTAACTTGATAAATATCTGATGGATTTCAGCCAAACTTGTCACATAGATTCAAGGGATCAGTATTATAGTTGAGTTCAAGACTGGTCATATCCAATTGCACGGTTATAAATTGGCTTTTAATCATTTTTTGACAGTGCTATTTTAGAGGTATTTGTTATTGTTTCAACTTAAAAAATACTCTCCACTTTTGCAATTAAATATGGTGTGGTGATTTACTGTTCATATAACGTACTTTGTGTCCTTTGACAAATGACAACTTTATGTGTGTTGGCAGCCATCTTGAAGTTGAAAGAGACTTTGATGGATTTCTAATAAACTCCTATTCAGGTTTTACAATGACACTGCAAGAGCCACACTTCAGTACTGACCCTGATATAGCTTTGCAATGCTGCTGGGCCGCTTGTCTGCATTAGCTGCATTATCTGAAGGCTTTGTTTAATTCTCCTCAGGGTGTGATTATACCTAAAACTATAGCTTAGTTAAATAAGGTACATAACCCCATGACATGCTGAAAAAAAAAAGTGCTATCTATGTAGGAGAAACAAGCTCAATACAGCACCCACTAACACAAGACTGTAATAATAAGGTCCAGATGTTTATAAATTAGTTTGCGTGCTACACTGGACAAAGGAATATAGGCCTAGAAATTCAATGGCAATGCACCTGCCTTTCAGGCGCTAGTAGGGCACCTAAGCTTCCAATATGGTGGGCTGGAAGCTTGCGCTCATTCCTTACCTGAATGTGCAGCAGGATTGCTCCTACTAGCTCCACATTAAGACCATGGGACACTGCCAGCCACCATTCACCCTCCCCCTCCCCAATCTACTCCCCCTCCATCCCAATGTCTCGAATGTCCTAATGTCCCAAACATGCAGGGCCGGCTGTGTTCAGGGCAAACCAATTTGGAAATGGAGGCATTAACTAGGCATTAGACCCCTTATTTGCATATACAAACGGCTTAATGCCTGTTTCAGGCATGGGCGCTGGACGTCTCTTTTGATGCCTATACCCATATTGTGGGCGGCACACATCCACCGTGGAATGTGCGCGCGAATGCAGCCTGCCAGATTTATATGCTATTTTACGCTTGTAATACGGCGCAGCATTATCGAATTTCTAGGCCTGAGTGTCAGCAGCCTATTCAGCCTTAGAGGGCATCACAGCCAAACCAGATCCTGTTCTCATCTGAGCACTTTCCAGCAGCAGTAAATAGATAGTATTCAGGAGCAGGAACCATGATTCTTCTTCATCCAATCTTAGGGTTACGGTGACCAATTGTATGACACCAAGAGCTAACCTGGCTCAGATCAGCTAATGCAGTAAAGACTGGGAATCAAACCTGGCATCACCTGTCCTGTATGGCTTAGTAATATATTTTGTGATGCCTTTATCCACTAAGCTGTTGATTTTTTTAAGCTTAATAGCCATTTTTTAATTTTTTTGTGCTAATATTCAGCAGTAATAATACATATAAGATGTTTGTACCATCATATGGTGTACAAATGTATGTATTTTGTATATATTTTAAAATTTTGAGTCCATTATACTTCCAATCTTACATTTTGTTACAGATGCAAAATTGCCTTTAAAAATGAGAACGAAACCAATCATTTCCTGCTGGATTTTCTGACCATGGGAAGCTGCCAGGGACTTATAACCAGCCTACAATCTCCAGAGAAACAATTACCCTCTAATTGAACTGAGAACCTGCCCACTTACTGCAATTATACCTTGTGGTCTTAAGGGGCACAACACCACCGCAGCAGCAGAATAATACATTGTACATTCCATAGTATACTAATGCTGTCCTTATAACATAGTATAACCTCCTCCTTATCATGAGCAATGGAACTACAAGTTTTTACTAAAAGTCCACCAGAAGCCTAGCTTGAGAAATCTAAAGAAAGGAGTTGCTTCATTCATGATGCTGATCTGATATTTTTAATACATTTTTGCAACATTTTGAAACCTTTGGGTTACATGCAGAAAGGTTACACACACAGTCTGTATTTATCATAGAAACATAGAAACATATAGAAACATATAGAAACATAGAAGATAGGAGCAGGGTTAGGCCATTCGGAGCAGGATTAGGCCATTCGGCCCCTCGAGCCTGCTCCGCCATTAAATGCGATCATGGCTGATCATCCAAGTTCAGTACCCGGTACCTGCTTTCTCCCCATACCCCTTGATCCCTTTAGCCTTAAGAAATATATCCAACTCCTTCTTGAATATATTTAATGAATTGGCCTCTACTGCCTTCTGTGGTAGAGAATTCCACAGGTTCACCACTCTCTGGGTGAAGAAATTCCTCCTCATTTCTGTCCTAAAAGGCCTACCCCTTATCCTTAGACTGTGACCCCTGGTTCTGGATTCCCCGACCATCGGGAACATCCTCCCTGCATCTACTCTGTCCAGTTCTGCCAGAATTTTATAAGTTTCAATGAGATCTCCCCTCATTCTTCTAAACTCCAGTGAGTACAAGCCCAATCGACCCAATCTCTCCTCATACGTCATTCCTGCCATCTCAGGTATCAGTCTGGTGAATCTTCGCTGAACTCCTTCCATGGCAAGAACATCCTTCCTCAGATAAGGCGACCAAAACTGCACACAATACTCAAGATGTGGTCTCACCAAGGCCCTGTACAACTGTAGCAAGACATCCCAGTTCCTGTACTCAAACCCTCTCGCTATGAAAGCCAACATACCATTTGCCTTCCTAACCGCCTGCTGCACCTGCATGTTTACCTTCAGCGACTGGTGCACAAGGACACCCAGGTCTCATTGCACTTCCCCTTCTCCCAATCTATTGCCATTCAGATAATAATCTGCCTTCCTGTTTTTGACACCAAAGTGGATAACCTCACATTTATCCACGTTATATTGCATCTGCCATGCTTCTGCCCAATCACCTAACCTGTCCAAATCATCCTGTAGTTTTTTGGCATCCTCCTCACAGCACACACGTCCACCCAGCTTTGTGTCATCTGCAAATTTGGAGATATTACATCTAGTTCCCTTGTCTAGATCATTAATATATATTGTGAATAGCTGGGATCCAAGGACCGATCCCTGCGGTACCCCACTAGTCACTGCCTGCCACTCAGAAAAAGACCCGTTTATTCCAACTCTTTGCTTTCTATCTGCCAACCAGTTCTCTGTCCAAGTCAATACCTTGCCCCCAATCCCATGTGCCTTAACTTTACACGCTAATCTCTTATGTGGGACCTTATCAAAAGCCTTCTGAAAGTCCAAATACACCACATCCACTGGTTCTCCCTTATCTATTTTATTAGTTACATCCTCAAAAAATTCCAGTAGATTAGTCAAGCATGATTTACCTTTTTTAAATCCATGTTGACTTTGTCCGATCCTGTCACTGTTTTCCAAGTGATCTGCTATTACATCTTTTATAATGGACTCTAGCATTTTCCCCACTACCGATGTCAGGCTTACCGGTCTGTAATTCCCCGTTTTCTCTCTACCACCTTTTTTGAATAGTGGGGTAACATTAGCTACCCTCCAATCCATGGGTACTGTTCCAGATTCCATTGAATGTTGGAAGATGATCAGCAATGGATCTACTATTTCTAGGGCCACTTCCTTAAGTACCCTAGGATGTAGATTATCAGGCCCTGGGGATTTATCGGCCTTCAATCCCATCAATTTCCCTAACACCATTTCCCTACAAATACTGCATTCTTTCAGTTCCTCCCTTTCATCAGACCCTATGTTCGCTGACATTTCTGGGAAGTTATTTGTGTCCTTCTTTGTGAAGACAGAACCAAAATATGTATTTAATTGGTCTGCCATTTCTTTGTTCCCCATTATAAATTCCCCTGATTCTGACTGCAAGGGACCTACGCTTGACTTCACCAATCTTTATCTCTTCACATATCTATAAAAGCTTTTACAGTCAGTTTTTATGTTCCCTGCAAGCTTCATATTCTATTTTCCCTTTCTTAATTAATCCGTTTGTCCTCCTTTGTTGAATCCTAAACTGCTCCCAATCCTCTGGATTACTGCTTTTTCTGGCCAATTTATATGTCCACTCCTTGGATCTTATGCTATCCCTAATTTCCCTCGTTAGCCATGGTTGAGTCACATTTTTTGTTTTATTTTTATGCCAAATTGGGATGAACAAATTCTGTAGTTCATCCATGCGGTCTTTGAATGTTTGCCATTGCCTATCCACCGTTAACCCTTTGAATGACATTCCCCAATCAATCTTACCTAATTCGCGCCTCAGACCATCGTAGTTTCCTTTATTTTACTTCAGGACCCTAGTCTCTGAGTCAACTACTTCATTCTCCATCTTAATGAAGAATTCGACCATATTATGATCGCTCCGACCCAAGGGGTCTCGTACAACAAGATTGCTAATTAATCCTTTCTTGTTACATAATACCCAGTCTAAGATCGCCTGATCTCTGATTGGTTCCTCAACATATTGGTCCAGGAAACCATCCGTAAACACTCCAGGAATTCCTCCTCCACAGTATTGTTACTAATTTGGTTAGCCCAATCTATATGTAGATTAAAGTCACCCATGATGACTGCTGTGCCCTTTTTGCACGCTTCTCTAATTTCCCTTTTAATGCCATCACCAACCTCCGCATTACTGTTTGGAGGTCAATATACCACTCCCACTAACATTTTCTGCCCCTTGGTATTTCTCAGTTCTACCCATACAGATTCCACATCATCAGAGCTAATATCCTTCCTTACAATTGTGTTAATCCCTTCTTTAATGAGTAATGCTACCCCACCTCCCTTTCCTTTTTGCCTATCTTTCCTGAATATTGAATACCCCTGGATGTTGAGTTCCCAGCCTTCGCCACATTGGAGCCATGTTTCCGTAATCCCAATCAAATCATATTCATTTACTTCTATTTGCACAGCTAATTCATCCACCTTATTACGAATGCTCCTCGCATTAAGACACAAAGCCTTCAGGCTTGTTTTTTTAATGCTCTTAGACCTATTAGAATTATTATTTACTGTGGCCATGTTTGATTTAAACCGTTGATTTCTCTGACTGCCACTTTTGTTTTTCTCCTTCCTATCTTTTGCTTTTATCCTCGTTTCCCTTTCCTCTGTCCCCCTGCTCAGGTTCCCAACCCCCTGCCATTTTAGTTTAAACCCTCCCCCAGAGCACTAGCAAACACTCCCCCTAGGACATCGGTCCCGGCCCTGCCCAGGTGCAAACCGTCCGGTTTGAAATGGTCCCACCTCCCCCAGAACCGGTTCCAATGTCCCAGGAATTTTAATCCCTCCCCCTGGCACCATTCCTCTAGCCACGTATTCATCTGAAATATTCTTCTATTTCTACTCTGACTAGCACGTGGCACTGGTAGCAATCCTGAGATTACTACCTTTGAGGTCCTATTTTTTAATTTACCTCCTAACTCCCTATACTCAGCTTTTAGGACCTTATCCTGTTTTTTACCTATATCATTTCTGTCAGTAACAGTTAAAATATTTGGATAGCCATTAACAGCTGTTAAGAGTGGACAATAAATACCAGCCTTGCCAGTGACAACCACATCTCAAAGATTTAGAAACTGGAAATTCTGGTTTTGCCAGACTTAAAATCATGCCACCACCATTATAGAAACTACAATGTGAATTCTATCACTTGCACTTTATATTGATGCTAGAGTGCTGGAATAGATGATCTCAAGTGGAGTCCCATCACTTCCAAGCACCACACTACCTTTTTAATTTACCAGCATGCTATGGTGTGGCTCATGGAGAACTTACAGGAAAGAGGCATGGGTTTCCTGTTAAGATTCGTATCAATATAAAAACAGTATCATTGTGATTTCCTGTTTATGCTCTACTTTTTCTGTAGTGTATGTACCTTTAAAAGAGAACTACTTTTACAGCTCCTGTATACTGTAGTACCGGCAGTGACCACGCCTGTATATAAGCCTTGAGCATGCCTCTGTACCCCCAGTCTTGAGTCTACCCTACTCCAGTAAATACCTGTTGATTGTTAAGTTACAGCATCCGTGTAGTTATTGAAAAACATCATACTCTCAGAATCACGGATCTAAGAGTGGCGATGAGTGTCGCTTCGAATCTACCTGCAACTCTGCATTTCCCTTCGAGGATTCGCTCCGGGAGGGCGGTGGAAGAAAGTCGAGGCCAGAAGCACGGGCGTCGACCACGAGCAATCGCCCAGTCGTCCAGCAGAGAGTGAACATCGCAGGGGAGGCTGTAGAGAGCCGGGCTTGGTTCCCCAGCCACGACGATCAGCAACAGACCGACGACAGGTACAGCGCAGACCCTTCCCGGACAGTGGCGGCTGGAGCCGACTGACGGCAGAGAAACAGCCGAGCAGCGTCGACGGGGTAAGATAGAGGGTGAAGCGCACAGGGCGCAGCCGGGGGTTGAAAACCGAGCAGCGTCGAGGAAAAACAAAATGGAGAGAGAGAGGGTAAAGCAGCAGCCGGGTTCAGGACCGAGTGGCGGAAACGGGAAAGGTGCACAGAAGAAAAAAAAAATGCGCAGAGCACAGCCAGGGCTCAAAGGCTGAACAGTGTCCATGGGGAGAAGAAGGGAGAGCGCGGGAGACGCCATTGAGCCGCAGAGAAGAAGGAAGAGTGCGGGAGACACCATTTTTAGAAGCCGCAGCGGAGAAGAATGGCGAGCGCGGGAAGAAAGGAAAGCACAGGAGACGCCATTTTGTGCCAGCGGAGAAGAAGGGAGAGCGCAGGAGATGCCATTTTTGACAGTTAAATCACACCCAGGGATGCCGAAGAGCGGCAGTATCTCTACGTTCGACAATGAAGTTGAAGATTGGGCGACATATGTGGAACGTATTGAGGTGTACTGCAGGGCGAATGAAGTGCCAGATGCTAGGAAAGCACTGGTTCTGTTAAACTCCATGGGTGCAAAAACTTATGGGTTACTGCAAAACCTAATAACCCCAGAGAAGCCCGTGAATAAGAATTTCGAAAGTACAGTAGAAATCCTACAGGACCACTTAAACCCCACACCGCTGCTGATAGCAGAACGATTTAAGTTCCATAAAAGGAACCAACACAAAGACGAAATGCAACACAAAGCAATGCTGAGTACTTAATGGAACTGCGCAAGCTATCAAAACACTGCCAGTTTGGAGTGGGACTAGCAGATACGTTAAGGGACAAGTTTGTGTGTGGGCTTCAAAGTGAAGGAACCCAGAAACGGCTTCTATCAGAAAAGGATCTTACGCTGGACAAGGCTTTCAGTATGGCAGTATCACATGAAGCAGCCGCAAGGGCGCTGCAGATATACAACGGAGACCGCAAGAATATGGCACCAATGCAATGTCCTATCGAACAGGGAAGTGTTATCGTTGCGGCAGAACAACACATGACCAGAAGGATTGTTGGTTCAAGGACAAAGTGTGCAGACAGTGTGGGAAAGCAGGACACATAGCAAGAGTCTGCAGGTCAGGGAAGAAAACCAACAGCAAGAAATCTCCACAGGAGAAGTACAAAAAGGTACATAAGGTGATGGACAGTAGTTCAGATGAACAGAAAAGTGACACAGACTCCGGAAGCAAGGAGCTGGGTTGTCTGAAACTACATAAGGTAACCAAAATGGAGGATCACCAGACTATCTGGGTTACACTCAAGATAGACGGAGTCCAAGTGAAAATGGAATTGGACACAGGATCAGCCCTAACAGTCATAAACCAAAGGGACTACAAGCGGCTATTTTCACATATACCCTTGAAAGCTACAGAGATTGTCTTGAAGACGGACACGGGGCAAAAAGTCTACCCCAAAGGAAAAATAATGGTGAAAGTGATATACAAAGGCCAGGAAATACCTAAAATGGACTTATATGTATTGCCAGATGGAGGACCACCACTGCTAGGACGTGAATGGATCCGGAAGATACAATTAGATTGGCATTCCATACAGGCACTGAAGGTTGAGGCCAAAAAGGATGATGACGTCACACCTGGATGACTGTCTAAAATGCTAACTGACGCAAAAGAAGTGTTCCAGGAGGGACTCAGAACACTAAAAGGCATAACAGCAATGATTAAAATAGAGGAAAATGCAAACCCAAAGTTTCTTAAGGCCAGACCAGTGCCTTATGCGATCAGAGCAGCCGTCGAAGCAGAGCTGGAAGGGTTGGAACATTCAGGAGCACTGTCCAAAGTAGACTGGAGCGAGTGGGCTACACCCATCGTTCCTGTAATGAAGAGGTCGTTGAGTAATATGCCTGGGGAACCAAAGAAGGTCCACATCTGTGGGGATTTTAAGGTGACAGTGAACCCAGTCCTTCACACGGTGCAATATCCGCTTCCACGAATTGAGGATATTTTCGCCTCGCTATCTGGAGGTAAACACTTCACCAAAATTGATCTAGCCCAGGCGTACTTGCAAATGGAGGTAGAAGAAGCCTCGAAACAATACCTCACGATCAACACTCATAAAGGTCTCTACCAATACAACCGGCTGGTGTTCGGGGTAGCATCGGCTCCGGCTATTTGGCAAAGGGCGATGGATCAAGTCCTGCAAGGGATTCCAGGGACCCAGTGTTATTTGGACGACATCCTGGTCACGGGCGAAAATGACAGTGATCACCTCGCCAACTTGGAGAAGGTGCTCACCAGATTAAAGGAATATGGGCTACGAGCTAATCACCACAAGTGCGAGTTTTTCCAGAAGCAGATCTCGTATTGTGGCCACGTCATCGATGAAGAGGGGTTACATAATTCCCCTGAAAAGATTCAGGCAGTAGTCAAGGCTCCAGCACCGGAAAATGTGGCACAACTGAGGTCGTTCCTCGGGCTGGTAAACTACTACCATAAGTTCTTACCAAATTTGTCCACGGTATTACACCCACTGAACACCCTACTGCAAACAGGTGTACCATGGAAGTGGAATGACGAACGTAAACGAGCTTTCCAGAGGTGCAAAGAATTGATCACATCAAAAGAGGTGTTGGCCCATTTCAACCCAGCACTACCAATTCGTTTGGCATGTGATGCATCACCCTATGGTATTGGAGTGGTGCTGTCGAACAAATTTCCAGACTGGTTGGAGAGGCCAGTAGCCTTTGCGTCTCGGTCACTAACCTCAGCCGAGCACAACTACGCCCAGGTTGACATAGAGGCCCTCAGCCTAGTATGGGGAGTAAAAAAATTCAACCACTATCTGCATGGGCAGAAGTTCACCTTGCTGACTGACCACCAACCACTTGTCTCCATCTTTAATCCTAAGAAGGGCGTTCCAGTGATGACTGCACAACGGTTACAAAGATGGTCCCTGTTTCTAGGGGCGAATCAATATGAAATAGAATGTAAAGGCATGAAACAGCATGGAAACGCTGATGGGCTATCACGCCTGCCACTGCCTACTGTGGAGGAAGCACCAGCAGTGGACCCTATCGAGATATTTTATTCGTCAATAATTGAACGATTGACAGTAACGAACGCGGATATAGAGAAGGAGACCCGCAATGATCCGACGCTGTCTCGGGTATATGATTTGACAGTGAGGGGATGGCCAACACATGGCGATTCACTGTTGCCAGCATTCTCATCCAGAAGAGAACAGCTGTCAGTATGCCAGGGGACAGTGATGTGTGGATCCAGATTGGTGATTCCACCCAAGTTAAGGGAGAGAGTGCTAAATGAGCTTCATGAAGGTCATCTGGGAGGAGTGAAAATGAAAAGCCTTGCTAGGGCTTATGTGTGGTGGCCGGGAATCGATCAACAAATCGAGGACCTAACCAAGAGCTGCTCAGGATGCCAGAAGGTCCAAAATGCACCACCACATGCCCCTCTACACCCATGGGAGTGGCCCTCCTCTCCATGGCAATGGGTGCATATTGATTTTGCTGGTCCATTCATGGACTCAATGTTCTTAATAGCAGTGGATGCTCATTCAAAATGGCCTGAGGTGATAAAAATGTCCTCAACCACTACAGAGAAAATGATTGCAGTCCTATGGATCTTATTTGCCAGGAACGGCTTGCCAGAGCAGATTTGCTCTGATAATGGACCACAGTTTGTGTCCGAAGAGTTTCGGAAATTTATGAGAAGGAATGGGGTAAGGCATTACACATCCGCCCCGTATCATCCAGCCACAAATGGATTGGCTGAGAGGTTCGTACAAACCTTTAAGAAGGCGATAAAGGCCATGTGCGACGATGAAATTCCACTACAGCATAAGGTGGACAATTTCTCATTAGCCTACCGAAATGCGACACGTGCAGTTACCAACCAGACCCCGGCCATGATGTTCTTTAACCGAAGGTTGAGATCTCGTCTGGACTTGCTCAGACCAAATGTGCGAAGAAATGTTGAGGATAAACAATTCCAGCACATCAATGAGAAGCCGACAAGGAGCTTCAACGTAGGACAAGCAGTCTTGGCCCGTGACTACCGAACAGAGAAATGGCAACCCGGAACGATATGCACAAGTCAGGGGGCATTAATGTACACAGTGGATGTCGGGGAGAACATTGTGAGATGCCACGTCGATCAGATCTTAGTGTCACAGGAACGAGTCAACCCTATGTCTCACGTACCTGGGGATGAACCCGATTTACCGGTAGCATCTACCTCTGAACCAGCAGCAGTGGAAACCGATGAACTAACCGACGAAAAGGGGCCAGAATCGCCTCCGCACCAAGAACAAGAACCTCAGGAAAGGCGCTATCCCGAAAGGATCAGGAAGCCGCCCCAAAGTCTGAATCTATAAATGGACTATTGTTATTTAATGTACATGTTAAAGTGTTAATTGTTATTTGAATATTATGGGTACTGCTAATCTAAAAGGGGAGGAATTGTAGTGTATGTACCTTTAAGAGAGAACTACTTTTACAGCTCCTGTATACTGTAGTACCAGCAGTGACCACACCTGTATATAAGCCTTGAGCATGCCTCTGTACCCCCAGTCTTGAGACTACCCTGCTCCAGTAAATACCTGTTGATTGTTAAGTTACAGCATCCGTGTAGTTATTGAAAAACATCATACTCTCAGAATCACGGATCTAACATTTTCCACTAAAACTATCAACTGGATGAATTTCACTCCGTATGTATCTTGGCTCTTTTTCTAGAGCAGTTTGGAGCTACAAAAAGAAGCTGAGTTATGTCCTTCTAAAAGAGCTAACTGTCACCTTATGATCTGCCACACCGTAGGACAAATTAGCATCCACTTAATCCAGAATACCTTCTATACTAACTAAATAAGTACCGCATCTTGTTGATTATGACACAAAACATTTACAAAGGCTGGAAGGTTGACTAATGAACTGGCACACTATGTTCACCGAAACCTAAACTATGCTGAGCAAATAAATTAACCTACAGCTTTTCAAGTCAAAGAGCATTTCTTGTGCTGGGTAAAATAGTCCTATGGCCATGGTCCATGCACAATATGAAAGGGTCCACTGTATATCCACCAAAACATTAGTACCACCACATTCATCTGTGTTGTGCTACAGCAGGCCTAGCCTCCTGGGGTTGTATTTTTTTAAGAGGTAGCAGGGGGATTAAAGCATGTTTGTGCATGGCAGTGGGTGGGGATTCACTGTGAAATTAGATCAAGGATAAGTACTGAACGAGAATTGTAACCTGAAGTGAACTGATTCATTTTAGAGACGATTTGTGACACGTTAAATTTTGGAGTGGGCTTGGACTAGCCTTCTAACATAAATGGTATCATTCAGAAACAGAGGAGGAAATAGCCCTTTATATGTATATACACTAACATTTTCTGAACCCTGTTTGTTTTCAAACTATAGCATGCAGCAAATTAGAGCTATTGTCCGTGGATTGAGGTGCAGCAGCAAAGCTTCCAGTTTCTATTTTACAAATTTATTATAGCTGATATTCAGGAGACACCCTGATGTGATCCTGGTGATGTGCATCTGATTTTTTTGTTAGTTACCTTTTTTTGAGGACATTGCGATCATCTGCTGGTAGGGCTCTGGAGGAATAGAGTTGAAGTGGTATCTGTGACATGGCAGCAAGCCAGAGTTGAACAGTGGAGCTGTGAGGATGGATGATTGTTTTGGAGATTTGTTTAATTACCTTTGGTAATCAGAGGTGTTGACATGTCACTTTCCCCAGGAGATTAAATAGATGGGATGCAGCTCATTGATAGGGTAGACTGTACATCGTCTGTGGAAGGAATAGGTTTAATGGTGGATTGATTGGCCTTTTCTCTAAGGTTTATAATCCTGATTGTCTATTGTGGTCCGAGGATTTGAGATTCAATCTTGAAAATCCTGGATCCCAGGTAAAAATTGGGATTGCTATTTACCATTGTCTTCACACTGCTTTCTGTCTCTCAACATTTCCTCCTTTAATGTTTACTAGTTTCTTATTACATTAGTAATAATTAGGCAGGAGTGCCCCAGCTCCCTACAATATCAAGCCAGTATAATCTGACAAGCATTTAAATCAGTTGCTCCAATAATCTGTCTCCTTTGTTTCTGAAGCCTGCGATATGCCAGCGCCTGCCCACAATCATCAGCGGGTATCAGATTTTAGAGTCAAAGAGTCATAGAGTTATACAGCACAGAAAGAGGCCCTTCAGCCCATCGCGTCCACGCCGACCATCAAGCCCTGTCTAATCTAATCCCATTTTCCAGCATTTGGTCCGTAGCCTTGTATGCTATGGCATTTCAAGTGCTCATCCAAATGCTTCTTGAATGCTGTGAGGGTTCCTGCCTCTACCACCCTTTCAGGCAGTGAGTTCCAGATTCCAACCACCCTCTGGGTGAAAAAGTTTTTCCTCAAATCCCCTCTAAACCTTCTGCCCCTTACCTTGAATCTATGCCCCCTTGTTATTGACCCCTCTACTAAGGGGAAAAGTTCCTTTCTATCCACCCTATCTATGACCCTCATAATTTTGTATACCTCAATCTGCTCCAAGGAAAACAACCCCAGCCTGTCCAGTCTTTCTTCATAGCTGAAGCGCTCCAGCCCAGGTAACATCCTGGTAAATCTCCTCTGCACCCTCTCCAAAGCAATCACATCCTTCCTATAGTGTGGCGACCAGAACTGCACACAGTACTCCAGCTGTGGCTTTAACCAGCGTTTTGTACAGCTCCATCACAACCTCCCTGCTCTTATATTCTATGCCTTGGCTAATGAAGGCAAGTATCCCATATGCCTTTTTAACCACCTTATCCACCTGTTCTGCTGCCTTCAGGGATCTATGTACATGCACACCAAGGTCCCTCTGATCCTCTGTCTTTCCTAGGGTCTTACCATTCATTGTGTATTCCCTTGCCTTGTTAGTCCATCCAAAATGCATCACCTCACACTTTTCAGGGTTAAATTCCATTTGCCACTGTTCCGCCCATCTGACCAACCCATCTATATCGTCCTGTAGCCTGAGGCTTCCCGCCTCGCTATTTACGACCCCACCAATTTTCGTGTCATCTGCGAACTTACTGATCATACCTTTTACATTCACATCCAAATCATTAATGTAGACCACAAACAGCAAGGGACCCAGCACCGATCCCTGCGGTACCCCACTGGACACAGGCTTCCAGTCACAAAAACAACCTTCCACCATCACCCTCTGCCTTCTGCCATTAAGCCAGTTTTGGATCCAATGTGCCAAGGCACCCTGGATCCCATGGGCTCTTACCTTCCTGACCAGTCTCCTATGCGGGACTTTATCAAAAGCCTTACTGGAATCCATGTAAACCACATCCACTGCACTACCCTCATCCACACACCTAGTCACCCCCTCGAAAAATTCAATCAAATTGGTCAGACATGATCTTCCCTTGACAAAGCCATGCTGGCTATCCCTAATTAATCCCTGCCTCTCCAAGTGGAGACTAATTCTGTCCCTCAGAATTTTTTCCAATAATTTCCCTACCACTGATGTTAGGCTCACTGGCCTGTAATTCCCTGGTTTATCCCTACTACCCTTCTTGAATAATGGTACTACATTAGCTGTTCTCCAGTCCTCTGGCACATCCCCTGTGGCCAGAGAGGTTCTGAAAATTTGTGTCAGAGCCCCTGCAATCTCCTCCTTTGCCTCACATAGTAGCCTGGGATACATCTCGTCCGGGCCTGGGGATTTATCCACTTTTAAGCCTGCTAAAACCGCTAGTACCTCCTCCCTCTCGATGCTAATATGTTCAAGTATATCACAGTCCCCCTGCCCGATTTCTATGTCCACATCGTTCTTCTCCATAGTGAACACAGATGCAAAAAATTCATTTAAAACCCCACTTACATCCTCTGGCTCTACACACAGTTTGCCACTTTGGTCCCTAATGGGCCCTACTCTTTCCCTAGTTATCCTCTTGCCCTTAATATACTTATAAAACACCTTAGGATTTTCCTTTATTTTGCTCGTCAGTGTTATTTCATGGCCCCTCCTCGCTCTCCTAATTTCTTTTTTAAGTATCCCCCTGCACTTTTTATACTCCTCTAGGGCTTCCTCTGTCTTTAGTCCTTTGTATCTGCCAAAAAAAAAACTTTTTTTCCTAATCCATTCTCGTATATCCCTTGACATCCAAGGTTCCCTCGGCATGTTGGTCCCACCCTTGACCTTTACGGGAACATTTTGCCATTGTACTCTCTCAATTTCCTTTCTGAAAGACTCCCATTGCTTCGATGTGGATTTTCCTTCAAGTAGCTGATTCCCGTCCACATTGGCCAGATCCTGCCTTATCATATTAAAATTGGCCTTCCCCCAATTTAGAACCTTTATTTGCGGTCCATCCTTGTCCTTTTCCATGACTACCTTAAATCTCACCGAATTATGGTCACTGTCACCAAAATGCTCACCTACTAACACTTTTACCACTTGCCCGGCCACATTCCCTAAAATTAGGTCCAGTACCGCCCCCTCTCTTGCAGGACTTTCTACATGCTGCTTCAAAAAGCTCTCCTGGATGTACTTTAAGAATTCTGCACCCTCTAAGCCTTTCACACTCTGACTATCCCAGTTAATATTGGGGAAGTTGAAATCCCCCACTATAATTACCCTATTATTTGCACACTTCTCTGAGATTTGCCTATATATCTGTTCCTCTATTTCCCCCTGGCTTTTTGGGGGCCTATAGTACACTCCCAGCAAAGTGCTAGCACCCTTTTTGTTTTTAAGTTCAACCCATATGGCCTCATTAGAGGAACCCGCTAATATATCATCCCTCCTTACAGCAGTAATTTTGAACCCCGAGCTCCTCCGAGCTTCCCTCCCTCTCTAACTGGCAGTTTTATAAAGATGTAAAGATACATTTATGTGGCCCTGTAACGTTCTCCCTGTTAGATCAGTGTCTTTTTGATGTGGTGTGTCCTTCAATAACTAGACACGAGACTGCAGGAACAATCAACAGGTATTTACTGGATGAGGGTTACTCTAAAACTAAATGTACAGATCCCTACTCAGGGTTTATATACAGGTGTGGTCACTGCCGGTACTACAGTATACAGGAGCTGTAAAAAGTAGTTCTCCCCTTAAAGGTACATACACTACAATTCCTCCCCTTTTAGATTGACAGTACCATAACATTCATTTAACAATTAACATTTTTAACATGCACATTAACTGAAAATAGTCCATTTATAAATTCAGTCTTTGGGGCGGCTTCCTGATCCTTTCTGGATAGCGCCTTTCCTCAGTGTCTTGTTCTTGGTGCGGAGGCCCCTTGTCGTCAGTTGGTTCATCGGCTTCCGATGCTACTGTTTCTGGGGTAGATGCTACCTGTATGTCGGGTTCATCACCAGGTGCGCGAGACATGGGGTTGACTCGTTTCTGTGACTCTAGGATCTGGTCGACATGGCGTCTCACAATGTTCTCCCCAACATCCACTGTGTACATTAGTGGCCCCTGCCGTGTGCATATCGTTCCTGGTTGCCATTTCTCTGTTCGGTAGTCGCGGACCAAGACTGGTTGCCCTACATTGAAGCTCCTTGTCGGCTTCTCATTGATGTGCTGGAATTGCTTATTCTCAACATCTCTTCGTACATTTGGTCTGAGCAAATCCAGACGAGATCTCAACCTTCGGTTAAAGAACATCATGGCCGGGGTTTGGTTGGTGACTGCATGTGTCGCATTTCTGTAGGCTAACAGGAAATTGTCCACCTTATGCTGCAGTGGAATGTCGTCATTGCACATGGCCCTTACTGCTTTCTTAAAGGTTTGTACGAACCACTCAGCCAATCCATTTGTGGCTGGATGATACGGGGCGGATGTGTAATGCCTTACCCCATTCCTTTTCATGAATCTTCGAAACTCTTCGGACACAAACTGTGGTCCGTTATCAGAGCAAATCTGCTCTGGCAAGCCGTTCCTGGCAAATATGGTCCGTAGGACTGCAATAGTTTTCTCCGTGGTGGTGGACGACATTTTGATCACCTGAGGCCATTTCGAGTGCGCATCCACGGCTATTAGATACATTGAGTCCATGAATGGACCAGCAAAATCAATATGCACCCATTGCCATGGAGATAAGGGCCACTTCCATGGGTGTAGAGGGGCATGTGGTGGTGCATTTTGGACCTTCTGGCATCCTGAGCAGCTCTTTGTCAGGTCCTCGATTTGCTAATCGATCACCGGCCACCACACATAAGCCCTAGCAAGGCTTTTCATTTTCACCCCTCCCAGATGGCCTTCATGAAGCTCATTGAGCACTCTCTCCCTTAACTTGGGTGGAATTACCACTTGGGATCCACACATCAAGGTCCCCTGGCATACTGACAGCTGTTCTCTTCTGGGTGAGAATGCTGGCAACAGTGAGTCGCCATGTGTTGGCCATCCCTTCACCGTCAAGTCATATACCCGAGACAGTGTCGGGTCATTTCGGGTCTCCTTCTCTATATCAGCGTTAGTTACTGGCAAGCGTTCAATTATAGTCGAATGAAATATTTCGACAGGGTCCACTGCTGGTGCTTCCTCCGCAGTAGGCAGTGGCAGGCGTGCTAGCCCATCAGCGTTTCCATGCTGTTTCGTGCCCTTATACTCGATTTCATATTGGTTTGCCCCTAGAAAAAGCGGCCATCTTTGTAGCTGTTGCGCAGTCATCACCGGCACGCCCTTCTATGGATTAAAGATGGAGGCAAGTGGTTGGTGGTCCGTCAGCAAGGTGAACTTCTGCCCGTGCAGATAGTGGTTGAACTTTTTCACTCCACACACTAGGCTGAGGGCCTCCCTGTCAATCTGGGCGCAGTTACGCTCGGCTGAGGTCAGTGACCGAGGCGCAAAGGCTACCGGCCTCTCCGAGCCGTCCGGGAACTTGTGCGACAGCACCGCTCCAATGCCATAGGTTGATGCATCACACGCCAACCGAATGGGTGGTGCTGGGTTGAAATGAGCCAACACCTCTTTTGATGTGATCAATTCTTTGCACTTCTGGAAAGCTCGTTTACATTTGTCATTCCACTTCCATGGTACCCCCGTTTGCAGTAGGGTGTTCAGTGGGTGTAGTACTGTAGACAAATTCGGCAAGAACTTATGGTAGTAGTTCACCAGCCCGAGGAACGACCTCAGTTGTGACACATTTTCCAGTACTGGAGCCTTGACTACTGCCTCAATCTTTTCAGGGGACTTATGCAACCCCTCTTCATCAATAACGTGGCCTCAATACGAGATCTGCTTCTGGAAAAACTCGCATTTGTGGCGATTTGCTCGGAGCCCATATTCCTTCAATCTAGTGAGCACCTGCTCCAGGTTGGCAAGGTGAGCACTGTCATTTTCGCCCGTCCAAATAACACTGGGTCCCTGGAATCCCTTGCAGGACTTGATCCATTGCCCTTTACCAAATAGCCGGAGCTGATGCTACCCCGAACACCAGCCGGTTGTATTGGTAGAGACCTTTATGAGTGTTGATCGTGAGGTACTGTTTCGAGGCTTCTTCTACCTCCATTTGCAGGTACGCCTAGGCCAGATCAATCTTAGCGAAGCGTTTCCCTCCAGATAGCGAGGCGAAAATATCTTCAATCCGCGGAAGCGGATATTGTACCGTGTGAAGGACTGGGTTCACTGTCACCTTAAAATCCCCACAGATGCGAACTTTCTTTGGTTCCCCAGGCGTATTACTCAATGACCTCTTCATTACAGGAACGATGGGTGTGGCCCACTCGCTCCAGTCCACTTTGGACAGTACTCCTGAACGTTCCAAACCTTCCAGCTCTGCTTCGACGGCTGGGCGGATCGCAAAAGGCCTTAAAAAACTTTGGGCTTGCATTTTCCTCTATTTTGATCGTCGCTGTTATGCCTTTTAGTGTTCCAAGTCCCTCCTGGAACACTTCTTGTGCGTCAGTTAGCATTTTTGACAGTCGTCCAAGTGTGGCGTCGTCATCCTTTTTGGCATCTACAGTCAGTGCTTGTATGAAATGCCAATCTAGCTGTATCTTCCGGATCCATTCACATCCTAGTAGTGGTGGTCCTCCATCTGGCAATACATATAGGTCCACTTTTGGTGTTTCCTTACCGTTATATATAACGTTCACCCTTATTTTTCCTTTGGGGTAGACTTTTTGCCCTGTGTACGTCTTCAAGACAATCTCTGTATCTCTCAAGGGTATATGTGAGAATAGCCGCTTGTGGTCCCTTCGGTTTATGACTGTTAGGGCTGATCCTGTGTCTAATTCCATTTTCACTTGGACTCCAGCTATCTTGAGCGTGACCCAGATAGTTTGATGATCCTCCATTTGGATCACCTTATGTAGTTTCAGACAACCCAGCTCCTTGCTTCCGGAGTCTGTATCACTTTTCTGTTCGTCTGAACTACTCTCCGTCACCTTATGTACCTTCTTGTACTTCTCCTGTGGAGATTTCTTGCTGCTAGTTTTCTTTCCCGACCTGCAGACTCTTGCTATGTGTCCTACTTTTCCACACTGTCTGCACTCTTTGTCCTTAAACCAGCAATCATTAGGGTCGTGTGTTTTTCTGCCGCAGCGATAGCACTTCACTGTGCCGTATGACATTTCATTTGTGCCATACTCTTGCGGTCTCCGTTGTACCTCTGCAGCACCCCGTGCAGCTGCTTCGTGTGATACTGCCATGCTGAAAGCCTTGTCCAGCGTAAGATCCTTTTCTGATAGAAGCCGTTTCTGGGTTCCTTCACTTTGAAGCCCACACACAAACTTGTCCCTTAAAGTATCTGCTAGTCCCGTTCCAAACTGGCAGTGTTTCGATAGCTTGCGCAGTTCCGTTAAATACTCAGCATTACTTTTATCTTTATGCTGGTTCCTTTTGTGAAACTTAAATCTTTCTGCTATCAGCAGCGGTGTGGGGTTTAAGTGTTTCTGTAGGATTGACACTATGTTTCCAAAATCCTTGTCCACTGGCTTCTCTGGGGTTACTAGGTTTCGCAGTAAGCCATATGTTTTTGCACCCATGGAATTCAACAATACCAGCGCTTTCCTCTCATCTGGCACTTCATTCGCCTTGCAGTACACTTCTATGCGTTCGACATATGTCGTCCAATCTTCGACTTCATTGTCGAATGCTGTGATACTGCCACTCTTCGGCATCCCTGGGTGTGGTTAGACTGGCTCAAAATGGCGTTTACCCGCGCTTCCCTTCTTCTCCGCTGCGGCTCAAAATGGGGTATTCTCGCGCTCTCCCTTCTTCTCCGCTGCAGCTCAAAATGTCGTTTCCCGCGCTCTCCCTTCTTCTCCGCTGCGGCTGCTCGGCCCTTGAACACCGGCTGCGCTCTGCGCATTTTTTTCGCGCCTCTCTCTCTTCTCCCATCGACACCATTCGGTCCTGAACACTGGCTGCGCCCTGTGCGCTCTACCCTCTCTCTTCTCCCGTCGACGCCATTCAGTCCTGAACACCGGCTGCGCCCTGTGCGCTCTACCCTCTCTCTTCTCCCGTTGACGCCACTCGGTCCTGAACACCGGTTGCGCCCTATGCGCTCTACCCTCTCTCTTCTCCCGCCGACGCTGCTCGGCCTTTTCTGTGCCGTTAGTCGGCTCTAGCCACCGCTGTCCGGGAAGGGTCTGCGCCGTACCTGTTGCCAGCCCGTTTTGCTGGACCACCGTGACTGGAGAACCAAGCCCAGCTCTCAACAGCCTCCCCTGCGATGCTCAATCTCTGCTGGATGACTGGGCGGTTGCTCGTGGTCGACACCCGTGCTTCTGGCCTCAACTTTCTTCCACTGTTCTCCAGGAGCGAATCCCTGGGAGGTAATGCAGAGTTGCAGGTAGGTTTGAATCTGCCTCGTCGCCACTGTTAGATCCGTGTATTTTTGATGTGGTGTGTCCTTCAATAACTAGACACGAGACTGCAGGAACAATCAACAGGTATTTACTGGATGAGGGTTACTCTAAAACTAAGCGTACAGATCCCTACTCAGGGTTTATATACAGGTGTGGTCACTGCCGGTACTACAGTATACAGGAGCTGTAAAAAGTAGTTCTCCCCTTAAAGGTACATACACTACACTCCCCAGTACCTCGCTCCACTTTATCCCACAATATCCTTCTAGTTCTGGTTCCTCTCCTTTTCTCCTTTGCCCCACATTCTCTCTCCTTTCAGTTGTGGCATCTTTTCTCACTCATCTGTACTTCTCTCCATCTGAGTCACTTCCTAATTCTGACTCCTCTTCACCCAGGCTGTAGGAACCAAGCAATCTCATTCTTACTGCCACATCACTTCAGTGATCCAAAAGTCCTGGAATTTTTAGGCTGTGTCGCCTGGGATTTTGAGGTCATTAAAGTGGTTAGGGGGGTCACAGTATACAGGATACCGTGATTGGAAACCCTGCCTTTTTCTTTTGATACTTTCTTAAATTCTTACCAGTTGATGGTTGTTGAACTCACAGTGTCCTGGTAGTGGCCTGCATTTGTATTTTCTGACAAATTATTTGCAATTTCTCTGCAATTCATGTGTGGTTAGGCGTTATGTAGTCTTGTGCTGAGTATATTCCCGAGCTGTGTATTGGGAGGATGAACCAGCATTCCTGGGCAGTAAAGGAATGTTTGCAGGGTCCATTTTTTTTGGCTTTCACAGCATGTGAACTTCTTCCCCCCACAAATCAACTACTGCTCATCTCTATTGGCTGCAAGAAGCGCTCATAAGTTACTGTAACTGAATTGGGGTGCAAAGCAGTTTACATTCTCACATAAGAGAAAGGAGATGGCTTTGCAAAGAATCCTGCCTCTGTGCAGATCCTGAGGGGCTTCCTTCATAAATTTGCATGGCATGCAAGACATTTTCAGATACTGGCTGCATTAAGAAAAACCTACTGTCCCACTTCCTGAGTATTTGCATGGAGATGAGACACCTAACTTGCACATTCACACCATGCCATTAAAATCAATGCTGCTTTATCTTTTTTGTGCTGCTGGCACATTTCAACAGCCTCCAGGGGATACCTCAAGTACAGTATTAGTCTAAGCAGCTGTCTCCTTCTGTACTAAAAAGGTGACGGCAGTACTCATCAAGAAGAGGACAATTCATGCAATGTTTTCACACTATTCAACAATAAATTTCCATTAAACAACATTTTAATTAATCTTTGCTGAATTTCTCAGTGTTTTAGAAGATATTGACTGCATCCCAACCCTGGAAAGACAAACATTTAACTATTAATTATAAGAGGTGCCACTCTTAGAATGTTCAAGCCATTGATGCTCCATGTAGAATTCTTAAAGTGCCTCCCAAGCAGCCTGAAAGCATCTACACCAACACACTTGATAAAATGATTTAATTGTTCTTAATTTAATTGATTTAATAATCAATCAGCTACGACTGACTGACTGTTTAGAACTTAAATAAAAGGGTACCGTTGTTCCCAGTATAAATATTGATTGCAATTAGATTCTTATCTGAATTTTGCATTCCAAGTAACAGTGTATTAAAAATGGCTACTGACTCCTTTTTTTAACTCCTCAAGTATTGTACTGAATAAATGTAGTGATGTTTATTAAAGGGAAGTGATGATTATTGCCTTATGGAAAGAACATATTTTACTGAACAGATAAATCTGAGATGCACTATAATCAACTCCTGGCAATACATTGCAACATCTATTAGTATGTTGAATTTTATAGAGCATTACTTTGAGCTGTGGTGTCACATCTGACTTGCTAGACAGGGATATTGAGCAAGAATAAAATCTAAGTGAGACTGGAGAGAATAATGAAGATTTGTGTCAAGAAACGGAAAGAAGAACTATTTGAAAACAGATTGAATATTATAATTTCATTTTTATACAAGTAAAATTCCATGAAAGTGCTAAATTCATTGCAACATTTCCAGTTTAGCTTATATTCAGAATAAATATTCTTTGATTTTCTGAATTGATCAGAAGAAATTTTCCTTAAACAAAATATCTGCAATTTTAATGTAATTATCAAATAGTTCACAATCTTAACAGTGGCAAGGCCTTAGGGAAATGTAATTTTTTCCCTGAAATCCTTGAATGGTTTTGATGCAATAACATTCCTGAGGAATCATACATTTAACAAATTGACAGTTCTTGCTCAAATTTACTTTAATCTATTTTCAATTATTTGTTGCAAACACACCTATAGGCTTGCTGGCCTAGAAATCAGCAACCATGAACTGCCATGCCCAAACTGATGCGCAAGAGGGCCATGCAAAATTGATCCTCTTGCATCATCAGGACGCAAGTGGTGAGCTGGGGTCAACAGTCACGCCTCAAAAGGCAGTTCGCTGGTCGTGAGGGTGAAGACCAGCTGATGGGGATACCAGCACCGGCACTACAGTTAGTCTGGGGGTGGGGGGGAGGAGATCGGGATGGGGTGGGCATCTGCAGCAGCTCGAACTTTTAATAAGGGGTCGGGTGGAGCACTCCTGCTCTTCCTTGCTCCACGTTCAGATAAGTAAAAAAATGTTTTACTTACCATTTTGCTGGCAGCCTCCAGCAGTCCCTTTAAAGATTGCCTGTATGGCTGCTTTTCGCTTGAGAGAACCAATTTTGTAAAGGCACCTAAAATAGGTGTACGGCTCTGATTTGCATATGCTGGATTCAGGCAGTCTCCCTGGACGATTACAGGACCACCTTAACTAATACAGCATGTGGTGCACACCATAATGGACCCTTAGCACCTGTTTCTTGTCTCCGGCATCTAATGTCTAGGCCACTTACATTTGAACGTAGGTCTATCTGACATTCCACTAACGCAATAGCTTTTGTGTATGTTTTAAAATCCCAAGCTGAATTCAGGATGTTTATTGTGAAACAGCGATTTACTTGTACTTCTTGCAATTAAGTATATGGTATTTGCTGCTCACGATGCGGTCTCCTCTACATTGGGGAGACCAAACGCAGATTGGGTGACAGCTTTGCGGAACACCTCTGTTCAGTCCGTAAGGGTGACCCTGAGCTTCCGGTCGCCTGTCATTTTAATTCTCCGCTTCACTCCCACTCAGACCTCACTGTCCTTGGCCTCTTACACTGTTCCAATGAATCTCAACGTAAGCTCGAGGAACAGCACCTCATCTTTCGATTAGGCACTTTACAGCCTTCTGGACTCAACATAGAGTTCAACAATTTCAGACCATAACCTGCCCCTATCCTTTTTTTTCCATTTATTTTTTTTTTTTTATTCTCTTTTTTTTTCTCTCTCCCACATGGCAGCTGTCTTTTATTCTGCCAGTGCCATTTACATTTCATCTAGAGCCATCTTTTGTTTCTTAACTTGTCCCATTACCATCTCCTTTTGCCTTGCACCATCTCTTAATCTTTCTTAATGTCTCTTAATCTCTCCTGCCTTCCATCCTATCACAGACCTTTTGTTCTTTCCTCCACTCCACCCTTTCCCTGCCCCTGCACTTGCTTAAAAACCGGTTGAATATCTCTTAATGTCTCTTCACCTCTCACAGAACTTCCCTTTTGATCTTTCATCCCCTCCCCCATTTCCCAGCCCCCTAACTTGCTTTTTAATCTGTTTCATTTCCTGCTTTTTTCTCAGTTCTGAAGGAGGGTTTTGACCTGAAACGTTAACTCTGTTTCTCTCTCCACGGATGTCGCCTGGCTGCTGAGTTTTTCCAGGGTTTCTGTTGTTATTTCAGATTACCAGCATGCACAGTATTTTGCTATCATATTAGTGTTTGGTTCCCTGCCACACCTCTTCTAGGAATGCCCACCTTGAAGAAGTTCTGCTCTTCTCTTCGACAGGATCTCCGTTTGGCTCTTCAACCTTGTTCATCTTCATTGCTTTCAGTTTCCCTTCTCGTGTTTGATCAGGTATCTGCAAAGACTCGGTTTCACAGCCACATCATTTTCCTCAGCAACTGTCTCTGGTTCCAACTTATTCCACGTGGATTCCAACTAAAGTTCCACCCTTCGTGTTTCAGATCCACCCAGGATTACAAATATCTGCAAGATATTCATCGTTCCTCGAACTACTGCTCTTGCCACATCTTGAGATCCACGCTCAACGCCATGCGGCGCCACATGAACACTCTCGACCTCTCTCTTCAGCAGCACCAACGCACTCTATCTCAAAGCTGTCTGGGTCCACAGTTCCATTTCATCCTTCGACTCATCCGACGCTTCAACAAAAAACTTTTTTTCTTCCTTTCCGCTGTCAAGGATCGCAAGCTTCATCAACTCTTGAACGCCAATGCCCCTCCGGAACCTTCTTCCGCTTCACTTTCCTCTGACCCCCCTTCTCCCAATCTCACCACCTGCCGCGTTTTCACTATCCCCTCTGACCTTCCCCTCTCTGAGCCCGAACGATCAGTCCTTAGCAAAGGCCTGAGCTTCATCCCCTTATGCCCCCACGTCAATGAATTTCGAGCTCGGCACGATGCTGAGCTCTTTTTCCGCCGCCTTCATCTCCGTGCCCACTTCTTTGGCCAGGAGTCTTCCCCCCGCATGGCTGACCCTTTCCCTGTTTTCAGAATTCTCGTTCTACCTGGACCCCTCCCCCTGGCCTCTTACCCTCTCTAGATCTTTTCATTGCTAACTGCTGCCGTGACATCGGCCGTCTCCATTTCTATGCTCCCCTTACTCACTCCAACCTACCTCCCTCTGAACTTGCAGCACTCCATTCTCTCAGATCCAACCCCGACATTGTCATTAAACCTGCTGACAAGGGTGGTGGTGTTGTTGTTGGCGAACCGACCTCTACCTAGCGGAAGCTGAACGCCAACTCTCCGACACCTCCTCCTACCTCCACCTGGACCATGACCCCACTACCGAACATCAAACCACCATTTCCAAGACTGTCACTGACCTCATCTCCTCTGGAGATCTTCCCCTCGCGGCCGCCAACCTCATAGTTCCCCAACTCTGCACAGCCCGCTTCTACCTCCTTCCCAAGATCCACAAACAGGACTGCCCTGGTAGACCCATCATTTCAGCCTGTTCTTGCCCCATGGAACTTATCTCTTCCTATCTCGACTATCTTTTCTCCCCTTGTCCAGTCTCTTCCCACCTACATCCGCGACTCTTCTGACACCCTCCGCCACTTTAACAGTTTCCAGTTTCCTGGCCCCAACTGCTTCCTTTTCACCATGGACGTACAATCCCTCTACACCTCCATCCCCACCAGGATGGCCTGAGGGCGCTCCGCTTCTTCCTTGAACAGAGGTCCAACCAGTTCCCATCCACCACCACCCTCCTCCGCCTGGCTGAACATGTTCTCACATTGAACAACTTCTCCTTTGACTCCACTCATTTCCTCCAAATTAAAGGTGTTGCTATGGATACCCGCATGGGTCCCAGCTATGCCTGCCTTTTCGTGGGATATGTGGAACACTCTTTGTTCCAGTCCTACTCGGGTCCCCTCCCTCACACTTGTTCTGTTACATTGATGACTGTATCAGTGCCGTTTCCTGCTCTCGCCCTGGACAATTTCATTCACTTTGCCTCCAATTTCCACCCTTCCCTCACCTTCACATGGCCCATCTCTGACTCCTCCCTTCCCTTCCTCGACTTCTCCCTCTCCATCTCTGGGGATAGGTTATTGACCAACATTCACTACAAGCCCACTGACTCCCACAGCTACCTGGACTACACTTCCACCCACCCTGCCTCCTGTAAGGATTCTGTTCCATTCTCCCAGTTTCTCCGTCTCCACCGCATCTGCTCCGGCAATGCCACCTTCCACACCAGTGCTTCTGACATGTCTTCCTTTTTCTTCAACCGAGGATTCCCCTCTACCGTGGTTGACACGGCCCTCGACTGTGTCCATTCTATCTCCTGCACTTCTGCCCTCACCCCTGCCCCTCCCTCCCAGAACCATGATAGGGTTCCCCTTGTCCTCACCTTTCACCCCACCAGCCTCCACATTCAACGGATCATCCTCTGCAATTTCCACCACCTCCAACGTTATCCCACCACCAAACGCATCTTCCCCTCCCCTCCCCTTTCAGCATTCCGTAGGGACCGCTCCCTCCGAGACACCCTAGTCCACTCCTCTATCACCCCCAGCACCCCTTCCCCTTCACCCGGCACCTTCCCGTGCAAGCGCAGGAGATGCAACACCTGCCCTTATACCTCCCCCCTTCCCACTGTCCAGGGCCCCAAACACCCCTTCCAGGTGAAACAGCGATTTACTTGTACTTCTTGCAATCTAGTATACTATATTCATTGCTCACGATGTGGTCTCCTCTACATTGGGGAGGCCAAACGCAGATTGGGTAACCGCTTTGCGGAACACCTCCGTTCAGTCCGTAAGGGTGACCCCGAGCTTCCGGTCACCTGTCATTTCAAATCAGCGCTCCATTCCCACTCAGACCTCACCGTCCGCGGCCTCTTGCATTGTTCCACGGAAGCTCAGCGTAAGCTCGAGGAACAGCACCTCATCTTCTGGTTAGGCACTTTACAGCCTTCCAGACTCAATATTGAATTCAACAATTTCAGATCATAACCTCGGCCCCTATTGCATTTTTATATATTTTTTATCCACACTTTTGGTTTGTGCCTTTTCCTTTTTTTTCCTCTCCCACATGGCAGCTGTCTCTCATTCTGCCAGCGCATTTCACATTTCATCTAGAGCCATCTTTTGTCTCTTTACCTGTCCTATTACCATCTTGTCTCACCTTGAATATCTCTTAATGTCTCTTCACCTCTCACAGAACTTCCCTTTTGTTCTTTCATCCCCTCCCCCATTTCTCAGCCCCCAAACTTGCTTTTTAATCTGTTTCATTTCCTGCTTTTTTCTCAGTTCTGAAGAAGGTTTTCGACCTGAAACAATGGGCCAGAAATTCGCGGCCAAAGGCGTGAGTGCGCTCGGGGTACTCACGCATCTGGCCGTTGGAAATGCCGGCGTTCAGCATGAACAGCGCATGCGGGGAACGCCGGCATTTCCAGACCTCGAGCGCGTGCGACTGCACAGGCAGCGCTTGCGCAGTGAACTTCGTAGATTTCATTCATGAAATCCGTGAGGGTAAGTCTTCAGAAGTTACACTTGAAAAAAGCAAGTGTAAAGTGGTTCATTGGCTGCGGAGGAAGAAACATTTTATCGTGGAGCTTCTGAAATGCAATATTTTTGTTTGGGAAAGGGAGGGAAGTTATTTTAAGAAATTTTAAGTAAGTTTTAAAGTTAAAATTTTTTTTTTTTAAAGGGTTTTCAGAACGGTAGGTAGAAGGAGCAATTGTGGCTGTGTGAATGGAATGTGAGAATGAGTTATGTATGTATGTCCACATATATTCCTTTACGTATATGTATGTATGTTTTATATTCCTTTACTAATGTGTATGAATGTATGTTTTTAATTATGATTTTCCAATAAGTTACTTTCTCTGAAAGTCATAATTAAATAATACATTCATACACATAAGTAAAGGAATATATACATAACACGCAAAGGAATATATACAGACATACATACTTTCAGAAGCTCCACGATAAGAAATATCTTCCTCCGCAGCCTCTGGAGCAACTGTACCCATGCTTTTTTCATGTGTAAGTTGTAAGGACTTGACCTCACTGAAAGCAGTAATGAAAGCGGCGAATTATACTGCGCACGCGCTGCCTGTGCAGTCGCACGCGTTCTGCCTCTGAACCCCTTCGTTCAGAGGACAGGAAATGCCGGTTTTCCCCAAAAGCACTGTGCATGCTGAAAACCGGCATTTCATCCGGCCAGATGCGTAAGTACCCCGACCGTACTCGCACAGTTGGAAGGGAATTACTGGGCCAACATTTTACATGTCAATAAAATGAAAAATTTAACAATTGCACGACTTGCCCCCTCGCATCTGCGACTGAGGGTCCAAGGAGGTGCATTGTGCAAGAGGTCATCATCGTACGTATCCTCACACTGTTCCCTTTGGGGAACTGTATGAAGTGGTGGAAGGATTTATGGCCGTGATTAACGCTCATTCCGTGACCGTAACCATCTTTGAACCAGCCATTAGGGTGGTTAGTCCTATGGCGGGAGGGTTTTACGGGCTCCCACAACCCATCTGAGGGGGGGGGGCCACCAACACCCACGGACGCAAGTATCCCGCTGGATGTCCACCCAGAATTTAAAGTTGGAACTCCGACTCCACTTGCCGGGACTGTCTGGAGTGGGGTTCAAAACCCTACTCCTTCTGGCCCAGCGGCGGGGATGCTTACTGCTACGCAAAAGGCCCACTCCGCACAAAAGGTGACACCCATATGTTTCCTGTGCCTTTTCCCTCCCCGTGACTGGAGCCCTATGCTGCCATTTCATGTTGCTAATCGGATTGGGCCTTTGTCATAGCGGTAGGATCCCCGCCGCTGGGCCAGATCAGGGTAGGGTTTCGAACCCCGGTCCAGACAGTCCCGGCAAGTGGAGTCGGAGCTCCGGCTCTAAATTCTGGGTTGACATCCAGTGGGATATTTGCGTCCGTGGGTGTGGGTGGCCCCCCCTCCTTGTATAGCTTGTGGGAGCCCGTAAAACCCTCCCGCCATAGGGCTAACCGCCCTACTGCCTGGTTCAAAGATGGTTATGGTCACGGAATGAGCGTTAATCATGGCCAAAAATCCTTCCACCACTTCATACAGTTCCCCAAAGGGAACAGTGTGAAGACACGTATGACGACGACATTGCTAAATAAATAAATGGAATTAAAAAAATTCTTTTAGGGCTTTTAAAAGTCTTTAAATTGCTTTAATTCTGTTTAAAACTACTTCAGATTACTCAAAATAATGTAAACATTTTAAAAAGTTTATAAAAGTTACCAAAATCTTCAAAAAACTTCCAAAAACCTATTTAAACTGCTGCTTTGCATGTAAAAATGCTTAGCAGCTTGACAGAAACATTGGGGGCGTGTCCAGTGAAACTGAGACCTCAAGGGGCGTGTCTCACTTGCACTGCACGCTCCTGGCTTCGCGCTGGCTGCACTCCTGTGCGGCGTGACGTCATACGCTGCCCGGGATTCTTCTTCTGGAAACACCAATTCCAGGCGTCCCTGGAGCTGATCGGCAGTAGCGCGGGGTAAGTGCAGAAACGGGGCTGCAAGCCCCGTTCACCAATTTCTGGCCCGTTAACTCTGTTTCTCTCTCCACGGATGTTGCCTGGCCTGCTGAGTTTTTCCCAGCATTTTCTGTTGTTATTAAAAGAAACCTCCTATTGTCCAGTTTAGTAGTTGGTGGCCTGGAGTAGTTTGTTTGTCCTTTAAGTTATGAGAGTGTCTGATCTGATAAAAACAAAAAAATGATGAAAGGTGAAACTAAGTAGCACAGTAGGTCAGCACACTGTCCTTTCACCATACTGACTTTAGGTTTGAAGTGCATTTACACTGGTACTGTCAAGCAGCTTAACTAGACGTTTTGTTCTTCTAATTTACGGCACTGTCTTACTGCCATTGTTACTTTGCACGAAATGCAATTGTACAGTAAACCAAAACATGCAGAGAAGGCTGAAGCTGAGCTCTACCTTTATAGCTCAACTCTGCAAAATGACCCGACAGCAGGGGATGAGTGTTTAAATATCTCACAATTAGAAAGCCTAATGTCAAGACTCTCAAGGAAAAGATCACATCCAATGAAGATTACTAAAGATGTCGTTCATCGTTCCATTGCTCCCAGAGGTGACTGGTGCACGCAGGGGGCACACTGCAGGACGCTGCAGGCACACAGCCCATGGTTTTCCATACAGTCAATTTAATGGGTGGAAAATCACAGACTGTGGCCTGTAATTTTCACAGTGCAGTTCCTGTGAACAAAGCTCCCCGCTGGGAGCGCAGGATCACAGAATCAGCACTTAAATAAACGTCTTATGAGCGGTAGCTTGACAATTTCATGCTCTTGGTGAGGATTCTTGTCTGCTGAGAGTACATATCAGAAATTCAGGTGTGGGCTGCTCGCAGTTTTCTAACCATTTAAAATAACGGTTGGAAAAATCGTGTGCAGTGTGCACCCAAATTCCCGATATATACGCCCAGTGGGCGAGGCTCCCCATGTAGTCGGAAAATTACCCCTTAAGCTCACACCGTATAATTTCATTTTGATTTGTTGCTGCATTGGGTTAAAATTGAAAAAAAAATCTGGCAACTTTCCTGTAATTGTGTCTGCTATAGGAAGTGCACAGTTATTCCCTGCAGTCCTGTGACCTTCCAGGCCAGATGGTCCACATTCCAATTATAAGATAGAATTCAATGCAATTCACAGGCTCACGCCTGTGCATAGATCTTTCCAATTGTGTGTGAAAACTGCACTCAGCACATATTCTGTAACTTGGGAATAAACTGCAAAACAGTTTAAACCTTGAAAGTTCCCATCTGAAACATTAACCTTTTTTCAACCACTGACTGACCTGCTGTGCATTTCTAGTATTTTCTATTTTTAAATGAATGCCATTGATTTACAATCATTTTACTTTTATGTGAAAGAAAAAAAGACCAGATAGAATCTTTGCTGGACCACAGAAATTAGCAAAGTATCTGTGCAGCAAAAGCAATGCTCAATGGCTTGTAGGAAGGGCCAATAAACCAAGATTTCCCAGGGCCAGCGGTGAGCTCCAGGCCTGTATTGAGCCTAACACTTGGGGATCACTTAACGGACTGCTGAGAAAATTGAAGGAATGCATCCACTTAAAGGTAAGTGGCCGCATATGGGACAAATAACGTTTTAACGTTTAAATGGTACTTTACCCAGAGAGTGGCGAGAATGTGGAACTCGCTACCACAGGGAGTAGTTGAAGCAAATAGTATAGATGCATTTAAGGAGAGGCTAGATAAGCATATGAGAGAGAAGGGAATAGAGGGTTATGCTGACAGAGTTGGATGAGGAGGGACGGGAAGAGGCTCAAGTGGAGCATAAACGCCAGCATTGACTGGTTGGGCCAAATGGCCTGTTTCTGTGCCATATATCCTATGTAATCCTATGTAAAATGGTTGTAAATGTTTCCCTTCTACTTTTAAGCCTCTCTAAAGGTTGTTTGGGATATAAAGAGGGAAAAATTCAGATGCTTTGCGCCTCCCATTAGCGCCCTAAGATAGTGCTAATGGGTCGCAAAGCAACTAGCGCCAGACATTTTGCGGCAGCGCTAAACACTACCGCCATGATCTCCTGCGCCCGCAGATCATGACGTCAGTCGAGTGTACAATGCCCCGGTAGTGCCCCAGACCGGATATTGAATGGTGACCTCTGCCTTTCCGCCTGCTGCTAGCAACGAATGGTTGAGGGGAACGTTTTGCGGTCGGGAAGGGACTGGGGGAGAGCTATTTAAAGGTGACCACTTCCTGACTTTTTTTGTCGGCGATATTTTTGCATCATGCATTCTGAGAGAGAGAGAGAGAGAGAGAGATTCAACGTTGTGTGAAGGAGTTTTGGGTACTGAGCAGCACTTTGCAGGCTCATTTGGATTTGTCCTTCCTTGTATCGATTTAGAAGAGACTATGGGGGCTGTGCTCTGAGCTCTTTCCCTGGGCCTCTCCATTGTTCTTTCCAGCAAAATTGATGTACAGGTCTCTCCAGGCCGAGATTCAAGGCTGCAATGAGCAAGGTGTGGATGGAGAGGAAGATCGACCCTCCCCTTTAAGAACTGGCCAGCGCCAGTGTGTCTGTGTTCCTTTGCTGACAGACATCACATGAGCTTCGTCAGCGCTCTGAGTTAGCGCCTCGCTCCTTGGTGTTAGCGCCTTAAGAGAGGTGTGTAGCACCTGATTTAGCGCTCCAATCACCTCCAGGGGCGATAGAAGCCAAGTTTGCAGTCGGAGGCAATAATTAGCGCCAGGCGCTAAACTTTGCGCCCGGCCGATAATTGCACCCCAAACGGGGCGATACCGAATTTCTCCCTCAAAAAGTGGCTGGCAAAACCCGAAGGGTGACAAAATAAATAGAGAGGCAGGAAGCAAAGTTTGGTGTATCAGTGATGGCTTGCTAGACCACTTCAGAGGGCATTATAAGTTAATGATGTTGTGTGGACCAAAGTCATGTATAGGTGAGACTGGGTAGAAGTGGCAAGTTCCTGAAGGAGTTGGGTTTTTACAACCAAATGGCAGATTTTATGGTGGATGGGGGTTCTGGTGATCATCTACAAGCTATCAGATTTATTACATTCAGTTTCATAACTTTTTGTGGGATTTGAACTCACCACCTCTGGCCTGCTAATCCAGTACTATAACCAATGGATTACCTCTCATAAAGATCCTTTATCAAATGAGCTTCGGTAGTTGCCATCCATTTCTCTGGGTGCAATCTATTGCATAAAACTGCACATATCTTGACAAAAATTGGCAATCTTTGAGAGAGGCCATATGGAAGGCTTTGTATGGGAAATATAAAAAATCACACTGATGCAGTAGGATAACATGGAAAAACTGCAAAAGCTGGAAATCTGAAATGAAAGCAGAAAATGTTGGAAAAATACAGCAGGTCAATCTTCATTTTAAAGAGGAAAGCCAGATTATAGCATTTCAGGTGTGTAACCCATTAATAAATAAAGGAGGGGTACACAGCTTAAAAGTCATAACCTGTCTTTTCTTTTTACAAATGCTGACTGTGTATTTCCTGCATTTTCTTTTTCTATTTCTGATGCAGTAGGGATGCTCTACCAAGGTTCGAAGTATGACACATCACTGGGGAGAGCTCTTATTACTAGATAAGCAGAAATAAGAAGGATACATTAACACCAAACATGCACGTAGAGCCAAACCTAGACAACTATTGGTCCAAACTTGGCTTTGAGTAATAAATCAAAAGCACTTGATGATGCAGTGGATTAACACACTGGGGGAGAAATTCAGTTATTTGCGCCACCCGTTAGCGCCTTAAGAGGGCGATAAGTGGGGCGCGAGGCGGCTAGCGCCCGGGTGCAGCAATACCTGCGCCTCTCACGAAATTGAGCGGACATTTAGCGGTGGCGCAAAACCGCAACGCCCGCTTAGCTGTGCGCGCAGCTCCTGACGTCATTTCATGGTGCAACGCCCTTGGGGCGCCCCGAACCGGAAATTCAGTGGTGCCCCCCTCCTTTCCGCCTGGCGCTCCCAGCGACTGGTTGACTGGAACAGTTCCCAGTCGCTGTTGGGCTGGGGGGGCGCTATTTAAAGGGGGCTCTTCCTGGCTTCTTTATGGCAGCCATTTTTGGACCACTCCTTCTGTGAGAGAGAGAGAGATTTGCAGAGAGACAAAGGGAGAGAGCTTTCTGCATTGAGTCAGCGCTCGCAGAGGTACTTCTGGCTTCGGCCCAGAACTTTGTAGTTGGTTTGCTTTTTCACTGGCATAACCTTGAGTGGCCACATACTATGGGGGCTGCAATGGGTGGAAACGTTGGGCTTCTCCATTACATTGAGAGGGCTCAGAGACGCCGAGAGAGAGTGCCAATCATGGCCAGACGGAGGAGGGCCAACAGGCATCGGCACACGAGACATTACCCTCCCAGGGTATTCCGCCAACAGTTCTCATACCTCAACATGTCTGAGGAGCAGTGTTTTCGGAGGCTGCGATTCAGCAGGGAGGTGGTCACTGAGCTCTGCCATCTGCTTCAGCCAGATCTGCAGCCTCAACTGAGGAGCAGGACGTCTCTATCGGTGGCAGTGAAGGTGACAGTGGCTCTCAACTTCTATGCCAACAGCTCCTTCCAATCCGCTACTGGGGACATTGCCAATATCTCCCAGTTTGCGGTGCATTGCTGCATCCGTCAAGTCACGAATGCCCTCTTTAAAAGGAGACGTCAGTACATCTCCTTCCCCATGACCCTGGACAAGCAGCAAGAGTGCGCAATGGGATTTGCAAGAATAGCGGGCTTCCCCATGGTCCAGGGCGCCATTGACTGCAGGCATGTGGCTTTGCGGGTGCCGCAAGAG
Organism: Somniosus microcephalus; assembly: GCF_052327205.1. Taxonomy (NCBI): domain Eukaryota; kingdom Metazoa; phylum Chordata; class Chondrichthyes; order Squaliformes; family Somniosidae; genus Somniosus; species Somniosus microcephalus. The sequence goes on along the minus strand of NC_140987.1, from coordinate 180,912,066 downwards.
AATGCCGAGGATTACCGCAACCAGAAGGGGTTCCATTCGTTGAACATCCAGTTGGTGTGTGACCACAGACAGCTGATACTCGCTGTCAATGCCCGCTTTCCAGGCAACAGCCATGATGCCTTCATCCTGCGCCAGACTTCTGTGGCAGACCTTATTGAAGCCCCGGCTCACCCAGGAGGCTGGCTTCTCGGGGACAAGGGCTATCCTCTGTGCACCTGGCTGATGACCCTGCTCCGTGCGCCCAGCACCCCTGCTGAAGAATGATACAATGAGAGCCATCAAGCGACCAGGAACATCATTGAGCACACAATCGGCGTGCTCAAGCAATGGTTCCGCTGTCTGGACCATTCCGGGGGAGCCCTTCAGTACTCACCTGAGCGAGTCTCCCATTTCATTGTAGTGTGCTGCATGCTGCATAACCTGGCAATCCTCAGGACTCAGCCAGTGCCACCAGACATTGGAGCACCAGCAGAGGAGGAGGAGGAGGAGGAGGAGGAGGAGGAGGAGGAGGAGGAGCACCAAGACGGAAGGGAGGCACAAAGTGCAAGGGCCGTCTGTCAACGGCTTATTGCAAGTCGGTTCTAGGCTCCCTCTGAGGGAATGGCTTGTGCCATTGAAAGAACATGAATGGAACTGTTCCGCAACCCCTAAGCCGGTCAAGGCAACAAATAGTTCAAAGCAAACATGCACATTCTGAATAAAGTCACTTCTTTATTTCACAAACTGTGTGCCCTTCCTGCATGACAAAGTAATAGAGAGAAACCCCCAAAAAAGCAGTCAGACACATAACTGGCTCTCACAACCTGGAGACAATGAACAAAAGAGTAACCAAAAAATGACCATGATCCTCGGCCTTCAATAAAAAAATTAACAGCATTTTGTCACACCTCCTACTTTTTGCCCTTTGAGGGTGATCTGCTTCGCTTGCGAGATTGGCCCCTTCCCACCCTGCAGCTCCTCCGCAATGCGACCCCAGTGGCTGCAGCAAGGCTGGGGGAAGGCTGCTGAGTGTCAGAAACTGAGTCGGCAGATGCCCTTGAGGTACGGCCTGGACCAGCTCTGGGCCTGGAGGGCCCAGCTGCTGACTGCTCCGACTCTGCATGGGCGGCAGCAGTCTGTCCTACAGGTGGTGGCAGCTGCAGTGGAGAAGTGACAGTGTTGGCAGCAGGAATGCTGCCATCCTGACAGGGGACAGCCACTCCCTGGTCGGACGACACACTTGCACTCCCACGGGGCAGCACTGCAGCATGTGGAGCAATCTGCTGAAGCACAGACTGCTGGCCTGCTGCGGCGTGGCGAGGGCCCTGGCGATTCGTGCCCGATCCAGCGAGGGTGGCAGCAGTCAGTGCTCATGTGGCCTCAATCTGCGTCTGCATCAGACCAGCCACTGACTGCATTGCACCACTAAGCAGTTGCGTGGAAGCCGCCTGTGCTGCCTGTGCTGCACCGAAGTCCTGCAGACTCCTTGCCAGTGCTGCGCCAAAGTCCTGGACACTCCTTGCCAGTGACTCAGTGGATTTGGGCATCCTTGCCACTGCAGCCATGAGCTCATTGTGCCTGGGCGCTCATTTCAGCGAGGAGCCGCACCTCTTCTGCACTCACTGTAGCAGGACTCGAGGCCAGACTCTCCCTCCGGGGAGAAGGCCGCCGAGCTTCCTGACCCCCCCCGCGTTGCTGCAGCCCGCTGGGCCCCGGAGCTTCACCCTCCTCAGACCATTCCCCCCTGCTCCCCTCCAGGGAAGACATGTCCCGATTATGGCCATGGGCTGCCTCGGCTGAGGGTGGCACTGATGGTTCGGCTTCCTCTTCCTCCTTGCCTTCAGAGTCACTCACAGTGGCAGCTTGAGGGCCCGCCTCCTCACCTGGCGAATCAGCATCTGAAAGCAGGGAGGTACAAGAGTTGCTTTAGCGTGAGGACAGGGCGGCAGCGAGGGAGGCATGAGTGCTGCAATGCACTGTATTGGTTCGATAGTGGCAAAGGATGCTGGTGTGAGGCACAAGTGGAAGGAGAGAGGTCAAAAAGATGATGACCTTACCATTGCTGTCCAGAACGGGGTTGGCATCTCCAGTGGCGACGGGGCCAATCATCCGGCCTGCCATAATCCGCTGGACTTGCTGCTCCAGATCGCTGAGGTCTTGAAGGTGAGGCCAGCCTCCCCCGGTCCGTTGCTGCTGCCTCCTGTTATGGGCCAGCTTGCCCTGCAAGAGAAAGGATGAGCTCTGAGTACAGTGTGAAGCCCTGATCTTGGCTGCACTGCCTCCCATGGTCGAATAGCCCTTACAGTGTGAAGCCCTGATCTTGGCTGCACTGCCTCCCATGGTCGAATAGCCCTTACAGTATGAAGCCCTGATCTTGGCTGCACTGCCTACCATGGTCGATTAGCCCTGACAGTGTGTAAAGTGCTGAATGTGCATGTGAGTTTCATGAAAGGCCCATAGGTGTTGGATGAGGGCTGGGCATTGGGGCTTTCAGGACTCTTTGGCCATAAAGTGAGGTGGACATGCAGGGATGAAGAGGATACTGAAAAGGGTACTCACCCTGATGACCCGAGTGAGGTCGTTGAACTTCTTCCTGCATTGCTAGGCACCATGCTGCTGGAGGTCACTCTGTGAGCCACCTCCCTCCAAGCTTTGCGATAGTCGTTGGGCAGCGGCCTCCTGCCACTGTCCGGAAACAGGATAGATCGCCTGTGCTCCACCGCGCCAACCAGAACCTGCAAGGGCCCCTCACTGAACCGCTGCGCTCGCTCCCTGGCCCTCTCCATGGTCCTAGGTGTTAGAATGTGGCAGCAGGTCTGTCCAGGCCGAGAATCAGGGCTCCGATGCGCAGGGTGTGGCTGTAATCCAAGATCAAACCTCCCCTTTAAGAGCTGACCGGCGCCAGCGTGTCTGCATGCAATCGCTAACTGGCCGCACCTGCGCTGTGCCCGCCTTCGGTGGTAGCGCCTCGCTTCTCCGGCTTAGCGCCTTAAAAGCGCTCCAAGCACCTCCTGGGGCGAAGCAGGTCAATTTAGCAGTAGGTGGCGATAATTTGCGCCGGGCGCTAAATTTCGCACCCGCTCGAGTATTACGCCCTAAACGTGGCGATACTGAATTTCTCCCCCACTTGTGTTTTATATTTTGGATCTAGGTTTGAATTCAGGTCAAGCTATCTGGATGAGTGTCTGAAGGCTAGAAGGGTCTCGATAGAAATAAATTTAGCCAGTTGCCATTGGTATGAATCTGCAGCATGAACTTCCAGTAATTTGCAACAATTGACATTACTTTAAGAGTATCTTTCAGAGAGACTATAAAGATGGTTGGTGTGGGAAGTAGAAAAATTTAGACAGGTGTAGTACAGTTCTGAGATTTGGACCAATGACTATTGTAGATACTGAGAAGCTTTACCCTGCCTCTGTACCATATTGGGGCAGTAATTCCTCCCCAAACGCGTGAGTACGGAAGGGGTACTCACGCGTCTGGCTGGAGGAAATGCCGGTTTTCAGCATGCACAGCGCATGCGCTGAAAACCGGCATTTCCTCTTCTCTAACCCAAGAGGTGAAGAGGCTAGCGCGTGCGCTGTAGGGGGCAGCGCGTGCGTCTTGGATTTCCTCTGTTTTGGGGGATTTGCGCATGTGTAAAGGCCTCCGGTCTTTATGCTTGTAAAAAGCACACGTAAGTATTTATTTTTACAGGTAAGTGGTGTTTTAATGCAATTTAGAATTTTTTTTCCCACAGGTTTATTATTTTAAAGAATCTACAATAAGGTAAGTTTAGTTTTAGACCCTTTTTATTAAAAATTTATTTTTTCAAAAAAAAAAATTATTGTTTAAATTATTTTTTTAAACTTATTTATACTTAACTAGCTGGGGAGCCCTGCGTTGCGAGGGCAATTTTGGGGCACGAGGGCAATTTTGGGGCGTTTGGTCTCCCTGCCCCTGTGTGTCCCCCCTCTCCCTGTCATGTCCTCTCCCTGTCCTATCCCTCCCTCCCCTCTCTCCCTCCCCTCCCCTCCCTGTCTCCCTCTCCCCCTCCCCCACCCCTCCCCTCCCCCACTCCCCTCTGTCCCTCTCTCCGGCCCCTCCCCCTGCCTAGCGCCTGAGGTCCGGTGCCGTTGCTGAGGTCCCCCGCGTATCGCGCGGCTGATGGACGGCCGCTGCGGGCGGGCAGGCAGCGCATGCGCGATGAGTGCGGGCGGCGCATGCGCGGTCAGTGCGAGCGGCCCGCGGGAGCCGGCAAGGCCGTTAGCGAGCGGGAAACTTCGGGCGGCGCGCCCGCGCTCCGTCCGCGACACCTGAGAGGGGGAAGTAGAGAGAGACAGAGAGGGAAGAGGAGAAGGAGAGAGAGGGAAGAGGAGAGAGGGAAGAGGAGAAGGAGAGAGAGGGAAGAGGAGAAGGAGAGAGAGAGAGGGAAGAGGAGAAGGAGAGAGAGAGAGGGAAGAAAGAGAGAGAGAGAGAGAGAAATTTTTTCAGCTTCAGGCCCCGAGTCCCCCCTGCGCGAGGGTGAGGAGGAGGGGGGGGGTTGCTAAACACAATATAAAACTCAAATAAATTGTTAATTAATTGCCTAACACATAATTGAAATATTTACCTTAGTTCCCTAACACACAGAAAGTGTGGGGGAAAAAAATCGTGGAAAATCAAGATGGCGGCCACTCACCTCGGTTCAGAAGGATAAGGCCCGCCCACACACGCACCGATTGGTCGACCGGTCAGGTCACCGAAGCGTAGGATTGGCCAATCGTCGAGTCACTCGACACTCAACTGTAGGAAGACCTCGACGTCACACGGTCGCTAATGAGATGCTAATGAGCGGAACGCTGAACGTTTTTGGGATACCGCGGGCGGGATTTTTGTCCGGCCGAAACGTAAATACGCCTATGACCGGTCCGGAATCGCAAGCTTTCTTTTGAGGCGACGCTCGCGTCGGTACGCTCTGTAACTTCCAAACGTATAGAGACCAGACGGACAGACAGACAGAAGAGCCGCTTTATATATATAGATTTAATGATTGGGATGTTTTTTAAAATTTTATTTAAAGTTTAAGTAGTGTTTTGGGGTGCAGTACTTTTCATGAGTTTGACAGTTCTTACTCTCAAACTTATGAGTGAAGTTTCCCCTCCCCTGATTGGCTGAACAGTGCTCACCTGATCCCAGCCGGCACATCGCACTAACTACGCCGCTGGGTCAGGTTAGCACAGAACCGGGCCACTGACAGGAAATCCACTGCGGGCCAGGTTTCAGATGTCGGCGTGCCGGGTAAGTGCACACCGGGGGCTTGCACGCGCGGCAAGCCCCCGACACCAAGTTCTGGGCCATTATACCTGACAGGAATGCTTGATACTGACACTGACTGCAAGCATTGACATTTTTATCTTTATGTGTATGAATTCACCAAACATTGAAGTGGGGAGGAAGAAAAAAGAGTGAGATTAGAATGCTGGCAGAAATGAGAATCTTGTCCACTGAACAATCAAGTGGCAATCAAGGACTGTTCACTGGGAGAAAGAGAATTTCAAGAATTCAATCAGAACTATTCTAATTTAAGTTTGTATTCAAAATTTGTTACAATATTTATCCTTAGAAGCTTTTTGTAAATAGCATTACATAGATGTGTCCACCTAAGGCAGGATCTTCCTTCTGACTAAACCAGAAGATATTAAAAATATAAGCCCCAATTTTAACTCGGGGTAGGAATTTGAGGTGTGGGTGTCGAAGTGGGTGGTGAAACGTCTGGCCTCCCAGAATGTGAAGCCCAGGAGCTTTTAACTTGAATACTGACTCGTGCCTGAAGCCAGCAGGAATGACATCACCGCTGGCAGGCGGGAGTCAATATTCATGGTGGACGAGACCACCACCGGAGACACACAGAAACGGGCCCCGGCAAGATAAGTCAGAAACTAGGGGAGGGATTGGAAAGTCCACATTCAGAGGAGGGGGCAGCTTGGGACAGGGGAGGCCCAAGGTATTCTTGTGGGGCCAGGAGGAGCGCTCCTGCTTCGCCTGGCTCACAAGGAAACTTTGCACAATTTTTTAAAATGCCACTTACCTAGCCCTCCTGTAGCCAGGATCTCCTTATATTTATATTTATATGATTAGTATAGAGACCAGTAAGCTTATCTTCATTCATCATTTGTTCCAGTATATGCAGCAGTCTGCAGCTGAAGACAGTCAGACCTCCCTCTGTGGCCATTCTGGGTTATCTGATCTGTTGCAAGGGCACTTGATCAAAATTCTGCACACGTAGTCATCAGTGGATATCCCAACTGCACATCTCAGCATGTGCAGACACTAAAAAAGCCTCTACTCAACAGGCTACTCCTGAAAGTTAACGATTATGATGGCTTGGAGTTTTATGGATTTTTGGTGATCAAAACATTGTAATTTATCTTCAACCTAAGCAAAACCCCTTTCTGCAGTTAAAACTGTAATCCATACTGAGAGCCTTTCTTGCTCTGACATTCGCCTTTTCATTACTTTCTATGTGAGTGAAGGGGTCTCCCACTTGCTGTTTCCCTTTGTCAAAATATTGTGATGTTAACAGTTTTGTTTTTAGTTTTCTTTTTTAAGCCCATCACTGTTTTTTCCCCTATATATTGCTATTTTTAGATAGTGTTATTGGTATTTATTTCTCCTGTTATAATACCTCTATCTAACTTCCAAAATATACATTTTGCTATATAATGGGCCAGATTTGCTGTAGAAGGGTATCTAATTGTGTCTGCTGTAAGTTAGCCTTGTCCCTGCACCTTTCAGCTCAAACAATGTTTGCTCACTAAGTTGCTGAAACTGCAAACTGATAATGTTGCAGCGAGGTAAACGGGGCATCTGGGACCTGAGTGAACAGGGCAACCAACAGGGTATTTCCTTATCCAAAGAGGATTGGGAAATAAACAGCAGATGTAGGTGAATTAGAGTGGGTTAATTCAATGTCAAATCAGTTAGAGAAAGAGAATTAAAGAAAAATAAAAATAAAGAGAGAGAGAAAGAAAGATTGATTAAGAGAGAAAGAAAAAAGAGACAGAAAGAAAAAGTAAGAAAAAAATTAAAGAATTTAAAATTTGACATTTTAAAAATCTCCTAAAATAATTCACAACCTGAAGGAATGAGACCCCACGCTTATAATAGTAATTTTTTGGTTCCAGAGAGGTTGATTGGCAGTCACTAATACTTATCACATTGTTAAAAGGGTATTAACGCTTGTAATTACTGGTGCTAAATATCTGCAGTGGCTTTCGTTTGTATCTATCGTGTAAATACAGCAAATTCACAACATTCAATGCATGCCAATAGTGAGGTAGACAGTGAAATGCCATTTTCACAAAGCTAACGGTGGAGCAGCAGAACTCAGACAGCAACTTTCCCATATATAACGGAGAGCGTCATTAGCTTCACTGTTACTTTGACAGCAAAATCTGCCTCATTATTCCTTATATGAGAATCCTTGGGTGCGATTTTCCCTTTGGAGGCGGGATGGAGGCGGGTTTCGGTTTGAGTGGGTTCCAAAGAAACCAAGGCTGTGTGAGTCCAGCTGGCAAGGGATATAACCTCCAGACCTGTGTGCAGATTGGGTGATTGTTTCTGTTTATTGATGAAATGCCATCCCTGTGTGAATGTATTAAAATTAGGTGATGGCAAACTGTTGGTGTGATGGCATCTGTTATTTAGCAGCAAACATGCAAAATCTCCTTCTTGTGGTTACACACCAGCTGTATGTTAAGGGAGTGGAAGCCCTTTCAGTTGACAAAGATAGCTGGCTTGTGATGGGGTGCCCTAAGGACCACATGTGTGCAGTCTATGACGCCCTGCGCCATTGGCAAGCCTACCATATTTGCAAAGCCAACTGAATGCACGGTTACACTTGCTTGATCCCTTGAGAAGTGGATGTAATTGTGCGCCTTTGTGAAAAGGGCATCGGTAACCTGCATGATGCAACTGTGGGGGACCGACTGCGAGATGCCGCTGATGTCTGCTGATGATCCCTGGAAGGAGCCTGAGGCAAAAAAGTTGAGTGCGGTGGTGACTTTGACAGCCATTAGTAAGGGGTGTCCACCCACTCCTCTGGGCTCCAGGTGTTGGTGCAGCAGTGCGCAGATGTCTCCGACAACCTCTCACAAAAGTCTCAGCCTCCTTTGGCACTGCTGCTCAGTCATGTTGAGGTAGCTCATCCTCTGTCTGTAAACCCTGAGAGGGGGGTATCTCCTGCGGCGATGTGCTTCCATGCGCTGGCGCCTTCTGCCCTGTGCAGCACCAGGTGGCTGAGCAGGAGGTTGGCGCTCCTGCTGCTGTTGCTGCTGAGCTGCCTGGTTCTGCTGCTGCCGTGGCTGCTCCTCATCCTAATCTGAGGTCCATGATGAAAGGAAATAAATGCTGGCAGACACCTCCGTTGGGGAAGCGCTCAGTCCAAGTGGAGAGAGGGTCTTCCAAGGAGGTCCCACAGTTGAGAGATAGAAGCTGCAGCACCTCCGACTTCGGTAGGCCTGCTAAAAGTGCTGAAAGGCCTGTGCAACAAAGGTTCTGCCACCTGCAACTGCTCCCTGATGAAAGCTCCGTTTTAATGGTGGAGCTGCAGCTGTGAGGAGGCCACCCACTTGTCAACCCACCAGGATTAGCTGGTGTGGTTTAGGAGGGTCGTGCAACACGCACTGAATGTGACAAAATAACAAAGGCCTGTCAAAATAGGATTAATGGCTATTTAACAGCTATTTAAGGGTCTTAACTACTTCTCCCGACTGATGGAGGCGGGACCGAATCGCATCCATCAAACCTGCGTCCGGCAAAATTGCGCGAAGGCGGGTTAGAGGTGGGTTCCGAACCCGCCCTCACTTTTTGCGATTTTACCAACTGTCCCGCCTTCAAACCCGCCTCCTCAGGGCTGGGAAAATCACCCCCCATGTGTTGAATCTTCAAAATTTTACCTTCTTTCTCTTTCACTCAAGGGTTGATTTCCTGATCGGGGAGATCAATAGTCAGTTCTTTCTACGCTTTGGAGAACACTCAAACTTTCTATGTGGCTCTTGGATTCTGTGGGGTCAGGTTATTTATATATTTAGATCATGTGCACTGTGTGTTTTTGACATGTGAAGGGAGAGTGTAGCGCCTGGGTGCAGCAGTTCCTAAGAGTTAATAATTATGAAGGCTTGGGTTTTATGCATTTCATTCTTTTTTTGTGGATGCTAACTGTAGGTGAAGAAGATAGCTAAAGGAGCTTCAAGCACTGTCCCTTCACTGAAGAGAGCCTGAAGGTCCTTTTAGAAAAGGTGGCGTAGAGGAAAGTGGCTATTTCTCGGACTTCTTATAGAGCTAATGTACAGCAGGCTTGGCGGGGGATAGTGGGATCTAACCGCGCAAATGGTTCTCATGATTGAGGAAGACTGCCAGACTTAGCGTGAGTAAATACTGTCCATGTTAAGTCTGTGTGTTATAGTGAGAATTACTACACAGACCACAAGAGTAAATTCAACAGGTCTTTACTGGTTGGAGGTCGGACTATACTGAATACAATATTATTACACTGTGCTTATATACCGGTGTGGTCACCACCGGTATTACGTATACAGCAGCCAAAGAAAGTAGTACCTTTCTTAAGGTGGACCAGGCTTAAGTTCTCTTAAGGTGGAACAGGTTACATACACCACAATCCTCCCTTTTTAGCTTAACAGTCATATCCCCAAATAAACATAACATATATACATATATAACTTCAGGTATAACAGTTCAAAGGTTCAGTCTCTCAGGAGGCTTTCTGATTCGGCTTGGATAACGCCTTTCAGTGGTCTCTGATTCTTGTTGTTGAGGTGCCTCCTCTAGTTGGTTGCCAATGTATTGGGTGTCATCATCATCAAATACATTCTCGGCCGAGGTAGATGCCTCAGGTTCATGAACGTCTTCCACAGCTGTCTCTGTCACAACCATGGGTTCGACCCTTGCTCTCGACTCTACCAGTTGATCCGCATGACGCCTTATCACATTATGACCAATATCTACGGTGTACATCAGAGGGCCTTGTCTGGCCCGGATTGTTCCGGACTGCCATTTGTCGTTTCCATAGCCCCTTGCCATCACTGGTTGTCCTACGTCGAAAGTTCGAGTGATCTTGCTGTTAATATGCCGAAACTGTTTATTTTCCACTTCCCTCCGCACATTTGGTTTTAACAAGTCCAACTTGGACCGCAACCTCCTGTTATAAAACATCATAGCAGGACTTTGGTTAGTCACGGCATGATCGGCGTTTCTATATGACATCAGGAACTTATCGACCTTGTGTTGCAGCGGAATCTGATCATCATTCATGGCCTTAATAGCCTTTTTGAATGTCTGGACAAATCTTTCAGCCAACCCGTTTGTCGCCGGATGATATGGGGCAGAGGTATAATGTTTAACTCCATTCTTCTTTAAGAATTGTTGGAATTCTTCCGATACAAACTGTGGTCCGTTGTCCGAACAGATCTGTTCTGGCAATCCGTTCCTTGCGAATATTGTTCTTAACACCGCAATTGTCTTTTCTGAAGTAGTGGTATTCATCTTGATGACTTCTGGCCATTTGGAATGTGCGTCCACCGCGATTAGGAACATGGAGTCCATGAATGGACCAGCAAAGTCAATGTGTACGCGTTGCCATGGGGCTGAAGGCCATTCCCATGGGTGTAGCGGTGCTATCGGAGGTGCATTTTGCACTTTTTGACACACAGCGCAGCTTTTCGTTAACTCCTCAATCTGTTGGTCAATACCCGGCCACCATACGTAAGCCCTAGCAAGACTTTTCATTTTAACTCCCCCCAGATGACCTTCATGTAGTTCTTTTAAAACTCTTTCCCTTAACTTGGGAGGAATAATCACTCTTGTCCCATACATCAAAGTACCATGGCAGACGGACAGCTGGTCTCGCCTTGCCGAGAATGCCGGTAACAGAGGATCACCCTGTGTTGGCCATCCTTTCACTGTCACCTCGTAGACTCTGGACAGTGTCGGGTCGTTCCTGGTTTCTCTTTCAATACTTGCGTTGGTGACAGGTAAACACTCGATAATGGTCGAATGAAATAACTCAACAGGGTCAACTTCCGTCGTGTCTTCATCTTCAGGTAGTGGCAGGCGCGACAGGCCATCAGCATTGCCATGCTGTTTCGTACCTTTGAATTCTATCTGATATTGATGTGCCCCTAAGAAAAGAGACCATCTCTGGAGATGCTGTGCTGTCATCACCGAAACACCCTTCTTAGGGTTAAAAATGGACACCAACGGTTGATGGTCCGTCAGAAGTGTGAATTTTTGGCCCTGTAGGTAATGATTAAACTTCTTCACTCCCCATACAAGGCTAAGGGCCTCCCTATCGATCTGCGCATAGTTGCGCTCAGCAGAGGTCAATGATCTGGATGCAAACACGACTGGCCTTTCCGTGCCATTTGGCAATTTATGTGAGAGTACTGCCCCAATACCATATGGAGAAGCATCACAAGCCAACCGAATAGGCAGTGTCGGGTTGAGGTGAGCCAACACTTCCTCTGAGGTGATCAATTCTTTGCTTTTGCGAAATGCCTTCTTACAGTTTTCGCCCCAGTCCCATGGTACCCCTTTCTGTAAAAGAGCGTTCAACGGATGCAGCACCGTGGATAGATTTGGCAGAAATTTATGGTAGTAGTTAATTAATCCTAGAAACGACCTCAACTGAGAGACATTCTCCGGAGCGGGAGCCTTTACAACTGCCGCTATCTTGTCAGGAGACTTATGAAGCCACTCCCGGTCAATGACATGACCACAGTACGAGATCCGCTTCTGGAAGAACTCACATTTCTGCCGATTTACCCTAAGTCCATGCTCTTTCAGTCTGTTGAGCACCAGTTCCAAGTTAGCGAGATGCTGTTCATCACCATCACCTGTGATCAGAATGTCGTCCAGGTAACATTGTGTGCCTGGAATTCCCTGTAATACCTGCTCCATGGCCCTCTGCCAAATTGCTGGAGCCGATGCCACACCAAAAACCAGCCTATTGTACCGGTACAACCCTCGATGCGTGTTGATCGTGAGGTATTGGCGTGACTCTTCTTCAACCTCCATCTGCAAGTACGCCTGCGCCAGGTCTATCTTGGTGAAGTGTTTCCCGCCAGACAGTGAAGCGAAAATATCCTCAATCCGTGGAAGCGGATACTGCACCGTGTGAAGCACCGGATTAACGGTGATCTTGAAATCTCCACAGATGCGAACCTTCCCTGGATCTCCTGGCTTATTGTTCGCAGGACGTTTCATAACGGGAACAATGGGCGTAGCCCACTCACTCCAATCTACTTTAGACAGTACCCCTGAATGTCCTAGTGCTTCCAGCTCCGCTTCAACCGCAGGTCGTATTGCATAGGGTACCGGTCTTGCTTTAAAAAATTTTGGTTGTGCATGTTCATCAATCTTGATGTTTGCCGTAATTCCTCTCAGTGTTCCCAGTCCCGGCTGGAACACCTCTTTAGCCTCATCCAATATTCTGGACAATCGTTTAGGTTTGACAGCTGTTTCCCCGGAATCTACCGTTAGTGCTTTCAAGGAGTGCCAGTCCATATTCATTTTCCTAATCCACTCCCGTCCTAGTAGTGGTGGACCTCCTTCAGGTAGCACATATAAGTCCATTACTTGGCTTCCTTCGCCCTTGTGGACCACTTCTACCTCTATTTTTCTGATGGGGTACACTCTTTGCCCCGTGTACGTTTTCAATATAATCTCCGTATCCTGTAAGGGAATATGTTAGAATAACCTTCTGTAATCTTTCTTATTCATGACCGTCAATGCCGATCCAGTGTCCAATTCCATTTTTACTTGGACTCCTGCTATCTTAAGAGTGACCCAAATTGTCTGGAGGTCTGTATCCTTACCAACGTTGTGTATTCTTAAGCTATCCAGTTCATTACTGCTAGCGTCTGAATCTGACTTCTGTTGAGTCAAACTGTTCTTTGTCACCTTGTGTACCTTTGCATATCTTCCTTGCGGTGACTTTTTATTGCTGGTCTTCTTTCCTGACCGGCATACTTTAGCTATGTGGCCAAACCTGCCACATGTTCTGCATTCTTGGTTTTTAAACCAACACTGGTTCTGATCGTGTGTTGTCTTTCCACAACGATAACATTTGACAGAACTCAAACCCAATTTGTTTGTATCGAGTTCCGGTGGCCGTAGCTGCATTACTGCCGTGCCTCTCGCTGCGGCCTCGTGTGCTGCTGCCATAGTGACCTCCTTCTCGAGAGACAGCTCATTCTCCTCGAGCAGTCGCCTTTGTGTATCCTGTTTAAATAAACCACACACAAATCTATCTCGAAGTGCCTCTGTCAGTCCCGTTCCAAACTGACAATATTTTGCTAGCTTACGTAATTCCATCAAATATTCAGCATTGCTTTCATTTTGCCGCTGTCTTCTATCGTAAAATTTAAATCGTTCCGCTAGCATCAGCGGCGTGGGGCTAAGATGATTTTTTAGGACAGTAACAATCTGTTCGAACGTCTTATCCGCCGGTTCATCTGGTGATAACAGGTGTTTCAATTGCCCGTATGTCTTCGCACCCATTAAGTTTAGTAATGTTAGTGCTTTATCTGTCTCAGGAATTTTATTTGCCTTACAATAGTTTTGTATGCGTTCTACATACATAGCCCAGTCTTCTATATCACTGTCGAAGGCATTAATGTTCCCATGTTTAGGCATCGTAGCAATTTATTGTATTTTTAATGTTATCTAAGATGGAGGCTTCCCGCTCTTGCCGTCGTCCTCCGCCCACAAAATGGCGGTTTTCCCACGCTTGGCGGTCTTCACCCGTCCCCCGACGCTGTCTCTGCTTCACCGCGGCTCTCGCGCCTTCAGTTTCCCCAGACGCTGCGCCTTTAGCCCGAATGCGGCCCTTATCTCCGGTCGCGATCGATGTCCCGCGCTGCGCCTCTCGCTCGAAAGCGGCCCGGCCCTTATCTCTGGTCGCGATCGACCTCACCGCCCTTATTCCTCCGTCTTCCCAGCCCCGTCTGTACAGCCAACGCGGTTGACTTTCTGTCGTGTCGCTGCCCAGCTTACCCACCACGAGGTAGTAGAAGAAGCTGACAGTCGCTGATGGAGGCTTCGAGGTCAGGATGTCTTCTGCACTCCGGTTGCTCGACGCCTGCCGCTCGACGTGTCTTCCCGTAGGTGATGAGGGTGGAAACCTCTCTTCGACGTCCTGTCTGTGGACGAAGTCGCTGTGGAAATTACTGCAGCAGGGTAAGAATAGGACTCGTCGCCACTGTTAAGTCTGTGTGTTATAGTGAGAATTACTACACAGACCACAAGAGTAAATTCAACAGGTCTTTACTGGTTGGAGGTCGGACTATACTGAATACAATATTATTACACTGTGCTTATATACCGGTGTGGTCACCACCGGTATTACGTATACAGCAGCCAAAGAAAGTAGTACCTTTCTTAAGGTGGACCAGGCTTTAGTTCTCTTAAGGTGGAACAGGTTACATACACCACAGTCCACTTTAAAGACAAGAGTGCCTACACAATGCATGTACCGAAAACTAAACCCCCAGCAAGCTGTCACATCAGCAATAAACCCTGCAGAGCAATGACCCCAACCATCACATTTTATACCCCCTCACTGCAATATCAGTGAGGCTTTAACTCCAACTTGGTGCCTGATGAAGACCAAGGCTTCCTTCAACTTACACAAATTTTGCATGTTTTCTCACCCACTCACTATAGCTCCTTAAACTAGTTGCATGATCTGTGGTGTATGTAACCTGTTCCACCTTAAGAGAACTACTTTAAGAGATGTACTACTTTCTCTTGGCTGCTGTATACTGTAATACCGGTGGTGACCACACCGGTATATAAGTGTTGTGTAAGGATTTGCTGGGCAGTTCAGCCCTGACCTCCGAATAGTAAAGACCTGTTAAAAGTTATTCTTGTTGTCTGTGTCAGTGATTGATCCTAAACATAACTGGGACACACAGACTCAACATGATCTCGACTCCTCTTTTCACACCAGGTAGAATGTAAGCAGGTGTTACATTCTAATGCTGAAAGCATTTGTGTGCTCTGTTTTTGTAGCAAAAGGCAGCCCACAACCTTTGGGAGAGATACCCCACTGCTCGTGGACCACCCAAACTCCACCTGGTATGAGAAACAGGCCCTCCAAATAATTCAATAGCAAAATACTGCGGATGCTGGAAATCTGAAATAATAGAAAATGCTGGAAACACTCAGCAGGCCAGGCAGCATCCGTGGAGAGAGAAACAGAGTTAACGTTTCAGGTCTGTGACCTGTAGTGTATGTAACCGTTCCACCTTTAAGAGAACTATTTTAAGGGTTGCACTACTTTATCTTGGCTGCTGTATACTGTAATACCGGTGGTGACCACACCGGTATATAAGTGCTGTGTAATGATTTATTGGGCAGTTCCGCCCTGACCTTCGACTAGTAAAGACCTGTTAAAATTTACTCTTGTGGTCTGTGTAATAATTCTCATTATAACACACAGACTTAACAGTGGTGACGAGTACGATCTTACCCTGCGGCAGAGATACATCCAAGGCAGTTTAACGGGCGTTGAGAGGAGGCATCCACCCTCATCATTCTGCTGAGAAAAGACTCGGGTCTGCAGAGCAAAGGAAGAATTCTGACATGAAGCCTTCCATCAGCAACAGGCAGTGATCATCCCTTCTATCACGGTGGTGGGTAAGCCGATCAGCGACGAGTAGCAAGTCGGCCACGTTGGCTGTGAAATAGGGGAGGGAAAAACGGAGGATATAAGGGCGGAGAACTCGACCACGGCCGGGGAAAAGAGCCGGACAGAAGTCGGGGCCAAAGGTGCTGAGATTGGGGCAGCGTAAGGCACGGGAGCCGCGGTGAATGCAAACGCAGCCGGTGCGAAAGACCGGGCTGCAAGCGGTCTGGGAGACGCAACAGCGTCGAGAGAGAGCGCGACCACGACCGGTGAAAAAGGCCGGGCAGCTACCGAGGCCGCGAGGCGCAGCGACCGGGACAGCGTAAGGTGCAGGTGAAAATTAAAAAAAAAAAAAACACCGCGGAGAACTCAGCCGCAGCCGGGGGGAAAGGACTGGAATGCAAGAGGGGCTGGGAGGCACGATTGAAAACCGCTGGGGAGGGCGAACGCAGCAATACGGCAATCACCATTACAGCCAGCGGGGGAGAAAGGCAAACGCGGGAAGCCGCCATTTTTGTAGGCGGGGGAAGAAGACAAGCGCGGGAAACCGCCATTTTGAAAAAAAAAAATAAAAGAAAAATTTCTTTTTGTTTCTCAAGAAGATTGCGAGGATGCCTAAGCGTGGTAACATCAACGATTTCGATCCCGATGTTGAAGATTGGGCCACATATGTAGAACGCATAGAGATATATTGTAAGGCAAATAAAATATCAGATGAAGATAAAGCACTAACCTTACTAAACTCAATGGGTGCGAAGACATACGGGCTATTGAAGCATCTTCTATCACCAGCTAAACCGGCGGATCAGACTTTCGCTAAAATTGTTGCTGTCCTGAAAAATCATTTGAACCCCACACCGCTGATGTTAGCGGAACGATCTAAATTTTATGCGAGAACGCAACTGAAAGAGGAAAGCAACACGGAGTATTTAATTGAACTGCGTAAGCTAGTGAAATACTGTCAGTTTGGGGAAAGGCTGACAGAGGCACTGAGAGACAAATTTGTGTGTGGATTGTCGAAAGAAGGAACACAAAAGCGGCTGCTTGAAGAGAATGATCTTACACTTGCTAAGGCTGTCACTATTGCAGCATCGCACGAAGCCGCAGCGAGAGGCACTGCGGAAATGCAGCTGAAGGCAGCGGTACTCAGCGTAGATCAAATGGCTTTGGGTACGACGAAATGTTATCGTTGTGGAAAGACAACACACGATCAGAACCAATGCTGGTTTAAAAACCAGGAATGTAGGAAATGTGGCAAGCTTGGTCACATAGCTAAAGTATGCCGGTCAGGAAAGAAGACCAGCAACAAAAAGTCACCGCAGGAAAAGTGCAGAAAGGTACATAAGGTGGCTGAGAAGAGTTCGGATGAACAGAATTCGGATTCAGACTCCAACAGCAAGGAACTGGGTAGTCTGAGAATTCACAATGTGAGTAAGGAAGCTGACCGACAAACTATCTGGGTCACACTGCAGATAGCAGGAGTCCAAGTGAAGATGGAATTGGACACCGGATCGGCGTTGACGGTCATGAATAAGCAAGATTACAAAAGGTTATTCACACATATTCCCCTACGGGATACGGAGATAGTATTGCTGACATACATGGGGCAAAAAGTATACCCCATCGGAAAGATAAAAGTCAAGGTGATACACAAGGGCAAAGAACACCAAGGAATGGACTTATATGTACTACCTGAGGGAGGTCCACCACTTCTGGGACGGGAGTGGATCAGGAAAATAAATATGGACTGGCACTCCCTAAAAGCAATAACGGTAGATTCCGGAAAAAAAGATGTCAAACCTGAACGATTGTGCAGAATATTGGATGAGGCTAAAGAGGTGTTCCAACAGGGACTGGGAACACTGAGAGGAATTAAGGCAAAAATCAAGATTGCAGAACATGCAAACCCAAAATTTTTCAAAGCCAGACCGGTACCTTATGCGATACGACCTGCTGTGGAAGCTGAACTGGAAGGGCTTGAACGTTCAGGAGTACTGTCTAAGGTGGACTGGAGTGAGTGGGCCACGCCCATTGTTCCCGTCATGAAGCGTTCATCGAGTAACAAGCCAGGGGAACCGGGGAAGGTCCGCATCTGTGGAGACTTCAAGATCACAGTTAATCCGGTGCTTCACACGGTGCAATATCCGCTTCCGCGGATTGAGGATATCTTTGCTTCATTGTCTGGCGGGAAACACTTCACCAAGATAGACCTGGCGCAAGCGTACTTACAGATGGAAGTTGAGGAAGAGTCGCGCCAGTATCTCACAATCAACACGCACAGAGGCTTGTATCGATATAATAGACTGGTTTTTGGAGTGGCTTCGGCTCCAGCAATTTGGCAGAGGGCCATGGAGCAGGTATTACAGGGAATTCCAAGCACTCAATGTTACTTGGACGATATCCTGATTACAGGAGATGACGATGAGGAACACCTTGCAAATTTGAAACTGGTGCTCACCAGGTTGAAGGAATATGGCCTTCGAGTTAATCGCCAGAAATGTGAGTTCTTTCAGAAATGGATCTCGTACTGTGGTAATGTCATTGACCAGGAGGGGCTGCACAAGTCACCTGACAAGATCGAAGCTGTTGTGAAGGCTCCCACTCCAGAAAATGTATCCCAGTTGAGGTCGTTCCTAGGGTTGATTAACTATTACCATAAGTTTCTGCCAAATCTATCCACGGTGCTGCACCCGCTGAATGCTCTTTTGCAGAAAGAAGTACCATGGAAGTGGAGCGAGGACTGTAAGAAGGCCTTTCGCAAAAACAAGGCATTGATCACCTCAGAGGAAGTGTTGGCTCACTTCAACCCAACGCTACCTATTCGTTTAGCTTGTGATGCTTCTCCTTATGGTATTGGAGCAGTACTCTCACACAAGTTGCCAAATGGCTCGGAAAGGCCAATCGCATTTGCATCCAGATCATTGACCTCCGCTGAGCGCAACTATGCTCAGATAGATAGGGAGGCTCTCAGCCTTGTGTGGGGAGTAAAGAAGTTTAATCATTACCTGCAGGGCAAGAAGTTTACACTGCTGACAGACCACCAGCCGTTGGTATCCATATTCAACCCTAAAAAGGGCGTTTCCATTATGACAGCGCAAAGGCTACAGAGGTGGTCCCTTTTCCTAGGGGCACACCAATATGACATAGAATACAAAGGATCAAAGCAGCATGGAAATGCTGACGGTTTATCGCGCCTACCGTTGCCAACGGTAGAAGAGGAGCCTACAGTGGACCCAGTGGAGATGTTCCACTCAACCATAGTGGAATGTCTACCAGTAACAAATTCTACCATCGAAAAGGAAACGAGAAATGACCCGACTCTCTCACGAGTCTACGATTTAACGGTGAAGGGATGGCCAGCACATGGCGAACCACTGTTGCCAGCATTCTCGCAAAGAAGAGAACAGCTGTCAGTGTGCTGAGGAACTTTGATGTGTGGATCCAGAGTGGTGATTCCACCCAAACTCCAGCAAAAAGTGCTAAAGGAGCTTCACGAGGGGCATCTGGGTGGAGTGAAAATGAAGAACTTAGCTGTAGTGTATGTAACCGTTCCACCTTTAAGAGAACTATTTTAAGAGTGGCACTACTTTATCTTGGCTGCTGTATACTGTAATACCGGCGGTGAACACACCGGTATATAAGTGCTGTGTAATGATTTATTGGGCAGTTCCGCCCTGACCTTCGACTAGTAAAGACCTGTTAAAGTTTACTCTTGTGGTCTGTGTAATAATTCTCATTATAGCACACAGACTTAACAGTGGCGACGAGTACGATCTTACCCTGCGGCAGAGATACATCCAAGGCAGTTTAACGGGCATCGAGAAGAGGCATCCGCCCTCATCATTCTGCTGAGAAAAGACTCGGGTCTGCAGAGCAAAGGAAGAATTCTGACACGAAGCCTTCCATCAGCAACAGGCAGTGATCATCCCTTCTATCACGGTGGTGGGTAAGCCGATCAGCGACGAGCAGACAGTCGGCCACGGTTGCTGTGAAGTAGGGGAGGGAAAAACGGAGGATATAAGGGTGGAGAACTCGACCACGGCTGGGGAAAAGAGCCGGACAGAAGTCGGGGCCAGAGGCGCTGAGACTGGGGCAGCATAAGGCACGGAAGCCGCGGTGAATGCAAACGCAGCCGGTGTGAGAGACCGGGCTACAAGCGGGCTGGGAGACACAACAGCGTCGAGAGAGAGCTCGACCGCGACCGGTGAAAAAGGCCGGGCAGCTGCCGAGGCCGCGAGGCGCAGCGACCGGGACAGCGTAAGGCGCGGGAGAAAATAGCGGGCTGGGAGGCGCAACAGCGTCGAGAGAGAGCTCGACCGCGACCGGTGAAAAAGGCCGGGCAGCTACCGAGGCCGCGAGGCGCAGCGACTGGGACAGCGTAAGCGCGGGAGAAAATAAAAAAAACCGCGGAGAACTCAGCCGCAGCCGGGGGGGAAAGGACCGGACTGCAAGAGGGGCTGGGAGGCACGATTGAAAACCGCTGGGGAGGGCGAACGCAGCAATACGGCAATCGCCATTACAGCCAGCGGGGGAGAAAGGCAAACGCGGGAAGCTGCCATTTTCGTAGGCAGGGGAAGAAGACGAGTGCGGGAAGCCGCCATTTTCGTAGGCGGGGGAAGAAGACGAGCGCGGGAAACCGCCATTTTGAAAAAAAAAATAGAAGAAAAATTTCTTTTTGTCTCTCAAGAAGATTGCGAGGATGCCTAAGCGTGGTAACATCAATGATTTCGATCCCGATGTTGAAGATTGGGCCACATATGTAGAACACATAGAGATATATTGTAAGGCAAATAAAATATCAAATGAAGATAAAGCACTAACCTTACTAAACTCAATGGGTGCGAAGACATACGGGCTATTGAAGCATTTTCTATCACCAGCTAAACCGGCGGATCAGACTTTCGCTAATATTGTTGCTGTCCTGAAGAATCATTTGAACCCCACAATGCTGATGTTAGCGGAACGATTTAAATTTTATGCGAGAACGCAACTGAAAGAGGAAAGCAACGCGGAGTATTTAATTGAACTGCGTAAGCTAGCGAAATACTGTCAGTTTGGGGAAAGACTGACAGCGGCACTGAGAGACAAATTCATGTGTGGATTGTCGAAAGAAGGAACACAAAAGCGGTTGCTTGAAGAGAATGATCTTACACTTGATAAGGCTGTCACTATTGCAGCATCGCACGAAGCCGCAGCGAGCGGCACTGCGGAAATGCAGCTGAAGGCAGCGGTACTCAGCGTAGATCAAATGGCTTTGGGTACAACGAAATGTTATCGTTGTGGAAAGACAACACACGATCAGAATCAATGCTGGTTTAAAGACCAGGAATGTAGAAAATTGGCAAGCTTGGTCACATAGCTAAAGTATGCCGGTCAGGAAAGAAGACCAGCAACAAAAAGTCACCGCAGGAAAAGTGCAGAAAGGTACATAAGGTGGCTGAGAAGAGTTCGGATGAACAGAATTCGGATTCAGACTCCAACAGCAAGGAACTGGGTAGTCTGAGAATTCACAATGTGAGTAAGGAAGCTGACCGACAAACTATCTGGGCCACACTGCAGATAGCAGGAGTCCAAGTGAAGATGGGCTTGGACACCGGATCGGTGTTGACGGTCATGAATAAGCAAGATTACAAAAGGTTATTTACACATATTCCCCTACGGGACACGGAGATAGTATTAAAGACATACACGGGGCAAAGAGTATACCCCATTGGAAAGATAAAAGTCAAGGTGGTACACAAGGGCAAAGAACACCAAGGAATGGACATATATGTACTACCTGAGGGAGGTCCACCACTTCTGGGACGGGAGTGGATCAGGAAAATAAATATGGACTGGCACTCCCTAAAAGCAATAACGGTAGATTCCGGGAAAAACAAAGATGTCAAACCTGCACGATTGTCCAGAATATTGGATGAGGGCATATGCAGCAGTGACAGTGACAAAGCAGAGAGTGAGAACTCGGTGAAGACAATCAGCTCAGACTCTGGTACTGATGATGGTAAGACCAGCCCATGTACAAAAGACAAGCCTAAAATGGACTTGCAGACTAATGATGGAAAAACGAAGGAGTGCATAAATGCTTCAGGAGAGAACCAAGTATCAGAACAGAATTCCACTGAACAACAACAACATAGTTTGACAGAGAATTCTGCGTCTGTCCAGTCTACCGACATGCACATTTCTGAGGAACACCGGGCTCGAACTCAACTCAATTTCAAACTACAACAGCAGTTAGAACAAATGATTCGCCGTTTTGAGCAAGAGATGAATGCAAAGAAAAAGTTCTTTGACGCAGAGTTGGAGAATCTGGGAAGACAGCAGAAGCAGCTGATTGAGAAAATGGAACAGGAACACACAAACCGTCTGCGCGATGAGGCCAAACGAATCAAAGCTGAGCAAGAAAGGGAATATGTCAAATTCATCGATCAGTTGAAAGCGAAGAAGAAAGAGCACCCTTTTGTGAGCAGTGTCAGCAGTAATAAGCCACTCAGGGAATTGGTGACAGAGGCAAAAGCTGAAGTGATGGAGGAAATAGAAGACAATAGAGAAGAAGCAGAAGATGATGACTCATCTGAACCATTATCACCCCTACCAGGTCACGCACGTGGTCCCTCCGAACTGAGCCAAATCAGTCTGGAAGTAGAAAAACTTCCCAAGGTACTCGAACCTTTAGAAGTCAGCAATGCTGGTTCTGCAGTTACGAAAGTTCAAGCTGTTAAGTCCAGTGAAGGACTATTAGATGAGTCACCCCAGCAACAAGAACCTACTACACCACCGAAAACTACTACACCACCGAGGAGTTATCCGGACCGAGTCAGGAGGTGCAGGAGGCGCCGCCTCAGAGACTGAATCTGTGAACTGCTTTTACATGAAGTTGTGTATATATGTTGTTATGCTATGTCTAATGGACAATATATACTGTTAAGCTAAAAAGGGAGGATTGTAGTGTATGTAACCGTTCCACCTTTAAGAGAACTATTTTAAGAGTGGCACTACTTTATCTTGGCTGCTGTATACTGTAATGCCGGCGGTGACCACACCGGTATATAAGTGCTGTGTAATGATTTATTGGGCAGTTCCGCCCTGACCTTCGACTAGTAAAGACCTGTTAAAATTTACTCTTGTGGTCTGTGTAATAATTCTCATTATAACACACAGACTTAACATTAGCCAGAGCGTTTGTGTGTGTGGTAAACCACTGTTTGTATTCCACTGTGTACATGCCTGGACATGCCTCGGCTGACTCCTCCCACAAGTCCTAGTATAAAGGTGACTGCTCCCCAGCCCTTTGTATTTCTGGACCGGTCGACCACTCGAGGCAGACCTTCATTCTTTTGTTAATAAAAGCCTTTAGTTACTCTCTTAACTCTCAGTCTTTTATGAGTAATTGATAGTGCATCAATTTTATTAACAAAATTTTTATAATGGAGAAGATCCTCACACCAGCATGCCTGGACTTAGATCATCGGGAGGCGGACTCATCCACCAAGTTTACTCACTGGCTTAAGTGTTTCGAAAAATTCCTGGCCGCCTCCGCAGCAATCAAATCGGACGAGGACAAACTGGATGTCCTGACCTCCAAAGTGAACCACCGAGTGTACTCGGTCATCCAAGACGCGACCTCGTACGCGGACGCTATCAAGCTCCTCAAGGACCAGTACACGTGCCCAGTGAACGAAGTGTACGCCAGGCACCTTCTGGGGAGTCGTAAACAACAACCTGGGGAATCGACCGTGGAATACCTTCAGGCACTGTCTGTGCTTGGCCGGGCCTGTGGTTGTAAGGATGTAAAGGCCGCCGTGTACACAGAGGAACTTATCCGGGACGCTTTTGTAGCGGGCCACAGATCCTCGTAGATGTCGAGCGGGTCGCGGGGCCCAGGCCTGCCGTCTGCTGGGGCTGGATATTGGGTCGTGGGGGGGGTGGTAGTGAGTCGTGGGTTACTGTGGCCCCCGAGGGCGCAAGGTCTCTTATGGAGACTGTGTCCTCCCGCCCGTCCGGGTATGCAATGTAAGCATACTGGGGGTTGGCGTGGAGGAGGTCGACCCTCTCGACCAGGGGGTCCGTTTTATGGGTCCTCACGTGTCTTCTCAGTCGGACCGGCCCTGGGGACGTCAGCCATGGCGGTAGCGATGTCCCCGATGTGGACTTCCTTGGGAAGACAAACATTTTCTCATGAGGGGTGGCGTTAGTGGCAGTGCAGAGCAGTGACCGAATAGAGTGGAGCGCATCGGGGAGCACATCCTGCCAGCGGGAGGTTGGAAGGCCCCTAGACTTTAAGGCTAGCAGGGCGGCCTTCCAAACTGTCGCATTTTCTCTTTCCACCTGTCCGTTCCCCCGGGGGTTGTAACTGGTGGTCCTGCTTGTGGCAATACCCCTAGTTAGCAGGTACTGACGGAGTTCGTCGCTCATAAACGATGAGCCCCGGTCGCTATGGATATAGCTGGGGAAACCGAACAGGGTGAAGAGGTCATTCAGACATTTAATGACCGTGGCACTGGTCATGTCCGGGCAGGGGATGGCGAACGGGAAACGGGAGTACTCATCAATAATATTGAGGAAGTACACATTGCGGTCGGAGGAGGGGAGAGGCCCTTTAAAATCAACGCTCAGGCGCTCGAAGGGGCGAGTGGCTTTTATCAGGTGGGCCCTGTCTGGTCTATAAAAGTGCGGTTTGCACTCAGCGCAGACTTGGCAGTTCCTGGTCATGGTCCTGACCTCCTCAATAGAGTAAGGCAGGTTGCGGGCCTTGATGAAGTGGAAGAACCTGGTGACCCCCGGGTGGCAGAGGTCATTGTGGAGGGCCCGCAGTCTATCGATCTGCGTGCTGGCGCAGGTGCCACGCGATAGCGCATCCGGGGGTTCATTGAGCTTCCCGGGCCGGTACAAGATCTCGTAATTGTAGGTGGAAAGTTCGATTCTCCACCTCAAGATCTTGTCATTTTTGATTTTGCCCCTCTGCTTGTTGTTAAACATGAAAGCAACTGAATGTTGGTCAGTGAGCAGGGTAAATCGTTTTCCGGCCAGGTAGTGCCTCCAATGACGCACAGCCTCCACAATCGCCTGGGCCTCCTTCTCAACAGCGGAGTGTCTGGTCTCCGGGCCTTGGAGGGTTCGTGAAAAGAAGGCCACGGGTCTCCCAGCCTGATTGAGGGTAGCGGCCAGGGCAAAGTCGGACGCGTCGCTTTCCACCTGGAAGGGGATGGATTCGTCCACTGCGTGCATGGTGGCTTTGGCAATGTCCTCCTTGATACGGTGGAAGGCTAAGCGGGCCTCTGCCATCAAGGGAAAAGAGGTGGACTTGATCAGCGGACGGGCCTTGTCCGCATAGTAGGGGACCCACTGGGCGTAATAGGAGAAAAACCCTAGGCACCTCTTCAGGGCCTTGAGGCAGTGGGGCAGTGGGAGTTCCATAAGGGGATGCATCCGGTCGGGGTCGGGGCCGATGACTCCGTGTTCCACAACACAGCCAAGGATGGCGAGGCGGTTTGTGCGGAATATGCACTTCTCCTTGTTATATGTCAGGTTCAGGAGTTGGGCGGTGCGGAGGAATTTTTCGAGGTTTGCGTCATGGTCCTGCAAGTCACGGCCGCAGATGGTCACATTGTCCAGATATGGGAAAGTGGCCTGCAACGCATTTTGATCTACCGTCCGGTCCATCTCCCTTTGGAAGACGGAGACCCTGTTGGTGACGCCAAAGGGAACCCTAAGGAAGTGATAGAGGCGGCCGTTTGCCTCAAAGGCAGTATACTGGCGGTCCTCAGGGCGGATAGGGAGCTGGTGGTACGCTGATTTCAGGTCAATGGTCGAGAAGACGCGGTACTGCGTGATCTGGTTGACCATATCAGCTATGCGGGGGAGTGGGTAGGCGTCCAGCAGGGTGTAGCGATTTATTGTCTGGCTGTAGTCGATGACCAGGCGCTGCTTCTCGCCGGCCTTAACGACCACAACCTGGGCTCGCCAGGGGCTGGTGCTGCCCTCAATAATCCCTTCCTTCAGGAGCCGCTCCACTTCGGTTTTAATGAAAACCCTGTCCCCGGCACTGTATCGCCTGCTCTTTGTGGCGATGGGCTTACAGTCGGGGGTGAGGTTAGCAAACAGTGGGGGGGGGGGTGACTCTGAGTGTGGAGAGGTTGCACCTGGTGCGCGGCGGGCAATTTGGAAGCTGCTGGCTGCGGACTGTGAGTGGGGTTAGGGGTCCACCGTACGCCATCGTAACACTTTTAAGGTGGCACTGAAAATCTAACCCCAGCAGGACGGCAGCGCAGAGGTCGGGCAGGGCCAGAAGTTTAAAATGATCATACACAGTCCCGTCTACTACGAGTGTCACCACGCAGTAGCCGCCGATGTCCGCCGACTGGGACTCGGAGGCCATAGAAATCCGCTGGTGCGCAGGCAGGACTGGGAGAGAGCAACGCCGCACCGTGTCGGGGTGGATGAAGCTCTCCGTGTTCCCAGAGTCAAAAAGGCAGATTGTATCGTGACCATTTACCTTAATGTCCATTGTGGAACTGCCCAGCTGGTGCGGTCTCGCTTGGTCCAGTGTAACGGGTGCCAGCGTAGGGGTCGGTGTGTCGCTGCGGGTATCAGATGAGGCGGTGTTGGGGGCCTGCTGCGTTCCGGCTGTCGTCCAAGATGGCGGCATCCATGATCCCCATGTGGCTGGAGGCATCCAAAATGGCTGCTGTACCGGTGGTTCGCACATGGCCGGGGAGGCCCAAGATGGCGGCCCGCATGGCCCACACGCGGCGCTGCTGGGGTTCGGGGTGGCTTTGGCCCTGCAGACGTTAGCGTAGTGTCCCTTCTTCCCGCAGCCCGAGCAGATCGCGTTTTTCGCCGGGCAGCGCGCTCTGGGGTGTTTTGCCTGGCCACAGAAGTAGCATTTCTGGCCTTGGGGCACTGCTGTCTGGCCTTGGGACACTGCTGCGGTAGTTGGGCCGTTGCTGGGGTGTGGCTGGGGTGGCACGGCGCTATGAGGCGGTCCTACCGTGTCCCAGGCTGTCATTCCCCGCGGCGTCCACGGTGCAGAGGGGTAGGCATCCATGCCCCGGCAGGCTGCATCCAATGATAGTGCGAGTTCAGAGGCCTTGTTGAGGTCGAGGTCACTCTGCTCCAACAGTCGCTGTCGGGTGTAATTGGATCTGTGGCCCGCTACAAAAGCGTCCCGGATAAGTTCCTCTGTGTACACGGCGGCCTTTACATCCTTACAACCACAGGCCCGGCCAAGCACAGACAGTGCCTGAAGGTATTCCACGGTTGATTCCCCAGGTTGTTGTTTACGACTCCCCAGAAGGTGCCTGGCGTACACTTCGTTCACTGGGCGCGTGTACTGGTCCTTGAGGAGCTTGATAGCGTCCACGTACGAGGTCGCGTCTTGGATGACCGAGTACACTCGGTGGTTCACTTTGGAGGTCAGGACATCCAGTTTGTCCTCGTCCGATTTGATTGCTGCGGAGGCGGTCAGGAATTTTTCGAAACACTTAAGCCAGTGAGTAAACTTGGTGGATGAGTCCGCCTCCCGATGATCTAAGTCCAGGCATGCTGGTGTGAGGATCTTCTCCATTATAAAAATTTTGTTAATAAAATTGATGCGCTATCAATTACTCATAAAAGACTGAGAGTTAAGAGAGTAACTAAAGGCTTTTATTAACAAAAGAATGAAGGTCTGCCTCGAGTGGTCGACCGGTCCAGAATACAAAGGGGCTGGGGAGCAGTCACCTTTATACTAGGACTTGTGGGAGGAGTCAGCCGAGGCATGTCCAGGCATGTACACAGTGGAATACAAACAGTGGTTTACCACAGACATCGAGGAAGATATACCACAAGACTAATGACTACATGAGTGCCATCAGTGAGGTCCTGCACTTTTGGGAAACCAGCCACTTGGTAGAATTGCTAGATCCTCTCAAGATTTTCCCTCCTTTTCAAGCGGAAAATTATACATGTGTTTCCCCAACAAACAGAGTGTCCATGACCTGCTTGATGCATCAGTTGACCAATAATTTACTGATCTGGTAAATGGTACTAGTGGTGGCTTGATGTGAGCTGGCGCACTGCATACCAATTTGGCAGTGAGAGTTGGTCCCACTATTAAATTCATGGGGGCCTTTTTTTTAGGCATCTTGGGCAGCTGCCTAAAACTGCCATATATATCTAAATTAGGGGTTTTAATATCTGTTGACGGACCCCAACCAGAAATTAGTCATCAATGAGCAGGGCAGACCTCTGCAATCAGCAACTACAGGTAGGTGTAAAAATTTTCACCCTGCTCCCATAGCCCACTCAAATCCCCCTCCTGGGACTTCCTGAGGGTCACTGCTGGCGAGGCAGGTGGCCTGACATTATTTTCTTTGCTCAGGTGAGCTGCCTGCAGTGCTGGCAGCTCGCCCCGAGTATGCTAGCGAGCCCCGATGTACAAATTCCATCGATCCTCGGCCCTCTCAGTTTGGGCGTGTGTTTGGCGAACCCAGACCAATATTTAGCCCATTTAACGTCTTTTCATTTCTCCGGATGAGTAACAAGAGGCAAACGCCGCTGCAATTGACATTGGTCAAACTGATTGCACTCGATGCACTTTGATGTGTTTAATTTAGTTAATTTGCAGGGATAGGTTAAAAAAGGCTACATATAAGGGTAATTTTGACTTTGAATGATAGTGTAAAATGGGCGATATCAGTTTGGCCACCCATTTAACACCTCTCAAGACTTTTGTTTCCATTGACCCTTCCCCACTCCCTTTTATATAGTTGAATTAAACTCGTGCCAGCTTCAAACCCCCCATTCACTGTAGCCGATTCACTTTAAACCCACTTTGCACCCCTATTTGTCTTTAAAAATGGAACTGCACTAATCTTACATGAACAGTTACACATAAATATTGTGTTAAATTAAGTGAAATTAAAAACATATTTTTTTAGGAAGTGAATGTTATATAAAAACAATGCTGCACCTCAGTGAGACCTTGATGTCTACATTTCCTTTATTAATGTAGTGCTTTTACAACCTGAATATAAAAAGACTTGACAAGGAAGTAAATGGTTTGTCTAATGATCTTTTATAATAGATATATTGGTAATATTCATTCCTGACAGAATAGAATTATATTAAGCCATGTGACAGACTTTGACAAATTCTCATATTGTAAATTAAAAGAAAATGAGATTTTTGTCTAATTTCA
Source organism: Somniosus microcephalus (assembly GCF_052327205.1). Lineage (NCBI taxonomy): Eukaryota > Metazoa > Chordata > Chondrichthyes > Squaliformes > Somniosidae > Somniosus > Somniosus microcephalus. Next base: position 180,883,240 of record NC_140987.1, on the reverse strand, counting down.
AATTTTGTAAATTATTGCTTTCAACATTATATTATTAGTGCCATGCCATTTTTTAATCCTCTTTTATGTAAAATTTATGAACACATGAGCCAAGATTCATTTTGTGTCCAGGGTCCAGTGCTCAATAACTATCATATTGTGACGGAGCCACCAGGGGATTCAGGACAATTGTTTATAATTCCTTTAACAGCAATGTAGTGCAACTGGGGGCTGCACCTTTAATGTATCTGTTAACTGTACTATGGCTTCTTTCCTTTACTCCGCGTGATGACGTCATGCTGCCCGTCACGTGATCCCCAACGGCGGGAAGAACGTGATGACGTCATGACGTCAGTGCTCGGAACCTTCTAGCTGTTCTGGAGAGGCTTTCAACCAGACCAGACCTATTTGCATTGTATCCAGCAGTTACTGTTTAACTTCGTTTGTTCATTAAACTTTATTGTTTTTGATTCTCTGCGTCGATCTCAATTCTTCAGCTAGGAACCTCCGTTCTTACATTGGTGACCCCGATTTATTCGAACAATTTTCGTTGAAGTTACATCATGGACACGAACGCCGTCACCCTCAAACTGCTGCAATTTTGGGAGCAACAACCAGCCGCGTGGTTTTTCCAGGCGGAAGCCCAATTTGCAATCCGGGGAGTAGTAGCGGATTCGACCCGTTATTATTACGTGGTCTCCGCCCTCGACAGCGCCACGGCCTCGCGGGTCGTCAGCCTCCTCGGGAGTCCTCCGGACGATGGCAAGTACGAAGCTTTAAAAACACGGTTACTGCAGGTTTTCGGTCTGTCCAAGTCGGAGCGCGCTCGCAGACTTATCTCCATGCCCAGCCTCGGGGACTCAAAGCCATCAGAGCTCATGAGCCAGATGCTCACGCTCTTGGGCTCGGAATCAGAATGTTTTCTGTTCCGGGAGTTGTTTCTCTGCCAGCTGCCAGAGCCAGTACAGACGGCCTTGGCCAATTCCGCGATCACGGACTGTGCTGAACTCGCTGCAGAAGCAGATAAAATTTTCACTGTCACGTAACAATGTTGTGCGGCCACAAGGCGCCAATCCCCCACAAGAGCAAAGCCGACTCCTCCGCCAGCAGGCTGGTGTGCATACCACGCTCGTTTTGGCGTGAAAGCCCGATGCTGCCGTCCTCCCTGCAGTTTTTCCCCCCCAAAAAAACCAATGGTTTCTGAGAAGGGCGACAGGGCCTGAGGGACACGCCAGAGTTGCAATGGCCGTCAGTTCCGCAGGGAAACTCCTTTATATCACAGACTCCCTGTCAGGTCGACGTTTTCTCTGTGATACTGGCTCCCAGTGCAGTATCCTACCAGCGTCGAAGCTCGATCTTCAATCCGGCGGTCACGGTCCCTCCCTCGAGGCAGCCAATGGTGTGGCCATCCGCACGTTCAGAAAGCGCAGGGTCCAGTTGCGTTTTGGCGGCCAGCATTTCGTTTGGGAGTTCATCACGGTGAAAGTCTCACAGGCCATCCTGGGGGCAGATTTTTTTTGCGCCAATGGTTTTCTCGTCGACGTCCGTCACTGCCAGTTAATCAACACGGCCACCTTTCACTCGGTCCCCTGCAACCGCAGCACTGCTGTGTCTTGGTCAGTTGCCTGTGCAGTCCCATCTCCAGATGAGTTCTCTCGTCTTCTCGGTGAGTTTCCGGAGCTCACCAGGCCCACTTTTTCTTCTTCAGTCGCGAGGCACGGTGTGGCGCACCACATTACCACGACAGGATCCCCAGTTTATGCATGGGCTCGAAGGCTGGAACCCGGTAAACTCGCAGCCGCAAAGGCGGAGTTCCATACCATGGAGCGCCTGGGAATTATTCGATGATCGAATAGTCCTTGGTCTTCACCATTACACATCGTTCCTAAACCAGGCGGCGGATGGTGACCTTGCAGCGACTACAGACGCCTGAATGAAGCTACTACTCCAGATCGGTACCCGATTCTCCACATACAGGATTTTTCAGCCCACCTGGCAGGGAATTCCATCTTTTCCAAAGTAGACCTTGTCCGGGGGTATCATCAAGTGCCCGTTCATCCTCAGGACGTCCCCAAAACCGCTGTCATCACACCTTTCGGGCTCTTTGAGTTCCTTCATATGCCGTTTGGGTTGAAGAACGCAGTGCAAGCCTTCCAGCATCTCATGGATTCTGTGTTGCGCGATCTGCCGTTCATCTTCGTCAACCTCGATGACATCCTCATCGCCAGTACCAGCAAGAAAGAGCACATTACGCACTTGCGTACCCTTTTTTCTCGTCTCAGCCAGCATGACCTTATTATCAACCCGGCCAAGTACCAGTTTGGCTTACAAAGCATTGATTTTCTGGGACACAGAATCACCTCAGAAGGCGCCGTTCTGCTGGCTACGAAGGTGGAGGCAGTTACCTCGTTCCCGCGTCCTCAGACCATCAGGGCTCTCCAGGAATTCCTGGGGATGGTCAATTTTTATCATTGTTTCGTCCCCAAGGCAGCCCTGTTAATGCAACCGTTGTACGAGGCTCCAAACGGTAAATCGGGTAAAGACCCCATCGGCTGGACACCCCAGATGAATCAGGCGTTCCTCAACACTAAGGACGCTTTGGCTGATGCGACCATGTTAGCACATCCTCTTCCAGGTGCAACCATCACCCTTACCACAGATGCATCTGACTATGCCATCGGGGCAGTGCAGGAGCAATTGGTCAACGGCACGTGGCAACCACTGGCTTTCTTCAGCCGCCAATTGCGAAAAAATGAATGCAAATACAGTACCTTTGATAGGGAGTTGTTGGCACTTTTCCTGGCCATCCGCCATTTTCGCTTCTTACTGGAAGGACGCCCATTCACGGCTTTAGTAGACCACAAGCCACTTACGTTTGCCATGGCCAAGACAGTGGAACCATGGTCGGCTCGGCAACAACGTCATCTTACGTTCATATCAGAATTTACAACAGACATACAACATGTGTCTGGCAAGGACAACCTGGTGGCAGATTGTCTCTCCCGCGCCCTGGTCCACGCAGTCCACCTGGGAATCGACTATGTTGGTTTGGCAGAAGAACAGATGGCAGACCCTGAAGTGCAGGCATACCGGACCACACCTTCCAGCTTACAAGTGGCTGATGTCAGTTTTCAGGCCGCAGAGACCACACTCCTTTGCGACATCTCGATGGGAGTCCCCTGACCAATTGTACCAGTCGAATGGCGCAGGGGAGTTTTCGACGCAATCCACGGTTTGTCGCACCCTGGTATGAGGGCTTCACAACGACTCATGGCAAAGAAGTTCGTCTGGAAAGGCATGCATCTCGACGTCCGTGACTGGACCAATACCTGCGTGAGTTGCCAGAAGTCCAAAATCCAACGCCATGTTAAGGCCCCAGTGGCCACTTTTCCAGTTCCAGAGTATCGCTTCGACCATGTTCACGTGGACCTGGTTGGCCCTCTCCCTTCTTCTCGTGGTTTCATGCATCTCCTCACCATGGTAGACCACACCACCAGAGGCAATTTCTTTGGTTGCCACCACAGCGGCGGACGTTTCCAGAGCCTTCATCTCGTCATGGGTGGCTCGGTTCGGGGTACCGGCCGACATCTCGTCCGACCGAGGACCTCAATTTACCTCAGAACTTTGGAATGCCGTGGCTCAGGGTTTGGGTACCAATCTTCATCGCACTACCGCCTATCATCCACAGGCAAACGGTCTGTGCAAGAGATTTCACAGGTCCCTTAAAGCTGCACTGCGTGTTAGTCTTCGTGGGACTGGTAGGGTGGACAGGCTCCCTTGGGTGCTGCTGGGTCCTCGCACGGCTCCTTAGGACGACATGCAATCTTCTTCTGCAGAACTGGTTTACGGCCAACCACTCAGAGTTCCTGGCGATTTTCTTCCTCCTAGAAACATAGAAACATAGAAGATAGGAGCAGGAGTAGGCCATTCGGCCCCTCGAGCCTGCTCCGCCATTCGATGAGATCATGGCTAATCATCCAAACTCAGTACCCCGTACCTGCTTTCTCCCCATATCCCTTGATACCTTTAGCTCTAAGAAATATATTTAACTCCTTCTTGAATATATTTAAAGACTTGGCCTCAACCGCCTTCTGTGGTAGAGAATTCCACAGGTTCACCATTCTCTGGGTGAAGAAATTCTTCCTCATCTCTGTCCTAAATGGCTTACCCCTTATCCTTAGACTATGACCCCTGGTTCTGGACTCTCCGACCATCGGGAACATTCTACCTGCATCTAGTTTGTCCAGACCTGTCAGAATTTTATAAGTTTCGATGAGATCCCCTCTCATTCTTCTAAACTCCAGCGAGTATAAGCCAAATCGACCCAATCTCTCCTCATACGTCATTCCTGCCATCCCAGGGATCAGCCTTATGAATCTTTGCTGAACTCCTTCCATGGCAAGAACATCCTTACTCAGATAAGGTGACCAAAACTGCACACAGTACTCAAGGTGTGGTCTCACCAAGGCCCTGTACAATTGCAGCAGGACATCCTTGCTCCTGTACTCAAACCCTTTTGCTATGAAGGCCAACATACCATTTGCCTTCTTCACCGCCTGCTGCACCTGCATGCTTACCTTCAGCGACTGGTGCACAAGGACACCCAGGTCTCGTTGCATTTCCCCTTCTCCCAATCTATTGCCATTCAGATAATAGTCTGCCTTTCTGTTTTTGACACCAAAGTGGATAACCTCGCATTTATCCACATTATATTGCATCTGCCACGCTTCTGCCCAATCACCCAACCTGTCCAAATCATCCTGGAGTTTCTCGGTATCCTCCTCGCAGCACACACGCCCACCCAGCTTTGTGTCATCTGCAAACTTGGAGATATTACATCTAGTTCCCTTATCTAGATCACTAATGTATATTGTGAATAGCTGAGGTCCAAGCACCGATCCCTGCAGTACCCCACTAGTCACTGCCTGCTACTCGGAAAAAGACCCGTTAATTCCTACTCTCTGCTTTCTGTCCGCCAACCAGTTCTCTATCCAAGTCAATACCTTGCCCCCAATCCCATGTGCCTTAACTTTACACTCTAATCTCTTATGCGGGACCTTATCGAAAGCCTTTTGAAAGTCCAAATACACCACATCTACTGGTTCTCCTTTATCTATTTTCCCAGTTACATCCTCAAAAAATTCCAGTAGATTAGTCAAGCACGATTTACCTTTTGTAAATCGATGTTGATTTTGTCCGATCCTGTCACTGTTTTCCAAGTGCTCAGCTATTACATCCTTTATAATGGACTCTAGCATTTTCCCCACTACCGATGTCAGGCTTACCGGTCTGTAATTCCCCACTTTCTCTCTACCACACTTTTTGAATAGTGGGGTAACATTAGCTACCCTCCAAACAATGGGTACAGTTCCAGATTCCAGCGAATTTTGGAAGATGATCAGCAATGCATCTACTATTTCTAGGGCCACTTCCTTTATTACCCTAGGATGTAGATTATCAGGCCCTGGGGATTTATTGGCCTTCAATCCCATCAATTTCCCCAACACCATTTCCCTACAAATACTGATTTCTTTCAGTTCCTCCCTCTCATCAGACCCTATGCTCTCCAACATCTCTGGGAGGTTATTTGTGTCTTCCTTTGTGAAGACAGAACCAAAATATGCATTTAATTGGTCTGCCATTTGTTTGTTCCCCATTATAACTTCCCCTGCTTCTGACTGCAAGGGACCTACACTTGATTTCACTAACCTTTTTCTCTTCACATATCTATAAAAGCTCTTACAGTCCGTTTTTATGTTCCCAGCAAGCTTACTTTCATATTCTATTTTCTCCTTCTTAATTAATCCCTTTGTCCTCCTTTGTTGAATCCTAAACTGCTCCCAATCCTCAGGGTTACTGCTTTTTCTGGCCAATATATATGCCCTCTCCTTGGATCTTATGCTATCCCTAATTTCCCTTGTTAGCCGCGGTTGAGTCACCTTTTTGTTTTATTCTTATCCCAAACTGGGATGAACAACTTCTGTAGTTCATCCATGCGGTCTTTGAATGTTTGCCATTGCCTATCCACCGTCAACCCTTTGAGTGACATTCCCCAATCAATCCTACCCAATTCGCACCTCATACCATCGTAGTTTCCTTTATTTAAATTCAGGACCCTAGTCTCCGAGTCAACTACTTCATTCTCCATCCTAATGAAGAATTCTATCATATTATGATCGCTCTGACCCAAGGGGCCTCGTACAACAAAATTGCTAATTAATCCTCTCTCATTACATAATACCCAGTCTAAGATGGCCTGATCTCTGGTTGGTTCCTCGACATATTGTTCCAGAAAACCATCCCGTAAACGTTCTACGAATTCCTCCTCCACAGTATTTTTACTAATTTGGTTAGCCCAATCTATATGTAGATTAAAGTCACCCATGATGACTGCTGTGCCCTTATTGCACGTGTCTCTAATTTCCCATTTAATGCCATCCCCAACCTCCGTATTACTGTTTGGAGGTCTATATACCACTCCCACTAACATTTTCTGCCCCTTGATATTTCTCAGTTCTACCCATACAGATTCCGCATCATCAGAGTTAATATCCTTCCTTTCAATTGTGTTAATCCCTTCTTTAACCAGCAATGCTACCCCACCTCCCTTTCTTTTTTGCCTATCCTTCCTAAATATTGAATACCCCTGGATGTTGAGTTCCCAGCCTTGGCCATCCTGGAGCCATGTTTCTGTAATCCCAATCAAATCACATTAGTTTACCTCTATTTGCGCAGCTAATTCATCCACCTTGTTCTGAATGCTCCTTGCATTAAGACACAAAGCTTTCAGGCTTGTTTTTTTAATGCTCTCAGACCTACATGAATTATTATTTACTGTGACCATGTTTGATTTAAACCATTGAGTTTTTTGCCTTCTAATTTTGTTTTTCTCCTTCCTGTCTTTTGCTTCTTTCCTTGTTTCCCTTTCCCCAAACCCCTGCCACTTTAGTTTAAACCCTCCCCAACAGCACTGGCAAACACTCCCCCTAGGACATCGGTCCCGGCCCTGCCCAGGTGCAAACAGTCCCGTTTGTACTGGTCCCACCTCTCCCAGAACCGGTTCCAATGTCCAAGGAATTTGAATCCCTCCCCCTTGCACCATTCCTCTAGCCACGTATTCATTTGAAATATCCTCCTATTTCTACTCTGACTAGCATGTGGCACTGGTAGCAATCCTGAGATTACTACCTTTGAGGTCCTATTTTTTAATTTACCTCCTAACTCCCTATATTCTGCTTTTAGGACCTCATCCCGTTTTTTACCTATATCGTTGGTGCCTATGTGCACCACGACAACTGGCTGTTCGCCCTCCCCTTCCAAAGTGTTTTGCAGCTGCTCCGAGACATCCTTGACCCTTGCACCAGGGAGGCAACACACCATCCTGGAGTCTCGATTGCGGCCGCAAAAACGCCTATCTATTCCCCTTACAATTGAGTCCCCTATCACTATAGCTCTTCCACTCTTTTTCCTCCCAGCCTGTGCAGCAGAGCCACCCATGGTGCCAGGAAGTTGGCTGCTGCTGCCTTCCCCTGATGAGTCATCCCCCCAACAGTATTTAAAGTGGTATATCTGTTGGAGAGGGGGATGGCCGCAGGGGATTCCTGCACTACCTGCCTGCGCCTCTTACTCTGCCTGCTGGTCACCCATTCCCTTCCTGCCTGTACACCCTTTACCTGTGGTGTGACCAACTCGCTATATGTGATATTCACGATGTCCTCAGCATCGCGAATGCTCCAAAATGAATCCATCTGCAGCTCCAGTGCCGCAATGCGGTCTGTCATTAGCTGCAGCTGGACACACTTCCCGCACACATGGTCGTCAGGGATGCAGGAAGCATCCCTGATTTCCCACATAGAGCAGGAGGAGCACACCACAGGGCTGGGTTGTCCTGCCATGACTTACCCTTTAACTAATTAATTAAAATTAAATGACTCCCACCAATTTCACTACAGTTAAATGACATATTTAAGGGCCTTGGTTTACAAACTGTCCCCGCTACACCACAGGGACCTTAAAAACTATAAACCACAGACTTAAAGTTTTAAAAGAGAGAGAAATGCTCCAACCAATCACCTGCCTGTTTTGTGGTGACGTCACACCTCGAATACTTTTTACCTCTCTCCTTCCCTGAGCTTGGAGATTGGTGAGGCCTACCTGAGCCTCTGGGGCCTTTTGTAGTCACTCTGCCGCTCCGAGATTCCTCCCGCCGCTGCCGATGCCACACTAAGGCCTACCTGAGCCTCTGGGGCCTTTTGTAGTCGCTCTGCCGCTCCGAGATTCCTCCCGCTGCTGCCGATGCCGCACTAAGGCCTACCTGAGCCTCTGGGGCCTTTTGTAGTCGCTCTGCCGCTCCGAGATTCCTCCCGCCGCTGCCGATGCCGCACTAAGGCCTACCTGAGCCTCTGGGTCCTTTTGTAGTCACTCTGCCGCTCCGAGATTCCTCCCGCTGCTGCCGATGCCGCACTGAGGCCTACCTGAGCCTCTGGGGCCTTTTGTAGTCACTCTGCCGCTCCGAGATTCCTCCCGCCGCTGTCGATGCCGCACTGAGGCCTACCTGAGCCTCTGGGGCCTTTTGTAGTCGCTCTGCCGCTCCGAGATTCCTCCCGCCACTGCCGATGCCGCACTGAGGCCTACCTGAGCCTCTGGGGCCTTTTGTAGTCGCTCTGCCGCTCCAAGATTCCTCCCGCCGCTGCCGATGCCGCACTGAGGCCTACCTGAGCCTCTGGGGCCTTTTGTAGTTGCTCTGCCGCTCCGAGATTCCTCCCGCTGCTGCCGATGCCGCACTGAGGCCTACCTGAGCCTCTGGGGCCTTTTGTAGTCGCTCTGCCGCTCTGCTCCGCCTCCCGCCGCTGCCGATGCCGCACTGAGGCCTACCTAAGCCTCTGGGGCCTTTTGTAGTCGCTCTGCCGCTCCGAGACTCCTCCCGCTGCTGCCGATGCTGCACTGAGGCCTACCTGAGCCTCTGGGGCCTTATGTAGTCACTCTGCCGCTCCGAGATTCCTCCTGCCACTGCCGATGCCTCACATGGAACCCTGGTCCGCAGCTCAGCAGCTCGTCAGCCACCAAGAGACGGCTAAGAATTTCATCCCAGTGCCTACGTCTCATCACGACCTGCAGCGCTCCCATGTCCCGGTGGAGCTTAAGAGCGCCGAATACGTTTTCATTCATCAAGATGCTCACAGAGACCCGCTCAAACCACCTTACACTGGTCCGTTCCGCGTCATCTCGTCAGGTGACAAGTCTTTCACAGTCAACATCGGTGGTAAGCCTGACCACATCTCCATTGACCGGTTAAACCGGCTCATCTGGATCTGAGCGAGCCAGTCGTCACCGCTCAACCGTCTCGTCGTGGGCGTCCACCGTCGACCGTCGGTCCAGTACAGCCACAGTCAGCCGCTGGGTCGCCCGTACCCATCTCATCGGGTCAACCACAGCCAGCCACTTCTTCTCCTACGCCTGCGGCACCATCCCAACCACGGCCAACTGCCAGTTCATTTTCTAGCGCTCCGTTCCAGTTGCCAGAATATCGCAGTCGGTCGGACAGACTCGTCAGACCCCCTTCTCGTCTAGCCTTTTCTGTTAAAGACAATTCTGGGGGGGCGTATGTGGCGGAGCCACCAGGGGATTCAGGACAATTGTTTATAATTCCTTTAACAGCAATGTAGTGCAACCGGGGGCTGCACCTTTAAAGTATCTGTTAACTGTACTATGGTTTCTTTCCTTTACTCCACGTGATGACATCATGCCGCCCGTCACGTGATCCCCCAACAGCGGGAAGAACGTGATGATGTGATGACCTCAGTGCTCGGAACCTTCTAGCAGTTCTAGAGAGGCTTTCAACCAGACGAGACTTATTTGCATTGTATCCAGCAGTTACTGTTTAACTTCGTTTGTTCATTAAATTTTATTGTTTTTGATTCTCTGCGTCGATCTCAATTCTTCAGCTAGGAACCTCCGTTCCTACAATATAACTTTTCCTTTGGTCCAACTGATTCAATAATGGGCCGTATTTTCCGATCGGAGGCTTCCCGTGTGTGGAAGCCTCCGACCGGGAAAAAAATCTACGCACTGACCTGAGGGCTCCCGAGGTGTGTATAGTTCCGATGCTGGGCCTCTCGAACTCTAAGTGCGCATGGCCCACGTATCCCAGGGGCACATGCGGTTTGCAAGTGTCCCTGGGATCACATGGGCCATGGGGAGCCAATCAAAGAAGGGAATTTCCCTTCATATACTTGACAGATAGACCTGTCAAATATATGAATGGGGATCACCCCCAAAACACATTAAAACATTAAATAATTTTTTTTTTAAATCACATTTTGAAATTAATTGAAATTATAATAAATTAAATATTTTAAACAAAAATTTAATTTTTGAAAAAAGTAATTAAAGTATTTTACGGGGCTAAAAATAAACTTACCATTTTTAAAAGTATTTTTAAATGATAAATGAGTGAAAAAATATATATATATTTTCTTTTTTCAACTCTTATCCTGGTAAAAGCAGGCCTTACGCCTGCTTTTACCAGGCGTAAGAATTCTAAGGGTTTTCTGCGGGCAGAGGGTCTCCAGAAAGTGGAACTATCCGCCCGCAGAAGCCGTTCTCCCACCGGAAACAGATGGGAGCTTAATATATTTAAATAACTGTTCTATAATGTGACTAAGAGCTGGACGTCATTTTCATGTGAGTCAGCACTGCCCCACTGCTTCCTAAACCTACCAACAAATCATGGGCTGTACAGAGCGGAAACAGCTAGTTCCCGTGGTACTTAAAGGGCCACTCACCTGCTTTAATTTAAATTGTTATAAATGTTTGGTAGACATTTCGCTTATATCTCTGTCATTTTTGGCTGCAAGCTTGCTGGGGTGAATTTAAACACCCAAAAATGGGTGGGTTGGGGTCGGGTTTCAGATTTCCAACGTTTTAACATATGACCTGACCACAGCCTACCCACTTCAGGAGTGCTTCCCTTCGCGCCCCCTCCCCCCCATCAGACCATCCCCCCACACAAAGACCCCCGGGGTCAGGGATCAGATCTATCTGCTCCCGCAGCCTGCTTCGGAGTGCTCCCCACTCGACTGGAAGCCACAGCATGCAGGGAAACCCGCCCCCTGAAACTCGCCCCACCCCCCACCCCCGCCTACTTAACACACCCCTGTTAATATCCAGGTCATTGTGTTCAAATCCCTCCATTCCCTCGCCCCTTCCTATCTATGTAATCTCCTCCAGCCCCACAAATACACACCGAGATATCTGTGCTCCTCTAAATCTGGCCTCTTGAGCATCCCTGATTTTAATCGCTCCACCATCGGTGACATGCCTTCAGCTGCCAAGGTCCTAAGCTCTGGAATTCCCTACATAAACCTCTCCACCTCTCTTTCTCCTTTAAGATGCTCCTTAAAACTTACCTCTTTGACCAAGCTTTTGGTCATCTGATCCAATATCTCCTTATGTGGCTTGGTGTCAAATTTTGTTTTATAACACTCCTGTGAAGCACCTTGGGACGTCCTACTATGTTAAAGGCTGTATATAAATACAAGTTGTTGTTGTTGTTATAGCAGCTGGACTACCTTCAGGAAGCTACTAGTACTGCTCTTTTTCTGAAAATGGGAATCCTTTGGGCTATTCCTTTCTAGCGAGAGTAAGAAAAGAATGAGAAGCAGCAGTAACAAGTTGGAGGACCACAAGGAGCTGCAGCGGCCGGGGTACCATACAGCAGAAGGAGAGGTTGCGGACATCCTTGCCCTCCCAACAGGGTGACATACCTGCCCTTTGTAGTGGAACAGTGCATAAGGAGGCTGCGCTTCTTCAGGGAAGCTGTCACAGACCTGTGCCACCTCCTGCAACAAGGCCTCCAACCCATTGCCTTAGCTGGCATTGCATTGTTGAAGTCAAGGTTACTACGCCCATCAGTTTCCTTCATCCTCCCTATGGGGATGTATCAATGTCAAAGAATGATACAATATACTGTACTGCTAAATTACTTCTTTGCAATGAAAGCCTTCCCTCTCTCCAAAAATATCCTTTTAAAATAAATCCACTGGCTGGATAATGGGTCTTATAAGATCTGGAGAAGGGGATAAACTAAAAATCAGTTTGCTAGATTAACGAAACAAAATGAGGATTGGTGAATGAATATTTGCACTGTCTAACACTTTCTATCTAACATTCCCATTCCTTTCATGAAGAAGTGGATGCACACGAATGATCATACACCTACTCGGACTGGAATGGATTAGACAGCCATTTGAACACCGCCCCCTCCAAACCTGATATAAAGAATGTCATCCATCTTAAAGCTACTCAGAAAGTGAGAAGTAGTCATGTAATTATTCAGTGCTGAAAAATAGTTCCATGTTCACCACTTTGATAACATCCACTGATCAAGACAATGGGAAGCCAATGAGCCTTTTAGACTTGAGAGAAGCAGCCATTTATAGGCCTAAAGATCGTTCCTGAGTGCAGTCTTCGGCAGTTCACGTAAGTGAAATAAATTAAAAATAACAATCTTTATAGCATCTTACAGGCAGATTTACTTTTAAGACATTCATGGAATAAAAATTAGAAAGGCACAATCTCAATAAAATAGATATGTTAACATAATAACTAACCATATACAAAAAACAAAGAAGAAATACAAAAGTCTTTGGAAACTATGCTTTCTTTATTGATTGCAGCAAAAGCATGAACAATGTATTCTACTTACAACTCTGAGATCACCTTGGTCAAAATTAGATATCCTGTGTGCCAAAATGATTGTGCATTAATCCTCTTTGTCCTCCTGCACTTCAATGAGGCTTGTGACACAGGTATCAGGCATATAAATAATAAACAGGTAGTAAGAGGAGGGGTGGGCCAATTAGGGACCTAAAAGGAGTCCTACGCATGGAGGCAGAGGGCATGGCTGAGGTACTAAATGAGTACATTGCATCTGTCTTCACCAAGGAAGAAGATGCTGCCAAAGTCATAGTGAAAGAGGAGGTAGTGGAGATACTGGATGAGATAAAAATTGATAAAGAGGAGATACTAGAAAGGCTGTCTGAACTCAAAGTCGATAAGTCACCAGGACCAGATGGGATGCATCCTAGGATGCTGAGGGAGGTTAAGGAGGAAATCACGGAGGTACTCACCATAATTTTCCAATCCTCCTTGGATGCGGGGATGATGCCAGAGGACTGGAGAATTGCAAATGTTACACCCATGTTCAAAAAAGGGTGTAAGGATAAACCCAGCAACTACAGGCCAGTTAGTTTAACCTCGGTAGTGGGGAAGCTTTTAGAAACAATAATCAGGGAATAACCATCACCTGGATAAGTGTGGATTAATGAAAGAAAACCAGCATGGATTTGTTAAAGGCAAATCGTGTTTAACTAACTTGATCGAGTTTTTTGATGAGGTAACAGAGAGGGTTGATGAGGGTAATGCGGTTGACTTGATGTATATGTATTTCCAAAAGGCGTTTGATAAAGTACCACATAATAAGCTTGCCAGCAAAGTTGAAGCCCATGGAACAAAAGGGGCAGCATGGATAATAAATTTCCTAAGTGACAGGAAACAGAGTAGTGGTGAACGGTTGTTTTTCAGAGTGGAGGAAGGTACACAGTAGTGTTCCCCAGGGGTTGGTACTAGGACCACTGCTTTTCTTGATATATATTAATGACTTGAACTTGGGAGTACAGGGCACAATTTCAAAATCTGCAGATGACACAAAACTTGAAAGTAGTGTGAACAGAGAGGAGGAGAGTGATAGTCTTCAAGAAGACATAGACAGGCTGGTGAAATGGGTGGACACTTGGCAGATGAAATTTAATGCAAAAAAGTGCAAAGTGATACATTTTGTAGGAAGAATGAGGAAAGGCAATATAAACTAAATGGTACAATCCTAAAGGAGGTGCATGACCAGAAAGACCTGGGGATATATGTACAGAAATCATTGAAGGTGGCAGTGCAGGTTGAGAAAGCGGTTAAAAAAGCATGCGGGATATTGGGCTTTATAAATAGAGGCATAGGGCAGGATTTTCATTGGGCCATGGAGGCGGGATTGGAGGCATGTGGGGGGATAAAATCCCAAAATCGGGGGGCACGAACCCATCCCGCCCCCAACCCTCCTCCATGCCAGTTTCAAAGTAGGTGGGTACCCGACTTGTGCTGGGAGCCGCCTCCCCGAGGCAGGAAGGGGATTAGTGCCAATTAACTGCCTGTTAACAGGTAGTTAACCAGCAGTTTTTAGCTTAATCCCTATTTTCATTCTTGAAATGTGGGATTCCCGACAGCTCCAAACCACACCAAGTTAGCGAGGTGGGCCGTCAGGCTGAAGGGCTTGGAGGGGTCGAGATGTCCGGTGTTCAGGTGAGTGATGGGTGCATGAGTGCAGAGGTAGGTGTGTTTGGTGTGTTTAAAGTGTTTAAAGAAGTTTTACTTACCTTTACAGCCTTCCTTCCTTCAGGTCTCGGGAGTCCCTCATCTCACCGGCACAGAAAGCAGAATGGCCGCGATCTGTCAAAAATTGCAGCATTCTGCTTTCTGTTCTGGAGAGATCTCTAAATTATCCTGAGAGGAAGGAATTAACTTAGAGTACAGATTGTCAGTGTTTGACAGCTTCAAACAGCTGTCAAACGCTGATATTTTATCTGTCAAAAGGCCTTGACAGATGAAATATCAATCTGTGACATCACCTGTTGCCGGGTGGCCCTTAATTGGCCTGCTGAGCCCGCTGGGCGGGCTCAACAAGGCCAATTAAGTCAAAATCGCATGGGTTGGCTACAACTCGATGGAGGCAGGACTACAACCCCGAAAGTTGTAGTCCTGCCTCCTACCCGCCTCCTCGGTGAAAATCCAGCCCATAGAGTTCAAAAGAAAGGAAGTTATGATGAACCTTTATAAAACACTGGTTCGGCCTCAACTGGAGTATTGTGTGAAATTCTGAGCACCGCACTTTAGGAAGGATGTGAAGGCCTTAGAGAGTGTGCAGAAAAGATTTACGAGAATTATTCCAGGGATGAGGGACTTCAGTTCCGTGGATAGACTGGAGAAGCTGGGGTTGTTCTCGTTAGAGCAGTGAAGCTTGAGAGGAGATTTGATAGAGGTGTTCAAAATCATGAGGGGTCTAGACAGAATAGATAGAGAGAAACTGTTCCCATTGGCAGAAGGATCAAGAACCAGAGGACACAGATTCAAGGTGATTAGCAAAAGAACCAAAGGCGACATGAGAAAAACTTTTTTACACAGCGAGTGATTAGGACCTGGAATGCAGTGCCTGAGAGGGAGGTGGAGGCAGACTCAATCATGGCTTTCAAAAGGGAGTTGGTAAGTACCTGAAGGAAAAAAAATTGTAGGGCTACGAAGAAAAGGCAGGGGAGTGGGATTAGCTGAAGTGCTCTTGCAGAGAGCTGGCACAGGCTCGACGGGACAAAAAGCCTCCTTCTGTGCTGTAACCATTCTATGAATCTATGATTCTCCTTCACCAACACCTCTCCTCTGTTGTCTACTTCCATGATGGTAACTGTACATGGTTCCATTCCTACCTGTCTCAAAGTAGCCAGCACATATTCTGCAATTACTTGTGTACCGCAAGGTTTATCCTTGGTCCATTTCTATTCCTCATCTATGTGCTGTCCCTCAGCAACAGTTCTGTAAACATGGGGCCAGTTTTCTTATGTCTGATGATGATATCCACTTTACGCTCCATCACCATCCTCAATTCCATGGCTGTTGGTGTGTTGTCTCACTGCTTGCTCCCTATCAAGTTGTGATTGTGTCAGAACTTTCTCCAGCTCAACAATGGAAAGACAAAAATCATCTTGTTCAGGTCCCACCAGTAATTTCTCACAGTCAATTATTCTATCCTTATCTAGTAGTCCTGGATTACCATAAACTGAGTTTCAAGCCCGTGATACAGTCCATAAACAAGAGCATCTATTTCCATATCCACAGTCTTGCCTATCTCTATCCTTACCTTACTCCCACCACTGCTAAAACCCTTATCCACGCCTTAGCCACCTCTGGGCTCGAATAGTCTTAACCAACTTCTTGTGCTTCATCAAGAATCCTACCAGAAAATCCTATCTCATACTGAATCTATCAGTCCTGACCCCATCTCCCTGTGCAAAATCATTGTTTGCAAATTCCTCCCGTTATTGCTCCATCCTATCTTGGGAATTTTTTCTAGCCTTACTCCTATTTGAACCCTCCACTTCTCTAATTCTGGTCTACTGTACATTCCTCACTCCACTCCAATGTCTGAGGTAGAACCTTCAACCATCACAGAATGGAAGCAATTAACTTCTTATAATAATTTTTAAAATAATAAACATGTTAGACACCGGGTTGGATTGCAACACTAGTTCCACCTCTAGGATCTAAATTCAAATCCAGCACAGACTTTTTTATCTGGTCTTGGGATGTGGGCGATGCTGGCAAGGCTGCACTTATTGTGCAATACTTGTTGCCCTGAGAAGCTGGTGGTGGGCCTTTTGCCTGCACCACTGCAGTCTTTGTAGTGATGATGCTACAACAATGATATTCTGTGATATTGCTGCTCCAGTACTTCTCAGTGCTAAAGGTTGCAAGAGTGGGAGGTGCTGTCAAAGTAAGGTGGGATGAAAGCCTCCTCTCTTTGGGCCTAATTGAGTGTTTGCTGTCTTAACCCAATTCCTAATTAGCACGTGTGCACAACACAAAACTGCCCATAAGTTAGTACTAAATTTGTACTAACTCAAACAAACCATAAGAATGACACTTGAGTTTGATGTTAAGGTACATTATTAGGTTTATAGAGAAATTCTGCTTTGCATTAAACCTGTGGTGTACTTGACCTGAGAGTATTTGATGTGATACTGAATGTAAAAAATCTGAAAATATTCTAATCCCTGATATTGACATCCTTCACTTTAATGATCATAAAATTCCCTCACACGCACCAAGTGAAAAGAATTCAATAAAATATGTTATGATTTATTACTATGGTCTAATGCCTGCATGTGATTTGATTGTCAAACTTTCAATAGTCACTTAAAATCACAGAAACTTAAATCTTGGTTTGCAGAAATGGACTCAGATCAATGTTGGCAGTACTGATTTAAGGCAGAATGTCGGGTGCTTCATGTAGTGATCAATAGCATTTCATTCTATAGTGGACACTAGGTGGAGCTGTGTAGAGCTGTATATAGCTGTATGTTTAAGACTACATTACCCATGAGGCACTAGGCTACCCAGAAGGCAACAGTCAAGATGGCAGCCTGCACACAGGAGCACACATGGAAGCCTCTACAGATACTGTACCTAGAGAACGTGTACTGAATAAATAACTAGCTAGAAGCTAGCTGTGTTCATAATAAGAATGTCTAGTTATGAATGAACATAACACTTCATGCATGTGAAGCAGTAAGTGGCTTCTAAGCTGATTAAATGCCAAGGATGTAGGCAAAGGTGTTTAATCAAAGCACTGGAGCCAATTTTACAGCCGACAAATGAGAATGACAGAAATTAGCACATTCTATGGAGGAAAAATTTGGTTGATTGGCGCCTCCCATTAGCCCCCTCTTAGGGCACTAATGGGGCACAAAGCAACTAGCGCCCAGGCGCAGCGCCGCTAACGCCTCCCGTGAAATTCAGCGGGAGGTTAGCGGCGGCGGTAACCAGTAGCACCCCGCGGCGCTGCGCCTCTGGTGATGACGTCATTGCCATGCGCAGTGCCCCAGCCGCGATCTTCGGTAGCGCCCCCTGACTTACTGCCGGATGCTGTGTCTGACAGGGTCAAGGGGGACTACCTGTGGCTGGGGTGGTGCAAATTAAAGGGGAGGTGCTGGACAGCCATTTTTGGTGCTGGTCGCCTGCCAGCACCTGCCCCCGTTGCTGCCCTCAGCCTCCCGTGAAGCCCTCCCTGCAGGGTGCCGGCTGCGCTCCGTGGGCCCGGCACTCCTCTTGAGTGCCGGGCTCTTTTTCCAGCACTCTGATCCCTGGTGGCTCAGTTGGGCCCCGGGTCGCGCTGCGCTAGTCATGTAGCGCCACGATATTCATTCACAGCACCCCAAGAGGGAGGCGGGGCGGGGTGCTTCCAGTAGCGCTCCACCTCCCTCTTGAGCTGCTACCAGTCAATTTCGGGTGCGGGGTCGCTAACTTTTTAGCGCCACTAAATATAGCACCCCGGCGAAGTTAGTGCCCCAAAGGAGGCGCCACCCAATTTTGCCCCCATGTGTTTTTAAAATGGCAAGTCACAGCAAATTTGGGCAGAAATTATTTAAAACTAGCAAATGATCTTGTAGGAGCAATTTGTGCTGAGCTTTCCTAATGATGACTTTTAGCGATTGGCCTAATTCAAAAAAGAAACTGTAAAGACTTCTTTTTATAAGCTTACTAGCTGGAGTGCCCGGCGGTGCCGAGGGAACTCAAGAACCCTGTGCCATGTTTATAAAACTGTTTATGAGACTGTTGGGATTGAAGAACTCTTCCTAAGCATCCAGGAGGTGGTTCCTTAACTGCGTTTTTGTTAATGGAGATCGCCAGTCAGAAGTGGTGCGTCCAAGTCTGCTACGTTTTCTTGAGGGCATGCTGTTATGAAAAAATAAAAAATAATTTTTAGATATATAAATGAGCCTGTCTGTCTGTCTGTGTGGGAAGGAGAGAGAGAGGGAAAGAGAGAGAGAGAGGGAAAGAGAGAGGGGGAGGGAGAGAGAGGAAAGGAGAGAGAGAGAGGGAAGGAGAGAGTGAGGGAAGGAGATAGAGAAGAGAGGAAGACACCCTGGGGAAGGGGCTGGACTCAGAGCCCGGCGGGTGAAGAAGGGCGGCCGTCATTTTGTGAGGTCGGCGGGAAGTTTGAATCGCGGCGGCCGAAGGAAGGAAGGAAGGAAGAAGGTGAGATTGTGGGTTTAAAATTTTTTAAAAAGGATCCAGAGAGAGGAGATGTAGGTGAAACCGAAGGTTCTCATCGCTCAGGCTCTGTGTGTATTATGTGAGGAGATGGAGACTCCCTCCCCGCGCTCCTTCTCTCCCTCCCTCTCCCACCCCCTCACTCTTTCCCTCCCTCACCCTCTCTCTCTCCCTCCCTCTCGCTCTCCCTCCCCCTCTCTCTCCCTGCCCCTCTCTCCCCACTCTCTCTCCCCTCTCTCTCTCTCTCCCCTTTCCCGCTCCCTCCCCGCTCTCTCTCTCTCCCTCCCCCTCCCTCTCTCTCCCCTCCCCCTCCCTCCCCACTCTCTCACCCTCCCTCTCTCTCCCTCCCTCCCCTCTCCCTCTCTCTCCCTCTCCCCCTCTCTCTCTCCCTCCACCTGTCTCTCCCTCCCCCCTCTCTCTCCCTCCCCCTGTCTCTCCCTCCCCCTCTCTCTCTCCCTCCCCCTGTCTCTCCCTCCTTTCCTCTCTCTCCCTCCCTCCCCTCTCCCTCCCTAGGGCCTCAGGCCCGGCCCGACTCACCTCAGCTGAGCTCCAGCTCCGGCCCGAGCCCCCGTGCGCGGCCTAGCACCTCAGGCCCGGCCCAACTGACCTCAGCTGAGCTCCCGCTCCGACCCGAGCCCCCGTGCGCAGCCTAGCACCTCAAGCCCGGCCCGACTCACCTCAGCTGAGCTCGCGCTCCGGCTCGAGCCCCCGTGCGCGGCCTAGCGCCTCAGGCCCGGCCCGAGTGAGCCCTGATGAGCTCCCGCTGCGGGCCTCCGACGCCGCTCCACTGCTGGATTTATTTCGGGATTAGCCTGGAGAGAGATGGGGGGAAAGAGCGCCTCAGGCCCGGCCCGATGGACCCCTGCCGCTCCGGTCTCTGGTTTTTCACGCTCCCGCACTAACGGCAGTTTGAAGGATTAGGCCCCGCCCACACACGCAATGAAATGCCCCCCGTGACGCAGCGCGCTCCCCCCGTAGGATTGGTCAACCTTCACGTCACTCAACGCTAATGAGCCGTAGGATTGGTCAACCGCTAATGAGCGGATTTTGTCCATTTTTTGAATGCTTTTTGTATAGTGTCCGAACAATTTTTGCCTGACGAGAAAGTAAATACACCTATGACACTCCCCTAATCATAAGCTTTCTTTTGATATAACATATGTGTAGGTACACTCTATAACTTTTGAGTTAAGCCCGGACATACAGACAGACAGACAGACAGACACCACGAACCTTTTGGGCCACGCGGTGTCCCTGTCCATGTCTGTCCCCTCTCCTTGAGCTCCCCAGGGGATCGCGCGGTTGACGGCCGGCAGCTGCAGTTGGCGCGCCCGTTGCGTGTCTGGGGCCTAGCGCTTGAGGCCCGGCCAGGCTGTCGGGGCGAGACGGACCCGAGCTGAGCTCCCCCGTGGGTGGCACGGCTGACGGTCGGCCGCTGCCGATGACCCGCCCGCTGTGTGGAAACTCACCTGAAGCTCCCGGAGTGGGAATGTGGGGGTCTGTTTGGCTGGTGCTGTCCCTGTGGGGATGGAAAAAATGGCGGCAAAGTTTAGGGAGACTGGGGTCAACCATCAGGTGAGTGAACTGTAGGATTGGTCAAGCAGCACATCACTCAAAGCGAATGAGAGGTAGCATTGGTCAACCGCTAATGAGTGGATTTTTGAGGATTTTTGAACGTTTTTTGTATACTGTCCAAACAATTTTTGTCTGACGAAAAAGTAAATATGCCTACGAGAGTCCCCTAATAATAAGCTTTCTTTCGATATAACATACGTGTAGGTACGCTCTATAACTTTTGATTGTATAGCCGGACAGACAGAGAGACAGACAGAGAGACAGACAGGCAGAGAGACATACCGGTTTATATATATAGATAATTTTGACTAACAATTTGCTGTTTTGTTCGATAACCTTATACCCATCTTTGTTTTTAATATTTCCCCTTTTTCCTTTATAATAATTGGAATCATGTGCACATTGATCATCTTTCCCCTTTGTTAGGGACAGGAATCAACTCATCCATGTAGTTTGTATTGCCATAGAGCACAGCAACAGAATTCTTATATTTTTTAGAGCACATTGATGTGAATGCTAACGTACTGAAAGGCGTTGATAATCTATATATATAAAACAGTATGTCTCTCTGTCTGTCTGTCTGTCTTCCTGTCTTTCTGTCTTTCTGTCTCTCTGTCCGGCTATACAATCAAAAGTTATAGAGCGTACTACACATATGTTATATCAAAAGAAAGCTTATCACTAGGGGGCTCTCATAGGTGTATTTACTTTTTGGTCGGACAAACATTGTGCCGACGGTATCCAAAAAACCTTCAAAATTCCGCTCATTATCCGCTCATTAGCATCGAGTGGGGGCGGGTTCATTGCGTGTGCGGGCAGGCCATCCTAGAGTTGAGTGATGTGACGATTGACCAATCCTACAGTTCAGTGACCTGACGGTTGACCAATTGGTGCATGTGTGGGCGGGCCTTATCATTCTCAACTGAGGTGAGTGTCAGCCATCTTGATTCATAAGTTTTTTTTTCCCACTTTCTGCGTGTTTCTTTTCAAATCTAGCTTTCCAGCAAAAAAAAAGTTGCTTTTAAAACACAAATTGTTTTTTAAAAAAGTTAATTAATTTGTAAATCTTTTCTCTAACCTCTATAATTTTCCAACCTTTCACCGTTTTTGCAGGCCTGGAAGCCTGGGCCTCTGTTGCCCAGCCACGCCCGAGCTAGGCACTGCCCCTCCCGCTGGGCCCGCCCCGCGATCGCCGCCATCTTTGTAAAGGCTGGCAGCACGGGACTGGACCAAGCGTAGCCATCGCCACCATTTTGGTAAAGGCTGGCGGGGCGGGCGGGAGGTGAGTTGCGGTCACCGCGGGGCTCGGGCTCAGCTGATCGGGCGCTCATCAGGGGTCGGCCCGCAACACATCGACCGGAGGAGTGGGGGCTCTCTCTCTCCTTCCCCCCCGCGGCTCGGGCGGGGGGCTGGTGCTCGGGAGGGCGGGGCTCGGGAGGCCGGGAAGGGGGGGAAGGGTTACCCCGGCAATGGGGCCCGGCCCTCTCTCACAGCCTCAAGCCGGCCCACGCCCGTTCCCGGGGCTTGGCTCCAGCGCAGGCCCAGCCGCAATCGGTGGTCTTGAAGCCGGGGCTCGGGAGGGTGGGGGGGTGGGGCTCGGGCTGACCGGGGCGCTGCGCTCGGCTGGGCCATGTCAGTGCATGGGGCGGCACGGAGTTCCGCGGAGCCATCGCCGGCAGAGGGGAGAGGGTCTGCTGGCTCCCCCCTCCCTTTCTCCCCTCCTCCCTTTCTCCCTTCCCCCCTCCCCCCACCCTTCCCCCCACACCCTTCCCACCCCCCCTTTCCCCCCCACACACCCCCTCCCCCTCCCCCCGTCCACCCCCCCTCCACACCTCCCCCTCCACCCCCCCTCCCCCTTCCCCTCCCCCCTCTCCCTTCCCCTCCCCTCCTTCCCCTCCCCTCCTTCCCCTCCCCCTCCCCTCCTCCCCCTCCCCTATCCCCCTCCGCCTACCCCCCTCCCCCTACCCCCTTCCCCTCCCCCCTCCCCCTACCCCCTTCCCCTCCCCCCTCCGCCTCCCCCCTCCCCCCTCCCCCTACCCCCCTTCCCCCCAGTCACTCTCTCTCTTCCCCCCAGTCGCTCTCTCTCTTCCCCTCAGTCGCTCTCTCCTCCCCCCAGTCACTCCCTCTCTTCCCCCCAGTCGCTCTCTCTCTTCCCCCCAGTCACTCTCTCTCTTCCCCCCAGTCACTCTCTCTCTTCCCCCCAGTCGCTCTCTCTCTTCCCCCCAGTCGCTCTCTCTCTTCCCCCCAGTCGCTCTCTCTCTTCCCCCCAGTTGCTCTCTCTCTCTCTTCCAACAACAACATGCCCTCAAAAAAGCCTCGGCACTTCCGGGCACTCCAGCTAGTATAGATATAAACAGGCTGCTTGACTTGGATCACATGCACAGACTAAGAGAGAAATGAGCGCAAAATTAACAAGCCTGAAGCAAGATTAGAGACCAGAACAATTGTTTTTCCCACAGAGTAATATGGAAGAGACTCTGAGCACAAATAAGTAATGCTAGGTCATTAAAACAAATTGCTACATTGTCTTTGGGTCTGAAGGAGAAATTTTGCAGTTTTATATTCTAGAAATTTTTACCTGTAATTAAGTGCCATCTGTGGTGATTATTCTGCTTTAGCAGATTAAAGTAATTGAGTAAAGTCCATTTTGGGGAAAACAAAAATGGAAAGCACGGTGGCATAGTGGTTAGCACTGTTGCCTCACAGTGTCAGGGAGCCGGGTTCGAATCTGGCCTCGGGCGACTGTCTGTGTGGAGTTTGCACATTCTCCCCGTGTTTGCGTGGGTTTTCTCCGGGTGCTCCGGGTTTTTCCCACAGTCCAAAGATGTGTGAGTTAGGTTGATTGGCTATGATAAATTGACCCTTAGTGTTAGGGGGATTAAATACGTGGGGTTACGGGGATAGGGTGGGATATGTGTCGGTGCAGGCTCGATGGGCTGAAATGGCTTCTATCTGCACTGTGGGGTTTCTGTGATTCTGTGAAATACACCCTTAACAGCAAAACGATGAAGTGGAGGAACAGAGCGATCTGAGGTATACACAGATACACAAATCTTTAAAAGCAGGATTATTGGTGAACAAAAACTAGAAAGAGGACAAATGGGATTCTGGATTTTATATATAGGGGCATTGCAAACCAAGTAGGTGATGACAAATCTGTACAAAACATTTGTTAGTCAACAGTTGCAGTTTTGTGCAATTTTGGGTATTCCATTATAGGAGAGATATTAGAGGCATAAAATGATGCAATGTAGATGCACTAGGATGATGGCAGGTGTGTAAAGATATAGGTATGATGATGAAAAACTGTGTCTATAATCGCACGATACTGGAGATTTTACAAGCCCTGTGGAAGGAACACGCATGTTGGGCTAAATGGCACTATTCTTGTTCCAAATTTGTAATATGTTTTTACTTGTGTTTTACATCCGACTTGTTTTTTCCAACACCAAACGTCTCCTTAAAATTTTCTCCACACCCCCTCCACTTTCCCCTCCAACAAGCTGGATTTCTTTGTTTATAAGAATGAAACTGTTGAGTCTGTATGTTCCAGTTAGGTTTAGGATCAATCACTGGACACAGACAACAAGAATAACTTTTAACAGGTCTTTACTATTCGAAGGTCAGGGCTGAACTGCCCAGCAAATCCTTGCACAACACTTATATACCGGTGTGGTCACCACCAGTATTACAGTATACAGCAGCCAAGAGAAAGTAGTACATCTCTTAAGGTAGTTCTCTTAAGGTGGAACAGGTTACATACACCACAATCCTCCCTTTTTAGCTTAACAGTTATATCCCCATTTAACATAACATAATAACATATATATATACAACTTCATGCAAAACAGTTCAAAGATTCAGTCTCTGAGGAGGCCTCCTGATTCGAGTTGGATAACGCCTTTCAGGGGTCTCTGATTCTCGTTGCTGGGGTGACTCATCTAGTTGGTCTCTTATGGATTGGACATCATCATCAGGTACATTCACTTCTGAGGTAGATGCTTCAGGTTCACTAACTTCTTTCACGGTTGTCTCTGCCGTAACCATGGGTTCGACCCTTGTTCTCGATTCTACCAGTTGGTCAGCATGACGCCGTATTACATTTTCACCAATATCTACCGTGTACATCAGGGGTCCTTGTCTGGCCCGAATTGTTCCAGATTGCCATTTCTCGTTTTTATCGTCCCGGGCTAACACTGGTTGTCCTATTTTGAAACTCCGAGTGGTCTTGTTATTTATATGCTGGAACTGTTTGTTTTCAACTTCCCTCCGCACATTTGGTTTTAACAAGTCCAACCTGGACCGCAACCTCCTGTTGTAGAACATCATGGCAGGACTTTGGTTTGTCACTGCATGAGTGGCATTTCGATATGCCAGTAGGAATTTGTCCACCTTGTGTTGTAGTGGAATCTGATCTTCGCTCATGGCCTTTATTGCTTTTTTAAACGTTTGTACAAATCTCTCGGCCAACCCGTTTGTAGCCAGATGATATGGGGCAGAGGTATAATGTTTCACCCCATTCTTCTTCATGAATCCCTGGAATTCTTCTGACACGAACTGCGGTCCGTTGTCTGAACATATTTGTTCTGGCAATCCATTTCTCGCAAATATCGTTCTTAACACCACGATCGTCTTTTCCGAGGTAGTGGTAGTCATCTTAATCACTTCTGGCCATTTAGAATGTGCGCGCACCGCAATTAAAAACATGGAGTCCATGAAAGGACCAGCAAAGTCAATATGTACACATTGCCATGGGGTTGAAGGCCATTCCCATGGATGCAGCGGTGCAATCGGAGGTGCATTTTGCACTTTTTGGCACCCTGAGCAGCTTTTCGTCAGCTCCTCTATCTGTTGGTCGATACCCGGCCACCACACATAAGCCCTAGCAAGGCTTTTCATCTTGACTCCCCCCAGATGACCGTCATGCAGTTCCTTTAGAACTCTCTCTCTTAACTTAGGAGGAATAATCACCCTTGTTCCATACATCAATGTTCCTTGACAGACGGACAGCTGTTCTCGTCTTGCTGAGAATGCCGGTAACAGTGGATCACCATGTGCTGGCCATCCCTTCACTGTCACTTCGTAGACCCTGGACAGTGTCGGGTCGTTCCTGGTTTCTCTTTCAATACTTGCATTGGTGACTGGTAAACATTCGATGATGGTCGAGTGAAATAACTCAACAGGGTCAACCGTCGGTGCCTCCTCCTCTGTAGGTAGGGGCAGGCGCGACAGCCCATCAGCATTACCATGCTGCTTTGTACCTTTGAATTCTATCTGATATTGATGTGCCCCTAGGAAAAGGGACCATCTCTGGAGTTTCTGTGCTGTCATCACCGAAACACCCTTCTTAGGGTTAAAAATGGATACCAACGGCTAGTGGTCTGTCAGAAGCGTAAACTTTTGGCCCTGCAGGTAATGATTAAACTTCTTTACTCCCCACACAAGGCTGAGAGCCTCCCTATCTATCTGAGCATAATTGCGCTCAGCGGAGCTCAATGATCTGGATGCGAACGCGACTGGCCTCTCCAGGCCATTTGGCAACTTGTGTGAGAGTACTGCCCCAATACCATATGGAGAAGCATCACAAGCCAAACGAATAGACAGCATTGGGTTGAAGTGAGCCAACACTTCCTCTGAGGTGATCAATGCCTTGCTTTCGCGAAAGGCCCTCTTACAATCCTCGCTCCACTTCCATGGTACTCCCTTCTGCAAAAGAGCGTTCAGCGGGTGCAGCACCGTGGATAAATTTGGCAGAAACGTATGGTAATAGTTAATCAACCCTAGAAACGACCTCAATTGGGATACATTGTCTGGAGCGGGAGCCTTCACAACAGCTTCAATCTTGTCAGGAGACTTATGAAGCCCCTCCTGGGCAATGACATGACCACAGTACGAGATCCGCTTCTGAAAGAATTCACATTTCTGGCGATTAACTCGAAGACCATATTCTTTCAATCTGGTGAGCACCAGTTCCAAGTTTGCAAGATGTTCCTCGTCATCATCTCCTGTAATCAGAATATCGTCCAGGCAACATTGTGTACCTGGAATTCCCTGTAATACCTGCTCCATGGCCCTCTGCCAAATTGCTGGAGCCGATGCCACTCCAAAAACCAGTCTATTATACCGGTACAAGCCTCTATGCGTGTTGATCGTGAGATACTGGCTTGACTCTTCCTCAACTTCCATCTGTAAGTACGCCTGCGCCAGGTCTATCTTGGTGAAGTGTTTCCCGCCAGACAATGAAGCGAAGATATCCTTTATCCGTGGAAGCGGATACTGCACCGTGTGAAGCACCGGATTAACAGTGATCTTGAAATCACCACAGATGCGAACCTTCCCCGGTTCCCCCGGCTTGTTGCTCGATGAACGCTTCATGACTGGGACAATGGGCGTGGCCCACTCACTCCAGTCTACCTTAGACAGTACTCCTGAACGTTCTAGCCCTTCCAGCTCAGCTTCCACAGCAGGTCGTATTGCATAAGGTACCGGTCTGGCTTTGAAAAATTTCGGGTTTGCATGGTCTTCAATCTTGATGTTTGCCGTAATTCCTCTCAGTGTTCCCAGTCCTTGTTGGAACACCTCTTTAGCATCGTCCAATGTTCTGGACAATCGTTTAGGTTTGACATCTTTTGTACCGGAATCTACCGTTAGTGCTTTTAAGGAATGCCAGTCCATATTTATTTTCCTAATCCACTCCCATCCCAGTAGTGGTGGACCTCCCTCAGGTAGCACGTATAAGTCCATTCCTTGGCTTTCTTTGCCCTTGTGGACCACCTTTACCTCTATCTTCCCGATGGGGTATACTCTTTGCCCCGTGTATGTTTTCAATACAATCTCCGTATCCCGTAGGGGAATATGTGGGAATAACCTTTTGTAATCTTTCTTATTCATGACCGTCAATGCCGATCCAGTGTCCAATTCCATCTTCACTTGGACTCCTGCTATCTGAAGTGTGACCCAAATTGTTTGGAGGTCTGCTTCCTTACCAACATTGTGTACTCTTAGACTACCCAGTTCATTACTGCTGGCGTCTGAATCTGACTTCTGTTCGTTCGAACTGTTCTCTCTCACCTTGTGTACCTTTTTGTACTTTTCCTGCGGTGACTTTTTGTTGCTGGTCTTCTTTCCTGACCGGCATACTTTAGCTATGTGACCAAGCCTGCCACATTTTCTGCATTCCTGATTTTTGAACCAGCACTGGTTCTGATCATGTGTTGTCTTTCCACAACGATAACATTTTACTGTACTCAAGACCATTTGATTGGTACAGAGTTCCGGTGACCGTAGCTGCATTTCCGCAGTGCCTCTTGCTGCGGCTTCTTGCGATGCTGCAATAGTGACAGCTTTATCAAGCGTAAGATCATTCTCTTCAAGCAGTCGCTTTTGTGTTCCTTCTTTTAACAATCTGCACACAAATTTATCTCTCAGCGCATCTGCTAGCCCTGTCCCAAACTGACAGTACTTCGATAGCTTACGTAGTTCAATTAAAAATTCAGCGTTGCTTTCGTCTTTCAACTGTGTTCTTCTGTAAAATTTAAATCGTTCCGCTATCATCAGTGGCATGGGGTTTAAATGATTTTTCAGGACAGTAACAATATTCGCGAAGGTCTGATCCGCCGGTTTAATTGGTGATAGAAAGTGCTTCAATAGCCCGTATGTCTTCGCCCCCATTGAGCTTAATAAGGTTAATGCTTTCTCATCATCTGGTACCTTATTTGCTTTACAATAAACTTCCATGCGTTCTACATACGTGGTCCAATCTTCGACATCACTATCAAAGGTATTAATGCTCCCATGTTTAGGCATCCTTGCAAATTTTAAATTTTTTTTTTTAAATGGCGGCTTCCCGCGCTTGGTGGTCTTTCCCGCGCTCGTCTTCTTCCCCCGCCGACTACAATGGCGGATTCCTGCGTTTGCCTTCTTCCCCCGCTGGCTGCAATGGCGATTGCCTTGCTGCTGCCGTTCTCGCCTCCCCAGCGGTTCTCACTCCCCGACGCTGCTTTGCCTTGCAGCCCCGCTTGCAGCCCGGTCCTTTACACCGGCTGCGTTTGAATTCTCCGCGGCTCTCGTGCCTTAAGCTTCTCAACTCCCCGACGCTGTTTTGCCTCGCAGCCCCGCTCGCAGCCCGGTCCTGTACACCGGCTGCGTTTGAGTTCTCCGCGGCTCTCGAGCCTTAAGCTGCCCCAGTCGCAGTGCCTCTCGGCCTCGATTGCAGCCCGGCCCTTTCTACCGGCCGTGGTCGAGCTCTCCGCCCTTATTCCTCCGTTTTCCCTCCCCTACTCCACAGTCAACGCGGCCGACTTTCTGCTCGTGTCACTGATCGGCTTACCCACCACCGTGGTAGAAGGGATGAACACTGCCTGTCGCTGATGGAGGGCTTCGTGGTCAGAATTCTTTTTCTTTTTAACCCGGGTTCTCGATGCCTCCCGTGCGATGGTGCTCAGCAGGATGATGAGGGTGGATGCCTCTTCTCGACGCCCGTTTTGAGGACGAAGCTGTCTTGGATGTAATTTTGCCGCAGGGTAAGATCGGACTCGTCGCCACTGTTGAGTCTGTATGTTCCAGTTAGGTTTAGGATCAATCACTGGACACAGACAACAAGAATAACTTTTAACAGGTCTTTACTATTCGAAGGTCAGGGCTGAACTGCCCAGCAAATCCTTGCACAACATTTATATACCGGTGTGGTCACCACCGGTATTACAGTATTACAGTATACAGCAGCCAAGAGAAAGTAGTACATCTCTTAAGGTAGTTCTCTTAAGGTGGAACAGGTTACATACACCACAGAAACCATCCATTCAGCTGCTCCCACCTCTTGCCTTTGCCCACCAAGCCTAACCTCCTCCCAAAGAAACCCCCTGCCCCAGCCCTGAACCCATGCCTTTCTCGCTTATGCCAGGTGGGCAGGGTTAAAATCAGGCCATCGATTTCTCTATCTAAACTTCTCTGCCTCTCCACCTGGAAGCGCCTGCTAATATCTCCTTCATTGGCTCGGCATCCATTCTTTTCTGATTACCCATCCGTGAAGCGCCTTGGGATGTTTTTCTACATTAAAAACGCTATATAAATGCAAGTTCATATTGTTGCTTAGTCTGTTCTATTCAGTGGCATACTATTTACCCCAGAATTTTTGCTCTGATTTTACAACTGTGCATTGAAGTTCCAGACAGCAACAAGTGAGGCACAATACACATTCAAAAAAAAGCAATGTATAAAAAATGAATATTATTAGATGTGACATCAATACTGTATAGAGGAATGCAGTATTGTGCAGTGCTGCGGTCATTACAGGAAATATGCTTTTAAAATTATAAATGATGAAATCAGGCTTTGGCACCTCCACTGCATCACAAATGAGATGAGCCACAGGAAATGAAAAGGGACAAAATACCTAAAACAATTTGCCTTGTGGCAAAATGTATTTGCATCATAAAATGCCACAGCAAATTTAACTGCGCTTTGCTTATACCTTGCCCAAATGGCTGAGGTAAAGTTTGATTTCTCTGCCACACAGACCAGTAAGCTCCGAGGTTCAATCGCTGATCTGTGCTGACTTAGCTGATCCCAGCTGGGAAGTGTTAGGAATGCTACAATTGGCTTCTATAACTATGAGTTAGAAAAGGGAAATAATGAGCCCAGGCTCCTGATCAGTTCACATCTGTTAATGTCAGGTGAGAGGAGGATTGAGCTCACTGTGATATTCTCCACAGTCACTGTTGACTCATACTTTGGGAAAGTACCAAAGGGCATTTGGGATTGTACCCTAGTGAGAAGGTCAATGCCTTCATGACTGAAAGGAAGGGCAGAAAATTGGAAAGAAAAATAAAACACAAGTTTTGTCCACAGCAGTATAATGGTAAACCATATCTTTTCAAGCATGAGTAATTATTAATCCATTTTTGCGTTCCTGCGTTGTTTAAGACCTATGGTTAAGTTATATGGTATCACACATCATCTCATAGTTTAATGACTAATTGATTCAAAGCATGCTTAGCTTGTGCCTAGCTAGTGAAATAAAACAGATAATTCAATCAATGCTTGCTATACTGGCTGGGAATTTCCTCGGAGCTGCTCCTGCTCCACCATCGCAACTTAATCGGAAGTGTGGTGGAGACCCAGTTTGCGTGTGTAAGTGGGCTTTACACTGCACTTCTGCCAAAGTTACAGCAGTAGAGCAGGAGCAGCTCTGAGGAAATTCCCATTCTGTCAATCAGTGTATAGCATACAAAAGCTGCCTCCAGACTTAACACAAGGCTTCTTAGTACCCCGCCTAGCTGTACAACTGATTTGCATCATTTGATTAATAGAGTTACTGCAGCTATATGCCACTGGTGAAACAACAAAACTGCAGTGTAACTGAAGTACGTTCTAGTTTGGCGAAACTACTGTCGATGAGATTATAAAAGAAAGAATATATGGAGATGATCCTGTGCTTTTACAGAGCTTTTGTTTTAATATGATTTTTGAAACTGTTAACTGTTAATAGCATTCCATTCCACTTTAAACATGCTTAAATGTTGTTACGTTATGGGCCAATAATGCATTCTTTGGTGCCCATAGTGGTGTTGTGCATTGGGTGCTGGCACGCGCATTATGGGGCACTGAGACCTGGGGAATAGTAAGCCCTGCGTCTACTTGCAATAATGTGGTCCTAAAGGGCATGTGGCACTGAGGCCCTCTACGCTTACCATGCATTAAGTTCATCAACATGAATGTTATTGCAAATTAGGGGATTTCCTTATATTGTGCTTGGCGCATATGAACACCACTCCAGATGCTCAGCACTTTATGAAGAAAATATTGCATGGGAAACTGCTTCCATTTGTAAACTCTTTTAGCTTTAACAGAAATGAATTGCTGACAGTGGCTGTTGTGCATTGTTGCAGCTTTCTCCATGTTTCTTTGACATTTACCTGTGAATATGCTCAGCTGTTTTGCTAATTTGCAAGAAACAAGCATGCAGACAGCTTATTAAAGTTGGATTCCATCTGCCTCTGCACCTTGTAACATATTTTGAATTTTGAGCTAGTTCTCTTTAAAGGTGACCTTTAAGAGCTCCTATTGCAGATATTCCAGGCCGACCCTTCAGTGCTCCCAATGCAGCATGTGTTATACACCCGGTGTACTGTGCTGACATTTAAATGAGCTGGCCTCACATTATAATGTCAACTCATTAGCCGTAGCTCATAAGAACATAAGAACATAAGAAATAAGAGCAGGAATAGGCCACTTGGCCCCTCGAGCCTACTCCGCCATTCAATAAGATCATGGCTGACCTTGGGCTCAAAGCCGCTTCCCCGCCCGCTCCCGTTCAGTTGGTAGCACTCTTGCCTCTGAGTCAGAGGGCTGTGGGTTTCAGATCCACGCCAGAGATTGAGCAGAAAATCTAGGTTGACATTATTGCAGTATTTAGGGAGCGCTGCACTGTTGGAGGTGTCGTCCTTCAGAGGAGACGTTAAACCGAGGTCCCGTCTGCCCTCTCAGGTGGATGTAAAAGATTCCATGTCACTATTTTGAAGAAAAGTAGAGTTTGTCCCGGAACAATGAAACTCAATGGAAGCTCGAGGAACAGCACCTCATCTTTCGATTTGGCACTGTACAGCCTTCTGGACTCAACACTGAGTTCAACAATTTCAGATCATAACCACCGCTTCCATTTTTTCACACAGCAGTTGTTGGTAATGATTCTGCTTTTGTCATTTTCAGCTACTCTAGACCCATCCTTTATTTTTTTTCTTGTCCCATTACCACTCTCTTTTGTCTTGCACCATCAAATCTTTTGTCATTTAATCTCTCCTGCCTTCCACCCTATCACAGACCTTCCCTTTTGTTCTTTCCTCCACTCCCCACTTGCTTACAGCTCTAACTTTTTCCAGTTCTGATGAAAGGTCATCGACCAGAAACGTTAACTCTGTTTCTCTCTCCACAGATGCTGCCTGACCTGCTAAGTATTTCCAGCATTTTCTGTTTTTAATTTCAGAATTCTCCCCGGAGTTCTGACCAACATTTATCCCTCAGTCAACCACACTAAAACAGATTATCTGGTCATTGTTCATTACTGTTTGTGGGATCTTGCTGTACACAAATTGGCTGCTGCGTTTCCTACATTACAACAGTGACTAAACCTGAAAAGTTCTTGAAAAGCTGTCAAACACTTTGTGGTGTCTTCAGGTCATGAAAGGTGCTATATAAATGCAAATCTTTCTTTCTTTTACAGCCGATCGGCAGAGTAATGTAAATGAAAGAAAGGAGGAGCAGCCACGCCCCACTGCACCAGAACTATATTAGCAGCCTGGTATATTTATATAAGTCCTAATTCAATATTCTGGAGAGCTTTAACTCTCCCAGCATGAAAAAGATTCTGCTTGGGTTATCTAGGATATTGGGCGAATGAATTAATATCATCCGATTTTGTTTCTCATTGCAAATGTGAACAATTAAGCACATTTCAATTTAAATGATATTTTGGTAAGAATATTTTGTTCAAAGTACCCTATAACAATTTTGTTTCAAAGATTTAATTAAACAAACCTGCATTAACAATTATCTGTCTATCAAAAACTGAAGGAGGTTTTATGAAAAGTATAGTTGGGCTAAATATAATCATCATATGGTACTTGATATATTATCATAGAATCATAGAATGGTTACAGTACAGAAGGAGGCCATTTGGCCCGTCGAGCCCATGCCGGCTCTCTGCAAGAGCACTTCAGCTAGTCCCACTCCCCCACCCTTTCCCCGTAGCCCTGCAAATTTTTTTCCTTCAGGTACTTATCCAACACTCTTTTGAAAGCCTAGATTGAGTCTGCCTCCGCCATCCTTTCAGGCAGTGCTTTCCAGATCTTAACCACTCACTGCGTAAAAAATGTTTTCTTATGTCGCCTTTGGTTCTTTTGCCAATCACCTTAAATCTGTGTCCTCTGGTTCTCGAACCTTGCCAATGGGAACAGTTTCTCTTTATCGACTCTGTCTAGACCCCTCATGATTTTGAACACCTCTATCAAATCTCCTCTCAATCTTCTCTGCTCCAAGGAGAACAACCCCAGCTTCTCCAGCCTATCTACGTAACTGAACTCCCTCATCCCTGGAACCATTCTCGTAAATCATTTCTGTGCCCTCTCTAAGGCCTTCACATCCTTCCTAAAGTGCGGTGCCCAGAATTGTAAACAATACTCCAGTTGAGGCCGAACCAGTGTTTTATAAAGATTCATAATTATTTCCACACTTTTGTACTCTATGGCCCCGATTTTCATTGGGCCGTGAGGCAGGCTTTGAGGTGGGCGGGGTGTTAAAATCGCAAAAAATGGTGGGTGGGACCCCCCCGCCTGGTTCCCGACTCTGAGCAATTTTAACTCAGGCGTGTCTGATGGTCCCGACTCCGTCCCGCATCCAACAGGCGGGACTGGTTGTTAAGGCCCTTAATTACCACTAAATGGCCTCTACAATCCTATTTTAACAGGCCCTTGCAACTTTAACCCTTTTCCCACATAAAACACGCCTGGTAGGAATCACGAATGTGAAACCTGGCGGGAGCACTATTGCATTGGTGACTTTCAACTGCAGGTCAACCATTAAAGTTGAGATTTGATCAGCCAAGGTTTGCAGGTGGCAGGACTTCGTGGTCTCAGGTCTGGGGCAACTTTTACAAGGCTTAACCACACCTGTGGAAGGTTGGTGCCTCACACCCATCTCCACTGTGACCTCCTGGGAAACCCCTCTTGCCACCTTCACTCTGCGCTTCCTCAACAGAGGCATATACCATAAGCATGGGAGCCATTTATTTCCTTCCCGTCTGGGCATTAGAGGAGCTCGAGCACCAGCCGCGGCACCAGCAGAACCAGGAACAACAGCAACACCAGCAACAGCAGCAGCAGTAGGAGCGCCAGGCTGCTGCTCACCCACCTGAAGCTGCACAGGCCAGAAGGGGCCAGTGCCTGGAAGCCCGTCGGCGCAGGAGATACCCCCTAAACAGGGTCTAGAGACGCAGGGTCAGCTACCTCAACATGTCTGAGCAGCAGTGCCAAAGGCGGCTCCGACTTTCGCAACAGGTAGTGACTGACATCTGCGCAATGCTACATCAAGACCTGCTGCCCAGAGGACCAGGTGGACAAGCCTTACCAGTGGCCATCAAAGTCACCACTGCACTCAACCTTTTTGCCTCAGGCTCATTCCAGGGATCAGCAGCAGACATCAGCGGCATCTCCCAGGCGGCCGTACTCACTTGCATCACGTAGGTAACCGATGCCCTCTTTGCCCTTGCGCACAATCACATCCATTTCACCAAGGATCGAGCAAGTGTCATGGCACGAGCGGTTGGATTAGCTCATCTGGCAGGCTTTCCAAGGATGCAGGGCATCATTGACTGCACACACGTGGCCCTTAGGGCACCCCATCGCAATCCAGGTATTTTTGTCAACAGCAAGGGCTTCCACTCCCTCAATGTTCAGCTGGTGTGTGACCACAAGAAGGAAATTATGCATGTTTGTGCCATGTACCCTGACAGTTGCCATGACTCCTTCATACTGCGCCAGTCTAGTGTGCCTCCGCTATTCAGCCCGCCAGACCAACTTAACGGATGGCTACTTGGAGACAAGAGCTATCCCCTGAGGACGTGGCTAATGGCGCCGTTGAGGAGGCCAGCCAACGAAGCTGAGGAGCGCTACAACTCCAGCCACATTTCCACCAGATCCATTATCAAGCAAACCATCGGTTTGCTGAAGATGCGTTTCAGTTGCCTTGATAGATCAGGTGGAGCCCTGCAGTACTCAGCAGCCAGGGTCTCCAGAACCGTCGTGGTTTGCTGTGTACGTCAAAACATGGCACAGCGTCGTGGCTTGCAGATTCCTGAGGACCAAGTGGCTCATCACATATCCTCCTCCTCAGAGGAAGAGGAGGAGGAGGAGGGAGAAAACGAAGATCCTGCAGAGGCCCATCAATCAGCGGCAACATTATGTGAGAACATTGCTGCCCGGGATGCAAGGAACGTACTCATCCTGGCCAGATTTGATTAGCCTAGTCAATCAAACACTTTTGCTTCGCAGCTTCTTACCTGAGCATCGACAATGGCCAAGACCCTGCGGATTCCTAGCTATTTGACCAGCACACTGACAAGTGCAAGTAATCCTAAGCCCTCAATGTGAAAGTCCCATTCGCGAAATGACACATGCCACAACTGCAACAGTTGCCAGCAGAATTTTTATGTACAAGAACCAACTGATGGCATTTTTACAATAAACACAACATTTCACCCAAGTGACTACCCTTGTGACTACTTGTGCAGAATTTTCCTCTTACGCGTGCTCCTACATAGTGCTTTCCCTGTGGCTTCAGCAGATGTGGAGGCCCCTTGCTCACTTTCCTGCTGCTCCTGTCTCGACACCTTTGGTGGGCGTCCTCTGGGGTTGCGAGCCTGTGAGGGCTTGTCAACAATCTGCTGCTCCTGCGGCTGTGCAGGGGTTGAGACGCCTCTCTCACTTGGGTGTGGACTCTGGTGGGGCTCTGACCGAGGGCTCTGCAGTGGCATGGAAGTGTGAGCGCTTGGAGAGGAGCCCCCACTTCCTTGAGGTCTGCCACCAACCTCCCTCTCATGGGTCAGGTCCCCCTCAGCGCCGGCAAGTGGCTTGAGAGCACCTTGCTGCACATCAGGGGGGCCATGGGGACCCGTATCTGCAGTGGCAGTCCTACTCAGAAGGACTTCCATGAAGGTCTGGTTTCTCTGTTCCATAGATGCCCATCGCTCCTCAACAGATGTCATTCTATTCTGAACAATGACCATGTTTCCTATACCTTGGCGACTAAGCTCCTCCTGCATGGTAGCCATCCTTAACACGGAGGTAGCCATCCTTTCCGTGTTGATGCGTTCATGCGCCAATGACTCCACAAAGGCTCTGCTCATGTTCGCTATGGACTCCTGCATTCGCACCACAGTCGCAGCGACCCTAGAGACAAAACGTGCCAGAGACTCCTGCATAACAACAGAAAATGCTGGAAAAATTCAGCAGGCCAGGCAAGATCCGTGGAGAGAAATTAGAGTTGATGTTTCGGGTCAAAACCCTTTTTCAAAACTGGAAAGGAAATGAAATAGATCGAAGGCAGGGCTGCGATAGAACAAAAGAAGTAAAAGAGACATTAAGAGGTATTCAACACCAGGCGAGATGGTAATAGGACAGTGGAGACAAAAGACGGTTCAGATTAGGTGTGAAGTGTACTGGCAGGATGAAAGACAGCTGCCATGTGGGAGAGAGAAAAAAAGGAAACGGGGGGGGGGGAAAGGAAGACCCAAAACGAAGGGGTGGAAAAAGTATATATATAAGTAAAAATGTAATAGGGGCCGAGGTTATGATCTGAAATTGTTGAACTCAATATTGAGTCCGGAAGGCTGCAAAGTGCCTAATCGGAAGATGAGGTGCTTTTCCTCGAGTTTACTTTGAGCTTCCGTGGAAGAATGCAAGAGGCCAAGAGACTCCTGCATCTGTGCCTGGAGTTCCATCACCGCTGAACTCATGGATGGACCCAGAGGCAGAGGGTCGACATGCTGCTGAGCCGAGCTGGCAGAGTCCTGCGCCCTCCGACTAGGACTCTCCACTGCTGTCCCTGTCTCCACATTCTGCTGATGCTCACTTGTGAGCTGTGATACACCAGGTGACAACACTACTCTATGTCCCGAAGGTCCCACCAAAGTGTGAGTGTCTGCGCTGGTGCTGGGTGCGCAGAATTCTGCTGACGCTGCGCCCTCAGAGGTTGCAGCTTCCTCTGAGGAGTCTGGCTGCTCGGCCTCTTCTTCCTAGCTAGGGGGGATGGATGCTTGTGATGGTCCTGTGGGGGAGTAAAGTAAAGAGTTACAGATGTGATGCCAAGGCTACATGCACATTGCTTTTTGCAGATGCTCATAAGTCCACCTGTCACAGTTTGACAATCATTATCAGCGACTCATGCAATGTCAAAGAGAGATGGGAAACTTTTCTGTCACCAGCTTGCTGTGTTGCAGCCGTCTGTTCGTCCCCCATGCGCGAATCATCCTCAATACCAATGAGTTCCAGGATCGCCTCCTTCCAAGGGGTCAGGTGGGCTATTGAGGGTGGCCATCTTCCTGTCCTGGCTTGCTCTCTTTTGTTGTGAGCTCTCTTTTCCTGCAATGAGGGAGACAAGTGGAGGTTGAGTGAGAATGAAGGAGTGAGTGTAGAGATTGCATTGCATAGATACTTAGAAGGAGACAAAGATCGAGTGAGGATGCAAGACCAAGGGCCCTCCCTGTGTGTTGTCAGTTGTGTTCAAAGCATCAGAGTGAGAGGGAGTGTGAGGGCTGCACGGTGGAATAGTTATGTGAATGTGAGCATAGAGAGAGAGGGAATGGGTAAGGGTGCATGGATGTCAGTGTCAAGTGGGATGTGGAGGAAGAGATTGCTGAAGCTGAGTGCTGGTGAGGAAAGGCAATGGGGATCAGATTGAGGGTGAAGGGAAATTCATACTCACTTTTCCAGTGCGCTGAAGGTCATGAAATCTTTTCCTGCACTGTGTCCAGGTTCTGCGGGTGACTCCCAAGGAATTGACCTCCTCAGCCACCTGCATCCACACTGCCTTGATCTGAGTGGGAGGCCTCTTCCTCCCTGATGAAGGGAACAGGACCTCCCTGTTGGCCCTAGTCCCATCCACCAATGCCTGAAGTGCTGCCTCATCAAAGCGAGGAGCTGCTCTTGCCCTCCCACTTGTCATCTCTCCTGCAGGTCCCTCTGCCACCAAATAGAGGAAGCTTGGAAGCCTGCAGAAGAAGCAAGGCTTGCTGTGGACCTTAAACGCTGCAGCAATGATGACGTCATTGGAGGGGACTTTCAGTCATGAAAAACCCCCTTGCAAAGGCTTCCCACACGTTGGAAATCAATTGGCTAATTGAGTTAAAATTGCATCAATCTCCCACATCTATTTAGATTCGTGTGGGAAACACGAAAGACGGATAACACGAAAACAGCCCGCACCTGAGCTAAAATCATCCCCTGTACCTCTATTCATGAAGCCCAAGATCCCATAAGCTTTTTTAACTGCTTTCTCAACCTGCCCTGCCACCTTCAATGACTTGTGCACATATAGCCCTTGGTCTCTCTGTTCATGGACACTCTTTAGAATTGTACACTTTAGTTTATATGTCCTCTCCTCATTCTTTCTACCAAAATGTATCTCTTCGCACTTTTCTGCGTTAAATTTCATCTGCCACGTGTCCGTCCATTTCACCAGCCTGACTATGTTCTCTTGATGTCTATCACTGTCCTCCTCACTGTTCACTATACTTCCAAGTTTTGTGTCATCTGCAAATTTTGAAATTGTGCCCTGTACACCCACATCCAAGTCATTAATATATATCAAGAAAAGCAGTGTCCTAGAACCGACCCCTGGGGAACACCACTGTATACCTTCCTCCAGTCCGAAAAACAACTGTTCACCACTACTTTCTGTTTCCTGTCACTTAACCAATTTTGTATCCATGCTGCTACTGTCCCTTTTGTTCCATGGGCTTCAACTTTGCTGGCAAGCCTATTATGTGGCACTTTGTCGAGCGCCTTTTGGAAATCCATGTAGACCACATCAACCACATTGCCCTCATCAACCCTCTCTGTTACCTCATCAAAAAACTCGATCAATTGGTTAAACACGATTTGCCTTTAACAAATCCGTGCTGACTTTCCTTAATTAATCCACACTTGTCCAAGTGACTGTTAATTTTGTCCCTGATTATTATTTCTAAAAGCTTCCCCACTACCGAGGTTAAACTGACTGTCCTGTAGTTGCTGGGTTTATCTTTACATCCTTTTTAGAACAATGGTGTGAGATTTGCAATTCTCCAGAGCCCTGGCACCACGCCCGTTTCTAAGGAGGATTGGAAGATTATGGGCAGTACCTCCATGATTTCTTTCTTCACTTCCCTCAATGTCCTAGTATGCATCCCATCTCATCCTTGTGATTTATCTACTTCAAGTACAGCCAGCCTTTCTAGTACCTCATCTTTATCAATTTTTATCCCATCCAGTATTTCCTCTACCTCCTCCTTCACTATGTCTACGGCAGGATCTTCTTCCTTGGTGAAGGTGGGGAAGAGCGTAACTAAAGGCCATCAATATAAAATAGTCACCAAGAAATCCAATAGGGAATTCAGAAGAAACTTCTTTACCCAAAGAGTAGTGATAATGTGGAACTTGCTACCACAGGGAGTGATTGAAGTAAATAGTACAGGTGCATTTAAAGGGAAGCTGGACAAGTATATGAGATAAAAGGAAATAGAGGGTTATGCTGATAGGTTTAGATGAGGAAGACTGGAGAAGGCTCGTGTGGAACATAAACACCGGCATGGACTGGTTGGACTGAATGGCCTGTTTCTGTACTGTATATCCCATGTAATCCTATGTAAAGTAATAATTTAGTACCTCAGCCATACCCTCTGCCTGCATGTATAGATCTCCTTTTTGGTCCCTAGTCGGCCCCACCCCTCCTCTTACTGCCCGTTTATTATTTAATATGCCTATAGAAGACGTTTGGATTACCGTTTGTGTTAGCTGCCATTCTATTCTCATACCCTCTCTCTGCCCTCTTATTTCCTTCTTCACTTAACATAGAGTCATAATGGCACAGAAGGAGGCCATTCGGCCCATCGAGTCCATGCCAGTTCTCTGTAGAGCAATCCAGTCAGTCCCATTCCCCCGCTCTATCCCCGTAGCGCTGCAAGTTTATTTCCCTCAAGTGCCTATCCAGTCTCCCCTTGAAAACATTGAGTGTCTCCACTTCCACCACTTCCATCGGCAGCGAGTTCCAGGTCCTCACAACTTGCTGCGTAAAAAAGATTTTCCTCATGTCCCTCCTGTATCTCTTGCCCAAAACCTTAAATCTGTGTCCCCGAGTCCTTGTACCATCAACTAGTGGGAACAGCCTTTCCCTGTCTAGCCTATCCAAACCCATCATAATCTTGTACACCTCTATCAAATCACCCATCAACCTCCTTTGCTCTAATGAAAACAAATCCAACTTGTCCAACCTGTCCTTGCATCTAAGATACCCCATCCCCGGAACCATTCTGGTAAATCTCCTCTGCACCCTCTCAAGGGCCTTCACATCCTTCCTAAAGTGTGGTGACCAGAACTGAACGCAATACTCCAGTTGTGGCCTAACCAGCACTTTATAAAGATTCAGCATAACTTCTCTACTTTTGTACTCAATACCTCTATTTATGAAGCCCAAGAACCCATATGCTTTGCTAACCATGCTCTCAATATGTCCTGCCACCTTCAGGGACCTATGCACATTAACTCCCAGGTCCCTCTGTCCCTGCACATTCTTTAAAACTATGCCATTAAGTGTATATTGCCTCTCCCTGTTCCCTCTGCCAAAATGCATCACCTCACACTTCTCTGTATTAAATTCCATCTGCCACTTATCTGCCCATTCTGCTAGCCTTTCTATCTGCTGTTGCAGTTGATTGGTATCATCACCACTGTTTGCCACACCCCCAAGTTTGGTGTCATTGGAAAATTTAGGAATTCTATTCTGTATTTCAAAAAAAGCAGTGGCCCCAGCACTGACCCTTGGGGAACACCACTGTCTACATCCTCCAGTCTGAAAAACAGCCATTTACCACAACTTGCTCTTTTCTGCCCTTGAGCCAATTCCTTATCCAAGCTGCCACTGACCCACCTATTCCATGAGCCTCAATTTTGTTAACCAGTCTTCTATGTGATATTTTGTCAAACGCCTTCTGAAAATCCATGTAGACAACATCCATTGCATTTTCTTCATCAATCCTCTCTGTTACTTCATCAAAAAATTCAATTAGATTAGTCAAACACGATCTGCTTTTTATAAATCCGTGTTGGCTCTCCTTAATTAGCTTAAACCTCTCCAAGTGCCTGTTAATTTTTTCCTCAGGCACCTCCCCCGCATCTAGGGAAGATTGGAAAATTATGGCAAGCTCTTCCACTATCTCCTCCCCCAATTCCCTTAGCAACCTTGGATGCAAGCCATCTGGACCGGGCAACTTATCCACTCTAAGCATACCCAGCCTCTCTAGGACATCCTGTCTATCAATTTTCACCCCTTCCATTGCTTCTACCTTTTCCGCTTCTACCAATATTTTGTCAGCATCCACCTCCTTAGTAAACACCGATACAATGTTCTGGCCAATATTTATCCCTCAACCAACATAACAAAAATAGATTATCTGATCATTATCACATTGCTGTTTGTGAGACTTTGCTGTGCGCATATTAGCTGCCGTGTTTCCCACATTACTACCGTGACTCCACTTCAAAAGTACTTCATTGGCTGTAAAGCACTTTGAGACGTCCAGTGGCTGTGAAAGGCACTATATAAATGCAAGTCTTTCTTTCTTTTCTCATTGAGTATTCTAGCCTTGCCCTGTGCCTCTAAGCATACATCACCTTCTTTGTCCCTATTAGGCCCCACCCTGCCTCTTACTACCCGCTTACTGTTTACATGCCGGTAGAAGATTTTTGGTTTCCCTTTTAGGTTAACCGCCATTCTACTCTCAGATTCTCTCTTTGCCAATCGTATTTTCATCTTCACTTCCCCTCTCAACTTATTGT
Source organism: Somniosus microcephalus (assembly GCF_052327205.1). Classification (NCBI taxonomy): domain Eukaryota; kingdom Metazoa; phylum Chordata; class Chondrichthyes; order Squaliformes; family Somniosidae; genus Somniosus; species Somniosus microcephalus. The sequence continues at coordinate 180,841,235 of NC_140987.1, read as the reverse complement.
ATTTGGTCTGGTTCTCCCTTGAAGAATTTACCTGACATGCATCATACACCCTCTTTTTTTGTTTCATCATCTCCTCTATCTCCCTCGTCATCCAAGGAGCCCTTGCTTTGGTTCCCTTACCCTTCCCTCTTGTTGGAATGTACCTAGCCTGTACTTGGAACATCTCCTCCTTAAAGATCACCCATTGTTCCGTTACAGTTTTTCCTGTCAGTCTTTGGTTCCATTTTACCCTGGCTAGATCCTTTCACATCCCATTGAAGTTAGCCCTATTCCAATTTAGAAGTTCCACTCTAGATTGTTCCTTGCTCCTCTCCATTGCTAATCAAAATCTTATGATACGATGATCACTCGTACCCAAGTGTTCTCCCACAGACACTTGGTCAACCTGGCCCACCTCATTCCCCAGCACCAGATCCAGCAATGCCTCCTTCCTAGTTGGGCCAAGCACATACTGGTCAAGGAAATTCTCCTGAACACATTTCAGAAATTCCTCCCCCTCTTTTCCCTTTACCCTAGCATTATCACAATCGATATTTGGGTAATTAATGTCCCCCAATATCACCACTCTATAGCCCTTGCATATCTCTGCGATTTCCCTGCAGATTTTCTCCTCTACCTCCCTCTCACTATTTGGAGGCCTATAGAACACCCCCAAAAGCATGATCATACCCTTTTTGCTCCTCAACTCTAACCAATTTTATTCTGTCCTTGTCCTCTCAAGAACATCCTCCCTTTCCAACACTACAATGTCTTCCTTAATCAGCACTACTACCCCACCTCACTTTTTTCCTTCCCTATCTTTCCTGAACACCTGGTACACCTGAATATTATGTGCCCAGTCCTCACCGTTTTTAAGCCACATTTCCGTTATTGCCACAACATCATATTGCCACATGGCTAATTGTGCTTGTAGCTCACCAACCGTATTCACCACACTTTGTGCATTTACATATAATGCATTCTAAACTCATTTTTGAATTTTTCATAGCCTTTCTTAGTCTGCTCCTATCTAATAAGGTACTACTTCTGCCTCTAGTGCTATTTCCTTCTCTAGTACTATCCAACACACTCACTCTTTTATGCACCTTATTCCTCTTTTCTACTCCTATATGCTGGTGCCCATCCCCCTGCCAAGCTAATTTAAACCCTCCCCAACAGCACTAGTAAACCTCCCCACGAGAATATTGGTCCCAGCTCTGTTGAGGTGTAATCCGTCCGGCTTGTACAGGTCCCACCTTCTCCAGAAATGGTCCCAATGCCTCAGGAATCTAAAGCCTTTCCTCTTGCACCATCTCTCCAGCCATGCATTCATCTGTTCTATCCTCCTATTCCTGTGGCACCAGGAGTAATCCGGAGATTACTACCTTTGAGGTCCTGCTTTTTAATCTCTTTCCTAGCTCCCTGTAGTCATCCTTTTTCTGCCTATGTCATTGGTACCGATGTGGACAATGACCTCTTGCTGTTCACCCTCCCCCCTCAGAGTGTCCTGCAGCCGCTTAGTGACATCCTTGACCCTGGCACCAGGGAGGCAACATACCATCCTGGAGTCATGTCTGCATTCACAGAAACGCCTATCTGTTCCCCTAACTAATTAATCCCCTATCACTATTTCTCTTCCACTCTTCTTCTTCCCCCACTGTGCAGCTGAGCCACCCGTGGTGCCATGGCCTTGGCTCTAGCTGCTCTCCCCAGTGGAGCCATCACCCACACCAGTTTCCAGAAATGTGAACCGGTTAACGAGCGAGATGCACTCTGGGGATTCCTGCCCTGCCTGCCTGGCCCTCCTTCTCTGTCTGGTGGTCACCCATTCCCTCTCTGCCTGCACATTCTGAGGCTGCAGGATGACCACTTCTAGAAATGCGCTTTCCAAGTTTTTCTCAACCTCGCGGATGCGGTGTAGTGACTCCAACTGCCGCACAAAGCTCCGAAACCCTGAGCTCGAGCTCCTCCAGCCGACGACACTTCCTGCACACGTGGTTCTCCAGGACTTGGGAAGCGTCCTCGATTTTCCACATAGCACAAGATATGCATTCCACGGGAGTGAGGTGCCATGCCATGTCTCTATTTAATAGGCTATTAACTAACTAACTTTAAGAAATAAACTTAAGACTTAGGGGGAGAAATTGAGTGTCGCCCTGTTTGAGGCGCTAACTTTTAAAAGTTGAAAAAATTAGCTCCAGGAGCTAATATTTTTCAACTTTTAAAAAATTTGGGTTTTGCACTCCAGGAAGAAAGTGGAATGCTAAATCAAGTGCTCCACTTCCTTCCTGGAGTACAACAGGCAGCAGGCGAGCAGCGCTGCACAATGGGTCGTGCAGTGCTGCTGCGTTGGAAGGTTCCTTCCCTCCCTTAAAGGGAAGGGCCATCACTGCAGGCTCTGCAAGGGGAAAACTTACCTGGTCCCCAATGGCAGCCGCGATCCGGCACGATCAGCCTGATGCACTGCCGCAGAGTGCCGGGCTGATCGATCGCTGGTGAAGACAAGGGGAAAAAAAAGAGAAAGAACATTTCAGAATTTTTTTTACTTACCTTGGCCACCTTGCCTTTAAGTATTGCCCCCGAAACGCCCGGCCTCCCGAAGAATGCCTCCTGTAGCTGCCGGTGTTTTCGCCCGGTGATGCTGCAGGGGGCAGAACCAAAGCTCGGGTCCGGGGCGTTACTGGGGCGATGCGCACGGCGATGACGTCACGATCTCTGGGCAAAGGAGTTTGGGGCGCAACGCCATACCGCCACCGCAAATCTCCTGCCGAATATAGCGGGAGTCGATCTTCTCACTGCGCCCGGTCAGTACGTGCTTAGTGCCCCGTTAGTGCCCCCCCCCGGAGGTGCTAACAGGAGGTGCTAAGGTGCCCAATTTCTCCCCCAAGAGTCTCAAAAGTCGGGCCTACCTTTATCTCTGGCCACTTCTCTCGCTCTCTTAAAATCTTTATTCACATGATTATTTATAGTTATATTAATTAGTTTATCCAGTTACATTAGAGAGAATATTAATTGTAAATTTGCTAAACATAAACTTCATACTGATAGCATATTGCAAGTTTGCTGAAATAATGAACGTCACTGCACTGCACTGCACAAGAAACTAATTAAGCGAGGCACTTTAAGGTGTCTATTTTTTCTCTTCCTGTCTGAGCTTGTGCATCAACCTCTGATATGTAAAATAAGCACATTGAAGGCTGGAGGCTGCCTCATATTCTGTAAGCAAAGTGCAGCACATTTCTTTTTGTGTCGGACTTACTTCCCTAAAAGGAGTAGTGAGGGTGAAGACAAGGGATTAAAGGCATTGGTAAGCCAAGGCCTATAATGTTGTTAGAACTCTCAAGTTATAAGAGCCGGAATGGTTAAGACTGTGGGAGATTAAAGTGTATCTAAAAGGAAGAAAGGCCCAGGTAGGACTTCTCAGGTGACTGAAAATGTTCTGGGTTACAGAAGGTAGCCTGAAGTTATCCAATGAGCACAGGGATTGGGGTTGGGGCTTAAGGCCCACTTTTACCAGCGTAAGGGTTAAAATAAATGTTAAATTAACATTTTTTAAATGATTAAAACATACAAAAATATTTAAAATTAGTTCATGTAAATTTTGGGCTGGAATAAAATGTTTTTATTATTTTTCAAAAAATTAAATTTTTACTTTAAATGCTTAATCAAAGGGACTTTTAATTAATTTTGAACATGGGACCATTAATTTTTATTAGAATTGGGTTTTATTTGGGGATTTCTCATAAGCTGATGGGGATTCTGTTCAATCCCCATAAGCTTATGAGGAATCCCCCTTTCTAATCAGTTGGCTTGGTCCACGTGATCCCAGGGACGCTTCCGAACACCAGGGGCTAGAAATTCGCCTCCTTTGCGCCTCCTGTTAGCGCCTCTGAGGGGGTGATAACGGGGCGCTAATGACTTACTGCCCGAGCGCGACGATAGTACCACTGCCCGCGAAATTCACCTGGAGGTTTGCGGTGGCGGTAACCCCATGTGCCACAGTCCGGCTTGGGGCTGATCGTCGCGGATCCCGGCTGCCGTTGGCAATGAGGGACATCGTTCAAATGCAGAGCCTGCTGCAATGGCCCTTCCCTTTAAGGGAGGGAAGGAGCCCTCGGATCCCGGCAGTGTTGCACAGGACATTGTGCAGCGCTGCACCTCTACCGCCCCTCCTGCATGGTTTAGCGCTCCAGAAGGGAAGTGGTAACGCTTGATTTAGCGCTCCACTGCCTTCACTTCCTTCCTGGAGCGCTAACACCCAATTTAGAGAAAGCTGAGAATCATTAGCGCCTGCCGCTAATTTTTCCAGCTTTCAAAATTTAGCTACAATTAGCAAAGTCCAATTGTACTTCTCTATAGAAGGCTCCAAGTAACACCCCCTCTGCCTTTTGACCGCTTCCACTCCCATGATGCATCACAGAGGGGACAATTTCTATTTGATGTTCTGTGCCATTGTAAAAATCTAAAACTGATTCCCAATCCTTACATAGAAATGGAGCCCTGGATTTGTAAATTATAAATCAGGTGTTACAGCAGAATTCAACCTAAAAATAGCAGAGTAGGTGACAAGAGTTTTTTTTTATACATAGTAACTTCATTAGGAGACTTTGCTGTTAGCAGAAGATTCACTATTGTCTGTGACAATCAGATTTGCTATTAAGTTTCTTCCAAGCCTGGCAAAGAATTAGCTGTAAATAATTCTGGTCACATTGAGCCACTATGTTGTAATCACTTAATTTATCACCTTCTTTTGAAAGAACTTGCAAAACAAAAGTGTATGACATATCCTTCCCATTTGGCTCTCAGGCCTACTTGCTTTTTCTTGTTCAAAATTACTGCCACGCTAATACCTACACTATTTTGACATTTATTTGCTCGGTCTTGCACTACAATGCTGGACATGTAAGGATATCAAATTTAAACGGCATCATTTTAATGATTTTAGCTACATCCCCATGATGCCTATCCAGAGTTCGCTCAAGGGGTCATCCTAATTAAAGTTATGTTCCTGTGCCCAAGAGTCTTTTGATTAATGCGGTAGTGCCCAACTGGTCATATTACTGGAGGGTAAAAGCATGGAGCTATGCATACATGTGGCTGAAATATGCATTAAAGAATTCCTATGTGAAATATCGAAGTAACCTGAAAAATAAAGTAGTAAACATAAGTTATCACTACTAGCTGTGTAGATGTTATAAACATCTTTAAAGAAATCAAGGTTACAATATAAGTTCAAGCCTCCCTTTATCAATTCCAAGCAAACCCCTTGTCCAGTCTCTTCCCACCTACATCTGCGACTCTTCAGACGCCCTCCGCCACTTTAACAGTTTCCAGTTTCCTGGCCCCAAACGCTTCCTTTTCACCATGGACGTACAATCCCTCTACACCTCCATCCCCCACCAGGATGGTCTGAGGGCGCTCCGCTTCTTCCTTGAACAGAGGCCCGACCAGTCCCCATCCACCACCACCCTCCTCCGCCTGGTTGAACTTGTTCTCACATTGAACAACTTCTCCTTTAACTCCACTCACTTCCTCCAAATCAAAGGTGTTGCCATGGGTACCCGCATGGGTCCTAGCTATGCCCGACTTTTCGTGGGCTATGTGGAACAATCTTTGTCCCAGTCCTATTCGGGTCCCCTCCCTCACCTCTTTTTCCGATACATTGATGACTGTATCGGTGCCGTTTCCTGCTCTCGCCCCGAACTAGACAATTTCATTCACTTTGCCTCCAATTTCCACCCTTCCCTCACCTTCACATGGTCCATCTCTGACTCTTCCCTTCCCTTCCTCGACTTCTCCGACTCCATCTCTGGGGATAGGCTATCGACCAATATTCACTACAAGCCCACTGACTCCCACAGCTACCTGGACTACACTTCCTCCCACCCCACCTCCTGTAAGGACTCTATTCCATTCTCCCAGTTTCTCTGTCTCCGCCGTATCTGCTCCGACAATGCCACCTTCCACACCAGTGCTTCAGAAATGTCTTCCTTTTTCCACAACCGAGGATTCCCCTCCACCGTGGTTGACACTGCCCTCGACCGTGTCAGTTCTATCTCCCGCACTTCTGCCCTCACCCCTGCCCCTCCCTCCCAGAACCACGATAGGGTTCCCCTTGTCCTCACCTTTCACCCCACCAGCCTCCACATTCAACGGATCATCCTCCGGCATTTACGCTACCTCCAAAGTGATCCCACCACCAAACGTATCTTCCCCTCCCCTCCTCTTTCAGCATTCTGTAGGGACCGCTCCCTCCGAGACACCCTAGTCCACTCCTCTATCACCCCAAACAGCCCTTCCCCTTCGCCTGGCACCTTCCCGTGCAAGCGGAGGAGATGTAACACCTGCCCCTATACCTCCCCCCTTCCCACAGTCCAGGGCCCCAAACACCCCTTCCAGGTGAAACAGCGATTTACTTGTACTTCTCGCAATCTAGTATACTGTATTCGCTGCTCACGATGCGGTCTCCTCTACATTGGGGAGACCAAATGCAGATTGGGTGACCGCTTTGCTGAACACCTCCGTTCAGTCCATAAGGGTGACCCCGAGCTTCCGGTCGCCTGTCATTTTAATTCACCGCTCCATTCCCACTCGGACCTCACCGTCCTTGGCCTCTTGTATTGTTCCACGGAAGCTCAACGTAAACTCGAGGAACAGCACCTCATATTCCGATTAGGCACTTTGCAGCCTTCCGGACTCAATATCGATTTTAACAATTTCAGATCATAACCTCGGCCCCTTTCACTTTTTCACTTGTAATTTTTTCACTCCTTTCCCCCCCCCCCCCCTTTCCTTTTGTTTCACTCTCCCACCTGGCAGCTATCTCTTGCCCTGCCAGTACACTTCACACCTAATCTCAGCCTATTACCATCTCGTCTGGCTTCGTTTACCTTTTATTGTCTCTTCTACTGCTTTTGTCTCTTTCACTTCTTTTGTCCGATCGCAGCCCTGCCTTCGATCTATTTTCTTTTATTTCCAGTTTTGAAGAAGGGTTCTACCCGAAACGTCAACTCAAATTTCTCTCCACGGATGTTGCCTGACCTGCTGAGTTTTTCCAGCATTTTCTGTTGTTATTTCGGATTTCCAACATCTGCAGTATTTTGCTATCGTACCTTTAATAGGTGTGCAGCTTCTAACATATTTTTAATTTACAAGCGTTAAAATTGACAGTAAAAAGCTGGTTCGTGATTTTTTAATATAAATAATTAAAATCCTCCCAACAAATTGCATCAGCATGAATGATTCATGGCTGTTTCTTGGGTATCTCATCTTGGTGTGTATGGGCCTAGAGTTTCCTATGTGGGCACAACCCGAAAGTTAGACCCGAAATTGTGCCAGATATTGTGCCAGACATTTTTGTCGATGTCAAGTTATGCCCACATACCCCCGGAATCTCATTAGGATACCCCAGAATGGAGCACAATGTGCTGAAATTAGACAAAACAAGGAAAATGCTGAACCCACACCATGGGGCAGGATTTTCATTGGGCCGTGGAGGCGGGATTGGAGGCGTGTGGGTGGTTAACATTGCAAAAACTGGCAGGCGGGCCCAACCCTGACTCCATCCTGCCTCCACGCAATTTTCAAAAATTTGTGTCTAATGGTCCCAACTCCATCCCGCCTCCAACAGGCGGGATAGGCTGATAAGGCCCTTAACAAGCTCTAAATTGCCTCTATAATGCCATTTTGAATGACCATTGCGATTTTAACCCTTTTCCCATGTGAAACACACCTGGTGGCAAACACGACGGTGAAACCTGGTGGGAGCACAATTGGATTGCTGACTATCAGCTGCAGGTCAACCATTAAAGAGGAGATTTGCTCAGCCATCATTTGCAGGTGGCAGGGCTTTGTAGTCTCAGGTCTGGGGGAACTTTTAGAAGGCATAACCACAGCTGTGGAAGCTTGGAGCCTGACACCCTTCTCCAGTGTGACCTCCTGGGAAACCCCTCTCTCCACCTTCACTGAGTGCTTCCTCAACTGAGGCATCTACCAGAAGCATGGGAGCCATTTATTTCCTTCCCTTCTGGATATTAGATGAGGCCGAACAACAGCAGCAGCAACAACAGCAGCAGCCCCAACAGCAGCAGCAACAACAGGAGCGCCAGGCTGCTGCTCACACACCTGAAGATGCACAGGCCAGAAGGGTGCCAGCGCTTGTAAGCCCGTCAGCGCAGGAGACACCCCCCAAACAGGGTCTACAGACACAGGGTCAGCTATCTCAACTTGTCTGAGCAGCAGTGCCAAAGGCGGCTCCGACTTTCGCGATAGGTAGTGGGTGACATCTGCGTAATGCTGCAACAAGACCTGCAGCCCAGAGGACCAGGTGGACAACCCTTACCAGTGGCCATCAAAGTCACCACCGCACTCAACTTTTTTGCCTCAGGCTCATTCCAGGGATCAGCAGCAGACATCAGTAGCATCTCTTAGGTGCCCGCATACATTTGCATCGCGCAGGTAACCGATGCCCTCTTTGCCCTCGCACTCAATCACATCCATTTCACCAAGGATCGAGCAAGTGTCATGGTGCGTGCGGTTGGATTAGCTCATCTGGCAGGCTTTCCAAGGGTGCAGGGTGTTGTTGACTGCACACATGTGGCCCTTAAGGCACCCCATTGCAATCCAGGTATTTTTGTCAATCGCAAGGGCTTCCACTCCCTTAATTTTCAGCTGGTGTGTGACCACAAGAAAGAAATTTTGCATGTTTGTGCCAATTACTCTGGCAGTTGCCATGACGCCTTCATACTGCGCCAGTCTAGTGTGCCTCTGCTATTCAGTCTGCCAGACCAACTTAACGGATGGCTACTTGGAGACAAGGGCTATCCCCTGAGGACGTGGCTAATGACGCCGTTGAAGAGACCATCGAATGAAGCTGAGGAGAGCTACAACTCCAGCCACATGTCCACCAGAGCCATAATCGAGCAAACCATGGGTTTGCTGAAGATGCACTTCAGATGCCTGGATAGATCAGGTGGAGCCCTGCAGTACTCAGCAGCCAGGGTCTCCAGAATCGTCGTGGTTTGCTGTGCACTTCACAACATGGCACAGCGTCGTGGCTTGCAGATTCCTGAGGACCAAGTGGCTCCTCACATATCCTCCTCAGATGAGGAGGAGGAGGAGGAGGAGAAGGAGGAGAGCGAAAAGGAACATCCTGCAGAGGCCCATCAACCAGCGTCAGCAGTACACGAGAACATAGCTGCCCGGGATGCAAGGAACGCACTCATCTTGGCCAGATTTGCTTAGCCTAGCCACGCAAGCACTTTTGCCTCGCATCTTCTTACCTGAGCATCGACAATGGCCACAAACCAGCTGATTCCTAGCAATTTGACCACCATACTGACAATTGCAAGTAATCCTAAGCCATCAATGTGGAAGTCCCATTTGCGAAATGACACAAGCCACAACTACAGCAGTAGCCATCAGATTTTTTATGTACATGATTCATATGATGGCTTTTACAGATAAAACATCAAATTTCACCCAAGTGACTACCCTTGTGACTATTTGTATAGTATCTTTCTCTTATGCATGCTCCTACGTGGTGTTTCCCCTGTGGCTTCAGCAGATGTGAAGGCCCCTTGCTCACTTTCTTGCTGCTCCTGTCTCGACACCTTTGGCGGGCGTCCTCTGGGGTGGCAAGCCTGTGAGGGCTTGTCAGCAGTCTGCTGCTCCTGAGGCTGTGCTGGGGTTGAGACGCCTATCTCACTTGGGTGTGTACTCCGGTGGGGCTCTGACTGAGGGCTCTGCAGTGGCATGGAAGTGTGAGCGCTTGGAGAGGAGCCCCCACTTCCTTGATGTCTGCCACCAACTTCCCTCTCATGGGTCAGGTCCCCCTCAGTGATTGCAAGTGGCTTGAGAGCACCTTGCTGCACATCAGGGGGGCCATGGGGACCCGTATCTGCACTGGCAGTCCTACTCAGAGGGACTTCCATGAAGGTCTGGTTTCTCTGTTCAATAGGTGACCATCGCTCCTCCAGAGATGTCAGTCTATTCTGAACACTCACCATGTTTTCAACACTCTGGCGAATTAGCTCCTCCATGGCCATAGCCATCCTCTCGTCTACAGTAGCCATCCTTTCCGTGGTGATGCGTTCATGCACCAATGACTCCACAAAGGCCCTGCTCATGTTTGCTATAGACTCCCCCATTCGCTCCATACTCGCAGCGACCCTGGAGACAAAACCTGCCAGAGACTCCTGCATCTTTTCCTGGAGTGCCATCACCGCTGATACTGTGGATGGACCCAGAGGCAAAGGGTCGACATGCAGCTGAGCCAAGCTGGCAGAGTCCTTCGCCCTCCGACTAGGACTCTCCACTGCTGTCCCTGTCTCCACAATCTGCTGATGCTCACTTGTGAGCTGTGATATACCAGGTGACAACACTACTCTATGTCCCGAAAGTCCCACCGAGGTGTGAGTGTCTGCGCTGGTGCTGGGTGTGCTGAATTCTGCTGATGCTGCGCCCTCAGAGGTTGCAGCTTCCTTTGAGGAGTCTGGAGGTTCAGCCTGTTCCTCCTGGCTAGTGGGGACGGGTGCTTGCGATGGTCCTGTGGGGGAGTAAAGGAAAGAGTCAGAGATGTGATGCCAATGTTACATGCACATTGCATATTGCAGATAATCATTAGTCCATCTGTTAGAGCTTCCGAAACATTATCAGTGACTCATGCAATGTCAATGAGAGAGAACCAGGGGCCACAGTCTAAAAATAGCGGGCAAATCATTTAAAACAGAGATGAGGAAGAATTTCTTCACTCAAAGAGTGGTGAGCCTGTGGAATTCCCTGCCACAGAGGGCTGTGAAGGCTAATTCAATAAATATTTTCAAGAGAGAATTGGATATATTTCTGAAGGCTAAGGGGATTAAGGGTTACGGAGAAAAGGCGGGGACGGGGTACTGAACTGGTAAGATCAGCTATGATCTCAGACGAAGATCAGCCATGATCTCATTGAATGGCGGAGCAGGCTCGAAGGGCCGAATGGCCTACTCCTGTTCCTATCTCTATGTTTCTATGTTAATACAATAGAGGACTGGACCACGTATGTGGAAAGAGTCGAGGTATATTTCGAGGCAAACGAAATAGCAGAGGGGAAAAAGGCATCGATATTGCTAAACTTACTGGGCGCTAGAACGTACGGCCTATTGCGGGACCTGATTACTCCAGCCAAACCGAAGGCGAAGAGTTTTAACGAAATTGTTGCTGTCCTACAGGAACACTTAAACCCTGCACCGCTGTTGATAGCAGAAAGATTTAAATTCCACAGGAGAACTCAGCACAAAGATGAGAGCAATGCTGAGTATCTTACGGAACTACGCAAGCTAGCAAAGCACTGCCAGTTCGGAACAGGACTGGCAGATACCCTACGGGACAAATTTGTCTGTGGACTCCTGAGTGAAGGAACACAGGAGAAGTTACTCGCGGAGAAAGAGCTGACGCTAGATAAGGCTTTCAGCGTGGCAGTATCGTCTGAAGCAGCAGCCAGGGGAGCTGCAGAAATTCAACAAAAACCACAGGAATATGGCACCCACGAAAATACACGGGGATTTGCAAAATGATATCGCTGCGGCAGAACTAACCATGACCAGAAGGACTGCTGGTCCAAAGACAAAATATGCAGGCAATGCGGGAAGATGGGACACATTGCACGAGTTTGCAGGTCTGGGAAGAAGACCAGCGACAACAAAAAGGCTACTAAGGAACCGTACAAGAAAGTACAAAAGATGACGGACAGTAGTTCCGAAGACCAGATGAGCGATAGTGAATCCGGGAACAGGGGACTAAGCTGTCTCAAACTTCACAATGTAATCGCAAAAGAGGATCACCGAACCATTTGGGTCACCCTCACGATAGCAGGGTCCCAAGTTAAAATGGAATTGGATACAGGATCAGCGCTAACCATCATGAATCGACGAGACTACGAGCGGCTATTTTCACACATACCCTTGAGAGAGACATCCATCGTCTTGACGACGTATACGGTGCAAAAAGTATACCCCAGAGGAAAAATATGGGTGCCTGTCGAATACAACGGCAAGAAAATACGGAAATTGTATCTCTACATACTGCCAAATGGTGGACCACCGTTATTGGGATGGGAATGGATCAGGAAGATAAACTTAGATTGGCATTCCATTCATGCAATGACGGTGGACGGTAAAAAAGATGAAGATGTCACTCCTGGACGATTGTCAACAATCTTAGCTAATGCCAAAGAGGTATTTCAACAAGAACTGGGCACGCTTAAAGGCGTAACCGCCTCGATAAAAATAGAAGAGAATGCAGTTCCCAAGTTTTTCAAAGCAAGACCGGTACCATATGCAATTCGCCCAGCCGTCGAGGCAGAGCTGGAGAATCTGGAGAAGGCGGGCGTGTTGTCTAAGGTCGACTGGAGCGAGTGGGCGACACCCATCGTTCCTGTCATGAAGAAAACGTTAAGCAATAAGTCCGGGGAGCCAAGGAAGATTCGCATCTGTGGGGATTTCAAGGTGATGGTGAACCCAGTCCTTCACACAGTACAATATCCTCTTCCAAGGATAGAAGATATCTTCGCCTCACTGTCTGGAGGGAAGTGTTTTACAAAAATTGACCTAGCACAAGCATATTTGCAGATGGAGGTTGAAGAGTCCTCTAGGAAGTATCTCACGATAAACACACACAAAGGTCTTTACAAGTATCATCGATTGGTATTCGGAGTAGCATCGGCTCCGGCGATATGGCAAAGAGCGATGGAACAAGTCCTGCAAGGGATTCCGGGGGCTCAGTGTTACTTGGACGACATCCTTGTAACAGATGAAGATGACAGTGAACACCTTAACAACCTAGAACAGGTGCTCACTAGACTACGGGAACATGGGCTGCGAGCCAACCGCCCCAAGTGTGAATTTTTTAAGAAACAGATATCATATTGTGGCCACATGATTGATGAAGAGGGGTTACATAAGTCCCCTGACAAAATTGAAGCGGTTGTTAAGGCCCCAGCGCCTGAAAATGTGTCGCAACTGAGGTCATTCCTCGGATTGGTGAATTACTATCATAAGTTTTTGCCGAATTTGTCGACAATTCTGCACCCACTGAACGCCCTGCTACGAATGGGGGTAGCATGGAAATGGAGCGATGATTGTAAGCGTGCTTTTCAGAAGAGTAAGGACTTAATCACTTCAAGGGAAGTTTTGGCTCACTACAACCCAGCACTGCCAATCAGGCTGGCGTGTGATGCGTCTCCCTACGGCATTGGGGTGGTACTGTCACATAAATTCCTTGATGGTTTAGAGAGGCCGAAAGCTTTTGCGTCACGCTCGTTAACTTCTGCCGAGCGTAACTACGCCCAGATTGACAGAGAGGCCCTCAGCCTAATGTGGGGGGTGAAGAAGTTCAATCACTACCTGCACGGTCAAAAATTTACTCTACTAACCGATCATCAACCTCTTGTCTCCATTTTCAACACTCAGAAGGGCGTACCGATAATGACAGCACAACGGCTGCAGAGATGGTCCCTTTTCCTAGGGGCACACCAATATGACATCGAGTACAAAAGAACTAAGCAGCATGGAAATGCTGATGGATTGTCCCGTCTACCGTTGCCGACGGTGGAAGAAGAAGACCTTGCAGTGGATCCAATGGAGTTATTCCACTCGACCATAGTCGAATGTCTCCCTGTGACGTATGCAAACATAGAAAAGGAAACACGGAATGACCCAACACTATCATGGGTCTATGATTTAACGGTGAAGGGATGGCCAGCACATGGCGAACCACTGCTGCCAGCATTCTCGCCGAGAAGAGAACAGCTGTCAGTGTGCAGAGGAACCTTGATGTTTGGATCCAGAGTAGTAATTCCACCTAAGTTGACGGATAGAGTGCTCAATGAGCTTCATGAGGGTCATCTGGGTGGGGTAAAAATGAAGAACTTAGCCAGAGCGTTTGTGTGGTGGCCAGGAATCGACAGAGAAATCGAAGAGATGACCAAGAGCTGTGCAGGATGCCAGAAGGTCCAAAACGCCCCACCACAAGCTCCTCTGCATCCATGGGAGTGGCCCTCATCTCCATGGCAAAGGGTGCACATTGATTTTGCTGGTCCCTTCATGGACTCGATGTTTTTAATTGCGGTGGATGCACATTCAAAGTGGCCAGAGGTAATAAAAATGTCCTCAACCACCACGGAAAAAACTATCACAGTTTTACGAACCATATTCGCCAGGAATGGGCTGCCTGAACAGATTTGCTCTGACAATGGACCACAGTTTGTGTCTGAAGAGTTCCGGAGGTTCTTAAAGAACAATGGTGTTAAGCATTACACATCTGCCCCATATCATCCAGCCATTAATGGATTGGCCGAGAGGTTTGTCCAAACATTCAAGAAGGCTATCAAGGCAATGTGTAATGAAGATATACCCCTACAACACAAGGTGGACAACTTCTTGTTTGCCTACCGGAATGCGACACATGCGGTTACCAACCAAACTCCAGCCATGATGTTCTTCAATCGAAGACTACGATGCCGCTTGGATTTGGTTAAGCCAAACGTCCGAAGAGATGTGGAGAACAGGCAGTTTCAGAATATGAATAAAAGGCCGACCAGGAGTTTTAAGATAGGTCAACCAGTTTTGGCCCGGGACTACCGCACTGAGAAATGGCAGCCAGGAACGATTTGTACACGACAAGGACCTCTCATGTATACTGTGGACGTTGGGGAGAGCATTGTAAGACGCCATGCTGACCAGATTCTAGAGTCACTGGAAAATGTCAAATCCACACCACGATCTGATACACCTGGTAATGAAATCGACGTTCCAATTGCAGCTACCGCAGAACCGGTAATATTGGAAGCAGATGAACCAAACAACGACATTGATCCCGACTCAACATTGCCAGAAGAACCTGATACCCCAAAGAGGCGTTATCCAGACAGAATCAGGAAGCCTCCTCAAAGACTGAACTTATAATTGCTTAAACTTAACCAATGTATCTAGCAACCGTAATTGTGATTGTAATTAGTTATCATTTAGTTGTTAAATGAATGTTATGTACTGTTTATCTAAAAGGGGAGGAATTGTTGTGTATGTACCTTTAAGAGAATAACTGGTCTCAGACTGCAGTACCGGCAGTGACCTCCCCTGCATAAAAGGCGCTAGTGAGCCTCTGTGTTTTTAGTTTCACTATTGACTTCCACCAGTAAAGACTTATTTTGTTCACTCCTGCTGTCTGTGTCTCAATTAGTCATGGACGTAACAACCTCCTCTGCCACTTGCTGCCACACAGCCTTTGTCTGCTGGGGAGACTTCTTCCTCCCTGACGAAGGGAAGAGCATCTCCTTGTGAGCGCTTGCTCCCTCCACTAAAGCCTGCAGGGCAACGTCGTCGAACCTGGGAGCAGCCCTAGGTCTGTCGCTGGCCATTGTGACTCCAGGTTCCTCTCTCAGTGAATGCCAAAAGGTTGGCA
Organism: Somniosus microcephalus; assembly: GCF_052327205.1. NCBI lineage: Eukaryota > Metazoa > Chordata > Chondrichthyes > Squaliformes > Somniosidae > Somniosus > Somniosus microcephalus. The sequence continues at coordinate 180,825,821 of NC_140987.1, read as the reverse complement.
GCCTGCAGAAGAAGCAAGGCTTGTTGCAGACCTTAAATGAAGCAGCAATAATGACATCATATTATGCGGCTTTCTGACTGGAAATACTCATTTGCCATGGGTTCCCACACGCTGGAACTCAATTGGGCAATTTAGTTAAAATTGCATCAATCTCCCACATCGAATTAGATTTGTGTGGATAACATGAAATGTGGATTACACGATACCAACCCGCACCTGAATGAAAATCCAGCCCCATATATTTCTTCTTAAAGTGTGAAAATTTCTTTCAACTCATTTAAACATCACTTATGCACATCAGGCACAGCATGTTTAAGAACCTGCAAATGGGGAAGCTTTCAATTTTTAATATGATTTATACTTGTGCCATAAAAATGAAACAGGAAAAGCAGAGGTCTCACTGAGGATAATTTTGTCTAAAACACTCAAAAAATTTGCAAAAAAACACCAGAAGAATTATTTTCTTTCCTGCTGTGGCTGAAAATCTAATCAAAATATGAAGAGACACTCCAAACAAGCACAATTGGAGGATACTATCATGTGAGATTTGGGGGCTGTAAGTTCCAGGGTTCTCAAAATTCCCGCACTCCGCAAATTATGGATCAAGGGACCCTGTTTTTGGACAAGTTATTAAAAAGCAGGGTACCCAAAATGGCTTCTGTAAACCTCGTGACCAAAACTGACAGGATTTTAAAATCAAGGCTCTGCAGGCAAGCAGGCCCGGAAACGAAACTTAAAATGCAGGAATCTGTGAGAACAGGACTCTCTGGAGCCAGCCAGACAAAGTAAACACAGAATATGCATTCATTCGACTTGAATCTAATCAAGCTAGAATGGGCCTATAATCATGGCCATTAGGTTTCTGCATGTTTTAATCGGTAACAGCTCACAGTAGCCATCAAGTTAGGATGGGGACAATTAAGTCTTATCCATGACAAACAACCAGGACATCGGGGCCATTAGACCCGGAGACAACCACTCCAAAAGTCATTGAAATAAATGGTTGTAATCATTTAAAACAAGCCCGCCAAAAGTTAAACAATGGACTGACCTGATTTGGCGCGCAGATAAAGAGTTGAAAAATGGGTATAATTGTAGGCCCATCAGTGGTAATCGCTCTCTTAGCTCTCTTGCTGCTGCTCTCATCATTTGGCTTTTGGCCCGCTGCCGCTCGTGCTCGCGCCCTGGCCTCGTGGTGGGTTCTCTTCTCGCTCCCCGCACCGCTCAAAACCAAGGACGCCCATTACACCGGGGCCAAACGCGGGAGGTGAACGAGACCCGAGTTCAAAAGCCACACAGGACACAAAAGGGGCAGACGAGACGAGATGAGACAAGACGAGACGAAGAAGAAGGTAAACCGATAAGAGCAGAGAAGGGCAGCGAAAGACGCATTGGTAAAAACCCAAACGCCTAGTTATAAGTTGGCATTTGGTGAAGAAATTAGCAGTGTGTGTATGGACAGTGCGAATAAGTAGACGTTAAACGCGGGTGGCAGCGCCCGTGATGAATATACTGGTGTTCAAAGGATGGCTAGTAGAATCTTCCAAGTGGTAAAGACCGCCAACCAACTCTGACTGCGATATTACTGCCGACAACCGCCCGAGGGAGAAGAAGAAGAAAACCCATCGCGACGAGATGACGGCAGTAGCTGAGGAAAAAGGAGGGTGCTTCACAGCAACAACTTCAGCGCCGCGCCCTGAGACCATGTGGCGACGGGTACCCCAAAGGACAGGGATGACAGACCTCAAAACATCACAACCGTTAAAGCAACAGGTTCTGGACTGGTGAGCATGAATTCCTGGCCCCTCATAGCTTAATCTAGTTAGGTATAGGGGTGGGATTAACGATAAGGGGATTGTTTAATGTAGTTGTTTTCCCTCGATGTGCCGTGTGTTCCCCATTCCCATATAAGTGTAATTGTTTTATGCCTGTATTCATACCAGTAATTCTCATAAGATTGTGTTTTATTCTGCTTTAATAAAATCTTGGTTTTCTTACACCAAACCACTTGTCTACTCGATTTTCTGTATCGCCGCCTGTACCTAAGCCCGGTGTCTAGAACCCAGGGGTGTGGGAGCGATTCGAACCGCTCAAGGGACAGTCAGAGGCGAAGCTGACTGGGCGCACACGCCACCCCCTACAGGGCATGGTCAGTTCTGTGGGCAGAGATTTGTTTCGGTGGAGGGTTTGATGGATGGATGCAAATACGGATAACCTCCAGGCTATTACTCTTTTGTGGTGGCCACACCAGGTTGAATATTTGAGGAGGCGCAGTAAGTTGTGTGGATGGGAAAAGGAAGTCACCAAGGGCTATGGACAGACTAAGTGAGTGGACAAAACTATGGCAGATGGAGTTCAATGTGGCGAAGCGTAAAGTAATCTACTTTGGATCTGAGAAAGACAAACCAAAATATTTTCTTAATGGGGAAAGATTAGGAGCTGTGGTGGAGCAAAAGGATTTATGTGTCCATGCACACAAATCACAAAAAGCTACTGAACAGGTACAAAAAAGTAAGGTAAGGCCCGAAAACGGGCGTGGGCAGTGTGAAGTGCGATGTGTCCACATCTGTTCAAAGTGGTGCAGGCAGCACGCAAAATTTGTGTTGCCGGCTCATTTACATGATTGCAGGACTGATCTTAGCGCTAAAAGTGCTGCTGGTTGGCTTAGCGCGCAACAGGGGGACCAATATCGGATGCAGTCTACTGGCCAATAAAATTTGGCCTAGGCTCTCTCCATTACTTAAAGGGAAGGTGCTTTGTTGCAGAAGCACCTCATTGTCAGTGTGGAGAAAGCCATGGCTCAACAGGCAATAGAGAGGGCGAGGAAGTTTTCAAATGTGGCACTGGAGGCCTTGGTCCTTGGGGTTCAAAGATGATGTCAGGTCCTCTACCTGCAAGGGGGCAGGAGGCCTTCCAAGCAGAATGCCAAAAGGATGTGGGAGGAGATAGTTCAAGATGTCAATGCGAAGACTGTTGTTCTGGATCCAGTGCTGTAAAAAGTTTAGTGAACTCACACGAGTGGTCAAGGTGAGTGAATGCATCTGCAAATGCCAGATCCCACCATCTGCACCACTAGCCTCATGCACTGCTCAATGCACCATACCCCCATCACTCACCTACCAACAATCTCAAGCAATCACGACTCAGCTCACAATCATAGCTTCACCTCACCCTCACACAATTACCACTGCTGAAAGACTCACACCCATATCTCACACCTTGCATGCACTGCCAGCTATTCAACCATGGCAGGCACATCACCCAAACCCATTGCACCACACTCACTGACACACTTCCCTTTCTCTTGCGGCAAAGGTGGCTCATAACGGCCGGGAGCAGCAGCCAATGGATGGAGGGGAAGCCTGACTGCAGAACCTCACAGAGCTGGAGGAGACGGTGCTGGAGATCATTGGCGGGTCATCACCGAGGCCGAGGCGAGCTGCGAAGTTGAAAGAAATGTTGACGGTATGCTCATACCTCATCCTATTCACATCCCACTTCCCCCTCATCCCACAATCTCACTTATAAGCTGCTGATGGTGTATGCATGGATATCTTGCTTTCTTCCCCTCAACTCACCACAATATGACCCTTAACCATTCTCCTTTCAGAGATCCAACCCTTTCTCCTTTCAGAGATCCAAGAAGTCCCACCATTCCAGCCTATCCCCAAAGTAATGGAAGAGGAGAGTGAAGGAGAGGAAGCAGCACCGTCACTCGCAGGCACAAGCTCAGAAAATGGCACTCCATGGACTTTAAAGGGTAGTATAGAGGCGGTTCTGCACATGGTGAGTCACTGGACACAAGTAGGCTGCAACCAGACCAGGGGGAAAGAGTAGCTCGGATTCCAGCTCCCCGGAGAGCGAGTTCACACACGAGTTCTGCTGCATAGGACTCAGATGATGACCTTGATGGGGTGGCTTTCAGAAGAAGGGTGATGGGCATGCACACAGAAATGCCAGGTTCAATGGCAAGCCTGCCAGAAAGTCTTATGTCAGTGTCAAGGAGCATGGAGGAGTCGGCTCCAACATTGCACAGGATTTTGCACAGAGCTTGGAGCCCAGGATTTCCAGGATGGAAATGATGGACAACTCCATTAGTGAACTTGTGGCCCCAATCCTAATGTTGGGTGTGATGGGCAATCTCGCAGGGTCTTAGTGCTGTAGTGGAAGCGCAGACTGCTCTCCTGCTGTCTTAGCTTGCTGCCATGCAAAATCAGACTGCTGCCATCGTGGCTGGGTGTACGAGTGTGGAAAGGGGCTTGCAGGGTATCACAGCAGTCCAGCAATCTGTCCTCCAACAGATGGCTAGGAATGCTGAAATGCTGCCCTGGGGGAGTGGCAGCGGCTCCGTGGAGTATGAACCTGCTGTCCTCTCTCTGGATAACAGCATTCATAGTCCCACTCCTGCCACTCCGCCAGTGCCCTTGCTGCTGCCTGTCATCCAGCCAGCACAGACTGCTGTCGCCCGTGCCGAGGTGGTGCAGTCTACAGCTGGGCCTTACAGGCCCAGAGCTGCTTGAGGTCATCTTGCAAGGCCATCAGCAGTCTCCTCCACTGAAAGTCAGCAGCCTTCCACCAGCAATGCTGCAGCCATTGGCGTAGCACTGTGTAGAAGCACTAGAGTAGGAAAAGGAACACGAAAGACAGGCACTAAGCAAATGCACAAGGGTGATTCGTTGATTTTGGTTATTTTGAATTGGGATTGATCATTTTATAAATTATGTTTGGAATGTTTGTTTTGTGGTTTCTCTCATTTCAGCTTTGTGCTCAGGAGGACGCTGTGATGTTCCGTGACAGAGGGATGGTAAGATGGGGAAGTGGTGAGCAACGGGGATCTGGGGTTTCATTCATTGGAGCTGGAGTCTAATGAGGCACTCGTGGACTGCCTGTCTGGGGCTCTGCTGTCTGCCTCCTCCCTTCCTCCTCCTCCTCCTCATCCTCCTCCTGAGGTGGCCCCAGAACCCGTGGTGGCAAGGGCTGCGCCATCATGATGGCCAAGTTCTGGAGCACCCACTCCAGCATGAACTGGAGTACTCCTCCCGAGCAGACAAGGCTGCTGAAGCATTGCTTTAGCATCCCAATGCTCTGCTCAATGAGGTTCCTCATGGCAGCATGGCTTTCATTATATGACTGCTGGCCACGAGCGGTGGGCTTGCGGAGAGGAGTCATCAGCCAGGTGCAAAGCGGATAGCCCTCGTCTCCAAGCAGCCACCCTTGGGTGGTACTGGCACAGGATGAAGCCCAAGCCTGAATGTCGTCCTGGTCTTGCTGCATGCAGGCATAGACTACTTCATTATCTGAGGAGTTCGAATGGAACTGAACACTGTGCAGTCATCAGCGAACATCTCCGCTTCTGACCTTATGATGGAGGGAAGGTCATTGATGAAGCAGCTGAAGATGGTTGAGACTAGGAGACTGCCCTGAGGAACTGATGCAGCAATGTCCTGGGGCTGAGATGGTTGGCCTCCAAAAACCACAACCTTTGTGCTAGGTATGACTCAGCCAGTGGAGAGTCTTTCCCCTGATTCCCATTGACTTTAATTTTACTAGGGCTCCTTGATGCCACACTCGGTCAAATGCTGCCTCGATGTCAAGAACAGTCACTCTCACCTCAGCTATGGAATTCAGCTCTTTTGTCCATGTTTGGATCAAGGCTGTAATGAGGTCTGGAGCCGAGTGGTCTTGGCAGAATCCAAACTGAGCATCAGTGAGCAGGTTATTGGTGAGTAAGTGCCACTTAATAGCACTGTCGACAACAGCTTCTGTCACTTTGCTGATGATTGAGAGTAGACTGATGGGGCAGTAATTGGTCGGATTGGGTTTGTCCTGTTTTTTGTAGACAGGACATACTTGGGCAGATTTACACATTGTTGAGCAGATGCCAGTGTTGTAGCTGTACTTGAACAGCTTGGCTGGAGGCACAGCTAGTTCTGGAGCACAAGTCTTCAGCACAATAGCTGGGATGTTGTTGGGGCCCACAGCCTTTGCTGTATCCAGTGCGCTCAGCCATTTCTTGATATCACGTGGAGTGAATCGAATTGACTGAAGACTGGCTTCTGTGATGGTGGAGACCTCAGGAGGAGGCTGAGGTTAATCATCCACTCGGCACTTCTGGCTGCAGATGGTTGCAAATGCTTCAGCCTTGTCTTTTGCACTTGCCTGCTGGGCTCCACCATCATTGAGGATGGGGATGTTCATGGAGCCTCCTCCTCCCGTCAGTTGTTTAATGGTCCACCACCATTCATGACTGGATGTGGCAGGACTGCAGAGCTTTGATTTGATCCATTAGTTGTGAGATTGCTTAGCCCTGTCTATAGCATGCTGCTTCCGTTGTTTAGCATGCATGTAATCCTGTGTTGCAGCTTCCCCAGGTTGGCACCTCATTTTTTGGTATGCCTGGTGCTGCTCCTGGCATGCTCTTCTACACTCCTCATTGAACCAGGGTTGGTCACCTGGCTTGATGTTAATGGTAGAGTGAGGGATATGCTGGGCCATGAGGTTACAGGTTGTGGTGGAATACAATCCTGCTGCTGCTGATGGCCCACAGCGCCTCATGAATACCCAGTTTCGAGCTGCTAGAACTGTTCTGAATCTATCCCCTTTAGCACGGTGGTAGTGCCACACAACACGATGGAGGGTGTCCTCAGTGTTAAGACGGGACTTTGTCTCCACAATGACTGTGCGGTGGACACTGCTACCAATGCTGTCATGGACAGATGCATCTGCGACAAGTAGATTGGTGAAGACGAGGTCAAGTTCGTTTTTCCCTCATGTTGGTTCTCTTGCCACCTGCTGCAGGCCCAGACTGGCAGCTATGTCCTTCAGGACTCGGCCAGCTTGATCAGTAGTGGTGCTACCGAGCCACTCTTGGTGATGGGCTTTGAAGTCCCCCACCCAGAGTACATTCTGCACCCTTGCTACCCTCAATGCTTCTTCCAAGTGGTGTTCAACATGGAGGAGTACTGATTCATCAGCTGAGGGAGGGCGGTAGGTGGTAATCAGCAGGAGGTTTCCTTGCCCATGCTTGACCTGATGCCATGAGACTTCATGGGGTCCAGAGTCAATGTTGAGAACTCCCAGGGCCACTCCCTCCCAACTGTGTACCACTGTGCCGCCACCGCTCATGGGTCTGTCCTGCCGGTCGGACAGGACATACCCAGGGATGGTGATGGAGGAGTCTGTGACATTGGCTGAAAGGTATGATTTTGTTAGTATGATTATGTCAAGTTGTTGCTTGACTAGTCTGTGCGATAGCTCTCCAAATTTTGGCACAAGTCCCCAGATGTTAGTGAGGAGGAATTTGCAGGGTCAACTGGGCTGGGTGTGCCGTTGTCATCTCGGAAGCCGGTGCCGAGGTTGATGCCGGGTGGTCCATTTGGTTTTATTCTTATTATTATTGTTTCTTGTAGTGGTTTGTTACAACTGAGTGGCTTGCTAGGTCATTTCAAAGGGCAGTTAAGAGTCAACCACATTGCTTTGGGTCTGGAGTCACATATAGGTCAGACCAGGTAAGGACAGCAGATTTCCTTTCCTAAAGTACATTAGTGAACCAGATAGGTTTTTACACAATCCGGTAGTTTCATGGTCACCATTACTGACACCAGCTTATTATTCAAGATTTATTTAATTAACAATTTAAATTCCCCAGCTGCCGTGGTGGGATTTGAACTCTGGAGCTTTAGCCCAGGCCTTTGGATTACTAGTCCAGTAACATAACCACTATGCTACTGTACCCCGCTTGTGGGTGGTCCTTCCTGCTGCTGAACACTTGTTATGATTTGGAGAGGGCATTGAATGGAGCAGCGACATCCAAAATGGCAGGTTGTGCGTCAAATCAGTGTTGCACACTCATTGACGCCATGATTTGTCTCATTTCCATTTCTCCAGCGAGCGCAAGCAATGGCAGCGCTGCCAACCTGCCCAAAATGGCGGCCGCTGCGGGACCCACCAGAAGTGGTCAGAAGCAAGGCGGCTAGCCATTTTTTCATCCAAACAGTCTTACCAGCCAGCTCAAATGGGCCGAATTTCATGGGCTAATGGAATGTTGGCCTTCATCTCAAGTGTCCAAAATACAAAGGGGAGCCTTCAGTTGTACAGGTGGTATGAGCAGTCCGAGGGTAGAAATTGGCTATGTGATGTCAAACGGTCACATCTGTGTTATCTGCATTCTGTTGCTGGGTGCCTGGAGCAACTGCTGGTGGAAAGCAGGAAGGATGCAAAATAGCACCTGGAACTAGTAGTGCACAGCCCTCCCTGCCTGCCCAAATTATACTGCTACACCTGGGGGAGGAGTTGTGGAAAATGTCCAACAGTCCAACCTATTTTTGATGGTACTGCTTGAGGGATATTTATTGGCCAGGATACCAGGAGAACTTCCTGCTCATCTTCAATTAGTGACATGGGATCTTTAATGTCCACCTAAACAGGCAGACAGGCCTTGGCTTAACATTTTATCTGAAGTACGGCACCTTTGATGGTCCGCTTGTGTTTTGGTTGTGCCATTTGCCACCTGATGGAGCCGACCTTATGCCAGTTGCTCTTCTTCCTCATATGGGTCAATGTCTAAACCTAAGCAGTGCTGATTTCTCTACTCATAGTGGAGCTTCAGTACTTGAGGTACAGTCCTAATCCTATCAGAAATTCCTAGCTTCACCTTTAGATGTATTCCCTTACCTTCAGGCAATCTCTAAAAACAATGATCTGAGACACTTCCTAACATTTTCTAAATTGAGAAAGAAAATAAAAAGGTCTCAGACACTGGGTGAAATTTCAAAACCATTTCTATATTCCCTTGACCATCAGGCTTCTGAAGTCAAGCCTCTGACCCAAGTGGATTATTAGGCTGATCAGCTAGGACTTTGAGGGTTAAACTAGTGTTGGGCCTTTGCTTGCTAAAAGGATCCAACAGTGAAACGGACAAAAACTAATTAGAAAAAATCATTGTCACTCAACAGTAAAATGTGTGAAGTGCCTTCTAAAATTAATTGCACCTGTATAATTTTTGGAAACAAAAAAAACAGTCACGGAGTCTAGTTTCTACATTTCCCCAGAAGAAACAAACAAACGTGGAAATCGCAGGTTCCAACCCAAATGGCGCCAATTACATTTTACAAAGTTCCTCAGCAACATCAGTGCCGAGTCTGTAATCACTTTCAATTTTGTCTTTATTATTCTTGGAAATGTGGTTAATGCCCATGAAATAAAATATTTCCGTGTCAAAACACACAGCGCTCCTTCATTCAGTGCATCCCATTATCCATTGGATTTAAAATTGAGATCATGTAGCCTATTAATTAAAGTCAACAACCGTATTTGCTTGCAATTACTGGAGTCATGCCTGCTGCCGGTATGTTAAAAACAAATGAAAGTAAAACTTACATATTTTGTAGCTCCTAGGAAGTTTATTTTATTTATTGCAATATTTCAGATGTAGCATTATGTTCACACAATGCTTTTGTTGAATTTTTAAAAAAATGTCAAGGTTGCACGTGAAACTGGCAGGCAAGTGACCAAAGAGGCCCAGACAGCCTGTGAGCACTGTCACCAAATGACCATTGGCTGTGCTCTTCTGATTTGACACTATGCTTGCTGCAGCATATTCCAATTAGAAAACCAGCAAAATAAGGGTCCAGATTTTGCATGGAATCATAGAATCATACAGCACAGCAGGAGGCCATTCCGTCCATCGTGCCTGTGCCGGCTCTTTGGTAGAGCTATCCAATTCGTCCCACTCTCCTATTCTTTCCCCATAGCCCCGCAATTTTTTCCCCTTCAAGTATTTATCCAATTCTCTTTTGAATGTTACTATTGAATCTGCTTCCTCCAGCCTTTCAGGCAGTGCATTCCAGATCACAACAACTCGCTGCATAAAAAAATGTTTCCTCATGTCGCCTGTAGTTCTTTTGCAATCACGCTAAATCTTTGTCCTCTGGTTACCAATCATTCTGCTACTGGAAACAGTTTCACCTTATTTACTCTATCCTATCAAAACAATTCATGATCTTGAACACCTCTATCAAATCTATTCTTAACCTTCTCTGCTCTAAGGGGAACAACCCCAGCTTCTCCAGTCTCTCCACATAATTGACATCCCTCATTCTAGGAAATCTCATCTGCATCCTCTCTAAGGCCTTAACAATCTTCCTAAAGTGTGGTGCCCAAAATTGACCACAATCCTCCAGCTGAGGTCTAACCAGTGTTTTATAAAGGTTTAGCATAACTCCCTGGATTTTGTACTCTATTCCTCTATTAATAAAGCCAAGGATCCCATATGCTTTCTTAACAACCTTCTCAACTTGTCTTGCCACTTTCAACGATTTGTGTACATATACCCCCAGGTCTCTCTGTTCCTGCACCCTCTTTAAAATTGTACCATTTAGTTTATATTGCCTCTCCTCATTCTTCTACCAAAATGTATCACTTCTCACTTCTCTGTGTTAAATTTCATCTGCAATGTATTTGCATATTTTACTAGTTTGTCTACATCCTCCTGAAGCCTGTTACTATCCTCTCATTGTTTCCAAGTTTCGTATCATCTAAAAACTTTGAAATTTTGCCCTGTACACCCATGTCCAGGTCATTACTATATATCAAAAAGAGCAGTGGTCCTAATACTGACCCCTGGGAACACCACTGTATAGTTCCCTCCAGTCTGATAAACAACCATGCACCACTATTCCCTACTTTCTGTCCCTTAGCCAATTTTGTATCCATGCTGCCACTGTCCCTTTAATCCCATGGGTTTTAATTTTGCTAACACGTCTATTATGTGGTACATTGTCAAACACCTTTTGTAAATTCATATACACAACATCAACTGCACTACCCTCATCAACCCTCTCCATTACTTCATCAAAGAACTCAATCAAATTAGTCAAACATGATTTGCCTTTAACAAATCCATTCTGACTTTCATTTATTAGCTTATACATTTCCAAATGTCAATTAATTTTGTCCCGGATTATCATCTCTAAAAGTTTCCCCACCACTGACATTAGGATGACTGACCTGTAATTGCTGGGTTTATTCCTGTAAAGTCTGTGGGTTGTTTAGTTAATTAATACACAGACTACCAGAGTAACTTAAAACAGGACTTTACTATTCGAAGGTCAGGGCGAATCTGCCCAATAAATCCTGACACAACACTTATATACTGGTGTGGTCACCGTCGGTATTACAGTATACAGAAGCCAAACAAAGTAGTGCCACACCTAAAATAGTTCTCTTAAAGGTGAACGGTTACATACAATAGTTCTCTTAAAGGTAGACGGGTACATACACTACAATCCTCCCTTTTTAGCTTACAACATACTTATTCCCCATTAAACATAACATATAATCAACTTCATGTAAAACAATTCACAGATATAGTCTCTGCGGGAAACAGTTCACAGATTCAGTCTCTGCGGGAAACAGTTCACAGATTCAGTCTCTGGTCTTGACTCGGTCCGAACAACATCTCTGTGGTGTAGCCGGTTCACATTTCTAGCGTGACTCATCCAATAGTCTTTCCCTTGGCTTAACAGCTTGAACTTCCGTCCTGCTGAACCAGCAGTGCTGACTTTTACAAACAGCTGGACTGCCTTGGTAATTTTTCCTACTTTCCAACTGATTTGGCCCCCTTCGTAGGGCCCACATGCATGATCTGATAGAAGTGATAATGATTTAGATGGTTATCGTCTTCTGCTTCGTCTTTTTCTTTTCTGCTTCTTGGAGACTCTCGGGGCTCCCTTATCCGCTGCCAGTTGTAGCGCCACCATCTCCCTATGTTCCTTAGACTTTAAGTGCTTCATCCTGATTTCTGCACTTTGGGAGTTTTCATCACAAGCTGGGCAGACCAAGTCATCGTAATATTCCGTGTCACTCAACAGGTCATGGTAATAGTCGGTGTCGTCCTGAGCTAGTCTAGCGAGAGGGCCTGCTACTTCTTCCTTACCCAACTGGACGTTAGCCGACTGTTGTTCCCTCCCTAGACATCTTTCCTGAAGAGACTTCTTCATGCGTTCATATTCATCCCGCTCTTCCTGGGTTTCCTGCCAATCCTTCACTAATGACCTCATTTGTGATTCCAATACTTCCCCTTCCATCGGGGATTGATTGATCGGGCTATTCAATCCTTCTACTGGAGCAGCTGTTTCAACATTCTGTAGTTCACATTGACGTGATTCAGCGTACTTTCGGCAGCCCCGTAAAATCTGTGTTGCAACCTCAACTATTCCCCAAACTTTTGAGAGCTCCGAACCCCTTCCCTTTGAAGATTGAAGCTCGTGTTCAAATGGTTCCCATTGCAGAGTCTTGTCTCTCAGCATATGAAGGAGTTGGCTGACCGTTAACTCTTCCACGGGGACCCTGTGGATCAGAGTCTTCTCCATTTCATCCACCTTTTCCTCCAATGCTTTCACCTTTTTTTCCTCTTGTACTTTGGCTTTAAGCGCTCGGAGAAGTTGCGCCTTGATGCTCTCTAGCTCATGTTCAGGGGCCATTCTTACAGTCTCTGTGTTTCTTAAAGTTGCCTTTTCTTTCACTGAAAGAATTCCCAGTTGAATCTGTTCTTCAAGTTGTTGAACCTCGGTCATTGCCGCCTCATATTTGTCTTGGGTTTCCTTCAATATTTTTATGAGTTCTTGGACATCTTGACTTTCATGTTCTGCCATGTCTTTCACCTCTAATTTCTCATCTATGGATGGAACTTCTACCGATGAGTCTGTCTTGGCCTTGAGCTCATCAAGAATTTCCTGCAGCCTTTGGACTTCTTGCTCATGTTCAACCTTTAGTTGCTCATAAGCTTCCACTGAAACTAGCTTTTCGGAGGTTGCCGAGTTAACCCCCTCCAGGACTGTAGCCTGGGCCTGTTCATACTGTTCCTTCAACTTCTCAAACTCTGCTTGTAAGGAGTCATAGAGAAGAACTGGAAAAAAATCCTGGCTTCCTGAAGATTCCTCTTCATTTGCTTCTTTCTGCAAATATTCTAACTCCTGAACATCATAAGGGAGATGTGATCGGTGATTGGTCACGATGGCTCTATGGTCGCTCTCTGCTTGAGCTAGCTGCTTCTGTTGTCTTTCCAGATTCTCCCATTCAGTGTCATAGAACTTTTTCATTGTTTTCATCTCTTGTACGAGACGGTAACTCAATTGTTCTAATTGTTGTCGTAATTTGAAATAAAGTTGAGTCCGAGCTCGGTGTTCTTCCGTCATGGATATGTCCTTAAACTGAACAGACTCAGAATTCTCTGTCAAACTATGTTGTCGTTGTTCGGTGGAGATCTGTTCTGAAACTTTGTTCTTCTCTGGAGCATAAGCCTTTCTGCATGCCTTCGTTTTTCCAACCTTAGTCGGCAAGTCCATTTTAGCCTTGTCTTTCACATTTGGGTTGGTCTTATCGTCATCCGATTCAGAATCTGAGCTGATTGTCTGCACCGAGTCCTCACTCGTTATGGCTTTTAGATAGTGCCATTCCATGTCTAATTTCTTGATCCACTCCCGTCCTAGAAGTGGTGGTCCTCCCTCAGGTAGTACGTATAAGTTCATTCTTGGGTGTTCTTTACCCCTATCTCTCACCTTGACTCTTATCTTTCCCATGGGGTATACTTTATGCCCCGTGTATGTCTGCAATACGAACTTGGTATCTCTTAAGGGTATATGTGAGAATAGCTGGTGGTAATCCCTTCGATTTATGACTGATAGAGCTGATCCAGTGTCCAACTCCATTTTCACTTGGACTCCAGCTATTTTTAGCATGACCCAGATAGTTTGTAGGTCAGCTTCCTTACTCACATTGTGAATTCTCAGACTACCCAGCTCCTGGCCGTTTGGGTCTGAGTCCGAATTCTGTTCGTCTGAACTCTTCTCAGCCACCTTGTGTACCTTGTTGTACTTTTCCTGTGATGGCTTCCTTTGGTTGTTGGTCCTTTGGTTGTTGGTCTTCTTCCCTGACCGGCATACCTTAGCTATGCGACCCAGTTTGCCACATTTCCTACATTCCTGGTTCTTAAACCAGCATTGGTTCTGGTCGTGTGTTGTCTTCCCACAACGATAACATTTTGTTGTTGTCGAGGTAATTTGATCCACACTGAGTGCCGCTGTCTTTAGCTGCATTTCCGCAGTTCCCTTCACTGCGGCTTCGTGCGATGCTGCAATAAGGACAGCCCTGTCAAGTGTAAGGTCGTTCTCTTCGAGTAGTCGCTTTTGCGTTCCTTCCTTTGCCAATCTGCACACGAACTTGTCTCGCAATGCCTCTGTCAGATTCCCTCCAAACTGGCAGTATTTCGCTAGTCTACGCAGTTCGACCAAGTATTCTGCGTTGCTTTCATCTTTCCGTTGCGTTCTCGCATAGAATTTGAATCGTTCCGCCAACATCAACGGTGTGGGGTTCAAGTGATCCTTCAGAACAGCCACAATATCATCGAAAGTCTGATCCGCCGGTTTAGCTGGTGATAGTAGATGCTTCAAGAGCCCGTATGTCTTCGCGCCCATCGAGTTTAGCAAGGTTATAGCTTTGTCATCTTCTTCTATTTTATTGGCCTCACAATAGATCTCAATGCGTTCCACATACGTGGCCCAGTCTTCTACCTCGGAATTAAAATCGTTGATGTTACCACGCATCTTCCTCTCTTCCTGATAACACCACGGATTATTTCTTTAAATTTTCTTTTTTTTTTCAAGATGGCGGTTCCCGCGAAAATGGCGGTTTCCCGCGCTTATCTTCTCTCCCCGCCCACTTCAATGGCGGTTCCCCGCTTCTGTCTTCTTCTCCGCCTAATGGCGGCTTCCCGCGTTTCTTCCCCTGGCGGGAGGGGTACACTTTCCCCACGGGCGACGGCCGCTGGCTTTCAGGTTCACAGCCTGCGCGTCGGCTTCAGTGCTTTCCCTTTTCTCGGCAGGGCAACCGGCGCTGGGTACACCCCGTTGACGGCGAACAGTTTCAGCCACTGGGCTGGCTCTCGCTCCGTTCCCCTTGCTCGGGCTCTGTCTCTCTCCCGCTCGCTCGGCTCTACCGGCGCTGGGTACACCCCGTTGACGGCGAACAGTTTCAGCCGCTGGACTGGCTCTCGCTCAGTCTCCCTTGCTCGGGCTCTGTCTCTCTCCCGCTCGCTCAGCTCTACCGGCGCTGGGTACACCCCATTGACGGAGAACAGTTTCAGCCGCTGGACTGGCTCTCGCTCAGTCTCCCTTGGTCGGCTCTGCCTCTCCCGCTCGCTCGGCTTCCAATCGCGCCTCCCAGCCCTCTCGCAGTCCGGTGCTTCCTTCCCCGGCTGCGGCTGAGTTTATCTCTTCCCGCGCCTACGTTCCCGGTCGCAGTGCTTTGTGGCTTCGGTCGCTGCCCGGCCTTTTTCGCCGGTCGCGGTCTAGCTGTCTCACGACGCCGTTGCGTCCCCCAGCCTGTCTGTACCGCGGCTTCCTTGCTCCACGCTGCCCCAGTCTCAGCGCCTCTGGACCCGACTTCTGTCCGGCTCCTTTCCCCCTCGACCGTGGTCGAGTGCACCGCCCTTATCCTCCGGTTATTCTTTTTACTTTTCCTTACTCACAGTCACCGTGGCCGCCTTGCTTCTCATGCTGATCGGCTCACTCCTCACCGTGGCAGAAGGGACAGTCAGTGCCTGTTGCTGATGGAAGTCTTTGTCTCTAAATTCTTCCTCCTTTCTAGTTCTGCAGCCTCGACTTTTCTCCCAGCAGAACGACGAGGGCAGTTGCCTCTTCTCGACGCTCGTTAACTGCTTCGGAAGTATTGTTGCCGCAGGGTACGATCGGACTCGTCGCCACTGTAAAGTCTGTGGGTTGTTTAGTTAATTAATACACAGACTACCAGAGTAACTTAAAACAGGACTTTACTATTCGAAGGTCAGGGCGAATCTGCCCAATAAATCCTGACACAACACTTATATACTGGTGTGGTCACCGTCGGTATTACAGTATACAGAAGCCAAACAAAGTAGTGCCACACCTAAAATAGTTCTCTTAAAGGTGAACGGTTATATACAATAGTTCTCTTAAAGGTAGACGGGTACATACACTACAATTCCTCTCCACTTTTTTAAACAAGGGTGAAACATTTGCAATCCTCCAGTCCTCTGGCACCACCCCCCTATCCAAGGAGGATTGGAAGATTGTGGCCAGAGCCTCTGCATTTTCCACTCTTACTTCTTTCAGTAACCTAAGATGCATCCCATCTGGACCAAGTGGCTTTGAGGACTGCCAACCTTTTAAATACATCCTCTTTATTTTTATCCTATCCAATATTACTACTGCCTCCTTCTTTACTGCTACATTGGTAGCATCCTCTGCTCTAGTGAAGACAGATGCAAAGTACTCATTTAGTACTTCAGCCAGGACCTCGGACTCCACAAGAAGATCCCCTTTTTGGTCCCCAATCAGCCCCATCCTTCCATGATTTATGTGTTTTAAAAGACTTTTGGGTTCCCTTTTATGTTAGCAGCTAATCTATTCTCATAGTCTCTCTTTATCCCTCTTATTTGTTCAGCTTGGTTCTGTACTATATTATGAACATTCCAATTGTCATAAGCCTCCTTTTTCTGTTTAATTTTAACCTCTATATCTTTAGTCATCCAGGGAGCTCTAGCTTTGGATTCTCCTCCTTCCCCCTCATGGGAATGTGTCTACTCTGTACCCGAATCATCTTTTCTTTGAAGACCTCCTATTGTTCAATTACTGTTTTGCCTACCAACTTTTGATTCATATCTATCTGGGCCAGATCCCTTTTCAACTCACTGATGTTAGCCCTCCTTTTATGCTTAATGCTACCTTGACCTATTCCATAACTATTCTGAACCTGATGATATTATGATCACTGTTCCCCAAATGAAACCTGCTCCACTTACCCAACTTCATTTCCCAGTACTAGATCCAACACTGCCTCCTTCCTTGTTGGGCTGGAAACACACTAATCAAGAAAGTTCTCTTGTTCACATTTCAGATATTCCTCCCCCTCTTTGCTCTTTACACTGTTACTGTCCCAGAGTTAGTATCTTGTGGCATCCCCCATTAGTTAAACTTTCTCCCTCACCCTTCAGCCCGAAAAAGTTTTTCCCTGTAAGTTGCTGGAAGTGCAAGCTGATAACGGCACACCATGGGCAACAGAGCTTCTGGGACCTTAGCGAGAAATAGGACCAACAGTCTATCTCCTTAACCAATGAAATTTAAGGATTGAGAAAGAAACAGAGGAACAGCAGAAAAGGAAATAGGATAAATTATAGTCAAATCAGGTACACAGAGAGAAATAACGGCCGCGATTTTGCCAGCGCTCAGAGGGTGGGTTCGGAGACGGGTCAGGTGTTAAAGTTGCAATGATTAATAGCGGGTTGGAAACCCACTGCGAACCCGCCACTGTGTGAGTTTCAAGAGTGTCGGGTCTGCGATTTCACAACAGACCCGACAACAAGCGGTGGGTAAGGGATTTAAGGCATTTAACCTTGTTAAGTGCTTGTTAACTGCCATTTTGAGAGCCTTTTCCAATTTTCCAAAATTTCAATCAGGATTCAAGACATTTGGAGATCATGCCAGGTAAGTGTGTCGGGACAACCAATGAGGTGGAAATTTCATAGCTGCAACTGCAGTCTAAAAGCTGCTCTATTACATCTGCTCAATTTCAAATGTCAGAGGTTGCTGATTTAACGATTTGGGAGTCACATTTTGTCTTGAGTCTGTAAGTGTGTGGTGTTAACTCTATGGGGGAAAAATTGAGTCGCGCCCCCTTTAGGGCGCTAATTTTGCCAGGGCGCTACTTTTACCGAAAAAAGGAGCACCCCCGTGGCCGAAATTCATCAGTACCGCCCCAAGAGGGAAGCAGGGTGCTACTGGAAGCGCCCCACCTCCCCGTTGGGGCGCTACGAGGGAATTTTGCAGCAATACATGCTGTGGCACATCGCGCCGCGGTACTGCAGGCCTTCCTCCCCTTCTTAAAGGGGAGGTGCCTAGTGCAGTGCAACCCGGGGCCCAGTTGGGCCACCAGGGATTGAGTGCCGGCAAAAGAGTCCGGCATCAAGAGGAGTGCTGGGCTCACAGAGCGCAGCCGGCACTCCGCGGGGGTGCTGCTGAGGAGGCCGGGAATGGCAACGGGGGCAGGTGCTGACAGGTGGCCAGCAACAAAAATGGCCGCCCGGCACCTCGCCTTTAATTAGCACTGCCCCGGCAGCAGGTAGGCACCCCCTGACCCCGTCGGACATAGCGTCCAGCGGTAAGTCAAGGGGCGATACCAAAGATCGCAGGCAGGGCGCAAGCGAGGCGCTGCACATGGCAATGATGTAATCACCGGCAGCGCAGGGCCATGGGGCACTAACGGTTACCGCCGCTGCTAACCTCCCACTGAAATTCGCGGGAGGCGTTGGCGGCACTGCATCCGGGCGCTAGTTGCTTTGCACCCCGTTAGCGCCCTAAGAGGGCATAAGAACATAAGAACATAAGAAATAGGAGCAGGAATAGGCCAATCGGCCCCTCGAGCCTGCTCCGCCATTCAATAAGATCATGGCTGATCTGATCCTAACCGCCAATCTACTATCACAGAACCATCTCCTGAATCTAACAGAATTAGACACACGAAATAGGAGCAGGATCAGGCTACACGGCCCCTGGGCCCGCTCCGCTACCCACAGGGCCATGACCGATCCGAACCTAGACTCATGTCCAAATTCCTGCCCGCTCCCCGTAACCCTTAATTCCCTTTACTTCTAGGAAACTGTCTATTTCTGTTTTAAATTTATGTAATGATGTAGCTTCTACAGTTTTTTGGGGCAGCATATTCCATGGACCTACCACCCTCTGAGTGAAGTAGTTCCTCCTCATCTCAGTTTTGAAAGAGCAGCCCCTTATTCTAAGACTATGCCCCCTAGTTCTAGTTTCACCCATCATCGGGAACATCCTCCCCGCATCCACCCGATCCAACCCCTTCACAATCTTATATGTTTCAATAAGATCGCCTCTCATTCTTCTGAACTCCAATGAGTAGAGTCCCAATCTACTCAACCTCTCCTCATATGTCCATCCCCTCATCCCCGGGATTAACTGAGTGAACCTTCTTTGTACTGACTCGAGAGCAAGTATGTCCTTTCTTAAGTATGGACACCAAAACTGTACGCAGTATTCCAGGTGCGGTCTCACCAATACCTTGTACAACTGAAGCAATACCTCCCTATTTTTATATTCTATCCCCCTAGCAATGAAAGCCAACATTCCATTGGCCTTCTTAATCACTTGCTGCACCTGCATACTAACCTTTTGAGTTTCATGCACCAGGACCCCAGATCCCTTTGTACTTCAGTACTTTCCAGTTTCTTGCCATTAAGATAATAACTTGCTCTACGATTTTTCCTGCCAAAGTGCATAACCTCACACTTTCCAGTATTGTATTCCATCTGCCAAATCTCTGCCCACTTACTTAGCCTGTCTATGTCCCCTTGAAGGTTTTTTATGTCCTCCTCACTCACTACTTTCCCCCCCATCTTAGTATCATCTGCAAACTTTGATATGTTACACTCGGTCCCCTCCTCCAAATCGTTAATATAGATTGTAAAGAGTTGGGGACCTAACACTGACCCCTGCGGAACACCACTAGTTACTGATTGCCAGTCTGAGAATGAACCATTTATCCCAACTCTCTGCCTTCTGTTAGATAGCCAATCCTCTATCCATGCCAGAATATTACCCCAATCCCGTGATTTTTTATCTTAAGCAATAATCTTTTGTGTGGCACCTTGTCAAAAGCCTTTTGGAAGTCTAAATACACTACGTCCACTGGTTCCCCTTTATCCACCCTATATGTTACTTCCTCAAAGAACTCCAGCAAATTTGTCAAACATGACTTCCCCTTCATAAAACCATGCTGACTTTGTCCTATTAAATTATGATTATCCAAATGTCCTGTTACTGTCTCCTTAATAATGGACGCCAAAATTTTACCTACCACAGATGTTAGGCTAACCGGTCTATAGTTTCCAGCCTTCTGTCTACTGCCCTTTTTAAATAAGGGTGTTACATTAGCAGTTTTCCAGTCTGCCGGGACCATTGCCGAGTCCAGGGAGTTTTGGAAAATTATTACCAATGCATCCACAATCCCTACCGCCACTTCCCTCAAGACCCTCGGATGTATGCCATCAGGTCCAGGTGATTTATCCGCCTTGAGCCCCATTATTTTACTGAGTACCACTTCCTTAGTGATTTTGATCATGTTTAGCTCCCCCCCCCCCCCTTTAGCCCCCTGTTTGTCCAGTGTTGGGATATTCTTAGTGTCTTCTACTGTAAAGACTGATGTAAAATATTCATTCAGTGTTTTTGCCATCTCCATATTTCCCACCATTAATTTCCCGGTCTTATCCTCTAAGGGACAAACATTTACTTTAGCCACCCTTTTTCTTTTTATATAACTATAAAAACTCTTACTATCTGTTTTTAGATTTTTTGCTAATTTACTTTCATAATCAATCTTCCCTTTCTTAATCAATCTTTTTGTTATTTTTTGCTGTCTTTTAAAGTTTTCCCAATCCTCTATCCTTCCACTAGATTTGGCTACCTTATATGCCCTTGTTTTTAGTAGAATACTATCCTTAATTTCTTTACTTAGCCACGGATGGCTGTCTTTTCTTTTACACCCTTTTCTTCTCAGTGGAATATATATTTTTTGGAAGTTGTAAAATAACTCCTTAAATGTACACCACTGATCATGTATCGTCTTACCCTTTAATCTATTTTCCCAATCCACTCTACTCAATTCCGCTCTCATACCTTCATAGTCTCCTTTATTCAAGCTTAGCACGCTTGTTTGAGATCCAACCTTCTCACCCTCTAATTGAATATGGAATTCAACCATGTTATGGTCACTCATTCCAAGGGGATCTTTTACTAGGACATTTTTAATTAATTTTAATTAATCCTGTCTCGTTACACAGGACCAGATCTAAGGTTGCTTGCCCCCTGGTCGGTTCAGTTACATACTGCTCAAGAAACCCATCCCTAATACACTCAATGAACTCATCCTCAAGGCTGCCCTGCCCAATTTGATTTGTCCAATTAATATGATAGTTAAAATCCCCCATAATTATAGATGTTCCCTTATTACAAGCCTCAACTATTTCCTGATTGATACTCCGTCCAACAGAGTTGCCACTGTTCGGAGGCCTATAGACTACGCCCACTAGTGTTTTTTTCCCCTTATTATTCCTTACCTCCACCCAAACTGTTTCATTATCCTGATCTTTTGACCCAATATCATTTCTCTGTATTACAGTGATTCCTTCCTTTATTAACATAGCCACCCCACCGCCCCTTCCTTCCTGCCTGTCCTTCCTGATCGTTAAATAACCTGGTATGTTTAATTCCCAGGCATTGTCACCCTGCTGCCATGTTTTCGTAATGGTCACAAGATCATACCCATATGTAGTTATTTGTGCCATTAACTCATCTATTTTGTTACGAATGCTACGTGCATTCAGATAGAGAACTTTCAAAGATGTTTTGTGACACTTAGTTCCTGCTTTTGCCCTTTTTATTACTTTACCTTTTACTCCATACCTTCTGCCCCTTCCTGACATGCTCTGGTTTTTAATTTCCCCACTGCTACCTAAGTCTATGACCTTCTCTGTTGTCATTTTTATTATTTGCTCTCTAGGAACCTCCCCCCCACTAGTTAGTTTAAAGTCCTCTCTACAGCCCTAGTTATATGATCCGCCAGGACTCTAGTCCCAGCACTGGCCAAGGGAAGCCCGTCCCAACGGAACAGCTCCCTCCTGCCCCAGTACTGGTGCCAGTGACCCAGGAAGCAAAACCCATTTCTCCCACACCAGTCTTTGAGTCACGCATTTACTCTCTAATTTTATTTGTCCTAGCCAAATTCGCTCATGGCTCAGGTAATAATCCAGAGATTATTACCCTTGTGGTTCTGCTTTTTAATTTGGCCCCTAGCTGCTCAAACTCCCTCAGCAGAACCTCCTTACTTGTCCTATCTATGTCGTTGGTACCAACATGGACCACGACAACTGGATCCTCCCCCTCCCACTCCAAGTTTCTCTCCAGTCCAGAGGAGATGTCCTTAACCCTGGCACCGGGCAGGCAACACAGCCTTCGGGACTCTTGCTCTCGGCTGCAGAGAACTCTATCTATCCCCCTAATGATACTACCCCTACCACTACAACATTTCTTTTAACTCCCCCCACTTGAAGGGCCCCCCGCTCCACGGTGCTGTGGCCAGGTTGCTCATCCTCCCTGCAGTCCCTGTTCCCATCCTCACAGGGAGTAAGAGCCTCGAACCTGTTGGACAAGTGCAAGGGCTGCAGCTCCTCCAACACTACCTCCTGGATCCCCGTACCTGCCTCACTTCTAGTCACACCATCCTGACCCTGGCCACGGACTACATCTGATTTAATTAATCTAATTGGTGTGACTACCTCCTGATACACAGAGTCCAGGTAACTCTCCCCCTCCCTGATGTGTCTCAGTGTTTGAAGCTCGGACTCCAGCCCTTCAACACGGAGCCGGAATTCTTCGAGCAGCCAACACTTACTGCAAATGTGATCACCATGAGCATCAATGGTGTCCACCAGCTCCCACATATTGCAGCAGCAACACATCGCCTGATCTCCCATTCTATGTAATTAACAGGAGGCGCAAAGCAACCAAAGTTTTCCCCCTATATCTACTGTCACCTGCATTGCTGGACATAAATGGTGCCCTCACCCTTTACTGTGCCACGTCATATTGTGAACACATATGGCAACAATGTCAGATGTTCATACAACATTAATTTATTCCAACATAATAAAAGAACAGAAATTTAACATTGAATTCTATCAGATCACCCAAGTGAGTACCCTTGTGATCATTTATGTGTCAGCTTTCTCATTTACGTTGTGCTACCCTTGTGGCTTCAGCAGATGTAGAAACAGCCTGCTCACTTCCCTGCTGCGCCTGCTTACATGCCTTTGGCAGCCATCCTCTAGGTTTTGGTGCCTGTGAAGGCCCCGCCAAAGTCTGCTCCTCCTGTGGCTGCACAGGGGCTGACTCAGCCATCACTGCTCGGGCAGTCATCTGGGGCTCTGACTGAGGGGTTAGCAAGGGGATGGAAGTTGGAGCGCTTGGAGAGGAACCCCCACTTGCATGTTGCTTCCCACCATCATCCCTCTCATGGGCCACCCGCAGTTCTCTGTTAGCAAGTAGCTGGAGAGCACCTTGCTGCACATCAGTGGGGCCATGAGGACCTGTCTCTGTACTGACAGTCCTCATAATGGGGACGTCCATGGACCTTTGGTTCCTCTCCATGATAGATGCTCATCTCTCCTCCATAGCTGACCATCTATTTAGAAGAGTCACCATGTTCATTTGAGTCTGACGATTTATATCCTCCATAAAGGTAGCCATCCTTTCATGGCGGGACCTACATTCGCCATTCTGTGCACCATGGTATTGCTCATGTTGGAGATGGACTCTGTTCTCTGCACACTCGCAGTCACAATGGTTGCAAACCCAGTCAGCGCCTCCTGCACTTCTTCCTGAAACTCCAGCACCACTCTCTTTCTGGATGGCCCCCAAGGCTCAGTATCTACATGCAGCTGAACAGAGCTATGAGTGTCCTGCGGCCTCCGATGAGGACTCTCCACTGCTGTCCGTCTCCACCATCTGCTCTTGCTCACTCGTGCGTTGTGATACACCAGGTGACAACACTACCCTATCTCGCAAATGGCCCACCGAGGTGTGCGTCGCTGCGCTGGTACTGGTATGCGCTCATTTGTGCTGACGCTGCTCCCTCAGAGGCTGGAGCTTCCTCTGAGGAGTCCTCCTGCTCTTCCTCTTGGATATTAGGGAGGGAGACTCTTGATGGTCCTGCGGGAGAGTAAAGACATGAGTTAGACATGTGATATGTAGATTGCAGGCACATCACATTGAGTACATGATGAGCATTCAATTTCTATTGACATCAGATGCCATATGTGTCACTCATGAAAGCCAAATAAGATGAATGGAGAAGCATTCTGTCACCAGGTTGTTCTACTGAGCCCTTGTCTCCGATCCCACAATGTCGAGAGCGGCCTCCTCAGCGTGGATGAGCTGTGAGTACGATCATGGTCCTCCTCCTGTTCTCTCCCTCTCCCTCTTATTGTGGCCTCTCTTTTCCTGCAATGAGGGAAAGAAGTGGAGTTTCACTGAGAGTGATGGAATGCATGTAAAGAATGGATAGGATAGATGTTTAGAGGGAGACTGTGATGGAGTGGGTTCCCATTACGAAGTTCCGTCGTTTTGAGTTGTAAGTTGTTGTCAGTGCATAACCTTGAGGGTGGGTGTGAGGGATGCATAGTAAGATGGGGAAGTGATCCTGTACATAGGGAGAGAGGGATTGGGGGATGGTGCAAGGGATGTTGGGTTGAGTTAGGATGTGCAGGAGTAGGGTTAGCAATGCAGAGTGATGGGGATGTGATGACAGGCACAGCAGAATTCAGGTCAGTGTGCTTTTATACTCACTTTTCCAGAGTGCAGTTCACTGAACCTTTTCCTGCATTGGACCCAGGTGCGGCTGTACATGAACCTGGCACTGACCTCCTCAGCTATTCGCAGCCAGGCTGCCTTTGTCTGCTGAGGAGGTTTCCTTCTTCCATCACCTGATTATAGGACCTCCCGACGCCCTCTGACTCCCTCCTCAAGAACATGGAGGGAGTCTTCATTGAAGTGGGGATCTGCCTTTTGTCTCTCTGCAGACATCGTGGTGAGAAGCAGCAGTCAGGAGCATCAGAAACAACCTGAGAGCTAATTGTGAAATGGACCTTAAATGCACCGGCCGCAAATGCGTCAGCAGAGCAGCTGAACAGACCCGCACCTTGTGATCAGGGTGGGTAACCCACACAGCGGGCTTAATGAGCCCAATTAACAGAAATTTGTGTCAGCAGGCCAGCTGGAGCTGGCAACGGGACCGGAACCCACCGACTAACGTTCCTGACGCCAACCCGCCTCCAATCAGGAAATCGCGGCCAAAGAGAGGGAAAGAAAGATTGGATGAAGAGAGAGAAAAAGAGACAGAAAGTTAAGTAAGAAATTAAATAAGTACTGCCATTTTTGCGAGGCTAACGACTGACTGCCGCAAATAGTCCAGCAACTTGTGGAGATTTGCAATTCACAAGGAAGAATCTCCTCTTCGCCACAAGTTGCTGGACGATTCGCCATTGAACGCGTCGTTATCTTGGCAGCAAAATCTGGGCCATGGAATAAATTATCTACAGCGAGATCAACGCATTAGACAGTGAAATGTATGATGTACATCGCCCATCTCGCCATTGCAGAAATTAATAAATAACGTTTACGTAGTATGAATTGCTCTCCTTCTGGATGATGAAAAAATGAGGGGAGAAGACGATAAATGGAGTGAAATTGTATGCCATGTGAGTTCTAATTGTTGGTGCAGAGCTCAAGTCTCCCCTTTATGGAGTCTGAGCTATAACGTGCCTGTGCCAAACTTAATTCTGGGGCTGCACCATGTGAGAAGTATCCAAATATCAAGAACACTACCCTTCATCTGATTTCTATGTTCAGTTCCAACTACATGTACAAATCTTTTTCTCCAGACTTCAACACGTAAAATCAAAGTATAGATCTGTTCTGACAGGTGCTCACATTTCACAATTGTCATGTTTAGACATAACCGTGTAGAAAACAGATTTCAAGAAAATAACCTGTCAAAAGCTGTATTAGCTCTGTACCCTATGTAATGCAAGTTTTATTTGTTGTAGTTACAATAAGAATGTAATTGAATGAAGCAATTTTACGACTGGTATCGGTGTTTCACTATTCATTATTTAAAGTTTCTTATTGCTAATTATCATTGTTAATTGTTGGAATTATTGTAATTTTGTTGAAATTAATAATCTTTAATTAAAAAACAGCAATAACTGGAATTTATTGGCACAAGTTTATTTGACGAAAGAAAATGTGCATGTTATATTGAAAATATCCATAAAAGTATACTTAGTTTTAATTTAAGGCACATTTACCATAATAGAATGTGATGAACTGCAGGTGATGATTCTAGTTCTGTTAGCACTCCTGAACATACATGACCAGGCCTCTGTAAAAGCAACAGCTGCAGCAATCCACCACTGGTGTCAGTCTCCCATGAGCTGAGGTATAAAGTAAAAGGGCCTAAACACTTGCTGCACGTTCTCAATTAAAACATTTCATTCTGGCTCTTGTACTTTGAAGTGTTGGCTACCCTGATATTGATGATGGGTAGATGTGTGCTCAGAGCGACCTGAATGTGGTAACGCATGACTCTGCGCTGAGTATCAAATGTATTGATACAGAAAAATGTGATTGATACTTTTATCCTGAGCGACAAAAGTTGAAGAAGAGTTTGTGTCTGAGGGTGTAGGGGTGAAGGTCTGTGAACTGGCACAATGATTAAATCTATTCTCCTTACATCCAACAGATTGTAAATGATTTCTCAAATGGAGAGAAGCAGTCATTTTCTTTCCCCCAAGGGTCTTTAGAACTCTGGAAATTCAGACATTTTTCATTTAACCAAGTAGACCACTTGCTCCACAAACAAGTCAGAATACTTCTTTATACCAGCTCCCACCATTTTTATTTGAGGTTCAGAACTTAGGGATGTTTCATGAATACAGGAAACTGTGTTATATCCGGCACCGACGGGACTGAGCTGTTGCCGATCTATCAAAACTGCTGGACATACCAGCGTTAATGTTGAAGCATACGGAGGTTTTCATCTCCGTATCTGACAACAAACACCGTTGCTTAGCAACAGCTTCTAAACAGTCAGCCCGTACTTTGGAAGTGTCTCTGTAGCTTAGCAACAGCTTCAGAGAGACTTTCCAGAGCCTGATTGTTGAAAAAAAAGCCACGAGAAGAAAAAAAACCTAACAAAACGGCTCCTGATTTTTGCCAGTAGATCGAGGTTTCCGGACATACAACCTCCGGATAAACCAAAGTCTCCTGTATTTTTCAATCATATGAACAAAGATTTTGTTGAACAATCTGTACATTGTAGGAACTTAGGAACAAAAGTAAGCCATTCAGCCTCTCAAGCATATTCCGCCATTCAATTAGATCATGGCTGATCTACATCTTCACTCCATCTTGCAGAATGGGTGCTTAATTGGCAGATTAATTTCAATATATGTAAGTGTGAGGCGGTGCATTTTGATACGAAGAATAAGGAGGCCACATACTGCTTGGATAATAAGAGACTAAATGGGGTAGATGAGCAAAGGGATCTACAAATATACAAATCACTAAAAGTAGCGATGCAGGTAAATAAGGCCATAAAAAAAACACAAGGACTGAGGTTTATTTCTAGAGAGATAGAATTGAAAAGCAGGGAAGTCATGGAAGGTAAGGTGTGGGACAAATGTTGAAAGGGTATTTGGGGTTGTGTTCATGGTACCGTAGACAGATGATTCAATCCCGGATATTCCAGCCAGAAAGGGGCTATCTCGGTTGCCTCCTTCTTTCTGCTTCCTCCTCTTCTGCTTCCTTCTGTTTTGCTTCTTCCTCTTCCTCCTCCTCCTCCTCCTCCTCCTCCCTCTGTGAGCTGCTTGTTCCCTTTGCTGCCTCTGTTCCATTTCCACGTCATGCTACAGACCAAGGGGGGCTGCAACTATAGCCCCCAGGACTTGGAGCAAGTGGTGTTCTCAGAGGCCTTCCTTTAAGAGCCAAAGCCTTGCAAACATCCAGCAGCACTCCCTGCAAACTTTAACAACTTTTTAAATGTATTGCACCAAGTCACTACTCCAATAAAATGTAAAGAGACCAGTACCAAAGAAAAAATCTAACATACCTGAAAGTTGTGTATGTCCCTTTAAGAAGGGCTGGTATGGGGTCCGTCGTACTGCTGCATGTACGGCAACGTCCAAAATACCAGATCGTGTGTCAATTCAGCGTTACATGCCAATTGACATCAAGATCTGACTCATCTAAATGTCTGGAGCAAGTGCAGGCAACGGCATCGCTGCTGACCTGCCCAAAATGGTGGCCGCCGCATTCCGCATCAGAAGTGGGTAGAAGGATGGCGGCCACCATTTTTTCTTCCAAATTGGCCATAATGGCCAACGCAAACAGACCGAATTTCACGGCCATGGGGTCAGCTTCCACATCGGGCAGGTGGGAAACACGATGGTGAAACCTGACGGGAGCACTATTGGATTGCTGACTATCAACTGCAGGTCAACCATTAAAGAGGAGATTTGATCAGCCATGATTTGCAGGTGGCAGGACTTAGTGGTCTCAGGTCTGGGACAAATTTTAGAAGGCTTAACCACACCTGTGGAAGGTTGGAGCCTGACACCCATCTCCAGTGGGACCTCCTGGGAAATCCCTCTCGCCACCCTCACTTCCTCAACTGAGGCATATACCAGA
The DNA here is from genome assembly GCF_052327205.1 of Somniosus microcephalus. Lineage (NCBI taxonomy): Eukaryota > Metazoa > Chordata > Chondrichthyes > Squaliformes > Somniosidae > Somniosus > Somniosus microcephalus. The sequence goes on along the minus strand of NC_140987.1, from coordinate 180,797,463 downwards.
AGCATGGGAGCCATTTATTTCCTTCCCATCTGGGCATTAGAGGAGCTTGAGCACCAGCCGCGGCACCAGCAGAACCAGGAACAACAGCAGCACCAACAACAGCAGCAGCAGCAGGAGCGCCAGGCTGCTGCTCACCCACCTGAAGTTGCACAGGCCAGAAGGGACCAGCACCTGGAAGCCCGTCGGCACAGGAGATACCCCCCAAACAGGGTCTACAGACACAGGGTCAGCTATCTCAGCATGTCTGAGCAGCAGTGCCAAAGGCGGCTCCGACCTTCACGAGAGGTAGTGACTGACATCTGCACAATGCTACAGCAAGACCTGCTGCCCAGAGGACCAGGTTGACAAGCATTAACAGTGGCCGTCAAAGTCACCACCGCACTCAACTTTTTTGCCTCAGGCTCCTTCCAGGGAACAGCAGCAGACATCAGCAGCATCTCCCAGGCGGCCGCACACACTTGCATAACGCAGGTAACTGATGCCCTCGTGCACAATCACATCCATTTCACCAAGGATCAAGCAAGTGTCATGGCGCGAGCGGTTGGATTAGCTCATCTGGCAGGCTTTCCAAGGGTGCAGGGCATCGTTGATTGCACACATGTGGCCCTTAGGGCACCCCATCGCAATCCAGGTATTTTTGTCAATCGCAAGGGCTTCCACTCCCTTAATGTTCAGCTGGTGTGTGACCACAAGGAAATTTTGCATGTTTGTGCCAAGTACCCCAGCAGTTGCCATGACTCCTTCATACTGCGGCAGTCTAGTGTGCCTCCGCTATTCAGTCTGCCAGACCAACTTAACGGATGGCTACTTGGAGACAAGGGCTATCCCCTGAGGACGTGGCTAATGACGCTGTTGAGGAGACCATCCAACGAAGCTGAGGAGAGCTACAACTCCAGCCACATATCCACCAGAACCATAATCGAGCAAACCATCGGTTTGCTGAAGATACGCTTCAGATGCTTGGATAGATCAGGTGGAGCCCTGCAGTACTCAGCAGCCAGGGTCTCCAGAATCGTTGTGGTTGCTGTGCACTTCACAACATGGCTTGCAGATTCCTGAGGACCAAGTGGCTCCTCACATATCCTCCTCAGATGAGGAGGAGGAGGAGGAGTGCAAAAATGAACATCCTGCAGGGGCCCATCAACCAGCGGCAGCATTACGTGAGAACATTGCAGCCCGGGACGCAAGGAACGCACTCATCCTGGCCAGATTTGCTTAGCCTAGTCAATCAAACACTTTTGCCTCGCAGCTTCTTACCAGAGCATTGACAATGGCCAAGAACCAGAGGATTCCTAGCACTCTGATCACCATACTGAGAGTTGCAAGTATTCATAAGCCCTCAATGTGGAAGTCCCAATAGCAAAATGACGGACACCACAACTGCAACATTTGCCATCAGAATTTTTATGGACAACAACGAAGTGATGGCATTTTTACAATAAACACAACATTTCACCCAAGTGACTACTCTTGTGACTATTTGTGCAGAATTTTCCTCTTACGCGTGCTCCTACGTGGTGCCTCCCCTGTGGCTTCAGCAGATGTGGAGGCCCCTTGCTCTCTTTGCTGCTGCTCCTGTCTTGACACCTTTGGCGGGCATCCTCTGGGGTTGCGAGCCTGTGAGGGCTAGGCAACAGTCTGCTGCTCCTGTGGCTGTGCAGGGGTTGAGACGCCTATCTCACTTGGGTGTGGACTCCAGTGGGGCTCTGACTGAGGACCCCCTAGCAACCGAAGAGACTGTAATCCGGCAGCTCACGGTAGCATGTAGGAACGGTAGGAATAGTGGGACCCCCAGCAAAAGGGTAAGGTCCACGAGGTTAAACCTGGGGCTCAATACAAGAAAGAGTGGTGCCAGGAGAGGAGCCATCCCTCCCAGAACAAGGTCACTTGTTACAGGTGCGGGGAGGATGGCCACTGGCACAGGGATTGTAAAAAGCCTGGGAGAGACGATAAAGCCAGGACCCCCGCAGCCCCAACTCAGAAGGCAGAGACAGAAACTCCTCCCAATAGAGTCGAGTCCGTCATGGAGTCGATAAAATCTTTCCTCAGGGCCAATCAGGTAAAGGTAGCAGCCATCAGTGGTGCTGCAGCCCCCTCGCCCACCTCTGCCTCCCCACAATGACTGGAGCCTGTGCAGCCTGTCTACCTGTGTAATCTCCGGTATGATGAATGGAAGAGACCGCTCATACAGATGGAGGTAGAGAAGGTTACAGGGACTTATCTATTGGATACAGGGGCATCATGCACCGTGATCCATACGGATAATCCCACCACCTCACCTCTGTCTAATGGGGTTCCATACATGCTATCGGGATTCACCAGTCAGGAGCAGGCGGGGGTATACTCCAGACCCCTCAAACAAATTTATGGGCAGGCAGCAGACAGCATGGGGAAGCAGCATCGGAATAACCGGCTGCTGCTCGAGCCTAGCAAGAGCCACCAGTGGGAGATAGGAGACCTAGCGATGGTAAGAAACTATGCCCGGGTGGGAAGTTTAGAGCCACTCTACATGGGACCCTATAGTATAGTTGATAGGGCCAGCCCCATGGTCTATGCAGTAAAACTACCCCAGTGCACAAAGTGGTTCCACGCCAACCAATGTAAATTGTATAAATCTGACCATACAAGTTCAAGTTCACAGGCTGTAAAGACAGGCACTGTGGCTTGTTTCAAGGGAAAAGTTGTCCGGCCCACCAATTGGGACACTTCCCCGCCCCAGTGGGACCTAAGTTTTAGTCAAAGTTTAAATTTGAACCTGTTATTTAGTTCAGAAAGAGAGAAACCGCAGCCTGAGAGTACAAATCTGCAGGCTGCTGTGAGGTCATTCATAGAAAATCGCTTTGGGGGCCCCAGGGAGGAGCCGCCCTGTGAAGAGACTGCCCGCGCATGCGTAGTCGCTGGTCTGGAGACAGGAATTCCCCAGTCTTTTGAACGGTCTGTTCACGCAGGCGCAGTTGCCTATTTGAATACAGAGGTTTCACAGCCTCTGCCGTGGGATTCCGGGGAGGAGGTTCATGCAGGCGCAGTTTTCCAGCCCGTGACCACAGCGGCCCCTCTTCAGTTTTCCCCGCACAGGCGCAGTCACCTGTTTGAATACAGAGGTTTCACAGCCTCTGCCGTGGGACTCCATGGAGGAGGTTCGCGCGGGTGCAGTCCTCTGTTTGTATACAGAGGTGTCACAGCCTCTGCCATGGGACTCCGGGGAGGAGGTTTGCGAAGGCGCAGTCACCTGTTTAAAGGGACAAGCTTCCCAGCCCGCTTCTAAAGTAGTTCCCGCTATGGTGTGGGACCCTGGGGAGGAAGGGATAGCAATTCTTCTTGCAGGGGACATATGGAAGGAGCCGGTACCAGGTTTTGGACCTGGAGAGGAAGAGTTTCAGCCACCAGCAGTGGGTGGTGAGTGGATACCTGCCCCCAGTACAGGAATGGGTAGGGAAAAGGAGACAAACCCAGATTACTGGCAGGCTGCCAGGTATATTAAACAGTGCGGGCTGTTTGCATCAGGGGGAGAAGGTTCCCAGCCAGCTAGGGCTGTGACCCAGGCTCAGGGTCCGTCAGCCAAAGTTTCCCCCACAGAGACGCCCCTCAGAAGGTCTCAGCGGGTCCGCAAGCCCAAGATAAGATGGTCACCAGAGTACCCGCCACAAAGAGCAATCTCCCGAGCCCGGGAGGAAACAGATCACAGAGGTCTCCAACTAGCAGCCATAAGCTGCCAGGGACTAGAAGCAGGAGGCAGTCCAGCTTCGCTGCAGGCAGCAGTAATCTGCGACAGTGACACCAGAGATTAGCCTGGCCGTCCGGAGATGGGCAGCATTTGTATTATAGCTTTGTGTTAAGTTACCAATGTTTACAGCTTGCTTTTAAGGTGTTTAAATTTTAAGTTTAGAATGTAACTAGAACTTTAAAGTTTAAGTTAATAAGTGTGCCAAATGCTTGTATTTTGGTCCGAGGTCGAGGGACCCGACCATGTCTCTACCTAAGGCAGCAGGTCAGTGGTCAGTGAGAGACCTGGCTGCATGTCCTTTTAAGTTCTTTTGCAGGAGAGTGGACAAAGGAGCAGCGCTGTTTGCCCAGCCCGAGCTGGGCATCGAATGAAGATATGGTTATACAGAATGTTGGGGATCACCTCGCCACTGGACAAATCCAGGAGGAGACCCCGCAGCGACTTTCGGGAGAAACCGGAAAGGGTCCGGAGAAACCTGCCTATTCATCCTACGCGGAAAAGATGGCCCCCGCAACCCAGCACTATCCTGACCGAATTTCACTTGCGGGACACCTCTCTATTGAGGAGTCATGGTGGGGAAGCGCGGGCGCCTTGTCAGATAGGGACGCGTTCCCCGGGAGTGGGTGGTGATGGCCCGGGAAAGATTGTAAAGGGGAGGGGAGACCCAAGAGTCACGTGGGTGCATTCGGGGAAGGGAGGAACTCACCCGGGGCCCACGGGCAAAGTTAGAGTGTAAGTGTGGCTGGGAAGGATGAGTGGGTGGCTGGATCTGGGATCCAAGTTTGAGTGTGGGGTCAGTGAGAGCCGCCACACAGGCACCTATCATTTTCTGCAGCCAGTCAAGGGAAGACGGGAGGGGGAGGGACTGGGAGTCGCGATCCCATACTCCCCGGTCTCAGTCTGTGAAACATGAGGGGTACCCTGCCTCCACAAAGGGACAAGGGAACAGCTCGGGGCTGGCGGATCAGACTGTTCTGTAAAATCCATTCTGTATGTTTTAAAGTTTAAGACCATTAAAGGGGGTGCCATTAAAGGGGGGGTGTAAGGAACATTTACTGCCCGGGTGGGAGGAGCGATACCCACTCGAATTTCGCGACCCATCATTGGCACGTGATGGTCAGGGTTTATTTCAGCATTTTGTTTCAAATGTTTCAGCATTTTGTCTCAAATGTTTAATGAAGATTTTTGTATTTTGTTTTACAGTTCCAAGTGGTGCAGAGGCATAGGACCCTCTCCATGCTTGGGATCATTTTGATTACATTGTATAACCAAGATTGTAACATTTTGTAATATGTTACAATGTAACAAGTGGTGCAGGGGTATGAGACCCCTATTGTAACATTTTGTAATTGATGTATCTGTAGCTGCCTACCGTACCACGGTTTTTTCTCGGATTTGAGGGGAATAGACGGGTCGGGGGATCAGTGATAGGTAGCTATAGGTAAATACAGGGGATGATTGTTTGTGGGGGGTCAGAAAATTTTGCTCTCTTCTTCAAGAGGTTATTACAAGCAAGTTGGAAGTATCCAAGGGGGGAATGTAGGGGTCACAAAATCCCCTTAGCCCCCGAAGATCCGGAAATGTTAATCCACATCGTGGATGAAGACCTGTGTGATTTAAATTGTCTCTGGGTTGGACAATGTTTTAAAACATACCCAGAACCACAGAAGGCTGTGTTGGAAAGCTCGTAGGCTGGGCAGCACTTGGACACTGGAATCAAGGAACTTGGTGAAAATCGCACACTTTAAGATTGTACATTTTATTAAAAGATGTACTCTTGAGTTTTGGACTGTTAAAAATGGCTGAACAGACCTCATGGAAACAGAATTTAAAAGGACAGACAGGCTGTTAGCATATGAAACAGACAGGCTGTTAGCATATGAAAAAGCTCAGCGCTGCCCTGTAGTGGGTTTGAATGGAGACCGAGCTGTCAGTCACCCTGTGGTATTGGGTGGGTCCGGTAACCTACAAGCTGTTTGTTTACACTGGGGAGTAGCCCGTTTGAATCAGCCAATCATCGGACAGCAAGCACGCTGGGTTGTTTACACACATCCAATCACTGAAATTGACCCTAAGATCAAGTGCTTGAAACTGCCAGCATGAACAAAGGGACTTTGTTTGCTAAGCACTCAAGACTGTCAATCAATTGCGGTTCCAGATGACCACAGGACAATGCTTTGTTTACAAAGCAATTGAATGCTATTAGCATTTGTGTGTATATCAAGTGGACACATTCAAACTGAGGAGGAACCGTTTAAATGAATGGGAGAACACATTCAAACCACTGCAGCTTTATTCGAAAGCCATCACAGACAATGGACACATTTAAACTGCAACTTTACCAAACCCATCCCAGACAAGTGGACAGTTTGGATCTCTTTTGTTTTAGCCCAGAAACATCAGATCTGGGCAGGCCCCCAAAAAAGGGGTATAAAAGATCGCTTCCCAGAAGCATCTCTCTCTTCTTTTTTATGCTTTGGACTGCAGGTGAGCAAGGCTTCTGATCCACTAGCAGGACAATCTAGTGAGAAGTAAAGGGGTGGTAATTTAAGGGAACTGTTGCTAAGATTGTACGATTAACATTGTCGCCATTTATCCCTAGTTTTTGCTGTCTGCCTTCCCCTGTTAAGCAATTTTACCGTGATTACTTTGATCGTGTGGTGTAGTTTCTTTAGTTTTAATAAAATTTGACTTTCTTGCATCCAGACCATTTGTCCGTTTTTAATATATCATTAATTATAAGTTCCTCCAGTCAGAACTGGAAGGAGGGTTTAGCGATTCGAAACCGCTGATTGGAATTGGTCACAGTGCAGTGGCAAAAGGCTGCCTGACCAGGTAAATTACCGTAAACCAGGTAAAGGATGCCCCACTACAATAGGCTAGACGGGGAAAGGCTGTTCCCACTAGTTGATGGTACAAGGACTAGGGGGCACAGATTTAAGCTTTTGGGCAAGAGATATATGGGGAATGTGAGGAAACACTTTTTTACACTGCGAGTGGTGATGACCTGGAACTCGCTGCCCACAGAAGTGGTGGAAGTGGAGACACTTAATGTTTTCAAGGGGAGACTGGATGGGCACTTGAGGGAAATAAACTTGCAGGGCTACGGGGATAGAGCAGGGGAATGGGACTAACTGGATTGCTCTACAGAGAGCCAGCACAGACTCGATGGGCCGAATGACCTCCTTCTGTGCTGTTATGACTCCATGGGGGTGATTTTCTCACTGGAGGCAAGATGGAGGCGGGTTTCAGTTTGGGTGAGTTTGAAACCCGCCTCCACTGATAGTTTACAAAAATTTGCGATTTTCCCCTGATTGGCCACTTGATTTCAGAGGTGTGGGATGCCCTTGGTCAATTACTGTTTTGGGACTGAAACTCGCCTCTGCTGACATCACTTTTCCAGCCTGATTTAAGGGCTGCTTGCTGCCTTGGCTCATTCCACAGGATTTCTGCCTATGCTGCACCACCTGCAACATATTCTGAGAAACTACTATGTCCAATTCCAAGGCAAGGGCCTCCCCATGGCTCTCGAATGAGGCGCTGCAAATGTTGTTTGAGGGTCTGACAGCTAGCAGGGAGGTGCTCTTCCACTCATCTGGGAGGAAGAGGCCTCCTAAAGAAACCAAGGCTGTGTGGGTACAGCTGGCAAGGGATATAGCCTCCAGATCTGTGTGTAGATTGGGAGAATGTTTCTGTGTATTGATGAAATGCCATCCCTGTTGGAAAGCATTAAAATGATCTGCGGCCAAAATGTTGGCGTTATGGCATCTGTTCATTCGCCTTAGGCAGCTCCACATTGCGGGCTCCGCCACAGTTGCGTTGTCTGGCTGGTGGCCTGAGTGAAAGGAAGCCAGAGAGTCATGTCCATTGTCAATGGTGTCTTAGGATGGAGCCAAGGACATGTGCCAACTTGGGCAACTTATGCAAATCTGGCCATGATATGTTCATCCCTTGCATCCCGGGCAGCCATGTGCTCGCATGCTGCCGCTGCTGCTAATCGATACACTGGCACTCTGACCTCCTCCTGCTCCTATTGCACCTCCTCCTCCCCATGATCCTCTTCCTCCTCCTCTAGATCCTCCTCCTCCTCCGCCTCCTCCTCCTCCTCCTCCTAATCCTCATCTGAGGAGGGCTGGAACTGAGCCACTTGCTCATCAGGAAGCTGCAAGCCACGACGCTGTGCGATGTTGTGCAGTGCACAGCAGACCACGACCATTCTGGAGACCCTGTATGGTGTATACTGCAGGGCTCCACCTGATCAGTCAAAGCAATGGAAGCGCATCTTCAACAACCCAATGGTTTGCTCGATGATGGACCTGGTCAAAGTGTGGCTGGCGTTGTAGCACTCTTCAGTCTCGTTAGCTGACCTCCTGATTGGCATCATTAGCCACTCCTTTAGGGGGTAACCTTTGTCACCAAGGAGCCATCCATTAAGTTGGTTTGGCGGATTGAAAAGCGGAGGAACACTAGAGTGCCGCAGGATGAAAGAGTCATGCCAACTACCACAAATCTTGGCGCAAACATGCAAGAACTCCTTCTTGTGGTTACACACCAGCTGTACGTTGAGGGAGTGGAAGGCCTTTCGGTTGACAAAGATAGCTGGCTTGTGATGGGGTGTCTATGATACCCTGCACCATTGGCATGCCTGCCATATTTTCAAAGCCAACTGAGCGGGCGGTTATACTTGCTTGATCCCTTGAGAAGTGGATGTAATTGTGGGCCTTAGCAAAAAGGGCATTGGTAACCTACGTGATGCAACTGTGGGCAGCCGACTGGGAGATGCCACTGATGACTGCTGATGATCGCTGGAAGGAGCCTGAGGCAAAGAAGTTGAGTGCTGTGGTGACTTTGACAGCCACTGGTAAGGTGTGTCCACCTGTTCCTCTGGGCACCAGGTCTTGCTGCAGCAATCCGCAGATCTCTCGGACAACCTCTTGCGTGTGACGGAATAAGCCATAATTCAGAAAAATACACCATCCTATGATTTCTGACATTATTAATACATGAGTAACTGGGTTTAAAAATCTAAGAAACCTCAGAGACACAAGCTGTAAACAGAAAACAGGCTTCTGAGATTAAGATCAGTTGTTAACAAAGTTGTAAACATACAAGCTTTGAAATGGGATTTGGTTAAATATACTAAAACAATGACCCTATTGAAATGGCAGTTTGGCGATTCCAGAGGGTCTGGAGTTTGGGAAAAACACAATGAAAAGACCCAAGTGAAGTGTTGGAAATCAACACGTTGAACAGAAACACAAACATTAAAAGAGGCATGTGCCTTTGAAAAGATGACATCAAGTAAAAGAAGCACCTGCTGGTCAAATAGTTTTTATGTTGAACTTGGAAGACAGGAAACATAAGATTAAATACGCAACCAATTGAGATAGCTAGAAAATAAGTAAACACTCAGTCAAAGTGTAATTAATTTATACATAGTAAATATGATACCAACAAGAACACTTTGAAGATATGACTTCAATAGATACACCAAGCAATTACATTGTGTTTGTATTGAACTTGGAACAGTTAGGAGACGCAAAGGGCTGGATTTTGTCATTGGGGCGGGCTGGGGTCGTGTCATCCGTTTTTCGTGTTATCCACCCGATTCCAAATCGATGTGGGAGATTGATGCGATTTTCACATAATTGGGTAATTGAGTTCCAGTGTGTGGGAACCCATGGCCCAATTAGAGTTTTCAGTCTGAAACTCGCCTCCAATTACGTCATCATTGCTGCTGCATTTAAGGCCTGCAAGAAGCCTTGCTTCTTCTGCAGACTGCCAACCTTTTGGCCTTTGCAGTGAGAGAGGGACCTGGAGGCAGAATGAGCAGCGGGAGACCTAAGTCTGCTCCCAGATTTGATGACGTCGCCCTGCAAGCTTTGGTGGAGGGAGCAAGAGCTAGTAAGGAGGTGCTCTTCCCTTCTTCAGGGAGGAAGAAGCCTCCCCAGCAGACGAAGGCTCTGTGGGTCCAGGTGGCCCAGGAGGTGAACTCGTTGTCCCTCATCCGCAGAACCTGGCTTCAGTGCAGGAAGAGGCTTCATGACTTTCTGCGCACTGGAAAAGTGAGTATGACTTTGCCATCACCCTCAATCAGATCCCCATTGCCTCTCCTCACCAGCACTCAGCTTTAGCAACCTCTTCCTCCAAATCCCACTTGACACTGACATCCCTGCATCCTTACCCATTCCCTCTCTCTCTGGTCACATTCACCTAACTATTCGACTATGCAGCCCTCACACTTCCTATCACTGTGATGCTATGAAAACAAATTACAAAACACAGGGAGGGCCCTTGGTCTTGCCAACTCACTCCATCTTTGTCTCCTTCTAAGCATCTATGCTATGGATTCTCTACACTCACTCCTTCATTCTCACTCAAACTCCGCTTATCTCCCTCATTGCAGGAAAAGAGAGCTCACAATAAGAGAGAAAGAACGAGGACAGGAGGAGGGCCACCCTCAGTAGCCCACCTCACCCCTTGGGAGGAGGCGGTCCTGGAGATCGTGGGACATGAGGACGATGCGCAAGTGGGGGATGGACAGAGGGATGCATCAGAGAAAGCTGGTGACAGAATAGTTTTTCATCTCTCTCATTGACATTGAATGAGTCGCTGATAATGATTCTGAAGCTCCAACAGATGGACTTATGATCATCTGCAATATGCAATGTGCATGTAACCTTGGCATCACATCTCTGACTCTTTCCTTTACTCCCCCACAGAACCATCGCAAGCACCCGTCCCCACTATCCAGGAGGAACAGCCCGAGTCTCCAGACTCCTCAGAGGAAGCTGCAACCTCTGAGGGCGCAGCGTCAGCAGAATTCAGCCAACTCAGCACCAGCGCAGACACTCACACCTCGGAGGGACCATCGCGAGATAGAGTAGTGTTGTCACCTGGTGTATCACAGCTCACAAGTGAGCATCCACAGATTGTGGAGACAGGGACAGCAGTGGAGAGTCCTAGTCGGAGGGCGCAGGATTCTCCCAGCTCAGCTTGTCGACCCTCTGCCTCTGAGTCCATCCAGAAGAACAGCGGTGCTGGAACTCCAGGAACAGGTGCAGGAGTCTCTGGCAGGTTTTGTCTCCAGGGTCGCTGCGAGTGTGGAGCGAATGCAGGAGTCCATCACGAACATGAGCAGAGCCTTTGTGGAGTCATTGGCGCATGAATGCATCACCATGGAAAGGATGGCAACCTCCATGGAAAGTTGGCTACAGTAGGCGAGAGGATGGCTACGGCCATGGAGGAGCTAAGTCGCCAGAGTGTAGAAAACATGGTGAGTGTTCAGAATAGACTGACATCTCTGGAGGAGCGATGGTCAGCTAATGAACAGAGAAACCAGACCTTCATGGAAGTCCTTCTGAGTAGGACTGCCAGTGCAGATTCAGGTCCCTCTGGCTCCCCTGATGTGCAGCAAGGTGCTCTCAAGCCACTTGCAAGCGCTGAGGTGGACCTGACCCATGAGAGGGATGTTGCTGGCAGAGAACAAGGAAGTGGGGGCTCCTCTGCAAGCACTCACATGACCATGCCACTGCAGAGCCCTCAGTCAGAGCCCCACCAGAGTCCACACCCAACTGAGATCGGCGTCTCAACCCCTGCACAGCCGCAGGAGTAGCAGACTGTTGCCGAGCCCTCACAGGTTCGCAACCCCAGAGGACGCCTGCCAAATGTCTCAAGACAGGAGCAGCAAGAAAGTGAGCAAGGGACTTCCATATCTGCTGAAGCCACAGGGGAAGCACCACGTAGGAGCACATGTAAGAGAAAGATACTGCACAAATAGTCACAAGGGTAGTCACTTGGGTGAAATGTTGTGTTTATTTTTAAAATGCCATCAGTTGGTTATTGTAAATAAAAATTCTGATGGCAACAGTTGCAGTTGTGGCGTGTGTCATTTCGCAAATGGGACTTCCACATTGAGGGCTTAGGATTACCTGCAATTGTCAGTATGGTAGTCAGTATGCTAGGAATCCTTTGGTTCTTGGCCATTATCGATGCTCTGGTAAGAAGCTGTGAGGCAAAAGTGCTTGATTGGCTAGGCTAAGCAAATTTGGCCAAGATGAGTGTGTTCCTTGCATCCTGGGCAGCAATGTTCTCGCGTACTGCTGCCGCTGGTTGATGGGCCTCTGCAAGATGTTCGTTTTCGCTCTCCTCCTCCTCCTCCTCCTCCTTATCTGTGGAGGATATAGGATGAGCCACTTGGTCCTCAGGAATCTGCAAACCACGACGCTGTGCCATGTTGTGAATTGCACAGCAAACCACGACGATTCTGGAGACCCTGGCTGCTGAGTACTGCAGGGCTCCACCTGATCTATCCAGGCATCTGAAGTGTATCTTCAGCATGCCGATGGTTTGCTCGATTATGGATCTGGTGGAAATGTAGTTGTAGCTCTCCTCAGCTTCATTGGATGGGGTCCTCAACGGTGTCATTAGCCACATCTTCAGGGATAGCCCTTGTCTCCAAGTAGCCATCCATTAAGTTGGTCTGGCGGACTGAAGAGCGGAGGCACACTAGACTAGCGCAGTATGAAGGAGCCATGGCAATTGCCAGGGTACTTGGCACAAACATACAAAATGTCCTTCTTGTGGTCACACACCAGCTGCACGTTGAGGGAGTGGAAGCCCTTGCGGTTGACAAAAATACCTGGATTATGATGGGTTGACTTAAGGGCCACATGTGTGCAGTCAACGACGCCCTGCACCCTTGGAAAGCCTGCCAGATTAGCTAATGCAACCGCACGCGCCATGACACTTGCTTGATCCTTGGTGAAATGGATGTGATTGTGCGCAATGGCAAAGAGGGCATCGGTTACCTGCATGATGCAAGTGTGTGCGGCCACCTGGGAGATGCCACTGATGTCTGCTGCTGATCCCTGGAATGAGCCTGAAGCAAAAAAGTTGAGTGCGATGGTGACTTTGACGGCCACTGGTAAGGGGTGTCCACCTGCGCCTCTGGGCTCCAGGTCTCGCTGCACCATTGTGTAGATGTCACCCACTACCTCTCGCGAAAGTCGGAGCCGCCTTTGGCACTGCTGCTCACTCATGTTGAGGTGGTTGATCCTCTGTCTGTAGACCCTGTTTGGGGGATATCTCCTGTGCCGATGGGCTTCCATGGACTGGCGCCTTCTGGCCTGTACAGCTTCAGGTGGGTGAGCAGCAGCTTGGCGCTCCTATTGTTGCTGCTGCTGTTGGTGCTGCTGTTGTTCATTTTTCTTCTGCTGCCGTGGCTGGTCTTCGTCTGAATCTGATATCCAGGAGGAAAGGAAATAAATGGTTCCCATGCTTCTGGTAGATGCCTCAGTTGAGGAAGCGCTCAGTCAAGGTGGCAAGAGGGGTTTCCCAGGAGGTCACACTGGAGATGGGTGTCAGGCTCCAAACTTCCACAGCTATGGTTATGCCTGCTAAATGTTCCCCCAGACCTGAGACAACAAAGTCCTGCCACTTGCAAATGATGACTGAACAAATCTCCTATTTAATGGTGGAGCTGCAGTTGATAGTCAGCAATCCAATTGTGCTCCCGCCAGGTTTCACCGTCGTGAATCACATGGGAAACATGTTAAAATCGGAAAGGCCTCTCAAAATGGGATTATGGAGTCTATTTAGTGGTTGTTAAGGGCCTTAAGGGCCTATCCCGCCTCTTGGAGGCGGGACGGAGACGGGATCAGAAACCACGCATTTGGGAAAATTGCTTGGTGGTGGGATGGAGGTGGGGTCGGGCCCCCCCGCCACTTTTTGCAATTTTATCACCCCACTCGCCTCCATTCCCACCTCCTCGGGCCTGGCAAAATCTAGCCCGAAGTCTGTTAAACCAGCTAAAAGTGATATTAAGAATTGAATGGAAAATCTTCGATAAGAATGGCATCAAACAGAAACCATTGCTGTCATATTGTTTTTATGATGGTTTTTGAAACACCTAAAGGTAGAGACATAATTATGCATGCAGCAGCTAAATTGACAGTAAAAATAAAAAGCTTTCAACAGAGAGAATGAATAAGATAATTAGCTTACATCAGCAGAGAACTTCAAAGAATAAACAACTGCAAAAAGGGTATAAAAGATAGACCTTTTCAAAGAGAAAATCAGAAGTCGCTGAATGGGCCAAGCATTTCTCAACTTTACAGGCACCATCTGTAAGTTTTTAACTTTGAGTCTCGGGGATCAAAAAGTACTATAATTTGATTTTGGTGGATGTTCTGGATTTAGCGATAAGTAAGAACTGTAGAAATGTAACTAAGTAAAGATTTGAGAATAAGGATCTCTGAGAAATAAGAAATGTAAGCTATTTGTTTTTTGAATTGTTAATGTTGCGACTGACTCAACAGCTGTTAAATGAATGTCGGCTCTTAAATAAAACTATATATTTTTAGAATTGTCTCAAAGAGTATTTCTGTATGAACTTGCGAACCCAATTTCGGTACACTCTTTTGTAAGGAGTTGCAGGATTCTGGGGGGTATTCCGGACCCTCATAATATCCAGAAGGTTACAGCCTAGTTAAACTTATTAAAAGTGCTATCTGGAGGATGGTAACATCTTCAGTCATTCCTTTCCTTTAGGGAGAGATAGCTTGAACCTTTAGACCCATTTAAGTGTCTTATAGAATTTGGCTATCTCTAACTTTAGTTGAAGGTGAACATCTGGGGAATACGCCTGATCTGGGGTAGCCCGAAAAGGGCTAGGACTTGTAATTATCCCTTCATCGCGAAAGTCTCAGCCTCCTTTGGCACTGCTGCTCACTTATGTTGATGTAGCTCATCCTTTGTCAGTAAACCCTCTGTCGGGGTTATCTCCTGTGGCGAGGTGCCTCGATGCGCTGGCACCTTCTGCTCTGTGCAGCATCAGGTGGCTGAGCAGGAGGTTGGGCCTCCTGCTGCTGTTGCTCCTGAGCTGCCTGGTTCTGCTGCTGCCATGGATGCTCCTGATCCTTATCTGAAGCCCATGGAGAAAGGAAACAAATGGTTCCCATGCTGCTTGCAGATGCCTCCGTTGGGGAAGCACTCATTGCAAGTGGGGAGAGGGTCATCCAAGGAGGTCCCACAGTTGATAGATTCAAGCTGCAGCACCTCCGACTTCGGAAGGCCTGCTAAAAGTGCTCAAAGACCTTTTAAAGCAAAGTTCTGGCACCTGCAAGTAATCCTTGATGAAATAAACAATTTATTGTTGGACCTGCAGCTGTGAGGAGACCACCCACGAGTCAACCTGCCTGGTTTAGCTGGCATGGCTTAGGAGGGTTGTGGAACACGCCAAAATGCTCGAAAAATCACGAGGGCCTCTCAAAATAGGCTTAGAGAGGCCCTTAATGATGTTAACTAACGCTATGGCCAGCTGGAGGTGGGACCGTTCCCGACCGGCAGAATCCCGCGGAGGCGGGTTGGAGGCATGTTCCGAACCTGCTCTCATTGTTTCTGATTTTCCCGCCTTTCCCGGCTCCAAACCCGCCTCCTCCAACGTCAGAAAATCGCCCCCCATGACTCTAATGCTCTGCAAGCAATTACCTTTGAGTTGCAAAGTTTGCTAGATGTCAGAGCCTGGCTGTTGAGCTTTAGATGAGGATCTTGCATCTCCTAAGCATCCTCACAGATACATCATACTCCACCTCCAATATCTCACCCTCTTGTGAGTTGTGAATTACTCTATGTCAATTCCTCATAAAAACCATTTTATCACCCGAGTTAACCTATCTGGGCTGCTGAATGCAAATGGCAGGCTTCATGATGGAGTCAGCTAATTTCTACTGGCAATGCCAGATATTGTAGGTTCTGGCATTGGTTCTTTTTCACTCTGCAGAATCTTTCTTGCTTCCAGCTTCTGTGGAGAATGAAAATTGTAATGAGTTTTCTACTCTCCACTTTTTCCTTCCTGTTAGGCTCGTGTAAGGGTCCCCTCGAGGTATGAGCCTCAAAAAAGAGAAACCATTTAAGATCATTAGCACTCAGTCAGCATAAAACCACCATTAGCAAGTGACTTCCCAGGATTTCCAGTGCCTCGTCCTCCTGCTTCCCTCCTACTGTAGCTTGTCCTTCTTTGTAATTGTGTGCAATCTTTTCCCACATGATAAAATAAGCTTGTTATTGTCAGTCAAAGGTTATTGGAATTTGATAACTATTTTTAGAATTCTCATTATTTCTCTTCTAGAATTCCCACAGAAATAGTGAGCCTTCAACAAACATGCATGCATTGCAGGAGGCGGTCTCCATTTAAATGAAGATTTCTACATGTAGTTGTCATTACAGTTCCTTTAGTGCATAGATTACGCTTAGGTTTGTAAATGCACTTTTAGGGAAAATATAGGTGTGTCATCTAAAAGGTTTTAAATATACATTAACAACTAGGGGCAGTCACTGAACTTACCTTTGCTGGCTTTGTGAGGACATCAAATTTCATCCTGCATCACAGAGGGTGCCTAGTAGTTAGGGAGTTGCCACTCACTACCTGTGCCACCTCTTTCCACATGGTCTTCTCTCTTGTATTGGCAGGTCTTTTGCTATACACTTCATAACCCCTTTTACCTAATTTAAGTTAAAACAATATTTACATAATTCTCAGAGATTCAGGTCCTCTTTCTGGTTCCTTTTTGACCCATGCTTTCAAATCACTAGATTATGACAGGTTTGGATAGGCTAGATGGGGAAAGGCTGTTCCCACTAGTTGATGGTACAAGGCCTAGGGGACACAGATTTAAGGTTTTGGGCAAGAGATACAGGGGGGACGTGATGAAAAACTTTTTTATGCGGCGAGTGGTGAGGACCTGGAACTCGCTGCCGATGGAAGTGGTGGAAGCGGAGAAACTCAATGTTTTCAAGGGGAGGCTGGATAGGCACTTGAGGGAAATAAACTTGCAGCGCTACGGGGATAGAGCGGGGGGAATGGGACTGACTGGATTGCTCTACAGAGAGCCGGCACGGACTCAATGGGCCAAATGGCCTCTTTCTGTGCCGTTATGACTCTATGGGAGAAAAATTTGGTTGCTTTGCACCTCCCGTTAGCGCCCTGGGGTGCAAAGCAACTAACACCCGGGTGTGGCGATGTTAGCGCCACTCGTGAAATTAACCAGACATTTTGTGGCGGTGCTAAACACTACTGCCACAATCTCCTGTGCCTGCAGATCGTGACATCGGTCGAGCGTGCAACGCCCCGGTAGCAGCCCGAACCAGATATTAAGTGGTGACCCCTGGCTTTCCGCCTGCTGCTAGCAATGACAGGTAGAGGGGAACATTTTGCAGTTGGAAAGGGACTGGGGGAACACTGTTTAAAGGCGGCTGCTTCCTGCCATTTTTTGTCGGCGACATTTTTGCACCACGCATTCTGAGAGAGAGAGAGAGAGTTCTGGAGAGATTTAACGCTGTGTGAAGGAGTTTTGGGTACTGAGCAGCACTTTGCAGGTTCATTTTGATTTGACCTTCCTTGCATCGATTTAGAAGAGGCTGTGGGGGCTGCACTCTGAGCTTTTTCCCTGGGCCTCTCAATTGTTCTTTTCAGCAGAATTGATGTACAGAGCTCTCCAGGCCGAGATTCAAGGCTGCAATGAGCAAGGTGTGGATGGAGAGCTAAATCGTCCCTCCCCTTTAAGAACTCGCCGGCGCCAGTGTGTCTGTGTTCCACTGCTGACTGACATCACATGAGCTTCGCCAGCGCTCTGAGGTAGCGCCTCACTCCTCAGCATTAGCGCCTTAAGAGAGGTGTGTAACGCCTGATTTAGCGCTCCAGTCACCTCCAGGGGCGATAGAAGCCAAGTTTGCAGTCGGAGGCGATAATTAGCGAATTTCTCCCCTTATGACTCTATGCTGGATCTGCTTTAAGAGCCCCAGATTTAAATGCATCATGTTGCACACTAAAGTGCTTCTTCCATCCCCCTTTCTACATTTTTTCCAGGTTTCATTGTGCAAGTAACGAATTGCTGGCAGGATATGTCTCATCCAGCAATATTGAAATGAGCTGACTCCAGGATTTCTCATGGTTTGGTGACAAGACGATTGTTCAGGAGAAAGTTCTCACCTGCTGCATATACAGCAGTGGATGGTAGATCCTAGAACTTTGGGCCCACTACTTTTATTAAAACTTGCATCAGATGGGGCAATGGAACGTTAAGCAGTGTCTTGCTCCAGATTGCTTGTCTGACATCCAGTCTTGCATGAGCCACAATTTCCTGCAGTTAAACATGGGAAGACCAAAGTCATTGTCATCGGCTCCTGCCACTAACTCCACACCTTCGCCACCAATTCCATCATGCTCCCTTGCCATTGTCTCAGGTTGAACCAGTCTGCACGCAGCCTTGGTGTCCTATTTGACCAACTCATATCCTCTTCATTACAAAGACCACCTACTTCTACATCTGTAACATCACTCATCTCTGCATCTGCCTCAGCCCATCTGCTGCTAAAACCTTCATCCAGACATTTGTT
Source organism: Somniosus microcephalus (assembly GCF_052327205.1). Lineage (NCBI taxonomy): Eukaryota > Metazoa > Chordata > Chondrichthyes > Squaliformes > Somniosidae > Somniosus > Somniosus microcephalus. The sequence continues at coordinate 180,779,342 of NC_140987.1, read as the reverse complement.
ACCTCCAGACTTCACTTTTCCAATTCTCTCTTGGCCAACCTCTTATTCTCCAAGCTCTGTAAACATCAGTTCATCCAAAACTCTGCTACTCGAATCCAGCTAAGTTTGCCATAGTGCATCCTTGGTATTGTTGTCACGTGATGTGGGTTGTCAGTGGTGCATTCTGGCCATTTTAGTTCCATAGATGCAACTACCAGGACTTGAGAGAAATTTCCAATTCTGGAACGGAGGCAGAACTCAAGGCCACACTACGAAGAAGTAGGCCTCTGTGGAGAAACTTTGTGTAGAAGCTTCTAAATATTAAATTATTAATTTTATGGATAAGCTTAATGAATTTGATGTGAAATATTTATATGGCTATACATTCAGCTGGGTCAGAAATATAAATGATAGCTGAAAACAGTGGGAAAAGGTCAATTCAGTGATGTGATTGGTTGCAAATGCAGCCCTGTTAGGGTTGCTTTTTGTGGAATCTTTGCTACTCTACATTTCAGTAAATTATTGTGGTTAAGGTGTCCATTTGATCCAAAGAGAAAAGCCCATTTTTTTTCAGAAACAGATAGATTTAATTGTCATCCTATATATTTTAACTGTGATGTGCTGTACACAAAATGTTTAATTCTGTAGATTTTATTGCTTTACTTCATGTGCTTATACCTACCACAGCAGTGTTCCAGAAACCTGCAGCACTATGTTGTGCCATATGCTGTAGCACTAACTTACTGTCGTCGTGAAGAAAATAAAATGTGGCCCACACTCGTGTAGTCCCACTTTGTGACTCTCGAGCTAATGCAGGATATGAACCTGTGATGAGTTTTGCAGTTGATGGTTATTTTGCACAAATGTGAATTGATTCAAAACTTTCAATATTTTGATGAGGCAGAAATTACCATAATATAATAAAGTACTTTCAGACAATTATGAGAGTCGGAGCTTGGAGACATGGGGTTAGTACAGGTCTGGGATGAATTTAGCAGGTGGTGAAATGGGATTTCCTAAGGGTTGTTATACACAATTACAAGGAAAGGCATAATTTCAAACAGCATTTTACATCAGTATGTAGTACCTGAGTTACAGAGTCTTGGCATTCTGCCAATTATTACTGTTGTACCTCAGGGTACATTAGATTCCCTTTTTCATTTCTATCCACTAGTTTCATTTCATTTTGTGCACAATTTCAGACCATTCATTCCAATATATCATATCATCATTGTACTACAACTATAATGTCTCCGAGAAGGTTCGTGAGATAGCTTTAATGCAGCGTGATTATTAGTGTCTCCTTTATAGTTTAATCTTTCGACATGCTCTTTTTCCTGTCTTAGTTTTTGATGTTGTGGGGTCAGTAGTGAACTGTACACCTTTCTTTTCAACTTGTTAAGATAATTGCTATGCATTAGGAACCTTACATACCGAACTTTTCATGTACAACACAAAACATTATGCTGCTTACCTGTCTTGGCAAAATATCTTGGCCCAGAAATTCGATGGCACCGCACCAGTTTTCCAAGCCCAAAATGGGCAGCTAAGCATCCAATATGGCGGGCGGGACACGTGTGCTCATTACGCACTGGAAGTGCACCGTCCAGCATATTGAGTCGGGCTACTCCATAGGCATCCAGGGTGCATGCCATAACTATTTAAATTGCTGATTAAAGTATTTAAATAAGGGTCCTACGCTTGTTGTAGGATCCTTTTGCAATATTTGCCTGCTCCAGCACCTGACTCGTGATGAACTCACCCAGTGTAGTGTATGTAACTGTTCCACCTTTAAGAGAACTATTTTAGGTGTGGCACTACTTTATCTTGGCTGCTGTATACTGTAATACCGACGGTGACCACACAGGTATATAAGTGCTGTGTCAGGATTTATTGGGCAGATTCGCCCTGACCTTCGAATAGTAAAGTCCTGTTAAAGTTACTCTTGTAGTCTGTGTATTAATTCGCCATAATACCTACAGACTTTACAGTGGCGACGAGTTCGATCGTACCCTGCGGCAACAATACTTCCGAAGCAGTTAACGAGCGTCGAGAAGAGGCACCCGCCCTCGTCGTTCTGCTGAGAGAAAACTCGAGTCTGCAGAGCAAGGAAGAAGGAAGAATTCAGACACGAAGCCTTCCATCAGCAACAGGCACTGATTGTCCCTTCTGCCACGGTGGTGAGTGAGCCGATCAGCACGAGAAGCAAGTCGGCCACGGTGACTGTGAGTAAAGGGAAAATAAAAAATAAACGGAGGATAAGGGCGGTGAACTCGACCACGGTCGGGGGAAAGGAGCCGGACAGAAGTCGGGCCCAGAGGCGCTGAGACTGGGGCAGCGTGGAGCACGGAAGCCGCGGTACAAGCGGGCTGGGAGACGCAACGGCGTCGTGAGACAGCTAGACCGCGACCGGCGAAAAAGGCCGGGCAGCGACCGAGGCCACGAAGCGCTGCGACCGGGATCGTAAGGCGCGGGAAGATATAAAAATAAATAAATCGCGAAGAACTCAGCCGCAGCCGGGGAGGAAAGCACCGGACTGCGAGAGGGCTGGGAGGCGCGATTGGAAGCCGCTGAGGGAGAGACAGAGCCCGAGCAAGCGGGAGAGACAGAGCCCGAGTGAGGGAGACTGAGCGAGATCCAGCCCAGCGGCTGAAACTGTTCGCCGTCAACGGGTTGTACCCAGCGCCGGTTGCCCTGCCGAGAAAAGGGAACAAGGAACGCACTGAAGCCGACGCGCAGGCTGCGAACCCCGAAAGCCAGCGGTCGTCGCCCGAGGGAAAAGCTTACCCCTCCCGCCAGGGGAAGAAACGCGGGAAGCCACCAGTAGGCGGGGAAGAAGACAGAAGCGGGAAACCGCCATTTTGAAAGTGGGCGGGGAAAGAAGACAAGCGCGGGAAACCGCCATTTTGGAAAAAAAAAAGTTAAAGAAATATTTCGTTGTTGTTTCTCAGGAAGAGGGTGAAGATGCCTAAGCGTAGTAACATCAACGGTTTCGATTCCGATGTGGAAGATTGGGCCACGTATGTAGAACGCATCGAGATATATTGTAAGGTAAATAAGATAGCAAATTATGACAAAGCTCTAACCTTACTAAACTCAATGGGTGCGAAGACATACGGGTTATTGAAGCATCTTCTATCGCCAGCTAAACCGGCGGATCAGTCTTTCGCTTATATTGTTGCTGTCCTGAAGGATCATTTGAACCCTGCACCGCTGATGTTAGCGGAACGATCTAAATTTTACGTGAGAACGCAACTAAAAGAGGAAAGCAACGCAGAGTACCTGGTTGAACTGCGTAGACTAGCAAAATACTGCCAGTTTGGGGTAAATCTGTCAGAGGCACTGAGAGACAAGTTCGTGTGCGGAATGTCGAAGGAAGGAATACAAAAACGACTGCTCGAAGAGAACGATCTTACACTTGAGAAGGCTGTCCTTATTGCAGCATCGCACGAAGCCGCAGCGAGAGGCACGGCGGAAATGCAGCGGAAGACAGCGGTACTCAGTATGGATCAAATGACTTCGGGTACAACGAAATGTTATCGTTGTGGGAAGACAACACACGATCAGAACCAATGCTGGTTTAAAAACCAGGAATGTAGGAAATGTGGCAAGCCTGGTCACATAGCTAAAGTATGCCGGTCAGGAAAGAAGACCAGCAATAATAAGTCACCGCAGAAGAAGTACAGAAAGGTACATAAGGTGACTGGGAAGAGTACAGATGAACAGAATTCGGATTCAGACTCCAACAGCAAGGAACTGGGTAGTCTGAGGATTCACAATGTGAGTAAAGAAGCTGACCGACAAACTATCTGGGTCACACTACAGATTGCAAAAGTCCAAGTGAAAATGGAAGTGGACACCGGATCGGCGTTGACGGTCATGAATAAGCAAGATTACAAAAAGTTGTTCAAAGATATTCCCCTACGGGATACGGAGATAGTATTGCAGACATACACGGGGCATAAAGTATACCCCATCGGAAAGATAAAAGTCAAGGTGAGACACAAGGGCAAAGATCACCGAGGAATGGACATGTATGTGCTACCCGAGGGAGGTCCACCACTTCTGGGACGGGAGTGGATCAGGAAAATAAAGATAGACTGGCACTCACTAAACACAATGACGGTAGATTCCGGAAAGGAAGATGTCAAACCTGAACGGTTGTCCAGAATATTGGACGAAGCTAAAGAGGTATTTCAGCAAGGACTGGGAACACGGAGAGGAATTAAGGCAAAAATCAAGATTGCAGAACATGCAAGCCCAAAATTTTTCAAAGCCAGATCGGTACCTTACGCGATACGACCTGCTGTGGAGGCAGAACTGGAAGAGCTTGAACGTTCAGGGGTACTGTCTAAGGTGGACTGGAGTGAGTGGGCCCCGCCCATTGTTCCCATCATGAAGTCTTCATCAAGTAATAAGCCAGGGGGACCGGGAAAGGTCCGCATCTGCGGAGACTTCAAGATCACAGTTAATCCGGTGCTTCACACGGTACAATACCCGCTTCCGCGGATTGAGGATATCTTTGCTTCATTGTCTGGCGGGGAACACTTCACCAAGATAGACCTGGCACAAGCATACTTACAAATGGAAGTCGAGGAAGAGTCGCGCCAGTATCTCACAATCAACACACACAGAGGCTTGTATCGTTATAATAGATTGGTTTTTGGAGTAGCTTCGGCTCCAGCAATTTGGCAGAGGGCCATGGAGCAGGTCTTACAGGGGATTCCAAGCACTCAGTGTTACTTGGACGATATCCTGATTACAGGAGAGGACGAGGAGGAACACCTCGCAAATTTGAAACTGGTGCTCACCAGGTTGAAGGAATATGGCCTTCGAGTTAATCGCCAGAAATGTGAGTTCTTCCAGAAACGGATCTCGTACTTCGGTCACGTCATTGACCAAGAGGGGCTGCACAAGTCACCTGACAAGATAGAAGCTGTCGTGAAGGCCCCCGCTCCGGAAAATGTATCACAGTTGAGATCGTTTCTGGGGTTGATTAATTATTACCACAAGTTTCTGCCAAATCTATCCACGGTGCTGTATCCGCTGAATGCTCTGTTGCGGAAAGAAGTACCATGGAAGTGGAGCGAGGACTGTAAGAAGGCCTTTCGCAGAAGTAAGGCGTTGATTACCTCTGAGGAAGTGTTGGCTCATTTCAACCCAACGTTACCTCTTCGTCTAGCTTGTGGTGCTTCCCATAATGGAATTGGAGCAGTACTTTCACACAAGTTACCAAATGGCTCGGAAAGGCCAGTCGCATTTGCGTCCCCATCATTGACCTCCGCTGAGCGAAGTTATGCTCAGATAGATAGGGAGGCCCTCAGCCTTGTGTGGGGAGTAAAGAAATTCAATCATTACCTGCAGGGCAAGAAGTTCACATTACTGACAGACCACCAGCCGTTGGTGTCCATATTCAACCCTAACAAGGCCGTTTCCACTATGACAGCGCAAAGGCTACAGAGGTGGTCCGTGTTACTTGGGGCACACCAATATGACATCGAATACAAAAGGTCCAAACAGCATGGAAATGCTGATGGGTTATCGCGCCTACCGTTGCCAGTAGTAGAAGAGGCGGCTACAGTGGACCCAGTAGAGATGTTCCACTCATCCATAGTGGAATGTCTACCAGTAACAAATTCGATGATCGAAAATGAAACAAGAAATGATCCGACTCTCTCACGAGTCTACGATTTAACGGTGGAGGGATGGCCAGCACATGGCGAACCAACGCTGCCCGCATTTTCGCAAAGAAAAGAACAGCTGTCAGTGTGCCGAGGAACCTTGATGTGTGGATCTAGAGTGGTGATTCCACCCAAACTTCAGCATAAGGTGCTAAAGGAGCTTCACGAGGGGCATCTGGGTGGAGTGAAAATGAAGAACCTAGCAAGAGCGTTTGTGTGGTGGCCAGGTATTGATGGAGACATCGAAGAAATAGCCAAGAGCTGTCTAGGATGCCAGAAGGTCCAAAACGCGCCACCACAAGCTCCTCTGCATCCATGGGAGTGGCCCTCATCTCCTTGGAAAAGGGTACACGTCGACTTTGCTGGTCCATTTATGGACTCAATGTTTCTAATCGCGGTGGATGCACACTCCAAGTGGCCAGAGGTAATAAAGATGTCCTCCACCACCACGGAAAAAACCATCACAGTATTATGGACCATATTTACTAGGAATGGCCTGCCGGAACAGATCTGTTCTGATAATGGACCGCAATTTGTGTCCGAAGAATTCAGGAAGTTCTTAAAAAGGAATGGGGTCAAGCACTACACGTCAGCCCCATACCATCCCGCCACCAATGGATTAGCTGAAAGGTTTGTCCAGACCTTCAAGAAGGCCATAAAGGCCATGGGCAATGAAGACATAAACCTACAACATAAGGCAGATAACTTCTTGTTGGTGTACAGGAATGCAACACATGCGGGCACAAACCAAACTCCCGCCATGATGTTTTTCAATAGAAGACTAAGATGCCGGCTGGATTTGATTAAGCCAAACGTCAGAAGGGATGTAGAGAACCGGCAATTTCAGGGCATGAATGAAAGGCCAACTAGATCCTTTCAGATAGGTCAACAAGTTTTGGCCCGGGACTACCGTACCGAGAAATGGCAGCCTGGAACTATTGGGAAAAGGCTAGGGCCGCTGATGTATACCGTGGACATTGGTGACAGCATCATAAGGCGACATGTTGACCAGATCATAGGGTCATCCACAAAGGACCAACCTACTCCACAACCTTACACGGCTAATGTTGAAGCAGAGATACCCAGAGCACCTACTTCCGATCTGGTAATACTAGAATCAGATGAACCTGACACTGTCCTTCAAGCCGAATCGACCTTGCCAGAAGAACCTACTACCCCGCCAAAAACTACTACACCACCGAGGCGTTATCCGGACAGAGTCAGGAAGCCTCCAGAGAGACTGAATCTGTGAACTGTTTTGCATAAGTTGTATATATGTTATGATGTTATGTTAATGGGGAATAAGTATGTTGTAAGCTAAAAAGGGAGGATTGTAGTGTATGTAATTGTTCCACCTTTAAGAGAACTATTTTAGGTGTGGCACTACTTTATCTTGGCTGCTGTATACTGTAATACCGACGGTGACCACACCGGTATATAAGTACTGTGTCAGGATTTATTGGGCAGATTCGCCCTGACCTTCGAATAGTAAAGTCCTGTTAAAGTTACTCTTGTAGTCTGTGTATTAATTCGCCATAATACCTACAGACTTTACACCCAGCAACTCATGACATGAACAGCCAGGAAGGACCCTTCAGCTGCCCTATTTAACAGGCTCATCCACTACATACAGGTTCATTGTTTGTTTGTCAATTGAAGCTGCTGGTAAACTTCTGGGCGTTTTTTTGGCCTGCTTTCTGACTTATAGAATTGATTTCTGATTGCTGAGAATACATTTTTGCTGGTGCTGGACTGTTATTAGCTACCTTCTAAACACTTTTACTTCAGTCATGGGTGATCTGGTAGGCTGCCTTTGGGGATAGAGATGCAGTTATTCCTCCTGGTGTAGAGATCCTCACTTACCTCACTGATATGATGGTGGAGGACTAGGTGGAGCATCAAGGAAGACAGGAGAGAGCTGGAGCAACTCACAGAAGAGAGGAGAGGAGGACACTGCGCAGGAGGCCATACCCACAGTGAGTCTTCAGGGAGCATTTCTCCTACATCAATTTCTCGGAGGATTGATGTATCAGGTGCCTCCATTTAAAAAGGAGGTTGTCACCGAGCTGTGTTACCTCCTGCAGCCAGAACCCGAGCCTCATACCAGGGCATGGACAACACTGCCTGCAGCTGTCAAGGTCACCATGGCCCTTAACTTTTATGCCACAGGCTCCTGTCAGGCTTCAGCAGGTGACATCAGCGACATCACCCAGTTTGCAGTTCAGCGTTGTGTCAGGAAAGTCACTGAGGCTCTCTTTACCAGGAGAAACATCTGTATCTCCTTCCCTATTGACAGGGTGAAGCAGGATGAAAGAGCACTAGGCTTTGCCCACATGGCAGGCTTCACTAGGGTCCAAGGTGCCATAGTCTGCTCCCCATCACTAGCCTGCCATCTTTCTTAGTAGAAAGGGATTCCACTCCATCTGCATCCAGCTGGTTTGTGGCTACAGGCAGGGCATCATGCAGGTCTGTGCCTAGGTTCCTGGCAGCAGTCATCAATGTTCCCACTAAGTTGTGCTTTGTTCTGTGCAGCCTGTTTCTTTTAATGCACAGTCTCTTTAAATTTCTACGCAGGTGAGGTATTTCCAATGTAAAAGCCGGTGAGTGGCCTTAGTGGGACCTTTGAGATTACTGCGTGGCTGTGTGGCCGTGCACCTTAGCGGGAACATTGTGTAAGTGGTTGTTGTGTCGGTACCTTTTTACCAAGACACAATTAGAACTCAGAACTCAGAGATTCAAACATGAGGTGCTTTATTCAGGAAGGAAAGGGAAGTTCTGGAGAGTTCCGAACAAAGAGAGCTAAACTTAACCAAGAGAACACCCGACCATTTATGTGCTGTGACAGCGCCACCACAGGTGGGAGGAGAACACACAATACATAACATATTCCTCCCCTCTTAAATGGAAGGTCCACATTATTCCTCAACAGGTAAGTTACTTTCAATGCACTCAACTAACCTAGGGTAGAGGTAGACTGCCTCAACCCCTGAATTTACCCTGGGGTTTATTCTGCCCCAGTCTTGTAGGTAAGTCACTAAGCCTACAGATCCAAGCGTCTTGGAGGCCACCGCTCTCTGACAGGATACCGGCGGTCATCGCTGGCTTCCACAGCAGTAGGCATTGACACAAGCCTAGATGGAGAAGGTGCCTGTGTCAGTCGAAAGTCAGGAGTTTGCACAGGTGGAACAGTCTCTTTGACTTCCTGTGTTGAAGAAGAGCACTGTGGCAAAGGATGCTGGTTTGCGTTATCATCCGGAAACAGTTCAGGCCAACCAGCCGTTGGAGCCTCTGTGGCTGTCTCTGCTCCTAGCAACAGTTCATCTGTGTGTCTTCTCCAGACGACGTCCTCAGCAGTCTCAACCATGTAAGACACAGGGCCCGTCTGCGCGATCACCGTAGCAGGAACCCATTTCGGTCCAGTGCTGTAGTTTCGAGCTAGGACGTGCTCTCCCGAATGAAACCGTCTCCCCTTGGCTCTTTTCTCTCTCTTTTCAACTTGAGCTTGTTGTTGACGATGGACAACCTGCTCTGCCCTTGGAGGTTTGAGTAAGTCAAAACTTGTCTGTAACTGCCTCTTCATCATGAGCGAAGCGGGGGAAGTTTTGGTTGTGGCATGCGGCTCATTCCTGTAGGACAACAGGAAGCTGTTCAGACGTTGGTGGATTGAGCCCTGACCTTGCGATGCCTTCAAGGCGTGCTTCAAAGTTTGCACGTACCTTTCTGCCTGGCCGTTAGTAGAGGGATGATAGGGCGCAGACCTAATGTGTTGGACACCATTCACATGTAGGAACGTTGTAAACTCCTGTGATACAAATTGTGGACCGTTGTCACTTACGAGCTGTTCCGGTGAGCCATAACGGCTGAACATCTCACCAAGTTTCTCAATTGTTTTCTCTGCCATGGTAGACCTCATCACAGCAACCTCCGGCCACTTGCTACGTGCGTCCACAACCACCATAAACATCTTCTCTTCGAAAGGACCGACGAAGTCCACATGTACTCGCTGCCACACTTCTGCAGGCCAATCCCAGGGGTGTAGGGTTGCCAGCTGTGGAACATTCTGGACCCTTTGACATGGGGAACATGTTTTGGCTTTCTCCTCAATATTCCCATCGAGACCTGGCCACCAGAAGTAGCTTCTTGCCATTTCCTTCATCCGAACCATCGCACTGTGGCCTGTATGAAGTTGATGCAGTATAGGTTCCCTCAGAGGTGGCGGAATGATGACACGGCGTCCCCAAAGAAGACAACCTGCCTGGACGGAGAGCTCATTTCTTTTTGAAACGTAAGGTTTCAAACTAGGAGAATCTCCTATATCTCACTCTCGAATTACATCGTCCATTACCTCAGACAGGACTGGATCATTGCGGGTGTACCTTCGCACCTGAACTGCAGTGGCAGGTGCTCCCTCCACTTGTCTAAAGTAGACGATGTCTATCTGACGAGGCTCTGGGGGAGTAACAGGCAAGGGTAGCCTCGAGAGACCGTCTGCGTTTCCGTGCAAGTCTGATTTGTGATATTTGATGTCGTATGTGTGTCCTGACAACAGTAAAGCCCACCTTTGCATCCTGCTTGCAGCGAGAGACGGAATTCCGGTGTGGGGCCCGAAGATTGAAGTCAATGGACGGTGGTCTGTCAGGAGTGTGAACCTTCTCCCAAACAGGTACTGATGAAATATTCGAATTCCAAAAACGATTCCCAAGGCCTCGCGCTCGATCTGCGCATAGTTACTCTCAGCCTTGTTCAAGGTGCGTGATGCGAAGGCGATAGGTTTCTCTTCACCCGAAGGCATGATGTGGGATATGACTGCTCCCACACCATATGGTGATGCATCACATGCTAGCTGCACGGGTAGCTTTGGGTCGAAGTGTGTCAGGACCTCAGATTTCAGCAATGCATTCTTTGCTTGGGCGAAAGCTTCATTGCACAGTTCAGTCCATTTCCATGTTTTGCCTTGACATAGCAACTGATGTAACGGCTTCAGCAATGTTGCTAAGTCTGGAATAAACTTCCCATAGTAGTTAAGTAGCCCCAGAAATGAACGTAACTGGCTCACATTCTGGGGTGCTGGGGCCTCCACGATCGCCTTGACCTTTGACGGCGCCTTATGCAGGCCAGTAGCGTCAATCACATGCCCTAGGTACTCAACTGAAGACTGAAAGAATTCACATTTGTCTTTACGAACTCTGAGTCCGTACTCTTTCAGTCGTTGTAGTGTCGCATCCAAGTTCAGAAGATGATCCTCCTCATTTGTCCCAGTGACAAGGATGTCGTCCAGGTAGCACTGGACTCCTGGCAGTCCACTCAAAATCTGATCCATTGCCCTTTGGAATAGAGCAGGGGCCAACGTAATTCCAAACGGAAGGCGGCAGTACCTGTATAGCCCCTTGTGTGTCACAATTGTCAGCAGCTCCTTTGATTTGTCATTGACATGCATTTGTAGATAAGCCTGGCATAAGTCTATTTTGCTGAACTTCTGCCCTCCGGCCAGGCCCGTAAAAAGATCATTAATGAGGGGAAGAGGGTACTGTTCCACAGACAGCACCGGGTTAATAGTCACTTTAAAATCCCCGCAGATTCGAACAGATCCATCCTTTTTCAGGACAGGAACAATGGGTGTGACCCATTTGCTCACACTCACAGGCTCCAGGACGCCATTCTCGACTAAGACCTCCAAGTTAGCCTCAACTTTTGGCCTAATTGCATAGGGTACAGGTCGGGCTTTGTGAAACTTTGGCTTGCTGTCAGGTTTAATGTCCAGTCTCACGCTGATCTTTTTCATGCTCCCAAGTTCCCCATTGAAGAGTTCTGCATGTTTGTTTAACACTGCAGTCAGACCTGACTCCCCTTTTGACATCATGCGGACTGCAGGCCAGTCCAGTGTGATTTTCTCTAGCCACACACGTCCCAGTAGCGATGGGTAATTTCCCTTTACCACATATAGTGGCAGTTTTGCAGTCTGTCCGTTCCATTTAACTGTCACCTCAATGGCGCCTCTCATGGCCACAGGTTCGCCGGTATACGTCTTTAGCACATTGTTTGTTGGCTGAAGGGTAAGATGCTTTAGCATTTTTTTGTAGACTGTCTGAAACAAGGGACACAGCCACACCTGTGTCCACCTCCATCCGCACTGATTGTCCCTCCACCAGTGGTGACACCCAGTAGCCATTTGAACCACCTGCAACTGTCAGTATGTGCACCTCTTCCTCCTCAGAGGTGTCGCTCCCCTCTGTTTTGCTTGTTCCATCATACTGCACTGAATGAACACTCTTTTTCCTCTCTTGTCCAAATACAGACATTTTGCTTCCATGCTTCCCAGCTCTGTCTGTTCTTTTTTTACCTCTACAGGCGCGTTCAATGTGACCCTTTTTGCCACAATTTCGGCATTCCAGCTCCGTACACCAGCAGCCATTAGCGTGATGGCCCGTTTTCCCACAACGGTAACATGTGCCGTTCCGCGCACCTTTAGGCTCAGAAGACACCTTGTGAACTCTCCCTGTTGAACTCAACTGGTGAGCCTCCTTTTCCGCCATCTCCATGGAGACACTAACTTCAATGGCCTTTTCAAGAGTAAGGTTGTCCTCAGTAAGAAGTCGCTTCTGTGTGGCTGCACTTTGCAGACCACACACAAGCCTGTCTCTAATGGTGTCATTCAGAACCTCCTTGAACTGGCAGTGTTCTGACAACCTTTTTAAAGCAGCAATAACCATCGTCACTGATTCCCCCTCCTCTTGATTCCGTTTGTGAAATCTAAATCTCTCAGCAATAACCAGAGGTTTTGGTGAAAAATGTGCTCCAAGAATTTCCACTAGTTGCTTATATGTTTTAGTTCCTGGCTTATCTGGCTGCACAAGGCTGTGAAGTAAATTGAATGTCTTCAGCCCCATTACACTCAAAAAGGTAGGCACAACCTTTTCGTTTGCCACTGCATTCGCCAAGACAAAATAGTCAAAACGTTCCGTATAAGCGCTTCATTGCTCCACATTTTCATCAAAATCACCGATGTTTCCTAATATAGTAGCCATCTCATGTTTCAAATTTAAATTTCTGTTTACTCACTGCACCCGTAACGTACGCAGATTCATCCGCTCCTCATCGCCACTTTGTTGTGTCAGTACCTTTTTATCAAGACACAATTAGAACTCAGAACTCAGAGTCAAAAATGAGGTGCTTTATTCAGGAAGGAAAGGGAAGTTCTGGAGAGTTCCGAACAAAGAGAGCTAAACTTAACCAAGAGAACACCCAACCATTTATGTGCTGTGACAGCGCCACCACAGGTGGGAGGAGAACACACAATACATAACAGTGGTTTTCTCGGGCGCACCAAAAACACACCTCTCACTACAAGTTCTGGACGATAGGGATTATATGGAACAGATCAGACTTGGACACCCGTTTGAGCTCAACCGTAATATGTTTAATAGGATTTAACAATAACACTCATAACAGTACAAAACATTACAACCCTGGCTTGTCCAACAAGCCATACAGTGTTAAGTTACCACGGTCTAATAAAAGAACCCTCTTGTGAAATAAACTAACACAGGACCCCAGCACTAAACCCCTCTAAAGTTTGGTTGGGACTTACAATCACCCCCTCATTAAGCTAAGTGGTCTTGTGGATGTGTAGGCGCAGGCAATATGCTCACCCCGATTGCTCGTTGTCTTGCTTGCAGCTTCTTCCTGTACGTCTCGCTCCTGGCTCACTCAGGAGACTCGCTGTAGACTGATGCCGAGGAGAAGAGAAAAGAGCAGCCCCCAAATGGCTGCTGATATTTCCAAAACCCATCGCCTTTTCCTCCCGCCAATACTGATCGATGTATTGACTCAGGTAATCTGGACCCCCCTGTGGCCTGGAGTGACTCGTGACCTTTGAAATCTTTGTGAAAAATGATATTCAGTTTCCCTGCTCCCAGGCCTGGCACCTGGAGAGACAATGGCCCCGATTTTCCTGAAGCCGTCAGGTGGGGTTTCAGGCATGCGGGGGGGTGAAATTCACAGAAATAGGGGGTTGCGACCCCCCCCGCCCGATTCCCCGCCCCACCCGACTTTCGCCCCGGTGTTTCAACGCGACCCAAATCAATCCTGCCCGCAACAGGCGGGACTGGTCGTCGGGAGCCTAATGAGCAATAATTGGCATCTGTAATCCAATTTTAAGGGGCCCTTGCAATTTTCAGCCTTTCCCCACGTAAACCACGCCTGGTGGGAACACTGCTGAAGAAACCTGGCGTGAACAATGTCGGCTTGCTTACTTTCAGTTGCAGGTCAATCAGGAATGAAGAGATTTAATCAGACAGCATTTGTAGGCTGCAGGACCTTGTTGCTCCAGGCTTGAGGCAACTTGTTGAAGGCTTAGGCACAGCTGTAGAAGGTTGGAGCCTCACACACTTCTCCAGTGTGAGCTCCTGGGAAGCCCCTCTCACCACCCTCACTCAGCGCTTCCTCAACAGGGGCATCTGCCAGAAGCATGGGAGGCCTTTTGTTCCTTCCCTTCTTGGCATTAGAGGATCTCCAACAGCAGAGGAGGCTGGAGCAGATCCAGCAACAACAGCAGCACCAGCAACAGCAGCACCAGCAACAGCAGCACCAGCAGGAGCGACAGGCTGCGGCTCAGCCACCTGAGGCAGCACAGGCCAGAAGGGGCCAGCACACGGAAGGCTGTTGGCGCAGGAGATACCCCCCAAACAGGGTCTACAGACACAGGGTGAGCTACCTCAACATGACTGAGCAGCAGTGCCAAAGGCGGCTCCGACTTTCGTGAGAGGTAGTGACTGACATCTGCGCAATGCTACAGCAAGACCTGGAGCCCAGAGCACCAGGTCGACACTCCTTACCAGTGGCCATCAAAGTCACCACCGCACTCAACTTTTATGCCTCAGGCTCCTTCCAGGGATCAGCAGCAGACATCAGCGGCATCTCCCAGGCGGCCACACACACTTGCATCAAACAGGTCACCGATGCCCTGTTTGCCCTCGCGCACAATCACATCCATTTCACCAGGGATCACACAAGTGTGAGGGCGCGAGCGCTTGGATTAGCTCAGCTGGCAGACTTTACAAGGGTGCAGGGCATCATTGACTGCACACATGTGGCCCTTAGGGCACCCCATCACAATCCAGGAGTTTTTGTCAACCACAAGGGCTTCCACTCCCTTAACGTTCAGCTGGTGTGTGACCACAAGAAGGTGATTTTGCATGTTTGTGCCAAGTACCCTGGCAGCTGCCATGACTCCCTCATACTACGCCAGTCTACTGTGCCTGCGCTATTCAGTCCGCCAAACGAAATTCAGGGATGGCTACTTGGAGACAAGGGATATCCCCTGCGGTCTTGGCTAATGACGCCGTTGAGGAGACCAGCCAACGAAGCTGAGGAGCGCTACAACTCCAGCCACATTTCCACCAGATGCATTATCGAGCAAGCCATCGGATTGCTAAAGATGCGCTTCAGATGTCTCGATAGATCAGGTGGAGCCCTACAGTACTCAGCAGCCAGGATCTCCAAAATCGTCGTGGTTTGCTGTGTATTTCAAAACATGGCACAGCGTTGTGGCTTGCAGATTCCTCAGGACCAAGTGGCTCCTCACAGAGCCGCCTCAGATGACGATGATGCTGAGGATGATGCTGAGGAGGAGGAGGAGGAGGAGGACGGAAACGAGCATCCTGCAGAGGCCCGTCAACCAGCGTCACCAGTGAGCGAGAACATTGCTGGGCGGAATGCAAGGAACGCACTCATCCTGGCCAGATTTGCGTAGCCTGGTACATCAAACACTGTAGCCTCGCTGCTTCTTAACTGACCGTGGACAGTGGCCCATGCCTGCGCATTTCTACCTATTTGACCAGCTTGCTGACATCTGCAAGTAATCCTAAGGCCTCAATGTGAAATCCCCATTTGCCAAATGACAGACGCCACAACTGTAGCAGTTGCCACCAGATTTTTTATGTACAAGAAACTGATGGCATTAAAATGATATACAAGCCTTTTCACCCAAGTGACTACCCTTGTGATTACTGGTGCTTTATTTTTCTCTTATGCGTGCTCCTACAGTGGTACCCCTGTGGCTTCAGCAGATGTGGAGGCCCCTTGCTCACTTTCCTGCTGCTCCTGTCTCGACACCTTTGGCAGGCGTCCTCTGGGGTGGCGAGCCTGTGAGGGCTCGCCAGCACTCTGCTGCTCCTGCGGCTGTGCAGAGGCTGAGACTCCTATCTCACTTGGGTGTGGACTCCGGCGGGGCTCTGACCGAGGGCTCTGAAGTGGCATGGAAGTGTGAGCGTGTGGAGAGGAGGCCCCACTTCCTTGAGGTGTGCCAACAACCTCCCTCTCATGGGTCAGCTCCCCCTCAGTGCCTGCAAGTGGCTGGAGAGCACCTTGTTGCACATCAGGGGGGCCATGGGGACCCATCCCTGCACTGGAAGTCCTGCTCAGAGGGACTTTCATGAAGGTCTGGTTTCGGTGCTCAATAGATGCCCATCGCTCCTCAAGAGATGCCATTCTATTCTGAGCACTCACCATGTTTTCGATACCCTGGCGACTAAGCTCCTCCATGGCCGTAGCCCTCCTCTCCTTGGCCGCAGCCCTCCTCTCCTCGGCCGCAGCCCTCCTCTCCTCGGCCGCAGCCCTCCTCTCCTCGGCCGCAGCCCTCCTCTCCTCAGCTGCAGCCCTCCTCTCCTCGGCGGTAGCCAGCCTTACCACGGAGGTAGCCATCTTTTCTGTGGTGATGCTTTCATGCGCCAATGACTCCAATAAATCTCTGCTCATGCTCGCCATGGACTCCTCCATTCGCTCCACACTCACAGCGACCCTGGAGACTAAACCTGCCAGAGACTCCTGCATCTGTGCATGGAGATCCATCACCTCCTCTCTTGCGGATGAACCTAGAGGCATAGGGTCGACATGCAGCTGAGCTGAGCTGGCAGAGGCCTGCGCCCTCCGACGAGGACTCTCCACTGCTGTCCCTGTCTCCACAATCTGCTGATGCTCACTTGTGAGCTACGAAACACCAGGTGACAACACTACTCTATCTCCCGAAGGCCCCCCCGAGGTGTGAGTGTCTGCACTGGTGCTGGGTGCGCTTACTTCTGCTGACGCTGCGCCCTCAGAGACTGGATCTTCCTCTGAGGAGTCTGGCTGAAAAGCCTCCTCCTCCTCGGCAGTGGAGACAGGGGCTCCGGATGGTCCTGTGGGGGAGTAAAGGAAAGAGTTAGAGATCTGATGCCAAGGCTGTTGTGTATGTACCTTTAAGAGAATAACTGGTCTCAGACTGCAGTACTGGCAGTGACCACCCCTGTATAAAAGGCGCTAGTGAGCCTCTGTGTTTTTAGTTTCACTATTGACTTCCACCAGTAAAGACTTATTTTGTTCACTCCTGCTGTCCGTGTCTCAATTATTCACAGACGTAACACTGGCGACGAGTAAGAAACGAACTTACCTGCAACTCGGCAGCACCTCAGATGACGTTATTGAAGGTCGAAGCCAGAAGAAAGAGAAAAAAAAATCCAAAGAAACTCGAGAAACAGGCGTCGACCGTGGGCAACCGCCCTCCAAATCGTCGGATTGAAAACTTGCAGGGGAGACTGTCCAGAGCCAGGCTGGGTTCCTCGGTCTGTGGTTTCCCAGCTAATCGGGCTGGTGGCAGGTAGTGCACTGATCCTTCCTGGGCTGCGGCGGGCTAGAGCTCGATCGGGTGGCTTTTCAACGGGGCCGGGCAGCGAGTCGGGAAGCAAAGAGAGAGAGAGAGGGTGGAGCACACAGGGCGCGGCCGGTGCTTCGAATCCAGGCAGCGTTCGGACCTAAGAAGAGGGAGGGAAGTGTCCCAGAGGGTCTGCTCCACGACGGGAAAATAATAAAAGAAAAAGAATCAATATTAAACACGCAAGAAACCGTGGAAAGCAACGCTAACAACAGCGGGGAAGAAGGCAAAGCGTGGGAGGTGCCATTTTGTTAAATCGGGGAAGAAGGCAAAGCGCGGGAGGCGCCATTTTAGATTTGCAAGATGCCGAAGACTGGCTGTATCACTGCTTTTGATAATACAATAGAGGACTGGACCACGTATGTGGAAAGAGTCGAAGTATATTTCGAGGCAAACGAAATAGCGGAGGGGAAAAAGGCATCAATATTGCTAAACTTAATGGGCGCTAGAACGTACGGCCTATTGCGGGACCTGATTACTCCAGCCGAACCGAAGGCGAAGAGTTTTAACGAAATTGTTGCTGTCCTACAGGAACACTTAAACCCTGCACCGCTGTTGATAGCAGAAAGATTTAAATTCCACAGGAGAACTCAGCACAAAGATGAGAGCAATGCTGAGTATCTTGCGGAACTGCGCAAGCTATCAAAGCACTGCCAGTTCGGAGCAGGACTGGCAGATACCCTACGGGACAAATTTGTCGGTGGACTACTGAGTGAAGGAACACAGAAGAAGTTACTCTCAGAGAAAGAGCTGAGGCTAGATAAGGCTTTTAGCGTGGCAGTATCGTATGAAGCAGCAGCCAGGGGAGCAGCAGAAATTCAACAAAAACCACAGGAATACGGCACCCACGATATGACACGGGGATTTGCAAAATGTTATCGCTGCGGCAGAACTAAACATGACCAGAAGGACTGCTGGTC
This sequence comes from Somniosus microcephalus, assembly GCF_052327205.1. Lineage (NCBI taxonomy): Eukaryota > Metazoa > Chordata > Chondrichthyes > Squaliformes > Somniosidae > Somniosus > Somniosus microcephalus. The sequence goes on along the minus strand of NC_140987.1, from coordinate 180,761,076 downwards.
CAAAGACAAAATATGCAGGCAATGCGGGAAGATGGGACACATTGCACGAGTTTGCAGGTCTGGGAAGAAGAACAGCGACAACAAAAAGGCTACTAAGGAACCGTACAAGGAAGTACAAAAGATGACGGACAGTAGTTCCGAAGACCAGATGAGCGATAGTGAATCCTGGAACAGGAGACTAAGCTGTCTCAAACTTCACAATGTAATCGCAAAAGAGGATCACCGAACCATTTGGGTCACCCTCACGATAGCAGGGTCACAAGTTAAAATGGAATTGGATACAGGATCAGCGCTAACCGTCATGAATCGACGAGACTACGAGCGGCTATTTTCACACATACCCTTGAGAGAGACATCCATCGTCTTGACGATGTATACGGGGCAAAAAGTATACCCCAGAGGAAAAATAAGGGTGCCTGTCGAATACAACGGCAAAAAAATACGGAAATTGTATCTCTACATACTGCCAAATGGTGGACCACCGTTATTGGGACAGGAAGGGATCAGGAAGATAAACGTAGATTGGCACTCCATTCATGCAATGGCGGTGGACGATAAAAAAGATGAAGACGTCACTCCTGGACGATTGTCAACAATCTTAGCTAACGCCAAAGAGGTATTTCAACAAGAACTGGGCACGCTTAAAGGCGTAACCGCCTCGATAAAAATAGAAGAGAATGCAGTTCCCAAGTTTTTCAAAGCAAGACCGGTACCATATGCAATTCGCCCAGCCGTCGAGGCAGAGCTGGAGAATCTGGAGAAGGCGGGCGTGTTGTCTAAGGTCGACTGGAGTGAGTGGGCGACAACCATCGTTCCTGTCATGAAGAAAACGTTAAGCAATAAGTCCGGGGAGCCAAGGAAGATTCGCATCTGTGGGGATTTCAAGGTGACGGTGAACCCAGTCCTTCACACAGTACAATATCCTCTTCCAAGGATAGAAGACATCTTCGCCTCACTGTCTGGAGGGAAGCGTTTTACAAAAATTGACCTAGCACAAGCATATTTGCAGATGGAGGTTGAGGAGTCCTCTAGGAAGTATCTCACGATAAACACTCACAAAGGTCTTTACCAGTATCATCGATTGGTATTCGGAGTAGCATCGGCTCCGGCGATACGGCAAAGAGCGATGGAGCAAGTTCTGCAAGGGATTCCGGGGACTCAGTGTTACTTGGACGACATCCTTGTAACAGGTGAAGATGACAGCGAACACCTTAACAACCTAGAACAGGTGCTCACTAGACTACGGGAACATGGGCTGCGAGCCAACCGCCCAAAGTGCGAATTTTTTAAGAAACAGATATCGTATTGTGGCCACATGATTGATGAAGAGGGGTTACATAAGTCCCCTGACAAAATTGAAGCGGTTGTTAAGGCCCCAGCGCCTGAAAATGTGTCGCAACTGAGGTCATTCCTCGGATTGGTGAATTACTATCATAAGTTTTTGCCGAATTTGTCGACAATTCTGCACCCACTGAACGCCCTGCTACGAACGGGGGTAGCATGGAAATGGAGCGATGATTGTAAGCGTGATTTTCAGAAGAGTAAGGACTTAATCACTTCAAGGGAAGTATTGGCTCACTACAACCCAGCACTGCCGATCAGGCTGGCGTGTGATGCGTCTCCCTACGGCATTGGGGCGGTACTGTCACATAAATTCCTTGATGGTTTAGAGAGGCCGATAGCTATTGCGTCACGCTCGTTAACTTCTGCTGAGCGTAACTACGCCCAGATTGACAGAGAGGCCCTTAGCCTAGTGTGGGGGGTGAAGAAGTTCAATCACTACCTGCACGGTCAAAAATTTACTCTACTAACCGATCATCAACCTCTTGTCTCCATTTTCAACCCTCAGAAGGGCGTACCGATAATGACAGCACAACAGCTGCAGAGATGGTCCCTTTTCCTAGGGGCACACCAATATGACATCGAGTACAAAGGAACTAAACAGCATGGAAATGCTGATGGATTGTCACGTCTACCGTTGCCGATGGTGGAAGAAGTAGACCTTGCAGTGGATCCAATGGAGTTATTCCACTCGACCATAGTCGAATGTCTCCCTGTGACGAATGCAAACATAGAAAAGGAAACACGGAATGACCCGACACTATCACGGGTCTATGATTTAACGGTGAAGGGATGGCCAGCACATGGCGAACCACTGCTGCCAGCATTCTCGCTGAGAAGAGAACAGCTGTCAGTGTGCAGAGGAACCTTGATGTGTGGATCCAGATTAGTAATTCCACCTAAGTTGACGGATAGAGTGCTCAATGAGCTTCATGAGGGTCATCTGGGTGGGGTAAAAATGAAGAGCTTAGCCAGAGCGTTTGTGTGGTGGCCGGGAATCGATCGAGAAATCGAAGAGATGACCAAGAGCTGTGCAGGATGCCAGAAGGTCCAAAACGCCCCACCACAAGCTCCTCTGCATCCATGGGAGTGGCCCTCATCTCCATGGTAAAGGGTGCACATTGATTTTGCTGGTCCCTTCATGGACTCGATGTTTTTAATTGCGGTGGATGCACATTCAAAGTGGCCAGAGGTAATAAAAATGTCCTCAACCACCACGGAAAAACTATCACAGTTTTACGAACCATATTCGCCAGGAATGGGCTGCCTGAACAGATTTGCTCTGACAATGGACCACAGTTTGTGTCTGAAGAGTTCCGGAGGTTCTTAAAGAACAATGGTGTTAAGCATTACACATCTGCACCATATCATCCAGCCACTAATGGATTGGCCGAGTGGTTTGTCCAAACATTCAAGAAAGCTATCAAGGCAATGTGTAATGAAGATATACCCCTACAACACAAGGTGGATAACTTCTTGTTTGCCTACCGGAATGCGACACATGCGGTTACCAACCAAACTCCAGCCATGATGTTCTTCAATCGAAGACTACGATGCCGCGTGGATTTGGTTAAGCCAAACGTCCGAAGAGATGTGGAGAACAGGCAGTTTCAGAATATGAATGAAAGGCCGACCAGGAGTTTTAAGATAGGTCAACCAGTTTTGGCCCGGGACTACCGCACTGAGAAATGGCAGCCAGGAACGATTTGTACACGGCAAGGACCTCTCCTGTATACCGTGGACATTGGGGAGAGCATTGTAAGACGCCATGCTGACCAGATTCTAGAGTCACTGGAAAACGTCAACTCCACACCACGATCTGATACACCTGGTAATGAAATCGACATTCCAATTGCAGCTACCGCAGAACCGGTAATATTGGAAGCAGATGAACTAAACAACGACATTGATCCCGACTCAACATTGACAGAAGAACCTGATACCCCAAAGAGGTGTTATCCAGACAGAATCAGGAAGCCTCCTCAAAGACTGAACTTATAATTGCTTAAACTTAACCAATGTATCTATCAACAGTAATTGTGATTGTAATTAGTTATCATTAGTTGTTAAATGAATGTTATGGACTGTTTATCTAAAAGGGGAGGAATTGTTGTGTATGTACCTTTAAGAGAATAACTGGTCTCAGACTGCAGTACCGGCAGTGACCACCCCTGTATAAAAGGCGCTAGTGAGCCTCTGTGTTTTTAGTTTCACTATTGATTTCCACCAGTAAAGGCTTATTTTGTTCACTCCTGCTGTCCGTGTCTCAATTATTCATGGACGTAACAAAGGCTACCTGCACATTGGATTTGGCAGATGCCCATAAGTCCAAATGATGTAGCTTCAGAATCATATCAGCGACTCATGCTATGTCAATGAGAGAGATCGGAAACTATTCTGTCACCAGCTTGCGGGCTTGCTCCTGTCTCTCCTGCCCCAGCTTCCGCAGCCACGTCAGCCCCAGCAATCTCCATCACATGCTTCCTCCCAGGGGGTCAGGTGGGCGATTGAGGGTGCTCCTCCTCCAGTCCTTGCTCGCTCTCTCCTATTGTGAGCTCTCTTTTCCTGCAATGAGGGAGACAAGTGGAGTTTGAGTGAGAGTGCATGAGTGAGTGTAGAGATTGCATAGCATAGATACTTAGAAGGAGACAAAGATGGCATGAGGCTGCAAGACCAAGGGCCCTCCCTTTGTGTTGTCAGTTGTGTTCAAAGCATCAGAGTGAGAGGCAGTGTGAGGGCTGCATGGTGGAATAGTTATGTGACTGTGAGCATAGAGAGAGAGGGAATGGGTAAGAGTGCATGGATGTGACTGTGAAGTGGGATGTGGAGGAAGAGAGTGCTGAAGCTGAGTGCTGTTGGGGAAGGGCAATGAGGATCAGGTTGAGGGTTATGGGAACTTCATACTTGCTTTTCCTGTACGGTGAAGGTCATGGAAGCGCTTCCTGCACTGTATCCAGGTCCGACGGGTGACTCCCTGAGAGTTCGCCTCTGCAGCCACCTCCATCCATGCAGTCCTGGTCTCTTTGGGAGGCCTCTTCTTCCCTGAGCTAGGGAAGAGGACCTCCCTGTGGGCCCTAACCCCATCCACCAATGTCTGCAATGAGGTCTCGTCAAATTTGGTGGCAGCTCGGGCTCTGCCACTGGCAGCAGCTGGTGCAGGCTCCTCTGCCATTCTGTACGACTGGTTGGGAAGCCTGCAGAGGTTGAAAAGCTTGCTGGTGACTTTAAAAGCACCACGAATGATGACATCATACTGTGGGGCTTTCTGACTGGAAATGGACAATTAGCAAGGGTCCCCACACGCTGGAAATTAAGTGGCCAATTGAGGGAAAATTGTGTGCAGCTGGCTGATCCATTTAGATTCGGGTCGGAACCCGACATTCGGGGAACCCGACAATTCCCCGCACCTTCGGGAAAATTGGGCCCAATGAGTGCTGATTACTGGATGTCTGTTGTTTCCTGAGTTGATGGCCCCCCATTAGCAGGTAATGGGTTTCAATTTCAAACCGAACTTGGTTCACTGGCTTATCTCCTGGAAGACAATGGCCTGGCCATCTCCTGCCTTCTACCAGTTTCGGTTGGGACTGTGTTTTATTGATAGTGTCTCTGAGTTACCTCTCGGGGTATTGTTCCCAGTCATCATGTTAGATGGTGATGACGTCACTGTGAGATGGCCGTTTGCACATGAATGCACCTTAGTCAGGTTAGCCTGGATCCTATTCCCTAAGCCACTCCCACAAGCTTGTCCAACAGTACAGTTCTTTTCTTGGGGTTTTGGATCTAAAATATGATTCATTAAAATTGCCAGAAAGCTGGTGCTACAGTTGGCAGTTTGATTCATTTTTTCTGTGCCAGTCCTCTGTGCTGCCCTTGTTCCAAACAGGCTGTCAGATTAAAGGCTGGCTACTGTGCGACAACGGCTATCCCCTCCTGACTTGGTTCATCACTCCTGTCAGGAACTGCAGAGCTGGCATTTAATGAGAGCCAACTGCCATCAGAAACAGCATCGAGCAGACAATTGGCATACTCAAGCAACACTTCTGCTGTCTGGAACGTTCGGTAGGAGCTTCGCAATACAGCCTTGAGTGGGTATCCAGATTTTTGGTTGTCTACTGAATGCTTCCTAACATTGCCATCATGAGAGGCCAGCCCTTCCCTCCACCTGGGCAGCAAGAAGTGCAGCAGGAACAGGGGAAGGAGGAGGAGAAGGAGTGACATTGGCCACCAGTGCCCCTTGCTGCCAGAGCTCTCAGTAAGCAGCTCATCCAAGAGTGCTTCACATGAACCATCCCTCCCATTCCCAATACACCAACAGTCCCACAACCCTTATGACCACCATCCTTACTTATACCATCCAATTGCCTTCCTTTCATCCAGCTTTGTGAGTCTTGCCCTCACTTCACTACAAATATTAACACCAACACAAAATGCAGAACAAAAAAACAAACTGAATTCCATCTGTATCTAATAGTTAACAGGAATTAATTATGAAATACCCTTGTACAAGCCCTTAGTGCCTATCTTCTGTGATTGTTTACTTATCCTAGTGCTCCTAAGAAGTGTTTTGCCTGTGGCTACAGCTTGGGAGGTCAAAGGCTGCTGAGCTTTCATTGAGGACCCTTCAAATGGCCGTGGTGAGTGACCTCAAATAGCACTGTTCCATGAGGGTCTGGCTGTAGACTGCAGCATCTCAACCTGGACAGGGTCAGTTTGGCCCAGCTAGCTGTGTGGCACTAACAAGGGCACTGGTGGAGTGGGTGGCGGGGGATCAGGCATGATTTCTTCCTGAGAGAGGGCAGAAGGTCCCTCTCCCATGGGGGGGCCAAAGCCAATGTCCTGGGAATGCACCTCAGCACTCCACCGGCTCTGAGCGAGAACAGAGTGCAGCTCTTACAGCAGTGTTAGCTGCCATGGAAGCTGTCAGAGCTGTCAGCAGAGGCTCCATTATAGTGGGCACCATTGTCATGTTCATGGAGTTGACTGCTCCATCTAAGCTCGTAAGAATGGCCTCTCAGCGCCATGTGAAGCCTTGAGATAAGTAAGGGCTGGACTCCTCCATGCTCTGAGCCATTGTCCGTAAGCTCACTGGCAGGCAGCCCAGAGCACCTAACATTTCTTGGCGTATGCCCTTCAGCCTTCATCGGTTGCCTGGACCCTCAAAGTCTGCATCTGAGTCTTCTGCAGCAGAGCTAGTATACAATCTCGTCCTCCAGTGAGCTGGCACCTGTTGCATCCTATCCTCCTGCCCTCATGCACACTTGTGCCCGGTGATTCACTGCATGCAAACCCCTTCTCTAGCCTATACTCTAAAGTACACGTGATGCCAGTCTCTGAGCTGGCATTTGCTAGAGTCAAATCGAGTGAGAAAGGTTTGCCTCCTCTTCCTGAAGTGACAGAGGTATCTCCACATTTCAGCTCCTGAAATGAAAGAAAGGGGCAAGGGTTTGCTTTTAGTGTGGAGGGAGAACAAAGAAAGTAGTGGCTGGTGAAAGCAGCTGCAGTTTGTCATGCAGAGTGTACAGGGAGAGATATAAGTAAAAAGGGAAAAAGAGAATAAGTGTGCGAAAAAGCCCTGCCGATGTCTACCCCAGCACTGCCACTCACCACGGCCATGATTCTCTCCCTGTCCGTGATGGCCAGCCATTCTCATCCACGGGGAAGATGCTATGCAGATGGGCTTGGCCTCCTCTGGTGGCAGCTTCCTGTCTCAGGTTGTGCGCATCTATCTCCTGCAAGATAGAAGGGACTGTGTTAGTGACAGGCTTGTGTGGTATTTAGAGAATGTGCCTGTCATAGTAGAATAGTTGGTATGCAATATGTAAGATGTGAGGTGTGGGGAAGTGAGGTTTGCAATAGTATTGAGTGTGTGAATATGAGGAGAAGGAGGTGCAGTGAAATGTGGTGCAGTGATTGTAGGAAAGTAAAAGGATGCGGGGAGTATTGTGAGTAGTGAGACTGGAATGGTGGAGGTGTGAGCAGAGAGTAAGAGCATTATTCTTACCTTGACAATTCTGGTGAGGTCATTGAACTTTTTCTGGCATCGCAGCCATGTCCTGGTAGCTGTGCTACTGGCAGTGACCTCTTCTGTGACCCCTTCCCACTGGCCGCAAAGTTGTTACCAGGAGAACCTTACTGTCCCCAGGGGGTGGGGGGGAACACACAGAATCTTCCTCCTCCTACCCAGCACCTGCACTAGGGCCTCCAACGTAGCATCGCAGAACCTGGGTGCTTTGTCTGGACCTATTGTGGCCATTTTAGCCTTTTGACATTTCCTCCTGTCTGCAGCCAGAGTGCACCTCTGTTGAGTCTGTGTTTTCCAAATGTAGTTATGCTGAATAACTGGACGCAGACAACAGAATACTTAAACAGGTCTTTAGTAATTGAGGGTCAGGGCTGAACTGAAATACAAACTGCTCCACAGGGTTTATATACTGGTGTGGTCACCACCGGTACTACAATATACAGGAGCCATTAGAAAGTAGTTCATCACCTTAAGGTAGTCTCTTAAGGTGGTACAGGTTACATACACTACAATTCCTCCCCTTTTAGCTTAACAGTGTACACCCCAATTTAAACATAACATGGATAACATATATACAACTTTCATACAAAACTGTTCAAAGATTCAGTCTCTGAGGAGGCCTCCTGATCCGGGCCGGATAACGCCTTTCAGGGGTCTCTGGTTCTCGTTGCTGGGGTGACTCATCCATTTGATCTCTTATGGATTGAACATCATCATGTACGTTCGAGTCTGAGGTAGATGCTACAGGCTCAATAACTTCTTCAACTGGTGTCTCTGCCGTAGACATGGGGTCGACCCTTGTTCTCGATTCCACAAGTTGGTCAGCATGACGTCGTATTACGTTCTCACCAACGTCTACCGTGTACATCAAGGGTCCTTGTCGGGCACGAATTGTTCCGGATTGCCATTTATCATTCCTATAGTCCCTGGCCAACACTGGTTGTCCTATTTCGAAACTCCGAGTGCCCTTGTTATTTACGTGCTGGAATTGTTTGTTTTCGACTTCCCTACGCACATTGGGTTTTAACAAATCCAACCGGGACCGCAACCTCCGGTTATAGAACATTATGGCAGGGCTTTGATTTGTCACTGCATGCGTGGCGTTTCGATATGCCATCAGGAAATTGTCCACCTTGTGTTGTAGTGGAATATGGTCTTCGCTCATGGCCTTTATCACCTTTTTGAACGTTTGTACAAATCTCTCGGCCAACCCATTTGTAGCCGGATGATATGGGGCAGATGTATAGTGTTTCACCCCATTCTTCTTCATGAATTTCTGGAATTCTTCTGACACGAACTGTGGTCCGTTGTCTGAACATATTTGTTCCGGCAACCCATTCCTTGCAAATATGGTTCTTAGAACTGCGATCGTCTTTTCAGAGGTAGTGGTCGACATCTTAATCACTTCTGGCCATTTAGAATGTGCGTCTACCGCTATCAAAAATATGGAATCCATGAATGGACCTGCAAAGTTGATATGCACACGTTGCCATGGGGTTGAAGGCCATTCCCACGGATGCAGCGGTGCAATTGGAGGTGCATTTTGAACTTTTTGGCACCCTGAGCAGCTTTTAGTCAGATCCTCTATTTGTTTGTCGATACCTGGCCACCATACACATAAGCCCTAGCAAGGCCTTTCATCTTGACTCCCCCCCGATGACCTTCATGCAGTTCCTTCAGAACTCTCTCCCTTAATTTAGGAGGAATAATCACCCTTGTTCCATACATCAATGTTCCTTGACAGACGGACAGCTGCTCTTGTCTGGCTGAGAATGCAGGTAACAGTGGTTCGCCATGTGTTGGCCATCCCTTCACTGTCAAATCGTAGACCCGAGACAGTGTCGGGTCGTTTCTGGTCTCTCTCTCAATACTCGCATTGGTGACTGGTAAGCATTCGATGATGCTCGAGTGAAATATCTCGACAGGGTCAACTGCTGGTGCCTCTTCCGCTGTAGGTAGTGGCAGGCGCGACAGCCCATCAGCATTACCATGTTGCTTTGTACCTTTGAATTCAATATCATATTGATGTGCCCCTAGGAAAAGGGACCATCTCTGAAGCCTCTGCACCATCATAACCGGAACACCCTTCTTAGGGTTAAAAATGGAAACCAACGGCTGGTGATCTGTCAGCAGCGTAAACCTTTGGCCTTGCAGGTAATGGTTAAATTTCTTAACTCCCCACACGAGGCTGAGAGCCTCCCTATCTATCTGAGCATAGTTGCGCTCAGCGGAGGTCAATGATCTGGATGCGAACGCGACTGGCCTTTCCAAGCCATTTGGCAACTTATGTGAGAGCACTGCCCCGATACCATATGGAGAAGCATCACAAACTAAACGAATAGGCAGCGTTGGGTTAAAGTGAGCCAACACTTCCTTAGAGGTGATCAGTGCCTTGCTTTTTTGAAAAGCCCGCTTACAGTCCTCGCTCCACTTCCATGGTACTCCCATTTGCAAAAGAGTGTTCAGCGGGTGTAACACTGTGGATAAATTTGGAAGAAACTTGTGGTAATAGTTAATCAACCCAAGGAACGACCTCAACTGGGATACATTTTCCGGAGCGGGAGCTTTCACAACAGCTTCGATCTTGTCAGGTGACTTATGAAGCCCCTCCTGGTCAATGACGTGACCGCAGTACGAGATTCGCTTCTGAAATAACTCACATTTCTGGCGATTAACTCTGAGTCCATATTCTTTCAATCTGGTGAGCACCTGCTCCAAATTAGCGAGGTGTTCCTTATCATCATCTCCTGTAATCAGAATGTCGTCCAGGTAGCATTGTGTGCCTGGAATTCCCTGTAATACCTGCTCCATAGCCCTTTGCCAAATCGCTGGAGCCGATGCCACTCCAAAAACCAGTCTATTATACCGATATAAGCCCTTATGTGTGTTGATCGTGAGATACTGGCGTGACGCTTCATCAACTTCCATCTGTAAGTACGCCTGCGCCAGGTCTATCTTGGTGAAGTGTTTCCCGCCAGACAGCGAAGCGAAGATATCCTCAATCCGTGGAAGCGGATATTGCACCGTGTGAAGAACCGGATTAACAGTGATCTTGAAATCGCCACAGATGCGAACCTTCCCAGGCTCCCCCGGCTTGTTGCTCAATGAACGCTTCATGACGGGAACAATGGGCGTGGCCCATTCACTCCAGTCCACCTTTGACAGTACTCCTGAACGTTCTAGCCCTTCCAGCTCTGCTTCCACAGCAGGTCGTATCGCATAAGGTACCGGTCTGGCTTTGAAAAATTTTGGGTTTGCATGTTCTTCAACCTTGATGTTTGCCGTAATTCCTTTCAGTGTTCCCAGTCCCTGTTGGAACACCTCCTTAGCATCGTCCAATATTTTGGACAGTCGTTTAGGTTTGACGTCGTCCTCTTTACAGGAATCTACCGTTAGTGCTTGTAAGGAATGCCAGTCCATATTTATTCTCCGGATCCATTCCTGTCCCAGTAGTGGTGGACCTCCCTCAGGTAACACATACAAGTCCATTCCCTGACTTTCTTTACCATTGTAGACCACCTTTACCTTTATCTTTCCGATGGGGTATACTCTTTGCCCCGTGTATGTTTTCAATACAATCTCCGTATCCCTCAGGGGAATGTGTGAGAATAACCTTTTGTACTCTTGCTTATTCATGACCGTCAATGCCGATCCAGTGTCCAATTCCATCTTCACTTGGACTCCTGCTATCCGAAGCATGACCCAGATAGTTTGGTGGTCTGCTGTGTTACCCACATTATGTATTTTTAGACAACCCAGTTCCTTACTGCTGGAGTCTGAATCCGTCTTTTGTTCATCCGAACTGTTCTCTGTCACCTTGTGTACTTTCTTGTACTTCTCCTGCAGCGACTTTTTGTTGCTGGTCTTCTTTCCTGACCGGCATACTTTCGCTATGTGACCAAGTCTGCCACATTTCCTGCATTCTTTATCTTTGAACCAGCACTGGTTCTGATCATGCGTTGTCCTTCCGCAACGATAACACTTTACTGCACCCAATGCCATTTCTTTGGTGCTGAATTCCGATGGCCTTTGCTGCATTTCCGCAGTGCCTCATGCTGCTGCCTCGTGCGATGCTGCAATGCTGAAAGCTTTGTCCAGCGTAAGATCCTTTTCCTCTAGCAGTCGCTTCTGGGTTCCTTCCTTTAGTAGCCCACACACAAACTTATCTCTCAGAGCATCTGCTAGTCCTGTACCGAACTGACAGTACTTTGATAACCTGCGCAGTTCGATTAAGAATTCAGCGTTGCTTTCCTCTTTAAGCTGAATTCTTTTGTAAAATTTAAATCGTTCCGCTATCAGCAGCGGCGTGGGGTTTAAATGCTCTTGCAGGATAGTAACAATCTCCGCGAAACTCTTTCCTACCGGTTTATCTGGTGTTACAAGGTGCCTTAATAACCCGTACGTCTTCGCACCCATCGAGTTTAATATGGTTAGTGCTTTCTTATCCGCCGGTACCTCATTCGCTGTACAGTAAACTTCAACGCGTTCCACATAAGTGGCCCAATCTTCTACATCGCTATCAAAAGCAGTGATGTTACCCGTTTTTGGCATCTTGTTGAGTTTCCTTTATTTTATTTATTTTCCAAAATGGCGGCTTCCGGCGCTTGGCGGCTTTTCCCACGCTTGTCTTCTTCCCCCGCCGACTAAAATGGCGATTACCGCGCTGTTGCCGTTCTCGCCTCCCAGCGGTCCTTTATTTCCCCCGACGCTGCTGCTCTTGTTCCCCGCCGCTCCCGCGGTCCTCGTGGACATTAACGCTTTTCTGGCTGCTGCGCGTCTCTGCCCGATTGCAGTCCGGCCCCTTACACCGGCTGCGGTCGTGTTCTCCGCCCTTTTCTTCGGTTTCCCTCCCCTTCTCCCACTGACAACTCGGCCGACTTTCTCTCCGTGTCGCTAGATCGGGCTTACCCGCCGCTGTCGTAGAAGGGATGATCACTGCCTGTTGCTGATGGTGGACTTCGTGGCCAGCAAATCCAAACCGGGTTCTCGATGCCTCCCGTGCGATGCGGTGCTCAGCAGGATGATGAGGGCGGATGCCCCATTTCGACGCCCGTTCTGAGGACGAAGCTTCCTTGGATGCAAAACTGCCGCTAGGTACGATCAGACTCGTCGCCACTGTTGAGTCTGTGTTTTCCAAATGTAGTTATGCTGAATAACTGGACACAGACAACAGAATACTTAAACAGGTCTTTAGTAATTGAGGGTCAGGGCTGAACTGAAATACAAACTGCTCCACAGGGTTTATATACCGGTGTGGTCACCACCGGTACTACAATATACAGGAGCCATCAGAAAGTAGTTCATCACCTTAAGGTAGTCTCTTAAGGTGGTACAGGTTACATACACTACAACCTCCTCTTTAAGAGGTGCTGTCGACCTTTAATTATGTCAGATCGCCCGATTTCTGGCGCCCCACAAACAGGTGTGCAGCCAATGAATAACATGGGGAACGTTGGCTGCATGCCTGAATCATTTTAATAAGGTCCCAGCACAAATGTAATGTTTTCCTGGGACTACGTGAACAGGCACGTGCATGATTGAATCTCTACCCCTTACTTTAGATTACCATGGAAACTAGCAAAACTGTTTTTTACAGAAAGAAAATGCTACCTAATAAATTGCTTCAGATTGTGGTATATCAATATTCAACACTTTTACTAGAGAGAGGGAGGGAAGCATGTTGGGGAAATTAATGAACTTGTTTATGCCTTAAGCACTTCAATATGTTTTAGAATTATTTTAAGAACAATTTTTTGATTGAATTTGTGCACAATACAATCTTCCAAAACTAAATTGCACAGAGTAGTAAAACAAATAATCTGATGGAAATGTAACAATGTAGAAAAACACCAACATCTTTTCTGCTAATTGGTAAATGAGTCTTTCCAGACAATGTATTAGCTAAGTGTGGCAGCTCGGTACAGGGCATCATCTGCGTTGACCTGTTCCCATCAATTGTTTATGGTTGTGTATATTTCACAATAATTGAACTGCAAGCACAGGTTCCAATTATGAAGACGAAAGCTTTCATAAGTAATAGCTCTCAAAGCAATGTAAAGTGACTTTTTAACAAAATGAAGAGAATTAATCACAATCCTATCCACACGTTTACAACTTCTTCGCATGAAGAACTCACAATTCAACAGTCGTTGAGAAGTAATAAGACTAATTATAGGTCTTTCTTTCTTTCCCAGTCTTACAAGAACGCTCCGGGATAAGGTACTAAAATAACATGCAAGTAAAAGCTTCCTTTTCTGAGCTATTTTCAAGGCTGGGCACAGAGGGGTGACACGTTTGCCTGTGTCTAGAACTGCTCAGCATCTGCCCTCCTCTTACTGAGATACATTGACAAGCACAGCATTTAAAGTTAATCTGAATGCAGCTCATTATACTTAACTACTTTCTGAGCACTAAAGTGTGAAGTATGAATTTAAAAGTATTACAAGTTTTAAGTATGTTAAGTTAACTTGAATGCTGTGCAAGACTGAATGGGCTGATTTTTCCTCTGGGACAGTTGCACAGCTCTGACCCTACCATGACCCAGACCCATTTTCTTGGATCAGGAAACATTAAACATGCAGAAATGGTTGGTTGCCCAAAACACAAAATTGACCCCCATGACTTTAACTTGTTGGGGAAAAAAATGTATCTCAGACTGTTAGAGACAATTGCAGCTCTACATGAAAAAAATGCTCCAAACTCTCCTGTAAATCAAGTAATCAATCTTCAAAGCTTCTCCAGGCTGCAGGCTCCTAATTAAAGCAAATTCACTAGAATCAGTCGATGCTGGTAACAGGTATGCCTCTTCTAAATTACCCTTGGTGCATTGGGGATGCAAATCACAGAATTTAGCCAATCCTGCGCTGGCCACCCTCAATACCATTTATTATAGTCAGCTTCAGGTAGCATCAGTGTGCATATTGCGGGAGGGCCTCAGAACTTCTTGGGAACAACAGCGCAGCCAATGTGAGGTGGCAGCCTGGCTGAAATAGGTTATCCCACAATTTGCAGGCCTCAAAAGTTCATGTGCCAATGGTGCACTGAAAGTAGCTTGTTAACTCTGAGCCAATTCATCTCAACAGTTGTGCAAGATGTATGTATAAGATTAGTATGTTTTGGAAAGTAGTAAAAGGGAACAAAACAGCTTAGGCTTTAAGATAATTGAATGATAAAATCTCCATTTCCTTTGTGTGCTCAAAACAGCTTTCATGCCTTAAAGCTGCTGGTGAACTTCAGATTAACAATCATTTGAGAACAGCGGTTAAACCAACATGGCAGTTTTCCACCCATTTTTGTGATTCATATAACAGGAAGTGTGTAAATACCCTTAATGAAATGGAAACAAAATCATAGGTTAAGTTTAATAATTCTGAACATAATGTACTAAGAGATATTTTCATCAACAAAATTTCAACAAGAAGTAACAATATTTTAGCGATTCCACGCTGCTGCTGTAACAACTAGTGCACTGAGACCGTGGCCCCACCAGATCTTCTGTGACCAGGAATTGTAATAAATCCACCATTAATGCAAAGCTGGCAAGACAGGCTACAAATTGATGGGGGCATTTAAAATAGGCTCCCTGTCTGAGGATTGATTTAAATTCTTCATGCAACAATCTACTATGGTCTTCCAGGCAATGGGCCCACAAAATCAGGCCATTCCATCAAGTCTGTGCCTGCATTTTTCTCTACATCAGTCATCTAGTTTAATCCAATTCCCTTGCTTGCGCCTCATACACTTTAATATTCCTCTTTTTCATGCAACTTTCTAAATATCTATTCAATTATGAACTCTGCTTCAACAATTATTTGTGACAGAGAATTTCACATTCTCAACATTCTCTGCATTTTGCTATTTTTTTCTAACTTTTGAATCCTCCAACCTCTCCATGTTGGCTTGTGCCACTAGGGCCGCTAAAAATGACCCTGACCAATTCAGCCTGAACTCCCGTGCAGATCAGGTGCAGGCCTCTGAACTGCTAAATTGGTTATGTTCTGCCCGTTTCAGGCCCATAAAACGGGCACAACTATATTAAATTTAGATCCCGCGATGTCTGCAACAGAGGTCAATTAGAATGTCCAGAAAATTACAGTCAACCAAGTTGTGAATTTTTTCAGAAAGTAGTGGAGTATTTTAAAACAAAAATAATGATTTGAAACATGTGGCTAGATTCAAAATAGCACACAACGAATAGGATCGTCAATGGAGAAACATAGCTGCATGATGCACAAACACATCGCAAATAAATGATTGCAAATACAAGTAGCCAACATGCCCCATGTGCACCAATTTTCAGAGGGCTAGGATGAAGAATAAATGGCAGAAACCCAATGTAACTGAACTCTGCACTGCTCGTGTTTAACACACATTTCTGGTCATGAGTTGGGCAGGCGGAGACATTGCCCCGAAACAGGTATTGAAATATAAGTTAGATGGAAACAAAGGGAAGTAAGCTGAAATTGGTTTCTGCATCAACTTCCTTCTTTAATACTGGTTTCAGGCGATAGGCTAATTGGGCACTCAATTACTAGGCTGTGTCTTTAAAGGGATAGGCACCAGCTTGGATTTGGAGGGGCAAATTGACTTTTGGCAGCTAGTAGACAAAGGCCTAGAAATTCAGTCTGGACACTTTTGGGGCGCTAAAGTCGGGCGCTCGCTAAAGTTAGCGGCCGCCGGAAAGTGTAGGCCACATCGCCGAAATTCAGTAGAGTTGGCCCTAAGTTTGGCCGAGCGCTGAAACTGGCGTTGAAATGCTGTGTTCCGGCGCTAAGCCGGCGGTGCGGCCTAATAACGCCGAAGCCGGGCGCAGCGCAGGTGCGGTCATGTTTTGATTGACAGCAGACACCCTGACGCCGGCCAGCTCTTAAAGGGGGAAGGGTCAACTTTGACTGCTGCCACGCCCTGCATACTGGAGCCCTGCAGCTAGGCCTCAGCACTACTGGTGTGCCAAAATAGCGCCTGGAGCAATGGAGAGGGCCCGTGAGCGAGCGCAGCGCTTCTCAGAGCATGCACTGAGTGTGCTCATTCATGGTGTGGAGAAGAGAAGAGAGATCCTGTGCCCGGACAGTGGCAGGAAGGCTCCCAGGAGCCAGTACAGGAGAGCCTGGGGCAAAATCGCCCGCAGGGTGTCATCCACCTGTGATGTCCCCAGGAGTGCGGACCAATGCCGCAAGAAGTTCAACGACCTCACTCGGATGGTGAAGGTGAGTACCCTTTCCAGTGTCCCCCTCATCCTTGCATGTGCACCTCACATTATGGGCAAAGGGACCTCAAAGGCCTAATGGGCAGCCCTCCTCCCGCAGCAATGGCACTTGCATGTTCATCAATAGCACTTTCTGCACTTAACACACTGGCCAAGCTATTCGACCATGGGAGGCAGTGCACCCAGCAACAGGGCACCACACTGGCCAAGCTATTCCACCATGGGAGGCAGTGCACCCAGCGACAGAGCACCACACTGTACTTAGAGGCCGTCCTTTCTCTTGCAGGCCAAGCTGGCGAGCAATGTAAGGAGCCAGGCTGTCACTGGTGGAAGCCGTCCCAAGTACCAGGCGCTCACTGATCTGGAGGAGAGCGTGGCACGACTCATGCGTGGCCGGGTGACTGGCCCTGTCGCGATCGGTGAGGCGGACCCTGTACTGGTACCCACTGGTAAGGACATGACCGGTTGCACCTCTCTCGTTGCCCTCGCGCTTCAGATCTACATCCTTTCCCACTGACCGACAAATGCGCATAATGCACCACTCAGGCCTCCCTCGCTGACGGCCTGTCCTCACTCTAAAGCTACTCTTGTGCCTTCCTGCTTTCAGCTGGTGAGGAGGAGGTGGTCCCTGAAGCACAGAGAGCCAGGCCCTTGGAGGAGGAGGACGTCGAGGACCAGGAGGAAGGCGGCACATCGGGGGAACCCTCCTCCACGCCAGGGGATGGCAATGGAGGGGAGACGTCTGGCCTGCAGGAGAGCCGGGGGAGGTGTTGGAGGGGAGGGCCGAAGCTGGTCCCAGTAGGGTGGACGCACGCGGGAAGGGTCCGGCAGCACGCCAGCCTTCTCCCCAGAGGGGGGAGGTGTTGGAGGGGAGGGCCGAAGCTGGTCCCAGTAGGGTGGACGCACGCGGGAAGGCTCCGGCAGCACGCCGGCCTTCTGCCCAGAGGGGGGAGGTGTTGGAGGGGAGGGCAGAACCTGGCCCAAGTGGGGTCGACGCACGCGGGAAGGGTCGGCCAGCTCGGCGGCCTTCTCCCCGGAGGGAGAGTCCGCCCTCCAGTCCGGACACGGTCCTCGCCCAGGAGGTGCGCGTCCTCGATGAGATGTCGGCGGCGTCTGAGCGGCGCCACCAAGAGTTCATGGGGGTGGTCGAACAGATGCCTCACGCCATTGAGTCCCTGGCTCAGAGTGTGGTGGCTTTCGGGGAATCACAGGCCAGGGGGTTCGAACAACTCACGGCAGCGCACGACAGGGGTGTCCAGCAACTGGCCGCAGCGCACGACAGGGGTGTGCAGCAACTCGCGGCAGCACAGGACGCGGGTGTGCAGCAACTGGCGGCAGCACAGGACGTGACTCGCGAGATGAGTGGTGCCGTCCACACACTGGCAGAGCTGATGCGGGCACATACCAGGGCAGTTCGGGCACTCACTTCTGCCACACTCGCTGTGGCACGGAGGCATCGCCATGGCACCCGCCGCCCTGCTGCAGCACAGCGGTCTGGCCTCCCCCAGATTGCTGCGCTTGCTACACTGCCAGCCCGGCCGAGTGCCAGTGTCTCTGGCGAGCAGCGCGCACCTGCCATCAGCCAGCTTGCCCCCAATGGTGCTGCCGACACTGCCACTCCCCCAGCCAAGGTGCGACGAGCTGCTGCTAAGACTGATGCTGCCCAGCCACAGCTGCAGCAGTCAGCAGCCGGCCCCTCCCGGGCCAGGCCTCGTCTAGGCTGACCCCCAAGGGCATCTGCCGACACGCTTTGTGGCCCTCATGAGCCTTCCCCCAGCCTCGCCACACCCGCAGGGCCCAGGTTGAGGCGGAGCAGCAGGTCGGCCAGGGGCCGGAGAAGCCTGTCTAAGGACTCGCCCTCTCGGCACACCCATTAGAGTGTGGTGAGAGCGGTTTCTTTTATATTGGGGGGCTTGTGTTGTGGGGGGCATTATTTTGTTAAGGCCGAGGATCAAGGCATTTTTTGTTTTCATGGGGGTGTCTCTGGTGTGGGGGGGGGGCTTATTTTTGTAAGGCCGCTGTTGAAGGCCTTTTGGATGGGCAAGTTTTGTTAGTCCTCCCCAGGTTTTGGGAGTGACAGATGTTTTTGACTGTTTTTTGGGGGTCTTGTCTGTTTTTCTGTTTCATGTGGGAAGGGCCCTGAGTTTGTGAAATAAAGCTTTTGATTTATTCAGCATGTCCAGGTGTCATGTTTGAAGTGGTTGTTGCGTTAACTGGCTGAGGGCTTGCGGAGCGGCTGCCTCAGGTGCGTTCATTGCCACAGGCCATTCCCTGACAGGGGGCCTAGAAGTGTCGATCAATAAGCCCCCGGCGGACGGCCCTTGGCCCTTGTCGCTCCCTCCTGGGCTGGTCCTCCTCCTCCTCCTCCTCCTCCTCCTCCTGCTCGTCCTCCTGAGGTGGTGGTGCAATGCCAGGTGGCAGTGCCTGAGTCCTGCGGATAGCCAGGTTGTGCAGCATGCAGCACACGACGACGAACTGGGAGACTCTATCCGGCGAATACTGAAGAGATCCTCCGGAACGATCCAGGCAGCGGAACCGTTGCTTGAGGATGCCTATCGTTTGCTCGATGATGTTCCTTGTGGCTTGATGGCTTTCGTTGTATGCCTCCTCCGCTGGGGTCCTGGGCGCGCGGAGCGGGGTCATGAGCCATGTACACAAAGGGTAGCCCTTGTCCCCGATAAGCCATCCCCTTGGTGGAGGCTGTGCCTCGAACATGTCAGCCGCAGTAGTCTGGCGCAGGATAAATGCATCGTGGCTGCTTCCTGGGAAGCGGGCATTGACAGCTAGGATGCGCTGCCTGTGGTCACACACCAGCTGGGGAATGGTAGCCCTTCCGGTTGCGGTAATCCTCGGCATTGTGGATAGGTGCCCGCATAGCCACATGCGTGCAGTCAATGGCGCCCTGCACCATGGGGAAGCCCGCGATCCTGCCAAATCCGACTGCACACTGCTCCTGCCTCTGTCGGGTCATGGGGAAGGAGATGAATTGGTGTCTCCTCGCGTAAAGTGCATCGGTGACCTGCCGGATGCAGCGATGCGCGGCAAACTGGGAGATGTTCGCTATGTCCGCAGCAGCGGCTTGGAAGGAGCTGCTTGCATAAAAGTTCAGAGCCACCGTGACCTTCACTTCCACCGAGAGAGACGTCCTGCACATCAGCTGTGGACGCAGATCTGTGTGAAGCAGCTGGCAGATCTCTGCAACCACCTCCCTTCTGAAGCGCAGCCTCTTCACACAATGCGCCGCAGTCATGGTGAGATAGGACACCTGCTGCCGGTATTGCCTGAGTGGGTAAGGCCTACGTTGCCGACGCCTGATGGCCCCTCTGCGTCTAGGCATGGCTGGCCCTCTCTCACAGCGTCTGCGAGCCCTTTGCACATAATGCTGCAACTGAGGGTTGGCCCCCCATACAGCCCCCATAATAAAGTTGAGAACAGATAAATCACAATGAATCAAATGTCAAAGCACTGGCCAGAAGCCAAAAATACCTCTCCTATGTTGTCCCAAATCTGTAACCTCTGTCCCTTGGTCTCTGTCCAGAAATCCAAAGCAGTAAAGTCATTGCAGCAAAATGGCTGGGCTTTATAGGTCAGTGTAAGTGCCCTTTAATTTGCGCTCCCCGAGGCCCACAGGGCCTCTTTTGCGTTCCACCTCACAGTTCTTAGCAGCGCCACGCCCACATTGGGCGGGCGCCACTGAATTTCCGGTTTGGGGCGCACAAACAGCGTTGCGCGACGATATGACGTCATAAGCTGCGCGCGCACCTGAGCGGGTGCAAACACTTTGCGCCGGCGCTAAATGTCAACTGAATTTGGGCGTCGGCGCAGATCGGACTGCGTTCAGGCGCTAAGTGTCTAGCGCCGGAAATATAGCCCTTTTATGGCGTTAGCGGCTGGCGCAACCCACTGAATTTCTAGGCCAATGAATTCAAAGTTTTTGCTACACTAGGCTGCACTGTGTCCGTGAGCTTTTAGGGAGACCCGTGGGTTACAGACTCACCATCTGCTCTCACCATCTGTCTTAGCACAATGGATATTCCATTAAGAATCCCATTGGGCTACTTGGAGGAAAGGGAGGAATACCAGGAACAACTTTTGGGTGCCAGGGAAGTGCAGCACCATCGCAGGAGAAGGGCTTTCACCTGCCAGCACCCTGCCAACAGAATGTATCATCCACAAAGGAATTATCTGGACTGAACAGAGCAGTAATGCTTTTGGAGCTCTGATTCACAAGGGAAGCAATGACAGATTTGTACAACATGATGCAGGAGGACATACAGTGACACTCCAGGGCAAGCACAGTGATTCCAGTGGCAATGAAGGCGAGAGCCACCTTGAACTCCTTTCTCTCGGGCTGTTTCAGCGGGCCAGTATGGACATCTGCAACATCAGTCTGCAGTGTCTTATTGAAAAAAAACAGATGCTTGATGCATTGTTTGCCAGAACAATCAGATACATTGTGAATCACCACAAATTGCTGGATGGTTTGTGCCACTCCATCGTTAGCCTTGCAAAAATGACAACTTGCCCTCAACCTCCACGTGAGTTTCATGAAGTTGCCATATTTGTGCATTAATTGCCAATGTAACTCACCACAGAAAGATAGGGCTGGAATTTAACAATTAAACACTTTTAATGATGAGATTTATGTTCCTACAATGCCAATCAAACTCTCTGGACTAGAAAGTGAACAATTTAAACTGTGGAGTCCCATTCCTACAAGTATTAAAATGTTAGAGATTTTGAAAATGATAAATTTAATTTTTTTTCTTACTCTTCTGTCTCTTTTTTCCTCACTAAATCTTTCTTTCCCTCTTTATTTCTCTTTGGTGGCAAAAACAGGAAGGCAGATTATTATTTGAATGGCAATAGATTGAGAGAAGGGGAAGTGCAAATAGACCTGGGTGTTATTGTGCACCAGTCGCTGAAGGTAAGCATGCAGGTGCAGCAGGCGGTTAAGAAGGCAAATGGTATGTTGGCCTTCGTAGCAAGAGGGTTCGAGTACAGGAACAAGGATGTCTTGCTACAGTTGTACAGGGCCTTGGTGAGACCGCACCTTGAGTATTGTGTGCAGTTTTGGTCACCTTACCTGAGGAAGGACATTCTTGCCATGGAGGGAGTACAGCGAAGATTCACCAGGCTGATACCTGGGATGGCAGGAATGATGTATGAGGAGAGATTGTGTCGATTGGGCTTATACTCACTGGAGTTTAGAAGATTGAGAGGGGCTCTCATCGAAACCTATAAAATTCTGTCAGGTCTGGACAGACTAGATGCAGGAAGGATGTTTCGGATGGCCGGGGAGTCCAGAACCAGGGGTCATAGTCTAAAGATAAGGGGTAAGCCATTTAGGACTGAAATGAGGAGGAATTTCTTCACCCAGAGAGTGGTGAACCTGTGGAATTCTCTGCCACAGAGGGTGGTGGAGGCCAGATCATTAAATATATTCAAGAAAGAGTTGGATATATTTCTTGAGGCTAAAGGGATCAAGGGATATGGGGAGAAGGCAGGGACAGGGTACTGAAATTGGATGATCAGCCTTGATCTCGTTGAATGGCGAAGCAGGCTCGAAGGGCCGAATGGCCTACTCCTGCTCCTATCTTCTACGTTTCTATGATTTGACTTTAATTCACCCTTTCTCCTTCTCCACCGTTCCTCTTTTTCTTTCTCACTCTTTAAATCCCGTTGGTTAAGATGATAGACTGTCAGTCCCATCGTTCACAAAGGTCCCAGATGAATAGTGCTCGCACTTCCAGAAACTTCCAGGGCAAAAGTTTTTCGAGCTGAAGGGTGACGGAAAATGTCTAACTAACGGAGTATGCTGTGAGATGCCCTGCGCCAGCAAATTCTGGGCCATTCACTTTATGCCAGTCCATTGTACCATCATTGGCCCAGAAATTCGGGTCGGGGGCTTCCCGCGGGCGCAAGCCCCCGACCTGTACTTACCTTGCGCGCCGGCTGTTGAGCTGTGGGCCCCCGTGGAATTCCGATCCTGGGCCTGCTCCAACTGCCAGCACACAGTGCTTGCGTATCCCAGGGGCGCAGTTAGTTCGATGCATCCCCTGGGATCATGTGGGCCATGGAGAGCCAATCGGAGTAGGGAATGCTTCATTCATAAGTTTGACAAGAAGGGCTGTCAAAACTTATAAATACTACGGCCCCAAAACATCACTAAATCTTCAAATAAGTTTTTTAAAAATCAAATTTTTAAAATAAATTATAAATTACATGAAATAACTATTTTAAACAATTTAAATTTTTGAAAAAAATAATTTTATTTTCTAACGGGGCTAAAAATAAACTTACCTTGCTTTAAAGTATTTAAAAATAATAAACCTGTGGAAAAAATGTTTTAATTTTAATTAATTCACCACTTACCTTGTAAAAAGCAGGCTTTGCGACTGCTTTTTATATGTCTAACTTCTGGAGACTTACCCTCCCGGGAAAACCTGCAAAAAAGCTGTAAGTTCAATGCGCACGCGCAGCCTCTCCTGCGCACGCGTTTGACTTCTGAACCCCTTCTTTCAGGGGAACGGAAGTGCTGGTTTCCCGCGCATGCGCAGTACATGCAGAAAACCAGCACTTCCATTGGGCCTACGGGTGAGTACCCCGTGCGTACTCACCCGTGGAGACCCGAAGTTCTGGGCCATTATTTGTAGAAACCCAGCAAGTCAAAATTGGGTCATGGTAGGCTGCTACTGACTTGGCTTATGACGCCTGTGCAACATCTCTGTATACTAGCAGACTACAAATACAATGAGGCACATGCTTTGACCAGATCCATTAAAGAGCACACCATTGGCATCCTAAAGCCTGCTGCTTTCTCCAGAGCCTCGCTACTCAAAGAGCAATCACCTGGAATAGCTGGATCAAGAGTCCACTGAAGAGCAGCTAAAGGAGCCTGAGGCACCAGACGAGCCACTAGCGCAAGCATCGTTCAACAAACCATTACACATGACACTTTCTTCTAATGTTCCCATGGACTCTTCCCATTACCAGCCCTACCTGTATCTCCCCTGTCCCCTGCAATTATGAGATGTCAGAAAGGAAGACATTGGACAAAACTGTAGATATAAGTTTTAGCAGTGGAAGGTCTGAGGCATGAGCTGAGCCAGGCAATTTGGCAAAGGTGAAAATAAGGAGGCAGCCAACAATTTTCTTGTCCCAGCTGTAGCTGGGCAGCAGGCAGGTGAAGCATACTCAAATTGCACTCCACCTGTAATGACTTGAACCCAATTTTTTCCAGGTTCAGGTCATTCTCCTATCCCCAGTGCTCCTGTCCAGGCCTTCCTCCAGCAGGGCCTTGTGTCAAGAAAAACGGTTGGAAATACAGCCACTGCTGCAGGTCTGAGAGATCTAGAGCAGTTGGAATGATCTTTGGTTCAAGTACCTTCTGGCTGTTGTCCACAAAGAGAAGCCAGACAGACTACAGGACTTCCTTTGGCATGATTCCTGCCCCCTCACATCAAGTTCTTCTGGCCCCTCTCAAAATGGGTATCCCTCAGGGGCAAGAAAATGTGGACCATGGAGCAAAGATTGGGAATGCCCTCTGCCACCTCATTTCCATTTCTGCCCTTTATCTGCACCTATTATGGGCACAAGCACTCCACCACCGTTCACAAGACAACAACGTTTTGCACCATCTGGTTCAGCCAAAGTGAGTGGGCAAGGGAAGGAGATGCAATTAATGGTGAGGATGCAGAGTTTATGATAGGGTTCAAAAAAAATGATAGCTTCGGTTTTCCTGATGTTTGGTTGCAGAAATGTTTGACTCATCCATGATATGCACATAAATGTGGTTTCTGCCAAATTTCTGCCAAAGTTACGGCAGTGGAACAGGAGAATCCTTGAAGAAATTCACCCGTCATAGAATTCTGCAGTTGGATGGGAGTGCTTACTGGATCTTGGCCAGCAGGGGGAGTCAGCAAGGAGAAAGTGGTTAGTTAGTTGAGGTCTGGAGTTGGACCCAGTGAAACCTCTAAGCTTCTCTGTTGGTTTACAAGAGGATATGTATGTGCTGAACCTTTCACCTGTAAAGAATAATCAGCGATACCCTGAGAGAATTCATGCATAATTCTGACAAGCTGCTGCCAAACAGGTTATGTGAGAATTGTTGTGTCGGTACCTTTCTACCTAGACACAATTTAGGACTCAGAGCTCAGAGATTCAAACATGAAGTGCTTTATTGGAAGGAAAGGAAGTCCTGGCAAGTTCCGAACAAAGAGAGCTAAACGTAACAGAGAACACCCAACCATTTATCTCCTGTGACAGCGCCACCACAGGTAGGAGGAGAACACACAATAGAACACACAATACATAACATATTCCTCCCCTCTTAAATGGAAGGTCCACATTATTCCTCAACAGGTAAGTTACTTTCAATGCACTCAACGAACCTAGGGTAGAGGTAGACTGCCTCAACCCCTGACTTTACCCTGGGGTTTATTCTGCCCCAGTCTTGTGGGTAAGTCACTAAGCCTACAGATCCAAGCGTCTTGGAGGCCGCCGCTCTCTGACAGGATACCGGCGGTCATCGCTGGCTTCCACAGCAGTAGGCATTGACACAGGCCTGGATGGAGAAGGTGCCTGTGTCAGTCGAAAGTCAGGAGTTTGCGCAGGTGGAACAGTCTCTTTGACTTCCTGTGTTGGAGAAGAGCACTGTGGCAAAGGATGCTGGTTTGCGGTATCATCCGGAAACAGTTCAGGGAACCAGCCGTTGGAGCCTCTGTGGCTGTCTCTGCTCCGAGCAACAGTTGATCTGTGTGTCTTCTCCAGACGACGTCCTCAGCAGTCTCAACCATGTAAGACACAGGGCCCGTCTGCGCGATCACCGTAGCAGGAACCCATTTCGGTCCAGTGTTGTAGTTTCGAGCTAGGACGTGCTCTCTCGGATGAAACCATCTCTCCTTGGCTCTTTTCTCTCTCTTTTCAACTTGAGCTTGTTGTTGATGATGGACAACCTGCTCTGCCCTTGGAGGTTTGAGTAAGTCAAAACATGTCCGCAACTGCCTCTTCATCATGAGCGAAGTGGGGGAAGTTTTGGTTGTGGCATGCGGCTGTTTCCTGTAGGACAACAGGAAGCTGTTCAGACGTTGGTGGATTGAGCCCTGACCTTGCGATGCCTTCAAGGCGTGCTTCAAAGTTTGCACAAACCTTTCTGCCTGGCCGTTAGTAGAGGGATGATAGGGCGCAGACCTGATGTGTTGGACACCATTCACATGCAGGAAGGTTGCAAACTCCTGTGATACAAATTGTGGCCCGTTGTCACTTACGAGTTGTTCCGGTGAGCCATAACGGCTGAACATCTCACCAAGTTTCTCAATTGTTTTCTCTGCCATGGTAGACCTCATCACAGCGACCTCCGGCCACTTGCTACGAGCATCTACAACCACCATAAACATCTTCTCTTCGAAAGGACCGGCGAAGTCCACATGTACTCGCTGCCACACTTCTGCAGGCCAATCCCAGGGGTGTAGGGTTGCCAGCTGTGGAACATTCCGGACCCTTTGACATGGGGAATATGTTTTGGCTTTCTCCTCAATATTCCCATCGAGACCTGGCCACCAGAAGTAGCTTCTTGCCATTTCCTTCATCCGAACCATCCCACTGTGGCCTGTATGAAGTTGTTGCAGTATAGGTTCCCTCAGAGGTGGCGGAATGATGACACAGCGTCCCCAAAGAAGACAACCTGCCTGGATGGAGAGCTCATTTCTTTTTGAAATGTAAGGTTTCAAACTAGGAGAATCTCCTATAGCTCTCCCTCGAATGACATCGTCCATTACCTCAGACAGGACTGGATCGTTGCGGGTGTACCTTCGCACCTGAACTGCAGTAACAGGTGCTCCCTTCACTTGTCTAAAGTAGAAGATGTCTATCTGACGAGGCTCTGGGGGAGTAACAGGCAAGGGTAGCCTCGAGAGACCGTCTGCGATGCCGTGCAAGTCTGATTTGCGATATTTGATGTCGTATGTTTGTCCTGACAACAGTAAAGCCCACCTTTGCATCCTGCTTGCAGCGAGAGACGGAATTCCGGTGTGGGGCCCGAAGATTGAAGTCAATGGACGGTGGTCCATCAGGAGTGTGAACCTTCTCCCAAACAGGTACTGATGAAATTTTTGAATTCCAAAAACGATTCCCAAGGCCTCGCGCTCGATCAGTGCATAGTTACTCTCAGCCTTGTTCAAGGTGCGTGATGCGAAGGCGATAGGTTTCTCTTCACCCGAAGGCATGATGTGGGATATGGCTGCTCCCACACCATATGGTGATGCATCACATGCTAGCTGCAGGGGTAGCTTTGGGTTGAAGTGTGTCAGGACCTCCGATTTCAGCAATGCTTTCTTTGCTTGGGCGAAAGCTTCGTTGCACCAGCAGTCATTAGCGTGATGGCCCGTTTTCCCACAACGGCAACATGTGCCGTTCCGCACACGTTTAGGCTCAGACGACACCTTGTGAACTCTCCCTGTTGAACTCAACTGGTGAGCCTCCTTTTTCCGCCATCTCCATGGAGACACTAACTTCAATGGCCTTTTCAAGAGTAAGGTTGTCCTTAGTAAGAAGGCGCTTCTGTGTGGCTGCATTTTGCAGACCACACACAAGTCTGTCTCTAATGGTGTCATTCAGCACCTCCTTGAACTGGCAGTGTTCCGACAACCTTTTTAAAGCAGCAATAAACATCGTCACTGATTCCCCCTCCTCTTGATTCCGTTTATGGAATCTAAACCTCTCAGCAATAACCAGAGGTTTTGGTGAAAAATGTGCTCCAAGAATTTCCACTAGTTGCTTTTATGTTTTAGTTCCTGGCTTATCTGGTTGCACGAGGCTGCGAAGTAAATTGAATGTCTTCGGCCCGATTACACTCAAAAAGTTAGGCACAACCTTTTCATTTGCCACCGCATTCTCCAATACAAAATAGTCAAAACGTTCTGTATAAGCGCTCCATTGCTCCACATTTTCATCAAAATCACTGATGTTTCCTAATATAGTAGCCATCTCACGTTTCAAATTAAATTTTCTGTTTACTCACTGCACCCGTAACGTACACAGATTCATCCGCTCCTCGTTGCCACTTGTTGTGTCAGTACCTTTCTACCTAGACACAATTTAGGACTCAGAACTCAGAGATTCAAACATGAAGTGCTTTATTGGAAGGAAAGGAAGTTCTGGCAAGTTCCGAACAAAGAGAGCTAAACTTAACAGAGAACACCCAGCCATTTATCTCCTGTGACAGCGCCACCACAGGTGGGAGGAGAACACACAATAGAACACACAATACATAACAAGAATGAATTAAAAAGAAACAATTTATATTTTGAGGACAATTTTAAATGTCTATCCAAAACGGGCATGAAGTCAGTGGAGTGGTCATGCTGAACATTGCATCAAGGGGGACTTGGGCACCCAAGGTATGGCCGAGGTTCCCTTCTCTTTTCCTTTGCTGGCCACTCGAAATGGGTGGGCGACAATTAAAACTCACCCCCCAGTGTTTCCTTAAAGTCATCTCAGTAATAAAATTAAAAAAATTGCTTGATTAATTTCAGTAAAAAGTGCTACTAAAGATAGGAATCGATCTGAAAATTTCATCAAGCTTAGTGCTGGGCTGAAAGCACTCATTTTGAATATTCTAAGCAAGAAAATACATCAGATAGAATTCAAGGTTTTGTGTGTGTGTATAGGGAGATTTTCCTGGGTTTGGGCTCAAACGCATTGGATCTTCGGAACGCAAAAGTTATAAAATCAGGCAGATCAAAATGCGCACTGTCAAGGAACCCGCTTGATTTTTCTTCCGTTTAAATTAATGGAGTGGGTTCTTTTACAAGTGTATGTTCTGAACCCCCCAATTATCTAATATTCACTGCAACCAGGCACTCCAGTGAACCTGGCCCTGGACACAGCAAAATCTCCCCATGTATGTTAAAATGTGCATGTATATCCTGTTAGTATTTATAAAAATATAGGGGGGTGGAGGTTCCGCTTTGGGCGCAATCAGCAATCTGGGTGCAAATTGCGATTGAAATTGCACTGGTTTTCCGAAGTGAAGTTATGGTTTAGGTTTCCGCTGAAACTCATTTGCATAATCATAAACATAAAACTTCTATGAACCAGCACAATTTTAGAACGTAATTATTTATTCTTTTTGCATTGCATTAAAAAATATTCCTTGATGTATTTAAGAGTGGGGGCCTGGTGCAGTTTTATTAATACTACTGAATATCGCAAAAAATAAGCATTTTTAAATAAGCGTATCTAATCCGCCACCCGTGAGTTATCTGATTTTAAATCACTTTAAAATTACTTAAAAAAAACTATACTAGACTATTTACTAGTTTCATTGGTGTACACTAGTCAGTTTCTTAGTAAATTTAATATTTTTTGTATTTGAAAACTTTTCAAATGTATCTAATAGTGCCGGTGCACCTAAAACGGTCGTAAACAAGCGCAATTGGCAGAATTCAGGATGGCGTTTAATTTGATCTGGGGGCCATGGCTAGTTTTGAGGGCAGGGCTGGCTTCCAGCGCGATATTTTTTAAACTAGCGTTAAAGATCGCAGAAACTCGATTTATGCTCAACGTAACTTGCACTTAAAAATTCCGCGATCTTTTCACTGGCTTGGCCAATTTCAGGTGAATTGCGCTGGTAAAATCAACGCAAACTAGCGGAAATTCTAGGCCATACATTGCACACACATTGAACTTTGGCGGGGATGTATAACGGGTGATATCGGATTGGCCGCCTGTTACACACTCCGCCTGATTTCATTCACTTCGATGGAAAGGAAAATCAGGTGGCGTGTATAGCGAGCGGCCAATCCTATAATGCCCTTTTTACGCCCGCACCAAAGTTTTTCTGCTGCCAGAAACAAACACTCATCTATTAACAATGCCTGAGTAATACCCTTACAATGAAATAGTCAGTCTTTTTCTGTCTGTTACCAAAACTTTACTGTATGAGTTTCACTGACAACAGCAGATTCCAGCACCCTACTATAGTTAAAAAAAGTGCTTCATTGGCTGTGAAGCTCATTGGGACATCCTGAAGTCGTGAGCGGCACTATATAATTTCAAGTTCATTTTTTCTTTCTCCACAGTTGTCTGTATGTTTCTTTTTATTAGTTTTTTAAAAACCTGGGCAGTGACAAAACAAGGTTTGCCCTCCCCCACTCCCATTAAAAGCATTACAATGAATGTCTCATATACTGCAACCTCCTGTGGTTCCACAGAAGAATCCGTTCAGCAGGAAATTATGTGGGTCACATCACTCTGAAGGCAGAAAAACATCTTCATATCTTCCTTGAACTTTAACTGTGTTCCTAAATATTTGACTCCAGTCACGTTTTTTTAAAAACCATTTATTCATTTATTTGTGATTCCTTTTTTATTTTAGGTTTAGTGGTCATGCCGCTGTATACATTTAAATGCGAATAAGTTTAACCATATATATATATATATTATATTTTTTGTATAAATTAAAATTAAGGCTCATGTGTCTTTCGCCCCAGTAGCTGGTGCCTGTTTGTCTGTACGCTGTAATTGTTTTCTGTACTTGATCTTCAGACTTGTTAGATAAGATGGGCGGCGCAGACACGATGGGCCGAAGGGCCTCTTTCTGTGCT
Organism: Somniosus microcephalus; assembly: GCF_052327205.1. Taxonomy (NCBI): domain Eukaryota; kingdom Metazoa; phylum Chordata; class Chondrichthyes; order Squaliformes; family Somniosidae; genus Somniosus; species Somniosus microcephalus. The sequence continues at coordinate 180,730,901 of NC_140987.1, read as the reverse complement.
GTAAAACTCTATGACTCTATGACTCTATAAGCGAACCGAGTAAGGAAGAAGTCATAGAGTTTTTACAGCACAGAAAGAGGCCCTTGTGTTTTGGAGGTGTGAGCAACACATTCTGGGCACAATTCACTTTGAAACAGAATTATCAGAGAGTGCAAACAAGCCATTTTAAGACAGATCATTCTTATGTCCACATTGATTTTGCAGCGATCTTCAGGCAATCAACGACAAAAGATGGCATTTAAGGCTGTGGAGGGGGACTGCAGGAGACAGTGGACAACCTGGAAAAGGAACTCAATTCTGTAGATTCTTGCAGAATTGTACCAAAAGCTCACACATCAGTGAGGGACAAAACACTTTGGCCTAGAAATTGGGCCACTTACCACCACGATCCAGTGGAAAAATGGCGGCCGCCACTCTAGCGCCCTTCCCTGGCACGGAACTCGACAGCTGCCATTTTGGCCGATAGCAGCGCTAGCCCTGGAAATCTAAATTAAGAGCGGGTGATGGCTCGCTGACTTAACATTACCTCAGCAAATTTTGACTTGAGCACTGAGTTCAGCACTAAGCTCGTCATGAAAACCCAGCTTTCAGCAGACTGACAGAGATGCTGTCAGCACCTCTTAAAGGGACACACACAGGTAAGTTTGCATTTAACCTTGTGGACATTTAAATTTTTTTATTGAAGTAGTGGCTTGGTACAATACATGTTAAAAGCTTTTTAACTATGCAGGGGGTACTTCTGGACACTTGCAAGGCCTCGGATGGTAAAGGAAGGCCTCTGAGCAGACAGAAAATGCTGGAAATACTCAGCAGGTCAGGCAACATCCATGGAGAAAGAAACAGAGTTCACGTCTCAGGTCCAGATGCTGCCTGACCTGCTGAGTATTTCCAGAATTTTATGCTTTTATTTTAGATTTACAGCATCTACTCGCAAAGGGAAGAGGGAGAGGCAGAAGAGGAAGAGGCAGAAGAGGAGGAAGCAGAAGGAAGGATGCAAAACAGGCAGCCCTTTCTGGCTGGGATATACGGGATAGAATCATCCGCCTGCGGTACCAGTGACCATAACCCCAACATTTCCTCTCCTTTCAACATTTGTCCTACACCTTACCTTCCCTCTGTTACTGACCATCGCAACATCCTCTTGGCCACAATGCTGAAATAAAAGCAAACTTTCCAACTTTATACATCCATCGATCCAATATGACATCAAGAAATCAACTCATCGCCTTTATGCATTCCTTTAGTGACTATCTTGTGTGTGCCTTTGCCTATCCTACTGATATCATGCAGTGCTACCCCAGTGGCTGCAGCATGACTGGTGCAAGGCTGCTGACTTTCAGTGGGGGACACTGCAGATAGCCTTGCGGGATGACCTTGAAGTGCTGGTGGCTGGGAGTGTGAAATCGAGTGATGGTGTTTCTTCTTCTTCTTCTTCACTCTCCTCTCCCTCTTCTTGGTGAACCACTGGCTGGGCAGGCTGCATTTCTTTGGTGTGTTACTGGACTAGTAATCCAGAGACCTGGATTAATGATCTGGAGATATGAATTCAAATCACACCATGGTATCTAGGGAATTTAAATTCAGTTAATTAAATAAATCTGGAATTTAAAAAAAGCTAGTGGATTGTTGTAAAAACCCATCTGGTTCACTAATGTTCTTTAGGGAAGGAAATCTGCCGTCCTTACCCGGTCTGGCCAATATGTGACTCCAGACCCACAGCAATGTTGTTGACTCTTAACTGCCCTCTGAAATGGCCCAGCAAGATACTTTCTTGTACCAAACTGCTACAATAGAAATATACTGCAGCGGTTCAAGAAGGTGGCTCACCACCACCTTCTCAAAGGCAATTCAGGATGGGCAACAAATGCAGGCCTTGCCAGTGACGCCCACATCCTGTGAATGAATAAAAAAAAAGTGTATTTTTCTTGTGTTCTCATGAATTGGTGGGATGTTAGTGTTGGGGAATGGAACTCTTTCCATTTCAGGCACCCAATGTCAGTATCAAGCAGTCTCATGCCAGGTAAAGCACAGCCAGATGCAGAGGTACTGGCGGTTAAATTGGGCGCAGGGATTGCGATGGACAATTAACCCGCGCTCATTCAGAAGATTGCAGACAGGACGCCAACTTCGTGCTGCCTACTATTATAATTATTGCTGTGTGCAGCCAGCGCTAGCCGCTGTTCATTGACATCATGCATCAACAGGGGGCCAATATGGTTACTTCCTAGTACAATTTACAGCTAGCCACCACTACTTAAAGCTAGCCTGCGCCTTTTAAAGGGAAGGTGCATTGTGGTTGCTGTAGATGCTGAGATCATTGGGGATAGTGTGCTGGAATGCCTGACCACGGGAGAGAGTGGGCACCAAGGTTTTCGGACGCTGCACTGGAGGCCTTGGTGGAAGAGGTGGAACAGAGGAGAGATGTCCTGTACCCTCAGGGGGTGCCCTCTAGACACATGCTTAAGAGGCAATGGGAGGAGATAGCGGAGGAGGTCAATGCCAGGAGTATAGCTCCAAGAAGATGGATGCAGTGCAGGAGGAAGTTTAATGATGTCACAAGAGTGGTCAAGGTCAGCGAATGCATCTTCAAATGCCATATCCTACTAACTACACCACTAGCCACAGCCTCTGCTCAATTCGCCACATCCCTATCACTCACCTACCAACAATCTCTATCAATCATGACTCATATACTTCACCTCACCTTCACACACTTAACACTGTTACAAGCCTCAAACCCACATCTCACAGCTTGCACACACTGCCAGCTATTCAACCATAAAAGCCACATCACCCACACAGATTGCATGACACTCACTGACACACTGCCCTCTCTCTTGCAGGAGAAGGTGGCGCACAACCAGAGGCATCAGGAACTAACCAGAGGTAGAGAGGTGCGCCTGCATGTTCTAACCCCATGGAAGAGATGGTGCCTGCTATTAGGGGAAGGGCCATTGCTGAGGCCATGGCCACGAGTAGGGATGAAGCCAATGAAGGTGAGGATATCCACATACCCAATCTTTCTTCGCTCATCCCACTTCTCCCTCATCCCACAATCTTTTCTGACAGAGAAGCTGCTGATGGTGTAAGCTTGCACTTCTTACTTTCTCCTCTCCCCTCACCACATAACTACCCTTGTCCCTTTTAACTTTCACATACCCTAGGACTGCAACCTGTCCAGGCAGTGGAGGAAGAGCAAGAAGACAGTGAAGACACACCTTCACTCGATTTCACAGTCGCAGCCACAAGCTCAGAATCTGACATCGCGCGTAATATAAAGGATAGTGTAGCGGTTCGTGTAGATCGCCACTAAATAAGAGAGTTTGACTTCAACGAACTATTAACAAGTTGTTTATTTACAGGAAGAGGCTAATTACAGCAGGTAAGATAGCAGGTAAGATGGCTGACTGTAGGAGCACCGTGGTGTAGGTCTTGTCCCAGCGGGGGCTCCATGAGGACTGAGTTCGCAGTCCTGTGGGGAGCGTGATGACGTCATCGCGTTTGTGTTCTGGCGTCATCACGTTGTTCACATTTCCCGTGCTTAGGGCGTCACGTGATGCGCGTCGTTGCATCGCTGGCCGTTGAGGCCGAAGTCGGGAGGTCGGGCTGTGCCGGTGCTTGCCGCGGGAGCGGAAGATCGCGTCGCTCCCGTCGGCTGGCTGTTGAGGCTGAAGACACTAGACCGGGCTGTTCTGGTGCTTGCCGCGGGAGCGGAGGATCGCGTCGCTCCCGTCGGCTGGCCGTTGAGGCCGAAGACGCTAGGCCGGGCTGTGCCGGCGCACGCACATCACGTTGTACGTGACGTGACGTCAACGCGCTAGGGCCGTCTTAAAGGGGCAATGGCCCCAACAGGTAAGTTAAAAGGGCAACAGCCCCAAAAGGTAAGTTAAACATACAGTAAGGTAAGTTAAAGGGAATTATGTGTCTCAATGTAAGGGACAACCAGTGGTACCGCCACATAGGCCCCCCCAGAATTCGCTTTAACGAAAGTCCAAGGATGAGATGGTCTGACGAGCTGGTGGTCACGGTGGTCGTGCTGTCTCGACTTGGTAGGTGAGGTATGAAGATGCTGCTCGTGAGCGGATCCTTACGCGCGTCGTAGCGAATAAAACGTACCCGTCAGGCGAAGGACCGTGGAGACGTGCGAAACAGCAGGCCTTGTCAGAGTGACGGGCAGGTTGGGCGGACGCGGGCGATGTCTCCGTTGATGTTGAAACAAGTCCTTGTTCCGACGAAATCTGCAGGAACGCCAACGGGCGATCCAGGAGGACTTGACTGGTGAGGTCGGTGAACTCGCCGACAGGTGAGCGAAACCTTCGGGAGGCTGGAACGCACGGAACGGGGCGTGCCATAGTGCTACGACGATAACACAACGGAGGGTGAAGAGTTGCTGCGTTGATCAGTGATCGGTGAGGCCAGCAACTTTCACATGGCTGATCGCGGCCGCAGGATGCCCGTTGGACCCGTCCTCGATGTGTGCAGATTCAGTAGACGTTTGCGTTTGCTAAAGGGAAAACTGGATAAAGGGCAGCAACGGTCCAGGTTGTTGTTGCTTTCGGGCGGGGTAAACTCTGCCTGGAGGGCGGCAACACTTGAAACTGTTGTAGATTCAGGAGAAAACAGCCGGGAGGGCGGCACGCTTTTGTTCACGCCGAATCGTGTAGTAGGTAACACAACCAGCAGGCTGAAGGGCTGGTGCGTCGTCGGCGGAGAAGGAGTCGTCGGTGTTCATGAGGGATGTGTCCTCGTGCGCGAGGAGTACGTCCTCGTGTTGCGCGGGGGTGAGTCCTCGTGGTATCCCCGCGGGGCGCGCTCCAATCTTGTGGGCCCGAACATGCTGTACCCCGCGTTTGGAGAGATGTATACTTGCTGTTGCTTTGGACGTAGAGGTGGACGATCCGTGTGGCGGTAGAAGAGTCGAATACGGAGACCGTGAGCACGTGCGTGGTCTGTGCCGCATCGATGTTCTCGGCGAACAGGGCTTCTTCCTTCATAAAGCATGAGGGAGACTGTGGCTCCCTGGATTGCGGTAGCGACAGCAGAACGGCTGATGCTTCCATAGCGTGCTTCGTTTGTGAAAGACGTTCACAAACCCACCAATTGTAGCGCTGGTGGACGACGGTTGCCGTTGGTCGTGCTCTACCTCTGTGAGATCGTTCGTGAAAAACGGGCTCACCTCCAAGCTGTGCTTCTGTTGCGAATACGTACGCAAAGACGGGGTCGCTTTTGGTGGAATCGGTGTTAGGCGGTTGCTGTTCCATGGTTGTTCGTCGGTTGTGCGTTGGTCGTCTTGTGGGAAGACGAGGGTCAGGCTGCACGTTGCTACCGTGAAAATCGTTCACGGATACGGGTTCACCAATTGTAGCGTTGGAATTGATGAACTCCCGTACTCACGTCGTTGGGTCACCAATGTAGCGGTTCATGTAGATCGCCACTAAATAAGAGAGTTTGACTTCGACGAACTATTAACAAGTTGTTTATTTACAGGAACAGGCTAATTACAGCAGGTAAGATAGCAGGTAAGATGGCTGACTGTAGGAGCACCGTGGTGCAGGTCTTGTCCCAGCGGGGACTCCACGAGGACTGAGTTTGCAGTCCTGTGGGGAGCGTGATGACGTCATCACATTTGTGTTGTGGCATCATCACGTTGTTCGCGTTTCCCGTGCTTAGGGCGTCACGTGATGCGCGTCATTGCGTCGCTGGCTGTTGAGGCTGAAGACGCTAGGCCGGGCTGTGCCGGTGCTTGCCGCGGGAGCGGAGGATCGCGTCGCTCCCGTCGGCTGGCCGTTGAGGCCGAAGATGCTAGGCCAGGCTGTGTCGGCGCACGCACATCACGTTATACGTGACGTGACGTCAGCGCGCTAGGGCGCATCTTAAAGGGGCAATGGCCCCAACAGGTAAGGTAAAAGGGCAATGGCCCCAAAAGGTAAGTTAAACATACAGTAAGGTAAGTTAAAGGGAATTATGTGTCTCAATGTAAGGGACAACCAGTGGTACCGCCACAATAGCATAGAGGTGGGATCTGCGCGTGGTGTGACACCGGGCACAAGTGTGCTGCAACCGGGGCAGGGGGAAAGGATAGCGCAGGTTGCACACTAATTCTGCTGCAGAGGACTCAGATAATGACTTAGATGGGCCAGCTGATGGGTGTACACACCCAAATTCTTGGTGCACTGGGCACCCTGCTGGAAAACCTGCCTTCAATGTTAAGGAGCATGGAGGAGTCCAGCACTAACTTGGCACATGAATTTGCGCCGAACTTGGAGCCCATCCTTTCCAAAATGAAACAGGTGGCCACCTCCATTAACACATGCTCAATGGCAAGAGGAAGGCCTACAGGTCCACCCGTGTCTGGGAGCCACTGATCTGTGCAGAAGCCTTTAAGTCACCAAAAAAGTACTTCAACACCTGCTAGACCAATCCCTGTAGACTACTGAAACTTTAACCAACTATAGACAGCACCAAAACTCGTAGAATTACAGCAACAGCCAGAAGAAATAAAACAGTGACTAACCTGTAATTAGCACTGCTGTGGGGTCCTCATGCTGCTTACTGCTGTGTGAGGTTAAGAAAGGTGTAGGCTGGAGTGTGAAGCTCCAAAATGGCAGCCCTGGCATCAAATCAGCATTTCGGGTGCAGTGCTGGAGGAGCCTCAGTCTTTGCCATAATCCAATAGGTACGAGGTTCTTGCTGCCTTTTTGGATGAGGGCAAAGTCTTCAGGGTATATAAGCAAGCTGGCCACGACACTGTGGAACAGGAGGCCATTCAAGTGGGGGGAGTGAAAAGGAATGTTGTCGTGGTAGGTGACAGTAGAGTCAGGGGACTAGATACTGTACTCTGTAGCCGCGACCGAGAGTTACGAAGCCTGTGTTGCCTGTCCAGGGTAAAGGATATCTCCTCGCAGCTGGAGAGCAGCTTGGAGTGGGAGGGGAGGATCCAGTTGTCGTGGTCCACATAGGAACCAATGATATAGCTAGAACTGGAATGAGGTTCTGCTGAGAGAGTTTGAGGAGCTAGGGTCAAAATTAAAACGCAGAACCTCAAAGGTAATAATCTCTGGATTGTTGCCTGAGCTACGCACCAATTGTCATAGGAACAAACAGATTAGAAGGTTAAATGCGTGGCTCAAAGAGTGGTGTGGGAGGCAGGGGTTTCGATTCATGAGACATTGGCACCAGTACTAGGCCAAGAGGGAACAGTTCCGTTGGGACGGGCTCCACTTAAACCAGGATGGGACCAGTATCCTGGCGAATCGACTAACTAGGGCTGTAGATAGGGCTTTAAACTAATGATGGCGGGTTGGGAGGATTCAGGAAAGGGTAAATTCAAAAGCAGTAAGAGAAATGTCAAGGCTGTAGAACAGTATAGCGATTTGGGTAAAAATAAGCAGAGTGGGTCAGGAAGGGACAAGGAGCTTAACAAAAGTAAAAAGGCATCAGTGACTAAGGTGATATCAGGGAATAATAGAAAAAAGTTAAATCTAAAGGCACTATATCTGAATGTGCAAAGCAATCGCAACAACATAGATGAATTATTAGCATAGATAGAAATACATGTGTTTGACCTAATAGCCATTAAGGAGACCTGGTTGCAGAATGACCAAGTTTGGGGACTAAATATTCCAGGATATTTGACCTTTAAAAGAGATAGGCAAAATGGAAAAGGAGGGGGTGGGGGTAGCCCTGATAATAGAGGATGGGATAAAGAAAGTAGAGAGAACAGATCTTAGCTCGGAAAATAAAGATGTAGAATCAGTTTGGGTGGAGCTAAAAAATGAAAAGGGGCAGAAAACATTGGTGAAAGTAGTTTATAGGCCTCCAAACAGAAGTTGTAGTGTCAGGAAGAGTATAAATCAGGAAATTAGAGGTGCATGTAACAAGGATAATACAGTAATCATGGGGGACTTTAACTTTCATATAGACTGGGCAAACGAAATTTGCAATAATAGTATGGAGAACAAGTTCATGGAATGCATTCAAGAATGATTCTAGATCAGTATGTCGAGCAATCAACTAGTGAGCAGGCTATTTTAGATCTAGTATTGTGCAATGAGACAGGGTTAATTAATAACCTTGTAGTAAAGGAGCCTCTAGGGAATATGATAAAATTTTATACTGCGTTTGAGAGTGCTTTAGTTATGTCCAAAACTAGGGTCTTAAATCTGAACAAAGCAAACTACATAGGTGTGAGGGACAAGTTGGATAAGTAGATTGGGAAACTAGATTAAAAGATATGACAGTACATAAGTCGTGGCAAGCATTTAAAGAGACATTAGTATTAGCAAAGAAATAATACTGGAGAAATTAATGGGACTAAAAGCCAACAAATCCCATGCATCCTAGGGTTTTGAAAGAGGTGGCTACAGAGATAGTGGCCGCATTGGTTTTGATCTTCCAGAATTCCCTAGATTCAAGAACAGTCCCTGTGGATTGGAAAGTAGCAAATGTAACTCCACTGTTCAAGAACGAAGGGAGAGGGAAAACAGGGAACTGTAGACCAGTTAGCCTATCATCAGTAGTAGGGAAAATACTCGAATCCACTATTGGGGACTGTAGTGTATGTACTTTGCAGAAGGAACTATATTCTGCAGCCCCTGTATACTGCAGTACCAGTAGTGACCACCCCTGTATATAAGCCTGTGTAGTAACTTTGCATAGTAGTTCCAGTTTGTCTCCACTCAGTAAAGACCTGTTGTAACCAACTCCTGCAGTCCGTGTCTCAATTACACATGGACATAATACTGGCGACGAGCAGATCCGAACTTACCTACAGTTCTGCACCATCTCATGGGGGTCCAGCCCTGAAGCGAAGTTGTTAGAGGTCGAGGCCAGAAGGAAGAAAGAAAAAAAAACAAACAGAAGAAACGGGCGTCGACCGTGGGCAACCGCCTATGATTCATCGGAGTTGAAGATTTGCAGGAGAGGCTGTCGAGAGCGGGGCTTGGTTATCCTGTCTATGGTGTTCCAGCTAATCGGGCTGGTGGCAGGTAGTACACTGATCCTTCCTGGGCTGCGGCGGGCTAGAGCTCGATCGGGTGGCTTTTCAACGGGGCCGAGCAGCGTTGTCAGGAAGAGGAGAGAGAGAGAGAGGGTGGAGCACACAGGGCGCGGCCGGTGCAACGAAGCCGGGCAGTGTACAGACCCGAGAAGAGGGAGTAAAGTGTCCCGTAGGGTTGCTCTGACGACGGGAAAATAAAAGAAATTAGAAGCGCAGAAAGCCGCGAGGAGCTACAGTTTGCCACGGGAACCGCGGAGAGCGGCGTTAGCAGCAGCGCGGTGGAGAAGTGTGCGAAGACCATAGGGTGTCGCCATCAAGGCATAAAACGCCAGCAACAGTGCTAGCAGCAGCGGAGAAGAAGGCAAAGCGCGGGAGGCGCCATTTTGTTAAATCGGGGAAGAAGGCAAAGCGCGGGAGGCGCCATCTTAGATTTCCAAGATGCCGAAGACTGGCAATATCACTGCCTTCGATAATGCAATAGAAGACTGGATCACGTATGTGGAAAGAGTCGAAGTGTATTGCAAGGCAAACGAAGTAGCCGATGAGAAAAAGGCATCGGTACTACTAAACTTAATGGGCGCAAGAACGTACGGCCTATTGCGGAACCTGACCACTCCAGCCAAACCGATGGTGAAGAGTTTTAACGAAATTGTTGATATCCTACAGGAACACCTAAATCCTACACCGCTGCTGATAGCAGAAAGATTTAAATTCCACAGGAGAAATCAGCATAAAGATGAGAGCAATGCTGATTACCTTATGGAACTACGCAAGCTATCAAAGCACTGCCAGTTCGGAGCAGGACTGACAGATACTCTACGGGACAAATTTGTCTGTGGACTCCTGAGTGAAGGAACCCAGAAGAGGTTACTCTCAGAGAAAGAGCTGACGCTAGATAAGGCTTTCAGCGTGGCAGTATCATACAAAGCAGCAGCAAGGGGAGCTGCGGAAATACAGCAAAAGCCACAGGAATACGGCACCCACGAAATGACACGGGGATTTGAAAAATGTTATCGCTGCGGCAGAACAACCCATGACCAGAAGGACTGCTGGTCCAATGACAAAATATGCAGGCAATGCGGAAAGATGGGACACATTGCACGAGTTTGCAGGTCTGGGAAGAAGACTAACGACAACAAAAAGGCTACTAAGGAACAGTACAGGAAAGTACAAAAGATGACGGACAGCAGTTCCAAAGACCAGAAGAGCGATAGTGAATCCGGGAACAAGAGACTAAGCTGTCTCAAACTTCACAACATAATCGCAAAAGAGGATCACCGAACCATGTGGGTCACCCTCACGATAGCAGGGTCCCAAGTCAAAATGGAATTGGATACAGGATCAGCCCTGACCGTCATGAATCGACGAGACTACGAGCGGCTATTCTCACACATACCCTTGAAAGAGACATCCATTGTCTTGAAGACTGTAGTGTCCGTGTGTTGATAAAAAGACACTGAAGGCAGGAGTTGGTTCATAGGTATTTACTAAGCAAAGTCTGGGGGGGGGGTTCTAACGGATATACACAATATATAGGCTTATATAGCCCGAGTGGCAATTACCGGCATTACAGCACACCTGGGGCTCTTAAAGGCACATACACCACAATTCCTCCCCTTTTAGCTAACTAGTACATCATATTTTAAGTAATTATTAATTACATGTTATAAGCAAAATAATATACATTGCTGTAGTTAATTAATTATAAGTTAGTCTCTCAGGAGGCTTCCTGACTCGGTCCGGATAACGCCTCGGGGGTGTAGTAGTTTCTGGTGGTGTAGTAGGTTCTTCTGGCAAGGCTGATTCGGCTTGAATGCCAGAGTCGGGTTCATCGGGTTCCAGTATCACCGGATCGGAGGTAGATATGGGTATCTCTACTTCATCGTTAGATGTATAGAGTGGTGGTGTAGGTTGTCCCTTTTCGGATGACTTTATGATTTGATCAGCATGGCGCCTTATTGTGCTTTCTCCGATGTCCACGGTATACATCAGTGGTCCTAGTCGTGTGCAGATAGTTCCAGGCTGCCATTTCTCGGTACGGTAGTCCCGGGCCAAAACTTGTTGACCTATCTGGAAGGTTCTAGTTGGCCTTTCATTCATGCCTTGAAACTGCCGGTTCTCCACGTCCCTTCTGATGTTGGGCTTGGCCAAATCCAGCCGGCATCTTAGGTTTCTATTGAAGAACATCATGGTGGGAGTTTGGTTGGTAACCATATGTGTTGCATTCCTGTATGCGAATAAGAAGTTATCCACCTTGTGCTGAAGTTTTATGTCTTCATTACCCATGGCCTTTATGGCCTTCTTGAAGGTCTGGGCAAACCTTTCAGCCAATCCATTGGTGGCAGGATGGTATGGGGCGGACGTGTAGTGCTTAACCCCATTGTTTTTTAAGAACTTTCTGAATTCTTCGGACACAAATTGCGATCCATTATCAGAACATATCTGTTCCGGCAGCCCATTCCTGGCAAATATGGTCCTTAATACTGTGATGGTTTTTTCCGTGGTGGTGGAGGACATCTTTATTACCTCCGGCCACTTGGAGTGTGCATCAACTGCGATTAAGAACATTGAGTCCATAAATGGACCAGCAAAGTCGATGTGCACCCTTTGCCAGGGAGATGAGGGCCACTCCCATGGATGTAGAGGGGATTGTGGTGGAGCGTTTTGGACCTTTTGGCATCCTAGGCAGCTCTTGGTCATTTCTTTGATGTCTCCATCGATACCTGGCCACCATACAAACGCCCTAGCTAGGTTCTTCATTTTCACTCCACCCAGATGCCCCTCGTGAAGCTCCTTTAGCACTTTATCCTGGAGTTTGGGTGGAATCACCACTCTGGATCCACACATCAAGGTTCCTCGGCACACTGACAGCTGTTTTCTTCTTTGCGAGAATGCTGGCAACAGTGGTTCGCCATGTGCTGGCCATCCCTTCACTGTTAAATCGTAGACCCGTGAGAGAGTCGGGTCATTTCTCGTCTCCCTTTCAATGGCAGAATTTGTCACTGGTAGATATTCCACTATGGTAGAGTGGAACATCTCTACTGGGTCTACTGTAGGTGCCTCTTCTACCGTTGGCAACGGAAGGCGCGATAAACCATCAGCATTCCCATGCTGTTTTGACCCTTTGTATTGGTGTGCCCCTAGAAAAAGGGACCACCTCTGTGGCCTTTGCGCTGTCATAATGGGAACACCTTTTTAGGGTTGAATATGGAGATGAGGGGTTGATGATCAGTCAACAAGGTAAATTTTTGTCCGTGTAGGTAATGGTTGAATTTCTTCACTCCCCATACCAGGCTGAGTGCTTCCCTGTCGATTTGGGCATAGTTACGCTCAGCTGAGTTTAATGAGCGTGACGCAAAAGCTATCGGCCGTTCTGAGCCATCAGGGAATTTATGGGATAATACTGCTCCTATGCCATAAGGGGATGCATCGCATGCCAGTCTGATTGGCAGTGATGGGTTGTAATGAGCCAAAACTTCTTCGGATGTGATTAAGTCTTTGCATTTATGGAAGGCACGTTTACAGTCTTCGTTCCATTTCCAAATCACTCCTGTTTGTAGAAGTTCATTGAGAGGGTGTAGAAGAGCTGATAAGTTCGGTGAAAATTCATGATAGTAATTTATTAATCCCAGGAACGACCTTAATTGTGAAACATTTTCAGGTGCTGGGGCTTTTATAACCGCTTCAATTTTTTCAGGTGACTTATGCAACCCTTCATTATTAATTATGTGGCCACATTTTGATATCTGATTTTGGAAAAATTCGCACTTGGGGCGATTCGTTCGTAGGCCCCGTTCTCTCAGCCTCGTGAGCACCTGCTCCAAATTGGCAAGGTGCTCGTTGTTGTTTTCTCCTGTTATAAGGATGTCGTCTAGGTAGCATTGAGTCCCCGGAATCCCTTGCAGGACTTGCTCCATAGCTCTTTGCCAGATAGCTGGAGCTGATGCTACTCCAAAAACCAGTCGATTGTACTGGTACAGGCCTTTGTGTGTGTTTATCGTGAGATACTTTTTAGAGGCCTCCTCAACCTTCATCTGTAGATATGCCTGTGCCAAGTCAATTTTGGTGAAACGTTTCCCTCCGGATAGTGAGGCAAAAATATCTTCTATCCTCGGAAGAGGACACTGTACTGTGTGAAGGACCGGGTTTACAGTCACCTTGAAGTCACCACAGATGCAAATTTTTCTCTGTTCTTCAGATTTATCTTTATTCAATACTTTTTTCATGACTGGAATGATGGGTGTTGCCCATTCGCTCCAATCTATTTTGGATAATACGCCTGCTTTTTCCAAATTCTCCAGATCTGCCTCGACTGCTGGACGTATTGCGTATGGCACAGGTCTTGCCTTAAAAATTTGGGAATTGCTGCATCTTCCACTTTTATTGAGGCGGTGATGCCTTTCAAGGTTCCTAGTTTCTCTTGAAACACTTCTTTGGCGTTGGCCAAGATGCCTTTTAATCGTTCAGGTATGATGTCATCATTGTTTTTTTCCTTACTGGTCACCGTCAGTGCCTGAATGGAGTGCCAGTCTAAACGTATCTTCCTGATCCGTTCACGTCCCAACAACGGTGGACCACCATCTTGTAGAATGTATAAATACAACTTTTGTATTTCTTTGCCGTTGTATACAACAGGCACCCTTATTTTTCCTTTGGGGTATACTTTCTGCCCCGTATATGTTTTTAAGATAATGGATGTGTCTTTTAGAGGTATATGCGGAAAATAGCCTCTCGTAATCCCGTCGATTTATTACGGTTAGAGCTGATCCTGTATCTAGCTCCATTTTAACTGGGGACCCTGCTATTGTGAGGGTAACCCAAATGGTTTGGTAATCATCTTTGGCAAGTACATTATGTAATTTGAGACAGCTTAGTCTCTTGTTTTCGAAGTCGCAATCGCTCTTCTGGTCTTCGGAGCTACTGTCCGTCATCATTTGTACCTTCCTGTACTTTTCTTTATTGATTTTTTTTTTCTGTCAGTGGACTTATTTTGTCCTGATCGGCATACCCGTGCAATGTGTCCAATCTTTCCGCATTGCCTGCATGCTTTGTCCTTGAACCAGCAGTCCCTCTGGTTATGGGTGGATCTGCCGCAGCGATAACATCTTTCGAAGCCCTGTGTCATTTCATGGGTGCCGAAGTCCTGTGCCTTTTGTTGTATCTCTGCAGCTCCTTTTGCTGCTGCTTCGTATGATACAGCCATACTGAAAGCTTTGTCCAATGTTAAATCTTTTTCAGAAAGCAGTCTTTTTTGTGTTCCTTCACTTAAGAGACCGCAAACGAATTTGTCTCGAAGATAATCTGATAGTCCTGCCCCGAATTGGCAGTATTTTGATAGCTTTCTTAATTCGGTTAGGTAATCAGCGTTACTTTCATTCTTGTGTTGATTTCTCTTGAAGAACTTGAATCGTTCCGCTATCAGCAGCGGTGTTGGGTTTAAGTGCTCCTGTAGGGTATCAACAATTTCTTTAAAATTCTTGTCCTTTGGTTTGGCTGGAGTGATTAAATTTCGTAACAGCCCGTATGTCTTTGCGCCCATTAAGTTCAGAAGTACTGAAGCTTTTTTTTCATCTTCTATTCCATTTGCAGTGCAATATACCTCTACTCTTTCCACGTATGTGGTCCAATCCTTTATTTCGCTATCAAAAGCATCAATATTACCAGACTTCGGCATTTCAGAAAAGATATGGCGCTTCCCGCGCTTTTTTTTCTTTTCTGCAGCAAAGATATGGCGCTGCCCGCGCTTTCCCGCCGCTGCTGCCGATAACCACGCTGTTTACTGCGGTTTCCGTTCTCTTTTTTTAAATTTACTGTTGGAGACTCGTTCCCGCCAGAGGTCTGAATGCTGACCTGCTTGCCGCGCCGGCCGTCTCCCGAATGCTCCCTCCCAGTCCGTTATTGCTTGCCTCCGATTTCGCTGCCTGTCTCAGCTGTAGAGCCAGCCGCTGGAGCCCCAGCCTAACGCCCAGGAAGGATTAGCGCAGTACCTGCCACCAGCTTGGCCAGCTGGTGAAACCACAGCTTCTCTCACTTCCTTGAGTCTTCTGGACGCCCGAGGAATCGATGTCCTTGAGGTGCTGCCGAATTGCAGGTAAGTCCGTTTCCACTTTGTCGCCACTGTAGTGTTTGTGTGTTGATAAAGACACTGAAGACAGGAGTTGGTTCATAGGTATTTACTAAGCAAAGTCTGGGGGGGGGGAGGTTCTAACGGATATACACAATATACAGGCTTATATAGCCCGAGTGGCAATTACCGGCATTACAGCACACCTGGGGCTCTTAAAGGCACATACACCACAAAGACGTATACGGGGCAGAAAGTATACCCCAGAGGGAAAATAAGGGTGCCTGTTGAATACAACGGCAAGGAAATACAGAAATTGTATCTGTACATACTGCAAGATGGTGGACCACCGTTATTGGGACATGAATGGATCAGAAAGAAAGGTTTAGACTGGCAGTCCATTCAGGCACTGACGGTGGCTGGTAAAAAGGATGACGACGTCACACCTGGTCGATTGTCAAAAATCTTAGCTAACGCCAAAGAGGTTTTTCAACAAGAACTGGGAACTCTTAAAGGCGTAACCGCCTCGATAAAAATAGAAGAGAATGCAATTCCCAAGTTTTTCAAAGCAAGACCGGTACCGTATGCAATTCGCCCAGCCGTCGAGGCAGAGCTGGAGAATCTGGAGAATGCAGGCGTGTTATCTAAGGTAGACTGGAGCGAGTGGGCGACACCCATCGTTCCTGTCATGAAGAAAACGTTAAACAATAAGTCTGAGGAGCCAAGGAAGGTTCGCATCTGTGGGGACTTCAAGGTGACGGTGAACCCAGTCCTTCACACAGTACAATGTCCTCTCCCGAGGATATAAGATATTTTCGCCTCACTATCTGGAGGGAAGAGTTTTACAAAAATTGACCTGGCACAAGCATATTTGCAGATGGAGGTTGAAGAATCCTCTAGGAAGTATCTCACGATAAACACTCACAAAGGTCTTTACCAGTATAATCGACTGGTATTCGGAGTAGCATCAGCTCCGGCGATATGGCAAAGAGCAATGGAACAAGTCCTGCAAGTGATTCAGGGGACTCAGTGTTACTTGGACGACATCCTAGTGACAGGTAAAGATGACAGTGAACACCTTGCCAACCTAGAGCAGGTGCTCACTAGACTAAGAGAACATGGGCTACGAGCCAATCGCCCCAAGTGCGAGTTTTTTAAGAAACAGATATCGTATTGTGGCCATGTGATTGATGAAGAGGGGTTACATAAGTCCCCTGACAAAATTGAAGCGGTGGTTAAGGCTCCAGCGCCTGAAAATGTGTCGCAACTGAGGTCATTCCTCGGATTGGTGAATTACTACCATAAGTTTTTGCCGAATTTGTCCAGAATTCTGCACCCACTGAACGCCCTACTGCAAACTGGAGTAGCATGGAAATGGAGCGATGAATGTAAGCGGGCCTTTCAGAAGAGTAAAGACCTAATCACTTCAAGAGAAGTGTTGGCTCACTACAACCCATCACTACCGATAAGACTGGCGTGTGATGCGTCTCCCTACGGCATTGGAGCGGTACTGTCACATAAATTCCTTGATGGTTCAGAGAGGCTGATATCTTTTGCCTCACGCTCGTTAACTTCAGCCGAGTGTAACTACGCCCAGATTGACAGAGAGGCCCTCAGCCTGGTGTGGGGGGTGAAGAAGTTCAATCACTACCTGCACGGTCAGAAATTTACTCTACTAACTGATCATCAACCTCTTGTCTCCATTTTCAACCCTCAGAAGGGCGTCCCGATAATGACAGCACAACGGCTACAGAGGTGGTCCCTTTTCCTAGGGGCACACCAATATGACATCGAGTACAAAGGAACTAAACAGCATGGGAATGCTGATGGATTGTCGCGCCTACCGTTGCCGACGGTGGAAGAAGCACCTTCAGTGGATGCTGTGGAGATATTCCACTCGACCATAGTCGAATGTCTACCTGTGACGAATGCAAACATAGAAAAGGAAACACAAAATGACCCGACACTCTCCTGGGTCTATGATTTAACGGTGAAGGGATGGCCAGCACATGGTGAACCACTGTTGCCAGCATTCTCGCCGAGAAGAGAACAGCTGTCAGTGTGCAGAGGAACCTTGATGTGTGGATCCAGAGTAGTAATTCCACCCAAATTGAAGGATAGAGTGCTCAATGAGCTTCATGAGGGTCATCTGGGAGGGGTAAAAATGAAGAACTTAGCCAAAGCGTTTCTGTGGTGGCCGGGAATCGATAGAGAAATCGAAGAGATAACCAAGAGCTGTACAGGATGCCAGAAGGTCCAAAACGCCTCACTACAAGCCCCTCTACATCCATGGGAGTGGCCCTCATCTCCATGGCAAAGGGTGCACATTGATTTTGCTGGTCCATTTATGGACTCGATGTTTTTAATTGCGGTGGATGCACATTCAAAGTGGCCAGAGGTAATAAAAATGTCCTCAACCACCACAGAAAAAACTATCACAGTCTTACGAACCATATTCGCCAGAAATGGGCTGCCTGAACAGATTTGCTCCGACAATGGACCACAGTTTGTGTCTGAAGAGTTCCGGAGGTTCTTAAAGAACAATGATGTTAAGCATTACACATCCGCCCCATATCATCCAGCCACCAATGGATTGGCTGAGAGGTTCGTTCAAACATTCAAGAAGGCTATCAAGGCAATGTGTAATGAAGACATACCCCTACAACACAAGGTGGATAACTTCTTGTTTGCCTACCGGAATGCGACACATGCAGTTACCAACCAAACTCCAGCCATGATGTTCTTCAATCGAAGACTACGATGCCGCTTGGATTTGGTTAAGCCAAACATCAGAAGAGATGTGGAGAACAGGCAGTTTCAGAATATGAATGAAAGGCCGACCAGGAGTTTTAAGATAGGTCAACCAGTTTTGGCCCGGGACTACTGCACAGAGAAATGGCAGCCAGGAACGATCTGCACACGGCAAGGACACCTAATGTATACCGTGGATGTTGGAGAGAACATTGTAAGACGCCATGCTGACCAGATTCTACAGTCACTGGAAAACGTCAATTCCACACCACGATCCGATGCACCTGGTGATGAAACCAAAGTACCAATTGCATCTACCTCAGAATCAGTGATATTGGAAGCAGACGAACCAAACAACGACGTTGATCCCGAATCAACTTTGCCAGAAGAACCTGATACCCCAAAGAGGCGTTATCCAGACAGAATCAGGAAGCCTCCTCAAAGACTGAACTTATAATTGCTTAACTTCAGCTAATGTATCTAGCAACTGTAATTGTAAATATGTTATTTAATTATTAATCGAATGTTATGTACTGTTTAGCTAAAAGGGGATGAATTGTAGTGTATGTACTTTGCAGAAGGAACTACATTCTGCAGCCCCTGTATACTGCAGTACCAGTAGTGATCACCCCTGTATATAAGCCTGTGCAGTAACTTTGCATAGTAGTTCCAGTTTGTCTCCACTCAGTAAAGACCTGTTGTAACCAACTCCTGCAGTCCGTGTCTCAATTACACACGGACATAATAGGGACATGGTAACAGAGCACTTAGAAAATCATAATATGGTTGGGCAGAGTCAACATGGATTAACGAAAGGGAAATAGTGTTTGAGAAATCTGTTGGAGTTTTATGAGGTTGTAACTAGCAGGGGAGATAAGGGGAAACCAATGGATGTAATGTATTTGGATTTTCAAAAAGCATTCCATAAGGTGCCACACAACAGGACATTGCACAAAATTAGAGCTCATGGGATTGGGGTTATATATTAGCATGGATTGAGGATTGGTTAATGGACAGAAAACAAACAGTAGGAATAAAAGTGTCATTTTCAGGATGGCAGGCTGTAACTAGTTGGGTACCGCAAGGGTCAGTGCTTGGGTCCCAGCTATTTACAATCTATATCAATGACTTAGATGAGGCAAGCAAATGTAACGTATCCAAGTTTGCTGAGGATACAAAGCTAGGTGGAAAAGTTTTTAAAATTTGTTCATGGGATGTGGGCATCGCTGGCAAGGTCAGCATATATTGCCCATCTGAATTACCCTTGAGAAGGTGGTGGTGAGCTGCCTTCTTGAACCACTGCAGTCTGTGAAGTGAAGGTACTCCCACAGTGCTGTTAGGCAGGGAGTTCCAGGATTTTGACCAAGCGATTATGAAAAAACAGCGATATATTTCCAAGTCAGGATGGTGGGGAACTTGAAGGTGGCGGTGTTCCCATGCGTCTGCTGCCCTTGTCCTTCTAGGTGGTAGGGATCATGGATTTGGGAGGCACTGTCGAAGAACCCATGGTGAGTTGCTACAGTGCATCTTGTAGATGGTACACACTGCAGCCATGGTGTGCCGGTGGTGAAGGGAGTGAATGTTTAAGGTGGTGGATGGGGTGCCAATCAAGCGGGCTGCTTTGTCCTGGATGGTGTTGAACTCCTTGAGAGTATCCCATCACACACCTGACTTGTGCCTTGTAGATGGTGGAAAGGCTTTGGGGAGTTAGGAGGTGAGACACTCGCCGCAGAATAGCATTTAAGTTTCTGGTCAATGGTGACATAGAAACATAGAAACATAAAAAATAGGAGCAGGAGTAGGCCATTCGGCACCTCGAGCCTGCTCCACCATTCAATGCGATCATGGTTGATCATCCAAATTCAATACCCTGTCCCTGCTTTCTCCCCATATCCCTTGATCCCCTTAGCCTTAAGAAATGTATCTAACTCCTTCTTGAATATATTTAATGAATTGGCCTCAACTGTCTTCTGTGGTAGAGAATTCCACAGGTTCACCACTCTCTGGATGAAGAAATTCCTCCTCATCTCAGTCCTAAATGGCTTACCCCTTATCCTCAGACTGTGACCCCTGTGACCACCAGGATGTTGATGGTGGGAGATTTGGCGATGGTAATGCCATTGAATAGCAAGAGGCGATGGTTAGACTCTCTATTGTTGGAGATAGTCATTGCTTAGCACTTGTGTGGCACGAATGTTACTTGCCACTTATCAGCCCAAGCCTGAATGTCGTCCAGGTCTCGCTGCATGTGGGCATGGACTGCTTCATTATCTGAGGAGTTGCGAATGGAACTGAACACAGTGCAATCATCAGCGAACATCCCCACGTCTGACCCTATGATGGAGAGATGGTCATTGATGAAGCAGCTGAAGATGTTTGGGCCTAGGACATTACCTTGAGGAACTCCTGCAGTGATGTCCTGGGGCTGTGATGATTAGCCTCCAACAACCACAACCATCTTCCTTTGTGCTAGGTATGACTCCAGCCAGTGGAGAGTCTTTCCCCTGATTCCCATTGACTTCAATTTTACTAGGGCTCCTTGATGCCACATTCAGTCAAATGCTGCCTTGATGTCAAGGGCAGTCACACTCACCTCACCTCTGAATTCAATTCTTTTGTCCATGTTTGGATGAAGGCTGTAATAAGGTCTGGAGCTGAGTGGTCCTGGAGGAACCCAAACTGAGCATTGGTGAGCAGGTTATTGGTGAGTAAATGCCGATTGATAGCACTGTCGACAACACCTTCTATCACTTTGCTGCTGATTGAGAGTCGAGTGATGGGGCGGTAATTGGCCAGATTGGATTTGTCCTGCTTTTTGTGGACAGGACATATCTGGGCAATTTTCCACATTGTCGGCTAGATGCCAGTGTGGTAGCTGTACTGGAACAGCTTGGCTAGAGACTCGGCTAGTTCTGGAGCACATGTCTTCAGCACGATAGCCGGGATGTTGTCGGGACCCATAGCCTTTGCTGTATCCAGTGTGTTCAGCCATTACTTGATATCACATGGAGTGAATCAAATTGGCTGAAGATTGGCTTCTGTGATGGTGAGGACCTCAGGAGGAGGCCAAGATGGATCATCTATTCAGCACTTCTGGCTGAAGATTGTTGTGAATGCTTCAGCCTTGGCTTTTGCCATTCACGACTGGACTTGGCAGGACTGCAGCAAGTTGTGAGAAGGATGCAAAGAGGCTGCAAAGGGTTATAGACTTGTTAAGTGAGTGGGCAAGAACATGGCAGATGGAATATAACATGGAGAAATAGGAAAAATAGAAAAGCAGAATATTTTTTAAATGGCGAGATACTGGGAAATGTTGGTATTCAGAGGGTCCTGGGTGTTCTTGTACACAAATCATTGAAAGTTAACATGCAGGTACAGCAAGCAGTTAGGAAAGCAAATGGTATGTTAGTCTTTTTTACAAAAGGATTGGAGTATAAGAGTAAAGACGTCTTACTGCAATTATATAGGGCTTTGGTGAGACCACACCTGGAGTATTGTGTACAGTTTTGGTCTCCTTACCTAAGACAGAGTGCAACAAAAGTTGACGAGACTGATTCCTGGGATAGGGGGAGAGTCCTATGAGGAGAGGTTGAGTAGACTAGGACGATATTCCCTACAGTTTAGAAGAATGAGAGGTGATCTCATTGAAACGTATAAAATTCTTCAGGGGCTTGACAGGGTAGATGCTGGGAGGATGTTTCCCCTGGCTGGGGAGTCTAGAACTAGAGGTCACAGTTGCGAATCTTTGGAATTCTCTACCCCAGAGGGCTGTGGATGCTCAGTTGTTGAGCATATTCAAGACCGAGATCGCTAGATTTTTGGATACTTAGGGAACCAACAGATATGCTAATAGTGTGGGAAGGTGGAGTTGAGTTGAGTTAGAAGAGCAACGGGAGCCCAGGAGAGAGCGCGACTTCGGCGGCAGTAAACAGCAGTGGGAGCCCAGGAGAGCGCGAGACATCGACGCCTGTAGTGGCGCTTCTTAGTTTCCAAACAGGTAGCCACTTAGCTGTGGGGCTTTTAACAACGAGTAGACGCGTGTCGAAATAAAACGTTCCCAAACGTAGCTTTGTCTTTTAAACTGTTTACTATAACACTTCACAAACGGAATTACAAAGCAAACACGTATAAACGAACACGGTCAAAAACTGTATTGCTCCAAACCTCACAACTTCTGCCTCCTTCAGCCACGTGGAGTTTAAACTGTAAAATGGCTGCATACCATGTGTGGCTTAGGGACTGTACCATTGTGGCAAGAATGAAGGGGGTGTCTCGGACTATACTACTGGAGCAAGAAAATAGGGGGTTTCTTAATACAATAAGTCAATCAGGTAAATTAACTGTATTATGCTATTTAACCAATATTTTAAAGTATTTTCTTAAGCTTTTATGGCTCTTACAGCGCCAGTAAACAGCAGCGGGAGCCCAGGAGAGAGAGAGACTTCGGCGGCAGTAAACAGCAGCGGGAGCCCAGGAGAGCGCGAGACTTCGGCGGCAGTAAACAGCAGCGGGAGCCCAGGAGAGAGCGAGACTTCGGCGGCAGTGAACAGCAGCGGGAGCCCAGGAGAGCGTGAGACATCAGCGCCAGTAAACAGCAGCGGGAGCCCAGGAGAGAGCGAGACATCGGCGCCAGAAAACAGCAGCGGGAGCCCAGGAGAGCTCGAGACTTCGGCGGCAGTAAACAGCAGCGGGAGCCCAGGAGAGCTCGAGACTTCGGCGGCAGTAAACAGCAGCGGGAGCCCAGGAGAGAGCGAGATTTCAGCGGCAGTAAACAGCAGTGGGAGCCCAGGAGAGCGCGAGACATCGGCGCCAGTAAACAGCAGCGGGAGCCCAGGAGAGAGAGAGACTTCGGCGGCAGTAAACAGCAGTGGGAGCCCAGGAGAGAGCGAGACTTCGGCGGCAGTGAACAGCAGCGGCAGCCCAGGGGAGAGCGAGACTTCGGCGGCAGTGAACAGCAGCGGGAGCACAGGAGAGCGCGAGACTTCGGCGGCAGTAAACAGCAGCGGGAGCCCAGGAGAGCGCGAGGCTTCAGCACCAGTAAACAGCAGCGGGAGCCCAGGAGAGAGCGAGACTTTAGCGCCAGTAAACAGCAGCGGGAGCCCAGGAGAGCGCGAGACTTCGGCGGCAGTAAACAGCAGCGGGAGCCCAGGAGAGAGCGAGACTTCAGCGCCAGTAAACAGCAGCGGGATCCCAGGAGAGAGCGAGGCTTCGGCGGCAGTAAACAGCAGTGGGAGCCCAGGAGAGAGCTAGACTTCAGCACCAGTACACAGCAGCGGGAGCCCAGGAGAGAGCGAGACTTCGGCGGCAGTGAACAGCAGCGGGAGCCCAGGAGAGAGCGAGACTTCAGCGGCAGTAAACAGCAGCGGGAGCCCAGGAGAGAGCTAGACTTCAGCGCCAGTACACAGCAGCGGGAGCCCAGGAGAGAGCGAGACTTCGGCGGCAGTGAACAGCAGCGGGAGCCCAGGAGAGAGCGAGACTTCAGCGGCAGTAAACAGCAGCGGGATCCCAGGAGAGAGCGAGACTACGGCGGCAGTAATCAGCAGCAGGATCCCAGGAGAGCGCGAGACTTCGGCGGCAGTGAACAGCAGCGGGAGCCCAGGAGAGTGCGAGAATTTGGCGGCAGTAAACAGCAGCGGGAGCACAGGAGAGAGCGAGACTTCGGCGGCAGTAAGCAGCAGCGGGAGCCCAGGAGAGCGCGAGACTTCGGCGGCATTAAACAGCAGTGGGAGCCCAGGAGAGCGTGAGACTCCGGCGGCATTGAAAAGCAGCGGGAGTGTGATGAAATATTTCCATTCATCACTGCCTGTGACTGAGATCGGTTTCAGTGTCATTTCCCTTCCCCCAGACCTCATTGTATTGTGTACTGGAATGTGCTGTATTGTATACTGGAATGTGCTGGAATGTGCTGCGTGTAGGGCTCCGCCCATACCTGGCCCCGTTTGTAAGCTAACCCAGTCTGGCTTCAGTCTCCAGAAGGAAGACATCTCTCTCTCTTACGTGTTATGTTCTAAGTTAATAAAAGCCTTGTTCTGTTCTGCTAACTTCGAGTCTCGGAATTATTGAGGCACATCAATTTTATTAACTTATTTTTCAACACTATGGATCAACTCCTGAAACCCGAACGTTTGGATTTGGATCAACATGCTCCGGACGCATCAGCACGCTTCAGACACTGGTTTGAGTGTATGGAATTCTTCCTGGACAATTCCGCAGCCGTCAAAGACGCTACGGACGCTGCGAGGATGAGACTCGGAATTCTGCGGAATTGGGTAAGCCACCGGGTTTACCCCCTCATCCAAGACGCCGAGACGTACCTGGCCGCCTGTGACATCTTAAAGGCGCATTACCAGCAGCCTACGAATGAGGTGTATGCTAGGCACCTGCTCGCCACCCGCGCACTGCGACCTGGGGAATCGGTGGAGGAGTTCCGAAGCACCCTGAAAATGCTTGGCAAAGACTGCAAGTGCCGAGATGTAAAAGCCGCAGTGTACACTGACGAGCTTGTTCGCGATGCCTTCATCACAGGCCTCAGCTCCACTTACATCCGGCAAAGACTGCTGGAAAAAACGGGGTTGGACCTGAAACAGGCTGCGGACACCGCGCGATCCCTGGATGTGGCCCAGAGAAACTCGGACGCCTACTCTTCAGCCCACGCCGTCCACGCCACCACGTGTGCACCGAGGGCGCCGCCATCTTGGAAGGCATCGTCCCCGCCCGACAGCCCGACACCGGCTGGGCCCCGCTCTCCCCCCAGAAGCCCTACGACAGCCGCGACGCGCCAGGGTCCCAACTGCTACTTCTGCGGGCAGCCAAAGCACACCAGAAACCTGTGCCCGGCGAAAGGCACCACCTGCTTTAAGTGCGGTAAGAAGGGGCACTTCGGGAAGGTGAGCAGAGGGAACCCCACCGGAAAACCAACCGCCGGAAAACCCGCCACCGCCGCGTGTGCGCCGTGGGAGCGGCCATCTTGGACGCCATCTTGCCCGACCTCGTGGGCTCCACCATCTTGTGAGCAGACAGCGTGGACGCCATCTTGTATCGATCAGGGCCCTACAGTGGCATCGGTCACAGTGGACCAGACCAGGCCGCACCCGCTATCCAGATCAATGGTGGACATCGAGGTAAACGGGTGCCGGGTTAAATGCTTAATTGACAGTGGAAGCACGGAGAGCTTTATCCACCCAGAACTGGCACAACAACTCTCCCTGAAGGTGGTCCCTACTCAGGGTACCATCTCTATGGCTGACAAAACCCAGACATCGACCATTCTGGGTTACTGCAAGGTACAATTGTGCGTTAACGGAACTGTATATGATAATTTTAAAGTATTAATCATGAAGAATCTATGTGCGAGCGTGATCTTGGGCCTGGATTTCCAGTGCAACCACCAAAGCATCACGCTCAAGTACAGTGGGTCCCAGCCGCCCCTCACAGTGTGCGGTCTGGCTACCCTGAAGGTAAAGCCGCCTTCGCTATTCGCGAACCTTACCCCTAACTGCCGGCCAATAGCGACCAAAAGCAGGAGGTACAGCTGGGAGGACAGGCGGTTTATCGCGACCGAGGTAGACAGGCTCCTGAAAGAGCGCATTATTGAACGCAGCAATAGCCCGTGGCGTGCCCAAGTGGTGGTGGTAAGGGGTAGCGAGAAGAAACGGATGGTGATTGACTATAGTCAAACGATCAACAGGTACACCCTACTAGACGCCTACCCGCTACCCCGCATATCAGAAATGGTGAACCAAATCGCCCAATACTGGGTGTTCTCCACCATCGACCTCAAGTCAGCGTACCACCAGTTCCCTATCAGACCAGAGGACGGCCCGTACACCGCCTTCGAGGCGAACGGACGCCTCTACCAATTCCTCAGAGTCCCCTTTGGGGTGACGAATGGGGTCTCGGTCTTCCAGAGGGAGATGGACCGCATGGTCGATAACCACCACTTGCAGGCAACCTTCCCCTACCTCGACAACATCACCATCTGCGGTCACAACCAGCAGGATCACGACTCGAACCTCGAGAGGTTCCTGAAAACCGCACAAAAACTCAACCTCACCTACAACGAGGACAAGTGCGTTTACAACACCACGCGCCTCTGCATACTAGGCAGCGTGGTGGAGAATGGGGAAATCGGACCAGACCCCGACCGATTGCGCCCCCTACGGGAGCTGCCCCTGCCCAACACTCCCAAAGCCCTGAAAAGGTGCCTGGGGTTATTTTCTTATTATTCCCAATGGGTCCCCAACTACTCCGACAAAGCCCGCCCCCTCTTGAAAGCATCCTCTTTCCCGCTCTCTGCTGAGGCCCACGCCGCCTTCAAAAGCATTAAGCAGGATATTGAGCGGGCCACGCTACAGGCAGTGGACGAGAACACTCCATTTCAAGTGGAAAGTGATGCGTCTGACTTCGCCTTGGCGGCCACCCTCAACCAGGCGGGGCGGCCTGTAGCTTTCTTCTCGAGGACTCTCCAATGGCCCGAGATCAGACACTCCTCCATGGAAAAGGAGGCCCAAGCCATCATGGAGGCAGTGCGCCACTGGCGCCACTACCTAGCCGGCAAACGCTTCACCCTACTTACCGACCAGCGGTCGGTAGCGTTTATGTTCAATAATAAACAGAGGGGGAAGATTAAAAATGATAAGATTCTTAGGTGGCGGATCGAGCTCTCCACCTTCGAGTACGACATCATTTACCGGCCAGGGGCCCTTAACGAATCCCCTGACGCCCTCTCACGAGGGATGTGTGCCAGCGCCACCGGGGATCGGCTACAGACCCTCCACAACGACCTCTGCCACCCAGGGATCACGCGGCTGTTCCACTTCATAAAGTCCCGTAACTTACCCTACTCGATTGAGGAAGTTCGGTCCCTGACCAGGAACTGCCGCACTTGTGCTGAGTGCAAGCCTCGGTTCTACCGCCCAGATAGAGCCCACTTAATCAAAGCTACACGGCCCTTTGAGCGGCTCAGCTTAGATTTCAAGGGCCCCCTCCCGTCCGTCGACCGCAATGTTAACTTCCTGAACATTGTGGACGAATACTCTCGGTTCCCATTCGCCTTCCCCTGCCCAGACATGACCAGCGCCACGGTCATTAAATGCCTCAACAGCCTGTTCTGCCTGTTCGGTATGCCGAGCTACATCCATATGGCTAGGGGGGCGTCCTTCATGAGTGAAGAGCTACGCCAGTACATGCTGTCCAGGGGGATTGCCACAAGCCGTACCACCAGCTACAACCCCCGGGGTAACGGCCAAGTGGAGCGAGAGAACGGGACAGTATGGAAAGCAGTCACTCTAGCTCTAAGGACCAAGGGCCTCCCTATCTCCCGCTGGCAGGAAGTCCTCTCGGATGTGCTCCATTCGATACGGTCGCTATTGTGTACGGCCACTAATACCACGCCTCATGAACGAATGTTTGTCTTTCCCTGGAAATCCACCTCAGGCGTATCCATGCCGTCATGGCTCTCCACCCCAGGTCCGGTACTCGTGCGAAGGCATGTGAGGGGCCACAAGACGGACCCTCTCGTGGAGCCAGTACACCTACTCCAAGCCAACCCCCAATACGCATATGTCCGGCACGCCGACGGAAGGGAGGACACCGTGTCCATAAAAGACGTCGCCCCAGCCGGCATCGACAACAACCACGGCAATAGCGGCAACGATGATCACAGCAACTCTTACCCACCCACTACTCTTTCATCACCCCTGGAAGAACACCGACCAACGGCACCCCCACCAACTACCCCTTCAACAACCCTGGCGGCACCCCCGGCAGAGACCCAGGAGGCTACCGGGGACACCCAGCCGACACCCGTGGCAGCGCAACAGCCACGTCGGTCGCAGAGGACTATCAAACCCCAGAACAGACTAAATCTATAGAAGGGGTGAATGTGATGAAATGTTTCCATTCATCACTGCCTGTGACTGAGATCGGTTTCAGTGTCATTTCCCTTCCCCCAGACCTCATAGTATTGTGTACTGGAATGTGCTGTATTGTATACTGGAATGTGCTGGAATGTGCTGTGTGTAGGGCTCCGCCCATACCTGGCCCCGTTTGTAAGCTAACCCAGTCTGGCTTCAGTCTCCAGAAGGAAGACATCTCTCTCTCTTACGTGTTACGTTCTAAGTTAATAAAAGCCTTGTTTTGTTCTGCTAACTTCGAGTCTCGGAATTATTGAGGCACATCAGGGAGCCCAGGAGAGTGCGAGACTACGGCAGCAGTAAAGAGCAGCGGGATCCCAGGATAGAGTGAGACTTTGGCGGCAGTAAACAGCAGCGGGAGCCCAGGAGAGAGTGAGACTTCGGCGGCAGTGAACAGCAGCGGGAGCGCAGGAGAGAGCGAGACTTCAGCGCCAGTAAGCAGCAGCGGGGGCCCAGGAGAGAGCGAGACTTTGGCGGCAGTAAACAGCAGCGGGAGCCCAGGAGAGAGCGAGACATCGGCGGCAGTAAACAGCAGCGGGAGCCCAGGAGAGAGCGAGACTTCAGCGGAAGTAAACAGCAGCGGGAGCCGAGGAGAGAGCGAGACATCGGCGGCAGTAAACAGCAGCGGGAGCCCAGGAGAGAGCGAGACTTCGGTGCCAGTAAACAGCAGCGGGAGCCCAGCAGAGAGCGAGACTTCGGCGGCAGTGAACAGCAGCGGGAGCCCAGGAGAGAGCGAGACCTCGGCGCCAGTAAACAGCAGCGGGATCCCAGGAGAGAGCGAGACTTCAGCGGCAGTGAACAGGAGCGGGAGCCCAGGAGAGAGCGCGACTTCAGCGCGCGTAAGCATCAGCGGGAGCCCAGGAGAGAGCGAGACTTCGGCGGCAGTAAACAGCAGCGGGAGCCCAGGAGAGAGCGAGACTTCAGCGCCAGTAAACAGCAGCGGGATCCCAGGAGAGAGCGAGACTTCGGCGGCAGTAAACAGCAGCGGGAGCCCAGGAGAGAGCGAGACTTCGGTGCCAGTAAACAGCAGCGGGAGCCCAGGAGAGAGCGAGACTTCGGCGGCAGTAAACAGCAGCGGGAGCCCAGGAGAGAGCGAGACTTCGGTGCCAGTAAACAGCAGCGGGAGCCCAGGAGAGAGCGAGACTTCAGCGCCAGTAAACAGCAGCGGGAGCCCAGGAGAGAGCGAGACTTCGGCGGCAGTGAACAGCAGCGGGAGCCCAGGAGAGAACGAGCCTTTAGCGCCAGTGAACAGCAGCTGGAGCCCAGGAGAGCGCGAGACTTCTGCGCCAGTAAACAGCAGCGGGATCCCAGGAGAGAGCGAGACTTCGGCAGCAGTGAGCAGCAGCGGGAGCGCAGGAGAGAGCGAGACTTCAGCGCCAGTAAACAGCAGCGGGAGCCCAGGAGAGAGCGAGACATCGGCGGCAGTAAACAGCAGCGCGAGCCCAGGAGAGAGCGAGACTTCGGCAGCAGTAAACAGCAGCGGGAGCCCAGGAGAGAGCGAGACTTTAGCGCCAGTAAACAGCAGCGGGAGCCCAGGAGAGCGCGAGACCTCAGCGCCAGTAAACAGCAGCGGGAGCCCAGGAGAGAGCGAGACTTCAGCGCCAGTAAACAGCAGCGGGATCCCAGGAGAGAGCGAGACTTCAGCGGCAGTAAACAGCAGCGGGAGCCCAGGAGAGAGCGAGACTTTAGCGCCAGTAAACAGCAGCGGGAGCCCAGGAGAGAGCGAGACTTCGGCGGCAGTAAACAGCAGCGGGAGCCCAGGAGAGAGCGAGACTTCAGCGGCAGTAAACAGCAGCGGGAGCCCAGGAGAGAGCGAGACTTTAGCGCCAGTAAACAGCAGCGGGAGCCCAGGAGTGCGCGAGACTTCGGCGGCAGTAAACAGCAGCGGGAGCCCAGGAGAGAGCGAGACTTCAGCGGCAGTAAACAGCAGCGGGATCCCAGGAGAGAGCGAGACTACGGCGGCAGTAATCAGCAGCAGGATCCCAGGAGAGAGCGCGACTTCAGCGCATGTAAACATCAGCGGGAGCCCAGGAGAGAGCGAGACGTCGGCGGCAGTAAACAGCAGCGGGAGCCCAGGAGAGAGCGAGACTTCAGCGCCAGTAAACAGCAGCGGGAGCCCAGGAGAGAGCGAGACTTCGGCGGCAGTAAACAGCCGCGGGAGCCCAGGAGAGAGCGAGACTTCAGCGCCAGTAAACAGCAGCGGGAGCCCAGGAGAGAACGAGCCTTCAGCGCCAGTAAACAGCAGCTGGAGCCCAGGAGAGCGCGAGACTTCTGCGCCAGTAAACAGCAGCGGGATCCCAGGAGATAGCGAGACTTCGGCAGCAGTGAACAGCAGCGGGAGCGCAGGAGAGAGCGAGACTTCAGCGCCAGTAAACAGCAGCGGGAGCCCAGGAGAGAGCGAGACATCGGCGGCAGTAAACAGCAGCGCGAGCCCAGGAGATCGCGAGACTTCGGCGGCAGTGAACAGCAGCGGGAGCCCAGGAGAGAGCGAGGCTTCGGCGGCAGTAAACAGCAGCGGGAGCCCAGGAGAGCGCGAGACTTCAGCACCAGTAAACAGCAGCGGGAGCCCAGGAGAGAGCGAGACTTTAGCGCCAGTAAACAGCAGCGGGAGCCCAGGAGAGCGCGAGACTTCGGCGGCAGTAAACAGCAGCGGGAGCCCAGGAGAGAGCGAGACTTCAGCGCCAGTAAACTGCAGCGGGAGCCCAGGAGAGAGCAAGACTTCGGCGGCAGTAAACAGCAGCGGGAGCCCAGGAGAGAGCGAGACTTCAGCGCCAGTAAACAGCAGCGGGAGCCCAGGAGAGAGCGAGACTTCGGCAGCAGTGAACAGCAGCGGGAGCCCAGGAGAGAACGAGCCTTCAGCGCCAGTAAACAGCAGCTGGAGCCCAGGAGAGCGCGAGACTTCTGCGCCAGTAAACAGCAGCGGGATCCCAGGAGAGAGCGAGACTTCAGCGGCAGTAAACAGCAGCGGGATCCCAGGAGAGAGCGAGACTACGGCGGCAGTAATCAGCAGCAGGATCCCAGGAGAGCGCGAGACTTCGGCGGCAGTGAACAGCAGCGGGAGCCCAGGAGAGTGCGAGAATTTGGCGGCAGTAAACAGCAGCGGGAGCCCAGGAGAGAGCGAGACTTCGGCGGCAGTAAGTGTGATGAAATATTCCATTCATCACTGCCTGTGACTGTGGTTGGTTTCAGGTTTCAGTTCCCTTACCTCAGTTCCGTCACCTCACCATTGTATTGTATATTGTAATGTATTGTGTGTAGGGCTCCGCCCATACCTGGCCCCTATGTAAGCAAGCTCAGCCTGGCCTCATATCCAGTACTGCAGACCTCCAGATGGAAGATACCTCTCTCCACTGCGTGTTACCTTCTAAGTTAATAAAAGCCTTGTTTTGTTTCGCTAACATCGAGTCTCGGAATTATTGAGGCACATCAATTTTATTAACTTATTTTTCAACACAATGGATCAACTCCTAAAACCCGAACGTTTGGATTTGGACCAGCATGCTTCGGACGCTTCGGCACGCTTCGGACACTGGTTTATGTGTATGGAATTCTTCCTGGACAATTCCGCAGCCGTCAAAGACGCTACAGACGCTGCGAGTATGAAACTCGGAATTCTGCGGAATTGGGTAAGCCACCGGGTTTACCCCCTCATCCAAGACGCCGACACGTACCTGGCCGCCTGCGACATCTTAAAGGCGCATTACCAGCAGCCTACGAATGAGGTGTATGCTAGGCATCTGCTCGCTACTCGCGCACAGCGACCTGGGGAATCGGTGGAGGAGTTCCTAGGCACCCTGAAAATGCTTGGCAAAGACTGCAAGTGCCAAGATGTAAAAGCCGTAGTGTACACTGACGAGCTTGTTCGTGATGCCTTTATCACAGGCCTCAGCTCCACTTACATCCGGCAGAGACTGCTGGAAAAAACGGGATTGGACCTGAAACAGGCTGCGGACACCGCGCGATCCCTGGATGTGGCCCAGAGAAACTCGGACGCCTACTCTTCAGCCCGCGCCGTCCACGCCGCCACGTGTGCACCAAGGGCGCCGCCATCTTGGAAGGCATCTTCCCCGCCCGGCAGCCTGACACCGTCGGGGCCCCGCTCTCCCCCCAGAAGCCCTACGACAGCCGCGACGCGTCGGGGACCCAACTGCTACTTCTGCGGGCAGCCAAAGCACACCAGAAACCTGTGCCCGGCGAAAGGCACCACCTGCTTTAAGTGCGGTAAGAAGGGGCACTTCGGGAATGTGTGCAGAGGGAACCCGGCCGGAAAACCCGCCACCGCCGCGTGTGCGCCGTGGGAGTGGCCATCTTGGACGCCATCTTGCCCGACCTCATGGGGTCCGCCATCTCGTGAGCAGACAGCGTGGACGCCATCTTGTCTCGATCAGGGCCCTACAGTGGCATCGGTCACAGTGGACCAGACCAGGCCGCACCCGCTATCCAAATCAATGGTGGACATCGAGGTAAACGGGTGCTGGGTTAAATGTTTAATTGACAGTGGAAGCACGGAGAGTTTTATCCACCCTGAACTGGCACAACAACTCTCCCTAAAGGTGGTCCCTACTCAGGGTACCATCTCTATGGCTGATAAAACCCAGACATCGACCATTCTGGGTTACTGCACGGTACAATAGTCCGTTAACGGAACTGTATACGATAATTTTAAAGTATTAATCATGAAGAATCTATGTGCGAGCGTGATCTTGGGCCTGGATTTCCAGTGCAACCACCAAAGCATCATGCTCAAGTACGGTGGGCCCCAGCCGCCCCTCACAGTGTGCGGTCTGGCTACCCTGAAGGTAAAGCCGCCTTCGCTATTCGCGAACCTTACCCCTAACTGCCGGCCAATAGCGACCAAAAGCAGGAGGTACAGCTGGGAGGACAGGCGGTTTATCGCGACCGAGGTAGACAGACTCCTGAAAGAGCGCATTATTGAACGCAGCAACAGCCCGTGGCGCGCCCAAGTGGTAGTGGTAAGGGGTAGCGAGAAGAAACGGATGGTGATCGACTATAGCCAAACGATCAACAGGTACACCCAACTAGACGCCTACCCGCTACCCCGCATATCAGAAATGGTGAACCAAATCGCCCAATACCGGGTGTTCTCCACCATCGACCTCAAGTCAGCGTACCACCAGCTCCCTATCAGACCAGAGGACTGCCCGTACACCGCCTTCGAGGCGAACGGACGCCTCTACCAATTCCTCAGTGTCCCCTTTAGGGTGACGAATGGGGTCTCGGTCTTCCAGAGGGAGATGGACCGCATGGTCGATGACCACCACTTGCAGGCAACCTTCCCCTACCTCGACAACGTCACCATCTGCGGTCACAACCAGCAGGATCACGACTCGAACCTCGAGAGGTTCCTGAAAACCGCACAAAAACTCAACCTCACCTACAACGAGGACAAGTACATTTTCAACACCACGCGTCTCTGCATACTAGGCAGCGTGGTGGAGAATGGGGAAATCGGACCAGACCCCGACCGATTGCGCCCCCTACGGGAGCTGCCCCTGCCCAACACTCCCAAAGCCCTGAAAAGGTGCCTGGGGTTATTTTCTTATTATTCCCAATGGGTCCCCAACTACTCCGACAAAGCCCGCCCCCTCTTGAAAGCATCCTCTTTTCCGCTCTCTGCTGAGGCCCACGCCGCCTTCAAAAGCATTAAGCAGGATATTGAGCTGGCCACGCGACGGGCAGTGGACGAGAACACTCCCTTTCAAGTGGAAAGTGATGCGTCTGACTTTGCCTTGGCGGCCACCCTCAACCAGGCGGGGCGGCCCGTAGCTTTCTTCTCGAGGACCCTCCAAGGGCCCGAGATCAGACACTCCTCCGTAGAAAAGGAGGCCCAAGTCATTGTGGAGGCAGTGCGCCACTGGCGCCACTACCTAGCCGGCAAACGCTTCACCCTACTTACCGACCAGCGGTCGGTAGCGTTTATGTTCAATAATAAACAGAGGGGGAAGATTAAAAATGATAAGATTCTTAGGTGGCGGATCGAGCTCTCCACCTTCGAGTATGACATCATTTACCGGCCAGGGGCCCTTAACGAATCCCCTGACGCCCTCTCACGAGGGATGTGTGCCAGCGCCACCGGGGATCGGCTACAGACCCTCCACAACGACCTCTGCCACCCAGGGGTCACGCGGCTGTTCCACTTCATAAAGTCCCGTAACTTACCCTACTCGATTGAGGAAGTTCGGTCTCTGACCAGGAACTGCCGCACTTGCGCTGAGTGCAAGCCTCGGTTCTACCGCCCAGATAGAGCCCACTTAATCAAAGCTACACGGCCCTTTGAGCGGCTCAGCTTAGATTTCAAGGGCCCCCTCCCGTCAGTCGACCGCAATGTTTACTTCCTGAACATCGTGGACGAACACTCCCGTTTCCCATTCGCCTTCCCCTGCCCAGACATGACCAGCGCCACGGTCATTAAATGCCTCAACAGCCTGTTCTGCCTGTTCGGTATGCCGAGCTACATCCATACGGATAGGGGGGCGTCCTTCATGAGTGAAGAGCTATGCCAGTACATGCTGTCCAGGGGGATCGCCACGAGCCGTACCACCAGCTACAACCCCCGGGGTAATGGTCAAGTGGAGCGAGAGAACGGGACAGTATGGAAAGCAGTCACTCTAGCTCTAAGGACAAAGGGCCTCCCTATCTCCCGCTGGCAAGAAGTCCTCTCAGATGTGCTCCATTCGATACGGTCGCTATTGTGTACTGCCACTAATGCCACGCCTCATGAACGAATGTTTGTCTTTCCCCGGAAATCCACCTCAGGCGTATCCATGCCGTCATGGCTCTCCACCCCAGGTCCGGTATTCGTGCGAAGGCATGTGAGCGGCCACAAGACGGACCCTCTCGTGGAGCCAGAGAACCTACTCCACGCCAACCCCCAATACGCGTATGTCCGGCACGCCGACGGAAGAGAGGACACCGTGTCCATAAAAGACGTCGCCCCAGCCGGTAACGACAACAACCACGGCAATAGCAACAACAACGATCACAGCAACTCTCACCCACCCACTACTCTTTCATCACCCCCGGAAGAACATCGACCAATGGTGCCCCCACCAACTACCCCTTCAACAACCCTGGTGGCACCCCCGGCAGAGACACAGGAGGCCACTGGGGACACCCAGCCGACACCCGCGACACCACAACAGCCACGTCGGTCGCAGAGGACTATCAAGCCCCCGAGCAGACTAAATCTACAGAAGGGGTGAATGTGATGAAATATTCCATTCATCACTGCCTGTGACTGTGGTTGGTTTCAGGTTTCAGTTCCCTTACCTCAGTTCCGTCTCCTCACCATTGTATTGTATATTGTAATGTATTGTGTGTAGGGCTCCACCCATACCTGGCCCCTATGTAAGCAAGCTCAGCCTGGCCTCATATCCAGTACTGCAGACCTCCAGATGGAAGATACCTCTCTCCACTGCGTGTTACCTTCTAAGTTAATAAAAGCCTTGTTTTGTTTCGCTAACATCGAGTCTCGGAATTATTGAGGCACATCAGTAAGCAGCAGCGGGAGCCCAGGAGAGCGCGAGACTTCGGCGGCATTAAACAGCAGCGGGAGCCCAGGAGAGCGCGAGACTTCGGCGGCAGTGAACAGCAGCGGGAGCCCAGGAGAGTGCGAGACTTCGGCGGCAGTGAACAGCAGCGGGAGCCCAGGAGAGAGCGAGAATTTGGTGGCAGTGAACAGCGGCGGGATCCCAGGAGAAAGAGAGGCTTCGGCGGCAGTAAACAGCAGTGGGAGCCCAGGAGAGCGCGAGACTTCAGCACCAGTAAACAGCAGCGGGAGCCCAGGAGAAAGCGAGGCTTCAGCGCCAGTAAACAGCAGCGGGATCCCAGGAGAAAGCGAGACTTCAGCACCAGTAAACAGCAGCGGGAGCCCAGGAGAAAGCGAGACTTTAGCGCCAGTAAACAGCAGCGGGAGCCCAGGAGAAAGCGAGACTTTAGCGCCAGTAAACAGCAGCGGGAGCCCAGGAGAGAGCGAGACTTCAGCGCCAGTAAACAGCAGCGGGATCCCAGGAGAGAGCGAGACTTCGGCGGCAGTAAACAGCAGCGGGAGCCCAGGAGAGAGCGAGACTTCGGCGGCAGTGAACAGCAGCGGGAGCCCAGGAGAGAGCGAGACTTCGGCGGCAGTGAACAGCAGCGGGAGCCCAGGAGAGCGCGAGATTTCGGCGCCAGTAAATAGCAGCGGGATCCCAGGAGAGAGCGCGACTTCAGCGGCAGTAAACAGCAGCGGGATCCCAGGAGAGAGCGAGACTACGGCGGCAGTACACAGCAGCGGGAGCCCAGGAGAGTGCGAGATGTCGGCGGCAGTAAACAGCAGCGGGAGCCTAGGACAGAGCGAGACTTCAACGGCAGTAAACAGCAGCGGGATCCCAGGAGAGAGCGAGACTTCGGCGGCAGTAAACAGCAGCGTGAGCCCAGGAGCGCGCGAGACTTTGGCGGCAGTAAACAGCAGCGTGAGCCCAGGAGCGCGCGAGACTTTGGCGCCAGTAAACAGCAGCAGGAGCCCAGGAGAGAGCGAGACTTCGGCAGCAGTAAACAGCAGCGTGAGCCCAGGAGCGCGCGAGACTTTGGCGGCAGTAAACAGCAGCGTGAGCCCAGGAGCGCGCGAGACTTTGGCGCCAGTAAACAGCAGCGGGAGCGCAGGAGAGCGCGAGACTTCGGCGGCAGTGAAAAGCAGCGGGAGCCCAGGAGAGAGCGAGGCTTCGGCAGCAGTAAGCAGCAGCGGGAGCCCAGGAGAGCGCGAGACTTCGGCGGCAGTGAAAAGCAGCGGGAGCCCAGGAGAGAGCGAGACTTCGGCAGCAGTAAACAGCAGCGGGAGCCCAGGAGAGCGCGAGACTTCGGCGGCAGTGAAAAGCAGCGGGAGCCCAGGAGAGAGCGAGGCTTCGGCGGCAGTGAAAAGCAGCGGGAGCCCAGGAGAGAGCGAGACTTCGGCGGCAGTAAACAGGAGCGGGAGCCCAGGAGAGAGCGAGACTTTAGCAGCAGTAAACAGCAGCGGGAGCCCAGGAGAGCGCGCGACTTCGGTGGCAGTTAACAGCAGCGGGAGCCCAGGAGAGAGCGAGACTTCAGCGGCAGTAAACAGCAGCGGGTTCCCAGGAGAGCGCCAGACTTCGGCGGCAGTGAACAGCAGCGGGAGCCCAGGAGAGAGCGAGATTTCGGCGCCAGTAAACAGCAGCGGGAGCCCAGGAGAGAGCGAGACTTCGGCGCCAGTAAACAGCAGCGGGATCCCAGGAGAGAGCGAGACTTCAGCGGCAGTAAACAGCAGCGGGATCCCAGGAGAGAGCGAGACTTCAGCGCCAGTAAACAGCAGCGGGATCCCAGGAGAGCGCGACACTTCAGCACCAGTAAACAGCTGCGGGAGCCCAGGAGAAAGCGAGAATTTAGCGCCAGTAAACAGCAGCGGGAGCCCAGGAGAGCACGAGACTTCGGCGGCAGTAAACAGCAGCAGGAGCCCAGGAGAGAGCGAGACTTCAGCGCCAGTAAACAGCAGCGGGATCCCAGGAGAAAGCGAGACTTCGGCGGCAGTAAACAGCAGCGGGAGCCCAGGAGAGAGCTAGACTTCAGCGCCAGTACACAGCAGCGGGAGCCCAGGAGAGAGCGAGACTTCGGCGGCAGTGAACAGCAGCGGGAGCCCAGGAGAGAACGAGACTTCAGCGCCAGTAAACAGCAGCGGGAGCCCAGGAGAGCGCGAGATTTCGGCGCCAGTAAACAGCAGCGGGATCCCAGGAGAGAGCGAGACTTCAGCGGCAGTAAACAGCAGCGGGAGCCCAGGAGAGTGCGAGACTACGGCGGCATTGAACAGCAGCAGGAGCCCAGGAGAGTGCGAGGCTACGGCGGCAGTGAACAGCAGCGGGAGCCCAGGAGAGAGCGAGACTACGGCGGCAGTAATCAGCAGCAGGATCCCAGGAGAGTGCGAGAATTTGGCGGCAGTAAACAGCAGCGGGAGCCCAGGAGAGCGCGAGACTTCGGCGGCATTGAACAGCAGCAGGAGCCCAGGAGAGTGCGAGGCTACGGCGGCAGTGAACAGCAGCGGGAGCCCAGGAGAGAACGAGACTTCAGCGCCAGTAAACAGCAGCGGGAGCCTAGGAGAGCGCGAGATTTCGGCGCCAGTAAACAGCAGCGGGATCCCAGGAGAGAGCGAGACTTTGGCGGCAGTGAACAGCAGCGGGAGCCCAGGAGAGCGCGAGACTTCGGCGGCATTGAACAGCAGCAGAAGCCCAGGAGAGTGCGAGGCTACGGCGGCATTGAACAGCAGCGGGAGCCCAGGAGAGAGCGAGACTTTGGCGGCAGTGAACAGCAGCGGGAGCCCAGGAGAGAGCGAGACTTCGGCGGCAGTAAACAGCAGTGGGAGCCCAGGAGAGAGCTAGACTTCAGCGCCAGTAAACAGCAGCGGGATCCCAGGAGAGAGTGAGACTTCGGCGGCAGTAAACAGCAGTGGGAGCCCAGGAGAGAGCGAGACTTCAGCGCCAGTAAACAGCAGCGGGATCCCAGGAGAGAGCGAGACTTCTGCGCCAGTAAACAGCAGTGGGAGCCCAGGAGAGAACGAGACTTCAGCGCCAGTAAACAGCAGCGGGAGCCCAGGAGAGAGCGAGACTTTGGCGGCAGTAAACAGCAGCGGGAACCCAGGAGAGAGCGAGACTTTGGCGGCAGTGAACAGCAGCGGGAGCCCAGGAGAGAGCGAGACTTCAGCAGCAGTAAACAGCAGCGGGAGCCCAGGAGCGCGCGAGACTTTGGCGGCAGTAAACAGCAGCGGGATCCCAGGAGAGGGCGACACTTCAGCACCAGTAAACAGCTGCGGGATCCCAGGAGAGAGCGAGACTTCAGCGGCAGTAAACAGCAGCGGGATCCCAGGAGAGAGCGAGACTTCAGCGGCAGTAAACAGCAGCGGGAGCCCAGGAGCGCGCGAGACTTTGGCGGCAGTAATCAGCAGCGGGAGCCCAGGAGTGAGCGAGACTTCGGCGCCAGTAAACAGCAGCAGGAGCCCAGGAGAGAGCGAGACTTCGGCAGCAGTAAACAGCAGCGGGAGCCCAGGAGAGCGCGAGACTTCGGCGGCAGTGAAAAGCAGCGGGAGCCCAGGAGAGAGCGAGGCTTCGGCAGCAGTAAGCAGCAGCGGGAGCCCAGGAGAGCGCGAGACTTCGGCGGCAGTGAAAAGCAGCGGGAGCCCAGGAGAGAGCGAGACTTCGGCGGCAGTAAACAGGAGCGGGAGCCCAGGAGAGAGCGAGACTTTAGCAGCAGTAAACAGCAGCGGGAGCCCAGGAGAGCGCGAGACTTCGGTGGCAGTTAACAGCAGCGGGAGCCCAGGAGAGAGCGAGACTTCAGCGGCAGTAAACAGCAGCGGGTTCCCAGGAGAGAGCGAGACTTCGGCGCCAGTAAACAGCAGCGGGAGCCCAGGAGAGAGCGAGACTTCGGCGCCAGTAAACAGCAGCGGGAGCCCAGGAGAGAGCGAGACTTCGGCGCCAGTAAACAGCAGCGGGATCCCAGGAGAGAGCGAGACTTCAGCGGCAGTAAACAGCAGCGGGATCCCAGGAGAGAGCGAGACTTCAGCGCCAGTAAACAGCAGCGGGATCCCAGGAGAGGGCGACACTTCAGCACCAGTAAACAGCTGCGGGAGCCCAGGAGAAAGCGAGACTTTAGCGCCAGTAAACAGCAGCGGGAGCCCAGGAGAGCACGAGACTTCGGCGGCAGTAAACAGCAGCAGGAGCCCAGGAGAGAGCGAGACTTCAGCGCCAGTAAACAGCAGCGGGATCCCAGGAGAAAGCGAGACTTCGGCGGCAGTAAACAGCAGCGGGAGCCCAGGAGAGAGCTAGACTTCAGCGCCAGTACACAGCAGCGGGAGCCCAGGAGAGAGCGAGACTTCGGCGGCAGTGAACAGCAGCGGGAGCCCAGGAGAGAACGAGACTTCAGCGCCAGTAAACAGCAGCGGGAGCCCAGGAGAGCGCGAGAATTTGGCGGCAGTAAACAGCAGCGGGAGCCCAGGAGAGAGCGAGACTTCGGCGGCAGTAAACAGCAGCGGGAGCCCAGGAGAGAGCGAGACTTCGGTGCCAGTAAACAGCAGCGGGAGCCCAGGAGAGAGCGAGACTTCAGCGGCAGTAAACAGCAGCGGGAGCCCAGGAGAGCGCGAGACATCGGCGGCAGTGAACAGCAGCGGGAGCCCAGGAGAGCGCGAGACATCGGCGGCAGTGAACAGCAGCGGGAGCCCAGGAGAGAGCGAGGCTTCGGCGGCAGTAAACAGCAGCGGGAGCCCAGGAGAGCGCGAGACTTCAGCACCAGTAAAGAGCAGCGGGAGCCCAGGAGAGAGCGACTCTTTAGCACCAGTAAACAGCAGCGGGAGCCAGGAGAGCGCGAGACTTCGGCGGCAGTAAACAGCAGCGGGAGCCCAGGAGAGAGCGAGACTTCAGCGCCAGTAAACAGCAGCGGGATCCCAGGAGAGAGCGAGACTTTGGCGGCAGTAAACAGCAGCGGGAGCCCAGGAGAGAGCGAGACTTCAGCGCCAGTAAACAGCAGCGGGAGCCCAGGAGAGAACGAGTCTTCAGCGCCAGTAAACAGCAGCTGGAGCCCAGGAGAGCGCGAGACTACTGCGCCAGTAAACAGCAGCGGGATCCCAGGAGAGAGCGAGACTTCAGCGGCAGTAAACAGCAGCGGGATCCCAGGAGAGAGCGAGACTACAGCGGCATTAAACAGCAGCGGGAGCCCAGGAGAGCACGAGACTTCGGCGGCATTTAACAGCAGCGGGAGCCCAGGAGAGTGCGAGACTTCGGCGGCAGTGAACAGCAGCGGGAGCCCAGGAGAGAGAGAGACTTTGGCGGCAGTAATCAGCAGCGGGAGCCCAGGAGAGCGCGAGACTTCGGCGGCAGTGAACAGCAGCGGGAGCCCAGGAGAGTGCGAGAATTTGGCAGCAGTAAACAGCAGCGGGAGCCCAGGAGAGAGCGAGACTTCGGCGGCAATAAGCAGCAGCGGGAGCCCAGGAGAGCGCGAGACTTCGGCGGCATTAAACAGCAGCGGGAGCCCAGGAGAGCACGAGACTTCGGCGGCATTGAACAGCAGCGGGAGCCCAGGAGAGTGCGAGACTTCGGCAGCAGTAAACAGCAGCGGGAGCCCAGGAGAGAGCGAGACTTCGGCGGCAGCGAACAGCAGCGGGAACCCAGGAGAGTGCGAGACTTCGGCGGCAGCGAACAGCAGCGGGAACCCAGGAGAGAGCGAGACTTCGGCGGCAGCGAACAGCAGCGGGAGCGCAGGAGAGAGCGAGACTTCAGCGCCAGTAAGCAGCAGCGGGAGCCCAGGAGAGAGCGAGACTTCAGCGGCAGTAAACAGCAGCGGGAGCCCAGGAGAGAGCGAGACATCGGCGGCAGTAAACAGCAGCGGGAGCCCAGGAGAGAGCGAGACTTCGGTGCCAGTAAACAGCAGCGGGAGCCCAGGAGAGAGCGAGACTTCGGCGGCAGTAAACAGCAGCGGGAGCCCAGGAGAGAGCGAGACTTCAGCGGCAGTAAACAGCAGCGGGAGCCCAGGAGAGAGCGAGACATCGGCGGCAGTAAACAGCAGCGGGAGCCCAGGAGAGAGCGAGACTTCGGTGCCAGTAAACAGCAGCGGGAGCCCAGGAGAGAGCGAGACTTCGGCGGCAGTAAACAGCAGCGGGATCCCAGGAGAGAGCGAGACTTCAGCGGCAGTAAACAGCAGCGGGATCCCAGGAGAGAGCGAGACTACGGCGGCATTAAACAGCAGCGGGAGCCCAGGAGAGCACGAGACTTCGGCGGCATTTAACAGCAGCGGGAGCCCAGGAGAGTGCGAGAATTTGGCAGCAGTAAACAGCAGCGGGAGCCCAGGAGAGAGCGAGAATTCGGCGGCAATAAGCAGCAGCGGGAGCCCAGGAGAGCGCGAGACTTCGGCGGCATTAAACAGCAGCGGGAGCCCAGGAGAGCACGAGACTTCGGCGGCATTGAACAGCAGCGGGAGCCCAGGAGAGTGCGAGACTTCGGCAGCAGTAAACAGCAGCGGGAGCCCAGGAGAGAGCGAGACTTCGGCGGCAGCGAACAGCAGCGGGAACCCAGGAGAGTGCGAGACTTCGGCGGCAGCGAACAGCAGCGGGAACCCAGGAGAGAGCGAGACTTCGGCGGCAGCGAACAGCAGCGGGAGCGCAGGAGAGAGCGAGACTTCAGCGCCAGTAAGCAGCAGCGGGAGCCCAGGAGAGAGCGAGACTTCAGCGGCAGTAAACAGCAGCGGGAGCCCAGGAGAGAGCGAGACATCGGCGGCAGTAAACAGCAGCGGGAGCCCAGGAGAGAGCGAGACTTCGGTGCCAGTAAACAGCAGCGGGAGCCCAGGAGAGAGCGAGACTTCGGCGGCAGTAAACAGCAGCGGGAGCCCAGGAGAGAGCGAGACTTCAGCGGCAGTAAACAGCAGCGGGAGCCCAGGAGAGAGCGAGACATCGGCGGCAGTAAACAGCAGCGGGAGCCCAGGAGAGAGCGAGACTTCGGTGCCAGTAAACAGCAGCGGGAGCCCAGGAGAGAGCGAGACTTCGGCGGCAGTAAAGAGCAGCGGGAGCCCAGGAGAGAGCGAGAATTCGGCGGCAGTGAACAGCAGCTGGAGCCCAGGAGAGAGCGAGACTTCAGCGCCAGTAAACAGCAGCGGGAGCCCAGGAGAGAGCGAGACTTCGGCGGCAGTAAACAGCAGTGGGAGCCCAGGAGAGAGCGAGACTTCAGCGGCAGTAAAAAGCAGCGGGAGCGCAGGAGAGAGTGAGACTTCGGCGGCAGTGAACAGCAGCGGGAGCCCAGGAGAGAGCGAGACTTCGGCGGCAGTAAACAGCAGTGGGAGCCCAGGAGAGAGCGAGACTTCAGCGGCAGTGAACAGCAGCGGGAGCCCAGGAGAGAGCGAGACATCGGCGGCAGTAAACAGCAGCGGGAGCCCAGGAGAGAGCGAGACTTCGGTGCCAGTAAACAGCAGCGGGAGCCCAGGAGAGAACGAGGCTTCGCCGGCAGTGAACAGTAGCGGGAGCCCAGGAGAGCGCGAGACTTCGGCGGCAGTAAACAGCAGCGGGAGCCCAGGAGAGCGCGAGACTTCGGCGGCAGTGAACAGCAGCGGGAGCCCAGGAGAGATCGAGGCTTTG
Organism: Somniosus microcephalus; assembly: GCF_052327205.1. Lineage (NCBI taxonomy): Eukaryota > Metazoa > Chordata > Chondrichthyes > Squaliformes > Somniosidae > Somniosus > Somniosus microcephalus. The sequence goes on along the minus strand of NC_140987.1, from coordinate 180,688,062 downwards.
CCGGCAGTAAACAGCAGCGGGAGCCCAGGAGAGCGCGAGACTTCAGCACCAGTAAACAGCAGCGGGAGCCCAGGAGAGAGCGAGACTTTAGCGCCAGTAAACAGCAGCGGGAGCCCAGGAGAGCGCGAGACTTCGGCGGCAGTGAACAGCAGCGGGAGCCCAGGAGAGAGCGAGACTTCGGCGGCAGTAAACAGCAGCGGGAGTCCAGGAGAGAGCGAGACTTCAGCGCCAGTAAACAGCAGCGGGAGCCCAGGAGAGAGCGAGACTTCGGCGGCAGTGAACAGCAGCGGGAGCCCAGGAGAGAACGAGCCTTCAGCGCCAGTAAACAGCAGCGGGAGCCCAGGAGAGAGCGAGACTTCGGCGGCAGTAAACAGCAGCGGGAGCCCAGGAGAGCGCGAGACTTCGGCGGCAGTAAACAGCAGCGGGAGCCCAGGAGAGCGCGAGACTTCGGCGGCAGTGAACAGCAGCGGGAGCCCAGGAGAGAGCGAGGCTTCGGCGGCAGCAAACAGCAGCGGGAGCCCAGGAGAGCGCGAGACTTCAACACCAGTAAACAGCAGCGGGAGCCCAGGAGAGTGCGAGACTTTAGCGCCAGTAAACAGCAGCGGGAGCCCAGCAGAGCGCGAGACTTCGGCGGCAGTGAACAGCAGCGGGAGCCCAGGAGAGCGCGAGACTTCGGCGGCAGTAAACAGCAGCGGGAGCCCAGGAGAGCGCGAGACTTCGGCGGCAGTGAACAGCAGCGGGAGCCCAGGAGAGAGCGAGGCTTCGGCGGCAGCAAACAGCAGCGGGAGCCCAGGAGAGCGCGAGACTTCAACACCAAGTAAACAGCAGCGGGAGCCCAGGAGAGTGCGTGACTTTAGCGCCAGTAAACAGCAGCGGGAGCCCAGGAGAGCGCGAGACTTCGGCGGCAGTGAACAGCAGCGGGAGCCCAGGAGAGAGCGAGACTTCAGCGCCAGTAAACAGCAGCGGGATCCCAGGAGAGAGCGAGACTTCGGCGGCAGTAAACAGCAGCGGGAGCCCAGGAGAGAGCGAGACTTCAGCGCCAGTAAACAGCAGCGGGAGCCCAGGAGAGAGCGAGACTTCGGCGGCAGTAAACAGCAGCGGGAGCCCAGGAGAGAACGAGACTTCTGCGCCAGTAAACAGCAGCGGGATCCCAGGAGAGAGCGAGACTTCGGCGGCAGTGAACAACAGCGGGAGCCCAGGAGAGAACGAGACTTCTGCGCCAGTAAACAGCAGCGGGATCCCAGGAGAGAGCGAGACTACGGCGGCAGTAATCAGCAGCATGATCCCAGGAGAGCACGAGACTTTGGCGGCAGTGAACAGCAGCGGGAGCCCAGGAGAGCGCCAGACTTCGGCGGCAGTGAACAGCAGCGGGAGCACAGGAGAGAGCGAGACTTCAGCGCCAGTAAACAGCAGCGGGAGCCCAGGAGAGAGCGAGACATCGGCGGCAGTGAACAGCAGCGGGAGCCCAGGAGAGAGCGAGGCTTCGGCGGCAGTAAACAGCAGCGGGAGCCCAGGAGAGAGCGAGGCTTCGGCGGCAGTAAACAGCAGCGGGAGCCCAGGAGAGCGCGAGACCTCAGCACCAGTAAACAGCAGCGGGAGCCCAGGAGAGAGCGACTCTTTAGCGCCAGTAAACAGCAGCGGGAGCCCAGGAGAGCGCGAGACTTCGGCGGCAGTAAACAGCAGCGGGATCCCAGGAGAGAGCGAGACTTCGGCGGCAGTAAACAGCAGCGGGATCCCAGGAGAGAGCGAGACTTCGGCGGCAGTAAACAGCAGCGGGATCCCAGGAGAGAGCGAGAATTCAGCGCCAGTAAACAGCAGCGGGATCCCAGGAGAGAGCGAGACTTCGGCGGCAGTAAACAGCAGCGGGAGCCCAGGAGAGAGCGAGACTTCAGCGCCAGTAAACAGCAGCGGGAGCCCAGGAGAGAGCGAGACATCGGCGGCAGTAAACAGCAGCGGGAGCCCAGGAGAGAACGAGCCTTCAGCGCCAGTAAACAACAGCTGGAGCCCAGGAGAGCGCGAGACTTCGGCGGCAGTAAACAGCAGCGGGATCCCAGGAGAGAGCGAGACTTCAGCGGCAGTAAACAGCAGCGGGATCCCAGGAGAGAGCGAGACTTCAGCGGCAGTAAACAGCAGCGGGATCCCAGGAGAGAGCGAGACTTCAGCGGCAGTAAACAGCAGCGGGATCCCAGGAGAGAGCGAGACTTCAGCGGCAGTAAACAGCAGCGGGATCCCAGGAGAGAGCGAGACTTCAGCGGCAGTAAACAGCAGCGGGATCCCAGGAGAGAGCGAGACTTCAGCGGCAGTAAACAGCAGCGGGATCCCAGGAGAGAGCGAGACTTCGGCGGCAGCGAACAGCAGCGGGAGCCCAGGAGAGTGCGAGAATTTGGCGGCAGTAAACAGCAGTGGGAGCCCAGGAGAGAGCGAGACTACGGCGGCAGTGAACAGCAGCGGGAGCCCAGGAGAGAGCGAGACTTCAGCGCCAGTAAACAGCAGCGGGAGCCCAGGAGAGAGCGAGACTACGGCGGCAGTGAACAGCAGCGGGAGCCCAGGAGAGAGCGAGACTTCGGCGGCAGTGAACAGCAGCGGGAGCCCAGGAGAGTGCGAGAATTTGGCGGCAGTGAACAGCAGCGGGAGCCCAGGAGAGAGCGAGAATTGGCGGCAGTAAACAGCAGCGGGAGCCCAGGAGAGAGCTAGACTTCAGCGCCAGTAAACAGCAGCCGGAGCCCAGGAGAGAGCGAGACTTCGGCGGCAGTGAACAGCAGCGGGAGCGCAGGAGAGAGCGAGACTTCGGCGGCAGTAAACAGCAGCGGGAGCCCAGGAGAGAGCGAGACTTCAGCGGCAGTAAACAGCAGCGGGAGCGCAGGAGAGCGCGAGACATCGGCGGCAGTAAACAGCAGCGGGAGCCCAGGAGAGAGCGAGACTTCGGTGCCAGTAAACAGCAGCGGGAGCCCAGGAGAGAGCGAGACTTCGGCGGCAGTGAACAGCAGCGGGAGCCCAGGAGAGCGTGAGATTTTGGCGCCAGTAAACAGCAGTGGGAGCCCAGGAGAGAGCGAGACTTCGGCGGCAGTGAACAGCAGCGGGAGCCCAGGAGAGAGCGAGACTTAGACGGCAGTGAACAGCAGCGGGAGCCCAGGAGAGAGCGAGACTTCGGCGGCAGTGAACAGCAGCGGGAGCCCAGGAGAGCGCGAGACTTCGGCGGCAGTGAACAGCAGCGGCATCCCAGGAGAGCGCGAGACTTCAGCGGCAGTGAACAGCAGCAGGATCCCAGGAGAGCGAGAGCGGCTACAAAGGACCGGTGAGTGTAAAGAAGTAAAAAGTAATCGAAGTGTGACGTCACCAGAAAGCAGGTAATGTAATGTATATACCTTTAAGGGGGGAACTACTTTTTACAGCTCATGTATACTGTAGTACCGGCAGTGACCACACCTGTATATAACACTGAGTAGGAATCTGTACAGGCAGTTGCAGTATGAGCCACGTTGAGTAAACACCTGTTGTACCATTCTCCGCAGTCTGTGTCTTATTATACACGGACGCAGCATTGGCGACGAGGCATGTTCGAACCTACCTGCAACTCTGCATCACCTCCCGGGGATTCGTTCCTGGAGATCAGTGGATTGGAGGTCAAGGCCAGAGACTCAGGCGTCAACCACGGGCAACCGCCCAGTCATCCAGCAGAGACTCGAGAATTGCAGGGGAGGCTGTCGAGAGCCAGGCTTGGCTTTCCAGTCGAGGTGGTCCAGCGAAACGGGCTAGCAACAGGTAGTGCGCAGACCCTTCCCGGACAGTGGCGGGCTAGAGCCCGACCAAGCGGCACAGCAAAGGGCTGAGCAGCATCGACGGGGAAGAGAGAGAGAGGGCAGAGTGCACAGGGCGCAGCCGGTGTTCAGGGGCCGAGCTGCGTTGGAGAGAGGGAGAGAGAGACGCGCAGAAACCCGCGAGGCACCGCCATTGCCACGAGGACCGCCGAGAGCGGCATTGGCAGCAGCGCAGGAGAAGCGCGTGAAACCTACAGGGCGCTGCCATTGACACGAGAACTGCCGGGAGCGGCGTTGGCAGCAGCGGGGGAGGAAGGAAAGCGCGGGAGATGCCATTTTAAGCCATTGGGAGACGCCATGCTGACCAGATCCTAGAGTCACAGGAACAAGTCAACCCCATGCCTCGCCCATACGTACCTGGTGATGAACCCAATGTACAGGTCGCATCTACCCCAGAAACAGTAGCATCGGAAGCTGATGAACCAACCGACAACAGGGGGCCAGAATCGCCTCCGCACCAAGAGCAAGACACTCGGGAAAGGCGCTGTCCAGAAAGGATCAGGAGGCCTCCCCAAAGACTGAATATATAAATAGACTATTTTCAGCTAATGTTGCATGTTAAAAGTGTTAATTGTAATTAGTTTGATATTTAATTGTTAAATGAGTGTTATGGTACTGTTAATCTAAAAGGGGAGGAATTGTAATGTATATACCTTTAAGGGGGGAACTACTTTTTACAGCTCATGTATACTGTAGTACCGGCAGTGACCACACCTGTATATAGCACTGAGTAGTAATCTGTACAGGCAGTTGCAGTGTGAGCCACGTTGAGTAAACACCTGTTGTACCGTTCTCCGCAGTCTGTGTCTTATTATACACGGACGTAACAGGTAAGTGATTGGTTGGTGAGTATTTCTCTATTTCTCGCTTTTTTTCCAAACTTGGGCGTCTAAATTTAAGTGCCTTGGTGTAGATTAAAAGATATACATGTTCCAAAGTGATGCCGGCGCAGGGGAAGAAGCTGATTGGTGAGTAGTGGGTGAGTGCATTTTTTTTCTTCAATTTTAAGTCTATTTCTTTTAAGGTAGTCCATAGTTAAGGTAGTTCGGGAGAGCGAGAATCCGAGAGTTTAAATTTAAGGTAAGAGTTTTTTAACTAAAAGTATGATAGGGGACCTCAGTCCCATGCGTTGCACGGCCTGCAGCATGTGAGAATTCCTTGACGCTTCTTGCAGGCAGGATGACCACATGTACAGTAAGTGCCAATGGTTTGGCCAACTTGAGATCCGGTTTTCAGAGCTCGAGTGTCCGCTGGAGGCACTGCGGTGTATCCGCGAGGCTGAGAGTTACATGGATAACACCTTTTTAGACGTGGTCACCCCACAGCTTAAGAAAGTGCAGTCAGAAACGGAATGGGTGACCACCAGTCAGAAGAAGTGGGGCAGGCAGGTAGTCAGGAAAGCCCCAGAGTGCATCTCACTCAACAATCGTTTTTCTGTGTAGGAAAATGGTGAAAGTGATGGTTCCTCTGGGGAGTGCAGCCAGAGCCAAGTTCACGGCACTGTGGGTGGCTCAGCTGCACAAGGTGGGAGGAGTAAGAGTGGAAGGGAAATAGTGGTAGGAGACTCAATAGTGAGGGGTGCAGACAGGCGTTTCTGCGGCTGGTAAGTTGCCTCCCTGGGGCCAGGGTCAAGGATTTCACTGAACGGCTGCAGGGCATTCTGAAGGGGGAGGGCGAACAGTCAGAGGTCGTGGTTCACATTGGTACCAACGACATAGGTAGAAAGAGGGATGAGGTCCTGCAACAAGAATTCAGGGAGCTAGGTAGCAGATTAAAAAGCAGGACCTCAAAGGTTGTAACCTCTGGATTACTCCCGGTGCCACGTGCTAGTGAGTATAGGAATAGAAGGATAGAACAGATGAATGCGTGGCTAAAGAGTTGGTGCAGGAGGGAGGGCTTTAGTTTCCTGGATCACTGGGTCTGCTTCTGGGGAAGGTGGGACCTGAACAAGTCAGACGGGTTGCACCTTAACCGGAACGGGACCAACATCCATGCGGGGAGGTTTGCTAGTGCTGTTGGGGGAGGTTTAAACTAACTTGGCAGGGGGATCGGATACGGAGTGGAGCTATAGTAGGGGGTGATACACAGCCAAATATAGAGGGAAAAATAGGTCAGTCTGGAAGGCAGAGCAAATATGTAACGGCACAAGGGAGTATGGCAAGGCTGGATGGCATTTATTTTAATGCAAGGAGTCTTGCGAGTAAGGCAGATGAATTGAAGGTGTTGATGAACACATGGGAGTATAATACTGTTGCTATCACAGAGGCATGGTTGAGAGAGGGGCAGGACTGGCAGCTCAATATTCCGGGGTATAGAATCTTCAAGCGAGACAGAGGGGGCTATAAAAGAGGAGGGGGTGTTGCAATATTAATCAAGGAGTCAATTACTGCAGTAAGGAGGGATGATATCTTAGCAGGTTCCTCTAATGAGACCATATGGGTAGAACTTAAAAACAAAAAGGGGGCAAGCACTTTGCTGGGAGTGTACTATAGGCCCCCAAACAGTCAGGGTGAGATAGAGGAACAGATATGTAGGCAAATCTCAGAGAAGTGTAGATATAATAGGGTAATAATTGTAGAGGATTTCAACTTCCCCAATATTAACTGGGATAGTCAGTGTGTGAAAGGCTTAGAGGGTGCGGAATTCTTAAAGTGCACCCAGGAGAGCTTTTTGAGCCAGCATGTAAAAAGTCCTACAAGAGAGGGGGCGGTACTGGACCTAATTCTAGGGAATGTAGCTGGGCAAGTGGTAGAAGTGTCAGTAGGAGAGCATTTTGGTGACAGTGACCATAATTCAGTGAGATTTAAGGTAGTCATGGAAAAGGACAAGGATGGACTGGAAATAAAGGTTCTAAATTGGGGGAAGGCCGATTTTAATATGATAAGGCAGGATCTGGCCAAAGTGGACTGGGATCAGCTACTTGTACGAAAATCCACATCAGAGCAGTATGAGTCATTCAGAAAGGAAATAGAGAGAGTACAACACCAACATGTTCCCGTAAAGGTCAAGGGTGGGACCAACAAGTCCAGGGAACCCTGGATGTCAAGGGATATACAAGAATGGATTAGGAAAAAAAGGGGGGCTTTTGGCAGATACAAAGGACTAAAAACAGTGGAAACCCTAGAGGAGTATAGAAAGTGCAGGGGGGGTACTTAAAAAAGAAATTAGGAGAGCAAAGAGGGGGCATGAAAAAACACTGGTGGGCAAAATAAAGGAAAATCCCAAGGTGTTTTATAAGTATATTAAGGTCAAGAGGATAACCAGGGAAAGAATAGGGCCCATTAGGGACCAAAGTGGCAATCTGTGTGTAGAGCCAGAAGGTGTAGGTGAGGTTTTAAGTGAATATTTTGCATCTGTATTCACTATGGAGAAGGACGATGTAGGCATAGAAATCAGGCAGGGGGATTGTGATATACTTGAACAAATTAGTATTGAAAGGGAGGAGGTATTAGCGGTTTTAGCGGGCTTAAAAGTGGATAAATCCCCAGGCCCAGATGAGATGTATCCCAGGCTGCTGTGTGAAGCAAGGGAGGAGATTGCAGGGGCTCTGACACAAACTTTCAGAACCTCTCTGGCCACAGGGGAGGTGCCAGAGGACTGGAGGACAGCTAATGTAGTACCATTATTCAAGAAGGGTAGTAGGGATAAACCAGGGAATTACAGGCCAGTGAGCCTAACATCAGTGGTAGGAAAATTATTGGAAAAAATTCTGAGGGACAGAATTAGTCTCCACTTGGAGACGCAAGGGTTAATCAAGGATAGTCAGCATGGCTTTGTCAGGGGGAGATCATGTCGAACCAATTTGATTGAATTTTTCGAGGGGGTGACTAGGTGTGTGGATGAGGGTAGTGCAGTTGATGTAGTCTACATGGACTTCAGTAAGGCATTTGACAAAGTCCCGCATGGGAGACTGGTCAAGAAGGTAAGAGCCCATAAGACCCAGGGCAATTTGGCACATTGGATCCAAAATTGGCTTAGTGGCAGGGGGCAGAGGGTGATGGTCGAAGGTTGTTTTTGTGACTGGAAGCCTGTGTCCAGTGGTGTACCGTAGGGATCAGTGCTGGGTCCCTTGCTGTTTGTAGTGTACATTAATGATTTAGATATGAATGTAGGAGGTATGATCAGCAAGTTCGCAGATGACACAAAAATTGGTGAAGTGGTAAATAGCGAGGAGGGAAGCCTCAGGCTACAGGACGATATAGACGGGTTGGTCAGATGGACAGAACAGTGGCAAATGGAATTTAACACTGAAAAGTGTGAGGTGATGCATTTTGGGAGGACTAACAAGGCAAGGGGATACACAATGAATGGTAGGATCCTAGGAAGGACAGAGGATCAGAGGGACCTTGGTGTGCATATACATAGATCCCTGAAGGCAGCAGGACATGTAGATAAGGTGGTTAAAAAGCATATGGGATACTTGCCTTCATTAGCCGAGGCATAGAATATAAGAGCAGGGAGGTTATGATGGAGCTGTACAAGATGCTAGTTAGGCCACAGCTGGAATACTGTGTCACCACACTATAGGAAGGATGTGATTGCATTGGAGAGGGTGCAGAGGAGATTCACCAGGATGTTACCTGGGCTGGTGCACTTCAGCTATGAGGAGAGACTGGACAGGCTGGGGTTCTTTTCCTTGGAGTAGAGAAGGCTGAGGGGGGACCTGATTGAGGTGTACAAAATTATGAGGGGCATAGATAGGGTAGATAGAAAGGAACATTTCCCCTTAGTAGAGGGGTCAATAACCAGGGGGCATGGTTTCAAGGTAAGGGGCAGGAGGTTTAGAGGGGATTTGAGGGAAAACTTTTTCACCCAGAGGGTGGTTGGAATCTGGAACTCGCTGCCTGAAAGGGTGGTAGATGCAGGAACCCTCACAACATTCAAGAAGCATTTAGATGAGCACTTGAAACGCCATAGCATACAAGGCTACGGACCAAGTGCTGGAAAATGGGACTAGAATAGACAGGGCTTGATGGCCGGTGCGGACATGATGGGCCGAAGGGCCTCTTTCTGTGCTGTATAACTCTATGACTCTATGATCAGCCATGATCTTATTGAATGGTGGAGTAGGCACGAAGGGCCAAATGGCCTACTCCTGCTGCTATTTCTTATGTTCTTATGATCTGCCTGCTCTGCATACTTCCACCAGACGTTAGGTGTGCAAGCGCTAACCCCTTTACCAAGATGGCGTCCAGCACAATTTGCGTCAGAAGTTTGCGCGCACCGCGGATGCCATTTTGGAAACTTAATGGGCCTCATAGCAGGCACTACTGAGCCCTATTTCACCCCCACTCTCTTTCTGCTCTACCTCTTAATTCAAATGTAAATATAAACTCTTCATAGCCAGCAAAAAGGCAGGGAAATTCCTCACCACATGCAACCTAAGGCACCAGCCTAAATGTGCTATTGAACAGACAGTAGAGATGGAAATTGTTTGATGATAACAGTTAATTGATTATGCTTCCATTGATTAATTATAACAGCATGATTCAGACAAACTGTAAAACAGAAAATATGGTTGTGACTGATAAAAATGTAGAATGGAAAACATAAAAAAAGAGTTTTGACTTGTACATTGCTGCTGACATGACTCATGTTTCCATGATATGAGGTACTCAAGCAACATATAATTATGAGATGTACAAATAAATGGGATATTAATGCAATTAACTATTGCATTTAAATCGAAGGTAACAATGTAATAATTATAATTGACTAAATGTAACTCTTTTTAAGATAGATTCTTATGGTTGCTAAGCAACAACCCAACAACATGGTTAGCAGCTGAAAGGTATTTACAATCTAAGTTGTGAGTGTGACATTTGAGATATAACACCTGTAATATATAAGGCACAGCAACAACAAAACTATGTCACAATTATGTTTATATGAACAGTGGAGGTTAGTTTTAATTCTATTTTGGGATACTGTGCGTCATTCCCTGCAGATTGGAATTCATTATATAAAAACACTAGCAGGGAATAACTTCAAAATAAAAGAAAACCTAAGTTTCTTTTTCTAATGCATGTGTTTTTTATTAGGTTGATGCATAGCCTGTTTTCTTTTAATTTTTCAAGGCTGCTTCTCCACACTATTGATGGGTGCTCTGTCTGGCATTAATCTGGCACTTCTATCTTTGCTTCTTGTAGTTCTGAGTAATTGTCCAGCCTCAGCTTTGATACTTCTTGGCCCATTGGGTACTGCCTTTTCCTGAGGCTTGATGATACTGGACAATGATTGATTTGGTCCAGTCCACTTTTGTGACCTCCAGCTCTAAATTTTATTCTATTCCAACTTCAGCATTCCTCAATATTCTAAAGTTTAGCTTCACATATCATTTTTTGTGCTGATTGAAAGTTATAAATTGACAGGCAAGGAGAATTGATTCAGAATGTAAAATAATAAGTAATAAAAGGTACTCATTTCTGTTTGACAACGTTAAGCCTGATACCCCAAATATTAGAACTGCAAAGCATCAGCTTAGTAACGCTAGAGAATGACAGGGATGCCATGAAAAAAACTAAAAATTAGTGAGTTCCTTTTGCCAATTAAAAAAAAAAATTATTAAAACATTTAGGTTGAAAACCCACAAAACAGGACACCACAAAAGTTCTCCAGTAAAATAGAACATAATTCAGGATGTAGTGTTGGTGGCAGCAATGTTGGGTTTTAAAAGCACAAAGATTGTAGGAGGGAGTAAAGACTGAGAAAGGTAAGGAGTTCCACAGTTTTGAGGTCCTGGGAAAGAATGAGTTGGAAGAGAAGACTTAATTCCAAGACCATGCAATGTGGGGAGGAAGGAGAACACGTAGTATGATGTATTTGGAGATAAAAGAAAGGTACGTTCAAAAGAGAAATAACAATAGTTATTATATCAATAAAATGGAAGAAGGTAAGAAAGGTTCAGATGAGGGGTGGTGTGAGATTAGTAGATCAATTATCACATGATGAGATTTTGTTTTCTAACTTGCCTTTCATGACCTCAGGATGTCCCAAAGCACTTTACAGCCAATTAAGTACTTTTGAAGTGTAGTTACTGTTGTATTGTAGGAAACACAGCAACCCATTTTTACACAAAGCAAAGTCCCATAAACAGCAGTGAAATAAACGAAAAGATCATCTTTTTAGGTAACAAAAACAGAAAATACTGGAAATACTCAGCAGGTCAGGCAGCATCTATGGAGAGAGAAACAGTGTTAACGTTTCAGTCAATGACCCTTCGTCAGCACTGGAAAAAGCTGGAGCTGGGACAGGTTTTTAAGCAAGTGCAGGGACAGGGAAAGGAGAGAGGGGAGGAAAGAACAAAAAAGAAGGTCTCTGATAGGATGGAAGGCAGGAGAGATTAAGAGACAAAAGGGATGATGGTGCAAGGCAAAAGGAGATGGTACTGGGACATAGAAACATAGAAATATAGAAGATAGGAGCAGGAGTAGGCCATTCGGCTCCTCGAGCCTGCTCCGCCATTCAATGAGATCATCCCTGCCTTCTCTCCATATCCCGTGATCCCTTTAGCCTTAAGAAATATATCTAACTCCTTCTTGAATATATTTAATGAATTGGCCTCTACTGCCTTCTGTGGTAGAGAATTACAGAGGTTCACCACTCTCTGGGTGAAGAAATTCCTCCTCATCTCTGTCCTAAATGGCTTATCCCTTATCCTTAGACTGTGACCCCTGGTTCTGGACTCCCCGACCATCGGGAACATCCTTCCTGCATCCAGTCTGTCTAATCCTGTTAGAATTTTATAAGTTTCAATGAGATCCCCTCTCATTCTTCTAAACTCCAGCGAATATAAGCCCAATTGACCCAATCTCTCCTCATACGTCATTCCTGCCCACTCAGGTATCAGCCTGGTGAATCTTCGCTGCACTCCCTCCATGGCAAGAACATCCTTCCTCAGATAAGGCGACCAAAACTGCACACAATACTCAAGATGTGGTCTCACCAAGGCCCTGTACAACTGCAGCAAGACATCCTTGTTCCTGTACTCAAACCCTCTTGCTACGAAGGCCAACATATCATTTGCCTCCTTAACCGCCTGCTGCGCCTTGTTCAGGCTTGCTCTGTCCGGCCTATAGAAGTGCGGTTTGCACTCGGCGCAGGTCTGGCAGTTCCTGGTCATGGTCCTGACCTCCTCGATGGAGTAGGTCAGGTTGCGGGCCTTAATGAAATGGTAAAGTCTGGTGACCCCAGGGTGGCAGAGGTCGTTGTGGAGGGTCTGAAGTCTATCAATATGCGCGCTGGCGCATGTAATTCGTGAAAGAGCATCAGGGGGTTCGTTCAGCTTACCTGGCCGGTACAAGATATCATAATCGTAGGTGGATAGCTCGATTCTCCACCTCAAGATCTTGTCATTCTTGATTTTGCCCCTCAGCTTGTTATTAAACATGAAAGCAACCGAACGTTGGTCGGTGAGGAGGGTAAATCGTTTGCCTGCCAGGTAATGCCTCCAGCGCCGTACCGCCTCCACAATTGCCTGGGCTTCCTTCTCGACCGACGAGTGTCGGATCTCGGGGCCCTGTAGGGTCCTTGAGAAGAAGGCCACCGGCCTCCCCTCCTGGTTAAGGGTAGCGGCTAGGGCGAAGTCGGATGCATCGCTCTCCACTTGGAAGGGGATGGACTCATCCACTGCGTGCATTGTGGCCTTGGCTATGTCTCCCTTGATGAGGGAGAAGGCCGCGCACGCTTCCTCCGTGAGGGGGAAGGATGTGGACTTCATGAGGGGTCTGGCTTTGTCCGCATAATTGGGCACCCATTGGGCATAGTAGGCGAAGAGCCCCAGGGTTCTCTTAAGTGCCTTAGGGCAGTAGGGGAGGGGTAGCTCCATGAGGGGGCGCATTCTTTCGGGGTCGGGGCCGATGAGTCCGTTCTCTACTACACAGCCAAGGATGGCAAGGCGCGAGGTGTTAAACACACATTTCTCCTTATTGTAGGTGAGGTTCAGCCGTTGGGCCGTACGGAGGAATTTCTCCAGATTCACGTCATGGTCCTGCCGGTCGCGGCCGCAGATGGTGACGTTATCTAGATAGGGGAATGTGGCCTGCAGTCCGTTCTGGTCAACCATCCGGTCCATCTCCCTTTGGAAGACCGAGACCCCATTGGTGACACCGAAGGGGACCCTAAGGAAGTGGTATAGGCGCCCATTCGCCTCGAAGGCGGTGTACTGGCGGTCCTCGGGGTGGATAGGGAGTTGGTGGTAGGCCGACTTAAGGTCGATGGTCGAGAATACGCGGTATTGTGCAATCTGATTGACCATGTCAGATATGCGGGGAAGGGGGTATGCGTCCAGCTGGGTGTATCTGTTTATGGTCTGGCTGTAGTCGATGACCAGGTGATTTTTATCGCCGGTCTTAACGACCACGACCTGGGCACGCCAGGGGCTGTTGCTCCCCTCGATAATGCCCTCTTTCAGGAGGCGCCGCACCTCAGAGCTAATGAAGGCTCTGTCCCCAGCGTTGTACCGCCTGCTCTTGGTAGCGACGGGTTTGCAGTCGGGGGTGAGGTTAGCGAACAGGGAAGGTGGCGGCACCTTGAGGGTGGATAGGCTGCAGGTGTTACGCGGTGGGCGGTTTAACATTCGCTGGTTGTCGACTGTGAGTGGGGGGAGGGGTCCACCGTATGCTAGGGTTACACTTTGGAGGTGGGATTGGAAGTCCAGCCCTAGTAGGACGGCAGCGCAGAGCTGGGGGAGGACGAGGAGTTTAAAATTTTTATACTCCGTACCCTTAACCGACAAGGTCACAACACAGTAGCCGCTAATGTCCGTGGCATGGGACCTCGATGCCATCGAGATTCGGTTGCGCGTTGGCAGGACAGGGAGGGAGTAGTGGCTCACCGTGTCTGGGTGGATGAAGCTCTCCGTGCTTCCGCTGTCGAACAGGCAGGTCGTGGCGTGGCCGTTTACTTTGATGTCCATCATCGACTTGGACAGGTGGTGTGGGCGGGCTTGATCCAGAGTGACGGAGGCTAGTGTGTAGGTAAGCGAGTCGTTGTCGTCTGCGGGCGAGGCGGTCGTCGGGTCCGGAGGCCCGGTGGCAGTCGGGCGTGGTGGGTAAAATGGCGTCTCCCACGAGGTAGGACAAAATGGCGGAGAAGATGGCTGCTCCCATAACTCACATGAGGCACTATTGGGGTCGGTTGCCTTGATCAAAGATGGCCACCCCCATGACTCACGTGTGGGGATGCTGGCCTCAGTTGCCTTGAAAGAAGATGGCCGCCCCCACAGTTCGCATGAGGCACTGCTGGCCTCTGAAGATCCGCTCCTGCAGGCCTTAGAGAAGTGGCCTTTCTTCCTGCAGGTTGAGCAGGTAGAGTTCCTGGCTGGGCAGCGCGACCTCGGGTGCTTCTCCTGGCCGCAAAAGAAGCAGCCGGCGGCCCGATCGCGGGTGCCCGATGTCGGAGCCGGTACCGGGGGTGGCGGTCCCGGTCGGGTCCGGGACGCCGACGCTGAGGTAGGTCCCGGGGGCGGCGCTGCGAAGGGTATTGCGGTAGGGGTCGGGCCCGAGTCCCAGGGTCGCGAGCAGTACCTGGAAAACGCCTCCTGGTCCTGATGGGCCACCTCTAGGGAGAGAGCGAGGGCTTCAGCTTTGTCCAGGTCGAGGTCTTTAGCTTCAAGCAGTCTTTGCCGTGAGTGGTCGGACAGTAGGCCTTTCACAAAGGCATCGCGGATATTATCTTCCGTATTTTCAACAGCCGTCACCGCTTTAAAGTCACAGTTCCTGCCGAGTGCTCTTAGCGCCCGTAAAAATTCAGCTACAGACTCTCCTGGCTGTTGCGGGCGGGATCTTAGGAGGTGCCTGGTGTACATGTAATTTACCGGGCTCCGGTACTGCTGTTTCAGTAGGTTGATAGCGGCCTCGTATGTAGTCGTGTCCTGGATGAGTGCGTATACTCTCGGGCTCGCTTGGGCGTTCAGAACTCTTAGTTTGGATCTCTGAGGGACGCCGGATTCTTCCAGGTAGGATTCGAAGCAGCCCAGCCAGTGTTTGAAGTCGAGGGCTGAGTTTGCTGCCTGTGGGTTTAGGTCCAGGTACGGTGGTTTGAGGACTTGCAGCCAAGCCGGCTGGTGTGGCTGGTGTAGCCCGGTGTCTGAAAGCTGCTGTGGCTGTGCTTCTGGGAGGGCTTCTGGCTGGCCAGTAGTAGACATCTTTAAAATTTAGTCAATAAAATTGATATACCTATCAATTCGTCCAATAAAAAGCGACGAGTTAGGAACGTAACTAAAGGTTTTTATTGACTAAATAACAGAGCCCACCCTCGTGGGTGATCGGGTCCAACAAGGAGGAATACCAGCCAGTCGACTACTTTTATACCTGGGCAGGTAGGTGGAGCCATGGGCGGAGTCGGAGGTGGTCAGCCCAGGTATAACAGCGCGACAAGAGGCGACCTCGTATAGTGATACAACAGTGAGAACAGTGATAACAATACAACAGTGATAACTATAGTGTAACGATAGTGAACGATAAAAGTGGTTTACCACACTTTCTGTCTGCCAACCAGTTCTCTATCCAAGTCAATACCTTGCCCCCAATCCCATGTGCCTTAACTTTACATGCTAATCTCTTATGCGGGACCTTATCAAAAGACTTCTGAAAGTCCAAATACACCACATCCAATGGTTCTCCCTTATCTATTCTACCAGTTACATCCTCAAAAAATTCCAGTAGATTAGTCAAGCACGATTTACCTTTTGTAAATCCATGTTGACTTTGTCCGATCCTATCACTGTTTACCAAGTGCTCTGCTATTACATCTTTTATAATGGACTCTAGCATTTTCCCCACTACCGATGTCAGGCTTACCGGTCTATAATTCCCCGCTTTCTCTCTACCACCTTTATTGAATAGTGGGGTAACATTAGCTACCCTCCAATCCACGGGTACTGTTCCAGAGTCTATCGAATTTTGGAAGATGATCGGCAATGCATCTACTATTTCTAGGGCCACTTCCTTAAGTACCCTAGGATGTAGATTATCAGGCCCTGGGGATTTATCGGCCTTCAATCCCATCAATTTTCCTAACACCATTTCCCTACAAATACTGATTTCTTTCAGTTCCTCCCTCTCATTAGACCCTATGTTCCCCGACACCTCTGGGAGGTTATTTGTGTCCTCCTTTTTGAAGACAGAACCAAAGTATGTATTTAATTTGTCAGCCATTTCTTTGTTCCCCATTATAAATTCCCCTGATTCTGACTGCAAGTGACCTACGTTTGACTTCACCAATCTTTTTCTCTTCACATATCTATAAAAGCTTTTACAGTCAGTTTTTATGTTCCCTGAAAGATTACTCTCATGCTCTATTTTCCCCCTCTTAATTAATCCCTTTGTCCTCCTTTGTTGAATCCTAAACTGATCCCAATCCTCAGGTTTACTGCTTTTTCTGGCCAATTTATATGTCGTCTCCTTGGATCTTATGCTATCCCTAATTTCCCTTGTTAGCCACGGTTGAGTCACCTTTTTTGTTTTATTTTAATGCCAAACTGGGATGAACAAATTCTGTAGTTCATCCATGCGATCTTTGAATGTTTGCCATTGCCTATCCACCGTCAACCCTTTGAGTGACATTCCCCAATCAATCCTACCCAACTCGCACCTCATACCATCGTAGTTTCCTTTATTTAAATTCAGGACCCTAGTCTCTGAGACAACTACTTCACTCTCCATCTTAATGAAGAATTCTATCATATTATGATCGCTCCAACCCAAGGGGCCTCGCACAACAAGATTGCTAATTAATTCTTTCTCATTACATAATACCCAGTCTAAGATGGCCTGATCTCTAGTTGGTTCCTCGACATATTGGTCCAGGAAACCATCCCGTAGACACTCTAGGAATTCCTCCTCCACAGTATTGTTACTAATTTGGTTAGCCCAATCTATATGTAGATTAAAGTCACCCATGATAACTGCTGTGCCCTTATTGCACGCTTCTCTAATTTCCCTTTTAATGCCATCCCCAACCTCCGCATTACTGTTTGGAGGTCTATAAACCACTCCCACTAATGTTTTCTGCCCCTTGGTATTTCTCAGTTCTACCCATACAGATTCCACATCATCAGAGCTAATATCCTTCCTCACAATTGTGTTAATCCCCTCTTTAACCAGCAATGCTACCCCACCTCCTTTTCCTTTTTGCCTATCTTTCCTGAATATTGAATACCCCTGGATGTTGAGTTCCCAGCCTTGGCCACCCTCGAGCCATGTTTCCGTAATCCCAATCATATCATATTCGTTTACCTCTATTTGCGTAGCTAATTCATCCACCTTATTACGACAAGTTAAGAAACAAAAGATGGCTCCCACCACAGATGCTGCCTGACCTGCTGAGTATTTCCAGCATTTTCTGTCTTTATTTCAGATTTCCAGCATCCACAGTATTTTGCTTTTGTATTCATCTTTTTAGGTGTTGGGTTAAATGTTTACCAAGACATCAGGAGAACTCCCCTGACCTTCTTTGAATAGTGCCGTGAGATCTTTTACGTCCTAATCAGGAGTAGGTAGGAAATGCTAAAAATGCCTTGACAGATAAATGAGCAATATTCAAATTTTGGACAGACTGGTGCTTTATAGAGTGTTAAAAATTGTTGCGGATAAAGTAAGTGCTTGAAAGAAAAAAAGACTTACATTTATATAGCGCCTTTCACGACCACCAGACATCCCAAATTACTTTACAGAAAATGAAGTACCTTTGAAGCGTAGACACTGTTGTAATGTAGGAATGTTGACACAAAAGAAGAAACCAAGAAATGGAGTAGATATTGGAATACCATTTGAGGTCAGAGGAGATAGTAAGGATAAGAATGTCGACAGATGAAAGAATAAGATTGGAGCTTTGAAAGTTATAGGGAGTTATTTTAAATTTTATCGCCATGACTGGTGGTTAGATTTACAAGAAAAACGAAAAAGCTATGGTTTCGATATCAACCCCCTACCCAAACAAAGGGCAATGTGTCCCACCCAGCCGTGTATGCACCCGTTGCCATTTTTATGCAGCGGGTTTCCATTTCCAGGGACCCTGATTTAAATTTAATGGCTGCTGGCCGGGTTTTACAGAGCAGGAGGCAGAAGCAGCTGACTCCAGAAGGTAACAGCTTTTTACAGCACTCCTTGTGGTCCAGGAGAAGCAGGAGTGCTCCCCCTGGCCCCTCAAGGAAACCTTCGGCATCTCTTCTGCTGAGCACTGGCTCTCTCCCCACTGTTGTGATCAGGGATCTCCCTCCACTCCAGCCCAGATCTGTAGCCTGCTCCGCAATCACGATTGCCAGGAACTGTTCCCAAGGATCCCCGACTGCAGCCTCCTGATGCTCGTTTTCCACCCGGCAGCTAACCGGCCTCTCAATTTGACCGGCTGCCGGGTGAGAAACAGATGAAAAAAATTATAATGAGGTCCAGCCGTTAAATTTGGCAGGAACTCCATGTCCCCGGCCTTATGGGGTTTCCTCCACTCTACTACGTTCCATACAACCTTCTCGCTTCCCCATAAATATTAGGGGCTATGGTCCTGATCTTACCTCCGAGGTACATTCAGTGCGGGGGGAGGGGTGGATTTAGGGACGGGAAACCTGGAAGTACAGGCTTCCTGAACGTCCTGCAGTTTTTACTTGCAAGCTGTCTTTTAATTTTTTCAGTAGATTTCCTGCCCACAGCCAGCCTGATTGACAGGGTGGTGCTGGTGGTCGGGTAAGGTCTGATCGCGGAGGGGAGAGATGGTGGTTGTCGGGGGTCCGATCGCGGGAGGGAAATAGTAAGCGGGGATATCCAATTGCGGAGGAGGAGATGGTGGTCTGGGGTGGGGGGGTTCCGATTGCAGAAAGGGGAGAAGGTAGTGGTCAGAGGGGGGAGCAGATGGTGGTTGGGGGCTTCCAATCACAGGGGGTGGGAGAAGACAGATTGCGAGGGGGGTGATTTACTGGTCATGGAGGACACACTCCAACTCCTCCTGCTGCTCAAGCAGTGCTGTAAAGGTACTTACCTCATGGATTCAGCTCTTCTCGCCTCCTTTCACCTGCCGGGTTTCTTGAGACCAGGGTAACTAGGCTGACTGTGGTTAAAGATAGAATCACTGTTAAAATGAAGGCAGGCAGCCTCCTTAAAAGGTTTCAACAACCAACCCGCCTCCTGTGAACGGATTGGTTGTCCGCTCCTCATCCCGCATCTGTTAAAACCGGAAGTGGGTGGGTTCGAGGCGGTTTGGGTTCCTGTTTCAGATTTTTAGCTTTTTAACCTCCCACCCAAACCAAACCCATTCATTTTTGAGGATTAAAATTACCCCATATCTCTGATTTTTTTTTAAAAGATTTTCTTCCCCCCATCAAAGGGCATGGAGGAGATCAAGCTGCAGTGATGTAGTCATTGTACTGTGAAAGGACTGGATACTGTGAGTACTGAGGGCCTGCAAGCTGAAGGATATTGAGGAATGCAGTATGGCATCATTAGCAAAGGAATGGAAAAGTCTGGAAGACACTAATCTGTAGAAGGAACAGAGATAGAAGAGGACAGACCGCTGGTAAACTTTGGCCCTGAACATCTGTGGGTTACTCCCAGGCATAAGTGCCAGGATTTGTCTCCCTATTGCCAACACCACTAACCCTGCCAAAGTTTGTAGGGCCAAGAAATATGGGTCTTTTGTACCAGGAGGGCTGTATCTAGGTTGTTTCCAGCAGAAGAGGCAGCATACAGCAGTGGATGTGGCCAGCTGGGGGTTGGCAGCCACCCCACACCCTCCCAAAACAAATGGCCAGCTTGGTACAGGTGCTATTTCCAAGAATTATTTTAAAATAGCTCCTCCTGTTCAAGGGTTCAGGCCTCGACCATGAACTGAACACCCGGGAGGGCCGCAATTCCACCTGGGATTGGGGAGGTGCCAGGTGCACCTTCACTAATGCTATGCCAGGTCCTGATGTAGGGCCGGGATGCAGAAACTCTGGCCATCCTTACTCCCTTACACAGCCCCGCTTCCCACCCACCAAGGTCAAAAGAACATGAGAATTAGGAGCAGGAGTATTCATGGAATGTATGCAAGATAGTTGTCTCGATCAGTATGTTGAGGAACCAACTAGGGAACAAGTTATTTTAGATCTAGTATTGTGCAATGAGAAAGGGTTCATTAATAACCTTGTAGTAAAGGGGCCTTATGATAGAATTTTATACTGAGTTTGAAAGATTGGATTGTAGGAATGTCTAGTTCCTATCCAAAAGACTGAGGTCCACTCAGGCGATCAAATAAACGAGATTTAATGAAAACTAACAGAGTTTAACGGATAACTACAGGAGAACATCGAATATAGGTCTAGTCAGTTCAGAGGCTCCACAAGGACTGCTTGGGCGGTCCCGTGGCTGACGTCATGATGTCATCACGTTTTTCCCGCCGGTGGGGGATCACGTGATGAACGGCGTGACGTCATCGTGTTTACCCGCGCTATTAAAGTGATCGCGCTCTGTACATGTAAACAGTGAAAACAAAGATACAGTCTCAGGCTGTAGCTAACATATTATTAAAGGGAATTATATACAACTGATCGAAGTCCCTTCGTGGCTCCGCCACATGCGCCCCCCCAGAATTGTCTTTAATAGCAAAAGTAAAATGGCAAGGAGGCCTGACAAGCCTGTCAGATCGACTTCTGTAGCCTTGAAGTGGAAGCTGATGGACGGCGGGCGAACTGGCGGACGGTTGCGTTTGATCTGGCACGGCGACTGTGGGCGGTCGGCCACGTTTCGGTGGTTGTGCGATCTCGACTGGACGGTCAAGGTCCAAGTGAGCCGGCTTCAACCGGTCAACCAAAATGTGGTCCGGTTTACCACTGATATCGACCGAAAAAGTTTTGTCTCCCGGCTCTATCACGCGGAAAGGACCAGTGTAAGGGGGTTTGAGCGGATCCCGATGCGCGTCGTGGCGGATAAACACATAGCTGGCGTTCTTCAGCTCAGCTGGGATGTGGGAGCTCTGCAAGCTGTGATGTGACGTAGGCACTGGAGCGAAACTTCTGGCCACCTCCTGATGGCGGATGAGCTGCTGGGATGCGGACCATGGCTCTGTTGGAGTCGGAAGGAAATCTCCTGGTACACGTAGCGGCTGGCCATATACAAGCTCCGCCGAGGACGATTGAAGATCTTCTTTAGGCGCCGTACGAAGACCCAAAAGGACCCATGGAAGCCTGCAGTGCACGGAGTGCTTTGTGCATTGAGTGGTGCTGGAGTTTTGCTAAGTGGGAGAGTTCGGATAAGTGGGAGGTGAGGGTGTGTTTTTTGCTCTGTTTTGTTCCCCACTCCCAGGCTTGGACAACACTGTGGAGGCGCAGCAGCGAGACGAGTCAACCAAACAGGCCCCACAGACAGTATTCAAGGAGGAGGTTGGTGATCAGCTGGTTGGTTGGTTTTCTTCCTTCTCTTCTCTTTTATACCTTTAAGTTGGTAAGTCCTTTGAATAGTGGTGTGACATTATCATCTATATCCGGGCAGGGTCTTCATAACTAATAATAAGAAATTTAATTAATTATATAGAATGGAGCAGGTGATGTGTTACTGTTGCGAGATGTGGGAGCCGGTGGTCCCCATTGAGGCTCACGGTGATTACATCTGCAACAAGTGTTTGCTGCTAGAGGAACTCAAGTTCCATGTTATGGAGCTTGAGACCGAGCTTCAGACTCTGCGACACATCAGGGAGGGGGAGAAGTTCCTGGACTCTATGTTTCAGGAGATGGTCACACCTATGAAGTTAATTACTGCAGCTGTAGTCCGTGGTCAGGGACAGGACGGTGTGACTATGAGTGAGGAAGGTACAGGGATCCAGGATGTAGTGTTGAAGGAGACGCAGCCCTTGTTCTTGTCCAGCAGGATCGAGGTTCTTACTCCCTGTGAGGGCGGGAGCGGGGACTGCAGGGAGGATGAGCAACCTGGCCACAGCACCGTGGTACAGGGGGCCATTCAAGTGGAGGGAGTAAAAAGAAATGATGTAGTGGTAGGGGATAGTATCATTAGTGGGATAGATAGGGTTCTCTGCAGTCAAGAGCGGGAGTCCCGAAGGCTGTGTTGCCTGCCCGGTGCGAGGGTTAAGGACATCTCTTCTGGGCTGGAAAGAAACTTGGAGTGGGAGGGGGAGGATCCAGTTGTCGTGGTCCATGTTGGTACAAACAACGTAGATAGGACAAGGAAGACGGTTATGTTAAAGGAGTATGAGCAGCTAGGGGTCAAATTAAAAAACAGATCCTCAAGGGTAATAATCTCTGGGTTATTACCTGAGCCACGAGCGAATATGGCTAGGATAAATAAAATTAAAGAGTTAAATGCGTGGCTCAAAGACTGGTGTGGGAGAAATGGGTTTTGCTTCTTGGGACACTGGCACCAATACTGGGACAGGAGGGAGCTGTTCCATTGGGACGGACTCCACTTGGCCAGTGCTGGGACTAGAGTCCTGGCGAATCATATAACTAGGGCTGTAGAGAGGGCTTTAAACTAATTAGTGGGGGGGAGGTTTCTAGAGAGCAAATAATAGAAATGACAACAGAGAAGGTCATAGACTTAGGTAGCAGTGGGGGAATTAAAAAACAGAATGTGTCAGGAAGGGACAGAAGGTATGGAGTAAAAAGTAAAGTACTAAAAAGGGAAAAAACAGGAACTAAGTGTTACAAAACATATTTGAAAGTTCTTTATCTGAATGCACGTAGCATTCGTAACAAAATGAATGAGTTAACGGCACAAATAACGACATATGGGTATGATCTTGTGGCCATTACAGAAACATGGCTGCAGGGTGACCATGACTGGGAATTAAACATACCAGGTTATTTAACAATCAGGAAGGACAGGCAGGAAGGGAGAGGAGGTGGGGTGGCTATGTTAATAAAGGAAGGAATCACTATAATACAGAGAAATGATATTGGGTCAAAGGAGCAGGATAGTGAAACAGTTTGGGTGGAGATAAGGAATAATAAGGGGAAAAAAACACTAGTGTGTGTAGTCTATAGGCCTCCGAACAGTTGCAGCTCTGTTGGACGGAGTATTAATCAGGAAATAGTTGAGGCTTGTAATAAGGGAACAGCTATAATTATGGGGGATTTTAATTATCATATTAACTGGACAAATCAAATTGGGCAGAGCAGCCTTGAGGATGAGTTCATTGAGTGTATTAGGGATGGGTTTCTTGAGCAGTATGTAACTGAACTGACCAGGGGGCAAGCAACCTTAGATTTGGTCCTGTGTAATGAGACAGGATTAATTAAAAATGTCCTAGTAAAAGATCCCCTTGGAATGAGTGACCATAACATGGTTGAGTTCCATATTCAATTAGAGGGTGAGAAGGTTGGATCTCAAACAAGTGTGCTGAGCTTGAATAAAGGAGACTATGAAGGTATGAGAGCAGAATTGATTAGAATGGACTGGGAAAATAGATTAAAGGGTAAGACGGTACATGATCAGTGGTGTACATTTAAGGAGTTATTTTACAACTTCCAAAAAAAATATATTCCACTGAGGAAAAAAGGGTGTAAAAGAAAAGATAGCCATCCGTGGCTAAGTAAAGTAATTAAGGATAGTATCCGACTAAAAACAAGGGCATATAAGGTAGCCAAATCTAATGGGAGGATGGAAGATTGGGAAGTCTTTAAAAGACAGCAAAAATAACTAAAAGATTGATTAAGAAAGGGAAGATAGATTATGAAAGTAAATTAGCAAAAAATATAAAAACAGACAGTAAAAGTTTCGATAGTTATATAAAAAGAAAAAGGGTGGCTAAAGTAAATGTTGGTCCCTTAGAGGATGAGACTGGGAAATTAATGGTCGGAAACATGGAGATGGCAAAAACACTGAACAATTATTTTGTATCAGTCTTTACAGTAGAGGACACTAAGAATATCCCAACACTGGACAAACAGGGGGCTCTAAGCGGGGAGGAACTAAATACGATTAAAATCACTAAGGAAGTGGTACTTGGTAAAATAATGGGACTCTAGGCGGATAAATCCCCTGGACCTGATGGCTTGCATCCTAGGGTCTTGAGGGAAGTAGCGGTAGGGATTGTGGATGCATTGGTAATAATTTTCCAAAACTCACTTGACTCAGCAAAGGTCCCGGAAGATTGGAAAACTGCTAATGTAACACCCTTATTTAAAAAGGGTAGTAGATAGAAGGCTGGAAACTATAGACCTGTTAGCCTAACATCTGTGGTTGTTAAAATGTTAGAGTCCATTATTAAGGAGACAGTAACTGTTGAGTCTGTGCTTTTAAATGTAGCTATGCTGAATAACTGGACACAGACAACAGAATACTTAAACAGGTCTTTAGTAACTGAGGGTCAGGGCTGAACTGAAATACACTTTGCTCCACAGGGTTTTTATATACCGGTGTGGTCACCACCGGTACTACAATATACAGGAGCCATCAGAAAGTAGTCCATCACCTTAAGGTAGTCTCTTAAGGTGGTACAGGTTACATACACTACAGTAACGGGACATTTGGATAAACATAATTTAATAGGACAAACTCAGCATGGTTTCATGAAGGGGAAGTCATGTTTGACAAATTTGCTGGAGTGTTTTGAGGAAGTAACATACAGGGTGGATAAAGGGGAACCAGTGGACGTAGTGTATTTAGACTTCCAAAAGGCATTTGACAAGGTGCCACACAAAAGATATTGCTCAAGATAAAAAATCACGGGATTGGGGGTAATATTCTGGCGTGGGTGGAGGATTGGCTCTCTAACAGAAAGCAGAGAGTTGGGATAAATGATTCGTTCTCAGATTGGCAACCAGTAACTAGTGGTGTTCCGCAGGGGTCAGTGCTGGGTCCCCAACTCTTTACAATCTATATTAACGATTTGGAGGAGGGGACCGAGTGTAACATATCAAAGTTTGCAGATGATACAAAGATGGGACGGAAAGTAGTGAGTGAGGAGGACATAAAAAACCTGCAAAGGGACATAGACAGGCTCAGTAAGTGGGCAGAGATTTGGCAGATGGAATACAATATTGGAAAGTGTGAGGTTATGCACTTTGGCAGGAAAAATCATAGAGCAAGTTATTATCTTAATGGCAAGAAACTGGAAAGTACTGTAGTACAAAGGGATCTGGGGGTCCTGGTGCACGAAACTCAAAAAGTTAGTATGCAGGTGCAGCAAGTGATCAAGAAGGCCAATGGAATGTTGGTTTTTATTGCTAGGGGGATGGAATATAAAAACAGGGAGGTATTGCTGCAGTTGTACAAGGTATTGGTGAGACCGCACCTGGAATACTGCATACAGTTTTGGTGTCCATACTTAAGAAAAGACATACTTGCTCTCGAGTCAGTACAAAGAAGGTTCACTCGGTTAATCCTGGGGATGAGGGGGTGGTCATATGAGGAGAGGTTGAGTAGATTGGGACTCTACTCATTGGAGTTCAGAAGAATGAGAGGCGATCTTATTGAAACATATAAGATTGTGAAGGGGCTTGATCGGGTGGATGCGGTGAGGATGTTCCCAATGATGGGTGAAACTAGAACTAGGGGGTGTAATCTTAAAATAAGGGGCTGCTCTTTCAAAACTGAGATGAGGAGAAACTTCTTCACTCAGAGGGTGGTAGGTTTGTGGAATTTTCTGCCCCAGAAAGCTGTGGAAGCTACATCATTAAATAAATTTAAAACAGAAATAGATAGTTTCCTAGAAATAAAGGGAATTAAGGGTTACGGGGAGCGGGCAGGAAATTGGACATGAGTCTAGGTTCAGAATGGTCATGGCCCTGTGGGTAGTGGAGTGGGCCCAGGGGCCATGTAGCCTGGTTCTGCTCCTACTGTGTTCTAATTCTGTGTTAGATTTCAGGAGATGGTTTTATTCCTGTTCCTGGCTGGGGTGGAGATCGCCTTTACAGAAGGTAAGTACTGTAGAAAATATAGGGACAGAGTGATCTCCTGGAAGAATTTCGATCACATAGATGGGTCGGAGAGGAATTTCCCAGATTTTTTTCTCCCAAATTGGCCATTGGGTCTTTATCTGGTTTTTCGCCTCTCCCGGGAGATCACATGGGTTCGGGTGGATGCAGAGTGATAGAAGATTTGAGGTTAGGATCAGATCAGCCATGATCTTATTGAATGGTGGAGCAGGCTCGAGGGGCCGATTGGTCTACTCCTGCTCTTATTTCTTATGTTCTTATGTTCTTATGTCCACCCAGCCCGCATCTTGAAGGCTGGCTCACAGTGCGGCTTTGAGCGACCTGTGGAATCGTTCGCACAGGCCGTTTGCCTGTGGATGGCAGGCAGTGGTGCGATGTAGCTTGATGCCCAGCCCCTGAGCCACAGCGTTCCAGAGCTCAGAAGAAACCTGCGGCCCACGATCAGACGAGATGTCCGCCGGTACCCCAAAACGGGCGACCCAAGAGGAGATGAACGCCCTGGCGACGTCTGCAGAAGTGGTGGATGACAAAGGAACCGCCTCCGGCCATCGAGTAGTGCAGTCCACCTTTGTAAGAAGATGAGTACACCCATGCGAAGGCGGAAGTGGCTCCACCAGGTCCACATGCACATGATCAAACCTACGTTCCGGAACAGCGAAAGTGGGCAATGGAGCCTTGATGTGACGCTGCACCTTGGCCTTTTGGCAGACCACGCAAGTGTTGGCCCAGTCGCGAACGTCCATGTGCATGCCCCGCCACACGAATTTGGACGACATCAGCCATTGCGAGGCCTTCATGCCAGGGTGCGACAACCCGTGTATGGCGTCAAAACCTTTTCAGCGCCAGGCAACCGGCACGATAGGGCGAGGATCTCCTACGGAGACGTCACAGAGTAGCATAGTGCCCGCGGTGTGGAATTTGACGTCGGCCGCTTGGAGGCTAGAGGGGTTGGTTCTGTAAGATTGGACTTCCGGATCCGAGGCTTGATCCGCAGCCATGAGGGCATAGTTAATGCCGAGCTGGACTGTGTAGTGCATGTGCTTTAAGTCAGAACTACTTTTTACAGCTCCTGTATACTGTAGTACCGGCAGTGACCACACCGGTATATAAGCTGTGCGCATGTCTCTGTACCCCAGTCTAGAGATTACCCTCCTCCAGTAAAGACCTGTTATTTGTTTATGTACAGCATCCGTGTAATTATTTATCCACTGAACCACGGATCTAACAGTGGTGACGAGTGTTGATGTGAATCTACCTGCAAAATAAAAAAATAAAAAAATAAAAATAGCCGAGTCCAGGAACACGGGCGTCGACCGCGAGCAACCGCCCAGCAGTCAGGCAGAGATCCAACTTCGCTGGGGAGGCTGTGGAGAGCCGGGCTTGGTTCCCCAGCCACAAAGAGCAGTAAGAGACCGATGACAGGTCCAGAGCAGACCCTTCCCGAGCAGCGGCGGCTGGAGCTGACCGATGGCAGAGAGGGAGAGCGCGGGAGATGCCATTGAGCTGCGGAGAAGCAGGGAGAGCGCGGGAGGCACCATTGAGCCGCGAAGAAGAAGGAAGAGCGCGGGAGATGCCATTTTGCGTAGCCGCAGCGGAGAAGACGAGCGAGCGCGGGAAGGAAGGAAAGCGCGGGAGACGCCATTTTGTGCCAGCGGAGAAGAAGGGGAAGCGCGGGAGGCGCCATTGGTGATAGTTAACGCACAACCAAGGATGCTGAAGAGTGGCAGTATCTCTACGTTCGACAATGAAGTCGAAGATTGGGCGACATATGTGGAACGTATTGAGGTGTACTGCAGGGCGAATGAAGTGCCAGATGCTAATAAAGCACTGGTTCTGTTAAATTCCATGGGTGCAAAAACTTATGGGTTACTGCGAAATCTAATAACCCCAGAGAAGCCGGTAAACAAGAATTTTGAAAGCATAGTAGAAATCCTACAGGACCACTTAAACCCCACACCACTGCTGATAGCAGAACGATTTAAGTTCCATAAAAGGAACCAACACAAAGACGAAAGCAATGCTGAGTACCAAACGGAACTGCGCAAGCTATCGAAATACTGCCAGTTTGGAGCGGGACTAGCAGACACGTTAAGGGACAAGTTTGTGTGTGGGCTACAAAGTGAAGAAACCCAGAAACGGCTTCTATCAGAAAAGGACCTTACGCTGGACAAAGCTTTCAGTATGGCAGTATCACACAAAGCAGCCGCAAGGGGCGCTGCAGAAATACAACGGAGACCGCAAGAATATGGCACCAATGAAATGACCTATGGAACAGGGAAGTGCTATCGCTGCGGCAGAACAACACATGACCAGAAAGATTGTTGGTTCAAGGACCAAGTGTGCAGACAGTGTGGGAAAGCAGGACACATAGCAAGAGTCTGCAGGTCTGGGAAGAAAACCAACAGTAAGAAATCTCCACAGGAGAAGTACAAAAAGGTACACCAGGTGATGGACAGTGGTTCAGACAAACAGAAAAGTGACACAGACTCCGGAAGCAAGGAGCTGGGTTGTCTGAAACTACATAATGTAACCGAAATGGAGGATCACCAGACTATCTGGGTTACACTCAAGATAGACGGAGTCCAAGTGGAAATGGAATTGGACACAGGGTCAGCTCTAACAGTCATAAATCAAAGAGACTACAAGCGGCTATTTTCACACATACCCTTGAAAGCTACAGAGATTGTCTTGAAGACGTATACGGGGCAAAAAGTCTACCCCAAAGGAAAAATAAGGGTGAAAGTGACATATAAAGGTCAGGAAATACCTAAAATGGATATATATGTATTGCCAAATGGAGGACCACCACTGCTAGGACGTGAATGGATCCGGAAGATACATTTAGATTGGCATTCCATACAGGCACTGAAGGTGGAGGCCAAAAAGGATGACGACATCACACCTGGACGACTGTCAAAAATGCTAACTGACGCAAAAGAAGTGTTCCAGGAGGGACTAGGAACACTAAAAGGAATAACAGCAACAATTAAAATAGAGGATAATGCAAGCCCAAAGTTTCTGAAGGCCAGACCAGTGCCTTATGCGATCAGACCAGCGGTTGAAGCAGAGCTGGAAGGGTTGGAACGTTCAGGAGTACTGTCCAAAGTGGACTGGAGCGAGTGGGCTACACCCATCGTTCCTGTACTGAAGAGGTCGTTGAGTAATACGCCTGGGGAACAAAAGAAGGTCCGCATCTGTGGGGATTTTAAGGTGACAGTGAACCCACTCCTTCACACGGTGCAATATCCGCTTCCACGAATTGAGGATATTTTCGCCTCGCTATCTGGTGGTAAACGCTTCACCAAAATTGATCTAGGCCAGGCGTACTTGCAAATGGAGGTAGAAGAAGCTTCGAAACATTACCTTACGATCAACACCCATAAAGGTCTCTATCAATACAACCGGCTGGTGTTTGGAGTAGCCTCAGCTCCGGCTATCTGGCAAAGGGCGATGGATCAGGTCCTGCAAGGGATTCCAGGGACCCAGTGTTATTTGGACGACATCTTGGCCACGGGCGAAAATGACGGTGATCACCTCGCTAAATTGGAGAAGGTGCTCGCCAGATTAAAGGAATATGGGCTACGAGCTAATCGCCACAAGTGCGAGTTTTTCCAGAAACAGATATCGTATTGCGGCCATGTCATCGATGAAGAGGGGTTACATAAGTCCCCTGACAAGATAGAGGCAGTAGTCAAGGCTCCAGCACCTGAAAATGTGTCACAACTGAGGTCGTTCCTCGGGCTGGTAAACTATTACCACAAGTTCTTACCAAATTTGTCTACGGTATTACACCCGCTGAACACCCTACTGCCAACAGGGGTACCATGGAAGTGGGATGACGCACGTAGGCGAGCTCTCCAGAAGTGTAAAGAATTGATCACATCAAAAGAGGTGTTGGCCCATTTCAACCCAGCACTACCAATTTGTTTGGCATGTGATGCATCACCCTACGGCATTGGAGCGGTGCTGTCACACAAATTCCCAGACGGGTTGGAGAGGCCAGTCGCCTCTGCGTCTCGGTCACTAACCTCAGCCGAGAGCAACTACACCCAGATTGACAGGGAGGCCCTCAGCCTAGTATGGGGAGTAAAAAAATTCAACCACTATCTGCATGGACAGAAGTTCACCTTACTGACTGACCACCAACCACTTGTCTCCATCTTTAATCCTAAGAAGGGCGTGCCAGTAATGACTGCACAGCGGTTACAAAAATGGTCCCTGTTTCTAGGGGCGAATCAACATGAAATAGAATATAAAGGCACGAGACAGCATGGGAACGCTGATGGGCTATCGCGCCTGCCACTACCTACTGTGGAGGAAGCACCAGCAGTGGACCCTATCAAGATATTTTATTCGTCGATAATTGAACGATTGCCAGTAACAAACGAGGATATAGAGAAGGAGACCCGCAAAGATCTGACGCTGTCATGGGTATATGAATTGACGGTGAGGGGATGGCCAACACATGGCGACTCATTGTTGCCAGCATTCTCATCCAGAAGAGAACAGCTGTCAGTGTGCCAGGGGACAGTGATGTGTGGATCCAGAGTGGTGATTCCACCCAAGTTAAGGGAGAGAGTGCTAAATGAGCTACATGAAGGTCATCTGGGGGGAGTGAAAATGAAAAGCCTAGCTAGAGCTTATGTGTGGTGGCCGGGAATCGAACAACAAATCGAAGACCTAACTAAGAGCTGCTTAGGATGCCAGAAGGTCCAAAATGCACCACCACATGCCCCTCTACACCCATGGGAGTGGCCCTCCTCTCCATGGCAATGGGTGCACATTGATTTCGCTGGTCCATTCATGGACTCAATGTTCTTAAAATCAGTGGATGCTCATTCAAAGTGGCCTGAGGTGATAAAGATGTCTTCAACCACTACAGAAAACGATTGCAGTCCTACGGACCATATTTGCCAGAAACGGGTTGCCAGAGCAGATCTGCTCTGATAATGGACCACAGTTTGTGTCCGACAAGTTCCAAAAATTCATGAAAAGGAATGGGGTAAGGCATTACACATCCGCCCCGTATCATCCAGCCACCAATGGATTGACTGAGAGGTTCGTACAAACCTTTAAGAAGGCGATAAAGACCATGTGCGACGAGGAAATTCCACTACAGCATAAGATGGACAATTTCTTATTAGCCTACCGAAACGCGACACATGCAGTTACCAACCAGACCCCGGCCATGATGTTCTTTAACCGAAGGTTGAGATCTCGTCTGGAGTTGCTCAGACCAAATGTGCGAAGAAATGTTGAGGACAAACAATTCCAGCACATCAACGAGAAGCTGACAAGGAGCTTCAATGTAGGGCAACCAGTCTTGGCCCGGGACTATCGAACAGAGAAGTGGCAACCCAGAACGATATGTACAAGGCAGGGGCCATTAATGTACACAGTGGATGTCGGGGAGAACATTGTGAGACGCCACGTCGATCAGATCTTAGCATCACAGGAATGCGTCAACCCCATGTCTCGAGTACCTGGGGATGAACCCGACATATCGGTAGCAGCTACTTCAGACCCAGTAGCAGTGGAACCCGATGAACTACCCGATGAAAGGAGGTCAGAATCGGCTCTGCACCAAGAACAAGAACCTCCGGAAATGCGCTATCCCGAAAGGGTCAGGAAGCCGCCCCAAAGACTGAATCTATAAATGGACTTTTGTTATTGAATGTACATGTAAAAATGTAATTGTTATTTGAATATTAAGGGGGTATTATTAATCTAAAAAGGGAGGAATTGTAGTGTATGTGCTTTAAGTCAGAACTACTTTTTACAGCTCCTGTATACTGTAGTACCGGCAGTGACCACACCGGTATATAAGCTGTGCGCATGCCTCTGTACCCCAGTCTAGAGATTACCCTCCTCCAGTAAAGACCTGTTATTTGTTTATGTACAGCATCCGTGTAATTATTTATCCACTGAACCACGGATCTAACAGACTGCATGAACAGTCGCGCGGGAGAAGCAATCCGCCACCAGGTTGTCTTTACCGGACACATGCTGAATGTCAGTGGTGAATTCTGAGATAAACGTCAACTGACGTTGCTGCCGAGCTGACCATGGTTCGGCGGTCTTGGCCATAGCGAACGTTAGTGGCTTATGGTCCACAAAAGCCGTGAACGGACGTCTCTCTCGCAAGAACCGGAAATGGCGGATGGCCAGAAAAAGGGCCAGCAACTCCCAGTTGAACGTGCTGTACTTCCGTTCGTTTCGCCGTAGTTGACAGCTGAAAAACGCCAGCGGTTGCCACGTCCCCTGCACCCACTGTTCCTGAACTGCGCTGATGGCGTAGTCCGACGCGTCGGTGGTAAGGGCGATGGTGGCACCTGGCAGCGGGTGCGCCAGCATAGTTGCATTGGCTAAGGCGCCTTTTGTGTCGATGAACGCCCGGTCCATGTCGACCGTCCAGCTAATCGGATCCTTGCCGGACTTACCCTTGAGGGCCTCATACAGGAGCTGCATGAGCAGAGCTGCATTTGGGACGAACCGGTGATAAAAATTTACCATCCCTAGGAACTCCTGCAGGGCCTTGATGGTCTGCGGGCACGGGAACGAAGTAACTGCCTCCACCTTCGTTTGCAGGGGAATTGCGCCGTCCGTTGTGATGCGATAGCCTAAGAAATCAATCTGCTGCAGGCCGAACTGGCACTTGGCCGGGTTGATGATCAAGCCGTGTTGACTGAGGCATCTAAAGAGGGTACGCAAATGGCAGATGTGCTCCTCTTTATTGGGGCTGGTGATGAGAATGTCGTTGAGGTAGACGAATAGAAACTTGAGGTCCCGAAGCACGGAGTCCATCAAGCGCTGGAAAGCCTGTGCAGCGTTCTTCAATCCAAACGGCATCCGCAGAAATTCAAACAGGCCAAATGGGGTGATGACTGCAGTTTTGGGGACATCTTGCGGGTGTACGGGGACCTGGTGGTAGCCACGGACAAGGTCGACTTTTGAAAGAATGGTATTTCCCGCCAAATGGGGCGAGAAATCCTGAATATGAGGGATCGGGTACCGATCAGGAGTAGTGGCGTCATTCAGGCGTCGGTAGTCGCCGCAAGGCCGGCATCCGCCGCCAGGTTTTGGAACAATGTGGAGAGGCGAAGACCAGGGACTATTTGACCGGCGAATAATCCCTAGCCGCTCCATCGTGTCGAACTCCAGTTTCGCAGCCGCGAGCTTGCCAGGTTTGAGGCGCCTGGCCCGTGCATAGACCGGGGAGCCAGTAGTGGTGATGTGATGTTCGACACCATGTTTCGTGGCTGTGGAAGAGAAAGTGGGTCTGGTCAGGTCTGGGAAATCTCCGAGGAGGCGAGTAAAGTCATCCGGAGGTGGGAACGCATAGGAGACAGTGCTCGACACGGTGTTACCGCGGTGGCACGGGATGGAGTGAAAAGTGGCCGCATTGATCAATCGGCGGTGCCGTACATCGACCAGGAGGCCGTTGGCGCACAAAAAATCCGCCCCGAGGATGGCTTGAGAGACTTTGGCCATGATGAAATCCCAGTAAAACCGCTGGCCGCCGAAGCACACCTGGACCCGCCGTCTTCTGAAGGTCCGAATGGCTCTGCCATTAGCCGCCTCGAGGGAGGGGCCGTGCCCCCCTGGCTTGTAGATCAAGATTTGACGCGGTTAGGATGCTACACTGTGCCCCGGTGTCGCAGTGGAAACGTCGACCAGATAGGGAGTCGGTGATGAAGAGGAGTTTTCCCGAATCACCGATTGCCATCGCAGCCGTGGGACGCTCGTTATAACCGGTCCTCTTTCGACAGGGTGGCTGCTGGGTTTTTTTGAGCGAAAAGCTGCAGGGAGGGCGGCAGCATTTTGCTTTCGACCCAAAACGGGCGTGGTAGAAGCACAACCCCGCAGGTTGAGGGGCTGGAGCAGCGTCTGTGGGGGATGGGCGCCTCGTGGCAGCGCAGTACTGCTGTGTCACCGCGAAGATCTTGTCCGCTTCGGCAGCCAGCTCTGCGCAGTCTGTGACTTCCGACCTGGCTAGGGCAGCCTGAACTTGCTCCGGTAGCTGGCTGAGGAATAGCTCCCTGAAGAGGAAGCATTCCGGTTCGGAGCCCAGGAGCGTGAGCATTTGGCTCATGAGCTCGGACGGCTTGGAGTCCCCGAGGCCGGGCATAGCGAGCAGTCGGCGGGCGCGCTCTGACTTCGTGAGCCCGAAGACCTGTAACAACCGCGCCTTTATCGTTTCATACTTGCGATCTTCTGGTGGATTACCAAGCAGGCTGACGATCCGCGAGGCTGTGGCGCTGTCAAGGGCGGAGACCAGATAATAGTAACGGGTCTGATCCACAGCGATGTTCCTGATTGCGAACTGGGCTTCAGCCTGGATGAACCACGCGGCTGGCTGTTGCTCCCAGAACTGTGGTAGCTTCAAAGCAACGGTGTTCGATTCCATTTTCAGTAACTTCTGCGAAAACCGTTCGCAAAAGTCGGGATCATCAGTGTAAGAATGTCTAGTTCCTATCCAAAAGACTGAGGTCCACTGAGGCGATCAAATAAATGAGGTTTAATGAAAAGTAACAGAGTTTAACGGATAACTACAGGAGAACATCGAATATAGGTCTAGTCAGTTTGGAGGCTCCATGAGGACTG
This sequence comes from Somniosus microcephalus, assembly GCF_052327205.1. Classification (NCBI taxonomy): domain Eukaryota; kingdom Metazoa; phylum Chordata; class Chondrichthyes; order Squaliformes; family Somniosidae; genus Somniosus; species Somniosus microcephalus. The sequence continues at coordinate 180,653,781 of NC_140987.1, read as the reverse complement.
CTTGGGCGGTCCCGTGGCTGACGTCATGATGTCATCACGTTTTTCCCGTCGGTGGGGGATCACGTGATGAACGGCGTGACGTCATCGCGTTTACCCGCGCTATTAAAGTGATTGCGCTCTGTACATGTAAACAGTGAAAACAAAGATACAGGCTCAGGCTGTAGCTAACATATTATTAAAGGGAATTATGTACAACTGATCGGAGTCCCTTAGTGGCTCCGCCACAGGATTTAGTTAAATCCAAAACTAGGGTCTTAAATCTTAACAAAGCAAATTACGTAGGTATGAGGGGTGAGTTGGCTAAGGTAGATTGGGAAACTACATTAAAAGGTATGACGGTAGAGAAGCAATGGCTAGCATTTAAAGAATTAATATATCATTTTCAACAAATATACATTCCTTTAAGGCACAAAAACCCCACAGGAAAAGTGGTCCAACCAACCGTGGCTAACAAGAGAAGTTAAAGATAGTATTAGATCAAAGGAAGAGGCTTATAATGTTGCCAAAAAGATTAGTAAGCCTGATGGTTGAGAGGATTTTAGAATTCAGCAAAGAAGGACCAAGAAATTGAAGAAAGGGAAAATAGAATATGAGAGTAAACTAGCGACAGATATACAAACAGATTGTAAAAGCTTCTATAGGTATGTAAAAAGGAAAAAATTAGCGAAAGAAAATGTGGGTCCCTTACAGGAGAAATTATAATGGGCCAGAAATTCGCGGCCAAAGGCGTGAGTACGGTCGGGGTACTCACGCATCTGGCCGTTGGAAATGCCGGCGTTCAGCAGGAACAGCGCATGCGGGGAACGCCGGCATTTCCAGACCCGAGGTCTATTCACAGCGCGTGCGACTGCACAGGCAGCGCTTGCGCAGTGAACTTTGTAGATTTCAATGATGGATTCAGTGAGGGTAAGTCCTTACAAGTTACACTTGAAAAAAGCAAGTGTAAAGTTGTTCATTGGCTGTGGAGGAAGATATATTTTATCGTGGAGCTTCTGAAATGCAATATTTTTGTTTGGGAAAGGGAGGGAAGTTATTTTAAGAAATTTTAAGTAAGTTTTAAAGTTAAAATTTTTTTTTTTAAACGGGTTTTCAGAACAGTAGGTAGAAGGAGCAATTGTGGCTGTGTGAATGGAATGTGAGAATGAGTTATGTATGTATGTCCACATATATTCCTTTACGTATATGTATGTATGTTTTATATTCCTTTACTAATGTGTATGAATGTATGTTTTTAATTATGATTTTCCAATAAGTTACTTTCTCTGAAAGTCATAATTAAATAATACATTCATACACATAAGTAAAGGAATATATACATAACACGCAAAGGAATATATACAGACATACATACTTTCAGAAGCTCCACGATAAAAAAATATCTTCCTCCGCAGCCTCTGGAGCAACTGTACCCATGCTTTTTTCATGTGTAAGTTGTAATGACTTGACCTCACTGAAAGCATGAATGAAAGCGGCGAATTTTACTGCGCACGCGCTGCCCGTGCAGTCGCACGCGTTCTGCCTCTGAACCCCTTCGTTCAGAGGACAGGAAATGCCGGTTTTCCCCACATGCACTGTGCATGCTGAAAACCGACATTTCCTCCGGCCAGACGCGTAAGTACCCCGACCGTACTCGCGCATTTGGAAGGGAATTACTGGTCCAACATTTCACATGTCAATAAAATGAAAAATTTAACAATTGCACGATTTGCCCCCTCGCATCTGCGACTGAGGGTCCAAGGAGGTGCATTGCGCAAGAGGTCACCGTCGTACGTATCCTCACACTGTTCCCTTTCGGGAACTGTATGAAGTGGTGGAAGGATTTATGGCCGTGATTAACGCTCATTCCGTGACCGTAACCATCTTTGAACCAGCCATTAGGGTGGTTAGTCCTATGGCGTGAGGGTTTTACGGGCTCCCACAACCCATCTGAGGGGGGGGGCCACCCACACCCACGGACGCAAGTATCCCGCTGGATGTCCACCCAGAATTTATAGTTGGAGCTCCGACTCCACTTGCCGGGACTGTCTGGAGTGGGGTTCGAAACCCTACTCCTTCTGGCCCAGCGACGGGGATGCTTACTGCTACGCAAAAGGCCCACTCTGCACAAAAGGTGACACCCATACGTTTCCTGTGCCTTTTCCCTCCCCGTGACTGGAGCCCTATGCTGCCACTTGAAAGACCAAGCTATCATCTGCCCTTTTTACGGCACCTTTGACTTCTCATTACCAATGATGAGCAGGCGCTGCGCCTCCACCTCCTTGAGGAGATTGCTGAGGTCATCATCAGTTCAATTGTGAGTTCTTTTAATGCCGTGAAGTGTGCTCATTCCAGCCATTTCACGTTGCTAATCGGATTGGGCCTTTGGCATAGCGGTAGGATCCCCGCCGCTGGGCCAGCATCAGGGTAGGGTTTCGTACCCCGCTCCAGACAGTCCCGGCAAGTGGAGTCGGAGCTCCGGCTCTAAATTCTGGGTTGACATCCAGTGGGATATTTGTGTCCGTGGGTGTGGGTGGCCCCCCCTCCTTGTATAGCTTGTGGGAGCCCGTAAAACCCTCCCGCCATAGGACTAACCGCCCTAATGGCTGGTTCAAAGATGGTTACGGTCACGGAATGAGCGTTAATCATGGCCATAAATCCTTCCACCACTTCATACAGTTCCCCAAAGGGAACAGTGTGAAGACACGTATGATGACGACATTGCTAAATAAATAAATGGAATTAAAAAAATTCTTTTAGGGCTTTTAAAAGTCTTTAAATTGCTTTAATCTGTTTAAAACTACTTCAGATTCTTCAAAATAATGTAAACATTTTTAAAAGTTTATAAAAGTTACCAAAATCTTCAAAAAACTTCCAAAAACCTATTTAAACTGCTGCTTTGCATGTAAAAATGCTTAGCAGCTTGACAGAAACATTGGGGGCGTGTCATGCTACAATGAGACCTCAAGGGGCGTGTCTCACTTGCACTGCACGCTCCAGGCTTCGCGCTGGCTGCACTCCTGGGCGGCGTGACGTCATACGCTGCCCGGGATTCTTCTGTTTGAAAAACCAATTCCAGGCGTCCCTGGAGCTGATCGGCAGGAGCGCAGGGTAAGTGCATATACGGGGCTTGCACGCGCGGCAAGCCCCGTTCACGAATTTCTGGCCCAATGGGGAATAAGGAAATGGCAGAGAAATTAAACAAATACTTTGGGCTGGATTTTCCCAGCGGAGGAGGGTTTGCATCGGGAGTGCTGGTTGGCAGGTTCCGGTCCCGCTTCTGGCTACAGCCGCTCTGTCAAAAGGATTGTCCATTAATAGGGCTTGTTATGCCCACCCTGCAGGGTTCTCAGCCAATTAAAATGAAGCAGGTCTGATGACGTCATTTCACAAAATGTTACTGCAAGGCCACACTCAACTTCATCCTGCTGTGTCACTCATCAAATCTCCATCACTCTGCCGTCCCTACCCTACTCCTATACATCCTTACTCACACCAACTTACCTTGCAACTCCACCCATCCCTCTCTATCTACATTATCAGTTCCTCATTGCACTAGCCACCCCTCACACTCACCCTCATCCTAGTCCAATCGTTTCAACCAGCAACACAAGGTTAGGCACTTGGGTTTATTATGCAACATTCATGTAAATTTTCTGTTAATGTGTTGTCAAACATTGAAATCTTTATTTTCAACACTTTGCCTTATTGTACAGATCTGTGCTCACCTTTGGAAGTGTCTTAGTGATTTGCAGTGAATGGTGAAACATAATGGTATCCCCCGCAATGGGGATGAATTATTTTTTATTCATTTATGGAATGTGGGCGTCACTGGCTAGGCCAGCATTTATTGCCCGTCCCTAGTTGCCCTTGAGAAGGTGGTGGTGAGCCGCCTTCTTGAACCACTGTAGTCCGTGTGGTGAGGGTACTCCCACAGTACTGTTAGGTAGGGAGTTCCAGGTTTTTGACCCAGCGACGATGAAGTATCGGCGATATACTTCCAAGTCAGGATGGTGTGTGACTTGGAGGAGAATTTGGAGGTGGTGTTGTTCCCATGCACCTGCTGCCCTTGTCCTTCTAGGCAGAACAAGTCGTAGGTTTGAGAGGTGCTGCCGAAGAAGCCTTGGGGAGATGCTGCAGTGCATCTTATAGATGGTATACACTGCAGCCACGGTACGACGGTGATGGAGGGAGTGAATGTTTAACATAGAAACATAGAAACATAGAAACATAGGAGCAGGAGTAGGCCATTCGGCCCTTCGAGCCTGCTCCGCCATTCAATGAGATCATTGCTGATCATCCAAATTCAGTACCCTGTCCCTGCCTTCTCCCCATATCCCTTGATCCCTTTAGCCTTAAGAAATATATCCAAATCTTTCTTGAATATATTTAAAGACTTGGCCTCAACCGCCTTCTGTGGTAGAGAATTCCAAATGTTCACCACTCTCTGGGTGAAGAAATTCTTCCTCATCTCTGTCCTAAATGGCTTACCCCTTATCCTTAGACTATGACCCCTGGTTCTGGACTCTCCGACCATCGGGAATATTCTACCTGCATCTCGTTTGTCCAGACCTGTCAGAATTTTATAAGTATCGATGAGATCCCCTCTCATTCTTCTAAACTCCAGCGAGTATAAGCCCAATCGACCCAATCTCTCCTCATACGTCATTCCTGCCATCCCAGGGATCAGCCTTGTGAATTTTCGCTGAACTCCTTCCTGTAGTGTCCGTGTGTAGATAAAGACACTGAAGACAGGAGTTGGTTCATAGGTATTTAGTAAGCAAGTCTGGGGGGGGGGGTTTCTAAAGGATATACACAATACACAAGCTTATATAGCCCAAGTGGCAATTACCGGCATTACGCACACCTGGGGCTCTTAAAGGCACATACACCACAATTCCTCCCCTTCTAGCTAACTAGTACATCATATTTTAAGTAATTATTAATTACATGTTATATGCAAAATAATATACATTGCTGTATTAATTAATTATAAGTTAGTCTCTCAGGAGGCTTCCTGACTCGGTCCGGATAATGCCTCGGGGGTGTAGTAGTTTCTGGTGGTGTAGTAGGTTCTTCTGGCAAGGCTGATTCGGCTTGAAGGCCAGTGTCGGGTTCATCGGGCTCCAGTATCACCGGATCGGAGGTAGATATGGGTATCTCTACTTCATCGTTAGATGTATAGAGTGGTGGTGTAGGTTGTCCCTTTTCGGATGACTTGATGATTTGGTCAGCATGGCGCCTTATTATGCTGTCTCCGATGTCCACGGTATACATCAGTGGTCCTAATCGTGTGCAGATAGTTCCAGGCTGCCATTTCTCGGTACGGTAGTCCCGGGCCAAAACCGGTTGGCCTATCTGGAAGGCCCTAGTTGGCCTTTCATTCATGCCCTGAAACTGCCGGTTCTCCACGTCCCTTCGGATGTTGGGCTTGACCAAATCCAGCCGGCATCTTAGGTTTCTATTGTAGAACATCATGGCGGGAGTTTGGTTAGTAACCATATGCGTTGCATTCCTATATGCAAATAAGAAGTTATCCACCTTGTGCTGAAGTTTTATGTCTTCATTACCCATGGCCTTGATGGCCTTCTTGAAGGTCTGGACAAACCTTTCAGCCAATCCATTGGTGGCGGGATGGTATGGGGCGGACGTGTAGTGCTTTACCCCATTGCTCTTTAAGAACTTTCTGAATTCTTCGGACACAAATTGCGGTCCATTATCAGAACATATCTGCTCCGGCAGCCCATTCCTGGCAAATATGGTCCTTAATACTGTGATGGTTTTTTTCCGTGGTGGTGGAGGACATCTTTATTACCTCCGGCCACTTGGAGTGTGCATCAACTGCGATTAAGAACATTGAGTCCATAAATGGACCAGCAAAGTCGATGTGCACCCTTTGCCAGGGAGATGAGGGCCACTCCCATGGATGTAGAGGGGCCTGTGGCGGAGCATTTTGGACCTTCTGGCATCCTAGGCAGCTCTTGGTCATGTCTTCGATGTCTCCATCGATACCTGGCCACCATACAAACGCCCTAGCTAGGTTCTTCATTTTCACTCCACCCAGATGCCCCTCGTGAAGCTCCTTTAGCACTTTATCCTGGAGTTTGGGTGGAATCACCACTCTGGATCCACACATCAAGGTTCCTCGGCACACTGACAGCTGTTCTCTTCTTTGCGAGAATGCTGGCAACAGTGGTTCGCCATGTGCTGGCCATCCCTTCACTGTTAAATCGTAGACCCGTGAGAGAGTAGGGTCATTTCTTGTCTCCCTTTCAATGGCAGAATTTGTCACCGGTAGACATTCCACTATGGTAGAGTGGAATATCTCTACTGGGTCTACTGTAGGTGCCTCTTCTATCATTGGCAACGGTAGGCGTGATAAACCGTCAGCATTCCCATGCTGTTTTGACCCTTTGTATTCAATGTTGTATTGGTGTGCCCCTAGAAAAAGGGATCACCTCTGTAGTCTTTGTGCCGTCATAATGGGGACACCTTTTTTAGGGTTGAATATGGAGATGAGGGGTTGATGGTCAGTCAGCAAGGTAAATTTTTGTCCGTGTAGGTAATGGTTGAATTTCTTCACTCCCCATACCAGGCTGAGTGCTTCCCTGTCTATCTGGGCATAGTTACGCTCAGCTGAGTTCAATGAGCGTGACGCAAAAGCTATCGGCCGTTCCGAGCCATCAGGGAATCTATGGGACAATACCGCTCCTATGCCGTAAGGGGATGCATCGCACGCCAGTCTGATTGGTAGTGATGGGTTGTAATGAGCCAAAATTTTCTCGGATGTGATTAAGTCTTTACATTTATGGAAGGCATGTTTACAGTCTTCGTTCCATTTCCAAATCACTCCTGTCTGTAGAAGATCATTAAGAGGGTGTAGAATAGTTGATAAGTTCGGTAAAAATTTATGATAGTAATTTATTAATCCCAGGAATGACCTTAATTGTGAAACATTTTCAGGTGCTGGGGCTTTTATAACTGCTTCAATTTTTTCAGGTGACTTATGCAACCCTTCCTTATTAATTATGTGGCCACAATATGATATCTGATTTTGGAAAAATTTGCACTTGGGGCGATTTGCTCGTAGGCCCCGTTCTTTCAGCCTAGTGAGCACCTGCTCCAAATTGGCAAGGTGCTCGTTGTCGTTTTCTCCTGTTATAAGGATGTCGTCTAGGTGGCATTGAGTCCCCGGAATCCCTTGCAGGACTTGCTCCATAGCTCTTTGCCAGATAGCTGGAGCTGATGCTATTCCAAAAACCAGTCGATTGTACTGGTACAGGCCTTTGTGTGTGTTTATTGTGAGATACTTTTTAGAGGTCTCCTCAACCTCCATCTGTAGATATGCCTGTGCCAAGTCAATTTTTGTGAAACGTTTCCCTCCGGATAGTGAGGCGAAAATATCTTCTATCCTCGGAAGAGGATACTGTACCGTGTGAAGGACCGGGTTTACAGTCACCTTAAAGTCCCCACAGATGCGAATTTTTTTCTGTTCCTCAGAGTTATTTTTCAATGTTTTTTTCATGACTGGAACGATGGGTGTTGCCCATTCGCTCCAATCTATTTTGGATAATACGCCTGCCTTTTCCAAATTCTTCAGCTCTGCCTCGACTGCCGGACGTATTGCGTATGGCACCGGTCTTGCCTTAAAAAATTTTGGAATTGCTGCATCTTCCACTTTTATTGAGGCGGTGATGCCTTTCAAGGTTCCTAGTTTCTCTTGAAACACTTCTTTGGCGTTGGCCAAGATGTCTTTTAATCGTTCAGGTATGATGTCATCATTGTTTTTTTCCTTACTGGTCACCGTCAGTGGCTGAATGGAGTGCCAGTCTAAACGTATCTTCCTTATCCATTCACGTCCCAACAACGGTGGACCACCATCTTGTAGAATGTATAAATACAACTTTTGTATTTCTTTGCCGTTGTATACCACAGGCACCCTTATTTTTCCTTTGGGGTAGACTTTCTGCCCCGTATATGTTTTTAAGATAATGGATGTGTCTTTTAGAGGTATATGCGAAAATAGCCTCTCGTAATCTCGTCGATTTATTACGGTTAGAGCTGATCCTGTATCTAGCTCCATTTTAACTGGGGACCCTGCTATTGTGAGGGTAACCCAAATGGTTTGGTAATCCTCTTTGGCAAGTACATTATGTAATTTGAGACAGCTTAGTCTCTTGTTTCCGGAGTCGCTATCGCTATTCTGGTCTTCGGAGCTATTGTCCGTCATCATTTGTACCTTCCTGTACTTTTCTTTATTGATTTTTTGTTTTCTGTCAGTGGATTTATTTTGTCCAGATTGGCATACCCGTGCAATGTGTCCAATCTTACCACATTGCCTGCATGCTTTGCCCTTGAACCAGCAGTCCCTCTGGTTATGGGTGGATCTGCCGCAGCGATAACATCTTCCGAACTCCTGTGTCATTTTATGGGTGCCGAAGTCCTGTGTCTCTTGTTGTATCTCTGCAGCTCCTTTTGCTGCTGCTTCGTATGATACAGCCATACTGAAAGCTTTGTCCAATGTTAAATCTTTTTCAGAAAGCAGTTTTTTTTGTGTTCCTTCACTTAAGAGACCGCAAACAAATTTGTCTCGAAGATAATCCGATAGTCCTGCTCCGAATTGGCAGCACTTTGATAGCTTTCTTAATTCGGTTAGGTAATCAGCGTTACTTTCATTCTTGTGTTGATTTCTCTTGAAGAACTTGAATCGTTCCGCTATCAGCAGCGGTGTTGGGTTTAAATACTCCTGCAGGGTATCAACAATTTCTTTAAAAGTCTTGTCCTTTGGTTTGGCTGGAGTGATTAAATTTTGTAACAGCCCGTATGTCTTCGCGCCCATTAAGTTCAGAAGTACTGAAGCTTTTTTTTCATCTGTTATTCCATTTGCAGTGCAATAAACCTCTACTCTTTCCACGTATGTGGTCCAATCTTCTATTTCGCCATCAAAAGCCTCAATATTACCAGATTTAGGCATTTCAGAAAAGATATGGCGCTTCCCGCGCTTTTTTTTTCTCTCTCTCTGCAGCAACGATATGGCGCTTCCCGCGCTTTCCCGCCGCTGCTACCGATAACAACGCTGTTTTACTGTGGTTTCCGTTTATTCACTGTTGGAGACTTGTTCCCGACGGAGGTCTAAACGCTGACCTGCTTGCCGCGCCGGCCGTCTCTCGAGTGCACCCTCCCAGTCCGTTATTGCTTGCCTCCGATTTCGCTGCCTGTCTCAGCTGTGGAGCCCGCCGCTGGAGCTCCAGCCTGACGCCCAGGAAGGATTAGCGCAGTACCTGTCACCAGCTTGGCCAGCTGGTGAAACCACAGTTTCTCTTACTTCCTTGAGTCTTCTGGACGCTGGAGGAATCGATGTCCTTGAGGTGCTGCCAAATTGCAGGTAAGTCCGTTTCCACTTCTTCGCCACTGTAGTGTCCGTGTGTAGATAAAGACACTGAAGGCAGGAGTTGGTTCATCGGTATTTACTAAGCAAGTCTGGGGGGGTTTTCTGAAGGATATACACAATACACAGGCTTATATAGCCCAAGTGGCAATTACCGGCATTACGCACACCTGGGGCTCTTAAAGGCACATACACCATAATTGCTCTTAAAGGCACATACACCACACTTCCATGGCAAGAACATCCTTCCTCAGATAAGGCGACCAAAACTGCACACAGTACTCAAGGTGTGGTCTCACCAAGGCCCTATACAACTGCAGCAGGACATCCTTGCTCAAACCCTTTTGCTTTGAAGGCCAACATACCATTTGCCTTCTTCACTGCCTGCTGCACCTGCATGCTTACCTTCAGCCACTGGTGCACAAGGACACCCAGGTCTCGTTGCACTGCCCCTTCTACCAATCTATTGCCATTCAGATAATAGTCTGCCTTTCTGTTTTTGACACCAAAGTGGATAACCTCGCATTTATCCATGTTATATTGCATCTGCCACGCTTCTGCCCAATCACCCAACCTGTCCAAATCATCCTGGAGTTTCTCGGTATTCTCCTCGCAGCACACACGCCCACCCAGCTTTGTGTCGTCTGCAAACTTGGAGATATTACATCTAGTTCCCTTATCTAGATCATTAATGTATATTGTGAATAGCTGGGGTCCAAGGACCGATCCCTGCGGTACCCCACTAGTCACTGCCTGCCACTTGGAAAAAGACCCGTTAATTCCTACTCTCTGCTTACTGTCCGCCAACCAGTTCTCTATCCAAGTCAATACCTTGCCCCCAATCCCATGTGCCTTAACTTTACATGCAAATCTCTTATGCGGGACCTTATCGAAAGCCTTTTGAAAGTCCAAATACACCACATCTACTGGTTCTCCCTTATCTATTTTCCCAGTTACATCCTCAAAAAATTCCAGTAGATTAGTCAAGCACGATTTACCTTTTGTAAATCCATGTTGACTTTGTCCGATCCTGTCACTGTTTTCCAAGTGCTCAGCTATTACATCCTTCATAATGGACTCTAACATTTTCCCCACTACCGATGTCAGGCTTACCGGTCTGTAATTCCCCGCTTTCTCTCTACCACCCTTTTTGAATAGTGGGGTAACATTAGCTACCCTCCAATCCATGGGTACAGTTCCAGATTCCAGCGAATTTTGGAAGATGATCACCAATGCATCTACTATTTCTAGGGCCACTTCCTTAAGTACCCTAGGATGTAGATTATCAGGCCCTGGGGATTTATCGGCCTTCAATCCCGTCAATTTCCCTAACACCATTTCCCTACAAATACTGATTTCTTTCAGTTCCTCCCTCTCATCAGACCCTATGTTCTCCAACATCTCTGGGAGGTTATTTGTGTCCTCCTTTGTGAAGACAGAACCAAAATATGCATTTAATTGGTCAGCCATTTCTTTGTTCCCCATTATAACTTCCCCTGCTTCTGACTGCAAGGGACCTACACTTGATTTCACTAATCTTTTTCTCTTCACATATCTATAAAAGCTCTTACAGTCAGTTTTTATGTTCCCTGCAAGCTTACTTTCATATTCTATTTTCCCCTTCTTAATTAATCCCTTTGTCCTCCTTTGTTGAATCCTAAACTGCTCTCAATCCTCAGGGTTACCGCTTTTTCTGACCAATTTATATGCGCTCTCCTTGGATCTTATGCTATCCCTAATTTCCCTTGTTAGCCACGGTTGAGTCATGGTAGATGGGGTGCCAATCAAACAGGCTGCTTTGTCCTGGATGGTGTCAAGCTTCTTGAGTGCTGTTGGAGCTGCACTCATCCGGACAATTGGAGAGTATTCCATCACACTCCTTACTTCTGCCTTGTAGATGGTAGAAAGGCTTTGGGGAGTCAGGAGGTGAGACAATCGCCACAGAATACCTACCTCTGACCTGCTATCACTGCCACAGTATTTATGTGGCTGGTCCAGTTAAGTTTCTGGTCAATGATGACCCCCAAGGATGTTGATGCGATGGTAATGCCATTGAATGTCAAGGGGAGGTGGTTAGACTCTCGCTTGTTGGAGATAGTCATTGCCTGGCACTTCTGTGGCACGAATCTTATCTGCCACTTATCAGTCCAAGCCTGAACATCGTCCAGGTCTTGTTGCATGTGGGCATGGACTGCTTCATTATCTGAGGAGTTGTGAATGGCACTGAACACTGTGCAGTCATCTGTGAACATCCCCATTTCTGACTTTATGTTGGAGGGAAGGTCATTGATGAAGCAGCTGAAGATGGTTGGGCCTAGGACACTGCCCTGAGGAACTCCTGCAGCGATGTCCTGGGGCTGTGATGATTGACCTTCAACCACCACAATCATATTCCTGAGTATGAAATGAACAGCTTGGTCATTGTAGGAGTGCTTTATGGTGCTGGTGTGTGGTGGTGTTAACCTGGTGCATCATGTGACAGCCAAGGTGTAGAGCATCAAGTGAAGTAAATCTGGCCATGGTGATGCCATCACTGGCCTCCTGGGCAGCAATGTGGTCAGGTGCTGATGCCCTGTTTCCTGTGCAGCATCAGGAGATTGCGGAGAAGGTTGGTGTTGTTGTTGGTGATGTTGGTATGCCTGGTGATGTAGGTGTTGGGGCTAATCCTAAGGAGGTGGATACTGACAAAATATCGGTAGAAGTGGAAACGGTAGAAGCAATGGAAGGGGTGAAAATTGATAGACAGGGTGGACTAGAAAGGCTGGGTATGCTTAGAGTGAATAATTCACCTAATCTAAATGGATAAGTTGCCTGATCTAGATGGCTTGCATCCCAGGTTGTTAAGGGAATTGGGGGAGGAGATAGCAGAAGGGCTTGCCATAATTTTCCAATCTTCCTTCGATGCGGGGGAGGTGCCTGAGGATTGGAAAGTGGCAAATGTGACACCATTGTTCGAGAAAGGGTGTAAGGACAATCCTAGTAACTACAGGCCGGTCAGTTTAACATCAGTGGTGTGTAAAGTTTTAGAAACAATAATCAAGGAAAAAAATTAACAGGCACTTGGAGAGGTTTAAGCTAATTAAGGAGAGCCAACACGGATTTGTAAAAGGCAGATCGTGTTTGACCAATCTAATTGAATTTTTTGATGAAGTAACAGAGAGGATTGATGAAGGGAATGCTGTCTACATGGCTTTTAGGAAGGCGTTTGACAATGTACCACATAGAAGGCTGGTGAACAAAATTGAGGCTCATGGAATAGGTGGGTCAGTGATGGCTTGTATAAGGAATTGGCTTAAGGACAGAAAACAGCGAGTTGTGGTAAATGGCTGTTTTTCAGACTGGAGGATGGTAGACAGTGATGTTCCCCAAGGGTCAGTGCTGGGGCCACTGCTTTTTTTGATATGTATAAATGACCTGGATATTGGAATACAGTGTAGAATTTCTAAATTTGCCGATGACACCAAACTTGGGGGTATGGCAAACAATGAGGATGATACCAATTGACTGCAACAGGACATAGAAAGTCTAGCAGAATGGGCAGACGAGTGGCAGATGGAATTTAATACAGAGAAGTGTGAGGTGATGCATTTTGGCAGAAGGAACAGGGAGAGGCAATATACACTTAATAGCATAGATTTAAGGAGTGTGTAGGGACAGAGGGACCTGGGAGTTAATGTGCATAGGTCCCTGAAGGTGGTGGGACATATTGAGAGAGTGGTTAGCAAAGCATATGTGATCTTGGGCTTCATAAATAGAAGTATTGAGTATAAAAATAGAGAAGTTATGCTGAACCTTTATAAAGTGCTGGTTAGGCCACAACTGGAATATTGCATCCAGTTCTGGTCACCACACTTTAGGAAGGATGTGAAGGCACTTGAGAGGGTGCAGAGGAGATTTACCAGAATGGTTCCGGGGATTGGGGATCTTAGCTACAAGGACAGGTTGGAGAAGCTGGATTTGTTTTCATTAGAGCAAAGGAGGTTGAGGGGTGATTTGATAGAGGTGTACAAGATTATGACAGGCTTGGATAGGCTAGACGGGGAAAGGCTGTTCCCACTAGTTAATGGTACAAGGACTAGGGGACACAGATTTAAGGTTTTGGGCAAGAGATACAGGGGGGAAGTGAGGAAAAACTTTTTTACGTAGCGAATGGTGAGGACCTGGAACTCACTGCTGATGGAAGTGGTGAAAGCGGAGACACTCGGTGTGATTTTAACTCAGGTGCGGGCTGGTGCCATGTTATCCGAATTTCGTGTTTCCCACACGAATCTAAATGGATGTGGGAGATTGACGCAATTTTAACTGAATTGGCCAATTGATTTCCAACATGTGGGAAGCATTTGCAAATGGGTTTTTCATGACTGAAAGTCCCCTCCGATTATGTCATAATTGCTGCTGCATTTAAGGTCCACAGCAAGCCTTGCTTCTTCTGCAGACTGCCAAGCTTCTTGACTGTGCAGAGTGAGGGGGCTGCAGCAAATATGACAAGTGGGAGGGCCAGATCAGCTCCTCGCTTTCACGAGGTGGCCCTGCAGGCATTAGTGGATGGGGCTAGGGCCAAAAGGGAGGTGCTCTTCCCTTCATCAGGGTGGAAGAGGCCTCCCACTCAGAGCAAGGCAGTGTGGATGCAGGTGGCTGAGGAGGTCAACTCCTTGGGAGTCAGCCGCAGAACCTGGATACAGTGCAGGAAAAGATTTCATGACCTTCAGAGCACTGGAAAAGTGAGTATGAATTTCCCATCATCCTCAATCTGATCCCCATTGCCTTTCCTCACCAGCACTCAGCTTTAGCAATCTCTTCCTCCACATCCCACTTGACACTGACATCCATGCACCCTTACCCATTCCCTCTCTCTCTATGCTCACCTTCACATAACTATTTCACCATGCACTCCTCACACTCCCTATCACTCTGATGCTTTGAACACAACTGACAGCACACAGGGAGGGCCCTTGGTCTTGCAACCTCACTCCATCTTTGTCTCCTTCTAAGTACCTATGCTATGCAATCTCAACACTCACTCCTTCATTCTCACTCAACCTCCACTTGTCTCCCTCATTGCAGGAAAAGAGAGCTCACAACAAAAGAGAGCGAGCCAGGACAGGAGGAGGGACAGCCTCAATAGCCCACCTGACCCCCTGGGATGAGGCCATCCTGGAAATAATGGGAATAGAGGATGATTCGCGCATGGGGGATGGACAGACCGGTGCAACACAGCAAGCTGGTTGTAGTGTATGTGCCTTTAAGTCAGAACTACTTTTACAGCTCTTGTATACTGTAGTACCGGCAGTGACCACACCTGTATATAAGCTTTGCGCATGCCTCTGTACCCCAGTCTTGAGACTACCCTCCTCCAGTAAAGACCTGTTTATTGTTAATGTACAGCATCCGTGTGATTATTTAATAACAGCATATCCACTGAACCACGGATCAAACAGTGGCAACGAGTGTCGATTCGAATCTACCTGCAACATAAAAAAAATAGTCGAGGCCAGGAACACGGGCGTCAACCACGAGCAACCGCCCAGCAGTCAGGCAGAGATTGAACTTCGCAGGGGAGGCTGTGGAGAGCCGGGCTTGGTTCCCCAGCCATGACGAGCAGCAAGAGACCGACAGCAGGTCCAGCGCAGACCCTTCCCGAGCAGCAGCGGCTGGAGCCGACCGACGGCGGAGAGAAAGCCGAGCAGCGTCGACGGGGTAATACAGAGGGTGAAGAGCACAATGCGCAGCCGGGGGTTGAACACCGAGCGGCGTCGAGAAAAAGAAAACAAACCAGAGAGAGAGAGGGTAGAGAAACAGCCGGGTTCTAGATTGGGCGGCATCGAAAAATATAAAAAGAAGAATGCGCAGAGCACAGCCAGGGCTCACGGGCTGAACAGGGTCTGCAGGGCGAAGAAAGGGGAGCGCGGGAGACGCCATTGAGCCGCCATTTTTAGAAGCCGCAGCGGAGAAGAAGGGCGAGCGCGGGAAGGAAGGAAAGCGCGGGAGATGCCATTTTGTGCCAGCGGAGAAGAAGGGGAAGTGCGGGAGGCGCCATTTTTGACAGTTAACTCACACCCAAGGATGCCGAAGAGCGGCAGTATCTCTATGTTCGACAATGAAGTCGAAGATTGGGCGACATATGTGGAACGTACTGAGGTGTACTGCAGGGCGAATGAAGTGCCAGATGCTAATAAAGCACTGGTTCTGTTAAATTCCATGGGTGCAAAAACTTATGGGTTACTGCGAAATCTAATAACCCCAGAGAAGCCGGTAAACAAGAATTTTGAAAGCATAGTAGAAATCCTACAGGACCACTTAAACCCCACACCGCTGCTGATAGCAGAACGATTTAAGTTCCATTAAAGGAACCAACACAAAGACGAAAGCAATGCTGAGTACCTAACGGAACTGCGCAAGCTATCGAAACACTGCCAGTTTGGAACGGGACTAGCAGATATGTTAAGGGACAAGTTTGTGTGTGGGCTACAAAGTGAAGGAACCCAGAAACGGCTTCTATCAGAAAAGGACCTTATGCTGGACAAAGCTTTCAGTATGGCAGTATCACACGAAGCAACCCCAAGGGGTGCTGCAGAGATACAATGGAGACCGCAAGAATATGGCACCAATGAAATGTCCTATGGAACAGGGAAGTGCTATCGCTGCGGCAGAACAACACATGACCAGAAAGATTGTTGGTTCAAGGACCAAGTGTGCAGACAGTGTGGGAAAGCAGGACACATAGCAAGAGTATGCAGGTCTGGGAAGAAACCCAACAGTAAGAAATCTCCACAGGAGAAGTACAAAAAGGTACACCAGGTGATGGACAGTGGTTCAGACGAACAGAAAAGTGACACAGACTCCGGAATCAAGGAGCTGGGTTGTCTGAAACTACATAAGGTAACAGAAATGGAGGATCACCAGACTATCTGGGTTACACTCAAGATAGACGGAGTCCAAGTGAAAATGGAATTGGACACAGGGTCAGCGCTAACCGTCATAAATCAAAGAGACTACAAGCGGTTATTTTCACACATACCCTTGAAAGCTACAGAGATTGTCTTGAAGACGTATACGGGGCAAAAAGTCTACCCCAAGGGAAAAATAAGGGTGAAAGTGACTCATAAAGGCCAGGAAATACCTAAAATGGATATATATGTATTGCCAGATGGAGGACCACCACTGCTAGGACGTGAATGGATCCGGAAGATACAATTAGATTGGCATTGCATACAGGCACTGAAGGTTGAGGCCAAAAAGGATGACGACGTCACACCTGGACAACTGTCAAAAATGCTAACTGACGCAAAAGAAGTGTTCCAGGAGGGACTAGGAACACTAAAAGGAATAACAGCAACGATTAAAATAGAGGAAAATGCAAGCCCAAAGTTTCTGAAGGCCAGACCAGTGCCTTATGTGATCAGACCAGCTGTTGAAGCAGAGCTGGAAGGGTTGGAACGTTCAGGAGTACTGTCCAAAGTGGACTGGAGCAAGTGTGCTACACCCATCATTCCTGTAATGAAGAGGTCGTTGAGTAATACACCTGGGGAACCAAAGAAGCTCCGCATCTGTGGGGATTTTAAGGTGACAGTGAACCCAGTCCTTCACATGGTACAATATCCGCTTCCACGAATTGAGGATATTTTCGCCTCGCTATCTGGAGGTAAACGCTTCACCAAAATTGATCTAGCCCAGGCGTACTTGCAAATGGAGGTAGAAGAAGCTTCGAAACAATACCTTACGATCAACATTCATAAAGGTCTCTATCAATACAACCGGCTGGTGTTTGGAGTAGCCTCGGCTCCGGCTATCTGGCAAAGGGAGATGGATCAGGTCCTGCAAGGGATTCCAGGGACCCAGTGTTATTTGGACAACATCTTGGTCACGGGCGAAAATGACGGTGATCACCTCACCAACTTGGAGAAGGTGCTCACCAGATTAAAGGAGTATGGACTACGAGCTAATCGCCACAAGTGCGAGTTTTTCCAGAAACAGATCTCGTATTGTGGCCACGTCATCGATGAAGAGGGGTTACATAAGTCCCCTGACAAGATTGAGGCAGTAGTCAAGGCTCCAGCACCGGAAAATGTGTCACAACTGAGGTCGTTCCTCGGGCTGGTAAACTACTACCACAAGTTCTTACCAAATTTGTCTACGGTATTACACCCACTGAACACCCTACTGCAAACAGGGGTACCATGGAAGTGGGATGATGAACGTAGGTGAGCTTTCCAGAAGTGTAAAGAATTGATCACTTCAAAAGAGGTGTTGGCCCATTTCAACCCAGCACTACCAATTCGTTTGGCATGTGATGCATCACCCTATGGTATTGGAGCGGTGCTGTCGCACAAATTCCCAGACGGGTTGGAGAGGCCAGTAGCCTTTGCATCTCGGTCACTAACCTCAGCCGAGCACAACTATGCCCAGATTGACAGGGAGGCCCTCAGCCTAGTATGGGGAGTAAAAAAATTCAACCACTATCTGCATGGGCAGAAGTTCACCTTGCTGACTGTCCACCAACCACTTGTCTCCATCTTTAATCCTAAGAAGGGTGTTCCAGTGATGACTGCACAGCGGTTACAAAGATGGTCCCTGTTTCTAGGGGCGAATCAATATGAAATAGAATATAAAGGCACGAAACAGCATGGGAAGGCTGATGGGCTATCGCACCTGCCACTGCCTACTGTGGAGGAAGCACCAGCAGTGGACCCTATCGAGATATTTTATTCGTCAATAATTGAACGATTGCCAGTAACGAACGCGGATATAGAGAAGGAGACCCGCAATGATCCAACGCTGTCTCGGGTATATGAATTGAATGTGAGGGGATGGCCAACTCATGGCGACTCACTGTTGCCAGCATTCTCATCCAGAAGAGAACAGCTGTCAGTATGCCAGGGGACAGTGATGTGTGGATCCAGAGTGGTGATTCCACCCAAGTTAAGGGAGAGAGTGCTAAATGAGCTACATGAAGGTCATCTGGGGGGAGTGAAAATGAAAAGCCTTGCTAGGGCTTATGTGTGGTGGCCGGGAATCAATCAACAAATCGAAGACCTAACTAAGAGCTGCTTAGGATGCCAGAAGGTCCAAAATGCACCACCACATGCCCCTCTACACCCATGGGAGTGGCCCTCCTCTCCATGGCAATGGGTGCATATTGATTTCGCTGGTCCATTCATGGACTCAATGTTCTTAATAGCAATGGATGCTCATTCAAAGTGGCCTGAGGTGATAAAAATGTCTTCAACCACGACAGAGAAAACGATTGCAGTCCTACGGACCATATTTGCCAGAAATGGTTTGCCAGAGCAGACTTGCTCTGATAATGGACCACCGTATCATCCAGCCACAAATGGATTGGCTGAGAGGTTCCGACAAACCTTTAAGAAGGCGATAAAGGCCATGTGCGACGATGAAATTCCACTACAGCATAAGATGGACAGTTTCTTATTAGCCTACCGAAACGCGACACATGCAGTTACCAACCAGACCCCGGCCATGATGTTCTTTAACCGAAGGTTGAGATCTCGTCTGGACTTGCTCAGACCAAATGTGCGAAGAAATGTTGAGGACAAACAATTCCAGCACATCAATGAGAAGCCGACAAGGAGCTTCAATGTAGGGCAACCAGTATTGGCCCGTGACTATCGAACAGAGAAATGGCAACCCGGAACGATAGGTACAAGGCAGGGGCCATTAATGTACACAGTGGATGTTGGGGAGAACATTGTGAGACGCCACGTCGATCAGATCTTAGCATCACAGGAACACGTCAACCCCATGTCTCGAGTACCTGGGGATGAACCCGACATACTGGTAGCATCTACCTCAGACCCAGGAGCAGTGGAACCCGATGAACTACCCGATGAAAAGGTAGCAGTGGGGAAATTAAAAACCAGAGCGTGTCAGGAAGGGGCAGAGGGTATGGAGTAAAAGGTAAAGTAATAAAAAGGGCAAAAGCAGGAACTAAGTGTCACAAAACATCTTTGAAAGTTCTCTATCTGAATGCACGTAGCATTTGAAACAAAATAGACGAGTTAATGGCACAAATAACTACATATGGGTATGATCTTGTGGCCATTACAGAAACATGGCTGCAGGGTGACAATGCCTGGGAATTAAACATACCAGGTTATTTAACGATCAGGAAGGACAGGCAGGAAGGAAGGGGAGGTGGGGTGGCTATGTTAATAAAGGAAGGAATCACTGTAATACAGAGAAATGATATTGGGTCAAAAGATCAGGATAATGAAACAGTTTGGGTGGAGGTAAGGAATAATAAGGGGAAAAAAACACAAGTGGGCATAGTCTATAGGCCTCTGTTGGACAGAGTATCAATCAGGAAATAGTTGAGGCTTGTAACAAGTGTCTGCTGCTACAGGATCTCCAGCTCCGTGTTGATGAGCTGGAGTCTGAGCTTCAGATACTGCGACACATCAGGGAGGGGGAGAAGTACCTGGACTCTGTGTTTCAGGAGGTGGTCACACCTATGAAGTTAATTAATTCAGATGTAGCCCATGGTCAGGGACAGGACGGTGTGACCATGAGTGAGGCAGGTACGGGGATCCAGAAGGTAGTGTTGGAGGAGCCGCAGCCCTTGCTCTTGTCCAACAGGTTCGAGCTTCTTACTCCCTGTGGAGACGGAAGCAGGGGCTGCAGGGAGGATGAGCAACCTGGCCACAGCACCGTGGAGAGGGGGGCCATTCAAGAGGGGGGAGTAAATAGAAATGTTGTAGTGGTAGGGGATAGTATTATTAGGGGGATAGATAGAGTTCTCTGCAGCCAAGAGCGAGAGTCCCGTAGGCTGTGTTGCCTACCCGGTGCCAGGGTTAAGGACATCTCCTCTGGGCTGGACAGAAACTTGGAGTGGGAAGGGGAGGATCCATTTGTCGTGGTCCATGTTGGTACCAACGACATAGATAGGACAAGGAAGGAGGTTCTGCTGAGGGAGTTTGAGCAGCTAGGGGCCAAATTAAAAAGCAGAACCACAAGGGTAATAATCTCTGGATTATTACCTGAGCCACGAGCGAATTTGGCTAGGACAAATAAAATAAGAGAGTTAAATGCGTGGCTCAAAGACTGGTGTGGGAGAAATGGGTTTTGCTTCCTGGGACACTGGCACCAGTACTGGGACAGGAGGGAGCTGTTCCGTTGGGACGGGCTTCACTTGGCCAGTGCTGGGACTAGAGTCCTGGCGGATCATATAACTAGGGCTGTAGAGAGGGCTTTAAACTAACTAGTGGGGGGGAGGTTCCTAGAGAGCAAATAATAAAAATGACAACAGAGAAGGTCAAAGACTTAGGTAGCAGTGGGGAAATTAAAAACCAGAGTGTGTCAGGAAGGGGTAGAAGGTGTGGAGTAAAAGGTAAAGTAATAAAAAGGGCAATAGCAGGAACTAAGTGTCACAAAACATATTTGAAAGTTCTCTATGTGAATGCACGTAGCATTCGTAACAAAATAGACGAGTTAAAGGCACAAATAGCTACATATGGGTATGATCTTGTGGCCATTACAGAAACATGGCTGCAGGGTGACAATGCCTGGGAATTAAACATACCAGGTTATTTAACAATCAGGAAGGACAGGCAGGAAGGAAGGGGAGGTGGGGTGGCTATGTTAATAAAGGAAGGAATCACTGTAATACAGAGAAATGATATTGGGTCAAAGGATCAGGATAATGAAACAGTTTGGGTGGAGATAAGGAATAATAAGGGAAAAAAAACACTAGTGGGTGTAGTATATAGGCCTCCGAACAGTCGCAACTCGGTTGGACGGAGTATCAATCAGGAAATAGTTGAGGCTTGTAATAAGGGAACATCTATAATTATGGGGGATTTTAACTATCATATAAATTGGACGAATCAAATTGGGCAGGGCTGCCTTGAGGATCAGTTCATTGAGTGTATTAGGGATGGGTTTCTTGAGCAGTATGTAACTGAACCAACCAGGGGGCAAGCAACCTTAGATCTGGTCCTGTGTAACGAGACAGGATTAATTAAAAATGTCCTAGTAAAGGATCCCCTTGGAATGAGTGACCATAACATGGTTGAATTCCATATTCAGTTAGAGGGTGAGGAGGCTGTATCTCAAACAAGCGTGCTAAGCTTGAATAAAGGAGACTATGAAGGTATGAGAGCGGAATTGAGTAAAGTGGATTGGGAAAATAGGTTAAAGGATAAGACGATACATGATCAGTGGTGTACATTTAAGGAGTTATTTTACAAATTCCAAAAAAAGTATATTCCACTGAGAAAAAAAGGGTGTAAAAGAAAAGACAGCCATCCGTGGCTAAGTAAAGAAATTAAGGATAGTATTCGACTAAAAACAAGGGCATATAAGGTAGCCAAATCTAGTGGGAGGATAGAGGATTGGGAAAACTTTAAAAGACAGCAAAAAATAACAAAAAGATTGATTAAGAAAGGGAAGATAGAATATGAAAGTAAATTAGCAAAAAATATAAAGACAGATAGTAAGAGTTTTTATAGTTATATAAAAAGAAAAAGGGTGGCTAAAGTAAATGTTGGTCCCTTAGAGGATGAGACTGGGAAATTAATGGTGGGAAATATGGAGATGGCAAAAACACTGAATGAATATTTTGTATCAGTCTTTACAGTAGAGGACACCAAGAATATCCCAACACTTGACAAGCAGGGGGCTATAGGGGGGGAGGAGCTAAATACGATTAAAATCACTAAGGAAGTAGTACTTGGTAAAATAATGGGACTCAAGGCGGATAAATCACCTGGACCTGATGGCTTACATCCGAGGGTTTTGAGGGAAGTGGCGGTAGGGATTGTGGATGCATTGGTAATAATCTTCCAAAACTCCCTGGACTCAGCAAAGGTCCCGGCAGACTGGAAAACTGCTAATGTAACACCCTTATTTAAAAAGGGCAGTAGACAGAAGGCTGGAAACTATAGACCGGTTAGCCTAACATCTGTGGTAGGTAAAATTTTGGAGTCCATTATTAAGGAGACAGTAACAGGACATTTGGATAATCATAATTTAATAAGACAAAGTCAGCATGGTTTTATGAAGGGGAAGTCATGTTTGACAAATTTGCTGGAGTTCTTTGAGGAAGTAACATATAGGGTGGATAAAGGTGAACCAGTGGACGTAGTGTATTTAGACTTCCAAAAGGCATTTGACAAGGTGCCACACAAAAGATTATTGCTTAAGATAAAAAATCACGGGATTGGGGGTAATATTCTGGCATGGATAGAGGATTGGCTATCTAACAGAAGGCAGAGAGTTGGGATAAATGGTTCATATTCAGACTGGCAATCAGTAACCAGTGGTGTTCCGCAGGGGTCAGTGCTGGGTCCCCAACTCTTTACAATCTATATTAACGATTTGGAGGAGGGGACCGAGTGTAACACATCAAAGTTTGCAGATGATACTAAGATGGGAGGGAAAGTAGTGAGTGAAGAGGACATAAAAAACCTGCAAGGGGACATAGACAGGCTAAGTAAGTGGGCAGAGATTTGGCAGATGGAATACAATACTGGAAAGTGTGAGGTTATGCACTTTGGCAGAAAAAGTCGTAGAGCAAGTTATTATCTTAATGGCAAGAAACTTGAAAGTACTGAAGTACAAAGGGATCTGGGGGTCCTGGTGCACGAAACTCAAAAGGTTAGTATGCAGGTGCAGCAAGTGATTAAGAAGGCCAATGGAATGTTGGCTTTCATTGCTAGGGGGATAGAATATAAAAATAGGGAGGTATTGCTTCAGTTGTAGAAAGTATTGGTGAGACCGCACCTGGAAAACTGCATCCAGTTTTGGTGTCCATACTTAAGAAAGGACATACTTGCTCTCGAGTCAGTACAAAGAAGGTTCACTCGATTAATCCCGGGGATGAGGGGAAGGACATATGAGGAGAGGTTGAGTAGATTGGGACTCTACTCATTGGAGTTCAGAAGAATGAGAGGCGATCTTATTGAAACATATAAGATTATAAAGGGGTTGGATCGGGTGGATGCAGGGAGGATGTTCCAGATGATGGGTGAAACTAGAACTAGGGGGCATAGTCTTAGAATAAGGGGCTGCTCTTTCAAAACTGAGATGAGGAGGAACTACTTCACTCAGAGGGTGGTAGGTCCATGGAATATGCTGCCCCAAAAAGCTGTCGAAGCTACATCATTACATAAATTTAAAACAGAAATAGACAGTTTCCTAGTAGAAAAGGGAATTAAGGGTTACGGGGAGCGGGCAGGAATTTGGACATGAGTCTAGGTTCGGATAGGTCATGGCCCTGTGGGTAGCGGAGCGGGCCCAGGGGCCGTGTAGCCTGATCCTGCTCCTGTTTTCGTGTGTCTAATGCTGTTCGATTCAGGAGATAGTCCTGTCATAGTGGATTGGCGGTTAGGATCAGATCAGCCATGATCTTATTGAATGGCGGAGCAGGCTCCAGGGGCCGATTGGCCTACTCCTGCTCCTATTTCTTATGTTCTTATGTTCTTATAAGGGAGCATTTATAATTATGGGGGATTTTAACTATCATATTAATTGGACAAATCAAATTGAGCAGGGCTGCCTTGAGGATGAGTTCATTGAGTGTATTAGGGATGGGTTTCTTGAGCAGTATGTAACTGAACCGACCAGGGGGCAAGCAACCTTAGATCTGGTCCTGTGTAACGAGACAGGATTAATTAAAAATGTCCTAGTAAAGGATCCCCTTGGAATGAGTGACCATAATATGGTTGAATTCCATATTCAATTAGAGGGTGAGAAGGTTGGATCTCAAACAAGCGTGCTAAGCTTGAATAAAGGAGACTTTGAAGGTATGAGAGCGGAATTGAGTAAAGTGGATTGGGAAAATAGGTTAAAGGATAAGACGATACATGATCAGTGGTGTACATTTAAGGAGTTATTTTACAAATTCCAAAAAAAGTATATTCCACTGAGAAAAAAAGGGTGTAAAAGAAAAGACAGCCATCCGTGGCTAAGTAAAGAAATTAAGGATAGTATTCGACTAAAAACAAGGGCATATAAGGTAGCCAAATCTAGTGGGAGGATAGAGGATTGGGAAAACTTTAAAAGACAGCAAAAAATAACAAAAAGATTGATTAAGAAAGGGAAGATAGAATATGAAAGTAAATTAGCAAAAAATATAAAGACAGATAGTAAGAGTTTTTATAGTTATATAAAAAGAAAAAGGGTGGCTAAAGTAAATGTTGGTCCCTTAGAGGATGAGACTGGGAAATTAATGGTGGGAAATATGGAGATGGCAAAAACACTGAATGAATATTTTGTATCAGTCTTTACAGTGGAAGACACTAAGAATATCCCAACACTGGACAAACAGGGGGCTATAGGGGGGGAGGAGCTAAACACGATCAAAATCACTAAAGAAGTGGTACTCGGTAAAATAATGGGACTCAAGGCGGATAAATCACCTGGACCTGATGGCTTACATCCGAGGGTCTTGAGGGAAGTGGCGGTAGGGATTGTGAATGCATTGATAATAATTTTCCAAAACTCCCTGGACTCAGCAAAGGTCCCGGCAGACTGGAAAACTGCTAATGTAACGCCCTTATTTAAAAAGGGCAGTAGACAGAAGGCTGGAAACTATAGACCGGTTAGCCTAACATCTGAGGTAGGTAAAATATTGGAGTCCATTATTAAGGAGACAGTAACAGGACATTTGGATATTCATAATTTAATAGGACAAAGTCAGCATGGTTTGATGAAGAGGAAGTCATGTTTGACAAATTTGTTGGAGTTCTTTGAGGAAGGAACATATCGGGTGGATAAAGGGGAACCAGTGAACGTAGTGTATTTAGACTTCCAAAAGGCATTTGACAAGGTGCCACATAAAAGATTATTGCTTAAGATAAAAAATCAAGGGATTGGGGGTAATATTCTGGCATGGATAGAGGATTGGCTATCTAACAGAAGGCAGAGAGTTGGGATAAATGGTTCATTCTCGAACTGGCAATCAGTAACTAGTGGTGTTCCACAGGGGTCAGTGCTGGGTCCCCAACTCTTTACAATCTATATTAACGATTTGGAGGAGGGGACCGAGTGTAACATATCAAAGTTTTCAGATGATACTAAGATGGGAGGGAAAGTAGTGAGTGAGGAGGACATAAAAAACCTGCAAGGGGACATAGACAGGCTGGGCAGAGATTTGGCAGATGGAATACAATACTGGAAAGTGTGAGGTTATGCACTTTGGCAGGAAAAATCGTAGAGCAAGTTATTATCTTAATGGCAAGAAACTTGAAAGTACTGAAGTACAAAGGGATCTGGGGGTCCTGGTGCACGAAACTCAAAAGGTTAGTATGCAGGTGCAGCAAGTGATTAAGTATGCCAATGGAATGTTGGCTTTCATTGCTAGTGGGATAGAATATAAAAATAGGGAGGTATTGCTTCAGTTGTGCAAGGTATTGGTGAGACCGCACCTGGAATACTGCATACAGTTTTGGTGTCCATACTTAAGAAAAGACATACTTGCTCTCGAGTCAGGACAAAAAAGGTTCACTCAGTTAATCCCGGGGATGAGGGGATGGACATATGAGGAGAGGTTGAGTAGATTGGGACTCTACTCATTGGAGTTGAGAGGAATGAGAGGTGATCTTATTGAAACATATAAGATTGTGAAGGGGTTAGATCGGGTGGATGCGGGGAGGATGTTCCCGATGATGGGTGAAACTAGAACTAGGGGGCATAGTCTTAGAATAAGGGGCTGCTCTTTCAAAACTGAGATGAGGAGGAACTACTTCACGAGGGTGGTAGGTCCATGGAATATGCTGCCCCAAAAAGCTGTAGAAGCTACATCATTACATAAATTTAAAACAGAAATAGACAGTTTCCTAGAAGTAAAGGGAATAAAGGGTTATGGGGAGCGGGCAGGAATTGGGACATGAGTCTAGGTTCGGATCGGTCATGGCCCTGTGGGTAGTGGAGCAGGCCCAGGGGCCGTGTAGCCTGATCCTGCTCCTATTTCGTGTGTCTAATTCTGTTAGATTTGGGAGATGGTTCTGTGATAGTAGATTGGTGGTTAGGATCAGATCAGCCATGATCTTATTGAAAGGCGGAACAGGCTCGAGGGGCCGATTGGCCTACTCCTGCTCCTATTTCTTATGTTCTTATGTTCTTATGCGTCAGAATCGCCTCTGCACCAAGAACAAGAACCTCCACAAAAGCGCTATCCCGAAAGGGTCAGGAATCCGCCCCAAAGACTGAATCTATAAATGGACTTTTGTTGTTTAATGTACATGTTGAAATGTTAATTGTTATTTGAATATTAGGGGTACTACTAATCTAAAAGGGGAGGAATTGTAGTGTATGTGCCGTTAAGTCAGAACTACTTTTGCAGCTCCTGTATACTGTAGTACCGGCAGTGACCACACCTGTATATAAGCTTTGCGCATGCCTCTGTACCCCCAGTCTTGAGACTACCCTCCTCCAGTAAAGACCTGTTTATTGTTAATGTACAGCATCCGTGTGATTATTTAATAACAGCATATCCACTGAACCACGGATCCAACACTGGTGACAGAAAAGTTTCTCATCTCTCTCTTTGACATTGCATGAGTCGCTGATAATGATTGTGAAGCTGTATCAGATGGACTTATGAGCATCTGCAAAAAGCTATGTACATGTAGCCTTTGCATCATATCTCTGACTCTTTCCTTTACTCCCCCACAGGACCATCACAAGCATCCGTCCCCACTAGCCAGGAAGAAGAGGCTAAGCAGCCAAACTCCTCAGAGGAAGCTGCAACCTCTGAGGACGCAGCGTCAGCAGAATTCAGCGCACCCAGCACCAGCGCAGACACTCACACCTCGGTGGGACTTTCGGGACATAGAGTAGTGTTGTCACCTGGTGTATCACAGCTCACAAGTGAGCATCAGCAGATTGTGGAGACAGGGACAGCAGCGGAGAGTCCTGGTCGGAGGGCGCAGGACTCTGCCAGCTCGGCTCAGCAGCATGTCGACCCTCTGCCTTGGGGTCCATCCATAAGATCAGAGGTGATGGAACTCCAGGCACAGATGCAGGAGTCTCTGGCAGGTTTTGTCTCCAGGGTCGCTGCAAGTGTGGAGCGAATTGAGGAGTCCATAGCGAACATGAGCAGAGCCTTTGTGGAGTCATTGGCGCATGAACGCATCACCACGGAAAGGATGGCAACCTCCATGGAAAGAATGGCTACCTTCGTGGTAAGGCTGGCTACCGTAGAGGAGAGGCTGTCTACGGTAGAGGAGAGGATGGCTACGGCTATGGAGGAGCTTAATCGCCAGGGTATGGAAAACATGGTCATTGTTCAGAATAGAATGATATCTCTTGAGGAGCGCTGGGCACCTATTGAACAGAGAAACCAGACCTTCATGGAAGTCCTTCTGAGTAGTATTGCCATTGCAGATACGGGTCCCCATGGCCCCCCTGATGTGCAGCAATGTGCTCGCCAGCCACTTCCAGGCGCTGGCCCCTTCTGGCCCATGCAGCTTCAGGTGGGTGAGCAGCAGCCTGGCGCTCCTGCTGCTGCTGATGTTGCTGGTGCTGCTGTTGTTCCTGGTTCTGCTGCTGCCGCGGCTGGTGCTCGAGCTCCTCTAATGCCCAGTTGGGAAGGAAATAAATGTCTCCCATGCTACTGGTATATGCCTCCATTGAGGAAGCGCTGAGTGAAGGTGGCGAGAGGGGTTTCCCTGGAGGCCACACTGGAGATGGGTGTGAGGCTCCAACCTTCCAGAGGTGTGGTTAAGCCTTCTAAAAGTTGCCCCAGACCTGAGACTATAATGATGGCTGATCAAATCTCCTCTTTAATGGTTGACCTGCAGTTGATAGTCAGCAATCCAATAGTGCTCCCACCAGGTTTCACATTCGTGTTTCCCACCAGGCGTGTTTTACATGGGAAAAGGGTTAAATTTACAAGGGCCTGTCAAAATAGGATTATAGAGGCCATTTAATGGTTTTTAAGGGCCTTAAAGACCAGTCCTGCCTGTTGGATGCGGGATGGAGTCGGGACCATCAGACACGCCTGAGTTAAAATTGCTCGATGTCGGGAACCAGGCAGGGGGGGTTCCCGCCTGCCATTTTTTGCGATTTTAACCCCCCGCACGCCTCCAAGCCCGACTCCACGGCTCAATGAAAAACGGGCCCTCAATGTTTTCAAGGGGAGACTGGATGGGCACTTGAGGGAAATAAGCTTGCAGGGCTATGGGGATAGAGCGGGGGAATGGGACTGACTGGATTGCTCTACAGAGAGCCGCACGGACGTAATGGGCCGAATGGCCTCCTTCTCTGCGTTATGACTCTACGGGCTGGATGGTGCCAGCCCTGGGGAGGCAGGTTTGGAGGCAGGACTGCCGGGAAAATGGCAGAATTTGGGGGCAGGTGCCCAACCCGCCCCCAACCCGCCTCCATGCCATCTTGCCAGGAGGCGGGTAGCCGACCCGCGCCAGGTCCCGACTCCTCGAGGCGGGAAGGGGATTAATGCCAATTAACTGCCTGTTAACAGGTAGTTAACAGGCAGTTTTTTGGCTAATCCCTATTTTGAGCCCTGAAGTGTGGGCTTCCCGACGGCTCCGAACCTCGCCAGGGTCAGCGAGGTGGGCCGTCGGTCTGCGGGGGTTGGAGGGGCAGAGATGTCCGGTGTGCAGGTGAGTAATGGGTGTATGTGTGCAGAGGTAAGTGTGTGAGGTGTTTGTAAAGTGTTTTAATGAGTTTTACTTACCTTCACTTCTTCCTGCAGGCTTCCTCCCTTCAGGTCTCAGGAGTCCCTCAGCTCACCGGCACAGAAAGCAGAATGGCAGCTGAACTGTCAAAAGCTGCAGCCTTCTGCTTTCTGGTCAGCAAGGCTTTCTAATTGAGTCTTGAGTAAAGACACAACTTAGAAGACAGATTGTCAGTGTTTGACAGCTTCACAGAGCTGTCAAACGATGACATTTCATCTGTCAAATGCTCTTGGCAGATGAAACGGCACTTGCTGACGTCACCTGTAACTGGCTTTCCCTTAATTGGCCTGCTAAGCCCACTGGGCAGGCTTAACAAGGTCAATCAAGGGAAAATAGCATGGGTTGGCCACAAGTCGATGGAGGCGGGACTAAAACCCAACAAGTAGGAGTCCCGCCTCCAAAAGCTCCCCATTGACAAAATCCAGCCCTATGACTCTATGATCGTTGTGGGATTCAGAGGACCAAGGTGAGATTTTTTCAAGGGCACCAATGTTGCTGGAATAGATGGCAGCTGAAGTTGAGATGACAGAAGCGATCTGTTAATGGTGAGAGAGCATGGTCCAAGGAAGTGACAGTGGACAGAGAGTTTACTCCAAACACTTCCAAACTGCATTCAGCTCAAAAGTGTGTTCCAAGTCCTGAAGGCTCAAGCTTCTGACATTGGAAAGTGACCAGCTGTGAAATGGTAGCTTTCATACCCCTTTTGCAGCTGTCACCTATTCGCAGCAATGGGGAGACATAGAGAATCCAACCTACTTACCTGACGTGATCTCCGAATGACGTGAACCCCGTTAAAAATGTGGGAAAATAGAAAAAGTCTGGCAAAATAGTAGTTAACAAGCACTTAACAAGCAGTTAACTATCTTAAGTGCCTCACCCGCCGCTTGGTGTCAGGTCTGTTCTGAAATCGCAGACCCGACACTTTGGAAACTTACATGGAGGCGAGTTCGCGGTGGGTGCCTAACCCACCGTCAATCATCTCGAATTTAACAGCTGACCCGCTGCCGAACCTGCACTCTGAGTGCCAGCAAAATCAAGCCCTTTGTGTTTGTCTTCACGGAAGAAGACGCAAAAAACTTCCCAGAAATAGTGGAGAACCAAGGATCTGGCGAGAATGAGGAACTGAAAGAAATTAGTATTAGCAAAAAAATAGTACTGGAGAAATTAATGAGACTGAAAGCCAATAAATCCCCTTGACCTGATGGCCTACATTTTTGAAAGAGGTGGCTATAAAGATAGTGGATGCATTGGTTGTCATTTTCCAAAATTCCATAGATTCTATAACAGTTCCTGCGGATTGGAAGATAGCAAATGTAACCCCACTATTTAAGGAGGGAGAGAGAAAATGGGGAATGACAGACCAGTTAGCCTGACATCAGTAGCAGGGAAAATGCGAGAATCTATTATTAAGGATGTGGTAACAGGGCACTTAGAAAATAATAATAGGATTGGGCAGAGTCAACACGGATTTATGAAAGGGAAATTGTGTTTGACGAATCTGTTAGAGAGTTTTTTGAGGTTGTAACGAGCAGAATAGATAAGGGGGAACCAGTGGATGTGGTGTATTTGGATTTTCAGAAGGCATTCGATAAGGTGCCACACAAGAGGTTATTAAACAAAATTAGGGCTCATGGGATTGGGGGTAATATACTAGCATGGATTGAGGATTGGTTAACGGACACAAAACAGGGAGTAGGAATAAACGGGTCATTTTTGGGTTGGCAGGCTGTAACTAGTGGGGTAACGCAAGGATCAGTTCTTGGGCCTCAGCTATTAAAATCTACCTCAATGATTTGGATGAGGGGACCAAATGTAATATATCCAAGTTTGCTGATGATACAAAGCTAGGTGGGAATGTAATTTGTGAGGAAGATGCAAGGAGGCTTCATGGGGATATAAACAGGCTAAGTGAGTGGGCAAGAACATGGCAAATGGAATATAATGTGGAGAAATGTGAAGGTATCCACTTTGGTAGGAAAAGTAGAAAAGCAGAGTATTTTTTAAATGGTGAGAGATTGGGAAATGTTGGTGTTCAGAGGGACCTGGGTGTCCTTGTACACAAATCACTGAAAGTTAACATGCAGGTACAGCAAACAATTAGGAAAGCAAATGGTATGTTGGTCTTTATTATAAGAGGATTTGAGTATAAGAGTAAAGACATCTTACTGCAATTATATAGGGCCCTGGTGAGACCACACCTGGAGTATTGTGTACAGTTTTGGCCTCCTTACCTAAGGAAGGATATACTTGCCATACAGGGAGTGCAATAAAGGTTCACCAGACTGATTCCTGGGATGGGAGGATTGTCCTACGAGGAGAGATTGAGTAGACTCGGCCTATATTCTCTAGAGTTTAGAAAAATGAGAAGTGATCTCATTGAAACATACAAAATTCTTACAGCTCTTGACAGGGTAAATGCAGAGAGGATGTTTCCCCTTGCTGGGGAGTCTAGAACCAGGGGTCACAGTCTCAGAATAAGGGGTCGGCCATTTAGGACTGAGATGAGAAATTTCTTCACTCAGAGGGTGGTGAATCTTTGGAATTCTCTACCCTAGAGGGCTGTGGAGGCTCAGTCGTTGAGTATATTCAAGATAGAGATCGATAGATTTCTGAATATTAAGGAAATCAAGGGATATGGGGATAGTGCAGGAAAGTGGAGATGAGTTAGAAGATCAGCCATGATCTTATTGAAAGGCGGAGGAGGCTTGAAGGGCCAAGTGGCCTACTGCTGCTCCTATTTCTTATGTTCTTATGAATAGGCCATATGGCCCCTCGAGCCTACACCGCCATTCAATAAGATCATGGCTGATCTTCGATCTCAACTCCACTTTCCTGCCCTATCCCCATTTCCCTTGATTCCTCTGGAGTTCAAAAATCTATCTACCTCAGCCTTAAATATACTCAACGACTCAGCTTCCACAGCATTTGGGGCAGAGAATTCCAAAGATTCACAACCCTCTGAGTGAAGAAATGTCTCCTCATCTCAGTCTTAAAAGGCTGGCCCCTTATCCTCAGACTATGCCCCCTAGTTCTAGACTCTCCAGCCAGGGGAAACAATCTCTCAGCATTTATCCTGTCAATCCCCCTCAGAATCTTGTATGTTTCAATGAGATCACCTTTCATTCTTCTAAACTCTAGAGAGTATAGGCCAATCTACTCAATCTTTCCTCATAGACAACCCTCTCATCCCTGGAATCAATCTAGTGAACCTTTGTTGCACCGCCTCAAAAGCAAGTATATCCTTCCTTAAATACGGAGACCAAAACTGTGCACAGTACTCCAGGTGTGGTCTACCAGAGCCCTGTACAATTGTAGCAAGACGTCCTTACTCTTGTACTCCAATCCTCTAGCAATAAAAGCCAACATGCCATTTGCCTTCCTAATTGCTTGCTGTATCTGCATGCTAACTTTTGGTGTTTCTTGCACTAGGACACCTAGATATCTCTGAACACCAACATTTAACAGTTTTTCACCATTTAAAAAATATTCTGTTCTTCTATTCTTCCTACCAAAGTGAATAACCTCACATTTCCCCACATTATACTCCATCTGCCAACGTATTGCCCACTCATTTAATCTGTCTATATCCCTTTGCAGGCTCTTTGTGTCCTCCTCACATCTTACTTTTCCACCTAGCTTTGTACCGTCAGAAAACTTGGATACATTGCACTTGGTCCCTTCATCTAAGTCATTAATATAGATTGTAAATAGCTGAGGCCCAAGCACTGATCCTTGCGGCACCCCACTAGTTACAGCCTGCCAATCTGAAAATGACCCTTTTATCATAGGAACATAGGAACAGGAGTAGGCCATTCAGCCCCTCGAGCCTGTTCCGCCATTCAATGAGATCATGGTTGGTCTACGATCTAACTCCTTTGGCCCATATCCCTTAACACCTTTGCCCATATCCCTTAATACCTTTGGGTAACAGACAGCTATCAATCTCCGATTTAAAATTAACAATTGATCTAGCATCAATTGCCGTTTGCGGAAGAGAATTCCAAACTTCTACCACCTTTTGTGTGTAGAAGTGTTTCCTAATTTCACTCCTGAAAGATCTGGCTCTAATTTTTAGACTATGCCCCCTAGTCCTAGAATCCCCAACCAGCAGAAATAGTTTCTCTCTATCTACCCTATCTGTTCCCCTTAATATCTTGAGAACTTTGATCAGATCACCCCTTAACCTTCTAAATTCTAGGGAATTTGTGTAGTCTCTCCTCGTAACTTAACCCTTTAAGTCCGGGTATCATTCTGGTTAACCTACGCTGCACTTCCTCCATGGCCAATATATACTTCCTAAGGTGTGGTGCCCAGAATTGCTCACAGTACTCCAGGTGTGGTCTAACCAGGGTTTTGTACAACTGCAGCATAACTTCTACCCCTTTGTACTCTAGTCCTCTAGATATAAAGGCCAACATTCTATTAGCATTTTTGATTATTTTCTGTACCTGCTTATGACATTTTAATGATCTATGTACCTGAACCCTCAAGTCTCTTTGGACATCCACTGTTTTTAGTTTTTCACCATTTAGAAATTACCCTATTCTATCCTTTTTAGGTCCAAAGTGGATGACCTCACATTTGCTTACATTGCAATCCATTTGCCACAGTTTTGCCCATTCACTTAATCTATCAATATCCCTTTGTAATTTTATGCTTTCATCTACACTGCCTACAATGTCACCTATCTTTGTGTCATCGGCAAATTTGGATATATGACTTTCTATGCCATCATGTAAGTCGTTAATAAATAATGTGAATAGTTGAGGCCCTAACACAGATCTCTGCAGGACATCACTAGTCACATCCTGTCAATTTGAGTACCTGCCCATTATCCCTGATGTCTGTCTCCTGCCACTCAGCCAATTTCCTAACCAGGTCAATAATTTGCCCTCAATTCCATGGGCTTCTACCTTAGATAACAATCTCCTTTATGGGACTTTATCAAAAATGCCTTCTGGAAGTCCATATAAATAATATCCATAGACATTCCTCTATCCACTACTTTAGTCACGTCTTCAAAAAATTCAATCAGGTTCAAAAAATTCAATCAGGCATGACCTACCTTTCACAAATCCATGCTGGCTCTCGCTGATCAACTGAAAATTTTTGAGGTGTTCAGTCCCCTATCCTTAATTATAGACTCCAGCAATTTCCCGACAACAGATGTTAGGCTAACTGGTCTATAATTCCCCGGTTTCCCTCTTTCGCCATTCTTAAAAAGTGGAGTGACATGCGCAATTTTTCAATCTATAGGGACGGTTCCTGAATCTAGAGAACTTTGGAAGATTATAGTTAGGGCATCTGCAATGTGCTCACCTATTTCCTTTAAAACCATGAGAAAGAAATCATCTGTCACTCTTTAGTGCCATTATTTTCTTCATTACTGTTATTTTACATACGTTAACTTTATTGAGTCCCTGTCCCCGATTCAATATTAGTTTCTTTGGGATTTCCAGCATGCTATCTTCTTCTTCTACTGTAAATTCTGTAAATTCTGACGCAAAATAATTATTGAACACGTCCGCCATTTCCCCATTGTCATTGACAATATCACCACTTTCAGTTTTTAAGGGGCCAACATTGCTCCTGACCACCCTCTTTTTCCTAATGTAACTGTAAAAATTCTTCATATTGATTTTGATATCCCTTGCAAGTTTCTTTTCATATTCCCTTTTTGTAGCTCTTACTATTTGTTTTGTGACCCTTTGCCCCTACTCTCTGTTTTCTGTCTGTTAAAGAATCCTTTATCCATGTTAATATAGCACCCCAACCCCATGTGCCCTTATCTTGCTTAATAACCTTTCATGTGGCACCTTATCGAATGCCTTTTGGAAATCCAAATATACTACATCCACTGGTTCCCCTTTATCTACCCTGCTAGTTACATCCTCAAAAAACTCTAATAAATTTGTCAAACACGATTTCTCTTTCATAGAACCATGTTGACTCTGCCTAATCATGTTATGATTTTCTAAGTATCCTGTTACCACTTCCTTATTAATGGATTCCAGCATTTTCCCGACGACTGATGTCAGGCTAACTGACCTGTAGTTCTCTGTTTTCTCTCTTCCCTCCTTTCTTGAATAGCAGGATTATATTTGCTACCTTCCAATCTGCTGGGACTGTTCTAGGATCAAGGGAAGTTTGGAAGATCACAACCAATGCATCCATTATCGCTGCAGCCACCTTTTTTTAGAACACTAGGTTGAAGGCCATGAGGTCCAGGGGACTTGTCGGTTTTTAGTCCCATTAGTTTTTCAAGTGCTTTTTCTCTACTGATATTAATTACTTTAAGTTCCTCGCCCTCATTAGCCCCTTGGTACCCCACTACTTTTGGTATACTTTTTGTGTCTTCTACTGTGAAGACCGATACAAATATTTGTTTAAAGTCTTTGCCATTTCCTTGTTCCCCAATACAATTTCTCCTGTCTCAGCCTCTAAGGGACCAATGCTTACTTTTGTTACTCTCTTCCTTTTTACATACTTGTAGAAGCTCTTACAATCTGTTTTTATATTTCTTGCTAATTTACTCTCATATTGTATTTTCTCCTTTTAATCAATTTTTTGGCTATTCTTTGCTAGTTTCTAAAGCTCTCACAATTCTTAGGCTTACTACTATTCTTTGCAACATTATAAGGTTGTTGGCCTTTTAGGGCAGGTGGACGTTCTGCCCCTACTAGGCCATTGTAGAATCCACAACTTAAGCCTGGGACTCGGTGTATGTGGGTCTCAGTCGAGATTGCAACTGATCTGGTGGATTTCCACTGGATCTATGGCGGGAGTTTGCCAGAACAGGCACAGATTTTTGAGGCCCGAGTTAACGGAAAAAAAAGTCAGATAAACTACCAGCTAAGGCACAAATAGAATAATTAGAGTGGAAACTAGACTGTCATGAGCATAGATGTGGTTTGAGGTCATATATAGCAAACTTGAGTATAACCCAATGATTTGCTATGAAAATAAATAATTTCCAACCTATTGCCCTTTAACAATTGTGGGGATGGAATTGAATAGCGCAGGTTGGCTGATCCCTGCTCTGCAATGGATAGGTCCAAAGAACACTTGACATCGGGCCTTGGTCCTCATTTAAATTAGACCGGCGAGCAATGTTCCTGTTAAGCTGCACAGCCACACTGCTCCACAGCCATCTGGAGGTCTTGTGCAGGTCGCTCACCTGCTGTTACATGGGAAAAACCGCACATGCAGGAACATTTGAATGGGCCACGCAGTCGGTTAAAGGGGCCACGTACCCCAAAAAATTACAGGGAACTTCGCTGGCAAGCTGTGGACACCTTTTGTGTGTCCTTAGGCAGCTTGCCAGTGAAGTGGATTTAACTTTGGCCATCTGTGGCACCAGCAGCTTCTGCCAGGTATCTCCTGGTAGGGAGGGCAATCGGCAGGTGGTGGGGGGGAGGCAATTGGGAGGATGGGGGAGGAGAACTGAGTGGTGAGGGAGGTGATTGGGATGGGTCCAAGTGGTACCTGGCACTGAACTTCTGGATTCCTCCTTGCTCCATATTTAGGTAAGTATTTTTTTTTAAAGCTTACCTATTTGGTGGCGGTCTCCAGCTAGGCCACATATAGACATGGGTACCCTGAATGCAGCAGGCCCTGTGCCAAATATCTAGGCCACTCAGTCTATACTATTTCCTATTTTTACAGTTTAAAGTGTTCATGTATAAGCAGCCCTTCCTGTTAGCTACAGAATTTACCGGAGTAGATTAACTACTGCACCAAAACATCCTGTCGTATGGTGCAACAACAGGCACTGTTTACAGTAGACTATTATGCCAGGCATCTGCAGTAGCTAAAGAAGTTGCATCCTTTACAGTGCCATAATCCTTCATATGTTCATACAGCCAGCACATGCTTTTATTACTTAAACTATCAGGTAAGTTCAAGCCAGTTGCAGGCTGAGGGGTTCAGATGAAGTTCCAAATCTGAGGGGTTCAGATGAAGTTCACAAATTGCTCAAGCTTTGCCTTTGTGGTTTGTGATATTATCTGAAAAGCATTCGATAGTGTTTGCAGATTCATTACGTACTCCAAATCAACTGTTAATCTAACATGTTGCACGAAATTGTATTCCTAACAACATGTTAGTTCAGCACCTGCTCCCCAGCCCGCAAAACAACAAATTCTCCAAAAAGATTAAGATCATTGGCACACAAATGTTTAAATTTGGTCCAATGGCATTGATGAAGGAATTGACATAGGATTGACATGCTGAAGATAACTCCTGAGTTGTCAAACATTTATGTTTTATGTCTTTCTTTTGGACCAGTGCTGAGACAATGATGATGGAAATGAAAGATTAGTATTGAGTTGCCTGACTGATATCTTCTCCTTCTTAGGCAGTCCCTCAGAACAAAGGATGACTTGCTTCCACATTAA
This sequence comes from Somniosus microcephalus, assembly GCF_052327205.1. Lineage (NCBI taxonomy): Eukaryota > Metazoa > Chordata > Chondrichthyes > Squaliformes > Somniosidae > Somniosus > Somniosus microcephalus. The sequence continues at coordinate 180,616,366 of NC_140987.1, read as the reverse complement.
AAATGAGTTCGCAGGTATTGATTAGTCCAATGCGGGACCTACAGTCTCTGTCACTGGTGGGGCAGACGGTGGTTGAAGGGGCGGGTGGGTGGGGTGCTTGGGTTGACGTGCGCTCCTTGCGCTGCCTGTGCTTGGCTTCTGCTTCCTCCCGGCGAAGAGACTCGAGGTGTTCGGCACCTTCCCGGATGCTTCTCCTCTGTTGTGTATGTAATATGTGTGCTACTTTGAACCTATGGACAGGACTGCACTACTTGTAGGGCGTAGTGATACGCAGTACCACTCCTGGCCATGGGGTATAAATAGTACTGTGGGTACTGATCTCCCCTCAGTTCCCGCCTGTGGGCATGAAGTAAAGACCTACGTGCAGTCCCTACCTCTAACCAGTAAAGACCTGTTTGAGTTATACGTTTAAGTCTTTGTGTTAATTGTTCAATACAATACACATACTTAACACTGGCGACGAGTCGGTTCGAACCCTGCGGCAGTTATTCCACGGCGGCTTCGTCCAAAGACAGGACGTTGAAGAGAGGTTTCAATCCTCAACACCCCACTCAAAACTGAAGGGCAGCAGAAATCCTGACAGCTTCCAGCGACTGGAAGCGACAGGCATTAGGACCCTGAAGCCTCCATAACCTCGTGGGTAAGCCAGAGCCCGGGAGGGAGCGAGCAAGAGCCGCGCGAGCGGGTGAGCCAGAGGCCGGGAGCCGCTTCAAGTGCGAGGCGCAGCGCGGGCCAGCGATCGGGACCAAAGATAAGGGCCGCACTCGGGCGATCGCGGCGAAGATAAGGGCCGCACTCGGGGGCTGAAGGGAGATGGCGTCGGGGACGGGTGAAGACCGCCAAGCGCGGGAAAACCGCCATTTTGTGGGCGGAGGACGACGGCAAGAGCGGGAAGCCGCCATCTTTGATAACAAGTAAAGAAAATAAAATCTGAGAAATTGCAAATCTACAATGCCTAAACACGGGAATATTAGCACCTTTGATCGTGACCTCGAAGAGTGGGCCATATATGTTGAAAGAGTAAAAAATTATTGTAAGGCCAATAAAATTCGTGACCAAGATAAAGCTCTAACATTATTAAATTTAATGGGTGCGAAGACATACGGGCAATTGAAACACCTGTTATCACCAGATGAACCGGCGGATAAGACGTTCGATGAGATTGTTACTGTCCTGAAAGATCATCTAAACCCCACGCCGCTGATGCTAGCGGAACAATTTAAATTTTACGACAGAAGGCAGCTACAGCATGAAAGCAATGCTGAATATTTGCTGGAATTGCGTAAATTAGCGAAATATTGCCAGTTTGGAACGGGACTGACAGATGCACTACGAGACAAATTTGTGTGTGGTTTATTTAAACAGGATACACAAAAGCGACTGCTCGAGAATGAGCTGACGCTTGAGAAGGCGGTCACTATGGCAGCAGCACACGAAGCCGCAGCGAGAGGCACGGCAGTAATGCAGCTACGGTCACCGGAGCTCAGTGCACACAAATTGGGTGTGAGTTCTGGCAAATGTTATCGTTGTGGAAAGACAACGCATGATCAGAACCAGTGTTGGTTTAAAAACCAAGAATGTAGAACTTGTGGTAGGCTTGGACATATAGCTAGAGTATGCAGGTCAGGGAAGAAGACCAGCAACAAGAAGTCACCGCAAGGAAAATACGCAAAGGTACACAAGGTGACCGAACAGGAGTCCGATTCAGACGCTAGCAGTAATGAACTGGCTAGCTTAAGCTGTAATGAACTGGCTAGCTTAAGAGTACTCAACGCTGGTAAGGGTGCAGACCTCCAGACAATTTGGGTCACTCTTCAGATAGAAGGAGTCCAAGTAAAACTGGAATTGGACACTGGATCGGCATTGACGGTCATAAATAAGAAAGATTACGGAAAGTTATTCCAACATATTCCCCTACAGGATACGGGGATTATATTGAAAACATACACGGGGCAAAGAGTGTACCCCATCGGGAAAATAGAGGTTGCAGTGGTCCACAAGGGCGAAGACAGTCAAATAATGGACTTATATGTGATATCTGAAGGAGGTCCTCCACTACTAGGACGGGAGTGGATTAGGAAAATGAATATGGACTGGCATTTCCTACAAACAATAACGAGTGAGAACTCGGTGAAGATAGTCGGCCCAGACTCTGGAACGGATGATGGTAAGCCCAACTCAGGTGCAAAAGACAAAGTTTCAGCACAGAATTCCACTGAGCAACAACAACATAGTTTAACTGTGGATTCTGAGTCTGGCAAGTCTACTGATGTGCCCATTTCTGAGGGACACCGGGCTCGAACTCAACTCCATTTCAAACTACAACAGCAATTAGAACAAATGCTTCGCCGTTTTGAGCAAGAGTTGAATGCAACGAAAGAGTTCTTTGATATAGAGTTGGTGAATCTGGAAAGACAACAGAAGCAGCTGATGGAGAAAATGGAGCAGGAGCACACAAAACGTCTGATGTCAGAGGAGTTAACGGTCAGCCAACTCCTGCATATGCTGAAGGACAGGACTCTGAAATGGGAAAAACTTGAACACGAACTTCAATATTCAAACGAAAGGGGTTCGGAGCTCTCAAAGGCTATTGGAAGAGCTGAGGTGGCAACACAGACTGAGATGACTGCAACAGAGCAGCCCTTGGATGCCAAAAGTACGCTGACTCACGTCAACGTAGAACAACAGACCGCTGAAACAGCTGCTCCGGTAGAGGGATTGAATAGTCCGATCAATCAATCTCCAAAAGAAGTTGAAGTAGTAAAATCTCAAATGAGATCATTAGTAAACGACTTGCTGAAAGCCCAGAAAAAGCTGGATGAAGAGGTACGCATGAAGAAGTCTCTTCAGGAAAGATGTCTGGACTTGGAACAAAAGCTGGCTAACGCCAAGCTGGGTATGGAGGAAATAGAAGACCCTCTCGCTGGCCTAGATCAGGACGACACCGAATATTACTATGTCCTGTCCTGCCCAACTTGTAACTTTGACTCCCACCATACAGAAATCATGGAGGAGCACCGAAAGTCTACGGAACATCGGGAGAAGGTGGCTCTACTACAGAAAAAGGAGGAAGAGAAGGAGGAACTGCGCATGCAGCTGGCAGCTGACAGTGGAGCCCAGAGAGTCTCCAAGAAGCAGAAAAGGAAAAGTCGAAACAGAAGATGACCCATCTGAACCATTATTACCTCTACCAGATCACACACGTGGTCCCTCCGAACGGAGCCAATTCAGTTCGGAAGTTCAAACTGTTAAATCCATGGAAGGACTATTGAATGAGTCACTCCAGCAATGTGAACCGACTACACCACAGAGATTGAATCTGTGAACTGTTTTCCGCAGAGACTGAATCTGTGATCTGTTTTGACATGAAGTTATCTATGTATCTATGTTATTCTGTTATGTAAACCTGAAGTTATATATGTATATAGGTTATTACGTTATGTTAAATGGGGAGATGACTGTAAAGCTAAGAAGGGAGGAATGTTGTGTATGTAATATGTGTGCTACTTTGAACCTATGGACAGGACTGCACTACTTGTAGGGCGTAGTGATACGCAGTACCACTCCTGGCCATGGGGTATAAATAGTACTGTGGGTACTGATCTCCCCTCAGTTCCCGCCTGTGGGCATGAAGTAAAGACCTACGTGCAGTCCCTACCTCTAACCAGTAAAGACCTGTTTGAGTTATACGTTTAAGTCTTTGTGTTAATTGTTCAATACAATACACATACTTAACATCCTCCACTTTGTGCGGTCTTGGGCCAGGGATTCCCAGGTGTCGGTGGGGATGTTGCACTTTTTCATGGAGGCTTTGAGGGTGTCCTTGAAGCGTTTCCTCTGCCCACCTGGGGCTCTCTTGCTATGCCGGAACTCCGAGTAGAGTGCTTGTTTTGGGAGTCTCGTATCGGGCATGCGGACAATGTGACCCATCCATCGGAGCTGATCGAGTGTAGTCAAAGCTTTGATGCTGGGGATGTTGGCCTGAGCAAGAACACTGACGTTGGTGCACCTATCCTGCCAATGGATTTGCAGGATCTTGCGGAGGCAGCATAGGTGGTACCTCTCCAGTGCTTTGAGGTGCCTGCTGTACATGGTCCATGTCTCTGAGGCATACAGCAGGGCGGGTATCACTGCTGCTCCGTAGACCATGAGCTTGGTGCCGGGTTTGAGGTCCTGGTCTTCAAACACTCTCTTCCTCAGGTGAACAAAGGCTGCACTGTCACACTGAAGGCGGTGTTGGACTTCGTCGTCGACATCTGCCCTTGTTGACAGTAGGCTCCCGAGGAATGGAAAGTGGTTCACGTTGTCCAAGGCCTTGTCGTGGATTTTGATAATTGGGGGAAGTACTGTGTGGCGGGGGCAGGTTGGTAGAGGACCTTTGTCTTACAGATGTTTAGAGTAAGGCCCATGCTCACGTATGCTTCGGTGAAGGTGTTGACGATGGTTTGGAGTTTGACCTCCGAGTGAGCGCAGACGCAAGCGTCGTCTGCATACTGTAATTCGATGACAGAGGATGGGACGACCTAGGATCTGGACTGGAGGCGACGGAGGTTGATCAGTTTCCCGTTTGTTCTGTAAATTAGCTCCACTCCAGTGGGGAGCTTACTGAGGGTGAGATGGAGCATTGCAGCAAGGAAGATCGAGAAGGGCGATGGTGCGATGACACAGCCTTGCTTGACCCCAGTTCATACGTGAATTGGGTCTGTGGTGGAACCGTTGGTCAGGATCACAGCTTGCATGTCGTCGTGAAGCAGGCGGAGGATAGTGACAAACTTTTGAGGGCAGCCGAATTTGAGGAGGACACTCCATAATCCCTCACGGTTGACAGTGTCGAAGGCCTTTGTGAGATCAAAGAAGGCCATGTACAGCGGTTGGTGCTGTTCCCTGCATTTCTCTTGTTATTGACATGCGGTGAAGATCATGTCCATTGTGCCCCTTAGTGGGCGGAATCCGCATTGCGACTCTGCGCGGAGCTCTTCTGCCACTGGGAGAAGACGATTGAGGAGGATTCTTGCGATGACTTTCCCTGTGGCAGACAGCAGGGAAACTCCTCTGTAATTACCGCAATCGGACTTGTCACCTTTTTTGAAGATGGTCACAATTACGGCTTCTCTGAGATCCCCTGGCATGCTCTCCTCCTTCCAGATAAGAGAAATGAGTTCATGAATTCACACCAGTAGTGCTTCTCCGCCACGCTTTAGTGCCTCGGTGGGGATTCCATCTGCTCCTGAGGCCTTGTTGTTCTTCAGTTGTCAGATGGCCTTTTCAACTTCATGCCGGGCTGGGGTTGTGCTGAAATGGTGACAGGTAGCATGCTGTGGGATGGAGTTGAGGACACTCATGTCAAAGACAGAGTCGTGTTTAAAGAGATTGTCGAAGTGCTCCTTCCAGCGGGCACTGACTGCCTATCTGTCCTTGATGAATATCTCTCCATTCTTGGCCCGCATTGGGGAAGGGCCTTGGGTACTTGGGCCATAGATGGTCTTGACTGCGTTAAAGAATCCACGCGCGTCGTGGTTGTCGGCTAGCTGCTGGATCTCCTGCGCTTTCTCCACCCACCATCTGTTATTTAGGTCGCAAGTTTTTTGTTGGAACTTGGCCTTCAGGCTTCTGTAGAACTGCTTTCTTGCTCTCGAGTTCTGTTGCTGTTTCCAGATCAAGAATGCCTTGTGCTTGCGGCTTATTAGCTCCTGGATCTCCTGGTCATTCTCGTCGAACCAGTCTTGGTGTTTCCTGGTCGAGTGACCGAGCGTCTCTTCACAGGTGCTGATTATGGAGGCCTTGAGTGCAGACCAGACGCTGTGGGCACTCTGTGCCTCTGCATCACTGGGAGTCGTCAGGTTGTTTGTGAGGCACAGGCTGAATAGGGCTTTCTTAGCAGGGTCTTTGAGTGCTCCAGCGTTAATTTTCCTGCGGCATTGTTTCTGTTGCCGCCGCTGTTTTGGTGCTACATTGATGGAGATGACAGAGTGGATTAGGCGCTGGTCTGTCCAGCAGTCATCAGCTCCTGTTATGGCACGGGTGATGCGGACGACCTTGCGGTCCCTCACTCGGACGATGACGTAGTCCAGCAAATGCCAGTGCTTGGAACGAGAGTGCTGCCATGAAGTCTTGTACTTGTCTCTGACAGAACAAGGTGTTGATTATGACGAGGCCATGTTCTAAGCATTTCGACAGGAGGAGGGTACCGTTGGAGTTGGCTTTCCCTACCCCCTCTCTGCCTAGCACACCTCCCCAGAGGTCTGTGTCCTTTCCAACTCTGGCGTTAAAGTCGCCAAGGAGGATCATCTTGTCGCCCATTGGGACTCGGGACAGGGATTGTTCGAGGCTGGAGTTGAATTCCTCTTTGGTCTCGTCTGTGGCTTCCAGTGTTGGGGCGTATGCACTGGTGACCGTAGTTCACTGGTTCTGGGCTAGGGTGAGTCGAAGAGTCATGAGGCGCTCGTTTATACCACTAGGGGAGTCTCTGAGACGCCCAACCAGTTCATTTTTTATGGCGAAGCCTACCCCATGGAGGCGGTGTTCTACAGGTTTGCCTTTCCAGAAGAAGGTGTAACCATCGCCTTGCTCCTTGAGCTGGCCTTCCCCTGCCCGCCAGGTCTCACTTAGGGCGGCGATGTCAATGTCGAAGTGTCTGAGCTCCCGGGCAACGATAACAGTACGACGTTCCGGTCTGTCACTGTTGGGGTTGTCCATGAGGGTCCTGACATTCCAGGTTCCGAACTTCATTTTAAAGGGTGGAAGATGCCTGTGCATGAATTCTTTTAACGTGGGGTGGCCGTTGCACACCAACTACCACACAGGCTTGACAGAGCAAGGTCTTGGTCCAATGGCAAGGGGATCCAAGACGATTGGAGACCAGGCTCTGCTACAATGGCCTAGCACACACACACAAACATACTGCTACTGTCCTCCTCCCTCCTTCCCGCAGGTCCTCTCTGCTTGGGTTTCGTAGGATGCATTGTGGTCCTCCCGACCTCGCTGTTGGCCCGTGCCGCACCTTCCCTGGGCTCCAACCCCGCTGCTGGTCCACGCTGCACCACTCCTGGGCCTTGACCTCGCTATAGGCTCGTCCTCGTTCCTGGGTCCTGGCCTCAGACATGAATGAGGCCTGACTGATATATTTTAAGCTCATCGAAGGAGGAGTTAATTGCACTGTAATGCATCATGAATTTATTCTCATCAAAACTATCATTTATTCATTTATTTCCCAACCCATATCATAGGTCGTGGGAATGCAGAATTTATTAATGCCATTTATCATTCTATTTTAGTAAGCCTGTTCAAAAGAGATAGAGCACGACCATGTGAAAGGCAGGCCAAGAGCTGGGAACAGGCTAGGCACATTGACCACGAAATTCGGTGGTTTAGCGCTGGCCACTAAGGCCGGTTTAGATTTTAAAATTGGCGGCTGACTCGTTTCCGTCCACCGTTGTCAGAGCTCGCTCCACATATTTAGATGAAGCATATTGTCAATGAGTGTGCAACGCTGATTTGACGCACCAACTGCCATTTTGGACATCACCACACCTTTTAACGCCCTCTCCTAATCATGACCAGCTGACCAAGCATTCAGCAGCTGGAAGGAGCCCTCAACAGCACTATTTAAAGGGATCATCAACAATTTGCTGCTCACTTGGTTTTTCAGTTCTCCTAGCTCTGTCTACGTTTATGCAACTGTTTGGAGCTTTCTAGAGTTGTTCAAAGTTGCTGAGGTCACAGGGGTGTTGCTGCTAGTGGAGAAGGCCTTGCTTCTCATTTAAAGAGTTCTGTTCACACCACTTGCTCACAGTCATGGGGGCTCTACTTGCAGTCCCACTCACGCTTGAGTATGATAGGGAGATGGAGCGGAGGCATTGAAGAAGATGACAAGGTGCTCGCAAAGGGAGGAGGAGGAAGGGCAGGAGGGTACTCAGCAGGATACCTTACCCACCTAGGGTCTTCCAAGAGCACTTCTCCTACCTGCACTTAAGCCAGGAACAGTGTATTAGGAGGCTCCGCTTCACCAGGGAGGTGGTCACAGAACTCTGCTACCTATTGGAACCAGACCAGCAGCCTCAGAGCAGGGAGATGATGGCTCTTACAGTGGTCCTCAAGGTCACCGTGGCTCTCAATTTTTTCACCACCAGATCCTTCCAGTCTGTAACAGGCGTCATAGCCAACATCTGCCAGCTCGCAGTCCATTGCTGCATCCAGGAGGTCACAGAGGCTCTCTTCTCCAGGAAAGGGACTAAATTGTCTTCTCTCTGAACAAAGAAAAGCAGGATGAGCATGCAGGTGTCTTTACCAGGATAGCGGGCATCCCCACGGTGCAGGGCACCATCAACTGCACACACGTGGCTTTGCGTGCACCATATAGCAATCCTCAGATGTTCTGTAATCGCAAAGGCTATCACTTACTTAATGTTCAGTTGTTGTGCGACCATGCCCAGCGCATCCTGATGGTCAATGCCTACTATCCTGGAAGCAGTCACGAAGCCATCATCCTGTGACAGTGCGGTGTGCCAGCAATCTTCCAGCCACCACGTCAAACCCAAGGGTGGCTGCTCTGAGACAAGGACTAGCCACTCTGCACCTGGCTGATGACTCTCCTCCACAACCCCACCACTCGTGGCCAGCATTCATATAATGACAGCCATGCTGCCACGAGGAACATCATCGAGCGGAACATCATCGAGCAGACCATCAGGGTGCTCAAGCAATGGTTCTGCTAACTTGTCCACTCAGGAGAAGCCCTCCAGTACTCGACAGAACGGGTGTCCCATTTCATGGTGATCTGCTGCATGCTCCACAACTAGGCCATCATGAACACGCAGCACTTGCCACCAAGGGTTCCAAGGCCATCTCAGGTGGAGGAGGAGGAAGAGGAAGAAGATGAGGAAGGGAGGAGGCAGGCAGAAAATCCCCATTCTGGATGTGCTATCCATGAGCACCTCATCAGACTCCGGTTCCAGTGAATGAAACCCCAGATCCCCATTGCTCACCACTTCCCCATCATACCGTCCCTCTCTCATGGAATATCACAGCGTCCTCCTGGGCACAAATCTGAAATGAGAGCCACCACAAAACACACATTTCAAACAAAATTCATAAATTTATCAAATTCAAACCAAAAGAAAAAAGTTAACTACTCACCCTTGTGCATTCCCTTAGTGTCTGTCTTTCATATGCCTTTTCCTACTTTAGTGCTCCTATGAAGTGCTCCCCCATTGGCTGCAGTATGTGTAAGGGTTGGGGCTTCTTTAAACTGGTTTAAAGTAATTTTCCTGGTCTTGCAGCCTTTGCCTGCACTCAGACCAATTCCAATAAAACCAATTTTAAAACAGCGGTTTCGAATCGCTACCCCACCTTCCAGTTCTGACTGCAGGGCTTATAATTATTGATATTAAAACAGACACGTAGTTTGGATGAGAGAAAAAAATCAAGTTTTATTAGCTAAAAGAAACTATAATCAAAATATCAAACTATCCCACACGCACACAGTAATTACAGCAAAATTGCTTAAAATGGGGTAAGGCAGACGGCAAAAACGAGGGGTAAGTGACTACAATGTTGGTTAAACAATCTTAGCAATATCCCCTTAAATTGCCATCCCCCAAACTCCTTAACTAGGTTGCTTTGCTGAAGAGTCAGAAACTCTGCTCACATGTGGTCCAGCGAAGTGAGAGAGAGCGAGAGAGAGAGAAGCTCACCTGTGGTCCCAGGAAGTAAAGAGAGAGATAGCTTCTGAGCAGCTATCTTTATACCTGGTGAGGCCCCTGCCGTTCTGCCTTGCAAGGGCTGTGTGCAAAATTCCCCGCCCAAAGGGTCCAATACACAAGAGAAAGCTGTGATTGGCTAACAGAGTGGTTGGACTGGATTAATGTGTCTTCCGGAGCTCCCTGGGCTGAAACAAAAGGGAAATACAACTGCTCTATTGTCCAGCATGCTAGGTGATTTAGACGCGTTCAATTCTTAAACGGATCCCATTCAAGATACAAAAGTCTCTTCTGCAGTTTAGATGTATCCACTCGATATACAAACAAATGCTAATAGCATTCAATTGCTTTGTAAACAAAGCATTGTCCTTTGTCTTCGGCCATGTGGTGACAGCCATTTTTTTATCCCTGGAAATTTAAAAGCACAACGCCCAGGGATTCTTTAATCAAAAAAATTGATCTTCAGAACTGTAAATTATTGCGAATTCTTACACATGGCTGGTGGAAAGCTGCTGACTTTCAGTGTGGGAGACTACAGATGGCCTTGCAGGATGACCTCAAGCAGCTCTGGGCCTAGATGGCCCAGCTGTAGACTGCTGCACCTCAGCATGGGTGGGAGCAGTCTGGGCTGGCTTGATGACAGACAGCAGCAAGGGCACTGGCAGAGTACTCATAGGTACTCATAGAAAGTTACAGCATGGAAGGAGGCCATTTCGGCCAACAAAGAGCTATTCAGCCTAATCCCACTTTCCAGCTTTTGGTCCATAGCCCTGCAGGTTACAGCATCCCAAGTGCACATCCAAGTACTTTTTAAATGTGATTAGGGTTCCTGCCTCTACCACCCTTTCAGGCAGTGAGTTCCAGACCCCCACAACCCTCTGGGTGAAGAAATTTCCCCTCAAATCCCCTCTAAACCTTCCACCAATTACTTTAAATCTGTGCCCCCTGGTTTTTGACCCCTCTGCTAAGGGAAATAGGTCCTTTCTATCCACTTTATCTATGCCCATTATAATTTTATACACCTCAATAAGGTCTCCCCTCAGCCTCCTCTGTTCCAAGGAAAACAGATCCAGCCTATCCAGTCTGTCCTCATGCTAAGATTCTCTACTCCCGGAAACACCCTTGTAAATCTCCTCTGTACCCTCTCTAGTGCAATCACATCTTTCCTGTAATGTGGTGACCAGAACTGCACGCAGTGGCAGTGGTGGGAGTACCAATGCTGTCATCCTGAGAGAGGACAGCAGGTTCTTGCTCCACTGACCCACTGCCACTCCCCGGGCAGCACCTCAGCATTCCTAGCAACCTGTTGGAGAACAGATTGCTGGCCTGCTGCAGCACCCTGAAAGCCCAGTCGATGATGGCCGCAGTCTGAACTTCTACTGCAGCAGTGAGATGTTGGGTCACTTCTGCCTGTGCTGCAATGGAAGCTGCGAGATCGTTCACCACACCCACCATCATATTTCCATCCTGCAAATCACAGGCTCCAAGCTTTGCGTAAAACCCCGTGCAGTGTTGGAGCCGGACTCCTCCATGCTCCTTGACGCTGACAAGAGGCTCTCTGACAGTCTTTGCTTTGCACCAACATTTCCGTGTGCATGCCCATCACCCTCCTTCTGAAGGCCGCACCATCGAGGCCATCATCTGAGTCCTGTGGAGGAGAACAATGCGTGAACCTGCCCTCTGGGGAACTCACACCCGAGCCTTTTCCCCTGGCCTGGCTGCAGCCCACTCGTGCCCAGTAACTCACCACATGCAGATCCCGCCTCTATACTACCCTCTAAAGTCCGCACGGTGCCATTTTCTGAGCTGGTATCTGCGAGTGTCAGATGCAGTGACGATGTGTCTACTTCTTCTTTACCTTCATCAGTCTCTTCCTCATGTTCAGGGACAGGCTGGCTAGCTTGTAATTATTATGTTTCTGAATGTAGAAAGGTACAAGGGTTGGGTTGTGGTGTGGGGAGGGGGGGAAAGCCAAATATCTATGCATACACCATCAGCAACTTGTGAATGTGAAGAGATTGTGGGATGAGGGGGAAGTGAGATGTGAGAAGAAGGATTAGGTATGAGCGTTTGAAATGGACTCTCACAGCCCCTCCAATTATTTGTAACACTGATTCCTCCAGGTCAGTTAGGTTCTCAAATCTCACTTGGCCACTTCCTGGCTGCTGTTGCTCTCTGCAGTTATGAGCCACCTTTCCCTGCAAGAGAAAGGGAAGTGTGTCACTGAGTGTAGTGCAATGTGTTTGGGTGATGTGTCTGCCATGATTGAATAGCTGGCAACGTGTGCAAGGTGTGAGTTGTGGGTGTGAGTGATGCAGCAGTGGTAAGTGTGTGAGGGTGAAGTGAAGCAATGATTGTGAGGTATGAGTGGTGATAGCTAGAAATTGTTAGTAGGTGAGTGAGTGGGGTGCAGTGCATTGAGCAGTGTGTGAGGCTTGTGGTGCAGATCATAGAATCATAGAATGGTTACAGCACAGAAGGAGGCCATTCGGCCCATTGAGCCCGTGCCAGCTCTCTGCAAGTGCACTTCAGCTAGTCCCACTCCCTGCTGTTTCCCCGTAGCCCTGCAATTTCTTTTCCTTCAGGTACTTATACAATTCCCTTTTGAAAGCCATTATTGAATCTGCCTCCACCACCCTCTCAAGCAGTGCATTCCAAATCATAACCACTCACTGCGTAAAAAAGTTTTTCCTCATGTCGCCTTTGGTTCTTCTGCCAATCACCTTAAATCTGTGCCCTCTGGTTCTTGACCCTTCCACCAATGGGAACAGTTTCTCTCTATCTACTCTGTCTAGACCCCTCATGATTTTGAATACCTCTATCAAATTTCCTCTCAACTTTCTCTGCTCTAAGGAGAACAACCCCAGCTTCTCCAGTCTATCCACATAACTAAAGTCCCCCATCCCTGGAACCATTCTTGTAAATCTTTTCTACACCCTCTCTAAGGCCTTCACATCCTTCCTAAAGTGCGGTGCTCAGAATTAGACACAATAATCCAGTTGAGGGCGGACCAGTGTTTTATAAAGAAATAACAACAGAAAACGCTGGAAAAACTCAGCAGGCCAGGCAACATCCATGCAGAGAGAAAGAGAGTTAACGTTTCAGGTCAATGACCTTCAGCAGAACTGAGAAAAAAGGCAGGAAATGAAACAGTTTAAAAGGCCAGTTTGGGGGCTGGGAAATGGGGGAGGGGATGAAAGCACAAAAGGGAAGTGAAGAGACATTAAGAGGTGAGATACTAAGAGGACAAGTAAAGAGACAAAAGATGGCTCTAGATGAAGTGTTAAATGCGCTGGCAGAATGAAAGACAGCTGCCATGTGGGAGAGAAAAAAAAAGGAAAAGGCACAAACCAAAAGTGTGGATAAAAAATATATAAAAATGTAATAGGGGCCGAGGTTATGATCTGAAATTGTTGAATTCAATATTGAGTCCGGAAGGCTGTAAAGTGCCTAACCGGAAGATGAGGTGCTGTTCCTCGAGCTTACGCTGAGCTTCCGTGGAACAATGCAAGAGGCCAAGGACGGTGAGGTCTGAGTGGGAATGGGGCGGTGAATTAAAATGACAGGCGATCGGAAGCTCAGGGTCACCCTTACGGACTGAACGGAGGTGTTCCGCAAAGCGGTCACCCAATCTGCATTTGGTCTCCCCAATGTAGAAGAGACCACATCGTGAGCAGCGAATACAGTATACTAGATTGCAAGAAGTACAAGTAAATTGCTGTTTCACCTGGAAGAAGTGTTTGGGGCCCTGGACAGTGGGAAGGGGGGAGGTATAAGGGCAGGTGTTGCATCTCCTGCGCTTGCACGGGAAGGTGCCGGGCGAAGGGGAAGGGGTGCTGGGGGTGATAGAGGAGTGGACTAAGGTGTCTCGGAGGGAGCGGTCCCTACGGAATGCTGAAAGGGGAGGGGAGGGGAAGATGCGTTTGGTGGTGGCGGAAATGGCGGAGGATGATCCGTTGAATGTGGAGGCTGGTGGGGTGAAAGGTGAGGACAAGGGGAGCCCTATCATGGTTCCAGGAGGGAGGGGCAGGGATGAGGGCAGAAGTGCGGGAGATAGAACGGACACGGTCAAGGGCCATGTCAACCATGATAGAGGGGAATCCTCGGTTGAGGAAAAAGGAAGACATGTCGGAAGCACTGGTATGGAAGGTGACATCGTCGGAGCAGATGCGGCAGAGACGGAGAAACTGGGAGAATGGAATAGAGTCCTTACAGGAGGCAGGGTGGGTGGAAGTGTAGTCCAGGTAGATGTGGGAGTCAGTGGGTTTGTAGTGAATGTTGGTCAATAACCTATCCCCAGAGATGGAGACAGAGAAGTCGAGGAAGGGAAGGGAAGAGTTGGAGATGGACCATGTGAAGGTGAGGGAAGGGTGGAAATTGGCGGCAAAGTGAATGAAATTGTCTAGTTCAGGGCGAGAGCAGGAAACGGCACCGATACAGTCATCAATGTACCGGAAAAAGAGGTGAGGGAGGGGTCCCGAGTAGGACTGGAACAAAGAGTGTTCCACATATCCCACGAAAAGGCAGGCATAGCTCGGACCCATGCGGGTACCCATAGCAACACCTTTAATTTGGAGGAAATGAGTGGAGTCAAAGGAGAAGTTGTTCAATGTGAGAACAAGTTCAGCCAGGCGGAGGAGGGTGGTGGTAGATGGGGACTGGTTGGGCCTCTGTTCAAGGAAGAAGCGGAGCGCCCTCAGGCCATCCTGGTGGGGGATGGAGGTGTAGAGGGATTGTACGTCCATGGTGAGGAGGAGGCAGTTGGGGCCAGGAAACTGGAAACTGTTAAAGTGGCGGAGGGCGTCAGAAGAGTCACGGATGTAGGTGGGAAGAGACTGGACAAGAGGAGAAAAGATAGAGTCGAGATAGGAAGCGATAAGTTCCGTGGGGTAAGAACAGGCTGAAACGATGGGTCTACCAGGGCAATCCTGCTTGTGGATCTTGGGAAGGAGGTAGAAGCGGGCTGTGCAGGGTTCGGAAACTATGAGGTTGGTGGCCGCGGGTGGAAGATCTCTAGAGGAGATGAGGTCAGTGACAGTCTTGGAAACGGTGGTTTGATGTTCGGTAGTGGGGTCATGGTCCAGGTGGAGGTAGGAGGAGGTGTCAGAGAGTTGGCGTTCAACTTCCGCTAGGTAGAGGTCAGTGCGCCAAACAACAACAGCACCACTCTTGTCAGCGGGTTTAATGACAATGTCGGGGTTGGATCTGAGCGAATGGAGTGCTGCAAGTTCAGAGGGAGGTAGGTTGGAGTGAGTGAGGGGAGCAGAGTAATGGAGACGGCCGATGTCACGGCAGCCGTTAGCAATGAAAAGATCTAGAGAGGGTAAGAGGCCAGAGGGAGGGGCCCAGGTAGAACTAGAATTCTGAAAGCGGGAGAAAGGGTCAGTCGTGCGGGGGGAAGACTCCTGGCCAAAGAAGTGAGCACAGAGATGAAGGCAGCAAAAAAGGAGCTCAGCATCATGCTGAGCTCGAAATTCTTTGAGGTGAGGGCGTAAGGGGATGAAGCTCAGGCCTTTGCTGAGGACTGATCGTTCGGGGTCAGAGAGGGGAAGGTCAGAGGGGATAGTGAAAATGCGGCAGGGGGTGAGATTGGGCGAATGGGGGTCAGAGGAAAGTGAAGGGGAAGAAGTGTCTCTTCACTTCCCTTTATTCTTTCATCCCCTCCCCCATTTCCCAGCCCCCAAACTGGCCTTTTAATTTGTTTCATTTCCTGCCTTTTTTCTCAGTTCTGATGAAGGGTCATCGACCTGAAACGTTAACTCTATTTCTCTCTCCATGGATGTTGCCTGACCTGCTGAGTTTTTCCAGCATTTTCTGTTGTTATTTCGGATTTCCAGCATCCGCAGTATTTTGCTATCGTATTAGTGTTTTATAAAGGTACATCATAAATTCCTTGCTTTTATAGTCTAAGGGCTCGATTTTGCCAGGCCCGAGGAGGCGGGATTGGAAGCGTGTGAGGAGTTAAAATCGCAAAACTGGCGGGCGGGCCCGGTCCAGCCTCCATCCCGCCTCTGAGCAATTTTCCCACATGCGAGTTTTCTGGCCCGGTCTCCATCCCGCCTCCAAGAGGCGGGATAGGCCCTTAAGGCCCTTAACAACCAGTTAACTGCCTCTATAATCCCATTTTGAGAGGCCTTTCTGATTTTAACAGTTTTCCCACATGCTGCACGCCTCCTCTGAAACACGCCAGTGAAACCTGGTGGCAGCACAAGTAGATTGCTTACTAATAGCTGCAGCTCACCATTAAAAAGGAGTTTTCACCAATCATCATTTGCAGGTGGTAGAACTTTGTTTTTTCAGGCCTGGGGGACCTTTTAACAGGCCTACTCATTGTTGTGGAAATTTGGAGCCTGACACCCATCTCCAGTGTGACCTCCTGGGAAACCCCTCTCCCCACCTTGAATGAGCGCTTCCTCAACTGAGATATATAGCAGAAGAATGGGAACCATTTATTTCCTTTCCTCCTGGACATCAGATTCGGATGAAGACCAGCCGCAGCAGCAGCAGGACCTTGAACAACAGCAGCACCAACTGCAGGAGCAACAGCAGGAGCACCAAGCTGCTGCTCACCCACCTGAAGCTGCACAGGCCAGAACGTGCCAGCGCATGGAAGCCCGTCGGCGCAGGAGATACCCCCCAAACAGGGTCTACAGACAGAGGATGAGCTACCTCAACATAACTGAGCAGCAGTGCCAAAGGAGGCTCAGACTTTCGCGAGAGGTAGTGGGTGACATCTGCGCAATGCTGCAGCAAGACCTGGAGCCCAGAGGAGCAGGTGGACACCCCTTATCAGTGGCCGTCAAAGTCACCACCGCATTCAACTTTTTTGCTTCAGGCTCATTCCAGGGGTCAGCAGTAGGCATCAGCGGTGTCTCCCAGGCGGCCACACACACTTGCATCACGCAGGTAACCGATGCCCTCTTTGCCATCGTGCACAATCACATCCATTTCTCCAAGGATCAAGCCAGTGTAACTGTGCGTTCGGTTGGGTTTGACAATCTGGCAGGCTTTCCAAGGGTGCAGGGCGTCGTTGACTGCACACATGTGGCCCTTAAGGCACCTCATCACAATCCAGGTATTTTTGTCAACCGCAAGGGCTTCCACTCCCTCAACGTACAGCTGGTGTGTGACCACAGGAAGGACATTTTGCATGTTTGTGCCAAGTACCCTGGCAGTTGCCATGACTCCTTCATCCTGCACCAGTCTAGTGTGCCTCCGCTCTTCAGTCCGCCAGACCAACTTAACGGATGGCTACTTGGAGACAAGGGCTAGCCCCTGAGGACGTGGCTAATGACGCCATTGAGGAGCCCATCCAACGAAGCTGAGGAGCGCTACAACGCCAGCCACATTTCCACCAGATCCATAATCGAGCAAACCATTGGCTTAGTCATAGAGTCATAGAGTAATACAGCACGGATAGAGGCCCTTCGGCCCATCGTGTCCGCGCCGGCCATCAAGCCCTGTCTAATCTAATCCCATATTCCAGCATTTGGCCCGTAGCCTTGTATGCTATGGCATTTCAAGTGCACATCCAAATGCTTCTTAAATGTTGTGAGGGTTTCTGCCTCCACAACCCTTTCAGGCAGTGAGTTCCAGACTCCAACCACCCTCTGGGTGAAAAAGTTCTTTCTCAAATCCCCTCTAAACCTCCCGCCCTTTACCTTGAATCTATGCCCCCTAGTTATTGACCCCTCTACTAAGGGAAAAAGCTCCTCAGCATCCATCCTATCTATGCCCCTCATAATTTTGTACACCTCAATCATGTCCCCCCTCAGCCTCCTCAGCTCCAAGGAAAACAAACCCAACCTGCCCAGTCTCTCTTCATAGCTGAAGCGCTCCAGCCCTGGTAACATCCTGGTGAACCTCCTCTGCACCCTCTCTAACGCGATCACATCCTTCCTGTAGTGTGGCGACCAGAACTGCACACAATATTCCAGCTGTGGCCTAACCAGTGTTTTATACAGCTCCATCATAACCTCCTTGCTCTTATATTCAATGCCTCGGCTAATGAAGGCAAGTATCCCATATGCCTTTTTTACCACCTTATCCACCTGTTCCGCCGCCTTCAGGGATCTGTGTACTTGCACACCCAGATCCCTCTAACCCTCCGTCTTGCCTAGGGTCTTTCCATTCATTGTGTATTCCTTTGCCTTGTTAGTCCCCCCAAAGTGCATCACCTCGCACTTTTCCGGGTTAAATTCCATTTGCCACTGTTCCGCCCATCTGACCAACCCATCTATATCGTCCTGCAGACTGAGGCTACCCTCCTCGCTATTTACCACCCTACCAATTTTTGTATCATCCGCGAACTTACTGATCATACCCTTTACATTCATATCCAAGTCATTAATGTAGACCACAAACAGCAAGGGACCCAGCACCGATCCCTGTGGTACCCCACTGGCCACAGGCTTCCAGTCACAAAAACAACCTTCGACCATCACCCTCTGCCTTCTGCCACTAAGCCAGTTTTGTATCCAATGTGCCAAGGCACCCTGGATTCCATGGGCTCTTACCTTCTTGACCAGTCTCCTGTGCGGGACTTTATCGAAGGCCTTACTGAAATCCATGTATACCACATCCACTGCTTGCTGAAGATGCGCTTCAGATGTCTGGATAGATCAGGTGGAGCCCTGCAGTATTCAGCAGCCAGGGTCTCCAGAATCGTCGTGGTTTGCTGTGCACTTCATAACATGGCACAGCATCGTGGCTTGCAGATGCCTGAGGAACAAGTGGCTCATCACATAGCCTCCTCAGATGAGGAGGAGGAGGAGGAGGAGAGCGACATCGACCAGCTTGCAGAGGCGCATCAACCAGCGCCAGCAGCATGCGAGCACATAGCTGGCCGGGATGCAAGGCACGCATTCATCATGGCCAGATTTGCTGAGCCTAACCAATCAAGCACTTTTGCCTCACAGCTTCTTACCAGAGCATCGACAATGGCCAAGAACCTGCAGTTCCTACCACTCTGACCACCATACTGACAATTGCAAGTCATCCTAAGCCCTCAATGTGGAAGCCCCATTTGCGATACGACACACGCCACAACTGCAACAGTTGACATCAGAATTTTTAATGACAATAACCAACTGATGGCTTTTCAACATTAAACATAACATTTCACCCAAGTGACTACCCTTGTGACTACTTGTGCATTCTCTTCCTCTTACGCATGCTCCTACGTGGTGTTTCCCCTGTGGCTTCAGCAAATGTGGAGGCCCCCTACTCACTTTTTTGCTGCTCTTGTCTCGACACCTTTGGCGGGCGTCCTCTGGGGTTGGGAACCTGTGAGGGCTCGGCAACAGTCTGCTGCTCCTGCGGCTGTGCAGGGGTTGAGACGCCGATCTCAGTTGGGTGGGGACTCTTGCTGCAAATCAGGGGGGCCATGAGGACCCGTTTTTGTACTGGAAGTCCTACTCCCGAGGACTTGCCTGAAGGTCTGGTTTGTTTGCTCAAGAGCTGACCATTGCTCCTCAAGAGATGTCAGTCTATTCTGAACAAATACCATGTTTTCCATACCCTGGCAACTAAGCTCCTACATGGACGTAGCCATCCTCTCCTCTATCATAGCCATCCTCTCCTCTATGGTTGCCAGCTTTACCATGGAGGTAGCCATCCTTTCCACGGAGGTTGCCATCCTTTCCGTGGTGATGTATTCATGCACCAATGCCTCCACAAAGGCTCTGCTCATGTTAGCTCTGGACTCCTCCATTCACTCCACACTCGCAGCGACCCTGGAGACAAAACCTGCCAGAGACTCCTGCGCCTCTTCCTGGAGTTCCAGCACTGCTGATCTTCTGGATGAACCCGGAGGCACAGGGTCGACATGCAGCTGAGCCGAGCTGGCAGAGTCCTGCGCCCTCCAACTAGGACTCTTCACTGCTGCCCCTGTCTCCACCATCTGCTGATGCTCACTTGTGAGCTGTGATACACCAGGTGACAACACCGCACTATCTCGCGAAGGTACCACCGAGGTGTGAGTGTCTGCACTGGTGCTGGGTGCACTGAATTATGCTGATGCTGCACCCTCAGAGGTTGCAGCTTCCTTTGAGGAGTCTGGAGGCTCAGGCTGTTCCTCCTGGATAGTGGGGACGGGGGCTTTCGATGGTCCTGTGGGGCAGTAAATGAAAGAGTCAGAGATATGAGGCCAAGTTTACATGCACATTGAATATTGCAGATGATCAAAAGTCAATCTGTTAGAGCATCAGAATCATTATCAGTAACTCATGCAATGTCAATGAGAGAGGTGATAAACTATTCTGTCACCTCCCAGGGGGTGAGCTGGGCTACTGAGGGTGGCCCTCCTCCTGTCCTTGCTCTTTCCCTCTTATTGTGAACTCTCTTTTCCTGCAATGAGGGAGACAAGTGGAGTTTGAGTGAGAATGAAGAAGTGAGTGTAGAGAATCCATATCATTGATGGTTAGAAGGTGTAGGAATTAACAGCGGGGTTGGGGTTATTTGTCTCTGGCCAGTCAGAAGCCTCTGAGCTGCTCTAGGAACCCCCGTGCGGTTTTAAAGCGCTCCCCTATTCCTGGTTCTGACCGCCGGACTTATTCGGCAGCGATGTGGACAGAAAAACGTGACTCGTGGTTTGAGTGCAAAACAGATCAGTATTTATTGAAACAAAAAGAAACAACATAAAAATCGATGCAGCACCGCTTGTGCCTGGTACAGCACTTCTGCATAACGCAGTACACTCAGTGTCCATCAGAGTGCTCCTTGCTCAGTGCAACACTTCTTTAAATACAGCACTTTAAAAACAGCTACACTGTGTTTACCACAGCACTTCTCTGCTAGGTACAACACTCCTTTATTACAATATGCAGCACTTTTAAAATACAGCCACTCAGTATCCACTGGAGCACTTCTCTACTCAGTGCAACACTCCTTTAAATACAGCACTTTAAAAACAGCTACACAGTGTTTACCACAGCACTTCTCTGCTAGGTACAACACCCCTTATTAATACAGTTTCAAATACAGAAACACCTTGCTCACTACAGCACCTTTGCTTAGTGGCTTTTACTTAAAACAGCACTTTAATACAGCTACTTTCGGTGTTCACTGAAGCACTTTTCTGCTCATGCAACACCATCTTACTTAAATAGGGGGGGAAGAAATGGACACAACGAGGGAAGATCGACTAAAATCACAGTTCTGACAAAATTCCCACTTAATTCCCACCCCTATTCTAAGTTGCCTTGTGAAAGGCCAGAAAAATATATGCTCACCAATGAAAATGCCTCCTCCGTGCCCTGCGATCTTTGATCTTCACTGCCCCAAAGTAAAAACACCCCAGTATTTTAGAAGTAAACTGCTGGTGTTCCACTTCTTCAGGCAGACTCCCACGTTGTAGAGAGCATGGAGGCGAGGCCACAGAGAGAGAGATGGCTTCTGAGAAGCTATCTTTTATACCCCAATTTGGGGCCCGCCCAAATCCGGATGTATCTGGGCTAAAACAAAAGGGATCCAAGCTGCCCCATTGTCTAGGGTGGGTTTGAATAAAGTTGCAGTTTAAATGTGTCCATTGTCTGTGATGGCTATCAAATAAAGATGCAGTGGTTTGAATGTGTCTTCATTGTCTGTGATGGGCCATCGAATAAAGCTATTTCCTTGATTGCTTGAGTAAATAGCCTTGAAGGTATTGTAAACAGAAAGTCATTGTCCTGTGGTCAACTGAAACTGCAGTCTCAAGTGGTTACTCCCTTGTGTACACAAAGTAGCAGTTTCTGTAAACACATCGATTGTCTCTGCAGGGAGGGGGTGAACTCCCCTTTGATTGGCAGTTTTGACTGCTCCATTGTCCTTTTCTCACAGACACAAGCTGCTCTTTCCAAGTCCTTTTGTCTTCGGCCATGCAGTCTGATGGCCATTTTGATCCCTGGAATTTTAAAAGCATATTACCCAGGGATTCTTTCATCAAAATTAATCTTCGGAGCTGTAGAAAATTTTGAAATGATTGCGAAATCCTAGAGTCCCCCCTCGGATACTAAAACTTGCTTGTAGTATCCTTGCCAAAAATGAGCAATAATTTCTGACCCCTCACAAACAACCTTCCCTTATACTTAACTAAATCTATCTTTGATCCCCTGACACCTCCATCTCCCCTGCCCAGAGAGAATCGTAGTACGGCAGGCATCTATTGACAGAAAACCCAAAATTAATTAAATAATCAAAGCATGGAGGGGGTCCCACGCCCCTGCAACGCTTATATTCATAATAAGTCAAGCATGGAGGGGGTCCTATGCTCCTGCACTGCTTGTAACATTATTTTAACATCTTTAAAGGGATTGTCACCCAGTCAAAATATCTGCAAAAAAAACAGATGGAAGACAACGAGCTTCCTTTTCTTTTTATTACAATGAGGCACTTTATTAAATGGCACTGTTCTTCAGCCAGAAATGTATTTTAAATATTCATGGAACTGCAGGCACAACAATTCCTAAGCATATGCAATCTGTTCCCTTAACTCCAAACAAGCAGTAAAAATTCCGTAAATTGTGTTTTCAGCAACTGTTTAAAAGTTGTGGGCATCCGCCTCCCGTGGTCCCCTTTTCTTCGCGAGCTGGGAGTGCTTTCTTCCTCGGGTCTCACGACACGCTGGTCCTCGGTGCCTTCCGGAACTCTGAAAAAAACAAAAGAAAACATCTCACCAGGTCCCCTGGCTCGGGGAAGTGTAATCAGGTCCCGTGACCTTGATCCACAGTACAATTCTGGAAGCGTACCACACTCAAAAACTTATACACTAATATGAATTTCAGTATAAAACAAAACTTCACGTTCTACCTTAATAACATGTTCTACCTTGATTCATTAATCACACATTACTTGACCAAAACTACATACAAGCGCCGCCCGTCTCCGGGCGGCCAGCTTAATCCCTGGTTGGGCTGCCACAGGCTGCTCCCTGTGGCATGGCTGGACTGATTCCAACTTCTAGTCCCTCGCAGCTTATGGCTGCTAGTTGGGGACCTCTGCTCCTTGGCCTCTCCCTGACTCGGGAGCCCACCCTACTCCACTGGACAGTGGGTGACCATACCTTCTTGGGCTGGGGTACCCGAAGAGATCTCCTAGGGAGTGTCGCCAGTGGGGCTACCGTGGCGAGCAGACCCTTAGCTCGGGTCACACTCCCTGCTGGCTGGGGACCTCCTCCTTTGGGTCCCTCCCTTCCCAAACCTGGGCTAGGGACAGGCAATCCCTTGCCACCAGCAGCCGGTGGCTGAGAGCCTTCCCCTTCAGGTCTAAAACCTGGTTCAGGCTCCTCCCCGGAGTCCCACAAGAGAGGGGGAATTGCTCGGGCCAAATGCTGGGGGGTCTTCTATAATCCCAGCTGCCTGTTCCCCTGCCCCCTGCTTAAACAAACCGCGTTGTTTGATATAACTGGCTGCCTGCCAGTAATCTTGTTCAAAATCATGCATAGCTCCTCCCCTAATGCAAGCCACAGTGCTTGCCTGTGCAGCCTGTGAACTTGGACCTGCTGTGAGCTGGGGATTTCTATTCTCAGGTTCACTCCCAGCTGCCTGTTTCCCTGTGGGTCCCATTAAGCTAACTGGGACCTTGTTAGACCGGGGTGAGTGGGTCAGGTCCTCCGAGTGGACCACCATGCTGGAGGCTCCAGTGTCCACCGAATATCTCCCCTGCAGCATCTCCACCCCCATCTCAACATAGGGCCTGCTCCCCTCAGCATTTTCACGGGGACATAGGTCAACAGGCTGCGCTGGCTCTAGTCATTGCTGGGAGTGAGGTGGGGCAGACGGGGTCAAAACACTGGTGGTGGCTGCTATTTTTCCCTGGTTAGTCAGAAGAGACCGCAGGGACCACAAAAATGACTCAATTGCTGCAGGAGGGAGGCCTGGCCCTACCTTTTGGGCTGGGGCTGTGGGACCCTTTCCCCTGTCCTTCCAAGGATTTTTACAGTCTTTTCTCCAGTGACCATCTTTCGCACACCCGTAGCAATTTAACCTAGCCTGAGAGGGCCAGTTCCCCTCCTGGTGCCACTCTTTCTTACTCTGGATCCCAGGCTTAACCTCATGGACTCTTCCCTTGGGTTGGGGAGCCTCGATACCCCTCATGTTCCTGAAGGCATGATTAGCCACATCCGGCGGATCACCGCTTCTTCAGTGGTCTGGGGGTTTCGGGGGTCAAACCAAGCCATGACCTGGGCTTGGATCTGGGGTAGGCTGTTTGTCATGAGACACCGGAGCCAGTGAGTCAATTGGACTGGGTCCAGTGCTGCCCACCCTGGCGTTCCCAGGCATGCGCTCCAGTAGACTGGCCACAGCCTGTCTGCGAACGCCTGCGGGGACTCCCCTGGGAGCTGCACCGTTCTTTCCACCCGAGCGAACGGGCTACCATCATTGAGTCCCATGGCCTCCAATACCTCATTCTTAAGACCATCATAATCCCTCTGCCCCCTTTTGCACTCGCCAGATAGGGCCTGGAGGAGATCACCTGCCAGGGAAAACAGCAGCATTTTTGCTTGCTCTGCCTCATCGCAGTCATTTACACAAGCTGCCTGCTCTATCTCCCTGAAGTGCAGAGAGGGGTCTCCCTTTTTAGTGAGCTTGGGGATGTGGCTAACCATGTCCCTGAGCTGGTGGGTGCCATACGGCACCACAAACTGATTCTGGATATCCCCTGGGTCATCTTCATCGACGGGTGGACCGTACCTTCGTTGTCGGAGGGGGTACACTGGTCCTGGTCCCGGCCTATCTAGCGGGGCCTGCTGTGCTACTTCCCATCCTCCACCCCGCTTTGCTGCCAGACCTCCTGAAAGCTCGGAGCCATGGGTGGCGGTCATGCAAAGGAGACAAAGATGGAGTGAGGTGGCAAGACCAAGTTGTTTTCATAGCATCACAGCGATAGGGAATGTGAGGGCTGCATAGTCGAATAGTTAGGTGAATGTGACCATAGAGAGAGAGGAATGCATAAGGGTGCAGGGATGTCAGTGTCAAGTGGGATGTAGAGGAAGAGGTTGTCAAAGCTGAGTGCTGGTGAGGAGACGCAATGGGGATCAGATTGAGGGTGATGAGAAAGTCATACTCACTTTTCCAGTGCGCTGAAGGTCATGAAACCTCTTCCTGCACTGCAGCCAGGTTCTGCGGCACATAGAGATGGCATTGACCTCCTGGGCCACTTGTACCCACACAGCTTTCGTCTGCTGGGGAGGCTTCTTCCTCCCTGAGGAAGGGAAGAGCACCTCCTTATTTCCTCTGGCTCCCTCCACCAGAGCTTGCAGGGCGGTGTCATCGAACCTTGGTGCAGACTTTGGCCTACTGCTGGACATATTGGCTGGAGGAATCTATCACAGCAAAGGGCATAAGGTTTGTAGTCTGCAGAAGAAGCAAGGCTGCTTGCAGGCCTTAAATCCAGCAGCACTGATGATGTCATCGGAGGTGACTTTCAGGATGGAAAGACTAAGTGGGCCAGGGGTTCCCACATGCTGGAAATCAATTGCCCAATTAGGGGAAAATTGCATATTTTTCCCACATCAAATTGGAGTCCGGTGGCTAACACGAAAAGCGACTGACTCGCCCCCAGCCTGCATCAATGGCAAAATCAAGCCCTGTGCCTCTACTTATGAAGCCCAGAATCCTGTATACTATTTTAACTGCTTTCTCAACCTGCCTGCCACCTTCAACGAATTGTACACATATACCCCCAGGTCTTTCTGTTCCTGCACCCCCTTAAGAATTTTACCCTTTAGTTTATATTGCCTCTCCTCGTTCTTCCTACCAAAATGTATCACTTCGCACTTTTCTGCGTTAAATTTCATCTGCCACCTGTCAGCCCATTCCACCAGCCTGTCTATGCCCTCTTGAAGTCTATTTTTGAGCAAGGATGTAACATTTGCAATTCACCATTCCTCTGGCACCACTCTGTAAATAAGAAGGATTGGAAGATTATGGTCAAAACCTCTGCAATTTCCACCTTTACTTCCCTCAGCATCTCAGGATGCACCCTATCTGGTCCTGGTGACTTATCTACTTTAAGTACAGCCAGCTGTTCCAGTACCTCCTCTTTATCCATTTTTATCCCATACAGTATCTCAATTACCTCCTCTTTCACTATGACTTTGGCAGCATCTTCTTACATAGAAACATAGAAACATAGAAGATAGGAGCAGGAGTAGGCCATTCGGCCCCTCGAGCCTGCTCCGCCATTTAATGAGATCATGGCTGATCATCCAAATTCAGTACCCTGTCCCTGCTTTCTCCCCATATCCCTTGATCCCTTTAGCCTTAAGAAATATATCTAACTCCTTTTTGAATATATTTAATGAATTGGCCTCCACTGCCTTCTGTGATAGAAAATTCCTTGGTAAAGATGCAAAGTACTCATTTAGCACTTCAGCCATGCCCTCTGCCTTCATGCATAGGTCTCCTTTTTGGTCCCTAATCGGCCCCACTACTCCTCTTACTTTTCCGTTTACTATTTATATGCCTATAAAAGACTTTTGGATTCCCTTTTATGTTAGCTGCTAATCTATTCTCATACTCTCTCTTTGCCCCTCTTATTTTCTTTTTCACTTCCCCCCTGAACTTTCTATATTCAGCCTGGTTCTCACATGTATTCTCAACATGACATCTGCCATATGCTCCCCTTTTTTGCTTCAACTTACTCTCTATCTCTTTCGTCATCCAGGGAGCTCTAACTTTAGTTGCCCCTCGTGGAAATGTACCTTGATTGTACCCGAACCATCTCCTCTTTAAAGGCAGCCATTGTTTGGTTATAGTTTTGCCTGCCAATCTTTGATTCCAATTTACCCAGGCCAGATCCTTTCTCAAACCCACTGAAATTTGCCTTCCTCCAATTAAGTATTTTTACTCTAGATTGCTCCCTGTCCTTTTCTATAGCTAATCTAAACCTTATGATCACTGTTCCTTAAATGTTCTCCTACTGACACTTGCTCCACTTGACCCACCTCGTTCCCCAGAACCAGATCCAGTAAGGTCTCCTTCCTTGTTGGGCCAGAAACATACTGGTCAAGAAAGTTCTCCTGAGCAAACTTCAGAATTTCTTCCCCCTCTCTGCCCTTTATACTATTACTATCCCAGTTTATATTAGGAAGTCCCCCATTATCTTGCACCGTTCTGTAATTTCCCTGCAAATTTGCTCCTCTATATCCTTCCCACTAGTTGGTGGCCTATAGAATACACCTAGTAGTGTAATGGCACCTCTAGTGTTTCTTAACTCTAACCAAATAGATTCTGTCCTTGACCCCTCCAGGACATTCTCTCTCTCCAGCACTGTAATATTCTCCTTAACCAATACTGCCACCCCACCTCCTTTCTTTCCTTCCTTGTCTTTCCTGAACACCTTGGGCTCGATTTTGCCAGGCCCAAGGAGGCGAGATTGGAGGCGTGTGAGGTGGTAAAATCGCAAAAAATGGCAAGCGGGCCCAATCCCGCCTCCATCCCACCTCCGAGCAATTTTCCCAAATGCATGGTTTCTGACCCTGTTTTCATCCCACCTCCAAGAGGCAGGATAGGCCCTTAAGGCCCTTAACAACCACTTTATTGCCTCTCTAATCCCATTTTGAGAGGCCTTTCTGATTTTAACAGTTTTCCCATGTCCTGTATGTCTCCTCTGGAACACGCCAATGAATCCTGGCAGCTTCACAAGTGAACTGCTTACTAACAGCTGCAGCTCCACCATTAAAAAGGAGTTTTCAGCAATCATCATTTGTAGGTGGCAGAACTTTGTTGTCTCAGGTCTGGGGAACTTTTAGCAGTCATACCCACTGTTGTGGAAGTTTGGAGCCTGACACCCATCTCCAGTGTGACCTCCTGGGAAACCCCTCTCCCCACCTTGAATGAGCGCTTCCTCAACTGAGGCATATACCAGAAGCATGGGAACCATTTAATTCCTTTCCTCCTGGACATCAGATTCGGATGAAGATCAGCCGTGGCAGCAGCAGAACCATGAACAACAGCACCACCAACAACAGCAGCAACAACAGGAGCGCCAAGCTGCTGCTCACCCACCTGAAGCTGCACAGGCCAGAAGGCGCCAGCGTGCGACCACATTGCTGCCCGGGATGCAAGGGACGCACTCATCTTGGCCAGATTTGCTTAGCCTGCACAATCAAACACTTTGGCCTCGCACCTTCTTATCAGATCATCGACAATGGCCAAGAACCTGTGGATTCCTATCAATCTGACCACCATACTGACAATTGCATTTTGCCCTAAGCCCTCAAGGTGGCAGTCCCATTAGTGAAATGACACATGCCACAACTGCAACAGTTTGCCATCAGAATTTTTTATGACAATAAGCAACTATTGGCATTTAAAAAATAAACACAACATTACACCCAAGTGATTACCCTTGTGACTACTTGTGCATTCTCTTCCTCTTACGCGTGCTCCTACGTGGTGCTTCCCCTGTGGATTCAGCAGATGTGGAGGCCCCCTGCTCACTTCTTGCTGCTCCACCTTTGGCGGGCGTCCTCTGGGGTTGCGAACCTGTGAGGGCTCAGCAACAGTCTGCTGCTCCTGCGGCTGTGCAGGGCTTGAGATGCCGATCTCAGTTGGGTGGGGACTCTGGTGGGGCTCTGGCCGAGGGCTCTACAGTGGCAGGGTCATGTGAGTGCTTGGAGAGGAGCCCTCACTTCCTTGTTGTATGCCACCAACATCCCTCTCATGGGTCAGCCCCACTTCAGAGCTGGCAAGTGGCTTGACAGCACCTTGCTGCACTGCAGGGGGGCCATGAGGACCCGTTTCTGCACTGGAAGTCCCACTCCAGAGGACATGCATGAAGGTCTGGTTTGTTTGCTCAATAGCTGACCATCGCTCCTCAAGAGGTGTCAGTATATTCTGAACAATTACCATGTTTTCAATACCCTGGTGACTAAGCTCCTCCATGGACGTAGCCATCCTCTCCTCTACGGTAGCCATCCTCTCCTCTACAGTAGCCAGCCTTACCATGGAGGTAGCCATCCTATCCATGGAGGTTGCCATCCTTTCCATGGTGATGTGTTCATGTGCTAACGCCTCCGCAAAGGCTCTGCTCATGTTAGCAATGGACTCCTCCATTCACTCCACACTCGCAGCGACCCTGGAGACAAAACCTGCCAGAGACTCCTGCACCTTTTCCTGGAGTTCCAGCACCGCTCTCCTTCTGGATGGACCCAGAGGCACAGGGTCGATATGCAGCGGAGTTGAGCTGGGAGCATCCTGTGCCCTCTGACGAGGACTCTCCACTGTTGTCCCTTTCTCCACCATCTGCTGATGCTCACTTGTGAGCTGTGATACACCAGGTGACAACTCTACTCTATGTCGCGAATGTCCCACCGAGGTGTGAGTGTCTGCGCTGGTGATGTGTGCGCTTAATTCTGCTGACGACGCGCCCTCAGAGGATATAGCTTCCTCTGAGGAGTCTGGAAGCTCAGGCTCTTCCTCCTGGACAGTGGGAATGGGGGCTGTCGATGGTCCTGTGAGGGAGTAAAGGAAAGAGTTAAGGTTATGAGGTCAAGGTTACATGCACATTGAATAGTGCAGATGATCATAAGTCAATCTGTTAGAGCATCAGATTCATTATCAGTGACTCATGCAATGTCAATGAGAGAGATGCCAAACTATTCTGTCACCAGCTTGCTGGGATGCGCCTGCCTGTCTGTCCCCCACTTGGGAATCCTCCTCGATCCCGGCAATTTCCAGGGCCACCTCCTCTGAGGTGGTGAGCTGGGCTACTGAGGGTGGCCCTCCTCCTGTCCTCGCTCTTTCCCTCTTATTGCGGGCTCTCTTTTCCTGCAATGAGGGACACAAGTGAAGTTTGAGTGAGAATGAAGGAGTGAGTGTAGAGATTCCATACCATAGATGCTTAAAAGGAGACAAAGGTCCCTCCCTGCGTGTTGTAAGTTGTCATTGCATCACAGTGATAGAGAGTGTGAGGGCTGCATGGTCGAATAGTTAAGTGAATGTGACCATAGAGGCATAGAGGGAGAGGGAATGAGTAAGGGTGCAGGGATGTAAGTGTCAAGTGGGATGTGGAGGAAGAAGTTGGCAAAGCAGAGTGCTGGTGAGGAGAGGCGATGGGGATCAGGTTGAGGGTGATGGGAAAGTCAGACTCACTTTTCCTGTGTGGAGAAGGTCATGAGACCTCTTCCTGCACTGCAGTCAGGTTCTGCGGCACATAGAGATGGAGTTGACCTCCTGGGCCACTTGCAGCCATACAACTTTAGTCTGCTGTGGTGGCTTTTTTCTCCCTGAGGAAGGGAAGAGCACCTCCTTATTAGATCTTGCTCCCTGCACCAGAGCTTGGAGGGAGGGCTCATCAAAGTGAGGTGCACACTTTTGCTTGCTGGTGGACATGGTCGGTAAATGAAGTTCTTCATACAATGTCCAAAGCGTTTCCAGTCTCCAGAAGAAGCAAGGCTGTTTGCAGGCCTTAAATCCAGCAGCACTGATGACATCATCGGAGGCGACTTTCAGGATGCAAAGACTAATTGGGCCAGGGGTTCCCACACGCTGGAAATCAAGTGCCCAATTAGGGGAAAATCACACTTTTTTCCCACTTCACATTGGAGTCGGGGTCCTGACACGAAAACCACCTGACACACCCCAGCCCGACCCCAATGGCAAAATCGAGCCCCTTATATCTAGGAATATTTAGTACCCAACCCTGCCCTTTTGTGAGCCAGGTCTCCGTAATTGCCAAAACTTCATATTCCCATGTGGCTATTTGCGCCGGTAGCTCACCAACCTTATTTACCACACTTTGTGCATTCACACACATGCACGGTAAACCTATCTTAGTCCTTCTTGTATTCTCTCTTAATCAGACCCCACCTAATACCGTACTATTTCTTACTCTAGCGCTATCTGTCTCTCCCAATCCTTTGTGCACCTTGGGGGCGATTTTTCCATTGGAGGCTTGTTGGAGGCTGGTTTCAGTTTTGGGCGGGTTCCAAACCCATCTCCACTGTCAGGTGGGAAAAATTTGCAATTTTTCCCTAATCAGCCAGTTAATTTCAGAGGTGTGGGTTCCCCTGGGCCAATTAGTCTTTCGGGACCAAAACTCGCCTCTGCTGACGTCACTTATCCAGCTTCATTTATGGGCTGCTTGCTGCCTTGGCTCATTCCACTGGTTTTTGGTCGATGCTGCACCACCTCCAAACTTTAATCTCATTGAAGAATGGGCAGCTCTAAGGCAAGGGCCTCCCCGAGGCTCTCGGATGAGGCACTAGGTATCCTGGTTGAGGGGGCGACAGCTAGCAGGGCGGTGCTCTTCCCCTCATCTGAGAGGAAGAGGCCTCCCAAAGAAACCAAGGCTGTGTGGGTCCAACTGGCAAGGGATATAACCTCCAGATCTGTGTGCAGCAGGACATGGCTGCAGTACCGTAAAAGGTTCAATGACATTGTAAGATCAGGGAAAGTGAGTATACCATCAGCTTGACCCTCCTTCTGCTTCCCTTCTCCTCTCATCACCAGCAATCTGCATTATCAATCTCCTCCTACACATCCCACTTTACCCTTACAACCCTTGCACCCTTCACCATCCCTCTCACTCTATGAACCCAATCACAGGGAGGGCCCTTGGACATGGAACCTCACTCCATCTTTGTCTCCTTCTAAGCATCTATGCTCTGGACTCTCTACACTCACCCAATCATTCTCACTCCAACTCCATTTGTCTCCATCACTGCAGGAAAAGAGAGCCCACAATAGAAGGGAAAGGGTGAAGACAGGAGGAGGGCCACGTTCCATAGCCATTCTCACCCAGGCTGAAGAGGTGGCCCTGGACATCGCCGGCGCAAAGGTGGAGTTGGAAGTGGGGGACGGACAGACGGACGATGCAGACCAAGCTGGTGACAGAATAGTTTTGCTTCTCTCTCATTTACACTGCTTGAGTGTTTGAAATGGCTGCTGGTGTACATTATTAGAATGCCACTTGAGCATCTGCACTATTGCATGTGCAGGCCACCCTTCCGTCAAATGTCTAACCCATGCCTTTACTCCCCCACAGGACCATCCATAGAGCCACCCACCCCACCTCCCCCACCACCCCACTGTCGATGAGGAAGAGGCAGCAAGATTCTTCAGGGGAACCTGCAACCGCTGAGGATGCAGCGTCAGCAGATGTAAGCGCACCCAGCGCAGATACGCACACCTCGGTGGGACCTTCAGGATATAGAGTACTGTTGTCTCCATGTATATCACATCTCACAGGTGAGCATCAGCAGGTGGTGGAGACAGGAACAGCAGTGGAGAGTCCTCGTCGGAGGGTGCAGGACTCTCCTAGCTTTGCTCCGCTGCATGTGGACCCTGTGCCTCTGGGTTCATCCAGAAGGAGAGCGGTGCTGGAACTCCAGGAGTAGGTGCAGGAGTCTCTGGCAGGTTTGTCCCCAGGGTCACTGCGAGTGTGGAGAGGATGGAGGAGTCCAACTCTAACATGAGCACTGCCTTTGTGGAGGCAATGGCGCATGAACGCACCACCACGGAAAGGATGGCAACTTCCGTGGAAAGGATGGCTACCTGCATGGCTACGATGGCTACCTATCTGAAAAGGGTATCTACCTCTCTGGAAAGGGTGGCTATGGTAGAGGAGAGCATGGCTACAGCCATGGAGGACCTAAGTCGCCAGAGTCTGGAAAACATGGTGAATGTTCAGAATAGACTGACGTCTCTGGAGGAGCGATGGGCAGCTATTTAGCAGAGAAACCAGAGCTTCATGGAAGTCCTTTTGAGCAGGACTGCCAGTGCAGATACGGGTCCCCATGGCCCCCTTCATGTACAGCAAGATGCTCTCAAGCCACTTGCAAGCGCTGAGGTGGACATGACCCATGAAAGGGAAGTTGGTGGCAGAGAACAAGGAAGTGGGGGCTCCTCTCCAAGCGCTAACACTTCCATGCCACTGCATAGCCCTCGGTCAGAACCCCACCAGAGTCCGCACCCAACTGAGATGGGCGTCTCTGCCCCTGCACTGCCGCAGGGTGAGCAGACGTTTGGCAAGCCCTCACAGGCTCGGAAACCCAGAGGACGCCCGCCAAAGGTGCCGAAGCAGGAGCAGCATGAAAGTGAGCAAGGGGCCTCCACTTCTGCTGAAGCCACAGGGGGGAGCACCATGTAGGAGCACGCGTAAGAGAAAAATAAAGCACCATTAGTCACAGGGGTAGGCACTTGGGTGATTGTTTCTGTTTATTGATGAAATGCCATCCCTGTGTGAATGTATTAAAATGAGGTGATCGCAAACTGTTGGCGTGATGGCATCTGTTATTTCGGCTTAGGCAGCTCCACATTGCGGGCTCCGCAACACTTGCGTGGTCAGAGTGAAAGGAGGCCAGAGAGTTATATCCATTGTCTATCATGTGTTAAGAAGGAGCCAAGCACATGTGCCACAATGGGCAACCTATGCAAATCTGGCCAGGATGAGTGCATCCCTTGCATCACGGGCAGCCGTGTGCTCGCGTGCTGCTGCTGCTGGTAGATGCACTGCCACTCGGTCCTCCTCCTCCTCCTCCTCATCTGAGGAGGCTATGAACTGAGCCACTTGCTCATCAGGAAGCTGCAAGCCATGACGCTGTGCCATGTTGTGCAGTGAACAGCAGGCCACGACCATTCTGGAGACCCTGGCTGCTGAATACTGCAGGGCTCCTCCTGATCTGTTGAGGCATCGGAATCACATCTTCAGCAAGCTAATGGTTTGCTTGATGATGGACCTGGTCGAAATGTGGCCGGCATTGTAGCGCTCTTCAGTCTCGTTAGCTGGCCTCCTGATCGGCATCATTAACCACTTCTTCAGGGGGTAGCCCTTGTCACCAAGGAGCCATCCGTTAAGTTGGTTTGGCGGATTGAAGAGCGGAGGAACATTAGAGTTCCGCAGGATGAACGAGTCATGGTAACTACCACAGAACTTGGCGCAAACATGCAAAATCTCCTTCTTATGGTTACACACCAACTGTACGTTGAGGGAGTGGAAGCCCTTGCGGTTGAGAAAGATAGCTGGGTTGTGATGGGATGCCCTAAGGGCCACATGTGTGCAGTCTATGACGCCCTGCACCACTGGCAAGCCTGCCATATTTGCAAAGCCAACTGAATGCGCGGCCACACTTGCTTGATCTTGAGAAGTGGATGTAATTGTGCGCCTTTGCGAAATGGGCATCGGTAACCTGCCTGATGCAACTGTGGACAGCCGACTGGGAGATGCCACTGATGTCTACTGATGATCCCTGGAAGGAGCCTGAGGCAAAAATGTTGAGTGCGGTGGTGACTTTGACAGCCACTGGTAAGGGGTGTCCACCCGCTCCTCTGGGCTCCAGGTGTTGGTGCAGCAGTGCACAGATGTTTCCGACAACCTCTCGCAAAACTCTCAGCCTCCGTTGGCACTGCTGCTCACTCATGTTGAAGTAGCTCATCCTCTGTCTGTAAACCCTGAGAGGGGGGAATCTCCTGCGGCGACGTGCTTCCATGCGCTGGCACCTTCCGTCCCGTGCAGCATCAGGTGAGTGAGCAGAAGTTTGGGGCTCCTGCTGCTGTTGCTGCTGAGCTGCCTGGTTCTGCTGCTGCCGTGACTGCTCCTCATCTGAATCGAAGGTCCATGATGAAAGGAAATAAATAGTTCCCATGATGCTGGCAGATGCCTCCGTTGGGGAAGCGCTCAGTCCAAGCAGGTTCCAAACCTGCACTCACTTTGTGCGATTTTCACAAATGTCCCACCTCTAAACCCGCCTCCTCAGGGCTGGGAAAATCGCGGACCTTGTTTCTCCTTTCTAATGCTGCATCCTGGTGCCCATCCCCTTGCCAAATTAGTTTAAACTTTTGCACTAGCAAAACCCCCGCGAAGATATTGGTCCCAGTTCTGTTGAGGTGCAACCCATCCGCCTGTACATGTCCCAACTTCCCCAGAACTGGTCCCAATGTCCCAGGAATCTAAAGCCCTCCCTACTGCACCATCTCTCCAGCCATGCATTCATCTGCTCTATCCTCCTATTTCTATACTCACTAGCTTGTGGCACCGGAGTAATCCAGAGAATACTACCTTTGAGGTCCTGCTTTTTAATCTCTTTCCTAGCTCCCTGAAATCTGCCTACATGACTTCATTCCTCTTTCTGCCCATGTCGTTGATACCCGATATGGACCACGACCTCTGGCTGTTCACCCTCCTCCCTCAGGATGTTCTGCAGCCGCTCAGTGACATCCTTGACCCTGGCACCAGGGAGGCAACATACCATCCTGGAATCACGTCTACGGTCGAAGAAACGCCTGTCTGTTCTCCTAACTATTGAATCCCCTATCACTATTGCCTTCCTGATCTTCCTCCTCCACCAGCCGGCCCCCCACCCCCCACCCCCGTACAGCTGAGCCACCTATAGTGCTGTGGAGTTGCCTCTGTCTGTACTCTCCAGAGGAACCATCACCCTCACAAATAATAGAGAGTGAGATGCACTCAGGGGACTCCTGCACTACCTGCCTGGTCCTGCTTGCCTGTCTGGTGGTCACCCATTCCCTCTCTGCCTGTACACTCTTACGCAGCGGGGTGACTACCTCTTGAAACATATTATCCACGTAGCTCTCAGCCTCATGAAAGCACCACAGTGATGCCAGCTGCTGCTCAAGCTCCGAAACCCGGATCTTGAGCTCCTCCAGCTGATGACACTTCCTGCACACGTGGTTCTGGGCACGGGAAGCATCCTGGAGTTCCCACATGCCACAAGATGTGCATTCCATGGGATTGAGGTGCCCTGCCATGCCTCTAGTTAATAGACTATTAACTAACTTAACAGAAATAAACTCAAGACTTAAAAGCTGCACACCAATCAGTTCCTTCCCTTGTGCTGACTCACTTGAGTTTTTTTTTACCTCGCTCCCTGGCGCTCTCGCTCCCTCCGGGCTCTGGGCTCTCCGGTCTACCTTTGTCTCTAGCCGCTCCTCTTGCTCTCCCGCAGGTCCACTCTCAGACCTATTAACTTAGAGTCCTTGGGTTCTGTGGCTCCACTCCTCCTTTTCAGTTAGATGTCTGAACCGCCTTCCTCCTCTCCACTGATTTCCTGCTCTCACCAAATTCTTCCACTCTGCTTGTGATCCACTCCGAGTGTGATGGTGGTATATGGCGTTTGATGCATTCACTCACCTTGACCAACTGTGTGAGATCATTAAACTTTTTGCGGCACTGGATCCAGGTCCTGGGGACAAGACTCATCACAGTGACGGATTGAGCTATCTCCTCCTAGATCCTTTTGCTGTTCAACTTTGAAGGCCTCTTGCCCCCATGCAGGTATAGGGCATCCCATCATCGTTGGACCTCCAGGACCAAGGCCTCCCGTGCCCGCAACTGAAAAATGTTTGCCCTTTCTCTAGGTTATTGCACCATGCATTGTTTTCACCTGACAATGAGATCCTTCTGCAACAAAGCACCTCCCCTTTAAGTAATGGAGAGAGCCTAGGCCAAACTTTATTGGCCAGTAGATTGCACCCAATATTGCCCCCCCCGTTGAGCGCTAAGCCAATTAGCAGCGTGTTTAGTGCTGAGATCAGTGCTGCAATAATGTAAATAAGCAGGCAGTATGAATTTTGCATGTTGCCTGCACTACTTAGAATGGGCGCAGGGAAATAATGCTGGGCAGTGCCCCCGCCCTTTTTCGGGCCTTATCCAATTTCTTGGCCATTGCGTCAAGTGTAGAAAACTAGAAGTGGGAGAATAACTTCTATAGGAGTGAAACAAACTTCAGTGGTATAATGAAGTGACTTCTCAATAAAGTCAAAGGGGGAAAAATTCATTAGCGACCATTTTGGGTTGCTAACATCACCTGGGTGCTAAATTTAGGGCCCGGCGAAAAATAGCACTGGCGATCACGAAATTCAGTTTTAGCACCCCAAGAGGGAGGTGGAGTGCTAATTCAAGTGCGCCACTTCCTTCTTAGAACGCTAACCCCGAATATCGAGGCGGTGCGTTCTGTAGCGCTACGCACTGGGCCACGTGGTGCTGCCACATGGAGGGCCCGTCCCCTCATTAAAGGGGAGGGCCCAATCCTACAACTCTGCGGGGCCCTACCTGGACCACTGGGGAGCGGGGTGCCGTGCCAGCAGCCCAGCTCTCAAGAGGAGTGCCGGGCTGCCAGAGCGCGGCACGGACTCCGCGTTGAAAGA
Organism: Somniosus microcephalus; assembly: GCF_052327205.1. Lineage (NCBI taxonomy): Eukaryota > Metazoa > Chordata > Chondrichthyes > Squaliformes > Somniosidae > Somniosus > Somniosus microcephalus. Next base: position 180,579,579 of record NC_140987.1, on the reverse strand, counting down.
CGCAACGGGCCGTGGCAAGAAAGTCAGATGATTTTTTTTCCCTCGCCTGTCACCTCCCCTTTACTTACCACCCCTCGAGCTGCCTGCTGCTCCATTCCCGCCCCCAAATCGGTTGCTGTCATCACCTGATGCAGATTCCGGGGGCGCGGGCCAATTTTGCAGGCGGGGCGAAAATGGGGCGCTGCTCACGGTGATGATGTCGTCCTCGCCTGTGCAGCGGAGTGGGGCGCTACCGGTTACCGCCGCCGCTAAACTCCCACTGAATTTAGCGAGAGTTGTTAGCGGCACCGCACCCTGGCGAAAGTCGTTTGCACCCCATTTCACCGTAATGCACCGAATTTCTAGCCCAGAGTATAAGGACAACAAAATAAAGTTTTGCATACCCTTAGCTAACAGAGTTAAATTACATTACCACAGTGACTACACTTCAATGATACTTCATTGGGTACCCTGAGGTGTGAAAGATGTTGAATAACTGCAAGTCTTTCTTTCCCTTTTTTTTGATTGTTCCAATTGGCAGTGAATACCAAGGATAACTTTTTAAAATGGTTATCATACTGCTGGGATGGGAAGGGAGAAATGTTATTTATGGAGAGAAGCAGACCAGGGTTGAATAGTGACAATGATGTCGGAAGAGATAAATATTCTGGAGCTGTGTTAAATACTTTTGTGAATAAGGGAGTATTTATGCAAATTTTTCACCCAGGAGACTAAATCCACACCAGAATAGATTGCACCTGGTCTATTTAAAAAGCTGACTTGATGAGCAGAATGACCATTTGTCATAACGCGTTTGCTAATATTCTTATGATTCAATAAATCATTGTTTAGAACTTCTTTATTCAGCTTTGTAAGATAATGCTGGGTGTGAAGAAAACTCCAATTAGTGATGCCAAATTGTATTCACCTCTTGGTAAGTAGGTTTTATTCTGCTGGTCTAACTTTTTTTAAACTTTATCATTAACTAGAGGAACCGGATCCTAAAACAAGAATGAAATAAATGCAGATGAGGAACTAGTCTGGTAAAGTCATACTTGCAGTGTTTTTAGTGGATGTGAACTTGGCTGAGTATTCAAAAAAGAAAATGAAAGATTATTGATTCAGTTCAAAGAGAGAAGTTTACACTAAAACAGAAGGGAGATTAAGTGAATCCTCTACAATGATGTGACTGACGGGGAAGATCAGAAGCACTGAATAGCCTCTTCTTATACCTACTCATACAGATAAGCTCAAGCAGGGTGAAACGATTGTATACAGCAAGAAAAGAGAGAAAGAAACAATGAAGGATTAGACATAAGGGAATTAACATTTGCAATGGGATTACCTTACATGTGGTAATATTATTTTTGCTGACTACACTATGCTACCACTGGTGATAAAGTGCCACGTATGCTCATTACTGCTAATCTGCATCAACCAACGAAATAAACCCAGCTATAACGGGATGAACCACAATGATTAAAACATCAATTAAAGCCAGGTATTACTGGATGGAACTCCTTATTACATTTTTATGATTATCTAAATTAAATTGGAACTAGGGATAGTAGGTCTCACTGACCTGTCTTGATACTTGCTTACAGAATCTATCATTTGTTTTCATAAATGAGAATCTGCTAATAATCTTACAACTTCAAGGTTTTCATTAATCATAGAATCATAGAATGATACAGCGCAGAAGGATGCCAGTCAGCCCATCGTGCCTCTACCGGCTCTTTGAAAGAGCTATCCAATTAGTTTCACTCCCCTACCCTTTTCCTATAGCCCTGTAAATATTTCCCCTTCATGTATTTATCCAATTCCCTTTTGAAAGTTATTATTGAATTGACTTCTACCACCCTTTCAGGCAGTGCATTCCAGATCATAATGTCTCGCTGCGTAAAAAAATTCTCCTCATCTCACCTCTGGTTCTTGATAGGGATGTACTTCAGCAACTCACTGTGGTTACTATGACAGCACCTTCCTCCCTTCTGATCTCTACCAATGAGAAGGACAAGTGCAGCAATGTTGTGAGACCACCATCACCTCCATGTTCCCCTCCAAGTCACATATCGTCCTGATTTTACTAACTTCCAGAAAGCATTTGATAAAGTTCCGCACAAGAAATTATCAAAAATAAGAACACATGGAATTGGAAGGAACTTTATGACATTGGTTGATAATTGGTTGGGTGGTAGGAGACAGAGAGTGGTGTTCTCCAGGAATCTGTACTTGGTCCTCAGCTTTTCACCATATATATTAATGACTTGGAATGAAGGAATAGAGTTGTATATTCAAGTTTTCAGATGATACAAAGTTAGAAGGCACATTAAGTTGTGTGGATGCGAGGAGGAAGTTGCAAAGGGACATAGACAGACTGTGGAGTTAAATTTGGGGAAGTGTGAAGTCATCCACTTTGGATTTGACTAGAAAAATCCAAATTTTTTCTTAATGGTGAGAGACTAGGAGCTGCGTGGGAGCAAAAGTATTTAGGTCCATGTGCACAAATCACTAAAAGCTAGTGCACAGGTACAAAAAGTAACTTTAAAAAATAGAATGTTTTTATCTCAAGGCGATTGGAATTCTAAAATAAGAAAATAATATTTCCGTTATACAGAACCTTTGTCAAATCCCATCTGGAATACTGTGTTCAGTTTTGGGGACTGCACCTCAGGAAGGATATACTGGCCTTGGAGGGGTTATAATGCAAATTCACCAGAATTATATCAGGGCTAAAGGGTTGAATTGTGAGGACAGGTTGCATAAACTTGACTTGTATTTCCTTGAGTTTAGAAGGTTGATGAGTGATCTAAACGAGGTATTTAAAATGATTGAAAGATTTGATTGGGCAGATACAAAGAAACTATTGCCTTTTAAAATTAGAGCTAGGCCATTTTGGAGTGAAATCAAGAAGCACTTTTTCGCATAAAGGATAGTGGAAATCTGGATCTTACTCCCCAAAAGACTGTGGATGTTGGGTAGATTCAAATTTTCAAGATTGAGACGATAGATTTTTATAAGTTATGGGTAGCAAGAGAAATGGAACAAATGTGTGTAAATGGAGTTGAAGTACAAATCAGCTATGTTTTAATCGAGTGGAGGAACACACTCAAAGTGCTGAATAGCCTACTCCTGTTCCTAAGTTTCTCTGACTTGGATATTTATTGTCATTCTTTTATCACTGCTAAATCAATATCCTGGCACTCCCTCCATTGTAGGAGCACCATCAGCACAAGGACTGCAACAATTCAAGGCAACAGCCCACCACCACCTTGTCAGGATGACTAGGAATGGGCACTAAATGTGACCTTGTCAGTGTCCACAACATTCCAAGAACAAATATAAAAAAACAAGGCAGCACAAACACTCCTTTAAGGCCCAATAATCTTCTCAATAATCACCCTGGTAGAGATATTATGGTGTGTTTTAGAGCTCCTATGCTGCTGTTCGTGGAACTCTTAGTGGAGTCGTTATCCTTGGCTACACAAGCCATCCATTCACATGATTTTCTTCCTTGAAGAGCTCAGGGACGGCCAAATTTAAAAGGATAAAGACATTGGGCTAGATTTTCAGTATAGACAGTTTTGGGGCGCTAACCTTAGCGCCCGCCCGAAGTTAGCGCCCGCCCCAAAGTAGCGCCCCGTTGCCGGAAATTCAGTGGCTTCGCCCTAAGAGATTGGTGGAGCGCTAAAAGAGGCGTTCCACTCCTATCTTTAGGCGCTAAGCCGGCGGTCCAGAGGGATAGCGCCCAGGCGGGGCGCAGCGCGGGTACGGTCATTTTTGGACTGACAGCAGACCCCGTGGCGCCGACCAGCTCTTAAAGGGGGAAGGGACGGATTGGTCTGCTGCCACGCCCTGCACACTGCAGCCTTGCAAAGAGGCCTCAACACTGCTGCTCAGCCCCAGGGAGTCATGGCAACGCCAGAGAAGGCCCGTCAGCGTGCCCTGCGTTTCTCAGAGGGTGATCTGGACATAATGGTCACAGCTCTGGAGGTGAGGCGCAAGATCTTGTTCCCAGAGAGTGGGAGGAATCCAACCCACCACGACTACACCAAAGCCTGGAAGCAGATCGCCCAGAGGGTGACGTTCACCGGCGATGCCCCCAGGACCCACAAACAATGTCGTAAAAAATACAACGATCTGACCAGGATTGTGAAGGTGAGTAGCCTTTCCAGTCTCCTCCTCATTCTTGCATGTACACCTGACATGATGGGCAAAGGGAGCTGAAAGTCCTATTGGCCAGCCCTCAGCCAGCAGCATTGGGACAGTCATGAGCATCACATGGCCATTCGGCACTCTACACTTTGTCCAAGCTATTCCACCATGGGAGGCAGTGCACACTACATCAGGGCTTCACTCTGTCCACGCTATTCCACCATGGGAGGCAGTGCACACTACATCAGGGCTTCACTCTGTCCACGCTATTCCACCATGGGAGGCAGTGCACACTACATCAGGGCTTCACTCTGTCCACGCTATTCCACCATGGGAGGCAGTGCACACTACATCAGGGCTTCACTCTGTCCACGCTATTCCACCATGGGAGGCAGTGCACACTACATCAGGGCTTCACTCTGTCCACGCTATTCCACCATGGGAGGCAGTGCACACTACATCAGGGCTTCACTCTGTCCAAGCTATTCCACCATGGGAGGCAGTGCACACTACATCAGGGCTTCACTCTGTCCAAGCTATTCAATCATGGGAGGCAGTGCACACTACATCAGGGCTTCACTCTGTCCACGCTATTCCACCATGGGAGGCAGTGCACACTACATCAGGGCTTCACTCTGTCCACGCTATTCCACCATGGGAGGCAGTGCACACTACATCAGGGCTTCACTCTGTCCAAGCTATTCCACCATGGGAGGCAGTGCACACTACATCAGGGCTTCACTGCGCACTTACAGCCCGTCCTTTCTCTTGCAGGCTAAAGTAGTGTTTAATCGCCAGGCGCGTGCCAGGGGTGGCCGCGCCAAGCTGCAGAAGCTCACTCGGCTGGAGGAGCGCGTGTGTGTGCTCATGGGAGCCCGTGTGATTGTCCCCACAGCGTGCGGAGTATCCGACCCTCCACTGCCCGGCAATGGTAAGGACCTCGCCTTTTGGCCCTCTCGCGTCGCACTGGCCCATCCGAGCTACCTCCTTTGCCACTGTCCCACCAATGCGCTGAATGCCACCAGTCCTAACTCCCTCGCTGACGCCGTCTCCTCACTCTGAAGCTACTCTTGTGCATTCCTGCTTTCAGCTGGTGACGACCAGGACCCTGAAGCTGCCAGTGACAGCACCTCCGACCAGGAGGAGGAGGAGGAGCAAGCCGGACCTTCGGGGGAACAGTCACGTCCCGCAGGAGAGGAGGAAATGCTTGACACCTCCTCACTGGACGAGTGCCTGGAGGAACTGTCGAGGGCAATGCAGCTTCTGGGACCAGTGGCGTCCAGCCACCCAGGAGCCGTGCGCGTGGCCCGCGGCCTTCCCCCCAAAGGGGGGAAGGATCAGAGGGGAGTGCTGCTGATCGGCACACTCGCCGCCACCAACGCGGCAAGGGTCCCCTAGTTCGGCCCCCTCCTCCCCAGCGGGAGAGTCGCGACCCCAGTCCGGACACCTTCACCTCGGAGGAGGTGCGGAAGCTGGATAAGATGGCCGAGGATTCGGACCGGCGCCACACAGAGCTCATGAGCGTGGTGGGGCGCATGCCTGAGGCCATCGAGTCGCTGGCGACCAGTGTGCGCGAGTTCGGGGCAGCAACTGCCGCGAGTGGCCGCATGCTGACTGATGCCGTCAAGACCCTGGCGGCTGTGATGCGCGCGCACACCAGGACCACAGGGGCACTCACTGCTGCCACACGCGCTGTCTCAGGCAGGCATCGCCAGGGCAGCCGCCGCGCTGGACCATCCCAGCAAGCCGCCCCTCGGCTGATTGTTGCGGATCCTGCAGTGCGGGCCCGGCCGAGTGCCACCGCGCCACAGCACCAGCCAGCGCATCCCAGACGCCAGCTGGCCCACATTGCGCCATCCGTCGCCGCCATTCCCCCACTGGGGCGTCAAGGGCAAGCAGCTGCAGCTGATGGTGGCCAGGCTCAGGTGCGCCACTCAGCAGACGACCCCTCGAGGCCCAAACGCCGTGTAGGCCGCCCCCCAGCGGCATCTGGCGGAAGGGCATCTGAGCCTCAGGCACCTTCCCCCAGCCTCGCAGCAGCCACTGGGCAGAGCTTGCGAAGGAGCAGCAGGCCGGGCAGGGGAGGCAAAAGGCTGGGCAAGGTCTCGCCCTCGCGGGCCACTCAGTAGAGGGTGTGGCCAGCTTTCCTTTTATATGGCGGTGGCCATCTTTATTTTGCCCATGGTTGTGTTGTTGGAGGGCTTATTTTTTGCGTTAGGCCGACGTTGAGGCCCGGTTTGAAGAAAGGTGGAGTGACTCCTCCCCAGTTTGTGGGAGTGAGTCATTTGTTGGGCTTTTTGTGGGGCCCGTTTATTGTTTTTGGGGATTCATGTGGGAAGGGCTTTTCATTTTTGTGTAATAAAAAATTATCTTTATTCATGCAGTCTCCATGGTTGTTCTTCTTAGTGTTTGTTGGCTTCGCCGGCTGAGGGCTTGCGGAGCGGCTGCATTCATCTTCCCTCATGGCCCCTGGCCATTCCCTGACAGGGGGCTTAGAAGTACCGTGTAATAAGGTGGCGTCGTGCGGCCCTTGGCCCTGGTCGCTCCCTCCTGGGAACGTATTCCTGCTCCTCCTCCTCCTCCTCCTCATGCTCCTCCTGCTCCTCCTCCTGAGGTGCTGGTCCAACGTCAGGTGGCAGTGCCTGAGTCCTGCGGATAGCCAGGTTGTGTAGCATGCAGCAAACCACCACAAATTGGGAGACCCGGTCCGGCGAATACTGGAGAGCTCCTCCGGAGTGATCAAGGCAGCGGAATAGCTGCTTGAGGACCCCAATAGTTAGCTCGATGATGTTGCGGGTGGTTTGATGGCTCTCGTTGTAGGCCTCTTCAGCAGCGGTCCTGGGCGCGCGGAGCGGGGTCATGAGCCAGGTGCACAAAGGATAGCCTTTGTCCCCGAGTAGCCATCCTCTTGGGGGAGGCTGTGCCTGGAACATGTCATGCACAGTACTCTGCCGCAGGATAAAGGCATCGTGGCTGCTGCCTGGGAAGCTGGCATTGACTGCCATGATGCGCTGCTTGTGGTCACAGACCAGCTGCACATTCAGAGAATGGTAGCCCTTCCTGTTGCGATACTGCTCGCCATGCTCCAGAGGGGCCCGCAAAGCCACATGCGTACAGTCAATGGCGCCCTGCACCAAGGGGAATTCCCCGAGTCTGGAAAATCCCAATGCGCGCTGATGCTGGCTCTCCAGGGCCATGGGGAAGGAGATGAATTGGCTTCTCCTTCTGAACAGTGCTTCGGTCACCTGGCGGATGCAGCGATGCGCGCCGTACTGGGAGATGTTTGCTATGTCCCCAGCAGCGTATTGGAAGGAGCCGGTGGCATAGAAGTTCAATGCCACCGTCACCTTCACTTCCACCGACAGAGACGTCCTGCACCTGAGCTTTGGCCGCAGATCTCGGCGAAGCAGGTGGCAGATCTCTGCAATCACCTCCTTTCGGAATCGGAGCCTTTTAACACATTGCGCGGCACTCATGTTTAGGTAGGAGCGCTGCTGGCGGTATAGCCTGATTGGGTAAGGCCTACATGGCCGACGCCTGTAGCCCCCTCTGCCTCTAGCCAGGGCTGCCCCTCTCACAATGCGTCTGCGAGCCCTACGGACATGGAGCTGCAGCTCCGCGTTGGCACCCCATGCAACCCCCATCAAATCCTGGCAAACACTCTAATTTCCAAAAGGCCACTTGCAGCGCTCTGGCCTGAGTCCAAAAATACCTGGCTCTTGCTGCTTGAAACCAGTTAGCTATCCTCCTTGTTGTGTCTCCAGAAATGCGTTGCACAAGAGTGTTTTCTGAAAAAAGGCTGGCCTTTATATTGGAGAGTACGTCCCCTTTAATTTGCGCCCCCCGGGGCCCGCGCTGGTTGTGTTGCGTTCCTTTTTCCAAACGCTCCGGCCGCCAGCCGCACAATGGGGCGGTCCGACTGAAGTTTGGAATCGGGGCGCACAAAGGGCGTTGCACGAGGATGTGATGTCATTTTCTGCGCGCGCATCCGGGCGGGCGCTAAACTTTGTGCCGGCGCTAACGGGCAACTTATTTTGGGGCGGGGCGCAAACTGCGCTGCGCCCGGGCGCTACATGCATAGCGCCCGAAAATCACTTCCCTTAAGGCGCTAACTGCTGGCGCAAGCGACTGAAAATCTAGCCCATTGTGACAACGTCCAGTAACTCTAGTATTGATGTGCAAGGTTCTTTGCATGTTGTGATGTGCAATCTGTACATTCAGTGGAAGCTCTCCCTGTTGAGGAAGTTAAGGATGTTGACTATAGGTGCTCACAAGCAACATGGGCTCCACCTTTTGCATCCTGGACCCTGAAAAAGCAAGAACTCTGAAAAACTAGAGGACTCTGTCTCACTGCTGCCTTGCTATGATTCCAAAGTCGATGAAAACATACCCATACTGCACCCTGACTGATATTACAGTGATCTTCCAGGCTACCAGAAGTGATCCACTGCCATAAAATTTGAGTGAGGTCATCATTTTCATAGTCATACAGTAGTGAGGGCAGATGACCGTGACTACAGTCCTTGTGCATTCGGTGACTCAACTCCCCATTGCCTCTAACTTGAAGCACACTCTTCCAAAGCACATTTTCTGACTGAGGTCCTCATTGAACATTAAAACATAAGAACTTAAGAATTAGGAGCAGGAGTAGGCCATATGGCCCCTTGAGCCTGCTCCACCATTCAATAAGATCATGGCTGGTCTTTGACCTCAACTCCACTTTCCCACCCGATCTCCATATCCCTTGATTCCCCAGAGTCCAAAAATCTATCTGTCTGAGCCTTGAATATACTCAACGACTCAGCATCCATAGCCCTTTGGGGCAGAGAATTCCAAAGATTCACAACCCTCTGAGTGAAGAAATTCCTCCTCATCTCAGTCTTAAATGGTCAACAACTTAGCCTGAGACTATGCCCCCTAGTTCTAGACATTCCAGCCAAGGGAAACAACCTCTCAGCATCTACCCTGTCAACCCCCCTCAGAATCTTTTATGTTTCAATGAGATCACCTCTCATTCTTCTAAACTCCAGAGAGTATAGGCCCAATCTACTCAATCTCTCCTCACAGGACAACCCTCTCATCCCAGGGATCAATCTCGTGAACCTTCGTTGCACCACCACTAAAACAAATATATCCTTCCTCAGATAAGGAGACCAAAATTGTGCACAGTACTCCAGGTGTGGTCTCACCAAAGCCTTCTACAACTGTCCTTCCTCTTGTACTCCAAACCCTTGCAATAAAGGCCAACATACCATTTGCCTTCCTAACTGCTTGCTGTATCTGCATACTAACTTTCTGTGTTTCCTGTACGAGGACACCTAAATCTCTCTGAACACCAACATTTAATAGTTTCTCATCATTTAAAAAAATATTCTGCTTTTGTATTCTTCCTATCAAAGTGACTAACCTCACATTTTCTCATATTACACTCCATTTGCCATCTTATTGCCCACTTACTTAACCTGTCTATATCCCTTTGCAAGCTCTTTGTGTCCTCCTCACAGCTTACTTTCCCATCTAGCTTTGTGTCATCAGCAAACTTGGATATATTACATTCGGTCCCTTCATCTAGGTCATTAATATAGATTGTAAACAACTGAGGCCCAAGCACTGTTCCTTGTGGCACCCCACTAGTTAAACTGGAAACTGGCAAATGACCCATTTATCCCTACTCTCTGTTTTCTGTCCGTTAACCAATCCTCTATCCAAGCTAATATATTACCCCCAACCCCATGAGCCCTTATCTTGCATAGCAACCTTTTGTGTAGCACCTTATCGAATGTCTTTTGGAAATCCAAATATACTACATCCACTGGTTCCCCTTTATCTACCCTGCTAGTTACACCCTCAAAAAATACTCATAAATTTGTAAAACACGATTTCCCTTTCATGAAACCGTATTGACTCTGCCTAATCATATCATGATTTTCCTAAGTGCCCTGTTACCACTTCCTTAATAATGGATTCCAGCATTTTCCCAATGACTGATGTTAGGCTAACTGGCCTGTAATTCCCTGTTTTCTCTCTCTCTCCTTTCTTGTATAATGGGGTTATATTTGCTACCTTCCAATCCGCTGGGGCCATTCTAGAATCGAGGGAATTTTGGAAGATCACAACCAATGCATCCACTATCTCTGCAGCCACCTCTTTTAGAACCGTAAGATGTAGGCCATCAGGTCTGGGGATTGTTGTGTATGTACCTTTAAGGGAACAACTGGTCTCAGACTGCAGTACCGGCAATGACCACCCCTGTATAAAAGGCACTAACAGCCTTCTGTAGTTTCAGTTTCCCGTTTGTCTCCATTCAGTAAAGACTTGTTATGATCAACTCCTGCTGTCCGTGTCTCAATTATACACGGACATAATATTGGCGACGAGCAGATACGAACTTACCTACAGTCTGCACCACCTCCTGGGATCCATTCCTGAAGAGAAGTGAGCAGAGGTCGAGGCCAGAAGGAAGAAAGAAGCAGTAGAAACGGGCGTCGACCGTGGGCATCCGCCCCTGAGTCAGCGGAGTTGAAGATTGCAGGAGAGGCTGTCGAGAGCGGGGCTTGGTTCCTGTCAACGGTGCTTCAGCTAATCGGGCTGGTGGCAGGTAGTAAACTGATCCTTCCTGGGCTGCGGCGGTCTAGAACTCGAGCGGGTGGCTTGCAACGGGGCCGAGCAGGGTTGTCGGGAAGAGGAGAGAGAGAGAGGGTGGAGCACACAGGGCGCGGCCGGTGCTATGAAGCCGGGCAGCGTACAGACCCGAGAAGAGGGAAGCAAGAGTCCCACAGGGTTGTTCCACGACGGGAAAATATTAAAATAACAAAAAATATATATATATTAAATGTGTAGAAAGCCACGAGGAGCTGCAGGTTGCAACGGAAACCGCGGAAAGCAGCGCTAGCAACAGCGGGGAAGAAGGCAAAGCGCGGGAGGCGCCATCTTAATCCAGCGGGGAAGAAGGCAAAGCGTGGGAGGCGCCATTTTGTTAAATCGGGGAAGAAGGCAAAGCGCGGGAGGCGCCATTTTAGATTTCCAAGATGCCGAAGACTGGCTGCATCACTGCCTTTGATAATGCAATAGAGGACTGGACCACGGATGTGGAAAGAGTCGAGGTATATTGTGAGGCAAACGAAATAGCCGATGAGAAAAAGGCATCGGTACTGCTAAACTTAATGGGCGCAAGAACGTACGGCCTATTGCGGGACCTGATTGCTCCAGCCAAACCGAAGGCAAAGAGTTTTAATGAAATTGTTGCTATCCTACAGGAACACCTAAACCCTGCACCGCTGCTGATAGCAGAAAGATTTAAATTCCACAGGAGAACTCAGCATAAAGATGAGAGCAATGCTGAGTACCTTACGGAACTACGCAAGCTATCAAAGCACTGCCAGTTCGGAGCAGGACTGGCAGATACCCTACGGGACAAATTTGTCTGTGGACTCCTGAGTGAAGGAACCCAGAAGAGGTTACTCTCAGAGAAAGAGCTGACGCTAGATAAGGCTTTCAGCATGGTAGTATCATATGAAGCAGCAGCCAGGGTGTTGTGTATGTAATATGTGTGCTACTTTGAACCTATGGACAGGACTGCACTACTTGTAGGGCGTAGTGATACGCAGTACCACTCCTGGCCATAGGGGTATAAATAGTACTGTGGGTACTGATCTCCCCTCAGTTCCCGCCTGTGGGCATGAAGTAAAGACCTACGTATAGTCCCTACCTCCAACCAGTAAAGACCTGTTTTATTGTTACTGATTAAGTCTGAGTATTAATTACTTGAACAACTCACAGATTTAACACTGGCGACGAGTCTGATTTGGACCCTGCGGCAGTCACTCCACGGCAGCTTCGTCCACAGCCAGGACGTTGCAGAGAGGTTTCCACCCTCTCCACCCCACTGGAAGACATCCTGACCTCGGAGCCTCCATCGGCGACCGTCAGCTTCTTCTCCAGCTTGGTGGTGGGTAAGCCGTTGTCTGAGCCGGGCAGCGATGCGACAGGCAGTCGACCGCATTGGCCGCACGAACGGGGCTGGGGGAGCTGGAGGAATAGGGCGCGAGAGCCGCTTCGAGCGGGAGGCGTTTCAACAGAGCGATCGCATCTCCTGATAAGAGCCGAGAGCCGCTTCGCGATCCAGCGATCGCATCCGCTGATAAGGGCCGCACTCGGGCGATCGCGGCGAAGATAAGGGCCGCACTCGGGGGCTGAAGGGAGACGGCGTCGGGGGACGGGTGAAGACCGCCAAGCGCGGGAAAACCGCCATTTTGTGGGCAGAGGACGACGGCAAGAGCGGGAAGCCGCCATCTTTGATAACAAGTAAACAAAATAAAATCTGAGAAATTGCAAATCTACAATGCCTAAACACGGGAATATTAGCACCTTTGATAGTGACCTCGCAGATTGGGCCATATATGTTGAAAGAGTAAAAAATTATTGTAAGGCCAATAAAATTCATGACCAAGATAAAGCTCTAACATTATTAAATTTAATGGGTGCGAAGACATACGGGCAATTGAAACACCTGTTATCACCAGATGAACCGGCGGATAAGACGTTCGATGAGATTGTTACTGTCCTGAAAGATCATCTAAACCCCACGCCGCTGATGCTAGCGGAACGATTTAAATTTTACGACAGAAGGCAGCTACAGCATGAAAGCAATGCTGATTATTTGCTGGAATTGCGTAAATTAGCGAAATATTGCCAGTTTGGAACGGGACTGACAGAGGCACTTCGAGACAAATTTGTGTGTGGTTTATTTAAACAGGATACACAAAAGCGACTGCTCGAGGAGAATGAGCTGACGCTTGAGAAGGCGGTCACTATGGCAGCAGCACACGAAGCCGCAGCGAGAGGCACGGCAGTAATGCAGCTACGGTCACCGGAGCTCAGTGCACACAAATTGGGTGTGAGTTCTGGCAAATGTTATCGTTGTGGAAAGACAACGCATGATCAGAACCAGTGTTGGTTTAAAAACCAAGAATGTAGAACTTGTGGTAGGCTTGGACATATAGCTAGAGTATGCAGGTCAGGGAAGAAGACCAGCAACAAGAAGTCACCGCAAGGAAAATACGCAAAGGTACACAAGGTGACCGAACAGGAGTCCGATTCAGACGCTAGCAGTAATGAACTGGCTAGCTTAAGCTGTAATGAACTGGTTAGCTTAAGAGTACTCAACGCTGGTAAGGGTGCAGACCTCCAGACAATTTGGGTCACTCTTCAGATAGAAGGAGTCCAAGTAAAACTGGAATTGGACACTGGATCGGCATTGACGGTCATAAATAAGAAAGATTACGGAAAGTTATTCCAACATATTCCCCTACAGGATACGGGGATTATATTGAAAACATACACGGGGCAAAGAGTGTACCCCATCGGGAAAATAGAGGTTGCTGTGGTCCACAAGGGCGAAGACAGTCAAATAATGGACTTATATGTGATATCTGAAGGAGGTTCTCCACTACTAGGACGGGAGTGGATTAGGAAAATGAATATGGACTGGCATTTCCTACAAACAATAACGAGTGAGAACTCGGTGAAGATAGTCGGCCCAGACTCTGGAACGGATGATGGTAAGCCCAACTCAGGTGCAAAAGACAAAGTTTCAGCACAGAATTCCACTGAGCAACAACAACATAGTTTAACTGTGGATTCTGAGTCTGGCAAGTCTACTGATGTGCCCATTTCTGAGGGACATCGGGCTCGAACTCAACTCCATTTCAAACTACAACAGCAATTACAACAAATGATTCGCCGTTTTGAGCAAGAGTTGAATGCAACGAAAGAGTTCTTTGATATAGAGTTGGAGAATCTGGAAAGACAACAGAAGCAGCTGATGGAGAAAATGGAGCAGGAGCACACAAAACGTCTGATGTCAGAGGAGTTAACGGTCAGCCAACTCCTGCATATGCTGAAGGACAGGACTCTGAAATGGGAAAAACTTGAACACGAACTTCAATATTCAAACGAAAGGGGTTCGGAGCTCTCAAAGGTTATTGGAAGAGCTGAGGTGGCAACACAGACTGAGATGACTGCAACAGAGCAGCCCTTGGATGCCAAAAGTACGCTGACTCACGTCAACGTAGAACAACAGACCGCTGAAACAGCTGCTCCGGTAGAGGGATTGAATAGTCCGATCAATCAATCTCCAAAAGAAGTTGAAGTAGTAAAATCTCAAATGAGGTCATTAGTAAACGACTTGCTGAAAGCCCAGAAAAAGCTGGATGAAGAGGTACGCATGAAGAAGTCTCTTCAGGAAAGATGTCTGGACTTGGAACAAAAGCTGGCTAACGCCCAGCTGGGTATGGAGGAAATAGAAGACCCTCGCGCTGGCCTAGATCAGGACGACACCGAATATTACTATGTCCTGTCCTGCCCAACTTGTAACTTCGACTCCCACCATACAGAAATCATGGAGGAGCACCGAAAGTCTACGGAACATCGGGAGAAGGTGGCTCTACTACGGAAAAAGGAGGAAGAGAAGGAGGAACTGCGCATGCAGCTGGCAGCTGACAGTGGAGCCCAGAGAGTCTCCAAGAAGCAGAAAAGGAAAAGTCGAAACAGAAGATGACCCATCTGAACCATTATTACCTCTACCAGATCACACATGTGGTCCCTCCGAACGGAGCCAATTCAGTTCGGAAGTTCAAACTGTTAAATCCATGGAAGGACTATTGAATGAGTCACTCCAGCAACGTGAACCGACTACACCACAGAGATTGAATCTGTGAACTGTTTTCCGCAGAGACTGAATCTGTGATCTGTTTTGACATGAAGTTATCTATGTATCTATGTTATTCTGTTATGTAAACCTGAAGTTATATATGTATATATGTTATTACGTTATGTTAAATGGGGAGATGACTGTAAAGCTAGGAAGGGAGGAATGTTGTGTATGTAATATGTGTGCTACTTTGAACCTATGGACAGGACTGCACTACTTGTAGGGCGTAGTGATACGCAGTACCACTCCTGGCCATAGGGGTATAAATAGTACTGTGGGTACTGATCTCCCCTCAGTTCCCGCCTGTGGGCATGAAGTAAAGACCTACGTATAGTCCCTACCTCCAACCAGTAAAGACCTGTTTTATTGTTACTGATTAAGTCTGAGTATTAATTACTTGAACAACTCACAGATTTAACACAGGGGAGCTGCGGAAATACAACAAAAGCCACAGGAATACGGCACCCACGAAATGACACGGGGATTTGCAAAATGTTATCACTGCGGCAGAACTAACCATGACCAGAAGGACTGCTAGTCCAAGGACAAAATATGCAGGCAATGCGGAAAGATGGGACACATTGCACGAGTTTGCAGGTCTGGGAAGAAGACCAATGACAACAAAAAGGCTACTAAGGAACCGTACAGGAAAGTACAAAAGATGACGGACAGTAGTTCCGAAGACCAGATGAGCGATAGTGAATCCGGGAACAAAAGACTAAGCTGTCTCAAGCTTCACAATGTAATCGCAAAAGAGGATCACCGAACCATTTGGGTCACCCTCACGATAGCAGGGTCCCAGATCAAAATGGAATTGGATACAGGATCAGCTCTAACCGTCATGAATCGACGAGACTACGAGTGGCTATTCTCACACATACCCTTGAGAGAGACATCCATTGTCTTGAGGACACATACGGGGCAAAAAGTATACCCCAGAGGAAAAATAAGGGTGCCTGTCGAATACAACGGCAAGAAAATACGGAAATTGTATCTCTACATTCTGCAAGATGGTGGACCACCGTTATTGGGACGTGAATGGATCAGAAAGATAAGTTTAGACTGGCACTCCATTCAGGCACTGACGGTGGTGGGTAAAAAAGATGACGACATCACTCCTGGACGATTGTCAACAACCTTAGCTGACGCCAAAGAGGTATTTCAACAAGAACTGGGCACTCTTATAGGCATAACCGCCTCGATAAAAATAGAGGAGAATGCAATTCCCAAGTTTTTCAAAGCAAGACCGGTACCATATGCAATTCGCCCGGCCGTCGAGACAGAGCTGGAGAATCTGGAGCATGCAGGCGTGTTATCTAAGGTAGACTGGAGCGAGTGGGCGACACCCATCGTTCCTGTCATGAAGAAAACGTTAAGCAATAAGTCTGAGGAGCCAAGGAAGGTTCGCATCTGTGGGGACTTCAAGGTGACAGTGAACCCAGTCCTTCACACAGTACAATATCCTCTTCCAAGGATAGAAGATATCTTCGCCTCACTATCTGGTGGGAAGCGTTTTACAAAAATTGACCTAGCACAAGCATATTTGCAGATGGAGGTTGAAGAATCCTCTAGGAAGTATCTCATGATAAACACTCACAAAGGTCTTTATCAGTATAATCGACTGGTATTCGGAGTAGCATCAGCTCCGGCGATCTGGCAAAGACCAATGGAACAAGTCCTGCAAGGGATTCCGGGGACTCAGTGTTACTTAGACGACATCCTAGTGACAGGTGAAGATGACAGTGAACACCTTGCCAACCTTAAGCAGGTGCTCACTAGACTACGTGAACATGGGCTGTGAGCCAATCGCCCCAAGTGCGAGTTTTTTAAGAAACAGATATCGTATTGTGGCCACGTGATTGATGAAGAGGGGTTGCATAAGTCCCCTGACAAAATTGAAGCGGTAGTTATGGCTCCGGCGCCTGAAAATGTGTCACAACTGAGGTCATTCCTCGGATTGGTGAATTACTACCATAAGTTTTTGCCGAATTTGTCCACAATTCTGCATCCACTGAATGCCCTACTACGAAAGGGAGTAGCATGGAAATGGAGCGATGAATGTAAGCGGGCCTTTCAGGAGAGTAAGGACCTAATCACTTCAAGAAAAGTATTGGCTCACTACAACCCATCGCTACCGATAAGGCTGGCGTGTGATGCGTCTCCCTATGGCATTGGGGCGGTACTGTCACATAAATTCCTTGATGGTTCAGAGAGGCCGATAGCTTTTGCGTCACGCTCGTTAACTTCAGCCGAGCGTAACTACGCTCAGAGTGACAGAGAGGCCCTCAGTCTGGTGTGGGGGGTGAAGAAGTTCAATCACTACCTGCACGGTCAGAAATTTACTCTACTAACGGATCATCAACCTCTCGTCTCCATTTTCAACCCTCAGAAGGGCGTACCGATAATGACGGCACAACGGCTGCAGAGGTGGTCCATTTTTCTAGGGGCACACCACTATGACATCGAGTACAAGGGTTCTAATCAGCATGGGAATGCTGATGGATTGTCGCGCCTACCGTTACCGACGGTGGAAGAAGAACTGGCGGTGGATCCAGTGGAGTTATTCCACTCGAGTATAGTCAAATGTCTCCCTGTGACGAATGCAAACATAGAAAAGGAAACACGAAATGACCCGACACTCTCCTGGGTCTATGATTTAACGGTGAAGGGATGGCCAGCACATGGCGAACCACTGCTGCCAGCATTCTCGCCAAGAAGAGAACAGCTGTCAGTGTGCAGGGGGACCTTGATGTGTGGATCCAGAGTAGTAATTCCACCTAAATTGACGGATAGAGTGCTCAATGAGCTTCATGAGGGTCATCTAGGTGGGGTAAAAATGAAGAACTTAGCCAGAGCGTTTGTGTGGTGGCCGGGAATCGATAGAGAAATCGAAGAGATGACCAAGAGCTGTACAGGATGCCAGAAGGTCCAAAACGCCCCACCACAAGCTCCTCTACATCCATGGGAGTGGCCCTCATCTCCATGGCAAAGGGTGCACATTGATTTTGCTGGTCCCTTTATGGACTCGATGTTTTTAATTGCGGTGGATGCACATTCAAAGTGGCCAGAGGTAATAAAAATGTCCTCAACCACCACAGAAAAAACTATCACAGTCTTACGAACCATATTCACCAGAAATGGGCTGCCTGAACAGATTTGCTCTGACAATGGACCACAGTTTGTGTCTGAAGATTTCCGGAGGTTCTTAAAGAACAATGGTGTTAAGCATTACACATCCGCCCCATATCATCCAGCCACTAATGGATTGGCCGAGAGGTTTGTTCAAACATTCAAGAAGGCTATCAAGGCAATGTGTAATGAAGATATACCCCTACAACACAAGGTGGATAACTTCTTGTTTGCCTACCGGAATGCGACACATGCGGTTACCAACCAAACTCCAGCCATGATGTTCTTCAATCGAAGACTACGATGCCGCTTGGATTTGGTTAAGCCAAACGTCCGAAGAGATGTGGAGAACAGACAGTTTCAGAATATGAATGAAAGGCCGACCAGGAGTTTTAAGATAGGCCAACCAGTTTTGGCCCGGGACTACCGCACAGAGAAATGGCAGCCAGGAACGATCCGTACACGGCAAGGACCTCTAATGTATACCGTGGATGTTGGAGAGAGCATTGTAAGACGCCATGCTGACCAGATTCTAGAGTCACTGGAAAACGTCAACTCCACACCACGATCTGATACACCTGGCGATGAAACCGAAGTACCAATTGCATCTACCGCAGAATCGGTGATATTGGAAGCAGCTGAACCAAACAACGACATTGATCCCGATTCAACCTCACCAGAAGAACCTAATACCCCAAAGAGGCATTATCCAGACAGAATCAGGAAGCCTCCTCAAAGACTGAACTTATAATCGCTTAACCTCAACCAATGTATCTAGCAACCGTAATTGCAATTGTAATTAGTTATTATTTAGTTGTTAAATGAATGTTATGTACTGTTTATCTAAAAGGGGAGGAATTGTTGTGTATGTACCTTTAAGGGAATAACTGGTCTCAGACTGCAGTACCGGCAGTGACCACCCATGTATAAAAGGCACTAACAGCCTTCTGTAGTTTCAGTTTCCCGTTTGTCTCCATTCAGTAAAGACTTGTTATGATCAACTCCTGCTGTCCGTGTCTCAATTATACACGGACATAATAGGGATCATAGAATCATAGAATGGTTACAGCACGGAAGAAGGCCATTCGACTTGTTGAGCCTATGCCAGCTCTCTGCAAGAGCACTTCAGCTAGTCCCACTCCCCTACCCTTTCGCATAGCCCTGCAAATTTCTTTCCTTCAGGTACTTATCCAACTCCCTTTTGAAAGCTATGATTGAATCTGCCTCCACCACCCTTTCAGGCAGTGCATTCCAGATCTTAACCACTCGCTGCATAAAAAAGTTTTTTCTTATGTCGCCTTTGGTTCTTTTGTCAATCACCGTAAATCTGTGTCCTCTGGTTCTCGACCCTTCTGCCAATGGGAACAGTTTCCCTCTATCTACTCTGTCCAGACACCTCATGATTTTGAACACCCCTATCAAATCACCTCTCAATCTTCTCTGCTCCAAGAAGAACAACTCCAGCTTCTCCAGTCTAATGACATAACTGAAGCCCCTCATTCCTGGAATCATTCTCGTAAATTTTTTCTGCACCCTCTCTAACGTCTTCACATCCTTCCTAAAGTGCAGTGCCCAGAACTGGACACAATACTCCAGTTGGGGCCCAACCAGTGTTTTATAAAGATCTATCATAATTTCCACACTTTTGTACTCTATACCTATATTTATGAAGCCCAGGATCCCATAAACCTTTTTAACTGCTTTCTCAACCTGCCCTGCCACCTTCAATGATTTGTGCACACATACCCCCAGGTCTCTCTGTCCGTGCACCCGCTTCAGGATTGTACCATTTAGTTTATATGTCCTCTCCTCATTCTTTCTACCAAAATGTATCACTTCACACTTTTCTGCGTTAAATTTCTTCTGCCACGTATCCGCCCATTTCACCAGCCTGTCTATGTCTTTCTGAAATCTATCACTCTCCTCCTCACTGTTCACTATGCTTCCAAGTTTTAAGTCATCTGCAAATTTTGAAATTGTGCCCTGTACACCCAAGTCATTAATATATATCAAGAAAAGCAGTGGACCTAGAACTAGGTCCTAGTCCGATAAACAATCGTTCACCACTACTCTCTGTTTCCTATGACTTAGCTAATTCTGTATCCATGCTGCCACTGTCCCTTTTATTCCATGGGCTTCAACTTTGCTGGCAAGCCTATTATGTGGCACTTTGTCGAACGCCTTTTGGAAATCCATGTACACTATGTCAATTGCATTATCCTCATCAATCCTTTCTGTTACCTTTTCAAAGAACTCAATCAAGTTAGTTAAACACGATTTGCTTTAAACAAATCCGTGCTAGCTTTCCTTAATTAATCCACACTTGTCCAAGTGACCGTTAATTTTGTCCCTGATTACTGTTTCTAAAAGCTTCCCCACTACTGAGGTCAAACTGACTTGCCTGTAGTTGCTGGATTTGTCGGCTTTTAATTTCATTCATTTCTCGAGCACATTTTCTCTACTGATATTAATTACTTTAAGTTCCTCACTCTTATAAGTCCATTCGGTCCCCGTTATTTTTGGTATTTTTGAACCTGTGTTGCCTGTATAATCTATAGGGATGTGAGTAATATCTGATTGGGTGCATCCTTCACAAATGCTGCCTCACAGCCCTTTCCTCCACCCTCTCCTGCTCTAACTCCAACTCCTCCTCCTCCTCCATGATAATGGGATACAAAGTTATGCCCATAGGGAATGCTAGACCTGCTCTTGAGAAGCCCTCACTATGGATGAGTGGCGGGAATCATCCATTTCCCAATTGCGGTAATTGCTACTCTAACTTTCAGCACTCAAAACCTCTCACTTCTGCTAATGTTAGCTGACATGGCAACAGCTGCACCTTAGATTTCTCATTTCAACCTATCCCTTGTGCATTGCAAGCAAATAAACCAAGGAATTTGGAGCTCGAGTGCCATTGGCTCTCATTTAAATTCAAACTTGGTAGCTAGGGACTGGGGAGGCAGACCTCAGGAAGGATAAAATTGTGTTTGGAAATTTGGGAGGATTGATTATGGGGCAGAAAATGGTAAAAACAACTTCTGCCTGAACTTGCTGTTCAGGGGGAAAAAAATACCGATTGTACGCTGAAGACCTGCCAAAGCTTAGGGTTAAATTTCTGATAATACTTGTACTCAGTTCCAGGTTGCACTGAGTATGCTTCCACATCATAACCCTTGGATCTTAATGCCATCAGATTTAATTTAAAATAGCTGTTTATATTTGACTTGTCTGTCCAATTCCCCAAAGGTGTTCTGTCATTCTTCCCCAGGTTCATTTCAGTACCAGAAGCTTCCCCTAACAGTCAAGTTACCTTTATTGTTCTGTGAACTGACAAGAGTTGTCTGTAATTAAAACAGCTACATCATCCATATACACCTGGACTTTCATATATTCTTCTTTCCCACTTGGCCTAGCAGCACATCTTGGAGATAATTTTGACTTTGGGCGATAGTGTAAACCGGATGATATTGATTCAGCCGCCCGTTATACATCTCTCCGGATTTTAATTTCCATGAAAATCGGTAGAAATGTGTAACGGGCAGCTGAATCGATATCATTCGTTTTACACTATCGCCCAAAGTCAAAATTATCCCCTTTATGTTTGCCCCATCATGAAGAACCTACAGGAAAGGCTCTAAATATATAATACACAATAAAGACAGAGGAAACCCTTGACAAACACTTGACTTAACTGAGAACCGTTTGGAAAGATTCCCAGTAACAAACTCCCCTCTTCGCAAAATGTTATACGGTAACATCCATGACAGGAACCAATTGCTAATATTCAGCTTCTTTAAAACTTTGAGCATGAGTTCATGGCTTACCTTATCATATGGCTTTTCTTGATCTAAGTTAATTACAAACAGAGGAATTTCCTTTCATCACCAAAATTTAAGATGTGTCTCACTGCAGTCATTTTTTCTCATGTTAAGCAGCTGGGTACCCTACACATCTGTTCTGGGTGAATTATCTGTTCCATTACAGTCAAACCAAAATTTTTGCCAACATTTTATAATCAGTATTTAAAATGCTTAAATTCTTCCTCCAATTTTTAATATCATTTCATTTCCCTGTCTCCTTCCCTTTAAAAATTAGTTATAATTCCCTCCCTCAAAGATGTGAAACAAAAGAAGCTCGTATTTCAAGACATCCCAGTAGACTAAGACTCTACATTTACCCCTGAAAGCTCATCCTTCACTAGGGAAGGCATTCCTTTGGTTAATTCATTCCTTATTAAAGGCAAAACCATGAATTTCTTATCGTCTGCCAACCAACACCTACTTTTCAACACAACATTTAAAAAAACATGTTAGTGTCTATTACCTTAGACTTCTCCAACTGAGCAGAGCGAATGCACATGGTCTTAAAGCTCCTCCTTCTGGCTATGTTTCCTATTCTCCTGCAAGAAAATCACATCTACCTTAAAATTTGCCAGTTATGTTAGATATTACCACACTGTTCTTAATTCCTAAAACTCCTCACATTCACAGATTCCACTGTTGTTCTCATTTTAAAATAAGACGCAAACATCCCCATCCACATGTTTAACCTCTGTTCCTTTTTTTCAATTACTTCTTAACTTCATGTTCACCAAAATACTCTTCAAAAAAGAGAACTATATTTTTTAACCCTAGATTCCTTAGATTCTGAGTAAGAACTGGGAAGCCAACCCCACATTGTGCTATAGGGATACCAAAAGAATATGGGTGTGAGGGGGTTCTGCTTCCTATCCACTCTACTCATATCTCCAAATCTGCAGTTCTCCAATCTCATTACACCCCTCCGTGAATTTCCTTTCATCCACCTTATCTGTGCTTTTTCTGCCTCCATGATCACCTCCTCAGAAAACTCCTCAAATTGATTAAACAGATAAAATCTGCAGGTACAGTGATGGGCAGCAGGGATGATCCCAGGCTAAGTGCTTTGATCTGTGACGATAAACTTCATGCCTTGGGTTTTGGGCATCAATCTGTGGAACAGTGGTCCCGAGGTTGTAGTCAAAACGGTGTTAGAAACATTTTGGAAAAACTATGAGATCATTGCCGAAGGAAGGTAAAATTTGGGATAATAACCAAATGGTTGGGGCCTCCTGAGCCTTTCCTGATTTCCCTTAAAGGGTCAGAGAAGACATTTTTACAGAGCTTTCTTTACTTGGCTACATGTTGCTGTGTTTTGTTTTGCCTCTCCCATAAAGGTGGGGGGAGTGGAGGGGAAAAAGTGGTGGGGACACAAGGATGAATCCAGTAAGAAGTGGGATGCGCCCTTATGGGCTTGCTGGCCTTGTTTAATTCTAAGTACATAACATAATGGGGGGAAAATTCGGTATCGACCATTTTGGGGCGCTAATATCGCCTGGGTGCCAACTTTAGCACCCGGTGCTAATTAGCGCCGGCGACCACAAAATTCAGTTTTGGCAGCCCAAGAGGGAAGTGGAGCACTAAATCAAGTGCTACACACTCCTCTTAGGACGCTAACGTCGGGGAGCGGGGCGCTACCACAGAGCGCTACTCAAGCGCTGTTAATTACAAGGACTCAGACAGACTGGCGCCTTCCAGTTCGTAAAGGGGAGGTTCAATCATGCTGCACAGCCTCACTCTGATCATTGCTGCTTCTGACCTGGGCCTGCAAGGAGCTGCAATCCATCAACCAGAAATCTCCTGGCTGATCAGATGCCCAGGGAGAGAGCTCGCCGGTTCAGTGACCAGGCAATGCAGGCTCTGGTTGCGGCTGTGGAACGCCGATGGTG
Organism: Somniosus microcephalus; assembly: GCF_052327205.1. Taxonomy (NCBI): domain Eukaryota; kingdom Metazoa; phylum Chordata; class Chondrichthyes; order Squaliformes; family Somniosidae; genus Somniosus; species Somniosus microcephalus. The sequence goes on along the minus strand of NC_140987.1, from coordinate 180,555,859 downwards.
CTGTTCCTGGACACTGGCAGGAGGCCATAGCCGTAGGACTTCAGGAGGATGTGGAGGGAGGTGGCCCAGTATGACTCGGCCAGAGTGTGGTCCACAGGACTCACACCCAGTACCGCAAGAAGTTCAACGACCTCACTCGGGTGGTCATGGTGAGTACATGCTTCAAAAACCTCCACATCCCACCATCTCAAACTCGCCCTGTGCACAAATGGTATAAACCACCAACCCCAACACACTCACCCACCAATATGTCCAACTACTAAAAGTCACATCCATATCTCACGCCTTGCATATATTAACTGCTATTCAACTATGGTAGGCACATCTGCCAAAAACATGACTGCACACTCACACGCTGTCCTTTTTCTTGCAGGCCAAGCTTGCTAATAACAGGAGGGAGCAGCAATGCATGGGAGGAGGTCAGGCGGAGCTGCACCCCCTTACAGACCTGGAGGATCGCGTGCGCAGCATCATCGCGGCCCAGGTCGTGGGCGCTGTGGCAGTCAGAGAGGTTGACCCACTTGGGGACAACAACGGTATGTTCATCACCTCCCTCTTCTCTTGTACCACTTCCCCCTCACGGCACAAGCCCTTCCCACTTTCCATCTAAGTATACTGTCTCCATTCCTTGCTCCCTTCCTGCCCCCCTCCCTTGACGTTATACCCACTCTTGTGCCTTTATACTTACAGATAATCAGCCACCACATGACCAGCCTGTCCCTCAGCCTCCCAGTGGCAGCAACGTGGGAGAGGAGGAGGAACAACAAGCCAGAGCCTCACTGCTTGTGTCTCCCGAGGGCGAGAGGTCCAATAATGGGGCCACGCGGTCGCTGGAGGGAAGCCTAGTAGATGGGTCTTATGTGGGTGAAGCTCCGGGACTCAGCAGGCTGCAGCAGCACCACGGGGAGGGGGAAGCTCGGGGCCATCTCCCCGGAGGGTGGGACCGCACGAGTTCTGCTGCATAGGACTCAGATGAGGACCTCGATGTGGAGATGATGACCAGTCGGGCGATGGGCATGCACACCAAGCTCATGGGTGCAATGGCAAGGGTGTCCAAGAGCATGGATGCACTGGCTAGGAGCATGGAGGAGTCCATCTCCAGCATTGAACTCATCTCTGCGCAAACCATCGAGCCCATCCTTGGCAGTTTGCCAAGGATGGTCGCCTCACAGAGAGACCGTGGAGACCCAAACCTCATGTGCGTGTCATGGGTGAAGTGGCAGCATCTATTGCAGCACAGGCCGAAGCAACGCAATGGCTTAATGCTGTAATGGAGTCAGTGGTTGGTGGTATCCAATCTCAGACTGCTCTCATGCAGTCTCAGATTGATGCCACGCAAGTGCCGACTGCTGCCATCCTCGCTGGGTTGCCCACAGTCCACCGGGGATCTCACGGTGCAATAGCAGGCCAGCAATCTGTGCTTGAGCAGATTGCTCCAGATGCTGAGGTTCTGCCCCGGGGGAGTGGCAGTGTGTCGGTTGAGCAGGAGGTGCTGACCTCTCTCAGTATGACAGCATTCCTGCTGCCACCACTGCCACTCCGCCATTTCACTTGTTGCAGCCTGTAACCCAGCCAGCCCAGACTGCTGCCGCCCATGCTGAGGTGCTGCAGTCTGCAGCCAGGCCTTCCAGGCCCAGAGCTGGTCCAGGGCATCCTGCAAGGCCATCTGCAGTCTCTGGCTCCCAGACTCAGCAGCCTTCCACCAGCCTTGCTGCAGCCACTGGGGCCACATTACAGAGGAGCAGTAGAGTTGGGAGGGGGGAATTGCAAAGGGGAGGGAGATCATTGAGGAAGGTGTTGTGTATGTGCCTTTAAGAGAAGAACTGATTCTATACTGCAGTACCGGCAGTGACCACCCCTGTATATAAAGCCATAGCAGGCTTCTTTATTTCAGTCTTAAATGACCCTCTGTTCAGTAAACACAGCATTGCTGGCTGTGCAGCTGCAAGCACGAGCAGAGGGAGCAGCCAGACTTGAAGAGTGGTCTAAAGTGGTGGTCCCCTGACTGTATTGGTTTCTTTGTGGGTTCAATGAGGAGACATTTATGAAAGAGAATGTCTTTTAATCTAAAGCTTTGTTCAACTCTTTTATACAGCTTTTACAGGAGACATGATGCTGTGATGCATCTAGAACGAAACCAAAACTAAAACTAACTGCCTTGCTTCTCTCGGTCACATGCCCTCTGCTGGTCAGGCACAAGCAATCAATACATGCAATCATGCTATTAAGGCATCATAATCGAACAGGCAAATACCTTCTCTATTTGCTGATATCATTACATCTCCTTTTCTTAAAACAAAAGTATTTTACTTTTAACTAACAACATGTTTTCTTTGTATTAATCTGCATTTTAACTGTAACACTTAATGAACTTACATTATCATTATCATGATCAAGGTTTTTTAACCTTGCTTTGTGTGTTCACATGAAATATGTCAATACACTAGAACTTGAAGAAAGAATAAGATAACATTACCTCCTTCTATAACAATAGTCCTTAAATTTGCTCAATGAGTCTCTCAGGAGGCTTCACGTGTCTTGAGGATTTTCTGATTGCTTGTCCTTGAATCTGAGTTGTTGCCTCAGATGATTGGTTCTCAGCTGTATGATCAGGTTGTTCAACAGTATCAGTCTCTTGACCTGCTGTGGCTGGTCCCATGAGAAGATCTCGACGATTTCTTCTCAGAACAGCACCCTCATCTGTCTGAATGGTGTATGATCTTGGTTGAACTTCACTCAGGACAGTTCCCTTCTGAGTCCATGTGTTTGTTTTGTCTTTCAACCTTACTTGGTCACCAGTGTGGAGTTCAGGTAGGTTTTGTGTTCCTCTGTCATGGTAATACTTTTGCTTTTCTTTCTGTTGTTCTTTGAACTTCCTCACTTTCTCCCCCTCTTTTGTTTTCAGGAGGTTCTCCGGGATGGGTAGGTTTGACCTTAGCCGACGTCCCATCAGGAGTTGGGCTGGTGACATACCACACTCGAGCGGCGTTGTGCGGTATACAAGCATGCTCTGGTAGAAGTCAGTTCCACTGTCTTTTGCCTTGTACATCAGTCTTTTCACTGTCTGGACCAATTTTTCCATTAGTCCATTGGACTGTGGAAAGTGAGGACTTGACGTTGTGTGGATAAAGTCCCACTCTTTGGCAAAGTGTCGGAAACTTGCATTGTAAAACTGAGGTCCGTTGTCTGTGAAGACTTCGCTTGCCACGCCATGTCTGGAGAATATGGCTTTCATACATGTTATCACAGCATCTGCAGTGGTGGTGTGCAGTCTACAAACCTCTGGATACAGGGAGTAATAGTCTGTGACTACAAGATAGTCCTTCCCTTGACATACGAATAGGTCAGCGCCTACCTTCTGGTAAGGTCTGTCTGGTGCTGGGCGTGGCTTTAGTGGTTCTACCGGATTGCTTGCTCGATATTTCAGGCATATTGTGCAGTTTGACACCTCATTTGTCACATCTTGGTTGATTCGTGGCCAGTACACCACCTCTCATGCTCTTTTCTTACACTTTTCGATTCCCAGATGTCCTCCATGGATCTTTTTTAGCATCTCTCTTCTCAGACTCTTTGGGATAACTATTTTACTTCCTTTGGAGATGATGTCTTCGACCACTGATAGTTCCGCCCTGCAGTTCCAGTACTCTGCTATATCAGGTGAGCAGTCTTGCTTCATGTTGGGCCATCCATCCAAGATGCTTTTTCTCAGTCGTCTCATTGTTTCATCTTTGTTTGTCTCAGTCTTTATGAGCTCCATTTTTGCATCTGCTATGGGCAGTGCACTTGTGATCATGTCCACGTAGGCGTTCACTTTGTCATCCATTGTGGTGTTTGCGGGCTCACTTGGGTCTACAGCTCTGGACAATGTGTCTGCTGTATACATCAGCTTACCTGGTGTGTACGCAACATTCAGTGTATAGCGTTGCAGCCTGATCATCATTCTTTGTATTCTAAGCAGACAGCTATTTAGTGGCTTTTGGAACAATGCAATCAAGGGCTTATGGTCAGTCTCTACACTGATTGCTTGTCCTGCCAGAAACTGGTGAAATCTTTCACAGGCGTGTGTGATGCTGAGCAGCTCCTTTTCTATTTGAGCATATCGCGTCTCCGCATCTGTCATTGAGCGCGATGCATATGCAATAGGTTGCCAGTAGTCATATTGTTGCAGAAGAATGGCACCGAGCCCACTCTGTGATGCATCTGATGATATCTTGATGGGTCTCGCTGGGTCATAAAACCTCAGAACTGGTTCCTCTGTAAGCAGTTTCTTTAGATCGCTCCATGACTTCTCATGCTCATGATTCCATTCCCATTCTATGTTCTTTTCAGTTAGTCTTCTCGGTGGCGCCATCTTTTCTGAGAGGTTGGATATGAATTTCCCCATGTAGTTGATCATTCCATTAAACCTCTGCACGTCCTTTTTGCATTGTGGCTTTGGCATATTCTCAATGGCGGACACCTTTCTGGGATCTGGTCTGATGCCCTCACTGCTAAGGATATCTCCCACGAATGTCAGTTCTGTCACCCCGAGCTGGCATTTCTCTCTATTCAGCTTCAGGTTTGTTTTCCTTGTTGCTTCCAGCACTTTTATCAGTCTCTCGTCATGCTCAGTTCTCGTGGTTCCCCATACTATGATGTCATCCATTGATGTATCAACTCCCTCCAGATGCTCATAGATCATATGGATAGTTTTGTGATACACTTCAGGAGCTGAGGCAATGCCAAATGGTAACCTTAGGAATCTGTATCTGCCAAATGGACTGTTGAACGTGCACAGTCTTGAACTTGCTTCGTCCAGCTTCATCTGCCAAAATCCTGATGATGCATCTAACTTGCTGAAATATTTTGCATTTGCAAACTGTGCCATGATTTCCTCACGTGTAGGAAGCTTGAAGTGCTCTCTCTTTATTGCTCTGTTTAGATCTCTTGGATCCAGGCAAATTCTGAGCTTTCCATTCTTTTTGTCCACTACGACGAGGGAACTCACCCACTCAGTTGGCTCATCTATCTTCTGAATCACGTTCAGGCTTTCCATCCTGTTCAACTCTGCCTTGAGTTGCTTTTGAAGAGCAAATGGAACTTTTCTGCATGGATGTATGACCGGTGTCATACTTTTATCTACTCTGATCGTGTGTTCTCCTGGAATGCAGCCTAGACCCTCAAATAGGTCGTTGTACTCTTTCATGAGTTCATCATAGACTGCCTCTCCTTTGCTTTCCACAACAAGGACTCTCTTTACCAGGTTCAGTCTCTCACAGGCTTTTAAACCTAGTATGGCTTGCACATCCTTTGGCACCACGATTAATGCTAGCGTGTGCTCTCTGTCCTTGTGTGTTACTTTGACAATGCATCTTCCTTTCACTGGTATATCAGTACCTGAGTATCCTGTCACTTTCACTTTTATTCCATGTATCTTTGGTCTGGGTCTAATTTTCTTAAAATCAGTCTCTGATATCAAATTAACTTGTGTTCCAGTATCCAATTTAAATGGAATGTGTATGTCATTCACTTTTAGTGTCAACATCCAGTCTCTTTCTTCTTTGTTTTCAGAAACAACATCTACGTTGAACTCCTCTATCTCGCTTTCATCTACTGCATGGACCTTGCTTTGTTGCGCTTGGTTCTTGCAGCAACGGGCATAATGGTTGTTTTTGTTGCAACTATTGCATTTTTTACCATATGCTGGACACTTTTTTGGTGTATGCTGTGTACCGCATCGACTACATGTCTTTCGATTGTCCTTTTCATTTTCGTTCACTGGCCATGCCTCTTTTTTCACATTGGCGCTCTTTTTGTTAAACGGTTTGTGTCCGTTCTTACTCACTGCATCCACGTTGCAGCTATTGTCACTGAACAGCTCCTTTGCTTGCAACTTCACAGTTTCTGTAGCCCTACACAGTGCTATGGCTTTTCCCAGGTCGAGATCTTGCTCTCTTAGCAGTCTTTCCCTTAGACCATTATCTGGAATACCACACACCAATCTGTCTTTTATCAGCGAGTCTGTCAGTCCCCCAAATTCACACAATTTGCTTCTGTTTCTCAGTTCAGTCACATACTGATCAATAGTCTCACCCGTTTTCTGTACACATGTGAAAAATCTGTGCCTCTCAAACGTCACGTTACGTTTAGGTATGCAGTAGGCCTCAAACTGTTCCATTATTTTATCTAGCTTCATTTTGTCTCCATTAGCAGCGAATGTGAAGTTATTATACACCTCCAGCGCTTCATCACCCATGACATGTAAGAACGTTGACGATTTCTTTTTATTACTTTTCTCGTCAGCTCCGATTGCTGATAAATACAACCCCACATGTTGTTTGAATCTCCTCAAATTTTCAACCACATTACCTGTCAACTGAAGCGTCGCCGGTGGGTGTAAACCTTCCATTTTTTCACTTCGTTAGCTATTCTCTAATGGTAAGTAACGATGTTCTCTTTTGGCTTGCTAATTTGTGGAGAGCTGATTTAACTTCAGATTTTTTCTCTTCATCTCTTTCAATCACTTCTGACACCATGTATTGATTTCTTTGTGGGTTCAATGAGGAGACATTTATGAAAGAGAATGTCTTTTAATCTAAAGCTTTGTTCAACTCTTTTATACAGCTTTTACAGGAGACATGATGCTGTGATCCATCTAGAACGAAACCGAAACTAAAACTGACTGCCTTGCTTCTCTCAGTCACATGCCCTCTGCTGGTCAGGCACAAGCAATCAATACATGCAATCATGCTATTAAGGCATCATAATCGAACAGGCAAATACCTTCTCTATTTGCTGATATCATTGACCAGGCAGAGGAGGAGAACGCTGGACCACCACCACCTCCACCTCCACCATCATCATATCAACTGAGGTGCTTGTAGGGAGAGGACAGAGGAGGAGAAGGAGAAGGGAGGCCAGCAACAACACCAACCAGGGGAGAGGCCTTTCCCATTACTGCCTCCCCAAATTGGCCTCCACTTCAGGAGAAGGAGAGAGGGGAGAGAAACCAGTATCAACCAACACCAACTGTTCGGAAGGAGGGAGGAATATCACCTTTCAAAATATCTACAGGTGGGTGTTATTTGGGGCACTCTCCCAAAGACTTTGTATTTTAGGTGGGGGGAGAAAAGAAGAAAACAAGGCCGGATCATCAAGGGGTGGCTGTGTGTGTGTGTGTGTGGTTCTTGTTAAAAACTAGGCCGCACACACCACTAATTAAGCAGCCCTTCTATTGCCTGACCTGGGCCAGCTGGAGCTGCCTAGGTTAAGTGGTTAATTCCATTAATTACATCATTAAGACCTGGTGCAGGACTGAGCCTGGGCATCTCCAGCTTTCCCAGGCGAAGACATCTTCTCCCCCTGCCAGAAGACCACCACCATCAAAGACTTTTAAATCCCATCGGAGAGTGCACCCCTGCCAACACCCACCCACCATCCTGAGTGGCAACACTGTCCTTGCCACCTCCCTCCTTCTCACCCCCCCTCTCTCTCTCTCTCTTTGTCTTTCTCTGCCTTTCTCTCTGAGGCACCTCATTTCATCTTTTAATTGCCTATTGAGCAGAGGGGAGAAGGCCCCTCTCCCAATTTCAACCAATAAGGGGAGAGGTGTGTCTTCATTTTAAACAGCTCCCTCTGCTCAATAGAGGACCAAAAAATACCTGAGGCCATTAACACCTTCAGGCCTGTGACTTGGGGTGAGTGTAGCCCTTATAAAAACACCCCATAATGGCGACTGCATCTTCGCCGGTGGTGGGGCCAGCTAGGACTTATGCGGGAGTGTCAGCCACAGCCACAGCTGCTCCCGCTGCTTCTGCTGCCCCATCACCCTTTAAACTTATAACAAAAAAGCTTGGGGTGAAGAGCTACACTCACCCCACTACGACCATTGAGGCCTGCGTTAAAGCCATGGCTGGGGTTGTCGGCCCCTCAGCCATCGTCGCGGCCTCAAAAATGTATGGGAAGGCTGTGTTCTTCCTGGGGTCGGAGCGGGCGGTGTCCCTGGCCGTCGCCAAGGGGCGCTCCGTGGGTGGGACCTTCCTGCCGGTGGATCCTCTCGAGGCCACCGCGCAGAGGATCGTCCTTTCCAACGTCCCGCCCTATGTTCCTGGTGAGCCCCTCCTTCCCCATTTACGTCAACTTGGGGAAGTGAGGTCGGGGATTACACCCATCCCGCTCGGCTTCCGGGAAGCCAGCCTTCGCCACGTCTTCTCCTTCCGGCGCCAGCTGTTTATCCAGCTGGCGCGGGAGGAGGACACCAACGGGGCTTTCGTCGTCCTCCACGAGGGGACCACCTATCGTGTCTTCTGGACGTCGGACGGTGTGCGGTGCCACGCCTGCAAGGAGGTGGGGCACATCAGAAAAAACTGCCCCGCCTCCAAGGCTGCCAGATCGTCTGGCGTGGCCGAGGCTGGCGCCACCACCGCTCCTCCCCCCGGTTCTGTCCACGCGTCGGGAGCCACTGATGCGCGGTCGGAGGCTGATGCCATCAGGGCCTCCGGCGGGGGGGAGGGAGCGCGTCCGGGCTGATAGAAGGCGCGGCAAAAATCAAAACACCTCAGGGCGGGTCCCCCCGTGGATGGCCAGCCCCTAAACTTAGAGCCCCTGACACCCGCGCTCCTCGTGGAGTTGGTCGGGGCAGACGTGAGCGGGAGGGGCCTCGTGCCTGAGCCTGTGGCCGCAACCGCCGTGGCGGAAACGCCATTACCTGCGGCCGGGCTCGGGCCCGAGGAGCCCGGCAAACCTGCTCCGCCGGAGGGAGCTGAGGAGGAGGTCTTTGCAGACATGGAGGTCGCCCTCGCTCGCTCCGTGCTAAAAAGAAGGCGCGACCCCCTGGAAGAGGAGGAGGACCGGGAGGAGGAAGGTCCCTCCGAGCAGGGGGAGTCGTCGCCCGCCGCGGGTACTGCACCCACCCCCCCTGCTGTCACCATCACCAGCGATCGGCAGGGGTCGCCTGTCCCTCGGGAGGCTGAGGCAGATGTGTCTGTCCAGCACGTGCCTCCCGGGGACGGAGACGAGACCCTGCCCGTGGGGGGGGTCGCGGAACAACCCGCGGCGGAAATAGATGTTCTATCGGTGCCATTACCCCTCGCCGGGTCGGGCGGCCTGGGGTCTGGGTCAGCTGAGCTCGAGGATTATTGAGCTCGCCCAATGCGACCCGGACATCTCCCAGGGGCTGCTCGACCTGGTAGAGGTTTTTATTCAAAACACCCCATCTGCTGGGTCGGAGGTTGGTGGCGGGGAGGGGGATGGCCCCCTGGCTGCGTCTCTGGTGCCAGACGTACTGGAGGAGCTGGGAAATGTTCTCTCCCCGGTTTCTCCGGTCGTTCCGGCGTCTGGGGCGGAGGGGGGCTCTGAACCGCCACCGTCTTCTGGCCCAGCACCCCTGGAGGAGCCCAGGGAGAAATCCTCTGCCATCGATCCTGGGGGTGGGATCCGGGCTGAGGCGGGGCTGGCTGGTGCGGCCGATCTGTTCGCTTCGCACTGCGCGGCGGACGGCTCGGCCGCTGGTGACGACCCCCTGGAGGAGGATGGGGACTCGGTGATGGGCACGGAGGACGATTCGGATTCCAGCGCCGACGAGGCAATGGATGACCTCGTGCCCCTTGCCGAGTCTCCCCTCATTCCCGTAAGGGAACTCCGGGATTTTATGGCTATGTGCCTGGGTCAGCACAATAAGGTCCGGCTGGCCCTCGACAGGTGGTCGGAGCTGGCGCTGCTCATCATATCCGTCCGCGCCGCCGTTAAGTTCATGGGCGCGGACGAGGGTGTGAACCCGTTTGAGCTGCGTCGGCTCAGAACATTTCTCACTGGGCTGCTGAGGAAGTGGCGGCTGACTAGCGGCTGCGCTTCCTCCCCCCGTTAGGTGTAGGTAGATGTTGCACTATGCTTCTGACATGAAGATAACCATAGCCTGCCTCAATATCAACGGCAGCAGGGAGGCGCGCCGCAGATTCAATAACTTCTCGGTTCTTCGGGACGGGAAGTATGCGGTGTGCTTCCTGCAAGAAACCCACACCGTTCTGGGAGACGAAGCCACGTGGCTCCTGGAGGGGCAAGGAGGGGTCAGCATGAGTCACCTCTCCAACAATTCCAGCGGGGTGGCTATCTTGCTGGCCCCGCATTTTCAGCCGGAGATCTTGGGGGTCAAGGAGCACGTGCCGGGCCGCTTGCTCCAGGTCACTGTTCGCCTGGGGGGCGTGCCGCTCCATCTAATGAACGTGTACGCCCCTCAGACCGGTGCGCAGCAAGTGCGCTTCTTCGAAGAATTGTCTGCTCTTTTGGGCTCCGTCGACGTGGGCGAGTGCGTCATCCTCGGGGGGGATTTTAACTGCACCCTCGAGGCGAGGGACCGTTCGGGTCCCCCGCGAAGCCCGGCGGCGATGGAGAAGTTGAGGGACCTGGTTGGGTCCTTCGACTTGGTGGACGTCTGGCGAAATCTCCACCCCGACTCCAGCGCCTTCACTAGCGTGAGGTCTGGGGGAGGAAGGTTCAGAATCGACCGCCTTTACATTTCCCGGGCGTAGGTCTCCTGCGTTCCGGCGGCTTCCATGCGGCCGGTGCCGTGCATGGACCACCACCTGGTATGGGCGGAGCTCGCTCCGCTGCGCGTGCGGGGGGGTCCGCGTACTGGCATTTTAACAACCTGCTGCTGGAGGACGCACGGTTCCGGGATTCATTTCGTCGATTCTGGGCTGACTGGAGAAGGAAGCAGGGGTTCTTCCCCTCCTTGAGGCTACGGTGGGATATGGGCAAGGCTCATATCCGTCTCTTCTGTCAGGAGTACGCGAAGGGGTCGACCAAGAGGCGGGAGGCCCAGGTCAGGTGGTTGGAGAAGGAGGTGCTCGACCTGGAGTCCCATCTCGGTCAGGTTGTCAAGGACCCGGCCCTGCGGAAGGTGTACGAAGAGAAGAGGGGCGCGCTGAAGGACCTGCAGCTTGTCGGGTCCGGAGGCGCGTACGTGAGGTCGCGGATCCAGCTCCTGCGGGACCTGGACCATGGCTGCCCCTTCTTCTACTCGCTGGAAAAAAGACGGGGGGTCCGTAAGCAGCTCTTGGGGCTGCTGGCCGACGACGGATCTCTGGTCTCGGATCCAGAGAGAATCAGCGCGGAGACCCGCGCCTACTACGGGGCTCTGTTTTCTCCGGATCCGTCCAGCGAGGATGCGCGCAGAGTTTTGTGGGAGGACCTGCCGAAGGTCAGCCCGGAGGGCGCTGAAAAATTGGACGCTCCGCTAAGCCTGGCGGAGCTGACCGGCGCCCTCCGCCAGCTCTCTAGGGGAAAGTCCCCGGGGCTGGACGGGCTGACCGTGGAGTTCCACAGGACATTCTGGGATGTCTTGGGGGGGCGACTACGCGCGGGTCCTGGGGGAAAGTTTGGCGACCGGGGAGATGCCCCTCTCTTGGCGCAGGGCGGTCATTGTCCTGCTGCCTAAGAAGGGCGATCTCCGCCTCCTTAAGAACTGGCGCCCGGTCTCCCTCCTCAGCACGGACTATAAAATCTTTGCCAGGGCCATGTCTGCTCGCCTTGGCACCGTGCTGGCCCACGTGATCCACCCCGACCAGTCCTACACGGTCCTGGGCCGGACCATCCACAATAACATCCATCTGGTCCGGGACCTGGTCCACCACTCCCAGAGGGCTGGTCTGTCGGTCGCCTTCCTTTCCCTGGATCAGGAGAAGGCGTTCGACAGGGTGGATCACGAGCATCTCTTCGGGACTCTGCGCGCATTCGGGTTCGGGACGCATTTCGTCGCCCGGATCCAACTTCTGTACGCCGCCGCAGAGTGTCTGATTAAAGTTAACGGGTCCTTGACGGCGCCCCTTCCCTTTGGGAGGGGGGTGCGTCAGGGATGCCCCATGTCCGGTCAGTTATACGCCGTTTGCGTGGAGCCATTCCTGCGCCTCTTGCGGAAGAGGTTGACGGGACTGGCTCTGCAAGGGCCGGGCGTGGAGGTGGTCCTCTCGGCTTACGCCGATGACGTTCTCCTCACGGTCACGGATCCCGCTGACTTGCGGAGGATGCGGGAATGCCAGCAGATTTACTCGGACGCATCCTCCGCCAAGATCAACTGGGAGAAATGTTCTGGACTCCTGGTGGGTCAGTGGCAGGTGGACTCCCTGCCGGAGGAGTTCAGGCCTTTCGCCTGGAGCACCACGCACCTCCTCTATTTGGGAGTCTACCTTAGCCCTGCCGAGGACGCCTGGCCGGCGAACTGGCAAGAGCTGGAGGCCAAAGTCACCGCTCGCCTAGGACGCTGGACAGGACTGCTCCGAGTGTTGTCCTACAGGGGTCGAGTGCTGGTCATAAACCAGCTGGTGGCCGCCATGTTGTGGTACCAGTTGGTCACTTTGATCCCTCCCCCTGCGTTTGTCGCCAAGATGCAGAAGAAGCTCATCGACTTCTTCTGGGACAAAAGGAAGCACTGGGTCTCTGCCGCGGTTCTGTGTCTCCCGCTTAGGGAGGGCGGTCAGGCGCTGGTGTGCCTTCGCACCCAGGCTGCGACTTTCCGTCTTCAGACACTGCAGAGATACCTGTACGTCGAGAATCCTCCTAGATGGTGTGCGCTGGCAACGTTTTTCTTCCGCCAACTGCACGGCCTCAATTACGACACGCAGCTCCTGTTCGCGAAAGTGGGCTGCAGGCGTGCCGGCCTGCGGGAGCTGCCTGTCTTCTACCAGGAACTACTATGGGTTTGGAACTACATCGCTTCCAGGCGGAGCTCTCCCCCGTCAGGAGCGGCGGCTCTACTTCGGGAGCCGCTGCTCAGGAATCCGCACCTCCACGAACGTGGGTTCGGGTGGCTGGCGGAGGGTAGGGCTGTGACTGGCAAGGTGACCAGAGTCGGGGACCTGCTCGATGGCGGAGGAGCGGGCTGGATGGCGCCGGAGGAGCTGGCGCAGCGCCTGTCCTGGGCCAACGTCCGGCTCGCGGTCGAAGCCATCGAATCGGTGAAAGCGACACTGGGCCCCGACTCCACTAGGTGTATCGAGGCGGCTCAAGCACGTGGGGCGATCCCGTCCGAGCTTACCCCCGTTCGGACGGAATTCCTCATCGGTGCCCGGCCCCGAAACTCCCCTCGGGAACTGGTGCCTCACAACTTGAGCCGTCTCGAGGAAATACCCTCCATGCCTTTTCATTCCGCGCGGAGGGATTTCCTGTACGGGCTGCTCCTGCACACTCTCCACTTTGCCATCTTCGTCTACCATCCGGACACGCCTTGGCATGGCGTCTTGCCGACTGGCGGTGGCGGAGGTCCCCAATGGAGGGCTCTCTATGCGGGAGTCCTCCCTTGTTCCATCGGGGACTTGGCCTGGAGGGTGTTGCACGGAGCGGTCCCGTGCAATAAGGTTTTAAGCAGGTTCAGGGACTCCCAGGCCGCCTGCATTTTTTGCAGCCTGGAGGAGTCCGTGTTTCACGTTTATATGGAGTGTGAGAGGTTGCAGCCCCTCTTTCACTACTTGAAGGGGCTGCTCCTCGATTTCTGGTTGCACTTCAGTCCCACGCTCTTGATCTACGGTCACCCGGTGCGGAGGGGAGCAGACAGGTTGGAGGACCTCCTTGTGGGCCTGCTCCTGGGCCTGGCTAAAAGAGCCATCAATTGGTCCAGGCAGTGGGCGGTCGAGGGGGTCGTCCAGCCGGATTGCCTGCCTCTCTTCCGCGGCCATGTTCGCGCCCGGGTGGCCCTGGAGATGGAGCACGCGGTGTCCGCCGGTGCGCTTGAGTATTTCCGCGACCGGTGGGTGCCGGGGGGACTGGAGTGCATCATCAACACGGAAAACCAAATTTTAATTTGATTTGTTAAGTTTTAGTTGAACTTTTGTTTACAGTCAATTTGTTTTTTTGTTTTTTTTGGTACGAACAAAAAGAGTACCCTTTGTTCCAGCATTTCCTGCCTGTGCAGCTGCCTCAGTCAGCAGGAGGAGAAGGAGCAGACAAACCAGGAGAGTGGAGAGTGTAAAGTGGTGGTCCCCTGACCAGGAAGAGGAGGATATCGTTAGACCACCACCACCTCCACCTCCACCATCATCACAGCAACTGAGGTGCCTGGAGAGAGAGGACAGAGGAGGAGAAGGAGAAGGGAGGCCAGCAACAACACCAACCAGGGGAGAGGCCTTTCCCATTACTGCCTCCCCAAATTGGCCTCCATTCCAGGAGAGAGGGGAGAGAAACAACCAACAACTACCAACTGTTTGGAAGGAGGGAAGAACAACAGTGTCTTTCAGGTGGGTGTTATTTGGTGCACTCTCCCAAAGACTTTGTATTTTAGGTGGGGGGAGAAAAGAAGAAAAAAGGGCCGGATCATCAAGGGGTGTGTGTGTGTGTGGCTCTTGTAAAACACTAGCCCACACACACCACTAATTAAGCACCCCTTCCTATTGCCTGGCCTGGGATAGCTGGAGCTGCCTAGGTGATCAGCCCAATTGTACATCGTTAAGACCTGGTGTGGGACTGAGCCTGGGGCATCTCCAGCTTTCCCAGGTGAAGACATCTTCTCCCCCTGCTAGAAGACCACCTTCAAAGACTTTAATTTTTCATCGGAGAGTGCACCCCTGCCGACACCCACCCACCCACCATCCTGAGTGGCGACCCTGACTTTGCGGCCTCCCTCCTTCCCACCCCCCCTCTCTCTCTCTCTTTGTCTTTCTCTGCCTTTCTCTCTGAGGCACCTCATTTCATCTTTAATTATGAATTGCCTATTGAGCAGAGGGGAGAAGGCCCCTCTCCCAATTTCAATCAATAAGGGGGAGAGGTGTGCCTTCAATTTAAACAGCTCCCTCTGCTCAATTGAGGACCAAAAAAATACCTGAGGCCACATTAACACCTTCAGGCCTGTGACTTGGGGTGAGTGTAGCCCTTTTTTAGAAAACACCCCAGAATGGCGACTGCATCTTCACCAGTGACGGGGCCCGCCAAGACGTATGCGGGAGTGGCAGCCACAGCCACAGCTGCTCCCATTGCTTCTGCTGCCCCGTGACCATTCAGACTAATAACAAAAAAGCTTGGGGTGAAGAGCTACACTCACCCCACTATGACCATTGAGGCCTGCGTTAAAGCCATGGCTGGGGTTGTCGGCCCCTCAGCCATCGTCGCGGCCTCAAAAATGTATGGGAAGGCTGTGTTCTTCCTGGGGTCGGAGCGGGCGGTGTCCCTGGCTGTCACCAAGGGGCTCACCGTGGGCGGGACCTTCCTGCCGGTGGACCCCCTCGAGTCCACCACGCAGAGGGTGGTTATTTCAAACGTCCCGCCCTATGTTCCTGGTGAGCTCCTCCTTCCCCATCTACGTCAACTTGGGGAGGTGAGGTTGGGGATCACACCCATCCCGCTCGGCTTCCGGGAGGCCAGCCTTCGCCACGTCTTCTCCTTCCGGAGCCAGCTGTTCATCCAGCTGGCGCGGGAGGAGGACACTGACGGGGCATTCATCGTCCACCATGAGGGGACCGCCTATCGCGTCTTCTGGACGTCGGACGGTGTGCGGTGTGTAAGATTCGAAATTTTCAGCAATAATCACGCAAGAAAACAGGATAAAATAAGACAGTTTATTGACCAAAGTAAGCTTGCACAGAAAAACCTTTGATAAAAGGGCATACAAAATGGCCGCCGGGCCTCGTGATCAGTTTCTGGACCATTTGATTTCTGTCACTGCAAGCCAGACAGGCTTGTGGATTGAAAACAGTAAGCCCGCGAAAGCCAGTATCGGGAAACCGAAACTCAGGGAAACAGCATACATATTCAATGGATTCTAAGTACAGGACGGTTTCAGGCAAACAGGATGGGGCCCATCAAGATATGGGCGGACAATGCATGAACACTTATACCCATTTAATGTACAAAGGAGAAACCGTTTAACAGCCATCAAGGGAAATCTCCAGACCGATCAATATGTGAACCGAGCCACGGTGACAATGTAAAAGACATTAAAAGACATTATCGGCCAGGAAGGCCAGTTAAGTTATCACCGGCTCCCGTTACAAGACAAAGCGCCCCTGCAGAGATTTCTGCCCGCCAAAATTAATACAAAGACAGGACTATGATTTGGCGGGAGATAAGACTGTCCCAAAAGGGTATAACTATGGATTGAAAGTCCATCAAAGTTACGGTTACACAGATCCAGGATCAAGTTCACGTTTCACTTCTTCGGAATTCGACCAAGACGTTTCTTCTTTTCGAGGACGCTTCGGACGGACTTTTCAGTGAAAGGCAGCACTTCGATTTCGGGACACGATCGGTGTTCAGCCAGACAAGGCTCGGCCACGACGGGAAGACGACGAGGGTGGCCCGGGTGCTGTTGTCGGGAGATCATCGACGACCCAGGCCGAAGGAGAAGACACCCTCGGGAAAAACCGACGATCCAGGTCGGATAAAAAGGACATTCCGAGCCTAGCCAGGCAAGGCCTCGACACGTGCATCCATTTCTTCAATATCACATTGGTGGCAGGGACTGCTCCATGAACCCAAATCCACAATAGTGGATCTCAACCTTGACGAGCGCTCATCAAGGCTGTGTCTACCCCGCCGCCTCGAGAGAGAGAGAGAGAGAGAATATCGACTGCGCCAGAAGTTTCCAGATCCACGTGACGACGGAAAGCTGTGCTAAAAGATTGCGAACCCCTTTTTGCGATTCTGATAGTGGTGAGCATGATCCCGAGTTCCTCAAACCGAAACTTAGTTTAGGTATTTAGGGGAGGGAGTAAGGTTAAATCGTAATGTGTTTCCCCTTTTACGACGTGCCGTCTGTTCCCCATTTCCATAGAGTCAAGTTCATAAATTTGTGCATGATTGTAGTTACTTTAATCTGTGCCTATGACATGTATTTTGTAATGCTTCAAACTGTTTAAAAATAAAAGCATCCGTTTCGTGCTATTCAACCTGGTCTATTGAGTCCTTTCTCTGCACTACAGTTCTCTGCATCTAAGTCCAAGGTCTAGAACCGTAGGGGAGAGTGGGTCGAACCACTCAAGGGTAATTATTGCACAAAGCCTGGCAGGAGACCAGAACGAGCAAGAGAAACCCCCTACAGAAATGGCGACCGCGGCAGGACCTTGGCAGCAGGAAAGTAGTGTGTTAGATCAAGGTCTGAATAAACGAAATGTGATGGATGAAAGAATAGCGGATTATGTTTTTGGAAAAGTCAACCTCACAAAACAATGGATATCTGACCTATTAAGGGATAGGCGCCCGCTAGACGCAGCCATCAAGTGGACAGAGGGTAAAGAGCATAAGAAATCTGTAGAAAAGGCGGTCTGGCTGATGTGCTACAAGAAGCAAGTCCAGCTTTTGGACCAAGTCGTTGCAGCACAAACAGCCCAGATCAAAGGGTTGCTTACAGACGTAGAGGAAAAGTTTGCGGGAGGTCAAAAACTGATTGAATCGCTTAACGCGCTGAATCAGGAACGCCACTCCACAACTCGCTGCCACGAAACCCGTGTAGAGTATTTAAAATGTCAGGTCATTGAAGCCAAGGCCTGTGAAGGTAGAATGAGAGAGAGGTGTTTCCGTCTAGCTAAGCAAATAGAGACCCAAGAGGAAAAACTTCTGGGAGCCAGAGCAGCATATAAGATGGCCATGGAGGATAGATCTGAGAGCACCGACCACAGCGCTTGCCGCCGGGAGCAAGAGGACCTGAGAACGGCCCTAGCCAAGGCAAACGGGTTGGTGTGTCTCATAAACCCACCAGCGAGCCAGCTATTGCTAGCCAAGGAATCCAAAAGACCGATTCCACAAGAGATAGTTCAGGAACCAACCCGGAACCCTCTGCGCCTCCTGCTTATGATGAGTCTTGGACTCCGGGGAAGGAAACGGAGACGGTAGATGAAGAGATTCTTGAGGTAGAGCAACACCAGATAGTAGAGTCGGGGCCGGCGCCGATGTGTCCAACTCGACACCGGAGGCTCGGTCCGAATGAAGACAATGGCGAGGACGGACCCCTTGTGAATCAGATCATAATGCCCCACAGCGCACAACAGCTGAGGGCAATGATAAGTCACATCCCAAAACTCTCCGAGTCAGGAGATCCCTCCGTCCATTTTAGGGACGTGGAGCAGACCGCAGCAGTTAATGACTGCGACGGGGCTGAACAGTCTAAGATGCTGCTGTTCTCCCTGGACAGCTCGCTCCTCCAGTGTCTCCCTGACGAGAGCAAGAGAGGGCACAGGGAATATGAGTTGTTACGGGACGAGATCCTGGAGATTATAGGAGAGGGTTTCGGAACTCCGTTCCTCCGTTTAGAAAAGACAGTGCAGCTAGAGGGAGAACCCCCACGGGTTTTCACCGGAAGGTTGTGGCCCGTGTATCGGCGCAGCTGCCCGGGAGGACCGGAACGGAACGCACTAAATGATGAACAAAGGGCTCATTGGCTCCGGTGCCCGGTAGCAGGTTGCTTGCCAATAGTGAGGGAGCAGGCCAAAGCATGGTTTGACCCCACTAACGCCCGCTCCACGGAGGAACTAGTACTTGATCAGCTCACGATCAGTTACAGGAACAACAAGGGTAGGAAAACACCTGTTTTAAAAGGAAAGGTACATGAGGCAAGGCCCGCAGCTTCTGCTAAAAAGGAATGGCATCAGGAGGGGAATCGCCCTCCCCAAGCCAAGAGCAGTTGTTACGGGTGTGGGAAGGAAGGTCACTGGCGCCGGGACTGTAAAAATCCCTGGAAGGATTTAAAGGGAAAAGCTCCCTCAGCCCCAGCCCAAACGCCCATCCGGGAGAAAGGAGCCGATGTGTCGATCCATCCCGCTGCGATCGAGTCAGTTTTAGAGGCAATGCGGTCTCTAATGACCTCGCAGGGGAAGGTGGCAGTCGCCAACGGCCCTGTTGCTCCCCCAGCCCCAACCGATGTGCCCAATTGACTAAAGCCAGCGCAGCCTGTCGACCTGTGTCCTCCAGAAAGACATGCACAGGAAGAGACCTCCTGTAAAATGGAGGAATACCTGCGGTGCCAGGTTGCGGAGGCTAAGTTAGTTGAACAGGTTTTAAGGGAGGAGAACGCCAGGTTAACAGCGAGGGCTGGCAGTTTAGAGGGTCAGCTAAGGGTTTTTAAAATGGTTCATGACCAGTGTAAACTGTTTAAGCCAGGTGCAAAAGAACCAGCAGGGAAAGCCAGGTCTGAGAGTAAAAGCAATAAGCCTGAGGCAAGTAAAGAGTCACAGACCACACAAGCTGGCGTTGCAGCCTGCTTGAGGGGAGGAGCCATCCCGCCCACCTGGGAGGCTTCCCCGATGGCCTGGGACTCGGACGAGGAGGGACCCGAACAGCAAGGTCCCGCCCTCGACACGATTCTGGAGGAGGAGGAGTCGGAGGACGGAGGTTCCGCCCTCGACTCGAGCGTGGGGGAGGTAGAAATTGGGGGCAGAGATCCTCCACCTGTAAGGACAGGTGGGGAGGAGCCGTCTGCCACAGACCCAATTCCCGAAGGGGCGGAGCCTGAGGGGAGGGAGCCGAAGCCCACAGTCGTGGAAGAGCCACGGGCTGTGAGAGCAAAAGTCCCACCCAAAGGCCCACTCGCCAAGGGAGCCTGCCCAAATCCCAAAGGGGCGGAGCCTGAGGGAAGGGAGCCGAAGCCTACTGTCGTGGAAGAGCCACGGGCTGCGAGAGCTGAGGTCCCACCCGAAGGCCCACTCGCTAAGGGAGCCACGCCCAAAGTACCTTCTCGCAGGTCGGCCCGAACGCCTCAGCCTGTAAAGTCTTGGCCCGAGTCACCCACTCCCAGTAGACACCGACTTCAGAAATCATTAAGAAAGCACAGTCCCCGTTTAACAGCAAAAGGCTGCGGGGAACCAGAGATACAGGTCACTGCAGCCCCGCCACAGGGAGCGGTGAGCTGCAGTCCGATCAGGGATTAGGCAAGCCGCCCGGCGGAGGGCGGTGCTGTACATAAGTTAAGTTAGGTAATTATGATGATAGTTTAAGGAATATAAAGTTTACGGTGTTAAGAAATGTTAAGAGTACAATTTTGAAGTCTGCCCGGTATGTGTGCTTGTTTGGGAGCGGGGTCCAGGAACCCGCGCGTCCATTTAATTAGGCCAGCACCTATTGGGAGCCTGGCTACATCATTTTATTGGTTACAGAAACCTGAGATATGATGAAAAAGATTCTCATCGTGTTCGTGGCGATCGGGTGCGGGTGGGCCTACCGAGGCCGCACCAAGGACGTCATCATCTTTGGGTGTTCCGGGGACACAGCCCCCATCGCAACGGATGGGACAGGGGAGCGAGAGGTTGAGGAAACCGCCACCTACTTCCACCAGGGGAGATGGCCAGGTTGGCTGGGGACGAATTCTACGGAATACTCCAGCAATTTCGGTTTTGCCTACCAAGAGACTTCGTTAACGTGCCCTCGGGTGAGGATCCTTGCACCCAGAGTCAGCGTTACCGTGGGAAAGAGGATCTGTCTGGTGTGTAATGGGAACGTACCACTAAGGCGATGGTGGTGGCTGCGAAAGCTGGGAAAGGACATGAAGAACTCTACGGTCGAGTGGGAGCGACTGGGTAATAATACCCATCGGACTATTACGGGGACTCACGGACAATTACGTGTGTGTTGGGACAAATGGTGGGAACCAGATGAAGGAATATATGTCTGTATGTGGGGTTCAAAACGCGTTTGCCCCAAGGGCGTATCCATCTTCTTCCAGAGGCAGTGGCAGGATGAAGGAAAGGGGATGAGATGGGATGTCAGCACTCGAGCGTGCGGAGCCCCATACTCCCCTATTCCGGTAAACGCCACTGAACTCATCACCCGTCCACACAAGCCCCTGCCCACGCTTCCGGTAGCACTAGCCCAGAAAGAAGGGTGCCCAACCACCACCAAGGGACCCGGGAACGGTTTAGTATTGGTACCCACCGGTCAGGTGCTGTACCAAGGGGTACACTACGTGGTGGCCTCAGTGATTTTAAACCTCACTGAGGTACGATTGCCGGAGTGGTGTCCCAAAGAAACGGAACAATTATACCAGGTCCTGTTAACCCGAATGTTTAGACAGTTTTACGAGTTTGACTTTGCCAACATCGACAAAGACAAATTATACACCACACCACCAGAAGTTTTGGATCGAGTCGGGAGGCAAAGAAGGGGTACAGTAAATGACATATTCACTGCTTTTAATACCGGGACATCTGTCGTCAACGCTCTAGATAACGTGGAGCTGCAGACACAGATCAACGGTTTAAAAGCCCAGTTAAGGAACATACTGACAGACGAAAATAAGGTAGTGGGTTCTGAGTTACATGAGGACCAGGCCATGACACTACACTTTAAGGAAATAATAGCTGAGCTGGAGAAACACGCGAGAACGGTAAATGCGCTCATTAAGGAGGATCGGAATGCGTCCGATCAAGCTGCGCAAAACGAGGCCTGTATGCTATACGGGGCGTGGTTACTGGGCGAGGGCCGCAGTAATCTTGAGGATTTAAAACAGGGTTTGGTCCCGTCCTGGATCAGCAACAAGCACTTGCAAGCGCTCCACCCTTTTGAGAATGCATTAAGCCCGTGCCAGCTCAGACTAGCTGCAGAAGCGGACGTTCGAATCATACTATCATGGGAATAGTGGTAAGAATGCCGGTGTTGGGTCCCGCAGCAAAGCCCGCCCCGATATACAGGGTGGAGAACATTGGAGTCATTCAGGGGGGCGCACACATTCGTTACGCAGTGGTCCCGCCTTACGTCATCAGATGGGAGCGTACGATGACAGGCACCGACCTCTCGGGGTGTCGGAGCCGGGGAGCACACATCATCCTGTGTCCCCAGCACTTGAATGCCTTTTTGAAACCACAGTGCGGGTTCAGAACCGCTAGCGCGAAGCCGATAAATTGCACCATGGAGGCAATGGCAGAGGACCATGTGCCCCCGCAGGTAGCATATATCGGGGGTGGGACATACTGCGTCACCACTGCAGCGCCTCACTACCGCTACGGACAACACGAGTGGTGTTCGATCAGTGATAGCAGTTTCTGTTTCAAACCCAGGGCCGGGGTTCAAGTGGCACAACAACGAATTGTCCCCATTCATGCACCCTCCACCGTTCACCTCACTGTCAAAGAGAATTTCACGGACTTGGAACGATTCGTCGCGCATTTTGGTTATGTCATTCCCCCTCTTCCCGAACACCTCACCAAGATTTTAAAAGCCGTTATAGTTTCACAGAAACATTTTTACACACTGGAGCAGAAGACTTTAGAGATAGGAAAAGACATATTGGACATAGTCATCCCACCATGGTGGGACTTGTTCACTAACATAGAGGTCCCGGCCTGGATTAGAATAGCATCCCACATCCTAGTAGTGTGTCAGGTTTTAATTGTGATATTTTTGCTATTCATGCATTGCAAAAGAGGCAAATGCCTCCAGAGGCACAGGAACACAGGAGAATGGAGAGAACGCTATGTGCGAATGGGGGAAGAAGACACCCCACTTTAAGTTGCTAGTATTGAAGGTTAGGCGTCCCTCCATTTTTAGATTTTGGCCACTTGCGTGATTTTGTTTTAAGCATATGAATATTGTTATGTTATTAGTCGTTCTTAAGTTTTTGGATTAATAAAAGGTGCATGCAGGTGATGCAAGAGGGTATCAACCCCTGCACATCTGACAGATGAATGTGTTATAGTTTAAGAAGTGCTGCCTATGATTGTCCAAATGTGCACAAAGTAATTTTCGGGTTTTTTTTCGGAAATGGCAACTGCATGTGTCGTGAGGGTCATAGATAGTTAAGTGCCAGGAATGTTTGGATGTGGGGAATCAGGGAAAATTTGCTCACCAAGGATCATTGATACCTCTAGCAAGCTATCAGTATCACAGGGGGGCCTGTAAGATTCGAAATTTTCAGCAATAATCACGCAAGAAAACAGGATAAAATAAGACAGTTTATTGACCAAAGTAAGCTTGCACAGAAAAACCTTTGATAAAAGGGCATACAAAATGGCCGCCGGGCCTCGTGATCAGTTTCTGGACCATTTGATTTCTGTTACTGCAAGCCAGACAGGCTTGTGGATTGAAAACAGTAAGCCCGCGAAAGCCAGTATCGGGAAACCGAAACTCAGGGAAACAGCATACATATTCAATGGATTCTAAGTGCAGGACGGTTTCAGGCAAACAGGATGGGGCCCATCAAGATATGGGCGGACAATGCATGAACACTTATACCCATTTAATGTACAAAGGAGAAACCGTTTAACAGCCATCAAGGGAAATCTCCAGACTGATCAATATGTGAACCGAGTCACGGTGACAATGTAAAAGGCATTAAAAGACATTATCGGCCAGGAAGGCCAGTTAAGTTATCACCGGCTCCCGTTACAAGACAAAGCGCCCCTGCAGAGATTTCTGCCCGCCAAAATTAATACAAAGACAGGACTATGATTTGGCGGGAGATAAGACTGTCCCAAAAGGGTATAACTATGGGTTGAAAGTCCATCAAAGTTACGGTTACACAGATCCAGGATCAAGTTCACGTTTCACTTCTTCGGAATTCGACCAAGACGTTTCTTCTTTTCGAGGACGCTTCGGACGGACTTTTCAGTGCAAGGCAGCACTTCGATTTCGGGACACGATCGGTGTTCAGCCAGACAAGGCTCGGCCACGACGGGAAGACGACGAGGGTGGCCCGGGTGCTGTTGTCGGGAGATCATCGACGACCCAGGCCGAAGGAGAAGACACCCTCGGGAAAAACCGACGATCCAGGTCGGATAAAAAGGATATTCCGAGCCTAGCCAGGCAAGGCCTCGACACGTGCATCCATTTCTTCAATATCACATTGGTGGCAGGGACTGCTCCATGAACCCAAATCCACAATAGTGGATCTCAACCTTGACGAGCGCTCATCGAGGCTGTGTCTACCCCGCCGCCTCGAGAGAGAGAGAGAGAGAATATCGACTGCGCCAGAAGTTTCCAGATCCACGTGACGACGGAAAGCTGTGCTAAAAGATTGCAAACCCCTTTTTGCGATTCTGATAGTGGTGAGCATGATCCCGAGTTCCTCAAATCGAAACTTAGTTTAGGTATTTAGGGGAGGGAGTAAGGTTAAATCGTAATGTGTTTCCCCTTTTACGACGTGCCGTCTGTTCCCCATTTCCATAGAGTCAAGTTCATAAATTTGTGCATGATTGTAGTTACTTTAATCTGTGCCTATGACATGTATTTTGTAATGCTTCAAACTGTTTAAAAATAAAAGCATCCGTTTCGTGCTATTCAACCTGGTCTATTGAGTCCATTCTCTGCACTACAGTTCTCTGCATCTAAGTCCAAGGTCTAGAACCGTAGGGGAGAGTGGGTCGAACCACTCAAGGGTAATTATTGCACAAAGCCTGGCAGGAGACCAGAACGAGCAAGAGAAACCCCCTACAGGTGCCAGGCCTGCAAGGAGGTGGGGCACATCCGGAAAAACTGCCCCGCCTCCAAGGCCGCCGGATCATTTGTTCGGCCGAGGCTGGCGCCACCGACGCTCCTCCCCCCGGATCTGCCCGCGCGTCGGGAACGTCTGATGCGCGGTCGACGTCGGGGGCCGATGCCACCAAGGCCTCCGGCGGGGGGGAGGGTGCGTGTCTGGCCGGAAAGAAGGCGCGGCGGAAAAATAAACACCTTGGGGCGGGTCCCCCCGTGGATGGCCAGCCCTTACCCCTTGAGCCCCTTACACCCGCGCTCCTCGCGGAGTTAATCGGGGCAGACACGAGCGGGAGGGGCCTCGTGCCCGAGCCTGTGGCCACAATCGCCGTAGTGGAAACGCCATTACCTGCGGCCGGGCTCGGGCCCGAGGAGCCCAACAAACCTGCTCCGCCGGAGGGAGCTGAGGAGGAGGCCTCTGCAGTCATGGAGGTCTCCCTCGCTCCCTCCGTGCTAAAAAGAAGGCGCGACCCCCGGGAAGAGGAGGAGGACCGGGAGGAGGAAGGTCCCTCCGAGCAGGGGGAGTCGTCGCCCGCCGCGGGTACTGCGCCCCCCCCCGCTGTCGTCATCACCAGCAATCGGCAAGGGTCGCCTGTCCCTCGGGAGGCTGAGGCAGATGTGTCTGTCCAACGCGTGCCTCCCGGGGATGGGGACGAGACCCTGCCTGTGGGGGGGGTCGCGGAACAACCCGCGGCGGTAATTGAAATTGACCTTCTATCGGTGCCATTACCCCTCGCCGGGTCGGGCGGCCTGGGGTCTGGGTCGGGCGAGCTCGAGGATAAGGAGCTCGCCCAATGCGACCCGGACATCTCCCAGGGGCTGCTCGTCCTGGTAGAGCTTTTAATTCAAAACCCCCCATCCGCTGGGTCGGAGGTTGGTGGTGGGGAGGAGGATGGCCCCCTGGCTGCGTCTCTGGTGCCGGACGTTCTGGAGGAGCTGGGAATTGTTCTCTCCCCGGTTTCTCCGGTCGCTCCGGCGTCTGAGGTGTCTGAGGTGGAGGGGAGCTCTGAACCGCCGCCGTCTTCTGGCCCAGCACCCCTAGAGGAGCCCAGGGAGAAATCCTCTGCCGTCGATCCTGGGGGTGGGATCCGGGCGGAGGTGGGGCTGGCTGGCACGGCCGAGCCGTTCGCTTCGCACTGCGCGGCGGACGGGTCGGCCGCTGGTGACGACCCCCTGGAGGAGGATGGGGACTCGGTGATGGGCACGGAGGACGATTCGGACTCCAGCGCCGACGAGGTGATGGATGACCTCGTGCCCCTTGCCGAGTCTCCCCTCATTCCCGTAAGGGAACTCCGGGATTTTATGGCCACGTGCCTGGGTCGGCGCAATAAGGTCCGGCTGGCCCTCGACAGGTGGTCGGAGCTGGCGCTGCTCATCGTATCCGTCCGCGCCGCCGTTAATATCATGGGCGCGGACGAGGGTGTGAACCCGCTCGAGCTGCGTCAGCTCAGAACGTTTCTCACTGGGCTGCTGAGGAAGTGGCGGCGGACCAGCGGCTGCGCTTCCTCGCCCCGTTAGGTGTAGGTAGAGGTTGCACTATGCTTCTGACATGAAGATAACCATAGCCAGCCTCAACATCAACGGCAGCAGGGAGGCGCGCCGCAGATTCAATAACTTCTCGGTCCTTCGGGACGGGAAGTATGCGGTGTGCTTCCTGCAAGAAACCCACACCGTTCCGGGAGAGAAAGCCACGTGGCTCCTGGAGTGGCAAGGAGGGGTCAGCATGAGTCACCTCTCCAACAATTCCAGCGGGGTGGCTATCTTGCTGGCCCCGCATTTTCAGCTGGAGATCTTGGGGGTCAAGGAGCACGTGCCGGGCCGCTTGCTCCATGTCACTGTTCGCCTGGGGGGCGTGCCGCTCCATCTAGTGAACGTGTACGCCCCTCAGACCGGTGCGCAGCAAGTGCGCTTCTTCGAAGAAGTGTCCGCTCTGTTGGGCTCCGTCGATGTGGGCGAGTGCGTCATCCTCGGGGGGGATTTTAACTGCACCCTCGAGGCGAGGGACCGTTCGGGTCCCCCGCGAAGCGATGGAGAAGTTGAGGGACCTGGTTGGGTCCTTCGACTTGGTGGACGTCTGGCGAAATCTCCACCCTGACTCCAGCGCCTTCACTAGCGTGATGTCTGGGAGAGGAAGTTTCAGAATCGACCGCCTTTACATTTCCCGGGCGTACGTCTCCTGCATTCCGGCGGCTTCCATGCGGCCGGTGCCGTGCGTGGACCACCACCTGGTGTGGGCGGAGCTCGCTCCACTGCGCGCGCGGGGGGGTCAGCGTACTCGCATATTAACAACCTGCTGCTGGAGGGCGCGCGGTTCCGGGATTCGTTTCGTCTGTTCTGGGCCGACTAGAGAAGGAAGCGGGGGGGCTTCCCCTCCTTGATGCTATGGTGGGATGTGGGCAAGGCTCACATCCGTCTCTTCTGTCAGGAGTACGCGAAGGGGTCGACCAAGAGGCGGGAGGCCCGGGTCGGGCAGTTGGAGAAGGAGGTGCTCGACCTGGAGTCCCATCTCGGTCAGGTCGTCGAGGACCTGGCCCTGCGGAAGGTGTACGAAGAGAAGAAGGGCGCGCTGAAGGACCTGCAGCTCGTCGCGTCCCGAGGCGCGTACGTGAGGTCGCGGATCCAGCTCCTGCGGTACCTGGACCGCGGCTCCCCCTTCTTCTACTCGCTGGAAAAAAGACGGGGGGTCCGTAAGCAGCTCTTGGGGCTGCTGGCCGACGACGGATCTCTGGTCTCGGATCCGGAGGGAATCAGCGCGGAGACCCGCGCCTACTACGGGGCTCTGTTCTCTCCGGATCCGTCCAGCGAGGATGCGTGCAGAATTTTGTGGGAGGACCTGCCGAAGGTCAGCCCGGAGGACGCCGAAATATTGGACGCTCCGCTAAGCCTGGCGGAGCTGATCGGCCCCCTCTGCCAGGTCTCTAGGGGAAAGTCCCCGGGGCTGGACGGGCTGACCATGGAGTTCCACAGGGCGTTCTGGGGCGTCTTGGGGGGCGACTACGCGCGGGTCCTGGGGGAAAGTTTGGCGACCAGGGAGATGCCCCTCTCTTGGCGCAGGGCGGTCATTGTCCTGCTGCCTAAGAAGGGTGATCTCCGCCTCCTTAAGAACTGGCGCCCACTCTCCCTCCTCAGCACGGACTATAAAATCTTTGCCAGGGCCATGTCTGCTCGCCTTGGCACTGTGCTGGCCCACATGATCCACCCCGACCAGTCCTACACGGTCCCGGGCCGGACCATCCACGATAACATCCATCTGGTCCGGGACCTGGTCCACCACTCCCAGAGGGCTGGTCTGTCGGTCGCCTTCCTTTCCCTGGATCAGGAGAAGGCATTCGACAGGGTGGATCACGAGTACCTCTTCGGGACTCTGCGCGCATTCGGGTTCGGGACGCATTTCGTCGCCCGGATCCGACTTCTGTACGCCGCCGCGGAGTGTCTGATTAAAGTTAACGGGTCCTTGACGGCGCCCCTTCCCTTCGGGAGGGGGGTGCGTCAGGGATGCCCCATGTCCGGTCAGTAATACGCCGTTTGCATGGAGCCATTCCTGCGCCTCTTGCGGAAGAGGTTGACGGGACTGGCTCTGCAAGGGCCGGGCGTGGAGGTGGTCCTCTCGGCTTACGCCGATGACGTGCTCCTCACGGTCACGGATCCCGCTGACTTGCGGAGGATGCGGGAATGCCAGCAGATTTACTCGGACGCATCCTCCGCCAAGATCAACTGGGAGAAATGTTCCGGACTCCTGGTGGGTCAGTGGCGGGTGGACTCCCTGCCGGAGGAGTTCAGGCCTTTCGCCTGGAGCACCACGCACCTCCTCTATTTGGGAGTCTACCTTAGCCCTGCCGAGGACGCCTGGCCGGCGAACTGGCAAGAGCTGGAGGCCAAAGTCACCGCTCGCCTAGGACGCTGGACAGGACTGCTCCGAGTGTTGTCCTACAGGGGTCGAGCGCTGGTCATAAACCAGCTGGTGGCCGCCATGTTGTGGTACCGGCTGGTCACTTTGATCCCTCCCCCTGCGTTTGTCGCCAAGATGCAGAAGAAGCTCATCGACTTCTTCTGGGACAAAAGGAAGCACTGGGTCTCTGCCACGGTTCTGTGTCTCCCGCTTAGGGAGGGCGGTCAGGCGCTGGTGTGCCTTCGCACCCAGGCTGCGACTTTCCGTCTTCAGACGCTGCAGAGATACCTGTACGTCGAGAATCCTACGAGATGGTGTGCGCTGGCGACGTTTTTCTTCCGCCAGCTGCACGGCCTCAATTACGACACGCAGTTCCTGTTCGCGAAAGTGGGCAGCAGGCGTGCCGGCCTGCGGGAGCTGCCTGTCTTCTACCAGGAACTACTATGGGTTTGGAACTACGTCGCTTCCAGGCGGAGCTCTCCCCATCAAGAGCGGCGGCTCTCCTTCGGGAGCCGCTGCTCAGGAATCCGCACCTCCACGAACGCGGTTTCAGGCGGCTGACGGAGGGCAGGGCTGTGCCTGGTAAGGTGACCAGAGTCGGGGACCTGCTCGATGGTGGAGGAGCGGGCTGGATGGCGCCAGAGGAGCTGGCGCGGTGCCTGTCCTGGGCCAACGTCCGGCTCGCAGTCGAAGCCATCGAATCGGTGAAAGCGGCACTGGGCCCCGACTCCACTAGGTGTATCGAGGCGGCTCAAGCATGTGGGGCGATCCCGTCCGAGCTTAACCCCGTTCGGACAGAATTCCTCATCGGTGCCCGGCCCCGAAACTCCCCTCGGGAACCGGCGCCTCACAACTTGAGCCGTCTCGAGGAAATACCCTCCGTGCCTTTTCATTCCGCGTGGAGGGATTTCCTGTACGGGCTGTTCCTGCACACTCTCCACTTTGCCATCTTCGTCTACCGTCCGGACACGCCTTGGCGTGGCGTCTTGCCAACTGGCGGTGGCGGAGGTCCCCAATGGAGGGCTCTCTATGCGGGAGTCCTCCCTTGTTCCATCGGGGACTTGGCCTGGAGGGTGTTGCACAGAGCGGTCCCGTGCAATAAGGTTTTAAGTAGGTTCACGGACTCCCAGGCCGCCTGCATTTTTTGCGGCCTGGAGGAGTCCGTGTTTCACGTTTATAAGGAGTGTGAGAGGTTGCAGCCCCTCTTTCACTACTTGAAGGGGCTGCTCCTCGATTTTTGGTTGCACTTCAGTCCCACGCTCTTGATCTACAGTCACCCGGTACGGAGGGGAGTGGACAGGTTGGAGGACCTCCTTGTGGGCCTGCTCCTGGGCCTGGCTAAAAGAGCCATCAATTGGTCCAGGCAGCGGGCGGTCGAGGGGGTCGTCCAGCCGGATCGCCTGCCTCTCTTCCGCGGCCATGTTCGCGCCCGGGTGGCCCTGGAGATGGAGCACGCGGTGTCCGCCTGTGCGCTTGAGTATTTCCGCGACCGGTGGGCGCCGCGGGGACTGGAGTGCATCATCAACCCGGATAACCAAATTTTAATATGATTTGTTAAGTTTTAGTTGAACTTTTGTTTACAGTCAATTTGTTTTTTTTTTGGTACGAACAAAAAGAGTACCCTCTGTTCAAGTAAATACCTGTTTTATTGTTCTCCTGCAGTCCGTGTATTATTTATACTCGGACATTACACTGGCGACGGGCAGGTTCGAACTCACCTGCAGTACTGCATCACCTCACCGGGATCTTTTCCCTGAAGAGAAGCTTCTTCGAGGTTGAAGTCAGAAAGGCGGGCGTTGACCGCGGGCAACCACCCAGGGATCCATCGGAGAGTTGCAGGGGAGGCTGTGGAGAGCTGGGCCTGGCTCCCCAGTCGAGGTGTTCCAGCAAGCCGTTCTGGTAGCAGGTAGTGCGCTGACCCTTCCGGACTGCGGCGGGCTCAGGCTCGATCGAGCGGCTCTGCAAAGGGGCCGTGCAGCGTTGTCGGGAGGAAGAGAGAGAGAGAGGGTGGAGTGCACAGGGCGCGGTCGGTGCTCAAGAACAGGGCAGCGTGGAGAGGATAGAACGTGGGGAAGGAAAAGTGATACGCGCCGAAGCCACGGGTCGCCGCCATTACCCTGTAGAACGCTAGGAGCAGCGTGGTAGCAAGGGGAAGAAGGAAAAGTGTGGGAGGTGCCATTTTATTACATTGGGGAAGAAGGAAAAGCGCAGGAGGCGCCATTTTGGTTTACATTGGGGAAGAAGGAAAAGCGCAGGAGGTGCCATTTTATTCCATTGGGGAAGAAGAAAAAGCGCGGGAGGCGCCATTTTAAATCACTCAAGATGCCGAAGAGTGGCAGTATCACTGCTTTCGACAACGAGGTAGAAGACTGGACCACATATATGGAAAGAATTGAAGTGTACTGCAAGGCAAATGAGGTGGCCGATGGAAAGAAGGCGTCGGTATCATTAAATTTGATGGGCGCGAGAACGTACGGCCTATTGCGGAATTTAATTACCCCAGCTAAACCAATGGAGAAAAGTTTTGAAGAGATTGTTAATATCTTACAGGAACACCTAAACCCTACACCGCTGCTGATAGCAGAAAGATTCAAGTTCCATAAAAGAAACCAGCACAAAATGAGAGCAATGCTGACTATCTTACGGAACTATGCAAGTTATCGAAGCACTGCCAGTTCGGAGCAGGACTGGCAGACACCTTGCGGGATAAGTTTGTCTGCGGGCTCCAGTGAAGGAACCCAGAAATGACTACTTTCGGAAAAGGACCTGATGCTAGAACAGGCTTTCAGCGTGGCAGTATCCTACGAAGCAGCAGCACGGGGAGCTGCGGAAATACAACAGAAACCACAGGAATACAGCGCTAACGAAATGGCGTATGAAGCAGAAAAGTGCTATCGCTGCGGCAGAACAACCCATGATCAGAAGGACTGCTGGGTTAAGGACAAAGTATGCAGGCAATGTGGGAGAATTGGACACATAGCAAGAGTCTGCAGGTTGGGAAAGAAAACCAACACTACAAGAACTACTAAGGAAAAGTACAAGAAAGTAAAGAAATTGACAGACAGTAGTTCGGAAGATCAGGAGCGTGATAAGGACTCTGGGAGCAGGAGACTAAGTTGTCTAAAGTTACACAACGTGATCACAAAGGAGGATCACCGAACCATTTGGGTCACCCTCATGATAGCAGGGTCCCCAGTAAAGATGGAATTGGACACAGGATCAGCCCTAACTGTCATGAATCGACGAGACTATGAGCGGCTATTCTCACACATACCCTTGAAGGACACGTCCATTGTATTGAAGACATACAGGGGGCAAAAAGTCTACCCCAGAGGAAAAATAAGGGTGCCAGTTGAATACAACGACAAGGAAACACAGAAACTGTATCTATATATACTACCAGATGGAGGACCACCATTATTGGGACGTGAATGGATCCGAAAAATACAATTGGATTGGCATTCCATTCAGGCGCTAACTGTGACTGATAAAAAGGATGATGATGTCACACCTGGACGACTGTCAAAAATTCTAACTGACGCGAAAGAGGTGTTCCAACAAGAACTTGGGACTCTAAAAGGAGTAACGGCAACGATAAAAATCGAAGATAACGCAAACCCAAAATTTTTTAAGGCCAGACCGGTAACTTACGCGATCCGCCCAGCCGTTGAGGCAGAGCTGGAGAGTTTGGAGCGTTCGGGTGTGCTGTCCAAGGTGGACTGGAGCGAGTGGGCCACACCCATCGTTCCTGTAATGAAGAAATCATTGAGCAGCACGCCTGGGGAGCCGAAGAAGGTTCGCATCTGTGGGGACTTCAAGGTAACTGTGAACCCAGTCCTGCACACAGTACAATATCCACTTCCACGGATAGAAGATATTTTAGCCTCACTATCTGGAGGGAAACGCTTTACAAAGATTGATCTGGCCCAAGCGTATCTACAAATGGAGGTGGAAGAAGCATCTAGGAAATACCTCACGATAAACACTCACAAAGGCCTTTACCAGTACAATCGACTGGTATTCGGGGTAGCATCAGCCCCGGCTATTTGGCAGAGGGCGATGGAACAAGTCCTGCAAGGGATCCCGGGGACCCAGTGTTATTTGGACGACATCCTGGTTACGGGCGAAAATGACAGTGAACACCTTGCCAACCTAAAGCAGGTGCTCACGAGATTACAGGAATATGGGCTACGAGCCAACAGCCCCAAATGTGAGTTCTTCAGGAGACAAATCTCGTATTGTGGCCACATGATTGATGAGGAAGGGTTGCATAAGTCGCCGGACAAGATTGAGGCTGTAGTCAAGGCTCCAGCACCGGAAAATGTGTCGCAACTGAGGTCGTTCTTCAGGTTGGTGAACTACTACCATAAGTTCTTGCCGAATTTATCCACAATTCTGCACCCACTGAACGCCCTACTGCAAACTGGAGTAACATGGAAATGGAGTGATGAGTGTAAGCGTGCCTTTCAGAAATGTAAATGCCTAATCATTTCAAAAGAAGTATTGGCCCACTACAATCCAACACTACCGATTCGGTTAGCATGTGATGCGTCTCCCTACGGCATCGGAGCGGTGCTATCACACAAATTCCCTGACGGTTCAGAGAGGCCAATAGCCTTTGCGTCGCGCTCGTTAGCCTCAGCCGAGCGTAACCGCCCAGATTGACAGGGAGGCCCTCAGCCTGGTGTGGGGTGTGAAGAAGTTCAATCACTATCTGCACAGGCAGAAATTCACCCTACTGACTGATCATCAGCCCCTGGTCTCCATTTTTAACCCAAAGAAGGGCGTTCCGGTGATGATGGCGCAACGGCTGCAAAGGTGGTCACTTTTTCTAGGGGCACATCAGTACGACATAGAGTACAAGGGTACGAAACAGCATGGAAACGCTGATGGGCTGTCGTGCCTACCGTTGCCTACGGTAGAGGAAGCACCTGCAGTGGACCCTGTTGAGATATTCCATGCGACCATCGTCGAATGTCTACCTGTTACAAACTCAAGTATAGAGAAGGAAACCCGAAATGACCCGACACTCTCTCGGGTCTATGATTTGACGGTGAAGGGATGGCCAGCACATGGCGACTCACTGTTGCCAGCATTCTCGCCAAGGAGACAACAGCTGTCAGTGTGCCGGGGGACCTTGATGTGTGGATCCCGAGTGGTAATTCCACCCAAGTTGAGAGATAGAGTGCTCAATGAGCTTCATGAGGGTCATCTGGGAGGGGTAAAAATGAAGAGCCTAGCCAGGGCGTTTGTGTGGCGGCCGGGAATCGATAAAATAATCGAGGATATGACCAAGAGATGCACAGGATGCCAGAAGGTCCAAAACGCCCCACCACAGGCCCCGCTACATCCATGGGAGTGGCCCTCATCTCCATGGCAACGGGTACACATTGATTTTGCTGGTCCATTTATGGACTCAATGTTCCTAATCGCTGTGGACGCCCATTTGAAATGGCCAGAGGTCATCAAAATGTCCTCCACCACCACGGAGAAAACTATTGCAGTCCTACGGACCATCTTCGCCAGGAATGGCTTGCCAGAACAGATTTGCTCCGACAATGGGCCATAGTTTGTGTCAGAGGATTTCCGGAGGTTTCTGAGGAATAATGGGGTGAAGCATTACACATCTGCCCCATATCATCCAGCCACAAATGGATTGGCTGAGAGGTTTGTTCAGACCTTTAAAAAGGCCATAAAGGTAATGCATAATGACGACATACCACTACAACACAAGGTGGATAATTTCTTGTTTGCTTTCCGGAATGCGGCACATGCAGTCACCAACCAAGCTCCAGCCATAATGTTCTTCAACCGAAGGCTAAGATGTCGCCTGTATTTGCTCAAACCAAACATAAGACGAGATGTTGAGGATAAGCAATTCCAGCACATAAATGAGAAGCCAACCAGGAGCTTCAAGATAGGGCAACCAGTCTTGGCCCGTGACAACCGAACAGAAAAATGGCAGCCAGGAACGATATGCACACAGCAGGGACCACTAATATACACAGTGGATGTTGGAGAGAGCATCGTGAGAAGCCATGCTGACCAGATTCCAGAGTCACAGGAACAAGCCAAACCCATACCACGAGCAGGTGCACCTGGTAATCAACCCGAAGTGCAGATTGCGTCTACCTCAGAAGCAGTGGTATTGGAAGCCGACGAACCAACCAATGACAATGAGCCAGAATCAACTCCGCCACAAGAACAGGATACTCGAGAAAGGCGCTATCCAGTCAGGATCAGGAAGCCTCCTCAAAGACTGAACTTATAAATGATTATTTCAGTTGATGTATATAGTACAGAGAAAATTGTAATTGTAATTAGTTATTATTTAGTTCTTAAATGAATGTTATGTACTGTTTATCTAAAAGGGGAGGAATTGTTGTGTATGTGCCTTTAAGAGAAGAACTGATTCTATACTGCAGTACCGGCAGTGACCACCCCTGTATATAAAGCCATAGCAGGCTTCTGTATTTCAGTCTTAATTTACCCTCTGTTCAAGTAAATACCTGTTTTATTGTTCTCCTGCAGTCCGTGTCTTATTTATACTCGGACATTACAGAAGGGTGAGTAAATAATACATTTATTAGCAAATGGTGGGAGTGTGTGTAAATAATTTGATGTGTTTGTAAATATATTGTTAAGTTTGGTAACAAATAGTTCTGTTTGCTAAGAACAAGTTGTGTTTGTTGATAAATTGTTGTGTTTATTTATTCTTGGTTGTGTTTCATCAGAGTTGTGCAGAATAATAAAATGTTAATTTGATGTCGCACATATTGTGATGTTTCTCATTTGAGCTTTGCCTGGTGATAGGGGTTGCGAGCTGGCTGTAATAATGTGGTTGTTCTGCACAAATGCCATGTGCTCTCTCATTTATTGGAAGCGCTGTGTAATGAGGCATTCACGAACGGCCCTTGCAGAAGCAAGATTGAGTGGCTCCCTCCTACATTGGTGCTGCTCCTCCTCCTCTTCATCCTCCTCCTCCTCCTCCTCCTCCTCCTATCCCCTGTTGAAGCCTGGAAGGAGCCATTGGCGTAGAAATTGAGAGCGACTGTGACCTTCACTGCCACTTAGAGAGATGTCCTGGTCCTGAGCTGAGGATGGAGGTCTGGCTGCAGGAGGTGGCAAAGCTCTGTGACCACCTCCTTGCTGAAGTGGAGCCTTCTAAGGCACTGCTCCTCTGACAGATGAATGTAGGAGAACTGCTCCCGGAATACCCTGGGAGGATAAGGCCTCCTGTTGAGAGCCCTGTTGGCCCTCCTCCCTCTGGCCACGTTTTCCAATCTTTCTCTCTGCCTCCACTGCCTCCGATGGTGAAACTGTGCCAATACAGCCCTCATTAAATGATGGAAATGTTGCACTATCAAATGTAACACAAATGAAAGCGATAAATTTTTCTCGGGAGCAAAACTCCTTCAAGTAGGAAAAGCTCAAATCGGTAAAAATGCCTGTCTGCTTCTGTCAAACTGACAAGGCAGCGTTGTTTGCCGACTAAAAGAAAACCCAGAAGTTCACACCTTTAAATAGCACTCCTCCAGCTCTCAGCCTACTGCAAACCGCCTCCTCTACCTGTCATTCCTAATGGTAGGCGCTGAGGCAGAGGGTGAGAATGAATTTCCGGTCCGGTGTGCTACCGGGGCGATCCGCCGCCAGATGACATCACAATCTCCGGCCGCAGGCGGGCGTGGAGATAGTGGTTAGCACCGCCGCAAACCGTCAGGTGAAGGTCACCAGCGGCGCCAACATCGCCGCATCTGGGCGATAAGTCATTAGCGCCCCATTACGCCCCCGGAGGTGCTAACGGGAGGCACTAAGGTACCCAATTTCTAGCCCATATTTTATTTTTAAAAAATTCACCTTTAAATTTTAAATATTAGCTCTAGTTAGAGGGCAACCAATGCACAAAGCTAGTGGAGTAAGATCATTTTTCATAGTCTTAAACCTTTCTTGATGGTTTGGCAAGAGGTGCAATTCCATATTTTTAAGATATGTACATGTATGGGGTGGTGGGGGTGCAGAATTCAGGGCGTTTATTGAAAGAAGGGTGTCTGTATTGCATGTGGGATATGATGTATGATTTGGGCTGGGATAGCAAAGGAAAATCTATGCCTGTATGTTTATGGTGGGCATGTCATTATTGTTGGAATTCCGTCTCAATCCATATATAATCATCAGGCATAACAACAGAAAATGCTGGAAAAACTCAGCAGGCCAGGCAACATCCGTGGAGAGAAAATAGAGTCGATGTTTCGGGTCTAACCCTTTTTCAAAACTGGAAAGGAAATGAAATGGATCGAAAGGCAGGGCTGAGAGAGAACAAAAGAAGTGAGGAGACATTAAGAGGTATTCAAAACGAGACGAGATGGTGATAGGACTAGTGGAGACAAAAGATGGCTCTAGATTAGGTGTGAAATGCACTGGCAGAATGAGAGACAGCTGCCATGTGGGAGAGAGAAAAAAAAAGCGGGGGGGGGGGGGCGGGGGGAAAGGGCCAAAACAAAGATGTGGATAAAATATAAACAAAAATGTAATGGGGGCCGAGGTTATGATCTGAAATTGTTGAACTCGATATTGAGTCCGGAAGGCTGTAAAGTGCCTAATCGGAAGATGAGGTGCTGTTCCTCGAGTTTACGTTGAGCTTCCGTGGAACAATGCAAGAGGCCGAGTACAGTGAGGTCTGAGTGGGAATGGAGCGGTGAATTAAAGTGACAGGCGACCGGAAGCTCGGGGTCTCCCTTACGGACTGAACAGAGGTGTTCCGCAAAGCGGTCACCCAATCTGCATTTGGTCTCCCCAATGTAGAGGAGACCACATCGTAAGTAGCGATATAGTCATCAGGCCTTTTGCTACCCAGTATTAAAATTTTGAAATTTGGCAGAGCTCTGTCACAAAAGAGGAAGCCCAAGACCAATAAAATAGGTCAGGTAATCAGGAACTGAGACGTTGATTTAGACTTGCATAGTGATGTTTCACTTGATAAAATTAATGTGCTGTCTACCCTTCCCAATTACCATGCGCCCCCACTTTCACCACAATGATAACTTACATTACAGTAAATGTCACATAAGATGGCCACAATTACATAAAGGTAAAGCACTGATCAAGGAACAGTGGGATGAACAATTTGATCAGTAGGACAACAAGTGTATGAGAAAAGTTATAAAACAAGTTAGTCTGGTAACTTGTATATTATATGACTATTATATGATTCATAACTCATAGCCAGAAATAAAAGGAGAACTGAAAGATGCCAATAGAATTCACAGATGGTCACATCTCATAAGCTTACATTGCTCTGCATATGTTGTTGCATAACAGTCAGCAAGGATGCAGTGGAAATATTTATGGTTGGAATTCAGATCAACTGTAAACATGGCTCCACAACCAGCAAACCCCCTCCACATGTCACTTCACTCTGTCACTGACAAAGAGAGAATTGTCGTATGTCACTTGTCCTGTTTGTTGCCAAGAATGGGGTGGTAGGTAAATGGAACAAAGAAATTGCTGACTTACCTCTGGTGGCTCATCTTTGCGGTTTACGAGTGGGCCTCAAATTCAGCGGTCAGTGTTTCCGTTACCATTCCTCCCCACTGATGAATCTCAAATGTGACCTCCCCAGCTGATACCACACCTGCTCTCCCCTCTCCCTGCCTGCTCCCCCCGCCCCAACACACACACACACACAAAGGCTCTTCAACTCGCCTGCCTGTTGTGTGAAAACAGCAAAAACACCAGGAACAAAATTTAAAAACTTAGTTATCCAGCCGGCCGTCTGCTCTGAGGATGTATAGTAAACCTATTAGCTGGCATCAGGAAAATATAAATAATCCACAGCCTTGGGTGGCAGTTGGTTAAAATAATAATCTAAAAAACTTAGAAGAAAAGCAGCCAATAAAAAAGGCCATGTGCCTGTCCAGACTGCATCTACTGTGTATGACACATGACGTGTGTAAATCAGTGGTAAGCCAGGTGTGACACCATTAACATTAACATTGAAAACTCCTATTACAGTGCCACCTACAGGCATAACCAGTACTACACTGTAGTACAAGTGAAACAGCAATTTACTTGTACTTCTCGCAATTTAGTATACTGTATTCGCTGCTCACGATGTGGTCTCCTCTACATTGGGGAGATCAAACGCAGATTGGGTGACTGCTTCGCGGAACACCACCGTTCAGTCCGTAAGGGTGACCCCAAGCTTCCGGTTGCCTGTCACTTTAATTCACCGCTCCACTCCCACTCAGACCTCACCGTCCTCGGCCTCTTGCATTGTTCCACGAAAGCTCAGCGTAAGCTCGAGGAACAGCACCTCATCTTTCGATTAGGCACTCTACAGCCTTCCGGACTCAACATAGAGTTCAACACTTTCAGATCATAGCCTCGGCCCCTATCATATCTATATATATAAATCGGTACTTCTGTCATTCTGTCTATCTGTCTGTCTGTCTGTCATCGCGTGTGCATTGCGGGTATGCACTCGAAAGTTACAGGGCGTACCTACGCGCGCGTTACCGCCAAAGAAAGCTTACGCTTCCGAGACGGTTTTAAACGTATTTACGTTTCGGCCAGGCTAAAATTGCGCCCGCGGTATCCCAAAAACCTTCAACATTCCGCTCATTAGCATCTCATTATCCGCTCATTAGCGACAGAGTGACCGACAGAGTGACCTCGAGCTTGACCAATCGTACGCCAGGTTGCTGGCGTGTGCCGCCGGGCCAAGCGGTGCGTGTGTGGCCGGGCTTTATCGTTCTGAACCGAGGTGAGTCGCCGCCATCTTGATTCCAAACTTTTCCTTTCTTTTTCCCGCTTTCTACGTCTTAAAAAAAAACGTTGCTTTTAAAACACATATTGTTTTTTAAAAAAATGATTTAGAAAGTAATTAACTTATCTAATCTCATTAATTTTCCTACCTTTCCCCGTTTTTCCAGGTAGGCCTAGAAGCCTCGGCGTCTCCTCCGCACCCACGCCCGAGCTAGGCACCTCCCGGCCCCACTCGAAGGCTGGAGGGCCAGCCTCAGCCCAGCGCCGCTAGGGTGCGCGCGCAGCAGGAGCTGAGACCCGCTGTCTCTCTCTGGCTGGCCGGGGGGCGGGGCTTGCTGAGCGTCCAGCGTTACCCTGGCAACCGGGCCCGCCGGACGTCTCGCGCAGCCGCAATCGGCGGTCTTCACCTCGGGGCGGGGCCGCGACCCTCGGGCGGGGGGGTGGGGGGCCGCGCACGCAGCAGGAGCAGCTGAGACGCGGCATCTCTCTCTCTGGCTTGGTCAGCGTCACGGTTACCCTGGCAACCGGGCCCGCCGGCCGACAGTCTCAGCTCCTGCTGCGCGCGCAATCGGCGGTCTTCACCTCGGCGGGGGCGGGGGCGACACCCGCCCTCCCCTGCCCTCCCTTCCCCCCCTCCCTACCTTCCTCCCCCCCGCCCTCCCTTCCCCGCCCTCCCCCTCCCCTCCCCCCCCGCCCTCCCCCTCCCCTCCCCCCTCCCTGCCCTCCCCCTCCCCTCCCCCCTCCCTTCCTCCCCCTCCCTCCCCCCCTCCCCCTCCCCCCTCCCCCCTCCTCCCTCCCGCCCTCCCTTCCCCTCCCCCTTCCCCTCCCCCTCCCCCTCCCCTCTTCCCCCTCCCCTCCTCCTCCCCCCCTTCCCCTCCCCCTCCCCTCTCCCCCTCCCCTCCCCTCCCCCCCTCCCCCTTCCCCTCCCCTCCCCCCCTCCCCCTCCCCTCCCCCCCCCAGTCGCTCTCTCTCTTCCCCCCAGTCGCTCTCTCTCTTCCCCCCAGTCGCTCTCTCTTCACCCCAGTCACTCTCTCTCTCTCTTCCAACAACAACATTCCCTCGAAAAAGCCTCGGCACCGCCGGGCACTTCAGCTAGTATGTATATGTAGGAATGTCTAGTTCCTATCAAGAGACTGAGGTCGACTCAGGCGATCAAACAAACAATGTTTAATGTAAAACTAATTGGCCTAGAAATTGAGTTGATGCCGCGCCAGGGCTTTAGCGCCAGAAATTTAGCGCCGGCGCTAATTCCCTTGCGCGCGCCAAAAATTCAGTAGCGCCGCGCCCAGACGGCTGCCGGCGCTACTGGCGGGCGTGAGCGCCTCCCAATGGGCGCTGACTGCCGCATTGCGGCGCTAATCCGGCGCTGCAGGACCCGATGCGGTGCGGCAGGCTGGGGAAGTGCAGGCCTCCTCCTTCAGTTAAGGAGGAGCTGCCTGCACCCGCCCGCTGTCCGTTCAAATATTGAAAAAAATGAGCCCGGCACCTCGGACAAGTGCCGGGCTTGCAGGCCAGATGCATCTGTTCCGCGGGGGGTGGGTGGAGGAGTCCGGGGAGGGAGGTGCGGGCAGGCGGCTGGCGGGAAAGCGGCCGGCCGACGCGCGACCTTAATGCGCCGGCGCTAACTCGGGGAAGACTCGGTTGCCAGAGTCTTAGTTGCGGCTGCCACGGGCGAGGCGGCCACAACTGAATTTCGGCGCTGGGGCCCGTCGGCATGGCAACAGGGACGCTGCGCACACCGATGACGTCATCGGTGCCGGCGCAGCGCTACCGGCTTAACGCCGACGAAAGGGCCCCACTCAATTTCCCAACTGGCCATAACTCCGGCGCTAGGCCCTCTAGCGCCTCAAATGCGGCGCTAAGGCTACTCAATTTCTAGGCCATTGAGTTTAACAAACAGATGCAGGAAAACTACGAATACAGGTCTAGTCAGTTCGGAGGCTCCACGAGGACTGCTTGGGCGGTTCCCTGGCTGGCATCATGACGTCATCACGTTTTTCCCGCCGGTGGGGGATTACGTGATGAACGGCGTGACATCATCGCGTTTGCCCGCGCTCTTAAAGGGACCGCGCTCTGTACATGCAAACAGTATATACAAAGATACAGACTCAGGCTGTAGTTAACATATTGTTAAAGGGAATTATATACATTTGATCAGAGTCCCTTAGTGGCTCCACCACATGCGCCCCCCCCCCAGAATTGTCTTTAACAGAAAAAGTGAAACAGCGAGGAGGCCTGACAAGCCTGTCAGAGCGACTTCCGTACACTTGGAGTGGAAGCTACTGGATGGCGGGCGGGCTAGCGGGCGGTTGCGCTTGATCTGGCACGGTGACTGTGGGCGGTCGGCCACGTTTTGGTGGCTGTGCAGTCTCGACTGGGCGGTCAAGGTCCAAGTGTGCCGACTTCAACCGGTCAACCGAAATGTGGTTCGGTTTACCTCCCATATCCACCGAGAAAGTTTTGTCTCCCGGCTCTTGCACGCGGAAAGGACCAGTGTAAGGGGCCTTGAGCGGATCCCGATGAGCGTCGTGGCAGATGAACACATATTCGGCGTTCTTCAGCTCTGCTGGGATGTGGGAGCTCTAAAAGCCATGATGCAATGTTGGTACTGGTGCAAAACACCTGGCTGCCTCCTGGTGGCTGATGAGTTGATTGGATGCGGACAATAGCTCTGTTGGAGTCGGAAGGAAATCCCCTGGTACGCGTAGCGGCTAGCCATAGACGAGCTCTGCCGAGGATGAGTGAAGATCTTCCTTGGGTGCCGTGCGAAGACCCAACAGGACCCATGGTAGCCTGTCCACCCATCCAGCGCCTTGGAGGCTGGCCCTCAGTGCAGCTTTGAGCGACTGTGAAACCGTTTGCACAGGCCGTTCACCTGTGAATGGTAGGCTGTGGTGCGATGTAGCTTGATGCTGAGCCCCTAAGCCACTGCGTTCCAGAGCTCAGAGGAAAATTGCGGGCCACGATCAGAAGAGATGTCTGCCGGTACCCTGAAACGGGCGACCCAAGAGGAGATGAATGCCCTGGCTACGTCTGCCGAAGTGGTGGATGACAAAGGAACTGCCTCTGGCCATCTAGTGGTGCGGTCTACCATCGTAAGGATATGTGTAAACCCATGGGAAGGTGGAAGTGGCCGCACCAGGTCCACATTCACGTGATCGAACCGTCGCTCCGGAACAGCAAAGGTGGCCAATGGAGCTTTGACGTGACGCTGCACCTTGGCCTTTTGGCAGACCACGCAGGTGTTGGCCCAGTCGCGGACATCCATATGCATGCCCCGCCAAATGAACTTGGACGACATCAGCCTTTGCGAGGCCTTCATGCCAGGGTGTGACAACCTGTGAATGGCGTCAAACACTTTTTGGCACCAGGCGACTGGCACGATAGGGCGAGGATCTCCTACGGAGACGTCACAAAGTAGCGTGGTGCCTGCAGCGTGGAATTTGACGTCGGCCGCTTGGAGGCTAGAGGGGCTGGTTCGGTAAGCTTGCACCTCTGGATCCGAGGCTTGATCCGCAGCCATGAGGGTATAGTCAATGCCGAGCTGGACTGCCTGAATGGTCGCGCGGGAGAGGCAATCCACCACCAGGTTGTCTTTACCGGCCACGTGCTGAATATCAGTAGTGAATTCAGAGATAAATGTTAACTGACGCTGTTGTCGGGCTGACCACGGTTCGGCAGTCTTGGCCATAGCGAAAGTTAGTGGTTTATGGTCTACAAAAGCAGTGAAAGGACGTCGTTCCAGCAAGAACCGGAAATGGCGGATGGCCAGAAAAAGAGCCAGCAACTCCCGGTCGAAGGTACTGTACTTCCGCTCATTTTACCGTAGTTGACGGCTGAAGAACGCCAGTGGTTGCCATGTTCCATTTACCCACTGTTCCTGCACTGCGCCGATGGCGTAGTCTGACGCATCGGTGGTGAGGGCGATGGTGGCACCTGGCAGCGGGTGCGCCAGCATGGTCGCATTGGCGAGGGCGCTTTTTGTGTCAACGAACACCCGGTCCATGTCGACCATCCAGCTTACCGGGTCCTTGCCAGACTTGCCCCTAAGGGCCTCGTACAGGGGCTGCATGAGCAGAGCTGCCTTAGGCACGAAGCGGTGGTAAAAATTTACCATCCCGAGGAACTCCTGCAGGGCCTTGATCGTCTACGGGCGCGGAAAGGATGTCACCGCCTCTACCTTTGCTTGCAAAGGCACCGCTCCCTCCGATGCAATGCGATGTCCCAGGAAATCAATGTGGGGCAGACCAAACTGACACTTGGCCAGGTTGAGAATCAGGCCGTGTTGGCTGAGGCGATGAAAGAGGGTGCGTAGGTGCGCGATGTGTTCCTCCTTATTTCGACTGGCCACAAGGATGTCATCTAAATAGACAAAAAGGAACTTGATGTCCCGCAGCACGGAGTCCATGAGGTGCTGGAAGGCCTGGGCAGCGTTTTTCAACCCAAAAGGCATCCTCAAAAATTCAAAAAGGCCGAATGGGGTGATGACTGCGGTCTTCTGCACGTCCTGCGGGTGTACCGGGACCTGGTGGTAGCCTCGGACCAGATCCACC
This sequence comes from Somniosus microcephalus, assembly GCF_052327205.1. Classification (NCBI taxonomy): domain Eukaryota; kingdom Metazoa; phylum Chordata; class Chondrichthyes; order Squaliformes; family Somniosidae; genus Somniosus; species Somniosus microcephalus. The sequence goes on along the minus strand of NC_140987.1, from coordinate 180,512,302 downwards.
TTGGAAAACACGGTGTTCCCAGCCAAATGGGCAGAGAAATCCTGAATGTGGGGGATCGGGTATCGATCAGGAGTGGTAGCGCCGTTAAGTCGCCGATAGTCACCGCATGGCTGCCATCCACTGCCAGGTTTTGGTACTATGTGGAGAGGTGAAGACCAGGGACTATTTGGCCGGCGAATAATCCCCAGGCGTTCCATCGTAGCGAACTCCGCCTTCGCGACTGCCAGCTTGCCGGGTTTGAGGCGCCGGGCCCGCACGTGGACCGGGGGGCCAGTGGTAGTGATGTGGTGTTCCACACCATGCTTCGTGGCCGTAGAGGAGAACGTAGGTCTGGTTAGGTCCGGAAATTCACCGAGCAGGCGAGCGAACTCGTCTGGAATTGGGAAAGCGCAGGAGACGGTGCGCGACATGGTGGTACCACGGTGGCAAGGAATGGAGTGAAACGTGGCCGTGTTGATCAGCCGCCGGTTCCTCACATTGACCAGGAGGCCGTTGGCACACAGGAAATCCGCGCCGAGGATGGCTTGTGAAACCCTGGCCATAACAAATTCCCAAACAAATCGCTGGCCGCCGAAGCACACCTGGACCCGCCGTTTGCCGAAGGTCCGGATAGCTCCGCCATTAGCCACTTCGAGTGAGAGGCCGTGCCTCCCAGCTTGAAGATCAATAGCGGATGTGGGTATAATGCTGCACTGTGCGCTGGTGTCGCATAGGAACCACCGACCAGACATGGAATCGATGATGAACAACAACTTGCCAGAATTTCCGATTGACATCGCAGCCACGGGGCACCCGTCAGACCCGTTCTTCTTTTGCCGGGGTTGCAGTTGGTTTTTTTTGGGAGAGAAGCTGCAGGGAGGGCGGCAACATCTGGCTTTTGCGCCAAACCGCACGTGGTAGGAGCACAGCCCCGAAGGTTGAGGAGCTGGGGTGGCATCTGTGGGGGATGGGCGACTCGTGGCAGCGCAGTACTGCTGCGTCACCGCGAAAATCTTGTCCGCTTCGGCAGCAAGCGCTGCACAGTTTGAGACTTTGGACCTGGCCAGGGCAGCTTGTACTTGCTCCGGTAACTGACTGAGGAAGAGCTCCCTAAAGAGGAAGCATTCCGGTTTGGAGCCAAGGAGCGTGAGCATTTGGCTCCTGAGCTCAGACGGCTTGGAGTCCCCGAGGCCGGGCACAGCGAGCAGTCGGCAGGCGCGCTCTGACTTCGTGAGCCCGAAGACCTGTAACAACCGCGCCTTGATTGTTTCATACTTGCGGTCGTCCGGGGGGTTCTCGAGCAGGCTGACGATCTGCGACGCGGTGGAGCTGTCGAGTGCGGAGACCACGTAAAAATAACGGGTCTGATCTGCAACAATGTTCCGTAATGCAAACTGGGCTTCGACCTGGTGAACCACGCGGTCGCTTGTTGCTCCCAGAATTGCGGCAGCTTCAATGCAACGGCGTTCGTTTCCATGCTTCGTTCCTTCTGCGAAAACCATTCGCATCACGTCGGGGTCACCAGTGTAGGAATGTCTAGTTCCTATCAAGAGACTGAGGTCGACTCAGGCGATCAAACAAATGATGTTTAATGTAAAACTAATTGAGTTTAACAAACAGATGCAGGAAAACTACGAATACAGGTCGAGTCAATTCGGAGGCTCCACGAGGACTGCTTGGGCGGTCCCATGGCTGGCGTCATGATGTCATCACGTTTTTCCCGCCGGTGGGGGATCACGTGATGATCGGCGAGACGTCATCGCGTTTGCCCGCGCTCTTAAAGGGACCGCGCTCTGTACATGCAAACAGTATATACAAAGATACAGACTCAGGCTGTAGTTAACATATTGTTAAAGGGAATTATATACATTTGATCGGAGTCCCTTAGTGGCTCCGCCACATATATATCTATATATATATATTTTTTTTTTATCCACACTCTTTGGCCTAGAAATTCAGTAAGGCGCTGCCAACTTTGCGGCCAGTTACCGCCCAAAGAGGGCTTCTGCGCCAATAGAGGAGTTTGCGCTGCTATTCAGCACAGCGGTAATGGCAGCGGTAGCCGTTAGCGCTGCGCCGGCACCGATGATGTCATCGGTGTGCGCAGTGCCCCGAAACCACCCCGCTACCGGCCCGACCCCCATATTGAGTTGCGGCCGCCTCTCCCGCAGCGGCCGCAAACAGCGATCAGAAAACGGGGCCGTACTGTAGCCTTAGTGGGGCGCTTTAAGGTGGAGGTGCGGCTGGCCGCTTTTTCGGCGGCCGCCTGCCCGCACCTCCTTCCCCGGCCTCCTCCACCCACCCGCCCCCGCGGCATTGCCGGCTGCTTTCCGCGAACCCGGCACTTCTCTGTGGTGCCGAGCTCATTTGCCGGCAGTATCCAGCGGCGATCTCCCCGTTGCAGGCACCTCCCCCTTAAGAGAAGGAGGAGGCCTGCAGTACCGCAGCCTGCCGCTCCGCAGCGGGTGACGCAGCGGCGCCTAGAGTTTCAGCGCCCCAAGCGGGGGCGGGCACACCCTGGAATAGCGCCTGGTTCCGACTTGGGGCGCCAAAACTGAATATCTGACGGTCGCAACTGGCTCCGCGCTCAGCGCTAACTTTTGGGCTGTAAGATTCGAAATATTTCGTTATATAATCACACGAGACAACAGGATTAATAACACAGCTTTATTGACCAAAAGAAGCTTGTACCGATAAAACCTTTGATAAAAGGGCACACAAAATGGCCGCCGGACCTCGTGATCAGTTTCTTGGACCATTTGATTTCTGTTACTGCAAGCCAGACAGGCTTGTGGATTGAGAACAGTAAGCCCGCGAAAGCCAGTATCGGGAAACCGAAACTCAGGGAAATGGGCATACATATTCAATTGGATTCTAAGTACAAGACAGTTTCAGGCAAACAGGATGGGGCCCATCAAGATATGGGCGGACAATGCAAAAACGCTTAAACCCATTTAATGTACAATGGAAAAACTGTTTAACAGCCATCAAGGAAAATCTCCAGACCGATCAATATGCGAACCGAGTTACGGTGACAAAGTAAAAGACATTATCGGCCAGGAAGGCCAGTTAAAGCTATCACCGGCTCCCGTTACAAGACAAAGCGCCCCTGCAGAGATTTCTGCCCGCCAAAATTATTACAAAGACTGGACTATGATCTGGCGGGAGATAAGGCTGGCCCAAAAGGGTATAACTATGGATTTTGAAAAGTCCATCAGCGCCTCTTCTACCTCGGTAGCTTCGGAATTCGAGCAGGACGTTTCGGACGGACATTTTCGGAAAGGACAACGTGGTCGGTGTTCAGCCAGACAAGGCTCGGCCACGACGAGAAGACGACGAGGGTGGCCCGGGTACCGTTGTCGGGAGATCATCGACGACCCAGGCCGAAGAAGAAGACACCCTCGGGAAAACCGACGATCCAGGCCGGAGGGAAAGGACATTCCGGGCCTAGCACTTCCGTGCCTCAACATCCCATCGAGGTGTTTTCCTGTTCCATGAACCAAAATCCACAACAGACTTAGTGGATGTCAGCCATGACGAGCGCTCACCGAGGCTGTGTCCACTGCCTCATCGCCTGAGAGAGAGAGAAAAACAAGCTGCGCTAGAAGTTTCCAAATCCACGTGACGACGGAAAGCTGTGCCAAAAGGCTGCGAACCCCTCCTTTTCGCGAGTTTGAAAGTGGTGAGCATGATCCTGAGTTCCTCAAGTCGAAACTTAGTTTAGGTATAAGGGGAGGGAGAGGGTAAGGGTAATCGTAATGTGTTTCCCCTTTTTCGATGTGCCGTGTGTTTCCCATTTCCATGGAATCAAGTTTATAGATATGTGCATGCTTGTAGTCACTTTGATCTGTGCTTATGATATGTATTTTGTAATGCTGCAAACTGTTTAGTAATAAAAGCATCCATTTCATGCTATTCAACCTGTCTATTGAGTCTTTCTCTGCACTACAGTTCCCTGCACCTAAGTCCAAGGTCTAGAACCGTAGGGAAGAGTGGGTCGAACCACTCAAGGGTAATTATTGCACGAAGCCTGGTAGGAGACCAGAACGAGCAAGAGAAACCCCCTACAGGGCCCAAAGTGAATTTCTAGGCCTTTGTCTTTTTTACTTCTCCCCCACATGGCAGCTGTCTTTCATTCTGCCAGCACAATTTACACTTCATCTAGAGCCATCCTTTGTTTCTTAACCTGTCCCATTACCATCTCCTTTTGCCTTGAATATCGCTTATCCTATCACAGACCTTCCCTTTTGTTCTTTCATCCCCCCACCCTTTCCCAGCCTCTTCACTTGCTTAAAAATCTGTTCCATTTTCTGCTTTTTACCAGTTCTGGCAAAAGGTCATCGACCTGAAACATTAACTCTGTTTCTCTCTTCACAGATGCTGCCTGACCTGCTGAGTTTCTCCAGCATTTTCTGTTTTTGTTTCAGATTTCCAGCATCTGCAGTATTTTCTTTTTGTCCTGCAGATACTATAACGGCTTCCAATAGGAACAAGCTTCATATAAAAATGTTCAATCAAACGTGAGCTCCAACATAGCAAATTTAACATATACCTATTAAATCCCCATGGCATTGTTGATGCTGAATTAGAGGATTTTCTGTTTTATAACAAGAGAGTATTTATGTCATGCATGGCATAACATCAGGGCGAATTAATTATAGGGACTGAATAAGTCAAATTCCATTTTTTGAAAATGTATTCTTGGATTTTTACTGTTGCTTTGGGGGTATAATTTTACAAGTCTGTCCGTTATCCTGTGAAAACTGTATATGAGTAGCCTTTATTTCTCCTATTTCTTATCTACATGCTGCCCCTTGGCGACATCATCCGAAAACACAGCATCAGTTTCCACATATATGCTGACGACACCCAGCTCTACCTCATCACCACTTCGCTCGACCCCTCCACGGTCTCTAAATTGTCAGACTGCTTGTCCGACATCCAGTACTGGATGAGCAGAAATTTTCTCCAATTAAATATTGGGAAGACCGAAGCTATTGGTCTTCGGTCCCTGCCACAAACTCCATTCCCTAGCCACCAACTCCATCCCTCTCCCTAACATCTGTCTGAGGCTGAACCACACTGTTCACAACCTTGGTGTCATATTTGATCCTGAAATGAGCTTCCGATCACATACCTGTGGCATAGAAGCATAGAAAAATAGGAGTAGGAGTAGGCCATTCGGTCATTTGAGCCTGCTCCACCATTCAATATGATCATGGCAGATCCTCTATCTCAATACCATATTCCCGCTCTCTCCCCATATCCCTTGATGTCTTTTCTGTCTAGAAATCTATCTATCTCCTTCTTAAATATATTCAGTGACTTGGCCTCCACAGTCTTCTGCGGTAGAGAATTCCACAGGTTCACCACCCTCTGAGAGAAGAAATTTCTCCTCATCTCAGTCCTAAATGTCCTACCCTGTATCCTAAGGCTGCGACCCCTCGTTCTAGACCCCCCCAGCCAGGGGAAACATCCAGTCTGTCTAGCCCTGTCAGAATTTTATACATTTCAATGCAATCCCTCTCATTCTTCTAAACTCTAGTGAATACAGGCCTAGTTGACCCAATCTCTCCTCATACAACAGTCCTGCCATCCCAGGAATCAGTCTGATGAACCTTCGCTGCACTCTCTCCATGGAAAGTATATCCTTTCTTAGGTAAGGAGACCAAAACTGCACACAGTATTCCAGGTGTGGTCTCACCAAGGCCCTGTATAACTGTAGTAAGACATCCTTGCTCCTGTACTCAAATCCTCTTGCAATGAAGGCCAACATACCATTTGCCTTCCTAACTGCTTGCTGCACCTGCATGTTTGCTTTCAGTGACTGGTGTACAAGAACACCCAGGTCCCTCTGTACATCAACATTTCCCAATCTATCACCATTTAAATAATACTCTGTCTTTCTGTTTTTTCTACCGAAGTGGATAACTTCACATTTATCCACGTTATACTGCACCTGCCATGTATTTGCCCACTCACTCAACTTGTCTAAATCGCCTTGAAGCCTCTTTGCATCCTCCTCACAATTCACAATCCCACCTAGTTTTGTGTCATCAGCAAACTTGGAAATATTACAGTTGGTTCCCTCATCCAAATCATTGATATATATTGTGAATAGCTGGGGCCCAAGCACTGATCCCTGCAGTACCCCACTAGTCACCACCTGCCACTCCAAACAGACCCATTTATTCCTACTCTCTGTTTCCTGTTTGTTAACCAATTTTCAATCCATGCCAGTATATTACCCCCAATCCCATGTGCTTTAATTTTGCACACTAACCTCTTATGTGGGACTTTATCTATATAATACTAACTAAAGTTAAGACCACCTATTTCCACCTCCACAACATTGCCCGTCTCTGCCCCTGCCTCAGTTCATCTGCTGCTGAAACCCTCATCCATATTTTATTACCTCTAGACTTGACTATTCCAACACACTCCTGGCTGGCCTCCCACATTCTACACTACATAAACTCGAGGTCATCCAAAACTCAGCTGCCCGTGTCCTAACTCGCACCAAGTCCTGTTCACCCATCTCCCCTGTTCTTGCTGACCTACATTGGCTCCCAGTTAAGCAATGCCTCAATTTCAAAATTCTCATCCTTGTTTTCAAATCCCTCCATGGTCTCGCCCCTCCCTATCTCTGTAATCTCCTTCAGCCCCACAACCCCCACCCCCCCGAGATATCTGCGCCTCTCAAATTCTGCCCTCTTGAACATCCCTGATTATAATCACTCAACCATCGGTGGCCATGCCTGCAGCTGCCTAGGCCCTAAGCTCTGGAACTCCATTCCTAAACCTCTCCGTCTCGCTACCTCTCTTTCCTCCTTTAAGACGCTCCTTAAAACCTACCTCTTTGACCAAACCTTTGGTCACCTGCCCTAATTTCTCCTTATGTGGCTCGGTGTCAATTTTTTGTCTTATAACGCTCCTGTGAAGCGTCTTGGGATGTTTTACTACATTAAAGGTGCTATATAAATACAATCTGTTGTTGTTGTTTATATTATATATAATATGGGGTCGATTTTCATTGACCCGTGGAGTCGGGATTAGAGGCGTGCGGGGGGTTAAAGTCCAGAATTCGGGGGTCCTGACACCATCCTGCCCCCAACCCGCCTCCATGTAAGTTTCAAAGGAGGCGGGTACCCGCCCCGCACTGGGACCCGCCTACCCGAGGCGGGAAGGGATTAGTGCCAATTAACTGCCTGTTAACAGGCAGACTTGGAGGGGTCGAGATGTCGGTGTTCAGGTGAGTGATGGGTGCATGAGTGCAAAGGTAAGTGTGTTTGGTGTGTCTAAAGTGTGTAAAGAAGTTTAGATTACCTGTACTTACCTTTACAGCCTTCCTTCCTCTAGGTTTCAGGAGTCCATCATCTAACCGGCACAGAAAGCAGAATGGCTGCGATCTGTCAAAAGTGACAGCCTGCAGCTTTCTGTGCCGGTGAGATTTCTAACTGAGTCTGTGTAGAAGGACTCAGGTTAGAAGTAAGACTGTCAGTGTTTGACAGCTTCAAACAGCTGTGAAACACTGATATTTCAAAATGTCAAAACGTCTTGACAGATGAAATTTCAGTCTGTGACGTGACCTGTTGCCGGGTGGCCCTTAATTGGCCTGCTGAGCCCGCTGGGTGGGCTCAACAAGGTCAATCAAGTTAAAATCACATGGATTGGCTGCATATCGATGGAGGAGGGACTACAACCCCGAAAGTTGTAGTCCCGCCTCCTTCCCGACTTATGAATGAAAATCACCCCCTATATGTTTTCCTTTACCTATGGGAATGGGTGCCAAAGTCGGTTGTGTGTAATCCCATGTCTAGCATCACTGGTTTGTAACTTTGTAAGGGATCTTAGAACTCTTAGAGCTGGAAATTCAGCTCATTTGCACCTGCCGTTAGTGCCTCCAGGGGTTGCTAACGGGGCGCAAAGGGCTTATCAACCAGGGGGGGGGCGAAAAAGTGCCTCCCGAGAAATTCGGCGGGGCGTTGCTGAGGCGCTACCCGATAGCACCGCACCCATGCCAGTAGTGACCTGGGCTGCTGCACCACTGGCAATGATGTCATCACCGTGTGCTGCAACAGCTTAGCGCACCACCACAGCCCCTTACCACCCCATGGCAGAAGTTTGGCTGCGCCCTGCGAGGCTGCCGCGGGCGGTGTCAGCGCCAACTTCGCGGGTCACGAGCCGAGCCGACCTCCGCTCATGTGGTGGTATTTAAACGGAAGGTGCGGCTGCGACCCACGCCGCCATTTTCTTTTCTTGGCCAACCTCTAGGCCGGTCCCCCGTGGTGTGCCGTGGTGTGGTCCTAGCCGCCATCGTGCAGCCCGGCATGGTGTCTCGATGCCGGACTGCGGCCGCAGCACCACACCGCCTTGGTGGCCTAGTGTGGGCCATCGTAGGCCCTGCAGAGTGCGCAATGGCCCTCCCCTTTAACTGAAGGGGAGGGGCATTCAAACATGGCAGCGCTCCGCGGAGTGCTACCAATCGCGCCCCGACATCGCCTGGGTTACCGCCCCACTAGGAAGTGGAGTGCCCGACATTGCACTCCACTTCCTGTGCGGGCGGTAAGCCAAATTTAGCGGCCAGGGCAGTACTTCCACGCCAGGCACTAAATGTCCAGCCTTAACTCGATTACCGCCCCCAAATGGGGCGTAACCGAATTTCACGCCCTTAGATTCCTAGCCCTCGACTCCAGCTCCACCCTGGCCATGTCTGAGGCTGGACCAGACTGTTCCCAGCCTCAGACCCTGAGATGAGCTTCCAACCTCATATCCATTCCATTACCAAGAATGCCTACTTCCACATCCGTAATATTGCCCGTCTCCGCCTCGGTCTCAGCTCATCTGCTGCTAAAACCTTCATCCATGACTTTGTTATCTCTAGACTTGTCTATCCCAATGCTCTCCTGGCCGGCCTCCCATCTCCCACCCTCTGTAAACCTGAGCTCATCCAAAACTCTGCTGCCTGTATCCTAACTTGCACCAAGTCCCGTTCATCCATCACCCCTGTGCTCGCTGACTGACATTGGCTCCCTGTCTGGAAACACCTCTATTTTAAAATGCTCATTCTTGTTTTCAAGCCCCTCCATGGCCTCGCACAGCCCCACCCCACCCCGTCCCCCACCCCCACATCTGTAACCTCCTCCAGCCCTACAACCCTCTGAGATCTCTGCGCTCCTCCAATTCTGGCCCCTTGCGCATCCCCGATTTCCTTTTCCCCTCCATTGGTGGCCGTGCTTTCAGCCCGAGCTTTTCAGGCCCTAAGATCTGGAATTCCCTCCCTAAACCTCTCCGCCTCTCTACCTGTCTATCTTCCTTAAAACCTACCTCTTTTCACAATTTTTGGTTATCTGTCCTAATGGCCCAGAAATTCGGGTCGGGGGCTTCCCGCGGGTGCAAGCCCCTGACCTGCACTTAGCTTGCGCACCGGCAGTTGAGCTGTAGGGCCCCATGGAATTCCGCTCCGGGGCCTGGCCCAGCTGCCGGCGCGCTGTGCTTGCGTGTCCCAGGGGCGTAGTTAGTGCGATGCGTCCCCTGGGATCACGTGAGCCATGGGCAGCCAATCGGAGGAGGGAAAAGCCCATTCATAAGATTGACAGGTAGACCTGTCAAAACTTATAATACTACGGGCCAAAATAGCAGTAAACCTTCAAATAATTTTTTTTTAAATCACACTTTTTAACTAAACTATAAATTACATTAAATAACTATTTTGAACAATAATTTAAATTTTGGAAAAAAATTTTTTAATTTTATAACAGGGCTAAAAATAAACTTACCTTGCTTTAAAGTATTTAAAAATAATAAACCTGTGGAAAAAATGTTTTAATTTTAATTAATTGACCACATACCTTGCAAAAAGCAGGCCTTACGCCTGCTTATTAAATGTGTAAATCCTGCAGGCTTACCCTCCCGGGAAAACCTGTAAAAAAAAACGAAGTTCAAAGCGCACGCGCAGCCTCCCCTGCACGTGCGTTCGACCTCTGAACCTCTTCGTTCAGAGGATCGGAAGTGTCGGTTTCCCGTGCATGTGCAGTGCATGCAGGAAACCGGCAATTCCATTCGGCCTATGGGTGAGTACCACGTGCGTACTCACCCGGGGAGAGCCGAATTTCTGGGCCAATATTTCCTTATGTGGCTCGGTGTCAAATTTCGACTGATAACGCTGCTGTGAAGCACCTTGGGACATTCTACTACATTAAAGGCGCTGTATAAATGCAAGTTGTTGTTCTTGTTGTACCAGGACTGCATTTCCCTCCCTCCTAGCAGTGGTAAACAAATGAAGGGCAGTTTTCTAGCCTCGATGGTAAATGCAGGCTCCCGGACGAAATTGCAGCAGGTTAGCCATATTCCTAGAAAAGCAATATATTGTGAAACAACAGCAGTGACTTGTGTTTATAAGAGGAATTTTCTGAGTTTGGGCTACCAGCAGAGAACAATGCTGACCACACATTTTGGGAAATCATGTGCATGGAACCCATAATTTTCTGTCTATTAATTTTAGCGTCAATTTGTAAAATGACCTCCGATATGTAATAAAACAGAAGTAAAACAGTCTATACTGTGGTATGGGAGGGCTTTGACAGGTCAAGCTGATGGCAGCATTACTTTCAAATCTCTGCCTTCAGCCTCCCACTGGTAGAACTACCCCGTACTATAAGCAGATCAGTTTAAAGGACAGGAGGGAAAAACACTTAAAGTATTTGAAAGCAGCTCTGTACTTTGAATCCAGCATAAGCCCCTGTAATTCAAGTAAACTCATACCTATGTCCAATTCCTAAGCTCACACAACTCTTCTCACCATCGGAGGCAGGGAAATGCCGATGCATCTCAAGGTTGTGTTCACATTCTGTTGCCTGCTCCCCTTGTGAGCACAATCCCTTATGATTACTACCAGCCTAGATCAGCTTGCTCTGCAAAGGTTAATCATTTTTAACAAAGCAGCAACACATTAAAGTAGGGACTCCGTAGGGCACTAATTTGCAGTTATGCTCAGAATAAAAAAAAGAGCATCTAACAGTAGTTGAAATTCAAAGAATAATTTATTGAAGACCAAATGGCCTAAGGCCCATTGACTTTCCACAAATCTACTGTTTTATTGGCCTCTAAGCCTCTATTCACAAGGCTTAAATGTAACCAGGAGTGCAAATCAGTTGTGGGTGTGGGGGGAGGTGGGGGGAGAACTCCTGCTCCTCCTGGCCCGACAAGGAAAGTAAAAACAAGTTCAAAAACTTACCTCTTTTGGCCTCCTCTGGCCTCAGATCCTCTTCCCGCTGTCTTCACCTGGTGGCAAATCCACCTTGCCACCTATTTGGAAGTACCGCTTAAAAAAGAAGACAATGTGATCAGTGCGGAAAGTCAGAAGGTAAGTCACCTGACCAATTTTAACTACCCACTTGCCCAGTTTCTGATGGACAGGTAAGGTTAAAAGTACCTCAACAGACTACTAACGTGTACATTGTTGATTAAGCTGATAGCACTGGAGAGGGATAATGCATGTGAGGCGTCAAAGACAGAATCTGCTCGAATTAAGGAACAATTGAGGAGCTATTACAGTACTGGGTGTATACTATAAGCCACCAAATAGTGAAAAGTAGATAGAGGACCAAATTTGCAAGAAAATTGCAGAAAGATGCAAAAACTACAGAGCAGTGATAATGGGGGACTTCAATCATCCTAGTATAGACTGGGATAGAAACAGTGTGAAAGGCAAAGATGGGGAGGAATTCCTGAAATGTGTACAGGAGAACTTTCTTGATTAGTGTGTTTCCAGCTCAATGAGTAAGGAAACAGTGCTGGATCTAGTTCTGGGGAATGAAGTGGGGCAAGTGGAGCAGGTTTCAATGAGAGAGCATTTGGGGAACAGTGATCACAATATCATCAGGTTTTGAATAGTTATGGAAATGGACAAGGAACAATCAAACACAAAAATATTTAATTGGAGGAGGGCTAACTTCAGTAAGTTGAAAAGATATCTGGCCCAGGTGGATTAGAATCAAATAATGGTAGGCAAAACAGTAATTGAACAATGGGAGGCCTTCAAAAAGGAGAAGGTTCAGGTATAGAATAGACACATTCCCGAGGGGGAAATTAAGGCATCAAAAGCTAGAGGTCCCTGGATGACAAATGATAGAGAGATTAAAATTAAACAGTATGAGAAGGCTTATAACAAATGTAAGGTACATAATATAGTAGAGAACTAAGCTGAATACAGAAAGTATAGCGGAAATCTAAAAAAGAGAATAAGAGGAGCAAAGAGAGTGTATGAGAATAGATTAGCGGCTAATGTAAAAGGGAACCCAAAAGTCTTTTATAAACATATAAGTAGTAGAAGGGTAGTCAAAGGAAGGGTGGGGCTGAATGAGGACCAAAAAGGGGATATTCTTGTGGAGGCAGAGGCCATGGCTGAGGTACTAAATGAATACTAAATGCATCTGTCTTCACTAGAGAAGAGGATTCTGCCAATGTAGCAGTAAAGGAGGAGATAGTAGCGATATTGGATCTGTAGGGGGTGGCGGGTGGCGCGTGCGCCCAGTCAGTTATGCCCCTGACTGCCTGTGAGCGGTTCGAATCGCTCCCACGCTCCTGGGTTCTAGACACCGGACTTAGGTACAGGCGGCGATGCAGAAAGACGCTGTAAGAAAACCAAGATTTTATTAAAACAGAAACGAAAACAGTCTTATGAGAAAATTACTGGTAGAGGACAATTACAGGCATATAACACTATAACTATACTTATACAGGGAATGGGGAACACACGGCACATCGAAGGAAAAACAACTACTTTAACAATCCCCTTATCCTTATCCCACCCCTATACCTAACTAGATTAAGCTATGAGGGGCCAGGAATTCATGCTCACCAATCCAAAGCAAAGTCTGTTGTTTCAGCAATTGCGAGTTTTGAGGTTTGGGCTGCTGTCCTTTGGGGTACTCCGTCGCCACGTGGTCTCAGGGCGCAGTTCTGGAGCTGCTGCTGTGACACACCTTTCTTCTCCTCAGCTACCGTCATCGTCTCATCGCGATGGGTTCTCTTCTTCTTCTCCCTCGGGCAGTTGTCGGTGGTTATGTTGCGTCAGCGAGACGGTTAGCAGTTTTCACTGCTTAGATTTTCCTACCCATTCTTTGAACGTCGGTATATTCATTATGGCATGGACACCTGCGTTTAATGCCAGTTCATTCGCAGTGTTCAACTAGCCAACTTAGTCACACTGTCCTCAGATATTTTCTTCCCCAAGCGTCAGCTTATAACTCGGCGCTTGGTCTTAATTACTGTGTCTTCTGCTGCCCTTCTCTGCTCTTTGTCGGGTCTACCTTACTCTTCGTCTTGGTTCGTTTCGCCTCGTTTCCTCTGTCCACTCTTGTGGCCCGGGTGTCCTGGGTGACTTTGGACTCGGGTCTCGTTCCCCTCCCCTGCTGTTGGTATGGATGTACTTGACTGCTGAGAAACCAATGCAGGGAGCGAGAAGAGAACCCGCCACGAGGCCAGGGCTCAAGTGCGAGCGGCGGCAGAGGTCAGAGTCGAGAGCAGAGCAAGAGTCAAGAGAGCGGTTGCTACTAAGGGCCTACAGTTATACTCCTTTCGATGGCCCCTTATCTGCGCGTCAAATCAGGTCAGTCCATTGTTTCACTTTTGGCGGGCTGTTTTAAATGATTATACCAATCTAAAATAACTGGTTTTAGATGGCCGTTTATCGCACCTAATGGCCTGATGTCCGGGCTGTATTGTCATTAATGCATTTTGATCGGCCTGTCCAGCCTTGATGGCTTCCTTAAGCTGTTTCCGATTATTTATGCGGACAAACTAATGGCCTCATGTTTAGACCTAACTGGGTTGATCTGTTCCAATTTGACGAAAATGCATATTCAATGTTTGCTTAGCTGTCTAGCCCTTCAAACACAAAAGTCCTTTTCACATAAATGTATTTTAATTTTTGATTTCCCAAAGCTGAATGTTCTGAGCTGCAGAGTCCAGGCTTTTTAAATCTTACAGGCTTTTGGTCATGAGGTGCAGACGCCATCTTTGGGTACCCTTTCTAAATTGTCCATAGGGTCCCTTTTATTAATAACCTTGGGGAAATGTGAAAATTTTGCGAATCCTACACTCCCCCCTGTGATACTAAAACTTGCTTGAAGTATCATCCTTACAAGGTGAGCAAAATTTACTGACCCTCCCTAGTTAACCTTCCCCTGTAATTACCTATCTAACATACCCATAACACATGCACTTCCCATTCCGCGAAAATGTAGTGTACACAAGTAGACACAGAATAACCACAGTCGTTTACACACATCCAAGCACAGAGGAGGTCCAACACCCCTGCATCACTTGGTACACATACATCTTTATTAACAACGCATCGCAAAATCTTTATTAAAAACAACAAACAAAAAAAAAACAACAATCTTTAATCAAAAATACGAGGAAAAAACTCAAACAGGTGTATCTCCCTCCGCCTTCACATAATGTTCCTTCCAGACCCTCTGGTTTTGGAACTCTAACAACTGACCTTTTCCCTTGCATTGGATGCAGACTAGGTACAACACTATCCCTAATTGGCAAACCACAAGAATGTGGGAAGCCAGTCTGATCCACGAAGGGACCTCTATGTTATTGAAAATGTCCCACCAGGGTGGAATCACAATATCCAATATCTTAGCCCCTATCTCTACTGTTTTCTGCACTAGAGTGTAAAAATGTTTCTGCGAAACTATAACGGCTTTGAGTATTTTGGTAAGGTGTTCAGGGAGAGGGGGAATTTCATATCCAAAATGCGCTACATACTTCTGCAAATTGGTAAAATTCTCCTTCACAGTGAGGTGAACAGTGGAGGGTTCAGGAATGGGGACAATTCGCTCCTGGGTCACTTGAACTTCTGCCTCGGGTTTAAAACAGAAACTGCTGTCACTAACCGGACACCAGCTATGCTGTCCATGCTGGTAGTGGGACGCGCCTGTGGTGACACAATATGTCCCACCTCCTATATATGGTACCTGCGGGGGAACATGGCCTTGTGCCATTGCCTCCATGGTACAATTTATAGGTTTCGCACCAGCAGCTCTGAACCCGCACTGTGGCTTTGTATAGGCATTCACGTGCTGGGGACACAGGATTATGTGTGCTCCCCGGCTCCAGCACCCTGAGAGGTCAATACCTGTCATAACGTGCTCCCACTTTATGACGTAAGGTGGGACTGCTGCGAAACGAATGTGTGCACCCCCTTGAATTACTCCAGTGTTCTCAACCCTGTATACCGGCACAGGTCGGGCTGTCCTACCCATGACCGGCATCCTAACTACTATTCCCATGATCGTGTGGTTGGACCGTCCACATTCCATTGGGACTGGGTAGGCTTCGGAAGCTAGCAGGAGTTGGCACGGGCTTAATGCATTCTCAAATGGATGGAGGGCTGCGAGGTGTTTGTTGCTCATCCAGGAGGGGACTAAACCCTGTTTTAAATCCTCCAGATTACTGCGGCCTTCGCCCAGCAACCATTCCCCATACAGCACGCACACCTCATTCTGTGCAGCCTGGTCAGAAGCATTTCTGTCCTCCCTTCTGAGGGCATTTACCGTCTTTGCGTGCTTCTCCAACTCCACTATAATCTCCTTTAAATGGACCGCCATGGCCTGGTCCTCATGCAACTCCGAGCCCACTAATTTGTTCTCATCCATTAATATCTTCCTTAACTGTGTTTTTAAACCGTTTATCTGGGTCTGCAGCTCTATGTCATCCAAACTGTTGATGACAGAGGACCCAGTGTTAAACGCAGTAAAAACATAATTCCATACTCCCCTTCTTTGTCTCCCTGCATTACCCAAAAACTCTCGGTGTGTGGTGTAGAGTTCGGTTTTGTCCACATTGGCGAAATCGAACTCATAAAACTTCCTGAACATGTCCTTTAATAGGGCCGGGTATAGCTGCTCTGTTTCTTTGGGACACCACTCCGGTAAATGTACCTCGGTGAGATTTAAAATCACGGAGGCTACCGTGTAGTGTACCCCCTGGTACAGCACCTGATCGGTAGGTACTAGTACCATCCCATTCTTCCCTGGTCCCTTGGTGGTGGTGGGGCACCCTTCCCTGGGTATCCTTGCTGCCGGTGCCGTGGGCGGGGGCTTACGGGGGCGGGTCACAAGCTCAGTGGCATTGACTGGGATCGGGGAGAATGGGACTGCGCACAACTTCCGGCTAGCATCCCACCTCATCCTCTTCCCGGCGTCTCGCCACTGCCGGTGGAAAATGATGGATATGCCTGCGGGGCAGTCCCTCTCTGACCCCCACATACAGATATAAATCCCTTGATCCGGTTCCCACCACTTGTCCCAACACACACTTAATCCTCCGTGAGTCCCTGTAATCGTGCGGTGGGTATTGTTCCCCAACCGTTCCTACTCGACTGCGGGGTTTCTCATATCTTTGCTCAGCTTTCTGAGCCACCACCACCTATCCAGAGGAATGTGTCCCTTGCATGTTAAACATATACGCTTTCCTACGGTGGTGCTGACCCTCGTGGTAACAACCCGTACCCTGGGGCACAGGAGGGAGGCCTCCCCGTACGTGAATCCGGTTTGGCTGGAGTACTGAGATGAATTGGACCCCAGCCATCCTGACCACCTTCCCTCGTGGACGTAGACAGTGGTCTCCTCCATCTCCCGTTCACCGCTTCCGTCGGTCGCTACAGGTGACCTGTCTCCTGAGCACCCGTAGATGTGGGAGTCTTCTACATCGCCCCGCTTTCCCAGGCTCAGTCCCATCAGGGCGAGTAGGATTACGATCCCATTCATCCCGACAGTCTTTCTGTAACAGATTCAAAAACATACAGCCAGGTCCCCAAGAGATTCTCTGGCTTGGGTGAAGCATAGCCAGGTCTCGCGACCTCGACTCAAATACACATTCTTAGCAGATTACTTACTTATCTAAACTACCCATCACCTTATTTAACTTAAGTTAAAACACCCAAACTTAAGCTAAATACTTAAACTTAACAATAACCTTACATTACCTAAACTATGTACATCCGCCACCCGTCTCTGGGCGGCCATGCTAATTCCTGGTTGGACTGCGGCACACCGCTTCCCCCGGTGTGGCCGCACCATCCTGCACTATTGGTCCCTCTTTGCCTGTGGCGGCTAGCTGGGGACCCCTGTCCTTTGACTTCCCCTGACTCGGGAGGCTGTCCCTTTAAACTGGGGAGCTGGTGACCATGGCTTCCTGGGTTGGGGCATCCGTGGGGACCTTCTAGGTACTTTGGTGGGTGGGGCTTTCTTGGCCGATGGGCCGTTAACCCGGACCGCTGTCCCCTCTGGTGCGGCCTGTGGATTAACCACTGCCGCTGGCCGGGGATCTTCTCCCTTAGGCTTGACCTCTCCTGAACCTGGGCTAGGGGCAGGTAACTCTTCGCAGCCTGTTGCTACAGGCTGAGAGTCTCCGCCCCCAGGTCCCAAAACTGGGTCCGAGGCGGGGTCTTCACCCTCGGGTCCCTCCTCCTCTAGATCCCAGAAGAGTGGGGGAGTGTCCCAATCGATGGGCGGGATGGCCCCTCCCTTTAAGCAAGCCACAGCGCCTGCCTGTGCAGCCTGTGAACTCGCTCCTGCTGCAGGCTGAGGATTTTTATCCTCAGACCTTACCCCAACTGGCTGTTTTCCCCTTTCAGGTTGAAACAGTTTGCACTGGTTAATATAACCAGCGGCCTGTTTTAAAACCTCGTCCGCTGCCCCGAACGGGCCTTCTAGGGACTCCCCGTGCACTTTCTTTACCGGGGCGGCCTTACAGACGGGATCTTGGATTTGGACCTGCTTTAGGTCCGGGGCTAAAGCTACCCACTGTGTGCCTCCCTTGTACCGGACTGCGGCTGCCGGGCCTGCTCTACAGGGATCCCAGAACTCTCCATCCCTGGCCCCCTGCTCGGCCGCCTCATTGGTACTTTGGTTACCCTCCCACGTGGTAGGGAGGGATCCCAAATCTATGGCCAACGGTTTGGCCATTTCCCCAGCCTGCTCGTTCCCTGTAGATCCCATTAAGCTAAATGGGACCTTGTTAGACCGGGGTGGATTGGTCGGGTCTTCCGAATGGACCACCGTGCTGGAAGCTCCAGTGTCCACCGAATATCTCCCCTACACCGTCTCCACCCGCATCTTAACACAGGGCCTGTCCCCCTCGTTGTTTTCAAAGGGACACAGGTCGACAGGCTGTGCTGGTTCTAGTCATGGCTGTGGGTTGGATGGGGTGGACGGGGTCAGCGCACCTGCGGTGGCTGCTACCCTCCCTTGGCCAGTTAATATGGACCTCATGGTGTCCAAAAATGACGCGACCGCGGCGGGCCCTTCGGTACACCGGCCAAAACCGGTCCGCGAAAGCCTGCGGGGTTTCCCCTGCGAGCTGGACCGTCTTCTCCACACGGGAGAAAGGACTCCTCTCATTCATCCCCATGGCCTCCAGAACTGCATCCCTGAGCTCCTCATACCCGCTCTGCCCCCTCTTACACTCGTCAGAGAGGGATTGGAGGAGACTACTCTCCAGGGAGAATAGCAGCATCTTGGCCTGCTCAGTGCCATCGCAGTCATTGACGCTGGCTGCCTGCTCTATGCCCCTGAAGTGGATCGAGGGGTCTCCCTTTTCGGAGAGCTTCGGGATATGGTTCACTATAGCCCTAAGCTGCTGGGTGCTATAGGGTAATACAAACTGGTTTTGGAGGGGTCCCTCATCGTCGCCATTGACGGGTGGGCCGAACTTCCGATGCCATGCTGGGCACATCGGTCCTGGCTCTGACCTCTCCGGCGGGTTTGCTCCACCTCCGCTTCCACCTCTGGCTCCACCCCCCCCTTGCTGCCAAACCTCGCTGAAACTTGGCGCTGTGGGTGTTGGTCGTGAGATCTCCTGTCCCTCAACCGGGTCGTCCCTGGGCACTAACGGTGACGTGGGAACTGTCCTCCCCTCGTTCCCCATAAAATCCGCCTGACCTGCCCTTGGGCTTATGAGGTATACCATGCCTTTTGCCTTCCGGAGGGCCCGGCTCAAATTTTCTATTCGGTCTTTACAGGGGCCGTGGTCTGCCTCCTCAAACCCCTGTTCGCTCGTTAGCTTGTAAGCTGCCTTTACCTCCTGTACTTTCTCTTCCTGTTCCCGAATCTGCCTTGCCAAGCGGGCATTCTTCTCCCGCAACCTTAACTCATTTCCCTTGGCCTCGGTGACTTGGCACCGTAGGTATTCCAACTGGGCCTTGTATTCTCCCATTAAATGCACTCTCTCCTGATTCAAGGCCTGCAATGCTACCAATAACTTTTCCCCTGCTAGAGCCTTATCCTGGATCATCAGGGCTGACTCCCTTAACTCGGCTGCCTGTGCTGCAACGAGCCTGTCCAAAAGCTGGACCTGCTTTTAAAGCACATCAGCCAAACTGCCTTCTCTAAGGACTTCTTGTGTTCCTTTCCCTCTGTCCGCTTAGCTGCTGCATCTACCGGACTCCCAGCCCTTAACAGAGTGGTGATCCACTTCTTAGTGATATTCACCTTGCTAAACACATAATCAGAAATCCTTTCCTCCATCATGGTTTGCTCATCCGAACCATTGTCTACTGTATCGCAACCCTGTTGCCGGTGTCCTGCCACGGTCGCCATTTTCTGTTGGGGGTGGCGGGTGGCGCGTGCGCCCAGTCAGTTATGCCCCTGACTGCCTGTGAGCGGTTCGAATCGCTCCCACGCCCCTGGGTTCTACACACTGGACTTAGGTACAGGCGGCGATACAGAAAGACTCGAGTAGGCAGGTGGTTCGGTTTAAGAAAACCAAGATTTTATTAAAACAGTAACGAAAACACAGTCTTATGAGAAAATTACTGGTAGAGAACAATTCCAGGCATATAACACTATAACTATATACTTATACAGGGAATGGGGAACACACGGCACATCGAGGGAAAAACAACTACTTTAACAATCCCCTTATCCTTATCCCACCCCTATACCTAACTAGATTAAGCTATGAGGGGCCACGAATTCATGCTCACCAATCCAAAGCAAAGTCTGTTGTTTTAGCAATTGCAAGTTTTGAGGTTTGGGCTGCTGCCCTTTGGGGTACTCCGTCGCCACGTGGTCTCAGGGCGCGGTGCTGGAGCTGCTGCTGCGAAACATATTTCTTCTCCTCAGCTATCATTGTCGCCTCGTCGTGATGGGTTCTTTTCTTCTCCCTCGGGCGGTCGTCGGCGGTAACGTTGCGTCAGCGAGACGGTTAGCAGTTTTCACTGCTTAGATTTTCCTACCCATTCTTTGAACGTCTGTATATTCGTTATGGCGTGGACACCTGCGTTTAATGCCAGTTCATTCACAGTGTTCAACTAACCAACTTAGTCTCACTGTCCTCAGATATTTTCTTCCCCAAGCGTCAGCTTATAACTCGGCGCTCGGTCTTAATTAATGCGTCTTCTGCTGCCCTTCTCTGCTCTTTGTCGGGTCTACCTTACTCTTCATCTCGGTTCGTTTCGCCTCATTTCCTCTGCCCTCTCTCGTGGCCCAGGTGTCCTGGGTGACTTTGGACTCGGGTCTCGTTCCCCTCCCCTGCTGTTGGTATGGATGTCCTTGACTGCTGAGAAACCAATGCAGGGAGCGAGAAGAGAACCTGCCATGAGGCCAGGGCTCGAGTGCAAGCGGCGGCAGCCCAATGCCCGACAAGAATTCAGAGTCGAGAGCAGAGCAAGAGTCAAGAGAGCGGTTGCTACTAAGGGCCTACAGTTATACTCCTTTCGATGGCCCCTTATCTGCGTGCCAAATCAGGTCAGTCCATTGTTTCACTTTTGGCGGACTCTTTTAAATGATTATACCAATCTAAAATAACTGGTTTTAGATGGCCGTTTATCGCACCTAATGGCCTGATGTCCGGGCTGTATTGTCATTAATGCATTTTGATCGGCCTGCCCAGCCTTGATGGCTTCCTTAAGCTGTTTCCAATTATTTATGCGGACAAACTAATGGCCTCATGTTAAGGCCTAACTGGGTTGATCTGTTCCAATTTGACGAAAATGCATATTCAATGTTTGCTTAGCTGTCTAGCCCTTCAAACACAAAAGTCCTTTTCATAGAAATGCATTTTAAGTTTCGATTTCCCAAAGTTGCTTGTTCTGAGCTGCAGAGTCCAGGCTTTTTAAAATCTTACAGGCTTTTGGTCACGAGGTGCAGACGCCATCTTTGGGTACCCTTTTTAAATTGTCCATAGGGTCCCTTTTATTAATAACCTTGGGGAAATTGGAAATTTTGCGAATCCTACAGATCACATAAAAATAAAGAGGTGGTATTTAAAATGTTGACAGCCCTCAAATTAGAAATGTCAGCCGGTCTGGATGGGATGCATCCTAGGTTACTGAGCCAAGTAAGGGTTGAAATTGCGGAGGCTCTGGCCACAATCTTCCAATTCTCCTTAGCAGGTGGTGACAGAGGACTGGAGGATTGGAAATCTTACACCCCTGTTTAAAAAATGGGGGAGGAATAAACCCAACAATTATAGGCCAGTCAGCCTTACGTCGATGGTGGGGAAACTTTTAGGGACAATAATCGGGACAAATTTAATTGTCATTTTAAAAAGTATGGGCTAATACACGAAAGCCAGATTTGATAAAAGGCAAATCGTGTTTGACTAACTTGATCGAGTTCTTTGATGAATGAACGGAGAGGATTGATGAGAGTAGTACGCTTGATGTTGTGTATATTGACGTTTGATAAAGTACCACATAATAGTTTTGTTAGCAAAATTAATGCCCATGGGATTAAAGGGACAATGGCAGTGTGGATAGAAAATTGGCTAAGGGATAAAAAGTAGAGAATAGAGGTGAATGGTTGTTATTCAGATTGGAAGAAAGTATACAGTGGTGTTCCCCTAGGGCCGTTATTAGTACCACTGCTCTTTTTAATATATATTAATGACCTGAACTTGGGTATACAGGGCATAACTTCAACATCTTCAGATTACATGAAACTCGAAAATGTAGTAAACAATGAGGAGGATAGTAACAGACATCAGGAGGACATAGACAGACTGGTGAATTGGGCAGACACCTGGCAGATAAAGTTTAACAGAGAAGTGTGAAGTGATATATTTTGCTGGAAGAATGAGGAGGGGCAATATGAACTAAATAGTACAATTTTAAAGGGGGTGCAGGAATAGAGAGACCTGGGGGTGTATGTACACAAATCTTTGAAGATGGCAAGACAAATTGAGAAAGATGTTAAAAAAGTGCATGGGATCCTTGGCTTTATTAATAGAGGCATAGAGTACAAAAGCAAGGAGGTTATGCTAGATGTTTATAAAACACTGGCTAAGCCTCAGCTGGAGTATTGTGTTCAATTTTGGGCACCACACTTTAGGAAGGATGTGAAGGTCTTAGAGAGGGTGCAGGGGAGATTTACTAGAATGGTACCAGTGATGAGGGACTTCAGTTATGTGGAGAGACTGGAGAAACTGAAGTTGTTCTCCTTAGAGCACAGAAGATTAAGAATAGATCTGATATGGATGTTTAAAGCCAAGAATGGTTTAGATAGAGTAAATCCGGAGAAACTCTTTCTAGTGGCAGAAGGGTCGGTAACCAGAGGGCACAGATTTAAGGTGACTGGCGAAAGAACCAGAGGCGACATGAGGAAACATATTTTACACAGTGAGTTGCTGTGACCTTGAATGCATTACCTGAAAGGGTGGTGGAAGCAGGCTCAATTGGAACTTTCAAAAGGAAATTGGATAAATAATTGAAGTGGAAAAATTTGCAAGGCTATGGGGAAAGAGCAGGGAAGTGGAATGAATTGGATAGCTCTACCAAAGTGTCAGCACAGGCACAATGGGCTGAATGGCCTCCTTCTGTGCTGTATCATTCTATGATTCTATGATGCTAAGCTGAGATTCAGCGCTGTTTTTCTCTTCATTTTCAGCATAAGAAGGCAGAGAAAAGCTGTTGAAAGGCAAGTTTATCCCAGCTTTCATACAGTAAGTGAACGGGCTTACTTAATTTAATACAACCTTTAGTTCCATTGTTTTTATTATTTTGTTGCGAAAGTGGCCAGACTCTGCTTGACAACTATCCGTAGTGAAATCGTCAGTCTGTATTGCAGTATGCTTGAGATGAACTTTCAAACAAGACACTCAGTGGGAATGAAAATGGGGAGAGATGTAAAGTGGTCTGCCGATTCAGTACCACCCATTATGCATTATCGCACAAAGTCACAATGACCCCCAAACACCTCCTCATTTGACAAGTCATGCGGTTAACGTCCCCTTCTTTTCTACGGGCTTAATTTAAGTCAAATGCAACTCTGGTGTAAATGATGACATTTCTGGGACTATGGCCTAGAAATTCAGTTGCCTTAGCGCCGCTTTTGAGGCGCTAGAGGGACTAGCGCCAGAGTTATGGCCAGTTTAAAAATTCCCTGGGGCCCTAAATCGGCGTTGCACCGGTAGCGCTGCGCCAGCACCGATGACGTCATCGGTGTGCGCAGCGTCCCGGTTGCCGTGGTAACCCGCCCGAACTCCGAAATTGAGTTGTGGCCGCCTCGCCCGTGGCAGCCGCAAGCAACGTTCTGTCAGAGGTGCCTTACTCCAGTTTGCGCCGGTGCATTAAAGGCCCCGCGGCGGCCGGCCACTTTCCCGCTGGCCGCCTGCCCGCAGCTCCCTCCCCGGACTTCTCCCCCCCCCCCCCCCCGGAACAGATGCAAGCCCGGCACTTGTCCGAGGTGCCGGGCTCATTTTGATTTGCGCGGGCCGCAGCCGGGTGCAGGCAGCTCCTCCTTAACGGGAGGAGGAGGCCTGCACGTCCCCAGCCTGCCGCACCGCATCGGGTGCCGCAGCGCCGGAATTGCGGCGCGAAACGGCAGTTAGCGCCGATGTACCGCCACAAAGACCCTTCAGTAGCGCCGGCAGCCGTTTGGGCGCGGCACTACTGAATTTTTGGCGTGCGCAGGGGGACTTAGCGCCGGCACTAACTTCCGGCACTAAAGCCCTGGCTGCGCCAAAACTCAATTTCTAGGCCTATAGGTTTTGTCTTCATTATCTTGTCTTTATCAACATCCACCAATTTGAGGGCAGGTACGTCTTCTGCCAGAAGCCAATTTTACCAGAATTTGGGGTGTATTTTAAAATCGGTATAACTCTGACATATCTGACTTGTATCCCAAATTCAGGTCCCTATGCCAGCACCATACCACCTCTGCTCCAGGAAGATTGCAGAATTTCTAGCTTTTACTCTGACTGTGCTATACCTAATCTGCGAGAGCTAAGTGCTGACTTTGGCTGCCTGAAATGGCGAAGTACTCCATACGAACATACGAATTAGAAGCAGGAGTAGGCCACTCGGCCTTTCGAGCCTGCTCCGCCATTCAATAAGATCATGGCTGATCTGATTACTCCACATTCCCGCCTACCCCCGATAACTTTTCACCCCCTTGCTTACCAAGAATCTATCTCCCTCTGCCTTAAAAATATTCAAAGACTCTGCTTCCACCGCCCTCTTAGGAATAGAGTTCCAAAGACTCACAGCCCTCTGTGAGAAAAAAATTCTCCTCATCTCTGTCTGAAATGGGCGACCCCTTATTTTTAAACCGTGACCCCTAGTTCTAGATTCTCCCACAAGAGGAAACATCCTCTCCTCATCCACCCTGTCCAGACCCCTCAGGATCTTATATGTTTCAATCAAGTCCCCTCTTATTCTTCTAAACTCCAGCGGATACAAGCCTAGCCTGTCCAACCTTTCCTCATAAGACAACCTGTCCATTCCAGGTATTAGTCTAGTAAACCTTCTCTGAACTTCCAACGCATTTACATCCTTCCTTAAATAAGGAGACCAATACTGTACACAGTGCTCCAAATGTGGTCTCACCAATGCCCTGTCCAGCTGAAGCATACCCTCCCTACTTTTATTCAATTTCCCTCGCAATAAACGAGAACATTCTATTAGCTTTCCTAATTACTTGCTGTACCTGCATACTAACTTTTTGCGATTCATGCACTAGGACACCCAGATCCCTCTGCATCTCAGAGCTCTGCAATCTCTCACCATTTAGATAATATGCTTCTTTTTTATTCTTCCTGCCAAAATGGACAACTTCACATTTTCCCACATTATACTCCATTTGCCAGATCTTTGCCCACTCACTTAACTTATCTATATCCCTTTGTAGCCTCCTTATGTCCTCCTCACAATTTACTTTCCTACCTATCTTTGTGTCATCAGCAAATTTAGCAACCATACCTTCGGTCCATTCATCCAAGTCATTTATATAAATTGTAAAAAGTTGAGGCCCCAACACTGATCCCTGTGGCACACCACTCATTACATCTTGCCAATCAGAAAATGACCCATTTATGCCTACTCTCTGTTTCCTGTTAGCTAGCCAATCTTCTATCCATGCCAATATGTTACCCCCTACACAATGAGCTTTTATTTCCCACAATAACCTTTGATGTGACACCTTATCAAATGCCTTCTGGAACTCTAAGTGCAGTACATCCACTGGTTCCCCTTTATCCACAGCACATGTTACTTCCTCAAAGAACTCCAATAAATTGGTTAAACATGATTTCCCTTGCACAAAACCATGTTGACTCTGCCTGATTACTTTGAACTTTTCTAAATGCCCTGCTATAACGTCTTTAATAATAGCTTCTAACACCTTCCCTATGACAGATGTTAAGCTAACTGGCCTGTAGTTTCCTGCTTTCTGTCTCCCTCCCTTTTTGAATAAAGGAGTTACATTCACTATTTTCCAGTCTAATGGAACCTTCCCCGAATCTAGGGAATTTTGGAAAATTAAAACCAACACATCAACTATCTCACTAGCCACTTCTTTTAAGACCCTAGGACGAAGTCCATCAGGACCCGGGGACTTGTCAGCCCGCAGCTCCAACAATTTGCTCAGTACCACTTCCCTGGTGATTATAATTTTCTTGAGTTCCTCCCTCCCTTCCATTTCCTGATTTATAGCTATTTCTGGGATGTTACTTGTATCCTCTCTAGTGAAGACCAATGCAAAATACCTGTTCAATTCAACGACCATCTCCTTATTTTCCATTATTAATTCCCCAGACTCACTTTTTATAGGACCAATGCTCACTTTGTTAACTCTTATCTTTTTAAAATATCTATAGAAAGTCTCACTATCTGTTTTTATATTTCTAGCTAGCTTTCTCTCGTACTCTAATTTTTCTCTCCTTATTAATCTTTTAGTCATTCTTTGCTGTTTTTTATATTCTGTCCAATCTTCTGACCTGCCGCCCAGTGCAAAGAATTCACTCAAAAAACTGAACATAGAGGCCTAGAAATTGGACAAGGCCTGAAAATGCACGCAGGATCGTGATGAATGATCAACCCACACCAGTTCCTTCTGATGCAGGCAGCACGCAAACCTTGTGCTGTCTGTTAATTTAAATAATAGTAGCATGCAGCCCAGCGCTGAACATGCTGCTGAGTGGCTGTACATCTCAGCAGGGGGTCCAAGTTCGTGTGAGACGAGCACTACTTAAAGCTAGCCTGCATTACTTAAAGGCAGCCTGCACCTCTTAAAGGAGAGGTGCCTTCTGGCTACAGCAGGTGCTGGAAGTGTCTGGGGAAGAGAGTGTGAGCAAGAAGAAGATGTACTGTTGGTGTAACAGGGCAGAGAGTGGGTTCCAAGAATCTCTGATGCAGCACTGGAGGCCTTGCTGCAGGAAGTGGACAGGAGGAGAGAGGTCCTGTATCCACAGGGGGCCAGGTGCCCCTCCATACAAACTCTGAGGAGGCAATGGGAGCAGATAGCCATTGCGGTCAATGCCAGCAGTGTAGCCACGAGAACCTGGATGCAGTGCCACAAGAAATTTAATGACCTCACATGTGTGGCCAAGGTCAGTGAGTTCATGCTCAAATGCCATAACCTTACAACTGAACCACTAGGCTCAGACACTGCTCAATTCACCTTCACTCACCTGCCAACAATCTCTATCATTCATGACTCCTACCTCACATTCATTGCTTCACCTCACTCTTACACACTTAACACTGCTGCAAGCCTCACACCCATATCTCTGTAAGCTTTGCAAAATTTCTGCATTTCCCCGAAGGCTGTTATTAATAAACGGGACCCTGCGTGGACTTTTTAAATCAAAAAGGGTACCCAAGATGGCGTCCGTGCCTCGTGGCAGAAAGGCTGTGAGATTTTAAAATGGACTCTGCAACGCAGACAGCTTGTGGATTGAAACCCAAGCTGCAGGCTTCTGTGAAGAGAGACTTTGTATTTTGGAACCAGACAGGACTCTGAATTATGCATTGGACCAAATTGGAGGCAAATCTAAATTCAGTTTAGGCCTATAGTTAAAGCCATCAAGCAGTCTACATATATTATCGGAAACAGATTAACAGAGCCATCGAGGCTGGACAGGCCCATCAAGGAACTTTCATGACAATACAAGTCAATTATCGGGCTGGTAGATGCGATTACCGGCCATCTAAAACCAGTTAGTATGGATTGCTACCATTATTTAAAATAGCCCGCCAAGATTAAAGCAAAGAACTAACCTGATTTGGCGCGCAGATAAGGCTTTTCGAAAAAGATATAATTGAAGGCCCCCGGGTAGCAATCGGTGTGTTCTGTGTGTGTTCTTTGTTGGTTGGTGTGCTGGTGCTGCTGCTCTTCGGCCCCTCGCCCTCGTGGCTGCCGCTCTTTTCCCGTCCCGCGCTTACCCCCTGGCCTTTGCCCGTGCCTTTTTCCCACTCCATCTGGAACTAGCCCCGGCACCAGGTCAGGCGGACATGGACAATTCAGGCCAGGCGAAGCGGGACGCGACGAGGGGAAGGAGGGAAGACCACTGGAGGGAAGACCACCTGAGGAAGACCAACTGAGGAGACGAACTGAGGAGATGAACTGAGGGGAGGCTTCGAATTATCGGGCCTTCAGCCTTGGCCGACCTTCGAATATCTGCACACCAACTCAATCTGGCGGCTGTCGACGAAGAATCATCCCTGCAAGGTAAAGTACCCAAACAGAGACTTTAACTTTGGGGTACTTGAACCTGGACAACGCCCTTGCAGCGCTCGGAGGCCACGTGACAACGGCAGGCTCCAGAGAGCACCAAGAGCGAACCCCGGACCCAACCGCTGTTTAAGTCTAACAAACCTTTTGATTGGTGAGCATGAAGTTCTGACCCCTCATAGCTTAATCTAGTTAGGTATAGGGGGTGGGATAAGGATAAGGGGATTGTTAAGATAATTGTTTTCCCTCGATGTGCCATGTGTTCCCCATTCTCTGTATAAGTATAGTTATTCTTCTTTTGTATTTTTCGCCTGTAGAAGTGTACACTAGTAATTTTTCCATAACACTGTATCAAGTTTTTCCTCTTCAATAAAATCTTGGTTTTTGTTTACATCCAACCACCTGTCTACTCGAGTCTTCTCTGTACCGCCGCCTTGTACTTAAGTCTAGAACCCAGGGGTGTGGGAGCGATTTGAACTGCTCACAAAACAGTCAGGGGCATAACTGACTGGGCTTACGCACCAAAAACACCACCACACGCCACCCCCTTACACTCACAGCTTGCACACATGCCAGCTAGTCAACCATGACAGACACATCACCCATGCACCACACTCACTGACACACTTCTCCCTCTCTTACAGGACAAGGTGGATCATATCCGAAGGCAGCAGGGGCTACCTGCAGGGAGACAGGCGCACTTGCATGACATAACCCCCATGGAGGAGACGGTGTTGAAAATGATATAGCGTCTGATGGCCGAAGTCTCAGCTTCCATTGTAGCACAAGCACAAGCCACCCAACGTCTGAGTGCTGCAGTGGAAGTTCAGACTTCTGTCATGCAGGCTTAGCTTGCTGCCACACAAGCTCAGACTGCTGCCATCATGGCTGTGGTTACCAGTGTTGAAAGGGGCTTGCAGGGTGTCACAGCAATTCAGCAATCTGTTCTCCAGCAGATTACTAGGATTTCTGAGGTGCTGCCCCGGGGGAGTCCAAAGATGTGCGGGTTAGGTTGATTGGCTGTGATAAATTGACCCTTAGTGTTAGGGGGATTAAATACATGGGGTTACGGGGATTGGGTGGGATATGTGTCGGTGCAGGCTCGATGGGCCGAAATGGCCTCTATCTGTACTGTGGGGTTTCTGTGATTTCTGTGACACTGGCTCTGTGGAGCAAGAACCTGCTGTCCTCTCTCAGGATGACCACATTCATGCTCACACCACTGCCACTCCGCCAGTGCCCTTGCTTTTGCCTGTCAGCCAGCCAGCCCAGACTGCTGCCGCCCATGCCAAGGTGATGTAGTCCTAAGTCAGATCTTCCAGGCCCAGAGCTGATTGAGATCATCCTCCAAGGCCATCTGCAGTGTCCCCCACTGAAAGTCAGCAGCCTTCCACCAGCCATGCTGCAGCCACTGGGGTAGCACTGCATAGAAGCACTAGGACAGACATAGGCACACAGAAGACAGGCACTAAGGAAATGCACAAGGGTGATTAGTTGATATTGGTATGTAATATTGGATTATTTTATTTATAAAATTGGTTTGGAATGCTTGCTTTGAGGTGGATTTTATTGTAGCATTGTGGGCAAGAGCACGCTGTGATGGTCAATTACAGAGGGAAGGTAAGGTTTGGGACTGTTGGTGAATGGGGAATTGAGGTTGCATTCGCCAGTACCGCACTCAAATGAATCGATCATGAACAGCCTAGCCAGAAAGGGGCTGTGTTAGTTGCCTCCTCCCTTCCTCCTCCTCCTCTTCCTCCCAGCTTTTTGCCATATACATGGTGGCAAGGGCTGTGCCCTCATGTACAAGATAAGAGCTCACAGTGTTGGGGGTAATATATTAGATTGGTTAGAGGATTGGCTAACTAACAGAAAACAGAGGCCTAGAAATTCAGTGCCCTTAGCGCCGATTTTGCGGCGCTAGAGGGCCTAGCGCTGCAATTGGCGCCGGCGCCTAAATTGCCTGGGGCCCTTCCGCCGCGGTAGACCGGTAGCGCTGCGCCGGCACCGATGACGTCATCGGTGTGCGCAGCGTCCCGGTTGCCGTGGTAACCCGCCCGAACTGGGAAATTGACTTGCGGCCGCCTCGCCCGTGGCAGCCGCAAGCAACGTTCTGGCAGAGGTGCCTTGCACAAGTTTGCGCCGGCGCATTAAAGGCCCCGCGGCGGCCGGCCGCTTTCCCGCCGGCCGCCTGGCCGCAGCTCCCTCCCCGGACTTCCCCCCCCCCCCCCCGGAACAGAAGCAAGCCCGGCACTTGTCCGAGGTGCCGGGCTCATTTTTAATACGATTATCGCGGGCCGCGGCCGGGTGCAGGCAGGTCCTCCTTAAGGGAAGGAGGAGGCCTGCACTTCTCGAACCTGCCGCACTGCAGCGGGCGCCGCAGCGCCGGAATAGCGCCGAAATTCAGCGCATAGCGCCAGTTTTCAGGCGCTAACAGCTTTCAGCAGCGCCGGCAGCCGTTTGGGCGCAGAAGTACTGAATTTTTGGCCCGACCAGCGCGACTTAGCTCCGGCACTAACTTCCGGCGCTAAAGCCGTTGCTGCGCCAAAACCCAATTTCTAGGCCAGAGAGTCAGAATAAATGGGTCATTTTCAGATTGGCAAACTGTAACTAGTGGGGTACCACAGGGATCAGTGCTGGGGCCTCAACTATTTACAATCTATATTAATGACTTGGATGAAGGGACCGAGTGTACTGTTGCCAAATTTGCTGACGATACAAAGATAGGTGGGTTAGCAAGTTGTGAGGAGTACACAAAGGCTGCGATTTTATCCATGGTGGCGGGTTGGGTGCAGGTTTGAGGTCCGGCGGGTTCCGGTCCCGCCTCCAATTTCAGTCGTCCAGAAAATGCGATTTTGCCTTAAGAGGCCTATTTAATGGGCTGGATTTTCATTGGGCCATGGAGGCGGGATGGGAGGCATGTGGGGGGTTAAACTTGCATAAACTGGTGGGCGGGACAAACCCCGCCTCCATCCCGCTTCCAAGCTATTTTAAATAATTCGTGTCTAGTGGTCCCGTCTCCATCCCGCCACCAAGAGGCGGGATAGGCCATTAAGGCCCTTAACAAGCACTAAATTGGCTCTATAATGCCATTTTGATATGCCTTTGCGATTTTAATCCTTTTCCCATGTGAAACACGCCTGTTCCGAAACACGATGGTGAAACCTGGCGGGAGCACAATTGGATTGCTGACTATCAACTGCAGGTCAAACATTAAATAGCAGATTTGATCAGCCATCATTTGCAGGTGGCAGGACTTTGTTGTCTCAGGTCTGGGGGAACTTTTAGAAGGCATAACCACAGCTGTGGAAGTTTGGAACCTGACACCCATCTCCAGTGTGACCTCCTGCGAAACCCTTCTCACCACCTTCACTGAGCGCTTCCTCAACTGAGGCATATACCAGAAGCATGGGAGCCATTTATTTCCTTCCCTTGTGGGCATTAGATGAGGAAGAAAACCAGCTGCGGACCAGCAGAACCAGGAACAACAGCAGCACCAACAGCAGCAGTACCAGCAGGAGCGCCAAGCTGCTGCTCACCCACCTGAAGATGCACAGGCCAGAAGGGGCCAGTGCATGGAAGCCCATCGGCACAGGAGATAACCCCCAAACAGGGTCTACAGACACAGGGTCAGCTACTGTAATGATATGCAGTAACATGTCATTCTAGAATGGTACACTAGGTGTAGCTGTATGTTTTATTAGTGGGCTACATCTATATGGGTTGTCTTCTTTAACATGAGGCACTGGTCGAGAGAGTCAACATGGCTACTGTATACAAGTCAACATGGCTGAATAAATGACTAGCACAAGCTAGCTGTTCATAATAAAAACATCTATTTATTTATGAACATAATATGGTACCAGGAGTGGTAATATCTGCTGAATATTGCGAAATGCGACATGGAGAATTTGAAGCCACCGGAGGGATTGAAACTCATGGGGAATGTCGACTGCAATTGGCGGACTTTCAAACAACAATTCGAACTCTACATTGCCGCCATCGGGTTCGGTACAAAGCCAGATACAAGGAAAACAGAGTTGCTGCTCACGGTTGCAGGCCCGCAGGCAATAGAGGTATTTAATACATTTGTGTTTCATCAAGAGGAGGACAGAGAAAAAATGGACGACGTGCTAAAGAAGTTTGATACACATTGTTCTCCCAAAATGAACGAGACCTATGAGAGGTACGTGTTACGTTCACGGACACAGCAGCAAAATGAGACTTTTGATAGCTTTGTGACCGATCTGAAACTGAAAGCACAGACATGTAATTTCTCTGAACTGAAATTATCCATGATTCATGACCAGATTGTGTTTGGTATTCATGATAAAAAGGTCAGGGAACATCTGTTGAGAGAAACCGAACTAACATTGGAGGATGTTGTGAAAATATGCCATGCCAGGGAGCTAGCTCAGCAGCACGCAAAGACTTTCAGTGAAATTAATAATGGTGCGACTGTAGTGAGTGACAGTGCAGCTGTCGGTGCTCTGTCCTGCAAGGGGAAGAAATGTGGGCAGAACAGGAATGCAAAGAAATCGGAGGATGGAACTCTCAATTGCAAACGCTGTGGTTACCAGCACCAGTCAAGACAATGCCCAGCGTTTGGGAAAATGTGCACAAAATGTAATGCAAAGAATCACTTTGCCAAACAATGCTTTTCAAAAGTAAAAACAAAGAAAGACCATAAAGTTAGTGCAGTAAAAGAGGACACTGATTTAAGTGAGACATTTTTTGTAGGAATGGTGTCATGTGACAATACAGAAAAGAATACAGAAAATGTGCAGCCCTCAGGAATGGACAATGCTGAACATCAAGTTAAAGCAGTAAAAGAGGAGAAATGGATAATGCCACTGCAGGTAAATGGAGCATTAGTTACACTGAAACTAGACACTGGGGAAAAAGCAAACTTAATCAGTATGAGTGACATTAAGAATATGAAAGAAAAGCCCAAAATACAGAAAAAGTCAGTACTACTGAAGAACTATAATGGACAGAAAATAGATACCTTTGGTGTATGCACACTAAAAGTGACAGTCAAAGACAAAGTGCATCATCTCATGTTTTCTGCTGTGGCTGAAGGGCTTGATTCACTACGAGGTGACAAAGCTTGTGAGGACTTAGAACTGGTCAAGAGAGTCTATCGTATAAACTGTGCCATAAGCAGACTAGATGACTCATTGGATTCTGTAGTGAGTAATTTCCAGGATGTGTTCAAAGGATTTGGAGTTCTACCATTCACTTACAAGATCCAGCTAAAGGAGGATGCTCAGCCAGTGGTACATAAGAACATAAGAACATAAGAAATAGGAGCAGGAGTAGGCCAATCGGCCCCTCGAGCCTGCTCCACCATTCAATAAGATCATGGCTGAACTGATCCTAACCGCCAATCTACTATCACAGAACCATCTCCTGAATCTAACAGAATTAGACACACGAAATAGGAGCAGAATCAGGCTACACGGCCCCTGGGCCCGCTCCGCTACCCACAGGGCCATGACCGATCCGAACCTAGACTCATGTCCAAATTCCTGCCCGCTCCCCGTAACCCTTAATTCCCTTTACTTCCAGGAAACTGTCTATTTCTGTTTTAAATTTATGTAATGATGTAACTTCTACAGCTTTTTTGGGGCAGCATATTCCATGGGCCTACCACCCTCTGAGTGAAGTAGTTCCTCCTCATCTCAGTTTTGAAAGAGCAGCCCCTTATTCTAAGACTATGCCCCCTAGTTCTAGTTTCACCCATCATCGGGAACATCCTCCCCGCATCCACCCGATCTAACCCCTTCACAATCTTATATGTTTCAATAAGATCGCCTCTCATTTTTCTGAACTCCAATGAGTAGAGTCCCAATCTACTCAACCTCTCCTCATATGTCCATCCCCTCATCCCTGGGATTAACCGAGTGAACCTTCTTTGTACTGACTCGAGAGCAAGAATGTCTTTTCTTAAGTATGGACACCAAAACTGTATGCAGTATTCCAGGTGCGGTCTCACCAATATCTTGTACAACTGAAGCAATACCTCCCTATTTTTATATTCTATCCCCCTAGCAATGAAAGCCAACATTCCATTGGCCTTCTTAATCACTTGCTGCACCTGCATACTAACCTTTTGAGTTTCGTGCACCAGGACCCCCAAATCCCTTTGTACTTCAGTACTTTCAAGTTTCTTGCCATTAAGATAATAACTTGCTCTATGATTTTTCCTGCCAAAGTGCATAACCTCACACTTTCCAGTATTGTATTCCATCTGCCAAATCTCTGCCCACTTACTTAGCCTGTCTATATCCCCTTGCAGGTTTTTTATGTCCTCCTCACTCACTACTTTCCCTCCCATCTTAGTATCATCTGCAAACTTTGATATGTTACACTCGGTCCCCTCCTCCAAATTGTTAATATAGATTGTAAAGAGTTGGGGACCCAGCACTGACCCCTGTGGAACACCACTAGTTACTGATTGCCAGTCCGAGAATGAACCATTTATCCCAACTCTCTGCCTTCTGTTAGATAGCCAATCCTCTATCCATGCCAGAATATTACCCCCAATCCCGTGATTTTTTATCTTAAGCAATAATCTTTTGTGTGGCACCTTGTCAAATGCCTTTTGGAAGTCTAAATACACTACGTCCACTGGTTCCCCTTTATCCACCCTATATGTTACTTCCTCAAAGAACTCCCACAAATTTGTCAAACATGACTTCCCCTTCATAAAACCATGCTGACTTTGTCCTATTAAATTATGAATATTCAAATGTCCTGTTACTGTCTCCTTAATAATGGACTCCAATATTTTACCTAGCACAGATGTTAGGCTAACCGGTCTATAGTTTCCAGCCTTCTGTCTACTGCCCTTTTTAAATAAGGGCATTACATTAGCAGTTTTCCAGTCTGCCGGGACCTTTGCTGAGGCCAGGGAGTTTTGGAAAATTATTACCAATGCATCCACAATCCCTACCGCCACTTCCCTCAAGACCCTCGGATGTAAGCCAGCAGGTCCAGGTGATTTATCCGCCTTGAGTCCCATTATTTTACCGAGTACCACTTCCTTAGTGATTTTGATCGTGTTTAGCTCCTCCCCCACTATAGCCCCCTGTTTGTCCAGTGTTGGGATATTATTAGTGTCTTCTACTGTAAAGACTGATACAAAATATTCATTCAGTGTTTTTGCCATCTCCATATTTCCCACCATTAATTTCCCAGTCTCATCCTCTAAGGGACCAACATTTACTTTAGCCATCCTTTTTCTTTTTATATAACTGTAAAAACTCTTACTATCTGTTTTTATATTTTTTGCTAATTTACTTTCATAATCTATTTTCCCTTTCTTAATCAATCTTTTTGAAAGGACAGATAGATTATGAAAGTAAATTAGCAAAAAATATAAAAACAGATAGTACATGCTCCACGGAGAGTTCTAGCACCCCTGCGTGACCGGCTCAAGAAAGAACAGGACAGAATGACCACACTTGGAGTCATCAGGAAAGTCGAAGAGCCAACAGACTGGGTTAACCCCATGGTATGTGTAAAGAAAAAGAACAATGATCTAAGAATATGCATGGATCCAAAGGACTTAAATGCAAACATAAAACGTGAATATTACCAGGTTCCCAAGCGAGAAGAAATCACCAGTGAAATGTCAGGTGTCAGATACTTCACAAAGCTCTATGCCTCACAAGGATTTTGGCAACTAAAACTGGATGAAGAGAGCACCAAATACTGTACCTTCAACACACCATTTGGCAGGTATTGTTTCCTCAGAATGCCTTTCGGGATAATATCTGCATCTGAAATCTTTCATAGAGCGATGGAACACATAATTGAAGGCCTGGAAGGAGTTTGGGTCTATGTTGATAACATCATCATCTGGGGCTCCACACTGAAAGAACACAATGAGAGACTGACTAAAGTGCTACAGAGCATACGTCGGAATGGACTGAAGCTCAACAAAGCCAAGTGTCAGTTTGGCGTCCAGGAAGTCACTTTCCTAGGAGATAATCTATCTGGTAAAGGAATAGAGCCAGATATGGAAAAAGTAAACGCCATACTCAACATGCCCCGACCCACTGACAAAAAAGGAGTGCTACACATCATGGGGATGATAAACTTCATTGGAAAGTTCATTCCTAACTTGTCAGCCAAGACAGCCTGTCTGCGAGACCTGCTACATAAGACAAATGAGTTCACATGGACAGAAAGACATGAACAAGAGTGGATGAACCTCAAAACAGTGCTAACAATCACACCTGTACTCACCTTCTTTGACCCAACAAAGAGAATCAAAGTGTCAACGGATGCATCAAAAGATGGTCTAGGCACGGTCTTGCTACAAGCAGAGGGTGAAGATTGGAAGCCTGTTGCCTATGCCTCCAGGTCTATGACTGATTCTGAGTGTCGATACGCCCAGATTGAAAAGGAATGTCTAGGTTTGGTAGTTGGACTAGAAAAGTTCCATGGCTTCATATATGGACTTCCCACCTTCACAGTTGAGACAGACCACTGCCCACTGGTTGCCATCGTAAAAAAAAAACCTGAATGAGATGTCTCCAAGGATTCAACATCTCATGATGAAGCTGCAAAGATATGACTTTGAACTGACCTACACACCAAGCAAACATATAGTGTTAGCAGATGCACTATCCCAGGCACTCACAATGAGTCATGTGAGCTCTACTGAGGAAGATGTGGATGTTCATGTGAGTATGGTCACTGCTGCGCTGCCCGTGTCAGACACAAAATCAAAGCAAATAGCAGAAGAAACAGTAAAAGATACAGTGTTACAAACAGTAATAGAGAACATTCATCATGGTTGGCCAAAAGGTTCCTGTCCAAAGTACTATCACATCAGGTCCGAGTTGAGTGTCGCAAGTGAGCTATTACTAATACAGAACAGAATAGTCATTCCACAGGCTTTACGTCGAGACATGCTCAAAAGGATTCATGAGGGACACCTCGGAATTGAAAAATGCAAAAGGAGAGCAAGAGACACTGTTTATTGGCCTGGCATAAATAAGGACATTGAGAACATGATAGGCAAATATGAGACATATCAGAAACACCAAAACAAACAAGCAAAGGAACCAATGATAGTAGCTGACTTACCAACAGCACCATGGCAAAAGGTTGGTATGGACCTTTTTCATTTGAATGGTAAAGACTATCTATTAGTGATTGACTACTATTCTAACTATCCTGAGATGGCGCTGCTCTCAAACACATCAGCAAGCAGTGTCATAATGTATATTAAATCCATCTTCGCCAGACATGGGATTCCCAGGATTGCCATTAGCGACAATGGTCCGTGCTTCAACTGTAAGGAGTGGCAACAGTTTGCAGCACATTATGACTTTCAGCACATCACATCCAGTCCTCTGTATTCTCAGTCGAATGGTAAGGCAGAGAAAGGTGTTCAAGTTCTCAAACAGCTACTGAAGAAAGCAACAGAAAGCAAGTCTGATCCTTATCTCGCCCTGCTGAGCCACCGAGCCTCCCCTTTAGACTATGGTTCTTCACCTGCTGAACTCCTAATGGGTCGCGAGTTGCGCACCACGCTACCCTGCTGTGCAAAAGAAAAGCAGAGTAAGGAACTGAGACAGAGACTTCAACTGTTAAAGCTGAAACAGAAATCACACTATGACAAGTCATCCAAAACTATGAAACCATTGACAACGGATGATGTTGTCAGGATTGAGGATCCAAATGCATGGAACAGGAAAGCTACAGTTCTTGAGGAAGTAGGACCAAGGTCATACACTGTTAGAACTGAGGAAGGACAGATTCTCAGGAGGAACCGCCGTTCCCTCCTGAAAACACAAGAAGCTATCCAAGAGCAAATCGATGACAATGCCGCAACTGAATCTTGTCGCTCACCACCAGAACAATCTAACACAAACATACATACAGGCCCTCATGCAAACACATCAGACTTACCTGTGCTGAGAAGATCCACACGTGAAGTAAAAAAGCCTGATAGACTTAATCTTTGAGTGCAAAGAAAACTATAATAAAAGAATGAAAAGCTTAGAGTTCATAAAGTAAAGCTTTGAAGATGTGTTGACTTTTGTGAAGATGTTAAAAAAATGTTTGTGTCGTTATGTAAAAAAAAACAAGTTCATTCGAAGGTTTATAGAGCACTAACAAAAGTGTTACTGATATCATCTTTATCGTTTTTCTTGAAAGTTGATTGATATTGATTTTTGTTTAACCTCAAAGGAAGGGGGATGTAATGATATGCAGTAACATGTCATTCTAGAATGGTACACTAGGTGTAGCTGTATGTTTTAGTAGTGGGCTACATCTATATGGGTTGTCTTGTTTAACACAAGGTACTGGTCGAGAGAGTCAACATGGCTACTGTATACAAGTCAACATGGCTGAATAAATGACTAGCACAAGCTAGCTGTTCATAATAAAAACGTCTATTTATTTATGAACATAACAAGCTACCTCAACATGTCTGAGCAGCAGTGCCAAAGGCAGCTCCGACTTTCGCGAGAGGTAGTGGGTGACATCTGCGCAATGCTGCAACAGTACCTGCAGCCCAGAGGACCAGGTAGACAATCCTTACCAGTGGCCGTCAAAGTCACCACTGCACTCAACTTATTTGCCTCAGGCTCTTTCCAGGGATCAGCAGCAGACATCAGCAGCATCTACATGGCGGCCGCACATAAATGCATTATGCAGGTAACCGATGCCCTCTTTGCCATTGCGCACAATCACATCCATTTCACCAAGGATCAAGCAAATGTCACGGCACGTGCAGTTGGATTAGCTAATCAGGCAGGCTTTCCAAGGGTGCAGGGCATCGTTGACTGCACACATGTGGCCCTTAAGGCACCCCATCGCAATCCAGGTATTTTTGTCAATCGCAAGGGCTTCCACTCCCTCAATGTTCAGCTGGTGTGTGGCCACAAGAAGGAAATCTTGCATGTTTGTGCCAAGTACCCTGGCAGTTGCGATGACTCCTTCATACTGCACCAGTCTAGTGTGCCTCCGCTATTCAGTCCGCCAGACCAACTTAACAGATGGCTACTTGGAGACAAGGGCTATCGCCTGAGGATGTGGCTAATGATGACATTGAAGAGGCCATCCAAAGAAGCTGAGGAGAGCTACAATTCCAGCCACATGTCCACCAGAACCATAATCGAGCAAACCATCGGTTTGCTGAAGATGCGCTTCAGATGCCTGGATAGATCAGGTGGAGCCCTGCATCACTCAGCAGCCAGGGTCTCCAGAATCGTCATGGTTTGCTGTGCACTTCACAACATGGCACAACGTCGTGGCTTGCAAATTCCTGAGGACCAAGTGGCTCCTCGCATATCCTCCTCCTCCTCAGAGGAGGAGGAGGAGGAGGAGGAGGAGAGCGAAAACGGACATCTTGCAGAGGCCCATCAACCAGCGGCAGCAGTAAACATAGAAACATAGAAACATAGAAGATAGGAGCAGAGTAGGCCATTCGGCCCCTCGAGCCTGCTCCACCATTCAATGCGATCATGGCTGATCATCCAAATTCAGAACCTGGTCCCTGCTTTCTCCCCATACCCCTTGATCCCTTTAGCCTTAAGAAATATATCCAACTCCTTCTTGAATATATTTAATGAATTGGCCTCTACTGCCTTCAGTGGTAGAGAATTCCACAGGTTCACCACTCTCTGGGTGAAGAAATTCCTCCTCATTTCTGTCCTAAATGGCTTACCCCTTATCCTTAGACTGTGACCCCTGGTTCTGGACTCCCGACCATCGGGAACATTCTTCCTGCATCTAGTCTGTCCAGTCCTGTCAGAATTTTATAAGTTTCAATGAGATCCCCTCTCATTCTTCTAAACTCCAGTCAGTATAAGTCCAATCGACTCAATCTCTCCTCATATGTCATTCCTGCCATCCCAGGTATCAGCCTGGTGAATCTTCGCTGAACTCCTTCCATGGCAAGAACAGCGTTCCTCAGATAAGGCGACCAAACTGCACACAATACTCAAGAGGTGGTCTCACCAAGGCCCTGTACAACTGCAGCAAGACATCCTTGTTCCTGTACTCAAACCCTCTCGCTACGAAGGCCAACATACCATTTGCCTTCTTAACCGCCTGCTACACCTGCATGCTTACCTTCAGCGACTGGTGTACAAGGACACCCAGGTCTTATTGCACTTCCCCTTCTCCCAATCTATTGCCATTCAGATAATAATCTGCCTTCCTGTTTTTGCCACCAAAGTAGATAACCTCACATTTATCCACGTTATATTGCATCTGCCATGCTTCTG
The DNA here is from genome assembly GCF_052327205.1 of Somniosus microcephalus. Classification (NCBI taxonomy): domain Eukaryota; kingdom Metazoa; phylum Chordata; class Chondrichthyes; order Squaliformes; family Somniosidae; genus Somniosus; species Somniosus microcephalus. Next base: position 180,472,095 of record NC_140987.1, on the reverse strand, counting down.
CCCAATCACCCAACCTGTCCAAATCATCCTGGAGTTTCTCGGCATCCTCCTCACAGTACACACGCCCACCCAGCTTTGTGTCGTCTGCAAATTTGGAGATATTACATCTAGTTCCCTTGTCTAGATCATTAATATATATTGTGAATAGCTGGGGTCCAAGGACCGATCCCTGCGGGAACCCACTAGTCACTGCCTGCCACTCGGAAAAAGACCCGTTTATTCCAACTCTTTGCTTTCTGCCTGCAAACCAGTTCTCTATCCAAGTCAATACCTTGCACCCAATCCCATGTGCCTTAACTTTACAAGCTAATCTCTTATGCGGGACCTTATCGAAAGCCTTCTGATAGTCCAAATACACCACATCCACTGGTTCTCCCTTATCTATTTTACCAGTTACATCCTCAAAAAATTCCAGTAGATTAGTCAAGCATGATTTACCTTTTGTAAATCCATGTTGACTTTGTCCGATCCTGTCACTGTTTTCCAAGTGCTCTGCTATTACATCTTTTATAATGGATTCTAGCATTTTCCCCACTACCGATATCAGGCTTACCGGTCTGTAATTCCCCGATTTCTCTCTACCACTTTTTTTGAATAGTGGGGTAACATTAGCTACCCACCAATCCAAGGGTACTGTTCCAGATTCCATTGAATATTGGAAGATGATCAGCAATGCATCTACTATTTCTAGGGCCACTTCCTTAAGTACCCTAGGATGTAGATTATCAGGCCCTAGGGATTTATCAGCCTTCAATCCCATCAATTTCCCTAACACCATTTCCCTACAAATACTGATTTCTTTCAGTTCCTCCCTTTCATCAGACTCTATGTTCCCCGACATCTCTGGGAGCTTATTTGTGTCATCCTTTGTGAAGACAGAACCGAAATATGCATTTAATTGGTCAGCCATTTCTTTGCTCCCCATTATAAATTCCCCTGATACTGACTGCAAGGGACCTACGCTTGACTTCACCAATCTTTTTCTCTTCACATATCTATAAAAGCTTTTACAGTCAGTTTTTATGTTCCCTGCAAGCTTACTCTCAAGTACGCAAGAACATAGCTGCCTGGGATACAAGGAACGCACTCATCTTGGCCAGATTTGCTTAGCCTAGCCACTCAAGCACTTTTGCCTCGCAGCTTCTTACCTGAGCATCGACAATGGCCAAGAACCAGCTGATTCCTAGCAATTTGACCACCATACTGACAATTGCAAATAATCCTAAGCCCTCAACGTGGAAGTCCCATTCTTGAAATGACACACGCCACAACTACAGCAGTAGCCATCAGATTTTTCATTTACATTATTCATCTGATGGCTTTTCCACATAAAACATCAAATTTCACCCAAGTGACTTCCCTTGTGACTATTTGTGCAGTATCTTTCTCTTACGTGTGCTCCTATGTGGTGCTTCCCCTGTTGCTTCAGCAGATGTGGAGGCCCCTTGCTCACTTTCCTGCTGCTCCTGTCTCGACACCTTTGGCGGATATCCTTTGGGGTGGCGAACCTGTGAGGGCTCGTCAACAGTCTGCTTCTCCTGCGGCTGTGCAGGGTTTGAGACGCCGATCTCAGTTTGGTGTGGACTCTGGTGGGGATCTGACTGAGGGCTCTGCAGTGGCATGGAAGTGTGAGCGCTTGGAGAGGAGCCCCCACTTCCTTGATGTCTGCCACCAACTTCCCTCTCATGGGTCAGGTCCCCCTCAGCGCTTGCAAGTGGCTTGAGAGCACCTTGCTGCACATCAGGGGGGCCATGGGGACCCGTATCTGCACTGGCAGTCCTACTCAGAAGGACTTCGATGAAGGTTTGGTTTCTCTGTTCAATAGATGACCATCGCTCCTCCAGAGATGTCATTCTATTCAGAACACTCACCATGTTTTCTGCACTCTGGCGACCTATCACCTCCATGGAGGTTGCCATCCTTTCCATCGTGATGCGTTCATGCGCCAATGACTCCACAAAGGCTCTGCTCATGTTCGCTATGGACTCCTCCATTCGCTCCACACTGGCAGCGACCCTGGAGACAAAACCTGCCAGGGACTCCTGCATCTGTTCCTGAAGTTCCAGCACTGCTGATCTTATGGATGGACCCAGAGGCAGAAGGTCGACATGCAGCTGAGCCGAGCTGGCAGAGTCCTGCGCCCTCCGACTAGGACTCTCCACTGCTGTCCCTGTCTCCACAATCTGCTGATGCTCACTTGTGAGCTGTGATACACCAGGTGACAACACTACTCTATGTCCCGAAGGTCCCACCGAGGTGTGAGTGTCTGCGCTGATGCTGGGTGCGCTTAATTCTGCTGATGCTGCACACTCAGAGGTTGCAGCTTCCTCTGAGGAGTCTTGATGTTCAGGCTCTTACTCCTGGCTTGTGGGGACGGGTGCTTTCGATGGTCCTGTGGGGGAGTAAAGGAAAGAGTCAGAGATGTGATGCCAAGGTTACATGCACATTGCATATTGCAGATGATCATTAGTCCATCTGTTAGAGCTTCAGAATCATTATCAGTGACTCATGCAATGTCAAAGAGAGAGATGGAAAACTATTCTGTCACCAGCTTGCTGTGATGCACCCCTTTGTCCGTCCTCCACTTACGCATCTTCCTCCACTCCTATGATCTCCAGGACCACCTCCTCCCAGGGGGTGAGGTGGGCTACTGAGGTTGGCCCTACTCCTGTCCTCGCTCTTTCTCGCTTATTGTGAGCTCTCTTTTCCTGCAATGAGGGATACAAGTGGAGGTTGAGTGAGAATGAAGGAGTGAGTGTAGAGATTCCATAGCATAGACGCTTAGAAGGAGACATAGATGGATTGATGTGGCAAGACCAAGGGCCCTCCCTGTGTGTTGTCAGCTGTTTTCATAGCATCACAGTGATAGGGAGTGTGAGGGCTGCATAGTCGAATAGTTAGGTGAATGTGACCATAGAGATAAAGGGAATGGATAAGGGTGCATGGATGTCAGTGTCAAGTGGGATGTGGAGGAAGAGATTGCTAAAGCTGAGTGCTGGTGAGGAAAGGCAATGGGGATCAGATTGAGGGTGATGGGAAATTCATGCTCACTTTTCCAGTGCGCAGAAGGTCATGAAATCTCTTCCTGCACTGTATCCAGGTTCTGCGCGTTACCGATAAGGAGTTGACCTCGTCTGCCACTTGCAGCCACACAGTCTTGATCTGCTGGGGAGGCTTCTTCCTCCCTGAAGAAGGGAAGAGCATCTCCTTATGAGCTCTTGCTCCCTCCACTAAAGCCTGCAAGGCAACGTCGTCAAATCTTGGAGCAGACCTAGGTCTTTCACTGGCCATTCTGCCTCCAGGTCCCTGTGGCAGCAAAGGCCAAAATTGGCCAATTAAGTTAAATTCACATCAATCTCCTACATCAATTTAGATTCGTGTGGATTACACGAAATGCGGATTACATGACCCCAGCCCGCCCCTGAATTAAAATCCAGCCCAATGTGTCCGTGCGTGCTACCCGGCCCAATTAATGATTTTGACTCTGCTGCTCGCCTCTGCTGATATCTTTAAGGGGCCCATGCAGCTTTGTTTCAAATCCTTCCGTTCCTGCTGCATCTCCTTTTGAAATTGTTGCCATTACTATTGCAAGGGCTAAGGCCTCTCCCCGCTTTGATGATGACTCCCTCCATGCTCTTGTGGAGGGAGTGAGAGTGCACCAGGAGTTACTCTTCTCCTCATCCGGACGGAGGAAGCCTCCTCAGCAAAGCAAAGCAGCCTGGCTGCAAATTGCTGAGGAGGTGAGCTCCAGATCTTTGTGTGCTCGCTCCTGAGTCCAGTGCAGAAAAGGTTTAATGACCTGGTAGGCTCAGCAAAAGTGAGTATCACATCACACTTACCTTTCATCTGCTCCCCATCTCCTCTCAGCACCAGCACGCTGCATTGTCAACCTACTCCTGCACATCCCACTTTGCCCTTACATCCCTTGCACCCTTAACCATCCCCCTCTCTCTATGTACAGAATCACGTCACCATTCTACTATGCACCCCTCACACTCGCTATCACTGTTATGCAATGACAACAACTAAGAACACACAGGGAGGACTCTTGGTATTGGCATCTCACTCCATCTTTGTCTCCCTCTAAGCATCTATGCTATGAATTCTCTACACTCACTCCAACATTTGCACTCCAACTCCACTTGTGTCCCTCATTGCAGGAAAAGAGATCCCACAATAAGAGGGAGAGGACCAGGACAGGAGGAGGGCCACCTTCCATTGCCCAGCTGACCACCGCTGAGGAGGCTGCTCTGGAGGTCATTAGGAGGTGCTGAGGATCTGGAAGTGGGGGATAGTCAGACGTGCGTAGTAGAGCAAGCTGGTGACAGAATAGATTTGCAGCCCTCTCAGTTACATTGCATGAGTGACTGATATGGCATCTAATGCTCATACAGATTCAGTTATGATCATCTGCACAATTCGATGTGTATGATACGTTAATATCACATGTCTAACTCATGCCTTTACTCCCCCACAGAACCATTGAGAGCCCCCCTCCCCACTGTCCAGGAGGAAGAGCCGGAAGATTCCTCAGAGGAAAATGCAACCACTGAGGGCGCAGCATCAGCAGAATTAAGCGCACCCAGCATCAGCGCAGATACGCACACCGTGGTGCGTCCTTCGAGAGTTACAGTCATGCTGTCGCCTGGTGTATCACAGCGCACAAGTGAGCATCAGCAGATGGTGGAGGCAGGGACAGCAGTGGTGAGTCCTCGTTGGATGCTGCAGGATGCTCCAAGCTCTGCTCAGCTGCATGTGGACCCTATGCCTCTGGGGCCATCCAGAAAGAGAGCGGTGCTGGAACTCCAGGAACAAGTGCAGGAGTCTCTGGCAGATTTTGCATCCAGGGTAACTGCGAGTGTGGAGAGGATGGAGGAGTCCAATTCTAACATGAGCACTGCCTTTGTGGAGGCAATGGCGCATGAATGCACCACCATGTATAGGATGGTAACCTCCGTGGATAGGATGGCTACGGTCATGGAGGAAATAAGTCGCCAGAGACAGGAAAACATGGTGAATGTTCAGAATAGAATGACATCTCTGGAGGAGCAATGGGCAGATATTAAGCAGAGAGACCAGAGCTTCATGGACGTCCTTTTGAGGAGGACTGCCAGTGCAGATACGGGTCCTCATGGCCCCACTGATGTGCAGCAAAGTGCTGGCCAACCACTTACTAGCACTGAAGTGCGGCTAACCCATGAGAGGGATGTTGGTGGCAGGCAACAAGGAAGCGTGGGGTCCTCTCTTAGTGCCCACATGACCATGTCACTGCGGAGCCCTCAGTCAGAGCCCCACCAGCGTCCTCACCCAACTGAGATGGCCATCTCAGCCCCTGCAGAGCCACAGGAGAAGCAGACTGTTGCCAAGCCCTCCCAAGCTCGCAAACCCAGAGGACGCCTGCCAAAGGCATCTAAGCAGGAGCAGCATCCTAGTCAGCAAGATGCCTCCACATCTGCTGAAGCCACAGGGGAAGTACCACGTAGAAGCATGCGTAATAGAAAGATGAAGCACCTATAGTCACAAGGGTAGTCACTTGGGTGTTTTGATGTTATACATCTTTAATATAATCATCGCCATTTCATTTTCAATAAAGAAATGCGATGGGAAACATTCAAAGAGTTGGCCTATGTGTGCCCAGAAATGGAAGTGTCACAGTGAGGTGCCAGGGTGCCTTTCATCTGTAATGATGGTGGTGAGAGTGATAGGAACCCACACTTTATTGTACATTGTGTATGGTGTGTTAAGAAGATGGCAGCCACATGTGTTTGCTTTGTCAACTTAAGCGAATCTGGCATAGATTAGTGCACCCCTTGCATCACAGGCAGCAATGTGCTCGCGTGCTGCTGGAACTGGCGCATCCGGCACCGCAAGGTCCTCCTCCTCCTCCTCCTCCTCCTTATCCTCCCCCTCTGAGAAGGCTGTGCACTGAGCCACTTGTTCCTCAGGCAGCGGTAGGCCATGCTGCTGTGCGATGTTGTGCAATGCACAGCAGACCACAATGATTCTGGACACCCTGGCTGGTGAGTACTGTAGGGCTCCACCTGTTCTGTTGAGGCATCTGAGTCGCATTTTGAGCAAGCTGATGGTTTGCTCAATGATGGCTCTGGTGGAAATGTGGCTCTCATTGTAGCACTCCTCAACTTCATTTGATGACCTCCTCAATAGCGTCATTAGCCACGTCTTCAGGGGATAGCCCTTGTCGCCAAGTAGCCATCTGGAAAGTTGGGTTGGTGGATTGAAGAGCTGAGGCACAGTAGACTGCTGCAGGATGAACGAATCATGGCAACTGCCAGGGTACTTTGCACAAACATGCATAATGTTCTTCCTGTGGTTACACACCAGCTGGACGTTAAAGGAGTGGAAGCCCTTGCAGTTGATAAATACAGCTGGGTTGTGATGGAGTGCCCTAATGGCCACATGTGTGCAGTCTACGATGCCCTGCACCCTTGGCAAGCCTGCCATATTTGCAAAGCCAACCGCACGCGCGGTTACACTTGGTTCATCCGTGGAGAAGTGGATGTAATTGTGCGCCTTTGCAAAGTGGACATCGGTTACCTGCATGATGCAAGTGTGTGCAGCCAACTGGGAGATTCTGCTGATGTCTGCAGCTGATCCCTGGAAGGACCCTGAAGCAAAAAAATTGAGTGCGGTGGTGACTTTGACAGCCACTGGTAAGGTGTGTCCACCCGCTCCTCTGGGCTCCAGGTGTTGGTGCAGCATTGCGCAGATGTCAGCAACTACCTCTCATGAAAGTCTCAGCCTCCTTTGGCACTGCTACTCAGTCATGTTGAGGAAGCTCATCCTCGGCCTGTACACCCTGTGTTGGGGGTATCTCCTGCGGCGAGGTGCAGCCCTGCGCTGACGCCCTCTGCCCTGTGCAGCGTCAGGTGGGTGAAGAGGAGGTTGGCGCTCCTGTTGTTGCTGCTGCAGTTGTGCCTGGTTCTGCTGCTGCCGCGGCTGCTCTTCCTCCGAATCTGAGGACCAGGATGAGAGGGTATAAATTGTTCCCATTCCGCTGGTATATATGTCAGTTGAGGACTAGAAGTTATAAGCGCTCAGTCAATGTGGCCAGAGGGTTTTCCCAGGAGGTCACAGTGGAGATGGATCTCTACTTCTGCACTTACAAGATCAGTAGACCTGCAAAAAGTCTTCCAACACCTGAAAAACAAAGTTCTGTCATCTGTAAGTGAGCCATGTTCGAGCCCCGTTTTTATGCAGGAGCTGCAGCTGTCAAGAAGTCAGGCACTTGCTGAACCCGGCACAATCAGCTGGCGTGGTTTACGAAAGGTAAGGAACACGCTGAAAATGTAATAAAATTGAAATACTCTGTTAAAATCGGCTTATCCAGGCTGTAAACTGCCTTAAGTGCCTTTCCCGCCACTTGGTGGCAGGACCAATCGGAACTCCCAGAGCCGGCACTTGGCAAAGTAGCGTGGATGCGGGTTGACGGCAGGATCGCAACCCGCTGTCAATCAAAATGATTTTAACCTTTGACCCGCCTCCAAACCCGCCCTCTCAGTGCCGATAAAATCGCGGCCAAAGAGTCTGCAAAGGGATATAGAGAGGTTAAGCGAGTGGGCAAAAATTTGGCAGATGGAGTATAATGTGGGAAAATGTGAGGTTATCCACTTTGGTAGGAAGAATAAAAAAGCAAAATACAGGAAACTTTGTGCTATCCGGCACCCATGGGACCGAGCTACTGCCGTTTTTTTAAAAGCTCCGGATAGACCAGCGTCAATGTTATCAGATAGGAGCTTTTCATCGCAGTATCTGACCACAAACACTGTTCCTCAGCAACAGATTGTAAACACTCGGCCCGTGGCTTGGAAGCGTCTCTGAAGCTGTTGCTAAGCGACAAAGACGCTTTCCAGAGCCTGCCTGTGAAAAGAATGCTAGGAGAAAAAAAAACACCTAACCAAAACGGCTGCTGATTTCTGCCGTTAGATCAAAGTTGCCGGACATTCAACTTCCGGATAGCTCAAAGTTTCCTGTATTACTTAAATGGAGAGAGAGGCCAAGAGCAGATCAGCCATTATCTTATTGAATGGCGAGCAGGCTCGAGGGGCCGAATGGCCTAATTCTGCTCCTATTTCTTATGTTCTTATGATGTTGTTGAATATGCAGCAGACCATGAAGAATCTTGAGACGTGCTCTGCCGAGTACTGCACGGCTCCTCCAAAGCAATCCAGGCAGCGGAAGCATTGTTTACGCACGCCAATGGTCTGTTCTATCAGGTTCTGTATGGCAACATGACTTTCGTTATACGCATGCTGGCCACGCATGCTTGGGTTGTACACCGGAGTCATAAGAACATAAGAACATGAGAAATAGGAGCAAGAGCAGGCCATTTGGCCCCTCGAGCCTGCTCCGCCATTTACTGAGATCACGCTTGATCTGATTTTAACCTCAACTCCACTTTCCTGCCCATTCCCCATAACCCTTGACTCCCCTGTTGCTCAAAAATCTGTCTATCTCAGCCTTCCACAGCTCTCTGGGGTAAAGAATTCCAAAGATTCATGACCCTCTGAGAGAAGAAATTCCTCCACATCTCCGTCTTAAATGGGCGACCTCTTATTAAGAACATAAGAACATAAGAAATAGGAGCAGGAGTAGGCCATTCGACCCTTCGAGCCTGCTCCGCCATTCAATGAGATCATGGCTGATCTTCTGCCTCAACTCCATTCACCGGCCCTATCGCCATATCCCTTGATGCCTTTACTAGTCAGAAATCTATCAACTTCTGTTTTAAATATAATCAATGACTGAGCCTCCACAGCCCTCTGGGGTAGAGAATTCCAAAGATTCACCACCCTCTGTGTGAAGAAATTTCTTCTTATCTCAGTCCTGAATGGCCTACCCTTGAGGCTATGGCCCCTGGTTCTAGACTCCCCAGCCAAGGGAAACATTCTCCCAGCATCCATCCTATCAAGCCCTGTAATAATTTTGTATGCTTCAATGAGATCCCCTCTCATTCTTCTGAATTCAGGAGAATACAGGCCTAGTTTAGAGTCATAGAGTCATAGAGTTTTACAGCACAGAAAGAGGCCCTTCGGCCCATCGTGTCCGCGCCGCCCATCCACCCCTGTCCTGTCTAATCCCATTTTCCAGCATTTGGTCCATAGCCTTGTATGCAATGGCATTTCAAGTGCTCATCCAAATGCTTCTTGAATGTTGTGAGGGTTCCTGCCTCTACCACCCTTTCAGGCAGTGAGTTCCAGATTCCAACCACCCTCTGGGTGAAAAAGTTCCTCCTCAAATCCCCTCTAAATCTCCTGCCCCTTACCCTGAATCTATGCCCCCTTGTTATTGACCCCCCTACTAAGGGGAACAGTTCCTCTTTATCTACCCTATCTATGCCCCTCATCATTTTGTACACCTCAATCAGGTCCCCCCTCAGCCTTCTCTGCTCCAAGGAAAACAACCCCAGCCTGTTTAGTCTTTCTTCATAGCTGAGGCGCTCCATCCCAGGTAACATCCTGGTGAATCTTCTCTGCACCCTCTCCAAAGCAATCACATCCTTCCTATAGTGAGGTGACCAGAACTGCACACAGTACTCCAGCTGTGGCCTCACCAGCGTTTTGTACAGCTCCATCATAACCTCCCTGCTCTTATATTCTATGCCTCGGCTAATGAAGGCAAGTATCCCATATGCCTTTTTAACCACCTTATCTACCTGTTCCGCTGCCTTCAGGGATCTATGTACATGTACACCAAGGTCCCTCTGACCCTCTGTACTTCCTACGGTCCTGCCACTCATTGTGTATTCCCTTGCCTTATTTGTCCGTCCAAAATGCATCACCTCGCACTTTTCAGGGTTAAATTCCATTTGCCACTTTTCCGCCCATCTGACCAACCCGTTTATATCATCCTGTAGCCTGAGGCTTTCCTCCTCGCAATTTACCACCCCACCAATTTTCGTGTCATCTGCGAACTTACTGATCATACCTTTTACATTCTCATCCAAAGTTTACTCAATCTCTTCTCATACGACAGTCCCGCCATCCCAGGAATCAAACTCGTGAACCTTCATTGCACTCCCTCTATGGCAAGTATGTCCTTCCTTAGGTAAGGAGACCAAAATTGTACACCATACTCCAGGTGTGGTCTCACCAAGGCCCTATATAATTGGACAAATGTAAGAAGTCACACAACACCAGGTTATAGTCCAACAGTTTTATTTTAAATCACTTTTATTTGAAATCACCAAGCTTTCGGAGCACTGCTCCTTCATCAGGTGAAGTGGAGAGATGCATAAAGACACAACTTATATAGTCAGAGAATAATGCCAGATGATTACAGGTAATCTTTCTAACTGCCATTTATCACACCTCGGCAGAGAGATAATCACAGCAATCAAAGGTGTGAATGGTGTCCAAACAGGTCAGTCAGGAAAACATTACATCAAAGAACAATGAGGTGGGGTCACAAGGGGTAAAATGTTGCAGATGCTGGGGTCTGCATGAAAAACAAAAAAAACAGACAAAAACATTTTCTTTGCTGGAAATCACAGCAGGCCCGGCCGCATCTGTGTAGAGAGAACAAGCCAACGAAGACTCGAGTCTGGATGACCCTACGTCAGATGGGGTTACATGTAGCGTGACATGAACCCAAGATCCCGGTTGAGGCCGTCCTCATGAGTGCGGAACTTGGCTATCAGTTTCTGCTCTACGATTTTGCGTTGTCGTGTGTCTCGAAGGCCGCCTTGGAGAATGCTTACCCGAAAATTGGAGGCTGAATGTCCTTGACTGCTGAAGTGTTCCCCGACTGGGAGGGAACACTCCTGCCTGGCGATTGTTGCGTGATGTCCATTCATCCGTTGTCGCAGTGCCTGCATGGTCTCGCCGATGTACCATGCTCCGGGGCATCCTTTCCTGCAACATATGAGGCAGACAACGTTGGCCGAGTCACATGAGTATGTACCATGTACCTGGTGGGTGGTGTCCTCACGTGTGATGATGGTATCTGTGTTGATGATCTGGCATGTCTTGCAGAGGTTGCCATGGCAGGGTTGTGTGGTGTCGTGGTCGCTGTTCTCCTGAAAGCTGGGTAATTTGCTGCGAACGATGGTCTGTTTGAGGTTAGGCGGCTGTTTGAAGGCGAGTAGTGGAGGCGTGGGGATGGTCTTAGCGAGGTGTTCATCATCATCGATGACATGTTGAAGGCTGCGAAGAACATGGCGTAGTTTCTCCGCTCAGGGGAAGTACCGGACAACGAAGGGTACTCTGTTGGTTGTGTCCCGTGTTTGTCTTCTGAGGAGGTCTATGCGATTTTTTGCTGTGGCCCGTCGGAACTGTCAATCGACGAGTCGAGCATCATATCCTGTTCTTGCGAGGGCGTCTTTCAGCGTCTGTAGGTGTCCATCGCGTTCCTCCTTGTCTGAGCAGATCCTGTGTATTCGCAGGGCTTGTCCATAGGGGATGGCTTCTTTAACGTGGTTAGGGTGGAAGCTGGAGAAGTGGAGCATCCTGAGGTTGTCCGTGGGCTTGCGGTAGAGTGAAGTGCTGAGGTGTCCATCTTTGATGGAGATTCGTGTGTCCAAGAATGAAACCGATTCTGAGGAGTAGTCCATGGTGAGTTTGATGGTGGGATGGAACTTGTTGATGTTATCGTGTAGACTTTTCAGTGATTCTTCGCCGTGGGTCCATAGGAAGAAAATGTCGTCGATGTATCTGGTGTATAGCGTTGGTTGGAGGTCCTGTGCTGCGAAGAAGTCTTGCTCGAACTTGTGCATGAAGATGTTGGCATTTTGGGGTGTGAATTTGGTCCCCATGGCTGTTCCGTGTGTTTGGGTAAAGAACTGGTTGTCGAAGGTGAAGACATTGTGGTCAAGGATGAAGTGGATGAGTTGTAGGATGGCGTCTGGAGATTGGCTGTTGTGGGTGTTGAGTACTGAGGCTGTCGCAGCGATGCCGTCATCGTGGGGGATACTGGTGTAGAGTGCCGAGACGTCCATCATGGTGAGGAGTGTTCCTGGTTCAACTGGTCCGTGGGTGCTGAGTTTCTGTAAGAAGTCTGTAGTGTCGCGACAGAAGCTGGGGGTTCCCTGTACGATGGGTTTCAGGATGTCCTCGACGTATCCAGAGAGGTTCTCACACAGGGTTCCGTTGCCTGATACGATAGGATGTCCGGGTGTGTTGGCTTTGTGTATCTTTGGGAGGCAGTAGAAGTCTCCTACACGGGGAGTACGTGGGATGAGAGCGCGTAGGATGCTTTGAAGGTCTGGATCGAAGGTCTTGATCAGTCTGTTGAGTTGGCGGGTGTGTTCTTTGGTCGGATCTGCAGGTAACTGTCTGTAGTGTTCCTGGTTGTCCAGTTGTCGGTATGCTTCTTTGCAATAGTCTGTCCTGTTCTGTATGACGATGGCTCCTCCTTTGTCTGCTGGTTTGATGACGATGTTGCGGTTGGTCTTGAGAGCGTGGATGGCATTGCGTTGTGCTCGGGTGACATTCTGGGCTGTCTTGTGAGTGCGGCTGATGAATCTGGCGTTGATGCATCTCCTGACAGCTTGAGCATACATGTCAAGCTTAGGGCAGCGACCCTCCGGAGGGGTCCAATTTGACTCTTTCTTCTTCGGTTGCTGCACTGCGGATCCCTCTGTCTCCTGTTCCGGATCATTGGTTGTCTCATTGGGTTCGCTGCTGACATCTTGGGATTTGTGGAAGTATTCCCGGAGCTGTGTGACTTCTTACATTTGTCCACCCCAGTCCAACACCGGCATCTCCACACCATGGCTATATAATTGGAGTAAGACTTCTTTACTCCTGTACTCAAATCATCTTGTAATGAAGGCCAGCATACCATTTGCCTTCCTAATGGCTTGCTGCACCTGCACATTCACTTTCAGTGACTCATGTACAAGAACACCCAGGTCCCTTTGAGCACCTGCATTTCCCAATCTTTCACCATTTAAGAAATACTCTACCTTTCTGTTTTTTCTAACAAAGTGGAGAACTTCACATTTATCCACATTATATTCCATCTGCCATGTTCTTGCCCAATCACTGAGCCTGTTGAGATCTCCTTGAAGCCTCTTCACATCCTCTTCACAACTGACACTGCCACCTAGCTTTGTATCATCAGCAAATTTGGAAATGTTACATTTAGTCCCCTCATCCAAATATAGATTGTGAATAGCTGGGGTCCAAGCACCGATCCTTGCGGTACCGCACTAGTCACAGCCTGCCATCCTGAAAAAGACCTGTTTATCCCTACTCTTTGTTTTCTGTCTGTTAACCAATTCTCAATCCATGCTTGTATATTACCCTAATTCCATGTGCCCTAATTTTGTTCACCAACCTCTTATGTGGGACCTTATCGAAGGCCTTCTGAAAATCCTGATACACCACAACTACCGGTTCCCCTTTGTCTACTCCACTAGTTACATCCTCAAAGAACTCCAATAGGTTTGTCAAACAGGATTTCCCTTTCATAAATCCATGTTGATTCTGCCTAATCTTACTATTAGTTTCTAAGTGCCCAGTTATTGCATCCTTTATAATAGATTCCAGCATTTTCCCAACTATTGATGTGAGGCTAACAGGTCTGTAGTTCCCCGTTTTCTCTCTCCCTCCTTTCTTAAATAGTGGGGTTATATTTCCTATCCTCCAATCTGCAGGAACCGTTCCAGAATCCATAGAATTTTGGAAGATGACAACCAATGCGTCCACTATTCCAATGGCCACCTCTTTCAAAACCCTAGGATATAGGCCATCTGGTCCTTGGGATTTATCAACTTTTAGTCCCATTAATTTTGCTAGTACTGTTTTTTTACTAATAATAATTTCTTTAAGTTCCTCATTCTCGTCACACCATTGGTTTTCTCGTATTTCTGGAAGGTTTTTTGTGTCTTCCTGCATGAAGACAGAAACAAAGTATTTATTTAATTTCTCTGCCATTTCGTCATTCCCCATTATAAATTTTCCCGTCTCTGACAGTAAAGGACCTACATTTACCTTCACCAGTCTTTCCCTTTTCACATACCTATAGAAGCTTTTACAATTCTTTTTTTTATGTTTTTTGCTAGTTTGTGCTCATATTCTATTTTCCCTTTCTTTATCAATTTCTTGGTCCCCCTTTGCTGATTTCTAAAATGATCCCAATCCTCAGGCTGACCGCTTTTTCTGGCAACTTTATAAGCTTCCTCCTTTGACTTAATACTAGCTTTAATTTCTGTTGTTAGCCATGGTTGGATCATTTTTCCTTTTGGGTTTTTATGCCCTAGAGGAATATATGTTTGTTGCAAATTATGCATTATTTCCTTGAATGTTAGCCATTGTATGCCCACCTTCATACCTTTAAGTGTAGTCTCCCAATCTACCATGGCCAACATGTCCCTCATACCCTTGTAGTTTCCTCAGTAGGCTCCCGAGGAATGGAAAGTGGTCCACGTTGTCCGAGGCCTTGTCGCGGATTTTGATAACCAGGGGGCAGTACTGTGTGGCAGGGGCAGGTTGGTAGAGGACCTTTATCTTACGGATGTTTAGTGTAAGGCCCATGCTCTCGTATGCTTCGGTGAAGGTGTTGATGATGGTTTGGAGTTCGACCTCCGAGTGAACGCAGATGCAAGCATCGTCTGCATACTGTAATTTGACAACAGAGGATGGGACGACCTTGGATCTGGACTGGAGGCGACAGAGTTTGAACAGTGTGCCAGTGCAGCCTTCGGTTGCCTGAGGAAGAGAGTGTTTGAAGACCAGAACCTCAAACCTGGCACTAAGCTCATGGTCTACAGAGCAGCAGTGATACCCACCCTGCTGTATGCCTCAGAGACATGGACCATGTACAGTAGGCACCTCAAAGCACTGGAGAGGTACCACCAACGCTGCCTCCACAAGATCCTGCAAATCCATTGACAGGATAGGCGCACCAACGTCAGTGTTCTTGCTCAGGCCAACATCCCCAGCATCGAAGCTTTGACCACGCTCAATCAGCTCCGATGGACGGGTCACATTGTCCGTATGCCTGATACAAGACTCCCAAAACAAGCGCTCTACTCGGAGCTCCGGCACGGCAAGAGAGTCCCAGGTGGGCAGAGGAAACGCTTCAAGGACACCCTCAAAGCCTCCTTGAAAAAGTGTAACATCCCCACCAACACCTGGGAATACCTGGCCCAAGACAGCACAAAGTGGAGGAGAAGCATCCGGTAAGGCGCCAAACACCTCGAGTCTCTTCGCCGGGAGCAAGTGGAAGCCAAGCGCAGGCAGCGCAAGGAGCGCACGTCAACCCAAGCACCCCACCCACCGGTCCCTTCAACCACCGTCTGCCCCACCTGTGACAGAGACTGCAGGTCACACATTGGACTCATCAGTCACCTGCAAACTCATTTTTAATGTGGAAGCAAGTCATCCTCGGTTCTGAGGGACTGCCTAAGATGAAGAAGAATTTTCCTCTGTTTAGATTGAAGGCCTTAGTTTCAGATTGGACTACATCACTCTCAAACTTAATGTAAAATTCAATCATATTATGGTCACTTGTCCCTAAATGCCCCTTTCACACAAGGTTATTGATTAGCCCTTTCTCATTACACAGTACCAGATCCAGAATAGCCTGTTGCCTGGTTGGTTCCTCCACATACTGATCCAGGAAACTATCTCGCATGCATTCCAAGAATTCGTCCTCCACACCATTAGTGGTAATTTGATTTGTCCAGTCAATATGTGGATTAAAGTCCCCCACGATTACCATATTGCCCTTGTTACATGCACTTGTAATCTCTTGATTGATACTGTGCCTTACATTACCATTACTGTTTGGTGACCTATACACAACTCCCACTGATGTTTTCCGCCCTTTGTTGTTTCTTAACTCCACCCAAACTGATTTGAGTTCTACATCAAGATCTGCCGAGCCAAGATCTATTATCTCTACCGTACCGATTTCATCCCTTATTAACAGTGCTACGCCACCTCCTTTTCCTTTTTGTCTGTCCTTCCTAAATGTTGAGTACCCTGGAACATTCAGTTCCCAGCTTTGGTTACCCTGCAACCATGTCTCTGTAATGGCAATTACATCATACCCATTTACTTCTATTAATGCCATTAATTCATCCACCTTGTTGTGAATGCTACGTGCATTTAGATAAAGTGCTTTCAACTTTGCCTGTTTAATATTTTTCTGCATTTTGACCCTCTTTTCTTTTGGCCTTTGTTTCTGCTCCCTACTAGTTTTGCTGACTACTTTTCTAACTTGCACTTCCAGCTTTGATTCTCTCCGTTCTGGGCCCACACTTAGGTTTCCAGCCCCCTGACAAACTAGTTTAAATCCTTCCCAACAGCACTAGCAAACCCCCCTGCGAGGATATTGGTCTCATTTCTGCCAAGGTGTAACCCGTCCAGCTTGTACAGATCCCACCTTCCCCAGAATCGGTCCTGATGCCTCAGGAATTTAAATCCTTCCCTCCTACACCATCTCTCCAGCCATGCATTCAGATGGTCTATTCTCCTATTTCTGCTCTCGCTAGCACGTGGCACTGGGAGTAATCCTGAGATTGCTACCTTTGAGGTCCTGCTTTTTAATTTATTTCCTAGCTCCCTATATTCTGCTTGCAGGACCCTGTCCCTCTTTCTACCTATGTCGTTGATACCAATATGGACCATGACCTCTGGCTGTTCACCCTCCCCTTTCAGAATGTCCTGTAGCCGCTCAGTGACATCCTTGACCCTGGCACCAGGGAGGCAACATACCATCCTGGAGTCACATCTGTGGCCACAGAAATATCTATCTGTTCCCTTTACGATAGAATCCCCTATCACTATTGCTCTCCCACTCTTTTTCCTCCCCTCCTGTGCAGCTGAGCCACTCGTAGTGCCATGGACTTGGCTCTTGCTGCATTCCCCTGAGAAACCATCTCCCCCAGCAGTATCCAAAATGGAAAATCTGCTGGAGAGGGAAATGGAACCGGGGACTCCTGCACTACCTTCCTAATTCTTTTACTCTGTCTGGCGGTCACCCATTCCCTGTCTGCCTGTGCACTCTTTACCTGCGGTGTGACCATCTCATTAAACGTGCTATCCACAAAGATCTCAGCCTTGCGGATGCTCCACAGTGACTCCAGCCGCAGCTCCAGCTCCGAAACGCGGATTTCGAGTAGCTGCAGCTGGAGACACTTCCTGCACACGCGTTCGCCCTGGACACCGAAAGTGTCCCTGACTTCCCACATAGCACAGGAGGAGCACTCCACACTGCCAAGCTGCCCTGCCATGTTCTACCCTTAATTTACTCCCTTTACTTCCTTTAAATTAAAGAATATTAGATACACTAGGGACCTTACTTCACTTAAACACTACTTACTCTAAACTAGAGACCTTACTTTTACTTTAACGACTGGACTGTAGAAATACTCACCAGGTCCTACTTACCAATCAGCTCGTTCCCTGGTTGTGATGTCACTTTAGCGGTTTCGCAGTTGTTGTTGTTTGATTGCTCCTGCTCTCGGACTTTTTCCTTGGTGTAAAGTAAGAACCAATTCCTACAGGGTGAAGAGTTAGGAAAAGCAAAGGCAAAGCAAGGGAGCTCCTCCTTCCACTCCTCACCTAACTCCCTGACTCACCCAACTCGCAGCACTCTGTTCAAACCACACTTATTCTGAGACTATGCTCACTCGTTCTAGATTCCCTGACGAGGTGAAACATCCTCTCAGCATCTACCCTGTCCAACCCACTCGGAATCTTGTTCAATACCGATGTTTCAATAAGATCACCTCTCATTATTCTAAACTCCAATGAGTATAGGCCCAACCTGCTCAACCTTTCCTCATAAGGCACCCTTTCCATCCCAGGAATCAACTTAGTGAACCTTCTCTGAACTGCCTCCAATGCAAATATATCCCTTCTTAAATAAGGGGACCAAAACTGTACGCAGTACTCTAGGTGTGGTTTCACCAGCGCCCTATACAGTTGTAGCAAGACTTCCCTACATTTATACTCTATCCCCCTTGAAATAAAGGCCAACATTCCATTTGCCTTTTTGATTACTTGCTGTACCTGCATGTTAACTTTTTGTGTTTCATGTACGAGGACACCCAAGTCCCTCTGTACCAGCGCATTCTGTAGTCTTTCTCCATATAAATAATATTTTTCTTTTCTATTCTTCCTACCAAAGTGGATAACTTCATATTTTCCCACATTATACTCCATCTGCCAAATTCTTGCCCATTCACTTAGCCTCTCTATATCCCTTAACAGACTATTTGGGCTCGATTTTAATAGCCCTGAGGAAGCGGGTTTGGAGGCGGGCCTGTTGGGAAAATTGGGAAAAATGGCTTCAGACACCCAACCCGCCTCCATCCCGTACCCCCCCCGATTTTCCTGAGTGTCTGTTTAGCTGCTCCCAAACTGACTGTGCGCTTGCAAGATTGTTACCTCAAATGAAATCTATAGCAAGGGGATGGGAAACATTTATGCCCTCTCATTCTGGTCCTCATAATTGGGTGAGTAGCAGCCGTGTGGCTCACCACAGATCTTCATGGGAAGAGGAGTAGGAGGAGGATGAGGGGAGCCTTGCATGCCCTATTGTGACCAATGCAGCATCCCTCCAGTTCACTGCTGTCCGTCAACCAGGGTAAGCACACTGCCATGCTACACTTCCATAACCTTACTCTTCGACCATAGGTGGCCACCATATGGCTCTGTAATTGTAGGTGACACTTGTCCAACTTCATCTCTGCTATACCCTCAAATTTCCTATCACATTTACCATCAGCATAAAACTGCAGGTCGCCATGAGCCCTCAATGCACTTTTGCCATTTCCCAGAACACATAGGCCACACAATCAACTGTTTGACATAATTTATCTTTAACACATGACAAAATATACCAGCAAGAGTCAGAAGAAAAAGAAACACCACCAAATGAGTCCCCTTGTGACTATAGGTACTTAATTTTTCTCTTATGCGTGCATCTACGTGGTGCTTCCCCTGTGGTTTCAGCAGATGTAGAGGCACCTTGTTGACTAGGATACTGCGCCTGCTTAGATGCCTTTGGCGGGCACCCTCTGGGTATGGGAGCTTGGGAGGGTTCTTCAACAGTCTGCTCTTCCTGCGGCTGTGCAGGGGCTGAAATGGCCATCTCAGTTGTCTCTGCAAAGGGGGTCTCTGACCGAGGGCTCCATAGTGGCATGGTCATGCGAGCACTTTGAGAGGAGCCCACACTTCCTTCTGTCCTGCCAACAACATAAGAACATAAGAACATAAGAAATAGGAGCAGGAATAGGCCACTTTGCCCCTCGAGCCTGCTCTGCCATTCAATAAGATCATGGCTGATTTTGGGCTCAAAACCACTTCCCTGCCTGCTCCCCATAACCCTTCACTCCCTTATCTTGCAAAAATCTGTCTATCTCCACCTTAAATGTATTTAAAGACCCAGCCTCCATGGCTCTCTGGGGCAGAGAATTCCATAGATTTACGACCCTCTGAGAGAAGAAATTCCTCCTCATCTCAGTTCTAAAAGGGCGACCCTTTATTCTGCAACTATGCCCCTGAGATCTAGATTTCCCCACAAGGAGAAACATCCTCTCTGCATCTACCTTGTCGAGCCCCCTCAGTATCTTATATGTTTCAATAAGATCACCTCTCATTCTCCTAAATTCTAATGAGTATAGGCCCAACCTGCTCAACCTTTCTTCATAAATCAACCCCCTCATCGCAGGAATCAACCGTGTGAATCGTCTCTGAACTTCCTCCAATGCAAGTATATCCTTCCTTAAAAAAGGAGACTAAAACTGTACGCAGTACTCAAGGTGTGGTCTCACCAATACCCTGTACAGTTGTAGCAGGACTTCCCTGCTTTTATACTCCAACCCCCTTGAAATAAAGGCCAACATTCCGTTTGCCTTTTTGATTATTTGCTGCACCTGCATGCTAACTTTTTGTGTTTCATGCACAAAGACCCCCAGGTCCCTCTGAACTGTAGCATTTTGTAATCTCTCTCCATTTAAATAATAGTTTGCTTTTTTATTTTTCCTGCCCAAGTGGATAACCTCGCACTTTCCCATATTATACTCCATCACTTAGCCTGTCTATATCCCTTTGCAGATTCTTTGAGTCCTCTGTACAACTTACTTTCCCACTCATCTTTGTATCATCCGCAAACTTGGCTACATTACACTCGGTCCCTTCATCCATGACATTAATGTAGATTGTAAATAGTTGAGACCCCAGCACTGATCCCTGTGGCACCCCACTAGTTACCGTTTGCCAACCAAAAAAATGACCCATTTATTCCGACTCTCTACTTTCTGTTAGTTAGCCAAATCTCTATCCATGCTAATATATTACCCCCAACTCCGTGAGCTCTTATCATATGCAGTAACCTTTTATGTGGCACCTTATGGAATGCCTTCTGGAAATCCAAATACACTAGAGCCACTGGCTCACCCTTATCCACCCTGCTCATTACATCCTCAAAGAACTCCAGCAAACTTGTTAAACATGATTTTCCTTTCATAAAACCATGCTGACTCTGCGTGATAATTTCCTGCTTTCTGTCTCCCTCCTTTCTTAAATAGGGGTGTTACATTTGCGGTTTTCCAATCTGCTGGGACCTTTCCAGAGTCCAGGGAATTTTGGTATATTGCAACCAATGCATCCACTATCTCTGCAGCCACTTCTTTTAAGACCTTGGGATGCAGGCCATCTGGTCCAGGGAACTTGTCGTCTTTTAGTCCCATTATTTTACCAAGTACCAAGTCCTTAGTAATAGTGATTGTCTTTAGCTCCCCCCTCCCTGTGTCCCTTTGATTGTCCATTATTAGGATGTTGTTAGTGTCTTCTACCGTGAAGACAGATACAAAATATTTGTTCAGAGTCTTTGCCATTTGTTAAATCTGTGAGTTGTTCAAGTAATTAATACTCAGACTTAATCAGTAACAATAAAACAGGTCTTTACTGGTTGGAGGTAGGGACTATACGTAGGTCTTTACTTCATGCCCACAGGCGGGAACTGAGGGGAGATCAGTACCCACAGTACTATTTATACCCCTATGGCCAGGAGTGGTACTGCGTATCACTACGCCCAACAAGTAGTGCAGTCCTGTCCATAGGTTCAAAGTAGCACACATATTACATACACAACATTCCTCCCTTCCTAGCTTTACAGTCATCTCCCCATTTAACATAACGTAATAACATATATACATATATAACTTCAGGTTTACATAACAGAATAACATAGATACATAGATAACTTCATGTCAAAACAGATCACAGATTCAGTCTCTGCGGAAAACAGTTCACAGATTCAATCTCTGTGGTGGAGTCGGTTCACGTTGCTGGAGTGACTCATTCAATAGTCCTTCCATGGATTTAACAGTTTGAACTTCCGAACTGAATTGGCTCCGTTCGGAGGGACCACGTGTGTGATCTGGTAGAGGTGATAATGGTTCAGATGGGTCATCTTCTGTTTTGACTTTTCCTTTTCTGCTTCTTGGAGACTCCCTGGGCTCCACTGTCAGCTGCCAGCTGCATGCGCAGTTCCTCCTTCTCTCCCTCCTTTTTCCGTAGTAGAGCCACCTTCTCCCGATGTTCCGTAGACTTTCGGTGCTCCTCCATGATTTCTGTATGGTGGGAGTCGAAGTTACAAGTTGGGCAGGACAGGACATAGTAATATTCGGTGTCGTCCTGATCTAGGCCAGCGAGAGGGTCTTCTATTTCCTCCATACCCAGCTGGGCGTTAGCCAGCTTTTGTTCCAAGTCCAGACATCTTTCCTGAAGAGACTTCTTCATGCGTACCTCTTCATCCAGCTTTTTCTGGGCTTTCAGCAAGTGGTTTACTAATGACCTCATTTGAGATTTTACTACTTCAACTTCTTTTGGAGATTGATTGATCGGACTATTCAATCCCTCTACCGGAGCAGCTGTTTCAGCGGTCTGTTGTTCTACGTTGACGTGAGTCAGCGTACTTTTGGCATCCAAGGGCTGCTCTGTTGCAGTCATCTCAGTCTGTGTTGCCACCTCAGCTCTTTCAATAACCTTTGAGAGCTCCGAACCCCTTTCGTTTGAATATTGAAGTTCGTGTTCAAGTTTTTCCCATTTCAGAGTCCTGTCCTTCAGCATATGCAGGAGTTGGCTGACCGTTAACTCCTCTGACATCAGACGTTTTGTGTGCTCCTGCTCCATTTTCTCCATCAGCTGCTTCTGTTGTCTTTCCAGATTCTCCAACTCTATATCAAAGAACTCTTTCGTTGCATTCAACTCTTGCTCACAACGGCGAAGCATTTGTTCTAATTGCTGTTGTAGTTTGAAATGGAGTTGAGTTCGAGCCCGGTGTCCCTCAGAAATGGGTACATCAGTAGACTTGCCAGACTCAGAATCCACAGTTAAACTATGTTGTTGTTGCTCAGTGGAATTCTGTGCTGAAACTTTGTCTTTTGCACCTGAGTTGGGCTTACCATCATCCGTTCCAGAGTCTGGGCCGACTATCTTCACCGAGTTCTCACTCGTTATTGTTTGTAGGAAATGCCAGTCCATATTCATTTTCCTAATCCACTCCCGTCCTAGTAGTGGAGAACCTCCTTCAGATATCACATATAAGTCCATTATTTGACTGTCTTCGCCCTTGTGGACCACTGCAACCTCTATTTTCCCGATGGGGTACACTCTTTGCCCCGTGTATGTTTTCAATATAATCCCCGTATCCTGTAGGGGAATATGTTGGAATAACTTTCCGTAATCTTTCTTATTTATGACCGTCAATGCCGATCCAGTGTCCAATTCCAGTTTTACTTGGACTCCTTCTATCTGAAGAGTGACCCAAATTGTCTGGAGGTCTGCACCCTTACCAGCGTTGAGTACTCTTAAGCTAGCCAGTTCATTACTGCTAGCGTCTGAATCGGACTCCTGTTCGGTCACCTTGTGTACCTTTGCGTATTTTCCTTGCGGTGACTTCTTGTTGCTGGTCTTCTTCCCTGACCTGCATACTCTAGCTATCTGTCCAAGCCTACCACAAGTTCTACATTCTTGGTTTTTAAACCAACACTGGTTCTGATCATGCATTGTCTTTCCACAACGATAACATTTGCCAGAACTCACACCCAATTTGTGTGCACTGAGCTCCGGTGACCGTAGCTGCATTACTGCCGTGCCTCTCGCTGCGGCTTCGTGTGCTGCTGCCATAGTGACCGCCTTCTCAAGCGTCAGCTCATTCTCCTCGAGCAGTCGCTTTTGTGTATCCTGTTTAAATAAACCACACACAAATTTGTCTCGAAGTGCCTCTGTCAGTCCCATTCCAAACTGGCAATATTTCGCTAATTTACGCAATTCCAGCAAATAATCAGCATTGCTTTCATGCTGTAGCTGCCTTCTGTCGTAAAATTTAAATCGTTCCGCTAGCATCAGCGGCGTGGGGTTTAGATGATCTTTCAGGACAGTAACAATCTCATCGAACGTCTTATCCGCCGGTTCATCTGGTGATAACAGGTGTTTCAATTGCCCGTATGTCTTCACACCCATTAAATTTAATAATGTTAGAGCTTTATCTTGGTCACGAATTTTATTGGCCTTACAATAATTTTTTACTCTTTCAACATATATGGCCCAATCTTCGAGGTCACTATCAAAGGTGCTAATATTCCCGTGTTTAGGCATTGTAGATTTGCAATTTCTCAGATTTTTTTTTTTTTACTGCTATCCAAGATGGCGGCTTCCCGCTCTTGCCGTCGTCCTCCGCCCACAAAATGGCGGTTTTCCCGCGCTTGGCGGTCTTCACCCGTCCCCCAATGCCGTCTCCCTTCAGCCCCCGAGTGCGGCCCTTATCTTCGCCGCGATCGCCCGAGTGCGGCCCTTATCAGCGGATGCAATCGCTGGATCGCGAAGCGGCTCTCGGCTCTTATCAGGAGATGCGATCGCTCTGTTGAAACGCCTCCCGCTCGAAGCGGCTCTCGCGTCCTATTCCTCCAGCTCCCCCAGCCCCGTTCGTGCGGCCAACGCGGTCGACTGCCTGTCGCGTCGCTGCCCGGCTCAGACAACGGCTTACCCACCACCAAGCTGGAGAAGAAGCTGACGGTCGCCGATGGAGGCTCCGAGGTCAGGATGTCTTCCAGTGGGGTGGAGAGGGTGGAAACCTCTCTGCAACGTCCTGGCTGTTGGCGAAGCTGCCGTGGAGTGACTGCCGCAGGGTCCAAATCAGACTCGTCGCCAGTGTTAAATCTGTGAGTTGTTCAAGTAATTAATACTCAGACTTAATCAGTAACAATAAAACAGGTCTTTACTGGTTGGAGGTAGGGACTATACGTAGGTCTTTACTTCATGCCCACAGGCGGGAACTGAGGGGAGATCAGTACCCACAGTACTATTTATACCCCTATGGCCAGGAGTGGTACTGCGTATCACTACGCCCAACAAGTAGTGCAGTCCTGTCCATAGGTTCAAAGTAGCACACATATTACATACACAACACCATTTCTCCATTCCTCATTATTAATTCCCCATTCTCATCCTCTAAGGGACCAATGTTTACTTTAGCTACTCTCTTCCTTTTTATATACCAGTAGAAGCTCTTACTTTCTGTTTTAATATTTCTTGCCAGTTTACTCTCATAATTCATCTCTCTCTCTATTTTTTTTAGTCATCCTTCGCTGGTTTTTAAATATTTCCCAATCTTCTGGCCTCCCACCAATCCTTCTCCAGTTATTGCTCTCTCCCTCTTATTGTGGGCTATATTTTCCTGCAAGGAGGGACACAAGCAATGTTTCAGCCACAGCAATGGAGTGAGTTGTGATTAATCCCTACCATAGAAGCTTTGAGTGAGACGAAGATGGAGTACGGTGCCAAGAGGAAGGTAGCTCCCTGTGCGTTGTTAGTTGCTGTCACAGCATGACAGTGAGAGCGAGTCTAAGGGGTGCATAGGCAAGATGCTGAAGTGCAGAGACAGAGATGGATAGGAAAGGGTGCAAGGGAAGTAAGAGTAAGGTGGGATGTGAAGGAGGAGGCTTACAAAGTAGAGTGCTGGTGATGAGAAGAGAAGGGAAGCAGAGTGAAGGCAAGTGTGATGGGATACTCACTTTTGATGTTCTCACAAGATCATTAAACCTTTTGCGGCACTGGATCCATGACTGTGCATAAATGCACCTTGCACTCACCTCCCGACGAATGCACAGCCAGGCTGCCTTGGTCTGCTGAGGAGGCTTCCTCCGGCCATCAGGAGGGAAGAGAATCTCCCTGCGCCCTCTGACAGCATCCACAAGAACTTGGAGGGACTCATCATTAAAACGAGGAGCTGCCTTGCCTCTGGAAGAAGTCATGGCTTTGAAAAGAAGTGCAGGAACCCACAATGGAAAGGTTCAGGCAGGATGGCAGCTTTAAAAACAGCTGCTATTATGACATCATCAGAGGTGGCCAGCCAGCCCGATCCCACTCATTGGACCAGCCAGCACGCCTCCATGAAATTAACAAGGTACTTTAATAAAAATCGCAACTCTGCAGATGTTCCTGCTGGAAGCGGCTCCCAAGCACACCCACCACGCAAACTGACTCCAACCCATCTCAGGAATTAAAATTGAGCCCTTTATGTCCTCCTCACAACTTGCTTTCCCACCAACTTTGTATCGTCTGCAAATTTGGCTACAATACACTTGGTCCCTTCATCCAAGTCATTAATATAGATTGAAAATAGTTAAGGCCCCAGCGCTGATCCCTGTGGCACCCCACTAGTTACAGATTGCCATCCTGAAAATGATCCATTTATCCCGACTCTCTGTTTTTCTGTTAGTTAGCCAATTCTCTATCCTATCTAATATAATACCCACAACACCATGATCCCTTATCTTATGCAGTAACCTTTTATGTGGCACCTTGTCGAATGCCTTTTGGATATCCAAATACACCACATCTACTGGTTCCCCTTTATCCACCCTACTCGTTACCTCCTCAAAGAACTCTAATAGATTTGTCAAACACAATTTCCTTTAATAAAACTGTTAAGTCTGTGTGTCCCAGTTATGCTTATTATAAATCACTGGACACAGGCCACAAGAATAACTTTTAACAGGTCTTTACTATTCAGAGGTCAGGGCTGAACTGCCCAGCAAATCCCTACACAACACTTATATACCGGTGTGGTCACCACCGGTATTACAGTATACAGCAGCCAAGAGAAAGTAGTACATCTCTTAAGGTAGTTCTCTTAAGGTGGAACAGGTTACATACACCACAATCCTCCCTTTTTAGCTTAAAAGTTATATCCCCATTTAACATAACATAATAACATATATATATATACAACTTCATGCAAAACAGTTCAAAGATTCAGTCTCTGAGGAGGCCTCCTGATTCGAGTTGGATAACGCCTTTCAGGGGTCTCTGATTCTCATTGTTGGGGTGACTCATCTAGTTGGTCTCTTATGGATTGGACATCATCATCAGGTACATTCACTTCTGAGGTAGATGCTTCAGGTTCACTAACTTCTTCCACGGTTGTCTCTGCCGTAACCAAGGGTTCGACCCTTGTTCTCGATTCTACCAGTTGGTCAGCATGACGCCGTATTACATTTTCACCAATATCTACCGTGTACATCAGGGGTCCTTGTCTGGCCCGAATTGTTCCAGATTGCCATTTCTCGTTTTTATAGTCCCGGGCTAACACTGGTTGTCCTATTTCGAAACTCCGAGTGGTCTTGTTATTTATATGCTGGAACTGTTTGTTTTCAACTTCCCTCCGCACATTTAGTTTTAACAAGTCCAACCTGGACCGCAACCTCCTGTTATAGAACATCATGGCAGGACTTTGGTTTGTCACTGCATGAGTGGCGTTTCGATATGCCAGTAGGAATTTGTCCACCTTGTGTTGTAGTGGGATCTGATCTTCGCTCATGGCCTTTATTGCTTTTTTGAACGTTTGTACAAATCTCTCGGCCAACCCGTTTGTAGCCGGATGATATGGGGCAGAGGTATAATGTTTCACCCCATTCTTCTTCATGAATTTCTGGAATTATTCTGACACGAACTGGGGTCCGTTGTCTGAACATATTTGTTCTGGCAATCCATTTCTTGCAAATATCGTTCTTAGCACCGCGATCGTCTCTTCCGAGGTAGTGGTAGTCATCTTAATCACTTCTGGCCATTTAGAATGTGCGTCCACCGCAATTAAAAACATGGGCCTAGAAATTCAGTTGCGTTCGCCAGCCGTTAGCGCCATAAGAGGAGTAGATCTCGAGCGCTAGGCACTTAGCGGCCGGGCGCAGAACAATCTGCGCCTACGCCCAACTTCAGTAGACATTTAGCGCCGGCGCAAAGTGTTTGCGCGCGCTCAGCTGCGCGCGCAACTTATGACGTCATTTCGTCGTGCAACGCCGTTTATGTGCCCCAAACCGGAACTTCAGTGGCGCCCGCCCAATGTGGGCGTGGCGCTGTTAAGAACTGTGAAGTGGAACGCAGCAGAGGCCCTGCGGGCCTCGGGGAGCGCTAATTAAAGGGCACTTAGACTGAACTATAAAGGCCAGCCATTTTGCTGCAATGACTTTAGTGCAACGGATTTCTGGACAGAGACCAAGGAAGAGACCTTACTGATTTGGGCCAAGATAGGAGAGGTATTTTTGGCTTCTGGCCAGAGCTTGGAAATTTGACTCATTGTGATTTCACTGTTTGCAAGTATATTATGGGGGCTGCATGGGGTTCCAACCCTCAGTTCCAGCATTATGTGCGAAGGGCTCACAGACGCTGTGTGAGAGGGGCAGCCATGCCTAGACGCAGAGGGGCCATCAGGCGTCGGCAACGTAGGCCTTACCCACTCAGGGAATACCGCCAGCAGGTGTCCTATCTCACCATGACTGCCGCGCAGTGTGTTAAGAGGCTGCGCTTCAGAAGGGAGGTGGTTGCAGAGATCTGCCAGCTGCTTCACAGAGATCTGCGTCCACAGCTGATGAGCAGAACGTCTCTGTCGGTGGAAGTGAAGGTCACGGTGGCTCTGAACTTTTATGCAAGCGGCTCCTTCCAAGCCGCTGCTGGGGACATAGCGAACATATCCCAGTTTGCCGTGCATCACTGCATCCGGCAGGTCACCGATGCCCTTTTCACAAGGAGACACCAATTCATCTCCTTCCCCATGACCCTAGAGAGGCAGGAGCAGCATGCAGTCGGATTTGCGAGAACAGCGGGCTTCCCCATGGTGCAGGGCGCCATTGACTGCACACATGTGGCTTTGCGGGCACCTATCGACAATGCCGAGGATTACCGCAACCGGAAGGGCTACCATTCCCTCAATGTACAGCTGGTGTGTGACCACAGGCAGCGCATCCTAGCTGTCAATGCCCGCTTTCCAGGCAGCAGCCACGATGCATTTATCCTGCGCCAGACTACTGTGGCTGACATGTTCCAGGCACAGCCTCCCCCAAGAGGATGGCTTATCGGGGACAAAGGCTATCCTTTGTGTACATGGCTCATGACCCCGCTCCGCGCGCCCAGGACCCCTGCTGAGGAGGCATACAACGAAAGCCATCAAGCCACAAGGAACATCATAGAGCAAACGATTGGCGTCCTCAAGCAATGGTTCCGCTGCCTGGATCGCTCCGGCGGATCTCTGCAGTATTCGCCGGATAGAGTCTCCCAGTTCGTCGTCGTTTGCTGCATGCTGCACAACCTGGCTATCCGCAGGACTCAGGCACTGCCACCTCACGTTGGACCACCACCTCAGGAGGATGAGCAGGAGGACCATGAGGAGGAGGAGGAGGAGTACCAGCCCAGGAGGGAGCCACAAGGTCCAAGGGCCGTCCGTCGGCGGCTTATTGAACGACACTTCTAGGCCCCCTGTCAGGGAATGGCTTGTGGCAATGAAGGCACATGAATGCAGCCGCTCCGCAAGCCCTCAGCCAGTTAACGCAACAACCACTTGAAACATCACACATGGACAAGCTGAATAAAGAAAAAGCTTTATTGAACAAACTCAGGGCCCTTCCCACATGAAACCCAAAAACACACAACACCCCCAAAAAACAGTCAAAAACATATCTCACTCCCACAACCTGGGGAGGAATAACAAAACTTGTCCATCCAAATGGCCTTCATCCTCGGCCTTACCAAAAGAACCCCCCCCATAGACAGCACAAGCACCCCCATATAAAAAAACATTTGCCTTCATCCTCGGCCTTACCAAAAGAACCCCCCCCATAGACAGCACAAGCACCCCCATATAAAAAAACATTTGCCAACACACTCTACTTTGTGTGCCGAGAGGGCGAGTCCTTGTCCAGCCTTTTCCGGCCCCTGGCCGACCTGCTGCTCTGCCTCAACCTGGGCCCTGTGGGTGTTGCAAGGCTGGTGGAAGGCTCCTGAGGGGCACATTGCGTGACGGCAGATGCCCTTGGGGGTCGGCCTAGACGAGCTCTGGCCCTCGAGGGGCCGGCTGCTGACTGCTGCAGCTGTGGCTGGGCAGCATCAGTCTCTCCAGCAGCTCGTCGCAGCTTTGCTGGGGGAGTGGCAGTGGCGGCTGCAGCAATGGGGGCAAGCTGGCTGATGCCAGGCGCTCGCTGGTCGCCAGAGACACTGGCACTCGGCCGGGCTGGCACTGCAGCAAGCGCAGCAATCTGGTGAAGGCCAGACCGCTGTGCTGCAGCAGCGCGGCGGGTGCCCTGGCGATGCGTGCGTGACACAGCGAGTGTGGCAGCAGTGAGTGCCCGTACTGCCCTGGTCTGTGCCCGCATCAGACCAGCCAGTGACTGCACGGCACCACTGATCAACTGTCCACTCATTGCCTGTGCTGCCCTGAAGTCGTCCCGACCCGCGTCCTGTGCTGCCCTGAATTCGGCCCGACTCGCGTCCTGTGATGCCCCGAATTCGGCCCGACTCGCGTCTTGTGATGCCCCGAATTGTTCGAGACCCCTGGCCTGTGCTGCCGCGAGTTGTTCGAAACCCCTGGCCTGTGAGGTCCCGAAATCGGACAGACTATGAGCCAGGGACTCAATGGCCTCAGGCAACCATGCCACAACCCCCATGAACTCGGTGTGCCGACGATCCGAGTCCGCGGACATTTGATCAAGGAGGCGCACCTCCTGGGCGAGGACCGTCTCCGGACTGGAGGCCGGACTCTCCCTCTGGGGAGAAGGCCGCCGAGCTGGCCGACCCTTCCCGCGTGGCTGCACGCCGCTGGGCCCAGCAACTACACTCCCCTGCAACACTTCCCCCCTCTGAGGAGAAGGCAGCCGAGCTGGCCAACCCTTCCCGCTTGGCTGGACGCCACTGGGCACAGGAGCTACACTCCCCTGCAACACTTCCCCCTGGCTCTCCTCCAGGGAACACGTGTCCCCTCCATTGCCATCCCCTGGCGCGGATGAGGGTTCCCCCGATGTGCCGCCTTCCTCTTGCTCCTCCTCGTCCTCCTCTTCCGAGGGACTGACACTCGCAGCTTCAGGGACCTCCTCCTCACCAGCTGAAAGCAGGAAGGCACAAGAGTAGCTTTAGAGTGAGGACAGGGCATCAGCGAGGGAGGCATGAGTGGTGGCATTCTGCGCATTGGTCGGACAGTGGCAAAGGATGTAGATCTGAAGCGCAAGGGGAACGAGAGAGGTCCAAACGGTCATGTCCTTACCATTGGGGCCCAGCACAGGGTCGGCATCTCCAATTGCAACGGGGCCAATCACCCGGGCACCCATGACTCGACCCACGCGCTCCTCCAGGTCACTGAGCTGCTGGAACTGGGCACGGCCTCCCCCGGTGACAGTCCGGCTCTTCAGATTCTGGGCCAGCTTGGCCTGCAAGAGAAAGGACGGCCTCTAAGTACAGTGTGGTGCCCTGTTGTTGTGTGCACTGCCTCCCATGGTCGAATAGCTTGGCCAGTGTGGTGCCCTGTTGCTGTATGCACTGCCTCCCATGGTTGAATAGCTTGGCCAGTGTGTAAAGTGCAGAAAGTGCAATTGATGTTCATGCCAGTGCCATAGCTGCTGGATGAGGGCTGGCCATTAGGGCTTTGAGGTCCCTTTGCCCATAATGTGAGGTGCACATGCAAGGATGAGGAGGACACTGGAAAGGGTACTCACCCTGACAATCCGAGTGAGGTCGTTAAACTTTTTCCGGCATTGGACACCAGTCCTGGGGACATCGCTGTTGGCTGTGACCCTCTGGGCGATTTCCCTCCAGGCTCTCCTGTACACCCTGTTGGGAGGCTTCTTGCCACTGTCCGGGAACAAGATATGGCTTCTCTTCTCCAAAGCCCTAACCAGCACCTTTAAATCATGGGCAGAGAAGCGCTGCGCTCGCTCACGGGCCCTCTGCATCCTTCCTGGCGCTATTTCTCTCCAGCAGCAGTGTTTAGGCCTAGCTGGAGGGCTGCAGTATCCAGGGCGTGGCAGCAGACCAAGTCGACCCTTCCCCCTTTAAGAGCTGGCCGGCGCCAGGGTGTCTGCTGTCAATCAAAACATGACCGCACCTGCGCTGCGCCCGGCCTCGGCGGTATCAGTCTGCACCGCCGGCTTAGCGCCTAAAGATAGCCGTGCAACGCCAGTTTTAGCGCTCAAGCGAACTCCTTGGCCAAAGCTACTGAATTTCGGCGAAGTGGACTCCACTTTCCGGCGGGCGCAAACTTTAGCGGCCGCCCGACTTTACCGCCCCAAAAGTGGCTATACTGAATTTCTAGGCCATGGAGTCCATGAATGGACCAGCAAAGTCAATATGTACACGTTGCCATGGGGTTGAAGGCCATTCCCATGGATGCAGCGGTGCAATCGGAGGTGCATTTTGCACTTTTTGGCACCCTGAGCAGCTTTTCGTCAGATCCTCTATCTGTTGGTCGATACCCGGCCACCACACATAAGCCCTAGCAAGGCTTTTCATCTTGACTCCCCCCAGATGACCTTCATGCAGTTCCTTTAGAACTCTCTCTCTTAACTTAGGAGGAATAATCACCCTTGTTCCATACATCAATGTTCCTTGACAGACGGACAGCTGTTCTCGTCTTGCTGAGAATGCCGGTAACAGTGGATCACCATGTGCTGGCCATCCCTTCACTGTCACTTCGTAGGCCCGGGACAGTGTCGGGTCGTTCCTGGTTTCTCTTTCAATACTTGCATTGGTGACTGGTAAACATTCGATGATGGTCGAGTGAAATAACTCAACAGGGTCAACCGTCGGTGCCTCCTCCTCTGTAGGTAGTGGCAGGCGCGACAGCCCATCAGCATTACCATGCTGCTTTGTACCTTTGAATTCAATCTGATATTGATGTGCCCCTAGGAAAAGGGACCATCTCTGGAGTCTCTGTGCTGTCATCACCGAAACACCCTTCTTAGGGTTAAAAATGGATACCAACGGCTGGTGGTCTGTCAGAAGCGTAAACTTTTGGCCCTGCAGATAATGATTAAACTTCTTTACTCCCCACACAAGGCTGAGAGCCTGCCTATCTATCTGAGCATAGTTGCGCTCCGCGGAGGTCAATGATCTGGATGCGAACGCGACTGGCCTCTCCAGGCCATTTGGCAACTTGTGTGAGAGTACT
Organism: Somniosus microcephalus; assembly: GCF_052327205.1. Lineage (NCBI taxonomy): Eukaryota > Metazoa > Chordata > Chondrichthyes > Squaliformes > Somniosidae > Somniosus > Somniosus microcephalus. The sequence continues at coordinate 180,439,686 of NC_140987.1, read as the reverse complement.
GCCCCAATACAATATGGAGAAGCATCACAAGCCAAACGAATAGGCAGCGTTGGGTTGAAGTGAGCCAACACTTCCTCTGAGGTGATCAATGCCTTGCTTTTGCGAAAGGCCCTCTTACAGTCCTCGCTCCACTTCCATGGTACTCCCTTCTGCAAAAGAGCGTTCAGCGGGTGCAGCACCGTGGATAAATTTGGCAGAAACTTATGGTAATAGTTAATCAACCCTAGGAACGACCTCAGCTGGGATACATTATCCGGAGCGGGAGCCTTCACAACAGCTTCGATCTTGTCAGGAGACTTATGAAGCCCCTCCTGGTCAATGACATGACCGCAGTACGAGATCCGCTTCTGAAAGAACTCACATTTCTGGCGATTAACTCGAAGTCCATATTCTTTCAATCTGGTGAGCACCAGTTCCAAATTTGCAAGGTGTTCCTCGTCATCATCTCCTGTAATCAGAATATCATCCAGGTAACATTGTGTGCCTGGAATTCCCTGTAATACCTGCTCCATGGCCCTCTGCCAAATTGCTGGAGCCGATGCCACTCCAAAAACCAGTCTATTATACCGGTACAAGCCTCTATGCGTGTTGATCGTGAGATACTGGCGTGACTCTTCCTCAACTTCCATCTGTAAGTACGCCTGTGCCAGGTCTATCTTGGTGAAGTGTTTCCCGCCAGAAAACGAAGCGAAGATATCCTCAATCCGCGGAAGCGGATACTGCACCGTGTGAAGCACCGGATTAACAGTGATCTTGAAATCTCCACAGATGCGAACCTTACCCGGTTCCCCCGGCTTGTTGCTCGATGAACGCTTCATGACGGGAACAATGGGCGTGGCCCACTCACTCCAGTCTACCTTAGACAGTACTCCTGAACGTTCTAGCCCTTCCAGCTCAGCTTCCACAGCAGGTCGTATCGCATAAGGTACCGGTCTGGCTTTGAAAAATTTCGGGTTTGCATGTTCTTCAACCTTGATGTTTGCCGTAATTCCTCTCAGTGTTCCCAGTCCCTGTTGGAACACCTCTTTAGCATCATCCAATATTCTGGACAATCGTTTAGGTTTGACATCTTTTTTACTGGAATCTACCGTTAGTGCTTTTAAGGAATGCCAGTCCATATTTATTTTCCTAATCCACTCCCGTCCCAGTAGTGGTGGACCTCCCTCAGGTAGCACATATAAGTCCATTCCTCAGCTTTCTTTGCCCTTGTGGACCACCTTTACCTCTATCTTCCCGATGGGGTATACTCTTTGCCTCGTGTATGTTTTCAATACAATCTCCGTATCCCGTAGGGGAATATGTGGGAATAACCTTTTGTAATCTTGCTTATTCATGACCGTCAATGCCGATCCAGTGTCCAATTCCATCTTCACTTGGACTCCTGCTATCTGAAGTGTGACCCAAATTGTTTGGAGGTCTGCTTCCTTACCAACATTGTGTACTCTTAGACTACCCAGTTCATTACTGCTGGAGTCTGAATCTGACTTCTGTTCGTTCGAACCATTCTCTGTCACCTTGTGTACCTTTCTGTACTTTTCCTGCGGTGACTTTTTGTTGCTGGTCTTCTTTCCTGACCGGCATACTTTAGCTATGTGACCAAGCCTGCCACATTTTCTGCATTCCTGATTTTTGAACCAGCACTGGTTCTGATCGTGCGTTGTCTTTCCACAACGATAACATTTTACTGTACCCAAGACCATTTGATTGGTGCTGAGTTCCGGTGACCGTAGCTGCATTTCTGCCGTGCCTCTCGCTGCGGCTTCTTGCGATGCTGCAATAGTGACAGCTTTATCAAGCGTAAGATCATTCTCCTCAAGCAGTCGCTTTTGTGTTCCTTCTTTTAACAATCCACACACAAATTAATCTCTCAGCGCATCTGCTAGTCCTGTTCCAAACTGACAGTACTTTGATAGCTTACGCAGTTCAATTAAAAATTCAGCGTTGCTTTCGTCTTTCAGCTGCGTTCTTCTGTAAAATTTGAATTGTTCCGCTATCATCAGCGACGTGGGGTTTAAATGATTTTTCAGGACAGTAACAATATTCGCGAAAGTCTGATCCGCCGGTTAATTTGGTGATAGAAGGTGCTTCAATAGCCCGCATGTCTTCGCACCCATTGAGCTTAATAAGGTTAGTGCTTTCTCATCATCTGGTACCTTATTTGCTTTACAATAAACTTCCATGCGTTCTACATACGTGGTCCAATCTTCGATATCGCTATCAAAGGTATTAATGTTCCCATGTTTAGGCATCCTTGCAAGTTTTTAAATTTTTCTTTTTCTCAAAATGGCAGCTTCCCGCGCTTGTCTTCTTCCCCCGCCTACTAAAATGGCGGCTTCCCGCGTTTGCCTTCTTCCCCCGCTGGCTGCAATGGCAATTGCCGTGCTGCTGCCGTTCTCGCCTCCCCAGCGGTTCTCAATTCCCCGACGCTGCTTTTACTCCCCCGCGGTTGCCCCGCATGCAGGCCGGTCCTTTGCACCGGCGGCGTTTGAGTTCTCCGCAGCTCTCGTGCCTTAAGCTGCCCCAGTCGCTGCGCCTCTCGGCCTCGATTGCAGCCCGGCCCTTTTTACCGGCCGTGGTCGAGTTCTCCGCCCTTTTTCCTCCGTTTTCCCTCCCCCACTCCACAGTCAACGCGGCCGACTTTCTGCTCGTGTCGCTGATCGGCTTACCCACCACCGTGGTAGAAGGGATGATCACACCCTGTCGCTGATGGAGGGCTTCGTGGTCAGAATTTTTCTTTTTAACCCGGGTTCTCGATGCCTCCCGTGCGATGGTGCTCAGCAGGATGATGAGGGCGGATGCCTCTTCTCGACGCCCGTTCTGAGGACGAAGCTGCCTTGGATGTAAAACTGCCACAGGGTAAGATCGGACTCGTCGCCACTGTTAAGTCTGTGTGTCCCAGTTATGCTTATTATAAATCACTGGACACAGACCACAAGAATAACTTTTAACAGGTCTTTACTATTCGGAGGTCAGGGCTGAACTGCCCAGCAAATCCCTACACAACACTTATATACCAGTGTGATCACCACCGGTATTACAGTATACAGCAGCCAAGAGAAAGTAGTGCATCTCTTAAGGTAGTTCTCTTAAGGTGGAACAGGTTACATACACCACAAAAACCATATTGACTCTTTTGATTGTATTATGATTTTCTAAATGCCCTGCTGCTACTTCCTTAATAATGGATTCAAGCATTTTGCCAATGACAGATGTTAGTCTAACTGGCCTGTAATTTTCCGCTTTCCGTCTCCCTCCTTTTTTGAATAAGGGCATTACATTTGCGGTTTTCCAATCCGCAGGACTTTTCCAGAGTCAGGGGAATTTTGGAAGATTACAAACAATGCATCCATTATCTCTGTAGCCATTTCTTTTATGACCCTAGGATGCAGGCCATCAGGTCCAGGGGACTTGGCAGCCTTGAGACCCATAAGTTTGCCTAGCACTTTTTCTCTAGTCATGGGACAGATGGTCAGCAGATAGCCCTTGTGAGACACTCGCCGCAGAATACCTAGCCTCTGACCTGCTCTTGTTGCCACCTCATTTATGTGGCTGGTCCAGTTAAGTTTCTCGTCAATGGTGACCCCCAGGATGTTAATGGGAGTCATACCTAGCACAAAGGAAGATGGTTGTAATGATTGAAGGTCAATCATCACAGCCCCAGGACATTGCTGCAGGAGTTCCTCAGGGCAGTGTCCTAGGCCCAACCATCTTCAGCTGATTCATCAATGATCTTCCCTCCAACATAAGGTCAGAAATAGGGCTGTTCGCTGATGACTGCACAGTCTTCAGTTCCATTCACAACTCCTCAGATAATGAAGCAGTCCATGCCTGCATGCAACAAGACCTGGATGACGTTCAGGCTTGGGCTGATAAGTAGCAGGTAACATTCGCGCCACAGAAGTGCCAGGCAATGACTATCTCCAACAAGTGAAAGTCTAACCACTGCCCCTTGACATTCAACGGCATTACCATCACCGAATCCCCCACCATCAATGTCCTGGGGGTCACCATTGACGCCTACATCCCATGAACGAATAAAAAAAATGTTTTCCCTGCGCAGAGTTCTTCAAAGGCGAGTGCTCAATAGATATGAATTTGCCTCATTCCTTACACTTTTCAAGCTGATTGACATTTGCTATCCACAGTTTCACCTTCTTTGTTAATATCTATATTATGGTACAGGGCCATGCCACTAACTTCCAGCTCAGTGATCTTGGCCTGTGTAACAATGCACAAATAAAAGTGGAGATTGCAGTGAATCGCCTCATGAGATTCCTGAAAGAAATAGTACCAAGTGTGACAGTTTTGTTTCGTGAAAGACACAGAATTTGTTGCCAGATTAATATATAAATGTCCAAATCCATGCATTTTCTGTATCAAATTTTCAGATTTAAACTTCTAGTGTTACATAGCCCAGTAGGTTATACCATTACTTGCAAAATGCTGATTTGTTAAATGTATTTTTCATGAAATATATTTATAAATTAAATTTAACAAAACTTATTTAGAACAAAGACATTTCTTCTAATTTTCATCAACATACCAACTATGTTAAAACCTCTACTTTGCATTAAATGTTATTCCACATGGAACACCCAGCCTGTTTGGTCTTAGCTACGAGTGGTCCAGTTTCAGAATCTGATGGCATCAAAGAATCTAGACGTGATTCTGTTAGTGAGGCTTTGATTCCACTATAACTCCTTGTTGTTTATTTTTAGCTAATGAAGGAAAACCAGCCCCATGTGTTTATGATATTGGTTGTGTGCAGCAAACAAAAAGTGTTAAGAATGTTATAAAATATGGGACAAGTAAAATCTGAGCAGGCCATCAACCTGGCACTGTCTACAGACCATGTGAAATTTACCCTATCATGGACTTGACCCCACTGATGTCCTCTCCTGAGAGAAAGTGCTGCATGAATATTCTCTAATCCTCAGTTAATGAAGAATTAAACACAAATCTCCAGAATATTCTTCCATGTTCACATCTCCACAATTTAAACCTGCTCCTTTACCTCCACAAAGAACATTAGGCCCAGGTAATAGAGTGCCATTTTCTCTCATGCATGGCCTAGAAATTGGCTTGGTAGCACCGGCGCTGAGCGCCTAAAGAGACCTAGAATTGGGGCAAAGCGCTATGTTGGGGCGGACGCTCTGAAGATAATGCCAACTCAGATATTGACTATACATTTAGCGCCTGCGCTAAGTGTTTGCGCGCGCCGGCGAGCGCAAGCAGCTCATGACGTCATTTCAGTGTGCAACGCCTTTTAGGAGCGCCTGAGCGCATATTGGGTGGCGCCCAGAGCCTTAGTGCCCAGCGCTATTAGTGACAGTTCGAGGGAGGGCTAACAGGCCCTTCTCGGAGTAGGGGGCACCATTTAAAGGGGACAGCTCTACTGCAGAATCTTCTGCCACTTGGCCTGCTCATTGCGCTTGCTGCTAGAGAGAGTTGGCGAGCTAATGTGGAGCAGAGTTCTGGGATTTGAGCCTTACAGTACTTGGTACCTTCAACCCTGTCCGAAGCACTTGCACCACTACACCTAAAAGCCTTTTGACCAACTGGCATCGGAATGGGAGCTTGTTTGGAGGGCGACGGACCTCATCTGCACTCTGTGCAGCAGTCATGACGACCTGCCTTGCCCTGCGGGGAGACGGTGGCCGAACTTGCCTATCCCCTCTGCGTTGCTCCATGCCGCTTGGTCCGGCAACTGGTTCATCCTCAGAGCCACCCCCCCCTCCCCGCCAGGGGACTACTATCCCCAGTCTGTAGATGTCTCCGCTCCCCGGATTCTGCAATGGCTGGTCCGGATTCCTCCTGGTCCTCGCCTCCGGTGGCACTGGCACTGGCAGCTTCAGCGCGTTGAGCCCGAGTTGGTGCTGCTTCATCTGAAAGTGAGAGGTGGAAGAGTGGCTTTAGCAAAAGGACAGGTTTGCTGAAAGGCATGCCAGATTGCGGCAAGGCTCTGACATGGCTGCACACTGAGGATGCATGCTGGCGGGGGGACCAAGTGGAAGGCAACAGGTGGAAAAGGTGAGAGTCTTACCCTCGCTGTCGGTAATGGGGTCAGCAGATGCAGTGGTCACTGGACCAGACAGACGTCCTCCAAGTATCTGGTGCACTCTCTCCTCCAGATCCGTGAGAGTGACCACTTGTGCAGGTCCGCCACCGGTTCGACGCTGCTCCTTTCTAATCTGTGCCATCTTGGACTGCAGGGGAAAGAAGGGGAGGTTCTGTTACATGAGGCCTTGAGACCTCATCGCATGCCCCCCATGGTGCAAGAGCCCTTACATGAGGCCTTGAGACCTCATCACATGTCCCCCATGGTGCAAGAGCCCTTACATGAGGCCTTGAGACACCTGTCCATGTGTGTGGCCAGAAAGGGCCTTGGGTGCATACTGACAGATGGCCATTGGCGCATCATTGCAGCAGGGTGCCCGAAGTCAGCTGCAGATGGAGGGAAGCACAAGTTTGGTAAACCATCACTCACCCTAACGATCCGTGTGAGGTCGTTGAATTTCTTCCTGCACTGAACAGGGGTCCTGGTCGCCATGCTGCTGGAATTCACCCTCACAGCAACCTCTCTCCAAGATCGTCGATAAGCCTTCTGATTTGGCCTCTTGCCATTATCCGGATACAGGTCCTCTCGACGGTGTTCAACTGCAGCCACCAAGTGGTCCAGAGCCTCAGTGCTGAAGCGCTCTGCTCTCTGCCTAACCTTCTCCATAATGCACAAGTTTCTAACGCCAGACAAGGGCGAGCGCCGAATCTGAGGCCTACAGGGTGTTGGGTGTTTAAGCTCAGTCTGACTGACCCACCCCTTTAAGAGCCAGCCAGCGCCTGTAGGTCTCGTGCTTTCCCGTAATTGAGTTCACCTGCGCTGCGCCCGTCCGCGTCGATATTGAGTAGCGCCTGACCTTTTGCGCTTAAGAGCACCGTGCAATGGATGATTTAGCGCCTCAATCCCCTTTGGGGGCGATGCAACCCAATATCGCGCCAGGCGGCGATAAGTTTCGTCTGGCTATAAACTTTGCGCATCGCCAGTTCTAACGCCTCAAGCGGGGCTATACCCAATTTCTAGGCCATTGAGTTTGCTTATCTCCTTCTATACCTATCTCAATAACCTCCAATGCAGTTATATATCCAGCTCCTTTTGGAAGGAGTTACTTAACATAATCTCAATTGCTTTGGTGGGTGTCTGTCCACACAATGTACTACTCAGTGGGAAAATAGTCTCCTCTAATTGTTCGTCTCACTTGAGGCTTGTTAATTTTAAACCTCTAAAGCTATGCATGTCTTTCAAGATTTTAAAGATTTGGATCTCCCGTCTGTTCTTTTTTCCCAATGGCAACAGGTTCAGCTCTATGTTCAGCTCATCCGATGAGTACTGTTGTTGTTGCAGCGCTACCTCCTCCAAAAGCAGACTCCGCTGTAATGCAGTTATGCAGTATGCAGCACATCACAGTGATGCGGGAGACTCTCTCTGGGGCATATTGTAGGGAGCCCCCAAACCAGTGCAGAGACCTGATCCTCTGCTTCAGCATCCCTATTATATCTGTGTTGCTCAGGCGTAGTGGGGTTGCACAGCAGTGTCATTAGTCACATCTGTAGCGGGTACCCCTTGTGCCCCAGCAGCCATCCTGCCACAAGTTTGAATATTGGAGTGATGGTAGACTGTCTCAAGATAAATAAATTGTGACAGCTATCTGGGTACCTTGCACAAATCTCCATAATGCTGTTCCTGTGATTGGTTACTAATTAGACATTGAAGTGGTAGCCTTTTCTAATGATAAGTACTGCTGCCTCATGTTTCGGTGCCCTGATAGTCAATGATGCGCTGCACACGGGGGAAGCCAACCACTGCAGCAAATCCCCGAGCTCTCTCCTGTTGACTGCGGAGGTCAATGGGGAATGTGATGAACTGATCACTTTTACTTCCTGCTTCACCACATGGGAGACAGTCAATAGAATGGAAATTGGGCTGGTTCTATAATGGGCAGACGATCCACATGATTTCATTCTCAGTCTGAAAGGTTGCAAATCTGTTCCAGGAGGCAGTGGTGTGTATTTATTTTTCAAACTGTATTTAGGGAGTGCTCCCACACTTTTTTCAAGAAAAGCTTCTAATTTTTATGCGAAAAGCAGATAGGTTGCTGCTATGGACCTTCCGGATACATCAAGTTTCCACACTTTTACGTAATCCATTCAGAACAAAAAGCATAGGGGCATATGCATTACGCAGAAGAATTAGCCAACTTTTGTAAGTATGAGCTGACTAGTTTGTATATTTGGCAACTTAACAGGTGGCTCACCAGCATTACCATCAGTATGTTCTAACTGACTCCTCATTTGTGTTAGTCATAACACATGTGAGCTCACATAAAGTGCTCTGAATAAAGTGTGTGGACCCGACCCTGAGTGTACTAAAAAACACAGGAGTAAAAATTAACTTTCATTTAACACATTCTTAGTGCACTGAGTGGAAATGAATACCCAATACACCTCAACTATTAAAAATGGTACAGCAACCACAAATAGATATATTAGGGCTAATTTTTGAAGAACATGAAATTTGTTAACATTAGAGAGAATCCCCATAGAATTTATGAATACATTTATACTAGAACTCCTGAAGAATTTGACTCTCTGGCTTTGAGACTGGGTTTGATAATAAATGCTGAAAGCTGCAGGAAGTAAAGCTGGCCAGAGTTTGCAGTGAATAAGAATTTTAACAGACGCCTTGGTTGAGGGTTTGACACACTGCAAGGCTTTTACTGAGTTATGAGTTTTTAGTTCACCCCAGCAATCCTGGCCAATTTGATTATTTAGAAAGTGACTGCACTTTAACTCTTTTACTTCCCAAAGGATACAAAAGTCAACCTGGTGAAAGGGGCAAGTAATCAGAACCAGGAAGGAAAGGAAAAATAAGCAGCACCTTTTCTGAACTTGCATTCAACAGAAAAAGGGAGTTGATTTAGGTGGAGAAGTAGAACTGAACCATATTCCCTCGAGTCCTTGTGCAGCAGTTCAGGTCATTTCTTGTACACATTTGGAATAACAATAGAATTGCTGGGCATAGCAAACTCTGAGCTCATTCTCTTTAGATCTAGGAAGCCAAGGAAACAAAGCACTAAATAATGGACATTCTTTAATCAGAAAATGATTAAGAGACTGATTTAGTCAGCCAAAGGTGTCCTAGTTTTTCTATTTTTAAAAAGAGAAAATTAGATATATTAGGGATGATTTTTGAGAAGAATTACACTAAGGCTTATGCATTTACAAGCCCATTAAGGTGACCATCGGGATCTTAAACAGACACTTTTGCTATCTAGTCAGGTCGGGAGGAGCTCTGCAGTATGCTTCAGATTGTGTGTCACGCATAGTGCAGCCCACTCTGCTCTGTACAACTTTGCCATCCAAAAAAGATCTGCACTTTGACCTTGCTGAGGAAGCAGCCCTAGCTGCTTTGGAAGCAGACCATGTGGGGGAGAGCATCATGATGACCTGCACTCAGAGGACTCCTCAGTGACTGCTACAAGGAATATCAGAGCACATCTCATCACCGAAGTCTTCTCTTCTTTGAGATACAGTCTACTTTAACACAAGCCTTTCCTCCTTTTACCCCTCTTTCGAATAAAGGATCATTTCCTTAGTCCTAGAATATAACAACATATCCACCCTCTTTGTCCCTACATGACCATGCCAATAATTATTACCCGATTGACTAAGTCAGCACCAAATAGGTGCACCTTTTCCTGTATGACTCTAACATAAGAACATAAGAAATAGAAGCAGGAGTAGGCTTTATGGCCCCTCAAGCCTGCTCTGCCATTCAATAAGATCATGGCTGATCATCAACCTCATCTCCACTTTCCCACCTGATCTCCATATCCCTTGATTCCCTTGAATCCAAAAATCTATCTACCTCAGCCTTGAATATACTCAATGACTCAGCATTGAGTATTCAAAAGGGCAGAGAATTCAAAAGATTCACAAACCTCTGAGTGAAGAAATTCCTCCTCATCTCGGTCTTAAATGGGCTACCCATTATCCTGAGACAATGCCCCCTAGTTCTAGACACACCAGACAGGGGAAGGGAAACAACCTCTCAGCATCTACCCTGTCAATCCCCTTCAGAATCTTGTATATTTCAATAAGATCACCTCTCATTCTTCTAAACTCCAGAGAGTAGAGGCCCATTCTGCACAATCTTTCATCATAGGACAGCCCTCTCCTCCCAGGAATCAATCTAGTGAACCTTCATTGCATCGCCTCCAAGGCAAGTATATCCTTCCTTAGATAAGGTGACCAAAACTGTGCACAGTACTTCAGGTGTGGTCTCACCAAGGCCCTGTACAATTGTAGCAAGACTTCCTTACTCTTACCCTTACTCTGGAAACCTAAGTGTGGGCCCAGAATGGAGAGAAACAAAGCTGGAAGTGCAAATTAGAAAAGTAGTCAGCGAAGCTAGTAGGGAGCAGAAACAAAGGCCAACAGTAAAGAGGTTCAAAGTGCAGAAAAATATTAAATAGGCAAAGCTGAAGGAACTTTATCTAAATGCACATAGCATTCGCAACAAGGTGGATGAATTAATGGCACAAATAGAAGTAAATCGGTATGATGTAATTGCCATTACAGAGACATGACTGCAGGGTAACCAAAGCTGGGAACTGAATGTTCCAGGATACTCAACATTTAGGAAGGACAGACAAAAAGGAAAAGGAGTTGGCGTAGCGCTGTTAATAAGGGATGAGATCGCTACGGTGGAGGTAAAAGATCTTGGCTCGGCAGAGAACTGGAATCAGTTTCGGTGAAGCTAAGAAACAGCAAAGGGCAGAAAACATTGGTGAGAGTTGTGTATAGGCCACCAAGCAGCAGTGGTAATGTAGGGCACAGTATCAATCAAGAAATTAGAAGTGCATGTAACAAGGGCAATAAGATAAACATGGGGGACTTTAATCTACATATTGACTGGCCAAATCAAATTAGCACTAATGGTGTGGAGGACGAACTTTTGGAATGCATGCGAGATGGTTTCCTGGATCAGTATGTGGAGGAACCAGCCAGGGAACAGGATATTCTGGATCTGGAACTGTGTAATGAGAAAGGGCTAATCAATAATCTTGTGGTAAAGGGGCCTTTAGGGACATGTGACCATAATATGATTGAATTTAACATTAAGTTTGAGAGTGATGTAGTCCAATCTGAAACTAAGATCTTCAATCAAAACAAAGGAAACTACAAGGGTATAAGGGACAAGTTGGCCATGGTAGATTGGGAGACTACACTAAAAGGTATGAAGGTGGACATACAATGGCTAACATTCAAGGAAATAATGCATAATTTGCAACAAACATAAATTCCTCTAGAGTATAAAAATTCAAAAGGAAAAGTGATCCAACCATGGCTAACAAAAGAATTAAAGCTAGTATTAAGTCAAAGAAAGAAGCTTATAAAGTTGCCAGAAAAAGCGGTCAGCCTGAGGATTAGGATCGTTTTAGAAATCAGCAAAGGGGGACCAAGAAATTGATAAAGAAAGGGAAAATGGAATATGAGCACAAACTAGCAAAAAATATAAAAAAGAATTGTAAAAGCTTCTATAGGTATGTGAAAAGGAAAAGGCTGGCGAAGGTAAATGTTGGTCCTTTACAGTCAGAGACAGGAGAATTTATAATGGGGAATGAGGAAATGGCTGAGAAATTAAATAAATACTTTGTTTCTGTCTTCACGGAGGAAGACACAAAAAACCTCCCAGAAATACAAGAACACCAAGGGTGTGACGAGAATGAGGAAATTAAAGAAATTATTATTAGTAAAAAAACAGTATTGGAAAATTAATGGGACTAAAAGTCAATAAATCCCAAGGACCAGATGACCTACATCCTAGGGTTTTGAAAGAGGTGGCCATTGGGATAGTGGACACATCGGTTGTCATCTTCCAAAATTCTATAGATTCTGGAACGGTTCCTGCAGATTGGAGGATAACAAATATAACCCCACTATTTAAGAAAGGAGGGAGAGAGAAAACGGGGAACTATAGACCTGTTAGCCTCACATCAGTAGTTGGGAAAATGCTGGAATCTATTATAAAGGATGCAATAACTGGGCACTTAGAAACTAATAGTAAGATTAGGCAGAGTCAACATGGATTTATGAAAGGGAAATCCTCTTTGACATACCTACTGGAGTTCTTTGAGGATATAACTAGTGGAGTAGACAAAGGGGAACTGGTAGATGTGGTGTATCTGGATTTTCAGAAGGCCTTCGATAAGGTCCCACACAAGAGGTTGGTGAACAAAATTAGGGCACATGGAATTAGGGTAATATACAAGCATGGATTGAGAATTGGTTAACAGACAGAAAACAAAGAGTAGGGATAAACAGGTCTTTTTCAGGATGGCAGGCTGTGACTAGTGGGGTGCCACAAGGATCGGTGCTTGGGCCCCAGCTATTCACAATCTATATCAATGATTTGGATGAGGGGACTAAATGTAACATTTCCAAATTTGCTGATGATACAAAGCTAGGTGGCAGTGTCAGTTGTGAAGAGGCTTCAAGGGGATCTCGACAGGCTCAGTGAGTGGGCGAGAACATGGCAGATGGAATATAATGTGGATAAATGTGAAGTTCTCCACTTTGTTAGAAAAAACAGAAAGGCAGAGTATTTCCAAAATGGTGAAAGATTGGGGAATGCAGATGCTCAAAAGGACCTGGGTGTCCTTGTACATGAGTCACTAAAAGTGAATGTGCAGGTGCAGCAAGCCCTTAGGAAGGCAAATGGTATGCTGGCCTTCATTACAGGAGGATTTGAGTACAGGAGTAAAGAAGTCTTACTCCAATTATATAGGGCCTTGGTGAGACCACACCTGGAGTACTGTGTACAATTTTGGTCTCCTTACCTAAGGAAGGATATACTTGCCAGAGGGAGTGCAAAGAAGGTTCACGAGATTGATTCCTGGGATGACGGGACTGTCGTATGAGAGGAGATTGAGTAAACTAGGCCTGCATTCTAAATAACAACAGAAAATGCTGGAAAAACTCAGCAGGCCAGGCAACATCCGTGGAGAGAAATTACAGTTGACGTTTCGGGTCTAACCCTTTTTCAAAACTGGAAGGAAAATGAAATAAATCGAAAGGCAGGACTGGGAGGGAACAAAAGAAGTGGAGAGACATTAAGAGGTATTCAAAACGAGATGAGATGGTCATAGGGGACTAGTGGAGACAAAAGATGGCTCAGATTAGGTGTGAAATGGTCTGGCAGAATGAAAGACAGCTGCCATGTGGGAGAGAGAAAAAAAAAGGGAAGTGGGGGGAGGGAAAAACCAAAACCAAGGGGTGGATAAAAAATATAAGTAAAAATGTAATCGGGGCCGAGGTTATGATCTGAAATTGTTGAACTCGATATTGAGTCCGGAAGGCTGCAAAGTGCCTAATCGGAAGATGAGGTGCTGTTCCTCAAGTTTATGTTGAGCTTCCGTGGAACAATGCAAGAGGCCAAGGACGGTGAGGCCCGAGTGGGAATGGAGCGGTGAATTAAAATGACAGGCGACCGGAAGCTCGGGGTCACCCTTGCGGACAGGACGGAGGTGTTCCGCAAAGCGGTCACCCAATCTGCGTTTGGTCTCCCCAATGTAGAGGAGACCACATCGTGAGCAGCGAATACAGTATACTAGATTGCAAGAAGTACAAGTAAATCGCTGTTTCACCTGGAAGGGCTGTTTGGGTCCCCGGAGAGTGGGAAGGGGGGAGGTATAGGGGCAGGTGTTACATCTCCTGCGCTTGCACGGGAAGGTGCCAGGCGAAGGAGAAGGGGTGCTGGGGGTGATAGAGGAGTGGACTAGGGTGTCTCAGAGGGAGCGGTCCCTACGGAATGCTGAAAGGGGAGGGGAGTGGAAGATGCGTTTGGTGGTGGGATCACTTTGGAGGTAGCAGAAATGGCGGAGGATGATCCGTTGAATGTGGAGGCTGGTGGGGTGAAAGGTGGGGACAAGGGGAGCCCTATCGTGGTTCCGGGAGAGAGGGGCAGGGGTGAGGGCAAAAGTGCGGGAGATAGAACGGACACGGTCAAGGTCCGTGTCAACCACGGTAGAGGGGAATCCTCGGTTGAGGAAAAAGGAAGACATGTCGGAAGCACTGGTGTGGAAGGTGGCATCGTCGGAGCAGATGTGGCGGAGACGGAGAAACTGGGAGAATGGAATAGAGTCCTTACAGGAGGCGGGGTGGGAGGAAGTGTAGTCCAGGTAGCTGTGGGAGTCAGTGGGCTTGAGATGAATATTGGTCAATAACCTATCCCCAGAGATGGAGACGGAGAAGTCGAGGAAGGGAAGGGAAGAGTCAGAGAAGGACCATGTGAAGGTGAGGGAAGGGTGGAAATTGGAGGCAAAGTGAATGAAATTGTCTAGTTCAGGGCGAGAGCAGGAAACGGCACAGACACAGTCATCAATGTATCGAAAAAAGAGGTGAGGGAGGGGACCTGAGTAGGACTGGAACAAAGAGTGTTCCACATATCCCACGAAAAGGCAGGCATAGCTAGGACCCATGCGGGTACCCATAGCAACACCTTTGATTTGCAGGAAATGAGTGGAGTTAAAGGAGAAGTTGTTCAATGTGAGAACAAGTTCAGCCAGGCGGAGGAGGGTAGTGGTGGATGGGGACTGGTTGGGCCTCTGTTCCAGGAAGAAGCAGAGCGCCCTCAGGCCATCCTGGTGGGGGATGGAGGTGTAGAGGGATTGTACGTCCATGGTGAAAAGGAAGGGTAGGCCATTCAGGACTGAGATGTGAAGAAATTTCTTCACACAGAGGATGGTGAATCTTTGGAATTCTCTACCCCAGAGGGTGGTGGAGGCGCAGTCATTGGGTATATTCAAAACAGATGTTGATAGATTTCTGACTGGTAAAGGCAGCAAGGGATATGGTGATAGGGCCGGTGAATGGAGTTGAAGCAGAAGATCAGCCATGATCTCATTGAATGGCGGAGCAGGCTCGAAGGGCCGAATGGCCTACTCCTGCTCTTATTTCTTATGTTCTTATACTTCAACCCCCTTACAATAAAGGCCAACATGCCATTTGCCTTCCTTATTGCTTGCTGTACCTCCATGCTAGCTTTCTGTGTTTCTTGCACGAGGACACCCAAATATCTCTGTATACCAACATTTGAAAGTTTCTCACCATTTAAAAAATATCCTGCTTTTCTATTCTTCCTACCAAAGTGAATAACCTCACATTTCCCTACATTATACTCCATCTGCCACCTTACTGCCCACGCACTTAGTCTATCTATATCCCTGTGCAGACTCTTTGGGCTGGATTTTCTCAATGGAGATGTGGTGGAGATGGGACTTCTGATTTCTGGGTTTCAGTCCCACCCCCAGTGATGTGTGGCCAACCCA
Source organism: Somniosus microcephalus (assembly GCF_052327205.1). Classification (NCBI taxonomy): domain Eukaryota; kingdom Metazoa; phylum Chordata; class Chondrichthyes; order Squaliformes; family Somniosidae; genus Somniosus; species Somniosus microcephalus. Next base: position 180,424,300 of record NC_140987.1, on the reverse strand, counting down.
TGCTATTTTTGCTTGATTGGCCCTGTTAAGCCCACCCTACCGGCCAATTAAGGGAACGCCGGTGACAGATGGCATCAGCGTATGACGCCTCATCTGTCGAAAAGATTTTGACAGATCAATTGTCAGCATTTGACAACTTTGAGAAGCTGTCAAACATTGACAATCTTTGTTCTAAGGTGAGCCCTTGCACACAGGCTCACCAAGACCTCTCTCCTCAGCAGAAAGCAGATGGCTGCTGCATCTGAGAATGCAGCAGCCATTCTGTCATCTCTGCTGTTGAGATAAGGCACCTCCGGATCCTCAAAGGTTGAAGCCTGCAGAAAGAAGCAAAGGTAAGGAAACTTTTTCCAACACCTTACACTCACCTCTCATACTTACTTGTCCACACTTGCACCCATCACTCACCTCTACAGTTGACATTTCAACCCCTCCCATACCCGCAGACCCACTGCTTGCCTCATTGGCCCTGGCGAGGTTTGCAGCCATCAGGAAGCCTGCAATTGCAGGCGTAAAATGGGGAAAAGCCTCAAAACTGCCTGTTCACTACCTGTTAACAAGCAGTTAATTGGCTCTCATCCCCTTCCTGCCTCAAGGAGACAGGTCCCTGCACGACTCAGGGACCTGCCTCCCGGGAAAATGGCACAGAGCTGGATTGGAAGCGGGGTCGGTACCTGCTCCCAGTTTCTGACATTTTCCCGGCAGTCCAGCCTCCATACCCACCTTCCCAGGGCTGGGAAAATTCCCCCCTTTGTGTTCTCCTCACAGCTTACTGACCCACCTAGCTTTGTATCATCAGCAAACTTGGATACATTACACTTGGCCCCTTCATCTAGGTCATTAATATAGTTTGTAAATAGCTGAGGCCCCAACACTGATCCCTGTGGCACCCCACTGCTTACAGCCTGTCAACCTGAAAAAGATCCGTTTATCCCTACTCTCTGTTTCCTGTCCATTCACCAATCCTCTATCCATGCTACTATATTACCCCCAACCACATGAGCCCTAATCTTGTGTAATAACCTTTTATGTGGCACCTTATCGAAGGCCTTTTGGAAATCCAAATATACTACGTCCACTGGTTCCCCTTTATCTACCCTGCTAGTTAGATCCTCAAAAAACTCTAATAAGTTCATCAAACACGATTTCCCTTTCATAAAACCATGTTGACTCTGTTGTGTATGTAACCGTTTACCTTTAAGGGAACTATAGAATGTAACCGTTCGCCTTTAAGAGCACTACTTTAGGGTGGCACTATCTATTGGCTCATGTATACTGTAATACCGATAGTGACCACACCAGTATATAAGGGTTGTGATACGTTAACTGGGGCAGAATCGCCCGAGCCGCTGAATAGTAAAGACGTGTTTTATTCTGTTAACAGTGGAGTCTGTGATTATTTATAATACAACTCACAGACTTAACATTGGCGACGAGTCAGGATTCGAACCCTGCGGCAGTTGTTCCACGGCGGCTTCGTCCGAAGACAGGACGTTGAAGAGAGGTTTCAATCCTCACCAGTCTGGAACCGACAGGCTGGAAGCGACAGGCATTAGGACCCTGAAGCCTCCATAACCTCGTGGGTAAGCCGCAGCGTTGGCTGCAAAGACAGGGCGATCGCAATCCCTGATAAGAGCCGCGGTGAAACGCGCGAGCGGGTAAGCCAGAGCCCGGGAGGGAGCGAGCAAGAGCCGCGCGAGCGGGTGAGCCAGAGGCCGGGGGCCGCTTTCAAGTGCGAGGCGCAGCCGAGCCATCGATCGCATCCGCTGATAAGGCCCGCACTCGGCCTGAAAGTCAGCGTCGGGGAACGGGTGATAACCGCCATTGTAGTGGGCGGAGAGCGCCGAGAAGCACGGGGAAACCACCATCGAAGTGGGCGGGGAGAGCGAGAAGCGCGGGAAAGCCGCCATTTTTCGCGGGGAAACCGCTGAAGAAGAAGGAAGAAGCGGGAAACCGCCATCTTGGAAATTATTAAGAATTTCAGGAAAGTAATAAGATTTTTCAGAAAGGCTGGTGTGTTCTCAAGAAGAGAGGGAAAATAAGTATAAGTACAGCAATACTTGTGGTGTTCTCAAGAAGAGAGAAGAAAATTAATTAGAATTTTCAGAAACAAGAAATAAGTAAAGCAATACTTGTGGTGTTCTCAAGAAGAGAGAAGAAAATTAATTAGAATTTTCAGAAACAAGAAATAAGTAAAGCAATACTGGTGGTGTTCTCAAGAAGAGAAGAAAATTAATAATAAGTAAAGAAATACTTGTGCTGTTCTCGGAAAGAGAAGAAGATGCCTAAGCGAGGAAATATTAATGATTTTAATGCTGAAATAGAAGACAGGGCCACGTATGGGGAACGCATAGGAATATATTGCGTAGCCATATACGCCAAGGCAATAACTTTGTTAAATTCGATGGGAGCAAAAACATACGGGCTCTTGAAACATCTAATAGCACCAGTTAAACCAGTGGACCAGACCTTCGAAGAGAGCGTAGCAGTGCTGAAGGATCACTTGAACCCCACACCGTTGATACTGGCTGAACGATTTAAATTTTACGCCAGAACCCAGAGGCAAGATGAAAGCAATGCGGAATACTTAGTCGAACTGCGTAAGCTAGCGAAATACTGCCAGTTTGGAGGGAATTTGACAGAGGCGCTGCGGGACAAGTTCGTATGCGGCTTGGCCAAAGAAGGAACGCAGAAGCGACTTCTGGAAGAAAACGACCTCACACTGGACAGGGCTGTCCTCATAGCTTCATCGCACGAAGCCGCAGCGAAAGGGACGGCGGAAATGCAGCTAAAGGCGGCGGCACTCGGGGTGGACCAAATGACTGCAAGCATTTCCAAATGCTACCGTTGTGGAAAGACAACGCACGACCAGAATCAGTGCTGGTTTAAGAATCAAGAGTGCAGGAAATGTGGCAAACTGGGTCACATCGCGAAGGTATGCAGGTCCAGAAAGAAGACCAACAAACAAAGGAAGCCACCACCACAAGAAAAGTACAACAAGGTGCATCAGGTGGCTGAAAAGAGTTCAGACGAACAAAATTCAGACTCAGACCCAAACAGCCAGGAGTTGGATAGTCTGAGAATCCACAATGTGGGTAAAGTAACTGATCTACAGACGATCTGGGTCACACTAAAAATAGCTGGAGTCCAAGTACGAATGGAGCTGGACACGGGATCAGCTGTATCAGTCATCAACCAAAAGGACTACCACCGACTATTCTCTCACATACCCTTAAGAAATACCAAGTTCGTATTACAGACATACACGGGGCATCGCGTATACCCCATGGGGAAGATAAGAGTCAAGGTGAGAGATAGGGGTAAAGTACACCCAAGAATGAATTTGTACGTACTACCTGAGGGAGGACCACCACTTCTAGGACGGGAGTGGATCAAGAAAATAGACATGGAATGGCACTACCGACAAGCAATGACGAGTGAGGACTCGGTGCAGACAAGCAGCTCAGACTCTGAGCCGGAAGACGATAAGTCCAGCTTATGTATGAAAAACAAGGTTAACATTAACTCACGGACTAAGGTTGGAAAATCGATGGCGTGCATAAAGACAGAGAATTCTGAGTCTGTTCAAGCTACAGACATATGCATTACGGAGGAACACCGGGCTCGAACTCAACGCTATTTCAAAGTACAACAACAATTAGAACAATTAAGTTACCGCCTCGTACAAGAGATGAAAACAATGAAAAAGTTCTATGACACCGAATGGGAGAGTCTGGAAAGACAACAGAACCTACTGGCTCAAGCAGAGAGCGACCATAGAGCCATCGTGACCAATTACCGATCACATCTCCCTGATGATGTTCAGGGGTTAGAATATTTGCATGATCTAGAGATACAGCAGAAGGGCAAATCACGCTGCACTGAGGATTTTGTTCTGCAATTAGAGACGGAGCTAGTGCAGGCAAAGTTAAGAGAAGTTGAATCACAGGGTGCTCTTAAGGAGATGCAGAAACAAATCTTGGACATGGAAAAGAGAAACGCTTCTTTACCTGATGAGAATAATGTGGCCATGTTGCAAGAGGAGCTTATAGGGGCGAAACTGAAAGAAGCTAAGCAAAGGATGTGGAACTTGAAACGCAGAACCAAATCAGCGGTAATCAGCTATGTCAAGCAGAGAAGGAGTGCAAGGGTCTACATGAGAAGGTGCAATATCTCTCAGCCCAAAATAAGGGACTACTCACTCAGTTAAATGAAAGTAAACGGGAAATGGCTGAGATGGACTGCAAGAATAAAGAAGAGTTGATGGCAGTGAGACTTCGAGAGGCAGATAGCATAGCAGCCTTGGCTGAACTCCAACAGGAAATTGCGAAAGAAACAAATGAAGAGGAATCTTCAGGAAGCCAGGATTTTATTCCAGTTCTTCTCTACGACTCCTTACAAGCAGAGTGCGAGAAGTTGAAAAAACAGTATGAACAGGCCCAGACTACAATTCTGGAGGGGGGTAACTCAGCAACCTCCGAAAAGCTAGTTTCGTTGGAAGTATATGAGCAACTAAAGGTTGAACATGAGCAAGAAGTCCAAAGGCTGCAGGAAATTCTTGAGGAGCTCAGGGCCAAGACAGACTCATCGGTAGAAGTTCCATACATAGATGAGGATGTAGAGGTGAAAGACATGGCAGAACTCATAAAAATATGGAAGGAAGCCCAAGACAAATATAAGGCGGCAATTACCGAGGTTGACCGACTTGAAGAACAGTTTCAACTGGGAATGGGCCCTGAACATGAGCTAGAGAGCATCGAGGCGCAACTTCTCCAAGCACTGGAAGCCAAAGTACAAGAGGAAGAGAAGATGAAAGCATTGGAGAAAATGATGGATGAAATGGAGGAGTACGCTGAATTACGTCCAGGGGAACAGGAGAATGGGGAAACAGCTACTTCAGTAGAAGGATTAAATAGCCTGATAACGAAATCCCTGAAGGAAGGGAAAGGATTGAACGCACAAATGAGGCCAGGAGGGAAGGAAGGGCAGACATCCGAGGAAGAGCAGGATGAATATGATTGTTTGAAGAAGGGTTTTGACCTGTTGAGTGACACCGATTGTTATGAGGATGTGGTCTGCCCAAATTGTGATGGGAACTCCCAAAGTGCTGAAATCCTGAGGAAGCACTTAAGGTCTAAGGAACATAGAGAGTTGGTGGCGCTACAGATGGCAGCCGGGAAAAGAGCTCGGAGAGTTTCAAAAAGGCAGAAAAGAAAAAGAAGAAGCAGAAAATAATAACTGTTTAAAATATTATTACTTCTACTACCTCAGTCCGAACACTACGAAAGGTGCTAAATTTGTAAAAAAAATCCAGGGACATTATCAAGACAGCCAGTGGGTTGTATAAGTCCGCACTGCTGGTTCAACAGGACGAAAGTACAAGCTGTTAAAAAAAAAAAAGCTATGGAGGATGCTGTCTGGAACGAATTTAATACCAGAGACTGAATTTATGAACTGTTCCCACAGAGACTGAACCTGTAAACTGATTCCACTGAGAGTATGTTTGTAAACTGTTATATGACGTTGACTCCATTGAGAGTATATCTGTAAATTGTTATATGACGTTGACTCCATCGAGAGTATATCTGCAAACTGTTTATATAAAGTTGAAGATTGTATGTTTAACGGGATTCTGTAAGTAATAAGCTAGGAAGGGAGGAGTGTTGTGTATGTAACCGTTTACCTTTAAGGGAACTATAGAATGTAACCGTTCGCCTTTAAGAGCACTACTTTAGGGTGGCACTATCTATTGGCTCATGTATACTGTAATACCGATAGTGACCACACCAGTATATAAGGGTTGTGATACGTTAACTAGGGCAGAATCGCCCGAGCCGCTGAATAGTAAAGACGTGTTTTATTCTGTTAACAGTGGAGTCTGTGATTATTTATAATACAACTCACAGACTTAACAGACTCTACCTAATCATGTTATGATTTTCTAAGTGCCCTGATACCACTTCCTTAACAATGGATTCCAGCATTTTCCCGACGACTGATGTCAGGCTAACTGGCCTGTAGTTCCCTATTTTTTCTCTCCCTCCTTTCTTGAATAGCGGTGTTACATTTGCGACCTTCCAATCTGGTGGGACCATTCTAGAATCTAGGGAATTGTGAAGATCAAAACCAATGCATCCACTATCTCTTCAGCCACCTATTTTAGAACCCTAGGATGTAGGCTGTCAGGTCCAGGGAATTTGTCGGCTTTTAGTCCCATTAGTTTCTCTAGTACTTCTTCTCTACTTATATTAATTACATTAAATTCCTCACCCTCATTAGACCCTTGGTTCCCCACCATTTTTGGTATGCTTTTTGTGTCTTCGACTGTAAAGACAGATACAAAATATTTGTTTAACGTTTCTGCCATTTCCTTATTCCCCATAATAATTTCTCCTGTCTCAGCACCTAAGGGACCAACGTTTACTTTTGCTACTCCCTTCCTTTTTACATACTTGTAGAAGCTCTTACAATGTGCTTTTATAATTCTTGCTAGTTATCTCTCATATTCTATTTTTTCCCTTTTTATCAATTTTTTGGTCAACCTTTGCTGGTTTCTGAAACTATCCTAATCCTCAGGCTTACTATTATTCTTTGCAACATTATAAGCTTCTTCTTCCAATCTAATGCTATCCTTAACTTCTTTAGTTAGCTGCGGTTGGATCACTTTCCCTGTGGGGTTTTTGTTTCTCAATGGAATGTATTTTTGTTGCGAATTATGAAATATTTCTTTAAATGCTAGCCACTGCTTATCTACCGCCACACCTTTTAATCTATTTTTCCAATCTACCTTGGTGAACTCGCCCCTCATACCTATGTAATTGACTTTATTTAAGTTTAAGACTCTAGTTTCGGACTCAGGCAAGTCACTCTCAAACTTAATGTGAAATTCTCTCATATTATGATCACTCTGCCCCAGAGGATCCTATAAGATTGCTAATTAACCCTGTCTCATTACACTATACAAGATCTAAAATAGCCTGTTCCCTGCTTGGTTCCACGAAATATTGTTCCAGGAAACTGTCTCGAATGCATTCCATGAACTTGTCCTCCAGACTACCTCCATGAATTACAAAGCACAACATAAGTGCGCATTCTTTTTTATGGTAAGTTCAAAGTGAACACAAGCCAATCTGCTCTTTCCCAATGCCATGGTTCCCCTGGGTGTCTACACATGTCTTTCTTTCATCTATTCTAATGCTTCTCCTAAGTGCAACCTGAGGGCCAGTATCACAAGTGGCTATGTTAATAAAGGAAGGAATCACTGTAATACAGGGAAATGATATTGGGTCAAAAGATCAGGATAATGAAACAGTTTGGGTGGAGATAAGGAATAATAAGGGGGAAAAAACACTAGTGGGCGTAGTCTATAGGCCTCCGAGCAGTTGCAACTCTGTTGGACGGAGTATCAATCAGGAAACAGTTGAGGCTTGTAATAAGGGAACATCTACAATTATGGGGGATTTTAACTATCATATTAATTGGACAAATCAAATTGGGCAGGGCTGCCTTGAGGATGAGTTCATTGAGTGTATTAGGGATGGGTTTCTTGAGCAGTATGTAACTGAACCAACCAGGGGGCAAGCAACCTTAGATCTGGTCCTGTGTAACGAGACAGGATTAATTAAAAATGTCCTAGTAAAGGATCCCCTTGGAATGAGTGACCATAACATGGTTGAATTCCATATTCAATTAGAGGGTGAGAAGGTTGGATCTCAAACGAGCGTGCTAAGCTTGAATAAAGGAGACTATGAAGGTATGAGAGTGGAATTGAGTAGAGTGGATTGGGAAAATAGATTAAAGGGTAAGACGATACATGATCAGTGGTGTACATTTAAGGAGTTATTTTACAACTTCCAAAAAATATATATTCCACTGAGAAGAAAAGGGTGTAAAAGAAAAGACAGCCATCCATGGCTAAGTAAAGAAATTAAGGATGGTATTCGACTAAAAACAAGGGCATATAAGGTAGCCAAATCTAGTGGGAAGATAGAGGATTGGGAAAACTTTAAAAGACAGCAAAAAATAACAAAAAGATTGATTAAGAAAGGGAAGATAGATTATGAAAGTAAATTAGCAAAAAATATATAAACAGATAGTAAGAGTTTTTATAGTTATATAAAAAGAAAAAGGGTGGCTAAAGTAAATGTTGGTCCCTTAGAGGATGAGACTGGGAAATTAATGGTGGGAAACATGGAGATGGCAAAAACACTGAATGAATATTTTGTATCAGTCTTTACAGTAGAGGACACTAAGAATATCTCAACACTGGACAAACAGGGGGCTATAGGGGGGAGGAGCTAAACACGATCAAAATCACTAAGGAAGTGGTACTCGGTAAAATAATGGGACTCAAGGTGGATAAATCACCTGGACCTGATGGCTTACATCCGAGGGTCTTGAGGGAAGTGGTGGTAGGGATTGCGGATGCATTGGTAATAATTTTCCAAAACTCCCTGGACTCAGCAAAGGTCCCGGCAGACTGGAAAACTGCTAATGTAACACCCTTATTTAAAAAGGGCAGTAGACAGAAGGCTGGAAACTATAGACCGGTTAGCCTAACATCTGTGGTAGGTAAAATTTTGGAGTCCATTATTAAGGAGACAGTAACAGGACATTTGGATAATCATAATTTAATAGGACAAAGTCAGCATGGTTTTATGAAGGGGAAGTCATGTTTGACAAATTTGCTGGAGTTCTTTGAGGAAGTAACATATAGGGTGGATAAAGGGGAACCAGTGGACGTAGTGTATTTAGACTTCCAAAAGGCATTTGACAAGGTGCCACACAAAAGATTATTGCTTAAGATAAAAAATCACGGGATTGGGGGTAATATTCTGGCATGGATAGAGGATTGGCTATCTAACAGAAGGCAGAGAGTTGGGATAAATGGTTCATTCTCAGACTGGCAATCAGTAACTAGTGGTGTTCCGCAGGGGTCAGTGCTGGGTCCCCAACTCTTTACAATCTATATTAACGATTTGGAGGAGGGGACCGAGTGTAACATATCAAAGTTTGCAGATGATACTAAGATGGGAGGGAAAGTAGTGAGTGAGGAGGACATAAAAAACCTGCAAGGGGACATAGACAGGCTAAGTAAGTGGGCAGAGATTTGGCAGATGGAATACAATACTGGAAAGTGTGAGGTTATGCACTTTGGCAGGAAAAATCGTAGAGCAAGTTATTATCTTAATGGCAAGAAACTGGAAAGTACTGAATTACAAAGGGATCTGGGGTTCCTGGTGCATGAAACTCAAAAGGTTAGTATGCAGGTGCAGCAAGTGATTAAGAAGGCCAATGGAATGTTGGCGTTCATTGCTACGGGGATAGAATATAAAAATAGGGAGGTATTGCTTCAGTTGTACAAGGTATTGGTGAGACCGCACCTGGAATACTGCATACAGTTTTGGTGTCCATACTTAAGAAAAGACATACTTGCTCTCGAGTCAGTACAAAGAAGGTTCACTCGGTTAATCCCGGGGATGAGGGGATGGACATATGAGGAGAGGTTGAGTAGATTGGGACTCTACTCATTGGAGTTCAGAAGAATGAGAGGCGATCTTATTGAAACATATAAGATTGTGAAGGGTTTGGATTTTGCGGATGCGGGGAGGATGTTCCCGATGATGGGTGAAACTAGAACTAGGGGGCATAGTCTTAGAATAAGGGGCTGCTCTTTCAAAACTGAGATGAGGAGGAACTACTTCACTCAGAGGGTGGTAGGTCCATGGAATATGCTGCCCCAAAAAAGCTGCAGAAGTTACATCATTACATAAATTTAAAACAGAAATAGACAGTTTCCTGGAAGTAAAGGGAATTAAGGGTTACGGGGAGCGGGCAGGAATTTGGACATGAGTCTAGGTTCGGATCGGTCATGGCCCTGTGGGTAGCGGAGCAGGCCCAGGGGCCGTGTAGCCTGATCCTGCTCCTATTTCGTGTGTCGAATTCTGTTAGATTCAGGAGATGGTTCTGTGATAGTAGATTGGCGGTTAGGATCAGATCAGCCATGATCTTATTGAATGGCGGAGCAGGCTCGAGGGGCCGATTGGCCTACTCCTGCTCCTACTTCTTATGTTCTTATGTTCTTAAGTGATGGTTGACTGCTCGTGCTCTGCAAAAGGGACATGGGATGGTGATGACCCTCCTCTTCCTGCCATTGACTCCCAACAGGGAGCTGCTGCTGGCTGCATCTCTGGAACTTGCTCCTGTGGAGTCTGGTGTCACCTCGTACATTCCACTGCTTTGTTGACCTGAAGGGTAAGCCTGTCCTAAGAGATGGCAGTATCAGCAGGTGGACTCTAGCTGTCACCATTCCACTGGGCTTTATGTCCACACTGATCAGTTGGATGGCTGGTCTAATGGTAACTATCAGATGCTGAAAGCCCACGTGCATCATGGTTGCTATGTTCTGGAAGCTGATATGCAGAGTGCTGCCTACTCTCTTCTCTATTGGCACCAGAGCTGCAGTTTGTGATTCCAGGCGGAGGCAATGACTGGTCCTTGGCTGCTTCTTAGGTTGGTGTCTGCTTCAGATTCCAATGAAGCCACCACACTCAATTGTTATTTAGAGAGGGTGAAGAGTGTACTGGTGCCCAGGATGCCCAAGGAAGAAAAAGGAGAATCGGCAGTATGTCTCCTTACCTGCCTTGATCAGATCACTGAACTTTTTGCAACACTGGTTTGTAGTCCGGGGTTTAAGAGAGTTGGTACTCAGTGCCAGTTTCACCTTCCTCCACGGACATGAAATGAGTGACATTTTTGGCATGTAGCCTGCCATGGACACCCCGCAGTCTGTCTCTCTTAAGCTCAATTTAATCCAGGAGGATTTGAAGGTTGAGTTCCATGAAATTGTGGCATCTTCCTCTGTGTTTCTTTGCCATGCCTGGTCCTTGATTGGCTGACTGTGACAATGGGGGACCTTCTTGATAAGTGGCGCAATGACAGTTATGAGGCATGTATTCAAGCTATCTGACTAAAACTCACTGAGGCAAGCCCTGTTCCTTACTTATGTGCTGCTCACCCAGCCTGCTGCTGCAGTCGTCAGCCAGAACTGCCTTTTAAGAGGCTGCACCCCAAGCACCCAGGTAGATTGCACCTGTTTTGCATGGGCTTTACACCAATCACTATTCCAATATATATGTAAATAAGCTGACTCAGTAAATTCTTGTGCAAATACCCCTCCAGATCATCAGCAGCACAACTTACTTTACATTGGTGTAAAAGTGCTGCAATTCTAAACCCTTGTTTCCATCAAGGGTCCTTCCTGATTTTAGATAATGACCTATAACAGGGAGATTGGTGTATTGTCAGAAATCACAGCTGGGAATATCCTTGCTGCTGCTTCTACTCTGTCGCCTTAATTTTGGTGGATGTGTAAACAGGGTTTCTGCTGCACTTCTCGCAATGTTACAGCGGCAGAGTGGGAGCATGTCTGAGGAAATTTCCAGCCATAATTCCACCAATGTCAGAGTTAACCAAATTTTGCATAACCTCTGACGATGCAGGTACACATGGAAAATAATGTGAATAATCACTTGCATGTAGAAAGAAAGACTACACATAGTAGAAGTCTTAAATGAAAACAGGAAATGCTAGAAATACATGGCAGGTCCATCTGAAAAGCATTTCAGCCTCTCTCCAGGGTCCTGCTTTTCACAACATCCAATTTTATTTTAATAAACTCTTCCAACTGGATGCTGGAACTACCAAATGTCCATTAGACTCACCCTTTTGTCCAAATCTCAACAACAACACCAAATTGCATTTATATAGCACCTTTAAAGTAGTCAAATGTCCCAAGGTGCTTCGTCGGAGTGTCATCAAACAAAATTTAACACCTAGCCACATAACAAGATATTAGAATAGGTGACCAAAGGCTTTGTCAAAGAGGTAGGTTTTAAGTAGCATCTTAAAGGAGGAAAGAGAGATAGAGAGGCGGGGAGGTTTAGGGAGGAAATTCTAGATTTAGGGCCCAGGCAGTTAAAGGTACAGCCGCCAATGGTGGAGCGATTAAAATCAGGGATGCGTAAGAGGACAGAATTGTAGGAGCACAGATATCTCGAAGGGTTGTAGGGCTGGAGGAGGTTACAGAGGTAGAGAGATGTGAGGCTATGGAGTGGTTTGAAAAGAAGGATGAGAATTTTAAAATCGAGGCATTGCCGGGCCAAGAGCCAATGTAGGTCAGCAAGCACAGGGGTGATGGGTGAACAGAACTTAGTGCGAGTTAGGATACAAGCAGACAAGTTTTGGATAAGCTTAAGTTTATGGAGGGTGAAAGATGGTAGGCCGGCCAGGAGCGCATTGGAATAGTCATGTTTAGAGGTAACAAAGGCATGTATGAGGGTTTCAGTAGTTGATGAGCTGAGGCAGGGGTGGAAATGGGCGATATTATGGAGGTGGAAGTCGGCGGTATTGGTGATGGAGTGGATATGGAGTCGAAAGCTCATCTCCAGGTCAAATAGAACACTAAGGCCGGAATATTCTGGGGTCCGTACAGGCGCAATTGGAGGGGGTCGGGTGGGAAATATGAAATATCTTGCAGCGGGTCGGGAACCTGCCGTCATCCCGCCCCCACATGCCTTTCCCTCGGATGTGTTTGCTGGTACGGCAGCGCCCCGAATGGCAGGGGCGGGCGAGCTAATTTAAATCAATATGAGGTACTTGTCAGACCCTTAAGTGTCTTTTTCACCCTTCCCTTCAAACTTCCCTGGATGAGCATGGGACTCACGCAGCTCAGGAACCACGGCTGTGAACCTGAGACGGAAGTTGAGTGGCTCATTAATGCACAGCATGAAAATTACAATAAAAACTTCCACCTTACAGCTGATCACTTTCATAAGGCAGATGCTGTTGCTGACTGCATTGTCAGCACAGATTTAGCTTTCTAGAGGTTACAAGTGTTTCCAGCAACTAGTGTCACTTCATTGGTAGAACCTATCACACCATTGACAGATTACTTCTGTCATCTCTACTTGACTTGCCATCTATTCCATCAACATGGGTGCCATTTATACAGTCTCACCTTGGTCCTTAGAATCTGACCACGATGAGCCCCAACCCCAGCAGCACCAGGCACACCTGCAGCACCAACAACAACACCACCAACTTTCTCCTCAACCACCTGATGCTGCACAGGACAGAGGGCATCAGCGCAAGGCTGCACCGCGCCAGAGATGATACAGGTGCAGGGAGTCATTGGGCTCGATTTTGCCAGGACCGAGGAGGTGGGATTGGAGGTGTGTGAGGTGCTAAAATGGCAAAAAATGGTGGGTGGATCTGATCCCGCCTCCAGCCCACCTCTAAGTAATTTTCCCAAAATCAGGGTTTCAGACCCCGTTTCCAAGAGGGGGTGTAAGGGGTTTTAGATCGCAGAGGTTTCTCTCTCTAAAGGCCTCTCTCTCTTGCACAGTAAAACTTTGAGTGGTTAGACCCACTCGCCCCTTAGATTCTATACTCTGGTCTTTGGGGTAGGAACTACAATGTAGAGAAAACTCTTATAGACCAAGTTTGATGAAACGAAATGAAATTTTATTGCATATGGTAACACAAATCAAATGCAAGCAAATAAGAGAGTACATGGGAGGGAAAAACACAAACAAATCATAACGACACAATACCAACTAAGGCAAATACAGGCATATTATACTCTACAAAAATCATCATGAAATAGGGAAACACACGGAACATCGAGGGATAACAGCTCATGTTAATTATACCCTTAAATATCCACCCCCTTAAACCTATCTAGATCTGATTATGGAGGGCCAGAAACATGCTCACCAATCCAACTAGGAAGTGCAAGGTTTTGAAACAGGTCTGCGTTTTGATCCCTTCAGGCTTCCTGTCTCCTCGTGGATCATGGAGCCCCAGCGAGCTGCGCCACACCTCTCTCCTGAGGTGGGGGTCGGGGGCGGCTGGACACCGGCTGGCCTGGATGTTGGCGGGGTCGGGGATTGTTCGCTCGACCCCGGTCAGAGGGGCCTTGGGCTGGCCCCTATCTTGGAAGGTCCCTTCTGTACTTTACTTTTATCTCTTCACCCGAGCCGGAGCGGGTCGATGGCCTCTCGTTTTGTCAACGGCCCGGGGTTGGTCGATGATCTCCCGATGTTTTACCCCGGGGTGGGACGCCGGCTCAAACGACCTTCTTGCTGCTGGCTTAGTCTTCTTCTTCTTCCTCTCCGACGATGGCTGCTCTGTTTATGGATTCCTCCCGTTTTCCACGATGCCTTCTTTCGATCCTTTCTTTCTACCTCTGGGTTCCCAGATATACTTCTCACCAGAAGCCCTTATCTCGCGCCAAATCAGGTTAGTCTTTTGGTTTAACTTTTGGCGGGCTTGTTGCACAACGGGGTAGTTATTATATTTTAAAATACTTTGGGATGGCTGGTAAAGGGCCATCTCTGGTCTGGAATCACCTTCATTGTTTTTAATGTCCTGCTGATGTCCTTAATGTGTCCTTGATGCTCTTCTCATGAATATGGAACTGTTCCCTTTTGTCTGGGTCAACATTTAGATGGCCTTTATCTACAGGCCGATCTTGACTGGATCTGCATCCAATCTATATGTATATGGGGGTGTCTGTTTTCGTTCTCTCAGAAACGGCTTCCAGAACTTACTTTGGGCTGAATCCACAAAGCTGTCTGAGGATTTTGCAGGAACCATTTTGAAGTGTCCCAATAAGTTGGTCACGGGGTCTGGTGGCCATTTTGAATGCCCCTTTTTCTGGGCTTCTTTTAAAATAGTCTTTAAAATCATGGCCTCTTCTGCCATTCGACCCTTTATAATAAAAGTTCAATTTTGCGAATCCTACAGGGGGATAGGCCCGTAAGGCCCTTAACAACCAGTTAAGTGCCTCTATAATCCCATTTTGAAAGGCCTTTCTGAATTTAACACATTTCCCCCGTGCTGCACGTCTCATCTGGAACACGCCATTTAATCCTGGCGGGCTCACAAGAGGATTGCTTACACTAACAGCTGCAGCTCCACCATTAAAAAGGGGTTTTCACCAATCATCATTTGCAGGTGGCAGAACTTTGTTGTCTCAGGTCTGGGGGAACTTTTAGCAGGCCTACTCATTGTTGTGGAAGTTTGGAGCCTGACACCCATCTCCAGTGTGAGCTCCTGGGAAACCCCTCTCGCCACCTTGACTGAGCGCTTCCTCAACTGAGGTATATACCAGAAGCATGGGTACCATTTATTTACTTTCCTCCTGGACATCAAATTCGGATGAAGACCAGCCGCGGCAGCAGCAGATTCCTGACCAACAGCAGCACCAACTGCAGGAGCAACAACAGGAGCGCCAAGCAGCTGCTCACCCACCTGAAGCTGCACAGACCAGAAGGCGCCAGTGCATGGAAGCACGTCGCCACAGGAGATACCCCCAAAACAGGGTTTACAGACAGAGGATGAACTACCTTAACATGACTGAGCAGCAGTGCCAAAGGAAGCTCAGACTATCACGAGAGGTAGTGGGTGACATCTGCGCAATGCTGCAGCAAGACCTGGAGCCCAGAGGAGCGGGTAGACACCCCTTCCAGTGGCCATCAAAGTCACCACCGCACTCAATTTTTTGCTTCAGGCTCATTCAAGGGATCAACAGCAGACATCAGCAGCGTCTCCCAGGCGGCCGCACACACTTGCATCACGCAGGTAACCGATGCCCTCTTTGCCATCACGCACAATTACATCAACTTCTCCAAGGACCATGTTTTCAAGACCCTGGTGACTAAGCTCCTCCATGGCCGTAGCCATCCTCTCCTCTACCGTAGCCATCTTCTCCTCTATGGTAGCCAGCCTTACCACAGAGGTAGCCGTCCTTTCCAGGGAGGTTGCCATCCTTTCCATGGTGATGCGTTCATGTGCCAATGCCGCCACAAAGGCTCTGCTCATGTTAGCAATGGACTCCGCCATTCGTTCCACATTCGCAGCGACCCTGGAGGCAAAACCTGTCAGAGACTCCTGCACCTGTTCCTGGAGTTCCAGCACTGCTCTCCTTCTGGATGGACACAGAGGCACAGGATCGACATGCAGCTGAGCCAATCTGGGAGAGTCCTGCGCCCTCCCAACGAGGACTCTCCACTGCTGTCCACCTCCACCATCTGCTGATGCTCACTTGTGAGCTGTGTTATACCAGGTGACAACTCTGCTCTATCTCCCGAAGGTCCCACCGAGGTGTGAGTGTCTGCGCTGGTACTGGGTGTGTTTTATGCAGCTTCCTCTGAGGAGTCTGGGGGATCAGGGTGTTCCTCCTGGACAATGGGGAAGGGGCTGTCGATGGTCCAGTGGGGGAGTAAAGGAAAGAGTTAGACATGTGAGATAAACGTTGCATGCACATTGAATTGTGCAGATGATCATAAGCCAATCTGTTAGCGCATCATAATCAATATCAGTCACTCATGCAATGTCAAGGAGAGAGATTAAAAACTATTCTGTCACCAGCTTGCTGTGATGCGCCCGTCTGTCCGTCCCCCACTTGTGCATCCTCCTCGACTCCCACGATCTCCAGGGCTGCCTCCTCTGCAGTGGTGAGCTGGGCTATTCAGGGTGGCCCTCCTCTTGTCCTCGCCCTCTCCCTCTTAATGTGGGCTCTCTTTTCCTGCAATGAGGGAGACAAGTGGAGTTTGAGTGAGAATGAAGGAGTGAGTGTAGAGAATCCATAGCATAGATGCTTAGGACACAAAGATGGAGTGAGGTGCCAAGACCAAGGGCCCTCCCTGTGTGTTGTAAGTTGTTGTCATTACATCACAGTGATAGGGAGTGTGAGGGTTGCATAGTCGAATAGTTAAGTGAATGTGAACATACAGAGAGAGGGATGTAAGATTTGCAAAATTTCTACATTTCCCCGAAGGTTATTATTAATAAAAGTGACCCTGCATGGACATTTTAAATCAAAAGGGTACCCAAGATGGCATCCGTGCCTCGTGGCAGAAAGCCTGTGAGATTTTAAAAACTTGGACTCTGCGGCACAGGCAGCTCATGGAGAAATCGAAACCAAAGCTGCAGTTTCTGTGAAGAGAGGCTTTGCAGTTTGAAAACCAGACAGGACTTTGAATTATGTATTAGATCAAATCAGAGACTGATCAAAACCCAGTTAGGCCAATAGTTAAGGCCATTAAGCAGTTTGCATAAATAATCGGGAACAGATTAAGGAAGCCATCGAGGCTGGACAGGCCCATCAAGGTGCATTAATAACAAAACAAGTCAATTATCAGGCCAGTAGATGCGATTACCAGCCATCTACAAACAGTTAGTATAGATTGCTACCATTATTTAAAATAGCCCGCCAAGATTAAGACAAAGAACTAACCTGATTTGGCGCACAGATAAGGGCCATCCGTAGGAGTATAATTGAAGGCCCCGGGTAGCAATCTCTCTCTCTGGCCTCTTCTTCTTGCTCCTCGCCCTCATGGCTGCTGCTCTTCCCCCGTCCTGCACTTACCCCCTGGCCTCTGCCGGTGCCTTTCCCTACTCCATCAGGAAAACGCCCGGCATTGCATCGGGCACACACGGACAATCCAGACCAGGCGAGGCGGGACGCGACGAGGCGAGGAGGCGAGACGAATTGGGAAGACGATTGAAGATAAGCTTCGAATGATCGGGCCTTCAGCCTCAGCTAACCTGTGACTATCTTCATGCAAACTTCAACTGCCGACCGAGGAAAGGTAAAGTACCCAAGCAGAGACGTTAACTTTGGGGTACTCGTACCTGGACAACGCCCTTGCAGCACCCAGAGAGCACGTGATGACGGCAGACTCCAGAGAGCACAAAGAGCAAACCCCGAACCCCACCGCTGTTTTGAGTTCACCAGATCTTTTGATTGGTGAGCATAAATTCTGGCCCCTCATAGCTTAATCTAGTTAGGTATAGGGGGTGGGATAAGGATAAGGGGATTGTTAAGATAGTTGTTTTCCCTCGATGTGCCGTGTGTTCCCCATTCCCTGAATAAGTATAGTTATTTATATTCGCCTGTAATTTTACACTAGTAACTTCTCATAAGACTGTGTTATTTTTCTGTTTAATAAAATCTTGAGTTTTGCTTACATCAAAAGCACCTGTCTACTTGAGTCTTTTCTGTATCGCCGCCTGTACCTAAGTCCGGTGTCTAGAACCCA
Source organism: Somniosus microcephalus (assembly GCF_052327205.1). NCBI lineage: Eukaryota > Metazoa > Chordata > Chondrichthyes > Squaliformes > Somniosidae > Somniosus > Somniosus microcephalus. The sequence continues at coordinate 180,406,196 of NC_140987.1, read as the reverse complement.
GGGGCGTGGGAGTGATTCGAACCGCTCATAAGCAGTCAGAGGCATAACTGACTGGGCGTACGTGCCAAACACCACCACATGCCACCCGCTACAGGGAATGGTTAAGGGTCCAGGGATGTAAGGGTAAAGTGGGATGTGGAGGAGGAGGTTGACAAAGCAGAGTGCTGGTGATGAGAGGCGATGGGGATCAGATTGAGGGCCATGGGGATGGAATGCTCGCTTTTCCTGTGCAGGGAAGGTTATGAAACCTCTTTCGGCACTGCAGCCAGGTTCTGCTGCACATTGAAATGGCACTCACCTCCTGTGCCACTTGCAGCCACACAGCTTTGGTCTGATGTGGAGGCTTTTTCCTCCCTGAGGAAGGAAACAGCTCTTCCTTATTTGCTCTTGCTCCCGCCACCAGAGCTTGTAGGAAGTTCTCATCGAAGCGGGGTGCACACTTTGGTCTGATGCCTGACATGGTTTTTGAACAAATCCCTCAGAAGTAAATAACAAAAGTTGTAAGGCAGAAAAAGAACCAAGGCTGCTTGCAGGCCTTAACTGCAGCTGCATAGATGACATCATCGGAGGCCAGTTTCAGGACCAAAAGACTAATTGGCCCAGGGGTTCCCACATGCTCGAAATCAAGTGCCCAATTCGGGCAAAATGGCTTAATTGTCCCGCCTCCCATCGGAGATGGGATCTGGACCCGCCGACCACCTGACCCGACCCCAACCCGCCTCCACTGACAAAATCCAGCCCATTGACTGCATACATGTGGCCATCACGGCACCCCATCACCACCCAAGAGTGTTTGTCAGCTGCAAGGGCTCCCACTCCCTCAATGTGCAGCTGGTCTGCAACCATAGGAAGATCATCATGCATGTGTGTGCCAAATTCCCTGGCAGTTGCCATGACTCTTTCGTCCTGCACCAGTCCACCCTCCCTCAGCTCTTCGCTCCTCCAAACAGACGTTCCGGCTGGCTGCTTGGAGACAAGGGCTATCCACTGAAGACATGGCTCCTGGCACCCTTGAGGAGGCCAAGTACTGAGGCCCAGGAGAGATATAATGAAAGCCACATTTCCACCAGATGTGTCATAGAACAGAAATTGGGCATGCTAAAGAGACGCTTCAGGTGTCTTGACAGATCTAGAGGAGCCTTTCATTACGCACCAGCCAGGGTCTCCAGAATCATTGTGGTCTGCTGCACCCTGCACAACAAGGTACAGCAGCGATGATTAGCGCTGCATGAGGAGCAAGGCACTGAGGTCACAGCCTCTTCAGAGGAGGAGGAGCATCAGCTGGACAACAAGAAGGAGGAGGAGCAGGAGAAACCTGCGTTCCAGATCCCACTAGCATCCGAGCACATTGCTGCCCAGGAGGCCAGAGATGGGCTCATCATGGCCAGATTTACTTAACTTCACGTATTACACCCATATGGCTGCCACATGCTGCGCCAGGTAGGCACAACCCCACAGCAACACCATAAAGCATCCCTACAATGACCAAGCCATTCCTTTTACACTGACTACCATTGCTGCAGCTCACTAAACCGCTTCTAAAGGTGCACACAAATTTGTTCATGACCACAAAGTGGTGAAAATAAAGGGGGAAAAATTCAGTTGGTTTGTGCCTCCCGTTAGTGCCTTAACAGGGCGCTAATGGGGCACAAAGCAACTAGCGTCCAGGCGTGGCGACGTTTGCGCCGCTCATGAAATTGACGCGACATTTTGCGAGCCCGGCGTAGCTGGAGTATTTCATCGAATTGGACCACAGCCACCCTGGCCATCTCCCCTCGTGGAAGTAGGCTGCCATCCCGTCTGTGTGCCCCCTCCTACCTCCCTTAGCCAGAGTGGGTCCGTCCCCCCCAGTACAGCCATAGAGGAGGGATGACTCGGTGTCCCCTGTCCTGCTGTGCCCCGTTCCGGCCAACATCAAGATCATGCTCAGCCTCAGGGCTGTCTCCATTCCGTCCTCGGCTTCCTATGAAACAAAAAGCAACAATCCCTTTTGTGAGAGGGTTTACCTCCACAGGTTTTGCTTCGTTATATACAAGAACTATGTACATCACTACCCGTGTTGCCGGGTGCCTCCGCTAAGGCTCTTCTCGCCAGGGCCTTTTGCGGCTCACGGTCGGCATGTAAGGAGACGTCCACGGCATCCTCGGCCGTGGGACCCTACTGCTCCTCCTTACTGTCCCGACCACCGGGTCATCGTCATCCCAAATCATGGGAGGAAGACTCAGGTCCACCATGCTCATTATTGGGCCTTGGTCGCACACCAGGCAGGCCGTGCAAAAGTCATGGACATCCTCCCCGACTTGTGGCCACCACCCTGCCTGTTCTACCCTCTGCCAAGTAGTTTCCAGCCCTGGATGACCCACTCCTGGGCCCCCGTGGGCCAACTGGAGGAATTCCCTCTGGTACCGCTTGGAACTATCCACCGATCCCCTTTAAATAGCATCCCCTCTGTAACGGTAATGTCCGCTGCTCCGAACGGACCCTCTACCTGTTCGCCCTTTTCCTTCTTCCCCAGGATAGCCTTAAGGACGGGATCCTGGGCTTGGACTTGTTTTAAGTCCGGGGCCAAAGTTACCCCCGGTGTTCCACCCTTGTCCCGGAGTGCTGCTACTGGGCCTACTTCATAGGGTTCCCAGAACTCACCTTCCCTGGCCCCCTGCTTGGCTAACTCATCGGCCTCTTGCTTACCCTCCCACGTGCTATGGAGGGATCCTAAATCTATGGCCAAAGGTGTGGACATTGCCCCAGCCTGCTCGTTCCCTGTGAACCCCACGAGACTGAATGGGGCCCTGCTAGACCAGGGTGAATTGGTTGGGTCCCTTGAATGGATCACCGTGCTCGAGGCCCTGGTGTCCACCAAGTACTTCCCGTGTACTGCCTCCACCCCCATCTTAACACAGGGCCTGTTGTAGGAGTTCGCAAAATCCCCTCAGCCCCCGAAGATCGGGAAATATTAATCCACATCGTGGACGAAGACTTTGCGTGATTTAAATTGTCTCTGGGTTGGACAATGTTTTAAAACATACCCAGAACTGCAAGAAGGCTGCGTTAAGCTAGGCAGCACTTGGACAACACCGGAATCAAAGAACTTTGTAAAAACATCGCACACCTTAAGACAGTACATTTTTATTTTAAAATGTACTCTTGAGTTTGGTAAATTGCCCAGGGATAAAATGACCGTCAGACTGCGTAGCCAAGGACAAAGGACCTGGAAGCAGTTTTCTGTGTCTGTGAAGCAATGGCAGTCAAATTCTGTCAATCAAAAGGGGAGTTTCCCCTCCCTGCAAAGACAATCGATGTTTGTTTACAGAAACTGCTACTTTGTGTACACAAGGGATTAAACCACTTAGGCTGCGGTTTCAGTGACCACAGGACAATGGCTTCTGTTTACTATAGCCTTCCAGGCTGCTTACATAGTAATACAGCCCCATTCAAAACCCATCAGGATGAACGGAAATGGTTCAATAGCCCATCACACGCAATGAACTCAGCACAGAAGAGATATTTGGAGTGAGGAAGGGAACAGTTTAAAATAAATGGGTTTGAATCACCCATTACTGGACAATGGGGACAGTTGGATCCCTTTTGTTTTAGCCCAGAAACTTCCGGATCTGGGCGGGAACATTTCAGCCCCAAAATTGGGGTATAAGAGATAGCTTCTCAGGGGCATCTCTCTCTCTCTGGCTTGCCTCCGTGTGCCCTCTACAGCGTGGAGTCTGTCTGAAGAAGTAAAACACCAGCAGTTTACTTTTAAAACACTGGGGTGTTTCTTTACTTCAGGGCAGTGAAGATCTCGTGGGACACGGAGCTGGCATTGCAGTGGTGAGCATATATTTTTCTGGCCTTCCACAAGACGACTTAGGATAGGCTTAGGGGTGGGAATAAAGTGGGGATTTCGTTAGAATTGTATTTTAGTCGATTTCCCTCGTTGTGTCCGTTTTTCCTCCCCTATTTAAGCAATTTTACCGTGATAACTTTGATCGTGTGGTGTAGTTTCTTAGTTTTAATAAAGTTTGACTTTCTTGCATCCAGCCCATTTGTTCGTTTTAATATATCATTAATTATAAGTTCCTCCAATCAGAACTGGAAGGGGTGGTTTAGCGATTCGAAACCGCTGATTGGAATTGGTCACAGTGCAGTGGCAAAAAGGCTGCCTGACCAGGTAAATTACCGTAAATCAGGTAAAGGAAGGTAAATTACCGTAAACCGGGTAAAGGAAGGTAAATTACCGTAAACCAGGTAAAGGATGCCCTCCCACAAATTGGCGACCGCAGCAGGACTGGAGGCAGTTTTTGATATGATAAGTGGTCTGGATCTGGAGAAAGAATCAGCTCTTGCTTTTCTTGCTTTTAGTCTGTGGGTAGCCCTGCAGAAGTTAGCGGCAGCGTGTAAGCTGACCTATTATGGTATAGGTGGCTGGGTTAAGAAGGGTGAAATGAGGGTGCGGGAGGAGGTTACAGAGGCCAAGAATCGGGAGTCAGAGTTTGGAAAATGCCAGGCGGAGGTAGAACACCTCATAAGAGAGGTGAATGAGGCCAGAGATAGTGAGATGAGGGTGCGGGAAGAAAATGCATGCCTCACACTAGAGGTCACGAAATGCCAGGCAGAGATAGAGCGCCTTGTGCAGGAAGTCACAGAGGCTAGGGACAGTGAGATGAGGCTACAGGAGGAAAACGCACAGCTCACCCAAGAAGCTAGCGAGGGCAAAAGCCACGCGAGGCACAAGATAGAGTTCCTAAAGTGGCAAATTACAGAAGCTAAGTGTAACGAGATGAGACTGCAGGAAGAGAATGCCCACCTCACCTCAGAAGTAACAGAGCAGGAGGAAAGGGTTAGGGAGGCAAAGGCAGCTTATAAGCTGGCCTGCGACCAAAGGTTTAGTGGAGCAGATCATACCCCATGTAACAGAGAGATAGAGAGTTTGGGTATGGAGTTAAGTAGGACTAAAGGGGTGGTATGTCTCATAAGTCCGAAGGGAAGTCCATCGGACAGTACCAGCAACCCAAATCAAACCGCCCCACAGGCAGCACCCAGAACAGAGCTGGCTAGGGAATTAGAGATCCCAAGACCGCAGCCCACAGCTCCGAGTTTTCAGGAGCTCTGGCAGCAAGAAGGGGTGGACAATGGGGTGGTAGGAGAATGCCAGCAGGTCCCGCTAGGCAGGCGGGGACCAGGACCAGTGTACCCCCTCCGACAACGGAGGTACGGTCCGCCCGTGAACGATAATGACCCAGGGGCTGTTCAGCATACCTATCTGGTACCCTATGATACCCAACAGCTCAGAGGCCTGGTGAAACATATTCCCCTGCTCTCCGAAAAGGGAGACCCCTCAGTGCACTTCCAAGGGATAGAACAGGCAGCCTGTGTTAATGGCTGTGATGACGAAGAGACAGCCAAAATGTTGCTTTTCTCTGTAGATAGTAAGCTCTATCAGACCTTTTCAGATGAGGCTAAGAGAGGGCAGAAGGGTTTTGAGGACCTAAAGGAGGAAATACTGGAAGCCATGGGTGCGAATGACGGCAGTCCGTTCGATCGCATAGGGAAAACACTGCAGAAGGAAGGGGAGACCCCATAGGCATTTGCAGACAGGCTGTGGCCAGTCTACAACAGCGCGTGTACAGGGGGACAAAGTAGGGCACACCTGAACCAGCAGCAGCGGACCCAATGGCTTCATTGCCTGGTGTCCAATTGCCTGCCCCAGATAAAAGCAAAGGCTGATACTTGGTTTGACCACCGAGACCCCCTAGCAACCGAAGAGACTGTAATCCGGCAGCTCACGGTAGCATATAGGAATGGTAGGAATAGTGGGACCCCCCAGCAAAGGGGTAAGGTCCACGAGGTTAAACCTGGGGCTCAATACAAGAATGAATGGCGCCAGGAGGGGAGCCGTCCCCAAGGTCACTTGTTACAGGTGCGGGGAGGATGGCCACTGGCGCAGGGATTGTAAAAAGCCTGGGAGAGACGATAAAGCCAGGACCCCCGCAGCCCCAACTCAGAAGGCAGAGACAGAAACTCCTCCAGATACAGTCGAGTCCGTCATGGAGTCAATAAAATCGTTCCTCAGGGCCAATCAGGGAAAGGTAGCAGCCATCAATGGTGCTGCAGCCCCCTTGCCCACCTCTGCCTCCCCACAATGACTGGAGCCCGCGCAGCCTGTCCGTCTGTGTAATCTCCGGTACGATGAATGGAAGAGACCGCTCGTACAGATGGAGGTAGAGAAGGTTACAGGGACTTATCTATTGGATACGGGGGCGTCATGCACCGTGATCCATACGGATAATCCCACCACCTCACCTCTGTCCAACGGGGTTCCATACATGCTATCGGGATTCACCAGTCAGGAGCAGGCGGGGGTATACTCCAGGCCCCTCTCAGTCCATCTGGGCACGCTCCAAACTAAGTGGACGTGCATCCTGGCAAAGTGGAATAAGGAGGAAGGAAAGGGGATCCTAGGGGCCGACTTCATGGCGGGCCATGGGATCCTCGTGGATCTCCGCAACCATTGCCTTTGGGGGGCTAGCACAGACAGGGAAGAAGGTGTAGTGGTCATCCTGGCCAAGGAGGGTAAGGGGACCTTGTGTACTGTGAAGCCCAAAGAAGGTTACGACCTCAGGCTCATGGTAAATGGTGTCCCGGAGGCACTGCAGGCAGTCGTGCAGGCAAGCCTCACAGCCTTTGCCACCCATAAACATGACTGCGGGAGAATCACAAGGTTTGAGGTTAAAATAGATGGGGACCCCATGGCCCGACCACAGAAGCAGTACAATTTCCCCAAGGAGGCAGAACCCGACATGGAGGCAGCCATCACCTCCTTAGTTAAACAGGGAGTGTTGAGGCCCATAGCCACACATGTTAATTCTCCATTTTGGCCGGTTAGGAAACCGGACAATTCATGGAGAGCCATGGTGGACTATCGGGTGCTTAACAGCAATATCCCCGCGTGTGCCCTCACAGTAGAAGCAGTGGCTAATCTTATTAGCAGTATTCCAGCATCCGCGAACACATTCACGGTGCTGGACATTTCGAATGGGTTCTGGTCCATCCCTTTAAAATGGGAGGACCAATATAAGTTTGCCTTCACCTTTAAGGGACAGCAGTATACCTGGACCTGTCTGCCACAGGGTTTCCACAACAGCCCCAGCATCTTACACCAATGCATGAAGGATAGTTTAAAGGAGTTCAGTCAGCCCACTCAGTTACTGCAGTATGTGGATGACCTGCTCTTATTTACCGACTCGGTCGGGGAGCATGGCCCACTGCTGGCTGAGCTGCTGGAGCTGCTGCAGAGAAAGGGGTTTAAAGTCAACCCCAAGAAAGCGCAGATCGGTCAGCAAGAAGTTAAATTCCTGGGTCTGACTGTCCGCACAGGAGAGAGGGCAATAGATAAGGCAAGGAGGGAAGCGGTCCAGGAGTTACCGATTCCCAATTCAGTAAGAAGGGTGAGGTCGTTCCTGGGATTGACGGGGTACTGCAGGGATTTTATGGAGGACTATGCAGCCACAGCGGCCCCTCTGCTCCGTCTCCTACACAAGGGAGTGGAGTGGTCCTGGGATGAGGGATGCCAGGCGGCATTTGTTAAGTTAAAGGGAGACCTGCAGACCGCACCAGCCCTAGGAGCGATAGATGGAAAAAGGGAGTTTTTTCTGGAGGTAGCAGCCAGTGGGGATAGGTTGAGTGCTGTGCTGCTCCAAGAGCGGCACGGTAGGCTGAGAACAATGGTCTATTCCTCCAGAATACTCACCGATGTAGAGAGGAGCTACTCAATATATGAAAGGCACCTTTTTGCCACATATTGGGCTGTGAAGAAATCCCGGATCTTTGCAAGCACCTCTCCCATCACCCTCCTCACACACCACACACCAGCTCAGATGCTTTTGGATGGGAGGATTAAAGATGGGACAGTCAGCAGCATCCGCATTGCACGCTGGACCCTTCTCCTCTCACAGATGGATCTGAAGGTAAAGGGCCTTTGCGAGCCAAAGCTTGCGGCCAATATGGTATACCCTGGAACAGCCCATCGATGTTCCATAGATGGGGTATGGGAAGTGAACATAGGTTTACGGGCTGGGATACATCCCACGGGCCGCGAGATCTATGTAGACAGTTCCAGCGTGGTATCCGCTGGAGTACGACTCACGGGTTGCGGGATCTTTGACCCAACGGCAGACATTGCCTTGGCAATCAAGCTCCCTAACACCATGAGTGCCCAGCAGGCTGAACTGTCTGTGGTGATGTACGTAGTTACACACCCCGACATCTTCCCTACCCCGTATATGATTTGCTGTGACAGTATATTCTCTTGCAACTCGTGTACGGAGTACTTGGTCATCTGGTCCCATCGTGGGTATACCTCCACCGACGGGAAGCCCTTGACAGTAAAGCCCCTGCTGGAGAAAATCCTGGCAGCTGTGGGGGAGGAAGGTGCAGTTTTCATCCATAAGGTGAAAGCCCATTCCTCCACTGAACCCCACAGCCAGGGCAACCAGCAAGCCGATATGCTGGCCAAGGAGGGTGCACGTGTAGGCACTTTCTGGGACCCATATGATTCCGGGCCAGTGGCAGCGATTACAGGCAGGGATGGGACACAGGGAAAATCAGGAGTAGTGTTAGCCCCAGACCTCAAGACAGTCCAGGCACAGGACCCCGTCCTAAAGGCAATAATTAGCGCAGTGATGGAGGGCAGGAAGTTAGAAGGCCATTACGGTGCAACCTCCCTCTCCATAAGGGAAGGCATGCTGTTCAGGGGGGAACCGTGGGTAGTACCCCAGCAACACTGGAGGGAGTTCCTTCAGCTGGCCCATGAGGGGCCGGGAGCGGGACACCTCGGGCCTGAGACCACCTGGCAACGGGTGGAACAGGCGGGATGGTGGCCAGGGCTCCGGGATGATGTCTGCAAGTTCTGTGCTAGCTGCCTTGTGTGTGCAGCAAATAATCCCGATCCCCACAAAAGGAAGGTGCCCATGGGACACATTAGGAGGGTGGAGGGACCATGGCAGTCAATCCAGATTGACTATATAGGGCCCTTGCCCACCACCCAGGGAGGCTACAAATACTGTCTCGTCCTGGTGGATGTGTTTTCCAAGTGGGTGGAAGCCTTCCCCTGCAGGACAGCCACAGCAATGGGGACTGCAAAGATCTTGGTGAAGGAGGTGTTCTCACAGTGGGGACTGCCCCAGTTCGTGGAGTCCGACCAGGGAAGCCACTTCACTGGCCAAGTCATGCAGAACACCCTCAGGCTGCTTGGTATTCAGGGGAAATGGCATGTCGCTTACAATCCCCAGCCCTCAGGGATTGTGGAGCGCATGAACCGGACCATTAAGGAAAGGCTGAGGAAAGAGACAGTGGGGTTGCCCCAAAAATGGGCAGAGACCCTACCTCTGATCCTCATGGGGATCCGGGCCAGCCAGTCCAAGAGTACAAGGCATTCACCACATGAGCTCATGACCGGCAGAGTTATGAGGACCCCCACTCATGTCCTTGCCCCAGTCCTCACTGAAGGACAACTGCAGGAAATAAACCGGGATAAATTTGCCCGAACCCTCCTAGAACACCTCAAACGAATTTATGGACAGGCAGCAGACAGCATGGGGAAGCAGCATCGGAATAATCGGCTGCTGCTCGAGCCTAGCAGGAGCCACCAGTGGGAGATAGGAGACCCAGTGATGGTAAGAAACTATGCCCGGGTGGGAAGTTTAGAGCCACTCTACATGGGACCCTATAGTATAGTTGATAGGGCCAGCCCATGGTCTATGCAGTAAAACTGCCCCGGTGCACAAAGTGGTTCCACGCCAACCAATGTAAATTGTATAAATCTGACCATACAAGTTCAAGTTCACAGGCTGTAAAGACAGGCACTGTGGCTTGTTTCAAGGGAAAATTGTCCGGCCCACCAATGGGGACACTTCCCCGCCCCAGTGGGACCTAAGTTTTGGCCAAAGTTTAAATTTGAACCAGTTATCTCGTTCAGAAACAGAGAAACAGCAGCCTGAGAGTAGAAATCTGCAGGCTGCTGTGAGTTCATTCACCGAAAATCGCTTGGGGGGCTCCAGGGAGGAGCTGCCCTTTGAAGAGGCTGCCTGCGCAGGCACAGTCGCGCACCTGAGGGGAAAGGTTTCCCAACACTGGGTTCGCGCAGGCGCAGTTCCCCAGCTTGTGACCCCAGCGGCTCCTCTTCAGTTTTCCCGCGCAGGCGCAGTCACCTGTTTAAAGACAGAGGTTTCACAGCCTCTGCTGGGGGACTCTGGGGAGGAGGTTCGCGCAGGTGCAGTTCCCCAGCCTGTGACCCCAGCGGCTCCTCTTCAGTTTTCCCGCGCAGGCGCAGTCGCCTGTTTGAAGCCAGAGGTTTCACAGCCTCTGCCGGGGGACGCTGGGGAGGAGGTTCGCGCAGGTGCAGTTCCCCAGCCTGTGACCCCAGCGGCTCCTCTTCAGTTTTCCCGTGCAGGCGCAGTCACCTGTTTGAAGACAGAGGTTTCACAGCCTCTGCCGGGGGACTCCGGGGAGGAGGTTCATGCAGGCGCAATCACCTGCTTAAAGGGACAAGCTTCCCAGCCCACTTCTAGAGTGGTTCCCCCTATGGTGTGGGACTCTGGGGAGGAAGGGATAGCAATTCATCTTGCAGGGGACATATGGAAGGGGCTGGTACCAGGTTTTGGACCTGGAGAGGAAGATTTTCAGCCACCAGCAGCGGGTGGTGAGGGGATAGCTGTCCCCTGTACAGGAGTTGGTAGGGAAAAGGAGACAAACCCGGAGTACCGGCAGGCTGCCAGGTATATTATACAGTGCAGGCTGTTTGCATCAGGGGGAGAAGGTTCCCAGCCAGCTAGGGCTGTGACCCAGGCTCAGGGTCCATCAGCCAAAGTTTCCCCACAGTGAAGCCCCTCAGAAGGTCTCAGCGGGTCCGCAAGCCCAAGATAAGATGGTCACCAGGGTATCTGCCACAAAGAGCAATCTCCCGAGCCCGGGAGGAAACAGATTACAGAGGTCCCCAACTAGCAGCCATAAGCTGCCAGGGACCAGAAGCAGGAGGCAGTCCAGCTTCGCTGCAGGCAGCAGTAATCTGCGACAGTGACACCAGAGATTAGCCTGGCCGTCCAGAGACGGACGGCATTTGTATTATAGCTTTGTGTTAAGTTACCAATGTTTATAGCGTGCTTTTAAGGTGTTTAAATATTAAGTTTAGAATGTAACTAGTAGTTTTGAGTTTAAGTTTAAAGTTTAAGTTTATAAGTGTGCCAAATGCTTGTATTTTGGTCCGAGGTCGAGGGACCCGACCATGTCTCCACCTAAGGCAGCAGGTCAGTAAGAGACCTGGCTGCATGTCCTTTTAAGTTCTTTTGCAGGAGAGTGGACAAAGGAGCAGCCCTGTTCGCCCAGCCCGAGCTGGGCATCGAATGAAGATATGGATACAGAATGTGGGGGATCACCTCGCCACTGGACAAATCCAGGAGGAGACCCCACAGCGACCTTCGGGAGAAACCAGGCAGAGTCCAGAGGAACCTGCCTACTCATCCTACGCGGAAGAGTTGGCCCCAGCTGGGTGACCCAGCACTATCCTGACCGAATTTCACTTGCGGGAGACCTCTCTATTGAGGAGTCATGGTGGGGAAGCACGGGCCCCTTGTCAGATAGGGACGCGTTCCCCGGGAGTGGGTGGTGATGGCCCGGGAAAGATTGTAAAGAGGAGGGGGAGACCCAAGAGTCGTGTGGGTGCATTCAGGAAAGGGAGGAACTCACCCGGGGCCCACGGGCAAGGTTAGAGTGTAAGTGTGGCTGGGGAGGATGAGTGGGTGGTCGGATCTGGGATCCAGGTTTGAGTGTGGGGCCAGTGAGAGCCGCCACACAGGCACCCAGCATTTTCTGCAGCCAGTCGAGGGAAGACGGGAGAGGGAGGGACTGGGAGTCGCGATCCCATACTCCCCGGTCTCGGTCTGTGAAACATGAGGGGTACCCCACCTCCACAAAGGGACAAGGGAATGGCTCGGGGCTGGTGGATCAGACTTTTCTGTAAAATCCATTCTGTGGCCTAGAAATTGAGTTTGCGCTGCGCCAGGGCTTTAGCGCCGGAAGTTAGCGTCGGCGCTAAGTCCCTTTGCGCGCGCCAAAAATTCAGTAGCGCCGCGCCCAAACGGCTGCCGGCGCTACTGAAGGGTTTTAGCACCTGAAAACTGGCGCAACGCGCCGCATTGCGGCGCTATTCCGGCGCTGCGGCACCCGCTGCGGTGCAGCAGGCTCGGGAAGTGCAGGCCTCCTCCTTCCGTTAAGGAGGAGCTGCCTGCACCCGGCCGCGGCCCGCGCAAATCTCTGCAAAAATGAGCCCGGCACCTCGGACAAGTGCCGGGCTTGCATCTGTTCCGGGGGGGGGGGAGAAGTCCGGGGAGGGAGCTGCGGGCAGGCGGCCGGCGGGAAAGCGGCCGGCCGCCGCGCCTCCTTAAAGCGCCGGCGCAGACTCCGGCAACACTCGTTTGCCAGAGTCTTAGTTGCGGCTGCCACTGGCGAGGCGGCCGCAACTGAATTTCGGCTTGGGGCCGGGTTACCACGGCAACCGGGACGCTGCGCACACCGATGACGTCATCGGTGCCGGCGCAGCGCTACCGGTCTACCGCCGCGGAAGGGCCCCAGGCAATTTAGGAACCGGTGCCAATTGCAGCGCTAGGCCCTCTAGCGCCGCAAAATCGGTGCTAAGGGCACTGAATTTCTAGGCCTGTATGTTTTAAAAGCTTAAGACCATTAAAAGGGGGGTGGAAGGAACATTTACTGCCTGGGTGGGAGGAGCAATACCCACTCGAATTTCGCGACCCATCATTGGCACGTGATGGTCGGGGCTTATTCCAGCATTTTGTTTCAAATGTTTCAGCACTTTGTTTCAAATGTTTAATGAAGATTTTTGTATTTTGTTTTACAGTTCCAAGTGGTGCAGAGGCGTAGGACCCTCTCCGTGCTTGGAATCATTTTGATTACAATGTATAACCAAGATTGCAACATTTTCTATTTGTAATACGTTATAATGTAACAAGTGGTGCAGGGGTATGAGACCCCTATTGTAACATTTTGTAATTGATGTATCTGTAGATGCCTACCATACCACGGTTTTTCTCGGATTTGAGGGGAATAGACGGGTCGGGGAATCAGTGATAGGTAGCTATAGGTAAATACAGGGGATGGTTGTTTGTCGGGGGTCAGAAAATTTTGCTCACTTCTTCAAGAGGATACTACAAGCAAGTTGGAAGTATCCAAGGGGGGAATGTAAGGGTTTGCAAAATCCCCTCAGCCTCCGAAGATCGGGAAATATTAATCCACATCGTGGACGAAGACTTTGCGTGATTTAAATTGTCTCTGGGTTGGACAATGTTTTAAAACATACCCAGAACTGCAAGAAGGCTGCGTTAAGCTAGGCAGCACTTGGACAACACCGGAATCAAAGAATTTTGTGAAAAAAATCGCACACCTTAAGACAGTACATTTTTATTTTAAAAATGCACTCTTGAGTTTGGTAAATTGCCCAGGGATAAAATGACCGTCAGACTGCGTGGCCATGGACAAAGGACCTGGAAGCAGCTTTCTGTGTCTGTGAAGCAATGGCAGTCAAATTCTGTCAATCAAAAGGGGAGTTTCCCCTCCCTGCAGAGACAATCGATGTTTGTTTACAGAAACTGCTACTTTGTGTACACAAGAGATTAAACCACTTAGGCTGCGGTTTCAGTGACCACAGGACAATGGCTTCTGTTTACTATAGCCTTCCAGGCTGCTTACATAGTAATACAGCCCCATTCAAAACCCATCAGGATGAACGGAAATGGTTCAATAGCCCATCACACGCAATGAACTCAGCACAGAAGAGATATTTGGAGTGAGGAAGGGAACAGTTTAAAATAAATGGGTTTGAATCACCCATTACTGGACAATGGGGACAGTTGGATCCCTTTTGTTTTAGCCCAGAAACTTCCGGATCTGGGCGGGAACATTTCAGCCCCAAAATTGGGGTATAAGAGATAGCTTCTCAGGGGCATCTCTCGCACTCTGGCTTGCCTCCGTGTGCCCTCTACAGCGTGGAGTCTGTCTGAAGAAATAAAACACCAGCAGTTTACTTTTAAAACACTGGGGTGTTTCTTTACTTCAGGGCAGTGAAGATCTCGTGGGACACGGAGCTGGCATTGCAGTGGTGAGCATATATTTTTCTGGCCTTCCACAACGCGACTTAGGATAGGCTTAGGGGTGGGAGTAAAATGGGGATTTCGTTAGAATTGTATTTTAGTCGATTTCCCTCGTTGTGTCCGTTTTTCCTCCCCTATTTAAGCAATTTTACCGTGATTACTTTGATCGTGTGGTGTAGATTCTTAGTTTTAATAAAGTTTGACTTTCTTGCATCCAGTCCATTTGTCCGTTTTAATATATCATTAATTATAAGTTCCTCCAGTCAGAACTGGAAGGGGTGGTTTAGCGATTCGAAACCGCTGACTGGAATTGGTCACAGTGCAGTGGCAAAAAGGCTGCCTGACCATGTAAATTACCATAAACCCGGTAAAGGAAGGTAAATTACCGTAAACCAGGCAAAGGATGCCCCCCTTCACTGTCCTACTCATCGTACATGAGCGGACACAGGTACTCAGGCTGGGCGCGTTCTAGTCAGAGTGAAGGGCATATGGGAGCGGTCGGGATCACACTGCTCACAGCAGTGTCTACTCTCCCTTTCTCCTGCACAAAAAACGTCCGAAGGGCAGCCACCAGGACGTCAAACGGTTCCCCGGTCGCCCCCTTCGCCTCGACAGTCTGTGCCTTTTACACCGGAGGATCCCCTCAGCCTTGCCCCTTTTTCTGGGTCGGGCCCTCTCTCCTGCAGTGTCCCGTCTTCCCACACCTGAAACATGTCCTTGCCTTTTCTGCACTAACCCCTTCCTGACGCCATTCCTTCCTATTACCCTCACTGGCTTTCATTTCGTGGACCCTTCCCTTTGATTTGACCTCCTCCCCGGAATCTGCCTTACAGGCTAGACTCAGCTTTCTGAGCATGCCTGCCTCCGTACTCGCGAGGTCCTCGGAGTCAAACTAGGCTTCTGCTTTTGCCCTTATTCATGGCAAACCATTTGCCATGAGGGTCCTGAGCCAGTGATTCCTGGGGCCCCCTTGCAGCTGTAACCTGTCTAGTAGCCTACCCGTGGCCTTTTCGTATACAGGCCATAGCCTGTCTGCGAATGCCTGTGGTGCTTCATCAGCCAGCTGCAGTGTTCTCTCCACTCGGGAGAATGGACTACCCTGGGTATGTCCCATGGCTCTCAGGATTTCCCCCTTTAAACCTGCCATGGTTCCCTGCCCCAGCTTGGTGGCTGCGGACAGGGCCTGGTACAATTTTTCATCCAGGGAAAATAGTAACAGCCTGTGAGTTTCGCCCTCACTGCACCCATTGATCCCCCCAATTTGCTCCACTTCCATGAAGTGAAAGGAGGGGTCCCCTTCTTTTCTAAATTTGGGCATGCTTGCTATCAAAGCCTGCAGTTGTGGGGTGGTAAATGGGTCCACGTAATCGCTCTGCAACGAGCCCTGAGCACCATTAGTTGCGGGCGGACCGTACCTTTGCTGCCGCAGAGGGTACATTGGTCTCAGTGGTGCTTCTGGCACCAGTGGGACTTCCCTATCCCAGACCCAATCCTCAGACCCCTCTCTTTCCTCTTCCCAGTCCACCCGAGCTTCCCCTGGGGTTGTTAAGCAAACCATCCCTCTGGCTTTGGACAGGGCTTGGGTCAGACCTTTTACACTTTCTTCACAGGGCCCGTGGTTTAAATCCTCATACCCCCTGCTCCTGACTACCCTGTAGGCTGCCTTTATGTCTCTAGGCTGCCCCTCTAGCCTGTCAACTTTACCCGTTAAGCGGGCCTTCTCCTCCCTTACAGCCTGCTCATTGAGCTTGGCCTCGGTGACCTGGCACTGCAGGCACTCCCCGGTATTATGAGAGGTTTCCTCCTGTGCGTGTTTCTCCTGTCTTTCCTCGTGCAACTCCTCCACTAGTCTACTCCCGACTATCCCCCTTGCGTCTGACTTTTCTTCTGATTCCCTGAGCTCGGCCTGCAGCTTTCCAACCTGCTCCCTGAGCAGTTGGACTTGTTTCTGCAGGCACAGGAGCCAAATCGCCTTTTCCTTAGACTTTTTATGCTCCTTGCTACCTGTCCACTCAGCAGCCCTATCCTGAGGACTGTCAGAACGCAACATCTCCAGCACCCACTGCTGAGACACATTGGGCTGGATTTTCATTGAGGAGGTGGGTAGGCAGCGGGACCACAACTTTCGGGGTCAGCAGGCCAATTAAGGGCCACCCGGCAACAGGTTACGTCACAGATTGATATTTCATCTGTCAAGACCTTTTGACAGATGAAATATCAGTGTTTCACAGCTGTTTGAAGCTGTCAAACACTGACAATCTGTACTCTAAGTTAACCCCTTCCTCTCAGGATGATTTAGAGATCTCTCCGGAACAGAAAGCTGAATGCTGCAATTTTTGACAGATCGCGGCTATTCTGCTTTCTGTGCCGGTGAGATGAGGGACTCCCGAGACCTGAAGGAAGGAAGCTGTAAAGGTAAGTAAAACTTCTTTAAACACTTTAAACACACCAAACACACTTACCTCTGCACTCATGCACCCATCACTCACCTGAACACCGGACATCTCGACCCCGCCAAGCCCTTCAGCCCGACGGCCCACCTCGCTAACTTGGCGTGGTTTGGAGCTGTTGGGAATCCCACACTTCAAGAGTGAAACTAGGGATTAGGCTAAAAACTCTCTGTTAACTACCTGTTAACAGGCAGTTAATTGGCACTAATCCCCTTCCCGCCCCGGGGAGGCGGGTCCCAGCACAGGTCGGGTATCCATCTCCTTTGAAACTGGCATGGAGGTGGGTTGGGGGCGGGATGGGTTCGTGCCCCCCGATTTCAGGATTTTAACCCCCCACACGCCTCCAATCCCGCCTTCACGGCCCAATGAAAATCCTGCCCATTAACTTTACCAAACACATAGGAGGAAATTCTGTCCTCCATCGCAGATCTCTTGCCCTCTAAACTTTCCATGATCCTGTTCACACAACCTATCGTCTTGCCGACGGTCGCCAATTCTGTAGGTGGTTTGCTTTGGTGGTTTGAATCACCCCTCCTACTCAGTTCTATACGACAGGAATTATGGTGAACAGGATTGGGACACAGACAAGCTTTTCAGATTCAACCATATGGTGTTTAATAAGGTTAACACACACACCGGCCCCCAATACGTAAAATGCCTGGTGGCGTAAAACAAACAGTACAACAATACAACTTGGCCTGTCGAACAGGCCCCTGTCTTGTATTAAGATGCCTAAAATCACACTGTGTTGCAATACAGAGTATAACATGGACTTGTCCCACAAACCCCGAGACATACACTATAGAATACACACAGAACCTCCCCACTAAGCCCCTCTGGATTGGTTGGGACACACAACACCCCCTCACACAGTACCGGTGGTCTTAAGGATGCGTGGGCTTGGACAATGCTCACCCCGATTGTCCATTTTCTTGCTCGCTGCTTCCCTGTGTAGAACATGTCGCCTGGTTCTGTGTCGCCGATGCAGTATCCAAGTCTCAGTTTCGAGGTTTGTTCCTACAGTCAAAGAGCAAGGCAAGGCTCTTATCGCTTGTGGTGGTTTTGAGCAAGCGAGAGAGAAAATGGCAAAGCTGCCTTCTCTATATCCTAAAAGTTCACTCTGGTCTGTGTAGTTGCAGTGATGTGTTTTTCATCACCTTTCTTTGTCTTCTTTGTCTGGTTTCCCGCCTTTTTGGGCTATCCCATCTGGGTGCTCGTCTTAATGGCAGATGATGGGCCGCACTTCTCACCTGATCCTGGGTTAAGTGGTTTCCCATTCATTTACAATGGCCCTCTTTTGTCCAGTTCCCGCCTTCGGGGCTATCTCGTCTAAATGCTCGTTACTGTGAGTCAGCTACTCGGACCCATTGTCTTCCCAAAGAATTCTGTCTGCCCAGAAATTCTCCCACAATTAGTTTGTAGGCCTGGCTGGAATCTCCTGTCCATCTTCTCCAAACAGGCTGCTGGTGTTAAATCAGCAGTAACAGTCATTCAAAAAGTCTGAATTAAACTTGGGGCCTGCGTTCGATGCTTATAAAGGGAGTGTTTTGCAGTCAGGAAGGGACTAGGGGAGCGCTATTTATTAGCGACCGCTTCCTGCCTTTTTTTGTCGGCGAAATTTTTTCACCACACTTTCTGAGTGAGTGAGAGAGAGAGACTGCAGGAGATATTAAAAGCTGTGTTGAGGAGTTTTGGGTACTGAGCAGCACTTTGCAGATTCTTTTTTATTTGATCTTCCTTGCAATGATTTAGAAGAGACTATGGCTCTTTCCTGGGCATCTCCATTGTTCTTTCCAACAGATTTGATGTACAGATCTCTCCAGGCCTAGATTCAAGACTGCAATGAGCAGGGTGTGGATGGAGAGCAAGATTGATCCAATCCCCTTTAAGAACTGGCTGGCGACAGTGTGTCTGTGTTCCATCGCTGACTGACATCACATGAACTTCGCCGGCACTCTGAGTTAGCGCCTCGCTCCTCGGCCTTTGCAACTTAAGACAGGTGTGCAGCGTCTGATTTAGTGTTCCAATCACCTCCAGGGGCGATAAAAAGCCAAGTTTGCAGTCGGAGGCGATAATTAGCACCAGGCGCTAAACTTTGCGCCCAGCTGATAATCGCGCCCCAAACGGGGCGATACTGAATTTCTCCCCCAAAGATTTTTATCTGTGACATCACAGTAACAAAAACTTTACAGAAACATTTAATAAAACACCCAAGTCACTACCCTTGTGAATCGACTTGTGTTTCATCTTTCTCTTATGCGTGCTTCTATGAGGTGCTACCCCTGTGGCTTCAGCAGAGGTAGAGGCAGTCTGCTCACTTCCCTGCTGCGACTGCACAGACCCTTTTGGCGGATGTCCTCTGGGTTTTGGAGCCTGTGATGGCCCTGCCAAAGTCTGCTCTTCCTGCGACTGTGCAGAGGCAGACTCGGCCATCGTGATCCAAAGAGAGGCATCTGGGGCTCTGTCTGAGGGGGTGGGCAATGGGGGATAAGTGTGTGCACTTTGAGAGGAGCCTCCACTTGCATGTCCCCTCTCACCATCACCCCTCTCCTGGGCCACCCACACTTCCCTGCTATGAAGGAGCTAGAGAGCATCTTGCTGCACAGCAGTGGGGCCATAAGGACCCACTTCTACATTGACATTCCTCCTAGAGAGGACACTTACGAGCCTCTGCCATCTATTCTCCATAGAAACCATGTGCTCCTGAGAGTGGTGCATTAGCTGCTCCATGCAGGTGGTCATCCTATCTATGGAACAGCCTACAGTCGCCATTGCCTGCGACACGGTGGTGCTCATGTTGGAGATGGACTCCTCCATTCTCTGGACATTTGCAGACATTGCAGTCGCAAAACCTGTCAAAGCCTCCTGCACTTCTTGCTGCACCTCCAAGAACACCCTCTTTCAGGATGGCCCCTGAGGTTCAGCGTCTGCTTGCAGTTGAGCAGAGCGAGGAGCATCCTGCGCCCTCCGGCAAGGAATCTCCACTGCTGTCCCTGTCTCCACCATCTACTCTTGCTCACTTGTGAGTTGTGAGACACCAGGTGACAACACTACTCTATCTCGCATGGCACCCACCGGGGTGTGTGTGTGAAGGAATAAGCCATATTTCAGAAAAATACACCATTCTATGAAAATTCTAACATTATTCATGTGGTAAACCACTGTTATTGTTGGTCACCGTTGTTGTTGTTGTTGCACACTGTTGTACCTATGCATGCCTCTGCATGTCTCTGCTGGCTCCGCCCCTGGCTCCACCCACAGGCCCAGGTATAAAGGTGACTGCTCTGCAGCCCCCTGCCTTCTTGGAACCCAGTCAACCATGAGAGGCATGCTCTGTTCTTTGCTAATAAAAGCCTTTAGTTACTCTCCTAACTCTCCGTCTTTTATGAGTAATTGATAGCGCATCAATTTTATTAGCAAAAACAAAATGTCGACAACAAACGCTGAGCAGCAGGAGCTGCTGCGAGCCCTCAGACCAACATGCCTGGACCTAGACCCCCAAGAAGCGGGTTCGGCTACCAAATTCGCACATTGGCTGCGTTGCTTCGAGGCCTACCTGCAAGCCTCAACTGTGACCCTGGACAAAAACAAGCTGGAAATCCTGGCCTCAAAGGTGAGCCACCAAGTTTATACAATAATCCAGGACGCAACGACCTACGCGGCGGCTATCGATCTGCTAAAAGGGCAATACGCACGCCCGGTAAATACGGTCTATGCCAGGCACCTCTTAAGATCCCGCAGACAGCAGCCCGGGGAATCGGTGGAGGCCTTCCTACGGGCACTACGGATACTCGGCCGAGGCTGCGATTGCAAAGAAGTATCAGCCGCAGCACATACGGAGGGACTCATCCGAGATGCTTTCGTTGCGGGTCTAAGGTCCGACTACTCCCGGCAGAGACTGTTGGAAAAGGGAGAAATGGACCTGAGAAAGGCAGTGTCCCTTGCGCTCTCGCTCGACGCGGCCCACAGGAATATGGACGCCTTCTCCCCTAACCGCTCCGCAACGTGGACGCCACAACCTTGGGCCATGGGACCGCCACCTTCAACTGCTGCTGCGATGTCCAAGGCACAGAAATGTTATTTTTGTGGCCAGGCAAAACACCCCAGAGCACGCTGCCCGGCGAGAAACTCTACCTGCTCCGGCTGCGGGAAGAAAGGACACTATGTCAGCGCCTGCAAAGGTAAAATCGCTAACGCCAGCAGCGCCGCGTGCGAACCGTGGGGGCAGCCATCTTGTCCGCCATCTTGTGCTCCCCCAGCCGCGTGGGGATCGGGATCATGGGCGCCACCATTTTGTCCGCCATCTTGGATGTCTCCAACTTCAACCACGGGGGACCCGGACTCAACCACCGCCTCATCTGACGACCACATCGACCCGCTCGACCATACGCTGGCCTCCGTGACGCTGGACCAATCTCTCCCTCATCAACTGTCCAGGTCCATGATGGACATTACGGTAAACGGCCGCGCCACTACCTGCCTTTTTGACAGCGGGAGCACAGAGAGCTTTATCCACCCCGACACGGTGCGCAGTTACTCTCTCCCGGTCCTGCCGACGCGCCATCGGATCTCTTTGGCTTCCAAAGCCCAGTCAGCGGATGTCGTTGGCTACTGTGTAGTGACCCTTTCAGTACGGGGCACAGAATACAAAAATTTTAAACTTCTGGTCATGCCACATCTCTGCGCTGCCGTTCTACTGGGGTTGGATTTTCAGTGCCACCTTAAGAGTGTCACATTAGCATACGACGGACCCCTCCCCCCACTCACAGTTTGCAGCCAGCAGCTTTTAAATCACCCGCCGCGCACCATTTGCAGCCTCTCCACCCTTAAAGTCCCCCCCGCCTCCTTGTTCGCTAACCTCACCCGCGACTGTAAGCCCATCGCTACCAAAAGCAGGCGTTACAGTGCTGGGGATAGGAGCTTCATTAAATCCAAGGTAGCGAGACTCCTGAAGGAAGGGATTATTGAAAGTAGCACCAGCCCATGGCGAGCACAAGTGATGGTAGTGAAGACTGGCGAAAAACAGCGCCTGGTTATTGACTACAGCCAGACGATCAATTGCTACACCCAGCTTGATGCATACCCACTCCCCCGCATATCTGACATGGTCAATCAGATAGCACAATACCGGGTGTTCTCGACGATTGATCTGAAGTCGGCATACCACCAGCTCCCCATCAGGGCTGAGGACCGCCAGTACACAGCTTTTGAAGCTGACGGTCGTCTCTACCACTTCCTCAGAGTTCCCTTCGGCGTCACCAACGGGGTTTCAGTCTTCCAACGGGAGATGGACCGGATGGTTGACCAGAACGCGCTCCAGGCCACTTTCCCCTATCTAGACAACGTCACCATCTGCGGCCACGACCAGCAGGACCACGATGTTAATCTAGAGAAATTCCTCTGTACGGCCCAACGGCTGAACCTAACATACAACAAGGACAAGTGTATGTTTCGTACCATGCGCCTTGCCATTCTTGGCTGTGTAGTGGAGAACGGAGTCATCGGCCCCGACCCCGACAGGATGCGCCCCCTTATGGAGCTCCCCCTCCCCCACTGCCAAAAAGCACTGAAGAGATGCCTAGGGTTTTTCTCGTACTATGCTCAGTGGGTGCCCAACTATGCGGACAAAGCCAGACCCCTCATCAAGTCCACCTCCTTCCCCCTGACAGCAGAGGCCTGTGCAGCCTTCACTCTCATAAAAAGAGATATTGCAAGGGCCACGATGCACGCAGTGGATGAGTCCATCACTTTCCAAGTGGAGAGCGACGCATCCGACTTTGCCCTAGCTGCAACCCTTAACCAGGCGGGGAGACCCGTGGCCTTTTTCTCAAGGACCCTCCAGGGCCCCGAGATTCGACACTCCTCTGTCGAAAAGGAGGCCCAGGCCATTGTGGAAGCTGTGCGACATTGGAGGCATTACCTGGCCGGAAAACGATTTACCCTGCTCACTGACCAGCGTTCAGTAGCTTTTATGTTTAATAATAAGCAGAGGGGCAAAATCAAGAATGACAAGATCTTGAGGTGGAGAATCGAACTCTCCACCTACAATTACGATATCTTGTACCGGCCCGGGAAACTCAATGAGCCCCCAGATGCCCTATCACGTGGTACATGCGCCAACACGCAGGTTGATAGACTGAAGACCCTCCACAATGACCTCTGCCACCCGGGGGTCACCAGGTTTTTTCACTTCATCAAATCCCGTAACCTGCCCTACTCCATCGAGGAGGTCAGGACCATGACCAGGAACTGCCAAATCTGTGCCGAGTGCAAACCGCATTTTTATAGGCCAGACAGAGCAAGCCTGATCAAAGCCACGTGCCCCTTTGAATGGCTGAGCGTCGATTTTAAAGGGCCCCTCCCCTCCTCCGACCGCAATGTGTACTTCCTCAACATAATTGACGAGTACTCCCGTTTCCCGTTTGCCATCCCTTGCTCAGACATGACCAGTACCACGGTCATTAAATGTCTGAATGACCTCGTCGCCTTGTTCGGTTTCCCTAGCTATATCCATAGCGACAGGGGCTCATCCTTTATGAGCGACGAACTTCGGCAGTACCTGCTCGCGAGAGGTATTGCTACAAGCAGGACCACCAGCTACAACCCCCGGGGGAATGGCCAGGTGGAAAGGGAGAATGCGACGGTCTGGAAGGCAGTCCTTTTAAACTTGAAATCTAAGGGCCTTCCGACCTCTCGCTGGCAGGAGGTCCTCCCTGCGGCGCTCCATTCCATTCGGTCACTGCTCTGTACAGCCACCAATGCTACCCCTCACGAGAGAATGTTCTCCTTCCCCAGGAAGTCCACATCGGGGATCTCGCTACCGACATGGCTGACTTCTCCAGGACCCACCCTACTGCGGAAGCACGTGAGGTCCCATAAGACGGACCCCCTGGTCGAGAGGGTGAGCCTTCTCCATTCCAACCCTCAGTATGCTTAATAGGTGTACCCGGACGGGCGAGAGGACACAGTCTCCATACGAGACCTCGCACCTTCGGGTGCTCCCGAAACACCTCCCTCGCCACCCACCACTACCCACGCCTACCCCCAGTACGCTTACGTAGCGTACCCGGACGGGCGGGAGGACACAGCCTCCACACGAGATCTCGCACCTCCGGGTGCCCCTGAAACACTACCATTGCCATCCACCACTACCCACAACCCAACCCCGCTAGACGGCATGCCGCAGCCCCAGGACCCGTCATTGACCACCCAACCACTCAATGAGACGCCAGATTCAACGTTGGATGCTGCACCATCACCGCCGCCACCACGACGATCAGGGCGGCATACAAGGCCACCTGATAGACTTACTTACACGAACCTTTAGTACACTTCACCCCACCGGACTCAATTTTAAACAAGGGGTGAATGTGGTAAACCACTGTTATTGTTGTTCACCGTTGTTGTTGTTGCACACTGTTGTACCTATGCATGCCTCTGCATGTCTCTGCTGGCTCCGCCCCTGGCTCCACCCACAGGCCCAGGTATAAAGGTGACTGCTCTGCAGCCCCCTGCCTTCTTGGAACCCAGTCAACCACGAGAGGCATGCTCTGTTCTTTTCTAATAAAAGCCTTTAGTTACTCTCCTAACGCTCCGTCTTTTATGAGTAATTGATAGCGCATCAATTCAAACATGAGAAACTGGGTTTAAAAATCTAAAAAACCTCAGAGACACAAGCTGTAAACAGAAATATAGGCTTCTGAGATAAAGATCAGTTGTTAACAAAGTTGTAAAAACCACAAGCTTTTGAAATGGGAATGGGTTATTGACCAAGAAACAATGGCCCTATTGAAATAGCAGTTTGGCGCTTCCAAAAGGTCTGGAGTTTGGGAGAAACACAATATAAAGTGTTATAAGTTAACACTCAGGGAAACAGAAACAGAATATTAAAAAACCATGTGCCTTTGAAAAGATGACATCAAGTAAAAGAAACACCTGCTGGTCAAATAGTTTTTATGTTAAACTTGGAAGACAGGAAACATAAGATTATGCAACCAATTGAGATAGCTAGAAATACAAGCAACCACCCTAGTTGAAGTGTCTTTAATTTACATGTAATAAATATGATACCTGCAGAACACTTTGAAGATATGACTTCAATAGATGCACCAAGCAATTACATTGTTTTTGTATTGAACTTGGAACACCACGGAGTCACAACGTCTGTGGTTATCACCAGTTAAGCCAATATTAAGAAATGAATGAAAGACCTTCGATAAGAGTGACATCAAATAAATACGACTGTCATATTGTTTTTATGATGGCTTTTGAAATACCTAAACACAGAGACATAATTATGCATGCAGCAGCTAAATTGACAATACGATCAGAAAGAAGTCAACAGAGAGAATGAATAAGATAAGCTTACATCAGCAGAAAACTTCAAAGAAGCAACCATGAAAAAAGAATATAAAAAGAAGAGCTTTTCAAACAGAAAGTCAGAAGTTGCTGGAGACGGGCAAGCGATTCTCAGCTTCAGAACCGCTCTGTAAGCCTACAACTCTGAGTCTCGGGTAATCAAGGTATTTGATTTTGGTGGATATTCTGGATTAAGAATAAGTAGAAGAGTGGAAATGTAACGAAGTTAAGATTTGAGAATAAGGATCTCTGATAAGAAATGTAAGCTATTTGTTTTTGAACTGTAATGTTGTGATGGACTCACCAGCTGTTAACTACATGTCGGTTCTTTAATAAACTTATAATTTTTAGAATGGACTACCCATGAGGAGAAACTATTGAATCCACATATTGAATTATCCAAGTATCTTTGATGAAAATCCATTTTTTTTCAGTGAAACAGAATATTCACGGTACATAGTAATAGTTGGTATGTGTGTGGCTTGGTAAAAATCTTCTAAAATATTCCTACATACCCGATTCCCTAAATAAAGCGGACATTATCCCAGGCACCTTAGATCTGTATCAGACATGCTCACAGCAGTGTATTCCAATGAGTTCTCCAGCAAATCTTGGTGTACATTTAACACTGCTCAATCGGGAAGCACAACCGTCTACGTTCAGCACCAATATTGCCGTTTTAGAAAATTCCGAGTCATTAAAATGGATAAATTACAACCTGCATCCAGAAATCTTACAGAAAATGAGGAATCATTTTGAACAGTTGAAAGTGTATTTAACACTCAGAAGGGTGCTAAGATTCAGTAGTTTCTCCTCATGGTTAATTTTATAAATTAAAATGGGCAAAAGGGATTAAACGATATTTGAAATGATTGGGCTATATCTTGCTGGAGCGGGGCATCTCACATGTGCCCTGTTAGTTAGACATTTTTCTGCACCCTTCAGAAAATGTTAAAAATGACCAGATGAAAGCATCTGTTTTCCTGCACATTATCGAGGTACAAGGACTAGATATTTATAACTTCAGCTTTGAGGGAGAATATGCTGCTGGATATGATAATGAATAAGGTTGCGCAATATTGCAATCATAAAGGAATTGTAGCCCATGCAAGGCACAAACTTTCACACATTTAGAAAATGAATGAAACTATTGCTCATTAAGAACTTGAGGTATAAATTCTGAACTTGGTGAATGGATCAGTTCATTAATAAAGGGCAGAATAATTCATGGAATACATCAGGTGCTTCTCTGTGGGAAAATCTGCTAAGGGAGCAAGACAAAAACAGCAGCTTACATTAATATAGTGCTCCTCATGTGCATAAGAGCCAGAGCTCTTTATGATAAAGAGGAAAGAGATACACCAAACTAGGGAGGGGTTTGTGCTTGAAGAAGGTTGATGTGAGGAGGTGGGATATGAGGACGTTGGAGAAGTCAAGCCTTCAGATAAATACATGGACTTGGGTTTCAGTAGCATAAAAGGAGGGATAGGGCAATGTTCAGGAAACGGAAGGTAAGCTAGCAAATATGGCAGAGGGAACTGAGCTTGGAGATGAGCAGGAAATCAAGATTACACAATTCCTGATTCAGCTTGGACATTGCAGCTAGGGAGCTTGATGGACTTGAGGCCAGATCCCTGGAGCTGCTGCAGGGACTCAAAGGATAGCTTTAGTTTTGCCAGCATTCACCTGGAGGAAGTTTTGTCTCATCCAGATCCTGATATCACATAGACAATTTGAGAATGTGACAACAACCTTTGGAGACCCTGATCTTAAACAAAGCAATATAAATAAGCGGCAGCAAAAAATATGAAAGCAGATTGTAAAGCTGTGCAGTGAGTAGCATGGAAAGGGTATAGAAAAAATAATAAAATCAGAAATATGAAAAGCTATCCATCAAGGCTAGGGAAAAGGGAAAAAAGAGAAAATCGTATGAACCATAGGAACCATAGAACATGTGGATGTTGTGGGATGTAGAATAAACAAAAAGATGGCCAACC
This sequence comes from Somniosus microcephalus, assembly GCF_052327205.1. Classification (NCBI taxonomy): domain Eukaryota; kingdom Metazoa; phylum Chordata; class Chondrichthyes; order Squaliformes; family Somniosidae; genus Somniosus; species Somniosus microcephalus. The sequence goes on along the minus strand of NC_140987.1, from coordinate 180,379,241 downwards.
TTTAGGAAATCATTCATAACGCATGGTAAAAATAACTATCTTGGGAGCCTCTTGGGATTGAAGTGGCCCTGTAGCTTCTTGTGCTTAGTCATATGATAGGCCTACAACTGGATTCCTGTCGAGGCTGCTGCAGAAACTGTTGGCACATCCTCTGTGATTTAGTAGGGAGCTAGATGAGATGGACGTGGCATTGTCTTGATAGACAGCGGCCCCATCCATGCATATCTCAGCCATACCCTGCTGCTGGCACTCCCTTTGCATGTACACTGCTTTGCATGGAACCAAACCTAAGAGTGATAATGAGGTCTGCAATACCCTTCCTCCAGGTTCATTCTATCCAACCTTCAAGCATGTTGAAACCAGACAAGAGAGCCTCTGGAAGATTAGAGCTATGGGGGGGGGCTGTCATTTTAAATGTTGCCGATAGTGTAAAGCAGGTGATATCAGACTGGCCACTCATTATACACCTCTCTCAATTGTGGAAATGAAAATCAGGAGCAGTGTATAACGGGCGGTCAATACGATACTCCCCATTTTACACTATCATCCAAACTTAAAATTATCCCCAGGATCTCCATATCAGTATAGTTAGCATGCCTTAGAGTGAAGGACATCTATCACTAGGAGCTCCACTGCAAATGTCTTAGAACTTGGACTGCAGTTCCAGTAAGCAGTCGTGTATGACTGCACAGATAGGAGTTGTGTATTCCCCACATTTGCCCCTAGACCATGCAGAGTGTCATGAATCTTACCATTCATGTAGAAATGACTCATGAGATAACACTGGGCGGCCAGCTGGTGGCGCACACCAAGGAAAGTATAAATATTCGGGCGTGGGCCCAGCTTGCTCAGGACGTTTTTGTAACCAGGAACTGGTGATGTAACTAGAAACTCATGGTTGTGAAACAGTTGATTAAAGCCTTGTTTTATACTCAAACCAAGTGCTTAGTAGTTTTCTTACATCACAGAGTGTATTGCACACTCTCAAATTATTGCATAAAACATTTGTGCTCAGATTACAACTTTCTTTTATATGTAGGCCCCATTAGACCAGAATTTCCAGCTGAGAATGTAGATGAACTGTCCCTCCAGCCAGCAGGTTTATGCTCCTCCACTGTGACCATCACATGCTCCTCCTCATTCATGCTCTGTGTGTCACCTGGTGCACCGCCCTGTAGCTCATTATTTAAATCTACCAGGATGGATGTACCCGTGCTCTTGCTTAGAATGGGGACTGAGTGATGTAGGGTACTGTGACAATCTAGCTTCTTCCACTTCAGTTGGCAGTTTAGGTTGATCATTGGGGTCACCTTTAGAAATGAACAGGAACATATCACTGTCCATGTGTAGCAGATTGGGCGGGAACACTTTGAGATATGTACGCTTTGCCCATACTTGGTGCAGGGAAAGGCAGCAACAAATAACTAATTTTTTTTTGCTGATATATCAAGCATGTATGAGTTGGAGTTTGACTTTGAAAACCACAAACCCAATTCAAAACCTTTAAAGTGTAAAAGATGCTTTAAAAGTCTTTGGAGGAGTGCTGCCAAAAGGCAAGCCCTCAACCAAAGACATTATCATTAACTTATTTTTTAAGAAACCAACTGGGTCTTTTTTATAGAGATATAAAGATGAAAACTTGAGGACATGATCATTGTAATGTATTCCTTTCAATTGGGATCCATATTTAGATGCATTAAAAAGGCTGAAAGGCCATATAATTACTAATTATTATCCACATTTATCCTTTCCTGGCATGGTGCTCAACATCTGTTTCAGCACCTGCTTATGCCTGAAGTCGCATTAACATAATATCGGCAAACATCACACCATTAACTCTACGCTACAGTAAAAGTATTAACTATCAAATGTTTGTGCCAAGATTATACTGCTGTGCAGAAGCATATTAAATGTGGCCCAATAACTCATTGGCAGTGAAGTTCAAACTTTGCAGTTCTTCAGTGTTTAATATCACCTCCTTGGAGCCTTAGAATTTGAAATTAATTTACGTAAATCATTCTTAGCTATCCTCTTCAGGTCCTTGCGTACTTAGGTGTAGAGATAGAGGGTCCAGTCCTTGTCAATGCACCAGAAATAAGAGTTCTCGATCCAGGAGTCAAACACTTACAAGTTTATTAAGGGTTAAAGAAACATACTCACAGACAGCACCCCAAAACACATGGAGATTCCTTGTTGTAGAAGATCACACATTACAGTCAGTGAACTCAACTTTCCAGATCTCCTCCTTCTGCTTCATCTTCTAACCTAATGTTACAACCTTGCCCTTTTATATCTTTCCAACTATATATACACTTTTCACTAGCTCGTACCAGCCTTTATCAAGAAGTTCCAGGCTCTCTAAACATCTGTCATCTGTGGTATAAATGCCTAGTAGATGCTGCTGGTGCTTAGGTTTAAGCAAAGCATGTGATGTGCCTATTATGGCTATACTACAGATATGTTATTCTCTAAGTGTGCATGAATTGTGAGAAGGTTCAGATCTAAATGTACTCAATGTGTTGTTTAACCTTGAGATCAGGCTGTTTGTGACCTCTGTGAAGACTGCCAATGTCAGAAAAAGATCTGCAGGCTTTTAGCCTTCGGGCTTAATACAAAATGGATTCCTCACTTGCTATTGACCCTTTAACATACCATCCCTTTTCCACGCCAGACTAAAATTGAATTCTAGATATACATTAAAAATTTACAAATTTACAAATTTACAAATTTAAAATAAAATAACTGAGTAAGCCCTGCTTTGGGATTTAATTTTTAGAAGTTCACTTAAGAATAAAGGTTATCATAGAGGAATTCCTTAAATTCAAGGCCACAAGTAGAAATTTAAAAAAAGAAGAGTAACCCCATAAATTACCAGTAGTTTCTGACATGAATCTTGCCATTCATGTAGAAATGACTTATGAAATAATACTGGGCGGCCTGCTGGTGGTGCTGTCTAGGGAGAATATAAATACTCGGGCACGGGCCCAGCTTGCTCAGGACATTTTGTAGTAAACAGGAACTAGTGAAGAACAACTAGACCTCCATGTTGTGAAACAGTTGATTAAAGCCTTGTTTAATATTCAGACCAAGTGCCTAATAGTTTTCTTACATCAATTTAATAAACAGGACCTGCTCCACGCTCTGAGTGGTTTTGGGAACAGACGGCTATGACTCAAACGGTAGAAGGGAACCAAAGGTAGTAATCAATCCATCATGGAGAAACTACTCCGACCCGCCCGTCTTGACCTGGACCTGAATTCACCTACAACTGCTAAGGTATGGAAACACTGGTATCGTACTTTCAGCAACTTCCTCAGGGTGTGTGGTGAGAATGTTCCTGATAAGTTAGAGATACTTGCCAATTATGTATCCCCTCATGTGTTTGACTATATCGAAGACTGTGTAGACTATGACTCCGCTATCCAAATACTACAGCAACTATATATTAAGGCCCCAAACGAAACTTTTGCTCAGCATCTACTGGCCACAACTCAACAACAACCCAGGGTATCACTTGAAGAATTCCATCAAAAGCTTTGCAGGCTCAGCAAGGATTGTAACCTCAAAGCTGTCTCAGCTGAGCAGTACCAGGAGGAGTTAATTTATGATTCTTTTATTAATGGAATTGCGTCTCCCCTCATAGGCCAGCGTCTGTTGGAGAATAAAACCCTCAAGTTACAAGCTGCCTATGACCAGGCATGTTCTCTGGACTTAGCAAAAAAAAATGCAGATGCCTATCTTTTGCCGCATGCCCAGACTGCTGCTATCACTTTTGGTGACTCCTCCAATGGGCCTCAGGCAGAAGCCCTCACTGATGATGACTCTATCCTAGCTGATGACGACCCTACCCTAGAAGCCCTCACTGATGACGACCTTGCCCTAGCGGCATCTTGGCAATCTGGAAGAAAGTGTTTCTTCTGTGGAGGTGCATTCCACTATAGGAAATTTTGTCCTGCTCGTAATGCAATCTGCAATCATTGCAGTAAGAAAGGTCACTTTTCTAAGGTGTGCCAGTCAAGAGCCTCTGTTAGTAAGAAAGGTCACTTTTCTAAGGTATACTGGTCAAGAGCCCCTGTTAGTTTTGCAGCTGCTATCTATAAAATTGCTCCTCCCTCAAGAGCCACTACTAAGGTTGCAGCATCTATCTATAAAACTGCTCTTCCCCCAAGAGCCACTACTAAGGTTACAGCTGTCAAGGGTAAAACTGCTCCTCCTCCCATCACAGCTGTTTTTCCCCAAAGCCTGTCCCATGCAGCCACGAAGGTTTCGGTAAATGGACACATTTTGAGTGCACTAATCAACTCATGCAGCTCTGACAGCTTCATCAGTGAGCAGACTGTCAGTAAGTTAAAACTGTGTATTTACCCCTCGGACAGGGAAATTGCAATGGCTCTGATGACACTGACCACCAACTCTTCCGGCTTTTGTCTTGTCGACCTTATTCTCAATGGCCGCACTTATTTCTCCACCCGGCTCGGGGTGCTCAAAAACCTATGCAGTGATGTGCTCCTGGGACAGGATTTCCAGAAACAACACAAAAGACTCACTTTCGAGTTTGGAGGGTCAAAGCCGGAGCTTACTATTTCCAAAGTACCATTTTGTGCACTTTTGGCAGCTTCGCTCGACGAGTCCTCCTTGTTTGCCAATCTTTCCCCCTGATGTAAGCCCATAGTCACTAAATCATGACGTTTCAGCCAAGATGATCTATCCTTTATCGAGGCAGAGATCTCTTGCCTTCTAGCTGACGGTATCATTGAGCCATGTTCATCTTCCTGGCGGGCTCAAGTCATCATTGTTAAAAATCCACTGAAGCAACACAAGAAATGTCTTTGCATCGATTACTCGCAAACTATTAACCAGTATACCGACCTGGATGCCTACCCACTACCATGCATCGATGACATGGTCAATAACCTTGCCAACTACAAGGTATTTTCAACTTTTGACTTAAAGAGCATATACCATCAAGTACCATTAAAAGACTCTGACAAAAAGTATACGGCCTTTGAGGCCAATGGTCGGCTTTACCAGTTTTGTCGCCTTCCATTTTGGGTCACCAATGGGGTGGCCATCTTCCAACTGGCAACGGATAGCCTAGTCAAACAGGAGAACTTAACGGACACTTTTCCATATCTGGATAATATCACCATTGCTGGTCATGACTAGAAGGAGCATGATGCCAACCTCCGGAAGTTTCTTGACATTCTCTGTCGTCGCAACTTAACCTTAAATGAGTCCAAATCTGTGAAATCAGTACCATCAGTCAACATCCTTGACTATTGGGTGGGCAATGGTGTCATCAAACTGGATCCTGAGCGACTTCGTCCACTTCAGGAGCTCTCACCACCTACGAATCTCTGCTCTCTTCGTCGGGCTCTCGGCATGTTCGCCTATTATGCGAAGTGGATACCCCGCTTCTCCGACAAGATCCAGCCCCTGCTTCACGCGAAGTAATTTCCATTGGAGGCAACGGCTATTTCGGCTTTCGACCTCCTCAAGCAACAACTGGAAAAAGCCATGCTTCGTTCCATCGAAGAAAATTTCCCTTTCGTGGTCGAGTGCGATGCATCGGAGGTGGCGATCTCGGCTACCTTGAATCAAAGTGGTCAACCCATTGCATTCCTGTCCAGAACTTTGTGGGGTAGCGAGCTCCATTATCCCCCTGTCGAGAAGGAGCCTACGGCTATCATTGAAGCAGTACATAAATGGAGTCATTTTCTCGCTCGTCGCCATTTCACGCTTATAACTGATCAGCGCTCCATGGCCTTTATGCTGGATAACCGGAAATGCACTAAGATCAAGAATAACAAAATACAGCTCTGGAGGATGGAATTGGCTGCCTTTGGCTACACCATACATTATTGACCCAGCAAGGAGAATGTGGCCCTGGATACCCTCACAAGTGCATTCTGCTCTTCCATGTCAACTTCGACTCTTGCGATCTTCATACTGACTTATGCCATCCTGGCTTGACCCGTATGTTACACTTTGTGCGATCTAAAAATCTCCCATTTTCTATGGAAGACGTGAGAAGAACATGCTCCACTTGTAGAATTTGCGCGGAATTAAAACTGCAATTCTTCCGTCCGTCGGATGGCGCGCTCATACATGCTACACAGCCTATGCAGCGACTCAGCATTAACTTTAAAGGGCCACTGCCTTCCTCAACGTGAAACACCTACTTGCTTACTATGGTGGACGAATATTCACGCTTTCCCTTGCTTTCCCCTGTCCCAATATACTTACTTCCACAGTGATCAAATGCCTCGATCAGGTCTTTTCCCTTTGCGGTACGGCCAATTTCATCCACTCTGATCTGGGTCCCTCCTTCATGTCAAGCAAACTCAAAAGTTATCTTTCCCAACGGGGAATCACCACAAGTAGAACAACACCGTATCATCCTATTGGAAACGAACAGGTTGAGAGATACAACGCTATCATTTGGAACGCTGTTCGTCTTGCACTGATGTCACACAACCTATCAGACCAGCAGTGGGAAACTACGCTCCCTGACGCATTGCATTCTATCAGGTTACTTCTTTCTACATCCACCAACGCTACTCCTCATGAACGATTCTGCTGGTTCCAGCATCGCTCCACTCATGGGACGTCCCTACCATCATGGTTGGCAGCTCCTGGCTCCATACTGCTCCGAAGATTCATCTGATCCTCTAAGAGTGATCCCCTCGTCGACGAAGTGGAACTGACAGACGTCAACCCCATGTACGCATACGTGCGGTACCCCGATGGCCGGGAATCTGCAGTGTCACTTCGGGATCTGGCTCTCTGCCCAACCGGTCCCACGGACCCAATCGATGGTGGGATCCATATTAATGACACCGGTACCCTGCGCTCCTCCGAGGATGACGCCCTACCCGGGACATCAAGGGATCTGCCAGCTATTCCACCGGATCAACCCGGGGAACAGAGCGCTCCCCGCTGGATGGCCACCCGAAGCCAGGACGCCAGTCAGTCACCAACTACTGGGCAGGGTGAAACCAGCTCTGTGCCTGTGGGGGCCCGCACCTGGAGCCATGATCTCCCCAGTCCCCCTCAGGTCAATCAAGGTGACACAGACTCTGCCAGCCCGCCGGTACGAACTAAGCCACCTAGGGACCAAAAGACGGTCTGAGGAGACGTGCCTTCCGGCCACCAACAGAGATCCAAAGGCACCCGGAGCCACGATCTCCCTAGTCCCCCTCATGTTGATCAAGGCGACACAGACTCTGCCAGCCCACTGGTACGAACTAAGCCACCCAGGGACCAAAACACAGCCTGAGGAGACATGCCTTCCGGCCACCGACGAAGATCCAAATGACTGTGTCTATTCTTAGTCCGATTAATTCAGTAGAAAGAAGCTGCTGGACTTCCAATCTTTCAGGCAGGAAGAATGACATGAATCTTGCCATTCATGTAGAAATGACTTATGAAATAATACTGGGCGGCCTGCTGGTGGCGCTGTCCAGGAAGAGTATAAATACTCGGGCATGGGCCCAGCTTGATCAGGACATTTTGTAAACAGGAACTAGTGAAGGACAACTAGATCTCCATGTTGTGAAACAGTTGATTAAAGCCTTGTTTAATACTCAGACCAAGTGCCTAGTAGTTTTCTTACGTCAGTTTCCATACTTACATTAAGCTATAGTATTCGTGTTCCAATGTTTGGTCAATTTCAGGTTAATTTCAGATTGCTTGTAAGTACTAAAAGCTGATAAACATTGGCCATTTGCTGCGTGACCTCTGAGTCTGATTCTCCGATATACTCGCTGCGGCATATTCCAATTAGAAAACCTTGGAGTAAATTTGCAACGGCAAGATCAGAATGCAAAACAATGACATTTACGGCATAAGTCGCTGATCCCATCTTTGCAGGAAATTCTACCTCCTTATCTTATATGCCACATCTCACAGAAAATGTAACATCCTTCCCCTCGCCGTCAAGCTATCAACTAGTAACTCCTATGAGGAGGCTGATGAATCTTGCCTTCCATGTATAATCCCAAACATTTTGTGCTTTAATCAAATAGGTTTTGGGCTGAAAATCCGTCATGCGTAAACCCAGAATAAGGAAGGCAGGAAAATAGGACTAAAGGAGACACATTTAAATCAGTGAAAAGTAAATCTAAAACCAATATCAGTAAAAAAAAAACGTATTTAATCAAATAGTGATAAATGTTGAGAATAATCTGGCAGGTATAGGTGTGAAGCCAAAAATGTTCGGGAAATTTAAAGTGCAGTTAAATGCTAAGAATGGAGAGTTGAGGTACTAGAGGAATAAGCATTAACCACCCAATGGGCATTTCCCATCTTTGACTTTGCTCATGTTGATTTGTATATTTTAGCTTTTGATCTTTGTGGCAATCATCTGGTTTAGCCAAACAAACACACCCCAAAAACATTGTAAGACCAAGGGCAAATAAACCCCCAAAATTATGGACACAGAAGCAGAAAATATAGAAGTAGGAAAATAGTAAAGCAATTAATGCTTAAATGCAGCTGCAAGTACTTGTACGCACATTTGGCAATGGTTGCTTCTTTATTTATGACTAAGTCTATTTTGCACAGCAGATGTTTAGAAGTCCAACAGCTGTCATGATAATACAGCTGGAATAGAGCTTTCATCCAATTTATTTATTTGTTCTGAGTCAGGTTAATCCAGTCTCATCCACTGTCATAAATAACTCATTGCTAGCAAAATATAAAATTACCAATGCATTTCTATTCTCAGTTTCCCAATAGAAGCCAATTCAATGTAAACTTTGTCACAATGCATGAAATACTTCATACACACTGCTACATTGTTACTCACTCAAAATGGGTATCTTCCCAATTTATGTGATGAATAGCTGGTACAGCAAGCATTTTATGCAAGCGTGTTAGATTATCAGTCATAAAACACATTGCTTCAAATATTGTCTACTTCAGTAGAGCAGTGTTTGTCTTCCCTTTGCACAAATCTTCAGACAATTATTCTCACAAGCCCAGGCTGCCTTCTACACATAAAGGATACCTCATTTGATTCCTCTTGAAGACACACAAGAGATTTCACTGGACTGTCTGCTATTCTGCCCTAAATATCTTTGTTTAGCTTCAAAGTACAAATTCTCAAGTGCTGACAAAACAGATTTATAGAAACATTGACTTGGACCGACATGGATCTCATGTCTGCCTTCAGCAGACAGAATATTTTGTTGAAATTGTAATGTATGTACCTTTAAGGAGGAGAACTACTTTTTACAGCTCCTGTGTCCTGTAGTACCGGCAGTGACCACACCTGTATATAAACCCTGAGTAGTGATCTGTACAGTCAGTTGCAGTTTGAACCACGTTGAGTAAACACCTGTTGTACCGTTCTCTGCAGTCCTTTTCTTATTATTACACGGACGTAACAGAAATGAATCTCAAATTAATATTTGCCTCATTTAGAACGAGGGACACAAATTGTCTCAAAACGGTTTAACCTGTTTGATCCTCACCAAAAAAAGTTTCCACTAAAAAAAATAGTTTTTGTTGTAATACAGTAATAGTGAAGTAGAGAACAACAGGGGGTCGTACAACCCATGATAGTTTTGGCTGATGGCAATATGAGTTAAGAGTGTTGTGGGAAAACCCAAATTGTAACAATTATATTATGTTATTAGACACAAGACAGATGGATTAAGCCCTTTATTATTCAGTTAGACAAGCACATCTTGGAATCATAGTCCTCACTTTTACTTTATAAACATGTGGCCCCAAATTACGATGTTGCTAATTCTGGTGTTGCTCCTGTTCATGGTGCCAACTAGCCCCTCCCATGAATAGGTTCTCAGCACCTGGAAAATGGATAGTAGGAGTTCATCCAGAAGTGCAATTGGCTGATGATGACATTCTCAACAAGGCAGCAGCTCTAAAAAGGACTACCACGGGCCCTCAAAGGGAAGTGCTTCTTTGTGCATTTTGTGAGAAGTTTTTGTGGAAGTTGCAATGAAGTCAAGGGACAAATTAGGAAGGACTGTCCTTATTTAGGAAGAGAGAACAGAGGGACTCATGCAGGAGGTGCAGCATGAGAGTTTAAGCTCTTTGGAGCAAAAGGCTACCACTCTTCAGTGAAAGCAGAGGTACAAGCTGCATGGATGGAGGTAACAGAGAGAGTGAATGGTGTTCTCATTATTACATTGCGGTTTGTGGTACCTTGCTGTGCACAAATTGGGTGCAGTGTTTCCTACATTATAACTGTGACTACACCTCTTCATTGGCTGTAAAGCGCTTTGGGACGTCCTGAGGGTGTGGGACTTATCTAGAGGAAATTGAGGCAGGAAGCCAGGAGATCCCTCCCTATTACAGGCACTGACCCAGATCCGCCCATTCAGGAAAGTGCTGCAAATGCCAGAGCAACTAGAGGGGGTGGAGATCTGACTTAGCAGGTCTTAACCCCATTTTCCTCTCCATAGTGCCTGGGAATTGAAAATTCTCGAGGGGATGCAAATTTGAAAATAAGCCTTCTGAAGTATTCCTTTAGTGCCCTCAATGTCTACTCAATAAGGACATTGATTCATTTATATACCATATTGTATCTGTTCCCTGTTAGGGTGCAAAGTTGTGCAGATGTGTCATCAGGCATATTTGTACCGCATGATCCTTAATCTTCTTCCTCCCATCTTCTTCAAATAAACATGTGACATTTCATTTATGCATGTTCACAAGAAATAGGCATTGATATTATTTTCTGACAAGGGTCACATTGATGGAATAATATAATTTCCTGTTTCATTATTCCATTGGGTTATTGGTAGGTGTGCAGATGACTATATATGTCCAGTCAATGATGTCTATACCTTGGGGAAATCACGAATATTGAAAATCTTTTGCTGCCTCTGCTCCTGCTGCTGTTTCTGGTCCCTGCAGAAGTTTATATGGGTGGGTCCATGGCAAAATAGGCTTCCATTATCTGCTTACTGAAGTACCAGGTGGCATACCAACTGTGTCCTGTGATGTTCCCTGTAGGTATCTGGAAGGTACCTGTGACTTAAAAATAGAGAACATGGACGACCAATAATGCCACAGCCAGTGGAGTGTGGATGGTTGACTGTGCCCATAGTTCTTTGTGGACTGGATGGCATATTTCAATCATTGGAACATATGAACAGGAGTAGGACATTCAGCCCCTCAAGCCTGATCCGCCATTTAGTTAGATCATGGCTGGTCTGTACCTCAACTCCATTTACCCCCTTTGTTTTTAAACTATGAAGATGACTCAGAGAAGCAGCAATAACAGATGAAACATAGAAACATAGAAACATAGAAGATAGGAGCAGGAGTAGGCCATTCGGCCCTTCGAGCCTGCTCTGCCATTCAATGAGATCATGGCTGATCATCCAAATTCAGTACCCTGTCCCTGCCTTCTCCCCATATCCCTTGATCCCTTTAGCCTTAAGAAATATATCCAACTCTTTCTTGAATATATTTAATGAACTGGCCTCCACCGCCCTCTGTGGCAGAGAATTCCACAGGTTCACCACTCTCTGGGTGAAGAAATTCCTCCTCATTTCAGCCCTAAATGGCATACCCCTTATCCTTAGACTGTGACCCTTGGTTCTGGACTCCCCGGCCATCATAAACATCCTTCCTGCATCTAGTCTGTCCAGGCCTGACAGAATTTTATAGGTTTCGATGAGATCCCCTCTCAATCTTCTAAACTCCAGTTAGTATAAGCCCAATCGACACAATCTCTCCTCATACGTCATTCCTGCCATCCCAGGTATCAGCCTGGTGAATCTTCGCTGCATTCCTTCCATGGCAAGAACGTCCTTCCTTAGGTAAGGCGACCAAAACTGCACACAATACTCAAGGTGCGGTCTCACCAAGGCCCTGTACAACTGTAGCAAGACATCCTTGTTCCTGTACTCGAACCCTCTTGCTTCGAAGGCCAACATTCCATTTACCAAAGGGCCATTGCCTCTTTCTACCAGTCTTGCTTACCTGTTTATTAATTAAGACTTTCAATTTAAGACCTAGAAGAAAATATAATGGCTGATTCTGCGCTCCCAGCAGGAAGCAGTGATTGCAGGGAGCATAGGACAGGACATCGTGGACACACAGAAAAATTGCATGCTCGCAGCTTCCTGCCATGCTGTCCTTGTGAGCACCCCTCCACTGGAATTGCAGAAGACTTATTATTCTAGGTTATTAAAAGAATCCTTAAAAGAAGTTCAACCCATCTTGAAACCTTCATTAAAACATTTTTTGAGAGAATATATTCCTAATTAATGTATGAGTTCATCTTCATTAATTAGAAAGCATTTCATTATGTCCCTGTGGAATTATTTTCCACAGCAACCAGGTGTTCAAATCTTTCTCTGGAGGAAGCAAATCACATTGAAATTGTGAATAATAACCTCTGGTTGGTACAAAATTAAGGTTATAATGGAGCAATGATGCATTTCAGTATCTTCATACAAAGTTCACCTGACTCCAATCTAAACAGTTTGACTCTGATTTTAAGGTGTAGTTCTAGAAAAGCCAGCTGGCTCTTTTACTGATGTTTAAATAAATACTATGGATACTGGCAGCCAGAGGAGGAGAATCAATGTTAGTTTACAGTTCCAGAGAGAGAATAAACACATCTGTAGTATTTCTGCAAAATGGTGTGAAAAAGAGATGATTAAATCCTTCCTTCAGTGAAAAATAGCAGGATATAATTGATAACAAGCTGTTCTGTAATAATAAATGCTTTAAGTTATACTTTATATACCAATTAAATATAATGAAACACCGTGAGAAAAGTACATTTTGGCCCATCTAGCCCACTGGATAGTCTTGTAGTTAGCCATGCATTTTAACTTTTAAATTCATGTAATGGTTTTGATAAATGTAATAAATTTTAATATTGCAAAGCCTTTTTGGAGTAATAATTCAAATTATAGGCAATTAGGTCTTTTAGAAACAAGTAGTAACAGGTCATAGTGATTTTGAACACCTATTAAATCTCCCTTAATTTTCTCTGCTCTAAGGAGAACAACCTCGGTTTCTCTAGTCTCTCCACGTAACTGAAGTCCCACATCCATGGTAAAATTCTGAGAGATTTAGTAGATTGGGCTTATACTCTCTGGAGTTTAGAAGAATGAGAGGTGATCTCATTAAAGCATGTAAGATTCTGAGGGGGATTGACAGGGTAGATGCTAAGAGGCTGTTTCCCCTGGCTGGAGAGTCTAGAACTAGGGGGCATAGTCTCAGGATAAGGGATCAGCTATTTAAGACTGTGATGAGGAGGAATTTCTTCACTCAGAGGGTTGTGAATCTTTGGAGTTCTCTACCCCAAAAGGCTGTGGATGCTGAATCCTTGAGTATATTCAAGTGCTGACAGAGATTTTTGGACTCTAGGGGAATCGAGGGATATTGGGATCGGACAGGAAAGTGGAGATGAGGTTGAAGATCAGCCATGATCTTATTGAATGGCGGAGCAGGCTCAAAGGGCCATATGGCCTACTCCTGCTCCTAATTCTTATGTTCTTATGTTATTATCGTCATTATTCAAGCATAAAGGCAGCAATTCATGTAACCCAATGTCTTAAATTCCCAGCATTAGTATGTTAAGAGAATCCGATAAGAAGCTGGCTGTCCCAATCGGCCGGCTCATGTATTATATTATAAGCAAATAAAATTGCCATATTAAGCTGATGATGGTAACGCAACAAAATGAAGCCCAGAAGGGAGCATTGGCCACTTGTATTCTTAGGGGGCGATTTTGTGACTGGGGGCGCATTGGAGGCGGGATTGATGCTTGTCGGGTCGATGTCCCGCCTCCATCAATTTGTGGCCAACCCACACTATTTTCCCTTGATTGACCTTGTTAAGCCCGCCCAGCGGACTTAGCAGGCCAATCAAGGGAAAGCCAGTTGCAGAGCACATCAACGTATGACGTTTCATCTGTCAAAAATTTTTGACAGATGAATTGTCATCACTTGACAGCTCTGCAGTTTGATGAGGTCTTGACTACAAGACCCCATCAAACTTCTTTCTTTAACAGAATTGAGATGGTTGTTGCATCTGTGAATGCAACGGCCACCTGTCAATCCCAACGCGGAGGTCCGAGAGTCTCCGCGTACAAACCGACTGAAGCCTGCAGGAAGAAACAAAGTACACTTTTAAAAACACTTTGCATTTACCTCAGATCCTCACCTCTACACTCTTGCACCCATCACTTACCTTCACACCACACTTTAGCACCCCTCCCCGACCCCTGCAGACCCAGTACTCGCCTCGCTGAGCTGGCTTGTTTTGGAGCCTTCGGGAAGCCCACACTTGTGTGGGCAAAAAGGGGATAATCCTAGGCTTTAATCTCTTCCCGCCTCCAAGGAGACGGGACCCGGCATGGTATGGCTACCCGCCTCCTGGGAAGATGGTATGGAAGCGGTTTGGGGGCGGGTAGCCATTCCGCCATTCTGCCATTTTCCCGGCAGTCCTGTCTCCATACCCACCTCCCCAGGGCTGGATAAATCGCCCCCCTAATCTAAACTTTTTGTTATTGTTAAATATTTTATCAAACATTACAACACTTTCTTAGGAACAGGCGCATCAATACCAACACCAGAAAGAAGAGAAATTGGCCCGGAATTTGCAGTCAGCATTGATGCAAAGATGTTCGCCGCTGGCCCCGAAGTAAGCTTCTCGCGATCTCTGTGTCGAGCAGTTTGGGTTTTCCAACGTTCAATTCAAATCAACAGCGTATTGCGGGAATCCCATAGTGCGAGCTGCTGTGACATCAACAAGCTGTTTAAGGAGCCAATCAAAATGCAGAATTCTCACAGACAGCGAACTAGGAAATTAAGTAAGCTCTTAAAATTCTAACTTTTTAAAAATGTTAGAGAGAGCAAAACAAAGATTGGTGCTCTCACATGGAGAAAAGACAAACCTGAAATAAAGATGAACAAACTTTTAAAAAACAATTACATATTTTTTTAAGTTTCTTAAAATGTTATTAAAATGGATAAATTTGATACTGTAAAAAATAAAAATTAGTTTTTTAGGGCCATAACCTTTGTTTAGCAGTTAAACCCCCAGTTACACCTAATCCCTTTGAGTTTTAGTGGGGAATTTACCAGCGTAATTACCGTGGAAGAGCCGAAGTTTTCATCAGTTTCCCTGATTTGAGATATTTCACTGATTGCTGGCTCTGCGCATCTGCTAAATCCTGAAGTTGTGGTCAGTTTCAAAGGCGAAATGACAGTGAACGCTGCCAGTTCACCATCATCAGGACCGCAAGTTCAGGGCAATATATGTGTAGGTAATAAGAGCAAAAAACATTAATAGAGGACTAAAACTTGGTTTAACTGAAAAGGCTCAATGAGTTAAAATGACTTGTGAAAAACAAAATGTAGTGCAATGTTCAAAAAGCAAAAGCATATTGCATGGTGAAATTCATGAAGCAAGGTCTAACTTGGCCAGAGGAACCAATTATAAAAATCTTCATACAAAAGCATCTTCATGATTGTACCTTGTAAGATTCTCAAAATTCAGCAGATCCCCTAAAACCAAGAAGATTACCCTAAAGAAGGGATTTTTGGACTGTTAATATACCATGTCAGAATGGTACAAGAATGTTGGGCCTAAAAGGGGCTTAAAGTCAAAACCCTAGGTTTTTGGTTATTTTAAAAGGCATGTTCAAGCCTGTGAAAGGCTGCGACAAAGGGATTGGGATGGGCCTCTGTAAACGAGCAGTTTGGATATTGGCATAAGCCAAACTGTCTGGGAATGTTCTGGACTGTCTCAGTCATTTTACATAATGATAAAAGACCAGCGGAAGAGCCATTCCTGCCAAAAACTACAGAGCCATCCAAAGTATGCATAATGCAGAACATGCCATGACCAACAAAAGGGACCCTGACCCCAGCAGGAAAAGACAAATCTTACTAATCAAACCAGAGATTAAACAGTCATTTAAAGCCAATTTAGGTTCCAATGGACCATCCCGAAACTAATTCACACCAAATTAAACCAATTAAGATAGATGGGACCAGCTCAAAACCCGTTAAAGAATTCAAAAACTATTAATGTTAACGAGCCCGCCAAAAATGACAATGGGCCAGAGAAGATTTGGCGGGCAGATAAGCAAGGCCTCAAATGGTATAATTGGGGCCTGCTTTTTCAGTTGGTTAGTGAGTCGGTTCGTTCGGTCAACGAGTTCGGTTCAGTACAGTCTGGAAGAAGAGAGCAGTTCGGTTTCGATCCGTTCGATGCAGCACAGCTCGTGTAGAAGAGAAGAAGAAGAAGACTTCAAAAGCCACGTCAAGTCACAAAAGTATCAGGAGTCTGAGCCAGGAGAAGACATAATCGAATGCCTCAAGGCAACCAAAGGCCCCAAGAAACAAACAACCGAAAATATTACCAGCAACTAGGTAATATTGGGCCACCGCGACCGACAAGAAACCAACCTGGAAGAAACCGAAGATTTGCAAGTTTGTTTCCACTCTACAAACTATTCTGACTTACCCCTGGGTAAGATTTGATGGAAAGACTCTAAACCCTATTTCTGACCAAAAGAAATTGGGTATTTACCTGATAGATCCAATACGCACCCGACCGCATCAGCGGACATGCGGAGACTGAAACAGCAACGCAGGTGAAGTCTTCTACTGTGTCTGGGGTAAGGCAGGCCCCGACCACCACATCTAGAGAACCCCGAAATTGCGAACCTCTACAACTGTCAAAAGAAGTCGTTTGGTGAGCATTATCCCTGGTCCTCTGGGAGTCCAACTTAGTTAGTGTAGTGGGATTGGGAGGGGTGAAGTATTCTGTCTATTGTTATTCTCCCTCGTATATTCTGAAGTGTTCCCCCTTTTAGAGTGATAAGATTATTGTGTTGTGTATATTTTCTTGTCTCAAATAAAATCCAAGTTCTTTCACCAACTCAGTTGTCTACTGCAATTTCACTACAACCCCTAAATAAATCCAAGGTCTAAAACCAAGGGAGTGGGAGCGATTCGAACTGCTCAGGAGTCAGAGGCAAAGCTGACCACACATACCACCCCCTACAACCTGGCATCCAAACACCCACCCCAGAATTCCAGATATCTGATAAGTTTACAGAATAGTTTTTCCTTCTATGAAATTCCCAGTAAAGTAAAAGTAGTTGTAAAAGCAGTCTTCATACATGTAACTTCTGCAAGGATGCTGAAAATTACCTTTAAAGTCTCTCATATTTATGCAATACTTTTACATTCAACATTTGCACTTCATGTCCCTTTGCACATGTCTTTTAACTGCATCTGTATTTGTCTATCCCCAGTTTCATAACATGTCTAGAAATAAATAACTATTTATATGTTGTCCATTTATTGTCAGAGAAATCACTGCACTCCTACTCCACTCAATCATTGGTCAAGAAACTGGACGAATTCCCTTTGCTTCCTCAAATAGTGCCATGGGATCTTCAATGTCTTTCTGAGTATACAAAAAGCACCTTGCTTTAATGTCTCATCCACACACAGTACTTCCTATAATAAAGCCCTGCACTGGAGTATCAGCCTAAACAATGTGCTTGAGTCCTGGGGCTGAATTTTGCCGATGCTCAGAGTGCGGGTTTGGAGGTGGGTCCGCTGTCAAAATCACAAAGATTGATAGCGAGTCAGTATCCCGCTGTAAACTCACTTCCTTGTCAGTTTCCCAAGTGTCGGGTCTGTCATCCCTGAACGGGCCTGACACCAAGCGGCGGGTCAGCCAATTTAGATATTTAAAAGCTTATTAAAAGGTAGTTAAGAACCATTTTCCCATGTGCTTACCATTTTACCAGGTTTTCAACAAGGTTCCCAGAGAGCGGCTATCATTTCAGGTAAGTATGTTGGGTTCTCAATGACTGTGGATTGCTGTGAATAGGTGAAAGCTGCAAAAGTGGTATAAAACCTATCATTTCACAGCTGTTCACTTCCCAATCTTAGAAGCTGGAGCATTAATAATTTGGAACCCACATTTGAGCTTTATGCATTTTTGAAGTGTTTGGAGTAATCTCTCTATCCACTGTCACCTCCTTGGATCAACCTATCTCAACATTGACAGATTACTTCTGTCATCCCAATCTCACCTGCCATCTATTCCATCAGCATCGGTGCCCTTGAAAAAATCTCACCTTGGTTCTCATGTAGGGGGTTTTTGGCGTGTGCCCAGTCAGCTCTGCCCCTGACTGTCTGAGCGGTTCAAATCGCTCCACACCCCCTGGGTTCTAGACACCGGACTTAGGTACAGGTGGCGATACAGAAAAATGAGTAGACAAGTGGTTCGGTGCAAGAAAACCGTAATTTTTATTAAAGGCAAAACAAGATCACAATACTGAGAATTACTAAGATAATTACAGGCATATAAAAATAATACACTTATTTGGGAATGGGGAACACACGGCACATCGAGGGGACAAACACATTAAAATCCCCTTATCCTTATCCCACCCGCTTTACCTAACTAGATTAAGCTATGAGGGGCCAGGGATTTATGCTCACCAATTTGAAACCTGTTGACTTTAACGGTTGTGAGTTTTGGGGTCCGCTCTTGCTGTCCTTTGGGGTACTTCATCACCACGTGGTCACAGGGCGTGGTGATGGAGTTGTTTATGCGAATCACCCTCCTTTTCCTCAGTTAACGTCGTCGTCGAATCGTGTCTTTGTCGAGTCGCGATGGGTCTTCTTCTTCCTCGGGCGGTTTAGTCGCTGATGGGTTTTATAACGGTTGGGGCTCGGTTGGCGGTTTATACCATCAAACTGATTTTTCTACCCATTCTTCGAACGCCAGTTTATTCGTCATGGACGCTGCTATCCATGCTTCAAACGCCAACTTATTCATCAAACGCCAGCTTATAACTAGACGTTTTTTCCCCAATGCGTCTTTCCGCTGCCCTTCTCTGCCTTTACCGGTTTACTGTTTTCTTCGTCTCGTCTCGTCTCATCTGTTCGTGGCCCCGTGTGTCCTGTGAGTTTATGATTCAGGTCTCGTTCTCCTCCCGCATGTGGCCCTCAGTGTAATAATGGGCATCCTTGATGTTGAGCAACGTGGGGAGCGAGAAGAGTGCCCGCCACGAGGCACGAAGCGAGAACGAGAGGCAGGAGGCAAAGCCAAGAGATAAGAGGCCAGAGATAAGAGAGCGATCACTACCGATGGGCCTACAATTATACCCGGTTCTTCATCCCTTATCTGCGCGCCAAATCAGGTCAGTCCTTTGTATAACTTTTGGCGGGCTCATTTAAAATGATTACAGCCATTTACTTTAACGACTTCTGGGGTGGTTGTCTCCTGGTATAATGGCCCTGATGTCACAGAATCACAGAATCTACAGTGCAGATAGAGGCCATTTCGGCCCATCGAGCCTGCACCGACACATATCCCACCCTATCCCTGTAACCCCACGTATTTAATCCCCTAACACTAAGGGTCAATTTATCATAGCCAAATCAACCTAACCTGCACATCTTTGGACTGTGGGAGGAAACCGGAGCACCCGGAGGAAACCCACGCAGACACAGGGAGAATGTGCAAACTCCACACAGACAGTAGCCCGAGGCCAGATTTGAACCCGGGTCCCTGGCGCTGTGAGGCAACAGTGCTAACCACTATGCCACCGTGCCCCTGGCTGTTTGCTATTTATGAATGTTAATTGTCCTCATCCTGGCTTGATGGCTACTGTGAGCTTTTACCGATTATATATGCAGAAACCTAATGGCCTCGATTAGGCCCATTCTGACTTGATCTGTTCCAAGATGAATGAATGCATATTCTGTGTTTACCTAGCTGTCTGGCTCCACAAAGTCTTTTCACAGATTCATGCATTTTAGGTTTCGTTTCAAGTTTTGAAAATTGCCTGCCTTTTTGCAGGGCCTTGCTTTTAAAATCCTGTACTTTTGGTCACGAGGTTGCAGAAGCCATTTTGGGTACCATCTTTAACAACTTGTCCATACAGGGTCCCTTTATCCTTAACTTTTGGGGAATGTGGGAATTTTGAGAACCCTACACTCCCCCCTGTTGATACTAAGCTCACTTTAAGTATCATCCTGACAAGGTGAGCAAAATACCCGACCCTCCATAGTCAATCTTCCCCTGTAATTACCTATCTATGATCCCACGACACATGCATTTCCCATTCTGTAAAAATGTAGTGTACATAAGCATACATAGGCAGATTACAGGCGTTTACACACATCCAAGCATGGAGGGGGCCAACACCCCTGCACCACTTGGTACACATCATTTTTATTAACATAACACTTTGAAAATCTTTATTGAAAATAACAAAAGAGCACAAAAAAAACAACATTCTTTATTCAATACCACTAACAAAAAAATTCAAACAGGAGTATCTCCCTCCACCTTAACATAATGTTCTTTCCATGTCCTTTGGTTTCAGAATTCTAGTATTTGGCCTTTTCCCTTGTACTGAGTGCATACTAGGTACAATGCTATTCCCAGCTGGCAAACCACGAGGATGTGGGAAGCAAGTCTAATCCAATAAGGGACCTCTATATTCTCAAAAATGTCCCACCAGGGTGGAACTACAATGTCCAATATCTTGGCCCCTATCACTACTATTTTCTGCTCCAGAGTGTAGAAATGTTTCTGGGAGACTATTACTGTAGGATTCGCAAAATTGAACTTTATATTATAAAGGGTCGAATGGCAGAAGAGGCCATGATTTTAAAGACTATTTTTAAAGAAGCCCAGAAAAAGGGGCATACAAAATGGCCACCAGACCACATGCTCAACTTATTGGGACACTTTAAAATGGTTCCTGCAAATCCTCAGACAGCTTTGTGGATTCAGCCCAAAGTAAGTCTGGAAGCCATTTCTGAGAGAACGAAACCAGACACCCACATATACATATAGATTGGATGCAGATCCAGTCGAGATCGGCCTGTAGATAAAGGCCATCTAAATGTTGACCCAGACAAAAGGGAACAGTTTCATATTCATGAGAAGAGCATCAAGGACCCGTTAAAGACGTCACCAGAACATTTAAAACAATGAAGGTCGTTCCAGACCAGAGATGGCCCGTTACCAGCCATCCAAGAACAGTTTAAAATATAATAACTACCCCGTTGTGCAACAAGTCCGCCAAAAGTTAAACAAAGACTAACCTGATTTGGCGCGAGATAAGAGCTTCTGGAAAGAAGTATAATTGAGAGAACACACGGGTAGGAATGGGGTTATTCAGCTTTCCAGCTTGCAGGCCTGTCCAGCTTTTGAGCTGGGTAAAGAGGAGCTGCTTTGGGAGAAGATCAGCGTGACTCCTCTCCATCATCGGAGAGGAAGAAGAAGAAGACTAAGCCGCCATCAAGAAGGTTGTTCGAGCCGGCGTCCCGCCCCGGGGTAAAACATCGGGAGATCATCGACCAACCCCGGGCCGTTGACGAAACGAGAGACCATCGACCCGCTCCGGCTCGGGAGAAGAGATAGAATAAAACTGAAGAAATGATAGGGGCCAGCCCAAGGCTCCTCTGACCGGGGTCGAGCCGACGATCCCCGACCCCGCCGACATCCAGGCCAGCCGGTGTCCAGCCGCCCCCGACCCCCACCTCAGGAGAGAGGTGTGGCGCAGCTCGCTGGGGCTCCACGATCCACGTGGAGATGGGACGCCTGAAAGGATCAAACGCAGACTTGTTTCAAAACCTTGCCCTGCCTAGTTGGATTGGTGAGCATGTTTCTGGCCCTCCATAATCAGATCTAGATAGGTTTAAGGGGGTGGATATTTAAGGGTATAATTAACATGAGTTGTTATCCCTCGATGTTCCGCGTGTTTCCCTATTTCATGATGATTTTTGTAGAGTATAATATACCTGTATTTGCCTTAGTTAGTATCGTGTCGTTATGATTTGTTTCTGTTTTTCCCTCCCATGTGCACTCTTATTTGCTTGCATTTGATTTGTGTTACCATATGCAATAAAATTTCATTTCGTTTCATCAAACTTGGTCTACAAAAGTTTTCTCTACATTGTAGTTCCTGCCCCAAAGTCCAGAGTACAGAATCTAAGGGGCGAGTGGGTCGAACCACTCAAGGTTTTACTGTGCAAGAGAGAGAGGCCTCTAGAGAGAGAAACCTCTGCAATCTAAAACCCCTTACAGAAAATGGCGGCCGCGGCAGGACTCTGGCAGCAGGATTGCAATGTAATAGATCGAAGTTTGAATGGTCGAAATGCAATGGATGAGAGGATAGCGGATTATATCTTTGGCAAGGTAAATCTCACTAAGCATTGGATTTCCGATCTCTTACCGGATGGGCATCCGGTCGATGCAGCCATCAGGTGGACAGAGAGCAAAGAGCATAAGAAGTCAATGGAGAAGGCAGTGTGGCTGATGTGTTACAAGAAGCAGGTCCAGATCTTGGACCAGGTCGTTGCAGCACAGGCAGCCAGGATCACAACCCAGGCAGCAGAGATAGAGGAAAAGGCCATCGGTGGGGAAAAACACATCACAGCGCTTCACGCACTGAATCAGGAACACCAAGTGGTAGCTAGTCAACATCAGGCTAGGATAGAGTACCTGGAGTGCCAGGTTACTGAGGCAAAGATCAATGAAACGAGGATCCGGGAGAAAAACGCCCGCCTCGCACAACAGCTAAGAGCGCAGGAGGAGAGAGTAGTGGAGGTTAAGGCAGCTTACAAGCTAGCCCTCGAGCATGGTTTTGAGAGCACAGACCACGGCCCCTGCCAAAAGACCATAGAAGACCTAAGAACGGCCCTGGTTAAGGCAAAAGGCATGGTGTGTCTCGTCAGCCCGAAAGCCAGTCACATGGACTTTTTAAAGGAATCAAAACAGCCGATTCCAGCTGAGGTAGTTGTGGTACCAGCCACCGAGCCCTCAGTACCGCCGAGCTATAGTGAGACTTGGCCGGAAAAACAGGGGATCGTAAAAGAGGAGGTAGCCAAGGTGGAATGTGAGAAAGAACAACCACTGGTAGCAAAGCCGGGACCGGCACCAATGTGTCCCGCTCGGCACCAGAGGTTCGGTCCCAACGCCGCCAATGGCGATGTCAGACCCCACCAGAACCAGCTCGTGGTGCCATACGCTGCCCTGCAATTAAGGTCCATGGTGAGCCACCTCGCACGACTCACAGTAAAGGGAGATCCCTCAATTCATTTCAGGGAGATAGAGGAGACAGCAGCCATTAATGACTGTGATGAACAGGAACAGGTGAAACTGTTGCTTTTCTCCCTGGATTGTACAATCCTTCAGTGCCTCTCAGATGAGAGTAAGAGGGGACAGAAAGGGTATACAGATCTCAGGGAAGAAGTTTTAGAAGTAATGGGAGTGGACGACGGTAGTCTGTTCAACCGTGTGGAAGGGACCGTGCAGCTATCTGGAGAACCCCCACGGCTGTCCGGGCATGCCTGAACGGGTTGCAATGAATGATGAACAGCGGGTTCATTGGCTCCGTTGCTTGGTTACCAACAGCTTGCCGCAGATACGGGCCCTAGCCAGATCTTGGTTTGATCCCCAAGGTCCCGGTGTCATGGAGGAGACGGTGCTCCGCCAGCTCAACGTTGCGTATAAGAATTGTAGAGGTCAGGAAACACCTCCCCAGAAGGGAAAGGTGCATGAGGCAAAACCCGCAGCCCCAAGCAAGAAGGAGCGGCGTCAGGAGGGGAATCGCCCTGCCCAAACCAAGCTCAATTGCTACGGGTGTGGGAAGGATGGACATTGGCGCAAGGACTGTAGAAATCTGTGGAAGGATAATAAGGGAAAATTTCCCGCAGCCCAAGCCCAAGCCCAGACCGCCGCCCCAGCACCAGCCCAAAACCAGGCCGTAGCTCCTGCCCCAGCACAAGGAGCTGGTGCAGTTATGGATCCCGCTGCGATAGAATCAATTATAGAGACAATGCGGTCTCTTATGATTTCGCAGGGGAAGATAGCTGTCACCACTGGTCTTGTCGTTCCCGAAACACCGACCGCTGTGCCCAAATGACTAGAGCCAGCGCAGCCTGTCAACCTGTGTCCCCCAGAAAGACACGCACAGGAAGAGACCTCCTGTAAAATGAAGGAATACCTGCGGTGCCAGTTTGGGGAGGCTAAGTTAGTTGAGCAGGCTTTAAGGGAGGAGAACGCTAGGTTAACAGCGAGGGATGGCAGTTTAGAGGGTCAGCTAAGAGCTTGTAAATGGTTTCACATCAATCAGTGCAAACTGTTTAAGCCGGGTGCAAGAACATCAGCAACCGAAGCCAGGTCTGAGGGTAAAGATCCTCAGCCTGAGGCGTGCGATGAGTCACAGACCACACAAGCTGGAACAGCAGCCTGCTTGAGGGGAGAAACTGTCCCGCCCACCTGGGAGGAGGCTTCCCCTATGGCCTGGGACTCGGACGAGGAGGAGCCCGAACAACAAGGCCCCGCCCTCAACACGATTCTGGAGGAGGTGGAGTCGGAGGACGGAGGTCCCGCCCTCGACTCAAGCGTGGGGGAGGTAGAAATTGGGGGCGGAGATTCTCCACCTGTAGGGACAGGTGAGGAGGAGTCGTCTGCCACAGACCCAATTCCCGAAGGGGTGGAGCCTGAGGGGAGGGAGCCGAAGCCCACAGCCGTGGAAGAGCCACGGGCTGTGAGAGCTAATGTCCCACCCGAAGGTCCACTCACCAAGGGAGCCGACCCAAATCCCAAAGGGGCGGAGCCTGAGGGAAGGGAGCCGAAGCCCACAGTCGTGGAAGAGCCACGGGCTGTGAGAGCTAAAGTCCCACCCGAAGGTCCGTTCGCTAAGGGAGCCACGCCCAAAGTACCTCTTCGCAGGTCGACTCGAACGCCTCAGCCAGTAAAACCTTGGCCCGATTCCCCCGTTCTCAGTAAACGCCGACTTGAGAAATCCCTGACAAAACACAGCCCCCGATCGACAGCAAAAGGCTGCGGGGAACCCAAGCCACAGGTCACTGCAGCCCCACTGCAGGGAGCGGCGAGCTGCAGTCCAATCAGGGATTAGGCAAGCCGCCCGGGGACAGGCGGCGCTGTACATAAGTTAAGTTTAAGTTTTAAGTTTAAGTTGTGTAAATATTAAAATGATAAGAGTTATAAGTAGTTTTGGAATCTGCTCAGTGTGTGTGTTGTTTTGGATCGAGGTCGAAAGACCCGATCATGCCTTCACCTAAGCCAGAATCTCTCGGGAGGCTGGCGGCATTATTTAATTTGTTGCAGGAACCAGGAGGAAGATGAGAGGGATCCTCGTCGCGTTCATGATGATCGGATGGAGCTGGGCCTATCGGGGCCGCACTAAGGACTCCACCATTTATGGGTGCTCTGGCAGCAGAGGCCCCATCGCGACTGATGGAACCGGCCCACGGGACGCTGAAGAGACTGCCGTATACTTCCATGAAAGGAAAATGGCCAGGCTGGCTGGGGTCGAACTCAGCTGAATACTCCAGCCAGATGGGGTTTGCATACAGAGAAACGTCTCTGATGTGCCCCAGGGTGAGGGTCATCACGCCCAGGATTTGCCTAGTTTGCCACGGACAGGTACCTTTGAATCGCTGGTGGTGGCTGCGCAAGTTGAGCAGCACCATGAAGAACTCCGCAATTGAGTGGGAAAGACTGGGTAACAACACCCATCGCACTATTACGGGAACTCATGGGGGGTTGAGTGTCTGTTGGGACAAATGGTGGGAACCAGATGAGGGGATCTACATCTGTATGTGGGGCTCAGAACGCGCTTGCCCCACAGGCGTCTCCATCTTTTTCCAAAGGCAGTGGCAGGATGCTGGACAAGGAATGAGGTGGGACGTCAGCACACGGGCGTGCGGAGTCCCATACACTCAGATCCCAGTAAACGCCACTGAGCTCATCACCCGACCCCGCAAGCCCCTGCCCACAATTCCGGCAGCTAAAGCCCTCAAGGAAGGGTGCCCCACCACAACAAAGGGACCCGGGAACGGATTGGTAATGGTACCCACAGGTCAGGTGCTGTACCAAGGGGTGCACTACGCGGTGGCTTCGGTGATTTTAAACCTCACCGAGGTGCGATTGCCAGACTGGTGCCCCAGGGAAATGGAGCAATTATACCAGGTCCTGTTAACAAACATGTTTAAACAGTTTTACGAATTCGACTTTGCTGATGTCGACAGAGCCGAATTGTACACCACACCACATGAGGTCTTGGACAGAGTAGGGAGACAAAGAAGGGGTGCAGTAAATGATATTTTCACAGCTTTTAATACAGGAACTTCCGTCATCAACACACTGGATGATGTGGAGCTGCAAACCCAAATCAATGGTTTGAAAACACAGTTAAGAAAGATACTGACTGACGAGAAGAAGGTAATGGGTTCTGAGTTGCATGAGGACCAGGCCATGACTCTACACTTAAAAGAGATAATAGCTGAGCTGGAGAAACACGCCAAAACAGTAAATGCTCTCATCAAGGAGGATCGGAACGCGTCCGAGCAGGCTGCGCAGAACGAAGCTTGTGTGCTATACGGGGCGTGGTTACTGGGCGAGGGCCACAGTAACCTGGAGGATTTGAAACAAGGTTTAGTCCCCTCCTGGATCAGCAACAAGCACCTCGCAGCTCTCCACCCTTTTGAGAATGCATTGAGTCCGTGCCAGCTCAGACTAGCTTCAGAGGCCTACCCAGTCCCAGTGCACTGTGGACGGTCTAATCACACCATTATGGGTATAGTGGTAAGAATGCCGGTGATGGGAAAGACAGCTAAACCCGCCCTGGTATACAGGTGGAGAACATTGGAGTCATTCAGGGGGGTGCGCACATTCGCTACACAGCGGTCCCGCCTTATGTCATTCGATGGGAGCATGCAATGACGGGTACCGACCTCTCGGGGTGCCGGAGCCGGGGAGCACACATCATCCTGTGTCCCCAGCACTTGAATGCCCATTCAAAACCACAGTGCGGGTGCAGAACTGCTGGCGCGAAGCCTATAAATTGCACCATGGAGGCAATGGCACAAGGCCATGTGCCCCCGCAGGTAGCATATATAGGAGGTGGGACATACTGTGTCACCGCTGCAGCACCCCACTACCAGCATGGACAGCACGGTTGGTGTCCGGTTAGTGACAGCAGCTTCTGTTTCAAGCCCAGGGCAGAAGTTCAAGTGGCCCAGGAGCGAATTGTCCCCATTCTTGAACCTTCCACTGTTCACATCACTGTTAAAGAGAATTTCACCGATCTGTAGAGATCCGTTGCACATTTTGGATATATCATTCCCCCTCTCCCTGAACACCTCACCAAGATATTAAAAGCCGTTGTTGTTTCACAGAAACATTTCTATACACTGGAGCAGAAGACTTTAGAGGTAGGGGCAAACATATTGGATATAGTGACCCCACCGTGGTGGGACCTGTTCACTAATATAGAAGTCCCTTCTTGGATTAGGATAGCCTCCCACATTCTTGTAGTGTGTCAAGTTATCATTGTAGTTTATTTACTGTTTGTACACTGTAAAAAGGTCAAACATTCGCAAAAGTACGAGAATAGAGGGGAATGGAGGGAGCATTATGTGCAGGTAGAAGAAGAGACACCCGTTTAGATTTTTGCTGCTTTGTATAAAGCTAAAGTTTTCCCTCCCTCCTCTGTATTATTTTTGACGTGTATTCATGTGCATTTTAATTTGCGTGTGTGTACTTAATTTTTTTTCTTATTGAAGTTTATTAGATGTGTTTTTATTATTAAAAGATAGTGTGTATGCACCAGGTGATGTAAGGGTATAAGGCCCCCCTCCACGCCTGGAAGTAAGTTGTCAGATTTTTAACTCCAAGGTATTGCCATCTATAGATGCTTAATGTACACTAGGTTTTTCTGAAATGGAAAATGCATGTGTCGTGGGGTCATAGATAGGTAAATACTGGGGATGGTTAGATTATGGAAAGTCAGAAAATTTTGCTCACTCAGAATTATGATACTTCAAGCAAGTTACAGTATCATCAGGGGGGAGTGTAGGATTCGCAAAATTGAACTTTATATTATAAAGGGTCGAATGGCAGAAGAGGCCATGATTTTAAAGACTATTTTTAAAGAAGCCCAGAAAAAGGGGCATACAAAATGGCCGCCAGACCCCGTGATCAACTTATTGGGACACTTTAAAATGGTTCCTGCAAATCCTCAGACAGCTTTGTGGATTCAGCCCAAAGTAAGTCTGGAAGCTGTTTCTGAGAGAACGAAACCAGACACCCACATTATACATATAGTTTGGATGCAGATCCAGTCGAGATCGGCCTGTAGATAAAGGCCATCTAAATGTTGACCCAGACAAAAGGGAACAGTTTCATATTCATGAGAAGAGCATCAAGGACCCGTTAAAGACGTCACCAGGACATTAAAAACAATGAAGGTCATTCCAGACCAGAGATGGCCCGTTACCAGCCATCCAAGAACAGTTTAAAATATAATAACTACCCCGTTGTGCAACAAGTCCGCCAAAAGTTAAACAAAGACTAACCTGATTTGGCGCGAGATAACAGCTTCTGGAAAGAAGTATAATTGAGAGAACACATGGGTAGGAATGGGGTTATTCAGCTTTCCAGCTTGCAGGCCTGTCCAGCTTTTGAGCTGGGTAAAGAGGAGCTGCTTTGGGAGAAGATCAGCGTGACTCCTCTCCATCATCGGAGAGGAAGAAGAAGAAGACTAAGCCGCCATCAAGAAGGTCGTTCGAGCCGATGTCCCGCCCTGGGGTAAAACATCGGGAGATCATCGACCAACCCCGAGCCATTGACGAAACGAGAGGCCATCGACCCGCTCCGGCTCAGGTGAAGAGATAAAATAAAACTGAAGAAATGATAGGGGCCAGCCCAAGGCTCCTCTGACCGGGGTCGAGCCGACGATCCCTGGCCCCGCCGACATCCAGGCCAGCTGGTGTCCAGCCACCCCCGACCCCCACCTCAGGAGAGAAGTGTGGCGCAGCTCGCTGGGGCTCCATGATCCACATGGAGACGGGACGCCTGAAAGGATCAAACGCAGACTTGTTTCAAAACCTTGCACTTCCTAGTTGGATAGGTGAGCATGTTTCTGGCCCTCCATAATCAGATCTAGATAGGTTTAAGGGGGTGGATATTTAAGGGTATAATTAACATGAGTTGTTATCCCTTGATGTTGTGTGTGTTTCCCTATTTCATGATGATATTTGTAGAGTATAATATGCCTGTGTTTGCCTTAGTTAGTATTGTGTCGTTATGATTTGTTTGTGTTTTTCCCTCCCATGTGCTCTCTTATTTGCTTGCATTTGATTTGTGTTACCATATGCAATAAAATTTCATTTTGTTTCATCAAACTTGGTCTACAAGAGTTTTCTCTACATTGTAGTTCCGGCCCCAAAGACCAGAGTATAGAATCTAAGGGGCGAGCGGGTCGAACCACTCACGGTTTTACTGTGCAAGAGAGAGAGGCCTCTAGAGAGAGAAACTTCTGCGATCTAAAACCCCTTACATTACTGCTTTGAGTATTTTGGTAAGCCGGGCTCCTCCTCGCTGCTCCCTGCTGCTCCGAGTGGTCAGGCCTCGCAACTGCCGCCGGTTTTTAAGCCGGGCTCCTCCTCGCTGCTCCCTGCTGCTCCGAGTGGTCGGGCCTCGCAACTGCCGCCGGTTTTTAAGCCGGGCTCCTCCTCGCTGCTCTCTGCTGCTCCGAGTGGTCGGGCCTCGCAACTGCCGCCGGTTTTTAAGCCGGGCTCCTCCTCGCTGCTCCCTGCTGCTCCGAGTGGTCGGGCCTCGCAACTGCCGCCGGTTTTTAAGCCGGGCTCCTCCTCGCTGCTCTCTGCTGCTCAGTTGCGAGGCGTACCAAATCAACAGCAGAGGAGAGGGGTAAATAGTAATCAGTTAAAAACCGGCGGCAGTTGCGAGGCCCGACCACTCGGAGCAGCAGGGAGCAGCGAGGAGGAGCCCGGCTTAAAAACCGGCGGCAGTTGCGAGGCCCGACCACTCGGAGCAGCAGAGAGCAGCGAGGAGGAGCCCGGCTTAAAAACCAGCGGCAGTTGCGAGGCCCGACCACTCGGAGCAGCAGAGAGCAGCGAGGAGGAGCCCGGCTTAAAAACCGGCGGCAGTTGCGAGGCCCGACCACTCGGAGCAGCAGGGAGCAGCGAGGAGGAGCCCGGCTTAAAAACCGGCGGCAGTTGCGAGGCCCGACCACTCGGAGCAGCAGAGAGCAGCGAGGAGGAGCCCGGCTTAAAAACCGGCGGCAGTTGCGAGGCCCGACCACTCGGAGCAGCAGGGAGCAGCGAGGAGGAGCCCGGCTTAAAAACCGGCGGCAGTTGCGAGGCCCGACCACTCGGAGCAGCAGAGAGCAGCGAGGAGGAGCCCGGCTTAAAGACCGGCGGCAGTTGCGAGGCCCGACCACTCGGAGCAGCAGGGAGCAGCGAGGAGGAGCCCGGCTTAAAAACCGGCGGCAGTTGCGAGGCCCGACCACTCGGAGCAGCAGAGAGCAGCGAGGAGGAGCCCGGCTTAAAAACCGGCGGCAGTTGCGAGGCCCGACCACTCGGAGCAGCAGAGAGCAGCGAGGAGGAGCCCGGCTTAAAAACCGGCGGCAGTTGCGAGGCCCGACCACTCGGAGCAGCAGGGAGCAGCGAGGAGGAGCCCGGCTTAAAAACCGGCGGCAGTTGCGAGGCCCGACCACTCGGAGCAGCAGAGAGCAGCGAGGAGGAGCCCGGCTTAAAAACCGGCGGCAGTTGCGAGGCCCGACCACTCGGAGCAGCAGGGAGCAGCGAGGAGGAGCCCGGCTTAAAAACCGGCGGCAGTTGCGAGGCCCGACCACTCGGAGCAGCAGAGAGCAGCGAGGAGGAGCCCGGCTTAAAAACCGGCGGCAGTTGCGAGGCCCGACCACTCGGAGCAGCAGAGAGCAGCGAGGAGGAGCCCGGCTTAAAAACCGGCGGCAGTTGCGAGGCCCGACCACTCGGAGCAGCAGGGAGCAGCGAGGAGGAGCCCGGCTTAAAAACCGGCGGCAGTTGCGAGGCCCGACCACTCGGAGCAGCAGAGAGCAGCGAGGAGGAGCCCGGCTTAAAAACCGGCGGCAGTTGCGAGGCCCGACCACTCGGAGCAGCAGGGAGCAGCGAGGAGGAGCCCGGCTTAAAAACCGGCGGCAGTTGCGAGGTGTACCAAATCAACAGCAGAGGAGAGGGGTAAATAGTAATCAGTGTGTGACGTCACCAGGGAGCAGCTGGTGCAGTCGGGAGAGCAGGAGGCCAGTAACTCTTATATAGGTGGAGCTGTTGCTAAACCCGAAACACTACAGTGTAGTGTCTCCCACCCTTCCACCTCCTCTAACCTTTTAGGGGTTAGGGGAAGTTGAAAAGGTAGGTTCAATTTATTTTATTTCAGGAGCCTAACCTAGGTGGAAAAGGTTCCAGGACAGGAGGCGGCAGTGAAAATACAACACCAGAAAACAGGTAGGTGACTGGTTGGTGAGTACTTTCACAAACCTATTCTAAGTAGAATTCAATAATTAAGCTAAATCGTAGTAAATAAAAAGGTATTGTAAGGGTTAAGTCATGGAAGGGCAGCTCAGACCCATGTCATGCTCCTCCTGTGCCATGTGGGAAATCAGGGACACTGTCCCTGACAACTATGTGTGCAGGAAGTGTGTCCAGCTGCAGCTCCTAGCGGACCGCATGGCGGCGCTGGAGCTGCGAATGGACTCACTCTGGAGCATACGCGATGCTGAGGATGTTGTGGATAGCACATTCAGTGAGTTGGTCACACCGCAGGTAAAGGCTAGCTCAGACAGTAAATGGGTGACCAAAAGGCAGGGTAAAGGCAGGAAGGTAGTGCAGGAGTCACCTGCGGTCATCTCCCTCCAAAACAGGTTTACCGTTTTGGGTACTGTTGGGGGAGATGACTTATCAGGGGAAGGCACCAGCAGCCAGGTTCAGGGCACCATGACTGGCTCTGCTGCACAGAAGGGCGGGAAAAAGAGGGATAGGGCTATAGTGATAGGGGATTCAATTGTAAGGGGGATAGATAGGAGTTTCTGTGGCCGAGACCGAGACTCCAAGATGGTATGTTGCCTCCCTGGTGCAAGGGTCAAGGATGTCTCGGAGCGGGTGCAGAGCATTCTGAAGGGGGAGGGGGATCAGCCAGTTGTCGTGGTACATGTAGGTACCAACGATGTAGGTAAAAAGAGGGAGGAGGTCCTACAAGCTGAATTTAGGGAGTTAGGAGCTAAATTGAAAAGTAGGACCTCAAAGGTAGTAATCTCTGGATTGCTACCAGTGCCACGAGCTAATAAGTTTAGAGAGAGTAAGATAGATAAGCTAAATATGTGGCTTGAGCAGTGGTGCAAGGGAGAGGGATTTAAATTCTTGAGGCATTGGAACCAGTTCTTGGGGAGGAGTGACCTGTACCAAGGGGACGGTCTACACCTGAACTGTGAGGGAGCCGATGTCCTCGGGGTAATATTTTCTAGGGCGGTTCGGGAGGATTTAAACTAATTTGGCAGGGGGATGGGAACCTAGGTAGTGGAAAAGAGGGAAGTCATATGAAGTCAGAAATAGATGGTAGAAAGGTGAGAAGCAATAAGCAAAGGAGAGAAACACAAAGGGCCAAACTAATTCATAATGAGAGTGTGAAAAAAGCAAGCCTGAAGGCTTTGTATCTTAATGCTAGAAGCATTAGGAACAAGGTGGATGAATTAGTTGTGGAAATAGAGGTAAACAAGTATGATTTGATTGGGATTACAGAAACGTGGCTGCAGGGTGGGCAAGGCTGGGAACTTAACATCCAGGGATATACAATATTTAGGAAGGATCGGCAAAAAGGTAGGGGAGGTGGGGTAGCATTGCTGGTAAAGGAGGGGATTAATGCAATGGAAAGGAAGGATATTAACTCGGATGAAACGGAATCTGTATGGGTAGAAATGAGAAATAGCAAGGGGAGGAAAACGTTAGTGGGTGTGATATATAGGCCTCCAAATAGTAATATGGAGGTGAGGGAAGGCATAAAAAGGGAAATTAGAGAAGCGTGCGATAAGAGCACAGCTGTCATCATGGGTGACTTTAATTTACATATTGATTGGACTACCCAAATTAGTAAAAATTCTGAGGAGGAGGAATTCCTGGAATGTTTTCGGGACGGTTATCTGGACCAATATGTCGAGGAGCCGACTCGAGATCAGGCCATTTTAGACTGGGTATTGTGCAATGAGAAGGGACTTATCAGCAATCTTCTTGTACGAGGCCCCTTGGGTCAGAGCGATCATAATATGATCGAGCTCTCAGTCGAGATGGAGAGTGAGGAAATTGAATCAGAGACTAAGGTCCAGAACTTAAATAAAGGGAATTACGAGGGTATGAGACGGGAATTGGGTAAGATTGATTGGGTGGTGTTTCTGGGGGGATTGACAGTGGATAGACAATGGCAAGCATTCAAAGATAGAATGGAAGAATTCCAGAACATGTTTATACCGGTTTGGCATAAAAATAAACCTAAAAAGGTGACTCAACCGTGGATAACGAGGGAAATTAGGGACAGCATAAAATCAAAAAAAAGGGCATATCAACTGGCAAAAAAAAGCACCAGACCGGAAGATTGGGGGCAGTACAGGATACAGCAAAAGAGGACAAAGGGATTAATCAGGAAGGGGAAAATAGAATACGAAAGTAAACTTGCAGCAAACATAAAGACAGACTGCAAAAGCTTTTATCGGTATATCAGGAGGAAAAGACTGGTAAAATCCCAAGTCGGTCCCTTGCAGTCCGATTCGGGAGAATATATAATGGAGAATAAGAAAATGGCAGACCAATTAAACTCATACTTTGGTTCTGTATTCACAAAGGAGGACACAAATAACCTCCCAGGAATATCGGCAAACATAGGGACTAATGAGAGGGAGGAGCTGACAGAAATTAGTATCTCTAGGGATATGGTGTTGGGTAAGTTGAGGGGACTGAAGGCCGACAAATCCCCGGGGCCTGATAAACTACATCCTAGGGTACTTAAGGAGGTGGCCCTGGAGATAGCAGATGCTCTAAGGATCATCTTCCGGAACTCCATTGACTCGGGAACAGTACCCGTGGATTGGAGGGTAGCTAATGTTACCCCAATATTTAAAAAGGGGGGTAGAGAGAAAGCAGGGAATTATAGACCAGTAAGCCTTACATCGGTTGTGGGCAAAATGCTAGAGTCCATTATTAAGGATAAAATAGCGGAGCACTTGACAAATGGGGAAAGGATCGGACAGAGTCAACATGGATTTACAAAGGGTAAATCGTGTTTGACTAATCTGCTGGAATTTTTTGAGGAAGTAACTGGTAAAATAGATGGGGGAGAGCCAGTGGATGTGGTGTACCTTGACTTCCAGAAAGCCTTCGATAAGGTTCCACACAAAAGATTATCATGCAAAATTAAGGCTCATGGAATTGGGGGCAAAGTATTAACGTGGATAGAGAACTGGCTGGCGGATAGAAAACAGAGAGTTGGAATAAACGGCTCGTTTTCGGAGTGGCAGGCAGTGACCAGCGGGGTGCCGCAAGGATCTGTCCTGGGACCCCAGCTGTTCACAATATATATAAATGATCTGGATCAGGGAATTGGATGCAATATTTCCAAATTCGCTGACGACACTAAACTAGGAGGAGGGGTGGGCTCTGATGAGGATGTCAGGAGGCTACAGTGCGATTTGGACAGGTTGGGGGAATGGGCGGATACGTGGCAGATGCACTATAATGTGGATAAATGCGAGGTTATCCACTTTGGGGGTAAAAACAGGAGGGTAGATTATTATCTAAATGGCAATAGATTGGGAGATGGGGAAGTGCAGAGGGACCTGGGTGTTCTTGTGCACCAGTCACTGAAGGAGAGCATGCAGGTGCAACAGGCGATTAAGAGGGCAAATGGTATGTTGGCCTTCATATCAAGGGGGTTCGAGTATAGGAATAGGGATACCTTACTACAGCTGTACAAGGTGCTGGTGAGACCGCATCTGGAGTATTGTGTACAGTTTTGGTCACCCCATCTGCGGAAGGATGTCCTTGCCATGGAAAGAGTGCAACGGCGATTCACCAGGCTGATACCTGGAATGGCGGGAATGACCTACGAAGAGAGATTAAATAGTTTGGGCTTGTACTCACTGGAGTTTAGAAGATTGAGAGGGGATCTCATCGAAACATATAAAATTATGGCAGGCCTGGACAGGCTGAATTCAGAGAGAATGTTTCCAATGGCCAGGGAGCACAGAACCAGGGGCCACAGTCTAAAAATAGCGGGCAAATCATTTAAAACAGAGATGAGGAAGAATTTCTTCACTCAAAGAGTGGTGAGCCTGTGGAATTCCCTGCCACAGAGGGCTGTGAAGGCTAATTCAATAAATATTTTCAAGAGAGAATTGGATATATTTCTGAAGGCTAAGGGGATTAAGGGTTACGGAGAAAAGGCGGGGACGGGGTACTGAACTGGTAAGATCAGCTATGATCTCAGACGAAGATCAGCCATGATCTCATTGAATGGCGGAGCAGGCTCGAAGGGCCGAATGGCCTACTCCTGTTCCTATCTCTATGTTTCTATGTTTCTATGTTCTGGGAGAGGGGGAATTTCGTAGCCGAAATGCGCTACATACTTTTGTAGATTGGTAAAATTCTCTTTTACAGTGAGGTGGACAGTGGAGGGTTCAGGAATTGGGACAATTCGTTCCTGGGCCACTTGAACTTCTGCCTCGGGTTTAAAGCAGAAACTGCTGTCACTTACCGGCACCAGCTATGCTGTCCATGCTGGTGGTGGGGCGCTCCTGTGGTGACACAATATGTCCCACCTCCTATATATGCTACCTGTGGGGGGACATGGCCTTTTGCCATTGCCTCCATGGTACAATTTATAGGTTTTGCGCCAGCAGCTCTGAACCCGCACTGTGGTTTTGAATAGGTGTTCAAGTGCTGGGGACACAGTATTATGTGTGCTCCCCGGCTCCGGCACCCCGAGAGGTCAGTACCTGTCATAGCGTGCTCCCACTTTGTAACATAAGGTGGGACCGCTGTGAAACGGATGTGTGCACCCTCTTGAATGACTCTAATGTTCTCCACCCTGTATACCGGCGTGGGTCGGGCTGTCCTACCCATGACCGGCATCCTAACTACTATACCCATGATCGTATGGTTTGACCGTCCACAATCTACTGGGACTGGGTAGGCCTCAGAAGCTAGCCAGAGTTGACATGGGCTTAATGCATTCTCAAATGGATGGAGGGCTGCGAGGTGCTTGTTGCTGATCCAGGAGGGGACTAAACCCTGTTTTAAATCCTCCAGATTACTGCAGCCCTCGCCCAGCAACCATGCCCCGTACAGCACGCACACCTGATCCGAAGCATTTATGTCCTCTCTTATGAGGGCATTTACGGTCTTTGCGTGCTTCTCCAGCTCGGCTATAATTTCTTTTAAATGGACCATCATGGCCTGGTCCTCATGTAACTCTGAGCCCACTACTTTGTTCTCATCCATTAAGATTTTCTTTAACTGTGTTTTTAAACCGTTTATCTGGGTCTGCAATTCTATGTCATCTAAACTGTTGATGACAGAGGACCTGGGTTTAACGCAGTAAAAACATCATTCCATGCTCCCCTTTTTGCCTCCCCGTATTACCCAAAAACTCATGGTGTGTGGTGTACAGTTTGGTTTTGTCGACATTGCGAAATCGAACTGGTAAAATTTTTTAAACATCTCCTTTAATAGGGCCTGGTATAACTGCTCTGTCTCTTTGGGGCACTACTCCGGTAAGTGTACCTCGGTGTGGTTTAAAATCACGGAGGCTACTGCGTAGTGTACCCTCGGTACAACACCTGATCCGTAGGCACTAGTGCCAGCCCATTCCCTGGTCCCTTGCTGGTGGCGGGGCACCCCTCCCTGTGTGTCCTTGCTGCCTGGGTCGTGGGCAGGGGCTTTCGGGGGCGGGTCACAAGCTCAGTGGCATTGACTGGGATCGGGGAGTATGGGACCGCGCACGCCTTCAGGCTGGTATCCCACTTCATCCCCTCCCCGGCGTCTTGCCACTACCGGTGGAAAATGATGGATACGCCTGTGGGGCAGACCTTCTCTGACCCCCACATACAGACATAAATCCCTTGATCCGGTTCCCACCACTTGTCCCAGCACACACTTAATCCCACGTGAGTCCCTGTAATCGTCCAGTGGGTATTGTTCCCCAACCGTTCCCACTCGACTGCAGGGTTTCTCATATCCTTGCTCAGCTTTCTGAGCCACCACCACCTATCCAAAGGATTCTGTCCCTTGCATGTTAAACATACACGTTTCCCTACGGTGACGCTAACCCTTGTGGTAACGACCTGTACCCTGAGGCACAGGAGGGAGGCCTCCCCGTACGTGAACCCGGTCTGACTGGAGTACTGAGACGAATTGGACCCCAGCCACCCTGGCCACCTTCCCTCATGGACGTAGACGGCGGTCTCCTCCATCTCCCATTCGCCGCTTCCGTCGGTTACTTTCGGTGCTCTTTCTCCTGAGCACCCATAGATGTGGGATTCCTCCATGTCACCTCGCTTTCCAATGCTCAGTCCTATGAGGGCGAGTAGGATTATGCTCCCCCTTCATTCTGAAAACCTTTCTGCAAAGAGATACAAGAACACATAGCCAGGTCCCGAGGAGATTCTCTGGCTTGGGTGAAGCATAGTAGGGTCTCGCGACCTCGACTCAAATACACACACACTTAACAGATTACTACTTACTTAAAACTACCCATCACCTTGTTTAAACTTACACTAAACACCCAAACTTAATAATACCGAAACTTAAATTACCTAAACTATATACATCCACCGCCCGTCTCCGGGCGGCCAGCCTAATTCATGTTTGGGCTGCGGCAGACCGCTCCCTTCGGTGTGACTGCACTGTCCTGTACTTTCGGTCCCTCGCAGCCTGTAGCTGCTGGCTGGGGTCCTCTGCCTTCGGACCGATCTCTTACTCGAAGAGCGGCCCTTTTTAACTGGGGAGCTGGTGACCACGGTTTCCTCGGCTGGGGCATCCGCGGGGACCTTCTAGGGACTTTGGCAGGTGGGGGTTTTCTGGCTGGTGGGCCTTTAACCCGAGCCACTGCCCCCTCCGGTGCGGTCTGTGGACTTACCACTACCGCCGGCTGGGGATCTTCTTCCTCAGGCTTTATCTCTCCTGAACCTGGGCCAGGGGCAGGTAACTCTTCGCAGCCTGTTGCTGCAGGCTGAGAGTCTCCGGCCCCAGGTCCCAAATCTGGGTCCGGGGTGGGGTCTTTGCCCTTGGGTCCCTCCTCCTTTAAACCTGGGTCAGGGGCGGGGTCTTTGCCCTTGGGTCCCTCCTCATCTGGACCCCAGAAGAGTGGGGGTGTGTCCCAATCGGTGGGCAGGATGGCCCCTCCCATTAAACAAGCCACAGCGCCTGCCTGTGCAGTCTGTGAACTTGTTCCCGCTGCAGGCTGAGGATTTCTGTCCCCAGACCTTACCCCAACTGACTGCTCTCTCTTCTCAGGTTTAAAAAGTTTACACTGATTAATATGGAACCATTTGGTGTGCCGAGGCATCTTAATGGCGTATACCATGGGGCTGGCCTTGTCTACAATGCTGCAGGGCCCCATGTATAGCAGTTCTAGACTTCCTACCCAAGCATAGTTCCTCACCATAACCTGATCTCCTACTTCCCACTCGTGGTGTTTTCGGGGCTCTAACAGCAATCAGTTGCTCCGATGCTGCTTTCCCATTTTCCCAGCCACCTGCCCGTGCACCTGCTTAAGGTGCTCGAAGAGGTTTTGGGCGAACCTATCCCGGTTTACCTCTCTGAGCTGACCTTCGGTGAGCACCAGGGCTAGTACATCGGTGGGGGTCTGCATAACCCTGCCAGTCATCAGCTCGTGCGGGGAGTACCCCGTGCTTTTCGACTGGCTGGCCCGGATCCCCATTAGGACCAACGGTAGGGCCTCTGCCCATTTACGGGGCAAGTCCACTATCTCCTTCCTCAACCTTTCCTTTAAGTTCCTATTCATCCTCTCCACAATCTCTGATGACTGTGGGTTGTGGGCAATGTGCCACTTCCCCTTGATGCCGAGCAGCATAAGGGTATTCTGCATTACCTGCCCGGTAAAGTGACTCCCTTGGTCGGACTCCACATACTGTGGTAGCCCCCATCGTGAGAACACCTCCCTGACCAGGATCCTGGCCATACCCAGAGCTGTGGCTGTTCTGCAGGGGAAAGCTTCTACCCATTTCGTGAACACATCTACGAGGACTAGGCAGTACTTATAGCCTCCCTGGGCGGTGGGTAGGGACCCGATGTAGTCAACCTGTATCGACTGCCATGGTCCCTCTACCCTCCTGATGTGTCCCATAGGTACCTTCGTTTTATGGGGGTCAGGGTTATTGGCAGCGCACACCAGACAGCCGGCGCAGAACTCACGGACATCTTCCCTGAGTCCTGGCCACCATCCCGCCTGTTCCACCCGCTGCCAGGTGGTCTCGGGCCCAGGATGCCCCGCTCCTGGACCCTCATGGGCCAGTTGAAGGAATTCCCTTCAGTGCTGCTGCAGCACAACCCACTGTTCACCCCTAAACAGCATGCCTTCTTTCACGGAGAGGGCTGCTGTGCCGTAAGGGCCCTCTACCCTTTTTCCCTCAGTCACTGCGCTGAGGACGGCCTTAAGGACGGGGTCTTGGGTTTGGACCATCTTGAGGTCCGGGGCTAAAGCTACCCCTGCACTCCCTTGTGTCCCATCCCTACCCCTGACTGCTGCTATGGGTCTGGATCCATATGGGTCCCAGAAAGTACCTGTGCGGGCACCCTCCTTAGTCAGCATGTCAGCCTGCTGGTTACGCTGACTACGGGGTTCTGTGGAGGAATGGGCATTCACCTTGTGAATGAAAACCTCTCCTTCCTCCCTAACTGCTGCTAGGATTTTCTCCAGCAGGGGTTTTACTGTGAGGGGTCTCCCGTCGGCGGAGGTGTATCCACGGCGGGACCAGATGGCCAGGTACTCCGTACACGAATTGCACGTAAACATGCTGTCCGAGCAAATCGTGTATGGAGTGGGGAAGATTTCGGGGTGTGTAACGACGTACACTACTGCGGACAGTTCAGCCTGCTGGGCGCTCATGGTGTTGGGGAGCTTAATTGCCAGGGCAATGTTTGCCGCTGGGTCATAAACTCCATACCCCGTGAGTCGCTGGCCAGCAGATACCGTGCTGGAGCCGCCCACATAGATCTCGCGGCCCGTGGGATGTATCCCAGCCCGTAAACCTATGTTCACTTCCCAAACCCCTTCTATGGAACACCGGTGGGCTGTCCCAGGATATACCAGGTTGGCTGCGAGCATTGGCTCACAGAGAGTCTTCACCTTAAGGTCCATCTGTGAGAGGAGTAGGGTCCAGCGAGCAATGCGGGCACTGCTTACCATCCAATCCTTGATCCTCCCATCCAGGAGCATCTGGGTGGGTGTGTGATGGGTGAGGAGGGTGATGGGAGAGGTGCCTGTGAAGATCCGCGATCTTTTCACAGCCCAATGTGTGGCCAAGAGGTGCCACTCACAGTTGGAGTAGCTCCTCTCCACCTCTGTGAGTATCCTGAAAGAGTAGACCACCGGCCTCAGCCGGCCATGCTGCTCTTGGAGCAGCACAGCACTCAGGCTGTCCCTGCTGGCTGCTACCTCCAGGAAGAACTCTTTCCCCCCATCTATGGCCCCTAGAGCTGGTGCGGTCTGCAGATCCTCCTTGAGCCTGACAAATGCTGCCTGGCAACCCTCATCCCAAACCCACTCCACTCCCTTGTGTTGGAGTCGGAGCAGAGGGGCTGCTGTGGCTGCATAGTGTTCAATGAAGTCTCTGCAGTACCCGGTTAGCCCTAAAATTGACCTCACACCTGTTAGATCCGTGTATTTTTGATGTAGTGTGTCCTTCAATAACTAGACACGAGACTGCAGGAACAATCAACAGGTATTTACTGGATGAGGGGTCCTTTAAAACTAAACATACAGATCCCTACTCAGGGTTTATATACAGGTGTGGTCACTGCCGGTACTACTGTATACAGGGGCTGTAAAAAGTAGTTCTCCCATTAAAGGTACATACACTACAATTCCTCCCCTTTTAGATTGACTGTAACATAACATTTATTTAACATGGTGTGGCGATGCTGGAGTTGGACTGGGGTGGACAAATGTAAGAAGTCACACAACACCAGGTTATAGTCCAACAGCTTTATTTGAAATCACAAGCTTTCGGAGCGCTGCTCCTTCGTCACCTGACGAAGGAGCAGCGCTCCGAAAGCTTGTGATTTCAAATAAAGCTGTTGGACTATAACCTGGTGTTGTGTGACTTCTTACATTCATTTAACAATTAACACTTTTAACATGCACATTAACTGAAAATAGTCCATTTATAAATTCAGTCTTTGGGGCGGCTTCCTGATCCTTTCTGGATAGCGCCTTTCCTGAGTGTCTTGTTCTTGGTGCGGAGGCCCCCTGTCGTCAGTTGGTTCATCAGCTTCCGATGCTACTGTTTCTGGGGTAGATGCTACCTGTATGTCGGGTTCATCACCAGGTGCGCGAGTCATGGGGTTGACTCGTTCCTGTGACTCTAGGATCTGCTCGACATGGCGTCTCACAATGTTCTCCCCAACATCCACTGTGTACATTAGAGGCCCCTGCAGTGTGCATATCGTTCCTGGTTGCCATTTCTCTGTTCGGTAGTCGCGGGCCAAGACTGGTTGCCCTACATTGAAGCTCCTTGTCGGCTTCTCATTGATGTGCTGGAATTGCTTATTCTCAGCATCTCTTCGTACATTTGGTCTGAGCAAATCCAGACAAGATCTCAACCTTTGGTTAAAGAACATCATAGCCGGGGTCTGGTTGGTGACTGCATGTGTCGCATTTCTGTAGGCTAACAGGAAATTGTCCACCTTATGCTGCAGTGGAATGTCGTCATCACACATGGCCCTTACTGCTTTCTTAAAGGTTTGTACGAACCTCTCAGCCAATCCATTTGTGGCTGGATGATATGGGGCGGATGTGTAATGCCTTACCCCATTCCATTTCATGAATCTTCGAAACTCTTCAGACACAAACTGTGGTCCGTTATCAGAGCAAATCTGCTCTGGCAAGCCGTTCCTGGCAAATATGGTCCGTAGGACTGCAATAGTTTTCTCCGTGGTGGTGGACGACATTTTGATCACCTCAGGCCATTTCGAGTGCGCATCCATGGCTATTAGAAACATTGAGTCCATGAATGGACCGGCAAAATCAATATGCACCCGTTGCCATGGAGATGAGGGCCACTTCCATGGGTGCAGAGGGGCATGTGGTGGTGCATTTTGGACCCTCTGGCATCCTGAGCAGCTCTTTGTCAGGTCCTCGATTTGCTGATCGATCCCCGGCCACCACACATAAGCCCTAGCAAGGCTTTTCATTTTTATCCCTCCCAGATGGCCTTCGTCAAGCTCATTGAGCACTCTCTCCCTTAACTTGAGTGGAATTACCACTCGGGATCCACACATCAAGGTCCCCTGGCACACTGACAGCTGTTCTCTTCTGGATGAGAATGCTGGCAACAGTGAGTCGCCATGTGTTGGCCATCCCTTCACCATCAAGTCATATACCCGAGACAGTGTCGGGTCATTTCGGGTCTCCTTCTCTATATCAGCGTTAGTTACTGGCAAGCGTTCAATTATAGTCAAATGAAATATTTCGACAGTGTCCACTGCTGGTGCTTCCTCCGCAGTAGGCAGTGGCAGGCGTGATAGCCCATCAGCGTTTCCATGCTGTTTCGTGCCCTTATACTCGATTTCATATTGGTTCGCCCCTAGAAAAAGCGACCATCTTTGTAGCCGTTGCGCAGTCATCACCGGCACGCCCTTCTTTGGATTAAAGATGGAGACAAGTGGTTGGTGGTCCGTCAGCAAGGTGAACTTCTGCCCGTGCAGATAGTGGTTGAACTTTTTCACTCCCCACACTAGGCTGAGGGCCTCCCTGTCAATCTGGGCATAATTACGCTCGGCTGAGGTTAGTAACCGAGACGCAAAGGCTACCGGCCTCTCCGAGCCATCCGGGAACTTGTGCGACAGCACCGCTCCAATGCTATAGGGTGATGCATCACACGACAACCGAATTGATAGTGCTGGGTTGAAATGAGCCAACACCCCTTTTGATGTGATCAATTCTTTGCACTTCTGGAAAGCTCGTTTACATTCGTCATTCCACTTCCATGGTACCCCCATTTGCAGTCGGGTGTTCAGTGGGTGTTGTACTGTAGACAAATTCGGCAAGAA
The DNA here is from genome assembly GCF_052327205.1 of Somniosus microcephalus. NCBI lineage: Eukaryota > Metazoa > Chordata > Chondrichthyes > Squaliformes > Somniosidae > Somniosus > Somniosus microcephalus. The sequence goes on along the minus strand of NC_140987.1, from coordinate 180,336,102 downwards.
CTTATGGTAGTAGTTCACCAGCCCGAGGAACGACCTCAGTTGTGACACATTTTCCGGTGCTGGAGCCTTGACTACTGCCTCAATCTTTTCAGGGGACTTATGTAACCCCTCTTCATCAATAACGTGGCCACAATACGAGATCTGCTTCTGGAAAAACTCGCATTTGTGGCGATTTGCTCGGAGCCCATATTCCTTCAATCTAGTGAGCACCTGCTCCAGGTTGGCAAGGTGTGCACTGTCATTTTCGCCCGTGACCAGGATGTCGTCCAAATAACACTGGGTCCCTGGAATCCCTTGCAGGACTTGATCCATTGCCCTTTGCCAAATAGCCGGAGCTGATGCTACCCCGAACACCAGCCGGTGGTATTGGTAGAGACCTTTATGAGTGTTGATTGTGAGGTATTGTTTCGAGGCTTCTTCTACCTCCATTTGCAGGTACGCCTGGGCCAGATCAATCTTAGTGAAGCGTTTCCCTCTAGATAGCGAGGCGAAAATATCTTCAATCCGCGGAAGCGGATATTGTACCATGTGAAGGACTGGGTTCACTGTCACCTTAATGTCCCCACAGATGCGAACTTTCTTTGGTTCCCCAGGCGTATTACTCAACGACCTCTTCATTACAGGAACGATGGGTGTGGCCCACCCGCTCCAGTCCACATTGGACAGTACTCCTGAACATTCCAAACCTTCCAGCTCTGCTTCGATGGCTGGGCGGATCGCATAAGGCACCGGACTGGCCTTAAAAAACTTTGGGCTTGCATTTTCCTCTATTTTGATCGTCGCTGTTATGCCTTTTAGTGTTCCAAGTCCTTCCTGGAACACTTCTTGTGCGTCAGTTAGCATTTTTGACAATCATACAGTTGTGACGTCGTCATCCTTTTTGGCATCTACAGTCAGTGCTTGTATGGAATGCCAATCTAGCTGCATCTTCCGGATCCATTCACGTCCTAGTAGTGATGGTCCTCCATCTGGCAATACATATAGGTCCATTTTTGGTGCTTCCTTACCGTTATATACAACGTTCACCCTTATTTTTCCTTTGGGGTAGACTTTTTGCCCCGTGTACATCTTCAAGACAATCTCTGTATCTATCAAGGGTTTATGTGAGAATAGCCGCTTGTAGTCCCTTCGGTTTATGACTGTTAGGGCTAATCCTCTGTCCAATTCCATTTTCACTTGGACTCCAGCTATCTTGAGCGTGACCCAGATAGTTTGATGATCCTCCGTTTGGATCACCTTATGTAGTTTCAGACAACCCAGCTCCTTGCTTCCGGAGTCTGTATCACTTTTCTGTTCGTCTGAACTACTCTCCGTCACCTTATGTACCTTCTTGTACTTCTCCTGTGGAGATTTCTTGCTGCTGGTTTTCTTTCCCGACCTGCAGACTCTTGCTCTGTGTCCTACTTTTCCACACTGTCTGCACACTTTGTCCTTAAACCAGCAATCATTATGGTCGTGTGTTGTTCTGCCGCAGCGATAACACTTCACTGTTCCGTATGACATTTCATTTGTGCCATATTCTTGCGGTCTCCGTTGTATCTCTGCAGCGCCCCGTGCGGCTGCTTCGTGTGATACTGCCATGCTGAAAGCCTTTTCCAGCGTAAGGTCCTTTTCAAATAAAAGCCGTTTCTGGGTTCCTTCACTTTGAAGCCCACACACAAACTTGTCCCTGAAGGTATCTGCCAGTCCCGCTACAAACTGGCAGTGTTTCGATAGCTTACGCAGTTCCGTTAAATACTCAGCATTACTTTCATCTTTATGCTGGTTCCTTTTGTGAAACTTAAATCTTTCTGCTATCAGCAGCGGTGTGGGGTTTAAGTGGTTCTGTAGGGTTGACACTATGGCCTAGAAATTCACTAGCCTTAGCGCCGCTTTTGAGGCGCTAGAGGGACTAGCGCCAGAGTTATGGCCATTTGAAAAATTGAGTGGGGCCCTAAAGCGGCGTTGCACCGGTAGCGCTGCGCCGGCACCGATGATGTCATCGGTGTGCGCAGCGTCCCGGTTGCCGTGGTAACCCGCCCGAACTCCAAAATTGAGTTGCGGCCGCCTTGCCCGTGGCAGCCGCAAGCAACGTTCTGTAAAAGGTGCCTTGCTGAAGTTAGCGCCGGCGCATTAAGGTCGCGCGGCGGCCGGCCGCTTCCCCGGCGGCCGCCTGCCCGCACCTCCCTCCCCGGACTCCTCCAAGACCCCCCCGCGGCACAGATGCATGTGGGCCGCGAGCCCGGCACTTCTCCGAGGTGCCGGGCTCATTTTTATTCAGCCGTCAACGGTCAGCGGTCGGGTGCAGGCAGCTCCTCCTTAACGGAAGGAGGAGGCCTGCACTTCCCCAGCCTGCCGCACCGCATCGGGCGCCGCAGCGCCGGAACAGCGCCGCAATGGGGCAGGTAGCGCCCATTGGGAGGCGCTGAAACCCTCCAGTAGCACCGGCAGCCGTTTGGGCGCGGCGCTACTGAATTTTTGGCGCGCGCAGGGGGACTTAGCGCCGGCACTAACTTCCGGCGCTAAAGCCCTGGCTGCGCCAAAACCCAATTTCTAGGCCTATGTTTCCAAAATCCTTGTCCACTGGCTTCTCTGGGGTTACTAGGTTTCGCAGTAAGCCATACGTTTTTGCACCCATGGAATTCAACAATACCAGCGCTTTCCTCTCATCTGGCACTTCATTCGTCTTGCAGTACATATGCGTTCGACATATGTCGTCCAATCTTCGACTTCATTGTCGAACGCTGTGATACTGCCACTCTTCGGCATCCCTGGGTGTGGTTAGACTGGCTCAAAATGGCATTTTCCCGTGCTCTCCCTTCTTCTCCGCTGCGGCTCAAAATGGCGTTTTCCCGCGCTCTCCCTTCTTCTCCGCTGCGGCTGCTCAGCCCTTGAACAACCGCTGCGCTCTGCACATTTTCTTTCACACCTCTCTCTCTTCTCCCGTCGATGCCTTTCGGTCCTGAACACCAGCTGCGCCCTGTGCGCTCTACCCTCTCTCTTCTCCCGTCGACGCTGCTCGGCCTTTTCTGTGCCGTCGGTCAGCTCTAGCCACCGCTGTCCGGGAAAGGTCTGCGCCGTACCTGTTGCCAGCCCGTTTCGCTGGACCACCGTGACTGGAGAACCAAGACCAGCTCTCAACAGCCTCCCCTGCGATGCTCAATCTCTGCTGGATGACTTTGAGGTTGCTCGTGGTCGACGCCCGTGCTTCTGGCCTCAACTTTCTTCCACTGTTCTCCAGGAGCGAATCCCTGGGAGGTAATGCAGAGTTGCAGGTAGGTTCGAATCTGCCTCGTCGCCACTGTTAGATCCGTGTATTTTTGATGTCGTGTGTCCTTCAATAACTAGACACGAGACTGCAGGAACAATCAACAGGTATTTACTGGATGAGGGTTACTTTAAAACTAAACGTACAGATCCCTACTCAGGGTTTATATACAGGTGTGGTCACTGCCGGTACTACAGTATACAGGAGCTGTAAAAAGTAGTTCTCCCCTTAAAGGTACATACACTACAACACCCGTAACTGTGTTGGGGACGGGTAACTCCTGTACCGCCTCCCTTCTAGCCTTATCTATGGCCCTTTCCCCAGTGCATACAGTCAGGCCCAGGAATTTCACCTCCTGCTGGCCGATCTGTGCTTTCTTTGGGTTTACTTTAAAACCCTCCTGCCTGAGCAACTCCAGCAGTTTGGCCAGTAGTGGGCCATGCTCCTCTCTCGAATTGGTGAAGAGGAGCAGGTCCTCCACATACTGCACCAACTGTCTAGGCTGGCTGAAACTCTTTAAACTATTCACCATACACTGGTGGAAAATGCTGGGGCTGTTGTGGAAGCCCTGAGGCAAACAGTTCCAGGTGTACTGTTGCCCTTTAAAGGTAAACGCAAACTTGTACTGATCCTCCCTCCTTAAAGGGATGGACCAAAACCCATTGGAAATATCCAGCACCGTGAACATGGTCACGGATGCTGGGATAATTCCTATCAGGTCGGCAACTGTTGCTGTTGAGCACCCGATAGTCCACCGTGGCCCTCCAGGAATTGTCCGGCTTTCTAACCGGCCACTGTGGAGAGTTTACGTGGGTGGCTATCGGTCTCAGAACTCCCTGTTGCACTAAGGAGGGCATGGCTGCTTCCATGTCTGGCTCCGCTTCCCTGGGGAAGCTATACTGTTTCTGTGGTCGGGCCATGGGGTCCCCGTCTACGCTGACCTCAAACCCGTTGACCCTCCCACAGTCGTGTTTGTGCGTGGCAAATGTGGCTAGGTGGGCGCGCACAAATGCCTGGAACTCCTTTGGGGTATTGCTGACCATGAGCTCGAGGTTATAACTCTCTTTGGGCTTCATGGTGCACAGGGTCCACTTCCCTTCTTTCCCTGGGATGAGTACTACCGCGCCATCCTTTCCTGTACTTGCCCCCCATAGGCAATGGTTTCTTAAATCCACCAGGATCCCGTGGCTCACAATAAAGTTGGCTCCCAGGATCCCCTTTCCACCCTCCTGTTCCCACTTCATTAGGATACAGGTCCACTTAGAGCGGAGTGTACCCAAACGAATGGAGAGCGGGATGGAAAACAAGCCGGCCTGTTCTCTGCCTGTGAATCCCGACAGACAGTATGGGACCCCGCTAGATAGAGGCGAGGTGGTGGGGTTAGCTGAATGGACCATGGTGCATGATGCCCCCCATATCCAACAGATAGGTCCCCTTCACCTTTTCTACCTCCATCTCCACGAGGGGTCTTTTCCATACATCGTACCGCAGGGAACACAGGTAAACAGGCTGCGCTGGCTCTAGCCACGGCTGTGGGTTGGATGGGGCTGACGGGGTCAGAGTACCGGTAGCGGCGGCTACTCTCCCGTGGCCTGTCAATAAGGACCTCATTGTGTCCAAAAATGACTCAACTGTGGCGGAAGGGATCCCTGCCTCTACCTTCTGGGCTGGGGCTGTGGAGTTCTTTCCCTTGCTATCTTTCCAAGGGTTTTTGCACTCCTTCCTCCAGTGGCCATCCTTCCCGCACCCGTAACAATTGAGCTTATTGCTCGAGGGGTTATTCCCTTCCTGATGCCACTCCTTCCTACCCTGTCCGGGTTTTACCTCATGCACCTTCCCCTTAGGTGGGTGTGCATCGGTTCCCTTACCGTTCTTATAGGCTAGGGTCAACTGTTGGATCACCGTAAGTTCAGTGGTCAGGTGATTCTTGGGGTCGAACCAGGCTTCTGCCTTGGCCCGGACCTGTGGCAAGCTGTTTGCCACCAGGCAACGGAGCCAGTGGGCCAGTTGATCCCCGTTCAGGAATGCCCGGTTAGGTGTCCCCGGACAGGCACTCCGGTACACCGGCCATAACCTGTCCGCGAAAGCTTGCGGGGTTTCCCCCGCGAGCTGCACCGTCTTCTCCACACGGGAGAAAGGACTTCCCTCATTCATCCCTATGGCCTCCAGAACTTCATCCCTGAGCGCCTCATACCCACCCTGTCCCCTCTTACACTCATCAGAGAGGGATTGGAGGAGCTTACTCTCCAAAGAGAACAGCAGCATTTTGGCCCGCTCAGCATCATCGCAATCATTGATGATGGCTGCCTGTTCCACTTCCCTGAAGTGGACCGAGGTGTCTCCTTTCTCGGAGAGCCTTGGGATATGGCTCACCATAGCCCTAAGCTGTTGGGTGCTATAGGGTAATACGAACTGGTTTTGGAGGGGTCCCTCTTCCTCGCCATCTACGGGTGGGCCGAACCTCCGATGCCAGGCTGGGCACATCGGTCCTGTTTCTAGCCTCTCCCACGGGGGTTGTTCCACCTCCGCTTCTACCCGACTTCACCCCTCCTTGCTGCCAGACCTCGCTACAACCTGACGCTACAGGTGGTGGTCGTGGGACCTCCTGTTCCTCAACCGGGTCGCCCCTTTGCACTACCTGTGGTGTTTGAACTTTTCTCCCCTCGTTCTCTGTGAAATCCGCCTGGCCTGCCTTTGGGCTTATAAGGCACACCATGCCCTTTGCCTTCCTTAGGGCCAGACTCAAACTTTCTATCTGTTCCTTGCAGGGGCCATGATCTGCGTCTTCAAACCCCTGTTCGCTCGCTAACTTGTAAGCTGCTTTTACTTCCTTTACTTTCTCCTCCTGCTCCCTTACTTGTCTCGCGAGGCGGGCGTTCTTTTCCCGTAACCTCAACTCGTTACCCTTGGCTTCGGTGACTTGGCACTGCAGGTATTCCAACCTGGCCTTATGTTCTCCCATTAACTGAACCCTTTCCTGATTCAGGGCCTGCAATGCTACCCTGCTAGAGCCTTGTCCTGGATTTCCAGGGCTGACTCCTTAATCTTGGCTGCCTGTGCTGCAACAAGCCTGTCCAAAAGCTGGACCTGCTTTTTGAAGCACATCAGCCAGACTGCCTTCTCTAGGGATTTCTTGTGCTCCTCCCCCTCTGCTGCGGCATTTACTGGACGCCCAGCCTTTAACAGAGTGGTGATCCACTTTTTTGTGATATTCACCTTACTAAATACATAATCAGAAATCCTTTCCTCCATCATGGTTTGCTCTTCCGAACCATTGTCTACTGTATCGCACCCCTGTTGCCGGTGTCCTGCCGCGGTTGCCATTTCTGTAGGGGGTTTTTGGCGTGTGCCCAGTCAGCTCTGCCCCTGACTGTCTGAGCGGTTCAAATCGCTCCACACCCCCTGGGTTCTAGACACTGGACTTAGGTTCATGCGGCGATACAGAAAAACGAGTAGACAAGTGGTTCGGTGCAAGAAAACCATAATTTTCATTTAAGGCAAAACAAGATCACAATACTGAGAATTACTAAGATAATTACAGGCATATAAAAATAATACATTTATTTGGGAATGAGGAACACACGGCACATCGAGGGAACAAACACATTAAAATCCCCTTATCCTTATCCCACCCGCTATACCTAACTAGATTAAGCTATGAGGGGCCAGGGATTTATGCTCACCAATTCGAAACCTGTTGACTTTAACGGTTGTGAGTTTTGGGGTCCGCTCTTGCTGTCCTTTGGGGTACTTCGTCGCCACGTGGTCACAGGGCGCGGCGATGGAGTTGTTTATGCGAATCACCCTCCTTTTCCCCAGTTAACGTCGTCGTCGAGTCACGTCTTCGTCGAGTCGTGATGGGTCTTCTTCTTCCTCGGGCGGTTTAGTCGTTGATGGGTTTTATAACGGTTGAGGCTCGGTTGGTGGTTTATACCGTCAAACTGATTTTTCTACCCATTCTCCGAAAGCCAGTTTATTCATCATGGACGCTGCTATCCATGCTTCAAACGCCAACTTATTCATCAAGCGCCAGCTTATAACTAGGCGTTTTTTCCCCAACGCGTCTTTCCGCTGCCCTTCTCTGCCTTTACCGGTTTACCGTTTTCTTCGTCTCGTCTCGTCTCGTCTGTTCGTGGCCCCGTGCGTCCTGTGTGTTTACGATTCGGGCCTCGTTCTCCCCCCGCGTGTGGCCCTCAGTGTAATACTGGGCATCCTTGAGTTTGAGCAGCGTGGGGAGCGAGAAGAGAGCCCGCCATGAGGCACGAAGCGAGAACGAGAGGCAGGAGGCAAAGGTCAAGAGATACGAGGCCAGAGATAAGAGAGCGATCACTACCGATGGGCCTACAGTTATACCCGGTTCTTCATCCCTTATCTGCGTGCCAAATCAGGTCAGTCCTTTGTATAACTTTTGGCGGGCTCATTTAAAATGATTACAGCCATTTACTTTAACGACTTCTGGGGTGGTTGTCTCCTGGTATAATGGCCCCGATGTCCTGGCTGTTTGTTATTTATGAATTTTAATTGTCCTCATCCTGGCTTGGTGGCTACTGTGAGCTGTTACCGATTATATATGCAGAAACCTAATGGCCTCGATTAGGCCCATTCTGACTTGATCTGTTCCAAGGTGAATGAATGCATATTCTGTGTTTACCTAGCTGTCTAGCTCCACAAAGTCTTTTCACAGATTCATGCATTTTAGGTTTCGTTTCAGGTTTTGAAAAGTGCCTGCCTTTTTGCAGGGCCTTGCTTTTAAAATTCTGTACTTTTGGTCACGAGGTTGCAGAAGCCATTTTGGGTACCCTTTTTAACAACTTGTCCACACAGGGTCCCTTTATCCATAACTTTTGGGGAATGTGGGAATTTTGAGAACCCTACACTCAGAATCCCAAAACGATCAGCCCCAACACCAGCATCACCGGGCACACCAGCAGCACTAACATCCACACCAACCTACTCCACAATCAACCGATGCTGCACTGGACAAAGGGCATCATCACCCATGCACATTGCTGCCCGGGATGCCAGCGATGGCCTCACCATGTCCAGATTTGCTTCACTTAACACTGTACACCCAGGCTGCCACATGATGCACCAGGTTGGCACTACCCCACACCAGCACCATAAAGCATCCTTACAATGTCAAAGCTATTCCTTTCACATTCAGCACCACTAGGGGTGGGGGGGCATTATGTCTCACCTTTCACTGGAACTCACTAAAACACTTTCAAAGGTGCACACAAATCTGTCCAAGAAGGCAAAGTGGTGACAATAAGGATTTCAATGCATGACAACACGATAACATAAAGTTTACATGAACATTGGCTAAAGCACGCAAGTGCCTATCCTTGTATGTTGTTAGTTGGTATGATTGGACTAGGATGAGGGTGAGTGTGAGGGATGGCTACTGAGATGTGGAAGTGATAATGTAGAGAGAGAGGGATGGGTGGAGGTGCAGGGTAAGTTGCTGTGAGTAAGGATGTGCAGGAGTAGTGTAGGGAAGGCAGAGTGATGGGGATATGACGAGTGGCACAGCAGGATGAGGTTGAGTGTGGCTTTGCAGTAACTTTTCGTGATCTACTGAGATCATTGAAAGGTTTGCGCCACTGCAGCCTGGTCCGCCAGATGACATCCCTGCTTGTGTCCTCCTGTGCAATGTGCAACCAGGCTGCTTTAGTCTCTTGGGGAGGTCGCTTCCGCCCATTGGAAGGGAAGAGAATGTCCTTACATGCTGTGACTCCCTCCATAAGCATATGGGGGGAGTCATGGGAGAGCGTGGGTGCAGCCGTGCACCTTTGTGCAGTGATTGTCAGTGTTTGCAGCACCTCAATGCTGCAAAACACTGACAGCAGAACTGTCAAAATCAATTTTGACGTGGCCCCTTTAAGGAAACCGGCCGATGACACGTCATCAAACGACGTCATCAGACCCGCTTCCTATTAATTGGCCGGAAACCTCACAGGGCAATCTGTACATTGACCTAACAAGCCCAATCAAAGTAAAATCCTGTTGGAGGCCGGGATCGACACAGATATAAGGTCTTCACATGCCACGGATGTTGCCGCCATGGACTCGCCGAGGTTGGAAAAATCCAGCCCCTGGTGTGGGACCTGTGGTGTATGTAACCTGTTCCACCTTAAGAGAACTTAAGCCTGTTCCACCTTAAGAGATGTACTACTTTCTCTGGCTGCTGTATACGTAATACCGGTGGTGACCACACCGGTATATAAGCACTGTGTATTAATATTGTATTCAGTATGGTCCCTACCTCCAACCAGTAAAGACCTGTTGAATTTACTCTTGTAGTCTGTGTAGTAATTATCACTATAACACACAGACTTAACAGTGGCGACGAGTCCGATTCTTACCCTGCGGCAGTTATTTCCATGGCGGCTTCGTCCACAGACAGGACGTCGAAGAGAGGTTTCCACCCTCATCACCCTACTGGAAGACACGTCGAGCGGCAGGCATCGAGAAACCGGAGTGCAGAAGACATCCTGACCTCGAAGCCTCCATCAGCGACTGTCAGCTTTCTTCTTTTCTACCTCGGTGGTGGGTAAGCCGGGCAGCGACGCGACAGAAAGTCAACCACGTTGGCTGTACTGACGGGGCTGGGAAGACGGAGGAATAAGGGCGGTGAGATCGATCGCGACCGGAGATAAGGGCCAGGCCGCTTTCGAGCGAGAGGCGCAGCGTGGGGACATCGATCGCAACCGGAGATAAGGGCCGCATTCGGGCTAAAAGGCGCAGCGTCTGGGGAAACTGAAGGCGCGAGAGCCGCGGTGAAGCGGAGACAGCGTCGGGGGACGGTTGAAGACCGCCAAGCGTTTGAAAACCGCCATTTTGTGGGCGGAGGACGACGACAAGAGCGGGAAGCCGCCACCTTGGATAACATAAAAATACAATAAATTGCAAGGATGCCTAAACATGGGAACATTAATACCTTTGATAGTGACATCGAAGATTGGGCCATGTATGTAGAACGCATACAAAATTATTGTAAGGCAAATAAAATTCCTGATGCAGATAAAGCACTAACATTATTAAATTTAATGGGTGTGAAGACATACGGGCAATTGAAACACCTGTTATCACCAGATGAACCGGCGGATAAGACGTTCGATGAGATTGTTACTGTCCTGAAAAATCATCTAAACCCCACGCCGCTGATGCTAGCGGAACGATTTAAATTTTACGACAGAAGGCAGCTGCAGAATGAAAGCAATGCTGAATATTTGATGGAATTACGTAAGCTAGCAAAATATTGTCAGTTTGGAACGGGACTAACAGAGGCACTACGAGATAAATTTGTGTGTGGTTTATTTAAACAGGATACACAAAAGCGACTGCTCGAGGAGAATGAGCTGACGCTTGAGAAGGCGGTCACTATGGCAGCAGCACACGAAGCCGCAGCGAGAGGCACGGCAGTAATGCAGCTACGGTCACCGGAACTCGGTACAAACAAATTGGGTTTGAGTTCTGTCAAATGTTATCGTTGTGGAAAGACAATGCACGATCAGAACCAGTGTTGGTTTAAAAACCAAGAATGCAGAACGTGTGGCAGGCTTGGCCACATAGCTAAAGTATGCCGGTCAGGAAAGAAGACCAGCAACAAAAAGTCACCGCAAGGAAAATACGCAAAGGTACACAAGGTGACAAAGAACAGTTTGACCGAACAGAAGTCAGATTCAGGCGCTAGCAGTAATGAACTGGATAGCTTAAGAGTACACAATGTTGGTAAGGATGCAGATCTCCAGACAATTTGGGTCACTCTTCAGATAGCAGGAGTCCAAGTAAAAATGGAATTGGACACTGGATCGGCATTGACGGTCATGAATAAGAAAGATTACAGAAGGTTATTCCAACATATTCCCCTACAGGATACGGAGATTATATTGAAAACATACACGGGGCAAAGAGTGTACCCCATCGGAAAAATAGAGGTAGAAGTGGTCCACAAGGGTGAAGAAAGCCAAGTAATGGACTTATATGTGCTACCTGAAGGAGGTCCACCACTACTAGGACAGGAGTGGATTAGGAAAATGAATATGGACTGGCACTCCTTGAAGGCACTAACGGTAGATTCCGGGGAAACAGATGTCAAACCTAAACGATTGTCCAGAATATTGGATGATGCTAAAGAGGTGTTCCAGCAGGGACTGGGAACACTGAGAGGAATTACGGCAAACATCAAGATTGATGAACATGCACAACCAAAATTTTTTAAAGCCAGACCGGTACCCTATGCAATACGACCTACTGTTGAAGCGGAACTGGAAGCACTAGAACGTTCAGGTGTACTGTCTAAGGTAGATTGGAGTGAGTGGGCTATGCCCATTGTTCCCGTTATGAAACGTCCTGCGAGCAACAAGCCAGGAGATCCAGGGAAGGTTCGCATCTGTGGAGACTTCAAAATCACCGTTAATCCGGTGCTTCACACGGTGCAGTATCCGCTTCCACGGATTGAGGATATTTTCGCTTCATTGTCTGGCGAGAAACACTTCACCAAGATAGACCTGGCGCAGGCGTACTTGCAGATGGAGGTTGAGGAAGAGTCACGCCAATACCTCACGATCAACACGCATCGAGGGTTGTACCGGTACAATAGGCTGGTTTTTGGAGTGGCATCGGCTCCAGCAATTTGGCAGAGGGCCATGGAGCAGGTATTACAGGGAATTCCAGGCACACAATGTTACCTGGACGATATTCTGATCACAGTTGATGGTGATGAACAACATCTCGCAAACTTGGAACTGGTGCTCAACAGACTGAAAGAGTATGAACTTAGAGTAAATCGGCAGAAATGTGAGTTCTTCCAGAAGCGGATCTCGTACTGTGGCCATGTCATTGACCGGGAGGGGCTTCATAAGTCTCCTGACAAGATTGAGGCAGTTGTAAAGGCTCCCGCTCCGGAGAATGTCTCTCAGTTGAGGTCGTTTCTAGGATTAATCAACTATTACCATTAATTTCTGCCAAATCTATCCACGGTACTGCACCCGTTAAACGCTCTTTTACAGAAAGGGGTACCATGGGAATGGGGCGAAAACTGTAAGAAGGCATTTCGCAAAAGCAAAGAATTGATCACCTCAGAGGAAGTGTTGGCTCACTTCAACCCGACACTGCCTATTCGGTTGGCTTGTGATGCTTCTCCATATGGTATTGGGGCAGTACTCTCACACAAGTTGCCAAATGGCACGGAAAGGCCAGTCGCGTTTGCATCCAGATCATTGACCTCCGCTGAGCGCAACTATGCGCAGATCGATAGGGAGGCTCTTAGCCTTGTATGGGGAGTGAAGAAGTTTAATCATTACCTGCAGGGCCAAAAATTCACACTTCTGACAGACCATCAACCGTTGGTATCCATTTTTAACCCTAAGAAGGGTGTTTCGGTGATGACAGCGCAGCGTCTCCAGAGATGGTCTCTTTTCCTGGGGCACATCAATATCAAATAGAATTCAAAGGTACGAAACAGCATGGCAATGCTGATGGGCTGTCGCGCCTGCCACTACCTGAAGAAGAAGACACGACGAAAGTTGACCCTGTTGAGTTATTTCATTCGACCATCATCGAGTGTTTACCAGTCACCAATGCAAGTATTGAAAGAGAAACCAGGAACGACCCGACACTGTCCAGAGTCTACGAGGTGACAGTGAAAGGATGGCCAACACGGGGTGATCCTCTGTTACCGGCATTTTCGGCAAGGCGAGACCAGCTGTCCGTCTGCCATGGTACCTTGATGTACGGGACAAGAGTGATTATTCCTCCCAAGTTAAGGGAAAGAGTTTTAAACGAACTGCATGAAGGTCATCTGGGGGGAGTTAAAATGAAAAGTCTTGCTAGGGCTTATGTATGGTGGCCGGGTATTGACCAACAGATTGAGGAGTTAACGAAAAGCTGCGCTGGGTGCCAAAAAGTGCAAAATGCACCTCCGATAGCACCGCTACACCCATGGGAATGGCCTTCAGCCCCATGGCAACGCGTACACATTGACTTTGCTGGTCCATTCATGGACTCCATGTTCCTAATCGCGGTGGACGCACATTCCAAATGGCCAGAAGTCATCAAGATGAATACCACTACTTCAGAAAAGACAATTGCGGTGTTAAGAACAATATTCGCAAGGAACGGATTGCCAGAACAGATCTATTCGGACAACGGACCACAGTTTGTATCGGAAGAATTCTGACAATTCTTAAAGAAGAATGGAGTAAAACATTATACCTCTGCCCCATATCATCCGGCGACAAACGGGTTGGCTGAAAGATTTGTCCAGACATTCAAAAAGGCAATTAAGGCCATGAATGATGATCAGATTCCGCTGCAACACAAGGTCGACAAGTTCCTGATGTCATATCGAAACGCCGATCATGCAGTGACTAACCAAAGTCCTGCCATGATGTTTTATAACAGGAGGTTGCGGTCCAAGTTGGACTTGTTAAAACCAAATGTGCGGAGGGAAGTGGAAAACAAACAGTTTCGGCATATTAACAACAAGACCACTCGAACTTTCGACGTAGGACAACCAGTGTTGGCAAGGGGCTATGGAAACGAAAAATGGCAGTCCGGAACAATTCGGGCCAGACAAGGACCTCTGATGTACACAGTAGATATTGGTCATAATGTGATAAGGCGTCATGCGGATCAACTGGTAGAGTCGAGAGCAAGGGTCGAACCCATGGTTGTGACAGAGACAACTGTGGAAGACGTTAATGAACCTGAGGCATCTACCTCGGCAGGGAATGTACTTGATGATGATGACACCCAATACATTGGCAACCAATTAGAGGAGGCACCTCAACAACAAGAATCAGAGACTACTGAGAGGCGTTATCCAAGCCGCATCAGAAAGCCTTCTGAGAGACTGAACCTTTGAACTGTTATACCTGAAGTTATATATGTATATATGTTATTATGTTATGTTAAATGGGGATATGACTGTTAAGCTAAAAAGGGAGGATTGTGGTGTATGTAACCTGTTCCACCTTAAGAGAACTTAAGCCTGTTCCACCTTAAGAGATGTACTACTTTCTCTGGCTGCTGTATACGTAATACCGGTGGTGACCACACCGGTATATAAGCACTGTGTATTAATATTGTATTCAGTATAGTCCCTACCTCCAACCAATAAAGACCTGTTGAATTTACTCTTGTAGTCTGTGTAGTAATTATCACTATAACACACAGACTTAACAGGACCCAAATCAACAATTTAACCAGAGATGAGTGTGCTAGCAACTGAGCCTAACATGACAAAGAACAATACAATACACTACATCCACACTTTCCAGCAATAGTTACCGCAAAACCATTGGCAATAGGGATCCTGGTTTATTGTTTTACCATCCCTAGTCTGGAGATTTGTGGCCAATTTCAATTTTTCTCCACTTGAGACCAATTGACTTCTGCCTGTCCAACCCTGCCCTGACATAAAAACATAAGAATTAGGAGCAGGATTCGGCCATATGGCCCTTCGAGCCCACTCCGCCATTCAATAGGATCATGGGTGATCTTCGACCTCAACTCCACTTTCCCGCCTGATCCATATATTCCTTGATTCCCCTAAAGTCCAAAAATCTATCTCAGCCGTGAGTATAATCTACCACTCAGCATCCACAGCCCTCTGGGGCAGAGAATTCCAAAGATTCACAACTCTGAGTGAAGAAATTCCTCCTCCTCTCAGTCTTAAATGGCCGACCCCTTATCCTCAGACTATGCCCCCTAGTTCTAGACTCTCCAGCCAGGGGAAACAACCTCTCAGCATCTACCCTGTCAATCCCCCTCCGAATCTTATATGTTTCAATGAGATCCCCTCCCATTCTTCGAAGCTGCAGAGAGTACAGTCCCAATCTACTTAATCGCTCCTCAAAGGACAACCCTCTCATCCCAGGAATCAATCTAGTGAACCTTTGTTGCACTGCCTCCAAGGCAAGTATGTCCTTTCTCAGATAAGGAGACCAAAACTGTGCACAGTACTCCAGGGGTGGTCTCACCAAAGCCCTGTGCAATTGTAATAAGTCTTCCTTACTCTTATACTCCAACCCCCTTGCAATAAAGGCCAACATGCCATTTGCCTTTGTAATTGCTTGCTGTACCTGCATGCTAACTTTCTGTGTTACCTGTACGAGGACACCTAAATCTCTCTGAACACCAACATTTAATAGTTTCTCAGCATTTAAAAAATATTTGGTTTTTCTATTCTTCCTACTAAAGTGAATAACCTCACATTTGTCCACATTATTCTCCATCTGCCACCTTATTGCCCAGGGAAAGAGTAGGGCCCATTAGGGACCAAAGTGGCAATCTGTGTGTAGAGCCGGAAGATGTAGGTGCGGTTTTAAATGAATATTTTGCATCTGTGTTCACTATGGAGAAGGACGATGTAGGCATAGAAATCAGGCAGGGGGGTTGTGATATACTTCAACAAATTAGCATTGAGAGGGAGGAGGTACTAGTGGTTTTAGCGGGCTTAAAAGTGGATAAATCCCCAGGCCCAGACGAGATGTATCCCAGGCTGCTGTGTGAAGAAAGGGAGGAGATTGCAGGGGCTCTGTCACAAATTTTCAGAACCTCTTGGGCCACAGGGGAAGTGCCAGAGGACTGGAGGACAGCTAACATAGTGCCATTATTTAAAAAGGGTAGTAGGTATAAACCAGGGAATTACAGGCCAGTGAGCCTAACATCAGTAGTAGGGAAATTATTGGAAAAAATTCTGAGGGACAGAATCAGTCTCCACTTGGAGAGGCAAGGATTAATCAAGAATAGTCAGCATGGCTTTGTCAGGGGGAGATCATGTCTAACCAACTTGATTGAATTTTTCAAGGGGGTGACTAGGTGTGTGGATGAGGGTAGTGCAGTTGATGTAGTCTACATGGACTTCAGTAATTCTTTTAACAAAGTCCCGCATGGGAGACTGGTCAAGAAGTTAAGAGCCCATGGGATCCAGGGCAATTTGGCACATTGGATCCAAAATTGGCTTAGTGGCAGGAGGCAGAGGGTGATGGTCGAAGGTTGTTTTTGTGACTGGAAGCCTGTGTCCAGTGGTGTACCGCAGGGATCGGCGCTGGGTCCCTTGATGTTTGTAGTGTACATTACTGATTTAGATATGAATGTAGGAGGTATGCTCAGTAAGTTCGCAGATGACACGAAAATTGGTGGAGTGGTAAATAGCGAGGACGGAAGCCTTAGGCTACAGGACGATATAGACAGGTTGGTTAGATGGGCAGAACAGTGGCAAATGGAATTTAACCCTGAAAAGTGTGATGTGATGCATTTTGGGGGGAATAAACAATAAATGGTAGGACCCTAGGAAGGACAGAGGATCAGAGGGACCTTGGTGTGTATGTACATAGATCCCTGAAGGCAGCACGACAGGTAGATAAGGTGGTTAAGAAGGCATATGGGATACTTGCCTTCATTAGCCGAGGCATAGAATATAAGAGCAGGGAGGTTATGATAGAGCTGTACAAAACGCTAGTTAGGCCACAGCTGGAATACTGTGTGCAGCTCTGGTTGCCACACTATAGGAAGGATGTGATTGCATTAGAGAGGGTGCATAGGAGATGCACCAGGATGTTACCTGGGCTGGAGCGTTTCAGCTATGAAGAGAAACTGGACAGGCTGGGGTTGTTTTCCTTAGAGCAGAGAAGGCTGAGGGGGGACCTGATTGAGGTGTACAAAATTATGAGGTGCATAGATAGGGTAGATAGAAAGGAGCTTTTCCCCATAGTAGAGGTGTCAATAACCAGGGGGCATAGTTTCAAGGTAAGGGGCAGGAGGTTTAGAGGGGATTTGAGGTAAAACCTTTTCACCCAGAGGAACTCACTGCCTGAAAGGGTGGTAGAAGCAGGAACCCTCACGACATTCAAGAAGCATTTAGATGAGCACTTGAAACGCCATAGCATACAAGGCTACGGACCAAGTGCTGGAAAATGGGATTAGAATAGACAGGGCTTGATGGCCGGCGCAGACACGATGGGCCGAAGGGCCTCTTTCTGTGCTATATAGTGACTCTATGACACTTAACCTGTCTATAACCCTTTCCAGGCTTTGTGTCCTCCTTACAGCTTACTTTCCCACCTAGTTTTGTATCGTCAGCAAACTTGGATACATTACCCTCGGTCCCTTCATCTAAGTCATTAATATAGATTGTAAATAGCCGAGGCCTAAGCATTGATCCTTGTGGCACCCCACTAGTTACAGCCTGCCAACCAGAAAATGACCCGTTTATCCCTACTCTCTGTTTTCTGTCCATTAACCAATCCTTTATCCATGCTTTTATATTACCCCCAACCCCATGAGCCCTTATCTTGCATAGCAACCTTTTATGTGGCACCTTATCGAATGCCTTTTGGAAATCCAAATATATTGCATCCACTGGATTGCCTTTATCTACCCTGCTAGTTACATCCTCAAAAAACTAATAAATTTGTTAAACGCGATTTCCCTTTCATAAAATCATGTTGACTCTGCTTTACCGTATTATGATTTTCTAAGTGCCCTGATACCACTTCCTTTATAATGGATTCCAGCATTTTCCCGATGACTGATGTCAGGCTAACTGGCCTGTAGTTCCCCATTTTGTCTCTCCCATCTTTCTTGAATAGCAGGATTATATTTGCCACCTTCCAATCTGCTGGGACCGTTCTAGAACCTAGGGAATTTTGGAAGATCACAACCAATGCATCCACTATCTCTGCAGCCACCTCTTTTAGAACTCGAGGATGTAAGCCATCAGGTCCAGGGGATTTGTCGGCTTTTAGTCCCATTAGTTCCTCAAGCACTTTTTCTCTACTTATATTAATTACTTTATTTTCCTCACTTTCATTAGCCCCTTGGTTCCCCACTATTTTTGGTATGCTTTTTGTCTTCTACTGTAAAAACAGATACACAATATTTGTTTAAAGTCTCTGCCATTTCCTTATTCCACATTATAATTTCACCTGTCTCTGCATCTAAGGGACCAACGGTTGCTTTTGCTACTCCCTTCCTTTTTACATACTTGTAGAAGCCCTTACAATCTGTTTTTATATGTTTTGCTAGTTTACTCTCATTTTATTTTCACCCTTTTTATCAATCTTCAGGCTTACTGCTATCCTTCGCAACATTATAAGCCTTTTCTTTTAATCTAATACTAACCTTAACTTCTTTAGTTATCCATGGATGGCTCACTTTTCCCATGGAGTTTTTATTTCTCAATGGAATGTATATTCGTTGAGAATTTTGGAATATTTCTTTAAAAGTTTGCCACTGCTTATCTACCGTCATACCCTTTAATTTAATTTCCTAATCTACTTTAGCTACCTCTCCCCTCATACCTATGTAATTGGCTAAATTTAAGTTACAGGGCTAGAAATTGGGCTCCTTATCACCTCCCGTTATTGCCTCCGGGGGGCGATAACGACATACCACCTGGGCGCAGCGAGATGAACTACTCCCGCTAACTTGGCTAGGAGGTTTGCGGCACTGGTAACACTCTGCGTCACGTTCTCCTGCGCTCAGAGATCGTGACGTCATTGCCAGCGCATCGCCCCGGTAGCGCCCCAGACCCAAAATTTGGTTCCACCCCCCTGCAGCATCACCGAATGAAAATATCGACAGCTGCAGGAGGCGTTGTTCGGGAGGCCATGCACTTCAGGGCATAAGTTAAAGGGGAGGTTGTTGAGGTAAGTAGCAAAATTTCTGAAATGTTTTTTTCCAATGTTTTTCAATTCTCCTGGGCCACGATCGATCAGCCTGGCACTCTGCTGGAGTGCATGGGGCTGATCAGGCCAGATCGCAGCTGCCATCAGGGACCAGCTAACTGGCTTCAATGCACAGCCTGCAGTGATGGCCCTTCCCTTTAAGGGAGGGAAGGAGCCTCGGATCGCGGCAGTGCTGCACGGGACATTGTGCAGCACTACACCACTACCACCCCGCCTGCGTCCTTTAGGTAAGAAGTGAAGCGCTTGATTTAGTACTCCACTTCCTTCCTGGAGCGCAAACACCAAATTTAGGAAAAGCTGGGAATCATTAGCGCCTGGCACTAAGTGTCCCAGCTTTCAAAAGTTACTATCCTCAAATGGGGTAAAACCAAATTTCTAGTCCTAAGACTCTTGTTTCTGTCTGAAGTATTTCACTGTCAAACTCAATGCAAAATTTTATCATATTATGATCACTCTTCCCCAGAGGATCCTTTATACAATACAAGATCTAAAATAACCTGTTCCCTGGTTGGTTCTATGACATATTGTTCTAGGAAACTGCCTCAAATGCATTCCATGAACTCGTCCTCCAGACTACCTTTGCCAATTTGATTTACCCAGTCTATATGAAGATTAAAGTCCCCCAGGATTATTGCATTACCTTTGTTATAAGCTCCAATATTTGTTGATTAATACACTGTCCAATCGTATAGCTACTGTTTGGGGGCCTATAAACTACTCCCACCAGTGTTTTCTGCTCCTAGTTATTTCTTATCTCCACCCATACTGATTCTACTTCCTGATCTTCCGAGCCAAGATCTTTTCTCACTACTGTCCTTATGTCATCCTTTATTATTATATAAGACTACCCCCATCTTTTTCCATTCTGCCTGTCTTTTCAAAATGTCAAGTACCCTAGAATATTTAGTTCCCAACATTGGTCACCTTGCAACCACGTCTCTGTAATGGCTATTAGATCAAAGATCTCTATTTGTGCCACTAATTCATCTGTCTTGGAATGCATAAAGCATTTGTAACAATAAAGAGCCTTTAATTTTAACTTTTTACCATTATTCCCTGCTTTCACCTTATACACTGATTCAAAGATGGGAGGGAAAGCAGTGAGTGAGGAGGACATAAAAAACCTGCAAAAGGACATAGACAGGCTAAGTGAGTGGGCAGAGATTTGGCAGATGGAATATAATATTGGAAAGTGTGAGGTTATGCACTTTGGCAGAAAAAATCAAAGAGCAAGTTATTATCTAAATGGAGAGAAACTGCAAAGTGCTACAGTACAAAGGGATCTGGGGGTCCTGGTGCATGAAACACAAAAAGTTAGTATGCAGGTGCAGCAGGTGATCAGGAAGGCCAATGGAATCTTGGCTTTTATTGCAAGGGGGATGGAGTATAAAAACAGGGAAGTCTTGCTGCAGTTATACAAGGTATTGGTGAGGCCACACCTGGAATATTACGTGCAGTTATGGTTTCCATATTTAAGAAAAGATATACTTGCTCTCGAGGTGGTTCAGAGAAGGTTCACTCGGTTGATTCCAGAGATGAGGGGGTTGACGTATGAGGAAAGGTTGAGTAGGTTGGGTCTCTACTCATTGGAGTTCAGAAGAATGAGAGGCGATCTTATCGAAACATATAAGATTGTGAGGGGGCTTGATCGGGTGGATGTGGTGAGGATGTTTCCACTGATGGGTGAGACTAGAACTAGGGGGCATAATCTTAGAATAAGGGGCTGCCCTTTCAAAACTGAGATGAGGAGAAACTTCTTCACTCAGGGGGTAGTAAATCTATGGAATTTGCTACCCCAGAGAGCTGTGGAAGCTGCAACATTAAATAAATTTAAAACGGAGATAGACAGTTTCCTAGCAGATAAGGGAATTAGGGGTTACGGGGAGAGGGCAGGGAAGTGGACGTGAATCTAGATTTGGATCAGCCATGATCCTATTGAATGGCGGAGCAGGCCCGAGGGGCCGTATGGCCTACTCCTGCTCCTACTTCTTATGTTCTTATGATGCACTTTTACCATTAAACTCTCTGGCCTAGGAATTCAGTATAGCCACTTTTGGGGCGGTAAAGTCGGGCGGCCGCTAAAGTTTGCGCCCGGCGCAAAGTCGCGCCCCCTTCGCCAATATTCAGTCGCATCGCCCCAAGAGGTTGCTGCTGCGCTAAAACAGGCGATGCACGACTATCTTTAGGCGCTAAGCCGGCAGTGCTGAGCGATACCCCCGAGGCCGGGCGCAGCGCAGGTGCGGCGAGTTCTTGATTGACGGCAGACACTCTGGCGCCAGTCATCTCTTAAAGAGGGAGGGTGGATTTGTTTGCCTGCCACGCCCTGCACACTGCAGCCCTCAACCTAGGCCTGACCACTTCAGCTTCACCTGTACAACACCCAGGACTATGGAGAATGCCAGGGAGAGAGGGCAGCGCTTCAGCGACGGAGACCTGATGGTGCTGGTTGGCGGAGTGGAGCGCAGGCGCCATGTTTTGTTCCCAGAAGGTGGCAAGAGGCCGCTGCCCAGCGCCTACCGGAAAGCCTGGAGGGAGGTGTTCAACAGGGTGTCTTCCAACAGCGTGGTTGCCAGGACTCCTGTGCAATGCCGGAAGAAGTTCAACGACCTCACTCGGGTTGTCAGGGTGAGTACCCTTTCCAGTGTCCTCCTCATCCTTGCATGTGCACCTCACATTATGGGCAAAGGGACCTGAAAGCCCTAATGGCCAGCCCTCATCCAGCAGCTATGGGACTGGCATGAAAATCAATTGTGCATTCAGCACTTTACACACTGTCCAAGCTATTCGACCATGGGAGGCATTGCAGACAAGATCAGGGCTACACACTGTCCAAGCTATTCGACCATGGGAGGCAGTGCAGACAAGATCAGGGCTACACACTGTGCAAGCTATTCGACCATGGGAGGCAGTGCAGACAAGATCAGGGCTACAAACTGTCCAAGCTATTCGACCATGGGAGGCAGTGCAGACAAGATCAGGGCTACACACTGTCCAAGCTATTCGACCATGGGAGGCAGTGCAGACAAGATCAGGGCTACACACTGTACTTAGAGGCCGTCCTTTCTCTTGCAGGCCAAGGTTGCGCACAACCGGCGCAACTGAACTGATACCGGCGGAGGCCATCCTGACCTCAAAGAGCTCTCCGACCTCGACCAGCGTGTGGAGCGCATTATGGGAGGCCGGCTGATTGGCCCCGTCGCCAGTGGAGATGCCGACCCTGTTCTGGGCACCAATGGTAAGGGCATCACCTTTTGGACCTCTCTCGTTCCACTTGCGCATCAGATCAGCATCCTTTGCCACTGTCCGACCAATGCGGTGAATGGCACCACTCATGCCTCCCTCGCTGCTGCCCTGTCCTCACTCTAAAGCTACTCTTGTGCCTTCCTGCTTTCAGATGGTGAATCGCCAGGTGAGGAGGCGGGCCCTCAAGCTGCCACTGTCAGCCCTTCGGAAGACGAGGAGGAGGAAGAGGAAGCCGGCCCATCAGTGCCACCCTCAGCCGCGCCAGCCCATGGCGATGTAGGGGACACGTCTTCCCTCGAGGGGAGCCGGGGGGAAGGGTCGGAGGAGAGTGAAGCTCCGGGGCCCAGCGGCCTGCAGCAACGCAGGAGGGGTGGGGAAGCTCGGCGGACTTCTCCCCAGAGGGTGAGTGCGGCCTCCAGTCCTGCGACGGTGAGCGCAGAGGAGGTGCGCCTCCTAGAGGAAGTGGCCGTCCAGGCTGAGCGCAGGCACACTGAGCTCATGGCGGCAGTGGCAAGGATGCCTGACTCCATAGAGTCACTGGCAAGCAGTGTGCAGGAATTCGGGGCAGCACAGGCCAGGAGTCTGCAACAATTCAGTGCAGCACAGGCCAGGAGTCTGGAACTATTCAGTGCAGCACAGGCCAGGAGTCTGCAGGACATCGCGGCACCACAGGTCAGGAGTCTGCAGGACTTCGCAGCAGCACAGTCGGCTTGTAGCCAAGTGCTCAGTCGTGCCGTCCATTCACTGGCTGGTGTCATGCGGACACAGACCAGGGCCACACGGGCACTAACTGCTGCCACCCTCGCTGGATCAGCCAGGCATCGCCAGGGCACTCGCCGTGCAGCAGCAGCCCAGCAGTCTGTCCTTCAGCTGTTTGCTGCGCATGCTGCAGTGTTGGCCCGTGCGAGTGCCAATGTGTCAGACGACCAGTGAGCACCTGCGATCTGCCAGGTTGCCACCATTCCTGCAGCCGACACTGCCACTCCGCCATTGCAGCTGCCACGAGCTGCTGGACAGACTGCTGCCGCCCAACCAGAGTTGGAGCAGTCAGCAGCCGGCCACTCCAAGGCCAGAGCTGGTGCAGGCCGACCCCCAAGGGCATCTGCCGTCTCGCCATCTGCCCCTCAGCAGCCTTCCCCCAGCCTTGCTGCAGCCACTGGGCTCCCATTGAGGAGGAGCAGCAGGGCGGGCAGGGGCCAGGCAAGGATGCGCAAGGCATCGCCCTCGCAGGGCAAAAAGTAGAGGCATGCACAAATGCCTGGTGCTTGTTGTAAGGCCGACACTGGTGCAGTTGTTTTTGTGTAAAGCCGAGACTGGTGTCTTTATTTCTTTATGTAAGGCCGAGACTGGTGTCTTTCTTTCTTTTTATAAGGGCGAGACTGGTAGTTTTGTGTTTTTGGAGGGGGCTTCTCCACATGAGCATGTAATGTGGGAAGGGCAGAGGTTTTCAATAAATTATTGTTGTTAAATTGCAGTGTGCATGGTTTTTTGGTTAAGTCCTGTTTGCCCTGCTCGGCTGAGGGCTTGTGGAGCGGCTACATTCATCTGCTGACATTGGCACAAGCCAGTCCCTGAGAGGGGGCCTAGAACCGACGTTCAATAAGCCGGCGACGGGCGGCCCTTGCACTTTGTGCCTCCCTCCTGTGCTGGTCCTCCTCCTCCTCCTCCTCCTCCTCCTCAGGTGGTCCTCCAATCTGTGGTGGCAGTGGCTGAGTCCTGCGGATAGCCAGGTTGTGCAGCATGCAGCAAACGACCACGAAATGGGAGACTCGCTCCGGCGAATACTGTAGGGCTCCACCGGAACGATCCAGACAGCGGAACCGTTGCTTCAGGACGCCGATTGTTTGTTCGATGATGTTCCTGGTCGCTTGATGGCTCTCGTTGTATCTCTCTTCAACAGGGGTGCTGGGCGCACGGAGCGGGGTCATCAGCCAGGTACACAAAGGATAGCCTTTGTCCCCGATAAGCCATCCGCGTGGGTGAGGCTGGGCCTGGAACATGTCTGCCACAGAAGTCTGTCGCAGGATGAAGGCATCGTGGCTGCTGCCTGGAAAGCGGGCATTGACAGCTAGGATGAGCTGCCTGTGGTCACACACCAGCTGGACGTTCAGCGAATGGTAGCCCTTCCAGTTGCGGTAATCCTCGGCATTCTCCAGAGGTGCCCGCAAAGCCACATGCGTGCAGTCAATGGCGCCCTGCACCATGGGGAAGCCCGCGAATGCTGCAAAGCCCATTGCACGCTGTTGCTGCTTGGCAAGGGCCATGGAGAAGGAGATGAACTGACGTCTCCTTTTGAAAAGGGCATTGGTGACCTGGCGGATGCAGCAATGCACGGCGAACTGGGAGATGTTGGCAATGTCCCCAGTAGCGGATTGGAAGGAGCCGGTGGCATAGAAGTTGAGAGCCACCGTCACCTTCACTGCCACCGACAGAGACGTCCTGCTCCTCAGCTGTGGCTGCAGATCACCGCCAAGCAGCTGGCAGATCTCTGTGACCACGTCCCTTCCGAATCACAGCCTCCGAACACACTGCTCCTCAGACATGTTGAGATAGGAGAACTGCTGGCGGTATACCCTGGGTGGGTAACGCCTCCTTTGCCGACGCCTGTTGCCCCCTCTCCGTCTAGCCAGGGCTGCCACTCTCTCACGGCGTCTGTGAGCCCTTTGGATGTAATTGAGAAAGCCTGCGTTGACACCCATTGCAGCCCCCATAATATGCTGGCAAACAATGAGATGTCAATGAAGGCAAAGACTACTGGAAATCTGTGGCCTGAAGCCAGAAGTACCTGTCCGAGTGTTGGGCCAAAGCAGAAAGCTATCTACCTTGGTCTCTCTCCAAAGATCCGTTACGCAAGAGGGAGTGCTGCAAAATGGCAGCGTTTTATATTGCAGGAGGAGTGCCCTTTAATTTGCGCCCCCTGCGCCCCGCATCGGCTGAGCACCGTTCCACTTAACAGTCGCTAGGGCCGCCAGGCGCACAATGGGGCATTGCCACTGAAGTTCCGGTTGGCGGCGCACAAAGGGCGTTGCACGAGGAAATGACGTCATGATCTGCGCGCGCAGCTGAGCGCGCGCAAAGACTTTGCGCTGCCGCTAAATCTCTAGTGAAGTTGGGGCGAAGCGCAGTTCTCGCTGCGCCCGGGCACTACCCGCCTAGCGCCCGACATCTACTCCTCCTAAGGCGCTAACGGCTGGCGCAACCAACTGAATTTCTAGGCCTCTGTCTCTTCCTGTCACACTCTGCTTATCTTTACCCAAATCGCTACACTGCTCCATTGCCTTGACTTTTCTCTTTAGATTTCTAAATTTCGCTCACCTGGCCTCTCCCCACCCCCCATTTTATTTTAAAGCCCTATATACAGACCTAGTTATTTGATTTGCCAGGACACTGGTCCCAGCCCGGTTTAAGTGGAGACCGTCACAACGGTACAGCTTCGTCTTTCCCCAGTACTGGTGCCAGTGCCCCATGAATTGAAACCCCTGCCTCCCACACCACTTTTTGAGCCACGCATTTAACTCTCTGATCTGCTTGGCCCTATGCCAATTTGCACATGGCTCAGGTAACAATCCAGAGATTATTACCTTTGAGGTTCTGCTTTTCAATTTGGACCCTAGCTCCTCAAACTCTCTCAGCAGAAGCTCATTCCTAGTTCTACCTATGTTGTTGGTTCCTAGATGGACCATGACAACTGGATCCTTCCCCTCCCACTCCAAATTCTTCTCCAGCCACGAGGAGATATCCTTAACCCTGGCACCTTTGAATCTCCCAGTCGCAGCTGCAGAGAACTGACTCTATCCCCTGACTATACTGCACCTACCACTACAACATTCCTTTTCACCACCCCCCCACTTGAATGGCCTCCTGTACCACAGTGCCATAGTCAGTTTGCTCATCCACCCTGCAGACATTGCCCTCATCCACACAGGCAGCAAGAACCTCATACCCGTTGAATAAGGGCAAAAGCTGATGCTCCTCCAGCACTGCACCTGGGGTACCCTTACCTGCCTGAGTTGCAGTCACACCCTCCTGTCTCTGACCACTAACCAGACCTGTACCACTACCTAACCTAAGGAGTGTGACTGCCTCCTGGATCAAGGTGTCGAGATAACACCCCCCCCCCCCCCACCGATGCCCCTCAATGTCTGCACCTCGGACTCCAGCTCAACAAATCTGAGCTGAAGTTCCTCGAGATGCAAACATTTACTGCAGACGTGGTCGTCTGGGATTGCGATGCTCTCCTCTAACTCCCACATGCTGCAGTTGCGACCAACCACCTGCACTGCCATCTCTTTATAACCTTGTTTTATTTATTTAGTTAATTAAAATTTATTTATTTCATTAACTTAGTTTATAGTTTAGTTTTTAACTAATTACTAAATCTAGGTTAAGTTCTAGGTGGATGAAATTTAATATTTATCTGTAACACAAAGCACTACAAGTATTGGAGGCAAAAAGCAGCACCTCCTTCCCCCTCTGCTCCGAATTCCCAATCTCTCCAAATTCCCAAGTTTAACACTCTGTTTAGAAGCACTCTGTGCAGACCACTCTGTGCATCAGCAGATAGTGTTTACTTTTATACTCTTGGAGCCACATGCAAGCTCCCTGCTCACAGTAATTTTCACCTATTCAAGACAAACACTTATAGCTGACTGACAGTTAACTGCCACTGACAGGCAGTTTCTGTTAACTACAGTTTTTAAAGTTCTAAGTTAAACTCAAAGGGCTAGAAATTAGGCAGCTTAGTGCCTCCGTTATTGCCTCTGGGGGGTGATAATGGGGTAATAACGACATACCGCCCGGATGTGGCAAGATGAATGACTCCCACTAACTTGGCCGGGATGTTTGCGGTGGTGGTAACACTCTGCTCCACAATCTCCTGCGCCTGGAGAACGTGACGTCAATTGCCGTGCACATCACCCCAGTAGCACCCTAGGGGACCCGAAATTTGGTTCCGCCGCCAGCAGCATCGCTGGGTGAAAACACCAATAGCTGCAGGAGTCATTGTTCGGGAGGCCATGTGCTTCGGGGGTGAAAGTTAAAGGGGAGGTTGCCAAGGCAAGTAGCAACATTTCTGAAAATTTTTTTCAATTTTTTTCAATTCTCCTGGGCTTCAATCGATCAGCCCGGCACTCTGCTGGAGTGTATGGGGCTGATCAGGTGTGGTTGCGGCAGCCGTCGGGGACCAGCTAACTGGCCCCAATGCAGAGCCTGCAGTGATTGCCCTTCCCTTTAAGAAAGGGAAGGAGCGGCAGATCATGGCAGTGCTACACGGGACATTGTGCAGCGCTGCACCACTACTGTCCCGCCTGCGTCCTTTAGCGCTCCAGGAAGGGAGTGGAGTGCTTGATTTAATCCAATCCAACAGCGCATGCCAAATCCCACCCCTCCTGTAAGATTCGCAAAATTTGAACATTGTCCTATAAGGGTCTATTGGCAGAAAAGGCCTTAACTTTTAAAGACTGTTTTAAAAGAAGCCCAGAAAAAGGGGGCACACAAAATGGCCGCCAGACCCCGTGACCAGCTTTTGGGGCACTTTAAAATGGTTCCTGCAGTCCCCAGACAGCTTTTTGTGGATTCAGCCCACAGTAGGTTCTGGAAGGCAGTTTCAGGGAAACCGAAACCAGACAGAACCACATACATATGGATTGGATGCAGATCCAGTCAGATCGGCCTGTAGATAAAGGCTATCTAAATGTTTACCCAGACAAAGGGGAAACAGTTTCATATTCATAGGGGGAACATCAAGAACCGTTTAAGACATCAGAAGGACATTAAAAACAATACAGGGTCATTCCAAAGTAGTTTAAAACATAATAACTACCCTGCTATGCTACAAGCCCGCCAAAAGTTAAACAAAGACTAACCTTGATTTGGCGGGAGATAAGGGCCTCCACGGAAAAGTATAACTGGAGTCCCGGGGTAGCCATCGGTAGCTTTTTCAGCCTGGAGCCTGTAGCTGGTAGCTTTTGAGCTAGCTTGCTCTTTCGAGAGCCGTGGAGGAACGTCGATCCGGAGACCAGCCAAAAAGGTGATTCGAGTCTGCGTCCCGCCCCGGGGTAACCATCGGGAGATCATCGACAAACCCCGGGCCGTTGACGAGACGAAGGACAGCAGCCCTTCAGAAGAAACCTATCTGAAAATGGTAAACCAGCTGGGCTCTGCGAAGAAACCTATTTGACCATGATCAAATAGGTGGTCTCCGTCCACGCCGCCGTCCAGGCCCGCCAGCATCCAGCCTGTCCGTGACCTTCACCTCGAGGAAGAAGAGAGAGAATCGCAGTCCGCAGCATCGACCACGTGGAGACAGGACGCCTGAGAGGATCAAAACGCAGACCTTTCAAAATCTTACACTTTCCAACTGGATTGGTGAGCATGTTTCTGGCCCCTCACAATCTGATCTAGATAGGCTTAGGGGGTGGGCATTTAAAGCGGTAATTAATTATGAGTTGTTGTCCCTCGATGTTCCGTGTGTTTCCCCATTTCGTGATGACTTTTGTAAAGTATAATATGCCTGTATATATGTTGGTTAGTACTGTATTATGATTTGTTTTTCCCTCCCATGTATCTTATTGGCTCACATTCAATTTGTTTCTTTATGCAATAAAGTTTTATTTCGTTTTCATTAAACCTGGTCTATAGAGTATTCTCTGCATTGTAGTTCCTGCCTCAAAGTCCAGTGTATAGAATCTAAGGGGGAGTGGGTCAAACCACTCAAAAGTTTACTGTGCAAAAGAGAGGCCTCTGGAGAGAGAGAGAGACCTCTGCGATCTAACAACCCCTTACACTCCCCCCGCAGCGCCGGTGCTAACAGTTATCGCTGGGAGCCTCAACACCAGGTGGATCATGACGTCAGTGCATATGCAATGCTCACTGGCTGCCTAATCTGCAAAATTGATTGTTGCCACCTACCTTAGCGCATGGAGGAAACAGCGACAGGGAAAGCTGGTGTGAAGCAACAGGAAGATGGCTCCAGGGACGTTATTTAAAAGGATCATCAGTAATGAGTCACAGCTGTTGGTTAGTGGTGTTTCAGTGCTTTCTGGTCAGTTTCACATAGTCCAGCAGTCTCATTCCATAATTTCAATGTTATTTAGTATCAGGTGTGTTGTGGCAACTAAAAAGTAGCTACATTTATTCTTAAAAAAATCAAACTACACTTGGTTACATTAATGGGGGCTGTACTGGCAGTCGACCTTTCCCACCAGGATCTACGGTGGAGGGAGCGGAGGCAGTGAGAAAGACTGAAACATGTGGCCAGAGAGAGGAGGAGGGCCATCAGGTTTCTCAACAGGAAGACTTACCCTCCGAGGGTATTCCGAGAGCACTTCAATTACCTCCAATTAAGTGAGGAGCAGTGTATTAGAAGGCTCTGCTTCATCAAGGAGGTGGTCTCAGAACTCCGCCACCTCCTGCAACCAGACCTCGAGCCTCAGACCAGGAGGACCACGGCTCTCTCAACGGCAGTCATGGTCAGCGTCACCCTCAATTTCATCACCAGTGGATCCTTCCAGTCTGCAACAGGAGACATAGCTAACATCTCACAGTTCGCCATCCATTGTTGCATCCAGGAGGTCACAGAGGCTCTCTACAGTAGGAGAAGGGATTACATTTCCTTTCCCATCACCAGAGAGAAGCAGGATGAGCATGCATGTGGCTTTGCCAGGAGAGTGGGATTCCCCATGGTGCAGGGTGCCATTGACTGCACCCACGTGTTTTTGCGGGCACCGCATAACAATCCTGAGATCTTCCAGAACCGCAAAGACTACCACTCACTTAATGTGCAGTTGGTGTGCGACCATAGGCAGCTAATCTTCAATGTGAATGCCCGCTATCCTGGCAGCAGCCACAATGACTTCATTCTGCACCCTCCGCAACCCCAACACTCCTGCCCAGCACTCATATAAAGAGAGCCAGGCTGCCATCAGGAACATCATCGAGCAGACCATCGGGGTGCTGAAATAGCGGTTCCGCTGCCATGACCGCTTGGAAGGAGCTCTCCAGTACTCGCCAGAGCGCGTGTCCCATTTCGTGGTGGTCTGCTGCATGTTCCACAACTTGGCCATCATAAGGGCCTAGCCCTTGCCACCAGGGAATGCGGGACCATCTCAGGAGGAGGAAGAGGGAGAGGAGGAGGACAAGGAGGAAGAGGAGGATGATGAGGAGGAGGAACAGGAGCGAGGGAGGAGTCAGGCACTCAATCGGCCTTCTGAAGGGGCAGTTCATGATCACCTCATCAGACTGCGGTTCCAATGAAATAAACCCCAGATCCTCGTTGCTCACCACATCCCCATCATTCCATCCCTGTCACACGCCATATCACAGCGCAAAGCTGAAATGAGACACACCACAAAAGAATCCAAGCTGAATTATTAAATTTATCAAAAATCAGTGAACACATATTTGTTGTGTCAGTGCGTTAATAGAGACACTGAAGGCAGGAGTTGGTTTCCCAGGTGTTTACTGAACAAAGTCTGGAGGGGAACTAACTGATACAACACAATATACAGGCTTATATAGCCCGAGTGGCCATTACCGGCATTACAGTGCACAGGGGGCTCTTAAAGGCACATACACTACAATTCCTCCCCTTTTAGCCAACCAGTACATAATATTTTAAGTAATCATTAATTACATGTTACAAGAACAATAATCTACACATTGCTGCAGTTAATCAATTATAAGTCAGTCTCTCTGGCGGCTTCCTGACTCGGTCCGGACAACGCCTCGGTGGTGTAGTAGTTTCTGGTGGTGTAGTAGGTTCTTTTGGCAAGGCTGATTTGGCTTGAATGCCAGTGTCGGGTTCATCGGGTTCCAGTATCACCGGATCGGAGGTAGATACTATGGGTATCTCTACTTCATCATTAGGCATATAGAGTTGTGGTGTAGGTTGTCCCTTTTCGGATGACTCTATGATTTGGTCAGCATGGCACCTTATTATGCTTTCTCCAATGTCCACGGTATACATCAGCGGTCCTAGTCGTGTGCAGATAGTTCCAGGCTGCCAATTCTCGGTACGGTAGTCCCGGGCCAAAACTTGTTGACCTATCTGGAAGGTTCTAGTTGGCCTTTCATTCATGCCTTGAAATTGCCGGTTCTCCACGTCCCTTCTGATGTTTGGCTTGATCAAATCCAGCCGGCATCTTAGGTTTCTATTGAAGAACATCATGGCGGGAGTTTGGTTTGTAACCATATGTGTTGCATTCCTGTATGCAAACAAGAAGTTATCCACCTTATGCTGAAGTTTTATGTCTTCATTACCCATGGCCTTTATGGCCTTCTTGAAGGTCTGGACAAACCTTTCAGCCAATCCATTGGTGGCGGGATGGTATGGGGCGGACGTGTAGTGCTTAACCCCATTGTTTTTTAAGAACTTCCTGAATTCTTCGGACACAAATTGCGGTCCATTATCAGAACAGGTCTGTTCAGGCAGCCCATTCCTGGCAAATATGGTCCTTAATGCTGTGATGGTTTTTTCCGTGCTGGTGGAGGACATCTTTATTACCTCCAGCCACTTGGAATGTGCATCAACCGCGATTAAGAACATTGAGTCCATAAATGGACCAGCAAAGTCGATGTGTACCCTTTGCCATGGAGATGAAGGCCACTCCCATGGATGTAGAGGGGCTTGTGGTGGAGCATTTTGGACCTTCTGGCATCCTAGGCAGCTCTTGGTCATTTCTTCGATGTCTCCATCGATACCTGGCCACCATACAAACGCCCTGGCTTGGTTCTTCATTTTCACTCCACCCAGATGCCCCTCGTGAAGCTCCTTTAGAACTTTATCCTGGAGTTTGGGTGGAATCACCACTCTGGATCCACACATCAAGGTTCCTCGGCACACTGACAGCTGTTCTCTTCTTTGCGAGAATGCTGGCAACAGTGGTTCGCCATGTGCTGGCCATCCCTTCACTGTTAAATCGTAGACTCGTGAGAGAGTCGGGTCATTTCTTGTTTCCCTTTCAATGGCAGAATTTGTTACTGGTAGACATTCGACTATGGTAGAGTGGAAAATCTCCACTGGGTCTACGGTAGGTGCCTCTTCTACCATTGGCAACGGTAGGCGCGATAAACCGTCAGCATTCCCATACTGTTTTGATCCTTTGTATTCTATGTTATATTGGTGTGCCCCTAGAAAAAGGGACCACCTATGTAGCCTTTGCGCTGTCATAATGGGAACACCCTTTTTAGGGTTGAATATGGAGATGAGGGGTTGATGGTCAGTCAACAAGGTAAATTTTTGTCCATGTAGGTAATGGTTAAATTTCTTCACTCCCCATACCAGACTGAGTGCTTCCCTGTCGATTTGGGCATAGTTACGCTCAGCTGAGTTCAATGAGCGGGACGCAAAAGCTATCGGCCGTTCCGAGCCATCAGGGAATCTATGTGATAATACCGCTCCTACACCATAAGGGGATGCATCGCACGCCAGTCTGATTGGCAGTGATGGGTTGTAATGAGCCAAAACTCCTTTGGACGTGATTAAGTCTTTGCATTTATGGAAGGCACGTTTACAGTCTTCGCTCCATTTCCAAATTACTCCTGTTTGTAGCAGTTCATTAAGAGCGTGCAGAAGAGTTGATAAGTTTGGTAAAAATTTATGATAGTAATTTATTAATCCCAGGAAAGACCTTAATTGTGAAACATTTTCAGGTGCTGGGGCTTTTATGACTGCCTCAATTTTTTCAGGTGACTTATGCAACCCTTCCTTATTTATTATGTGGCCACAATATGTTATTTGATTTCGGAAAAACTCGCACTTGGGGCGATTTGCTCGTAGGCCCCGTTCTCTCAGCCTAGTGAGCACCTGTTCTAAATTGGCAAGGTGCTCGTTGTCGTTTTTTCCTGTTACAAGGATGTCGTCTAGGTAGCATTGAGTCCCTGGAATCCCTTGGTGGTCTTGCTCCATAGCTCTTTGCCAGATAGCTGGAGCAGATGCTACTCCAAAAACCAGTCGATTGTACTGGTACAGACCTTTGTGTGTATTTATCGTGAGATATTTTTTTAGAGGCCTCTTCAACCTCCATCTGTAGGTATGCCTGCGCCAAGTCAATTTTGGTGAAACGTTTCCCTCCGGATAGTGAGGCGAAAATATCTTCTATCCTCGGAAGAGGATACTGTACCGTGTGAAGGATCGGGTTTACAGTCACCTTGAAGTCTCCACAGATGCGAATTTTTCACTGTTCTTCAGATCCATCACCCTTCAATGCTTTCTTCATGACTGGGACGATGGGTGTTGCCCACTCGCTCCAATCTATTTTAGATAATACGCCTGCCTTTTCCAAATTCTCCAGCTCTGCCTCGACTGCTGGACGAATTGCGTATGGCACCGGTCTTGCCTTAAAAAACTTGGGAATTGCTGCATCTTCCACTTTTATTGAGGTGGTGATGCCTTTCCAGGTTCCTAGTTTCTCTTGAAACACTTCCTTGGCGTTGGCCAAGATGTCTTTTAATCGTTCAGGTATGGCGTCATCATCATTTTTTTTCTTACTGGTCACCGTCAGTGCCTGAATGGAGTGCCAGTCTAAACGTATTTTTCTGATCCATTCACGTCCCAACAGTGGTGGACCACCATCTTGTAGAACGTATAAATACAACTTCTGTATTTCCTTGCTGTTGTATACAACGGGCACCCTTATTTTTCCTTTGGGGTATACTTTCTGCCCCGTATATGTTTTCAAGATAATGGATGTGTCTTTTAAAGGTATATGCGGAAATAGCCGCTCGTAATCCCGTCGATTTATGACGGTCAGAGCTGATCCTGTATCTAGCTCCATTTTAACTGGGGACCCTGCTATTGTGAGGGTAACCCAAATGGTCTGGTAATCTTCTTTGGCAATTACATTATGTAATTTGAGAGAGCTTAGTCTCTTGTTCCCGGAGTCGCTATCGCTCTTCTGGTCTTCGGAGCTACTGTCCGTCATCATTTGTACCTTTCTGTGCTTTTCCTTATTGATTCTTTTCCCGTTAGTGGATTTTTTATTTTCAGATCGGCACACACGTGGAATGTGTCCCATCTTTCCGCATAGCCTGCATGCTTTTTCCTTTTATGACCGC
Source organism: Somniosus microcephalus (assembly GCF_052327205.1). Taxonomy (NCBI): domain Eukaryota; kingdom Metazoa; phylum Chordata; class Chondrichthyes; order Squaliformes; family Somniosidae; genus Somniosus; species Somniosus microcephalus. Next base: position 180,301,860 of record NC_140987.1, on the reverse strand, counting down.
TTCAATTTTTTCAAGTGACTTATGCAACCCTTCCTTATTAATTATTTGGCCACAATATGATATTTGATTCTGGAAAAATTCGCACTTGGGGCGATTTGCTCATAGGCCCCGTTCTTTCAGCCTGGTGAGCACCTGCTCCAAATTGGCAAGGTGCTCGTTGTCGTTTTCTCCTGTTACAAGGATGTCATCTAGGTAGCATTGAGTCCCCGGAATCCCTTGGAGGACTTGCTCCATAGCTCTTTGCCAGATAGCTGGAGCGGATGCTACTCCGAAAACCAGTCGATTGTACTGGTACAGGCCTTTGTGTGTATTTATCGTGAGATACTTTTTAGAGGCCTCTTCAACCTTCATCTGTAGATATGCCTGTGCCAGGTCAATTTTGGTGAAACGTTTCCCTCCGGATAGTGAGGCGAAAATATCTTCTATCCTCGGAAGAGGATACTGTACCGTGTGAAGGACCGGGTTTACAGTCACCTTGAAGTCTCCACAGATGCGAATTTTTCTCTGTTCTTCAGATTTATCATTATTCAACGTTTTCTTCATGACCGGGACGATGGGTGTTGCCCACTCGCTCCAATCTATTTTGGATAATACGCCTGCCTTTTCCAAATTCTCCAGCTCTGCCTCGACTGCTGGACGAATTGCGAATGGCACCGGTCTTGCCTTAAAAAACTTGGGAATTGCCGCATCTTCCACTTTTATTGAGGCGGTGATGCCTTTCAAGGTTCCTAGTTTCTCTTGAAACACTTCCTTGGCATTGGCCGAGATGTCTTTTAATCGTTCAGGTATGACGTCATCATCATTCTTTTCCTTACTGGTTACCGTCAGTGCCTGAATGGAGTGCCAGTCTAAATGTATTTTCCTGATCCATTCACGTCCCAACAGCAGTGGACCACCATCTTGTAGAACGTATAAATACAACTTCTGTATTTCCTTGCCGTTGTATACAACAGGCACCCTTATTTTTCCTTTGGGTATACTTTCTGCCCCGTATACGTTTTCAAGATAATGGATGTGTCTTTTAAAGGTATATGCGGAAATAGCCGTTCGTAATCCTGTCGATTTATGACGGTCAGAGCTGATCCTGTATCTAGCTCCATTTTAACTGGGGACCCTGCTATCGTGAGGGTAACCCAAATGGTCTGGTAATCTTCTTTGGCAATTACATTATGTAATTTGAGACAGCTTAGTCTCTTGTTTTCGGAGTCGCTGTCGCTCTTCTGGTCTTCGGAGCTACTGTCCGTCATCATTTGTACCTTCCTGTACTTTTCTTTATTGATTTTTTTTTTCCTGTCCGTGGATTTTTTTTGTCCAGATCGGCATACCCATGCAATGTGTCCAATCTTTCCGCATTGCCTGCATGCTTTGTCCTTGAACCAGCAGTCCCTCTGGTCATGGGTGGATCTGCCGCAGCGATAACATCTCTCGAAACCCTGTGTCATTTCATGGGTGCCGAAGTCCTGTGTCTTTTGTTGTATCTCTGCAGCTCCTCTTGCAGCTGCTTCGTATGATACAGCCATACTGAAAGCCTTGTCCAGTGTCAAATCTTTCTCAGAAAGCAGCCTTTTCTGTGTTCCTTCACTTAGGAGACCGCAGACGAATTTGTCTCGAAGATAATCTGCTAGTCCTGCCCCGAATTGGCAGTGCTTTGATAGCTTTCTTAATTCGGTGAGGTAATCAGCGTTAATTTCATTCTTGTGTTGATCCCTCTTGAAGAATTTGAATCATTCCGCTATCAGCAGCGGTGTTGGGTTTAAGTGCTCCTGTAGGGTATCAACAATTTCCTTAAAATTCTTGTCCTTTGGTTTGGCTGGGGTGATTATGTTTCGTAACAGCCCGTATGTCTTTGCACCCATTAGATTTAGAGGTACTGATGCTTTTTTATCATTTTCTATTCCATTTGCGGTGCAATATACCTCCACTCTTTCCACATATGTGGTCCAATCCTCTATATCGTTATCAAAAGCATCAATATTGCCAGCCTTAGGCATCCTGGAAAAAAAATGGCGCTTCCCGCGCTTTTCTTTCTTTCCTGCAGAAAAGATACGGCGCTTCCCGTGCTTCCCCACCGCTGCTGCCGATGACAATGCTGTTTTCCGCGGTTTTTATTTTTTATTTATTAACAGGTGGGGACTCGTTCCCGCCGGACTCTCTCTCTACTAGGTCTGAACGCCGACCTGCTTGCAGTGCCGGCCGTCTCCCGAGTGCTCCCTCCCCGTCTGTTACTGCTTGCCTCCACCTTCGCTGCTTGGCCTCGCTGCAGAGCCAGCCGATGGAGCCCCAGCCTGACGCCCAGGAAGGATTATTGCAGTACCTGCCATCAGCTCGGCTAGCTGGTGAAACCACAGCTTTTTCTTTTTCTTGCTTTTCTTCGACTTTGGATGTCTGAGGAATCGATGTCCTTGAGGTGCTGCCGAATTGCAGGTAAGTCCATTTCCAATTCGTCGCCACTGTTGTGTCCATGTGTTAATAGAGACACTGAAGGCAGGAGTTGGTTTCACAGGTGTTTACTGAACAAAGTTTGGAGGGGAACTAACTGATACAACACAATATGCAGGCTTATATAGCCCGAGTGGCCATTACCGGCATTACAGTACAAAGGCACATGCACTACAATATTTACAACAAAAGTATTAACTATTCACTCTTGTGAAATCCCTTAGTGCCTGTTTTTATTGTGCCTTTGCTGACTCTAGTGCTCCTGCGAAGTGTTGGCCCAGTGGCTGCAGCAGGGCTGGTGGAAGGCTGCTGAGTGTCCGTGCAGGAGACTTCAGATGGCCTTGCAGGACACCCTCGACCAGCTCTGGGCCTGGAATGCCTGACTGTAGACTGCACCACCTCAGCATAGGCAGCAGTAGTCTGGGCTGGCTGGATGACAGGCAGCGACAAGGGCAATGGCAGAGTGGCAGTGGTGGGAGCAGGAATGCTGTCATCCTGAGAGAGGACAGCTGGTTCCTCCTCCACTGACTCACTGCCCCTCCCCCGGGGCAGCACCTCAGCATCCCTAGCAATCTGTTGCAGCACACGGTGGTAGACCCAGCCACGCTGAAAGCAGTCTGAAATTGGATGCCACCAAGCATAGACTGCATTACAGCACTAAGACATTGCATCACTTCCGCCTGTGCTGCAATGGAAGCTGCCAGATTGCCTATCACACACAGCATCAGGTCTGGGTCACCATGGCCTCTCTGGGAATCTACCATCCTTTGTAGACTGGAAATGATGGGCTCCGTGGTGTGCGCAGAGCCTTGTGCAATGTTGGAGGCAGACTCCTCCACACTCCTTATCATTGCCAAGAGGCTTTCAGGCACCCTTGCCATTGCACCTATCATCTCCGCATGCATGCCCATCACCCTTCTTCTAAACATCTCCCCATCGAGGTCCTCATCTGAGTCCTGTGCAGCAGAACTCGCGCGCAAACTCACCCTACAGGGAGCTGGCCCCTGAACTATCCTTTCCCCTGGCCTTGCTGCAATCCACTCATCCCCAGTGCCTCACCATGTGCAGATCCCGCTACTGTACTAGCCTCTAAAGAACACTTAGTGCTAGTATCTGAGCTGGTGCCTGTAGGTAAGACATGCAGTGATTTGGTGTGTTCTTCCTCCTCTTCTTCTCCTGCCTTGCTCTCTATGGTGCCTTCAGGGACAGGCTGCTCAGGTGCTTGCTCATTATCTGAAAGCATAAAGGCACAAGAGTCAGTTTAAGGTGAGGGGAGGGGGCAGGAAGGGAGAAATGCATGCATACAGCATGATTAGCTGGAAAGTGCGAAACGCTTGTGGAGTGAGGGGGAAGTGGGATGTGAGGAGGAATAGTGATGAACATACCGTTGTCTCCAAGGGGGTCAATGTCACCGGTGGCCACGGCGCCCACCACCTGGCACCCAATAATCTACAGCACTCTTTTTTCCAGCACAGACAGTGGTTGGGTGTCGGCTTGTCCCCTGCCTGTGCACTCCTGCTCCCTCCTGTTGTGCGCCACCTTGGCCTGCAAGAGAAAGGAAAGTGTGTGGGTGAGTGTGGAGCAATGTGTTTGGGTGATGTGCCTGCCATAGTTGAGTAGCTCTCATTGTGTGCAAGGTGTGAGATGTGGGTGTGAGTGTTGGTAGGTAGAGATTGTTGGTGGGTGAATGCTGGGTGTGTGGTGCTTTAGGCAGTGTCTGAAGACTGCAATTCAGATGGTGATATGTATCATTTGTTGAAGCATTCATTCACTCTGACCACCTAAGTGAGGTCATTAAATTTCTTCCTGCACTGTGTGTGGACCACAGCACTGCCTGAGACGTGCTGGGCTTCCTCCCTCCACATGGTGCAAAAGGCTTGTAGCAAGGGCCTCCTGCCACTTGCCGGGTAGAGCAATGCCCTCCATCACTCCAAAGCGAACACCAACGCCTCCTTGATCGCGGAATCTGTGGGCTCTCTCCCTGGGACGTGGATCTGCCATGAGTACAGCTGCTTCAGTCCTCTGGTTCCTTCTCCTTGACCTGCTGCTGCTCACTGAGGCAGCTGCACAGCCAGCAATGCTGAGAATGAGGTTCTGCAGCATCAATGAACCTCCCCTTTAAGAACTGAAAAAAGCTTGTGGCAATCATGACTTGCGATTAGACTGCATCTGATATTGGTCCACTCTTAGAGTGTAACACCAATGAGTTGGGCTTAAAGACTTGAATTAGGACTCAAATCATTTCTTTGAGCAGTGAGCACAAATTTTGCGTGCAGTCCAAAGCTTTAGCACCTGGCACTAATACTCCAACTTTTCTCATGATACAGGAAACTTTGGTTTATCTGGAGGTTGTATGTCCGGAAACCTCGATCTAATGGCAGAAATCAGCAGCCGTTTTGGTTAGGTTTTTTTTCTTCTCCTAGCATTTTTTTAACAGTCAGGCTCTGGAAAGCGTCTCTGTAGCTTAGCAACAGCTTCAGAGACGCTTCCAAGGTACGGGCCGAGTGCTTACAAGCTGTTGCTAAGCAACAGTGTTTGTTGTCAGAACCTCCGTATCCTTCAACATTAGCGCTGGTCTATCCGGAAGTTTTGATAGATCGGCAGCAGCTCGGTCCCGTCAGTGCCGGATATCGTGAAGTTTCCTGTACTGCCCATTCCTGGGTTATAATGAATTTCTAGCCCAAGGTATTTGAACACATCATGCTCCATTCAAGCATGCATCTAACTGCATTGTGATCAGCACCAAGATGCAAAAGCAGTTAGAAACATAGGTACATTATTACTAAATACATGGTACATGTTCAATCCAAGGGTAAATTATGTAACAAAGGAACAAAAGAAAAACCAGGAAAGCAATAAAGAACAGACCAGAAAGCAGGGGTATTAAAAAGAGTAATATTGTCAAAATAATTGGAGTCAGGATTTAGTATGTGAGTGCACAAAGCATTCAAAACAAAATTGGAGAGTTATAAAGCTGAATAATTATGAAGTGATGTGATATATTAGCTTCAATAGAGATCTTGGAGGGGAATTTTCCAGGGGGTCAGCGGGCACAATCGGTAGTGGGTTGGGTCGGAAAATTGATTTTTTTTGATAGTGGGTCAGGACGCCACTGTCAACCCACCGCCACATGCCTTTCCCAAATGTTGGGTTTGTCAGCGCTGAGCAGACCTGACATGCAGTGGCAGGGAGGCAATTAAGGTCATTATGACCTTGTTAACAAAACAATAAGAACTATTTACAGCTCAAATTCAGAGTATACCAGGTTGCCCATGGGGTCAACGGTACTCGGGGATCACATCAGGTAAGCAGGTCGGGAGTTGTATGACCTTGGAATCATCTAATTACTTGACAGTTGCAAATGTGCTATAAAAGCTCCCATCTCACAGCTGTTCACTTTCCAAGCTCAGAAGCTGTCGCTTACTGCATTTGGAAGAAAGATTGTGCTTTATGCAGGTGGCAAGTGTTTGGAGCAAACTTGCAATCCAGTGCCACCTCATTGGAACAACCTTTCTCACCATTGACAGGTTGCTTCTGCCATCTCAAGTTCACCTGCCATCTATTCCATCAGCATCGGTGCCCTTGAAACTATTTCACCTTGGTCCTCAGAATCCCACCAAGATCAGCTCCAACACCAACATCACCAGGTGCACCAGCAGCACCAAAGACAACACCAACCTTCTTCGCAATCACCTGATGCTGCACGGGACACAGGGCATCAGCACCCGAGCAAATTGCTGCCTGGGACACCAGAGATGGCCTCACCATGGCCAGATTTACTTCACGTGACGCTGTACACCCTGGCTGCCACATGATGCACCAGGTTGGCACCACCCCACACAAAACCATAAAGCATCCCTACAATGCTCAAGCCATTCCTTTCACACTCATCACCATTGCAGGGGTACCATTATGTCTCACCATTCACTGCAACTCACTAAGCCACTTCCAAAGGTGCACACAAATCTGTCCAAGAAAGCAAAATGTTGAAAATAAAGGTTTCAATGTTTGACACCACATTAACAGAAACTTTACATGAACATTAAATAAAACACCCAAGTGCCTACCCTTGTGTGTTGTTAGTTGGTATGATTGGATGAGGATGAGGGTGTGTTGTAAGATTCACAAAATTTCTGCATTTCCTCGAAGGCTGTTATTAATAAACGGGACCCTGCGTGGACATTTTAAATTAAAAAGGGTACCCAAGATGGCGTCCGTGCCTCGTGGCAGAAAGCCTGTGGGATTCCAAAATGGATTCTGCAATGCAGACAGCTTGGGAGAAATCGAAACTAAGGCTGCAGGCTTTCTGTGAAGAGAAACTTTGTATTTTGGAACCAGACAGGACTCTGAATTATGCATTAGACCGAATTGGAGACAAAACCCAAATTCAGTTTAGGCCTACAGTTAAGGCCATCAAAGAGTCTGCATACATTATCGGAAACAGATTAACCGAGCCATCGAGGCCAGACAAGGCCCATCAAGGAACTTTTAGGACAATACAAGTCAATTATCGGGCCGGTAGATGCGATTACCGGCCATCCAAAACCAGTTAATATGTATTGCTGCCATTAGTTTAAACTAGCCCGCCAAGATTAAACAAAGAATTAACCTGATTTGGTGAGCAGATAAGGGTTTTCAACGAAGGTATAATTGAAGGCCCCGGGTAGCATTGAGTAGGTTCGTGAAGACGAAGAGTTGGTGAGTTGGTGTCCAAGATCGTCAGGTGCGTTCGTTGGTTGGTGTGCTGCTGCTGCTCCTTGGCCCCTCGCCCTCATGGCTGCCGCTCTTTCCCCATCCCGCACTTACCCCCTGGCCTTTGCCCGTGCCCTTTTCCACTCCATCTGGAACTGCCCCGGCACCGGGTCGGGCGGACATGGACAAATTCAGGCCAGGTGAGGCGGGATGAGACGAGGGGAGAAGGAAAAACCACCGAGGGGCAGACCGGCAGAAGAAGACCAAACGAGGGGAGGCTTTGGATCATCGGGCCTTCAGCCTCGACCGACCTTCGAATATCTGCACACTAATTCAATCTGGCGGCTGTCGACGAAGAACCATCCCTGCAAGGTAAAGTACCCAAACAGAGACTGTAACTTTGGGGTACGCGAACCTGGACAATGCCCTTGCAGAGCCTGGAAGCCACGTGACGATGACAAGCTCCAGAGAGCGCCAAGAGCGAACCCCAAACCCAACCGCTGTTTCAAATCTAAAAAACCTTTTATTGGGGAGCATGAAGTTCTGACCCCTCATAGCTTAATCTAGTTAGGTATAGGGGGTGGGATAAGGATAAGGGGATTGTTAAGATAGTTGTTTTCCCTCGATGTGCCATGTGTTCCCCATTCCCTGTATAAGTATATAAGTATTATTATGATTCTCTTGTAATTTTTGCCTGTAGAAGTGTACACTAGTAATTCTTTTTCCATGAGATTGTATTAAGTAAGTTTTTCCTCTTCAATAAAATCTTGGTTTTGTTTACATCCAACCACCTGTCTACTCGAATCTTCTCTGTACCGCTGCCTTGTACCTAAGTCCGGTGTCTAGAACCCAGGGGCGTGGGAGCGATTTAAACCGCTCACAAAACAGTCAGAGGCATAACTGACTGGGCGCATGCACGCGCCAAGCAACACCACCCACACCTGCCACACCCGACAGAAATGGCGACCGCGGCAGGACACCGGCAACAAGGTTGCAATGCAGTAGACAGTGGTTCGGATGCGCGAAGCATGATGGAGGAAAGGATTTCTGATTATGTGTTTAGCAAGGTGAATATTACTAAGAAGTGGATCACCACTCTGTTAAGGGCTGGGCGTCCGATAGATGCAGCAGCTAAGTGGACAGAGCGAAAGGAACACAAGAAGTCCTTACAGAAGGCAGTTTGGCTGATGTGCTTTAAAAAGCAGGTCCAGCTCTTGGGCGGGCTCGTTGCAGCACAGGCAGTCGAGTTAAGGGAGTCAGCCCTGGAGATCCAGGGTAAGGCTCTCGCAGGGGAAAAGTTATTCGTAGCTTTGCAGGCTTTGAACCAAGAGAGAGTACATTTAATAGGAGAGCACAAGGCCCAATTGGAATACCTACGGTGCCAAGTCACCGAGGCCAAGGTAAATGAGTTCAGGTTGCGGGAGAAAAACGCCCGCTTGGCAAAGCAGATCAGGGAACAGGAACAGAGAGTGCAGGGGGTAAAAGCCACTTATAAGCTAGCTAATGAACAGGAGTTTGAGGAGGCAGACCACGGCCCCTGTAAAGAGAGGATAGAAAATCTGAGCCGGGCCCTCCGGAGGGCAAAAGGCATGGTATGCCTCATAAGCCCAAAGGCAGGCCAGGCAGATTTTATGGGAAACGAGGGGAGGACAGTCCCAACGTCACCGGTGGTGCTTAGGGACGACCTGGTTGAGAGGGAGGAGACCTCACGGCCACCACCCGTCGTGCCAAGTTTCAGTGAAGTTTGGCAGCAAGGGGGTTTGAAACCGATGGTGGAACCCGAAGTGGAGCCAGAGGTGGAGGCGGAGGTAGAGCAACTCCCACCCGAGAGGCCGGAGTCGGGATCGATGTGCCCAGTGCGGCATCGGAGGTTCGGCCCACCCGCCAATGGCGACATTGAGGGACCCCCCCAAAACCAGTTCGTATTACCCTTCGACACCCAACAGCTCAGGGTTATGGTCAACCATATCCCGAAGCTTTCCACAAGGGGAGACCCCTTGATCCACTTCAGGGAAATAGAGCAGACCGCCAGCGTCAACAACTGCGATGACGCTGAGAAGGCCAAAATGCTGCTATTCTCCCTGGAGCGTAATCTCCTCCAATCCCTCTCTGATGAGTGTAAAAGGGGGCAGAGCGAGTATGAGGAGCTTAGTGATGCAGTTCTAGAGGCCATGGGGATGGATGAGGGAAGTCCCTTCTCCCGCGTGGAGAAGACGATCCAGCTTTCTGGAGAAATCCCGCAGGCTTTTGCGGACCGGCTGTGGCTGGTGTACCAGAAAGCTTGCCCGGGGGTGCCAGGCCGGGCGTTCCTGAATGGGGATTCCCTGGCGCATTGGCTCCGGTGCCTGGTGGCGAACAGCTTGCCACAGGTCCGGGCCAAGGCAGAAGCCTGGTTCGACCCCAGAGATCCCCAGACCACAGAGCTCATGGTAATTAGGCAACTAACCCTAGCCTACAAAACGGCAGGGCAACCGATGCACACCCACCCAAGGGGAAGGTGCATGAGATAAAACCAGGAGTGCAGAATAGAAAGGAATGGCATCAGGAAGGGAGTAACCCCCCAACACCAAGACCAATTGTTACGGGTGTGGGAAGGATGGTCACTGCCGGAAGGAGTGTAAGAACCCTTGGAAGGATAACAAGGGAAAACATCCCACAGCCCCAGCCCAAAAGGCGGGGGTAGGGAGCCCTTCCGCAGAGGTTGAGTCACTTTTGGACGCCATGAGGTCCTTACTGACTGGCCAAGGGAGAGTAGCAGCCGCCACCGGTGCTCTCACCCCGTCAGCCCCATCCAACCCACAACCGTGATAGAGCCAGCGCAGCCTGTTTATCTGTGTTCACTCCGATATGATGAGTGGAGAAGACCCCTTTTGGAGCTGGAGGTGGAAAAGGTGACAGGGACCTACCTGTTGGGCGCGGGGGCATCGCGCACCATGATCTACTCAGCAAATCCCACCAGCTCAACTCTCTCCAGCAGGGTCCCATACAGTCTATTGGGGTTCACGGGTAAGGAACAGGCTGGCTCGGTCTCCATCCCGCTCGCCATTCGGATAGGACCGCTCCGCTCCAAGTGGATGTGTGTCCTGATGAAATGGGACATGGAGGATGGGAGAGGGGTGCTGGGGGCCGATTTTATCGTAGGTCATGGGATCCTGGTGGATCTGAGGAATCAGTGCCTTTGGGGGGCAGGAAAAGAAAAGAACGGTGAGATCATAGTTATCCCGGGTAAGGAAGGGAAGGGGACCCTCTGCAACATGAAGCCCAAAGAGGATTATAACCTGGGGCTCATGGTCAGCAACACCCCACCAGAGTTCCAGGCATTTGTGCAGGCCCACCTGGCCACATTTGCCACTCACAAACACGACTGCGGGAGGGTCACAGAGTTTGAAGTCAGCGTAGACGGGGACCCCATGGCCCGACCACAGAAACAGTATAACTTCCCCAGGGAAGCAGAGCCGGACATGGAAGCAGCCATGTCCTTGTTAGTACGGCAGGGAGTTCTGAGACCGATAGTGTAAAGTCTGTGGGTTGTATAGCGAAGTAATACACAGACTACAAGAGTAACTTAAACAGGACTTTACTATTCGAAGGTCAGGGCGAATCTGCCCAATAAATTCTGCCACAGCACTTATATACCGGTGTGGTCACCGTCGGTATTACAGTATACAGCAGCCAGGATAAAGTAGTGCCACACCTAAAATAGTTCTCTTAAAGGTAGACGGTTACATACAATAGTTCTCTTAAAGGTAGAACAGTTACATACACTACAATCCTCCCTTTTTAGCTTACAACATACTTATTCCCCATTAACATAACATCATAACATATCCAACTTCATGTTACAACAGTTCACAGAGGTAGTCTCTGCGGAAACAGTTCACAGATTCAGTCTCTGCGGGAAACAGTTCACAGATTCAGTCTCTGATCTTCTTGACTCGGTCCGGACCACGCCTCCGTGGTGTAGCCGGGTCACCTTGCTAGAGGGACTCATCCCATAGTCCTTCCCTAGACTTAACAGCTTTACTTCCATCACTTCTGAACCAGCATTGCTGACTTTTTAAAACAAACAAAAAACAGTTGGATTGCCTTGGGAAATTTTCCTACTTTCCAACTGATTTGGCTCCGTTCGGGGGACCACCCATTGTTTGATCGGGTAGAGGTAATAATGGTTCAGATGGTTATCATCTTCTGCTTCGTCTTTTCCTTTTTTTGCTTCTTGGAGACTCTCGGGGCTCCATTGTCAGCTGCCAGCTGTAACGCCACCATCTCCCTATGTTCCTTAGACTTTAAGTGATTCATCCTGATTTCGGCACTTTGGGAGTTCTCGGCACAAGCTGGGCAGACCAGGTCCTCGTAATATTCAGTGTCACTCAACAGATCATGGTAATATTCGGTGTCGTCCTGAGCTAGGCCAGCGAGAGGGTCTTCTATTTCCTCCTTACCCAGCTGGACGTTAGCCGACTTTTGTTCCAAATCCCGACATCTGTCCTGAAGAGACTTCATCATGCGTTCAGATTCATCCCGCTTTTTCTGGGCTTCCTGCAAGTCTTTTACTAATGACCTCATTTGTGATTTCAATACTTCAACTTCATTCGGAGATTGATTGATCGGACTATTCAATCCCTCTACTGAAGTAGCTGTTTCAGTATTCTGTTGTTCTACATTGCCGTGCGTCAGCGTACTTTTGGCATCCAAGGGCTGTTCTGATGCAGACTTCTCAGTCTGGGTTGCCACCTCAGCTCTTCCAATGACTTTTGAGAGCTCCCTTCCCTTTGAAGATTGAGGCTCGTATTTAAGTTTTTCCCATTTTAGAGTTTTATCCCTCAGCATATGAATGAGTTGGCTGACTGTTAACTCTTCTGCCATCATCCCTTTTCCATTAACTACAGGGCTGTTTATAACCTTGCCCTGGAGGAGTTGGCTGACTGTTAACTCTTCTGTCCTCATCCCTTTTCCATTAGCTGCAGGGCTGTTTAGAACCTTGTCCTGGGGCTCCTTTGCTGCTTCTACTTCGCCATCATCCGCAGCCCCCATCATTCGAATTTCCACAAATGAATCGTCCGGTGGTGCTGCACCCAACTTCAGTAGGAGCTCGGAAGTCATGTCGACCAACTCAGCTTTTTCTGCCTGCAACCTGCTAACCAGCGCCTTCAGTTGCGGCACATCTTGTTCCACCGGATTGGAGCACGCCCCTTCAGAAGCCGAATCAGCTTTGATTTGTTTGGCCTCCTCGTGCAGACGGTTTGTGTGCTCCTGCTCCCTTTTCTTCCCCAGCTGCTTCTGTTGTCTTTCCAGATTCTCCCATTCGGTATCATAGAACTTTTTCATTGCTTTCATCTCTTGCTCGAGACGGCAATTCACTTGTTCTAATTGCTGTCGTAATCTGAAATAAGTTTGCGTTCGAGCTCGATGTTCCTCAGTAATATATATGTCTGTAACTTGAACAGACTCAGAATTCTCTGTCAAGCTATGTTGTTGTTGTTCAGAGGAATTCTGTTCTGAAACTTTGTTCTCCTCTGGAGCATAAGCCTTTATGCCCACATTCGTTCTACCAACCTTAGTCAGCAAGTTCATTTTAGACTTGTCTTTCATGCTTGGGCTGGTCTTATCGTCATCCGTTTCAGAGTCTGAGCTGATTGTCTGCCCCGAGTCCTCACTCGTTATTGCTTTGAGGTAGTGCCATTCCATGTCTATTTTCTTGATCCACTCCCATCCTAGAAGTGGTGGTCCTCCCTCAGGTAGTACATATAAGTCCATTCCGGGTTGTTCTTTGCCCCTGTCTCTCACCTTGACTCTTATCTTTCCCATGGGGTATACTTTATGCCCCGTGTATGTCTGCAATACGAACTTGGTATCTCTCAAGGGTATATGTGAGAATAGCCGGTTGTAATCCCTTCGATTTATGACTGATAGGGCTGATCCATAGAGTCATAGAGTCATAGAGTTTTACAGCACAGAAAGAGGCCCTTCGGCCCATCGTGTCTGTGCCGCCCATCCATCCCTGTCCAGTCTAATCCCATTTTCCAGCATTTGGTCCATAGCCTTGTATGCAATGGCATTTCAAGTGCTCATCCAAATGCTTCTTGAATGTTGTGAGGGTTCCTGCCTCTACCACCCTTTTAGGCATTGAGTTCCACATTCCAACCACCCTCTGGGTGAAAAGGTTCCTCCTCAAATCCCCTCTAAATCTCCTGCCCCTTATCCTGAATCTATGCCCCCTTGTTATTGACCCCCCTACTAAGGGGAAAAGTTCCTCTTTGTCTACCCTATCTATGCCCCTCATCATTTTGTACACCTCAATCAGGTCCCCCCTCAGCCTTCTTTGCTCCAAGGAAAACAACCCCAGCCTGTTTAGTCTTTCTTCGTAGCTGAGGCGCTCCATCCCAGGTAACATCCTGGTGAATCTTCTCTGCACCCTCTCCAAAGCAATCACATCCTTCCTATAGTGAGGTGACCAGAACTGCACACATTACTCCAGCTGTGGCCTCACCAGCGTTTTGTACAGCTCCATCATAACCTCCCTGCTCTTATATTCTATGCCTCGGCTAATGAAGGCAAGTATCCCATATGCCTTTTTAACCACCTCATGTACCTGTTCCGCTGCCTTCAGGGATCTATGTACATGTACACCAAGGTCCCTCTGACCCTCTGTACTTCCTAGGGTCCTACCACTCATTGTGTATTCCCTTGCCTTATTTGTCCGTCCAAAATGCATCACCTCGCACTTTTCAGGGTTAAATTCCATTTGCCACTTTTCCGCCCATCTGACCAACCCGTTTATATCGTCCTGTAGCCTGAGGCTTTCCTCCTCGCAATTTACCACCCCACCAATTTTCGTGTCATCTGCGAACTTACTGATCATACCTTTTACATTCTCATCCAAATCATTTATGTAGATCACAAACAACAAGGGACCCAGCACTGATCCCTGAGGTACCCCACTGGACACAGGCTTCCAGTCACAAAAGCAACCTTCGACCATCACCCTCTGCCTCCTGCCACTCAGCCAGTTTAGGATCCAACGCGCCAAGGCACCCTGGATCCCATGGGCTCTTACCTTCTTGACCAGTCTCCTATGCGGGACTTTGTCAAAAGCTTTACTGAAGTCCATGTAAACCACATCCACAGCATTTCCCTCATCCACCCCCCTAGTCACCCCCTCGAAAAATTCAATCAGATTTGTCAGACATGATTTACCCTTGACAAAGCCATGCTGACTATCCCCGATTAATCCTTGCCTCTCCAAGTGGAGACTAATTTTGTCCCTCAGAATTTTTTCCAATAATTTCCCTACCACAGATGTTAGGCTCACTGGCCTGTAATTCCCTGGTTTATCCCTGCTACCCTTCTTGTATAATGGTACTACATTAGCTGTTCTCCAGTCCTCTGGTACATCCCCTGTGGCCAGAGAGGTTCTGAAAATTTGTGTCAGAGCCCCTGCAATCTCCTCCTTTGCCTCCCACAGCAGCCTGGGATACATCTCGTCCGGGCCTGGGGATTTATCCACTTTTTGGCCTGCTAAAACCGCTAGCACCTCCTCCCTCTCGATGCTAATATGTTCAAGTATGTCACAGTCCCCTTGCCCGATTTCTATGTCTGCATCGTCTTTCTCCATAGTGAACACAGATGCAAAAAATTCATTTAAAACCCCGCCTACATCATCTGGCTCTACACACAGATTGCCACTTTGGTTCCTAATGGGCCCTACCCTTTCCCTGGTTATCCTCTTGCCCTTAATATACTTATAAAACATCTTAGGATTTTCCTTTATTTTGCTCGCCAGTGTTATTTCGTGGCCCCTCCTCGCCCTCCTAATTTCTTTTTTAAGTATGCCCCTGCACTTTTTATACTCCTCTAGGGCTTCTTCCGCCTTTAGTCTTTTGTAACTGCCAAAAGCCCCCCTTTTATTTCTAATGCATTTTTGTATATCCCTTGTCATCCAAGGTTCCCTTTGCTTGTTGGTCCCACCCTTGACCTTTACAGGAACATGTTGGCGTTGTACTCTCTCTATTTCCCTTCTGAAAGTCTCCCACTGTTTTGATGTGGATTTTCCTATAAGTAGCTGCTCCCAGTCCACTTTGGCCAGATCCTGCCTTATCATATTAAAATCGGCCTTCCCCCAATTTAGAACCCTTATTTCCGGGCCGTCTTTGTCTTTTTCCATGACCACCTTAAATCTCACCGAATTATGTCCAATTCCATTCTCACTTGGACTCCGGCTATTTTTAGCATGACCCAGATAGTTTGTAGGTCAGCTTCCTTACTCGCATTATGAATTCTCAGACTACCCAGTTCCTGGCCGCTTGGGTCTGAATCCGAATTCTGTTCATCTGAACTCTTCTCAGCCACCTTGTGTACTTTGTTGTACTTTTCCTGTGATGGCTTTTTTTTTTGGTTGTTGGTCTTCTTCCCTGACCGGCATACTTTGGCTATGTGACCCAGTTTGCCACATTTCCTACAGTCCTGGTTTTTAAACCAGCACTGGTTCTGGTCGTGTGTTGTCTTCCCACAACGATAACATTTCGTTGCACCCGAAGTAATTTGATCCACACTGAGGACCGCTGCCTTCAGCTGCATTTCCGCAGTTCCTTTCGCTGCGGCTTCGTGTGATGCTGCAATAAGGACAGCCCTATCCAGTGTAAGGTCGTTCTCTTCGAGCAGTCGCTTTTGCGTTCCTTCCTTCGACAACCCGCACACGAACTTGTCTCGCAATGCCTCTGTCAGATTTCCTCCAAACTGGCAGTATTTCGCCAGCCTACGCAGTTCGACCAAGTATTCCGTGTTGCTTTCCTCTTTCCGTTGCGTTCTCGCATAAAATTTGAATCGTTCCGCCAACATCAGCGGTGTGGGGTTCAAGTGATCCTTCAGAACAGCAACAATATTATCGAAGGTTTGATCCGCCGGTTTAACTGGTGCTAGAAGATGCTTCAATAGCCTGTATGTCTTCGCCCCCATCGAGTTTAGCAAGGTTATAGCTTTATCATCATCCTCTATTTTATTGGCCTCACAATATATCTCAATGCGTTCTACATACGTGGCCCAATCTTCTACCTCGGAATCGAAATCGTTGATGTTACCACGCTTAGGCATCTTCACCTCCCTGATAGACAACAACGAAATATTTCTTTAACTCTTTTTTTTTTCCAAGATGGCGGTTTCCCCGCGCTTATCTTCTTTCCCCGCCCCTTTCAAAATGGCGGTTCCCGCTTCTGTCTTTTTCTCCGCCTACTGGCGGCTTCCCGCGGTTTCCCGCGCTTATCTTCTTTCCCCGCCCCCTTTCAAGATGGCGGTTCCCGCTTTTCTTCCCCTGGCGGGAGGGGTAAGCTTTTCCCTCAGGCGACGGCCGCTGGCTTTCGGGGTTCGCAGCCTGCTCTTCGGCTTCAGCGCGTTCCCTTCTCTCGGCCGGGCAACCGGCTCTGGGTACAACCCGTTGACGGCGAACGGTCTCAGCCGCTGGCTGGATCTCGCTCAGTCTCCCTCGCTCGGGCTCTGTCTCTCCCGCTCGCGCGGCTCTCGCTCGCTCTCTCTCGGGCTCTGTCTCTCCCGTTCGCGCGGCTCTCGCTCGGGCTCTGTCTCTCCCGCTCGCGCGGCTCTCAATCGCACCTCCCAGCCCTCTCGCAGTCCGGTGCTTCCCTCCCCGGCTGCGGCTGAGTTCTCCGCGATTTATTTATTTTATCTCTTCCCACGCCTTACGATCCCGGTCGCAGCGCTTCGTGGCCTCGGTCACTGTCCGACCTTTTCCACCCAATCGCTCCTCCCGGCCTCTCGCAGTCCGGTGCTTCCTCCTCGGCTGCGGCTGCATTCTCCGCGGTTTATTTATTTTTATCTCTTCCCGCGCCTTACGATCCGGTCGCAGCGCTTCGTGGCCTCAGTCACTGTCTGGCCTTTTTCACCCCAATCGCGCCTCCCAGCTTCTCGCAGTCCGGTACTTTCCTCCCCGGCTGTGGCTGAGTTCTCCGTGGCTTATTTATGTTTATATCTTCCCGCGCCTTACGATCCCGGTCGCAGCGCCTTGTGGTCGCGGTATTTGTCCGGCCTTTTTCGCCGTCGCGGTCTAGTCGTCTCACGACGCTCCCCAGCCCGCTTGTACCGCGGCTTCTGCTCCACGCTGCCCCAGTCTCAGCGCCTCTGGGCCCGACTTCTGTCCGGCTCCTTTCCCCCTCAACCGTGGTCGAGTGCACCGCCCTTATCCTCCGTTTATTTGTTTCTATTTTCCCTTTACTCACAGTCACCGTGGCCGACTTGCTTCTCGTGTTGATCGGCTCACTCACCACCGTGGCAGAAGGGACAATCCGTGCCTGTTGCTGATGGAAGACTTCGTGTTTGAAATCTTCCTCCTTTCTTGGTCTGCAGACTCGAGTTTTCTCTCAGCAAAACGACGAGGGCGGGTGCCTCTTCTCGATGCTCGTTTACTTCTTCAGAAGTATTGTTGCCGCAGGGTAAGATCGAACTCGTCGCCACTGTAAAGTCTGTGGGTTGTATAGCGAAGTAATACACAGACTACAAGAGTAACTTAAACAGGACTTTACTATTCGAAGGTCAGGGCGAATCTGCCCAATAAATTCTGCCACAGCACTTATATACCGGCGTGGTCACCGTCGGTATTACAGTATACAGCAGCCAGGATAAAGTAGTGCCACACCTAAAATAGTTCTCTTAAAGGTGGACGGTTACATACAATAGTTCTCTTAAAGGTAGAACAGTTACATACACTACAGATAGCTGCCCACGTGAATTCTCCGTTATGGCCGGTCTGAAAGCTGGACAATTCCTGGAGGGCCACGGTGGACTATCGGGTGCTCAATAGCAACATCCCAGCCTGCGCACCCACAGTAGCAGCAGTTGCCGACCTCATCGGGAGTATTCCAGCATCCGTGACCACTTTCACGGTGCTGGATATTTCAAATGGGTTTTGGTCCATCCCGGTAAGGAGGGAGGATCAGTACAAATTTGCCTTTATGTTTAAAGGGCAACAGTACACGTGGAACTGTTTGCCACAGGGCTTCCACAACAGCCCCAGCATTTTCCACCAGTGCATGGCTGACAGTTTGAAGGATTTTAGCCAGCGCAGACAGTTGGTTCAATATGTGGATGACCAGCTCCTGTTCACCGATTCAAAAGAGGAGCATGGCCCGCTATTGGCCGAACTGCTAGAGCTGTTAGGGCAGAAGGGTTTCAAGGTAAATCCCAAGAAGGCGCAGATCGGCCGGCAGGAGGTGAAATTCCTCGGTCTGACCATGCGCGCTGGAGAAAGGGCCATGGATAAGGCTGAGGAAGGAGAGTCCCGGGACCCCGACCGGGCAGGTCCGGAAGCCGCAGTCCGGGACAAGGGAGGCACACGTGGGGTAGTTTTGGCCCCGGACCCAAAGCAGGTCTGGGCCCGAGATCCCGTCTGTAAGATCGTCCCAGCGAGGAAAAAGAAAGGGAAGCCCCCAGAAGGTCCATCAGGGGCAGCGGGCGAGCCTTCAGCACAGGTTTTAAAACAGGCTGCTGTAAGCTGTTTCAGCCTGAAAGGGGACAACAGCCAGTTAGGAAAAGGTCTGAGGATAAAGATCCTCAGCCCGCAGCAGGAGCGAGTTCACAGACTGCACAGGCAGGCGCTTGAAGGGAGGGGCCATCCTGCCCATCGGTTGGGACACTCCCCCACTCTTCTGGGATCCAGACGAGGGGGAGGGACCTGAGGGCGAAAACCCCGCCCCTAACCCAGGTGTAGAGAGGGAGGGACCTGAGGTCGAAAACCCTGTCCCGGACCCAGCCATGGGACCCGGGGGCGGAGACTCTCAGCTTGCAGCAGCAGGCTGTGAAAAGTTACCAGCCCTCAGCCCAGGTTCGGGAGGGATCAAGCCTGGGGGAGCAGCAGTTCGGGTAAAAGGCCCAGCGGCCAAGACAGCCCGACCCGCCAAAGCCCACAGAAGGTCCCCACGGATGCCTCAGCCGAGAAAGTCATGGTCACCAGCCCTCCAGTTACCAAGGGCCGCCCCGCGAGCCAGGGAGAGGTCCAAAGGCAGAGGTCCTCAGCCAGCAGCCACGGGCTGCGGGGGACCAACAGTGCAGGACTGTGCGGTCACGCTTGGGGTAGCGGCGAGCCGCAGTCCAACTAGGGATTAGCCTGGCCACCCGGAGACGGGCGGCAGATGTATATAGTTTTGGTTTAAGTTTAAGTTTTAAGTAAAGTGTAGTTATTTAGCTTAAGTTTGGGTGTTCATAACTTAAGTTAAATAAGGTGATGGGTAGTTTTATGTAAGTAGTCTGTTAAGAGTGTATCTTTGGGTCGAGGTCGCGGGACCCGGCCATGCCTCACCAAGCCAGAGAATCTCTTTGGGACCTGGCTGCATGTTTTACATCTTTTTGCAGAAAGATTTTCGGGATGGAATGGATCATGATCCTATTCGCCCTGATCGGGATGAGTGCGGAGAGGAGGAGCAATGTCCAGGACTCCCACATCTATGGGTGTTCAGGAGACACGGTGCCCCTGGCGATCGACGGGAGCGGTGAACGGGATGCGGAGGAAACCGCCGTCTACTTCCACGAGGGAAGGTGGCCAGGATGGCTGGGGTCCAATTCATCTCAGTACTCCAGCCAAACCGGATTCACATACGGGGAAGCCTCCCTCCTGTGCCCCAGGGTAGAAGTCGTTACCACGAGGGTCAGCGTCACCGTTGGAAAGCGAATATGTTTAACATGCAAAGGACACATTCCACTGGATAGATGGTGGTGGCTCAGGAAGTTGAGCAAGGACATGAGGAACCCCGAAGTCGAATGGGAACGGTTGGGAAACAATACCCATCGGACTCATTGAGGACTAAACGTGTGTTGGGACAAGTGGTGGGAACCAGATCAAGGGATTTACATCGGTATGTGGGGGTCAGAGGAGGTCTGCCCCGCAGGCATATCCATTGTTTTCCACCGGCATTGGCACGACACCGGGGAGGGGATGAAATGGGATACCAGGCTGAAGGTGTGTGCGGTCCCATACACCCAGATCCCAGTCAATGCCATTGAACTTGTGCCCTGACCACGGCGCAGGCGGCGTGGTTATCCAGGGAGATTGCCCCACCGCCACCAAGGGACCAGGGAATGGGTTGGTATTAGTCCCCACCAATCAGATGCTGTACCAGGGGGTACACTACGCGGTAGGCTCCGTGATTTTAAACCTCACGGAGGTACATTTACCGGAGTGGTGCCCCAAAGAAACAGAGCAGCTATACCAGGCCCTATTAAAGGACATGTTCAAGAAGTTTTATGAGTTCGATTTTGCCCACGTGGACAAGACCGAACTCGACACCACACACACCGAGAATTTTTGGGTAACACAGGGAGGCAAAGAAGGGGAGTATGGAATGATGTTTTTACTGCGTTTAATACTGGGTCCTCTGTCATCAACAGCTTGGATGACATAGAGCTGCAGACCCAGATAAACGGTTTAAAAACATAGTTAAAAAGGATATTACTGGATGAGAACAAGGTAGTGGGCTCGGAGTTGCATGAGGACCAGGCCATGACGGTCCATTTAAAAGAGATCCTAGCCGAGTTGGAAAAGCACGCAAAGACGGGAAATGCTCTCATAAGGGAGGACAGAAATGCTTCTGACCAAGCTGCGCAGAATGAGGTGTGCGTGTTATACGGGGCGTGGTTACTGGGCGAGGGCCGCAGTAATCTGGAGGATTTAAAACAAGATTTGGTCCCCTCCTGGATTAGCAACAAACACCTCGCAGCCCTCCACCCTTTTGAGAATGCGTTGAGCCGTGCCAACTCCGGCTAGCCTCCAAAACCTATCCAGTCCCCGTGGATTGTGGACGGCCCAACCACACAGTCATGGGTAGGACGGCCCGACCCGCACCGGTATACAGGGTTGAGAACATTGGAGTCATTCAAGGGGTGCACACATTCGTTTCACAGCGGTCCCGCCTTAAGTCATTAAGTGGGAGCACGCTATGACAGGTACTGACCTCTCAGGGTGCCGGAGCCTGGGAGCACACATAATCCTGTGTCCCCAGCACTTGAATGCCTTTTCAAAACTGCAGTGTGGGTTCAGAGCTGCTGACGCGAAGCCTATAAATTGTACCATGGAGGCAATGGCACAAGGCCATGTTCCCCCACAGGTAGCATATATAGGGGGTGGGACATATTGTGTCACCACCGGCGCGTCCCACTACCAGCACGGACAGCATAGCTGGTGTCCGGTTAGTGACAGCAGTTTCTGTTTTAAACCCAAGGGAGAAGTTCAAGTGGCCCAGGAGCGAATTGTCCCCATTCCTGAACCCTCCACTGTTCACCTCACTGTGAAGGAGAATTTTACGAACTTGCAGAAGTACGTAGCGCACTTTGGCTATGAAATTCCCCCTCTCCCTGAACATCTGACCAAAATACTCAAAGCCGTTATAGTTTCGCAGAAACATTTTTATACACTTGAACAGAAAACCATAGAGATAGGGACGAAGATATTGGATAACGTGACTCCCACCTGGTGGAAATTCTTCAATAATATAAAGGTCCCTTCGTGGGTTAGACTGGCTTCCCACATCCTCGTGGTTTATCAGTTAGGGATAGTATTGTATTTAGTTTGTGTTCAGTGTAAGGGAAAAGGTCGGCGGTCAGAATTCCGAAGCCAGAGAATTTGGAAAGAACATTATGTAAAGGTGGAGGGAGATACGCTGTAATGATATCAGCAAATAGAGATGGTATTTGCCTGTTTGATTATGATGCCTTACCAGCATGTTTGCATGTATTGATTGCTTGTGCCTGACCAGCAGAGGGCATGTGACAGAGACAAGCAAGGCAGTTTAGTTTGGTTTCGCTTTTGCTTTAGATGCATCACTAGCATGGTGTCTCCTGAAATGCTGTATAAAGAGTTGAACAGACTTTAGATTAAAAGACATTCTCTTTCATAAATGTCTCATCATTGAACCCACAAAGAAATCAAAACATGGTGTCAGAAGTGACTGAAAGAGATGAAGAGAAAAAATCTGGAGTTAAATCAGCTCTCCACATATTAGCAAGCCAAAAGAGAACATCGTTACTTACTGTAGTGTATGTAACCGTTCCACCTTTAAGAGAACCGTTCCACCTTTAAGAGAACTATTTTAAGAGTTGCACTACTTTATCTTGGCTGCTGTATACTGTAATACCGGTGGTGACCACACCAGTATATAAGTGCTGTGTAATGATTTATTGGGCAGTTCCGCCCTGACCTTCGACTAGTAAAGACCTGTTAAAGTTTACTCTTGTGGTCTGTGTATTAATTCTCAATATAACACACAGACTTAACAGTGGCGACGAGTACGATCTTACCCTGCGGCAGAGATTATCCAAGGCAGTTTAATGGGCGTCGAGAAGAGGCATCCGCCCTCATCATTCTGCTGAGAAAAGACTCGAGTCTGCAGAGCAACGGAAGAATTCTAACACGAAGCCTTCCATCAGCAACAGGCAGTGATCATCCCTTCTATCACGGTGGTGGGTAAGCCGATCAGCGACGAACAGCAAGTCGGCCACGTTGACTGTGAAATAGGGGAGGGAAGATCGGAGGATAAGGGCGGAGAACTCGACCACGGCCGGGGAAAAGAGCCGGACAGAAGTCGGGGCCAGAGGCACTGAGACTGGGGCAGCGTAAGGCACGGAAGCCACGGTGAAGGCAAACGCAGCCGGTGTGAGAGACCGGGCTGCAAGCGGGCTGGGAGGCGCAACAGCGTCGAGAGCAAGCTCGACCGTGACCGGTAAAAAAGGCCGGGCAGCTACCGAGGCCACGAGGCGCAGCGACCGAGAACCGCTTGCGCGGGAGAAAATTTAAAAAAAATAGAAAAAAATACCGCGGAGAACTCAGCCGCAGCCGGGGGGGGAAAGGACCGGACTGCAAGAGGGGCTGGGAGGCACGATTGAAAACCGCTGGGGAGGGCGAACGCAGCAATACGGCAATCGCCGTTACAGCCAGCGGGAGAGACAGACCCCAAGCGAGCGGGAGAGACAGAGCCCGAGCGAGCGAGCGAGACTGAGCGAGCGGGAGAGAGAAGAGACCGAGCGAGCGAGGGAGACCGAGCGAGGGAGACCGAGACCAAGCGAGGGAGACCGAGCGAGCGAGGGAGAACGAGACCGAGCGAGCGAGGGAGAACGAGACTGAGCGAGCGAGGGGGAATGAGACCGAGCGAGCGAGGGAGACCGTGCGAACGAGGGAGACCGAGCGAGCGGGAGTGACAAGAGACAGCCAGCGGGGGAGAAAGGCAAACGCGGGAAGCCGCCATTTTCGGAGGCGGGGAAGAAGACAAGCGCGGGAAACCGCCATTTTGAAAGTAGGCGGGGAAGAAGACAAGCGCGGGAAACCACCATTTTGAAAGTAGGCGGGGAAGAAGACAAGCGCGGGAAACCGCCATTTTGAAAAAAAAAGTTAAAGAAAAATTTCTTTTTGTTCTCAAGAAGATTGCGAGGATGCCTAAGCGTGGTAACATCAACGATTTCGATCCCGATGTGGAAGATTGGGCCACGTATGTAGAACGCATAGAGATATATTGTAAGGCAAATAAAATATCAAATGAAGATAAAGCACTAACCTTACTAAACTCAATGGGTGCAAAGACATACGGGCTATTGAAGCATCTTCTATCACCAGCTAAACCGGCGGATCAGACTTTCGCTAATATTGTTGCTGTCCTGAAGGATCATTTGAACCCCACACCGCTGATGTTAGCGAAACGATTTAAATTTTATGCGAGAACGCAACTGAAAGAGGAAAGCAACGCGGAGTACTTAATTGAACTGCGTAAGCGAGCGAAATACTGTCAGTTTGGGGAAAATCTGACAGAGGCACTGAGAGACAAATTCATGTGTGGGTTGTCGAAAGAAGGAACACAAAAGCGGCTACTTGAAGAGAATGATCTTACACTTGATAAGGCTGTCACTATTGCAGCATCGCACGAAGCCGCTGCGAGAGGCACTGCGGAAATGCAGCTGAAGGCAGCGGTACTCAGCGTAGATCAAATGGCTTCGGGTACAACGAAATGTTATCGTTGTGGGAAGACAACACACGATCAGAACCAATGCTGGTTTAAAAACCAGGAATGTAGAAAATGTGGCAAGCTGGGTCACATAGCTAAAGTATGCCGGTCAGGAAAGAAGATCAGCAACAAAAAGTCACAGCAGAAAAAGTGCAGAAAGGTACATAAGGTGGCTGAGAAGAGTTCGGATGAACAGAATTTGGATTCAGACTCCAACAGCAAGGAACTGGGTAGTCTGAGAATTCACAATGTGAGTAAGGAAGCTGACCGACAAACTATCTGGGTCACACTGCAGATTGCAGAAGTCCAAGTGAAGATGGAATTGGACACCGGATCGGCGTTGACGGTCATGAATAAGCAAGATTACAAAAAGTTATTCAAACATATTCCCCTACAGGATACGGAGATAGTATTGCAGACATACACGGGGCAAAAAGTATACCCCATCGGAAAGATAAAAGTCAAGGTGATACACAAGGGCAAAGAACACCAAGGAATGGACTTATATGTACTACCTGAGGGAGGTCCACCACTTCTGGGACGGGAGTGGATCAGGAAAATAAATATGGACTGGCACTCCCTAAACGCAATAACGGTAGATTCCGGAAAAAAAGATGTCAAACCTGAACGATTGTCCAGAATATTGGATGAGGCTAAAGAGGTGTTCCAACAGGGACTGGGAACACTGAGAGGAATTAAGGCAAAAATCAAGATTGCAGAACATGCAAACCCAAAATTTTTCAAAGCCAGACCGGTACCTTATGCGATACGACCTGCTGTGGAAGCTGAACTGGCAGGGCTTGAACGTTCAGGAGTACTGTCTAAGGTGGACTGGAGTGAGTGGGCCACGCCCATTGTTCCCGTCATGAAGCGTTCATCGAGTAACAAGCTAGGGGAACTGGGGAAGGTCCGCATCTGTGGAGACTTCAAGATCACATTTAATCCGGTGCTTCACACGGTGCAATATCCGCTTCCGCGGATTGAGGATATCTTTGCTTCATTGTCTGGCGGGAAACATTTCACCAAGATAGACCTGGCACAAGCGTACTTACAGATGGAAGTTGAGGAAGAGTCGTGCCAGTATCTCACAATCAACACGCACAGAGGCTTGTATCGATATAATAGATTGGTTTTTGGAGTGGCTTCGGCTCCAGCAATTTGGCAGAGGGCCATGGAGCACGTCTTACAGGGAATTCCAAGCACTCAGTGTTACTTGGACGATATCCTGATTACAGGAGAGGACGAGGAGGAACACCTCGCAAATTTGAAACTGGTGCTCACCAGGTTGAAGGAATATGGCCTTCGAGTTAATCGCCAGAAATGTGAGTTCTTTCAGAAACGGATCTCGTACTGTGGTCATGTCATTGACCAGGAGGGGCTGCACAAGTCACCTGACAAGATCGAAGCTGTTGTGAAGGCCCCCGCTCCGGAAAATGTATCCCAGTTGAGGTCGTTCCTAGGGTTGATTAACTATTACCATAAGTTTCTGCCAAATCTATCCACGGTGCTGCACCCGCTGAATGCTCTGTTGCAGAAAGAAGTACCATGGAAGTGGAGCGAGGACTGTAAGAAGGCCTTTCGCAAAAGCAAGGCATTGATCACCTCAGAGGAAGTGTTGGCTCACTTCAACCCAACGCTACCTATTCGTTTAGCTTGTGATGCTTCCCCTTATGGTATTGGAGCAGTACTCTCACACAAGTTGCCAAATGGCTCGGAAAGGCCAGTCGCATTTGCATCCAGATCATTGACCTCCGCTGAGCGCAACTATGCTCAGATAGATAGGGAGGCTCTCAGCCTTGTGTGGGGAGTAAAGAAATTCAATCATTACCTGCAGGGCAAGAAGTTTACACTGCTGACAGACCACCAGTCGTTGGTATCCATATTCAACCCTAAAAAGGGTGTTTCCATTATGACAGCGCAAAGGCTACAGAGGTGGTCCCTTTTCCTAGGGGCACACCAATATGACATAGAATACAAAGGATCAAAACAGCATGGGAATGCTGACGGTTTATCGCGCCTACCGTTGCCAACGGTAGAAGAGGCGCCTACAGTGGACCCAGTGGAGATGTTCCACTCAACCATAGTGGAATGTCTACCAGTAACAAATTCTACGATCGAAAAGGAAACAAGAAATGACCCGACTCTCTCACGAGTCTACAATTTAACGGTGAAGGGATGGCCAGCACATGGCGAACCACTGTTGCCAGCATTTTCACAAAGAAGAGAACAGCTGTCAGTGTGCCGAGGAACTTTGATGTGTGGATCCAGAGTGGTGATTCCACCCAAACTCCAGCATAAAGTGCTAAAGGAGCTTCACGAGGGGCATCTGGGTGGAGTAAAAATGAAGAACCTAGCCAGAGCGTTTGTGTGGTGGCCAGGTATCGATGGAGACATCGAAGAAATGACCAAGAGCTGTCTAGGATGCCAGAAGGTCCAAAACGCCCCACCACAAGCTCCTCTACATCCATGGGAGTGTCCCTCATCTCCATGGCAAAGGGTACATATCGATTTTGCTGGTCCATTTATGGACTCAATGTTCTTAATCGCGGTGGATGCACACTCCAAGTGGCCAGAGGTAATAAAGATGTCCTCCACCACCACGGAAAAAACCATCACAGTATTAAGGACCATATTTGCCAGGAATGGGCTGCCGGAACAGATCTGTTCTGATAATGGACCGCAATTTGTGTCTGAAGAATTCAGGAAGTTCTTAAAAAACAATGGGGTTAAACACTACACGTCCGCCCCATACCATCCCGCCACCAATGGATTAGCTGAAAGTTTTGTCCAGACCTTCAAGAAGGCCATAAAGGCCATGGGTAATGAAGACATAAATCTACAACATAAGGTAGATAACTTCTTGTTGGCGTACAGGAATGCAACACATGCGGTCACAAACCAAACTCCCGCCATGATGTTTTTCAATAGAAGACTAAGATGCCGGCTGGATTTGATCAAGCCAAACATCAGAAGGGACGTAGAGAACCGGCAATTTCAAGGCATGAATGAAAGGCCAACTAGAACCTTCCAGATAGGTCAACAAGTTTTGGCCCGGGACTACCGTACCGAGAAATGGCAGCTGGGAACTATTTGTACACGACTAGGACCGCTGATGTATACCGTGGACATTGGTGAAAGCATAATAAAGCGTCATGTTGACCAGATCATAGAGTCATCCGAAAAGAGCCAACCTACTCCACAACTCTATACGCCTAATGATGAAGCAGAGATACCCATAGTATCTACCTCCGATCCGGTAATACTAGAATCAGATGAACCCGACACTGGCATTCAAGCCGAATCAACCTTGCCAAAAGAACCTACTACACCACCGAAAACTACTACACCACCGAGGCGTTATCCGGACCGAGTCAGGAAGCCTCCAGAGAGATTGAATCTGTAAACTGTTTTTACATGAAGTTGTATATATATGTTATGATGTTATGTTTAATGGGGAATATATACTGTTAAGCTAAAAAGGGAGGATTGTAGTGTATGTAACCGTTCCACCTTTAAGAGAACCGTTCCACCTTTAAGAGAACTATTTTTAGAGTTGCACTACTTTATCTTGGCTGCTGTATACTGTAATACCGGTGGTGACCACACCAGTATATAAGTGCTGTGTAATGATTTATTGGGCAGTTCTGCCCTGACCTTCGACTAATAAAGACCTGTTAAATTTTACTCTTGTGGTCTGTGTATTAATTCTCAATATAACACACAGACTTAACACTTACCATTAGAGAATAGCTAACGAAGTGAAAAATTGAAGGTTTACTCCCACCGGCGACGCTTCAGTTGACAGGTAATGTGGCTGAAAATTGGAGAAGGTTCAAACAACGTGTGGGGTTGTATTTATCAGCAATCGGAGCTGACGAGAAAAGTAATAAAAATAAATCGTCACAGTTCTTACATGTCGTGGGTGATGAAGCGCTGGAGGTGTATAATAACTTCACATTCGCTGCTAATGGAGACAAAATGAAGCTAGATAAAATAATGGAACAGTTCTGAGGTTTTATGACCCAGCGAGACCCATCAGGATATCATCAGATGCATCACAGAGTGGGCTCGGTGCCATTCTTCTGCAACAATATGACTACTGGCAACCTATTGCATATGCATCACGCTCAATGACAGACGCGGCGACGCGATATGCTCAAATAGAAAAGGAGCTGCTCAGCATCACATACGCCTGTGAAAGATTTCACCAGTTTGTGGCAGGACAAGCAATCAGTGTAGAGACTGACCATAAGCCCTTGATTGCATTGTTCCAAAAGCCACTAAATAGCTGTCCGCTTAGAATACAAAGAATGATGATTAGGCTGCAATGCTATACACTGAATGTTGCGTACACACCGGGTAAGCTGATGTATACAGCAGACACGTTGTCCAGAGCTGTTGACCCAAGTGAGCCCGCAAACACCACAATGGATGAAAAAGTGAACGCCTACGTGGACATGATCACAAGTGCACTGCCCATAGCAGATGCAAAAATGGAGCTCATAAAGACTGAGACAAACAAAGATGAAACAATGAGACGACTGAGAAAAAGCATCTTGGATGGATGGCCCAACATGAAGCAAGACTGCTCACCTGACATGGCAGAGTACTGGAACTGCAGGGCGGAACTATCAGTGGCCGAAGACATCATCTACAAAGGAAGTAAAATAGTTATCCCAAAGAGTCTGAGAAAAGAGATGTTAAAAAAGATCCATGGAGGACATCTGGGAATCGAAAAGTGTAAGAAAAGAGCACGAGAGGTGATGTACTGGCCACGAATCAACCAAGATGTGACAAATGAGGTGTCAAACTGCATAATATGCCTGAAATATCGAGCAAGCAATCCGGTAGAACCACTAAAGCCACACCCAGCACCAGACAGACCTTACCAGAAGGTAGGCGCTGACCTATTCGTATGTCAAGGGAAGGACTATCTTGTAGTCACAGACTATTACTCCCTGTATCCAGAGGTTTGTAGACTGTACACCACCACTGCAGATGCTGTGATAACATGTATGAAAGCCATATTCTCCAGACATGGCGTGGCAAGCGAGGTCTTCACAGACAACGGACCCCAGTTTTACAATGCAAGTTTCCGACACTTTGCCAAAGACTGGGACTTTGTCCACATAACGTCAAGTCCTCACTATCCACAGTCCAATGGACTAGTGGAAAAATCGGTCCAGACAGTGAAAAGACTGATGTACAAGGCAAAAGACAGTGGAACTGACATCTACCAAAGCATGCTTGTATACCGCACAACGCCGCTCGAGTGTGGTAAGTCACCAGCCCAACTCCTTATGGGACATCGGCTAAGGTCAAACCTACCCATCCCGGAGAACCTACTGAAAACAAAAGAGGGGGAGAAAGTGAGGAAGTTCAAAGAACAACAGAAAGAAAAGCAAAAGTACTACTATGACAGAGGAACACAAAACCTACCTGAACTCCACACTGGTGACCAAGTAAGGTTG
Source organism: Somniosus microcephalus (assembly GCF_052327205.1). Lineage (NCBI taxonomy): Eukaryota > Metazoa > Chordata > Chondrichthyes > Squaliformes > Somniosidae > Somniosus > Somniosus microcephalus. Next base: position 180,272,273 of record NC_140987.1, on the reverse strand, counting down.
AAAGACAAAACAAACACATGGACTCAGAAGGGAACTGTCCTGAGTGAAGTTCAACCAAGATCATACACCATTCAGACAGATGAGGGTGCTGTTCTGAGAAGAAATCGTCGAGATCTTCTCATGGGACCAGCCACAGCAGGTCAAGAGACTGATACTGTTGAACAACCTGATCACACAGCTGAGAACCAATCATCTGAGGCAACAACTCAGATTCAAGGACAATCAATCAGAAAATCCTCAAGACACGTGAAGCCTCCTGAGAGACTCATTGAGCAAATTTAAGGACTCTTGTTATAGAAGGAAGTAATGTTATCTTATTCTTTCTTCAAGTTCTAGTGTATTGACATATTTCATGTGAACACACAAAGCAAGGTTAAAAAACCTTGATCATGATAATGATAATGTAAGTTCATTAAGTGTTACAGTTAAAATGCAGATTAATACAAAGAAAACATGTTGTTAGTTAAAAGTAAAATACTTTTGTTTCAAGAAAAGGAGATGTAATGATATCAGCAAATAGAGATGGTATTTGCCTGTTTGATTATGATGCCTTACCAGCATGTTTGCATGTATTGATTGCTTGTGCCTGACCAGCAGAGGGCATGTGACAGAGACAAGCAAGGCAGTTTAGTTTGGTTTCGCTTTCACTTTAGATGCATCACTAGCATGGTGTCTCCTGAAATGCTGTATAAAGAGTTGAACAGACTTTAGATTAAAATACATTCTCTTTCATAAATGTCTCATCATTGAACCCACAAAGAAATCAAAACAGGTTTAAGTCTTTTCCCTGTATTTTGATTAAAGGACTGTCATTTCTTTTGTGTTTGTTATATTTAATTAAAGGTTTTTTCTTTTGTTGTTTCTTTTGTGACACGGATTAATAAAGTTATGTGTACCAAGTGGTGCAGGGGTGTTGGAGCCCTTCCATGCTTGGATGAGTGTGTAAAGTCTGTAGTTTTACTCTCTGTATGCTGATGTACACTACATTTTCGCGGAATGGGAAGTGCATGTGTCGTGGGTATATTAGACAGGTAATTACAGGGGAAGGTTGACTATGGAGGGTCAGAAAATTTGTGCTCATTTTAAATGTATGATACTTCAAGCAAGTTTAGTATCACAGCGGGGAATGTAAGATTCACAACATTTCTGTATTTCCCTGAAGGCTGTTATTAATAAACGGGACCCTGTGTGGACATTTTAAATGAAAAAGGGTACCCAAGATGGCGTCCGTGCCTCGTGGCAGAAAGCCTGTGGGATTCCAAAATGGATTCTGCAATGCAGGCAGCTTGGGAGATATCGAAACTAAGGCGGCAGGCTTTCTGTGAAGAGAAACTTGGTATTTTGGAACCAGACAGGACTCTGAATTATGCATCAGACCGAATTGGAGACAAAACCCAAATCCAGTTTAGGCCTATAGTTAAGGCCATCAAACAGTCTGCATACATTATCGGAAACAGATTAACTGAGCCATCAAGGCCGGACAAGGCCTGTAAGATTCACAATTTTCAGCAAAAATCACTCAAGAAAACTGGATAAAATAAGACTGTTTATTGACCAAAGTAAGCTTGCACAGAAAAACCTTTGATAAAAGGGCATACAAAATGGCCGCCAGGCCCCGTGATCAGTTTCTGAACCATTTTATTTCTGTTACTGCAAGCCAGACAGGCTTGTGGATTGAAGACAGTAAGCCCGCGAAAGCCAGTATCTGGGAACTGAAACTCAGAGAAACAGCATACATATTCAATGGATTCTAAGTACAGGATGGGGCCCACCAAGATATGGGCGGACAATGCAAAAACACTTATACCCATTTATTGTACAAAGGAAAAACCATTTAGCAGCCATCAAGGAAAATCTCCGGACCGATCAATATGCGAACCGAGCCACGGTGACAATGCAAAAGACATTGAAAGACATTATCGGCCAGGAAGGCCAGTTTAAGTTATCACCGGCTCCGTTACAAGACAAAGCGCCCCTGCAGAGATTTCTGCCCGCCAAAATTAATACAAAGACAGGACTATGATTTGGCGGGAGATAAGACTGTCCCAAAAGAGTATAACTATGGATTGAAAGTCCATCTAAGTTACTTCGGACTTTGGGTTACTTGAGCAACTTCGCTTGACTGAACGACGGCTGCTTCTTCTTCTTGGACGACTTCAGATTTTCTCTTCAGGGACTTCTCCCATAAGGAACGAACAAAGGACGGACGGTGCCAGGATCAGCGCCTCTTCCACTTCGGCAGATGCGGCATCGATGAAAACGTTTTCGTCTTTTTAAAGACGGACGGCTTTGGTAAAAGGACACCGTGGTCGGTGTTCAGCCAAACAAGGCTCGGCCACGACGAGAAGGCGACGAGGGTGACCCGGGTACTGAGGTCGGGAGATCATCGACGACCCAGGCCAACGGAGAAGAAACCCTCTGGAAAACCGACGATCCAGGCCAGAGAGAGGACATTCCGGGCCTGACACTTCCGTGTCTCAACATTCCATTGGGTTGTTGTTCTACTCCATGAACAAAAATCCACGACAGACTTAGTGGATCTCAACCTTGACGAGCGCTCATCGAGGCTGTGTCTACCCCACCGTCTCGAGGGAGAGAAAACATCAACTGCGCCAGAAGCTTCCAAATCCACGTGACGACGGAAAGCGGTGCCAAAAGGCTGCGAACCCCCTTCTTCGCGATTTCGAGAGTGGTGAGCATGATCCCAGGTTCCCCAGGTTGAAACTTAGTTTAGGTATAGGGGAGGGAGTTAAGGGTAATTCGTAATGTGTTTCCCCTTTTTCGATGTGCCGTGTGTTCCCCATTTCCATAGAGTCAAGTTCATAAATTTGTGCATGATTGTAGTTACTTTAATCTGTGCCTATGACATGTATTTTGTAATGCTTCAAACTGTTTAAAAATAAAAGCATCCATTTCGTGCTATTCAACCTGGTCTATTGAGTTCTTTCTCTGCACTACTGTTCTCTGCATCTAAGTCCAAGGTCTAGAACCGTAGGGGGAGTGGGTCGAACCACTCAAGGGTAATTATTGCACGAAACCTGACAGGAGACCAGAACGAGCAAGAGAAACCCCCTACAGGCCCATCAAGGAACTTTTAGGACAATAGAAGTCAATTATCGGGCCGGTAGATGCGATTACCGGCCATCCAAAACCAGTTAATATGTATTGCTGCCATTAGTTTAAACAAGCCCGCCAAGATTAAACAAAGAACGAACCTGATTTGGCGGGCAGATAAGGGTTTTCAACAAAGGTATAATTGAAGGCCCCGGGTAGCATTGAGTAGGTTCGTGAAGATAGAGGGTTGGTGAGTTGGTGTCCAAGATCGTCAGGTGCGTTCATTGGTTGGTGTGCTGGTGCTGCTCCTTGGCCCCTCGCCCTCGTGGCTGCCGCTCTTTCCCCGTCCCGCGCTTTCCCCCCCCGTGCCCTTTTCCACTCCATCTGGAATGGCCCTGGCACCGGGTCGGGCGGACACGGACAAATTCAGGCCAGGCGAGGCGGGACGAGATGAGGGGAGAAGGAAAAACCACCAAGGGGCAGACCGGCGGAAGAAGACCAAATGAGGGGAGGCTTCGGATCATCGTGCCTTCAGCCTCGGCCGACCTTCGAATAAATGCACACCAACTCAATCTGGCAGCTGTTGACGAAGAACCATCCCTGCAAGGTAAAGTACCCCAACAGAGACTGTAACTTTGGGGTATGCGAACCTGGACAACGCCCTTGCAGCACCTGGAAGCCACGTGATGATGACAAGCTCCAGAGAGCGCCAAGAGCGAACCCCGAACCCAACCGCTGTTTCGAATCTAACAAACCCTTTTATTGGTGAGCATGAAGTTCTGACCCCTCATAGCTTAATCTAGTTAGGTATAGGGGGTGGGATAAGGATAAGGGGATTGTTAAGATAGTTGTTTTCCCTCGATGTGCCGTGTGTTCCCCATTCCCTGTATAAGTATAAATAAGTATTATTATGATTCTCTTGTAATTTTTGCCTGTAGAAGTGTACACTAGTAATTCTTTTTCCATGAGATTGTATTAAGTAAGTTTTTCCTCTTCAATAAAATCTTGGTTTTGTTTGCATCCAACCACCTGTCTACTCGAGTCTTCTCTGTACCGCCGCCTTGTAGCTAAGTCCGGTGTCTAGAAACCAGGGGCGTGGGAGCATGAGTATTTCTCTCTTTTTAAACTTTAACTCTGTGGTTTATAGTTTCTAAGCTCTCTGTGGTGTAGCGGGGACTGTTTGTAAACCATGACCCTTAAATATATCATTTAACAGTAGTGAAATTGGTGGGATTGATTTGATTTAATTTAATTCCAATTAACTAAAGGGTAAGTCATGGCAGGACAGCCCAGTGCTGTGGTATGCTCCTCCTGCGATATGTGGGAACTCAGGGACACTTCCTGTGTCCCTGACAACCATCTGTGCAGGAAGTGTGCCCAGCTACAGCTACTGGCAGACCGCATTGCGGTGCTGGAGCTGCGATTGGATTCATACTGGACCATTCGCAATGCTGAGGACATCGTGAATAGCATGTTTGATCAGTTGGTCACACCGCAGGCAAAGTTTGGACAGGCAGAAAGGGAATGGGTGACCAACAGACAGAGTACTAGGCACAGGCAGGTAGTGCAGGGGTCCCCTGTGGACATACCCCTCTCAAACAGATACACCACTTTGAGTACTGTTGGGGGGGATGGCTTATCAGAGGAAGGCAGCAGCAGCCAACTTCCTAGCCCCAGGGGTGGTTATGCTGCACAGGACGGGAGGAAAAAGAGGGGTAGAGCTATACTAATAGGGGATTCTATTGTAAGGGGAATAGATAGGCATTTCTGCGGCCGCAAATGAGACTCCAGGATGGTGTGTTGCCTCCCTGGTGCAAGGTTCAAGGATGTCTCAGAGCGGCTGCAGAACATTTTGGAAGGGGAGGGTGAACAGCCAGTTGTCGTGGTGCATATAGGTACCAACGATATAGGTAAAAAATGGGATGAGCTCCTAAAAGCTGAATATAGAGAGTTAGGAGGTAAATTAAAAAATAGGACCTCAAAGGTAGTAATCTCAGGATTGCTACCAGTGCCGCGTGCTAGTCAGAGTAGAAATAGAAGGATATTTCAGATGAATACGTGGCTAGAGGAATGGTGTGAGGGGGGAGGGATTCAATTTCCTGGGACATTGGAACCGGTTCTGGGGGAGGTGGGAGCAGTTCAAACTGGACAGTTTGCACCTGGGCAGGGACAGGACCGATGTCCTAGGGGAGTGTTTGCTAGTGCTCTGGGGGAGGGTTTAAACTAAAATGGCAGGGGGTTGGGAACCTGAGCAGAGGGACGGAGGAAAGGGAAACAAGGATAAAAGAAAAAGATAGGAAGGAGAAAAACAAAAGTGGCAGTCAGAGAAATCAACAGTTTAAATCAAACATGGCCACAGTAAATAATAATTCTAAAAGGTCTAAGAGCGTTAAAAAAACAAGCCTGAAGGCTTTGTGTTTTAATGCGAGGAGCATTCGTAATAAGATGGATGAATTAGCTGCGCAAATAGAGGTAAACGATAATGATTTGATTGGGATTACAGAAACATGGCTCCAGGGTGGCCAAGGCTGGGAACTCAACATCCAGGGGTATTCAATATTCAGGAAAGATAGGCAAAAAGAAAAGGGAGGTGGGGTAGCATTGCTGGTTAAATAAGGGATTAACACAATTGTAAGGAAGGATATTAGCTCTGATGATGTAGAATCTATATGGGTAGAAGTGAGAAATACCAAGGGGCAGAAAACGTTAGTGGGAGTGGTATATAGACCTCCAAACAGTAATGCGGAGGTTGAGGATGGCATTAAAAGGGAAATTAGAGAAGCGTGCAATAAGGGCGCAGCAGTCATCATGGGTGACTTTAATCTACATATAATTGGGCTAAAAAAATTAGTAACAATATTGTGGAGGAGGAATTCCTGGAGTGTTTATGTGATGGTTTCCTGGACCAATATGTTGAGGAACCAACCAGAGATCAGGCCATCTTAGACTGGGTATTATGTAATGAGAAAGGATTAATTAACAATCTTGTTGTACGAGGCCCCTTGGGTCAGAGCGATCATAATAAGATAGAATTCCTCATTAAGATGGAGAATGAAGTTGTTGACTCAGAGACTAGGGTCCTGAATTTAAATAAAGGAAACTATGATGGTCTGAGGCGTGCATTGGGTAGGATTGATTGGGGAATGTCACTCAAAGGGTTGAAGATGGATAGGCAATGGCAAACATTCAAAGACCACATGGATGAACTACAGAATTTGTCCATCCCACTTTGGCATAAAAATAAAGCAAAAAAGGTGACTCAACCGTGGCTAACAAGGGAAATTAGGGATAGCATAAGATCCAAGGAGAGGACATAAAAATTGGCCAGAAAAAGCAGTAAACCTGAGGATTGGGAGTAGTTTAGGATTCAACAAAGGAGGACAAAGGTATTAATTAAGAAGGGGAAAATAGAATATGAGAGTAAGCTCGCAGGGAACATAAAAACTGATTGTAAAAGCTTTTATAGATATGTGAAGAGAAAATGATTGGTGAAGTCAAGCGTAGGTCCCTTGCAGTCAGAATCAGGGCAATTTATAATGGGGAACAAAGAAATGGCAGAACAATTAAATATATATTTTGGTTCTGTCTTCACAAAGGAGGACACAAATAACCTCCCAGAGATGTCGAGGAACATAGGGTATGATGAAAGGGAGGAACTGGAAGAAATCAGTATTTGTAGGGAAATGGTGTTAAGGAAATTGATGGGATTGAAGGCCGATAAATCCCCAGGGCCGGATAATCTACATCCTAGCGTACTTAAGGAAGTGGCCCTAGAAATAGTAGATGCATTGCTGATAATCTTCCAACATCCGATGGAATCTGGAACAGTACCCATGGATTGGAGGGTAGCTAATGTTACCCCACTATTCAAAAAAGGTGGTAGAGAGAAAACAGGGAATTACAGACCGGTAAGCCTGACATCGGTAGTGGGGAAAATGCTAGAGTCCATTATAAAAGATGTAATAGCAGAGCACTTGGAAAACATTGACAGGATCGGACAAAGTCAACATGGATTTACAAAGGGTAAATCGTGCTTGACTAATCTACTGGAATATTTTGAGGATGTAACTGGTAAAATAGATAAGGGAGAACCAGTGGATGTGGTGTATTTGGACTTTCAGAAGGCTTTCGATAAGGTCCCGCATAAGAGATTAGCGTGTAAATTTAAGGCACATGGGATTGGGGGCAAGGTACTGATTTGGATAGAGAACTGGTTGGCAGACAGAAAGCAAAGAGCTGGAATAAACGGGTCTTTTTCCGAGTGGCAGGCAGTGACTAGTGGGGTTCCGCAGGGATCGGTCCTTGGACTCCAGCTATTCACAATATATATTAATGATCTAGACAAGGAAACTAGATGTAATATCTCCAAATTTGCAGACGACACAAAGCTGGGTGTGCGTGTGTGCTGTGAGGAGGATGCCGAGAAACTCCAGGATGATTTGGACAGGTTGGTTGATTGGGCAGAAGCATGGCAGATGCAATATAACGTGGATAAATGTGAGGTTATCCACTTTGGTAGCAAAAACAGGAAGGCAGATTATTATCTGAATGGCAATAGATTGGGAGAAGGGGAAGTGCAACGAGACCTGGGTGTCCTTGTGCACCAGTCACTGAAGGTAAGCATGCAGGTGCAACAGGCGGTTAAGAAGGCAAATGGTATGTTGGCCTTCGTAGCGAGAGGGTTTGAGTACAGGAACAAGGATGTCTTGCTGCAGTTGTACAGGGCCTTGGTGAGACCACATCTTGAGTATTGTGTTCAGTTTTGGTCGCCTTATCTGAGGTAGGATGTTCTTGCCATGGAAGGAGTTCAGCGAAGATTCACCAGGCTGATACCTGGGATGGCAGGAATGACGTATGAGGAGAGATTGGATCGATTGGGCTTGTACTCGCTGGAGTTTAGAAGAATGAGAGGGGATCTCATCAAAACTTATAAAATTCTAACAGGATTAAAAGACTAGATGCTGGAAGGATGTTCCCGATGGTCCAGGAGTCCAGAACCAGGGGTCACAGTCTAAGGATAAGGGGTAGGCCATTTAGGACAGAAATGAGGAGGAATTTCTTCACCCAGAGAGTGGTGAACCTGTGGAATTCTTTGCCACAGAAGGCAGTAGAGGCCAATTCATTAAATATATTCAAGAAGGAGTTGGATATATTTCTCAAGGCTAAAGGGATCAAGGGGTATGGGGAGAAAGCAGGGACCGAGTACTGAATTTGGATGATCAGCCATGATCGCATTGAATGGCGAAGCAGGCTCGAGGGGCCGAATGGCCTACTCCTGCTCCTATCTTCTATGTTTCTATGTTTCTATGATTCGAACCGCTCACAAAACAGTCAGAGGCATAACTGACTGGGCGCACGCACGCGCCAAGCAACACCACCCGCACCCGCCACCCCCTACAGTGTGAGGGGTGGCTCATGAGATGGAGAAGTGATAATGTAGATAGAGAGGGATGGGTGGAGGTGCAAGGTAAGTTGGTGTGAGTAAGGATGTGCAGGAGTAGAGTAGGGAAGGCAGAGTGATGGGGATGTGATGAGTGGCACAGGAGAATGAGGTTGAGTGTGGCTTTGCAGTAACGTTTCATGATCTACTGAGATCATTGAAAGGTTTACGCCACTGTAGCCTGGTCCTCCTGATGACATCCCTGCTTGTGTCCTCCTGGGCAATGTGCAACCAGGCTATGTTGGTCTGCTTGGGAGGTCTCTTCCACCCATTGGAAGGTAAGAGGACCTCCCTACATGCTGTGACACCCTCCATAAGCATATGGAGGGATTCATGGGAGAGCCTGGATGCAGCCGTGCACCTTTGTGCAGTGCTTGTCAGTGATTGCAGCACCTCAATGCTGTAGAACACTGACAGCACAACTGTCAAAATCAATTTGTGCATGGTCCCTTTAAGGAAACCGGCTGATGATGCGTCATCAAATTACGTCATCAAACCCACTTCCTTCAATTGGCCAGCAAACACGCTGGGCGGGCTTAACAAGCCCAATCAGGGGGAAATAATTTTGGACAGCAGGCTGGAGCCGGCAGCGAGGCCGGGATCCACCACCGACGTCGCCCACCATGGGCCTGCCGAGGTTGGTAAAATCTTAGGCATATGATAAACCTAGGATTTAACTGAGGAATATAGAACATGTTATGAAGAGGTGAAAAGATAGATTAAAAGAGTTAAAACTGAAAATAAAAAAGCTAGCAAATAATCAAGGAAATAAAAGGAAATAATCAAGACTTTTATAAGCAAATTAAAAGTAAAACTGGGAACTGCATTCCTCATTATAACACTTCCAGGAGAAATAGAGAGGGCAAAAATGGGGATCGTGGCAGCATTAATAAACGATTCTATCTCAGCGCTACAATGTAAGGATGTTGTGGGGTTTCTGTTTAGAAAGAATCCCTATGGGGAGAGTTAAGAACAGAAAGAAAAATCCAAACAGTGGAGATCAGATGTAGGAGGACATTTGTGGACAGTTGAAAGAGGTATGTAAGAGCAACAGGACAATAATATTGGATGATATTAACTATGGGATAAAGGTAATATATGTGGTCACAGTGAGGAATGCTTTTTAAAATGCATCCAATATTGTTTTCTAGATATAAGGAAACAAGCATTGCTTGATTTAATTCTGGGAAATAAAATGTCATAAATTACCAATGTGAGAGTAGGAGAACAATTAGGAAATAGCAACTGCTATTAAGTTCAATGTAAAAAAAGAAAAAATAATGAAGAATTAAAGATAAAGGTGCAGGACTGGAAGAAGGCAAAGTTCAATGAGATGAAGAGCCAATTTAAGGAGATTTAATAGAAGTGTTCAAAATTTTGAGGGGTTTGATAGAGTACATAGGGAGAAACTGTTTCCGTTGGCAGGAGTGTTGGTAACTAGAAGACACAGATTTAAGATAATTGATAAAAGAACCAGAGGGGAAATGAGGAGACATTTTTTACGCATCGAGTTGTTATGATCTGGAATGCACTGCCTGAAAGGATTCAATAATAACTTTCAAAAGGGAATATTTGAAAAGGAAACATTTGCAGGGCTATGGGGAAAGAGCAGGGGAGTGGGACTAATTGGATAGCTCTTTCAGAGAGCCAGCACAGGCAGGATGGGCCTAACGTGCTGTATCATTCTATGATTCAAATTGAGATTCAGTGTTATTTTTCACTTTATTTTCAGCAAAAGAAGGCAGAGAAATGCTGTTGGAAGGCAGATTTATCCCAGACTAGTTAATGTCGTTAAATTATTTATAACAAAAATGAAGAACCTGCAACAGTCTTTATATTGCCTTCTGCCTTTGCATCTGTGTAAGGTTTATACATCATGTATCAGTATTGCTGCTATTTTAATAGCTTGCATTGATTTGCTTTACACCCTGAGGTCATACCCTAGAAACATACCTAGAATTTTGTCTGTACATCTGTATATACTTAATACAGGCAGATTGCTCATTGTTCATTTAAATTTTATTTTTTCACAGTATAAAATTTGAGTTTATATATATACGTACACACTATGCATTTCATGTTAGAAGAAACAAAAGTGAAAAGAGTTAAATAAACTATACAAGTGTTCCTAATAAATACATATTTAATTTGATTCCTGTGTTAACCATCAATGATTAAAAGGACAAAATCAAGCGGGATCATATGGTTTTCCATATTTCAGTGAGATAGATACTTTATTAGAAATAGAGTGAGGCAATTGCCGCCTTGTAGCACATTTTCATGCAAGGTCCCTGTAGATATTAGAATTACTAATGTGCTGAAAATCTCACAAACCCCACTACTTTTTCATTGCCTACATCTTCTGAGATTCCCTCAGGTATTGGAATAACAGTGTATTAAAATTTTCATTGAACGTCCCCTCCCCACCTCAAGCTAAACAATGTGACAGTTCCCTTCAGACATCATGGGGAATATGATTGAATTGGTGTGTTACATTCTACATCAGAGGCACTATTACGGACAATTAGGAGGCTGCACACTGCTTTGGGAGATTAATTATGTATTTTTGAATCATAAGTTGTAGAATATAATTAATCTTAACTTTTTCCACTAACTGAAGTGAAAGTGGCAAAAAACATTGCTAACTTTGAAATTATTGTACAGAAAACGTCACCCTTTACTATTATGGGAGCGCATAATTATATACTTTTCTTTCTAAACTTTTTAAAAGGTCTTCTAATTTTGTGGTGAGTTAGCTTTTATAAGTTTCTCCATGCATGTATCACATGTACAATGACAAATAACTGATACTGCTAGTTTGAAAAATAATCAAAATGTTCATGTCAAATGTGGATAGAGGTCCATGTAATATTACTGAATTAAATTAAAATAGCACTGTTTGCTATTGGTTCATTCAGTGCTAACTTTATTTTACCACAAACAAAAGCTATGCCAGTGACTATTTAACTTCAATGAAGATGACTAGATCCTCGACTCTAATGAAATGAAAAATGATTGAAAGAGCAAATATTGTGGGTTGTTGTGAACGGCTTCATACAGAGAACTGTGGAATCAGTGGAAATACATTGTTGCTCAGGGGGGCTCTGGGAGTACACTAATCTTTTTGCGTTGCTATTGTGGAAAACGACAACCAGTGCTAATATTTGTTTACCTCAAACAAAACATTTTTTAGGATGGTGACTGAAAATTATTGTGTCAGAACTATACATTATACAATATAATAGATATAAATACATCTATTCATTCATACGCAGACACACATGGACACAATAAGCTCAGTGACATGCAATCTTGCTTATACTGTTTGAATGGGAATCATACGGATTATAACTGAGACATGCCTTTGTGGCAGTAGGGCTACTAGATTGATTCTCCAGCTGGATAGAATAGACCCTTAGCTCATTTTCTCATCCAGCGGCTGTACTGAGATGTTACTGTGCAATACGATCTCTGGCTGTATGGTGGGCTTGAAACATAGAAACATAGAAACATAGAAGATAATAGCAGGAGTAGGCCATTCGACCCCTCGAGCCTGCTCCACAATTTAATGAGATCATGGCTGATCATCCAAATTCAGTACCCTGTCCCTGCTTTCTCCCCATATCACTTGACCCCTTTAGCCTAAAGAAATATATATAACTCTTTCTTGAATATATTTAATGAATTGGCCTCAACTGCCTTCTGTGGTAGAGAATTCCACAGGTTCACCACTCTCTGGGTGAAGAAATTCCTCTTCATCTCTGTCCTAAATGGCTTACCCCTTATCCTTAGACTGTGACCCCTGGTTCTGGACTCTCCCACCATCGGGAACATCTTTCCTGCATCTAGTCTGTCTAGCCATGTTAGAATTTTATAAGTTTCAATGAGATCCCCTCTCATTCTTCTAAACTCCAGCGAATATAAGCCCAATCGACCCAATCTCTCCTCATACGTCATTCCTGCCATCCCAGGTATCAGCCTGGTGAATCTTCGCTGCACTCCCTTCATGGCAAGAACATCCTTCCTCAGATAAGGCGACCAAAACTGCACACAATACTCAAGGTGTGGTCTCACCAAGACCCTGTACAACTGCAGCAAGACATCGTTGCTCCTGTACTCGAATCCTCTCGCTATGAAGGTCAACATACCATTTTCCTTCTAAACCGCCTGCTGCATCTGCATGCTTACTTTCAGCGACTAGTGCACAAGGACACCCAGGTCTCATTGCACTTCCCCTTCTCCCAATCTATTGCCGTTCAGATAATAATCTGCCTTCCTGTTTTTGCCACCAAAGTGGATAACCTCGCATTTATCCACATTATATTGCATCTGCCATATCACCCAACCTGTCGAAATCATACTGGAGTTTCTCTGCATCCTCCTCACAGCACACACGCCCACACAGCTTTGTGTCATCTGCAAACTTGGAGATATTACATCTAGTTCCCTCATTTAGATCATTAATATATATTGTGAATAGCTGGGGTCCTAGCACCGATCCCTGTGGTACCCCACTAGTCACTGCCTGCCACTCAGAAAAAGACCCGTTTATTCCAACACTTTGCTTCCTGTCTGCCAACCAGTTCTCTATCCAAGTCAGTACCTTACCCTCAATCCTATGTGCTTTAACTTTGCATGCTAATCTCTTATGCAGGGCCTTATTGAAAGCCTTCTGAAAGTCCAAATACACCACATCCACTGGTTCTCCCTTATCTATTCTACCAGTCACATCCTCAAAAAATTCCAGTAGATTAGTCAAGCATGATTTACCTTTTGTAAATCCATGTTGACTTTGTCCGATCCTGTCACTGTTTTCCAAGTGCACTGCTATTACATATTTTATAATGGACTCTAGCATTTTCCCCACTACCAATGTCTATAATTCCCTGTTTTCTCTCTAATACCTTTTTTAAATAGTGGGGTTAAATTAGCTACCCTCCAATCCATGGGAACTGTTCCAGAGTCTACAGAATTTTGGAAGATGACCAGCAATGCATCTGTTATTTCCAGGGCCACTTCCTTAAGTACCCTCGGATGTAGATTATCAGGCCCTGGGGATATATTGGCATTCAATCCCATCAATTTCCCTAACACCATTTCCCTACAAATACTGATTTGATTCAGTTCCTGCCTCTCATTAGACCCTATGTTCCCCGACATCTCTGGGAGGTTATTTGTGTCCTCCATTGTGAAGACAGAACCAAAGTATGTATGTATTTCTTTGTTCCCCATTATAAGTTCCCCTGATTCTGACTGCAAGGGACCTACGCTTGACTTCACCAATCTTTTTCTCTTCACATATCTATAGAAGTTTTTACAGTCAGTTTTTATGTTCCCTGCAAGCTTACTCTCATACTCTATTTTCCCCCTCTTAATTAATCCTTTTGTCCTCCTTTGCTGAATCCTAAACTGCTCCCAATCCTCAGGTTTGCTGCTTTTGCTGGCCAATTTATATGTCCTCTCCTTGGATCTTATGCTATCCCTAATTTCCCTTGTTAGCCACGGTTGCGCCACCTTTTTTGTTTTATTTTTATGCCAGACAGGGATGAACAAATTCTGTAGTTCATCCATGCGATCTTTAAATGTTTGCCATTGCCATTGCCTATCCACCGTCAACACTTTAAGTAATGTTCCCCAATCCATCCTAGCCAACTCGCGCCTCATACCATCGTAGTTTCCTTTATTTAAATTCAGGACCTACTTCACTCTCCATCTTAATGAAGAATCCTATCATATTATGATCGTTCCTCCCCAAGCTCATGACCTTGTGACCCAATGCAAGGGACATTTCCCCTAACACCACAAAGAGATGCAATAGGCATTTCAATTATTAACATAAATGGCCAGATTTTGCTGGAACAGGCCATCTCCTGGTGTATGCCATTAAGATGCTCCTTAAAACCTACATCTTTGACCAAGCTTTTGCTCATCTGCCCTAATGTCTCTTTATGTGGCTCAGTGTCAAATGTTGTTTGATAACACTCCTGTGAAGCGCCTTGGGATGTTTTACTACATTAAAGGCATTATATAAATCCAAGTTGTTGTAGTTGTTGCTGGAATTAAATGTTACTTTACATTAAATAACAAAAGCAGGAGAAGGGGGTACACTGTTGTTGTGTATGTCCCTTTAAGGGAATAACTGGTCTCAGACTGCAGTACCGGCAGTGACCACCCCTGTATAAAAGGCGCTAGCAGCCTTCTGTAGTTTCAGTTTCCAGATTGTCTCCATTCAGTAAAGACTTGTTAAACCAACTCCTGCATTCCGTGTCTCCATTAACACACGGATTTAATAACTGTAGAGTTAGTTGGGAACAGATTGGGGGAGATGAGGAGAATTTTTTTGCAGCGTGTTGTTGTGATCTGGAATGCACTGGAAAGGGCAGTGGAAGCAAAATCAATAGTAACTTTGAAAAGAGGAATGAATATATATTTGAAGGAAGAAAAATCTGCAGGGCTATGGGGAAAGAGCAGGGGGAAGTAGGATTAATTTGATTGCTCTTTCAAAGAGCCGGCACAGGCATGATGGGCTGAATAGCTATGATTCTCTGATTCTATGACTGGTTAGACTTTTTTCTGTACCCTTCAGCTGAATTTTTTTTTAACTTGTTTGGATAACAACGTGGCAAGGACAACGGGGCATCTTAGTGAAAGACGGGACAATCAGTCTATCTCCTTAACCAATGTGATTTAACGATTGAGAAAGATACAGAGGAACGATGGAGAAGGAAATAGGGTAAGTCAAATCAGGTACAGAAAGAGAAATAAAGATGGATTAAGAGAGAGGGAAAAAAGAGACATAAAGGAAAAGTTAAAATAAAGGAAGGTACAATTTAAAATTAAAAAAATCTCTAACAACAATTTACTGCATGCAGGAATGAGATTGAATAGTTTAAATTGTTCCAGTTCTGGCCATAGAGGTTGTTTGTCACTGCATTAATGATTATCATGTCATTAAAAAGGTACTCACACGTTAGTTACCAGATTTATCTTTCTGTGGCAAGTTCAATGGGCAATTAATGTGCAAATCCAGCAAGTTATTAAAAATAACGGGGAGGCTAAGGACAAGATGGCAGTTGTGCAAAGCAAATGGCAGGGCAGCCTAAATGGAGATTCATAACTCTTGGCAGAGCTCTTAATCCCCTGAACTTGCTGACCAATTTGTACATTAATAACAGCATGTGTCATTAACACACCATTATTATTCTAACAAGATCCGGCCCAATGACAGTGCTGGAGGAGGGAGGTGGGGCTTTGTGCAAATATTTAAACCTCAAACTTTCTTGTACTCTGCATTCATATTTGCCAACTTAGAAAACATGGAATAGCTGGCGAACAGTTTCAAAAAACTTGACATAGCCTCCCAAAATTTAAAAACTCAAGAACGACCTACATTTCAAAAACAGCACTCAACATATGGCTATGGCCAATGTAACTGCTTTAAGGTTACTGAGTAAGTTATATACTCCTTTTATTTCACCAGATTTAAGGATTTTAACATTCCAATATTTACTTTTTTTTTGTGAAAACCAAAACCTACTGGTTTTACCAACGACATGTGAAAACAGGCAGTTACAATGAGGAAGGAGGCAAGATTGGACTTAGTTCTAAGAAATGAAGTGGGGCAAGTAGATAATGCTCAGTCATTACCAGCACTCTACTCCCCCCACCCCTTCTATTGTATACTAATTGATAGAGATTGATTGCCATGATTAGGCAACAACTCAATTATTGTTGAGTCATGTGACTACCAGGATGGTAGAAGGCGAATGAGATGGACCTTGGTCTTTTATCATCTAGCAATTCCTAAGTTCCTATGTAGGAGAACGGCTAAGAAGTAGCAACCATAATTTAATTCTATTCAATATAAAAATTGAAAAGGAGAGGATAGATCAACGTACTTGACTGGAAAGCCAATTTCAATAGAGATAAAAGGGAACTAGCCCAGATCACAAGGTAATTATGTATGAGGAAGACTATTAAGTTGATCCAGAAAGTGATTTATCCAGAAAGAGTTCATCTACAGACACGGGGTGAACTTTTACATGTTAACTTCGCTTTTCTGGGGTTTCTGCAGCTCTTCTGCTAGAATTATGGTGGGCAAGTGGCAGAACCTCCATGGTAATTCAGCCTCACATTCATTTCAGATGAGTGCAAGGCAGAATTGATCGTCCTCATATCACTAGGGAGGTGAATTTCCTCACCATTTTCAATGCATGGCGTAGGAAACTTTTGAGCAAAGAAAATTGTATGGAAATTGTTTCTGCTCATTGTGTGCCTTTAAAAATCTTCCCCCAGGTTCCTTCATGCTTTCCGAATCTCATAGCTGCCGTTATACCAGCCATCCCACTGTTGATTGGGACCTCAGATCCAGGGCCAATTGGAATGGAGTCAACCTGCCTGATATTTCCATCTCCCAGGACAGCGGCATGTGCCAGGCCACTAGCCTTCTGCCAGGTTTTACTGCCAGTTTGACCACTGGGCAGTACACCTGCAATTTCATGTAAAAATGGCTTGTGGTCTTAATTGCTTCATCGGACCCCAATTTACATTTATTCATGAGGGCCCTGCCTGTCACTGACGGCCACCTCAACTGGCTCAGAAAACCGTGAGCATAAAATGGCGACCGGCAGAGTGCGTCTCAAACACAGCGGTCATTACTCTACCATTAATTTAACCACTCGTCCGCCCCTTCTGGTGGGCAGGGTTAAAATCAGCCCGAACATTTTCCTGGATGACAATGTGCATTTGAACTTTGGTGAATCTCATTTCTTACCATCCTAATTTCAATTGGTGGTAAATTCAGATGTAGATTTTCAAAAATTGTAAAGTTCCCTTGATTATTCATCATCAGAACATTGCTTAAAAAACTTTAATACTCATAAATCAGAATAGCACCCGATAAAGATTTAGTCATTTCAATTAATGCAAAACTGCTTCTTTAAAAGTTTGCACTGTCAGCTGAAACACTTTATTTGAAGTGTTAAGCAAAGCACTCTTCTGTAAATTTTCATAAACCATAGATTTCTATCAGCATTGTGGTACTAAAAAGCTGCTAATCTTTTTCCCATTTTTGTTTTTGTTTAATTTATTTCCTCCCATACACAGGTAGTTAACGGTGCTAGCCATTTAAGAATAATTTGAAATTATTCCTGTCCTGGGCCATTTCCATTGTTTTTTTATTCATTCATAGGATCTGGGCATCGCTGACAAGGCCAGCATTTATTACCCATCCCTAATTGTCCTTGAGAAGGTGGTGGTGAGCTGCTTTCTTGTACCGCAGCAGTCCGTGTGGTGAAGGTACACGCACAGTGCTGTTAGGTAGAAAATTCCAAGATTTTGACCCAGCGACAATGAAGGATCGGTGAAATACTTCTAAGTCAGGATGGTGTGTGACGTGAAGGGGAACTTGGAGATGATGGTGTTCCCATGCGCCTGCTGCCCTTGTCCTTCTAGGTGGAAGAGGTCGTGGGTTTTGGAGGTGTTGTCGCAGAAGCCTTGGAGAGTTGCTGCAGTGCATCTTGTAGATGGTACACACTGCAGCCACGGTGCGTCGGTAGTGCAGGGAGTGAATGTTTAATGTGGTGGATGGGGTGCCAATCAAGTGAGCTGCTTTGTCCTGTATGGTTTCAAACTTCATGAGTGTTATTGGAGCTGCACTCATCCAGGCAAGTGGAGAGTATTCCATCACAGTCCTGACTTATGCCTTGTAGATGGTGGAAAGGCTTTGGGGAGGTGAGTCAGTCGCCGCAGAACACCCAGCCTCTGATCTGCATTTGTTGCCACAGTATTTATGTGGCTGGTCCAGTTAATTTTCTGGTCAATGGTGACCCCCAGGATGTTGATGGTGGGGGAATTGGTGATGGTAATGCTGTTGAATGTCATGGGGAGGTGCTTTGACTCTCTCTTATTGGAGATAGTCATTGCCTGGCACTTGCGTGGTGCAAATATTACTTGCCACTTATCAGCCCAGGCTTGAATGTTGTCTCGGTCTTGCTGCATGCGGGCATGGACTGCTTCATTATCTGAGGAGATGCGAATGGAACTGAACACTATGCAATCATCAGCAAACATCCCCACTTCTGACCTTATGATGGAAGGTAGGTCATTGATGAAGCAGCTGAAGATTGCTGGGCCTAGGACACTGCCCTGAGGAACTCCTGCAGCGATGTCCTGCGGCTGAGATGATTGGTCTCCAACAATTACAACAATCTTCCTTTGTGCTAAGTATGACTCCAGCCAGGGGAGAGTTTTCCCCCTGATTTCCATTGACTTCAATTTTACTAGGGCTCCTTGGTGCCACACTCAGTCAAATGCAGCCTTGGTGTCAAGGGCAGTCACTCTCACCTCACCTCTGGAATTCAGCTCCTTTGTCCATGTTTGGACCAAGGCTGTAATGAGGTCTGGAGCCAAGTCGTCCTAGCAGAACCCAAACTGAGCATCAGTGAGCAGATTATTGGTAAGTAAGTGTTGCTTTATAGCACTGCCAATGACACCTTCCATCACTTTGCTAATGATTGAATGTAGACTGATGGGGCGTTAATTAGCCAGATTGGATTTGTCCTGCTTTATGAGGACAGTAGATACCTGGGCAATTTTCCACTTTGTTGCGTAGATGCCAGTGTTGTAGCCATCATTGAGGATGGGGATGTTCATAGAGCCTCCTCCTCCTGTTAGTAGTTTAATTGTCCATCACCATTCACAACTTGATGTGGCAGGACTGCAGAGCTTTGATCTGATCCGTTGGTTGTGGGATGCTCAGCTCTGTCTATAGCATGCTGCTTCTGCTGTTTAGCATGTATGTAGTCCGGTGTTGCAGCTTCACCAGGTTGGCACCTCATTTTTAGGTACACCTGGTGCTCCTCCTGGCATGCTCTTCTACACTCTTCATTTAACCAGGGTTGTTCACCTAGCTTGATGGTAATGGTAGAGTGAGGGATATGCCGGGCCATGAGGTTACAGATTGTGGTGGAATAGAATTCCGCTGCTGCTGATGGCCCACAGCGCCTCATGGATGGCCCAGTTTTGAGCTGCTAGATCTGTTCTGAATCTATCCCATTTAGCACAGTAGTAGTGCCACATAACACAATGGAGGGTGTCCTCAGTGTGAGGACGGGACATGTCTCCACAATGACTGTGCAGTGGTCACTGTTACCAATACTCTCATGGACAAATGCATCTGTGATGGATAGATTGGTGAGGACGAGGTCCAGTAGGTTTTTCCATCATTTTGGTTGTCTCCCCACCTGCCACAGGCCCAGTCTGGCAGTTATGTCCTTCAGGATTGACCAGCTCGGTCAGTCGTGGTGCTACTGAGCCACTCTTGGTGATGGACATTGAAGTCCCCCACCCAGAGTACATTCTGTGCCCTTGCTACCCTCAGTGCCTCTTCCAAGTGATGTTCAACATGGAGGAGTACTGATTCATCAGCTAAAGGAGGGCAGTAGGTGGTAATCAGCAGGAGGGCTTTGCATGGTCGATTCTGGGTGGTTCGCCCAGTTTTATTCTTCTTTGTAGCAGTTTTGGTACAACTGAGTGGCTTGCAAGGCCATTTCAGAGGGCAGTTAAGAGTCAACCACATTGCTGTGGGTCTGGGGTCACATATAGGCCAGACCAGGTAAGGACAGCAGATTTCCTTCCCTAAAGGACATTAGTGAACCAGATGGGTTTTTACAGCAATCCGGTAGTTTGACGGTCACCATTACTGATACTAGCTTTTTATTCAGATTTATTTAATTGAATTTAAATTCCCCAGCTGCCATGGTGGGATTTGAATTCCTGTCTCCGGATCATTAGTCCAGACCTCTGGATTACTAATCCAGTAACATAACCACTATGCTACTGCACCCGTTTGCTTTGCTGAAGTTTCTGATAAATAAACATCCATTTGTATTGCCTCTATTTTATCTTAATCTTGCTATTATTACTCCTTTATATTACTCTCGTTGAACTCCAGTTTTAGTAGATTAAATTTAAAACCAACTGTATAGCCTACTGTACATTGGCCTGAGCTGACTCAACCTAGAACACTGATTATAAACCACTTTGGAAGGTGCTTTAAATATTTCCAATTAACAGATTTTGTAAGATGATGACTTCAGATCATGATCGTTGGGAAATGGCTAAATCTATGGCACTAAAGCATTTGGGCAATTAATGAGGAAAGAAATGCACATCCAATTTGTGCATCTCAGAAAATCATGACTAAGACAGCTTTCTTGCAAATCTACCAACACTCCCGCAGATTCTTGTGACACATCTAATTTATCCTTTTATTAGCTTAATGACCTTCATTATCCTGCTTAATGTATGTTGTGCAATATTTCATTATATTGGTATCACATTATTGGAAAGTTAAGATAAGATTAGCAATTCATGTAAGCCTTCATGACTGAACTCAGGGCAGCGTTTTCTTTGTTTCAGAATAACAGCAAATTAAACACTGAACTCACAAAAGGGATTTAGAGATGCATTACCTTGCTTGCTGCAGACATTTGTTAGACAAGAGTGTTTAAGTAACACTACCCTGTCCACAGGTGAACTGGATTCCTTTGTACTACTTTCCTTTTGAATTGCCCAGCATGTAGCTGGTTGTGCATCATGATTAATAACCCACTGTGATAAAAGGTTTGTGATAAGTATTAATCTGTGAGTTCTAATTTATAGTGATATACATAATAAGGAATGCTGCAGTTGAGTGGGTCTGATTGGGGATAGAACAGCACACCTTCTTAATTACTTTTGCATTTACACAAAAATAGTATCAGATATCAACTTGAAACATAATTAGTTTGAAATGTTATTTAGTCTGTGCTGGGAAATCGTTCTGCTGACTGCAAAAGGGACTGCGTTGATTTGCACACATATATGCGGGAAAAAAGAGAGGGAAAATCAATGGATAATAGAATTAGTTGAATTATGACAATAGGCATTTTTGCTGCTTCAGCAAAGATGTTGACACTGTTGGGAAAAGTGCCTTTCCATTATGATAACACTTAAATATGCTATTGAAATGACTGCATAATATGTAAGATGATACATTGAATAAATCTTCTGCATCAGTTTTAAACTATAACAGGAGAGTGCAAGAACTCTAAGGGGGTATTTTAGAATCCCAGCCTGCAGCGTTCTCGCTGGCGGGCCCCTAAAACAGGTGTTAGGCCCTTTACATTTGTAAATGAGGAGCTTAACATCTGTTTTAGGCCCCCTCTACCATCGGGCATCGCAGAGTGGAGCAGGAGCTGGACCTGCTCCACTCGGGATAGTTCAGCAGCCGCTGCAGCCTAAGCAGCAACCGCCACCAAAAGGACACTGTAACTCTAACAAAATCCTTCGGGATTTGGAACACCTCCATTAAATCGCCCCTAAACCTTCTCTGCTCTAAGGACAACAACCCCAGCTCCTCCATTCTTTCCACATAACTGAAGTCCCTCATCCCTGGTACGATTCTAGTAAATCTCTGCAACCTCGCCAAGGCCTTGACATCCTTCCTAAAGTTCAGAATTGAACAGAATACTCCAGCTGAGGCTTTACCAGTGATTTAATAACATTTAGCATAAATTCCTTGTTTTTGTACTCTATAGGGATGAAATTGGTATGGGCATGGGGAGCGCAAAACGCAATCTGCCATGCCTGTTCAAAGTGGTGCAGGCAGCACGCAAAATTCATGCTGCCTGCTCATTTACATGATTGGAGCGCTGAGCACCGCGCAAAACAAACTGCTGGTTGGCTCAGCGCTCAAGAGGGGGTGGAGGGGCCAATATCGGGTGCAGTCTACTGGCCAATAAAATTTTGCCTAGGCTCTCTGTACTTCTTAATGGGGAGGCACTTTGTTACAGAAGCACTTCATTGTCACTCTGGATGCAGCCATGTCTCAACAGGGAAGAGAAAGGGCAAGGCACTTCACTGATGCAGCACTGGAGTCCTTGATCCTGGGGTACACAGAAGACGACATGTCCTCTACCCGCAGGGAGACAGGAGGCCTTCCAGGCAGTATGCCAGAATGCAGTTGGAGGAGATAGCACAAGCCGTCAGTGTAACATTTGCATATTGATTTATCATTGGCCCGCAGGCATCTGTAAGGAATACCTATTATATTCACATGTGATCACATGCTGAGTTGTCATTGGCCTGCAGGCATCTGTAAGGAGTGCTATTGTTTAGAAGACCCAGGGGTCCTGAGTCCATCTAGTCCACACGGTGCTGTACTGATGAGAGAAAGCTTACAGACCTGATGCTTCATTAAAATAGTTTAAACTGTAATACTCCGTTGTCCTGCAATTTATTATTTTTGTACAAAGTGTGCAAAACAAGACATGGTGTCAGAACAGGGATTTGAAATGGACATCGTTGGAGCTCCCTTACCCCGAATGAATTGGGAATCTTTGAACTTACCTAGAGAATGGAGCAAGTTCAAGCAACACGTGGAATTAATGTTCTCGGATCCGTTGAAAAGAAAAGGAGGAAGAAAAATGCAGCTACCTACTCCTGTGGATCGAAGAAAAAGGGAGAGACATTTTTAACACATGGTCTCTCACCGCGGATGAAGCAAAGGTACTGAAAAGTTATTTTGACCGTTTTGAAGCATATGTGATGCCCAAGACAAATACGATATTCGCTAGGTACAAGTTTCAGGAGAAAGTACAAGGAGCTAGTGAGTCGTTTGAACAGTTCGTGACTGAGTTAAAACTGCTGGTAAAAGACTGTGGCCTAGAAATTCAGTTGCGTGCGCCAGCTGTTAGCGCCATAAGAGGGGTAGATTTCAAGCGCTAGGCACTTAGCGCCTGGGCGCAGACCGATCTGCACCTACGCCCAACTTCAGTTGACATTTAGCGCCGGCGCAAAGTGTTTGCGCGCGCTCAGCTACGCGCGCAGCTTATGACGTCATTTCGTCGTGCAACGCCGTTTGTGCGCCCCAAACCGGAACTTCAGTGGCGCCCGCCCAATGTGGGCGTGGCGCTGTTAAGAACTGTGAAGTGGAACGCAGCAGAGGCCCTGCGGGCCTCGGGGAGCGCTAATTAAAGGGCACTTAGACTGAACTATAAAGGCCAGCCATTTTGCTGCAATGACTTTAGTGCTACGGATTTCTGGACAGAGACCAAGGAAGAGACCTTACTGAATTGGGCCAACATAGGAGAGGTATTTTTGGCTTCTGGCCAGAGCTTGCAAATTTGTCTCATTGTGATTTCACTGTTTGCAAGTGTATTATGGGGGCTGCATGGGGTTCCAACCCTCAGTTCCAGCATTATGTGCGAAGGGCTCGCAGACGCTGTGTGAGAGGGGCAGCCATGCCTAGACGCAGAGGGGCCATCAGGCGTCGGCAACGTAGGCCTTACCCACTCAGGGAATACCGCCAGCAGGTGTCCTATCTCACCATGACTGCCGCGCAGTGTGTTAAGAGGCTGCGCTTCAGAAGGGAGGTGGTTGCAGAGATCTGCCAGCTGCTTCAGAGATCTGCGTCCACAGCTGATGTGCAGGACGTCTCTGTCGGTGGAAGTGAAGGTCACGGTGGCTCTGAACTTTTATGCAAGCGGCTCCTTCCAAGCCGCTGCTGGGGACATAGCGAACATCTCCCAGTTCGCCGTGCATCGCTGCATCCGGCAGGTCACCGATGCCCTTTTCGCAAGGAGACACCAATTCATCTCCTTCCCCATGACCCTAGAGAGGCAGGAGCAGCGTGCAGTCAGATTTGCGAGGATCGCCGACTTCCCCATGGTGCAGGGCGCCATTGACTGCACGCATGTGGCTATGCGGGCACCTGTCGACAATGCCGAGGATTACCGCAACCGGAAGGGCTACCATTCCCTCAATGTACAGCTGGTGTGTGACCACAGGCAGCGCATGCTAGCTGTCAATGCCCGCTTTCCAGGAAGCAGCCACGATGCATTTATCCTGCGCCAGACTACTGTGGCTGACATGTTCCAGGCACAGCCTCCCCCAAGAGGATGGCTTATCGGGGACAAAGGCTATCCTTTGTGTACATGGCTCATGACCCCGCTCCGCGCGCCCAGGACCCCTGCTGAGGAGGCATACAATGAAAGCCATCAAGCCACAAGGAACATCATAGAGCAAACGATTGGCGTCCTCAAGCAACGGTTCCGCTGCCTGGATCGTTCCGGCGGATCTCTACAGTATTCGCCGGATAGAGTCTCCCAGTTCGTCGTCGTTTGCTGCATGCTGCACAACCTGGCTATCCGCAGGACTCGGGCACTGCCACCTCACGTAGGACCACCACCTCAGGAGGACGAGCAGGAGGACCATGAGGAGGAGGAGGAGTACCAGCCCAGGAGGGAGCCACAAGGTCCAAGGGCCGTCCGTCGGCGGCTTATTGAACGACACTTCTAGGCCCCCTGTCAGGGAATGGCTTGTGGCAATGAACGCACCTGAATGCAGCCGCTCCGCAAGCCCTCAGCCGGTTAACGCAACAACCACTTGAAACATCACACATGGACAAGCTGAATAAATAAAAAGCTTTATTGAACAAACTCAGGGCCCTTCCCACATGAAACCCAAAAACAGACAACACCCCCAAAAAACAGTCAAAAACATATCTCACTCCCACAACCTGGGGAGGAATAACAAAACTTGTCCATCCAAATGGCCTTCATCCTCGGCCTTACCAAGACAAACCCCCCCATAGAGAACACAAACACCCCCATATAAAAAAACATTTGGCAACACCCACTACTTTGTGTGCCGAGAGGGCGAGTCCTTGTCCAGGCTTTTCCGGCCCCTGGCCGACCTGCTGCTCCGCCTCAACCTGGGCCCTGTGGGTGTTGCAAGGCTGGGGGAAGGCTCCTGAGGGGCACAATGCGTGACGGCAGATGCCCTTGGGGGTCGGCCTAGACGAGCTCCGGCCCTGGAGGGGCCGGCTGCTGACTGCTGCAGCTGTGGCTGGACAGCATCAGTCTCTCCAGCAGCTCGTCGCAGCTTTGCTGGGGGAGTGGCAGTGGCGGCTGCAGCAATGGGGGCAAGCTGGCTGATGCCAGGCGCTCGCTGGTCGCCAGAGACACTGGCAGTCGGCCGGGCTGGCACTGCAGCAAGCGCAGCAATCTGGTGAAGGCCAGACTGCTGTGCTGCTGCAGCGCGGCGGGTGCCCTGGCGATGCGTGTGTGACACAGCGAGTGTGGCAGCAGTGAGTGCCCGTACTGCCCTGGTCTGTGCCCGCATCAGACCAGCCAGTGACTGCATGGCACCACTCATCAACTCTGCACTCGCTGCCTGTGCTGCCCTGAAATCGGCCCGACTCGCGTCCTGTGATGCCCTGAATTCTTCGTGACCCCTGGCCTGTGCTGCCCCGAATTGTTCGTGACCCCTGGCCTGTGCTGCCGCGAGTTCTTCTAAACCCCTGGCCTGTGAGGCCCCGAAATCGGCCACACTATGAGCCAGGGACTCAATGGCCTCAGGCAACCGTCCCACAACCCCCATGAACTCGGTGTGCCGACGATCCGAGTCCGCGGACGTTTGATCAAGGAGGCGCACCTCCTGGGCGAGGACCGTCTCCGGACTGGAGGCCGGACTCTCCCTCTGGGGAGAAGGCCGCCGAGCTGCCCGACCCTTCCCGCGTGGCTGGATGCCACTGGGCCCAGCAACTGCACTCCCCTGCAACACTTCCCCCCTCTGGGGAGAAGGCTGCCGAGCTGCCCGACCCTTCCCGCGTGGCTGGACGCCACTGGGCACAGGAGCTACACCCCCCTGCAACACTTCCCCCTGGCTCTCCTCCAGGCAAGACGTGTCCCCTCCATTGCCATCCCCTGGCGCGGATGAGGGTTCCCCCGATGTGCCGCCTTCCTCTTGCTCCTCGTCGTCCTCCTCTTCCGAGGGACTGACACTCGCAGCCTCAGGGACCTCCTCCTCACCAGCTGAAAGCAGGAATGCACAAGAGTAGCTTTAGAGTGAGGACAGGGCGTCAGCGAGGGAGGCATGAGTGGTGGCATTATGCGCATTGGTCGGACAGTGGCAAAGGATGTAGATCTGAAGCGCAAGGGGAACGAGAGAGGTCCAAACACTCATGTCCTTACCATTGGGGCCCAGCACAGGGTCGGCATCTCCAATTGCAACGGGGCCAATCACCCGGGCACCCATGAGTCGACCCACGCGCTCCTCCAGGTCACTGAGCTCCTGGAACTGGGCACGGCCTCCCCCGGTGACAGTCCGGCTCTTCAGATTCTGGGCCAGCTTGGCCTGCAAGAGAAAGGACGGCCTCTAAGTACAGTGTGGTGCCCTGTTGTTGTGTGCACTGCCTCCCATGGTCGAATAGCTTGGCCAGTGTGGTGCCCTGTTGTTGTGTGCACTGCCTCCCATGGTGGAATAGCTTGGCCAGTGTGGTGCCCTGTTGTTGTGTGCACTGCCTCCCATGGTCGAATAGCTTGACCAGTGTGGTGCCCTGTTGTTGTGTGCACTGCCTCCCATGGTGGAATAGCTTGGCCAGTGTGGTGCCCTGTTGTTGTGTGCACTGCCTCCCATGGTCGAATAGCTTGGCCAGTGTGTAAAGTGCAGAAAGTGCTATTGATGTTCATGCCAGTGCCATAGCTGCTGGAGGAGGGCTGGCCATTAGGCCTTTGAGGTCCCTTTGCCCATAATGTGAGGTGCACATGCAAGGATGAGGAGGACAATGGAAAGGGTACTCACCCTAACCAACCGAGTGAGGTCGTTAAACTTTTTCCGGCATTGGTCACCAGTCCTGGGGACATCGCTGTTGGCTGTGACCCTCTGGGCGATTTCCCTCCAGGCTCTCCTGTACAGCCTCTTGGGAGCCTTCTTGCCACTGTCCGGGCACAAGATATCTCTTCTCTTCTCCAAACCCCTAAGCAGCACCTTCAAATCATGGGCAGAGAAGCGCTGCGCTCGCTCATGGGCCCTCTGCATCGTTGCTGGCGCTATTTCTCTCCAGCAGCAGTGTTTAGGCCTAGCTGGAGGGCTGCAGTATCCAGGGCGTGGCAGCAGACCAAGTCGACCCTTCCCCCTTTAAGAGCTGGCCGGCGCCAGGGTGTCTGCTGTCAATCAAAACATGACCGCACCTGCGCTGCGCCCGGCCTCGGCGGTATCAGTCTGCACCGCCGGCTTAGCGCCTAAAGATAGGGGCGCAACGCCAGTTTTAGCGCTCGAGCAAACTCCTTGGCCAAAGCTACTGAATATCAGCGAAGTGGCCTCCACTTTCCGGCGGGCGCAAACTTTAGCGCCCGCCCGACTTTACCGCCCCAAAAGTGGCTATACTGAATTTCTAGGCCTGTGTATATGCAGATAAAGATGAAATGATCAGAGACCGCATCGTGTTTGGAATACATTCAGCTAAAGTGAGAGAGAAACCTTTGAATGTTGTGTCCGGGCTAACAATGGACAAAGCTATGGACATAGCTAGATTGCATGAGATAGCCCAAGCACAGTTGAAAACCATAACCGGCGCCACGAGCAACTCGAGTGAACAGACAGCGCACGCAGTTAATAGATACACACCAAAGAACACTGCCCAGAGGGCGTGTTTCAGAACAGAAAGAACAGAGAGGCCTAGAAATTGGGTTGGGGCGCCAAAGTGGTGCAAAAGTCGCCTGAGCGCAGGATTTAGCGCAGCGATCGGAGTAATACCGATCGCCAGAAATTCAGTTTCAGTGCCCCTCGAGGGACACAGGGCGAGGCTCGAGGCGCTCCGCGTCCCTCTTAGGGTGCTGCAACTGATTATCGCAGTGCAACGTGCCGCAGCGCCACACACTGTGGTACTGCAGGCAAATGAGCCCGGCACCAGGGAAACAGCCGGCAATGCCGCAGGGGGGGCGGTTAGGAAGCCGGGGACGGAGGTGCTGGCAGGCGGCCGCCGAAAAAGCAGCCGCCCCGCACCTCCACCTTAACTTGCGCTGCCACCGGCACAGTAAGGCCCCGTGAACCGGGCGCGGGTAGTGAACGGCGCAACTGCGGCGTTCGCTACCAAATATCGCGAACGGGGCAAAAATGGGGCGCTGTGCACACCGATGACGTCATCGGTGGTGGCGCAGCGCAACAGGCTAACGTCACCATTAGCGCCCCTCCTGAATATCGCGGGAGGCGCAGCCAGTGGTGCTACAGCCAGTGCCTGCCTCTTTAGGCGCTAACAGGTGGCACTACTCACCCAATTTCTCCCCCAGAGAGTTCTAAAAATGGGCGACACAGACATAAAACGCTTCAAAAACTGTGGATATTGTGGAAACAACTGGCATGGAGAAAAGAAGTACTGCCCTACCAAAGGAAGGCAATGTACTAAATGTGGTAAACGGAACCACTTTGCTAAAGTTTGCAGGACTGTTTTTGGAATAACAGTACACACAGTGAGTGACAGCCAAATGCCAGATAGCGAGCCAAATGCAGAGGAACTGTTTATTGATTCTGTGTCACAGAAAAAACAGATTTCAGAGACTGAGCAAGCCTATGCCGATATTGAGATAGGAAAACAGGGCAATGAGCTTAAGTTTAAACTAGACACTGGATCTCAGGTTAATGTAATTCCTCTGAGTGAGTATCACAGGTTGAAGGATGAGTGTGAGCTACAGCCCATCTCACGCAGACTGACCGGCTATGGGGGTGAGCAGCTCAATGTAAAAGGCACATGCGTGATGAAATGCAAGTACAAAGAAAGCGATATGATGTTGAACTTTTACATTATTGACACTCAAGCACCTCCAGTGCTAGGTCTAAAGGCATGTTTAGACATGGACCTCATCAAGCTAGTGCTATCATTGACAGCACCAGTTGAGAAGCAGACAGTCATGGCGGAGTTTGCTGACGTTTTCAAAGGAATCGGACTATTCCCAGATGAATGCACTATTCACCTTGACCCAGCAGCAACCCCTGTGGTTTGCCCACCGAGAAGGATACCCCTTGCTCTACATAGTCGCCTGAAGGAGGAGCTGCAGAGCATGGAGAATACAGAAATCATCGTCCGGGAAACAGAACCGACAGAGTGGGTCAACGCGTTAGTAGTGGTTGACAAACCATGTACAGGCAAGCTCAGAGTCTGTCTCGACCCCAGAGATTTGAACAAGGCTATCAAACGCCCTCACTACCCTCTACCAACGCTAGATGACATCACACCCAAGCTAGTGGGAGCACGTTACTTCAGTGTAATGGATGCACGATCAGGATACTGGACTATCAAGCTCACGGAAGAGTTATCTAAGCTAACAACGTTCAACACACCATTTGGACGCTACCAATTTCTGGTTTACCATTTGGTCTTATCTCAGCTCAGGATGAATTCCAGTGGAAGATCGACGAAACCTATGAAGGCCTCGATGGAGTAGTCGCAATCGTAGAAGACATCCTCATCTATGGCAGGAATAGAGAGGAACATGACAGAAACCTCCGTGCGATGCTACAAAGATCACGGGAGAAAGGTATCCGGCTCAACCCCGAGAAAAGCATAATCGGATCCACCGAGATCAGTTATTTCGGGCATCGCCTCTCAACTGATGGCATTAAGCCGGATCCAGAGAAAATCTCCGCCATCAAGAAAATGGAGCCGCCGGAGAACCGCGCAGAGCTAGAGACAGTACTAGGCATGGTTAACTACTTAGCCAAGTTTGCCCCGAGCCTCTCCGAAATCAACGCACCCATGTGTCAGTTGCTCAAACAATCCAATGAGTTCCTGTGGGACAAACAGCATGACACAGCATTTCAGAAAATGAAAGACCTAATCACCAGAGAACCAGGACCAGTTCTTGCCTACTTCGACCCCAACAAAGAGCTCAGACTACAAGTGGATGCATCAAAGTACGGACTAGGCGCAGTATTACTGCAAGAAGGAAAGCCCATCAGCTACGCTTCCAGATCTCTCTCAGACAGTGAAATCAACTATACTCAAATCGAGAAAGAGCTATATGCAATTCTGTTTGGATGTAAGCGTTTCCACCAGTACGTCTATGGCCGACAAATCATTGTGGAATCCGACCGCAAGCCCCTCGAGTCAATCATGAGGAAACCACTAGCCGCAGCCCCACCAAGGCTACAGAGAATGATCCTTCAGCTACAGAAGTATGACTTCACAATCATTCACCGTCCAGGCAAAGACATTCCTGTCACAGACACGCTCTCCAGAAAGTCTCTTAGCTACCAGGACAGCAGCCTCAGTGAAGGCATGGATGTGCAGGTGCACATGGTGTACAACAGCTTACCTGTGAGTGACTCAAAACTGAAGGAGATCCGAGCAGCAACAGAGAAAGATGCACAACTCACACTGCTGAGCAAAGTCATACATGAAGGATGGCCTGAGGAAAGGAGGAAATGCCCTCAGAGCATATCTGAATTCTGGAACCACAGAGATGAACTGTCACAAATCAACGGAATCGTCTTCAAAGGGGAGAAAATCATCATTCCTACCAGTCTCAGAGAAGAGATGTTGACAAAAATTCATGCTGGACATATGGGCATGGAAAAATGCAAGCAAAGAGCACGTGACATTATGTTTTGGCCCGGAATGTGCAAACACATTGAGGACATTGTCAGAAAATGTTCCATTTGTCCAGAACACCGCCCATCAAATGTCAAAGAGCCCATGCTACCTTATCGTATCCCAGACAGGCCCTGGCAGGTCGTCAGCTGCAAGCAAGTGCATGCAAAACATGTACAGAGACAGCAACACCAAAAGAGGTACTATGACAGGTCAGCTGCACAATGGAGAATCCGTCAGAATCCAGGAGCATGACTACTGGAAGCCAGCAGTCGTCATCCAGCCAGCTGACACTGAGCGATCGTATCACGTCCGCACCCCAGAAGGACAGGTGTACCGCCGCAATCGCAGGCA
The DNA here is from genome assembly GCF_052327205.1 of Somniosus microcephalus. Classification (NCBI taxonomy): domain Eukaryota; kingdom Metazoa; phylum Chordata; class Chondrichthyes; order Squaliformes; family Somniosidae; genus Somniosus; species Somniosus microcephalus. Next base: position 180,241,014 of record NC_140987.1, on the reverse strand, counting down.
CCTCCTGAACACCAAGGAACAACACCGTCATTCCAACGAGAGGTCAAGCCTAGAGTTATCCTTGACTTGTGAACTGTCAAAAGGGTGTAGGCGGATCACACACTAGCCCCCCATCACTCACCTACCAACAATCTCTAGCGATCATGACTCAGACCTCCCAATCATAGCTTCACCTCACCCTCACACACTTAACACTGCTGCAAGCCTCACACCCACATCTCACACCATGCATACAATGTCAGCTATTCAACCTTGACAGGCACATCACCTAAACACAGTGCACCACACTCACTGACATGCTTCCTTTTCTCTTGCAGGTCAAGGTGGCTCACAACCACCGTGAGCAGCAGCAGATGGATGGGGAGAAGCATGTCTTCAAAACCTTACTGAGCTGGAGGAGACGGTGCTGGAGATCATTGGAGGGGCCATCACTGAGGCCGAGGCGAGCGACGAGGCTGAAAGCATTGATGATGACGATATGTTCACACCTAATTTTCTTCTCACATTCCAATTCCCCCTCATCCCACAATCTCTTCTCACTTACAAGTTGCTGATGGTGTAAGCATGCACATCTTACACCCCCTCCCCTCACCACAACCTGACCCTTGTGCCTTTCTCCTTTCAGATACCCAGGAACTGCCACCAGCCCAGCCTGTCCCCATCCAAGTAGAGGAGGAGAGTGAAGGAGAAGAAGAGGCACCATCACTCGATCTGACACTCCTAGGCTCTAGCTCAGAAAATGGCACTACGCAAACTTTAGAGGGTAGTATAGAGGCAGGATCTGCACATGGTGACTCACCAGGCACGAGTGGGCTGCAGCCAGGCCAGGGGAAAAGGGTAGCTCGGGTGCCAGCTCGCTGGAGGACATGAGTTCTGCTCCAGAGGACTCAGATGATGACTTTGATGGGGCAGCCTTCAGAAGCAGGGTGATGGGCATGCACACAGAAATGCTTAGTGCAATGGCAGGCCTGGAGGAGTCCGGCTCCAACATTGAATGGGGCTTTGCTCTGGGGCTTGGAGCCCATGATTTCCAGGATGAAAGTGATGGGCAACTCCATCAGAGCACTTGTGGACCCAACCATGATGCTGGGTATGATCGGCGATGTCACAGCTTCCATTGCAGCACATGCGAAAGTGACCCAACATCTGAGTGCCACACTGGAAGCTCAGACTGCTCTCATGCAGGCTCAGTTTGCTGCCACGCAAGCTCAGACTGATGCCATCATGGCTGGGTTTACGAGTATGCAAAGGGGCTCGCAGAGTGTCGGAGCAATTCACCAATCTGTCCTCCAATAGATGGCTAGGAATGCTGAGACGCCACCCTGGGGGAGTGGCAGTGGATCCCTGGAGCAAGAACCTGCTGTCCTCTCTCAGGATGAGAACATTCGTACTCCCACTCCTGTCACTTCGCCAGTGCCCTTGCTGCTGCCTGTCAGTCAGCCAGCCCAGACTGCTGCCACCAAAGGTGCTGCAGCCTGAAGCCAGGTTTTCCAGGCCCAGAGCTGCTCAAGGTCATCCTCAAAGGCCATTTGCAGCCTCCCCCACTGAAAGTCAGCAGCTTTCCACCAGCCATGCTGCAGCCATTGGGGTAGCATTGCGTAGCAGCACTAGAATAGGCAAAGGAACATAAAAGAGAAACACTAAGGGAATGCACAAGGGTGATTTGTTGACGTTGTAATGTAGTATTGGATTGATTCATTTATAAATTACTAGCTGGAGTGCCCAGCGGTGCTGAGGGTTTTTTGAGGGCATGTTGTTGTTGGAAGAGAGAGAGAGAGAGACTGGGGGGAGAAGAGAGAGACTGGGGGGAGAAGAGAGGTCTGGCCCGATCGACCCCTGTGAAGGAAGGAAGGAAGGAAGAAGGCGAGCTCTCCCTCCCTGTCCCACCCCCTCACTCTTTCCCTCCCTCCCCTCCCCCTCTCATCTCCCTCCCTCCCCCTCTCATCTCCCTCCCTCCCCCTCTCCTCTCCCTCCCTCCCCCTCTCCTCTCCCTCCCTCCCCCTCTCCTCTCCCTCCCCCTCTCCTCTCCCTCCCTCCCCCTCTCCTCTCCCTCCCTCCCCCTCTCCCTCCCTCCCCCTCTCCCTCCCTCTCTCCTCTCCCTCCCTACCTCCTCTGCCTCCCTGTCTCCTCTACCTACCTCCCTCTACCCTCTCCACTCCCTCCCTCCCCCCCTCCCCCCTTCTCCCTCCCCCCTTCTCCCTCCCCCCCTCCTCTCCCTCCCCCATCTCCTCTCCCTCCCTCCCCCCTCTCCTCTCCTCTCCCTCCCTCCCCCCTCTCCTCTCCCTCCCTTCCCCCTCTCCTCTCCCTCCCTCTCTCTCTCCTCTCCCTCCCTCCCCCCCTCCTCTCCCTCCCTCCCCCTCTCCTCTCCCTCCCTCCCTGCCCCCCCTCTCCTCTCCCTCCGCAGATCAGCGCCTCAGGGCCGGCCGGTGCGCGGCCTAGTGCATGAGGCCTGGCCGGACTCACCTTAGCTCAGGTTGCGCTCCGGGCCGACATTGACGCGCGCACTGACTCCCGCCCCACCAGCCTTTACTAAGATGGTGGTGATGGCTACGCTTGGCTCAGTCCCGCGCCGCCAGCCTTTACCAAGATGGCGGCGATCGCGGGGCGGGATGGGCGGTGCCTAGCTCGGGCGTGGCTGGTTAGGAGAGGCCGAGGCTTCGAGGCCTGCAGGTGGGGTAAGCCTCCAAGGTTGCAGCGGCCGGTGGAGGTAGTGAGTCAAGAGGAAAAAAAGAGGGTGAAAGGTAGGAAAGTTATTTTTTTTTTAAACAATTTCCCCTCCACACACACAGAAAATGGGAAAAATAAACACACAGAAAGTGGGAAAAATAAATCATTAGGAATCAAGATGGCGGCCACTCACCTCAGCTCAGAAGGATTAGGCCCGCCCACATACGCAATGAAACGCCCCCAGTGACGCACTGATTGGTCAACCATCAGGTTAATGCCCTGTATGATTGGTCAACCATCACGTCATTCAATGCTAATGAGCGGAATGTTGCCGTTTTTTGAACCTTTTTTGTACACTGTCTGAACAATTTTTGTCTGACCAAAAAGTAAATACACCTATTAGACTCCCCTAATGAGAAGCTTTCTTTTGATAGAACATATGTGTAGGTACGCTCTATAACTTTTGATTGTATAGCCGGACAGACAGACAGAAAGACAGACAGAAAGACAAACAGACAGAAAGACAGACCAACCGTTTTATATATATATAGATGTTTGGAATATTAGTTTTGTGGTGGCTCTCATTTCAGCTTTGTGCCCAAGAGGACGTTGTGATGTTCCATGACAGACAGATGGTAAAATGGGGAAGTGGTGAGCATTAGGGATCTGGGGTTTCATTCACTGGAACCGCATTCTGATGAGGCGCTCACGGACAGCCCGTCCGGAACTGGGATCTGCTGACTGCCTCATCCCTTCCTCCTCCTCCTCCTCCTGCTGCTCCTCCTCCTCCTGAGGTGGTCGGAGAACCCGTGGTGGCAAGGTCTGTGCCCTCATGATGGCCAAGTTGTGGAGCATGTAGTGGACCACCATGAAATGGGACACCCGCTGTGGCATGTACTGGAGGTAGTGGAACCATTGCTTGAGCCCCCTGATGGTCTGCCCGATGAGGTACCTCATGGCAGCATTGCTCTCATTATATGAGTGCTGGCCATGAGTGGTGGGGTTGCGGAATGGGGTCATCAGCCTGGTGCAGAGCGGTTAGCCCTTGTCTCCGAGCAGTGACCCTCAGATTCGATGTGGTGGCTGGAAGATTGCTCGCACACCGGACTGGCGCAGGATGAAGGCATCATGACTGCTGCCAGAATAGTGGGCATTCACCATCATGATGTGCTGGGCATGGTCACACAGCCTTTGTGGTTGTGGTACATCTCAGGATTGATATGCGGCGCCCGCAAAGCCACAAGCATGCAGTCGATGGCGCTCTGCACCATGGGGAACCCCAAAATCCTGGCAAAGCCACATGCACGCTCATCCCGCTTCTCTCTGTTCAGAGAGAAGACAATGACGTCCCTTCTCCAGGAGTACAGAGCCTCTGTAACCTCCCAGATGCAGCAATGGACGGTGAACTGGGAGATGTTAGCTTTGTCTCCTGCTCCTGACTGGAAGGATCCGGGGACGAAACAATTGAGGGTCACGATGACCTTGAGGGTCACTGGCAACGCGGTCATCAACCTGCTCTGAGGCTGCAGGTCTGGTTCCAGGAGGTGGCAGTGTTCTGTGACTACTTCCATGGTGAAGTGCAGTTTCTGAATACACTGATCCTGGCTTAAGTGCAGGTCGGAGAAGTGCTCTCGGAAGACCCTAGGTGGGTAAAGCCTCCTGCTGAGAACCCTCCTGTCTCTCCTCCTCCCTGTGTGAGCAACTGTGAGCGAGTTGGGTAGGATTGATTGGGGAATGGCACTCAAAGGGTTGACGATGGATAGGCAATGGCAAACATTCAAAGACCGAATGGATGAACTACAGAAGTTGTTCATCCCAGTTTGGCATAAAAATAAAACAAAAAAGGTGACTCAACCGTGGCTAACAAGGGAAATTAGGGATAGCATAAGATCCAAGGAGAGGACATACAAATTGGCCAGAAAAAGCAATAATCCTGAGGATTGGGAGCAGTTTAGGATTCAACAAAGGAGGACAAAGGGATTAATTAAGAAAGGGAAAATAGAATATGAGAGTAAGCTCACAGGGAACATAAAAACTGACTGTAAAAGCTTTTATAGATATGTAAAGAGGAAAAGATTGGTGAAGTCAAGCGTAGGCCCCTTGCAGTCAGAATCGGGGGAAATTATAATGGGGAGCAAAGAAATGGCAGACCAACTAAATACATATTTTGGTTCTGCCTTCACAAAGGAGGACATAAATAACCTCCCAGAAATACCGCGGAACATAGGGTCTGATGAAAGGGTGGAACTGAAAGATATCAGTATTTGTAGGGAAATGGTGTTAGGAAAATTGATGGGACTGAAGGCCGATAAATCCCCAGAGCCTGATAATCTACATCCCAGGGTACTTAAGGAAGTGGCCCGAGAAATAGTAGATGCATTGCTGGTCATCTTCCAGAACTCAGTAGACTCTGGAACAGTACCCATGGATTGGAGGGTAGCTAATGTTACCCCACTATTCAAAAAAGGTGGCAGAGAAAAAGCGGGGAATTATAGACCGGTAAGCCTGACGTCGGTAGTGGGGAAAATGCTAGAGTCCATTATAAAAGATGTAATAGCAGAGCACTTGGAAAGCAGTGACAGGATCGGACAAAGTCAACATGGATTTACAAAAGGTAAATCATGCTTGACTAATCTACTGGAATTTTTTGAGGATGTAACTGGTAAAATAGATAAGGGAGAACCAGTGGATGTGGTGTATTTGGACTTTCAGAAGGCTTTCGATAAGGTCCCGTATAAGAGGTTAGCGTGCAAAATTAAGGCACATGGGATTGGGGGCAAGGTATTGACTTGGATAGAGAACTGGTTGGCGGACAGAAAGCAAAGAGTTGGAATAAACGGGTCGTTTTCCGAGTGGCAGGCAGTGACTAGTGGGGTACCGCAAGGATCGGTCCTAGGGCCCCAGCTGTTCACAATATATATTAATGATCTGGACGAGGGAATTGGATGTAATATCTCCAAATTTGCAGACAACACAAAGCTGGGTGGGAGGGTATGCTGTGAAGAGGATGTCATGAAACTCCAGTACGATTTGGACAGGTTGGGTGACTGGGCAGAAACATGGCAAATGCACTATAATGTGGATAAATGTGAGGTTATCCAGTTTGGTGGCAAAAACAGGAAGGCAGATTATTATTTGAATGGCAATAGATTGGGAGAAGGGGAAGTGCAAAGAGACCTGGGTGTTCTTGTGCACCAGTCGCTGAAGGTAAGCATGCAGGTGCAGCACGCGGTTAAGAAGGCAAATAGTATGTTGGCCTTCGTAGCAAGAGGGTTCGAATACAAGAACAAGGATGTCTTGCTGCAGTTGTACAGGGCCTTGGTGAGACTGCACCTTGAGTATTGTTTGCAGTTTTGGTCACCTTACCTGAGGAAGGACGTTCTTGCCATGGAGGGAGTGCAGCGAAGATTCACCAGGCTGATACCTGGGATGGCAGGAATGACGTACGAGGAGAGATTGTGTCAATTGGGCTTATACTCACTGGAGTTTAGAAGATTGAGAGGGGATCTCATCGAAACCTATAAAATTCTGTCAGGTCTGGACAGACTAGATGCAGAAAGGATGTTTCTGATGGCCGGGGAGTCCAGAACCAGGGGTCATAGTCTAAGGATAAGGGGCAAGCCATTTAGGACTGAAATGAGGAGGAATTTCTTCACCCAGAGAGTGGTGAACCTGTGGAATTCTCTGCCACAGAGGGCAGTGGAGGCCAGTTCATTAAATATATTCAAGAAAGAGTTGGATATATTTCTTGAGGCTAAAGGGATCAAGGGATATGGGGAGAAGGCAGGGACAGGGTACTGAATTTGGATGATCAGCCATGATCTCATTGAATGGCGGAGCAGGCTCGAAGGGCCGAATGGCCTACTCCTGCTCCTATCTTCTATGTTTCTATGTTTCTATCCTCTTCTTTGCTGCCTCTGCTCCATTTCCCTGTCATGCTCCAGTGCGAGGGGGACTGTAAGTAGAGACCCCATGACTGGGAGCAAGTGGTCTGAGCAGAACTCTTGAATTCAGAAGCAAGGCGTTATCCACTTAGGAACATAGGAACAGGAGTAGGCCATTGAGCCCCTCGAGCCTGTTCCGTCATTGAATGAGATCATGGCTGATCTGTGATCTAATTCCATAGACCCGCCTTTGGCCCATATCTCTTAATACCTTTAGTTAACAAAAAGCTATCAATCTCAGATTTAAAATTAACAATTGATCTAGCATCAATTTCCCTTTGCGGAAGAGTGTTCCAAACTTCTACCATTCTTTTTGTGTAGAAGTGTTTCCTAATTTCACTCCTGAAAGGTCTAGCTCTAATTTTTAGACTATGCCCCCTAGACTTAGAATCCCCAACCAGCGGAAAGAATTTCTCTCTATCTACCCTATCTGTTCTCCTTAATATCTTGAAAACTTCGATCAGATCACCCCTTAACCTTCTAAATTCTAGGGAATACAACCCTACTTTGTGTAATCTCTCCTCGTAACTTAAACCTTGAAGTCCGGGTATCATTCTGGTAAACCTACACTGCACTCTCTCCAAGGCCAATAAATCCTTCCTAAGGTGTGGTGTCCAGAACTGCTCACAGTGCTCCAGGTGTGGTCTAACCAGGGTGTTGTATGGCTGCAGCATAACTTCTACCCCCTTGTATTCTAGTCCTCTAGATATAAAGGCCAGCATTCCATTAGCCTTTTTAATTATTTTCTGTACCTGTTCATGACATTTTATGTACCTGGACCCCCAAGTCTCTTTGGACATCCACTGTTTTTAGCTTTTCACCATTTAGAAAGTACCCTGTTCTATCCTTTTTAGGTCCAAAGTGGATGACCTCACATTTGCCTACATTGAAATCCATTTGCCACAGTTTTGCCCATTCACTTAATCTGTCGATATCCCTTTGTAATTTTATGCTTTCATCTAAACTGCCTACAATGCCGCCTATCTTTGTGTTATCGGCAAATTTGGATATAATGGCCCAGTACTGCGGGTCCCAACGCGTGAGTAAGGACGGGGTACTCACACGTGGACCCGATGGAAGTGCCGGTTTCTTGCATGCACAGCGCATGCGCGGGAAACCGGCATTTCCTCCAAGGGGTTCAGAGGTCCAACGCGTGCGCGCAGGACTCTGCGCGCACGCGTTGAACTTCCTTCTTTTTTACAGGTTTGCCCGTGTGTAAGGGCCTCAACTTTTTACGAATGTAAAAAGGAGACATAAGGACTTGATTCTTTAAGGTAAGTGGTCTATTATTTAAAATTATAACATTTTTTCCACAGCTTTATTATTTTTAAGGACTTTACAGTATTTACAATTATTTATTTTTTAAATTTGAATAATTGTTTAAAATAGTTTTTTAAAGTTATTTATAGTTCATTTAATTAGTGGGATGTTTTTTAAAATTTTATTTAAAGTTTAAGTAGTGTTTTGGGCGCCCGTAGTTTTCATGAGTTTGACAGTTCTTACTATCAAACTCATGAATGAAGTTTTCCCTCCCCTGATTGGCTGCCCAGTGCTCACCTGATCCCAGCCGGCACATCGAACTAACTACGCCGCTGGATCAGGCAAGCACAGCGCGCCGACAACTGAACCAGGCCAGTGACAGGAATTCCAAGCAGGCCCAGGCTTCAGCTGTCGGCGCGCCGGGTAAGTGCACATCGGGGGCTTGCACGCACGGCAAGCCCCCGAACCTAATTTCTGGGCCATGATTTTCTATGCCATCATCTAAGTCGTTAATAAATACTGTGAATAGTTGAGGCCCCAACACAGATCCCTGTGCGACACCACTAGTCACCTCCTGCCAGTTTGAGTACCCATCCATTATCACTACTGTCTGTCTCCTGCTGCTCAGCCAATTTCCTAACCAGGTCAATAATTTGCCCTCAATTTTGTGGGCTTCTACCTTAGTTAACAGTCTCTTATGTGAGACTTTATCAAATGTCTTCTGGAAGTCCATATAAATAACATTAATAGACATTCCCCTGTCCACTACCTTAGTCACCGCCTCAAAAAATTCAATCAGGTTTGTCAGGCATGACCTACCTTTCACAAATCCATGCTGGCTCTCTCTGATCAACTTGCAGCACCACTCCCTCTCACCTCACCAACTTTAAATAACTGTTGAAAACTGAACAGTTGCAAAAACTTACACAGAGCCACTGGAAATCAAAAAGCAAGTCACCTGCAAATCGTTGCTGATCCCTCTAAATACTGCTGGTGGGGGTCCCTTGTGCAGCTGAACACAAGATCTGTTGTGCGTGATTTGGAGAGGGCATGCTGTCGAGCGGCGACATCTAAAATTGCAGGTCATGTGCCAAATCAACATTGCCCGCGCTGCCAACCTGCCCAAAATGGCAGCTGCCACAGGCAGAAGCGAGGCGGACGCCTTTTTTTTGCCGAAACAGGATTTACCAGCCGGCGCTAAGGTGTGGAATTTCACGACCTACATTTCTATTTGTAAAGCCAAGGATCCCGTATGTTTTTTTAATAACCATATCAATTTGTCCTACCACCTTCAAAGATTTGTGTACATACACCCCCGGGTCTCTCTGTTCCTGCACCCCCTTTAAAATTGTATCATTTCGTATATATTGCATCTCCTCATTTTTCCTTCCAAAATACATCACTTCACACTTCTCTGCATTAGATTTCATCCATCATATGTCTACCTATTTCACCAGTCTATCTATGTCCTCCTGAAGTCTGCTACTATCCTTCTCATTAAATTTGAAATTTTAATTTTAAAAACGTCCCTGTGGAGCCAGTAGGAGCAGGCTACTCTACAATACTCGCAATCGCCCCCAATTCTCTTTTGCCATTCCATTCACTCCCAAATTTTCTGTATATATTCTGCCCAGGTCAAGCACGAAAGAGGAAAATTTGCCTATTGATATTTGGCTTGTCTGTACCCTTTAACATTATGAACCTTCTCATCTGCAGTTCCAGCTTTTGCTGCCTCTTCTCATAACTCAAGTCTCTATCCCAGCTATGAATTTATTTCCCTTCACAGCATCCTCTCCAATGCATGCTGTCTTTCTTATTATAGAGTGATCAGTACTGCTCATGACTCTTAGCCCGGAACCAGTGTGCGACGGTCATCAGTGCGTATGCCCCAACACTGGAAACCACAGATGAGGCCAAAGAGGAATTCTACTCCAGCCTCGAACAATCCCTGTCCCGAGTCCCAATGGGCGACAAGCTGATCCTCCTTGGCGATTTTAACGCCAGTGTTGGAAAGGACACAGACCTCTGGGGAGGTGTGATCGGCAGAGAGGGGGTTGGGATAGCCAACTCCAACGGTACCCTCCTCCTGATGAAATGCTTAGAACACGGCCTTGTCATAACTGTAGTGTATGTACCTTTAAGGGAAGAACTACTTTTTACAGCTCCTGTATACTGTAGTGCCGGCAGTGACCACACCTGTATATAAACCCTGAGTAGGGATCTATACGTTTAGTTTTTAGAGTAACCCTCATCCAGTAAATACCTGTTGATTGTTCCTGCAGTCTCGTGTCTAGTTATTGAAGGACACACAACATCAAAAATACACGGATCTAACGGTGGTGACGAGGCAGATTCGAACCTACCTGCAACTCTGCATTACCTCCCAGGGATTCGCTACTGGAGAACAGTGGAAGAAAGTTGAGGCCAGAAGCACGGGCGTCGACCACGAGCAACCGCCCAGTCATCCAGCAGAGATTTGAGCATCGCAGGGGAGGCTGTTGAGAGCTGGGCTTGGTTCTCCAGTCACGGTGGTCCAGCGAAACGGGCTGGCAACAGGTACAGCACAGACCCTTCCCGGACAGCAGCGGCTAGACCGACGACACAGAAAAGGCCGAGCAGCATCGATGGGAGAAGAGAGAGGGTAGAGCGCACAGGGCGCAGCCGGTGTTCAGGACCGAGCGGCGTCGACGGGAGAAGAGAGAGGGTAGAGCGCACAGGGCGCAGCCGGTGTTCAGGACCAAACGACGTCGACGGGAGAAGAGAGAGGGTAGAGCGCACAGGGCGCAGCCAGTGTTCAGGACCGAACGGCGTCGACGGGAGAAGAGAGAGAGGCGCGAAGGAAAACGCGCAGAGCGCAGCTGGTGTTCAAGGGACGAGCAGCGTCAGCGGGGAAGAAAGGGAAACGCGCAGAGCGCAGCCGGTGTTCAAGGGCCGAGCAGCCGCAGCAGAGAAGAAGGGAGAGCACGGGAAACGCCATTTTGAGCCGCAGCGGAGAAGAAGGGAGAGCGCGGGAAAACGCCATTTTGAGCCGCAGCGGAGAAGAAGGGATAGCACGGGAAAATGCCATTTTGAGCCGCAAGAAGAAGGGAAAGTGCGGGAAAATGCCATTTTGAGCCAGTCTAACCACACCCAGGGATGCCGAAGAATGGCAGTATCACAGCGTTCGACAATGAAGTCGAAGATTGGACGACATATGGTGAACGCATAGAAGTGTACTGCAAGGCGAATGTATTGCCAGATGGAGGACCACCACTACTAGGACGTGAATGGATCCGGAAGATACAGCTAGATTGGCATTCCATACAAGCACTGACTGTAGATGCCAAAAAGGATGAAGACGCCACACCTGGACGACTGTCAAAAATGTTAACTGACGCACAAGAAGTGTTCCAGGAGGGACTTGGAACACTAAAAGGCATAACAGCGATGATCAAAATAGAGGAAAATGCAAGCCCAAAGTTTTTAAGGCCAGACCGGTGCCTTATGCGATCCGCCCAGCCGTCGAAGCAAAGCTGGAAGGTTTGGAACGTTCAGGAGTACTGTCCAAAGTGGACTGGAGTGAGTGGGCCACACCCATCGTTCCTGTAATGAAGAGGTCGTTGAGTAATACGCCTGGGGAACCAAAGAAAGTTCACATCTGTGGGGACTTTAAGGTGACAGTGAACCCAGTCCTTCACATGATACAATATCCGCTTCCGCGGATTGAAGATATTTTCGCCTCGCTATCTGGAGGGAAACGCTTCACTAAGATTGATCTGGCCCAGGCGTACCTGCAAATGGAGGTAGAAGAAGCCTCGAAACAGTACCTCACGATCAATACTCAAAGGTCTCTACCAATACAACCGGCTGGTGTTCGGGGTAGCATCAGCTCCGGCTATTTGGCAAAGGGCAATGGATCAAGTCCTGCAAGAGATTCCAGGGACCCAGTGTTATTTGGACGACATCCTGGTCACGGGCGAAAATGACTGTGCTCACCTTGCCAACCTGGAGCAGGTGCTCACTAGATTGAAGGAACATGGGCTCCGAGCAAATCGCCACAAATGCGAGTTTTTCCAGAAGCAGATCTCGTATTGTGGCCACGCTATTGATGAAGAGGGGTTACATAAGTCCCCTGAAAAGATTCAGGAAGTAGTCAAGGCTCCAGCACTGGAAAATGTGTCACAACTGAGGTCGTTCCTCGAGCTGGTGAACTACTACCATAAGTTCTTGCCGAATTTGTCTGCAGTACTACACCCACTGAACAACCTACTGCAAACAGGGGTACCATGGAAGTGGAATGACGAATGTAAACGAGCTTTCCAGAAGTGCAAAGAATTGATCACATCAAAAGAGGTGGGCTCATTTCAACCAAGCACTACCAATTCGGTTGGCGTGTAATGCATCACCCTATGGCATTGGAGCGGTGCTGTAGCATAAGTTCCCGGATGGCTCGGAGAGGCCGGTAGCCTTTGCGTCTCGGTCACTAACCTCAGCCGAGCGTAATTACGCCCAGATTGACAGGGAGGCCCTCAGCCTAGTGTGGGGAGTGAAAAAGTTCAACCATTATCTGCACGGGCAGAAGTTCCCCTTGCTGACGGACCACCAACCACTTGTCTCCATCTTTAATCCAAAGAAGGGCGTGCCGGTGATGACTGCGCAACGGCTACAAAGATGGTCGCTTTTTCTAGGGGCGAACCAATATGAAATCGAGTATAAGGGCACGAAACAGCATGGAAACGCTGATGGGCGATCACGCCTGCCACTGCCTACTGCGGAGGAAGCACCAGCAGTGGACCCTGTCGAAATATTTCATTCGACTATAATTGAACGCTTGCCAGTAACTAACGCTGATATAGAGAAGGAGACCCGAAATGACCCGACACTGTCTCGGGTATATGACTTGACGGTGAAGGGATGGCCAACACATGGCGACTCACTGTTGCCAGCATTCTCATCCAGAAGAGAACAGCTGTCAGTATGCCAGGGGACCTTGATGTGTGGATCCCGAGTGGTAATTCCACCCAAGTTAAGGGAGAGAGTGCTCAATGAGCCTCACGAAGGCCATCTGGGAGGAGTGAAAATGAAAAGCCTTGCGAGGGCTTATGTGTGGTGGCCGGGGATCGATCAGCAAATCGAGGACCTGACAAGGAGCTGCTCAGGATGCCAGAAGGTCCAAAATGGACCACCACATGCCCCTCTACACCCATGGGAGTGGCCCTCATCTCCATGGCAACGGGTGCATATTGATTTTGCTGGTCCATTCATGGACTCAATGTTTCTAATAGCTGTGGATGCGCACTCGCAATGGCCTGAGGTAATCAAAATTTCGTCCACCACCACGGAGAAAACTATTGCAGTCCTACGGACCATATTTGCCAGGAACGGCTTGCCAGAGCAGATTTGCTCTGATAACGGACCACAGTTTGTGTCCGAAGAGTTTCGAAGATTCATGAAAAGGAATGGGGTAGGCATTACACATCCGCCCCGTATCATCCAGCCACAAATGGATTGGCTGAGAGGTTCGTACAAACCTTTAAGAAAGCAGTAAGGGCCATGTGCGATGACGACATTCCACTGCAGCATAAGGTGGACAATTTCCTGTCAGCCTACAGAAATGCGACACATGCAGTCACCAACCAGATCACGGCCATGATGTTCTTTAACCGAAGGTTGAGATCTCGTCTGGATTTGCTCAGACCAAATGTACGAAGAGATGTTGAGAATAAGCAATTCCAGCACATCAACGAGAAGCCGACAAGGAGCTTCAATGTAGGGCAACCAGTCTTGGCCCGCGACTACCGAACAGAGAATAGGCAACCAGGAACGATATGCACACGGCAGGGGCCACTAATGTACACAGTGGATGTTGGGGAGAGCATTGTGAGACGCCATGTCGACCAGATCCTAGAGTCACAGGAACGAGTCAACCCCATGTCTCGCGCACCTGGTGATGAACCCAACATACAGGTAGCATCTACCCCAGAAACAGTAGCATCGGAAGCTGATGAACCAACTGATGACAGGGGGCCTCCGCACCAAGAACAAGACACTCAGGAAAGGCGCTATCCAGAAAGGATCAGGAAGCCGCCCCAAAGACTGAATTTATAAATGGACTATTTTCAGTTAATGTGCATGTTAAAAGTGTTAATTGTTAAATGAATGTTATGGTACTGTCAATGTAAAAGGGGAGGAATTGTAGTGTATGTACCTTTAAGGGGAAAACTACTTTTTACAGCTCCTGTATACTGTAGTACCGGCAGTGACCACACCTGTATATAAACCCTGAGTAGGGATCTGTACGTTTCGTTTATGGAGTAACCCTCATCCAGTAAATACCTGTTGATTGTTCCTGCAGTCTCGTGTCTAGTTATTGAAGGACACACAACATCAAAAATACACGGATCTAACAATAACCAACACTTGTTCCATTAGCGAGACAAGTACAAGGCTTCATGGCAACACCCTCGCCCCAAGCACTGGCATCTGCTGAACTACGTCATCATCCGAGCGAGGGACCACAAGGACATCCGCAGGAGCAGTACCGGTCACCTTGTTCCATCAGCAAGACAAGTACAAGGCTTCATGGCAACACCCTCGCTCCAAGCACTGGCATCTGCTGGACTGCGTCATCGGCCGAGTGAGGGCCTGCTGGACAGACCACCGCCTAATCCATTCTGTCATCTCCATCAATGTAGCCCCAAATCAGTGGCAGCAACAGAAACATTGCCGCAGGAAAATCAACGCTGGAGCACTCAAAAACCCTGCTAAGAAAGCCCTATTCAGCCTGCGCCTCACAACCAACCTCACGACTCCCAGTGATGCAGAGACACAGCGTGCCCACAGCATCTGGTCGGCACTCTAGGCCTCCATAATCAGCACCTGTGAAGAGACGCTCGGTCACACGACCAGGAAACATCAAGACTCGTTCGACAAGAATGACCAGGAGATCCAGGAGCTAATAAGCTGCAAGTGCAAGGCATTCCTGTTCTGGAAACAGCAACACAACTCGAGAGCAAGAAATCAGCTCGACAGACGCCTGAAGGCCGAGGTCCAACAAAAAGCTCGCAACCTAAAGAACAGATGGTGGGTGGAGAAAGTGCAGGAGATCCAGCAGCTAGCTGACAACCATGATGTACGTTGATTTTTTAGCGCAGTCAAGACCACCTACGGCCCAAGCACCCAATGTCCTACCCCACTGCGGGCCAAGAATAGAGAGGTACTCATCAAGGACAGAGAGGCAGTCAGTGCCCGCTGGAAGGAGCACTTCGAAAATCTCCTTAACCAAGACTCTGTCTTCAACGTGAGTGTCCTCAACTCCATCCTGCAGCATGTTACCGGCACCACCTCAGCACTGTTGTGTCGGTACCTTTTTACCTAGACACAATTAGAACTCAGAACTCAGAGATTCAAACATGAAGTGCTTTATTCGAAGGGAAAGGGAAGTTCTGGAGAGTTCTGAACAAAGAGAGCTAAACTTAACCAAGAGAACACCCAACCATTTATCTGCTGTGACAGCGCCACCACAGGTGGGAGGAGAACACACAATACATAACATATTCCTCCCCTCTTAAATGGAAGGTCCACATTATTCCTCGACAGGTAAGTTACTTTTAATGCACTCAACTAACCTAGGGTAGAGGTAGACTGCCTCAACCCCTGACTTTACCCTGGGGTTTATTCTGCCCTAGTCTTGTGGGTAAGTCGCTAAGCCTACAGATCCAAGCGTCTTGGAGGCTGCCGCTCTCTGACAGGATACCGGCGGTCATCGCTGGCTTCCACAGCAGTAGGCATTGACACAGGCCTAGATGGAGAAGATGCCTGTGTCAGTCGAAAGTCAGGAGTTTGCACAGGTGGAACAGTCTCTGACTTCCTGTGTTGGAGAAGAGCACTGTGTCAAAGGATGCTGGTTTGCGGTATCATCCGGAAACAGTTCAGGCCAACCAGCCGTTGGAGCCTCTGTGGCTGTCTCTGCTCCTAGCAACAGTTGATCTGTGTGTCTTCTCCAGACGACGTCCTCAGCAGTCTCAACCGTGTAAGACACAGGGCCCGTCTGCGCGATCACCGTAGCAGGAACCCATTTCGGTCCAGTGTTGTAGTTTCGAGCTAGGACGTGCTCTCCTGGATGAAACCGTCTCTCCTTGGCTCTTTCCTCTCTCTTTTCAACTTGAGCTTGTTGTTGACGATGGACAACCTGCTCTGCCCTTGGAGGTTTGAGTAAGTCAAAACTTGTCCGCAACTGCCTCTTCATCATGAGCGAAGCGGGGGAAGTTTTGGTTGTGGCATGCAGCTCGTTCCTGCAGGACAACAGGAAGCTGTTCAGACATTGGTGGATTGAGCCCTGACCTTGCGATGCCTTCAAGGCATGCTTCAAAGTTTGCATGAACCTTTCTGCCTGGCCGTTAGTAGAGGGGGCGCAGACCTGATGTGTTGGACACCATTCACATGCAGGAAGGTTGCAAACTCCTGTGATACAAATTGTGGACCGTTGTCACTTACAAGTTGTTCCAGTGAGCCATAACGGCTGAACATCTCACCAAGTTTCTCAATTGTTTTCTCTGCCGTGGTAGACCTCATCACAGCGACCTCCGGCCACTTGCTACAAGCGTCCACAACCACCATAAACATCTTCTCTTCGAAAGGACCGGCGAAGTCCACATGTACTCGCTGCCACACTTCTGCAGGCCAATCTCAGGGGTGTAGGGTTGCCAGCTGTGGAACATTCCGGACCCTTTGACATGCGGAGCATGTTTTGGCTTTCTCCTCAATATTCCCATTGAGACCTGGCCACCAGAAGTAGCTTCTTGCCATTTCCTTCATCCGAACCATCCTACTGTGGCCTGTATGAAGTTGTTGCAGTATAGGTTCCCTCAGAGGTGGCGGAATGATGACACGGCGTCCCCAAAGAAGACAACCTGCCTGGATGGAGAGCTCATTTATTTTTGAAACGTAAGGTATCAAACTAGGAGCATCTCCTATAGCTCTCCCTCGAATGACATCGTCCATTACCTCAGACAGGACTGGATCGTTGCGGGTGTACCTTCGCACCTGAACTGCAGTGACAGGTGCTCCCTCCACTTGTCTAAAGTAGAAGATGTTTATCTGACGAGGCTTTGGGGGAGTAACAGGCAAGGGTAGCCTCGAGAGACCGTCTGCGTTTCCGTACAAGTCTGATTTGCGATATTTGATGTCGTATGTGTGTCCTGACAACAGTAAAGCCCACCTTTGCATCCTGTTTGCAGCGAGGGATGGAATTCCGGTGTGGGGCCCGAAGATTGAAGTCAATGGACGGTGGTCCGTCAGGAGTGTGAACCTTCTCCCAAACAGGTACTGATGAAATTTTCGAATTCCAAAAATGATTCCCAAGGCCTCGCGCTCGATCTGCGCATAGTTACCCTCGGCCTTGTTCAAGGTGCGTGATGCGAAGGTGATAGGTTTCTCTTCACCTGAAGGCATGATGTGGGATATAACTGCTCACACACCATATGGTGATGCATCACATGCTAGCTGCATGAGTAGCTTTGGGTCGAAGTGTGTCAGGACCTCCGATTTCAGCAATGCTTTCTTTGCTTGGGCGAAAGCTTCGTTGCACAGTTCAGTCCATTTCCATGTTTTGCCTTGACATAGCAACTGATGTAATGGCTTCAGCAATGTTGCTAAGTCTGGAATAAACTTCCCATAGTAGTTAAGTAGCCCCAGAAATGAATGTAATTGGCTCACATTCTGGGGTGCTGGGGCCTCCACGATCGACTTGACCTTTGACGGCGCCTTATGCAGGCCAGTAGCGTCAATCACATGCCCCAGGTACTCAACTGAAGACTGAAAGAATTCACATTTGTCTTTACGAACTCTGAGTCCGTGCCCTTTCAGTCGTTGTAGTGTCGCATCCAAGTTTAGAAGATGATCCTCCTCATTTGTCCCAGTGACAAGGATGTCGTCCAGGTAGCACTGGACTCCTGGCAGTCCACTCAAAATCTGATCCATTGCCCTTTGGAATAGAGCAGGGGCCGATGTAATTCCAAACGGAAGGCGGCAGTACCTGTATAGCTCCTTGTGTGTCACAATTGTCAGCAGCTCCTTTGATTTGTCATTGACATGCATTTGTAGATAAGCCTGGCATAAGTCTATTTTGCTGAACTTTTGCCCTCCGGCCAGGCCCGTAAAAAGATCATCAATGAGGGGAAGAGGGTACTGTTCCGCAGACAGCACCGGGTTAATAGTCACTTTAAAATCCCCGCAGATTCGAACAGATCCATCCTTTTTCAGGACAGGAACAATGGGTGTGGCCCATTTGCTCACACTCACAGGCTCTAGGACTCCATTCTCGACTAAGGCCTCCAAGTTAGCCTCAACTTTTGGCCTAATTGCATCGGGTACAGGTCGGGCTTTGTGAAACTTCGACTTGCTGTCAGGTTTAATGTCCAGTCTCACGCTAATCTTTTTCATGCTTTCAAGTTCCCCATTGAAGAGTTCTGCATGTTTGTTTAACACTGCAGTCAGACCTGACTCCCCTTTTGACATCATGCGGACTGCAGGCCAGTCCAGTGTGATTTTCTCTAGCCACGCACGTCCCAGTAGCGATGGGTAATTTCCCTTTACCACATATAGTGGCAGTTTTGCAGTCTGTCCGTTCAATTTAACTGTCACCTCAATGGCGCCTCTCATGGCCACAGGTTCGCCGGTATACGTCTTTAGCACAATGTTTGTTGGCTGAAGGGTAAGATGCTTTAGCATTTTGTTGTAGACAGTGTCTGAAACAAGGGACACAGCCGCGCCTGTGTCCACCTCCATCTGCACTGATTGTCCCTCCACCAGTGGTGACACCCAGTAGCCATTTGAACCACCTGCAACCGTCAGTATGTGCACCTCTTCCTCCTCAGAGGTGTCGCTCCCCTCTGTTTTGCTTGTTCCATCATACTGCACTGAATGAACACTCTTTTTCCTCTCTTGTCCAAATACAGACATTTTGCTTCCATGCTTCCCAGCTCTGTCTGTTCTTTTTTTACCTCTACAGGCGCGTTCAATGTGACCCTTTTTGCCACAATTTCGGCATTCCAGCTCCGTACACCAGCAGTCATTAGCGTGATGGCCCGTTTTCCCACAACAGTAACATATGCCGTTCCGCGCACCTTTAGGCTCAGACGACACCTTGTGAACTCTCCCTGTTGAACTCAACTGGTGAGCCTCCTTTTCCGCCATCTCCATGGAGACACTAACTTCAATGGCCTTTTCAAGAGTAAGGGAGTAAGGTTGTCCTCAGTAAGAAGGCGCTTCTGTGTGGCTGCACTTTGCAGACCACACACAAGTCTGTCTCTAATGGTGTCATTCAGCACCTCCTTGAACTGGCAGTGTTCCGACAACCTTTTTAAAGCAGCAATAAACATCATCACTGATTCCCACTCCTCTTGATTCCGTTTGTGAAATCTAAATCTCTCAGCAATAACCAGAGGTTTTGGTGAAAAATGTGCTCCAAGAATTTCCACCAGTTGCTTATATGTTTTAGTTCCTGGCTTATCTGGCTGCACAAGGCTGCGAAGTAAATTGAATGTCTTCGGCCCCATTACACTCAAAAAGGTAGGCATGACCTTTTCGTTTGCCACTGCATTCGCCAAGACAAAATAGTCAAAACGTTCCGTATAAGCGCTCCATTGCTCCATATTTTCATCAAAATTACCGATGTTTCCTAATATAGTAGCCATCTCACGTTTCAAATTTAAATTTCTGTTTACTGACTGCACCCGTAACGTACGCAGATTCATCCGCTCCTCGTCACCACTTTGTTGTGTCGGTACCTTTTTACCTAGACACAATTAGAACTCAGAACTCAGAGATTCAAACATGAAGTGCTTTATTTGAAGGGAAAGGGAAGTTCTGGAGAGTTCCGAACAAAGAGAGCTAAACTTAACCAATAGAACACCCAACCATTTATCTGCTGTGACAGCGCCACCACAGGTGGGAGGAGAACACACAATACATAACAAGCAGAACCCCAGACCAGCATGAGGTTGAAAAGGCCATCCGACAACTGAAGAACAGCAAGGCCTCAGGAGCAGATGGAATCCCCACCGAGTCACTAAAGCGTGTGGAGAAGCACTATTGGCACGAATACGTGAACTCGTTTCTCTTATTTGAAAGGAGGTGAGCATGCCAGGGAATCCCAGAGATGCCGTAATCGTGACCATCTTCAAGAAAGCTGACAAGTCTGATTGCGGTAATTAGAGAGGAGTTTCCCTGCTGTCTGCCACAGGGAAAGTCATCGCAAGAATCCTCCTCAATCGCATTCTCCCAGTGGCTGAAGAGCTCCTCCAAAAGTCGCAATGTGGATTCCGCCCACTAAGGGGCACAATGGACATGATCTTCACCGCGCGTCAATTACAAGAGAAATGCAGAGGACAGCACCAACCGCTGTACATGGCCTTCTTTGACCTCACAATGGCCTTCAACACTGTCGACCGTGAGGGATTATGGAGTGTCCTCCTCAAATTCGGCTGCCCTCAAAAGTTTGTCACCATCCTCCACCTGCTTCATGACGATATGCAAGTCGTGATCATGACCAATGAATCCACCACAGACCCAATTCACATACAGACCGGCGTCAAGCAAGGCTGTGTCATTGCACCAACGCTCTTCTTGATTTTTCTTGCTGCAATGCTTCATCTCACCCTCAGTAAGCTCCCCGCTGGAGTGGAGCTAATTTACAGAACAAACGGGAAACTGTTCAACATCCATTGCCTCCAGTCCAGATCCAAGGTTGTCCCATCCTCTGTTATCGAATTACAGTATGCAGACAACGCTTGCATCTGTGCACACTCGGAGGTCGAACTCCAAACCATCGTAAGCACCTTCACTGAAGCTTACGAGAGCATGGGCCTTACACTAAACATCCGTAAGACAAAGGGCCTCTACCAGCCTGCCCCCGCCACACAGTACTGCCCCCGATTATCAAAATCCATGACGAGGCCTTGGACAACGTGAACCACTTTCCATACCTCGGGAGCTTACTGTCAACAAGGGCAGATGCCAATGATAAAGTCAAACATCGCCTTCAATGTGCCAGTGCAGCCTTCGGTCGCCTGAGGAAGAGAGTGTTTGAAGACCAGGACCTCAAACCCGGCACCAAGCCAGTAGTGATTCCTGCCCTCTTGTATGCTTCAGAGACATGGGCCATGTACAGCAGGCACCTCAAAGCACTGGAGAGGTACCACTGTAGTGTCCGTGTGTAGATAAAGACACTGAAGACAGGAGTTGGTTCATCGGTATTTACTAAACAAGTCTGGGGGGGGGTTTCTAAAGGATATACACAATACACAGGCTTATATAGCCCAAGTGGCAATTACTGGCACTACTCACACCTGGGGCTCGTAAAGGCACATACACCACAATTCCTCCCCTTCTAGCTAACTAGTACATCATATTTTAAGTAATTATTAATTACATGTTATATGCAAAATAATATACTTTGCTGTATTAATTAATTATAAGTTAGTCTCTCAGGAGGCTTCCTGACTCGGTCCGGATAACGCCTCGGGGGTGTAGTAGTTTCTGGTGGTGTAGTAGGTTCTTCTGGCAAGGCTGATTCGGCTTGAAGGCCAGTGTCGGGTTCATCGGGCTCCAGTATCACCGGATCGGAGGTAGATATGGGTATCTCTACTTCATCGTTAGATGTATAGAGTGGTGGTGTAGGTTGTCCCTTTTCGGATGACTTGATGATTTGGTCAGCATGGCACCTTATTATGCTGTCTCCGATGTCCACGGTATACATCAGTGGTCCTAATCGTGTGCAGATAGTTCCAGGCTGCCATTTCTCGGTACGGTAGTCCCGGGCCAAAACCGGTTGGCCTATCTGGAAGGCCCTAGTTGGCCTTTCATTCATGCCCTGAAACTGTCGGTTCTCCACGTCCCTTCGGATGTTGGGCTTGACCAAATCCAGCCGGCATCTTAGGTTTCTATTGTAGAACATCATGGCGGGAGTTTGGTTAGTAACCATATGCGTTGCATTCCTATATGCAAATAAGAAGTTATCCACCTTGTGCTGAAGTTTTATGTCTTCATTACCCATGGCCTTGATGGCCTTCTTGAAGGTCTGGACAAACCTTTCAGCCAATCCATTGGTGGCGGGATGGTATGGGGCGGACGTGTAGTGCTTTACCCCATTGTTCTTTAAGAACTTTCTGAATTCTTCGGACACAAATTGCGGTCCATTATCAGAACATATATGCTCCGGCAGCCCATTCCTGGCAAATATGGTCCTTAATACTGTGATGGTTTTTTCCGTGGTGGTGGAGGACATCTTTATTACCTCCGGCCACTTGGAGTGTGCATCAACTGCGATTAAGAACATTGAGTCCATAAATGGACCAGCAAAGTCGATGTGCACCCTTTGCCAGGGAGATGAGGGCCACTCCCATGGATGTAGAGGGGCCTGTGGCGGAGCATTTTGGACCTTCTGGCATCCTAGGCAGCTCTTGGTCATGTCTTCGATGTCTCCATCGATACCTGGCCACCATACAAACGCCCTAGCTAGGTTCTTCATTTTCACTCCACCCAGATGCCCCTCGTGAAGCTCCTTTAGCACTTTATCCTGGAGTTTGGGTGGAATCACCACTCTGGATCCACACATCAAGGTTCCTCGGCACACTGACAGCTGTTCTCTTCTTTGCGAGAATGCTGGCAACAGTGGTTCGCCATGTGCTGGCCATCCCTTCACTGTTAAATCGTAGACCCGTGAGAGAGTAGGGTCATTTCTTGTCTCCCTTTCAATGGCAGAATTTGTCACCGGTAGACATTCCACTATGGTAGAGTGGAATATCTCTACTGGGTCTACTGTAGGTGCCTCTTCTATCGTTGGCAACGGTAGGCGTGATAAACCGTCAGCATTCCCATGCTGTTTTGACCCTTTGTATTCAATGTTGTATTGGTGTGCCCCTAGAAAAAGGGACCACCTCTGTAGTCTTTGTGCCGTCATAATGGGGACACCTTTTTTAGGGTTGAATATGGAGATGAGGGGTTGATGGTCAGTCAGCAAGGTAAATTTTTGTCCGTGTAGGTAATGGTTGAATTTCTTCACTCCCCATACCAGGCTGAGTGCTTCCCTGTCTATCTGGGCATAGTTACGCTCAGCTGAGTTCAATGAGCGTGACGCAAAAGCTATCGGCCGTTCCGAGCCATCAGGGAATTTATGGGACAATACCGCTCCTATGCCGTAAGGGGATGCATCGCACGCCAGTCTGATTGGTAGTGATGTGTTGTAATGAGCCAAAATTTTCTCGGATGTGATTAAGTCTTTACATTTATGGAAGGCATGTTTACAGTCTTCGTTCCATTTCCAAATCACTCCTGTCTGTAGAAGATCATTAAGAGGGTGTAGAATACTTGATAAGTTCGGTAAAAATTTATGATAGTAATTTATTAATCCCAGGAATTACCTTAATTGTGAAACATTTTCAGGTGCTGGGGCTTTTATAACTGCTTCAATTTTTTCAGGTGACTTATGCAACCCTTCCTTATTAATTATGTGGCTACAATATGATATCTGATTTTGGAAAAATTCGCACTTGGGGTGATTTGCTCGTAGGCCCCGTTCTTTCAGCCTAGTGAGCACCTGCTCCAAATTGGCAAGGTGCTCGTTGTCGTTTTCTCCTGTTATAAGGATGTCGTCTAGGTAGCATTGAGTCCCCGGAATCCCTTGCAGGACTTGCTCCATAGCTCTTTGCCAGATAGCTGGAGCTGATGCTATTCCAAAAACCAGTCGATTGTACTGGTACAGGCCTTTGTGTGTGTTTATTGTGAGATACCTTTTAGAGGTCTCCTCAACCTCCATCTGTAGATATGCCTGTGCCAAGTCAATTTTTGTGAAACGTTTCCCTCCGGATAGTGAGGCGAAAATATCTTCTATCCTCGGAAGAGGATACTGTACCGTGTGAAGGACCGGGTTTACAGTCACCTTAAAGTCCCCACAGATGCGAATTTTTTTCTGTTCCTCAGAGTAATTTTTCAATGTTTTTTTCATGACTGGAACGATGGGTGTTGCCCATTCGCTCCAATCTATTTTGGATAATACGCCTGCCTTTTCCAAATTCTTCAGCTCTGCCTCGACTGCCGGACGTATTGCGTATGGCACCGGTCTTGCCTTAAATTTTGGAATTGCTGTATCTTCCACTTTTATTGAGGCGGTGATGCCTTTCAAGGTTCCTAGTTTCTCTTGAAACACTTCTTAGGCGTTGGCCAAGATGTCTTTTAATCGTTCAGGTATGATGTCATCATTGTTTTTTTCCTTACTGGTCACCGTCAGTGCCTGAATGGAGTGCCAGTCTAAACGTATCTTCCTTATCCATCCACGTCCCAACAACGGTGGACCACCATCTTGTAGAATGTATAAATACAACTTTTGTATTTCTTTGCCGTTGTATACCACAGGCACCCTTATTTTTCCTTTGGGGTAGACTTTCTGCCCCGTATATGTTTTTAAGATAATGGATGTGTCTTTTAGAGGTATATGCGAAAATAGCCTCTCGTAATCTCGTCGATTTATTACGGTTAGAGCTGATCCTGTATCTAGCTCCATTTTAACTGGGGACCCTGCTATTGTGAGGGTAACCCAAATGGTTTGGTAATCCTCTTTGGCAAGTACATTATGTAATTTGAGACAGCTTAGTCTCTTGTTTCCGGAGTCGCTATCGCTATTCTGGTCTTCGGAGCTACTGTCCGCCATCATTTGTACCTTCCTGTACTTTTCTTTATTGATTTTTTGTTTTCTGTCAGTGGATTTATTTTGTCCAGATTGGCATACCCGTGCAATGTGTCCAATCTTACCACATTGCCTGCATGCTTTGCCCTTGAACCAGCAGTCCCTCTGGTTATGGGTGGATCTGCCACAGCGATAACATCTTCCGAACTCCTGTGTCATTTTATGGGTGCCGAAGTCCTGTGTCTCTTGTTGTATCTCTGCAGCTCCTTTTGCTGCTGCTTCGTATGATACAGCCATACTGAAAGCTTTGTCCAATGTTAAATCTTTTTCAGAAAGCAGTCTTTTTTGTGTTCCTTCACTTAAGAGACCGCAAACAAATTTGTCTCGAAGATAATCCGATAGTCCTGTTCCGAATTGGCAGTACTTTGATAGCTTTCTTAATTCAGTTAGGTAATCAGCATTACTTTCATTCTTGTGTTGATTTCTCTTGAAGAACTTGAATTGTTCCGCTATCAGCAGCGGTGTTGGGTTTAAATGCTCCTGCAGGGTATCAACAATTTCTTTAAAAGTCTTGTCCTTTGGTTTGGCTGGAGTGATTAAATTTCGTAACAGCCCGTATGTCTTCGCGCCCATTAAGTTCAGAAGTACTGAAGCTTTTTTTTCATCTGTTATTCCATTTGCAGTGCAATAAACCTCTACTCTTTCCACGTATTTGGTCCAATCTTCTATTTCACCATCAAAAGCCTCAATATTACCAGATTTAGGCATTTCAGAAAAGATATGGCACTTCCCGCGCTTTTTTTTTTCTCTCTGTAGAAAAGATATGGCGCTTCCCGCGCTTTCCCGCCGCTGCTACCGATAACAATGCTGTTTTACTGTGGTTTCCGTTTATTCACTGTTGGAGACTCGTTACCGACGGAGGTCTAAACGCTGACCTGCTTGCCGCGCCGGCCGTCTCTCGAGTGCACCCTCCCAGTCCGTTAATGTTTGCCTCCGATTTCGCTGCCTGTCTCAGCTGCAGAGCCCGCCGCTGGAGCTCCAGCCTGACGCCCAGGAAGGATTAGCGCAGTACCTGTCACCAGCTTGGCCAGCTGGTGAAACCACAGTTTCTCTTACTTCCCTGAGTCTTCTGGACGCTGGAGGAATCGATGTCCTTGAGGTGCTGCCGAATTGCAGGTAAGTCCGTTTCCACTTCGTCGCCACTGTAGTGTCCGTGTGTAGATAAAGACACTGAAGACAGGAGTTGGTTCATCGGTATTTACTAAGCAAGTCTGGGGGGGGTTTCTAAAGGATATACACAATACACAGGCTTATATAGCCCAAGTGGCAATTACTGGCACTACTCACACCTGGGGCTCTTAAAGGCACATACACCATAATTGCTCTTAAAGGCACATACACCACAACCACCAACGCTGCCTCAGCAAGATCCTGCAAATCCATTGGCAGGATAGGTGCATCAACGTCAGTGTTCTTGCTCAAGCCAACATCCCCAGCATCGAAGCTTTGACCATGCTCGATCAGCTCCGATGGATGGGTCACATTGTCTGCATGCCCGATACGAGACTCCCAAAACAAGCACTCTACTCAGAGCTCCGACACGGCAAGAGAGAGCCAGGTGAGCAGAGGAAACGCTTCAAGGACACTCTCAAAGCCTCCTTGAAAAAGTGCAACATTCCCACTGACACCTGGGAATCCCTGGCACAAAGTGGAGGAGAAGCATCCAGAAAGGCGCCGAACACCTCGAGTCTCTTCGACGGGAGCAAGCGGAAGCCAAGTGCAAACAGTGGAAGGAGCGCACGTCAACCCAAGCACCCCACCCATCCACCCCTTCAACCACTGTCTGCCCCACCTGTGACAGAGAGTGTAGGTCCCGCATTTGACTCATCAGTCACCTGAGAACTCATTTTTATAAAGTGGAAGCAAGTCATCCTCATTTCCAAGGGACTGCCTAAAAAGAAGACTGTGACCAGTATTCCGGATGGGGTTGAACCCGTACTCTACAAACTCAGAATCACTTCCTGAGATTTGTGTTCAAGTTCTCTGGTTGTGCAAATCCTAATTGCTCTATTTATTGACTCTCCTTACTATCCACCAGTAGCGTCTTTTTCTTGCATTGTATTCTGTACAATAATACCATTAACTCATATTACCAGTGTTAATTAGCTTCTCTGAATCTTGTGACTTTGCATTTGTCCACATTAACTGATATCTGACTGACATCAGCCCGGCTGCCCAATCTATCCAGCCCTTTCTGTACTTGAGCAGCCTGTTCCCCACTGTTTGTAGTCCAACCCAATTTGATATCACCTCAAACCTGGAGAATTGTGTTTCAGTCCCCACTTCCAAGTGATTTACGTCTATTGTAAACAGTAATGGTTCAGCAATGATCTTGAGGCACCTTAGTAGTTACCTCCTTCCATGCTGATCCAACTATGTGTGCAACCATCCTTTGCTTCATCTCCTTCAGATCATTTTTGATCCATTTCAGAAGCACTCCACCTACGCTTAGCCTTCCAAACTTGTGGACCATTTGCATGTCATGCTGCTTTGCTGAAATATAAATTAATAGCATCCACTGAGATCCCCTGTATTATGTCCGTGTATAATTGAGACACGGACTGCAGGAGTTGGTTATAACAGGTCTTTACTGAATGGAGACAACCTGGAACTACTATGCAAATGTTACTACACAGGCTTATATACAGGGGTGGTCACTACTAGTACTGCAGTATACAGGGGCTGCAGAATATAGTTCCTTCTGCAAAGTAAATACACTACAATTCCTCCTCTTTTAGCTAAACAGTACATAACATTCGATTAACAATGAAATAACATATTTACAATTACAGTTGCTAGATACATTAGTTGAAGTTAAGCAATTATAAGTTCAGTCTTTGAGGAGGCTTCCTGATTCTGTCTGGATAACGCCTCTTTGAGGTATCAGGTTCTTCTGGCAAAGTTGAGTCGGGATCAATGTCGTTGTTTGGTTCGTCTGCTTCCAATATCACCGATTCTGAGGTAGATGCAATTGGTACTTCGGTTTCATCGCCAGGTGTATCAGATCGTGGTGTGGAGTTGACGTTTCCCAGTGACCCTAGAATCTGGTCAGCATGGCGTCTTACAATGCTCACTCCAACGTCCACGGTATACATTAGAGGTCCTTGCCATGTACAGATCGTTCCTGGCTGCCATTTCTCTGTGCGGTAGTCCCGGGCCAAAATTAGTTGACCTATCTTAAAACTCCTGGTCAGCCTTTCATTCATATTCAGAAACTGCCTGTTCTCCACATCTCTTCTGATGTTTGGCTTAACCAAATCCAAGCGGCATCGTAGTCTTCGATTGAAGAACATCATGGCTGGAGTTTGGTTGGTAACCGCATGTATCGCATTCCGGTAGGCAAACAAGAAGTTATCCACCTTGTGTTGTAGGGGTATATCTTCATTACACATTGCCTTGATAGCATTCTTGAATGTTTGAACGAACCTCTCGGCCAATCCATTAGTGGCTGGATGATATGGGGCGGATGTGTAATGCTTAACACCATTGTTCTTTAAGAACCTCCGGAACTCTTCAGACACAAACTGTGGTCCATTGTCGGAGCAAATCTGTTCAGTCAGCCCATTCCTGGCGAATATGGTTCGTAAGACTGTGATAGATTTTTCTGTGGCGGTTGAGGACATTTTTATTACCTCTGACCACTTTGAATGTGCATCCACCGCAAATAAAAACATCGAGTCCATAAATGGACCAGCAAAATCAATGTGCACCCTTTGCCATGGAGATGAGGGCCACTCCCATGGATGTAGAGGGGCTTGTGGTGGGGCGTTTTGGACCTTCTGGCATCCTGTACAGCTCTTGGTCATCTCTTCAATTTCTCTATCGATTCCCAGCCACCACACAAATGCTCTGGCTAAGTTGTTCATTTTTACCCCTCCCAGATGACCCTCATGAAGCTCATTGAGCACTCTATCCTTCAATTTGGGTGGAATTACTACTCTGGATCCACACATCAAGGTTCCTCTGCACACTGACAGCTGTTCTCTTCTCGGCGAGAATGCTGGCAGCAGTGGTTCGCCATGTGCTGGCCATCCCTTCGCCGTTAAATCATAGACCCAGGAGAGTGTCGGGTCATTTTGTGTTTCCTTTTCTATGTTTGCATTCGTCACAGGGAGACATTCGACTATGGTCGAGTGGAATATCTCCACTGGATCCACTGCAAGTTCTTCTTCCACCGTCGGCAACGGTAGGCGCGACAATCCATCAGCATTCCCATGCTGTTTAGTTCCTTTGTACTCGATGTCATATTGGTGTGCCCCTAGGAAAAGGGACCGCCTCTGTAGCCGTTGTGCTGTCATTATCGGTACGCCCTTCTGAGGGTTGAAAATGGAGACAAGAGGTTGATGATCAGTTAGTAGAGTAAATTTCTGACCGTGCAGTTAGTGATTGAACTTCTTCACCCCCCAGACCAGGCTGAGGGCCTCTCTGTCAATCTGGGCGTAGTTACGCTCAGCTGAAGTTAACGAGCGTGACGCAAAAGCTATCGGCCTCTCTGAACCATCAAGGAATTTATGTGACAGTACCGCCCCAATGCCGTAGGGAGACGCATCACACGCCAGTCTTATCGGTAGTGATGGGTTGTAGTGAGCCAATTCTTCTCTTGAAGTGATTAGGTCCTTACTCTTCTGAAAGGCCCGCTTACATTCATCGCTCCATTTCCATGCTACTCCCGTTTGTAGCAGGGCGTTCAGTGGGTGCAGAATTGTGGACAAATTCGGCAAAAACTTATGGTAGTAATTCACCAATCCGAGGAATGACCTCAGTTGCGACACATTTTCAGGCGCTGGAGCCTTAACTACCGCTTCAATTTTGTCAGGGGACTTATGTAACCCCTCTTCATCAATCACGTGGCCACAATACGATATCTGTTTCTTAAAAAACTCGCACTTGGGGCGATTGGCCCGTAGCCCATGTTCACGTAGTCTAGTGAGCACCTGCTCTAGGTTGGCAAGGTGTTCACTGTCATCTTCACCTGTCACTAGGTTGTCGTCCAAGTAACACTGAGTCCCCGGAATCCCTTGCAGGACTTGTTCCATCGCTCTTTGCCATATCGCCGGAGCTGATGCTATTCCGAATACCAGTCGATTATATTGGTAAAGACCTTTGTGAGTGTTTATCGTGAGATACTTCCTAGAGGATTCTTCAACCTCCATCTGCAAATATGCTTGTGCTAGGTCAATTTTTGTAAAACGCTTCCCTCCAGATAGTGAGGCGAAGTTATCTTCTATCCTTGGAAGAGGATATTGTACTGTGTGAAGGACTGGGTTCACCGTCACCTTGAAGTCCCCACAGATGCGAACCTTCCTTGGCTCCTCAGACTTATTGTTTAACGTTTTCTTCATGACAGGAACGATGGGTGTCGCCCACTCGCTCCAGTCTACCTTAGATAACATGCCTGCATTCTCCAGATTCTCCAGCTCTGCCTCGATGGCTGGGCGAATTGCATATGGTACCGGTCTTGCTTTGAAAAACTTGGGAATTGCATTCTCTTCTATTTTTATCAAGGCGGTTACGCCTTTAAGAGTGCCCAGTTCTTGTTGAAATACCTCTTTGGCGTTAGCTAAGATTGTTGACAATCGTCCAGGAGTGACGTCGTCATCCTTTTTACCAGCCACCGTCAGTGCCTGAATGGAGTGCCAGTCTAAACTTATCTTTCTGATCCATTCACGTCCCAATAACGGTAGTCCACCATCTTGCAGTATGTACAGATACAATTTCTGTATTTCCTTGCCGTTGTATTCGACAGGCACCCTTATTTTTCCTCTGGGGTATACTTTTTGCCCGTATACTTCCTCAAGACAATGGATGTCTCTTTCAAGGATATGTGTGAGAATAGCCGCTCATAGTCTCGTCGATTCATGACGGTTAGAGCTAATCCTGTATCCAATTCCATTTTGACTTGGGACCCTGCTATCGTGAGGGTGACCCAAATGGTTCGGTGATCCTCTTTTGCGATTACGTTGTGAAGTTTGAGACAGCTTAGTCTCTTGTTCCCGGATTCACTATCGCTCATCTGGTCTTCGGAACTACTGTCCGTCATCTTTTGTACTTTCCTGTACGGTTCCTTAGTAGCCTTTTTGTTGTCGTTGGTCTTCTTCCCAGACCTGCAAACTCGTGCAATGTGTCCCATCTTTCCGCATTGCCTGCATATTTTGTCCTTGGACCAGCAGTCCTTCTGGTCATGAGTTTTTCTGCCGCAGCGATAACATTTTGCAGATCCCCGTGTCATTTTGTGGGTGCTGTATTCCTGTGGCTTTTGCTGTATTTCCGCAGCTCCCCTTGCTGCTGCTTCGTACGATACTGCCACGCTGAAAGCCTTATCTAGCATCAGCTCTTTCTCTGAGATTAACCTCTTCTGGGTTCCTTCACTCAGGAGTCCACAGACAAATTTGTCCCGTAAGGTATCTGCCAGTCCTGCTCC
Organism: Somniosus microcephalus; assembly: GCF_052327205.1. Lineage (NCBI taxonomy): Eukaryota > Metazoa > Chordata > Chondrichthyes > Squaliformes > Somniosidae > Somniosus > Somniosus microcephalus. The sequence goes on along the minus strand of NC_140987.1, from coordinate 180,209,999 downwards.
GAACTGGCAGTGCTTTGATAGCTTGCGTAGTTCCGTAAGGTAATCAGCATTGCTCTCATCTTTATGCTGATTTCTCCTGTGGAATTTAAATCTTTCTGCTATCAGCAGCAGTGTAGGATTTAGGTGTTCCTGTAGGATAGCAACAATTTCGTTAAAACTCTTCACCTTCGGTTTGGCTGGAGTAATCAGGTCCCGCAATAGGCCATACGTTCTTGCACCCATTAAGTTTAGCAGTACCGATGCCTTTTTCTCATCGGCTACTTCGTTTGCCTCGCAATATACCTCGACTCTTTCCACATACGTGGTCCAGTCTTCTATTGCATTATCGAAGGCAGTGATATAGCCAGTCTTCGGCATCTTGGAAATCTAAGATGGCGCCTCCCGCGCCTTGCCTTCTTCCCCGATTTAACAAAATGGCGCCTCCCGCACTTTGCCTTCTTCCCTGCTGGATTAAGATGGCGCCTCCCGCGCTTTCTGTCTTCTCCGCTGTTGCTAGCGCTGTTGCTGGCGTTTTATGCCTTGATGGTGACGCCCTATGGTCTACGTGCACTTCCCCCCGCGCTGCTGCTAACACCGCTCTCCGTGGTTCCCGTGGCAAACTGCAGCTCCTCGCGGCTTTCTGCGTGTTTAATTTTTATTATTTCCCCGTCATCGGAACAACCCTGCGGGACACTTGCCTCCCTCATCTCGGGTCTGTACGCTGCCCGGCTTCATAGCACCGGCCGCGCCCTGTGTGCTCCACCCTCTCTCTCTCTCCTCTTCCCGACAATGCTGCTCGGCCCCGTTGCAAAGCCACCCGCTCGAGCTCTAGACCGCCGCAGCCCAGGACGGATCAGTGTACTACCTGCCCCCAGCCCGATTAGCTGAAGCACCATCGACAGGATAACCAAGCCCCGCTCTTGACAGCCTCTCCTGCAAATCTTCAACTCCGCTGACTCAGAGGCGGATGCCCACGGTCGACGCCTGTTTCTTCTGTTTCTTTCTTCCTTCTGGCCTCGACCTCTGATAACTTCGCTTCAGGGATGGATCCCCATGAGGTGGTGCAGACTGTAGGTAAGTTCGTATCTGCTTGTCGCCAGTATTATGTCCGTGTATAATTGAGACACGGACTGCAGGAGTTGGTTATAACAGGTCTTTACTGAATGGAGACAACCTGGAACTATGATGCAAATGTTACTACACAGGCTTATATACAGGGGTGGTCACTACTGGTACTGCAGTATACAGGGGCTGCAGAATATAGTTCCTTCTGCAAAGTACATACACTACACCCTGCACAAAAGGTTTGTTATCTCCTTAAAAATCTCCCTCCCAGAAAGCATTGCTTGGTTCCTCCTACAGTTGCATCTTTCTCCAGGTAGCTCATTATTCATTCCTTCAGGACAAGCTCCAGTACATTCCCTTCAATGGATGTCAGGATGGCTTGCCTGTAAATCTCCTCTGTACCCTCTCCAAGGACTTGACATCCTGCCTAGAGTGTGGTGCCCAGAATTCTACAGCCGAGGCCTGACCAGAGATTTGTAAAGGTTTAGCATGACTTCCTTGTTTTTGTATTCAATGCTCCTATTTACAAAGCCAAGTATCCCATACACTTTCTTAACCACAGATCAATATGCCCTGCCACCTTCAAAGATTTGTGAATATGCACCCCCAGGTCCCTCTGCTCTTGCACTCCCCTCAAAATAGCATTTAGATTGTACTGCATCTCCATGTTGTTACTCCCAAACTGCATCACTTTACACTTACTGTATTCGCTGCTCACGATGCGGTCTCCTCTACATTGGGGAGACCAAACGCAGATTGGGTGACCGCTTTGCAGAACACCTCCGTTCAGTCTGTAAGGATGACCCCGAGCCTCCGGTCGCCTGTCATTCTAATTCTCCGCTTCACTCCCACTCTGACCTCTCTGTCCTCGGCCTCTTACACTGTCCCAATGAAGCTCAACATAAGCTCGAGGAACAGAGGAACTTTCGATTAGGCACTTTACAGCCTTCTGGACTCAACATCGAGTTCAACAATTTCAGACTATAACCCCTGTCACTATTTTTTCACATGGCAGCTGTTGATGATTCTGCCGTCCCCATTTGCAACATTTAACCAATCCTGCTTCCACCCTAGCACAGACCGTCCCTTTTATTCTTTCCTCCCCTCCCCCTTTCCCTGCCTCTGCACCTGCTTAAAACCTGTTACATCTCTAACTTTTTCCAGTTCTGACGAAGGGTCACAGACCTGAAACGTTAACTCTGTTTCTCTCTCCACGGATGCTGCCTGGCCTGCTGAGTGCTTCCAGTATTTTCTGTTGTTATTTCACTTTTCACTTATCCGCATTAAATTGCATCTGGCATGTGTCTGCCCATTTCACCAGTCTGTTTATGTCCTCCTGAAGTCTTTTACTATCCTGTTCAATATTTACTATATTGCCCAGTTTTGTATTATCTACAAAACTTCACAATTCTACTCCCTGTACCCAAGTCCAGGTCATTTATAAATACTGTAACAAGAAAATCAATGTTCCTAATACCGACCCCTGGGGGACACCACTACATACTTCTCTCCAGTCACAAAAACACCCATTCACCACTACTCTCTGTCTCCTATGCCTTAGCCAATTACATACCCAAGTGACCACCACCCCTTTAATACCATTTTCCGAATAAGTCTGTTATGTGGTACTTTATCAAATGCCTTTTGAAAGTTCATATATACATCTATTGCACTACCCTCATCAACCCTCATCAAAGAATTCAATCCAGTTAGTCAAACACAATTTGCCTTTAACAAATCCGTGCTGGCTGTCCCTTATTAATTCATGCTTCTCCAAGTGAGAATTAATTTTGTCCTTGACAATGGTCTCTAGTAGTTTTACCACCACTGACTTTTGATTGCTTGGCCAGGTTTATCCCTCTCCCCTTTTTTGAGCAGGGGTGTAACATTTGCAATCCTGCAGTCCTCTGGCACCACTCCAATATCCAAGAAGGATTGAAAAATTCTGGTCAGAGCTTCTGCTAGCTCCACCCTAGCTTCCCTCAGCAACCTAGGACCGGGTGACTTGTTAACTTTGAGTGATGCCAAATTATTTAGCACCTCCTTTCTATCAATTTTTACCCTATTCAATATCTCTACTCCCCCTCCTTTACTGCAATATTAACGTTATCCTCCTCTTTTGTGAAGACAGATGCAAAGGCATATTATAGCCTAGAAACTAGTGTTGGCACTAGTAGTGAATAACATTTAAGGTATTCATGTGGCATTTTAACACAGGAGTTAATTTATTTATTTTAAATGGGTTACCACCGCCACTAAAACAGAGTGGAATGTGATATGAATGTGTTAAGCATTCATCTGTTAGCATCACTATCAGTATTTTTTACCTTTAAAAGTACTAACTTATCACAGATAACTAAAGTCAAACTATTTTTCCCGCAGAATGATTTTCAACCTGTTTCTTTTGCTCCTTTAATTTTTGACTGATCAGACACAATTACAGGGTATTATAGGGTATGGTAGTATAGAGGTTATGTTACTGGTCTAATAATCCAGAGGCCTGGACGAATGATCCAGAGTCATGAGTTCAAATCGCACCACGGCAGCTGGGGAATTTAAATTCAATTAATTAAATAAATAAATAAGTAACTAGTATCAGTAATGGTGACAATGAAACTACCAGATTGTCATAGAAACCGATCTGGTTCACTAATGTCCATCAGGGAAGAAAATCTACCATCATTACCCATTCTGGCCTATATGTAACTCCAGACCCACAAAAATGTGGTTGACTCTTAACTGCCCTCTGAAATGGCCTAGCAAGCCACTTATTCAAGAAGACGGTTCATCACCACCTTCTCGAGGGCAAATAGGGACGGGCAATAAATGCTGTTCTTGCTGGCGGCGCCCACATCTCATGAATGAATTAATAAAAACAACAGGCACTGAATAAATGGGTAATTTCCCATTTCTGGCATGGGGGGAAATTTAAATCTTCAGCACTCCCGGCACAGAATGGTGCCGGGCACCATATATTGGGAATTTTGAGTGCGTCGCACCATGATTTTCTGTCCATTAAAATGAATCGACTGAAATTCGGGAGAGGAGTGGGGCTGAATCCCCAGTAAATGCCCATGGTGCGTGAAGCTCCTAACCGGGAGCACTGAAGATGAAAATTTATTCCTAGGTGGCACCAATGAAATCAGTAAATGGCGTATCAAAATTTGTTTACAAACCATTCACAGTACCTAGAGGCAGGAAAACAAATATTCAGCTGAGTCCAGACTGTATCAGCTACATTTGTGCTCCACTGACTTACAACACTGACTTATTTAATGTGCTCAAATGTTTCTGATTTTAATTATTAATCTGAGAACAATGCCATGGGAGATATTCCCTAGTGTTAATTACCCGACAGATAAAAGTCTCCTTTCTCTCTCTGCTAGCCGTAAATCTCCAAAGCAAAATAGTTTGGAGGATTTTCAGCTCTATTGCAAGTGTGCATGTCCTTAGCATTAAATTGTCCATAATTCTACTGTTTAATTGGCAGAAAAACACAGGATGGCTGGCGTAGGAAATTAAAATATCCAACAGATGTAGAAGGAAGGTATTTTTCTTGCAGATGCCTATTGAGGTAAAATAAGTCAAACTGAGCGCAACACATAATTGTGCCTTCTACCATGCACACAGATTTTAAGTAACTTGAGCAGCCTCAGAAAGACTTTTAAACTTTCCTGTGTGAGATTAAATATTCAAACCAAACAAATAGGATAAAAATCTCCTCTTGATAACGATTCTTCAGCTTTCCAGAAATATTATCTTCTGCTGTCTCAAAAGTAGTTTGAAGCACAAAATCAGAATTAATTAGTACTTATTTGACAATCTTATTCTGGTTCCAGAGTTTGATGCATGGACATGACACGGTGGTGCAGTAAGTGGTATTCTTCAAAGATTGATAAAGGTACATTGTTGAGGCAATTTAGAGGGAGCTTTCATTGCCTCTGACCCAAGTCAAATCTAACCTAAGAAACAGTTGATGCCTTCTTTAACAAGATGCAGAGCCGAAACAAGTTCCATTTGCTCCTTCACCAATAAACCCACATAAAAAGAACTACATAAGACTGCTAGAGGTCATTGTAGATCATGAATTCTGTTGCATTGATTCAGCGACTGGAGTAAAATTAATGATTTGTTAATGTGATACAGTAATAGGTTCTTTGTGTTTGTGATTCTGGCTAATGAGAAGGAGGAAGGGATCAACCCAGTAGATAAAGAATAATTAAAAACGCTTATACATGACAGTCACACTAATTAGTGCCCAGGATTTGATGAATCACATCTTCATCAGTTGTCTCCTGCTTTTAAGGTACTGTGGCCGACTGTTAAGGCTGGTTTCGGCAAGAAATTGGGAGCTGCCTCGCTTCCATCCACTTCCGGTGTGGCCTGCGGCAGCCACCATTTTGGGCAGTTTGGCAGCGTGGCCATTGCCTGCGCTCGCTGGAGAAATGGTAATGAGACAGATTGTGACGTCAATCAGTGTGCAATTCTGATTTGACACATGACCTGCCATTTTGAACGTCGCCGCTCCACTCAACGTCCTCTCTAAAACACGAACAACTGAACGCACAGAGAACCCCATCGGCGCTATTTAAAGGGATAATCAACAACTTGCAAGTACTTGCTTTTTGATTTCTACTGGATCTGTATAAGTTCATGCAACTATTTGAGCTTTCTACAGTTATTTAAAGTTGTTGAGGTGACAGGGAATGTTGCTACAAATGGAGAGCGCCTTGCTTCTGATTTTGAGGGTTCTGCTCATACCACTTGCTCCCAGTCATGGGGACTCTACTTGCAGTCCCCCTTGCACTTGAGTATGACAGGGAGATGGAGCAGAGGCAGCAAAGACTACAAGCTGCTCACAGAGGGAGGAGGAGGAGGGCCAGGAGGGCTCTCAGCAGGAGGACTTACCAACCTATGATCTTCTGAGAGCACTTCTCCTAACTGCACTTAAGCCAGAAGAAGTGCACTAGGAGGCTCCACTTCACCATGGAGGTGGTCAAAGAACTCTGCCATCACCTAGATTCAGACATGCAGCCTCAGGGCAGGGCAATGACAGCATTGGCAATGGACCTCAAGGCCACCGTGGCCGTCAATCTTTTCACCACCGGATCTTCCCAGTCTGGAGCAGGAGACATAACTAACATCTCCCAGTTTACCATCCATTGTTGCATCTGGGAGGTCACAGAGGCTATCTACAGGAGAAGGGATTTCATTGTCTTCTCTCTGGACAGAGAGAAGCAGGACGAGCGTGCATGTGGCTTTGCCAGGATATTGGGCTTCCCCATGCTGCAGGGCACCATTGACTGCACACACATGGCTTTGCGGATGCTGCACATCAATCTTGAGATGTACCACAACCACACAGGCTACCACTCACTTAATGTGCAGTTGGTGTGCGATCACACCCAGCACATCAAATCCTGGCAGCAGTAATGATGCCTTCATCCTGCACCAGTCCGGTGTACCAGCAATCTTCCAGTCACCACATCGAACCCAAGGGTGGCTAGTTGGAGACAAGGGCTATCCGTGCTACACCTGGCTGATAACTACCCTCCGCAACCCCACCACTCGTGGCCAGCACTCATATAATGCTGCCATGAGAAACCTCATCAAGTAGACCATCAGGGTGCTAAAGCAATGATTCCTCTGCCTTGACCACTTGAGAGGAGCCCTCCAGTACATGCCAAAGCGGGTGTCCCATTTCGTGGTGGTCAGCTGCATGCTCCACAAATTGGCCATCATGAACTTTGCCACCACGGGTTCTGCGACCACCTCAGAAGGAGGAGGAGGAGGAGAAGTAGGAGGAAGAAGAGGCGGAGGAGGAAGGGAGGAGGCAGGTAGCAGATTCCTGTTCCAGACGGGCTGTCCGTGAGCGTCTCATCAGGCTCTGGTTCCAGCGAATGAAACCCCAGATCCCCGTTGCTCACCACTTCCCTACCTCACCATCCCTTGGTCAGGGAACAGCACAGCATCCTCTTGGGCATGGAGCTGAAATGAAAGCCACCACAAAACTAACATTCCAAACATAAGTTATAAATGAATCAATGCAAAATTACATAAAACGTCAACTAATCACCCTTTTGCATTCTCTTAGTGTCTGTCTTTTGTGTTCCTTTGCCTACTCTAGTGCTCCTACGCAGTGCTACCCCTGTGGCTGCAGCATGGCTGGTGGGAGGCTGCTGACTTTCCATGGGGGAGACTGTAGATGGCCTTGCAGAATGACCTTGAGCACCTCTGGGGCTAGAAGTCCCAGCTGCAGACTGCACTACCTCGGCATGGGTGGCAGCAGTCTGGGATGGTTGGCTGACAGGCAGCAACAAGGGTATTAGTGGAGTGGCAGTGGTGGGAGTAGAAATGCTGTCATCCAGAGAGAGGACAGCAGGTTCTTGCTCCAGGGAGCCACTGTCACTCCCCCGGGGCAACGCCTCAGTATTCCTAGCCATCTGTTGGAGCACAGATTACTGGAGTGCTGTGATACCCTGAAAGCCCCTTTCCACACTCGTAAACCTAGCCACAGTGCCATCAATCTGAGTTTGCGTGGCAGTAAACTGATCCTGCATGAGAGCAGTCTGAGCTTCCACTGCAGCACTCAGATGTTGGGTCACGTCTGCCTGTGCTGCAATAGAAGCTGCGACATCGCCCATCACACCTGTACGGATAACCGTAGCTGTCGTAAAGACAGCAGGGTTTGATTGACAGCTGGTTGACGGCTGATGTCATATCCGGGGGGCGGGATCCGACGCCATCTTGGCCATGCTTCAGATACTGTACTGGAGACACAGAGTCAGGACTGAATAAATGGCACTCCTCTACAACAGCTTGTGAGACTCATAATTACGTTATTAAGATAACATTACATGGTACCAGGATTTATAGCACTCACGATAAGGACATACTACAACAATGGAAGGAATAAAACCTCCAGCGAGCCTGCAACTAGAAGGAAATGTGGATGAAAATTGGCGTGTCTTCAAGCAACGCTTTCTTCTCTACCTCACAGCGATTGACGCTTCGACTAGCTCTGGAACACGTAAAGTAGCTTTGTTGCTAACAGTGGCTGGCTCGCAGGCAATCGAGCTGTTTAATACATTTACGTTTGCAGCCGAAGATGATAAAAATGATCTGGACAAGGTGATAGAACGGTTCGACGAATACTGCGCTCCAAAAAAGAATGAAACGTATGAGAGATTCGTGTTTCGCTCCCGTGTGCAAAAGCAAGGAGAATCCTTTGATTTTTTTTGACAGACTTGAAAATAAAAGCACAAACATGCAACTTTAGGGACCTGAATGAATCGATGATACGCGATCAAGTCGTTTTTGGAATACTCGACAAGAAGGTGAGGGAGAGAATGCTTAGAGACAATGACCTAAATTTGGATGCAGCAGTGAAAATATGTCATGCTAGTGAACTCTCAGCCATGCACACAAAAACCTTTGAAGGGAGCAGCACAGCAGAAGGGAGCGCCCTGGGGCTGAAAAATCTGCCGGTGGATGTGGTACACAAAAGGGACACAAGAGGGCCCACGGAGTTCAAGACGATGATGCCTTACGAATGCAGATGGTGCGGTAATAAACACGTAGCCAGACAGTGTCCTGCTTATGGGAAGAACTGTGCAAAATGTAAAGGCAGGAATCACTTTGCCAAGATGTGTTTTTTGGAAGAGAAAACTGAAAGTAAAAAGGCAGTGCATGCTATTGAGACTGAAGAGACAGGAGCAGAGACTTTGTTTGTTGGAATGGTGCAAAATGATCAAAACAGGGCAAAAATGCTAATGAAGTGCACTCTGTAGGACCAAAGACTGAAGTTTGGATAGCTCCCTTGCTGGTAAATGGCACCATTGTTCCCTTTAAGCTAGATACAGGTGCTAAGGCAAACCTCATAAGTTGGAGTGATGCACGGAATCTCAAAGTGCGACTTAAAATACTGAACAAGACAGTGTCTTTGAAGGCATACAATGGACAAAGCATTGAAAAAAAAGGAATGTGTAGGCTGAATGTTAAGGTAAAAAAATCACATTCACCCTTTGACCTTTGTTACAGTGCCTGAAGGACATGAGTCACTGTTGGGGGATAAGGCCTGTGTGGATTTGGGCTTGGTAAAATGAATCTATACTATCAATGAATAGAACTGTGTGCAGAGTGCCCCCCAAGATAGTACAAATCTGATTCATGAGACTATAGCACACAAATATGCAGATGTCTTTCAGGGTTTCGGAGCACTGCCCTTTACATACTCCATCAAACTGAGAGAGGATGCACAACCTGTGATTCACGCACCCAGGAGAGTTCCAGTGGCTCTCCGTGAAAAACTGAGGAAAGAGCTAGACCGCATGGAGGGACTAGCTGTCATAAAAAAGATTGAGGAACCGACTGACTGGGTAAATTCCATGGTCTGCGTCAATTCAAAGAAAACTGATAAATTGCATGTCTGTATTGATCCCAAGGACCTTAACGCCAATATCAAAAGAGAGCACTACCAAATTCCAAAGAGAGAGGAAATAGTCAGCGAAATGACAGAAGCGAAAGTCTTCTCCAAGATGGACGCCTCGCATGGTTTCTGGCAGTTGAAACTTGATGAAGAAAGTGCTAAGCTGTGCACTTTTAACACCCCGTTTGGTCGATACTCCTACCAGCGTCTGCCCTTTGGTATTAGCTCCGCCCCAGAAATCTTTCACAGAGCAATGGAGCAAATCATCGAGGGTCTGGAGGGAGTGCGGGTGTACGTGGATGATCTGGTAGTATGGGGCTCCACTCAGGGGGAGCACGACACCAGACTGGAGAAAACACTTCAGAGAATACAGCAGTATGGACTCAAACTAAATAAAGACAAATGTCAGTTCAGTGCCAATGAAATCACATTCCTCGGAGACAAGATCTCTTCAGAGGGGACTCAGCTAGACAAGTCAAAGGTAAAGGCTATACATGACATGGAGAAACCAAAGGACAAGAAAGGGGTTCAGCGGGCCCTTGGCATGGTTAACTACCTAGGAAAATTCATTCCAAATCTAGCAGTGAAAACTGTTCATCTGAGAAAACTGCTGCACCAAGAGACAGAGTTCCAATGGGGACATGAACATGAGAGAGAATGGAAGGGGCTGCTACACATTCTAGCCAGTGAACCCCTACTGAAGTTCTTCTGCCCTAAAAAGAGGACAAATGTGTCCACAGATGCCTCTAAGAATGGATTAGGGGCTGTCCTTTACAGGAAGATGAAGGAGAATGGTGACCAGTGGCATATGCGTCACGCTCCATGACGGCTACAGAGTGCCGGTATGCGCAAATCGAGAAGGTGTGCCTTGGCTTGGCATTTGGGTGTGAAAAATTTCATACCTACATCTATGGTCTTCCCAAGGTTATCCTAGAAATGGACCATAAGCCACTGCTAGGGATCGCAAAGAAAAATCTGTGTGACATGTCACCACGGATACAACGCCTAATGATGAGACTTCAACGTTACGATTTTGAGCTAACATATGTGCCAGGGACACAAATGTTCATTGCAGACACACTATCCAGGGCTGCGCCTTACACCACACAAAACAGTGAAACAGAAGAGGATGTGGCTCTTCATGTGGATATGATCTACGCAGCATTGCCCGCCACACAGGAACAACTATCAGTGATAGTCACAGAGACATCAAAGGACCCAGTCCTGAGTAAAGTAATGAGAAATCTTCAAGAGGGCTGGAAGAAAGGGTCATGTAAACAATATTATCACATTCAGCCTGAGCTCTCTGTGGTCAATGGACTACTGCTTAAGTGTGACAGGATAGTAGTGCCCACCTCTATGCGACGAGAAATGCTCAACAGGATACATGAAGGGCACCTGGGTGCAGAAAAGTCAAAAAGGAGAGCATGTGAGGCTCTCTACTGGCCAAACATGAACTCTGATATCGACCAGTTGATCAGCGAGTGTGCTGCATGTCAGGAGTATCACTACAAGCAAACAAAAGAGCCCCTCATTACCACAGAGCTCCCATCACAACCTTGGGAAATGGTCGGAACTGATATATTTCACTATGAAGGGAAAGACTATTTGTTAGTTATTGATTATTATTCCAATTATCCGGAGATTGCTCCCTTGTCCAGTACCACATCAAGAGCTGTGATAACTCACCTGAAGTCAATCTTTGCCAGGCAGGGCATCCCTCTAACCCTGGTCTCTGATAGTGGCCCTCCATATGCCAGTCATGAGTTTCAGTCATTTGCTTCAGAGTATGAGTTTAATCATGTAACCTCCAGTCCGCTCTATCCTCAGGCTAATGGAAAAGTGGAGAAGGGGGTACAGATTGTGAAAAGACTATTAAAGAAAGCAGCACACAGCAACACTGACCCATATCTGGCCCTGATGTCATACAGGGCGGGCCTGCTAGCAAGTGGCAAGTCTCCAGCTGAGCTCTTACTGGGTCGGAAAATCCATACACGACTTCCCAGTTATGTCACACCTGACCACAGAGATGAGGTGTGGGCAGACAAGGCTCGGAAACTACAACAGAAACAAAAAACACTTCATGACCGCACAGCCATTACACTAGTGCCTCTACAGGAGATGGATATAGTTCGCATTGAAGGGCCTGAGTCATGGCCTACAAGAGCCACCGTTCTACAACAGGTCACCCCCAGGTCATACAGTGTCATGACAGAGAACGGCAATGTGTTTCACAGAAACAGGAGGCACCTACTGAAAACCACAGAGACCTTTCAGCCTCAGGAGGACAGGGAGGATGACGAGATGAGGGAAATGCCACAAAGAGATGAGATGAGGGAAATGCCACAAAGTGACGAAGGACACAGTAGTGATAATGTGACAAGGGACCTGTGTGGTACAGACATGAGCTTAAAGGATACAACTGGGGTGGTTCAGCAAACACCCGTTCAGCCATGCAGGTCACAGTGCACCAGAAAGCCTGTAGTTAAACTTGACCTGTAGACAGGGATTGATAAGACTGTAAACAGTTAATGGGCTCCTGGGTGTGGGTAAGGTTTATACCTACCTGCAATTAGTTCAACGGTGTAGTTACACTGACTGGTTCTATATGATGTTAACAAGTGTTCTATGTGTTATGTTATGTTATGTTGTTACTGTGTTATGTCTTCATTGAAGGGGAAAGATGTACGGAAAACCGTAGCTGTCGTAAAGACAGCAGGGTTTGATTGACAGCTGGTTGACGGCTGATGTCATATCCGGGGGGCAGGATCCGACGCCATCTTGGCCATGCTTCAGATACTGTACTGGAGACACAGAGTCAGGACTGAATAAATGGCACTCCTCTACAACAGCTTGTGAGACTCGTAATTACATTATTAAGTTAACATTACAACACCCAGCATCATGGTTGCACCCACAAGTGTCCTAATGGAGTTTCCCATCATTTCCATCCTGGAAATCATGGGCTCCAAGCTCTGCGCAAAGCCCAAACTCGTCCATGCTCCTTGACACTAAGAAGATGCTCTCTGACAGGCCTGCCATTGCACCAAGCATTTCTGTGTGCATGGCCATCACCCTTCTTCTGAAGGCTGCCCCATCGAGGTCATCATCTGAGCCTCTGGAGCAGAACTCATGTCCTCCGGGGAGCTGGCACCCGAGCTACCCTTTCCCCCTGGCCTGGCTGCAGCCCATTTGTGCCCAGTGACTCACCATGTGCAGATCCCGCCTCTATACTACCCTCTAAAGTACACGTAGTGCCATTTTCTGAGCTGGTGCCTAGGAGTGTCAGATCGAGTGATGGTGCCTCTTCTTCTCCTTCACTCTCTTCCGCTACAACTTTGGGGACAGGCTGGGCTGGTGGCAGTTCTTGGGTATCTGAAAGGAGAAAGGCACAAGGGTCGGGTTGTAGTGAGGGGAGGGGGCGTAAGATGTGCATGCTTACACCATCAGCAGCTTGTAAGTGAGAAGAGATTATGGGATGAGGGGGAAGTGGGGTGTGAGAAGAATGATTAGGTATGCGCATACCATCATCAGCAATGCTTTCAACCTCGCCACTCACCATGGCGTCAACGACAGCCCCTCCAATGATCTCCAGCATCATCTCCTCCAGCTCACTCTGGTTCTGAAGACTTGCTTCCCCTCTGCCTCTCTGCTGCTGTCACGTCTGTTGTGTGCCACCTTTGCCTGCAAGAGAAAGGGAAGTGTGTCAGTGAGTGTGGTGCAATGTGTTTGTGTGATGTGCCTATCATGGTTGAATAGCTGGCAGTGTGTGCAAGGTGTGAGATGTGGGTGTGAGGCTTGCAGCAGTGGTAAGTGTGTGAGGGTGAGGTGATGCTATGATTGTGAGGTATGAGTCGTGATTGCTAGAGATTGTTGGTAGGTGAGTGATGGGGGTGTGGTGCATTGAGCACTGTGTGAGGCTAGTGGTGCAGTTGGTGGGATATGGCATTTGAAGATGCATTCACTCAGCTTGACCACTTTTGTGAGGTCATTAAATTTCTTGCGGCACTGGATCCAGGTCCTGGGGGCAACACATGTGGCAATGATGGCTTGTGCTATCTCCTCCTACTACCTTCTGGCGTGCTGCCTGGAAGGCCTCCTGTCCCCCTGTGGATAGAGGACCTGTCTTCTTCTGTGCTCCCCCAGGACCAAGGCCTCCAGTGGTTTATCTGAGAACCTCCTTGCACTCTCTCTTCCCTGTTGAGCCATGGCTTCATCCATAGTGACAAGAAGGTGCTTCTGCAACAAAGCACCTCCCCGTTAAGAAGTACAGAGAACCTAGGCAAAATTTTATTGGCCAGTAGACTGCACCTGATATTGGGCCTGCTCTTGAGTGCTAAGCCAACCAGCAGTGCATTTAGCTCTGAGCTCAGCGCTCCAATAATGTAAATGAGCAGGCAGCACGAATTTTGCATGCTTCCTACACCATTTTGAACGGGTGCAGGTAGATCGCTCCCCGTACCCATCTTTGAACCTAATCGTATTTCACCCACTGTGTTTTTAGACACAAAACAAAACGAATGGGATTTCCAGCTTGTTTTTCAATCTTACATAAAATAAATTACAGAGAGGTGCCAGATGCATAACTCACATGGACAGATGTATATTTTGTTTATGCAGTATGTTCAGCCTATAATTAGCATTTCTAAATCAATATAATTAATTCAATTAATTACTTTTTGTTGCCTCAACTTTGTTTTTTGACAGTCTCATCATTCCATCTGTTAAGTGATATATATGATTGGATTTTCCTTCTTTTTACTGGCTGTTTTGGGTGGTTTTGGGGATACTAAAAAGAATAAAAATGGGGCAGTATAGTCTATGACCGCAAAACCACCCTAAAAAGTTGCAACAAAATTATTCTTAGTAAAACCCACCAGTCTGTGTAGTGTATGTGCCTTTAAGAGCCCCCTGTGTACTGTAATGCCGGTAATGGCCACTCGGGCTATATAAGCCTATATATTGTGTTGTATCTGTTGGTTCACCTCCAGACTTTGTTCAGTAAACACCTGTGAAACCAATTCCTGTCTTCAGTGTCTCTATTAACACACGGACACAACAGTGGCGATGAATTGGAAACGGACTTACCTGCAATTCGGCAGCACCTCAAGGACATCGATTCCACTGACGTCCAAAGTCGAAGCAAGAAAAAGAAAAAGCTGTGGTTTCACCAGCTAGCAGGTGGCAGGTACTGCAATAATCCTTCCTGGGCGTCGGGCTGGGGCTCCAGCGGCTGGCTCTGCAGCGAGGCCAAGCAGCGAAGGCGGAGGCAAGCAGTAACAGACGGGGAGGGAGCACTCGGGAGACGGCCGGCGCTGCAAGCAGGTCGGCGTTCAGACCTAGCAGAGAGAGTCCGGTGGGAACGAGTCTCCACCCGTAAATAAATAAAAATAAAAAAAACGCGGAAAACAGCGTTGGCATCGGCAGCAGTGGCGGGGAAGCACGGGAAGCGCCATATCTTTTCTGCAGAAAAGAAAGAAAAGCGCGGGAAGCGCCATTTTTTTTCCAGGATGCCTAAGGCTGGCAATATTGATGCTTTTGATAACGATATAGAGGATTGGACCACATATGTGGAAAGAGTGGAGGTATATTGCACCGCAAATGGAATAGAAAATGATAAAAAAGCGTCAGTACTTCTAAATCTAATGGGCGCAAAGACATACGGGCTGTTACGAAACTTAATCACTCCAGCCAAACCAAAGGACAAGAATTTTAAAGAAATTGTTGATACCCTACAGCAGCACTTAAACCCAACACCGCTGCTGATAGCAGAACGATTCAAATTCTTCAAGAGGAATCAACACAAGAATGAAAGTAATGCTGATTACCTCACCGAATTAAGAAAGCTATCAAAGCACTGCCAATTCGGGGCAGGACTAGCAGATTATCTTCGAGACAAATTCGTCTGCGGTCTCCTAAGTGAAGGAACACAGAAAAGGCTGCTTTCTGAGAATGATTTAACACTGGACAAGGCTTTCAGTATGGCTGTATCATACGAAGCAGCCGCAAGAGGAGCTGCAGAGATACAACAAAAGACACAGGACTTCGGCACCCATGAAATGACACAGGGTTTCGAGAGATTTTATTGCTGCGGCAGATCCACACATGACCAGAGGGACTGCTGGTTCAAGGACAAAGCATGCAGGCAATGCGTAAAGATTGGACACATTGCACGGGTATGTTGATCTGGACAAAAAAAATCCACGGACAGGAAAAAAAAAATCAATAAATAAAAGTACAGAAAGGTACAAATGATGACAGACAGTAGCTCTGAAGACCAGAAGAGTGATAGCGACTTCGAAAACAAGAGACTAAGCTGTCTCAAATTACATAATGTAATTGCCAAAGAAGATTACCAGACCATTTGGGTTACCCTCACGATAGCAGGGTCCCCAGTTAAAATGGAGCTAGATACAAGATCAGCTCTGACCGTCATAAATCGACGGGATTACGAGCGGCTATTTCCGCATATACCTTTAAAAGACACATCCATTATCTTGAAAACATATACGGGGCAGAAAGTATACCCCAAAGGAAAAATAAGGGTGCCTGTTGTATACAACGGCAAGGAAATACAAAAGTTGTATTTATACGTTCTACAAGATGGTGGTCCACCGCTGTTGGGACGTGAATGGATCAGGAAAATACATTTAGACTGGTACTCCATTCAGGCACTGACGGTGACCAGTAAGGAAAAAATGATGATGACGTCATACCTGAACGATTAAAAGACATCTTGGCCAACGCCAAAGAAGTGTTTCAAGAGAAACTAGGAACCTTGAAAGGCATCACCGCCTCAATAAAAGTGGAAGATGCGGCAATTCCCAAGTTTTTTAAGGCAAGACCGGTGCCATACGCAATTCGTTCAGCAGTCGAGGCAGAGCTGGAGAATTTGGAAAAGGCAGGCGTATTATATAAAATAGATTGGAGCGAGTGGGCAACACCCATCGTCCCAGTCATGAAGAAAACGTTGAATAATGACAAATCTGAACAACAGAGAAAAATTCGCATCTGTGGAGACTTCAAGGTGACTGTAAACCTGATCCTTCACACGGTACAGTATCCTCTTCCGAGGATAGAAGATATTTTCGCCTCACTATCCGGAGGGAAACGTTTCACCAAAATTGACTTGGCACAGGCATATCTACAGATGGAGGTTGAAGAGGCCTCTAAAAAATATCTCACGATAAATACACACAAAGGCCTGTACCAGTACAATCGACTGGTTTTCGGAATAGCATCCGCCCTAGCTATCTGGCAAAGAGCTATGGAGCAAGTCCTCCAAGGGATTCCGGGGACTCAATGCTACCTAGACGACATCCTTGTAACAGGAGAAAACGACAACGAGCACCTTGCCAATTTGGAGCAGGTGCTCACTAGGCTGAGAGAACGGGGCCTACGAGCAAATCGCCCCAAGTGCGAATTTTTCCAGAATCATATATCATATTGTGGCCACATTATTAATAAGGAAGGGTTGCATAAGTCACCTGAAAAAATTGAAGCGGTCATAAAAGCCCCAGCACCTGAAAATGTTTCACAATTAAGGTCGTTCCTGGGATGAATAAATTACTATCATAAATTTTTACCGAACTTATCAACTCTTCTACACCCTCTTAATGAACTGCTACAAACAGGAGTAATTTGGAAATGGAGCGAAGACTGTAAACGTGCCTTCCATAAATGCAAAGACTTAATCACGTCCAAAGAAGTTTTGGCTCATTACAACCCATAACTGCCAATCAGACTGGCGTGCGATGCATCCCCTTACGGCATAGGAGCGGTATTATCGCATAAATTCCCTGATGGCTCGGAACGGCCGATAGCTTTTGCGTCACGCTCATTGAACTCAGCTGAGCGTAACTATGCCCAAATCGACAGGGAAGCACTCAGCCTGGTATGGGGAGTGAAGAAATTCAACCATTACCTACACGGACAAAAATTTACCTTGTTGACTGACCATCAACCCCTCATCTCCATATTCAACCCTAAAAAGGGTGTTCCCATTATGACAGCGCAAAGGCTACAGAGGTGGTCCCTTTTTCTAGGGGCTCACCAATATAACATAGAATACAAAGGATCAAAACAGCATGGGAATGCTGACGGTTTACCGCGCCTACCGTTGCCAACGGTAGAAGAGGCACCTACCGTAGACCCAGTGGAGATTTTCCACTCTACCATAGTCGAATGTCTACAAGTAACAAATTCTGCCATTGAAAGGGAAACTAGAAATGACCCGACTCTCTCACGAGTCTACGATTTAACAGTGAAGGGATGGCCAGCACATGGCGATCCACTGTTGCCAGCATTCTCACAAAGAAGAGAACAGCTGTCAGTGTGCCGAGGAACCTTGATGTGTGGATCCAGAGTGGTGATTCCACCCAAACTCCAGGATAAAGTTCTAAAGGAGCTTCACGAGGGGCATCTGGGTGGAGTGAAAATGAAGAACCTAGCCAGGGCGTTTGTATGGTGGCCAGGTATCGATGGAGACATCGAAGAAATGACCAAGAGCTGCCTAGGATGCCAGAAGGTCCAAAGCTCTCCATCACAAGCCCGTCTACATCCATGGGAGTGGCCCTCATCTCCATGGCAAAGGGTACACATCGACTTTGCTGGTCCATTTATGGACTCAATGTTCTTAATCGCGGTTGATGCACACTCCAAGTGGCCGGAAGTAATAAAGATGTCCTCCACCACCACGGAAAAAACCATCACAGTATTAAGGACCATATTTGCCAGGAATGGGCTGCCTGAACAGATCTGTTCTGATAATGGACCGCAATTTGTGTCCGAAGAATTCAGGAAGTTCTTAAAAAACAATGGGGTTAAGCACTACACGTCCGCCCCATACCATCCCGCCACCAATGGATTGGCTGAAAGGTTTGTCCAGACCTTCAAGAAGGCCATAAAGGCCATGGGTAATGAAGACATAAAACTTCAGCATAAGGTGGATAACTTCTTGTTTGCATACAGGAATGCAACACATATGGTTACAAACCAAACTCCCGCCATGATGTTCTTCAATAGAAGCCTAAGATGCCGGCTGGATTTGATCAAGCCAAACATCAGAAGGGACGTGGAGAACCGGCAATTTCAAGGCATGAATGAAAGGCCAACTAGGGCCTTCCAGATAGGCCAACCGGTTTTGGCCCGGGACTACCGTACCGAGAAATGGCAGCCTGGAACTATCTGCACACGACTAGGACCACTGATGTATACCGTGGACATTGGAGAAAGCATAATAAGGCGCCATGCTGACCAAATCATAGAGTCATCCAAAAAGGGACAACCTACACCACAACTCTATACGCCTAATGATGAAGTAGAGATACCCATAGTATCTACCTCCGATCCGGTGATACTGGAACCCGATGAACCCGACACTGGCATTCAAGCCGAATCAGCCTTGCCAAAAGAACCTACTACACCACCAGAAACTACTACACCACCGAGGCGTTATCCGGACCGAGTCAGGAAGCCTCCAGAGAGACTGACTTATAATTGATTAACTGCAGCAATGTGTAGATTATTGTTCTTGTAACATGTAATTAATGATTACTTAAAATATTATGTACTGGTCGGCTAAATGTGGAGGAATTGTAGTGTATGTGCCTTTAAGAGCCCCCTGTGTATTGTATGGCCGGTAATGGCCACTCGGGCTATATAAGCCTGTATATTGTGTTGTATCAGTTAGTTCCCCTCCAGACTTTGTTCAGTAAACACCTGTGAAACCAACTCCTGTCTTCAGTGTCTCTATTAACACACGGACACAACAGTCTGCAATATCACGCACCCCACCGCATGTAAATAGGGGCAGGTGGGAATGGCCACGGTCTCTGCACAACTTCTCCCAATTACTGCCCCAAATCTGACCTTGAAGAATACCGCCAAATATATAAATCGCATTATGAGCAGCACAGCGGTATCCTTGAGGCAGATTCTCCATTCTCGTTGTAACATGCGGCTACCAGGATGGTAGAAGGCGAACTAGACAGATCTTGGTCTTTTTTCATCTGGTAATTCCTATGTTTCTATTCTCCTATCTTGGGAAAGGCCATGAAGAACATCAATACATGTCTGACGTTCTGCTTGCATCTTTCTCTTCATGGCGGGTCCTCTGATTTCATCATGCATAGTGTTAAGTGGCTGCTGCAGTCTCCAGATTCTGGGATGGTCGAATAGATGGTAGAGGTGAGGGAGCAAGGACCTAGGATGTGAAATTTCAGTGTGTTAGCATGCATCCCAGGATGCAAAACACTTGACATGAGTAGTGCCAAGTGACTTCTGGGGCAAAAACACAATGTCATGTGATACCCCAAAGGTCATTGTTTGACTATTGTGTTAGGGAATTTCCATTTGCCTCTCTGTAATTCAGTTATCTGCCCTATTCTTAATCTGAAAACATTCTTAACGTTGCTGACCAAGTGAGGCCATTAAACTTCTGTCAACACTGCAAGGGGGTCCTGGGGTTATGGAGCTCCCACTTACAGCCAGAACCACCTCTCGTCGCCTGGCCCGTCCTGCTATATGTATTGGCTTCATCCCTGGTACTCCAACTATTGCATCCCTCCTTGCTCTAATTTAGGACAGAAGTACTTCCACATCAGACTCAGAAGAGAGAGCCTCACCTTTTCCCTTCAATTATGTCAGCTAGTTGAGTTCCTTTTCCAAAAGCCTGCCCAGCCCTATAAATGTATGGAGCCTTTAAATGCAAAAGTGCCCTTGCTTTGCATCCATTCCAAATTTTGCCCCACCCCCCAAATCCCCAGTTATCTGGCCCCATGCTGGTGGGACTCTTGCCCTAGTAGTATTTAAATTAGCTGAGCCTGGGGTTCATGGTGGGGTCAGCCTCTTCTTACCTCAGATGTCATAAGACCTTCGTTGCCGTACTTACATCACCACTTTGGGGACCTAGGAATTTCCAAACCGAAGAATTTACAGCACAAAACAAGGCCATTCAGTCCATTTTGCTTGTGGGAGCTCTTCAGCTGGAAGTATTTACTCTAATTCCATTTGCCTGCCCTTTCCACTTATCCTTTTACAATTCTCCTTTTCAAATACTTGTCCAATTGGTTTTTAAACCATCTTCAATAACATATGAAACTGTTGAGGGCAATTTGTAGGTCGTCACTATTTAACTTTAAAATGACATTAATAGAAATTGAATTCCAACTGAATGGTTTTATCAATTACCTGACATGGGTCAAGCCATGTTCTACAGAGACCACGTTATCCTTAGGAATGTAATGATCAGTAACCTGTCATTCTAGAATGGTACACTAGGTGGAGCTGTAGAGCTGTATGTATATAAGAGTAGGCGACTCACAAGGCAGTAGTCAAGATGGATGCTGTAGAAGTCCACATGTACTGAATAAAGTGACTAGCTAGAAGCTAGCTGTTCATAATGAAAACGACTAGTTATTAATGAACATAACATGGTACCAGGATTGGTAAAATCTGCTGAATATTGTGAAACGCGACATGGAGACTTTGAAGCCACCGGCGGGTTTGAAACTCACAGGGAATGTCGACTGCAATTGGCGGACTTTCAAACAACAATTCGAACTCTACATTGCTGCCATTGGGTTCGGTACGAAGCCAGACGCAAGGAAAATAGCGTTGCTGCTCACGGTTGCAGGCCCACAGGCGATAGAGGTATATTACATTTATATTTGATCAAGAGGAGAACAGAGAAAAATTAGACGATGTGCTAAAGAAATTTGATACACATTGTTCTCCCAAAAAGAACGAAACCTATGAGAGTTACGTGTTCCATTCAAGGACACAGCAGCAAAATGAGACTTTTGATAGCTTTGTGACCGATCTGAAACTGAAAGCACAGACATGTAATTTCTCTGAGCTGAAAGCATCCATGATTCGTGACCAGATTGTGTTTGGTATTCATGAAATTGAACTAACATTGGAAAATGCTGTGAAAATATGCAAAGCCAGTGAGCTTGCTCAAAAGCACGTGAAGACTTTCAGTGAAATTAATAATAATGCGATTGTAGTAAGTGATAGTGCTGCTGTCGGTGCTGTGTCCTACAAAGGGAAGAAATGTGGGCAGAACAGAAATGAAAAGCAATCGGAGGAAGGAATTTTTAATTGTAAACACTGTGGTTACAAACACCAGTCACGACAATGCCCTGCATTTGGGAAAATGTGCACAAAATGTCATGGAAAGAATCACTTTGCCAAACAATGCTTTTCAAAAGTAAAAACTAAGAAAGGGCAACGAGTTAATGTGATTGAGGACACTGATTTAAGTGAGACATTTTCTGTAGGAATGGTGTCATGTGACAATATCAAAAAGGATACAGAAAATGTGCAGCCCTCAGGAATGGACAATGCTGAACATAAAGTTAATGCAGTAAAAGAGGACAAATGGATAATGTCACTGCAGGTAAATGGAGCATTAGTTACATTGAAACTAGACACTGGGGCAAAAGCAAACTTAATCAGTATGAGTGACATTAAAAATATGAAAGAAAAGCCCAAAATACAGAAAAAGTCAGTACTACTGAAGGACTATAATGGACAGAAAATAGATAGCTTAGGTGTATGCAGACTTAAAGTGACAGTCAAAGACAAAGTGCATCATCTCATGTTTTCTGTTGTGCCTGAAGGACTTGATTCACTACTAGGTGACAAAGCTTGTGAGGACTTAGAACTGGTCAAGAGAGTCTACCATATAAACTGTGCCATAAGCAGACCAGATGACTCAGTGGATTCTGTAGTGAGTAATTTCCAGGATGTTTTCAAAGGATTTGGAGTTCTACCATTCACTTACAAGATCCAGCTAAAGGAGGATGCTCAGCCAGTGGTACATGCTCCACGGAGAGTTCCAGCACCCCTGCATGACTGGCTCAAGAAAGAACTGGACAGAATGACCACACTAGGGCCTAGAAATTGAGTTTTGGCTTAGCCAGGGCTTTAGCGCCGGAAGTTAGTGCCGGCGCTAAGTCCCCCTGCGCGCGCCAAAAATTCAGCAGGGCCGCGCCCAAGCGGCTGCTGGCGCTACTGAAGGGTCTTTGCGGCGGTAAATCGGCGCTAACTGCCGTTTCGCGCCGCAATTCCGGCGCTGCGGCACCCGATGCGGTGCGGCAGGCTCGGGAAGTGCAGGCCTCCTCCTTCCCTTAAGGAGGAGCTGCCTGCAACCGATCGCGGCCCGCGAAAATCTTTTAAAAAATGAGCCCGGCACCTCGGACAAGTGCCGGGCTTGCTTCTGTTCCGGGGGGGGGGGGGGGGGCAAGTCCGGGGAGGGAGCTGCGGCCAGGCGGCCGGCGGGAAAGCGGCCGGCCGCCGCGGGGCCTTTAATGCGCCGGCGCAAAGACTCGTAAGACTCTGTTGCCAGAGTCTTAGTTGCGGCTGTCACGGGCGAGGCGGCCGCAACTGAATTTCGGCGCTGGGGCCCGTCGGCATGGCAACCGGGACGCTGCGCACACCGATGACGTCATCGGTGCCGGCGCAGCGCTACCGGTCTACCGCGGCGTAAGGGCCCCAGGCAATTTCGGCGCCGGCGCCAAATGCAGCGCTAGGCCCTCTAGCGCCGCAAAATCGGCGCTAAGGGCACTCAATTTCTAGGCCTAGGAGTCATCAGGAAAGTCGAAGAGCCAACAGACTGGGTTAACTCCATGGTATGTGTAAAGAAAAAGAACAATGATCTAAGAATATGCATGGATCCAAAGGACTTAAATGCAAACATAAAACGTGAACACTACCAGATTCCCAAGCAAGAAGAAATCACCAGTGAAATGTCAGGTGCCAGATACTTCACAAAGCTCGATGCCTCACAAGGATTTTGGCAACTAAAACTGGATGAAGAGAGTACCAAATACTGTACCTTCAACACACCATTTGGCAGGTATTGTTTCCTCAGAATGCCTTTTGGGATAATATCTGCATCTGAAATCTTTCATAGAGCGATGGAACACATAATTGAAGGTCTGGAAGGAGTTCGGGTCTATGTTGATGACATCATCATCTGGGCTCCACACTGAAAGAACACAATGAGAGACTGACTAAAGTGCTACAGAGCATACGCCGGAATGGACTGAAGCTCAACAAAGCCAAGTGTCAGTTTGGCATCCAAGGAGTCACTTTCCTAGGAGATAATCTATCTGGTAAAGGAATAGAGCCAGATATGGAAAAAGTGAACGCCATACTCAACATGCCCCAACCCACTGACAAAAAAGGAGTGCTACGCATCATGGGGATGATAAACGTCATTGGAAAATTCATTCCTAACTTGTCAGCCAAGACAGCCTGTCTATGAAACCTGCTACATAAAACAAATGAGTTCGCATGGACAGAAAGACATGAACAAGAGTAGATGAATCTCAAAACAGTGCTGACAACCACACCTGTACTCACCTTCTTTGACCAAACAAAGAGAATCAAAGTGTCAATGGATGCATCAAAAGATGGCCTAGGCGCGGTCTTGCTACAAACAGAGGGTGAAGATTGGAAGCCTGTTGCCTTTGCCTCCAGGTCTATGACTGATTCTGAGTGTCGATACGCCCAAATTGAAAAGGAATGTCTAGGCTTAGTAGTTGGACTAGAAAAGTTCCATGGCTACATATATGGACTTCCCACCTTCACAGTTGAGACAGACCACTGCCCACTGGTTGCCATCATAAAAAAAAAACCTGAATGAGATGTCGCCAAGGATTCAGCGACTCATGATGAAGCTGCAAAGATATGACTTTGAACTGATCTACACACCAGGCAAACACATAGTGTTAGCAGATGCACTATCCCGAGCACCCACAATGAGTCATGTGAGCTCTACTGAAGAAGATGTGGATGTTCATGTGAGTATGGTCACTGCTGCACTGCCCGTGTCAGACACAAAATCAAAGCAAATAGCAGAAGAAACAGTAAAAGATACAGTGTTACAAACAGAAATAGAGAACATTCATCATGGTTGGCCAAAAAGTTCCTGTCCAAAGTACTATCACATCAGGTCAGAGTTCAGTGTCACAAGTGGACTATTACTAAAACAGAACAGAATAGTCATTCCACAGGCTCTATGTCGAGACATGCTCAAAAGGATTCATGAGGGACACCTCGGAATTGAAAAATGCAAAAGGAGAGCAAGAGACACTGTTTATTGGCCTGGCATAAATAAGGACATTGACAACATGATAGGCAAATGTGAGACATGTCAGAAACACCAAAACAAACAAACAAAGGAACCAATGATAGTAGCTGACTTACCAACAGCACCATGGCAAAAGGTTGGTATGGACCTTTTTCATTTGAATGGTAAAGACTATCTGATAGTGATTGACTACTATTCTAACTGTCCTGAGATGGCACTGCTCTAAAGCACATCAGCAAGCAGTGTCATAATGCATGTTAAATCCATCTTCGCCAGACATGGAATTCCCAGGATTGCCATTAGCGACAATGGTCCGTGCTTCAACTGTAAGGAGTGGCAACAGTTTGCAGCACAGTATGACTTTCAGCACATCACATCCAGTCCTTTGTATGCTCAGTCGAATGGTAAGGCAGCGAAAGGTGTTCAAGTTCTCAAACAGCTACTGAAGAAAGCGACAGAAAGCAAGTCTGATCCTTATCTCACCCTGCTGAGCTACCGAGCCTCACCTTTAGACTCTGGTTCTTCACCTGCTGAACTCCTAATGGGTCGCAAGTTGCGTACCACGCTACCCTGCTGTGCAAAAGAAAAGCAGAGTAAGGAACTGAGACAGAGACTTCAACTGTTAAAGCTGAAACAGAAATTATACTATGACAAGTCATCCAAAACCCTAAAACCATTGACAAGGGATGATGTTGTCAGGATTGAGGATCCAGATGCATGGATCAGGAAAGCAACAGTTCTTGAGGAAGTAGGACCAAGGTCATACACTGTTAGAACTGAGGAAGGACAGATTCTCAGGAGGAACCGCCGTTCCCTCCTAAAAACACAAGAAGCTATCCAAGAGCAAATCGATGACAATGCCGCAACTGAATCTTGTCAATCACCACCAGAACAATCTAACTCAAACACACATACAGGCTCTCATGAAAACACATCAGACTTACCTGTGCAGAGAAGATCCACACGTGAAGTAAAAAAGCCTGATAGACTTAATCTTTGAGTATAAAGTAAAGCTTTGAAAATGTTTATGTTTATAGAGCACTAACGCAAATGTTACTGATATCATCTTTATCGTTTTTCTTGAAAGTTGATTGATATTGATTTTGTTTAACCTCAAAGAAAGGGGGATGTAATGATCAGTAACCTGTCATTCTAGAATGGTACACTAGGTGGCGCTGTAGAGCTGTATGTATATAAGAGTAGGCTACCCACAAGGCAGTAGTCAAGATGGATGCTGTAGAAGTCCACATGTACTGAATAAAGTGACTAGCTAGAAGCTAGCTGTTCATAATGAAAATGACTAGTTATTAATGAGCATAACAAGGACAACCAAGAATGGGCATTAAATGAAACCTTGCCACCATTACCCACCTCTCAAATTCAAATGAAAAAGTAAGGTTATGAGGGCCTAGAGTACAAAGCATGCCACATATTCCAAAGTGCAATACTTACGGATATCTTTTAGCTAACCCTCCTGACAGCCCCCTTAGATGCCTGCAGATGTTGCAGTAAGTACAGGGCAAGGTTAATCTTTCAGCAACACAGGACATGCAACTTTCAGCAGGTCCCTCTCAGGCATCTGCTGCTGCAAGATGAGGGCCACGTCAAGCCCACAAGACTCCTGTCATCGACTTCTGAACCTCATACCACTGAGGTAGCACTGAGGAAAAGTAGCAGGTTTGGCTTGAAGGGTCTCTACATGTAGGCACAAGGAAAGGGCATAGTGAAAGAAAGAAATAGCTGGGTAAGTATGTTAAACACTTATCACAACCTAGGATACTATTTCAGAATGATATGTTACAGCTGAGATGGCATGGTTTTGTTTATCTGGAAGTTTGGTATATGGAGGGTTTGTAGGAGAGCCTCATGTGATTATTTTCAGTAGTAATATGTGACCCTGATGACATAACTGAGGATTCAGTAGGTAGGGGTCATTTTATATGTGCTGTCTCTTATGTGTTGGTCCCATATCTGGCTGTCAGTTGGCAATGGTTTGTCATCCTGACTGTGGTCTTCCTCCAGCAGAGCCTTGTCATGCTCCAGTCCCTGGTGCCCATGGTCACCTTTCCTGTCTTCCTATGGGCTCTTTAGATTCAGTCCTTTTTTATGGCAAAACTGTGGAGTATGCAGCAAGCCACAATGAGCCTGAAGACGCTGATGCAACTATAGATGAAGAGCAAACCTTGCCTCCCTCCGCCCACCCCCAATCCCAGATTGATCAAGGCACCTGAAACAAGCCTCTAGAATGCCTGTGGGCTATTCTATAATGGTTCTTGTGTCACACTGTGCTTCATTAACATCAGTGTCAGCGAAAAATCACTGTGGCACTAACTTTCTATGCAATATGTTCATTTCAGACAACATCTGGGGGCTATGTATCAATTTGGTTAATCAGCTCTAAATTGGAAAATTTCTACAAGAATGGTTTTTGGGTGATCAGAACGGTGCTGAATATCCTGGAAATAGTATATCATTTGGTCTGTCCTCTCATGGTTGAAGAAGATGAAAAATTTCCATAGTCAGAATTTTCTGAAGCTAATAGTGGAGAAAAAATGTTGAATGAAAAATCTGAAACAGTTTAGAAAGAGCTGAGCAAAACAGGAGCAAAATACTGTGGATGTTGGAAATCTGAAATAAAAACAGAAAATGGCTGGAAATACTCAGCTGGTCAGACAACATCTGTGGAGAGAGAAACATCTTTAACATTTCAGGTCAATGACTTTTCATCAGAACTGGAATAATTTAGAGATTAACAGGTTTTAAGCAAGTACAGAGGCAGGGAAAGGGGAGGGGGGGAGAGGAAAGAACAAAAGGGAAGGTCAGTGATAGGAGGCGAAGGCAGGAGAGTCTAAATGACAAAAGGGATGAAGATGCAGGGCAAAAGGGAATGGTAATGGGACAAGTAAAGACACTGAAAGGTCATCGACCTGAAACGTTAACTTTGTTTCTATTTCAGATTTCCAGCATCCGCACTATTTTGCTTTTGTATTAGTGTTTAATTCACTACCACTTCTCTTCAAAATCTCCAAGATATTCAGCATCCCTAGAACTACTGCTCTTGTCGCATCTTTTTCCAGTTCTGATGAAAGGTCATTGAACTGAAACGTTAACTCTGTTGTCTCTCTCTACAGATACTGCCTGACCTGCTGAGTATATCCAGCATTCTCTCATAGTCATAGAGTCATAGAGTTATACAGCACAGAAAGAGGCCCTTCGGCCCATCGTGTCCACGCCGGCCATCAAACCCTATCTATTCTAATCCCATTTTCCAGCACTTGGTCCGTAGCCTTGTATGCTATGATGTTTCAAGTGCTCATCTAAATGCTTCTTGAATGTTGTGAGGGTTCCTGCCTCTACCACCCTTTCACGCAGTGAGTTCCAGATTCCAACCACCCTCTGGGTGAAAAAGTTTTTCCTCAAATCCCCTCTAAACCTCCTGCCCCTTACCTTGAAACTATGCCCCCTGGTTATTGACCCCTCTACTAAGGGGAAAAGTTCCTATCTATCTACCATATCTATGCCCCTCATAATTTTGTACACCTCAATCATGTCCCCCCTCAGCCTTCTCTGCTCCAAGGAAAACAACCCCAGCCTGTCCAGCCTCTCCTCATAGATGAAGCGCTCCAGCCCAGGTAACATCCTGGTGAATCTCCTCTGCACCCTCTCCAATGCAATCACATCCTTCCTATAGTGTGGTGACCAGAACTGCACACAGTATTCCAGCTGTGGCCTAACTCTGTTTTTATTATGAGCAGAACAGATCTGTGTTTCCAAATTTCCCTGCCTGGTCATAGGGGCCCATCATCTAGGTTGTTTAGCCTATCTGGGTTCTGAAACGTTATTGTCTCATTGAAATGCTGCTGATGTAGGTGTGCCTTGTGTTATGTCCAGGCAATTAGCCTATCTTAGTATAGAGTTTTGCTGGATGCTCCATAAGGCAATTGGTAAGGTTTTGTTATGAGAGCAAAGTCTAAGAGCAAAAATGTATTTAAATTTAATTTGTTCTGTTTAATTAGCCTTACAAGATGATTCACATTCCTAATACTTATTTATTACCCTAAAAGAGAATTTCCTTCATATAACTTGGTGTAGCATTAAGTAGCATCTACATAATAGTACGCAAATATGAAACTTTTGGGCTTGTTATAGAGAGTGATATATATTCCTGTTATAATAGTGAGGTTTGTGGTAGGGGATACTCTATTGTTAAAATCCATCTGTACAATGGTGACCATTTATTTCAACAAAAGATTGAATAATTAAGTCAGTTTGGGTTCAGATTCACACACTTTGGCTGGGAAATTGGACCTGTTTGCAGCAGCTGCTAAGGCTGGTTTCGAAGAAAAAATGACAGCTGCCTCGCTTCCACCCGCTTCTGGCGCAAAACACAGCAGCCGCAATTTTGGGCAGGTTGGCAGCGCTGCCTTTGCTTGGGCTCACTTCTGACATTTAGATGAGCTAGATTGTGAGGTCAGTCGGTGTGCAACGCTGAACTGATGCATGACCTTGTATTTTGGACATTGCCACCCCCATTAATGCCCTCTCCAAAGCACACTTGGCGGAACGTGCATACAGCAGTATGACGGCCCTCCTACCAGCACTTCTTAAAGGGACACACGCAACTTTCAGGTAAGTTTAGATTTTTGCTTTTTTATTGGTTTCTTTACTTTTTATTTGAGTAGTGGCTTGGTGCAATACATTAAAAAAGTTGTTAAAGTGTGCTGGGAATGCTGCTGGACGTTTGCAAGGCTTTAGCTCTTAAAGGAAAGCCTCTGAAAAGACCACTTGCTCCAAGTCCTGGGGGCTACAGTTGCAGTCCCCCTTGGGCTGCAGCATGACATGAAGATGGAGCAGAGGCAGCAAAAGGGACAAGCTGCTTGCAGAGGGAAGAGGAGTAGGAGGAGAAAGATGAAGAGGAGGAGGAAGAGGAAGAAGCAGAAGAGAAGGAAGCAGAAGAGGAAAAAGCAGAAGAGGAGGAAGAGGAAGGAAGGAGGCAACCCAGACAGCCCCAGTGACCACAACCCCAATTCCCCTTTCAGCATTTGTCCCACACCTTATCTTCCCTCTGTTATTGATCATCACTGTGTCTTTTTGGTCACAATGCTGAAATAAAAGCCAACACAAAGCAAACTTTCCAATCCAACTTTATCCATATATGCATCCAATATAAACATCACAAATCAACTAATCACCCTTATGCATTCCTTTAGTGAGTGTTTTGCGTGTGCCTATGCCTATGCTAGTGCTCTTACACAGTACTACCCCAGTGGCTGCAGCATGGCTGGTGGAAGGCTGCTGATTTTCAGTGGGGGACACTGCAGATGGCCTTGCAGGACAACCTTGAGGAGCTGATGGCTAGGAATGTGAAATCGAGTGATCGTTTTTCTTCTTCTTCTTCACTCCCCTCTCCCTCTTCGCCCAACCACTGAATGGGCATGCTGCATTTCTTGGGTGTCAGAAATGAGGAAGACACAAGGGTAGAGTTGTGGTGAGGGGAGGGGGTAAAGCAAGAGGTGCATGCTTACACCATGTGCAGCTTGTATGTCAGAACATATTGTGGGATGAGGAGGAAATTGGATGTGGGAAGGAGGATAACGTATGTGGATACCAGCATCTTGTATTCATTCAGCCCCGCCACTGGCCATAGGCTCAACCATGCCCCTGCCAAGAATAGCCAGCTCCATCTCCTCAAGGGGGTGAGCTGAAGCTAGGAATGGGAGGTGTACCTCATGTTTGGTAGAGATTATTGGCAGGTGAGTGATGGGGTGGGGGTCATGCGTTGAGCAGTGTGTGAGACTCATGGTGCAGTTGGTAGGAGACGAATTTTGAAGATGCATTCATTGACCTTGACCACTCGTCTGAGGTCATGATACTTCTTTGGCCACTAGAGCCAGGTCTTGGGGCAACACTACTGAGAGTGACCACCTCGGCAATCTAGTCCCACATCCTTCTTTCTGGAGCTCACCATTAGGAGGTGCAGACTGCCTTTAAGAAGATTAGGCTAGCTTTAAGTAAAGCTAGCCTCGCTCGAACCTCAGGAACTTTGGTCCCCTGCAGAGTGCATAGCCTGTCAGCAGTGTTAAGCTGTGCGCTACAATTATTATAATTGGCAGGCAGCACGAAGTTGACGTGCTTCCTGCGCTCTTTGAACGGGCCATATCTCGCATCATGGTGGCTGCTCTCGTTTTTTAGCAGTATCGAATTTCTAGGCCTTTAAGTGTGATTTCTAGTCTCCTAGATGGCTATTAGGCAAGGCAGGGTTTGTAGACATATGGTGGCTTGTCTTTTGTTTTCTAACCCAAATAAACACATATCTTTTTTGTCTTAAGGCAAAACTGAAACATTTCCTTTGTTACCAGGTAGGGTACCATTAAATTTGTAGTGAAGGCATAATGAGAAATTTTCTGAGACCCTATGCCACGGATGGGGCCTTGCATGCAGCAGGGGTTTATTGGAAAATCATGGAGCACTGGTCAGTTTTCCATCCATTGATTTCAATGAAGGAAAGATTGTGGGCTGTACACTCTTGATTTTAAGATAAGCTGATGCTGCATGTAAGGCAAT
The DNA here is from genome assembly GCF_052327205.1 of Somniosus microcephalus. Classification (NCBI taxonomy): domain Eukaryota; kingdom Metazoa; phylum Chordata; class Chondrichthyes; order Squaliformes; family Somniosidae; genus Somniosus; species Somniosus microcephalus. The sequence continues at coordinate 180,178,863 of NC_140987.1, read as the reverse complement.
GCATGTGGTGTAAACGAGTGCAAAAAGGATCAATTTGGAAATGCAACATCCTGCGCCCCAAGGACGCCGGAAAAACATCTGACAACCATAACAACCATAACAGACATTGGTGCATATGCTAATGAGGGACCTAACACCTGTTTAAATACCCTTAGGAGAAATTGGGCTTTCCTGACCCTCAGGCCTGCTCTGTTGTGTATGTACCTTTAAGAGAATAACTGGTCTCAGACTGCAGTACCGGCAGTGACCACTCCTGTATAAAAGGCGCTAGAGAGCCTCTGCTGGTTAGTTTCGTTTATGCCTTTCACCAGCAAAGACTTGTTTGTTTCTCTCCTGCTAGTCCATGTCTCAATCATTCACGGACTTATCACTGGCGATGAGTTAGAAACGAACTTACCTGCAACTCAGCAGCAGCTCCGACGACGTGTTGAAGGTCGGAGCCAGAAGAAAGAAGAAAAAAAAAAAAAAATAGGCCATTGAAACTCGAGAAACGGGCGTCGACCGTCAATCATCGATTTCAAAACTTGCAGGAGAGACTGTCCAGAGCCAGGCTGGGTTCCTCGGTCCGTGGTTTCCCAGCTAATCGGGCTGGTGGCAGGTAGTGCTCTGATCCTTCCTGGGCTGCAACGGGGCCAGGCAGCGAGTCGGGAAGCAAGGAGAGAAAGAGAGGGTGGAGCATACAGGGCGCGGCCGGTGTTTCGAAGCTGGGCAGCGTTCGGACCTCAGAAGAGGGAGGGAAGTGTTCCAGAGGGTCCGCTCCACGACGGGAAAATAATAAAAGAAAAAGAATACGCGCAAGAAACCGTGGAAAGCAGCGCTAACAACAGCGGGGAAGAAGGAAAAGCGCGGGAGGTGCCATTTTGTTAAATCGGAGAAGAAGGCAAAGCGCGGGAGGCGCCATTTTAGATTTGCAAGATGCCGAAGACTGACTGTATCACTGCTTTTGAAAATACATTAGAGGACTGGACCACGTATGTGGAAAGAGTCGAGGTATGTTTCGAGGCAAATGAAATAGCGGAGGGGAAAAAGGCATCAATATTGTTAAACGTAATGGACGCTAGAACATACGGCCTATTGCGGGATCTGATTACTCCAGCCAAACCGAAGGCGAAGAGTTTTAACGAAATTGTTGCTGTTCTACAGGAGCACTTAAACCCTGCACTGCTGTTGATAGCAGAAAGATTTAAATTCCACAGGAGAACTCAGCACAAAGATGAGAGCAATGCTGAGTATCTTACGGAACTACGCAAGCTATCAAAGCACTGCCAGTTCGGAGCAGGACTGGCAGATACCCTACGGGACAAATTTGTCTGTGGACTCCTGAGTGAAGGAACACAGAAGAAGTTACTCGCAGAAAAAGAGCTGACGCTAGATAAGGCTTTCAGCATGGCAGTATCGTATGAAGCAGTAGCCAGGGGAGCTGCAGAAATTCAACAAAAACCACAGGAATACGGCACCCACGAAATGACACGGGGATTTGCAAACTGTTATCGCTGCGGCAGAACTAACCATGACCAGAAGGACTGCTGGTCCAAAGACAAAATATGCAGACAATGCGGGAAGATTGGACACATTGCACGAGTTTGTAGGTCTGGGAAGAAGACCAGCGACAACAAAAAGGCTACTATGGAACCATACAAGAAAGTACAAAAGATGACGGACAGTAGTTCCGAAGACCAGATGAGCGATAGTGAATCCGAGAACAGGAGATTAAGCTGTCTCAAACTTCACAATGTAATCGCAAAAGAGGATCACCGAACCATTTGGGTCACCCTCACGATAGCAGGGTCCCAAGTTAAAATGGAATTGGATACAGGATCAACGCTAATCATCATGAATTGATGAGACTATGAGCGGCTATTTTCACACATACCCTTGAGAGCGACATCCATCGTCTTGATGACGTATACGGGACAAAACGTATACCCCAGAGGAAAAATAAGGGTGCCTGTCGAATACAATGGCAAGAAAATACAGAAATTGTATCTCTACATACTGCCAAATGGTGGACCACCGTTATTGGGACGTGAATGGATCAGGAAGATAAACTTAGATTGGCATTCCATTCATGCAATGATGGTGGACGGTAAAAAAGATGAAGACGTCACTCCTGGACGATTGTCAACAATCTTAGCTAACGCCAAAGAGGTATTTCAACAAGAACTGGGCACGCTTAAAGGTGTAACCGCCTCGTTAAAAATAGAAGAGAATGCAGTTCCCAAGTTTTTCAAAGCGAGACCGGTACCATATGCAATTCGTCCAGCCGTCGAGGCAGAGCTGGAGAATCTGGAGAAGGCGGGCGTGTTGTCTAAGGTCGACTGGAGCGAGTGGGCGACACCCATCGTTCCTGTCATGAAGAAAACGTTAAGCAATAAGTCTGGAGAGCCAAGGAAGATTCGCATCTGTGGGGATTTCAAGGTGACGGTGAACCCTGTCCTTCACACAGTACAATATCCTCTTCCAAGGATAGAAGACATCTTCGCCTCACTGTCTGGAGGGAAGCGTTTTACAAAAATTGACCTAGCACAAGCATATTTGCAGATAGAGGTTGAAGAGTCCTCTAGGAAGTATCTCATGATAAACACTCACAAAGGTCTTTACCAGTATCATCGATTGGTATTCGGAGTAGCATCGGCTCCGGCAATATGGCAAAGAGCGATGGAACAAGTCCTGCAAGGGATTCCGGGGATTCAGTGTTACTTGGACGACATCCTTGTAACAGGTGAAGATGACAGTGAACACCTTAACAACCTGGAACAGGTGCTCACTAGACTATGGGAACATGGGCTGCGAGCCAACCGCCCAAGTGCGAATTTTTTAAGAAACAGATATCGTATTGTGGCCACGTGATTGATGAAGAGGGGTTACATAAGTCCCCTGACAAAATTGAAGCGGTTGTTAAGGCCCCAGCGCCTGAAAATGTGTCGCAACTGAGGTCATTCCTCGGGTTGGTGAATTACTATCATAAGTTTTTGCCGAATTTGTCGACAATTCTGCATCCACTGAACGCCCTGCTACGAACGGGGGTAGCATGGAAATGGAGCGATGATTGTAAACGTGCTTTTCAGAAGCGTAAGGACTTAATCACTTTGAAGGAAGTATTGGCTCACTACAACCCAGCACTGCCAATCAGGCTGGCGTGTGATGCGTCTCCCTACGGCATTGGGGCGGTACTGTCACATAAATTCCTTGATGGTTTGGAGAGGCCGATAGCTTTTGCGTCACGCTCGTTAACTTCTGCCGAGCGTAACTACGCCCAGATTGACAGAGAGGCCCTCAGCCTAGTGTGGGGGGTGAAGAAGTTCAATCACTACCTGCACGGTCAAAAATTTACTCTACTAACCGATCATCAACCTCTTGTCTCCATTTTCAACGCTCAGAAGGGCGTATCGATAATGACAGCACGACGGCTGCAGAGATGGTCCCTTTTCCTAGGGGCACACCAATATGACATCGAGTACAGGGGAACTAAACAGCATGGAAATGCTGATGGATTGTCATGTCTACCGTTGCCGACGGTGGAAGAAGAAGACCTTGCAGTGGATCCAATGGAGTTATTCCACTCGACCATAGTCGAATGTCTCCCTGTGACGAATGCAAACATAGAAAAGGAAACACGGAATGACCCGACACTATCACGGGTCTATGATTTAACGGTGAAGGGATGGCCAGCACATGGCGAACCACTGCTGCCAGCATTTTCGCCAAGAAGAGAACAGCTGTCAGTGTGCAGAGGAACCTTGATGTGTGGATCCAGAGTAGTAATTCCACCTAAGTTGACGGATAGAGTGCTCAATGAGTTTCATGAGGGTCATCTGGGTGGGGTAAAAATGAAGAGCTTAGCCAGAGCGTTTGTGTGGTGGCCGGGAATCGATAGAGAAATCGAAGAGATGACCAAGAGCTGTGCAGGATGCCAGAAGGTACAAAACGCCCCACCACAAGCTCCTCTGCATCCATGGGAGTGGCCCTCATCTCCATGGCAAAGGGTGCACATTGATTTTGCTGGTCCCTTCATGGACTCGATGTTTTTAATTGCGGTGGATGCACATTCAAAGTGGCCAGAGGTAATAAAAATGTCCTCAACCACCACGGAAAAAACTATCGCAGTTTTACGGGCCATATTCGCCAGGAATGGGCTGCCTGAACAGATTTACTCTGACAATGGACCACAGTTTGTGTCTGAAGAGTTCCGGAGGTTCTTAAAGAACAATGGTGTTAAGCATTACACATCTGCCCCATATCATCCAGCCACTAATGGATTGGCCGAGAGGTTTGTCCAAACAATCAAGAAGGCTATCAAGGCAATGTGTAATGAAGATATACCCCTACAACACAAGGTGGACAACTTCTTGTTTGCCTACCGGAATGCGACACATGCGGTTACCAACCAAACTCCAGCCATGATGTTCTTCAATCGAAGACTACGATGCCGCTTGGATTTGGTTCAGCCAAACGTCCGAAGAGATGTGGAGAACAGGCAGTTTCAGAATATGAATGAAAGGCCGACCAGGAGTTTTAAGATAGGTCAACCAGTTTTGGCCCGGGACTACCGCACTGAGAAATGGCAGCCAGGAACGATTTGTACACGACAAGGACCTCTCATGTATACCGCGGACATTGGGGAGAGCATTGTAAGACGCCATGCTGACCAGATTCTAGAGTCACTGGAAAACGTCAACTCCACACCACGATCTGATACACCTGGTAATGAAATCGATGTTCCAATTGCAGCTACCGTAGAACCGGTAATATTGGAAGCAGATGAACCAAACAACGACATTGATTCCGACTCAACATTGCCAGAAGAACCTGATGCTCCAAAGAGGCGTTATCCAGACAGAATCAGGAAGCCTCCTCAAAGACTGAACTTATAATTGCTTAAACTTAACCAATGTATCTAGCAACAGTAATTGTGATTGTAATTCATTATCATTAGTTGTTAAATGAATGTTATGGACTGTTTATCTAAAAGGGGAGGAATTGTTGTGTATGTACCTTTAAGAGAATAACTGGTCTCAGACTGCAGTACCGGCAGTGACCACCCCTGTATAAAAGGCGCTAGAGGGCCTCTGTTGGTTAGTTTCGTTTATGCCTTTCACCAGTAAAGACTTGTTTGTTTCTCTCCTGCTAGTCCGTGTCTCAATCATTCACGGACTTAACATGCTCCACCAAGGATTTTGGGACATGGATTAAGTTAATTCAAAAAAAAATTCTGTGGTGCCAGGAGGAACAGGAGTGCTCCTCCCAGCTCCACAGTACTTCTGTTGGCCACGATTAGCCTTCTCTTGCTGTTCTCCTCCAATCGCCGGGATGTACCTGAGGGCCACTGCCGGGGAGACAGGTGGCCCAAACTTGCAAGCTTGCGTCGGATGACGGAGGTGTGACAGGCACTGGCAGCCCTCCCTGAATATTTAGATAAGGCCCGAGGTCCAATTTCTTGCGATCCTTGGGCCGCCGCCTGCGGGTGCAGTGATCGTTCCTCGCGCCCACTTGCTGCATTAAAAATGGCTCAAAGGAATTTCTAGGCCCAGTCCTAGAAAAAAAATCAGTATAGGATTGGGCTTCCCCAAATATCTGATAAACAATTTACAAAAGAAGCTCGACAAATTTTAGATTATGAAACATCACATGAACCTGAGGAATGGCTAGTTTCACTTCCTTTTTACAATCTACCCCATCATGTATTCTCCCATATGTTTAATCTCCTGAGGAAACGTTTCTGCAGAATTTCTTCCTGACACAGCCACCCTCCCAAAATAAAGCAAGCATCTCTCCATCATATTTATTACAAACCAGCGTTGTAATTGTTGTATCGAGATCAAACTGCAGATTTTGATTTGTTCAAGGGCCAAGAGAGGTTTATGAATTGGATGAGAGTCTTGACAATTCTGCCTTGCCAGGTATATTTGGGATGTTTTTATTTACTCCTGGTGTTGCCAGAGGCAGGTAGATAGAACCCTGGCCAACATCATTCCAAATGTGTATTATATTCTGTAAACACCTCGGGCTCAATTTTAACGCAGCCGACAGGTGGGCTTTTAGGCATCCGGGGGGGGGGTACAATCGCAAAATGTGAGGGTCGGGACCCCCCGCCTGTTTCCCACCTCCACACCATTTTAACCTAGGTGTGTCTGATTGACCCGAACCAGTCCCGCCTGCAACAGGCGGGACTGGTCTTTAGGGCCTTTAAAATAGCACTAATTGGCCTTTATAATCCCATTTTAACAGGCGCTTGCCTGTTTAACCCTTTTCCCACGTAAAACGCGCCTGGTGGGGATCACCTGTGAAACCTGGTGTGAACACTACTGGCTTGCTGACTATCAGCTGCAGGTCCAACATTAAAGAGGATATTTGATCAGTCATCATTTCAGGTGGCAGGGCTTTATTGTCTCAGGTCTGGGGCAACTTTTACCAGGCCTAACCACACCTGTGGAAGGTTGGAGCCTCACACCCTGTCTTGTTTTGCACACTTTGTACAAAAATAATAAATTGCAGGACAACGAAGTATTACAGTTTAACTCTTTATTTAAGCATGAGGTCTGTGATCTTATTCACAGCAGCATCAGTGGGGGAAGCCTGGCATTAGGACCCCTAGCCTGGGTCTTCAAAACAATAGTAGTCCTTACAGATGCCTGCAGGCCAATGACAACTCAGCATGTGATCACATGTGAATATAATAGGTATTCCTTACAGATGCCTGCAGGCCAATGATAATTCAATATGCAAATGTTACACACCCTTCTCCAGTGTGACCTCCTGCGAGACCTGTGGTGTATGTAACCTGTTCCACCTTAAGAGAACTACCTTAAGAGATGTACTACTTTCTCTTGGCTGCTGTGTACTGTAATACCGGTGGTGACCACACCGGTATATAAGTGTTGTGTAGGGATTTGCTGGGCAGTTCAGCCCTGACCTCCGAATAGTAAAGACCTGTTAAAGTTATTCTTGTGGTCTGTGTCCAGTGATTTATAATAAGCTTAACTGGGACACACAGACTTAACAGTGGCGACGAGTCCGATCTTACCCTGCGCCAGTTTTACATCCAAGGCAGCTTCGTCCTCAGAACGGGCGTCGAGAAGAGGCATCCGCCCTCATCATCCTGCTGAGCACCGTCGCACGGGAGGCATCGAGAACCTGGGTTAAAAAGAAAATTCTGACCACGAAGCCCTCCATCAGCGACAGGCAGTGATCATCCCTTCTACCACGGTGGTGGGTAAGCCGATCAGCGACACGAGCAGAAAGTCGGCCGCGTTGACTGTGGAGTGGGGGAGGGAAAACGGAGGAAAAAGGGCGGAGAACTCAACCACGGCCGGTAAAAAGGGCCGGGCTGCAATCGAGGCCGAGAGGCGCAGCGACTGGGGCAGCTTAAGGCACGAGAGCCGCGGAGAACTCAAACGCAGCCGGTGTAAAGGACCGGGCTGCAAGCAGGGCTGCGAGGCAAAGCAGCATCGGGGAATTGAGAACCGCTGGGGAGGCGAGAACGGCAGCAGCACGGCAATCGCCATTGCAGCCAGCGGGGGAAGAAGCCAAACGCGGGAATCCGCCATTGTAGTCGGTGGGGGAAGAAGACGAGCGCGGGAAAGACCGCCAAGCGCGGGAAGCCGCCATTTTAGTAGGCGGGGGAAGAAGACAAGCGCGGGAAGCCGCCATTTTGAGAAAAAGAAAAAAAAATTAAAAACTTGCAAGGATGCCTAAACATGGGAACATTAATACCTTTGATAGCGATATCGAAGATTGGACCACGTATGTAGAACGCATGGAAGTTTATTGTAAAGCAAATAAGGTACCAGATGATGAGAAAGCACTAACCTTATTAAGCTCAATGGGTGCGAAGACATACGGGCTATTGAAGCACCTTCTATCACCAAATAAACCGGCGGATCAGACTTTCGCGAATATTGTTACTGTCCTGAAAAATCATTTAAACCCCACGCCGCTGATGATAGCGGAACGATTTAAATTTTACAGAAGAACGCAGCTGAAAGACGAAAGCAACGCTGAATTTTTAATTGAACTGCGTAAGCTATCAAAGCACTGTCAGTTTGGAACAGGACTAGCAGATGCGCTGAGAGATAAATTTGTGTGTGGATTGTTAAAAGAAGGAACACAAAAGTGACTGCTTGAGGAGAATGATCTTACGCTTGATAAAGCTGTCACTATTGCAGCATCGCACGAAGCCGCAGCGAGAGGCACGGCAGAAATGCAGCTACAGTCACCGGAACTCAGCACCAATCAAATGGTCTTGGGTACAGTAAAATGTTATCGTTGTGGAAAGACAACGCACGATCAGAACCAGTGCTGGTTCAAAAATCAGGAATGCAAAAAATGTGGCAGGCTTGGTCACATAGCTAAAGTATGCCGGTCAGGAAAGAAGACCAGCAACAAAAAGTCACCGCAGGAAAAGTACAGAAAGGTACACAAGGTGACAGGGAACAGTTCGAACGAACAGAAGTCAGATTCAGACTCCAGCAGTAATGAACTGGATAGTCTAAGAGTACACAATGTTGGTAAGGAAGCAGACCTCCAAACAATTTGGGTCACAGTTCAGATAGCAGGAGTCCAAGTGAAGATGGAATTGGACACTGGATCGGCATTGACGGTCATGAATAAGCAAGATTACAAAAGGTTATTCCCACATATTCCCCTACGGGATACGGAGATTGTATTGAAAACATACACGGGGCAAAGAGTATACCCCATCGGGAAGATAGAGGTAAAGGTGGTCCACAAGGGCAAAGAAAGCCGAGGAATGGACTTATATGTGCTACCTGAGGGAGGTCCACCACTACTGGGAAGGGAGTGGATTAGGAAAATAAATATGGACTGACATTCCTTAAAAGCACTAGCGGTAGATTCCGGTAAAAAAGATGTCAAACCTAAACGATTGTCCAGAATATTGGACGATGCTAAAGAGGTGTTCCAACAGGGACTGGGAACACTGAGAGGAATTACGGCAAACATCAAGGTTGAAGAACATGCAAACCCGAAATTTTTCAAAGCCAGACCGGTACCTTATGCGATACGACCTGCTGTGGAAGCTGAGCTGGAAGGGCTAGAACGTTCAGGAGTACTGTCTAAGGTAGACTGGAGTGAGTGGGCCACGCCCATTGTTCCCGTCATGAAGCGTTCATCGAGCAACAAGCTGGGGGAACCGGGGAAGGTTCGCATCTGTGGAGATTTCAAGATCACTGTTAATCCGGTGGTTCACCCGGTGCAGTATCCGCTTCCACGGATTGAGGATATCTTCGCTTCGTTGTCTGGCGGGAAACACTTCACCAAGATAGACCTGGCGCAGGCGTACTTACAGATGGAAGTTGAGGAAGAGTCACGCCAGTATCTCACGATCAACACGCATAGAGGCTTGTATCGGTATAATAGACTGGTTTTTGGAGTGGCATCGGCTCCAGCAATTTGGCAGAGGGCCATGGAGCAGGTATTATAGGGAATTCCAGGCACACAATGTTACCTGGATGATATTTTGATTACAGGAGATGATGACGCGGAACACCTTGAAAATTTGGAACTGGTGCTCACCAGATTGAAAGAATATGGACTTCGAGTTAATCGCCAGAAATGTGAGTTCTTTCAGAAGCGGTTCTCGTACTGTGGTCATGTCATTGACCAGGAGGGGCTTCATAAGTCTCCTGACAAGATCGAAGCTGTTGTGAAGGCTCCCGCTCCCGATAATGTATCTGTGGTAAACCACTGTTTGTATTCCACTGTGTACATGCCTGGACATGCCTCGGCTGACTCCTCCCACAAGTCCTAGTATAAAGGTGACTGCTCCCCAGCCCCTTTGTATTCTGGACCGGTCGACCACTCGAGGCAGACCTTCATTCTTTTGTTAATAAAAGCCTTTAGTTACTCTCTTAACTCTCAGTCTTTTATGAGTAATTGATAGCGCATCAATTTTATTAACAAAATTTTTATAATGGAGAAGATCCTCACACCAGCATGCCTGGACTTAGATCATCGGGAGGCGGACTCATCCACCAAGTTTACTCACTGGCTTAAGTGTTTCGAAAAATTCCTGACCGCCTCCGCAGCAATCAAATCGGACGAGGACAAACTGGATGTCCTGACCTCCAAAGTGAACCACCGAGTGTACTCGGTCATCCAAGACGCGACCTCGTACGCGGACACTATCAAGCTCCTCAAGGACCAGTACACGCGCCCAGTGAACGAAGTGTACGCCAGGCACCTTCTGGGGAGTCGTAAACAACAACCTGGGGAATCGACCGTGGAATACCTTCAGGCACTGTCTGTGCTTGGCCGGGCCTGTGGTTGTAAGGATGTAAAGGCCGCCGTGTACACAGAGGAACTTATCCGGGATGCTTTTGTAGCGGGCCACAGATCCAATTACACCCGACAGCGACTGTTGGAGCAGAGTGACCTCGACCTCAACAAGGCCTCTGAACTCGCACTATCACTGGATGCAGCCTACTGGGGCATGGATGCCTACTCCTCTGCACCGTGGACGCCGCGGGGAATGACAGCCTGGGACACGGTAGGACCGCCTCATAGCGCCGTGCCACCCCAGCCACACCCCAGCAACGGCCCAACTACCGCAGCAGTGTCCCAAGGCCAGAAATGCTACTTCTGTGGCCAGGCAAAACACCCCAGAGCGCGCTGCCCGGCGAAAAACGCGATCTGCTCGGGCTGCGGGAAGAAGGGACACTACGCTAACGTCTGCAGCGCCAAAGCCACCCCGAACCCCAGCAGCGCCGCGTGTGGGCCATGCGGGCCGCCATCTTGGGCCTCCCCGGCCATGTGCGAACCACCGGTACAGCAGCCATTTTGGACGCCTCCAGCCACATGGGGATCATGGATGCCGCCATCTTGGACGACAGCCGGAACGCAGCAGGCCCCCAACACCGCCTCATCTGATACCTGCAGCGACACACCGACCCCTACGCTGGCATCCATTACACTGGACCAAGCGAGACCGCACCAGCTGGCCAGCTCCACAATGGACATTAAGGTAAATGGCCACGATACAATCTGCCTTTTTGACTCTGGGAGCACGGAGAGCTTCATCCACCCCGACACGGTGCGGCGTTGCTCTCTCCCAGTCCTGCCTGCGCACCAGCGGATTTCTATGGCCTCCGAGTCCCAGTCGGCGGACATCGGCGGCTACTGCGTAGTGACACTTGTAGTAGACGGGACCGTGTACGATCATTTTAAACTTCTGGTCCTGCCCGACCTCTGCGCTGCCGCCCTGCTGGGGTTAGATTTTCAGTGCCACCTTAAAAGTGTTACGATGGCGTACGGTGGACCCCTACCCCCACTCACAGTCCGCAGCCAGCAGCTCCCAAATTGCCCGCCGCGCACCAGGTGCAACCTCTCCACACTCAGAGTCACCCCCCCCCACTGTTTGCTAACCTCACCCCCGACTGTAAGCCCATCACCACAAAGAGCAGGCGATACAGTGCCGGGGACAGGGTTTTCATTGAAACCGAAGTGGAGCGGCTCCTGAAGGAAGGGATTATTGAGGGCAGCACCAGCCCCTGGCGAGCCCAGGTTGTGGTCATTAAGACCGGCGAGAAGCAGCGCCTGGCCATCGACTACAGCCAGACAATAAATCGCTACACCCTGCTGGACGCCTACCCACTCCCCCGCATAGCTGATATGGTCAACCAGATCGCGCAGTACCGCGTCTTCTCGACCATTGACCTGAAATCAGCATACCACCAGCTCCCTATCCGCCCTGAGGACCGCCAGTATACTGCCTTTGAGGCAAACGGCCGCCTCTATCACTTCCTTAGGGTTCCCTTTGGCGTCACCAACGGGGTCTCCGTCTTCCAAAGGGAGATGGACCGGATGGTAGATCAAAATGCGTTGCAGGCCACTTTCCCATATCTCGACAATGTGACCATCTGCGGCCGTGACTTGCAGGACCATGACGCAAACCTCGAAAAATTCCTCCGCACCGCCCAACTCCTGAACCTGACATATAACAAGGAGAAGTGCATATTCCGCACAAACCGCCTCGCCACCCTTGGCTGTGTTGTGGAACACGGAGACATCGGCCCCGACCGGATGCATCCCATTATGGAACTCCCACTGCCCCACTGCCTCAAGGCCCTGAAGAGGTGCCTAGGGTTTTTCTCCTATTATGCCCAGTGGGTCCCCTACTATGCGGACAAGGCCCATCCGCTGATCAAGTCCACCTCTTTTCCCTTGACGGCAGAGGCCCGCTTAGCCTTCCACCGTATCAAGGAAGACATTGCCAAAGCCACCATGCACGCAGTGGACGAATCCATCCCCTTCCAGGTGGAAAGCGACGCGTCCGACTTTGCCCTGGCCGCTACCCTCAATCAGGCGGGGAGACCCGTGGCCTTCTTTTCACGAACCCTCCAAGGCCCGGAGACCAGACACTCCGCTGTTGAGAAGGAGGCCCAGGCGATTGTGGAGGCTGTGCGTCATTGGAGGCACTACCTGGCCGGAAAACGATTTACCCCGCTCACTGACCAACGTTCAGTTGCTTTCATGTTTAACAACAAGCAGAGGGGCAAAATCAAAAATGACAAGACCTTGAGGTGGAGAATCGAACTTTCCACCTACAATTACGAGATCTTGTACCGGCCCGGGAAGCTCAATGAACCCCCGGATGCGCTATCGCGTGGCACCTGCGCCAGCGTGCAGATCGATAGACTGCGGGCCCTCCACAATGACCTCTGCCACCCGGGGATCACCAGGTTCTTCCACTTCATCAAGGCCCGCAACCTGCCTTACTCTATTGAGGAGGTCAGGACCATGACCAGGAACTGCCAAGTCTGCGCTGAGTGCAAACCGCACTTTTATTGACCAGACAGGGCCCACCTGATAAAAGCCACTCGCCCCTTCGAGCGCCTGAGCGTTGATTTTAAAGGGCCTCTCCCCTCCTCCGACCGCAATGTGTACTTCCTCAATATTATTGATGAGTACTCCCGTTTCCCGTTCGCCATCCCCTGCCCGGACATGACTAGTGCCACGGTCATTAAATGTCTGAATGACCTCTTCACCCTGTTCGGTTTCCCCAGCTATATCCATAGCGACTGGGGCTCATCGTTTATGAGCGACGAACTTCGTCAGTACCTGCTAACTAGGGGTATTGCCACAAGCAGGACCACCAGTTACAACCCCCGGGGGAACGGACAGGTGGAAAGAGAAAATGCGACAGTTTGGAAGGCCGCCCTGCTAGCCTTAAAGTCGAGGGGCCTTCCAACCTCCCGCTGGCAGGATGTGCTCCCCGATGCGCTCCACTCTATTCGGTCACTGCTCTGCACTGCCACTAACGCCACCCCTCATGAGAAAATGTTTGTCTTCCCAAGGAAGTCCACATCGGGGACATCGCTACCGCCATGGCTGACGTCCCCAGGGCCGGTCCTACTGAGAAGGCACGTGAGGACCCATAAAACGGACCCCCTGGTCGAGAGGGTCGACCTCCTCCACGCCAACCCCCAGTATGCTTACATTGCATACCCGGACGGGCGGGAGGACACAGTCTCCATAAGAGACCTTGCACCCTCGGGGGCCGCAGTAACCCACTACTCACTACCACCCCCCCCCCCACGATCCGATATCCAGCCCCAGCAGACGGCAGGCCTGGGCCCAGCGACCCGCTCGACACCTATGAGGACGACACGCCTGTGCCACAGCCTACGCGGGACTCGACGCCGTAAGCTCCACTACCCCTGCCGTCGCCACGCCGATCACAGCGGCAGACAAGACCTCCGGAGAGACTCCAATACACTAACTTTTAATACACTTCACCCCGCCGGACTCAATTTTAAACAAGGGGTATTCCACTGTGTACATGCCTGGACATGCCTCGGCTGACTCCTCCCACACGTCCTAGTATAAAGGTGACTGCTCCCCAGCCCCTTTGTATTCTGGACCGGTCGACCACTCGAGGCAGACCTTCATTCTTTTGTTAATAAAAGCCTTTAGTTACTCTCTTAACTCTCAGTCTTTTATGAGTAATTGATAGCGCATCAGTATCCCTGTTGAGGTCGTTCCTAGGGTTGATTAACTATTACCATAAGTTTCTGCCAAATTTATCCACGGTGCTGCACCCGCTGAACGCTCTTTTGCAGAAGGGAGTACCATGGAAGTGGAGCGAGGACTGTAAGAGGGCCTTTCGCAAAAGCAAGGCATTGATCACCTCAGAGGAAGTACGATAGCAAAATACTGCAGATGTTGGAAATCCGAAATAACAACAGAAAATGCTGGAAAAACTCAGCAAGTCAGGCAACATCCGTGGAGAGAAATTTGAGTTGACGTTTCGGGTTTGACCCTTCTTCAAAACTGGAGAGAAAAGGAACTAGATCGAAGGCAGGGCTGCGATCGGACAAAAGAATAAAAGAACCAAAAGAAGTAAAAGAGATTAGAAGCTAGACGAGATGGCAATAGGCTGTGATTAGGTGTAAAGTGTACTGGCAGGGCAAAAGATAGCTGCCAGGTGTGAGAGAGAAACAAAAGGAAAGGGGGGGGGGGGGGAAAGGAAAGGAGTGGAAAAATATAAGTGAAAATGAAATAGGGGCCGAGGTTATGATCTGAAATTGTTGAACTCGATATTGAGACCGGAAGGCTGCAGACTGCCTAATCGGAAGATGAGGTGCTGTTCCTCGAGGAAGTGTTGGCTCACTTCAACCCAACGCTGCCTATTCGTTTGGCTTGTGATGCTTCTCCATATGGTATTGGGGCAGTACTCTCACACAAGTTGCCAAATGGCCTGGAGAGGCCAGTCGCGTTCGCATCCAGATCATTGACCTCCGCTGAGCGCAACTATGCTCAGATAGATAGGGAGGCTCTCAGCCTTGTGTGGGGAGTAAAGAAGTTTAATCATTACCTGCAGGGCCAAAAGTTTACGCTTCTGACAGACCACCTTCAGTTGGTATCCATTTTTAACCCTAAGAAGGGTGTTTCGGTGATGACAGCACAGAGACTTCAGAGATGGTCCCTTTTCCTAGGGGCACATCAATATCAGATTAAATTCAAAGGTACAAAGCAGCATGGTAATGCTGATGGGCTGTCGCGCCTGCCACTACCTACAGAGGAGGAGGCACCGACGGTTGACCCTGTTGAGTTATTTCACTCGACCATCATCGAATGTTTACCAGTCACCAATGCAAGTATTGAAAGAGAAACCAGGAACGACCTGACACTGTCCCGGGTCTACGAAGTGACAGTGAAGGGATGGCCAGCACATGGTAATCCACTGTTACCGGCATTCTCAGCAAGACGAGACCAGCTGTCCGTCTGTCAAGGAACATTGATGTATGGAACAAGGGTAATTATTCCTCCTAAGTTAAGAGAGAGAGTTCTAAAGGAACTGCATGAAGGTCATCTGGGGGGAGTCAAGATGAAAAGCCTTGCTAGGGCTTATGTGTGGTGGCCGGGTATCAACCAACAGATAGAGGAGCTGACGAAAAGCTGCTCAGGGTGCCAAAAAGTGCAAAATGCACCTCCGATTGCACCGCTGCATCCATGGGAATGGCCTTCAACCCCATGGCAACGTGTGCATATTGACTTTGCTGGTCCATTCATGGACTCCATGTTTTTAATTGCGGTGGACGCACATTCTAAATGGCCTGAAGTGATTAAGATGACTACCACTACCTCGGAAAAGACGATCGCGGTGCTAAGAACGATATTTGCAAGAAATGGATTGCCAGAACAAATATGTTCAGACAACAGACCACAGTTCGTGTCAGAAGAATTCGAGAAATTCATGAAGAAGAATGGGGTGAAACATCATACCTCTGCCCCATATCATCCGGCTACAAACGGGTTGGCCGAGAGATTTGTACAAACGTTCAAAAAAGCAATAAAGGCCATGAGCGAAGATCAGATCCCACTACAACACAAGGTGGACAAATTCCTACTGGCATATCGAAACGCCACTCATGCAGTGACAAACCAAAGTCCTGCCATGATGTTCTATAACAGGAGGTTGCGGTCCAGGTTGGACTTGTTAAAACCAAATGTGCGGAGGGAAGTTGAAAACAAACAGTTCCAGCATATAAATAACAAGACCACTCGGAGTTTCGAAATAGGACAACCAGTGTTAGCCCGGGACTATAAAAACGAGAAATGGCAATCTGGAACAATTCGGGCCAGACAAGGACCCCTGATGTACACGGTAGATATTGGTGAAAATGTAATACGGCGTCATGCTGACCAACTGGTAGAATCGAGAACAAGGGTCGAACCCATGGTTACAGCAGAGACAACCGTGAAAGAAGTTAGTGAACTTGAAGCATCTACCTCAGAAGTGAATGTACCTGATGATGATGTCCAATCCATAAGAGACCAACTAGATGAGTCACCCCAGCAACGAGAATCAGAGACCCCTGAAAGGGGCGTTATCCAACTCGAATCAGGAGGCCTCCTCAGAGACTGAATCTTTGAACTGTTTTGCATGAAGTTGTATATATATATATGTTGTTATGTTATGTTAAATGGGGATATAACTGTTAAGCTAAAAAGGGAGGATTGTGGTGTATGTAACCTGTTCCACCTTAAGAGAACTACCTTAAGAGATGTACTACTTTCTCTTGGCTGCTGTATACTGTAATACCGGTGGTGACCACACTGGTATATAAGTGTTGTGTAGGGATTTGCTGGGCAGTTCAGCCCTGACCTCCGAATAGTAAAGACCTGTTAAAGTTATTCTTGTGGTCTGTGCCCAGTGATTTATAATAAGCTCAACTGGGACACACAGACTTAACAAGACCCCTCTCGCCACCTTCACTCAGCGCTTCCTCAACTGAGGCACCTACCAGAAGCATGGGAGGCCTTTTTTTCCTTCCTCTCTTGGCATTAGAGGACCTCCAGCCCCATTCACGAAATGACACACGCCACAACTGCAGAAGTTGGCATCAGAATATTTATGAAAAACACACAACTGATGGCATTTTCACAAAATACACAGCATTTCACCCAAGTGACTACCCTTGTGACTATTTGTGCTTTATTTTCCTCTTACGTGTGCTCCTACATAGTGGTTCCCCTGTGGCTTCAGCAGATGTGGAGGCCCCTTGCTCACTTTCCTGCTGCTTCTGTCTCGACACCTTTGGCGGGCGTCCTCTGGGATGGCGAGCCTGCTCCTGCAGCTGTGCAGGAGTTGAGACCTCTATCTCCGTTGGGTGTGGACTCCGGCAGTGCTCTGACCGAGGGCTATGCAGTGGCATGGAAGTGTGAGCGCTTGGAGAGGAGCCCCCACTTCCTTGAGGTCTGCCACCAACCTCCCTCTCATGGGTCAGGTCCCCCTCAGTGCCTGCAAGTGGCTTGAGAGCAGCTTGCTGCACATCAGGGGGCCATGGGGGCCCGTATCTACAATGGCAGTCCTACTCAGAAGGACTTCCATGAAGGTCTGGTTTCTCTGTTCAATAGATGCCCATCGCTCCTCAAGAGATGGCATTCTATTCTGAACACTCACCATGTTTTCCATACCCTGGTGACTAACCTCCTCCATGGCCGTAGCCCTCCTCTCCTCTACCGTAGCCAGCCTTACCACGGAGGCAGCAATCATTTCCATGTAGGTAGCCATCCTTTCCGTGTTGATGCGTTCATGCGCCAATGACTCCACAAAGGCTCTGCTCACATTTGCTATGGACTCCTCCATTCACTCCACACTCGCAGCGACCCTAGAGACAAAACCTGCCAGAGACTCCTGCATCTGTGCATCAAGTTCCATCACCTCTGATCTTACGGATGGACCCAGAGGCAGAGGGTCGACATGCAGCTGAGTCAAGCTGGCAGAGTCCTGCGCCCTCCGATGAGGATTCTCCACTGCTGTCCCTGTCTCCACAATCTGCTGATGCTCACTTGTGAGCTGTGATACACCAGGTGACAACTCTATGCTATGTCCCGAAGGTCCCACGGAGGTGTGAGTGTCTGCGCTGGTGCTGGGTGCGCTTATTTCTGCTGACGCTGTGCCCTCAGAGGTTGCAGATTCCACTGAGGAGTCTGGCTGCTCAGGCTCTTCCTCCTGCACAGTGGGGACAGGGGCTCTCGATGGTCATGTGGGAGAGTGAAGGATAAAGTTAGAGAAGTGATGCTAAGGTTACATGCATATTGCATTTTGCAGATGATCATAAGTCCATATGATGTAGCTTCTGAATCATTATCAGCGACTCATGCAATGCCAATGAGAGAGATGGAAAGCTATTCTGTCACCAGCTTGCGGGGATGCTCCTGCCTGTCCTTCCCCAACGTCCACATCTCGGTCAGCCCTGACAATCTCCAGGACGCCTTCCTCCCAGGGGGTTAGCTGGGCTAATGAGAGCAGCCCTCCTCCTGTCCTGGCTCGTGCTCTCCTGTTGTGAGCTCTCTTTTCCTGCAATGAGGGAGACAAGTGGAGGTTGAGCGAGAATGAAGGAGTGGATGCAGAGATTGCATAGCATAGATACTTAGAAGGAGACAAAGATGGAGTGAGGTTGCAATACCAAGGGCCCTCACTGTGTGTTGTCAGTGGTGTTCAAAGCATCAGAGTGAGAGGGAGTGTGAGGGCTGCATGGTGGAATAGTTCTGTGAATGTGAGCATAGAGAGAGAGGGAATGGGTAAGGGTGCATGGATATGAGTGTCTAGTGGGATGTGCAGGAAGAGATTGCTAAAGCTGAGTGCTAGTGAGGAAAGGCAATGGGGATCAAATTGAGGGTGATGGAAACATCATACAGTACTTACTTTTCCAGTGCGAAGAAGGTCATGGAATCTTTTCCTGTACTGCAACCACGTTCTTCGTGTGAGCCCCAAGTAGTTGACTTGACCTGCCACCTGTAGCCACACAGCCTTTGCCTGGCTGGGAGGCCTCTTCCTCCCTGAAGAAGGGAACAGGACCTCCCTGTGGGCCCTAGCACCATCCAGTAATGCCTGCAGTGAAGCCTCATCAAATTTGGGGGCAGATCTGGCCCTCCCGCTGGCCGTTGCTCCTGCAGGCTCCTGTGCCATCTTAATGGTGAAGTTTGGGAGCCTGCAGAGGAAGCAAGGCTTGCTGTGGACTTTAAAAGCAGCAGCAATGATGATGTCATATTCTGCGACTTTCTGACTGGAAATACTCAATTGCCAAGGCTTCCCACACGCTGGAAATCAATTGGCCAATTGAGTTAAAATTGCATCAATCTCATAGACCCATTTGGAATCATGTGGGAATCACTAAATTCGGGGAAACCGCCAATTCCCCGCACCTGAGATAAAATCGACCCCCTCGTCTCTGTGAACCAATGACGTTTCAGGATGTAATTTTTGCTTTGTTACCACTTTGAATAAGAAAGTGAGAATACTCCAGCCGGGAGTGTCAGTGAATGATTATCACAGCTATTATGACCGGAAAGCACTGCAGCGGGTAGTCAAAACTGCCCAACGCATTACCGGCACCCGGCTACCGACCATAGAGCACATATACCAGAAACGCTGTCTACGGAGGTCACGGTCCATCATCAAAGACCTTACCCACCCCAGCCACAGTCTGTTCGCCCTCCTGCCATCTGGGAGATGCTACAGATGCATTTGCACCCGTACGACCAGATTTAGGAACAGCTTCTTTCCCAGGGCTGTCATCCTACTGAACTCCACAAATAAACTCTAAAGCCTGCACATCTGCCAATGCACATTATTATGCGCCTCCCCACGCCTCCACTACTCGCTTTCAAACAGCCGCCTAACCTCAAACAGACCATCGTTCGCAGCAAATTACCCAGCTTTCAGGAGAACAGCGACCACGACACCACACAACCCTGCCACAGCAACCTCTGCAAGACATGCCAGATCATCAACACAGATACCATCATCACACGTGAGGACACCACCCACCAGGTACATGGTACATACTCATGTGACTCGGCCAACGTTGTCTACCTCATACGTTGCAGGAAAGGATGCCCCGGAGCATGGTACATCGGCGAGACCATGCAGACACTGCGACAACGGATGAACGGACACCGTGCAACAATCACCAGGCAGGAGTGTTCCCTCCCAGTCGGGGAACACTTCAGCAGTCAAGGATATTCAGCCTCTGATCTTCGGGTAAGCATTCTCCAAGGTGGCCTTCGAGACACACGACAACGCAAAATCGTCGAGCAGAAACTGATAGCCAAGTTCCGCACCCATGAGGACGGCCTCAACCGAGATCTTGGGTTCATGTCACGCTACATGTAACCCCACCTGATGCAGGGTCATCCAGACTCGTGTCGACATTGACTTGTTCTCTCTACACAGATGCGGCTGGACCTGCTGTGATTTCCAGCCAAAAAAAATGTTTTTTGTCTGTTTTTTTGTTTTTCATACAGACCCCAGCATCTGCAATATTTGACCCCTTGTGACCCCACCTCATTGTTCTTTGATGTAATGTTTCCCTGACTGACCTGTTTGGACACCATTCACACCTTTGACTGCTGTGATTATCTCTCTGCCGAGGTGTGATAAATGGCAGTTGGAAAGGTTACCTGTAAACATCTGACATGATTCTCTGACTATATAAGCTGTGTCTTTATGCATTTCTCCACTTCACCTGAAGAAGGAGCAGCGCTCCGAAAGCTTGTGATTTCAAATAAAGCTGTTGGACTATAACCTGGTGTTGTGTGACTTCTCACATTATTATGGTTATGTTTATGTTAATATACTACAAGCCAAATGTATGTTGAATGTTTAAATGTCTTAATCCAAATGTACACTCTCGGGAGCCGCAAGCCTACATTTTGTTGTACTGCACTTGTGCACTAACAATGACAATAAAAGTTGATTTGATTTTGATTTGAGTACTGTTTGCAGCCTCCTGCTTTCTCCCCATATCCCCATATCCTACTGGTCCCAACTGAGCATAATCAATGAGCTAGCTAATGTTCAAATTGAATGAACAAAAAATACATAAAGCTGAGATTTAAGGAAAAGTGACAACAAAAGAGAGAAGGGGCCTACTTACATGAATTAATTCCAAATTCAGGAATTATAGCCTAGCCCCAATTTTAATCGCTCAACCTCCCCCCGCCTGACGGAAACCTGGGTGAGGTGGGGGGAGGGGTGGGTCAGTTAAAATAAGAGCAGCAACTTAGCCCCTATGATCCCATTGTCTTCCTTCTGTGACCTAATATTAACCTACTCTTTTGAGCAGGCGAGCAGGACACCTGCAGGAAGGCAGCAGGGTCCTGCTTTAAACATGCAGATTGGGTCCTGATGATGTCATCAAGACGTGATTGCAATCTTAGTCAGAGGCCTGAGTGGGACAGCAATGACATTAGCATAACGTTTTCAAATTTACTTGTGGGCCAGGAGGAGCAGGAGTGCCCCCATAAGGAAACCTTGGGTCTTCCTTGCTACCCCCTCACTCACTCGTGATCGCCGTATCTCAAATTCCCGCTCGGGCCTGCTGGCCAGGTAATGGATCTGGCCGAGTTCAGGTGGATGTCTGATGAAATTTATGGAAATGAGGCCTGGCTGTTAAAATCGACGTCTGCGTTGTTTTGAGGTGCGCTACCCACTTTGGGACTTCGCGCGCACCGTTCCCGACCCCCTCCCTCCCCCAACCCAATTAAAATCGGGACCAGTGTTTTTTTTAACCAGAGTCTGCAGAGGTTAGGTGGTAGTAAATAAGCCGGGCAATGGAGTAAACCAGCATAAAATAAATGTATTTTTATATATATATGGGGTGGTAGTAATAAAAGGCATGCCGATTGCAGTAGACGATTTTGATTGGCACCTGTGTAATTGACTTAAGACACTAGTTGTTACATGTCGTGTTCTATCAAGTTGTTAAATTGGAGAGAGCAGTCTGAATCTGAGAGACCCTTCTTTAGTGGCAGAGAATTCAATTAAAAGCAAAGAGCTGTGAAGAAGAGATATGCAAAGTCTGAGTATAGGTTCCATTGTCTGTTACTGTCATTTGTGGCCTTTGGAGTGGATTGTATAACTATGGGCTGTAATTAGACATTTGGGGGGAAAAATTCGGTTATCACCCATTTGGGGTGCTAATTTATCACCGGCGACCAGGAAATTCATCTCCAGCGCCCCTGTAGGTGATTGGAGCACTAAATCAAGCGCTATAAACTTCTCTTAGGGCGCGGGGCACTACCTCAAAGCGCTACTCAAGCTCAGGCGCTGTCAATTACCTTGTACTCAGACCTACTGGTGCCGTCCAGTTCTTAAAGAAGAGGATGCATCATGTTGCACAGCCTCACCCTGATCATTGCTGCGTTTGACCTGGGCCTGCAAGGATGTGCAAATCTTCACCAAAGCTTATCATGGCTACTCAGAGGTCCAGGGAGAGAGCTCGCCGGTTTAGTGACCA
The DNA here is from genome assembly GCF_052327205.1 of Somniosus microcephalus. Classification (NCBI taxonomy): domain Eukaryota; kingdom Metazoa; phylum Chordata; class Chondrichthyes; order Squaliformes; family Somniosidae; genus Somniosus; species Somniosus microcephalus. The sequence continues at coordinate 180,156,595 of NC_140987.1, read as the reverse complement.
GGCATTGGTGGCTCTGGTTGTGGCTGTGGCATGCCGACAGGCACTGCTGTTTCCAGACACTGACAGCAGGCCATTGCCCCGGGAGTTCACAAGGGTGTGGAGGGAGGTTGCCCAGTATGTTTCATCCACGGGTCCAAAGGACTCACACGCAGTGCCGCAAGAAGTTCAACGACCTCACTTGGGTGGTCAGGGTGAGTAGATGCATGAAATTATCTATACATCCCACCATTTCAACCTCACTCTGTGCACAGACTGTGTAAATCCCCAACACTCACCCAACAACTACGCCCATCTACTAAAAGTTACATCCACATCTCACACCTTGCAGACATTAATGGCTATTCAACTATGGTAGGCACATCTGCCAAACACATGGCTGCCCACTCACTCACACGCTGTCCTTTTTCTTGCAGGCCAAGCTTTCACATAACCGGAGGGAGCAACAACACACGGGAGGAGGTCAGGTGGAGCTGCACCCTTTTACACAGCTGGAGGAGCGAGTTCACAGGTTCAACACGAGCCATGTCGTGGGCGCTGTGGCAGCTGGAGAGGTCGACTCCCTTGGGGACAGCAATGGTATGTTCATCATCTTTTTCTCCTCTCTCATACCACTTCCCCCTCACAACACAAGCCTTTCCCACTTTCCATTTAACTATACTGTCTCCATTCCTTGCTCCCTTCTTGCCCCCTGCCCTCACATTAAAGCCACTCTTGTACCTTCCTGCTTTCAGATAGTGAGCCACCATCTGAGCAGCCTGTCCCTCAGCCTCCCAATGGCAGTGAATCGGGAGAGGAGGAGGAACACGAAGCCGGGGCCTCACCACCTGCGTCTCCCGAGGGCGAGACATCCAATACTGGGGCCACGCGTTCACTGGAGGGGAGCAGGGGATTTGGATCTGATGTGGGTGAAGCTCCAGGACCCAGCAGGCTGCAGCAACACCATGGGGAAAGGGAAGCTTGGGGGCCATCTCCCCGGAGGGTGAGTGTGCGCATGAATTCTGTTGCACAGGGCTCAGATGAGGACCGCGATATCGCGGCGATGAATACTCAGGCGATTAGCTCATGGGCGCAATGGCAAGGGTGCCCGACAGCATGGATGCACTGGCTAGGAGCATGGAGGAGTCTGCCGCCAGCACAGCTGTCATCTGTGCACAAACCATCAAACCCATCCTTGCCTCGTTGCAGAGGATGGTTGAATTGCAGAAAGATCGTGGGGAACCTGAGCCCATGCCGCGTGTCATGGGTGAGGTGGCAGGATCTATTGCAGCACAGGCTGAGGCAACGCAATGGCTTAGTGCTGGAATCGAGTCATTGGTTGGTGCCATCCAGTCTCAGACTGCTCTCCTGCAGTCACAGTGATGTCACACAAGCGCTGACTACTGCCATCGTAGCTGGGTCACCCACAGTCCATCGGAGATCTCACGGTGCCGCAGCAGGCCAGCAATCTGTGCTCAGGCAGATTGCTCCAGATGCTGAGGTTCTGCCCCAGGGGAGTGGCAGTGTGTCGGTCGAGCAGGAAGGTGCTGTCCTCTCTCAGGATGACAGCATTCCTGCTTCCACCACTGCCACTCCGCCATTGCACTTGCCACAGCCTGTAACCTAGCCAGCCCAGACTGCTGCCGTCCAGGCAGAGTTGGTGCAGTCTGCAGCCGGGCCCTCCAGGCCCAGAGCTGGTCGATGGTGTCCTTCAAGGCCATCTGCAGTCTCTGGATCCAGCATTCAGCAGCCTTCCTCCAGCCTTGCTGCAGCCACTGGGGCCCCATTATGGAGGAGCAGTAGGGTGGGAAGGGGGGGGAGTGCGAAGGGGAGGGAGATCATTCTCGAAGGGCGAATAACTAAAAATGCTCTAACAAATGGGGGGAATGTTTGTACCAAAGTTGGATGTGTATGTAAATATATTGTTCACTCTGTTAAGACTTGTCTTGATGTGATAAGGACCAGTTTTGTTTGTTAATGAATTATTGGCCTAGAAATTGGGTTTTGGCTTAGCCAGGGCTTTAGCGCCGGAAATTAGTGCCGGCGCTAAGTCCCCTGCGCGCGCCAAAAATTCAGTGGCGCCGCGCCCAAACGGCTGCCGGCGCTACTGAAGAGTCATAGGGCTAGATTTTCAGTTGCTTGCGCCAGCAGTTAGCGCCTTAAGAGAAGTGATTTCCGGGCGCTATGCGTGTAGCGCCCGGGCGCAGCGCAGTTTGCGCCCCGCCCCAAATTAAGCTGCCCGTTAGCGCCGGCGCAAAGTTTAGCGCCCGCCCGGATGCGCGCGCAGAAAATGACGTCACATCCTCGTGCAACGCCCTTTGGCCGCCCCGATTGCAAACTTCAGTCGGACCGCCCCATTGTGCGGCGGGCGGCCGGAGCGTTTGGAAAAAGGAACGCAACACAACCAGCGCGGGCCCCGGGGGGCGCTAATTAAAGGGAACGTCCTCTCCAGTATAAAGGCCATCCTTTTTTCAGAAAACAGTCTTGTGCAACGCATTTCTGGAGACACAACAAGGAGGATAGCTAACTGGTTTCAAGCAGCAAGAGCCAGGTATTTTTGGACTCAGGCAACAGCGCTGCAAGTGGCCATTTGGAAATTAGAGTGTTTGCCAGGATTTGATGGGGGTTGCATGGGGTGCCAACGCGGAGCTGCAGCTCCATGTCCGTAGGGCTCGCAGACGCATTGTGAGAGGGGCAGCCCTGGCTAGAGGCAGAGGGGGCTACAGGCGTCGGCCACGTAGGCCTTACCCAGTCAGGCTATACCGCCAGCAGCGCTCCTACCTAAACATGAGTGCCGCGCGATGTGTTAAAAGGCTCCGATTCCGAAAGGGGGTGATTGCAGAGATCTGCCACCTGCTTCGCCGAGATCTGCGGCCAAAGCTCAGGTGCAGGACGTCTCTGTCGGTGGAAGTGAAGGTGACGGTGGCATTGAACTTCTATGCCACCGGCTCCTTCCAATACGCTGCTGGGGACATAGCAAACATCTCCCAGTACGGCGCGCATCGCTGCATCCGCCAGGTGACCGAAGCACTGTTCAGAAGGAGAAGCCAATTCATCTCCTTCCCCATGGCCCTGGAGAGCCAGCATCAGCACGCATTGGGATTTTCCAGACTCGGGGAATTCCCCTTGGTGCAGGGCGCCATTGACTGTACGCATGTGGCTTTGCGGGCCCCTCTGGAGCATGGCGAGCAGTATCGCAACAGGAAGGGCTACCATTCTCTGAATGTGCAGCTGGTCTGTGACCACAAGCAGCGCATCATGGCAGTCAATGCCAGCTTCCCAGGCAGCAGCCACGATGCCTTTATCCTGCGGCAGAGTACTGTGCATGACATGTTCCAGGCACAGCCTCCCCCAAGAGGATGGCTACTCGGGGACAAAGGCTATCCTTTGTGCACCTGGCTCATGACCCCGCTCCGCGCGCCCAGGACCGCTGCTGAAGAGGCCTACAACGAGAGCCATCAAACCACCCGCAAAATCATCGAGCTAACTATTGGGGTCCTCAAGCAGCGGTTCCGCTGCCTTGATCGCTCCGGAGGAGCTCTCCAGTATTCGCCGGACCGGGTCTCCCAATTTGTGGTGGTTTGCTGCATGCTACACAACCTGGCTATCCGCAGGACTCAGGCACTGCCACCTGACGTTGGACCAGCACCTCAGGAGGAGGAGCAGGAGGAGCATGAGGAGGAGGAGGAGGAGGAGGAGGAGGAGCAGGAGTACGTTCCCAGGAGGGAGCGACCAGGGCCAAGGGCCGCACGACGCCACCTTATTACACGGTACTTCTAAGCCCCCTGTCAGGGAATGGCCAGGGGCCATGAGGGAAGATGAATGCAGCCGCTCCGCAAGCCCTCAGCCGGCGAAGCCAACAAACACTAAGAAGAACAACCATGGAGACTGCATGAATAAAGATAATTTTTTTTTACACAAAAATGAAAAGCCCTTCCCACATGAATCCCCAAAAACAATAAACGGGCCCCACAAAAAGCCCAACAAACGACTCACTCCCACAAACTGGGGAGGAGCCACTCCACCTTTATTGAAACCGGGCCTCAACGTCGGCCTAACGCAAAAAAAAAGCCCTCCAAAAGCACAACCATGGGCAAAATAAAGATGGCCACCGCCATATTAAAGGAAAGCTGGCCACACCCTCTACTGAGTGGCCCGCGAGGGCGAGACCTTGGCCAGCATTTTGCCTCCCCTGCCCTGCCTGCTGCTCCTTCGCAAGCTCTGCCCAGTGGCTGCTGCGAGGCTGGGGGAAGGCGCCTGAGGCTCAGATGCCCTTCCGCCAGATGCCGCTGGGGGGCGGCCTACACGGCGTTTGGGCCTCGAGGGGCCGTCTCCTGAGTGGCGCACCTGAGCCTGGCCACCATCAGCTGCAGCCGCTTGCCCTTGACGCCGCAGAGGGGGAATGGCGGCGACGGATGGCGCAATGTGGGCCAGCTGGCGTCTGGGATGCGCTGGCTGGTGCTGTGGCACGGTGGCACTCGGCCGGGCCCGCACTGCAGGATCCGCAGCAATCAGCCGACGGCCGGCTTGCTGGGATGGTCCAGCGCGGCGCCTGCCCTGGCGATGCCTGCCTGAGACAGCGCGTGTGGCAGCAGTGAGTGGCCCTGTGGTCCTGGTGTGCGCGCGCATCACATCCGCCAGGGTCTTGACGGCATCAGTTAGCATGCGGCCAGTCGCGGCAGTTGCTGCCCCGAACTCGCGCACACTGGTCGCCAGCGACTCGATGGCCTCAGGCATGCGCCCCACCACGCTCATGTGCTCCGTGTGCCGCCGGTCCGAGTCGTCGGCCATCTGATCGAGCTTCCGCACCTCCTCCGAAGTGAAGGTGTCCGGACTGGAGTCGCGACTCTCCCGCTGGGGAGGAGGGGGCCGGACTAGGGGACCCTTGCCGCGTTGGTGACGGCGAGTGTGCCGAGCAGCAGCACTCCCCTCTGATCCTTCCCCCCTTTGGGGGGAAGGCCGCGGGCCACGCGCACGGCTGCTGGGTGGCTGGACGCCACTGGTCCCAGAAGCTGCATTGCCCTGCGACAGTTCCTCCAGGCACTCGTCCAGTGAGGAGGTGTCAAGCATTTCCTCCTCTCCTGCGGGACGTGACTGTTCCCCCGAAGGTCCGGCTTGCTCCTCCTCCTCCTCCTGTTTGGAGGTGCTGTCACTGGCAGCCTCAGGGTCCTGGTCGTCACCAGCTGAAAGCAGGAATGCACAAGAGTCGCTTCAGAGTGAGGAGACGGTGTCAGCGAGGGAGTTAGGACTGGTGGGATTCAGCGCATTGGTGGGACAGTGGCAAAGGAGGTAGCTCGGATGGGCCAGTGCGACGCGAGAGGGCCAAAAGGCGAGGTCCTTACCATTGCCGGGCAGTGGAGGGTCGGATACACCGCACGCTGTGGGGACAATCACACGGGCTCCCATGAGCACACACACGCGCTCCTCCAGCCGAGTGAGCTTCTGCAGCTTGGCGCGGCCACCCCTGGCACGGGCCTGGCGATTAAACGCTACTTTAGCCTGCAAGAGAAAGGACGGGCTGTAAGTGCGCAGTGAAGCCCTGATGTAGTGTGCACTGCCTCCCTTGGTGGAATAGCTTGGACAGAGTGAAGCCCTGATGTAGTGTGCACTGCCTCCCATGGTGGAATAGCGTGGACAGAGTGAAGCCCTGATGTAGTGTGCACTGCCTCCCATGGTGGAATAGCTTGGACAGAGTGAAGCCCTGATGTACTGTCCACTACCTCCCATGGTGGAATAGCTTGGCCAAAGTGTAGAGTGCCGAATGGCCATTTGATGCTCATGACTGTCCCAATGCTGCTGGCTGAGGGCTGGCCAAAAGGACTTTCAGGTCCCTTTGCCCATCATGTCAGGTGTACATGCAAGAATGAGGAGGAGACTGGAAAGGCTACTCACCCTCACAATCCTGGTCAGATCGTTGTATTTCTTATGGCATTGTGTGTGGGTCCTGGGGGCCTCGCCGGTGAACGTCACCCTCTGGGCGATCTGCTTCCAGGCTTTGGTGTAGTCGTGGTGGGTTGGATTCCTCCCACTCTCTGGAAACAAGATCTTGCGCCTCACCTCCAGAGCTGTGACCATTATGTCCAGATCACCCTCTGAGAAGCGCAGGGCACGCTGACGGGCCTTCTCTGGCGTTGCCATGACTCCCTAGGGCTGAGCAGTAGTGTTGAGGCCTCTTTGCAAGGCTGCAGTGTGCAGGGCGTGGCAGCAGACCAATTCGTCCCTTCCCCCTTTAAGAGCTGGTCGGCACCACGGGGTCTGCTGTCAGTGCAAAAATGACCGCACCCGTGCTGCGCCCCGCCTGGGCGCTATCCCTCTGGACCGCCGGCTTAGCGCCTAAAGAGAGTAGTGGAACGCCTCTTTTAGCGCTCCACCAACCTCTTAGGGCGAAGCCACTGAATTCCCGGCAACGGGGCGCTACTTTGGGGCGGGCGCTAACTTCGGGCGGGCGCTAAGGTTAGCGCCCCAAAACTGCCTATACTGAATATCTAGCCCTTAGCGCCTGGAAAAGGGCGCTAACTGCCGTTTCGCGCCGCAATTCCGGCGCTGCGGCACCCGATGCGGTGCGGCAGGCTGGGGAAGTGCAGGCCTCCTCCTTCCGTTAAGGAGGAGCTGCCTGCACCCGGCCGCGGCCCGCGCAAATCTGCTTAAAAATGAGCCCGGCACCTCGGACAAGTGCCGGGCTTGCATCTGTTCCGGGGGGGGGGGGGGGAGAGAAGTCCGGGGAGGGAGCTGCGGGCAGGCGGCCGGCGGGAAAGCGGCCGGCCGCCGCGGGGCCTTTAATGCGCCGGCGCTAACTGCAGTAAGGCACCTCTGACAAAACGCTGGTTGCGGCTGCCACGGGCGAGGCGGCCGCAACTCAATTTCGGAGTTCGGGCGGGTTACCACGGCAACCGGGACGCTGCGCACACCGATGACGTCATCGGTGCCAGCGCAGCGCTACCGGAGCAACGCCGATTTAGGGCCCCAGGGAATTTCACTACTGGCCATAACTCCGGCGCAAGGCCCTCTAGCGCCTCAAATGAGGTGCTAAGGCTACTGAATTTTCAGCCGATTGTGTTTGTTTGTTATTGGTTGTGCTTATTAAGACATAGTTGGTCAGAAAAATAATGGGCTAGATTTTCAGTTGCTTGCGGCAGCAGTTAGCGCCTTAAGAGAAGTGATTTTCGGGCGCTATTCGTGTAGCGCCCGGGCGCAGCGCAGTTTGCGCCCCGCCCCAAATTAAGTTGCCCGTTAGCGCCGGCGCAAAGTTTAGCGGCCGCCCGGATGCACGCGCAGAAAATGACGTCGCATCCTCGTGCAACGCCCTTTGGCCGCCCCGAATCCAAACTTCAGTCGGACCGCCCCATTCTGCGGCTGGCGTCCAGAGCGTTTGTAAAATGGAACGCAACACACCCTGGGGAGCGCAAATTAAAGGGCACTCCTCCTGCACTATAAACGGCGGTCTGCATGTGTTGTGTGGAAGGATCCAGTGTGTTGTTGTGAACGGTGTATTTATGTTTTCTTCCTCCTCCTCCTCCTCCTCCTCCTCAAAAAACACATGCACCCTTCCCCTTTAAGAGCTCACTGGCACCAGAGTGTCTGCCGTGCGCTGCGCCCGAGCTCGGGCGCTGCGCTCTGCACCGCCGGCTTAGCGCCTAAAGATAGTAGTGGAACGCCTCTTTTAGCGCTCCACCAACCTCTTAGGGCAAAGCCACTGAATTTCCGGCAACGGGGCGCTACTTTGGGGCGGGCGCTAACTTCAGGCGGGCGCTAAGGTTAGCGCCCCAAAACTGTCTATACTGAAAATCTAGCCCAATGTTTTTTGTTGAAACGTTACAAATTTCCTCATGTTATTCATTGGAGCTTTGCCCGGTAATAGGGGCTGTGAGATGGCTGTAATGATGTGCTTGTTCATCCCAAAAGCCATCTTCTCTGTCATTCATCAGAAGTGGTGTCTTGTGAGGCGTTCATGAATGGCCCGTGCAGAAGCAACATTGAGCACCTCCCTCCCACGGTGTTGCTGCTCATCCTTCTCTTCATCCTCCTTCTCCTTCTCCTCTCCCTCTTCCTCCTCCTGAGGTGGTGCACCAATCCCTGGTGGCAATGGCTGGGTCCTCATAATCGTGAGGTTGTGAAGCATGCAGTACACAACAATGAAAACCGATACTCGGGGAAGCACTGTAGGGCTCCTCCAGAGTGGTCAAGACACCAGAACCATTGCTTCAGCATGCCGATCGTCTGTTCAGTGAGGTTCCTAGTGGCGCTTTGGCTCTCATTGTTTGCGAGCTCAGCAGGAGTGTTGGGGCCATCAGCCAAGTGCAGAGTGGATAACCCTTGTCACTGAGGAGCCAGGCACGAGGTTGATGCAGTGGTTGGACCAGGTCTGGGACACCAGCCTGAAGCAGGATGAAAGTATTGTGGCTGCTGCCAGGATAGTGGGCATTGACGGCGAGCATGTACTGTCTGTGGTCGTAAACCAACTGGACGTTGAGAGAGTGGAAGTGTTTGCGGTTGTGGAAAACCCCTGCATTTTCATGAGGTGTCCGCAATGTCACATGCGTGCAGTCAATGGCACCCTGAACCATGGGGAAGTCCGCTATCCTAGCAAAGCCACATGCGCGTTCACGCTGTTTGTCCCTGGTCATGGGGAAAGATATGTACTCCCTTCTCCTTTGGTATAGAGCACTTGTGACTTCCTGGATGCAACAATGGACAGCGTTCTAAAACACAGCTCCTCGAAAAGATGTATAAATGAGAATTGCTCCCAGAATACCCTGGGAGGGTAAGGTTTCCTGTGCAGAGCCCTGTTGGCCCTCCTCCCTCTGGCCACATTTTCCATTCTTTTTCTCCGCCTCTGCTGCCTCCGACAGTGAAGCTGGAGGACGAGGTCCTGTGCTAGTACTGCCCCCATTTAATCTTCTAAATGTCATAGTAATAAAGCTGACAGAAATGGGAACCTGAAAAGTTTTGCTGAGGAACAAATCTCCTTGTAGGGTGGTGTTAAATGTCTCCAGATGCCTCTCTCCCTCTCTCAACCTGCGTATACAGAATCTTTTGCCGACAGGAAAAAGCAGGAAGCGCATGCCTTTAAATAGCGCTCACTCAGCTCCCAGCCAACTGCAAACCGTCCCCCGCTACCCGTCGTTCCTAGTGCCAGGCGCTGAGACAGGGGGCGAGAATCAATTTCCGGTCCGGAGTGTTACCGGAGCGTTGCACGCTTTGATGACGTCCTGATCTCCAGACGCAGGAGATCATGGCGGTAGTGCTTAGCGCCACCGCAAACCACCAGGTCAATTTGGCGGGCGGCGCTAAAATCGCCGCAGTCGGGCGGTAAGTCGGTAGCACCCCATTAGTGGCACCCGGAGGCGCTAATGGGAGGTGCTAACCAACTGAATTTTTCCCCCTTAGAAATTTTGGAATTTGTTAATCCTGTAATTGCTATTACTTTAAACATTCAGCTTACATCAAGCTGTTAAATGTACAGCATTTTATATTCTCTGATATAGTAATTTTACAGTAAACTATCAAGCACGACCCTCGCTGTCCAATTTGCCATAAGACAAAGGTATGATATCAGCAAAGAATGAGTAATCTGAAACGACCTATCTCCTAAAAATACTACCATCTACAGGAAATACAAGTTATATGATGGTCTTTGTAAATCAGACAAAACTCACATTATAACATCAAGCATGTTTTAAAAGGGCACGTGTCTTCATGAAAAATGTGTTTGGCAATCTTTATCTTTGTATACAAAAACATGACTCCACATCAGTTGTGCCAAAAAGTACTGTTGCAGTACTTGCGTTGCCATCATTATAATGCAGATAACACAAGGCTCGTTTGGCCCCTTACCTCCTCCAGTCAAAAAGTAAACTTGGCAAAACTTTATTTCTATCAAGAGTACTTCATTAACAGCAGCAGTATGGTTTTGTTGTGTGTTAATGAGTTGGGTGTGTGTTGCTTTTTATTCCCAGACGTGATTTTGCCCAGCTCGGCGGGTCCGTGGCAGCGACATCAGTGGTGGGTCCCAACCACGCTGCTGGCTCCAGCCCACCCTGTAGAATGATTTTACATTGATTGGGCTTGTTAAGCCCACCCAGTGCATTTGCCGGCCAATTGAAGGAAGCGAGTTTGATGACGTCATTTGATGACGCGTCATCAGCCAGTTTCCTTAAAGGGACCATGCGCAAATTTATTTTGACACTTGTGCTGTCAGTGTTCTACAGCATTGAGGTGCTGGAAACACAGACAAGCACTGCACAGAGGTGCACGGCTGCACCCAGGCTCTCCCATGACTCCCTCCATATGCTTATAGAGGGAGTCACAGCATGCAGGGCGGTCCTCTTCACTTCCAATGGGTGAAAGAGACCTCCCCAGGAGATCAACACAGCCTGGTTGCACATTGCACATGACACAAGCAGGGATGTCATCAGGAGGACCAGGTTGCAGTGGCGCAAACCTTTCAATGATCTCAGTAGATCACAAAATGGCAAAGCCACACTCAACCTCATAGAAACATAGAAAAATAGGAGCAGAAGTAGGCCATTCGGCCGTTCGAGCCTGCTCCACCATTCAAGATGATCATGGCTGATCCTTTATCTCAATACAGGTGCACGATCCTTTATCTGAAACCCTTGGGACCAGCTGTGTTTCGGAATTCGGAATGTTTCGGATTTCAGAAAGGATGAAATGGACAAGAGGCGGTGGGGGGGGGAGTCGGACATCGGGGGGGGGAGTCGGACATGGGGGGGGGGAGTCAGACATCGGGGGGGAGGGGAGTCGGACATCGCGGGGGGAGGGGAGTCGGACATCGCGGGGGGAGGGGAGTCGGACATCGCGGGGGAGGGGAGTCGGACATCGTGGGGGGGGAGTCGAACATCGGGAGGGAGGGGAGTCGGACATGGGGGGGAGTCGGACATCGGGGGGGGGAGTCGGACATCGGGGGGGGGGGAGTCGGACATCACGGGGGGGAGCCGGACATCGCGGGGGTAGTCGGACATCGCGAGGGGGAGTCGGACATCGCGGGGGGGGAGTCGGACATCGCAGGGGGGGGAGTCGGACATCATGGGGGGTAAAGTCGGACATCGCGAGGGTGGGGCGAATCGGACTTCTCGGGGGTGGGGAGGGTAGGGAAGCTTGTTGAGCCTGAGGAAAACATTTCTGCTCCTCCTTGCCCACAAGAAGTGCAATAAAGGCACTTACCTCACGGTTCCAGCCCTTCGCACCTCCTTTTACCTTATGAGATTCCCGGTTTAACCTACAACTACACCACTAGTGATGGATGCAAACCTGGCTAGGTAACCAGATTACTATAAAGAAATAGTTAACAGCAATGTTTCCTCAAAGTTGCACACGGCCACGCAGTAATCTGCAAACTCCCGTGCAAGCTGCTCAAGCTTTTACACTGGAAATACCGAGAGACGCTCCACGAAAATTTTTTCGGTTTTCAGAGGTTTTCGGAAGTGCGGATAAGGGACAGTCTACCTGTACCATATTCCCGCTCTCTCCCCATACCCCTTGATGCCTGCTGTACCACTCATCACATCCCCATCACTCTGCCTTCCCTACCCTACTCCTGCACATCCTTACTCACACCAACTTACCTTGCACCTCCACCCATCCCTATCTACATTATCACTTCCCCATCTCACTAGCCACCTCTCACACTCACCCTCATCCTAGTCAATCATACCAACTAACAACACACAAGGGTAGGCACTTAGGTGTTTTATGCAATGTTAATGTAAAGTTTCTGTTATTGTGGTGTCAAACACTGAAACCTTTATTTTCAACATTTTGCGTTCTTGGACAGATCTGTGTGCACTTTTGGAAGTGGTATGGTGAGTTGCAGTGAATGGTGAGGCATAACGGTATGTGATGATGAGTGTGAAAGGAATGGCTTGGGCATTGCAGGGATGCTTTATGGTGCTGATGTGGGGTGGTGCCAACCTGGCGCATCATGTGGCAGCCAGGGTGTACAGCATTAAGTGAAGTAAATCTGGCCATGGTGAGGCCTCCCCGGCAGCAATGTGCTCAGGTGCTGATGCCCTGTGCAGCATCAGGTGATTGCGGAGAAGGTTGGTGCTGTTGTTGGTGCTGCTGGTGTGCCTGGTGATGCTGATCATGGTGTGGTTCTGTGGACCAAGCTGAGATAGTTTCAAGGGCACCGATGCTGATGTAATAGATGGCTGGCGAACTTGAGATGACAGAAGCGATCTGTCAATGGTGAGAGAGGTTGTTCCAATGAGGTGACACTGGATAGAAAGTTTGTTCCAAACACTTGCAACCTGCATAAATATCAATCTGTCTTCCAAATGCAGTAAGCAACAGCTTCTGAGCTTGGAAAGTGAACAGCTGTGAGATGGGAGCTTTTATAGCACATTTGCAGCTGTCAAGTAATGAGATGATTCCATGGTCATACAACTCCCGACCTACTTACCTGAAGTGATCCTTGAGCAGCATGGGTGACCTCGTAAAATGTAAAGGTAAGCTCAAAATATGACTTAATGGGCTGTTAACAAGGTCATAATGACCTTAATTTCTTCCCGACCCACTGTCAAAACATTTTTTTCCCACCCAACCTGCCACCAAATGTGCCCGTTGACCCCCCACCCCCGAAAAATTTGTCCCTCTAATTCCATTCTGATGTGTTTCTCAGTCACAAGATACTTATGGATCAGGAAGACCATCTTAGTACATCCATCCAGAACAATCCTATAGTCCCCATATAGAATCATAGAATAGTACAGCACAGAAGGAGACCATTCGGCCTATCGAGTCTGCACCGGCTCTTTTGAAGAACAATCCAGTTAGTCCCACTCCCCAGCTCTTTCCCCATGTCCCTGCAATGTTTTCTCCTTGAAGTATTTATCCAATTCCGTTTTGAAGGCTACTGACATTGCTGCATCCACCACATTGCTGCATCTAATTATTTCTTAAATGATTCCAGGGTTTTTGCCTTCATCTCTCTTCCCAAAAGAGTATTGATTACTCTCTGTGTGAAAAAGAACCTCCTGATATCAGTCCAAAAGTTGCATTTTACTTGTTTGAACCTCTGTCCCTTTGTCCTACTCCCACTGTTGAATTTAAAGTAATATTCCAGATTAACCTATTCCATACCATTTACTATTTTATGTACATCTGTAAGATCATCTCCCAGAAGCCCCTCTTCCAGGCTGAAAAGCCTGAGTTATCCCAGCTTTTCCTTATAACTCAGAACCCTAACATTAGGTTTCAGCCTTCTCTGCACTGCCCGCAGTACTTGACTATCTCTCTTGTTTCTCACCAACCAGAACAGGACACGGTGCTCAAGATGCCACCTGACCAGTGCACTGTACAATTTGATCACAAATTCTTCTAACTTGTTTGCTACTGTTTTGACTATGTAGTTCAATATTCTATTGACTTTGTTGATTGCTGTTCTGCATTGGTTGGACAGGTTGAGCATCAAGCCTACTAAGACTCCTAGGTTTCTTTCAACTTCATCTTTAGCTATTTAAACCTCATTCATGAAGTATGCACAGTGCTCATTTTTTCCTTTCTATGTCCAATAATTTACAATTGTCTGCATTAAATTTTACCTACCATTGTATGGTCCAATCACATATATTGTTTAGCTCATTCAATACTTTCTTGGCTACTTCCTTCAATTCCACCACCCTTCCTAGTTTGGTATCACCTACAATTGTTTTAAGGAGCATCTTAAATGAGAGAGAGGTGGCGAGGCTTAAGGAGGGAATTCCAGAGCTTAGGACCTAGGCAGCTTAAAGCACGACCACCAATGATGGAGCGATTAAAATCTGGAAAGCACAAGAGGCTAGGATTGGAGGAGCGCAGAGATATTGGAGGGTTGTAGGGCTGGAGGAGGTTACAGAGATAGAGAGGGGCGAGGCCACAGAGGGATTTGAAAATAAGGATGAGAATTTTAAAATCAAGGCATTGGGAGCCAATGTAGGTCAGTGAGCACAGGGGTGATGGGGGAACGGGACTTGGTGCGAGTTAGGATGTGGGCAGCAGGACTTTGGATGAGCTCAAGTTTATGCAGGGTGCAAGGTGGGAGGGCAGCCAGGAGAGCTTTGGAATAGTCCAGTCTAGAGGTAACAAATGGATGAGGGTTTCCCAGCACATTGTGGCCATCTCCCTATACTACCCTCCTCCACAATCAAGGCCATTTCCCACTCAATAGGACAAGCCTTCATGCTTGGTGGTATCAAGGTTAACACATAAATGTCAATCTAGAGAACTGACAAGTTTTTCATTTGAATTACATTCTGCAATTCAGGCCATTTTTCTGTGAAAGCTGAAACCCTATACCATTTGACAACATATCCTGCACTTTTGAAGAATTCTGCTCAAAAATAACTTCTCTTGGAATGGTTAGGTATTTAAATAACAAAATTGTGGTTGAAAATGACAATGGACTCTTGATTTTTTTGCCGTAAAGGGATTGTAGGAAAAATTCTATGTAAATTTCCTGAAATAGGTTCTCAGAATGGAGTTTCAGCTTAAAGTGGCCATGAAAATGGAGTCAATAGTTGAACTGAAAATGGTCCCCACTCCACTTTCCACCCTGCCCATTGGTAAGTTGTATGCAAATTGAGCAGCATTCAGAGGAAATTCTTCCCGAGATACCTTCAGGATTTTTTCCAATTAAACTTACCTGCCACCGGGTGTCTGCCCATGGGCTGGCCCGGGAATCACCTGTCGGTGCATTGGTTTCCAAAATGCCTTAACACCTACAAATCGGAATATGGTTTCTATTGTATTTTACAGCAGCTTTATATATTGTGCTTTGTTAACTACAAACAAGTCATTCCACAAATAATTATTGCATGTATGATAATCAAATTGTGTATATTAAATATAAGTTTATCATTTGATAATAAATTTACATTTGGATGGGCTTATTGGCATTAACACTTACAACACACACAATATATTTTATGTTCTGCAATATTACTTCAGACTACAAAATACATATTCTGTAAATGAAACACTGGAATCAGTTATCAGCTTTACAAAAGTCTAATGCAATTGTTCTTTTAAAATTCTATGATAAAAAGCTTGATATAAATAATACATACATATTGGTTTCAATAGAATGTACACTAGTATCCTTAATGTTCCTGCTGTAGAAAAAAATGGAATATTAAAATTTACAATTTATTACTAAGGTAAAGAATGGCATGAATAATACACGTATGGCTTTGTCATTTTCACAACCATTGCAAAATTAACTAGGGGCACTGAACCATGTTATAGTTTCATAGTAGGTGCAAACTGTGCATCTCATTTTACAGTTAGCACAGTAGCACCTGAAACTGGACAATGGCGGGGGTGCACTTAACAAGCTGGGGTGAATACGAATTCTACAGGAGAGGGAAAAATGAGCCGGTGCCACATATTATGTAGTTGTGTAAGCATGACCCATTTGTGATAGAAATGCCCTTGTCAAAGCTGTTTTGTCCTTTTAGTTGATAAGCAACACAACTGATAAAGTAACATTATCTACTGTAACTGTGATGTGAGTTAACAACCCCAAGCAAATTTATTGTGCTTTAAAGGCATGATGTCATCCTGCCAGGGGGTCAGTAATAGAAGGAAGTGCCTGAAACAACTAAATGTCAACAGTGTCCAATGGGTGTTACCCACACCACAAACCTGCCATTAAATTTAGAGGAAACCAAGATGATAATATTCATGCAGTTGGCATCATCTTAGTCTGTTTCCTGTAGTCTTTTTCTAACATTTAAGTAAGAAAATAAACAATAGTTCACATTTACAATAAGTGTGCCGTGGGATATCCTGTTTCCTTTCATGTACTTTGTTTATGACTTGAGGCACCATTTGGCATTATGACTCTGGCTTCTTAGCAGCACCAACTTTTTTGACAGTACTGGATGCGATAAGAACAAGTACGTCCTTATTTTTTAATGAACTCAAATGATTTGAACGATAGAGAGCATCTGCTTTAAAATAAGCTGAAAGAATAAGATGGTCCAGTTCAAGTCACATTACAGGCAGTATGAAATGCCAGTGTTGTGGATATACAAGATGGCTGTAATATTAAATCAGTTAAGATATTTGATAAACTTTGGATAGCAGAGACAAATACATAATCAGAAGCTGTATATTATTTGCTAATGTGGGCTCTGTGGGTCAAGTGACATTCTGAAGTCCATGTTTTGAAGCACTGGGTTAAACAGGATAAACCCAAGACTAGAATCAAATCTTGTACTCGTCTTTGAAACATATCACTTTCATAAACTTTACATGCTACACGATGGCATTTCATGCCAAATAATATGTAGCATATGTTATACTGCCACAGAAAATACAAAATAAGGTGCTTGAAAAAAGCACAAAAGCTATTTAAATAGGATTTTTTTTTTTAAACTGACCACTTGGGCCTACTGCTCATTCTAACCTGGATCTGCCAGTTCTTGGCACTGGCTCTACACATATCTGTATTGTTGACCTATGTTGTGAACCATACAGGATCACGGGAAACCTTACCTATTGCTGTAATTTAAACTACAAAGAGAATAATAAAAATCTTTTATAAGGCCAGTGCCTTTCATTGCATCCTTGTGATGCTTAAAAACATTAAAATAGATGTTTAAAAATGTCTTTTCCTACAAAAGCATGTCTTTGAAATGATGCAGTCACTCCGTACAAATGTTAAAGCACAGACTCAATGTTTTCACACATTTCATTCTCTCCCAAATGGTAGATAAATGTTGTCCTTCCAGCTGATATGTTTGAATCCGCTGCAGCCGCATCTAATGTTAACGTGGATGCAAAGAGATCTGAAGTGGTCATTCGACCAACCGAGTCCTCATCTCCCTGAATATATTTCTTGGAATTACTCTTTATGTAATGCCATGTAGTTGTATACAATATAAAGGCAATAGTCTTCAAGCCTATGGCAATGCTGACATAGAGATATCTATATGAATCGTTATTATATAAAGCACACGCTCCACTTTTATTGCAGGTTTCTGACCAGATGAGACAAGTAGAGTCAATTGCAGCCCCAAAGATAAGTGGCGGTGGGATAAAACCTAAACAAGAGTAGAAAGATACACAGAATAAATAAAATGTACCCAGTTACTAACCAGAATTCCAGTGAAAATATAAGAGATGGGAAGTGAATAATACGACTGGTAACCCTTTTAAAGATTACTTACCACCAGCTTTACTATCACTTTGTTTATTTCTGCCTTTCCTTTGAGCTTTTTTAATGATATAATTAAGTGGTGGGTGAACTGGCTGACAGTTCAGAGGAACTACTGTGTCTGCGTGGAATATTAAATATAAGGGTACATCAGTAATTCTGCGGTCCTTGCAGGAAGTTTAACTTGAAGGGGTGCAGGTCAGAAACAGGGCTACAACACTGAGAGCACAGGATATCTGAAGTTATCTAAGGCTTTATCGCACGGAGTGATTTATCCTCAACTGTATATTAATTCAGTTGCCTTGTTATATTTGGTTCAGTGACTCCAGCAAGTTCATTGCAATTATTGATTATAAAGGAAGAAGCGATGGTGACATCCCTTTGCGGCAAAATCATTTTTTACTTGCTGACTGTCATAATTTGCCTACAGGTCCAGTATTAGTTTACATAATCTAGAAATCACTGAGGATAAATGTTTGTTTGTTAAATGAACATCTGAGCCTCTGGACACATCTGTTACTATTCCTTTACAACTGGTGATGGTGCGATTGATTTTAGCTTGAGAAGAGCTGTGTACACAGTGGGGTCATTTTGACTTTTGCGATAGTGTAAAATGGGCGATAGCGAATTGGCAGCTCGTTTCACATCTCTCCCGAATTTCATTTCCATTGCAATAGAACACTATCAAAATTACCGTAAGTAAGTGAATGAACACGTTCAATTTATGACTCCGTTCAGATACTGATGCAAAACACAAAAAGAAAGTCAACTATCCAAAGCTAACATTTTGGCCGGAATTTTCACAGGTGGGTTGGAGGCGAAGGTGGAAGTGAAAGTTGTAAAAGTCTAAAACCTGACCCCAACCCGCCTCCAACCCACCCACTTTCACCTTTTACTCAGGTGGGGGGGCAGCCAATCCGCTGCCAGGAGGCGGGTTGGCAATTTAAATATTATAATGAGGCCTGAAGCCTCTACTTTAACCTGCTTTGCAGGTTTACTGCAGGCGGCTGGGGATCCCGGGCTTCGGGATTCCCAGTGGTTGCAACGAGGCAGCCACAGCCTCTGGGAGCAATGTTTGTGGGCTTCCTCCCGGCCCCCCAAGCTCCCCCGCCAGCAGCCTGCCCTCCCCAGGGTCAGGATTACGAACCCCCAGGGATCGGACTCCCCCTGAGCTTGGAACACTGCCACCCCCCCACACCCGGTATCGCGACCCAGCCCCGGGGATCGGACCCACCCCAACCCCCGGGGATGGGAACACCCCCCTCCCCACCATCCTGGACCCAGCTACTACCTGGTCCTGTGGCCTTCTGGTCCGCGTTCCCCACCCGACTGGAAGCCAGCCTGTCAATCAGGCTGAACCCCGCCCTTTATGTCACATGCACACTGTGGAGTTAAAACTCCACAGCGTGCCAGGCAACCCGAACTTCCAGGTTTCCCACCATCTCCCGGGTCCTACGGCATTGTGTGGGTGGGAAACGGGAAAATCCAGCCCTTTTGTTTTATATGGAAAAACACGTAAAAGTACACAGCAGGCCCAAGAAAAGATAAGCTAGTTTTTCTGGTTTGATGACGGGTCCTTTTTTCAGGAGCTTACAGACCTGCTGTCAAAATGTAATATTTTCCCCAGAGTCTTTCTTAAATTTCAAACACAATTTGATTTCAACTCCAATTTTCATGTAATGTTCTTCATATTACACATTTCTCGTAAACCTATGATTAAAGATGGCAGAAAAGAATATTTTTCAATTTCTGTGGCCATTTTGAGAAAATTGGGCAAAAAATGCTCTGAATGAAATTCTGAAGTATGCAGCCTCTTAAAGTGAGCTATTAATTTCAGCTCTTGAATGATCTGGCAGCCATCGCAAAGTAATAGTTCTACAATGAAATAGCTGGATCTGGACAAACATGAGAGCAAATAGATGCTTCCAGACAACCTATATATGTCTCTTTCAATGTCTGGGTCATAATTGTTTTACAGATGCAAGAAAACCATTTATTGGCAAGGCCATATTGTAAAGTACTTTGAAAAAAATATTCACAAGTTATATTAAGAGTCCCAATCTTTTTAATTCGCTCTCTGTAACATTTTTAAAAAGTCGGGATAAAAGCAGTTTCTCGTTTCCTGTCTGTGAGAATTCTGCAATGTGATTGGTTGTTTACACAGCTTGTTGATGTTACATCAGCATCGCACTAGGAATTCCCACTACACTGTGCTGAAATCACTTGAACGTCAAAAAAGGCAAACTTCTCACCACAGAGATCGCGAGAGGGTGTAATGATAAACCCAGCAACTACAGGCCAGTCAGTTTAACCTCAGTGGTGGGGAAGCTTTTTGAAATGATAATCAGGGACAAAATTAACAGCCACTTGGACAAATGTGGATTAATTAAGGAAAGGCACCACGGATTTGTTAAAGGCAAATCGCGTTTAACTAACTTGATTGAGTTTTTTGATGAGGTAATAGAGAGGGTTGATGAGGGCAATGTGGCTGATGTGGTGTACATGAATTTCGAAAAGGCGTTTGACAAAGTGCCACATAATAGGCTTGCCAGCAAAGTTAAAGCCATGGAATAAAAGGGACAGTGGCAGCATGGATACGAAATTGGCTAAGTGACAAGAAACAGAGAGTAGTGGTGAAAGGTTGTTTTTCGGACTGGAGGAAGGTATACAATAGTGTTCCCCAGAGATCGGTGCTAGGACCACTGCTTTTCTTGATATATATTAATGACTTGGACTTGGGTGTACAGGGCACAATTTCAAACTTTGTAGATTGGTGGAATGGGCCGACGCGTGACAAATGAAATTTAACGCAGAAAAGTGCAAAGTGATACATTTTGGTAGGAAGAACAAGGAGAGGCAATATAAACTAAAGGGTAAAATCCTAAAGCGGGTGCATGAACAGAGAGACCTGGGGGTATATGTGCACAAATCGTTGAAGGTGGCAGTGTAGGTTGAGAAAGCGGTTAAAAAAGCATACAGGATCTTGGACTTCATAAATAGAGGCATAGAGTACAAAAGACTTTGCTTTGCCGCTGACCGCAAATTCCGGACATATAGGTTTCACCAATACTAGGAAAATTTCAATCTGCATAACCAATTAGTGCCATTGGAGGTAAAATTTAACTCTTTCCAATTCTTCTAGAACCCCAGGACCTACAGTATAAAACCCAGCCTCCCACTTGCTAGTTTATGGCCTTTTTTATCTACTCCTACCATTAAAGATCCCTGTAGTGGATGTTGCCTGGAGGCTGGATTGAGAAGACCACATAACTTGGTAACTACTTCCCTGGTGAAGCATATGGTAACAACAGGCCTCTTCTGACATACTCAGGTAGCTATGACAAGGTCTATACATTGTTCCTGAGATGACAGCAATTTCATGCCAAGCAACTTAGGTGTAATCGCGCCTGTCTTTCTTGCCTCCAGAGAAACGCCTCTTCCTCACTCAAATCTAGGAATGCCATTAGAATCCCCAAAGGAATTACTATGCTGATCACTTTGTATGATGGAAGTGAAGTAAGCAGCTGACAGCAAAAGTTACATGAAAAGCAGTTTAAGCAGCAAATGAAAAATAACTTGCACATCATTAACAGCAGGCTCGATGGGCCAAAATGGCCTCTATCTGCACTGTGGGGTTTCTGTGATACTGTGATACCATTAACAATAAAAAATTAGAGATTCCTGAAGTTTAGTGAGGCTATTTTCTCCCTGACACACAGATAACCATTTGGCATGTGAATGTGAAATAATGCCAGCAAAATATTTAATAATTTAATAAATATAAATATTAATTAGTAGCAAGAAACTAAGGGCTAGAAATTCGGCATCTTAGCGCCTCCCGTTATTGCCACTGGGGGGGGGGGGGGCAAACAGGGTGCTAATCACTTACCGACCAGGCGTGGTAAAATGATCGACTCCCATTATATTTGGCGAGAGATTTGCGGCGGCGGTATGGCATTGCGCCCTGATCTCCTTCGCCCGGAGATTGTGACGTCATCACCGTGTGCATTGCTCCGGTAGCGCCCCGGACCCGAAATTCAGTTCCGCCCCCTGCAGCATCGCCAGGCGAAAACACTGGCAGCTGCAGGAGGCATTCATCGAGAGGCCGGGTGCTTCGGGGGCGATATTTAAAGGCAAGGTGGCCGAGGTAAGTGAAAAAAATTGTGAAATGCTGTTTCTGGTTTTTTTCATTTTTCTTTGCCAGCGCTCGATAAGCCCGGCACTCTGCTGCAGTGCATCAGGCTTATCGGGCCGGAACGTGTCTGCCGTTGGGGACCAGGTGAGGTTTCCTCTTGCAGAGCCTGCAGCGATGGCCCTTCCCTTTAAGGGAGGGAAGCAGCCTTCCAACGCGGCAGCGCAGCACGGCCCAGTGTGCCGCGCGGCCCAGTGTGCAGCGCTGCCCAGTGTGCAGCATGGCCCAGTGTGCAGCGCTGCCCAGTGTGCAGCATGGCCCAGTGTGCAGCGCGGCCCAGTGTGCAGCATGGCCCAGTGTGCAGCATGGCCCAGTGTGCAGCGCGGCCCAGTGTGCAGCACGGCCCAGTGTGCAGCATGGCCCAGTGTGCCGCGCGGCCCAGTGTGCAGCGCGGCCCAGTGTGCAGCATGGCCCAGTGTGCAGCGCGGCCCAGTGTGCAGCATGGCCCAGTGTGCAGCGCGGCCCAGTGTGCAGCATGGCCCAGTGTGCCGCGCGGCCCAGTGTGCAGCGCGGCCCAGTGTGCAGCATGGCCCAGTGTGCAGTGCGGCCCAGTGTGCAGCATGGCCCAGTGTGCAGCGCGGCCCAGTGTGCAGCATGGCCCAGTGTGCAGCATGGCCCAGTGTGCAGCGCTGCCCAGTGTGCAGCATGGCCCAGTGTGCAGCGCGGCCCAGTGTGCAGCATGGCCCAGTGTGCAGCATGGCCCAGTGTGCAGCGCGGCCCAGTGTGCAGCATGGCCAGGTGTGCAGCGCGGCCCAGTGTGCTGCGCGGCCCAGTGTGCAGCATGGCCCAGTGTGCCGCGCGGCCCAGTGTGCAGCGCGGCCCAGTGTGCAGCATGGCCCAGTGTGCAGCGCGGCCCAGTGTGCAGCATGGCCCAGTGTGCAGCGCGGCCCAGTGTGCAGCATGGCCCAGTGTGCCGCGCGGCCCAGTGTGCAGCGCGGCCCAGTGTGCAGCATGGCCCAGTGTGCAGTGCGGCCCAGTGTGCAGCATGGCCCAGTGTGCAGCGCGGCCCAGTGTGCCGCGCGGCCCAGTGTGCAGCGCGGCCCAGTGTGCAGCGCGGCCCAGTGTGCAGCATGGCCCAGTGTGCAGCGCTGCACACCTACCACCCCGCCTGCTGCCTGTTGTACTCCAGGAAGGAAGTGGAGCACTTGATTTAGCACTCCACTTCCTTCCTGGTGTGCAAAACCTGAATTTTTCAAAAGTTGAAAAACATTAGCGCCTGGTGCTAATTTTTTCAACTTTTAAAAGTTAGCGCCTCAAACAGGGCGATACTCAATTTCTCCCCCTAGGATTTATTCTGTATCAGTGTGAAGCCGTTCTCAGAGAAAACACAGAATGAAGATTCAGGGCTACTATATTGGAGATATGTGTGCCATTGGAAAGTTTCCTTTCCATGTACCACGAAACAGAAATGAAAATTCTTCAAAATAAAAATAACCTATTGTGTGGGTAAGTAAATGTAAGTGAGTGATATGATGTGGCACCAAATCAGTGCAATAACAATTGCTGTAAATTTCAGCCGCCAAGGGTAGGCAGGTGTTGGCAATGCACCTGAAGTGAAGCTTGCAGCCGCCTGTCCCACAGTAATGATGTCAATTAAACTTTAGTCAGTGGTGCTTTATCTATAGATCGGCCAATTTGTTCAATTACTTGATCTGATGACCACTAATGTTCAGTCATTTCTAGAGCAACATATGGATCCATGTCCATATTTACATTTGATAAAATCCCTAGAAATGTTTGGGTGAACTACTATCATTCCATTCAAAACCCCCGCTTTGAGTCACTGGTGAGCTGCTGGTCAATCAAGGCTCGCACCAAGATTCCGGCAGAGGGACAGCAGCTGTTCTTCCTCATACCTGGACAATTGTGTTTCCAACTCCCAGCACCCACTGTCCGCTCATGAAAGCTGTTGCAGCAGGTTCTACCAGTACAGGTAATATCATTTCACAACTCTGGGCACACCCCCAGGCCAATGGACTTAAATAGCAATTCCCTGATGGATGGAAAATGCGCCACCCAAATATGGTCTTGTCTTTAACAATCAAAGAATTTCCACTGGGTGTATAGATCTTTTATTCAACCCCAGCAGTGCTTTACATGGTAAACAGGACACTTTTAAAAACTCTTTGCATCAAAGCCACTGTGAGACCGATCTATAGAAAAAGCATCACTGACTAAAGTTTAATTGATCACCCGTTTATATTACACTGCTGCCTTCGGCAGGAAGGTGTTGCAAGGTTCTGAGGCAAATGACTGCCACCAGCACCATTTGTCACTGCAGCTTATGAATTTCTTCAAGGAGGTCTGGGGCTAGGACAGTAAAGTCGTAAATGCATGTACAGTTCTGGTGCTGCTGAATCTGCCCCATAGTATTGTATAAATTGGGCTAATTTGGCACAATGGGAACCAGGTCTTACTGTAGCTGGATCCAATATAGTGCTTGATCTCTGATGGTCACATTTCAGGAAAACCGCTGTTGTGCAAGGTGATTGAAGATTAAATGTTTTTAATGCATCTGGTTAAGCTATATGTTGATGAGTTTACAGATGTGGCATACCATTGTGACAAAATAAACCTAGAAGTCCTGGTACATGACAAGATTGTTATTGGACCATGGATAACATCACCGCCGAGCCCAATCTCGTCCTCACCCGATCTCCACTCAAAAGCACTTTCCAGACGGATTCACTGGACAGCAATCAGGAATAAGAAACCCAGCTAATGTTTCCTCCTCCCACCCCCCAACCCCCCAAGCCTTGATGTGATGAGGTTAGTTGTAGCAAGCCAACTGCTACCCTGGTTGAGATCATTTCCCTCAGCACAGACCTGAGACTCACAGAATCACAGAAACCCCACAGTGCAGATAGAGGCCATTTCAGCCCATCGAGCCTGCACCGACACATATCCCACCCGATCCCCATAACCCCTACACCAACACATATCCCAGCCTATCCCCGTAACCCCACGTATTTAATCCCCCTAACACTAAGGGTCAATTTATCATAGCCAATCAACCTAACCCACACATCTGTAATGATTTTAGTAACTGCAGTGCCCCAGAAGCAGTCTGCATTACAAATAAACCATCCAGTAATTTACAAGGACCTCTGGGTTTATTCTCGCCACAATATTACTCCACAACTGTAAGTTTGTAAACACCTCCAGTTAAAAAATAACAAGATCATACAGCTTAATATGATACACTGAAAAACATTTCCATTTCATCCTCAATCACCTTGTATAACAGTGGGACAAAACTAACAAGATTACATTACGTTAAAATGCAATTTCATCCTGTTCTAATGGTGAGACACTTGGAGTTTCATTGCATATGCAAAGCGCAGTGCTACATATTGGTTACATTAATAATTTTTGAAATCTGACACCTAATCTGTTTTGCATTGTTTACATCTGACAATGTGGTTGGCCTGCATTTAAATGGTGTATGGATAAACTCTGCTCGACTCTTGGATTGAAGTCCATACGTTAGCTTAGGGTCACTGCAGCTGTAATGGCTGTAAACGTAATAAACTGTAGATGCATCCAAAACTGACAGGCATTAATATCGCAGGCTTTTCAATTTTACAAACCCACTGAAGCTCGAAAGTATTAAGCAATACTTGTCTGGCTCTGACTGAAACATTGCTAAATTTCATCACCAGGTTTGTATAACATTTCATTCCTTAGGGGAAAACCCCTTTTGTTAGTTCAGCTCCATTACAATAGTTAAAAATGGAATCTAGGGGGGGCAGGGTGGGGGGAGTTGGGGAGTACAGCCCCATCCCAATATTGTGAATTAAATTAACAAAAAAAAGGTTTTAATAATAGTTTTAATCTGCCATTTCAGATAATCTCAGGAAAGATAACTGGAAAAGGGCTAACTTCAATGGGATGCGAAAGGATCTAGCCAGGGTAAAATGGAACCAAAGACTAACAGGAAAAACTGTAATGGAACAATGGGTGATCTTTAAGGAGGAGATGTTCCTAGTACAGGTTAGATACATTCCAACAAGAGGGAAGGGTAAGGGAACCAAAGCAAGGGAACCAAAGCAAGGGCTCCTTGGATGACGAGGGAGATAGAGAAGATGATGAAACAAAAAAAGAGGGTATATGATGCATGTCAGGTGAATTCTTCAAGGGAGAACCAGACCAAATACAATAAGTTGAGAGGGGATGTGAAGATGAAAATAAGATTGGCAAAGAGAGAATATGAGAGTAGAATGGCGGTTAACATAAAAGGGAACCCAAAAATCTTCTACTGGCATGTAAACAGTAAGTGGGTAGTAAGAGGGGGGTTGGGGCCTATTAGGGACAAAGAAGGTGATATATGCTTAGAGGCACAGGGCAAGGCTAGAATAGTCCATGAGTACTTTGTATCGGTGTTTACTAAGGAGGTGGATGCTGACAAAATATCGGTAGAAGTGGAAAAGGTAGAAGCAATGGAAGGGGTGAAAATTGATAGAGAGGATGTACTAGAAAGGCTGGGTATGCTTAGAGTGGACAAGTCGCCTGGTCCAGATGGCTTACATCCCAGGTTGCTAAGGGAATTGGGGGAGGAGATAGCGGAAGGTCTTGACATAATTTTCCAATCTTCCCTAGATACGTAAGAGGTGCCTGAGGATTGGAAAGTGGCAAATGTGACATCATTGTTCAAAAAAGCGTGTAAGGACAATCCTAGTAACTACAGGCTGGTCAGTTTAACATCAGTGGTGGGTAAACATAGAAACATAGAAGATAGGAGCAGGAGTAGGCCATTCGGCCCCTCGAGCCTGCTCCACCATTTAATGAGATCATGGCTGATCATCCAAATTAAGAACCCTGTCCCTGCTTTCTCCCCATATCCCTTGTTTCCTTTAGTCTCAAGAAATATATGCAACTCCTTCTTGAATATATTTAATGAATTGGCTTCAACTGCTCTGTGTGGCAGAGAATTCCACAGGTTCACCACTCTCTGGGTGAAGAAATTCCTCCTCATCTCAGTCCTAAATGGCTTACCCATTATCCTTAGACTGTGACCCCTGGTTCTGGACTCCCCCGCCATCGGGAACATCCTTCCTGCATCTAGTCTGTCTAGTCCTGTTAGAATTTTATAAGTTTCAATGAGATCCCCTCTCATTCTTCTAAACTCTAGCAAATATAAGCCTAATCGACCCAGTCTCTCCTCATACGTCATTCCTGCCATCCCAGGTATCAGTCTGGTGAATCTTTGCTGCACTCTCTCCATGGCAAGAACATCCTTCCTCAGATAAGGCGGCCAAAACTGCACACAATAGTCAAGGTGTGGTCTCACCAAGGCCCTGTACAACTGCAGCAAGACATCCTTGCTCCTGTACTCAAATCCTCTTGCTATGAAAGCCAACATACCATTTGCCTTCTTAAGTTTTAGAAACAATAATCAAGGAAAAAATGAACAGGCATTTGGAGAGGTTTAAGCTAATTAAGGAGAGCCAACCATGGGTTTGTAAAAGGCAGATCATGTTTGACTAATCTAATTGAATTTTTGATGAAGTAACAGGGAGGATTGATGAAGGGAGTGCAATGGATGTTGTCTACATGGATTTTCAGAAGGCGTTTGAAAAAGTACCACATAAAAGGCTGGTTAACAAAATTGAGACCCATGGAATAGGTTGGTCAGTGGCAGCTTGGATAAGGAATTGGCTTAAGGACAGAAAACAGCGAGTTGTGGTAAATGGCTGTTTTTCAGACTGGAGGATGGTAGACAGTGGTGTTCCCCAAGGGTCAGTGCTGGGGCCACTGCTTTTTTTGATATATAGAAATGACCTGGATATTAGAATACCGAGTAGAATTTCTAAATTTGCCGATGACGCCAAACTTGGGGGTGTGGCAAACAGTGATGATGATACCAATCGACTGCAACAGGACATAGAAAGGCTAGCAGAATGGGCAGACAAGTGGCAGATGGAATTTAATACAGAGAAGTGTGAGGTGATGCATTTTGGCAGAAGGAACAGGGAGAGTCAGTATACACTTAATGGCACAGTTTTAAAGAGTGTGTAGGGACAGAGGGACCTGGGAGTTAATGGGCTTAGGTCCCTGAAGGTGGCAGGACTATTGAGAGAGTGGTTAATAAAGCATATGGGGGGAGAAATCAGTTGTTAGCGCCAGCCGTTAGCACCTTAAGAGGGCGATAAGTGGGGCACGAAGCGGCTAGCGCCCGGACGCGGCGAGACCTGCGCCGCTCGCGAAATTGAGCGGACATTTAGCGGCGGCGCAAAACCGCAACGCCCGCTCAGCGGCGCGCGCAGATCCTTACGTTATTTCATGGTGCAACACCCTTGGTGCGCCCCGAACCGGAACTTTAGTGGCGCCCCCCTTCTTTCCACCTGGCGCTCCCAGCAACTGGTTGAAAATAAACTTACCTTTTTTAAAAGTATTTTAAAATTATAACTGGGTGAAAAAAAAAATATTCTTTTACTTTTTTAAACTCTTATGCAGGTAAAAGCAGGCCTTATGCATGCTTTTACCAGGCGTAAGATTTTTAAAGGTTTTCAGCGGGCGGTGGTTGTGCAGAAAGCAGAACTCTCCACCTGCAGAGGCCCTTCTCCAGGGCAGGTGGAGGGTCTGTCAAGAGAATTCTTGACAGATTGGAAGTGCTGGTTTTCAGCGCATGCACTTCGCATGCCTGAAACCGGCACTTGTGAGGCCCCTACAGGTGTGTACACAGTTGGGGTCGGAAAATATGGGCCAATGTTTTCAAGGGGAGACTGGATAGGCACTTGAGGGAAATAAACTTGCAGGGCTATGGGGATAGAGCAGGGGAATGGGACTGACTGGATTGATCTATAGAGAGCTGGCACGGACTCGATGGGCCGAATGTCCTCTTTCTGTGCCATAATGACTCTATAACTCTATGGGGGCGATTTTGTGAAAGAGGGCGTGTTGGAGGCGGGACTGCTGCTTGGCGGGTCGATGTCCCGCCTCCATCGATTTGTGGCCAACCCACGCTATTTTCCCTTGATTGATCTTGTTAAGCCCGCCCAGCAGGCTTAGCAGGTCAATTAAGGGAAGGACGATCGCAGAGAACGTCAACGTATGATGTTTTTGACAGATGAATTGTCATCGTTTGACAGCTCTGTGAAGCTGTCAAACAGTGACATTCTCTGCAGTTTGATGAGGCCTTGAATTCAAGACCTCATCAAACTTGTTTTGTTTACAGAAATGAGATGGTTGTTGCATCTGAGAATGCAATGGCCATCTCTCATCTGCAACACGGAGGTGCGAGACTCTCCGCATACAAACCGACTGAAGCCTGCAGGAAGAAACAAAGGTAAGTACACTTTTACTAACACTTTGCACTTACCTCAGATACTCACCTCTACACTCTTTGCACCCATCACTTACCCTCACAACACACTTTTGCACCCCCCCGACCCCCGCAGACCCAGTACTCGCCTCGCTGACCTGGCGGGTTTTGGAGCCTTCGGGAAGCCCGCACTTGTGTGGGCAAAAAGGGGTTAATCTTATTTTCTGCCTGTTAACTACCTGTTAACAGGCAGTTAATAGGCTTTAATCCCATCCCGCCTCCAAGGAGACGGGACCCAGCGCAGGACGGCTACCCGCCTCCTAGGAAGATGGTATGGAGGCGGGTTGGAGGCAGGTTGGGCACCCGCCCCCAAATTCTGCAATTTTCCCGGCAGGCCCGCCTCCATACCTGCCTCCCCAGAGCTGGCAAAATCGGCCACCATGACTTTATATATTGGCCTTGGAGGTGGTATAGTACAGATTCAGGGTTAAATTATGAGGACAGGTTGCATAAACTTGGTTTGTGTTTCCTTGAGTTTAGCTGGTTGGAGGGGTGACCTAATCAAGGTATTTAAAATGATAAAGGGATTTGATAGGGTAGGTACAGAGAAACTATTTCCTCTGGTGCGGGAATCTAGAACAAGGGGGCATAATCTTAGAGTTAGGCCATTTAGGAGTCAGATTTGGTAGCGCTTTTTCACACAAAGGGTAGTGAAAATCTGGAACTCTCTCCTCCGAAAGGCTGTGGATGCATGGGTCAATTGGAGCTTTCAAGACTGAGATTGGTTAATTGTAACCTCCAGGATGTTGATGGTGGGGGACTTGGTTATGGTGCTGCCGTTGTAGGTCGGGGGAAATAGTGGCCTCTTCTTGTCGGAGATGGTTATTGCCTGGAACTTATGTGGCATGAGTGTGACCTGCCTTTTGTCAGCCTTTGTGTGGATACCATCAGCAAACAGACCCACCTTATGTCAGAAGGAAGGTCTTTGAGGAAGCAGCTGAAAATGGTTGGGCCGAGGACACTGCCCCAAGGTAGTCCTGCAGCGATGTTCAGGGGCTGTGATGATACCCTTCAACAACCACAACCATCTTATTTTGAGTTAAGTATGACTCCAG
Organism: Somniosus microcephalus; assembly: GCF_052327205.1. NCBI lineage: Eukaryota > Metazoa > Chordata > Chondrichthyes > Squaliformes > Somniosidae > Somniosus > Somniosus microcephalus. The sequence goes on along the minus strand of NC_140987.1, from coordinate 180,126,890 downwards.
CCACTGGAGGGTTTTTCGATTAATTAAAATTGACCTCAACTTTTCTAGGGCTTTATAATACCATATTTGGTTTTACTCCAAGGCCATCTACTCTCATCTCTCCTCTGGCATTAAGTAGGTTCAAGTCCCACTCCAGAGACCTGAGCACAAAAATCTAGGCTGACACTGCAGTGCAGTACTGAGGGAGTGCTGCACTGTTGGAGGTGCCGTCTTTCGGGTGAAACGTTAAACCAAGGCCCCGTCTGCTCTCTCAGGTGGACGTAAAAGATTCTACGGCACTATTTCGAAGAGCAGGGGAGTTATCCCTGGTGTCCTAGCCAATATTTATCCCTCAATCAACATCACTAAAAGAGATTATCTTGTGTTGACTGCTAAACAAAGGTTAAGGGCCTGCAAAACTAATTTAAATTTTGTGCAGTGTGACATTTGTCCATTTTAATAAAAATTAAACATTTTAAGAAACTTTCTAAAACAAAATGTTTTAATTTTTTTTTATTTGTTTATCTTTATTTCAGGTTTGCCTTTTCCCCATGTGAGAGCCCCAATCCTTGTTTTGCTCTCTTTCATTTTTAAAAAGTTAAAATTGTAAGAGCTTACCCACTTCCTTCTTCGTGTTTGTAAGAATTCTGCATTTTGACTGGCTGCTTAGACAGCTTGTTAATGTCACAGCAACCCACACAAGGGGATCCCCACTAACCTCCGTTGGTTTGAATTAAATATCGGAAAATCCGAAGTTCTTGACACAGAGATCGCGAGATCCTTGTGCAAAGTGCACTTCAGGGCCAGCGGCAAATGCTTCGCCGCTGACCGCAAATTCCGGGCCATTATCAAATCAAAGTATTAGATGAAAATAAGGACACAATGTATGATTTTAAAATGGAGACTGAATAACATCTGCACACACCGGTCCGATTATGTTCTACTCTCTAACCCCACTTCACCTGAAGACTACACTGGGTCTTGACTCCCTGGGGTAGAAATTGGACCTTGTTGTGCTCATTTTCTGGTGCGAAATGGGGGGCAAAAGTCCAATTTTGCAGAGATTTGCCCTTCACCCCAAGAATGGCTGAGATATGTCTGGTACTATATTGGCTCGAGCGATATTCAGGCGTCCCTGGCAGCCACATGAAACAGGAGTTAGGTCCCTTGCATATACTAATCAATGCTTTTTTAAGGACCCCTCAGTGAAATTGCTCGGTGCTAAAATTGTAGTCGGCGAGTCTGCACCACTCAGTTTTTTGGTTCCTTTTACAATTTAACCACAGATCCTTAATGTGATTGCTGGAGGCCGCCACCAAAAACATACGTTTCTTTTTTAAACTTAGCTGAATGCGAAGCCAGGAGGAGCAGGAGAGCTCTTCCCAGCACTGCTGTGGGTCACTGCAGGCCCCGCTTGCCCCCGCCCATCCTCCCGCCACCTCCGCCAGGGCCTACCTGAGGGCCACTGCCAGCGTGGTAGCCTGCCCAAATTGGAGCTCCGGCGATCTGCCTCTGGATGCCTGACAGGCACCCGCAACTTGCCGGAAATATTAAGATGAGGCCTGAGGCCCAATTTCAGACGAGCCTCAAGCTTCTGTCTTCTGGCACGCATTTCGAGTGTGTTGCCCATTCCCCACCTGAATAAGGGCCTAAACCAATTTCTAAACCCCTGTGTGCAATGCCACAGGAAAATGACTGCTCTTCTGTATTTGGCTTGATTTTCTTTTGTATATTTATCCCTAGATTTGTCACGTGCATCTTTTTAATTAAAATTTCTCTACTCACCCAGGGAACTCCAGTTTTTTGCTGCCCTTCCTCTACTTATTGTGGAAAGGAATCTGGTATTATTATAAATCTATGGACAAAATGTTCTATCAAGGCACTTACTGTGGACATGTTAAAGTACCAATAATCTGAGTTCCACTTTATTAGCAATTAGGCAGCAGTGTATGTTTATTGGCCACCTCCTTTAGCAAGTCATTTTGTTCTATATTTGCCATTGGAACAGCCTATTTGGTGTGCATGCTACCCCTGGCAACAGGAGTGTCACTTTGACATCAGTAGCAAACTGCAAACATAAATGGCTATAAAATACTTTCACAAAGTTTTCAGCAATCACACAGAACATTCTGCTGAATTCTGAGAATCTGCAAACTAAAATGGAACGCTATCTCATTAAATAACTAACTGGCAACACCCACCAAGTAATCTGAGCATGAGAAACTGGACACCAAGGGCATATGATTTGTATTCAGGATTCACAGACCTGTGGGGGGAAAAGAAAAAAAAAACAATTAACATCTACTAGACATCACAGTCCAGACAACAGACCGCCTCCGAGTGCTAACCTTGTCCCCGTGTAAAATCTGCATTCACATGGTGGCAATCTGGAGCCTGCTGTACTGCAAGACTCTCAGACCCTTACCTAACTAATTATCTTTGTGCATTATATCCTGTCAGAGAGCTGCCAGCATATTGCTAGCAGCACCCATTTCAAGCAAATAACAACCAAAAGAAACAATTAACTTACAGACGATATCAGTTTTCTGCTGGGGAAAAGAGAGAGACCACATTGCCCTGTTACATTGCAGGAGAAGCTTCTTCTACCTGGCACGGTGGAACGTGCATAGTTTACACTGTGTGATGAAATATTCCATTCATCACTCATTGGTATTCTCTGCCTGTGACTGTGGTTGGTTTCAGTTTCATTTCCCTTACCTCAGTTCCGTTTCCTCACCATTGTATTGTACTGTGTGTAGGGCTCCGCCCATACCTGGCCCCTATGTAAGCTGGCCCAGCCTGCATCACATTCAGTACGGCAGACCTCTGGATGGAAGATACCTCTCCTCTGTGTGTTACCTTCTAAGTCAATAAAAGCCTTGTTTTGTTTCGCTAACATCGAGTCTCGGATTTATTGAGGCACATCACACTGCACGTGAGATTGCACAGCATTGGCAGCAGTAGAAATATAACCGCGTAGATTGTTTCAGTTCGTTAAAAGTTGTAATTTCTCCACAAGTTGTTTCTTGAAATAACGCTGCAGGATATTAGTGTACAAACCCTTAATATGTTCATCCAAAATTCATCTTTACGATATTTTAGTTGCTGCGTTAACCAGTTCATTCCAAGGCCCAAGTTGATTAGAGAGGTTCACCGGAGAGCTTTGGTTACTTGAAAAAATCAACTCGAAATAAATGAACTAAGACTAGAGTGAGTTCCTGTTGAGATAAATTTTATCTGTAGATTTGCCTTCTGCTGCATAATGTTTGTGTGTATATGAGACTCTTAGAGACACAAGTTAATAATGAAACTGCACAGAAGCTGCAAGTTGTAGAGGTTGGATCTTTCACTCACTGCCATTTGGAACACCCTATACTATTGGTTTTAACTTGCTTCCTCAAGTTATGTATTGTGCAGCTTACCTATATATTAGCTAAACTGGACGCAACATTCCTAGAACATTCTTAAAGCAATATTACAAGATACAAGACATTAGACTGCCATAAAACAAACTCACCCACCTGATCAGAATCATTACTGATGGAGTCTGTGCCATTGCACCTATCAGACTTCCAACACAAACAACTGCAAAGAATGCTGGGAAAGCATGTTCACAATTTGTCCTGGGACATTGTCCTGACACAGCTGTCGCATTCTGGGCGAATTCAGTGTTGATACAGGCACAGCTGGTAAGATTCTAAGAAAGAAGAGCATGTTATAAAGGAATGTTAAATAATAAACATTGTCAAAACTAAAAAAAGTACCTAAAAACTAAAAAAGTATCCATGCATGGCGCCAAGAAAAATTACAGGGAACATTGAAATGCTTCCAAAGCTAGAGCTCCCTGGATGCCTAATAGAGATTAAAATTAAATAGATAAAGGAGGCTTATGATAAAGTTTGGGTGCATAATTCAGTACAGAACTAAGCTGAATACAAAAAGTACAGGGGAAAACTGAAAAAGGAAATAAGAGGGGCAAAGAGAGTGTATGAGAACAGATTAGTGGGTAACATAAAAGTGAATCTAAAAGTCTTTTATAAACATATAAATAGTACAAGGTTAGTCAAAGGAAGGGTGGGGCCAAGTAGGGACCAAAAAGGAGATCTTGCGGAGCCAGAGGGCGTAGCTGAGGTATTAAATGAGTACTTTGCATCTGTCTTCACTAAAGAAGAGGATGCTGCCAATGTCACAGTAAAGGAGGAGGCAGTAGAGAAATTGGAGAGGATACAAATAAATAACGAGGAGGTACCAAAATGATTGGCAGCTCTCAAAATGGAAAAGTTTCCCGGTCCGGATAGGATGCATTCTAGGTTGCTGAGGGAAATAAGGATGAGAATTACGGAGGTTCTGATCACAATCTTCCAATTCTGATTGGATATGGGAGTGGTGCCAGAGGATGAGAGGATTGCAAATGTTACACCCCTGTTCAATAAAGGGGGGGGAGAGATAAACCAGGCAACTACAGGCCAGTCAGCTTAATGGCCTAGAAATTCATCTCGGGTGGTGACACAAACCGGGCGGTATCGGATCGGCTGCCCATTAGACACAACGCCTGATATTCAGTCTATTGCAGACAATGGAACTGAATATCAGGTGCTGCGTATAACAGCCGGTCGATCCGATACCGCCCGGTTCACACCACCACCCAAGGTGAATTCCTAGGCCATTGGTGGAGAAACTTTTAGAGATATTAATCTGGGATGGATTTGTTAAAGGCAAATCATGTTTGACTAACTTGATCGAGTTCTTTGATGAAGTAATGGAGAGGGTTGATGAGGGTAGTACAGCTGATGTTGTGTACATGGACTTTCAAAAGGCGTCTTATAAATTATCAAATAATAGACATATTAGCAAAATTGATGCCCAAGGGATTAAAGAGGCAGTGACTGCATGGATACAACATTGGCTAAGTGACAGAAAGCAGAGATTAATGGTGAACGGTTGTTTTTCAGACTGGAAGGAAGTGTGCTGGTGTCCCCCAGGGGTCAGTATTAGGACCACTGCTCTTTTTGATATATATTAATGACCTGGACTTGGGTATAAAAGGCACAATTTCAAAGTTTGCAGATGACACAAAACTCAGAAATATAGTAAACAGTGAGGAGGATACTAACAGACACTTGGCAGATAAAATTTAATGCAGAGAAGTGTGACATGATTCACTGCGGTTGGAAGAATGAGGAGAGGCAATATAAACTAAATGGTACAATTTTAAAGGAGGTGCAGGAACAGGGCCCTGGCGCCGTACATACACAAGTCTTTGAAGGTGGCAGGACAAGTTGGTAAGACTGTTAAAAAGGCAGACGGGACCTTAGCTTTATAAACAGAGACAGAGTACAAAAGCAAGGAAGTCATACTAAACCTGTATAAAACACTGGTTAGGCCCCAGCTGGAGAATTACATCCAGTTCTGGGAACCACACTTTAAGAAGGATGTCAAGGCCCTAGAGAGGGTGCAGAGGAGATTTACTAGAATGGTACCCAGGATGAAAGACTTCAGTTATGCGGAGAGACTAGAGAAACTGGGGCTGTTCTCCTTAGTACAGAGAAGGTTACGGGGAGATTTGACAGAGATGTTCAAAATCATGAAGGGTTTTGATAGAGTAAGTAAGAAGAAACTGTTTCTAGTGGCAGAAAGAAACTCGGCAATGAGTTGTTATGATCGGGAATGCACTGCCTGAAAGGGTGGTGGAAGCAGATTCAATAATAACTTTCAAAAGGGAATTGGATAAATACTTGAAGTGGAAAAATTTGCATGGCTATGGGGAATGAGCAGAGGAGTGGGACTAATTGGGTAGCTCTTTCAAAGAGCAGGCACAGGCATGTTGGGTCGAATGGCCTCCTCTGTGCAGTATCACGATGATTCTACAATCAACTTTCGGCTTTAATTTGTTGGCTCATGTGATGGGGGGCAGGGGGGACATTGTCAGTTTACTGAGCAATGCTTTAATATTTCTGGTTTTGGATAAAATGGAAATGGACTCTTTATTTTGCTGAATATGAAAAATATGCCCTCTGTTCTATCACTAGATACTATTCGTTCAAAAGCACCAGACCTCCAGATTACGTACAAGCCTTTGGTGCCAAGTTGAAATGCTCAGATCGCCATGAGAATCACGACCCACAGCAGCCCAGGGGAGAGGCCGGTGTCCCTGTACTAAGTCCATTTTATGTGGCGTTTTCCTATACACATAGATACAGGTAACTGAACCCTGTAAATCCAACAGTTTCATTAAAAAAATATCTCCAGGCATTGTTATTCATTTTTGAGAATTGCTGAATCTGTAAGTTGAGAGGTTAGTGAGCAACTCCACCACCGGTAGGTTTACTATTGCAATCATGGCCGGGTAGAGTAATGGCACATTTAACTGCTGTAGATGGAAATTGTTTCTTTATGTGTTTGACCTCAGGGCTCTGAAAGCCAACCCGTTTAAAGTTATACAAAAACAACAGTCAATGCCTTCAGGAGAGATGGGGAGAAGACCGAAACAAATACATTGCAATTGTATTTTCATTTTCTGGCTGTGATGTTGGGGGAAGCTCCAGAAAGGTCAGCAATTCATAAACCGACGTCTTGCCAAGAAGCTCTTCATTATGCAGTGGAACCTTCCTCCTGTGATCATTCTGGGGCCTCACTGCATTGGCTATATTTCACAAAAGTGGATAAATCCCCAGGCCCGGAAGAAATGTATCCCAGGCTGTTAAGCAAAGCAAAAGAGGAAATAGCAGAGGCCCTGACCACCATTTTCCAATCCTCTCTGGCTTCAGGTGTGATGGCGGAGGACTGCTAATGTGGTACCCTTGTTTAAAAAGGGGGAAAAGGATAGATCGAGTAATTACAGGCCAGTCAGCCTAACCTCGGTGGTGGGAAAATTATTGGAAAGTATTCTGAAGGACAGGATAAATCTTCATTTAGAAAGACACCGATTAATCAAGGATAGTCAGCACGGATTTGTTAAGGGAAGGTCGTGTCTGACAAACTTGATTGAACTTTTTGAGGAGGTAACAAGGAGGGTAGATGAGGGTAGTGCGTTTGATGGAGTGTATATGGACTTTAGCAAGGTTTTTGATAAGGTTCCACATGGCAGACTGGTTACGAAGTTAAAAGTCCATGGGATCCAGGGCAAAGTGTAAAATTGGATTCAAAACTGGCTCGGCAGAAGGAAGCAGAGGGTAATGGTTAATGGGTGTTTTTGTGACTGGAAGGCTGTTTCCAGTGAGGTTCCGCAGGGCTCAGTACTAGGTCCCTTGCTTTTTGTGGTATATATCAATGATCTAGACTTGAATATAGGGGGTATGATTAAGAAGTTTTCAGTAGATTCTAAAATCGGCTGTGTGGTTGATACTGAAGAAGGAAGATATCAATAAATTGGTCAGGTGGGCAGAACAGTGGCAAATGGAATTCAATCTGGAGAAGTGTGAGGTAATGCATTTGGGGAGGGCTAACAAGGAAAGGGAATACACATTAAATGGTAGGACACTGAGTAGTGTAGAGGAACAAAGGGACCTTGGAGTGCATGTCCACAGGTCCCTGAAGGTAGCAGGCCAGGTAGATAAGGTGGTTAAGAAGGCACACGGAATGCTTGCCTTCATTAGCCGTGGCATATAATACAAGAGCAGGGGGGGTTATGCTTCAACTGTATAAAACACTAGTTAGGCCTCAGCTAGAGTACTGCGTGCACTAGAGCGGGTACAGAGCAGATTTACAAGGATGTTGCCGGGAGTAAATAATCTTAGCTATGAGGAAAGACCGGATAGGCTGGGTTTGTTTTCCTTGGAACAGAGGAGGCTGAGGGGAGACCTTATTGAGGTGTATAAAATTATGAGGGGCCTAGATAAAGTGGATAGAAAGGACCTATTTCTCTTAGCAGAGGGGTCAAAAACCAGGGGGCACAGATTTAAAGTAATTGGGGGAAGGTTTAGAGGGGATTTGAGGGGAAATTTCTTCACCCAGAGGGTTGTGGGGGTCTGGAACTCACTGCCTGAAAGGATGGTAGAGGCAGGAACCCTAACCACATTTAAAAAGTACTTGGATGTGCACTTGGGATGCTCTAACCTGCAGGGCTACGGACTTAGAGCTGGGAAGTGGGATTAGGCTGGATAGCTTTTTGTTGGCTGGCACGGACATGATGGGCCGAACTGCCCTCCCTCTGTGCTGTAACTTTCTATGATTCTATGAAATGGCTGTTAAATGCAGTATCCTCAAGCTGCTCGGTTAGTTCCTGACAGGAGTCCTGCCTTCGCCACGAGAGTTGGGAATGAGTGTTCTCCCACTCAGCTCCTCCCAGTTACCCCCTGTTGCCTCACCTACACATGGTAATCCAGCCCTCCCTGTTAACTCCAGCCTTCCAGCATTTTGACCCAGCGAAGATGAAGGAACGGTGATATATTTCCATGTCTGGATAGTGTGTAACTTGGAGTGAAACTTGGAGGTGGTGGTGTTCCCATGCGCCTGCTGCCCTTGTCCTTCTAGGTGGTAGAGGTCATGGGTTTGGGACAACATACTGGTCCTCAAGTGTTACGTTGGGTCCCTTCCGAATTTGGGCAACAGCAACTACCAGCAAAGGGGGTTCCAACCCCTGGCTCCACTCCTTTGGTGACATTGGCCTTATAAGAGGCAGGCAGAGGTTCTGTCCCTTACAAGACCATCGGTAACTCCTGCAGTCAGCAGGGATCAGACAGAACCAGGTTCCTGCCTTTTTACAGTAGGTTCCAGGAGTCTGGCAGAATCCTTGAGTAAATTTGTGGCTATTATCTCAAAATTTATTCATTCAATTTAGGGGAAAAAACTGTCAGAGAATTTACAAACGGAACCATCCACTCTCATCACATGAATTCATTCTAAAGTCTGATAACAACAACAAATTAACTGATATGATTGAAAAGGTTGAAAAATATCCTATCAGCAGAAAGTCACACCAGATAGATCTTCCAATAAACAAATGCAATGATAATCCCATAAAATATATTTCGTTGATTTTCACGAACACAAAGCTGGGTGGTTTCTAAGTAGATGCTCTGCATGATATTTTGGTGGTGTGATCCTGGAATTCCGTGTCATTTATGCTTATGTAGTGCCCTCTAGTGGCAAGGGCTCAATCACATTGTCATGAGACTTTCATATATGTACACTGTCCAGACGGGGTTATAAGATACTTGACAAGACTAGGAACCCTAGCTAATTTTCTTCCACCTAGCCCTGTACAACAACAACAACAACAACTTGCATTTATACTGCACCTTTAATGTATAGACCATCCCAGCATGCATCACAGAGGTCTAAGGAAAATAGACGCCAAGCCGGGAAGAGTGACGTTACAAGAGATAACCAAAATCTTGGTCAAAGATTTCAAGAAGATTTTTAATGGAAAGAAAGGTGGAGAGGTTTAGGGATGATCTCCAGAGTGTAGGATTGGTACAGCGGAAGGTTCTGCTGCCAATGGAGGGATAAAGGGAGGGAGAGATGCACAAAAGACAAGAGTCAGAGGAAAGGAGTGTGTAGGGAGGTACAAGGCTGGAGCAGACTGCAGAGATAGGGTGGAGCAAGGCCATGGAAGGATTTAAAATGAGGACAAGTATTTTAAATTTAATGCCTTGGGGAACTACAATCCAATATAGGTCAGTAAGATTGGTTAACGGACAGAAAACAGAGAATAGGAATAAACGGGTCACTTTCAGGATGGCAGGGCATAACTAGTGGTGGGCCGCAAGGATCCGTGCGTGGGCCTCTTAATTCGGTTTCTGTTTTTTCCTTTTTCATTCTGCTCTATTTCCTTTACAGCTCTCCTCTTTCCGACATTACTATTCCTACAGTTTCCTACATTACACCTGTGATTACACTTCAAAAGTACCTCATTGGCTGCGAGATGCTTTGGGACGTCCTGAGGTGGTGAAGAGTACTGTATAAATGAAAGCTCTTTCTTTCTTTCTCTGGTATTGCTGCAGCTGTCCAACATGTTGCATAGACACTATCGACATTAGTCAGACATTGCTGGGAAGCTGTTCCACTGCCAGACGTGTGGCAGGGCGGGACTTCCGTCCGCCTCTTGAAAAGGACGCCGACCCTGTCCCAAATCCTTGGGTCATTTTCATATTTGGGATAGACGGTGTGTGTCTGTGTGGTGGAGCTACAGAGCTGCCAGAAAATCAGAGCAGCTCCCTGCCACTTTGATTGGGTGGAGGGGTGGGGGGGGGGGGGGGGGCGCGGACATTTAGAGGCTTTTAATGGACTGAAGAGTGCCCTGAAAAAAAAATCTTCTTTCCTTGCAGCTAAGCCAGGATCTGCAGTCTGTAATTACCTTTGCTGTCCAACATTTCCAGGGCTATTCAAAGGCCCAGCACAGATCCACCAAGAGTTGTGTGCTGTCAGAATTCTTGGAGTAGCCCAGGAATGACCTCCCATCTTCCACCCTCCATAAACTTGAGCTCATCCAGAACTCTGCTGCCCGTATCTTAAATCGCAACAAGTCCCGTTCACCCATCACCCCTGTGCTCGCTGACCTACAATGGCTCCCAGCCTGGCAATGCCTCAATTTTAAAATTCTCATCCTTGTTTTCAAATCCTTCATGGCCTTGCCCCTTCCTACCTCTGTTAGCTCCTCCAGCCTTACAACTCTCCTCCAATTCTGGCCTCTTGTGCATCCCCGATTTTATTTGCTCCACCATTGGTGGCCATGCTTTCAACTGCCTAGGCCCTAAACTCTGGAATTACCTCCCTCTCCGCCTCTCCCCCTCTCTCTCCTCCAATAAGACGCTCGTTAAAACCTACCTAATATCTCCTTACATGGCTCGGTGTCAAATTTTGTTTGGTAACGCTCCTGTGAAGCACCTTGTGACATTTTACTATGTTAAAGTACTATATAAATGCAAGTTGTTGTTGTTGTATGCCCCAGAGGCTGCACAGCAAATATAGGGAATGGGCTTAATAAGTGCCCGTCACCTCGCCCCCTCACCCCCCCTCCCCTCCCCGCCCCCCCATGGGGATGTTTTGGTGGAGTCTAAATATGGCAGAAATCCAGTGGACCCAAGTAGGTGCAGCTCCTAAATCCCGCCTTCCCCAACCCAGGATTTGCCTGCCTCATTCTTTAGTATCATTTAGGAAAACAGTTGGAAACAAACAGGACATTCCAGTAAAATAACTCTTAACTGATAGACAGGAGGAAATTTTCTGAAAAAGGGCCGATTATTCAAATGCAACAAACCACTTCCTACCATGATGAGATGATGGAAGTATAGCAGACCAGAGAAAGAGAATTTCAATGTTTAAACTGAAAATACTTAACAAATTTGAAAAATATTTCACTAAAGTACGTATACGTTGTCCTAAAAGTTGATTAATTTCAGTGGAAGGTGCTTGAATGTAAAATAATAATTGACTGCAAATTGTGCAGAGAAGCAGCTGACACAATATTTATAAATATGCTGTCTCCTATAACAAAAACAGACATTTCTGTCTTTTTCACATACAAAAAGAAAATTTAGAGCTAAAATGGAGACTATCCGCATTCACTAAGTTGCAAAATTAAAACAGGTGCTCTGGGTGTAGATAAATAGATAACTGATTAAAGGACTTCATTTCATCCCATTGATGATTTAGAACCAGATCTAGAGATCTTAATGTGTATAGTTAGACAGACAGGAATGATTGGTTAGCATCTGGTCGGCACAGATGGCTTTGTGTTCTGTGACTGCTATGTTATTAGAGAAAACCACTGTAAAGTGTGATATAAGATTGATGTTATTGTTTTGGGCTAAGACAATATTGTTGCTTTGATGCCAAATAGCCTGAACAATTCTGGTTTCACATCAAAGGAAGGGTTGTCCTTATAATCCAGGGACCCTCTTGTGGTCTTCAGTCTTCTATTAGTCCAGTCTGTTTTGAGGCACTAAAGCATGGCGGAGAAGCACTACTGGCGCGAATTCATTAACTCATTTCTCTTATCTGGAAGGAGGAGAGCATGCCAGGGGATCTCAGAGACACCATAATTGTGACCATCTTCAAGCATGGTGACAAGTCCGATTGCGGTAATTACAGAGGAGTTTCCCTGCTGTCTGCCACAGGGAAAGTCATCGCAAGAATCCTCCTCAATCGCCTTCTCCCAGTGGCTGAAGAGCTCCTCCCAGAGTCGCAATGCGGATTCCGCCCACTAAGGGGCACAATGGACATGAACTTCACCGCACGTCAATTACAAGAGAAATGCAGGGAACAGCACCAACCGCTGTACATGACCTTCTTTGATTTCAAAAAGGCTTTCGACACTGTCAACCGTGAGGGATTATGGAGTGTTCATAGCGAGAGGGTTTGAGTACAAGAACAAGGATGTCTTGCTGCAGTTGTACAGGGCCTTGGTGAGACCACATCTTGAGTATTGTGTGCAGTTTTGGTCGCCTTATCTGAGGAAGGATATTCTTGCCATGGAAGGAGTTCAGCGAAGATTCACCAGGCTGATACCTGGGATGGCAGGAATGACGTATGAGGAGAGATTGGGTCGATTGGACTTGTACTCGCTGGAGTTTAGAAGAATGAGAGGGGATCTCATTGAAACTTATAAAATTCTGGCAGGACTGGACAGACTAGATACAGGGAGGATGTTCCCGATGGTTGGGGAATCCAGAACCAGTCTAAGGATACGGGGTAGGCCTTTTAGGACAGAAATGAGGAGGAATTTCTTCACCCAGAGAGTGGTGAACCTGTGGAATTCTCTACCACAGAAGGCAGTAGAGGCCAATTCATTAAATATATTCAAGAAGGAGTTGGATATATTTCTTAAGGCTAAAGGGATCAAAGGTTATGGGGAGAAAGCAGGGACCGGTACTGAACTTGGATGATCAGCCATGATCGCATTGAATGGCGGAGCAGGCCAGAGGGGCCGAATGGCCTACTCCTGCTCCTATCTTCTATGTTTCTATGTTTCTATGTCCTCCTCAAATTCGGCTGCCCTCAAAAGTTTGTCACCATCCTCTGCCTGCTTCACGACGACATGCAAGCCATGATCCTGACCAATGGTTCCACCACAGACCCAATTTGCGTAGGAACCGGGGTCAAGCAAGGCTGTGTCATCACACCAACGCTCTTCTCGATCTTCCTTGCTGCAATGCTCCATCTCACCCTCAGTAAGCTCCCCACTGGAGTGGAGCTAATTTACAGGACAAACAGGAAACTGTTCAACCTCCATTGCCTCCAGTCCAGATCCAAGATTGTCCCATCCTCTGTCGTCGAATTACAGTATGCAGATGACGCTTGCGTCTGCGCTTACTCGGAGGTCAAACTCCAAACTGTAGTGTCCGTGTGTTGATAAAGACACTGATGACAGGAGTTGGTTCATAGGTATTTACTAAGCAAAGTCTGGGGGGGGTTTCTAAAGGATATACACAATACACAGGCTTATATAGCCCAAGTGGCAATTAACGGCATTACGCACACCTGGGGCTCTTAAAGGCACATACACAACAATTCCTCCCCTTTTAGCTAACCAGTACATCATATTTTAAGTAACTATTAATTACATGTTATATGCAAAATAATATACATTGCTGTAATTAATTAATTATAATTTAGTCTCTCAGGAGGCTTCCTGACTCGGTCCGGATAACGCCTCGGGGGTGTAGTAGTTTCTGGTGGTGTAGTAGGTTCTTCTGGCAAGGCTGACTCGGCTTGAATGCCAGTGTCGGGTTCCAGTATCACCGGATCGGAGATAGATATGGGTATCTCTACTTCATCGTTAGATGTATAGAGTGGTGGTGTAGGTTGTCCCTTTTCGGATGACTTTATGATTTGGTCAGCATGGCGCCTTATTATGCTTTCTCCGATGTCCACGGTATACATCAGTGGTCCTAGTCGTGTGCAGATTGTTCCAGGCTGCCATTTCTCGGTACGGTAGTCCCGGGCCAAAACTTGTTGACCTATCTGGAAGGTTCTAGTTGGCCTTTCATTCATGCCTTGAAACTGCCGGTTCTCCACGTCCCTTCTGATGTTGGGCTTGACCAAATCCAGCCGGCATCTTAGGTTTCTATTGAAGAACATCATGGCGGGAGTTTGGTTGGTAACCATATGTGTTGCATTCCTGTATGCGAATAAGAAGTTATCCACCTTGTGCTGAAGTTTTATGTCTTCATTACCCATGGCCTTTATGGCCTTCTTGAAGGTCTGGACAAACCTTTCAGCCAATCCATTGGTGGCGGGATGGTATGGGGCGGACGTGTAGTGCTTAACCCCATTGTTTTTTAAGAACTTTCTGAATTCTTCGGACACAAATTGCGGTCCATTATCAGAACAGATCTGTTCTGGTAGCCCATTCCTGGCAAATATGGTCCTTAATACTGTGATGGTTTTTTCCGTGGTGGTGGAGGACATCTTTATTACCTCCGGCCACTTGGAGTGTGCATCAACCGCGATTAACAACATTGAGTCCATAAATGGACCAGCAAAGTCGATGTGTACCCCTTGCCAGGGAGATGAGGGCCACTCCCATGGATGTAGAGGGGCTTGTGGTGGAGCGTTTTGGACCTTCTGGCATCCTAGGCAGCTCTTGGTCATTTCTTCGATGTCTCCATCGATACCTGGCCACCATACAAACGCCCTGGCTAGGTTCTTCATTTTCACTCCACCCAGATGCCCTTCGTGAAGCTCCTTTAGCACTTTATCCTGGAGTTTGGGTGGAATCACCACTCTGGATCCACACATCAAGGTTCCTCGGCACACTGACAGCTGTTCTCTTCTTTGCGAGAATGCTGGCAACAGTGGTTCGCCATGTGCTGGCCATCCCTTCACTGTTAAATCGTAGACCCGTGAGAGAGTCGGGTCATTTCTTGTCTCCCTTTCAATGGCAGAATTTGTCACTAGTAGACATTCCACTATGGTAGAGTGGAATATCTCTACTGGGTCTACTGTAGGTGCTTCTTCTATCGTTGGCAACAGTAGGCGCGATAAACCGTCAGCATTCCCATGCTGTTTTGACCCTTTGTATTCTATGTTTTATTGGTGTGCCCCTAGAAAAAGGGACCACCTCTGTAGCCTTTGTGCTGTCATAATGGGAACACCTTTTTTAGGGTTGAATATGGAGATGAGGGGTTGATGGTCAGTCAACAAGGTAAATTTTTGTCCGTGTAGGTAATGGTTGAATTTCTTTACTCCCCATACCAGACTGAGTGCTTCCCTGTCGATTTGGGCATAGTTACGCTCAGCTGAGTTCAATGAGCGTGACGCAAAAGCTATCGGCCGTTCCGAGCCATCAGGGAATTTATGCGATAATACTGCTCCTATGCCGTAAGGGGATGCATCGCAAGCCAGTCTGATTGGCAGTGATGGGTTGTAATGAGCCAAAACTTCTTTGGATGTGATTAAGTCTTTGCATTTATGGAAGGCATTTTTGCAGTCTTCATTCCATTTCCAAATTACTCCTGTTTGTAGCAGTTCATTAAGAGGGTGTAGAAGAGTTGATAAGTTCGGTAAAAATTTATGATAGTAATTTATTAATCCCAGGAAAGACCTTAATTGTGAAACATTTTCAGGTGCTGGGGCTTTTATGACTGCCTCAATTTTTTCAGGTGACTTATGCAACCCTTCCTTATTTATTATGTGGCCACAATATGATATTTGATTTTGGAAAAATTCGCACTTGGGGCGATTTGCTCGTAGGCCCCGTTCTCTCAGCCTAGTGAGCACCTGCTCTAAATTGGCAAGGTGCTCGTTGTCGTTTTCTCCTGTTACAAGGATGTCGTCTAGGTAGCATTGAGTCCCCGGAATCCCTTGGAGGTCTTGCTCCATAGCTCTTTGCCAGATAGCTGGAGCAGATGCTACTCCGAAAACCAGTCGATTGTACTGGTACAGACCTTTGTGTGTATTTATCGTGAGATATTTTTTTAGAGGCCTCTTCAACCTCCATCTGTAGGTATGCCTGCGCCAAGTCAATTTTGGTGAAACGTTTCCCTCCGGATAGTGAGGCGAAAATATCTTCTATCCTCGGAAGAGGATACTGTACCGTGTGAAGGATCGGGTTTACAGTCACCTTGAAGTCTCCATTGATGCGAATTTTTCACTGTTCTTCAGATCCATCACCCTTCAATGCTTTCTTCATGACTGGGACGATGGGTGTTGCCCACTCGCTCCAATCTATTTTAGATAATACGCCTGCCTTTCCAAATTCTCCAGCTCTGCCTCGACTGCTGGACGAATTGCGTATGGCACCGGTCTTGCCTTAAAAAACTTGGGAATTGCTGCATCTTCCACTTTTATTGAGGCGGTGATGCCTTTCAAGGTTCCTAGTTTCTCTTGAAACACTTCCTTGGCGTTGGCCAAGATGTCTTTTAATCGTTCAGGCATGGCGTCATCATCATTTTTTTTCTTACTGGTCACCATCAGTGCCTGAATGGAGTGCCAGTCTAAACGTATTTTCCTGATCCATTCACGTCCCAACAGCGGTGGACCACCATCTTGTAGAACGTATAAATACAACTTCTGTATTTCCTTGCCGTTGTATACAACGGGCACCCTTATTTTTCCTTTGGGGTATACTTTCTGCCCCGTATATGTTTTCAAGATAATGGATGTGTCTTTTAAAGGTATATGCGGAAATAGCCGCTCGTAATCCCGCCGATTTATGACGGTCAGAGCTGATCCTGTATCTAGCTCCATTTTAACTGGGGACCCTGCTATTGTGAGGGTAACCCAAATGGTCTGGTAATCTTCTTTGGCAATTACATTATGTAATTTGAGAGAGCTTAGTCTCTTGTTCCCGGAGTCGCTATCGCTCTTCTGGTCTTCGGAGCTACTGTCCGTCATCATTTGTACCTTTCTGTGCTTTTCCTTATTGATTCTTTTCCCGTTAGTGGATTTTTTATTTTCAGATCGGCACACACGTGGAATGTGTCCCATCTTTCCGCATAGCCTGCATGCTTTTTCCTTGAACCAGCAGTCCCTCTGGTCATGGGTAGATCTGCCGCAGCGATAACATCTCTCGAAACCCCGTGTCATTTCATGGGTGCCGAAGTCCTGTGGCCTTTGCTGTATCTTTGCAGCTCCTATTGCACTGAAAGCCTTGTCCAGTGTTAAATCTTTCTCAGAAGATACCTTTTTTTGTGTTTCTACACTTAGAGGATCGCAGATGAATTTGTCTCGCAGAGAATCTGCCAGTCCTGCCTCGAATTGGCAGTGTAGGGGATCAACAATCTCCTCAAAACTCTTGTCCATCGGTTCGGCTGGAGTGATTAAGTTTCGTAACAGCTTGTATGTCTTTGCGCCCATTAGATCCAGAAGCACTGAAGCTTTTTTTTTCATCTTCTATTCCATTTGCGGTGCAATATACCTCCACTCTTTCCACATATGTGGTCCAATCCTCTATCTCGTTATCAAAAACATCAATATTGCCAAAATTAGGCTCTCTTTCACTATCAAAAGCATCAATATTGTCAGACTTAGGCATTTCAGCAAAGATATGGTGCTTCCCGCACTTTTTTTTCTTTTCTGTAGCAAAGATATGGCGCTTCCTGCGCTTTCCCGCCGCTGCTGCCGATAACAACGCTGTTTACTGCGGTTTCCGTTCTCTTTATTTTATGTTTTTTAATTTACTGTTGGAGACTCATTCCCGACGGAGGTCTAAACGCTGACCTGCTTGCCGCGCCGGCCGTCTCCCGAGTGCTCCCTCCCAGTCCGTTATTGCTTGCCTCCGATTTCGCTGCCTGTCTCAGCTGTAGAGCCTGCCGCTGGAGCCCCAGCCTGACGCCCAGGAAGGATTAGCGCAGTACCTGCCACCAGCTTGGCCAGCTGGTGAAACCACAGCTTTTCTCACTTCCTTGAGTCTTCTGGACGCCGGAGGAATCGATGTCCTTGAGGTGCTGCCGAATTGCAGGTAAGTCCGTTTCCACTTCGTCGCCACTGTAGTGTCCGTGTGTTGATAAAGACACTGAAGACAGGAGTTGGTTCATAGGTATTTACTAAGCAAAGTCTGGGGGGGGGTTTCTAAAGGATATACACAATACACAGGCTTATATAGCCCGAGTGGCAATTACCGGCATTACGCACGCCTGGGGCTCTTAAAGGCACATACACCACACAAACCACCGTCAACACCTTCAGCGAAGTGTATGAGAGCATGGGCCTTACACTAAACATCCGTAAGGCAAAGGTCCTCTACCAACCTGCCCCCGCCACACAGTACGGCCCCCCGATTATCAAAATCCATGACAAGGCCTTGGACAACGTGGACCACTTTCCATACCTCGGGAGCCTACTGTCAACAAGGGCAGACATCGATGACAAAGTCCAACACCGCCTTCAGTGTGCCAGTGAAGCCTTCAGTCGCCTGAGGAAGAGAGTGTTTGAAGACCAGGACCTCAAAACCGGCACTAAGCTCATGGTCTACAGAGCAGCAGTGATATCCGCCCTGCTGTATGCCTCAGAGACATGGACCATGTACAGCAGGCACCTCAAAGCACTGGAGTGGTACCACCAACGCTGCCTCCGCAAGATCCTGCAAGTCCATTGGCATGATAGGCGCGGTCAGTGTTCTCACTCAGGCCAACATCCCCAGCATCGAAGTTTTGACCATGCTCAATCAGCTCCATGGACAGGTCACATTGTCCGCATGCCCGATACGAGACTCCCAAAACAAGTGCTCTACTCGGAGCTCCGGCACGGCAAGAGAGCCCCAGGTGGGCAGAGAAAATGCTTCAAGGACACCCTCAAAGCCTCCTTGAAAAAGTGTAACATCCTCACCGGCACCTGGGAATCCCTGGCCCAAGACCGCACAAAGTGGAGGAGAAGCATCCAGGAAGGCGCTGAACACCTCGAGTCTCTTCGCCGGGAGTAAGTGGAAGCCAAGCACAGGCAGCGCAAGGAGCGCACGTAAACCCAAGCACCCCACCCACCCGCCCCTTCAACCACCGTCTGCCCCACCTGTGACAGAGACTGTAGGTCTCGCACTGGACTCATCAGTCACCTGCGAACTCATTTTTAATGTGGAAGCAAGTCATCCTCGGCTCTGAGGGACTGCCTAAGAAGAAGAAGTCCAGTCTGTTTTGTGTAAGGGAAGAATGGGACTCCGCAAAGTATCATCTCAGATAAAGCAGCATCAAAGACTGTAGGTGTGCACCTCCCATCCCACAAGGATACCATGGGCCTCCCTGTCCCGGGCTTCCCCCATTCCCGCCCTCCACCCCACCTCCAAATCTGTACTTACCTTACCGTGCAGCATTTCTGTGGGCTCCCGGCTGCAGCCTGACCCCCCTCACCAATTTTGACTCCCACCGCCTTCTGCCGGAGTCACTATCGGGGCCTGAAAATGAGGCCTGTGGTCCAGACGTTTTGCCACCTGCTTCCCTCCCCCCCACCCCGCACCCCACCCCTCCGGCACCTCAGATCTCCACCCCGAGCTAAAATCAGCAAAGTGTTACCAAGAACACGTGAGAAAAGCTAGAAGAATTTTGACCTCTATTTTCTTTTTGTTTTAACAGTCACGCCAGATTATGTACCATGTAAACAGAACTTACACAGAGAAACAGCCCATTCGACCCAACAGGTCTTTGTGATACTCCTCCCACCCAACTTCATCTCACCCTGTCAACATATCCTTCTATTCCTTTCTCCCTCATATATGTATCGAGCTTCTCCTTAAATGCATCTATGCTAGTCGTCTCAGCAGCTCCTTGTGGTAGTGAGTTCCATATTCTCTCCACTCTCTGAGTGAAGACGTTTCTCCTGAATTGCTTATTGGATTTATTCGTGACTATCTTATATTTATGGCCCCTAGTTTTGGACACCGCCCACAAGTGGAAACATGTGACTCTGTTATTGCGCTGTATTAATACCTTGCTGCTTTTGCTTCAATAATTTATTTTATCCATTAACTGCTTTCCATAATTTAGGATTCACCATTCAAGATTGGAAATGCTAACCCACACATCGAGAGAATAAAGAGGTAGGTTTCAGTTCAGGAGACTGTTTATGGAAACTATAATCTGGCCATGAACAAGGGGAAGCTGTTGTGGGGGGTGGGGGGGAAACACCAACATCTATTGACATAAAATCAGCACTGCATGAACTCCAACGTTAGTGGACATGTGAAGATTATATTTTTTTTCCACAAGGCCTAGGAAAATGACTGTGTCCCAAGGCCAGACAGTTGCTGAAAGCAACACTAATATTACAGAAAAAGGCACTTAAAATATTAGAAGAGGCTTTCTTACAATAATATTAACCCTAAGCTATAAAAATGTAAAATACAATTCTAATTAAAAATAGAAACCTTTTAATTCCACTCACCTTGCTCTTTCCCTGATCCTTCTTCCCATTTTCTATCTGGGTCATTTTTATTTTTCTAATTTAATTTTAATTTTTTTTAAACTAATCTAACGATCTATTTTAACAACTTTTCTCATTTCAAATCTTGCCTTCTTCTTTCTCTTAGTTGCCTCCACTAACTTTGGAGGTAAGAGCAATTTCTTTTAAATTGGGCCCCAAATGTGATCTTGAGAGTTTGGTCAGGTTCATGTCCACCACAGAACTCCAACCAAAGGTCGCAGGGTCAGACACAGGCCCTCTAGGACCGGGCTTTGGACAGTGCAGACATGCATCTGCAGCAACCACCCCCTCACCACAGACCATGGAAATGTGGGTGGAAGCTGACTGGCCCCAGGATTGCCAGGTTAACCCCACCTCCTCGCCCAAAAACAACGGATTGCGGCCACAGCAGCCACCTGTGTCAATTCCTCCCCTCCCACCGATCTCCCAGGTCCAGGTTCACGACCCTAGGGGACCCCACTGCCAGTTGTTTAGACCGAGGAATGGCTGGTAAGACTAGGCATAGCTTTGCGGATGCTATACCATGGAAATAAAAATTCGGAGAGATGTAAAATGGGCTGCCAATTCGCTATCACCCATTTTACACTATCGGGTAAAGTCAAGACCTACCCCCTTGTCTCTCAGTCGGGACCTAGTATAGCATCCGTAAAGGTAGTCATGGTCTCATCCTGTCTTAAGGTGCAAATCAAAATGATTATGTGCCATACTGTGCAGGCCAATCCATCCTAACTGACATGTGTTCTGCCTTTAATTGTACTGTGCTCAACTGGTCCTATTAGCAGAAACTTTCTTTTCCATGTTTAAAACATAAGAACATAAAAGAGCATGGAAGAAGAATATGCTCACCTTGTCAGTGCATCCTGCAAAACATGGGGACAGGTAGGTGATGCCATCAGACCCACAGACTGGGTTGAAGTTCTTTTTTGTACACCTGCAATCTTCGTTACATGGTGCCGTTAGATTCCTTCTGAACCCATCGAAAGAACTAAAGAAAAATTCAAAAGTCACAGTGAGAAAATGTTCAGAAGCTAAAAGCTGTATTCGAACCCTCGGCAGGCTGCCAATCTATTTACACGTTACTACAAGCCCAAGCCCAGATACTGCGAGTACACAGTTTCTACATGTTCCAGACATAGTGGGAATGTGATTGCTGAACTAAAATAGCTGATGAAGTTGATGCTGTCCTAGAGGTTAATGCAGAGACAGCACCATTACATTAATGTTTTCTCTCGCTTGTTTCAAATGGTGGAAGTTTTATATTGAGGCCAATATTTTTCTCTAGTTTACAATCTGTATTCAAGAGCAGCTGTTACATTTAGTGGCAGCGCACTTGATTTATACAGACTCCACTAACTGCAATTCATTTGTTAAAGTGACAGATTATCTGTAAATGGCCTTGTAAAATAGAAAGAGAGGTTTTCATTTAACACAGTTCAAGTTCTGGCAGGGAACTTGCTTATGGATATGAGTAATGACTGAGTGGGATGAGCACAAAACCAGGCCTGATGGCCAACCTCTGGAAGAGGAGGAGATGATAGGGATTAACTTTCCTAAATTTATCCCCCAAGGGTGAATAGAAAACTGGGGAGTGAACCAAATTTTCACTAAGCTGGTAGATGGAACATTTGGATTTGGCCTAGCATTGTCATGGCCTCATCGTTGGCTCACCTTGACTGATGAGCTCCAACAAGTCTCGGTCAGGTAGTTAAGTAGTGTGTTTTACATTCCATCCATCTCACCTCCACAAAGATGCACGGCCTCCCAGTTAAACTACACTCCTGTTATTGTTGATGAGTCCACAAGTCCGTTGTTCCCTATTCAAGCTGATAGCATTTGGCATGGGAAGGGCCAGAATGTGGGGACACTCAATCAGCCAGGAGTGTAATGAGTTATGAGGGAGCAATTCAGTTATAAGAACTGCCTCTATTGTGTTCCTTGACCATAAATTAATTTACCTCCATGAAACAAGTAGAGTTTTACATTTTCTCATGAGATAACCTGACAACACCTGGCCGTAAAAAGTATTGGTACAGATGTGCACCTCCGTCCATGCCAGCTATCCATGTTTCACTCAGTCAGTGTGTTGGGTTCAGTGTCCACTTGTCTGTGTTCATGGACAAGAGGTGCCTGCTGCATTCAGTAAAAAACAATTTCCAGTTTGGGTCCTAAAACAGGCAGTAGGCCCTTTATTAGCATATTCAAGGTGCCTAATGTCTGGTTCAGGCGGCCTCCAACGACACCGCTGCAGCGCCTGAACAAATATGGCGTTGGACGTGTTTTAGACACTATTCATGCATGGAAGGCTGTCCCTCTAAATTGGACTTCTTGGCACCAGTTTTCCACCCAGAAAACGGGCATAGCGTGGTCCAATTTTACCCCCTCCATTTGCCCTCGTGAAGAGTGCACTGGTGAAGCTGTGATAATACTGTGCTGGTATACTCTTCCTGGTGGGAATGTAACATAATTGCTACATGTAGTATAAACAACACCTGCTGCTTTAGCTACCCTTTTAATCAAAGCTAAATAGTTATGACTAGCTGACAGGGCATACTGTCACAGTAAATGATACTTGTAGCAGGAATGAACGTGGCTGCAAACAAAACCATCTGGTAAAAGTGCCTCCCAGTGTCAATGTAAAATAAGGGCTGCTATTAATGTCGTAAGATGGCAATTGAGCTATTGAGCTTCACCTAACATGAGGCGGATAATTCAACCGTGGCATTAGTTACTGTGTTGTATGTTTTTTGTTTCCGCATCTGTTTATTATTTTTGCAAGGCTCTCCAACAAAACTGTTTCCCGTATTCCCATACTCTCAGCAGAGCACACAGAAATCATGTTGCTTAATTTCATAAAACTGGCTGCAGATTGATGTTCCAATAGTGGTAGAGGCCTTGATTTTTCATCAGGAGACTTATAGTTTGTTCCAGCAATAAATCAAAACGTCCAGATATTTTAAAATGTAGCAACCCTCAGGCAACAGTAAAATAGAGTAGGATGTTTAGCAAGATGTTTCTAGAAGTTTATCATTTTGCTTCCTTAACTTAAACGGACACATCCTCAGAAGTCAAAGTTGGAATAGTCTACCAATAGCGCAGCTCTTTACGGAGCCATACGGACCAGGAGGGCCCCTTGATTTCATCCTCAGTTTGTGCAGAGTTAGCACGAGTGCTCCTCCAAACTGCACAAATCAACGGTGGGCCGCTGCGAGCCCGCCCTCCCCGCCCCCCTCCTCCTCCCGCCCGTCTCCCCTCCCTCTCTCGGCCCCTCCCCTCCCATACCCTCGCCCTCCCCGCCACCCCGCCCTCCCCCTCCCGTACCCCCGCCCTCCCCACCCCCTCCCCCTCCCCCTCCCGTACCCCCGCCATCCCCTCTCCCATACACCCCTCCCCAACGCTCGCCCTCCCCTCTCCCTCCCATACCCCCGCCCTCCCCTCTCCCTCCCACTTCCGTACCCCCGCCCTCCCCTCTCCCTCCCATACTTCCGCCCTCCCCTCTCCCTCCCCTCCCATATCCTGCCCCCCTCTCCCATACCCCCACCCTACCCATCTCCCTCCCTATCCCCCTCCCCCTCCTCCTCCCACCCCCTCTCCCTCCCCCTCCCATACCCCTGCCCTCCCCCTCCCGTACCCCCACCCTCCCCCTTCTGTACCCCTACCCTTCCTTCCCTCCCCCTCCCATAACCCCATCCCTCCCTCCCTCATACCCCATCCCACCCTCCCTCTCCCATACCACCACCCTGCCCTCCCTCTCCCATACCCCCATCCCGCCCTCCCTCTCCCATACCCCCATCCCACCCTCCTTCTCCCATACCCCCATCCCGCCCTCCCCCTCCCATTCCCCATCCCGCCCACCCTCTCCCATACCCCCATCCCGCCCTCCCCCTCCCATACCCCCATCCTGCCCTCCCATTCCCCCATCCCACCCTCCCTCGCCCATACCCCCATCCCGCCCTCCCTCACCCATACCCCCATCCCGCCCTCCCCCTCCCATACCCCCATCCCGCCCTCCCTCTCCCATACCCCCATCCCGCCCTCCCTCACCCATACCCCCATCCTGCCCTCCCCCTCCCATACCCCCATCCCGCACTCCCTCTCCCATACCCCCATCCCACCCTCCCCCTCCCATACCCCCATCCCACCCTCCCTCGCCGATACCCCATCCCGCCCTCCCTCTCCCATACCCCCATCCTGCCCTCCCTCTCCCATACCACCATCCCACCCTCCCTCTCCCAACCCGCCCTCCCCCTCCCATACCCCCATCCCGCCCTCCCTCTCCCATCCTGCCCTCCCTCTCCCATACCCCCGTGCTCCCTTCCCCTCCCAATCACCTCCCTCCCGGACTTGCCTATGGGCTTCGGAACGGGGAATCATTGGTGAGGTCCTGACAGATGAGCTACATTGGGGCAATTGATTGATACCTGCAGCTCGCTTGAATTATTCTGATGAGGCCCGAGGACAACTCTAGATTGTTCCTCAGGAATCTCCGTCCCAGCGTGCCATTACTGCGTGCTGCCAGAATCACGCCCAGTTTTGGGCACTAATAAAATTAGGGGCCCATTTGTGAAAGGGAAGAAAGCTGGCTGGGTCAGGGGTTCTCTACCTTTTTGCTTCTGAGGCCCCCCTCCCGTGTTATAAAAATTCCACGGACCCCCTGTATCACAACACAAGTATTTTTTCTGTATGAAAATGAGTTATTCATTATTAATAGCTCTATTAATGTGAGTAGGTGAACATTTAGGGAACAGTGATCATAGGATCATAAGGTTCAGATTAGCTATGGAAAAGGAAAGGGAGCAATCTCGAGTAAAAGGGGGCAAAATTGGGTCGCGCCCCCTTTGGGGCGCTAACTTCGCCGGGCCACTACTATTAGCGCCCCAAAAAAGTTATCGCCCCCGCACCCAAAATTCACTGGTAGCGCTCCAAGAGGGAGGCAGGGCACTACTGGAAGCGCCCCGCCTCCCTCTTGAGGCGCTGTAAGTGAATATCATGGTGCTACGTGCAGCAGCACCGTGCGTTGCGGCACGTCGCGCTGGGGTACTGCAGGCTGCAGTGGTTTGCAAAATTCCCCTATTTTCCCTGAAGATCGGAAATATTGGTATGCATCATGGACGAAGAATTGGGTGATGTGAATTGTCTACAATGTTTTAAAACATGCCCAGAACTGCAAAAGGCTGCGTTGAGATGGACAGCATGTGGACAACACCAGAATCGAGGAGTTCTGTGGAAAAATTTGCACACCTTAATGACAGTACATTTTCATTAATAAAATTGTTCCCTGGAGTTTGGTCAATCACAAAGATTTTAAAATGGCTGTCAGAGAAAGCATTGGCCAAGAACAATAGAGCTTGGATAGGCAGCCCGTGATCTCTGTGTAAGTGGGAGGATCACACAGTGGCAGATAGACCTGTCAATCAAACCAGGGAGTTTCCCTTCTACAGAGGCAAGGTTTGTTTACACGAAACTGCAGGATATTGACATAAGGAATTATCCACTTGAGAACTAAACCGCAGAACAATCGGTTTCTGTTTACACAGAAACCCAAACCCATTCAAACACCACTCACACACAATGGTTACATCTAAACCATGGAAAAGACTTTTGATATGGAACAGTTAAGAAACGAATGAGGTTTTGAATCACCCATTGACTCAGACAATACGGCAGTTGGATTCCTTTTGTTCAGCCCAGGGAGCTCCGGAGGTGGGTGGGGTCATTCCGGCCCCAGAGTGTAGACACATTAAACCACTCCAAACCCATTTGAGTCAGCCAATCATGGGCCTTCTCTTGTATATTGGAACTTTTAGGCGCGAATTTTGCACACGGGCCCTTTCAGCGCCAAAACAGCAGGAGTTGGCAGGATATAAAGATAGCTTCTGAAGAGCTATCTCTCTCTCTCTCCCTTGGACACCAGGTGAGCAGGTTTCTGACTCCTCAGCAAAGCAATCTAGTTAGGAATTAGGGGGATGGTGATTTAAGGGAAATTACTAAGATTGTTTAATCAACATTGTAGTCACTTATCCCTCGTTTTTGCCGTCCGCCTTCCCCTGTTAAGTAGTTTTACTGTAATTACTGTGTTCATGTGGTATAGTTTATTTAGTTAATAAAGCTTGATTTTTCTCTCATCCAGACCATTTGTCCGTTTAATATCATTAATTATAAGTTCTTCCAGTCGGAACTGGAAGGTGGGATTAGCGATTGGAAACCACTGTTTGAAAATTGGTTTATAGTGTAGCAGCAAAAAGGCTGCCCGACCAGCTGAATTACCGTAAACCAGGTAAAAGGTTGGAAATGGTCAGAGCGCAGGCAAAGGCTGCTGGCCGGGTAAATTACCATAAACCAGTTAAAAGATGCCCCCCTACAAGGCCTTCCTCCCCTTATTAAAGGGGAGGGGCCTATCGCAGCGCGACCCAGGGCCCAGCTGGGCCGCCAGGGATCGGAGTGCTGGCAAAAGAGCCCAGAACTCAAGAGAAGTGCCGGGCTCATGGAGCGTAGCCATCACCCCATGGGGGGGCTGCACAGGAGGCCAGGGACAACAACGGGGGCATGTGCTGGCAGGCGGCCAGCAACAAAAATGGCACCCTGGCACCTCCCATTTAATTTGCGCTGCCCGGGCCACAGATAGGCCCCCTTGACCCTGTCGGACATAGCATCTAGCGGTAAGTCAGGGGCGCTACCGAAGATCCCGGCTGGGGCGCAAGCGGGGCATTGCACATGGCGATGACTTCATCACCGGAGGCGCAGTGCCGCAGGGCACTAACGGTTACCGCCGCCGCTAACATCCCGCTGAATTTCACGGGAGGCGTTAGCGTCGCTGCACCCAGGTGCTAGTTGCTTTGAACCCTGTTAGCGTGGGAGGCGCAAATCAACC
Source organism: Somniosus microcephalus (assembly GCF_052327205.1). Lineage (NCBI taxonomy): Eukaryota > Metazoa > Chordata > Chondrichthyes > Squaliformes > Somniosidae > Somniosus > Somniosus microcephalus. The sequence continues at coordinate 180,099,748 of NC_140987.1, read as the reverse complement.
GAATTTTTCCCCCAAAATATTTAATTGGAGGAAGGCAAATTTCAGTGGGATGAGAACAGATCTGGCCCAGGTAAACTGGAATCAAAGATCGGCAGGCAAAACTAGTGGAACAATGGGCTGTCTTAAACGAGAAAAAATAGTTTGGGTACAGTCGAGGTATATTCCCACTAGGGGGAAAGGTAGGGCAAGAAAGTCAGAGCTCCCTGGATGACGAAAGAGATAGAGAGTAAGATGAAGCAGAAAAAGAACACGTATGACAGATGTCAGGTCGAGAATACATCTGAGATTCAGACTAAATATAGAAAGTTCAGAGGAGAAATGAGAAAGAAAATAAGAGGGGCAAAGAGAGGGTATGAGAATAGAATGGCAGCTAACATAAACGGTAATCCAAATGTCTTCTATAGGCATATAAATAATAAACGGGTAGTAAGAGGAGGGGTGGGGCCAACTAGGGACCAAAAAGGAGATCTATACATGCAGGTAGAGGGTATGGCTGAGGTAGTAAATGCGTACTTTGCATCTGTCTTCACCAAGGAAGAAGATGCTGCCATAGACATAGTGAAGGAGGAGCTAGAGGAGATACTGGATGGGATAAGAAATGATAAAGATGAGGTACTAGAAAGGCTGGTTGTATTTAAAGTAGCTAAGTCATCAGGACTGGATGGGATGCATCCTAGGGCGCTGATGGATAGAAACATAGAACCATAGAAGATAGGAGCAGGAGTAGGCCATTCGGCCCCTCGAGCCTGCTCCGCCATTCAATGCTATCATGGCTGATCATCCAAATTCAGTACCCTGTCCCTGCTTTCTCCCCATATTCCTTGATCCCTGTAGCCTTAAGAAATATATCCAACTCCTTCTTGAATACATTTAATGAATTGGCCTCTACTGCCTTCTGTGGTAGAGAATTCTACAGGTTCACCAATATGAAGAAATTCCTCCTCATTTCTGTCTGAAATGGCTTACCCCTTATCCTTAGACTGTGACCCTTGGTTCTGGACTCCCCGACCATCGGGAACATCCTTCCTGCATCTAGTCTGTCCAGTCCTGTCAGAATTTTATAAGTTTCAATGAGATCCCCTCTCATTCTTCTAAACTCCAGCGAGTATAAGCCCAATTGACCCAATCTCTCCTCATACGTCATTCCTGCCATCCCAGGTATCAGCCTGGTGAATCTTCGCTGAACTCCCTCCATGGCAAGAACATCCTTCCTCAGATAAGGTGACCAAAACTGCACACAATACTCAAGATGTGGTCTCACCAAGGCCCTGTACAACTGCAGCAAGACATCCTTGTTCCTGTACTCAAACACTCTCGCTACGAAGGCCAACATACCACTTGCCTTCTTAACCGCCTGCTGCACCTGCATGCTTACCTTCAGCGACTGGTGCACAAGGACACCCAGGTCTCGTTGCACTTCCCCTTCTCCCAATCTATTGCCATTCAGATAATAATCTGCCTTCCTGTTTTTGACACCAAAGTGGATAACCTCACATTTATCCACGTTATATTGCATCTACCATGCTTCTGCCCAATCACCCAACCTGTCCAAATCATCCTGGAGTTTCTCGGCATCCTCCTCACAGCACACATGCCCGCCCAGCTTTGTGTCGTCTGCAAACTTGGAGATATTACATCTAGTTCCCTTGTCTAGATCATTAATATATATTGTGAATAGCTGGGGTCCAAGGACCGATCCCTGCGGTACCCCACTAGTCACTGCCTGCCACTCGGAAAAAGACCCGTTTATTCCAACTCTTTGCTTTCTGTCTGCCAAACAGTTCTCTATCCAAGTCAATACCTTGCCCCCAATCCCATGTGCCTTAACTTTACACGCTAATCTCTTATGCAGGACCTTATCGAAAGCCTTTTGAATGTCCAAATACACCACATCCACTGGTTCTCCCTTATCTATTTTACCAGTTACATCCTCAAAAAATTCCAGTAGATTAGTCAAGCATGATTTACCTTTTGTAAATCCATGTTGACTTTGTCCGATCCTGTCACTGTTTTCCAAGTGCTCTGCTATTACATCTTTTATAATGGACTCTAGCATTTTCCCCACAACCGATGTCAGGCTTACCGGTCTGTAATTCCCCGTTTTCTCTCTACCACCTTTTTTTAATAGTGGGGTAACATTAGCTACCCTCCAATCCATGGGTACTGTTCCAGTTTCCATTAAATGTTGGAAGATGATCAGCAATGCATCTACTATTTCTAGGGCCACTTCCTTAAGTACCCTAGGATGTAGATTATCCGGCCCTGGGGATTTATCGGCCTTCAATCCTGTCAATTTCCGTAACACCATTTCCCTGCAAATACTGATTTCTTTCAGTTCCTCCCTTTCATCAGACCCTATGTTCCCCGACATCTCTGGGAGGTTATTTGTGTCCTCCTTTGTGAAGACAGAACCAAAATATGTATTTAATTGGACTGCCATTTCTTTGTTCCCCATTATAAATTCCCCTGATTTTTTAATTTTTTTATTCATTGATGGGATGTGGGCATCGCTGGCTGGCTAGGCCTGCATTTAGTGCCCATCCCTAATTGCCCTTGAGAAGATGGTGGTGAGCCGCCTTCTTGAACCGCTGCAGTCCATATGGTGTAGGTACACCCACGATGCTGTTAGGAAGGGAGTTCCAGGATTTTGGCCCAGCGACAGTGAAGGAACGGCGATACAGGTCCAAGTCAGGATGGTGTGTGGCTTGGAGGGGAACTTGTAGGTGGTGATGTTCCCATGCGTCTGCTGCCCTTGTCCTTCTAAGTGGTAGAGGTCGCGGGTTTGGAAGGTGCTGTTGAAGGAGCTTTGGCGAGTTGCTGCAGTGCATCTTGTAGATGGTACACACTGCAGCCACAGTGCGGCGGTGGTGGAGGGAGTGAATGTTGAAGGTGGTGGGTGGAGTGCCAATCAAGCGGGCTGCTTTATCCTGAATGGTGTCGAGGTTCTTGAGTGTTGTTGGAGCTGCATTCATCCAGGCAAGTGGAGAGTATTCCATCACACTCCTGACTTGTGCCTTGTAGATGGTGGAAAGGTTTGGGGAGTCAGGAGGTGAGACACTCGCCGCAGAATTCCCAGTCCCTGGCCTGCTCTTGTAGCCACAGTATTTATATGGCTGGTCCAGTTCAGTTTCTGATCAATGGTAACCCCCAGGATGTTGATAGTGGGGGATTCAGCGATGGTAATGCCATTGAATATCAAGGGGAGATGGTTAGAGTCTCGCTTGTTGGAGATAGTCATTGCCTGGCACTTGTGTGGTGCGAATGTAACTTGCCACTTGTCAGCCCAAGTCTGAATGTTGTCCAGGTCTTGCTGCATATGGACACGGACTGCATCAGTATCTGACGAGTCTCGAATGGTGCTGAACAGTGTGCAATCATCAGCGAACATCCCCACTTCTGACCTTATGATGGAGGGAAGGTCATTGATGAAACAGCTGAAGATGGTTGGGCCTAGGACACTGCCCTAAGGAACTCTTGCAGTGATGTCATGTGATTGAGACGAATGACCTCCAACAACCACAGCCAACTTCCTTTGTGCTCGGTATGATTCCAACCAATGGCGAGTTTTTCCCTTGATTCCCATTGACTTCAGTTTTGCTAGGGCTCCTTGATGCCACACTCGATCAAATGTTGCCTTGATGTCAAGGGCAGTCACTCTCACCTCACCTCTTGAGTTCAGCTCTTTTGTCCATGTTTGGACCAAGGCTGTAATGAGGTCAGGAGCTGAGTGGCCCTGGCGGAACCCAAACTGGGCGTCAGTTAGCAGGTTATTGCTGAGTAAGTGCCGCTTGATAGCACTGTCGACGACACCTTCCATCACTTTGCTGATGATTGAGAGTAGACTGATGGGACGGTAATTGGCCGGGTCGGATTTGTCCTGCTTTTTGTAGACAGGACATACTTGGGCAATTTTCCACATTGCCAGATAGATGCCAGTGTTGTAGCTGTACTGGAACAGCTTGGCTAGGGGCGCAGCTAGTTTCTGACTGCAATGGACCTATGCTTGACTTCAACAATCTTTTTCTCTTCACAATATCTATGAAAGCTTTTACAGTCCGTTTTTATGGTCCCAGCAAGCTTACTCTCATATTCTATTTTCCCCTTCTTAATTAATCCCTTTGTCCTCCTTTGTTGAATCCTAAACTGCTCCCAATCCTCAGGTTTACTGCTTTTTCTGCCAATTTATATGTCCTCTCATTGGATCTTATGCTATCCCTAATTTCCCTTGTTAGACCCTGTTGAGCCACTTTTTTGTTTTATTTTTATGCCAAATTGGGATGAACAAATTCTGTAGTTCATCCATGCGGTCTTTGAATGTTTGCCATTGCCTATCCACCGTCAACCCTTTGAGTGACATTCCCCAATCAATGCTACCCAACTCGCGCCTCATACCATCGTAGTTTCCTTTATTTAAATTCAGGACCCTAGTCTCTGAGTCAAATACTTCACTCTCCATCTTAATGAAGAATTCTATCATATTATGATCGCTCCGACCCAAGGGGCCTCGTACAGCAAGCTTGCTAATTAATCCTTTCTCATTACATAATACCCAGTCTAAGATGGCCTGATCGCTAGTTGGTTCCTCGACATATTGGTCCAGGAAACCATCTCGTAAACATTCCTGGAATTCCTCCTCCACAGTATTGTTACTAATTTGGTTAGCCCAATCTATATGTAGATTAAAGTCACCCATGATGACTGCTGTGCCCTTATTGCACGCTTCTCTAATTTCCCTTTTAATGCCATCCCCAACCCCCGCATTACTGTTTGGAGGTCTATATACCACTCCCACTAACGTTTTCTGCCCCTTGGTATTTCTCAGTTCTACCCATACAGATTCCACATCATCAGAGCTTATATCCTTCCTTACAATTGTGTTAATCCCCTCTTTAACCAGCAATGCTACCCCACCTCCCTTTCCTTTTTGCCTATCTTTCCTGAATATTGAATACCCCTGGATGTTGAGTTCCCAGCCTTGGCCAACCTGGAGCCATGTTTCTGTAATCCCAATCAAATCATATTTGTTTACCTCTATTTGCGCAGCTAATTCACCACCTTATTATGAATGCTCCTCGCATTAAGACGCCTTGAGGCTTGTTTTTTTAACGCTCTTAGACCTATTAGAATTATTATTTACTGTGGCCATGTTTGATTTAAACCGTTGATTTCTCTGACTGCCACCTTTGTTTTTCTCCTTCCTATCTTTTTCTTTTATCCTTGTTTCCCTTTCCTCTGTCTCCCTGCTCAGTTTCCCAACCCCCTGCCATTTTAGTTTAAACCCTCTCAAAAGAGCACTAATAAACACTCCCCCTAGGACATCGGTCCCGGCCCTGCCCAGGTACAAACCATCCAGTTTGTACTGGTCCCACCTCCCCCAGAACCGGTTCCAATGTCCCAGGAATTTGAATCCCTCCCCCTTCAGCATTCCTCTAGCCACATATTCATCTGAAATATCTTTCTATTTCTACTCTGACTAGCACGTGGCACTGGTAGCATTCCTGAGATTACTGCCTTTGAGGTCCTATTTTTTAATTTACCTCCTAACACCCTATATTCAGCTTTTAGGACCTCATCCCGTTTTTTACCTATATTTTTGGTACCTATATGCACCACGACAACTGGCTATTCACCCTCCCCTTCCAAAATGTTCTGCAGCCGCTCTGAGACATCCTTGACCCTTGCACCAGGGAGGCAACACACCATCCTGGAGTCTCGTTTGCGGACGCAGAAACGCCTATCTATTCCATTTACAATAGAATCCCCTATTACTATAGCTCTACCCCTCTCTTTCCTCCCATCCTGTGCAGCAGAACCACCCCTGGTGCCAGGAAGTTGGCGGCTGCTGCTGCTTTCCCCTGATAAGCCATCCCCCTCAACAGTATTCAAAGTGGTATATCTTTTTGAGAGGGTGATGTCCACAGGGGACTCCTGCACTACCTGCCTGCGCCTACTACTCTGCCTGTTGGTCACCCATTCCCTTCTGCCTGTGCAACCTTTGCCTGCGGTGTGACCAACTGCTTAAACGTGATATCCACGACGTCCTCAGCATCGCAAATGGTGCAGTATGTATCCATTCGCAGCTCCAGTGCTGCAATGCGGTCTGCCAGTAGCTGCAGCTGGATGCACTTCCTGCACACATGGTTGTCAGGGACACAGGACGTGTCCCTGAGTTCCCACATAGCACAGGAGGAGCATACCACAGGGCCGAGCTCTCCTGCCATGACTTAACATAGAAACATAGAAGATAGGAGCAGGAGTAGGCCATTCGGCCCTTCGAGCCTGCTCCGCCATTCAACAAGATCATGGCTGATCATCCAAACCCTAGCACCCGGTCCCTACACCGACAGCCATCCCACCCAAGCCCTATCCCCGTAACCCCACGTATTTAATCCCCCCCTAACACTAAGGGCCAATTTTTTTTTTATCACGGCCAATCAACCTAACCCGCACATCTTTGGACTGTGGGAGGAAACCGGAGCACCCGGAGGAAACCCACGCAAACACGGGGAGAATGTGTAAACTCCACACAGACAGTCACCCGAGGCCGGATTTGAACCCGGGTCCCTGGCGCAATTAAAATTAAATTAAATCAAATCAATCCCACCAATTACACTATGGTTAAATGATATACTTAAAGGCCCTAGTTTACCAACAGTCCCCACTACACCACAGAGAGCTTAGAAACTATAAACCACAGAGTTTAAGTTGGATGTGAAGGAAGAAATCATGGAGGTACTGGCCATAATCTTCCAATCCTCCTTAGAAATGGGGGTGGTGCCAGAGGACTGGAAAATTGCAAATGTTACACCCTTGTTCAAAAAAGGGTGTAAAGATAAACCCAGCAACTACAGCCCAGTCAGTTTAACCTCGGTAGTGGGGAAGCTTTTAGAAACAATAATCAGAGACAAAATTAACAGTCACTTGGACAAGTGTGGATTAATTAAGGAAAGCCAGCATGGATTTGTTAAAGGCAAATCATGTTTAACTAACTTGATCGAATTTTTTGATGAAGTAACAGAGAGGGTTGATGAGGGTAATGTGGTTGACGTGGTGTACGTGGATTTCCAAAAGGCGTTCGACAAAGTGCCACATAATAGGCTTGCCAACAAGGTTGAAGCCCATGGAATAAAAGGGACAGTGGCAGCATGGTTACGAAATTGGCTAAGTGACAGGAAACAGAGAGTAGTGGTTGTTTTTCGGACTGGAGGAAGGTGTACAGTGGTGTTCCCCAGGGGTTGGCTCTAGGACCACTGCTTTTCTTGATGCATATTAATGACTTAGACTTGGGTGTACAGGGCACAATTTCAAAATTTGCAGGTGACACAAAACTTGGAAGTATAGTGAACAGTGAGGAGGACAGTGATAGACTTCAAGAGGACATAGACAGGCTGGTGCAATGGGCGGACAAGTGACAGATGAAATTTAATGCAGTAAAGTGTGAAGTGATATATATTTTGGTAGAAAGAATGAGGAGAGGAAATATAAACTAAAGAGTGCAATTCTAAAGTGGGTGCATGAACAGAGAGACCTAAGGGTATATGTGCACAAATCATTGAAGGTGGCAGGGCAGGCTGAGAAAGCAGTTATAAAAGCTTATATGGGATCCTGGGCTTCATGAATAGAGTTATGGGCTGGATTTTGCCAGCCCTGGGGAGGTGGGTTTGTAGGCAGGACTGCCGGGAAAATGGCAGAATCTGGGGGCAGGTGCCCAACCCGCCCCCAACCCATCTCCATGCCATCATGCCAGGAGGCGGGTAGCCGTCCTGCGCCAGGTCCCATCTCCTTGGAGGTGGGAAGGGATTACAGCCACTTAACTGCCTGTTAACAGGTAGTTAACAGGCAGATAAGAGGATTATCTCCATTTTGCCCACACAAGTGCGGGCTTCCCGAAGGCTCCGAAACCCACCAGGGTCACCGAGGCGAGTAGTGGGTCTGCGAGGGTCGGAGGGGTGCAAAAGTGTGCTGTGGAGGTAAGTGATGGGTGCAAGTGTGGAGTGGTGAGTATGTAAGGTAAGTGGGAAGTGTTAGAAAAAGTTTACTTACCTTTGTTTCTTCCTACAGGCTTCAATCGGTGGGTATGCGGAGAGTCTCGCACCTCCGCGGCAGAGATGACAGATGGCCGTTGCATTCTCCAATGCAACAACCATCTAATTTCTGCAAAAGAAAGAGGTTTGATGAGGTCTTGAATTCAAGGACTCATCAAACTACAGAGAATGTCAGTGTTTGACAGCTTCACAGAGCTGTCAAACAATAACAATTCATCAGTCAAAAATGTCTGACAGATGAAACGTCATACGTTGATGTTCTCTGTAACCGGCTTTCCCTTAATTGGCCTTCTAAACCCACTGGGCGGGCTTAACAAGGTCAATCAAGGGAAAATAGCGTGGGTTGGCCAGAAGTTGATGGAGGCGGGACTGAAACCCGACAAGTGGGAGTCCTGCCTCCAAAAGCTCCCCATTGGCAAAATCCAGCCCTTAGAGTACAAAAGCATGGAAATTATGATGAACCTGTAAAAAACACTGGTTCAGCCTCAACTGGAGTATTGTGTCCAATTCTGGGCACCACACTTTAGGAAGGATGTGAAGGCCTTAGAGAGGGTGCAGAAAAGACGTACGAGAATGATGCCAGAGATGAGGGACTTCGTGGATAGATTGGAGAAGCTGGGGTTGTTCTTCTTAGAGCAGAGAAGATTGAGAGGAGATTTGATAGAGGTGTTCAAAATCATGAGGGGTCTGGACAGAGTAGATGGAGGGAAACTGTTCCCATTGGCAGAAGGGTCGAGATCCAGAGGACACAGATTTAAGGTGATTGGCAAAAGAACCAAAGGCGACATAAGAAAAAGCTTTTTCACACAGCGAGTGTTTAGGATCTGGAATGCACTGCCTGAAAGAGTGGTGGAAGCAGACTCAATCGTGGGTTTCAAAAGGGAGTAGGATAAGTACCTGAAAGAAAAAAATTTGCTGGGTAACGGGGAAATGGCGGGGGAGTGGGACTAGCTGAGGTGCTCTTGCAGAGAGCTGGCACAGGCTCGACGGGCCGAATGGCCTTCTTCCGTGCTGTAACCATTCTATGATTCTATGATTACACCGTACATAAAGAAGAACTTACAAAATTTACAAAAGCAAAATACTGCAGATGCTGGAAATCTGAAATAAATACAAAAAATGCTGGAAATACTCAGCGAAATACTCTGACGAAAGGTCATCGACCTGAAACGTTAACTCGGTTTCTCTCTCCACTGATGCTGTCTGACCTGCTGAGTATTTCGAGCATTTAATGGGCCAACATTTGTGATTGGAGGCTTCCCACGGGCGGACGCCTCCGACCTACAAAAATTCTACGAATGTACCTGGTGGCCCAGGAGATACAGAGGCTTGCGATCCTGGGCCTCTCCGGGTCTGCGCGGGCAGAGGTCCCCGTATCCCAGGGACGCAGCCCAGGATCACGTGGGCTGGCCCAACCAATAAAAGAAGGGAATCCCCATTCATACTTATTGGAGTTCCGTATGTACGGAACTCCAATAAGTATGAATGGGGATCACTTAAAAAATACATCAACACATGAAATATACTTTTTTAATTACATATTTAAAATTAATTCAAATGCCATTTAATTCAATATTTTAAACAAAAATGTAATTTTGTTTTTACGGGGCTAAAAATAAACTTGCCCTATTGAAGAGTATTTTTAATTTATAAATGAGTGATAACATTTTATTTTTCTATTTTTTAAAACTCTTATGCTGGTAAATTTCTTCACTCAGAGGTTAGTGTGCAAAATTAAAGCACATGGGATTAGGGGTAATATACTGGCATGGATTGAAAATTGGTTAACAGGGAGGAAACAGAGAGTAGGAATAAATGGGTCTTTTTCGGGGTGGCAGGCGGTAACTAGTTGGGTATGGCAGGGATCAGTGCTTGGGCCCCAGCTATTCACAATATATATCAATGATTTGGATGAGGGAACCAAATGTAATATTTCCAAGTTTGCTGACGACACAAAACTAGGTGGGATTGTGAGGAGGATGCAAAGAGGCTTCAAGGCGATTTAGACAAGTTGAGTGAGTGGGCAAATACATGGCAGATACAGTATAACGTGGATAAATGTGAAGTTATCCACTTCGGCAGGAAAAACAGAAAGGCAAAGTATTATTTAAATGGTGATAGATTGGGAAATGTTGATGTACAAAGGGACCTGGGTGTCCTTGTACACCAGTCACTGAAAGCAAACATGCAGGTGCAGCAAGCAGTTTGGAAGGCAAATGGTATGTTGCAAGAGGATTTGAGTACAGGAGCAAGGATGTCTTACTACAGTTATACGGGCCACACCTGGAGTACCGTGTGCAGTTTTGGTCTCCTTACCTAAGAAAGGATATACTTGCCATAGAGGGAGTGCAGCAAAGGTTCACCACACTGATTCCTGGGATGGCAGGACTGTCGTATGAGGAGAGATTGGGTCGACTAGGCCTGTATTCACTGGAGTTTAGAAGAATGAGAGGGGATCTCATGGAAACGTATAAAATTCTGACAGGGCTAGACAGACTAGATGCAGGGAGGATGTTTCCCCTGGCAGGGGGTTCTAGAACGAGGGGTCACAGTTTCAGGATACAGGGTAGGACATTTAGGACTGAGATGAGGAGAAATTTCTTCACTCAGAGCGTGGTGAACCTGTGGAATTCTCTACCACAGAAAGCTGTGGATGCCAAGTCACTGAATATATTTAAGAAGGAGGTAGATAGATTTCGAGACACAAAAGGCATCAAGGGATATGGGGTGAGAGCGGGAATATGGTATTGAGATATAGGTTCAGCCTTGATCATATTGAATGGCGGAGCAGGCTCGAAGGGCCGAAAGGCCTACTCCTGCTCTTATTTTTCTATGTTTCTATGTTTCCATCTGTCAAGAGATTTCTTGACAGATGGCAAGTGCCGGGTTTTAGCGCCTGCGCTTCACATGCCTAAACCTAGAACTTGAGCGGCCCCTACTGGCGCGTGCACACCTCGTACACACCCGTAGGCGTCACAAAATACAGCCCTCTGTCTTTATCCTAAATTTACATTCTGTGCCCATTTGCTGTCCAAGGTCTGCTCCATCCCATCAATCATTTGCTTAACAGGAAATGAACCAGGAGCAACAAACGCAGTGCTCACTACAGGCCAGTAATGGTGGAGCTGGATGGTACAAGAGAGAAATGGAGAAATAAACAGGGCCCTGAGCGACTTTACCCACCTGACCTCATCGCCATAAATCCTTCAGTGACAAAGGCAGCAGCCCCCCTCTTTCCTCCTCCCCAACCCTTTCACAAATAGCCGGCGATATCTCAAAGCACACGAGCGCCCAGACTAGGCCTATCCGTCCTTCAGAGAAGCACATGGTTATCATTATAAGGCTCCGAGCCTGAGTTATGAGGAAAATCATGATAACGCCTTTAGCTATCTTATTAACTCAGACTGAAGATATTAAAGGCGAGAGTCACACCGTATCCCGATTATTATGGCCCTAGCCCTTAAAACCTTTGCACTCTTGTTAAAAAGCCGCTTTATTCTAATTATTATAAAAAGGTAATAGACGGCCTCAGTGTAGGTAAAACAGTTAAAATCATTGGGTTCAAATCACCAGGCAAAGTCAGTCATTCAGCAGTCTCTATTGTGTTTGTTTTCTCTTAACTCTCAGATTCTACCTATAGAACAGGAGTCATTACACATCCCTGCATCAATGAAGCAGAACAGCCCATCACTTGAAATTAAAAGCCCTTTGCTGAATAGCAACATGGGTTTGCTTTTTGCATCGGGAATCCCACGAATAATAAGTTGCAAACCAGCATTTTTATCTGTTTTACTCTATCAGAAGATATCCAGAAGTGTTTCTAAAACATTTCCCAAATCTGGACGAACGCTGAATCACCGGGTGTGAAAATTCCACCAACAAATCTGGCCAGAGAGTGTCAGTGAGCCATGTGTAGGGGGAGGGCGAGAGGGTGTGGCGTACCAGGACAACAATTTCAACATTCACAGTAGTCCAATCTTCTCTCTCACTTTATGGCCGGGATTTTCCCAGGTAGGCAGGTTGGGGGTGGGGGGCTTCCGAGCCGGGCGGGAAACCCGGGAGGCCGAGATTCCCGCAGGCCCTGCTGACTTTAACGGCAGGGCCTGATTTGAATGTGAGGCCTCAGATTCCTGCCCGCAGCCAGCCAGATTGATAGGCTTTAGAAGCGAGGGGCCGGACTGGGGGAGGGATCGCGGGAGAAGGATCGGCATTCGGCAGGGGTCGGGGATCAGGAGGGTGGAGAGAGCATTGGCAGGGATCGGGAGCAGGGAGAGAGCATTGGCAGGGGTCGGGGGTCGGGAGCAGGAGAGTTCATCGGCAGGGGTCGGGAATCGGGAGGGGGGAGAGAGCATTGGCAGGGGTCAGGGATCAGGAGGGTGGAGAGAGCATTGGCAGGGATCGGGAGGGGGAGAGAGCATTGGCAGGGGTCGGGGATTGGGATGGGGGAGAGAGTATTGGCAGGGCTCGGGGATCAGGAGGGGGGAGAGAGTATTGGCAGGGGTCGGGATGGGGAGAGAGCATCGGCAGGGGTCGGGGGTCGGGAGGGGGAGAGAGCATTGGCAGGGGTCGGGGATCGCGAGGGGGGAAGAGAGCATTGGCAGGGGTCGGGGATCGGGAGGGGGGAGAGAGCATCGGCAGGGGTCGGGGATCGGGAGGGGGGAGAGAGCATCGGCAGGGGTTGGGGGTCGGGAGGGGTGAGAGCATTGGCAGGGGTCGGGGATCAGGAGGGGGGAGAGAGCATCGGCAGGGGTCAGGGATCGCGAAGGTGGAGTCGGCCAGGGATCGGGGAGGGGGTGGTTGGCTGGGGATTGCGGGGGAGGTCAGGAATCGTGGGAGGCGGGGGGTGGAGGGTTGGCCAGGGATCGTGGAGGGGGGGGGGGTCAGCCGGGGATTGGCAGGGGGGGGTCAGAGATCGCGGAGGGTGTTGGGAGAAAGGATCGTGGCTGGCCTCATCATCATCGTCGTGGGGGAGGCCTGGGGGTGGGTTGGAGGCCTGGGAAGGTGATTGGAGGCCTCGTGGTGGGGTCTCCAATCGCAGGGCCAGGTCAGGATAGCCATTTTTAACACACTAACTGCCCCCACGCTCCAAACCCACATATTATTTTGGGGGGAAATTCCAGCCTATGCGTCTGGACCGTTCATCTCTAAACTACTCTTTACAATGTTGTCTCACATTATTCTTTAAAGCCCTTAAAACACTTAAATATTTATTGCCTTCCCACTCCTCGGCACTCAGTCTCGTCCATTTGTAGCTATAGAAATGCTTATACGCCACACAAGCCAGTTCTGATTCACCAGTGCTGGATCGGCGCAAATTCGCGGCACGGCCCTTGTATGTGCAGATTGATGCAGCTCCATAAGAGATATAGGTAGTCTCCATTCAAATTGTGCCAAAGTCTCTTTCTTTCCTGCCATAACATCAGTAGTCTCCCCTGTATGTTGATGGGACAAACCAACTGGCAGACCCCTGGAAATCATCTCGCTGACCCTGGGGGGGCCACGGACCCCCGTTTGAGAATCCCTGGGCTGGGGTGCAGTGTCTGTAAATTGGATCTGGAGAGGGTAGATCGCCTTTTGAAATGGATGCAGTGTTGGATATGGGAGAGTGATTGTTGAGGTAAGATTTGGTTAAAGAATCATTGGTTTGCTGAAATTCCAAATATGACTTTGTTTTTCCTTTTGTTAGACTAAAAATCTATTAATTGTGAAGTATAAAAATGCTTAAAATGAACCAGAATGCATCGTTTTTAATGTAAACATTTAAATGTTTCCAGGGGGCATACCTCTGGTCCTCTCTAGAAATGTACCATTCATCTTGTGCCTTCTTCAGTTAGATTTCTCCTTCAGGCTTCTATGTATTTATATTTTTTCCCTCCAATACAAATAAAGGAATGTTGCTGCTTAAGTTACAAAGCCCATGGAACTACTCGCTTTCACATGTCAGGCCTGTTCTGAGTTGTCAGCCTGTTTTGGGCTGTGTCAGCTTTTAAAGCTTTTTTTATTATTGCATAAAGTCAATGGCGGGGATTTTCCTTGGATCATCACCATCTACACAAGTAAACAGAGTTTCTGCCACACATCCGGTCAAGTTACAACAGTGGAGCAGAAGCAGCTCCGAGGAAATTCCCGGCCACTATTTCTGTCTCTTTAAATGCACAAAAACTCTAACCTAATCACCTGAAAAAAAAACATTTAAAGGCGTGACTTGTCCAATATTTTTCTCACCACCCACAGAAGCCCCTCCTCCCTCACTGAACTTCACCGTACACAAGCTGCAATGAGGCCTAAAAGATTAGTGGATAGGGCCAGAAGAAACGGAGAAGGGGTTTCAGCGGGCTTTCTGCCCCAGCCCCAGGAACTGCTGCCAAATCCTGCCTGAGGTCAGTGGCAGTAGTGGTAGAAGGAAGGGAAATCGTGCAGCATTTCCGGGCCTCATCTGCCCCACTGTTATATACATGCAATGGGGTGGTGAAGGGGCAGTTGGACATCTTCCCTGCTGGGCTGGAGGGGTGCTGAGGGGGTTGGAGGGGAGGAAATTGAGACCAGTGCTGGTAGGGCAGGGAGGCGGTGGTAGACATCCCCCACCCAATTGTCCATTAACTGTCCACCGCTATACTATCCAATTTCGACTATCTGAGGAAATCCAGTCCGTAATCTTTGAGCTTGATTTACTGGCAAAGTGACATGGTGATCTGGTGAATGGAAGACTACCAGTGATTGCTCAGCTGTAGTAGAAAGCTACTCCCAGTAAATGGAAAATTTCCACTTTGAGATTTATCATTCTCATGTAAGTGGAGTTCTAAAAATAAATCTGTGTTGGAAGCAAATATTTGTGGAATGCTTTGTGTAATAGTTTTCCTTTCAGCTGATCCCAGTTAGAGCCCAAAGCAACTTTAAGGTGAACTTGTGCTGAACAACTCCACAAGAAAATCAAAAATGCCACCGTGTAATCGTGTGCTATTTACCCGTTCATATAGGCGACTGTTGCTCCAGCAACCGGCCCCGTTTCACAGCCCAGAAACACCAGCATAACATATGTAGCCGTTGATAGCATATTTACAGTCATAGTCATTTTAATGGCTCCCAGCGGAGTTAGGCTCATTTTCTTCAGCACAAAGCCACCCAGGAAAATTCCAAGGCACACACAAGGAACAGCAGTCACTCCTATTAAGAGAAACACAGGAAAGAGAATGAACCACTCTTGTGAAGCACATAAACCACACAATAGAATAAGTAACGCTACTGAAACGCATCTTTTGCATCAGCAAATAGATTGGGCCCCCTGAAAATCTGTGGAGGCAACATTCTGATGATGACACATTGGGAACGACCATGACTGACCCTGACATACTCACTGGGAAGGTTCGCTAGTTTAATAATCTGGGCTTGCGCCCGTGCCACTAGATGCACTACATGGGTGCTCGCCAGTCAGAGGAGGCCACAATAAGCAGCAAAAAAGGCTGCCCACTCAGGGGAGTGAGCTACTGGGACCCTCCCAGAAACATGTGGATTGTGGCCCATAGGCCCCCTTTATAAGGAGGCTGAAAAAAATGTTTTCAAAATCTTCAGGGATCTAGGCTGATCACAGGCTGGCAGGCCAGTAGCTTCTTCTCACTGATTGAATCAGCTGCCAGTTGATTCCTAGGCCAGGGCTGAGGAAACTTCAGGCCTGGGAGCCCCCTCCAAAGTTCCCGCTAAGCTGTGTGGCCGCGCAGTCATCTGCAAGGTCCCGCGCAGGCCACTCACCAGCTTTTACATTGCAGATACCGCGCATGCGCAAACATCTGAATGGGCCGTGCATTGGGGCAGGCAGGCCGCGCAGGAGGCAGTGCAGCTTATGCGGGGCGTTGGTCCCCTCCCCTTGGCCATGCCCTCTCTGATGGGAGTAACCTTGTTTGGGGCAGATAGAGGCTCTGCTCCAAACAAAACCCTGTAGAAACTGGTGGGGAAGACCAGGAACCACTATATCAAGGTCCCGGCCTAATTTCCAGACCTTCTGCCAAAGTCTCGCTGCACCTACAGCAGGAATGCACCAGAAGGCCTGCATGTTTTCATTTCTTGGCTGCTTTAATTGCTCTAGTTTATAACTTGTCATCTGAGGTTCTTCAAGTATAAACTGAAATCCAGATAAAGTTTTGTTTTTCATTATGAAGCCTTCTTGAGACTATTTCCATAACCTCAAACTGTCGACTGTAAAAAAAAAGATTTCATTAATTCTCAATGGGTAAAAACACTGCGAAGTTTTGTAGTGAGCCATGTAGACCACAGAGACTGCCTGACTTGCTGAGCATTTCCAGCATTTTCTCTTTTTATTTCAGATTTCCAGCATCCGCAGTATTTTGCTTTTAGACCACAGAGACAAGGGGCTGGATTTTTCCAACCTCGGCAGGTCTGGGACAGGCAACGTCCGTGGCATGTGGGGACCCCGCATCTGTGTCGATCCCGGCCTCCAACAAGATATTGGCCCAGTAACTCCGGGCACAACGCGTGAGTAAGGATGGGGTACTCACGCGTGTGCCCGGAGGAATTGCCGGTTTTCAGCATGCACAGCGCATGCGCTGAAAACCGGCATTTCCTGTCCTCTGGCCCAAGGGGTTAAGAGGCAGAACGCGCGCGACTGCACAGGCAGCGCGTGCGCAGTGAAATTCCTTTTTTTTTCCAGAGTTGCCCGAGTGTAAAGGCTTCCGGTCTTTACGCGTGGAAAAACCAGACGTAAGTATTTAGTTTTACAGGTAAGTGGGCTTTTAGTACAATGTAGAATTTTTTTTTCCACAGGTTTGTTATTTTTAAAGAATTTACAGTAAGGTAAGTTTAGTTTTAGACCCTATTTTTAAAAAATATATTTTTTACAAAAAATTGATTAATTGTTTAAAACATTTTTTAAAACGTATTTATAGTTAATATAATCAGTGGGATGTTTTTTAAAATTTTATTTAAAGTTAAAGTAGTGTTTTGGCAGCCCATACTTTTCATGAGTTTGACAGCTCTTACTGTCAAACTCATGAATGAGTTTCCCCTCCCCTGATTGGCTGCACAGTGCTCACCTGATCCCAGCCGGCACATCGCACTAACTATGCTGCTGGATCAGGTAAGCACATCGCGCCGACATCTGAACCGGGCCAGTGACAGGAAATGCAAGCAGGCCCGGGCTTCAGATGTCGGCGCGCAGGGTGAGTGCAGATCGGGGCTTGCACGCGCGGCAAGCACCCGATCCTAATTTCAGGGCCATTCTGTTGATTGGGCTTGTTAAGCCCGCCCTGCAAGGTTCCTGGTCAATTAATAGGAAGTGAGTCTGATGACGTAATTTGATGACACGTCATCAGCCGGTTTCCTTAAAGGGACCATGTCTACAATCATTTTGACAGTTCTGCTGTCAGTGTTCTACAGCATTGAGGTGCTGCAAACACCGACAAGCACTGCACAAAGGTGTATGGCTGCATCCAGGTTCTCTCATTACTCCCTCCATATGCTTATGGAGGGAGTCACAGCATGCAGGGAGGTTCTCTTCCCTTCCAATGGGCGGAAAACACCTCTCCAGAAGAACAACGCAGCCTGGTTGCACATTGCACAGGAGGACACAAGCAGGGATGTTGTCAGGAGGACCAGGCTACAGTGGCGCAAACCTGCCAATGATCTCAGTAGATCACGAAACGTTACTGCAAAGCAACACTCAGTCTCATCCTGCTGTGCCACTCATCACATCTGCCTTCCCTACCCTACTCCTGCAAATCCTTACTCACACCAACTTACCTTGCACCTCCACCCATCCCTCTTTATCTACATTATCACTTCCCCATCTCACTAGCCACCCCTCACACTCACCCTCATCCTAGTCCAATCATACCAACTAACAACACACAAGGATAGGCACTTGGGTGTTTTAGCCAATGTTCATGTAAAGTTTCTGTGAATGTGCTGTCAAACAATGAAATCTTTATTTTCAACACTTTGCATTCTTGGACAGATCTGTGCGCACTTTTGGAAGTGACTTAGTGAGTTGCAGTGAATGGTGAGACATAGCAGTACCTGCCCTCCTCCCCCCCGCCCCCCCGCCCACCCACCAATGGTGATGAGTGTGAAAGGAATGGCTTGCCCATTGTAGGGATGATTTATGGTATTGGTGTGGAGTGATGCCAACCTGGCACATCATGTGGCAGCCAGGGTGTACATCGTCAAGTGAAGTAAATCTGGCCATGGTAAGGCCTCCCTGGCCACCCGAGCAGCAATGTGCTTGGGTGCTGATGCCCTGCTCCTGTGCAGCATCAGGTGATTGCAGAGAAGGTTGGTGTTGTTGTTGGTGCTGCTGGTGTTGGGGCTGATCGTGGTGGGATTCTGAGGACCAAGGTGAGATTTTTTCTAGGGCACCGATGATGCTGGAATAGATGGCAGCTGAAGTTGAGATGACAGAAGCGATCTGTCAATGGTGAGAGAGGTTGCTCCAAGGAGGTGACACTGGATAGAGAGTTTGCTCCAAACACTTCAAACCTCCAGAAAGCTGAAAAGTGTATTCCAAATCCTGAAGGCACCAGCCTCTAAGATTGGAAATTGAACAGCTGTGAAATGGTAGCTTTTATACCACTTTTGCAGCTGTCACCTGTTCACAGAAATGGGGAGGTGTTTAAAACCTGACACACTTACCTGGCATGATCCCCAAGTGAAGTGAACCTTGTGTAAGACTTGGGAAAATGGTTTATACCTGGTAAAATGCTGATTAAATTGCTTTAAACACACTCTTGTAAGATAACTATCTGAATTGCCTGATCCGCCACTGAGTGCCGTGTCTGCAAAGCGCAGGCAGACCCAGCACTAGGGAAACTCACAAGGAGGCGGGATCAGAGCGGGATACCACCCCGCTGTCAATCTTTTTGATTTTAGAACATAAGAACATAAGAAATAAGAGCAGGAATGGGCCAATCGGCCCCTCGAGCCTGCTCCACCAGTTAATAAGATCATGACTGATCTGATCCTAACCGCCAATCTACTATCACAGAACCATCTCCTGAATCTAACAGAATTAGACACACGAAATAGGAGCAGGATCAGGCTACACGGCCCCTGGGCCCGCTCCGCTACCCACAGGGCCATGTCCGATCCAAACCTAGACTCATATCCAAATTCCTGCCCGCTCCCCGTAACCCTTAATTCCCTTTACTTCTAGGAAACTGTCTATTTCTATTTTAAATTTATGTAATGATGTAGCTTCTACAGCTTTTTGGGGCAGCATATTCCATGGACCTACCACCCTCTGAGTGAAGTAGTTCCTCCTCATCTCAGTTTTGAAAGAGCAGCCCCTTATTCCAAGACTATGCCCCCTAGTTCTAGTTTCACCCATCATCGGGAACATCCTCCCCGCATCCACCTGATCCAATCGCTTCACAATCTTATATGTTTCAATAAGGTCGCCTCTCATTCTTCTGAACTCCAATGAGTAGAGTCCCAATCTACTCAACCTCTCCTCATATGTCCATCCCCTCATCCCCGGGATTAACTGAGTGAACCTTCTTTGTACTGACTCGAGAGCAAGTATGTCCTTTCTTAAGTATGGACACCAAAACTGTATGCAGTATTCCAGGTGCGGTCTCACCAATACCTTGTACAACTGAAGCAATACCTCCCTATTTTTATATTCTATCCCCCTAGCAATGAAAGCCAACATTCCATTGGCCTTCTTAATCACTTGCTGCACCTGCATACTAACCTTTTGAGTTTCGTGCACCAGGACCCCCAGATCCCTTTGTACTTCAGTACTTTCCAGTTTCTTGCCATTAAGATAATAGCTTGCTCTACGATTTTTCCTGCCAAAGTGCATAACCTCACACTTTCCAGTATTGTATTCCATCTGCCAAATCTCTGCCCACTTACTTAGCCTGTCTATGTCCCCTTGCAGGTTTTTTATGTCCTCCTCACTCACTACTTTCCCTCCCATCTTAGTATCATCTGCAAACTTTGATATGTTACACACGGTCCCCTCCTCCAAATCGTTAATATAGATTGTAAAGAGTTGGGGACCCAGCACCGACCCCTGCGGAACACCACTAGTTACTGATTGCCATTCTGAGAATGAACCATTTATCCCAACTCTCTGCCTTCTGTTAGATAGCCAATCCTCTATCCATGCCAGAATATTACCCCCAATCCCGTGATTTTTTATCTTAAGCAATAATCTTTTGTGTGGCACCTTGTCAAATGCCTTTTGGAAGTCTAAATACACTATGTCCACTGGTTCCCCTTTATCCACCCTATATGTTACTTCCTCAAAGAACTCCAGCAAATTTGTCAAACATGACTTCCCCTTCATAAAACCATGCTGACTTTGTCCTATTAAATGATGATTATCCAAATGTCCTGTTACTGTCTCCTTAATAATGGACTCCAAAATTTTATCTACTACAGATGTTAGGCTAACCGGTCTATAGTTTCCAGCCTTCTGTCTACTGCCCTTTTTAAATAAAGGTGTTACATTAGCAGTTTTCCAGTCTGCTGGGACCTTTGCTGAGTCCAGGGAGTTTTGGAAAATTATTACCAATGCATCCACAATCCCTACCGCCACTTCCCTCAAGACCCTAGGATGTAAGCCATCAGGTCCAGGCAATTTATTCGCCTTGAGTCCCATTATTTTACCGAGTACCACTTCCTTAGTGATTTTGATCGTCTTTAGCTCCTCCCCCCTATAGCCCCCTGTTTGTCCAGTGTTGGGATATTCTTAGTGTCTTCTACTGTAAAGACTAATACACGGGTGGCATAGTGGTTAGCACTGTTGCCTCACAGTGCCAGGGACCCGGGTTCGAATCCGGCCTCGGGCGACTGTCTGTGTGGAGTTTGCACATTCTCCCCGTGTTTGCGTGGGTTTTCTCCGGGTGCTCCAGTTTCCTCCCACAGTCCAAAGATGTGCGGGTTAGGTTGATTGGCTGTGATAAATTGACCCTTAGTGTTAGGGGGATTAAATACATGGGGTTACGGGGATAGGGTGGGATATGTGTTGGTGTAGGGGTTACGGGGATCGGGTGGGATATGCGTCGGTGCAGGCTCGATGGGCCGAAATGGCCTCTATCTGCACTGTGGGGTTTCTGTGATTTCTGTGACAATATTCATTCAGTGTTTTTGCCATCTCCATATTTCCCATCATTAATTTCCCGGTCTCATCCTCTAAGGGACCAACATTTACTTTAGCCACCCTTTTTCTTTTTATATAACTATAAAAACTCTTACTATCTGTTTATATATTTTTTGCTAATTTACTTTCATAATCTATCTTCCCTTTCTTAATCAATCTTTTTGTTATTTTTTGCTGTCTTTTAAAGTTTTCCCAATCCTCTATCCTCCCACTAGATTTGGCTACCTTATATGCCCTTGTTTTTAGTCGAATACTATCCTTAATTTCTTTACTTAGCCACAGATGGCTGTCTTTTCTTTTACACCCTTTTCTTCTCAGTGGAATATATATTTTTTGGAAGTTGTAAAATAACTCCTTAAATGTACACCACTGATCATGTATCGTCTTACCCTTTAATCTATTTTCCCAATCCACTCTACTCAATTCCGCTCTCATACCTTCATAGTCTCCTTTATTCAAGCTTAGCACGCTTGTTTGAGATCCAACCTTCTCGCCCTCTAATTGAATATGGAATTCAACCATGTTATGGTCACTCATTCCAAGGGGATCCTTTACTAGGACATTTTTAATTAATCCTGTCTCGTTACACAGGACCAGATCTAAGGTTGCTTGCCCCCTGGTTGGTTCAGTTACATACTGCTCAAGAAACCCATCCCTAATACACTCAATGAACTCATCCTCAAGGCAGCCCTGCCCAATTTGATTTGTCCAATTAATATGATAGTTAAAATCCCCCATAATTATAGATGTTCCCTTATTACAAGCCTCAACTATTTCCTGATTGATACTCTGTCCAACAGAGTTGCAACTGTTCGGAGGCCTATAGACTACGCCCACTAGTGTTTTTTTCCCCTTATTATTCCTTACCTCCACCCAAACTGTTTCATTATCCTGATCTTTTGACCCAATATCATTTCTCTGTATTACAGTGATTCCTTCCTTTATTAACATAGCCACCCCACCTCCCCTTCCTTCCTGCCTGTCCTTCCTGATCGTTAAATAACCTGGTATGTTTAATTCCCAGGCATTGTCACCCTGCAGCCATGTTTCTGTAATGGCCACAAGATCATACCCATATGTAGTTATTTGTGCCATTAACTCGTCTATTTTGTTACGAATGCTACGTGCATTCAGATAGAGAACTTTCAAATATGTTTTGTGACACTTAGTTCCTGCTTTTGCCCTTTTTATTACTTTACTTTACCTTTTACTCCATACCTTCTGCCCCTTCCTGACACGCTCTGGTTTTAAATTTCCCCACTGCTGCCTAAGTCTATGACCTTCTCTGTTGTCATTTTTATTATTTGCTCTCTAGGAACCTCCCCCCCACTAGTTAGTTTAAAGCCCTCTCTACAGCCCTAGTTATATGACAGCAGACCCACCTGCGAACCCATCCTCTGAGCGTCGGCAAAATTCAGCCCAACGTTTCATTCACGGTCTGTGCTGCGTTTGCTGATCTTAGCCCAGTTGGGACTCTACAATTGATTTCCTGGGTAAGGATGAGCTAAGGTTCACTAAGATGATAACAGGGCTGAGGGGCTTTAGTTATAAGCAGAGACTAGGGAAACTCGGGCTCCTTTCATGAGGAAATCTGATGGAGGTGTTCAAAATTACTGAGGGTTTTGATAAGTAAATAGGAAAAAACTTATTTCCACTAGTCAGTCAGTGACTAAATGGCATCAATTTTAGATCCTCGCCAAAAGAACAAAGGGAAAGGTTATAATGTTTGCTTGACTCAGTGATAGTACTTTATTCACTGAGTCAGAAGATCATGGGTTTAAGTTCCAGTATGGACTTGGGCACATAATCTAGACTGACAGTGCAGTACTGAGGGAATGTTGCACTGTCAGAGATGCGGGCTAGAAATTCGGCTCCTTTGCGCCTGCCGTTAGCACCTCCAAGGGGCGTTAATTGGGTGCAAAGGGTTTATCGCCCAGAAGGTGAAAAAAGCGCCTCCTGAGAAATTTGGCGGGGTGTTGCTGAGGTGCTACCCGATAGTGGCACGCCCTCGCCAGTAGCGCCCTGGGCCACGGCGCCGGTGGCGATGATGTCATCTCCATGCACCGTGATCCCTTAGCGCTCCGCAGCAGAAATTCGGCTGCGCCCCATGAGGCGGTGTCAGCACCAGCCTCACGGGTTGTGAACCGGGCCGACCTCTGCTCGCAGGGCGGTATTTAAAGGGGAGGTGCGGCCACGACCCGCGTTGCCATTTTCTATTTTTGGCCGACCTCCAGGTCTGCCCTCTGTGGTGGGCTGTGGCGTGGTCCTAGTTGTCATCGCGCAGCCCAGCACCGCAGCTCAGCACCAGGCTGCAGCCGTGGCACTACGCCATCCTGGTGGCCTAGAGTGGGCCATTGGAGGCCCTACAGAGTGCGCACTGGCCCTCCCCTTTAACTGAAGGAGAGGGGCATTGAAATGTGGCAGCACTCCGCAGAGCGCTGCCGATCACGCCCCAGCATCGCCTCAGTTACAGCCCGAGATTGTGCTCCACTTGCTGTGCGGGGCAGTGAGCCAAATTTAGTGGCCGGGGCGGTACTTCCGCGCCGGGTGCTAAATGTCCAGCCTTAACTCGGTTATTGCTCCCGAACGGGGCGTAACTGAATTTCGCGCCCTCTGTCTTTTGAATGAGATGTTAAACTAAGGTCCCATCTGCCTATTCAGATGGATATAAAAGATCCCATGAAATAATGTAAAGAGGAGCAGGCAAGTTGGCCTGGCCAACATTTATACCTCAATCAACACCACCACAAAAGGGATTAGTTGGTAATTTATCTCATTTGTTGTTTGGGGATCCTTGCTGTGCTCAAATTGGCTGGCATGCTCGCCTACCTAACAACAGCAACTACACTTGAAAAGCAGTTCAGTAGTTCTTAAGCTTTTTGGGATGTCTTGAGGATGTAAAAGGTGGTTATATAAATGAAGGTTTTTCTTTTCTTTCTGAAGCACAAATAGGCATCCAGCATTGCTAGAGAATTGACTGTGGTAGTAGATGATTTAAAAGGCCGAGGTAAGTACAGTGAATTTGCAATATGTCAGTCATTTTTTTTTTCTGTTGGCACTTGGGTGGGTTCTCATGAGCTTTTAAGCAAATTTTTTCCACAAGCAACATCACTGGCACCAATGGGCTTCTCAATGCAAATCTCCCTATCTGAGGTGTTTGGAAAAATAAGAAAAGGACCTACAGAGGGATGCCAAGCAGGTCAAGTTACATGCCGGGACTGTTACATCTACAAACAGCCCCAAAGGCACCACTAAGATTTGTGAATGCACGACTAACCATAATGTTGGATGCACTGCATGGAAGAAGTAATGCCAGGGCAATCAACATAGAGCATATTCTAATTGACCACACTTGCCAAATGCCACCAACCTTATCTGCAGGTACCAGCATACCTAATTGAGAATGACCACGGGGAACTTTCTTCACACAGTCCGGAGCATAAGTCAGCCAGATGTACAGTTGTGTCATCTACTACAAGGACAACTGCAATTGCCATGCTGCAGAGGGCTGGCACGTCCAGTGATAATAACAGTCAGGTGTGGACTGAAACCTGGCTCCTATTCCTTGCAGGCATGTTGCAATGCTGATCTATGGGAATGGTGCTGTGGAGTGACACGTAGGGTTAACCCTCCTCGCAATTACCTCATGCAGCACAACCTCCACTTCAACAGCCACCAAACAAAGCATTAGGCATGGAGGTGCTCCATGACTTGCCTGCAGAGTCATCCCCATACCATGGGTTTCCATCCATCCCTTTAGTTTTGTCTGTTCTTTCTTAGCTCCTCCCCAAGGAACCATGGCCAGAACTTTCGCTTGGAGCATAAAATGGGCAATATCAGATCGGCTGCCCCTTAAACACCACCCAATTTTCCTTTTCATTGACGTCAATCTGATTTCACCCATTTTACACCCCAGTCAAAGTTGAAAGTTCTGCCCCATATCTCACCAGGGCCAGATTTTTCCTTGGAACTGCTCCCGCTCCGTGCTCCCCATTTATTCCCCATGAGTTAACTCTGAGGAAAAAAGATGGGGAAAGAGGTGAAAATACCACCTTGTGTTGAGATACAGCGCTATAAGAACATAAGAAATAAGAGCAGGAGTAGGCCATACGGCCTCTCGAGCCTGCTCCGCCATTCAATAAGATCATGGCTGATCATCGACCTTAACTCCACTTTCCCACCCGATCTCCATATCCCTTGATTACCCTTATAGCAGTCGGCGCAGACTCCATGGATTTTGAACATATACCTTTTTAAAAAACTGGACAGGCTGTTTGGGGGGGCGGGGAAGCAGTGAAAAACCACCCAAGCTGGAGGCGACTCACGTAACCAGGTTGCATTCGTATGGAAATGAACTGTCCTTGGGAACAATGGCCCGAGAGGCCCACTCCCAAGTCTTGATTAACAAGGCTGACAACTCATTGTTCTGGTCAAGATGAGCTCGTTAAGTTAAACGGCTGGAAGATTGAAATGAGTTCAAAGACCATTCAAACCTGAGAGGAAGCCTGGAAACCATTTCCCTGAGGCCATGTGTCCATTAAAACCACAGGCAGCGGTCTGTGTATTGGATGGGTATATCAGAGAGCAGATTGGATAGCTCTCTCTCTCTCTCCTGCCCTCCACACAACGGAACATCAAGAGGAGCGGAGCCTTGCTCTTCCAACCGAGACGGACTTCGACTAAGGCTAGGACTCGCATGCCGCAAGGCCGGTACGGAACCAGGTAGCTGAGACGTACGGGAGGAAGTTGCAAGCAAGATCAAAAGGGCAACCTAGGTTAGCATTGCCAAGCCTACACACCCACAAGATCACTTAGCTGTGTGAGGGGATGCCTCTATGTTCCTACCAAACCAGAGGGGGTTTAGCGTTGGAAGGGTCCTGTGATAGTTTTGTTCACGGGAGGGTGTTTTTAGGCCGTGGTAAGTCAGCACGGCAGGTCAGGGTTGTACTGTTTTAAACTATGCTGTTGTGTTCACACCGCTCGTACTGTATGCGAGTGGAGTGGTTTTTGTCAAAATTAATAAACACTGTACGGGTGAGCCCGAAAATGCTGTCCATGTTCAAATCTGTCCTCAGTAATCCCTATCGTCCAGAACTTGTAGTAAGCGGGTTTGCGTGGTCACTACGGGTGGGGCGAAACCACTTACAATAATTGGCGATTGCAGCAGAGCCCATATGAAATTGGCCACCGCATAAACCGGTTACAGAATTAGCGACCGCTGGCAGGACGATAGGTTGTGGATTAGATATGGACAGTTTGGAGGGCAACAGATCCGGAATGGAGGACAGAATTTCCTCCTACGTGTTTAAAAAGGTTAATGTATCCCAGCAATGGGTACTGGAGATGTTGTGCCCTGAGAGTCCCCAGGATAGGGCCGCAGAGTGGACAGGGAGCAAGGAGCACAGGAAGTCCAAAGAGAAGGCGATTTGGCACCTCTGCTTCCAAAAGCAAGTTCAACTGCTCCCGGAGCAGGTTGAAAAGCTCAAAAATGAGCTGAAGGAGTCTGAAGGCAAGTCAGACGCAAGGGGGATAGTCGGGAGTAGACTAGTGGAGGAGTTGCGCGAGGAAAGACAGGAAAGACGCGCACAGGAGGAGACCTCCCGTAATATGAGGGAATACCTGCGGTGCCAGGTTACGGAGGCCAGGTTAAATGAGCAGGCCTTAAGGGAGGAGAACGCAAGATTAACAACGAGAGCTAATGGTTTGGAGGGTCAGCTAAGGGTCATTAAAATAGCTCATAAGGTAGCTAGAAGTAGGGGCTATGAAGACTCTGATCACAGTCCCTGTGAAGAAAGGATTAAAAAATTGACCCAAGCCTTGTCTGGGGCCAGAGACATGGTTTGTTTAAAGGCACCAGGGGAAACCTGGGTGGAGTGGGACGAGGAGGGTCAGGAAGCAAAGGATAAGGTTCAGGACAGGAAGGTCCCACCAGCGCCGAAAGCGCCACCGAGACCAATGTATCCTCTGCAGCAGCAAAAGTATGGTCCACCCACACCAAACGGTGACCAGGGCCCGCTGCAAAGCGATTTCATGGTCCCATTCACCACCCCGCAGTTGCAGGCCATGGTAGCAGAGTTGCCCAATCTAAAACAGGACAGTTCACTTTGTGGAGGCCGAGCAGGTAGGGGGATCAATGTGTGTAGCGATGGTGAGACCCACAGGCTGATGCTGCTCTCCCTTGACAGGAAACTGTATCAGAGCCTGTCCGCAGCTACAAAAGCCGGAGCGAGGCACCACAGAGGGGTTGAAAGGGGAGATCCTGAGAGCGATGGGGCACACCCAGGGTAGTCCGTTCTCACAAGTGGCCGGCGAGGCACCAGCTGCATTTATGGACAGGCTATGGCCGGTGTATGCAAAGGCAACTGGAGGTGTGCCAGACCGCACGTAACTGGTAGGGGTCCCCAGAAATCACTGGCTCAGGACCCTGGCAGCAAACAGCCTGTCACGGATTAAAGCCAAGGCAGAAGCATGGTTTGACTCCGAGGACCTCGCGAACATGGAGGCAGGCGGGCTCCGGAAATTGGGCTTAGCTTTTAGGGCCGGTTCCAGGAAGGAGGTCAAACACAAGGGGAGGGTACATGAGATGAAGGCCAGTAAGGGGGATAGGAAGGAATGGCGTCAGGAGGGGGGTAACACCGACGAGTCTAAGACTTGTTTCAAGTGTGGCAAGATGGGACACTGGAGGCGGGATTGTCCGGCCCAAAAGGGGGGGGTCAGGCCAAGGGGGTCCTCCCGTGCAAAAACCCCAGGTCACCGAGGCGAAGAAGGCGACCAATGAACCATTTGATGTTCTGGTGGCCGCCCTTCGCACGGTGCTGGGGAAGGACAAAGGAAGGCTAGACGCTGCCGTGAGCAGCATAACGCCGACCGCACTCGCATGTCCCACTTCCTCCTGACTAGAACACGCCCAGCCTGAGCACCTGTGTCCACTCACTTATGATGAGTGGGACAGGCCCTGTGTTAAGATGGGGGTGGAGACGGTGCAGGGGAGATATTTGGTGGACACCGGAGCTTCCAGCACGGTGGTTCATTCGGAAGACCCGACCAATTCACCCAGGTCTAACAAGGTCCCATTTAGCCTAATGGGATTCACAGGGAACGAGCAGGTGGGGGCAATGTCCAAACCCCTGAGAATAGAACTAGGGTCCCTCCGCACTACGTGGAAGTGCGTGCTAATGAAATGGGAGCAACCAGGGTGGGGAGTCCTCGGGGCTGATTTCATGTTAGCCAACCAGGTCATTGTGGACCTGAGGAATCACTGCCTGTCGGGGGCAGTGGTCTCGGACAAGACAGGGGAGGTGATGGTGATCCCCAGAGATAAGGGAGGAGGGGGTAGTGTATGCACCATGAAACCCAAAGGGAGTTACGACCTGGAACAGTTGGTTAGTAGCGCCCCAGCCCAGTACCAGGTGAATGTACAGGACAACCTCGCCGCATTTGCCACCCATAAACAAGATTGTGGCAGGGTGACCGGGGTAGAGGTTCGGGTGCAAGGGGACCCCATGTCACGGCCACAAAGGCAGTATAGTTTCCCCCGGGAAGCAGAAGCTGACTTGGAGATGGCACTGGGATCCCTAGTGAAACGGGGGTGTTGAGACTAATAGCCACCCACGTGAACTCACCACTCTGGCCGGTGAAGAAACCCGATCAGTCGTGGAGAGCCACCGTGGACTATCCCAGCTTGCGCGCCCACAGTCACAGCTGTCGCCGATCTAATAGGGAGCATTCCAGCAACCGCAACCACATTCACGGTGCTGGATATCTCCAACGGGTTTTGGTCGATTCCCCTCAGACGGGAAGGCCAATACAAGTTTGCATTCACTTTTAAAGGACATGCCTTCCCCAGGGGTTCCACAGCAGCCCCTCCATATTCCACCAATGCATGGCAGACGCATTAAAAGGCTTCAGGCGACCCCACCAGTTAATCCAGTACGTGGACGACCTGCTTTTGTTCTCCGCAGAGGGGGAGAACCACGGGCCACTGCTGGACGAGCTGCTGAAGCTGTTGCAGGAGGCGGGGTTCAAGGTCAACCCGAAGAAAGCCCAGATCAGACAGGAGGAAGTCAAATTCCTCGGGCTGACCGTAAGGGCTGGTGAAAGGGCCATAGACGAGGCTAGGAGGAAGGCAGTACAGGAGCTACCAGCCCCCAAGAATGTGACCGGGGTAAGGTCTTTTCTGGGACTCACAGGGTACTGCCGGGACTTCATAGAGGGTTACGCAGCCACGGCAGCCCCTCTGCTTCAGCTCTTCCATAAGGGAGTCGAGTGGGAGTGGGATCAGAACTGCCAGGAAGCATTCACTCGCCTCAAAGGGGATTTGCAGACGGCACCTGCATTGGGAGCCATTAACGGTGGGGAAAAATTCTTCTTAGAGGGAGCAGCCAGCGGGGATAGCTTGAGCGTGGTGTTGCTCCAGGAGCGACACGGCAAGCTACGGCCCGTGGTCTACTCATCTAGGGTTCTCACCGAGGTAGAATGGGGATATTCCAACTGCGAGAGGCATCTCCTGGTCACGCATTGGGTCGTAAAGCGCTCACAGCTCTTTACGGGATCATCCCTGATAGTTCTACTCACCCACCATATCCCCACTCAGATGTTGTTGGACGGGAGAATAAAGGACAGGACAGTGAGCAGTGCTCGTATTGCTCGCTGGACTTTATTGCTCTCGCAGGTGAACTTGAGAGTGCAGGGGTTGACCGAGCCAAAGCTAGCAGCCAACATGATTTACCCAGGGATGGCCCACACGTGTACGGTAGAAGGGGTGTGGGATGTGTATTGATTTCTTTGTGGGTTCAATGACGAGGCATTTACGAAAGAGAATGACTTTTAATCTAAAGCTTGTTCAACTCTTTTATACAGCTTTTACAGGAGACACAATGCTTGTTGTGCATCTAAAACGAAACTGAAACTAAAACTAACTGCCTTGCTTCTCTCGGTCACATGCCCTCTGCTGGTCAGGCACAAGCAATCAATACATGCAAACATGCTATTAAGGCATCATAATCGAACAGGCAAATACCATCTCTATTTGCTGATATCATTACAGGATGTAGATGAAGGATTCCGGGCTGGGATACACCCGACGGGCCGGGACATCTATATAGATGGGTCCAGTTCAGTTGTGAAGGGGGAGCGTTTCACCGGGTGCGGAATCTATGACCCTACAGCTAAAATAGCGAAGGCCATTAAACTCCCCAACACCCTGAGCGCTCAGCACACTGAACTGGCGGTGGTGGCGTACGTGGTCACCCACCCCGACGAGTTCCCCACCCCCTACACCATTTATTCAGACTCTATGTTCACGTGCAACTCATGCACGGAATACTTGGCAATCTGGGCCAGGCGCAGATGGGAAGCCCCTAGCAACAGCACCGCTGCTAGGTAAAATTTTGGAGGCCACAGGCACCCAGGGAGAGCACTATATTCACAAAGTTAAAGCCCATTCAAAGACAGAGCCCAAGTGGGAGGGCAACCAAAAAGCAGACGAGCTGGCCAAACAGGGGGCCAGGGAAGGAGTGTTCTGGGATCCGTACAAAGCAGATCCGGTAGCCGCAATCCAGGACAAAGGAGGCACACAGTGGGTAGCTTTGGCCCCGGACTTAAAGCAGGTCCAAGCCCAGGATCCCGTCCTTAAGGCCGTCCTGGTAAAGAGAGAGAATGGGGAGTCCATAGAAGGTTCGTTCGGGGCAGCAGACATTAGTATCAAAGATACAATGCTTTTCAAAGGGGATCGGTGGGTAGTCTCAGCGCAGCACCGAGAGGAGTTCCTCCAGTTGGCCCATGGGGGCCCGGGAGCGGGACACCCAGGGCCGAAAACTACCTGACAAAGGGTAGAGAAGGCAGGGTCGTGGCCCCAGCTCAGGGAGAATGTCCGAGTTTTCTGTGCGCACTGTTTGGTGTGCGCAGCCAATAACCCCGATCCACAGCGCAGGAAAGCCCCCATAGGACACACCAGGAGGGTAGAGGGGCCGTGGCGGTCCCTGCAGGTTGATTTCATCTGACCACTACCCACCACTAAAGCAGGCAACAAGTACTGTTTAGTCCTGGTGGACGTATTTCCCAAGTGGGTGGAAACCTTCCCCTGCCGAGCAGCCACGGCACTAGCAACAGCTAGAATCCTGGTGAGGGAAGTGCTCTCCCGGTGGGGGCTGCCACAGGTCGTGGAGTCCGACCAAGGGAGCCATTTCACAGGGCAGGTGATGCAAGCCACCTTAAAACTCTTGGGAATACAAGAGGCGTGGCATGTGGCTCACAACCCCCAGTCATTGGGGATTGTGGAGCGCATGAACCGGACACTGAAAGAAAGATTGAGGAAGGAGATAAGCCCGTTCCCGCAGAGATGGGATGAGGTCTTGCCTCTAGTTGTAATGGGTGTCCGGGACAGCCCCTCCAGAAGCACAGGGTGCTCCCCACACAAGCTTATGACTGGGAGGATTATGCGCACTCCAACCCATGTGTTGGCGCCGGTCCTCACCGAAGCGCAGGTCAGGGAGGTAAACCGGGACAGGTTTGTCCAGAATCTGTACGAGACATTGAAACAGATTCACTGGCAGGCAGCCAGTAACCGGGGAGCCAGCACCAGAAAGATCAGCTGCTGTTAGAATCCCAGAGAACCCACGAGTGGGAGGTGGGAGACCAGGTAATGGTCCGTAATTACGCCCGAGTAGGGGCGTTCGAGCCGCTGTACATGGGGCCTTATAATATCGTGGATAAAGCGAGCCCCATGGTATATACAGTAAAACTCCCGAAACGCACAAAATGGTTTCATGTAAACCAGTGCAAGTTGTTTAACCCCGAGGAGGGGAAAACAAAGGCCAAGAGGCACCAGGGCACAGTCATGAACCTGGTGGACACAGGTCTTCCTCCCATGATGTGGGACGATGATGACCCGGAGGACGGGGCGGTAAGGAGGAGCAGTCGGGTCCCACGGCCTAGGGTGCCATGGACGCCTCCCTACTCGCTGACTGCGAGCCGCAAGAGGCCCCGATGGGAGAGGTCTTAAATGGGGCGCCCGTTAATGCGGCAGGGAACACTAAATATTTTGTAAATAACCAAAACCAGATCCGTGGAGGAAAACCCTCTCACAGAACGGAACTGTTTTGCTTTTGTTTTGGCAGGGAACCAAAGGCGATCGGAGGAACAAGGGGATATGTCCAACAAATTTATCGTACTTCTATTCCTAATGATGATCGGGACTGGCAGCATGGGAAGAGGAGACACCGAGGTGTCCTTTCTCTATGGCTGCACAGGAGGGAACAGGCCTACTGTGACACAGGGTGGTAGGACAGGGGACACGGATAGAATGGCCACTTACTTCCATGAGGGAAGGTGGCCAGGGTGGCTGGGATCGAACGCGACTCGGTACTCCGGCAGCGAGGGTTTCATGTATGGAGAAGCTTCCATACCATGTCCCAAACTGCAGGTCACAGCCACACAGGTTAGGGTGACCGAGGGGAAACGCGTCTGTCTAAGATGTGAGGGATACATTTCCTTGGGACGGTGGTGGTGGTTAAGGAAGTTGGGCCAGGCCAAGGGTAACAGATTCGCGGACTGGGAGAAACTGGGGGACGATACGTACCAACAGATTACGGGGGCGAGGGGAGGTGTTGGAACAAATGGTGGAAAGAGGAACAGGGAATTTACGTGTGTATGTGGGGGTCGGAACAGGTCTGCCCAGCGGGTGTGTCGATCGCCTTCTTGTGGTGATGGCAGGGTTCTGGGGCCGGGATCGGATGGGATCAGAGTGGGGACTACTGCGTGATCCCAGACCCACCCAACACAGTGAATTCCACAGAACTGGTAGCACATGAGAGAAAGCCCCTGCCCACAGCCTCACAAGTACAGGAAACACAGATTAGTTGCCCTGCCACATAGAAACATAGAAGATAGGAGCAGGAGTAGGCCATTCGGCCCTTCGAGCCTGCTCCACCATTCAACGAGATCATGGCTGATCATCCAAACCCTAGCACCCAGTCCCTACACCGACAGCCATCCCACACAAGCCCTATCCCCGTAACCCCACGTATTTAATCCCCCCTAACACTAAGGGCCAATTTTTTTATCATGGCCAATCAACCTAACCCGCACATCTTTGGACTGTGGGAGGAAACCGGAGCACCCGGAGGAAACCCACGCAAACACGGGGAGAATGTGCAAACTCCACACAGACAGTCACCCGAGGCCGGATTTGAACCCGGGTCCCTGGCGCTGTGAGGCAACAGTGCTAACCACTATGCCACCACACTGAGACCGAGGAATGGGTTAGTGTTAGTCCCGACCAGCAAGATCTTGTACCAAGACGTTCACTATGAAGTCGCGTCAGTCATTCTAAATTTAACCCGGTTACAGCTGCCCTGGTGGTGTCCGGTAGAAACGGAAAAAGTATTTGAGGCCCTGTTGAAGGAAATGTTCTGACAATTTTATGAATTAAGTTACGGGGACGTGAATCAGGAAAGTCTGTACGATTTAACTGTAAAGCATCGCGTTGGTTCGGGGAGATATAGACGGGGGAGGGGGGTTATTTAATGATGCGGCTACAACCTTCAGCACGGGCACGTCCATTATCAACAGTATGGACGATGCACAGTTGCAGATGCAGGTCAACACCTTAAAGGACAAGCTGCGAAAGATACTGGGGGAGGGTAACGAGCTAGAGGGGTCAGAGTTACGGGACGATCAGGCTACGATGATACATTTAAAGGAAGTCATAGTCGAGCTGGAGGCACATGCTCAGACGATCAATAGTTTGGACAGGGAGGATCAGAATGCCTCGGCGCAGGCAGTGAAAAACGATGCGTGTGTGTTGTACGGTGTGTGGCTGCTGAATGAAGGGCGCAGTAATTTGGAGGACCTACAGCAAGGTCGCGTCCCTTCGTGGGTCAGCAATCAGCAACCTCACTGCGTTCAGCCCGTACAAAAATGTAATGAGCCCATGCCAACTCCGACTGGCCTCAGAGGCATACCCGGTCTCAGTTGACTGTGGCCAGTCCAACCACACTATAATAGGGATTGTACTCCGGATGCCAGTAATGGGTGGGTCACCGCGGCCAGCGCCGGTATACCGAGTAGAGAATATTGGCGTCCTAAGGGACGGGGTGCACGTGCGACATCATGGGGCCCCACCGTTTGTTGTAAAGTGGGAGCATGCCATGACCGGCACTGACCTCAATGGATGCCAAAGCAGGGGCGTGCACGTGGTGTTGTGTCCCCAGCATTTGAATGCGTTTAATCGGCCAGTGTGCGGGTTTGAATCAGAGGGTGCGGAGCCCATTAATTGCACCATGGAGATGATGGCCCAAAGCCACGTACCACCCCAGGTAGCATATGCGGGCAGAGGGACGTACTGCGTCACAACAAGCGTGGACCAGTACCGGGTACACAACGACACTTGGTGCCCAGTCACCGATAAGGCTTTCTGCTTCAAACCCCACACAGAAGTTCAGGTGGCTCAAGAGCGCATCATTCCCATTCCAGAGCCCACCACGGTACACCTCACGGTGAATGACACGGTACAGGACCTACAGCAATATGTAACGCGGTTCGGATATGAAATTCCTCCTCTGCCCGAACACCTCACAAAATTAATAAAGGAAGTTGAACTCTCCAAAAAGCAATTCTATACCCTTGAGCAACGGAACAGGGAAACGGGGAATGAGATAAAAGAAGTTGTTTCTCCGCCATGGTGGGACATCGGTCTGAATATTGAGGTTCTCCCATGGATTTGTGTGATTTCTCATGTGATTGCGTGTTAGTGTTTCACCTTCTCCAGTTGTCATGCAGAAAGCGAAGTAAAGCACTCCGAAACCGGTGGCAAGCTTTGATTAAATAGACCAGAGTTGACTGTCTGTTTATATATACCTGTAACTGTGATGTGATTTTGTTGTATAACATGTGAGATACAGGACCCTGGGGTAAAATTTGATGCACAGTTTGGTTGGGATATACAGTGCGCCTCCCGCAGCGGAAGATGACAGAACTTTTGATGATATTTCTGTATGGGAAAAGTTGAAATATCAAAGGGGGGCCTGTAGCAGTCAGCGCAGACTCCATGGATTTTGAACATATACCTTTTTAAAAAACTGGACAGGCTGTTTGCGGGTGGGGGGGGCGGCGGCAAGCAGTGAAAAACCACCCAAGCTGAAGGTGACTCACGTAACCAGGTTGCATTCATATGGAAATGAACTGTCCTTGGGAACAATGGCCCGAGAGGCCCACTCCCAAGTCTTGATTAACAAGGCTGACAACTCATTGTTCTGGTCAAGATGAGCTCATTAAGTTAATCGGCTGGAAGATCGAAATGAGTTCGAAGACCATTCAAACCTGAGAGGAAGCCTGGAAACCATTTCCCTGAGGCCATGTGTCCATTAAAACCATAGACAGCGGTCTGTGTATTGGAGGGGTATATCAGAGAGCAGTTTGGATAGCTCTCTCTCTCTCTCCTGCCCTCCACACATCGGAACATCAAGAGCAGCGGACTCAGGCTGGGACTCGCATGCCGCAAGGCCGGTACGGAACCAGGTAGCCGAGACGCACGGGAGGAAGCTGCAAGCAAGATAAAAAGGGAAATCTAGGTGAGCATTGCCAAGCCTACACACCCACAAGATCACGTAGCTGTGTGAGGGAGTGCCTGTATGTTCCTACCAAACCAGAGGGGGTTTAGCGTTGGAAGGGTCCTGTGATAGTTTAGTTCACGGGATGGTGTTTTTAGGGTGTGGCAAGTCCGCATGGCAGGGGCTTGTTGGACAAGTCAGGGTTGTACTGTTTTAAACTGTACTGTTATATTCACATCGCTTGTACTGTATGTGAGTTGAGTGGTTTTTGTCAAACTTAATAAACACTGTACGGGTGAGCCCGAAAACGCTGTCCGTGTTCAAATCTGTCCTCAGTAATCCCTATCGTCCAGAACTTGTAGTAAGCGGGTTTGCGTGCTCGCTACGGGCGGGGCAAAACCACTTACAATAATTGGCGATTGCGGCAGGGTCAATAGGAAATTGGCCACCGCATAAACCGGTTACACCCTAGAGTCCAAAAATCTATCTATCTCAGCTTTCAATATACTCAAAAACTTAGCATCCACAGCCCTCTGGAGCAGAGAATTCCAAAGATTCACAACCCTCTGAGTGAAGAAATTCCTCCTCATCTCAGTCTTAAATGGCCTACCTCTTATCCTGAGACTATGCCCCCTAGTTCTAGACAGTCCAACCAGGGGAAACAACTCTCAGCATTTACCCCGTCAATCCCCTTCGGAATCTTGTATGGTTCAATGAGATCACCTCTCATTCTTCTAAACTTCAGAGAGCACAAGGCCTATTCTACACAATCTCTCATCATAGGACAGCCCCCTCATCCCAGGAATCAATCTAGTGAACCTTCATTGCACTGCCTCCAAGGCAAGTATATCCTTCCTTAGATAACAAGACCAAAACTGTGCGCAGTACTCCAGGTGTGGTCTCACCAAGGCCCTGTACAATTGCAGCAAGACTTCCTTACTCTTATACTCCAACCCCCTTGCAATAAAGGCCAACATGCCATTTGCCTTCCTTATTGCTTGCCGTACCTGCATGCTAGCTTTCTGTGTTTCTTGCACCCAAATTGCTCTGAACACCAACATTTGAAAGTTTCTCACCATTTAAAAAATATTCTATTTTTCTATTCTTCCAACCAAAGTGAATAACCTCACATTTCCCTACATTATACTCCATCTGCCACTCACTTAGTCTACCTATATCCCTTTGCAGCCTCTTTGTGTTCTCCTCACAGCTTACTGTCCCACACAGCTTTGTATCGTGAGCAAACTTGGATACATTACACTCGGTTCCTTCATCTAGGTCATTAATATAGATTGTAAATAGCTGAGGCCCCAACACTGATCCTTGCGGCACCCCACTAGGTACAGCCTGCCAACCTGAAAAAGATCCGTTTATCCCTACTCTCTGTTTTCTGTCCGTTAACCAATCCTCTATCCATGCTATTATATTACCCCCAACCCCATGAGCCCTAATATTGAGTAATAACCTTTTATGTGGCACTTTATCAAATGCCTTTTGGAAATCCAAATATATTACATCCCCTTTATCTACCCTGCTAGTTAGATCCTCAAAAAACTCTAATACATTTTTCAAACACGATTTCCCTTTCATAAAACCGTGTTGACTCTGCCTAATCATGTTATGATTTTCTAAGTGACTTGATACCACTTCCTTAACAATGGATTCCAGCATTTTCCCGATGACTGATGTCAGGCTAACTGGCCTGTAGTTCCCTGTTTTTCTCTCCCTCCTTTCTTGAATAGTGGTGTTACATTTGCAACCTTCCAATACGGTGGGGCCATTCCAGAATCTCGGGAATTTTAGAAGATCAAAACCAATGCATCCACGTTCTCTTCAGCCACCTCTTTTAGAACCCTAGGATGTAGGCCGCAGGTCCAGGGGATTTGTCAGCTCTTAGTCCCATTAGTTTCTCTAGTACTTTTTCTCTACTTATATTAATTACGTTAAGTTCCTCACCCTCATTAGACCCTTGGTTCCCCACCATTTTTGGTATGCTTTTTATGTCTTCTACTGTGAAGACAGATACAAAATATTTGTTTAATGTTTCTGCCATTTCCTTATTCCCCATAATAATTTCTCAGCCTCTAAGGGACCAACGTTTACTTTTGCTACTCTTTTCCTTTTTACATACTTGTAGAAGCTCTTACAATCTGCTTTTATATTTCTTGCTAGGTTTCTCTTATATTCAATTTTTTCCCCTTTTTATCAATTTTTTGGTCAACCTTTGCTGGTTTCTGAAACTCTCCCAATCCTCAGGCTTACTATTATTCTTTGCAACTTCTTTAGTTAGCCACGGTTCGATCACTTTTCCCGCGGAGTTTTTGTTTCTCAATGGAATGTATTTTTGTTGAAAATTATGAAATATTTCTTTAAATGCTAGCCACTGCTCATCTACTGCCATACCTTTTAATCTATTTTTCCAATCTACCTCAGCGAACTCGCCCCTCATACCTATGTAATTGGCTTTATTTAAGTTTAAGACTCTAGTTTCGGACTTAGGCAAGTCACTCTCAAAATTAATGTGAAATTCTAACATATTATGATCACTCTGCCCCAGAGAATCCTTTACTATGAGATTGCTAATTAACCCAGTTTCATATTTCCCTCCTTTCGCTAATTTTAAGAAAAATGTAGATGTGAGTAGGAATTAGGGAGTTCGATGATCTCAGCCAAGCCAGTCACAGGGGTGCTGCACCTGGTCTCAGCAACCCTGAGTAAAGGAGGGGGAAAATCAGGCAAGATTTTCACTTCTGCTCAGAGAGAAATATATAACTCACAACACCCACAATGGAATAGTAGAAAATGTATGGTGCATTTTATCTGTAATGGATGGACAGATTACCAAATATAAGGCATGAGGGAAAAATATCCTCCCTAAAGGGAAACATGAATAATTTGGTAAACTCTGGTCTCTACTTTTATTAAACATTTTTTTTATTATTTATAAGGCCAAATGCCTCAGACAAATATTAATTATCATCCAACTTGGAGCACAGCACCATTTGTTGTTTGTGCTAGTGAGCAGAATCTAGGGGCTGGATTTTGTGAATGGAGGCAAGTTGGAGACGGGTCAGCTGCTTGTCATGTCAATGTCCTGCCTCCATCCTCACCTGACCAACCAGAGAGATTTCCCCCTGATTGAGCTTGTTAAGCCCGCCCTGCAGGCTCAGCAGGCCAATTAATGAGGAAGTCACTGATAGATCACGTCAACGTCGGACGTGCTATCTGTCAAGACTTCTTCAAAGAAGAAATGTGAAGCTGTCAAACAGTGACATTCTCTTTAGTTTGATGAGTACTTGTGTTGAGGACTCATCAAACCTTTCAAATTTGTAAATTTCACATGACTATTGGAACGGAGGTTCCAACAGCCATTCTGTGAAATTGACAAGCAGGATGTCGGCTCTCCCAATCCACCGCAGCTAAAGGCTATGGAAGGAAAACAAGGTAAGTGAACACTTTTTTAAACTTATCACTCACCTTGCATACTTACCACTCCTCACTTGCACCCATCACTCACTGCTACATCTTACTTCCAGGTGCCTCCAACCGCTGCAGAACCAGGCGGGGTTCTCCGAGGTCGGGAAGCCTTCACCTGTGAAGGTAAAGTGGCACTAATCCTTTTTTCTGCCTGTTAGCTACCTGTTAAAAGGCAGTTAAAAGGATTAAATGCCTTTCCCGCCTCCAGGAGACGGGACCCGAAGCTGCACATCTTCCTGCCTCCTGGCAAAAGGGCACGGAGGCAGGATGGGGGCAGCTTTGCCATCCGCCCCCACTTTCTCCGAGTTTACCGGCTGTCCCGCCTCCAGGCCCGCCTCCTCGGGGCTTGGAAAATCCAGCCCACAGTTGCTGGAGATTGAAGGGCATTTTCCATAACAGATTTCTGCAATCTATTACCTGAGAAGACAACATAGAATCACATAGCTAAGCTGGGTGTGTGGATGGCCTGAATATTAACAGCAACCCTTGTCCTTTTATGGAAATAAGAGAGTCAGTAACCATTAAAGATCCCCCTTTGTGTGGGTTTAGTAAGTGCTGAGAGAATTTGTTCATCCCAGTTTGGGATAAAAATAAAACAAAAAAGGTGACTCAACCGTGGCTAACAAGGGAAATTAGGGATAGCATAAGATCCAAGGAGAGGACATATAAATTGGCCAGAGAAAGCAGTAAACCTGAGGATTGGGAGCTGATTAGGATTCAACAAAGGAGGGCAAAGGGATTAATTAAGAAGGGGAAAATAGAGTATGAGAGTAATCTTTCAGGGAACATAAAAACTCACTGTAAAAGCTTTGATAGATATGTGAAGAGAAAAAGATTGGTGCAGTCAAGCGTAGGTCCCTTGCAGTCAGAATCAGGGGAATTTATAAAGGGGAACAAAGAAATGGCAGGCCAATTAAATACATACTTTGGTTCTGTCTTCATAAAGGAGGACACAAGTAACCTCCCAAAGATGTCGGGGAACATATGGTCTAATGAAAGGGAGGAACAGATAGAAATCAGTGTTTGTAGGGAAATGGTATTAGGGAAATTGATGGGATTGAGGGCCGATAAATCCCCAGGGCCTGATAATCTACATCCTAGGGTACTTAAGGAAGTGGCCCTAGAAATAGTAGATGCATTGCTGGTCATCTTCCAAAATTCGATAGACTCTGGAACAGTACCCATGGATTGGTGGGTAGCTAATGTTACCCCACTATTCAAAAAGGGTGGTAGAGAGAAAATGGGGAATTACAGACTGACATTGGTAGTGGGGAAAATGCTAGAGTCCGTTATAAAAGATGTAATAGCAGAGCACTTGGAAAACAGTGACAGGGTCGGACAAAGTCAACATGGATTTACAAAAGGTAAATCGTGCTTGACTAATCTACTGGAGTTTTTTGAGGATGTAACTGGTAAAATATATAAGGGAGAACCAGTGGATCTGCTGTATTTGGATTTTCAAAAGGCTTTTGATAAGGTCCCGCATAAGAGATTAGCATGTAAAATTAAGGCACATGGGATTGGGGGCAAGGTATTGACTTGGATAGAGAACTGGTTGGCAGACAGAAAGCAAAGAGTTGGAATAAACGGCTCTTTTTCCGAGTGGCAGGCAGTGACTAGTGGGGTACCGCAGGGATCGGTCCTTGGACCCCAGCTATTCACAATATATTTTAATGATCTAGACGAGGGAACTAGATGTAATATCTCCAAGTTTGCAGACGACACAAAGCTGGGCGGGCATGTGTGCTGTGAGGAGGATGCTGAGAAACTCCAGTATGATTTGGACAGGTTGGGTGATTGGGCAGAAGCATGGCAGATGCAATATAACGTGGATAAATGCGAGGTTATCCACTTTGGTGTCAAAAACAGGCAGGCAGATAATTATCTAACTGGCAATAGATTGGGAGAAGGGGAAGTGCAACGAGACCTGGGCATCCTTGTGCACCAGTCGCTGAAAGTAAGTATGCAGGTGCAGCAGCGGTTAAGAAGGCAAATGGTATGTTGGCCTTCGTAGCGAGAGAGTTTGAGTACAGGAACAAGGATGTCTTGCTGCAGTTGTACAGGGCCTTGGTGAGACCACATCTTGAGTATTGTGTGCAGTTTTGGTCGCCTTATCTGAGGAAGGATGTTCTTGCTATGGAAGGAGTTCAGTGAAGATTCACCAGGCTGATACCTGGGATGGCAGGAATGACGTATGAGGAGAGATTGGATCGATTGGGCTTATACTCACTGGAGTTTAGAAGAATGAGAGGGGATCTCATCGAAACTTATAAAATTCTAACAGGACTAGACAGACTAGATGCTGGAAGGATGTTCCCGATGGTCGGGGAGTCCTGAACCAGGGGTCACAGTCTAAGGATAAGGGGTAGGCCATTTAGGACAGAAATGAGGAGGAATTTCTTCACCCAGAGAGTGGTGAACCTGTGGAATTCTCTACCACAGAAAGCAGTAGAGGCCAATTCATTAAATATATTCAAGAAGGAGTTGGATATGTTTCTCAAGGCTAAAGGGATCAAGCGGTATGGGGAGAAAGCAGAGACCGGGTACTGAATTTGGATGATCAGCCATGATCGCATTGAATGGCGGAGCAGGCTCAAGGGGCCAAATGGCCTACTCCTGCTCCTATCTTCTATGTTTCTATGTTTCTACGTTTAGTCACTAGTAATCAGCAGTACGCAGCATCATCTGGTGACACAAACTGTAAATAGCTGCTCTCAATATAAGGAAAGTATTCATTTCAAAACCTACTTTTAACTACTTTGATGAACTAATCTGGCATTCTTGGACATATCAGGATTGATTCTGTAATCAGTAATAAAAACAGAAAATGCTGGAAATACTCAGGTCAGGCAGTATCTGTGGAGAGAGAAACAGTTAATGTTCCAGGTTGATGACCTTTCGTCAGAACTGCAGTATTTCCAGCATTTTATGTTTTTATTTCAGGTTTCCAGCATCTGCTGTATTTTTTGCCTTTGTATTTGGAATTCACAGGCACATGCATTTCCATTCATTTATTTTAATGGATGGGTTATATGGGCTGCGGGCCCAACATTTCTTGACCTGCTCTCCCTTCGGGTGCCACTGCTTGCTGGAACTGCTGATCACAGACTCAGCCCCTGTACTTTCTTTTACTCTTGGCTAGTTCCTGTGCTAGCCGCTTATCAATTTACAACTCATTTATGTTGCTTTTATGTAATGTTTTTTATTTTGCTTCCCTTGATGCCAAATCTGGCCCATTGAAACTGGAGCAGTTTTGACAACATGGTAATGGGCAAGGTTGCAGTCGCCCAGAAATCACAATATTGGGAGAAGATCAGTGATAGCAAGAGCATTACTGAGAAGTGAGCTTGCCCAGACAGAACTAAGATGGCAGATCCAACAGAAGATGCTACATAGCTCTGCCGCTGTCAGAGGCAGCTAGCAAAACCCTTGCCCAATGACGCCTTCGGTGCCTCTATTGGCACTTACAGCAGGTGCTTTACAGTACTGGTAAGCTTACTATCAAAATCAACCCTGTAATCAGAAATCAATCTAGAAACTGATTCATAGAATTACATAGAAATTACAGCACAAAAACAGGCCATTTGGTCCAACTGGTATGTGCTGGTGTTTATGCTCCACACGAGCCTCCTCCCACACTATTTCATCTAACCCTATCAGCATATCCTT
This sequence comes from Somniosus microcephalus, assembly GCF_052327205.1. Taxonomy (NCBI): domain Eukaryota; kingdom Metazoa; phylum Chordata; class Chondrichthyes; order Squaliformes; family Somniosidae; genus Somniosus; species Somniosus microcephalus. The sequence continues at coordinate 180,056,894 of NC_140987.1, read as the reverse complement.
CTATTCCTTTCTCACGTATTTATATAGCTTCCCCTTAACTGCATCTATGCTATTCGCCTCAACTACGCCATGTGGTAGCAAGTTCCACATTCTAACCACTCTCTGGGTAAAGAAGTTTCGCCTGAATTACTTATTGGATATATTTGTGACTATCTTATATTTATGCCCCTAGTTTTAGATTCTCCACAGGTGGAAACATCTTCTCTGCATTTACCCCTTCATAATTTTTAAGACCTCTATTTGGTCAGCCTTCTTTTGTCTAGATTCTAGATTCCTGTTTGTTGCCATAACTCTCCGAGATGTCTGTGCTCCTCCAATTCTAGTTTCCTGAGCATCCCGATTTTAATCGCTCCACCATTGGCGGCCGTGCCTTCAGCTGCCTAGGCCGTAAGCTCTGGAATTCCCTCCCTAATCCTCTCCACCTCTCTATCACTCTCTCCTTCTTTAAGATGCTCCTTAAAACCTACCTCTTTGACTGAGCTTTTGGTCACCTGTCCTAATATCTCCTTATGTGGCTCGCTGTCAATTTCTTTTTGATAACGCTACTATGAAGTGCCTTGGGACATTTTACGTTAAAGGCGCTATATAAATGTAAATTATTGTTGTTGTTATAATGTTTGCACAATCCAACTCTTAAAAAACACACTGGAGTCAGTTTTCCTCTTCACCGCATGGTAGCTAATCTGCTAGAATGGATTTTCCGCCCAATTTTCATTCTATTAAAATCAACGGAATTAAAATTGGGTGGGTTCTATAAGGTGTGGGCGATTTGCTCTGACAGATTAATGCCCATATTCTGAAGTCAAAAGTTTACCCCAAGGAGTTGTCAACAGTTGAAAGCACCAATGCAGTTCTCTGCCTTTGCTTTTCCATTGTAAACTATGAGAGTACCAAAAGTAAAGGCAGCAATGGAAGTGGCATGGCTGTACCAGTGCTGGTGGTGTAGTAGCTTAGCAAAGAATGATGAGAACTCAGCAAGCAGCCTCACATTTCTCCAGAAATGGAAGAATTTGCACAGAAAATAAAATTTTAAAACTGGTGCACTTACACAATAGTTTATAAAAAATAGCTGGGGGGGCCCGGCGTTGCCTAGGCTTTTTTGTGGAATGGCAGTTTACAAGGCCGCGCGGTTGACGGCCGGCCGCTGCCGCTCCCCCGCTCTGTGTCTCGGGCCGAGCGGTTGTCAGGGCCGGCCCAGCCCGAGTGAGCCCAACTCACCTCCCGCTCCGGTGGGTCGGGAGCAGGATACTGTGCTGGAGCCGCAATGTGGGGCTTTGTTGTGCTGGTGCTGTCGCTGTCGGTATAAAAAAAATGGCGGCGACGTTTCGGGAAGCTGCAGGATTAGGCCCGCCCACACACGGAATGAAACGCCCCCCGTGATGCACCGATTGGTCAACCATCAGGTCACTGAACTGTAGGATTGGTCAACCATCACGTCACTCAACGCTAATGAGCAGTAGGTTTGGTCAACCGCTAATGAGTGGATTTTTGAACGTTTTTTGTATACTGTCTGAACAATTTTTGTCTTACCAAAAAGTAAATACACCTATGACACTCCCCTAATCATAACCTTTCTTTTGATATAACATATGTGTACACATCTTGCAAAAAAACCACGTGTTTAAAAAGGAGTTACAACAGTATGGGCAACGATGCTGTTATCACATTGCTGATCAGGTCCAACACCACATTTTTTTAAATAAAAAATTATATTTAATAAAAATCGTAAGACCACATGGTCTTATGCTGCAGCAGATGTACATTTCAAGATTTCACCATGGCAACATGATTATGCTGTAGCAGGGATCTTGGAAAACACTGTTACCATTGTTCCCAAAAATGTGCCTGGTGGAAAACCACAACGAGAGTACACCACCCATTAGAAAAAAATTCCTCTACAAATCTGCGTGATCTTTTGCTTTTTGAAATAGTTTAATCCCCAGTCTTAAGACGCAGAAATGTAGATGTGCCGATGCAAGGAACCATTGAACTATTTCCAGCTGCAGCCTTGGGTGAACCTTGTGGTACTCAACATTCAGGAGATGGAGACTGGCACTAATCATTTCATTTGACATCGTTATAAATTATAGCTGTTCATTCCAGACTTGTCTGCACAAATTAAACCACTGCATCTGACTTTTACAGCCAAAGGGTAGTTAATGTGAGATGGATTCTAATTAGTTTTGGATCACATTGCAAAAGTGTTCCCTAATTAGAAAAGATGCAAATCCAAGATTTGCTCCAGTGAAATTTAATCATAGTCAAAATGAGATATGCAAAATAGAAGTGTAATGTCACACTGCTGGACACCAAGGCTCCAATCTCCTAACCTGGCAGCTTCTAAATCTTTCTTAAACACAATGGCCTGGAATTTGCGGTCAGCGGCGAAGCAAAAGTGTTTGCCGCTGGCCCCGAAGTAAGCTTCACACAAAGAACTTGCGATATCTGTGTCGAGAACTTCGGGTTTTCCGACATTCAATTCAAATCAACGGAGTTTAGTGGGGATCCCCTCCTGTGAGCTGCTGTGCCACCAACAAGCTGTCTAAGCAGCCAATCAAAAGGCAGAATTCTCACAGACACCAAACAAGGAAGTTGGTAAACTCTTAAAATTCTAACTTCTTAAAAATGCTAGAGAGAGCAAAATAAAGAATGAGTCTCTCACATGGGGAAAAGGCAAACCTAAAATGAAGATGAAGAATCTTTAAAACAAAATTAAAACTTTTTTTAAGTTTCTTAAAAATTTTAATTTTTATTAAAATGGATACATTTCACACTGCACAAAATGAAAATTCGTTTTTCAGGCCCATAATCTTTGTTTAGCAGTCAATACGCTGTTAAAACCCCAGTTACACCGAATCCCTTTGGGTCTAACTTTTAGTGGGGAATTTAACAGTGTAATTACTGCGGAAGAGACAAGTTTTTGTCACTTTTCCTGATTTGAGTGATTACACAGATTGCGAGCTCTGTGGGGGTGTGGGGGGGGTGGCACAGCGCAGCCTGTGTTGGAGCTGTGAATGACTGACTGTAACATCAGGATTTCTGCATGTGCATGCGCCAAATCCCAAAGTTGTAGTCAGTTTGAAAGGTGGCGAATGCTGCCAGTTTGCCATCATCCCGACTGCAAATTCTGGGCCAAATTTACAGGGGCGATTTACTGGAAACGGATTGGAAATTCCTCTCATCCCATTAATGCACCCCTGACCCTGTCTCAAATACTGGGGGCAGGACTATTGCACACTGTTGCTGAGTGCCCACACGATTTATGACACAGCTGGGACTCCCACCTCAGGGAATTGGAAGCGAGGTCTGGTTACCCAAAGACTTTAAAAATAAATCTGGCCTGTTCTTTTATTCCATAGGAATCCCCAGCCTTTTAACCTTTAAATGCCTCAGGTGCCTTTAGCAATGTTGGATGTCAGGGATGAAAATTCATCCCTTACAACCAACGCTGCTACGGACGGACACAAATTTGGCAATTACTTTGCGTGATATTATTTGCATATGCCCACCCATTTGTGAGCTGATTTATTACGTGCCCACTCCAAAATCGGCTGCAAATTTTTTAATGTGCATGGTTTCTGTTGTGTATGCACCTTTAAGAGAATAACTGGTCTCAGACTGCAATACCGGCAGTGACCACCCCTGTATAAAAGGCGCTAGTGAGCCTCTGTGTTTTTAGTTTCACTATTGACTTCCACCAGTAAAGACTTATTTTGTTCCACTCCTGCTGTCCGTGTCTCAATCATTCATAATACTGGCGACGAGTAAGAAACGAACTTACCTGCAACTCGGCAGCACCTCAGACGACGTTATTGATGGTCGAAGCCAGAAGAAAAAAAAAAATCCAAAGAAACTCGAGAAACGGGCGTCAACCGTGGGCAACCGCCCTCCAAATCGTTGGATTGAAAACTTGCAGGAGAGACTGTCAAGAGCCAGGCTTGGTTCCCCGGTCTGTGGTTTCCCAGCTAATCGGGCTGGTGGCAGGTAGTGCACTGATCCTTCCTGGGCTGCGGCGGGCTAGAGCTCGATCGGGTGGCTTTTCAATGGGGCCGGGCAGCGAGTCGGGAAGCAAAGAGAGAGAGAGAGGGTGGAGCACACAGGGCGCGGCCGGTGCTTCAAAGCCGGGCAGCGTTCGGACCTAAGAAGAGGGAGGGAAGTGTCCCAGAGGGTCCACTCCACGACGGGAAAATAACAAAGGAAAAAATATTAAACGCGCAAGAAGCCTTGGAAAGCAGCGCTAACAACAGCGGGGAAGAAGGCAAAGCGCGGGAGGCACCATTTTGTTAAATCGGGGAAGAAGGCAAAGCACGGGAGGCGCCATTTTAGATTTGCAAGATGCCGAAGACTGGCTGTATCACTGCTTTTGATAATACAATAGAGGACTGGACCACGTATGTGGAAAGAGTCGAGGTATATTTCGAGGCAAACGAAATAGCGGAGGAGAAAAAGGCATCGATATTGCTAAACTTAATGGGCGCTAGAACGTACGGCCTATTGCGGGACCTGATTACTCCAGCCAAAGAGAAGGCGAAGAGTTTTAACGAAATTGTTGCTGTCCTACAGGAACACCTAAACCCTGCACTGCTGTTGATAGCAGAAAGATTTAAATTCCACAGGAGAACTCAGCACAAAGATGAGAGCAATGCTGAGTATCTTACGGAACTACGCAAGCTATCAAAGCACTGCCAGTTCGGAGCAGGACTGGCAGATACCCTATGGGACAAATTTGTCTGTGGACTCCTGAGTGAAGGAACACAGAAGAAGTTACTCTCAGAGAAAGAGCTGACGCTAGATAAGGCTTTCAGCGTGGCAGTATCGTATGAAGCAGCAGCCAGGGGAGCTGCAGAAATTCAACAAAAACCACAGGAATACGGCACCCACGAAATGACACGGGGATTTGCAAAATGTTATCACTGCGGCAGAACTAACTATGACCAGAAGGACTGCTGGTCCAAAGACAAAATATGCAGGCAATGCGGGAAGATGGGACACATTGCACGAGTTTGCAGGTCTGGGAAGAAGACCAGCGACAACAAAAAGGCTACTAAGGAACCGTACAAGAAAGTACAAAAGATGACGGACAGTAGTTCCGAAGACCAGATGAGCGATAGTGAATCCGGGAACAGGAGACTAAGCTGTCTCAAACTTCACAATGTAATCGCAAAAGAGGATCACCGAACCATTTGGGTCACCCTCATGATAGCAGGGTCCCAAGTTAAAATGGAATTGGATACAGGATCAGCGCTAACCGTCATGAATCGATGAGACTACGAGCGGCTATTTTCCACATACCCTTGAGAGAGACATCCATCGTCTTGACGACGTATACAGGGCAAAAAGTATACCCCAGAGGAAAAATAAGGGTGCCTGTCGAACACAACGGCAAGAAAATACGGAAATTGTATCTCTACATACTGCCAAATCGTGGACCACCATTATTGGGACGGGAATGGATCAGGAAGATAAACTTAGATTGGCACTCCATTCATGCAATGACGGTGGACGGTAAAAAAGATGAAGACGTCACTCCTGGACGATTGTCAACAATCTTAGCTAACGCCAAAGAGGTATTTCAACAAGAACTGGGCACGCTTAAAGGCGTAACCGCCTCGATAAAAATAGAAGAGAATGCAGTTCCCAAGTTTTTCAAAGCAAGACCAGTACCATATGCAATTCGCCCAGCCATCGAGGCAGAGCTGGAGAATCTGGAGAAGGCGGGCGTGTTGTCTAAGGTTGACTGGAGCGAGTGGGCGACACCCATCGTTCCTGTCATGAAGAAAACGTTAAACAATAAGTCCGGGGAGCCAAGGAAGATTCGCATCCGTGGGGATTTTAAGGTGACGGTGAACCCAGTCCTTCACACAGTACAATAGCCTCTTCCAAGGATAGAAGACATCTTCGCCTCACCGTCTGGAGGGAAGCGTTTTACAAAAATTGACCTAGCACAAGCATATTTGCAGATGGAGGTTGAAGAGTCCTCTAGGAAGTATCTCACGATAAACACTCACAAAGGTTTTTACCAGTATCATCGATTGGTATTCGGAGTAGCATCGGCTCCGGCGATATGGCAAAGAGCGATGGAACAAGTCCTGCAAGGGATTCCGGGGACTCAGTGCTACTTGGACGACATCCTTGTGACAGGTGAAGATGACAGTGAACACCTTAACAACCTAGAACAGGTGCTCGCTAGACTACGGGAACATGGGCTGCGAGCCAACCGCCCCAAGTGCGAATTTTTTAAGAAACAGATATCGTATTGTGGCCACGTGATTGATGAAGAGGGGTTGCATAAGTCCCCTGACAAAATTGAAGCGGTTGTTAAGGCCCCAGCGCCTGAAAATGTGTCGCAACTGAGGTCATTCCTCGGATTGGTGAATTACTATCATAAGTTTTTGCCGAATTTGTCGACAATTCTGCACCCACTGAACGCCCTGCTACGAACGGGGGTAGCATGGAAATGGAGCGATGATTGTAAGCGTGCTTTTCAGAAGAGTAAGGACTTAATCACTTCAAGGGAAATATTTGCTCACTACAACCCAGCTCTGCCAATCAGACTGGCATGTGATGCGTCTCCCTACGGCATTGGGGCGGTACTGTCACATAAATTCCTTGATGGCTTAGAGAGGCCGATAGCTTTTGCGTCACGCTCGTTAACTTCTGCCGAGCGTAACTACGCCCAGATTGACAGAGAGGCCCTCAGCCTAGTGTGGGGGGTGAAGAAGTTCAATCACTACCTGCACGGTCAAAAATTTACTCTACTAACCGATCATCAACCTCTTGTCTCCATTTTCAACCCTCAGAAGGGCGTACCGATAATGACAGCACAACGGCTGCAGAGATGGTCCCTTTTCCTAGGGGCACACCAATATGACATCGAGTACAAAGGAACTAAACAGCATGGAAATGCTGATGGATTGTCACGTTTACCGTTGCCGACGGTGGAAGAAGAAGACCTTGCAGTGGATCCAATGGTGTTATTCCACTCGACCATAGTCGAATGTCTCCCTGTGACGAATGCAAGCATAGAAAAGGAAACACGGAATGACCCGACACTATCACGGGTCTATGATTTAACGGTGAAGGGATGGCCAGCACATGGCGAACCACTGCTGCCAGCATTCTCGCCGAGAAGAGAACAGCTGTCAGTGTGCAGAGGAACCTTGATGTGTGGATCCAGAGTAGTAATTCCACCTAAGTTGACAGCTAGAGTGCTCAATGAGCATCATGAGGGTCATCTGGGTGGGGTAAAAATGAAGAACTTAGCCAGAGCGTTTGTGTGGTGGCCGGGAATCGATAGAGAAATCGAAGAGATGACCAAGAGCTGTGCAGGATGCCAGAAGGTCCAAAACGCCCCACCACAAGCTCCTCTGCATCCATGGGAGTGGCCCTCATCTCCATGGCAAAGGGTGCACATTGATTTTGCTGGTCCCTTCATGGACTCGATGTTTTTAATTGCGGTGGATGCACATTCAAAGTGGCCAGAGGTAATAAAAATGTCCTCAACCACCACGGAAAAAACTATCACAGTTTTACGAACCATATTCGCCAGGAATGGGCTGCCTGAACAGATTTGCTCTGACAATGGACCACAGTTTGTGTCTGAAGAGTACCGGAGGTTCTTAAAGAACAATGGTGTTAAGCACTACACATCTGCCCCATATCATCCAGCCACTAATGGATTGGCCGAGAGGTTTGCCCAAACATTCAAGAAGGCTATCAAGGCAATGTGTAATGAAGATATACCCCTCCAGCACAAGGTGGACAACTTCTTGTTTGCCTACCGGAATGCGACACATACGGTTACCAACCAAACCCGAGCCATGATGTTCTTCAATCGAAGACTGCGATGCCGCTTGGATTTGGTTAAGCCAAACGTCCGAAGAGATGTGGAGAACAGGCAGTTTCAGAATATGAATGAAAGGCCGACCAGGAGTTTTAAGATAGGTCAACCAGTTTTGGCCCGGGACTACCGCACTGAGAAATGGCAGCCAGGAACGATTTGTACACGGCAAGGACCTCTCATGTATACCGTGGACATTGGAGAGAGCATTGTAAGACGCCATGCTGACCAGATTCTAGAGTCACTGGAAAACGTCAACACCACACCACGATCTGACACACCTGGCAATGAAATCGACGTACCAATTGCAGCTACCGCAGAATCGGTGATATTGGAAGCAGATGAACCGAACAACGACATTGATCTCGACTCAACATTGCCAGAAGAACCTGATACCCCAAAGAGGCGTTATCCAGACAGAATCAGGAAGCCCCCTCAAAGACTGAACTTATAATTGCTTAAACTTAACCAATGTATCTAGCAACCGTAATTGTGATTGTAATTAGTTATCATTTAGTTGTTAAATGAATGTTATGTACTGTTTATCTAAAAGGGGAGGAATTGTTGTGTATGCACCTTTAAGAGAATAACTGGTCTCAGGCTGCAATACCGGCAGTGACCACCCCTGTATAAAAAGCGCTAGTGAGCCTCTGTGTTTTTAGTTTCACTTTTGACTTCCACCAGTAAAGACTTATTTTGTTCCGCTCCTGCTGTCCGTGTCTCAATCATTCACGGACGTAATAGTTTCCACCCTAAATTCCACCCCAACCGCCCAGAATACAACATTATTACCACAAAAAGATCAAGGAAATTTAGGGCCAATATTTCAAAGCTCAATGTTGTATCTCCAAATTTGTATTGTGAATGTGCAAGAAAGAAATGCACCTTTTTTCCAATACTCCAGGAGTTCCTAGGTAACTTCAGAGCATTAGCCCACTTTCAAGTGTTCAATCACTTTAAAGAGGCATACTGTAGAGAAATAAATTATACCAGCTTTAACTCTTAATAAACCTTTTGAGAAATAAAACAGAAAAATAATCTTGCCAAAACATGCAGGGGTAGAAACTGGCATGCATTTTGCTGGTTTTTCAGGAGTAATATGGACGCAACATACACTAATTTCCACTGCCCGGTATGTGGCTGCTGGCATTCTAGATGCACAGCTTTCAGGCATCCCTGGTGGCTACCTGAAAGCACCACTAGCCCAATTTAAATGTGAAAAGGACCTTTTGCTACTTTGGGCAACAATCCATCGGCGCTTGTTTCTCTGGGGTGGAACAGCGATATGTGTCCAAATTGAGATAAATGTAGGAAGTCACACAACACCAGGTTATAGTCCAACAGCTTTATTTGAAATCACAAGCTTTCCAAGTGCTGCTCCTTCATCAGGTGAAGTGAAGAGAAGCATACAGGCACAGCATATATAGTCAAAGAAAACTGCCAGATGATTGCAGGTAATCTTTCTAACTGCCCTTTATCACACCTCGACAGCAATCAAAGGTGTGAATGGTGTCTAAACAGGTCAGTCAGGAAAGCATTACATCAAAGAACAATGAGGTGGGGTCACAAGGGGTCAAATGTTGCAGATGCTGGGGTCTGTATGAAAAACAGAAATAAAACAAAAACTTTGCTGGAAATCACAGCAGGTCCGGCCGCATCTGTGCAGAGAGAACAAGCCAACGACGACTCATGTCTGGATGACTCTACGTCAAGTGGGGTTACATGTAGCGTGACATGAACCCAAGATCCTGGTTGAGGCCGTCCTCATGAGTGCGGAACTTGGCTATCAGTTTCTGCTCGACGATTTTGCGTTGTCGTGTGTCTCGAAGGCCGCCTTGGAGAATGCTTACCCGAAGATCGGAGGCTGAATGTCCTTGACTGCTGAAGTCTTCCCCGACTGGGAGGGAACACTCCTGCCTGGCGATTGTTGTGCGGTGTCCGTTCATCCGTTGTCGCAGTGTCTGCATGGTCTCGCCGATTTACCATGCTCGCGCATATAGACACAGACATCAAGTTTCTACAGAGATGCAAGAAAGCAGACAAGATCCCGAAAGGACTACAGACCACAAACCCACTCAAGTCGACCTACAACACAGACTACGCTGAGAGACTCTGCCGTTGTACCTCTCACACACTCCTCAACCATCTCGTACACCAGCTTTACAGCAGATGCCGCAACCTCGAAACCAAGATAGAGTCCATGTTCTCAGCTTGTGCTCAGGACACAGCAGACCAGCTACGAGACATCGCCAAGCAGACAAGGCAACAGAACTACACTGCCTACATGCACACCAAGAACAGAAAGCTTGAGAAACTTGGCATCACCACCAGCAGCAACCAAGCCTCCCCCGGTACCACGGTTGGAACCACAGGGAAGTCCATCGTCAACTTGTCCAACCACACCCTTCAACCAGATGAAATCGAAGTTCTCAGCTGAGGGCTCAATTTCTGCCCCACCACCAAAATGGACCCCATCGGCCTCGCGGCAGACACAGAGGAATTCATCAGGAGAATGAGGCTCTGGGAATTCTTCCACAAATTCCAAGATGTCAGCAGCGAACCCATTGAGAAAATCAATGATCCAGAACAGCAGACAGAGGGATCCACGGTGCAGCAACCGAAGAAGAAAGAGTCAAATTGGACCCCTCCGGAGGGCTGCTGCCCTAAGCTTGACATGTATGCTCAAGCTGTCAGGAGATGCATCAACGCCAGATTCATCAGCCGCACTCACAAGACAGTCCAGAATGTCACCCGAGCACAACGCAATGCCATCCACGCTCTTAAGACCAACCGCAACATCGTCATCAAACCAGCAGACAAAGGAGGAGCCATCGTCATACAGAACAGAATGGACTATTGCAAAGAAGCATACCAACAACTGGACAACCAGGAACACTACAGACAGTTACCCGCAGATCCGACCAAAGAACACACCCGCCAACTCAACAGACTGATCAAGACCTTCGATCCAAACCTTCAGAGCATCCCACGCGCTCTCATCCCACGTACTCCCCGCGTGGGAGACTTCTACTGCCTCCCAAAGATACACAAAGCCAACACACCCGGACGTCATATCGTATCAGGCAACGGAACCCTGTGTGAGAACCTCTCTGGATACGTCGAGGGTATCCTGAAACCCATCGTACAGGGAACCCCCAGCTTCTGTCGCAACACTACAGACTTCTTACAGAAACTCAGCACCCACGGACCAGTTGAACCAGGAACACTCCTCGCCACGATGGACATCTCGGCACTCGACACCAGTATCCCCCACGATGACGGCATCACTGCGACAGCCTCAGTACTCAACACCAACAACAGCCAATCTCCAGACGCCATCCTACAACTCATCCGCTTCATCCTTGACCACAATGTCTTCACCTTCGACAACCAGTTCTTTACCCAAACACACGGAACAGCCATGGGGACCAAATTCGCACCCCAATACGCCAACATCTTCATGCACAAGTTCAAGCAAGACTCCTTCGCTGCACAGGACCTCCAACCAATGCTATACACCAGATACATCGATGACATTTTCTTCCAATGGACCCATGGCAAAGAATCACTGAAAAGACTACATGATGACATCAACAAGTTCCATCCCACCATCAGCTCACCATGGGCTATTTCTCAGAATCGGTTTCATTCTTGGACACACGAATCTCCATTAAAGACGGACACCTCAGCACTTCACTCTACCACAAGTCCACGGACAACCTCACGATGCTCCACTTCTCCAGCTTCCACCCTAACCACGTTAAAGAAGCCATCCCCTATGGACAAGCCCTGCGAATACACAGGATCTGCTCAGACGAGGAGGAATGCGATGGACACCTACAGACGCTGAAAGACGCCCTCGTACGAATGGGATATGACGCTCGACTCATCGATCGACAGTTCCGACGGGCCACAGCGAAAAATCACATAGACCTCCTCAGAAGACAAACACGGGAAACCACCAACAGAGCACCCTTCGTCGTCCAGTACTTCCCCGGAGCGGAGAAACTACACCATGTTCTCTGCAGCCTTCAACATGTCATCGACGATGACAAACACCTCGCTAAGGCCATCCCCACGCCTCCACTACTCGCCTTCAAACAGCCGCCTAACCTCAAACAGACCATCGTTCGCAGCAAATTACCCAGCTTTCAGGAGAACAGTGACCACGCCACCACACAACCCCGCCATGGCAACCTCTGCAAGACATGCCAGATCATCAACACAGATACCATCATCACACGTGAGGACACCACCCACCAGGTACATGGTACATACTCATGTGACTCGGCCAACGTTGTCTACCTCATACGTTGCAGGAAAGGATGCCCCGGAGCATGGTACATCGGTGAGACCATGCAGACACTGCGACAACGGATGAACGGACACCGCACAACAATCACCAGGCAGGAGTGTTCCCTCCCAGTCGGGGAACACTTCAGCAGTCAAGGACATTCAGCCTCCGATCTTCGGGTAAGCATTCTCCAAGGCGGCCTTCGAGACACACGACAACGCAAAATCGTCGAGCAGAAACTGATACCCAAGTTCCGCACTCATGAGGACGGCCTCAACCGGGATCTTGGGTACATGTCACACTACATGTAACCCCACCTGACGTAGAGTCATCCAGACTCGAGTCGTCGTTGGCTTGTTCTCTCTGCACAGATGCGGCCGGACCTGCTGTGATTTCCAGCAAAGTTTTTTGTTTTATTTCTGTTTTTCATACAGACCCCAGCATCTGCAACATTTGACCCCTTGTGACCCCACCTCATTGTTCTTTGATGTAATGTTTTCCTGACTGACCTGTTTGGACACCATTCACACCTTTGATTGCTGTGATTATCTCTCTGCCGAGGTGTGATAAAGGGCAGTTAGAAAGATTACCTGTAATCATCTGGCAGTTTTCTCTGACTATATATGCTGTGCCTGTATGCTTCTCTTCACTTCACCTGATGAAGGAGCAGCGCTCGGAAAGCTTGTGATTTCAAATAAAGCTGTTGGACTATAACCTGGTGTTGTGTGACTTCCTACATTTGTCCACCCCAGTCCAACACCGGCATCTCCACATCAAATTGAGATAGTGTGTGGCTTGGAGGGAAACTTGGAGGTGAAGATGTTACAATGTTCCTGCTGGCCTTGTCCTTCTAGGTAGTGAAGGTCGCGGCTTTGGGAAGTGCTGCGAAGAAGCCCTGCCAGGTTATTGCGGTGCATCCTGCAGATAGTGCACACTGCAGCCACGGTATGCTGATGGTGGAGGGAATAGATAAATTGTATGGAAATAATGTGACTAATAAAATGAAGGCAAGAGAGAGTGGTAGAGACAGACGGGTGGGGACAAAAGCATGGTTTTCAAACTCTCCCACCCACACACGCACGCCATTTTAACCATGGGCTTAACTAAGGCCAGTACGGTTTCCAACCCGCCAGCAAGGATCGTGGCCACAGGAGGCCTAAATAAGTGACTACTTACAGTTTTTAGATGTTCGCCGCTAGGCCCATGAGGATACTTTGGGCTTCTCATGCCTCGGGAATTCCCCAATCATGAATTTGTCGACCCTCCACCCAAATCCTTAGTTACCTTGCTGGGGACCATTACATATGGCAGCCTGACCTCCAAAAAAATCTTCCGGACATAACATGCTCCAGGAAGCCAGATGGTTTACTGTCTACACCCCTGTTTCCACTCCCCCAGATACAGAGAGAAAGACAGAGGGAGAGGGACAGAGATCGAGGCACAAGGGTTAATGCGATCAATTTTATGATTTAGCTCTCCACATGCACAACGTCATGTTACAGGAAAAGACATCAGAAATTCGGGCACAGAGGATAGTTAGCCTGATTTGAATTGGATGCACTGACCTCCATACCTGAATGTCTAATATGTGCTCCCATTGTGTGAAGCTGTGAACCGGGAGCGCCAAATTGTAAAATTTTCCTGTGATGTTCTTTTGGGAGAAAAGAAGAACTTGCATTTATATAGCACCTTTTATGACCACCGGATGTCCCAAAGTGCTTTACAGCCAATGAAGTACTTTAGAAGTGTAGTCACTGTTGTAATGTAGGAAATGCGGCAGCAAATATGCACACAGCAAGCTCCCACAGACAGCAATGTGATAATGACCAGATAATCTGTTTTTGTTATGTTAATTGAGGGATAAATATTGGCCAGGACACTGGGGATAACTCCCCTGCTCTTCTTCGAAATAGTGCCATAGGATCTTTTACATCCACTTGAGAGCGCAGACGGGGCCTTGGTTTAACATCTCATCCGAAAGATGGCACCTCCGACAGTGCAGCACTCCCTCAGCACTGCATTAGAATGTCAGCCCAGATTTTTGTGCTCAAGTCTCTGGATTGGGCCTTGAATCCACAACCTTATGAGGCGAGAGTGCTATCCACTGAGCCACAGCTGACATGGAAGAAAGCTGACAGCTGAGAGGGAAGAATGGATCAGCTAAAGATTACTCCGTACTATGCTGTAATTGTTTAAAAATTCTGGCTGGCCCTGACCTCAGATGTGGGAAATTTTCATTGCCTGGAGATTCTGGTGCCTCTGTCATACCGAACATGGCTCTCAGGAGCATATGGCAGACAGACTGAATTAAAATAGCTCATCAGACTCCAGCTTTCCATTTGTAACTGGAGCCACATCCTAGGCCTTTCTGCCAAGATTCTAATAATTTACTCATTTAGGCACATGTAATCCAAAGACTGTTGAGCTGTGATTCACGTTGGCTGATTCGGACTTCTAGAGCTGTGGAAAGATCTGATACCATCCAAGGAGCACAGCTGGAGCTGTTTGAACACAGCAATGATTAAATCACCTGTATTGTTATTAGCCCACCAGCTTCTCTTATCGGCACTGTTACAGGTTTCTTGGACGGTGCATGTTTCAACAAAAGCTCAGCATCTGATGTGCTAAACAGGCGCTTTAACTATCAATACCCCTTTTAACAATCAAATCAGAAAGTCTCCCTGTTGAGTTATTGGATGGGTGGCGTGCTATTGAGTCATACATGCCAGAAGGCCCAAGATTCAATCTCCAGTCTGTGTTGAGTGAACTGATCACAGACAGTTTGGAACTAGGGGTGCTATGATTGACCAGTGGCCCAGGGCCTGTTCTTGATTATTATCCGTGGCCAAAGATGGAAAGTGTGCCTGTGTGGATATCGACTGAGGAGAGGAACAGACTCGGCTGTGATGCCTCCAGTGTCAAATGGCTTCCTGACATTCACTATCAAGCCTTACATGACTGAGGTATCAGAGGACTACCAGCACTAGTGAATAAATATTCCATCATTAGCCAGCACCTTGAGTAGAGGGCACAGAATTGGGGAAAATACTACATAGATACATAGAAGATAGGAGCAGGAGTAGGCCATTCGGCTCCTCGAGCCTGCTCCGCCATTCAATGAGATCATGGCTAATCAACCAAATTCTGTACCCTGTCCCTGCTTTCTCCCCATATCCCTTGATCCCTTTAGCCTTAAGAAATATATCTAACTCCTTCTTGAATATATTTAATGAATTGGCATCTACTGCCTTCTGTGGTAGAGAATTCCACAGGTTTACCACTCTCTGGGTGAAGAAATTCCTCCTCATCGCTGTCCTAAATGGCCTACCCCTTATCCTTAGACTGTGACCCCTGGTTCTGGACACTCCGGCCATCGGGAACATCCTTCCTGCATCTAGTTTGTCTAGTCCTGTCAGAATTTTATAAGTTTCAATGCGACCCCCTCTCATTCTTCTAAACTCCAGCGAGTATATGCCCAATCAACACAATCTCTCCTCATACATCATTCCTGCCATCCCAGGTATCAGCCTGGTGAATCTTCGCTGCACTCCCTCCATGGCAAGAACATCCTTCCTCAGATAAGGCGACCAAAACTGCACACAATACTCAAGATGTGGTCTCACCAAGGCCCTGTACAACAGCAGCAAGACATCCTTGTTCATGTACTCGAACCCTCTCGCTACAAAGGCCAACATACCATTTGCCTTCTTAACCACCTGCTGCACCTGCATACTTACCTTCAGCGACTGGTGCACAAGGATACCCAGGTCTCGTTGTACTTCCCCTTCTCCCAATCTATTGCCATTCAGATAATAATCTGCCTTCCTGTTTTTGACACCAAAGTGGATAACCTCGCATTTATCCACGTTATATTGCATCTGCCATGCTTCTGCCATGCTTCTGCCCAATCACCCAACCTGTCCAAATCATACTGGAGTTTCTCGGCATCCTCCTCACAGCACACACGCCCACCCAGCTTTGTGTCGTCTGCAAACTTGGCGATATTATATCTAGTTACCTCATCTAGATCATTAATATATATTGCGAATAGCTGGGGTCCTAGGACCGATCCCTGCGGCACCCCACTAGTCACTGCTTGCCATTCGGAAAAAGAGCCGTTTATTCCAACTCTTTGCTTTCTGTCTGCCAACCAGTTCTCTATCCAAGTCAATACCTTGCCCCCAATCCCATGTGCCTTAACTTTACACGCTAATCTCTTATGCGGGACCTTATCGAAAGCCTTCTGAACGTCCAAATACACCACATCCACTGGTTCGCCCTTATCTATTTTACCAGTTACATCCTCAAAAAATTCCAGTTGATTAGTCAAGCACAATTTACATTTTGTAAATCCATGTTGACTTTGTCCGACCCTGTCACTGTTTTCCAAGTGCTCTGCTATTACATCTTTTATAATGGACTCTAGCATTTTCCCCACTACCGATGTCAGGTTTACCGGTCTATAATTCCCCATTTTCTCTCTACCACCTTTTTTTAATAGTGGGGTAACATTAGCTACCCTCCAATCCATGGGTACTGTTCCAGAGTCTATCGAATTTTGGAAGATGACCAGCAATGCATCTACTATTTCTAGGGCCACTTCCTTAAGTACCCTAGGATGTAGATTATCAGGACCTGGGGATTTATCGGCCTTCAATCCCGTCAATTTCCCCAACACCATTTCCCTACAAATACTGATTTCTTTCAGTTCCTCCCTCTCATTACACCCTATGTTCCCCGACATCTCTGGGAGGTTATTTGTGTCCTCCTTTGTGAAGACAGAACCAAAGTATGTATTTAATTGGTCTGCCATTTCTTTGTTCCCCATTATAAATTCCCCTGATTCTGACTGCAAGGGACCTACGCTTGACTTCACCAATCTTTTTCTCTTTACATATCTATCAAAGCTTTTACAGTCAGTCTTTATGTTACCTGCAAGCTTACTCTCATACTCTATTTTCCCCTTCTTAATTAATCCCTTTGCCCTCCTTTGTTGAATCCTAAACAGCTCCCAATCCTCAGGTTTACTGCTTTTTCTGGCCAATTTATATGTCCTCTCCTTGGATCTTATGCTATCCCTAATTTCCCTTGTTAGCCATGGTTGAGTCACATTTTTGTTTTATTTTTATGCCAAACTGGGATGAACAAATTGTGTAGTTCATCCATGCGATCTTTGAATGTTTGCCATTGCCTATCCACCGTCAACCCTTTGAGTGACATTCCCCTATCAATCCTACCCAACTCGCGCCTCATACCATCGTAGTTTCCTTTATTTAAATTCAGGAGCTTAGTCTCTGAGTCAACTACTTCACTCTCCACCTTAATGAAGAATTCTATCATATTATGCTTGCTCTGACCCAAGGGGCCTCACACAACAAGATTGCTAATTAATTCTTTCTCATTACATAATACCCAGTCTAAGATGGCCTGATCTCTAGTTGGCTCCTCGACATATTGGTCCAGGAAACCATCCCGTATACACTCCAGGAATTCCTCCTCCACAGTATTGTTACAAATTTGGTTAGCCCAATCTATATATAGATTAAAGTCACCCATGATAACTGCTTATTGCACGCTTCTCTAATTTCCCTTTTAATGCCATCCCCAACCTCCGCATTACTGTTTCGAGGTCTATATACCACTCCCACTAACGTTTTCTGCCCCTTGGTATTTCTCAGTTCTACCCATACAGATTCCACATCATCAGAGCTAATATCCTTCCTTAAAATTGTGTTAATCCCCTCTTTAACCAGCAATGCTACCCCACCTCCTTTTCCTTTTTGCCTATCTTTCCTGAATATTGAATACCCCTGGATGTTGAGTTCCCAGCCTTGGCCACCCTGGAGCCATGTTTCCGTAATCCCAATCATATCATATTTGTTTACCTCTATTTGCGCAGCTAATTCATCCACCTTATTACGAATGCTCCTCGCATTAAGACACAAAGCCTTCAGGCTTGTTTTTTTAACGCTCTTAGACCTTTTAGAATTATTATTTACTGTGGCCATGTTTGATTTAAACCGTTGATTTCTCTGACTGCCACCTTTGTTTTTCTCCTTCCTGTCTTTTGCTTCTATCCTTGTTTCCCTTTCCTCTGTCTCCCTGCTCAGGTTCCCAACCCCCTGCCATTTCAGTTTAAACCCTCCCCCAGAGCACTAGCAAACACTCCCCCTAGGACATCGGTCCCAGTGCTGCCTAGGTGCAAACCGTCCGGTTTGTACTGGTCCCACCTCCCCCAGAACCGGCTCCAATGTCCAGGAATTTGATTCCCGCCCCCTTGCACCATTCCTCTAGCCACGTATTCATCTGAAATATCCTTCTATTTCTACTCTGACTAGCACGTGACACTGGTAGCAATCCTGAGATTACTACCTTTGAGGTCCTATTTTTTATTTTACCTCCTAACTCCCTGTATTCAACTTTTAGGACCTCATCCCATTTTTTACCTGTATCGTTGGTACCTATATGCACCACGACAACTGGCTGTTCACCCTCCCCTTCCAAAATGTTCTGCAGCCACTCTGAGACATCCTTGACCCTTGCACCAGGGAGGCAACACACCATCCTGGAGTCTCATTTGCGGCCGCAGAAACACCTATCTATTCCCTTTACAATAGAATCCCCTATTACTATAGCTCTACCCCTCTTTTTCCTCCCGTCCTGTGCAGCAGAACCACCCCTGGTGCCAGGAAGTTGGCTGCTGCTGCCTTCCCCTGATAAGCCATCCCCCTCAACAGTATTCAAAGTGGCATATCTGTTTGAGAGGGGGATGTCCACAGGGGACTCCTGCACTACCTGCCTGCACCTGCTACTCTGCCTGGTGGTCACCCATTCCCTTTCTGCATGTGCAACCTTTACCTGCGGTGTGACCAACTGATTAAACATGATATCCATGACCTCCTCAGCATTGCAAATGCTCCAGTATGTATCCACTCGCAGCTCCAGTGCCGCAATGCGGTCTGCCAGTAGCCGCAGCTGGATACACTTCCTGCACACATGGTCATTAGGGACACAGGAAGTGTCCCTGATCTCCCACATAGCGCAGGAGGGGCATACCATGGGGCTGAGCTCTCCTGCCATGACTTACCCTTTAATTAATTTAAATTAAATTAAATCAAATCAATACCACCAATTACACTATAATTAAATGATATACTCAAGGGCCCTTGTTTACCAACAGACCCGCTACACCACAGAGTGATTAGAAACTATAAACCACAGAGTTTAAGTTTAGAAAAAAGGAGAAAGAGAGAAATACTCACCAACCAATCACTTACCTGCTTTCTGGTGACGTCAAACTCCAATTACTTTTTACTTCTCTCTCTCCCGCTCTGAGATTGGTAAGCCTACCTGTCACTGCCGCCTCGGTTTTGTTAGCTCTGCCGCCGCCTCGCTCCGCCCAGGTCCGCCGCTGCTGTGGGGCCTACCTGCTACTGCCGCCTCGGTTTTGTTAGCTCTGCCGCCGCCTCGCTCCGCCCAGGTCCGCCGCCGCTGTGGGGCCTACCTGCTACTGCCGCCTCGGTTTTGTTAGCTCTGCCGCCGCCTCGCTCCGCCCAGGTCCGCCGCCGCTGTGGGGCCTACCTTCCACTGCCGCCTCGGTTTTGTTAGCTCCGCCGCCGCCACGTTACAAAGAATTATCATCTTTTGTGGTTTTTCTATTTCTGTAGATAACTTGTGTATTTTGCTGTGCTTTCTTCTACTCCTTTGAGTTCCTATTTCTATATCACCTTCAAAAGCTAGATTGGCAAAACTCGGAGTCTCGAAGAACACTAAGCAGCCCTAGATCTCTGTGATAGAGCCTGAATTGTTTATCTCCTTGACTGTAACATTCAAGTGCTGTCTGTGATCTAAATAGAATATGGCCTCATTGACTTAATTAGCAGGAGCTTCTTGTGATGTAAAGAATTGAATTACTCAATGCTGAAGACATTGAACCAATTAACAAAACCTCTATCGGCCCATTGAAGCTTATCCCATTAGTATCCTAACTCTTCCAATATAGCATTCAGCTGCATTTTAAATGAACTCACTGTTGTTGTCTCTGTTGCCCAACCCGACAGAATACGCTAAACTTCTGTTTATAAAGTTATTTACATTAATTTAAATTCATACCATCTTCCCTGTTTTTCTTGTTTAATTTGAAGCATTCTTCTGAATTTGCTGTATGCATACTATTTGATATAATCAATTAAGTTCTCGCTGAACTATTTTCTTTCCATACTGTAGTGTTCAACCTTCCCCAAACTTTCCTCACAGCTTGCTCGCTTCACAGATGAGGGTGAATTTTCTGATTGCGCTCTCCTGGCACAGAGCCATACCGTCTTGGGAAATTCATCAAGTACTCCTCCTCACAATTTTCTGTCTAATGAATGGAAAATCAAGGGCTGTGTGCACACAATTTACTAATATGCACTCCTGGTGGGCAAGGCACCGCATCAGGACCACACAATTAGAAAATCGGATGAGAGGTTACATCGACGCCCCATCTGCCCTCTCAGGTGGTGTAAAAGATCCCATGGCACTATTTCGAAGAAGAGCAGGGGAGTTCTGGCCAATATTTATCTCTCAACCAACATCACTAAAACAGATTATCTAGTCATTATCACATTGCTGTTTGTGGGAGCTTGCTGTGTGCAAATTGGCTGCCGCATTTCCTACATTACAATTGTGACTACACTTCAAAAGTACTTCATCGACTGTAAAGAGCTTTAGGATGTCCTGAGGTCATGAAAGGAGCTATATAAATGCAAGTTTTTCTTTCTTTCTTTGGGATTGTTCTTGTGGCATATTTCTGCACCCTTCCCAATGCATGTGTGAAGCAGAATAACTGTTAAAGGGGCTGGGACTTGGGATCTGGAAAATGTTGGGTCCTAGCCTGTGCTGCCAGTATCCATGAGACTTTTTAAGAGGCCAAGCCTCCATCTTACAAGGGCAACCATGTCAGAGAGGACAGAACCTACGCTGAGAGTTTGCATGCCCTCGGCCCCACAGGGACCCAGCATAACTGTGAGGCTGGTATGCTAAGTGTTATATCCGAGTGGTAAGGTCCAATAACTGCTATAAGCCAGACTTCAGGAACCCAAAATTTATCTTTTTAATTACACAGTTTAGGAGAGAACATAGCTCTTACAGCTACAGGCATGCACTTCTAATTCTTACTGCACGATGCCAACATGGAGGATCCTATGAGTCATTCTACCCATAATGCAATGTTACCTTAATACTAGTAAATATAGGGGGAGAAATTGGGTGAGTAGCGCCACCTGTTAGCGCCTAAAGAGGCAGTCAGTGGCTGTAGCGCCACTGGCTGTGTCTCCGGCGATATTCAGTAGGGGCGCTAATGGTGGCATTAGGCATTTGCGCTGCGCCACCACCGATGACGTCATCGGTGTGCGCAGCGCCCCATTCATGCGCCGTTCGCGATATTTGGTAGCGAACGCCGCAGTTGCACCGCTCGCTACCCGCGCCCGGTTCACGGGGCCTTACTGTGCTGGCAAAGGCGCAAGTTAAGGTGGAGGTGCGGGGCGGCCGCTTTTTCGGCGGCCGCCTGCCCGCACCTCCATCCCCGGCCTCCTAACCACCCCCCACCCCGCGGCATTGCCGGCTGTTTCCCGAGAGCCCGGCACTTCTCCTTGGTGCCAGGCTCATTTGCCGGCACTCGCGATCGGGGATCACGCTGTTGCAGGCACCTCCCCCTTAACAGTGGGAGGAAGGCCTGCAGTACCGCAGCGTGCCGTGCCGCCGCATGTGGCGCTGCGGCACGTTGCGCTGCGATATTCAGTTTCAGCGCCCTAAGAGTGACGCGGAGCGCCTCGAGCCTCACCCCGTGTCCCTCAAGGGGCACTGAAACTGAATTTCTGGCGATCGGTATCACACCGATAGCTGCGCTAAATCCTGCGCTTAGCCGACTTTTGCGCCACTTTGGCGCCCCAACCCAATTTCTGGGCCATAATCCCTTAGCATTTCTGTCCCTCTGGTGGATAACTTAAGCATTACATCCGAGATTACGATACTAAGTGAGAGGCATAACAGCCTCTGGAAGGGCGGAAGTAGGCCCCACTGGGAGGTATGGTGTATATAGGAGAATTGACCCCAAAAACATACACAAGGTGATGTTTTGTATGTTTAATGCAGCCTCTTACAAAGAGAAGCCACTTGGAGCAAACCTATATGTTTCCAGTGGGCAGCCAGTCCTAGCAGTCCTAACTCATCAGACCTGACAGCCAGAAGGGAAAACATTGGGATGCTTGTCAAATATCCAGTTTGTTATTGTCAAGATCCAGTATTGTCAACAGATTGTTGGAATACCTAGTCAGAAATACCCTACAAATGTAGTGCTTGCAATGGATTTGATAGAAAACAGCAGGAAACTACCTACGGGGCTTTATTTTTTGTTTTCCTCTCTTTTTCCAGGAGATGATCTTACCCCCTGATCTGTAACCTTTCTCCACCTGCAACCTTTTGATATGAGACTCTAAAGCCATGAGGGTGCTTGCACTGTGTGCTCTCAATTACTTCCAGTACCCCTGCTGCTGGTTGCTGGGAGGCATCATGGACCATTATTCATCACTTTCATCTCCCATCTGATTTCCCCTGTCCCCTGCTGGAAGAGGCTACAGCCTCCATTTGGCACCTTACTGCTCAATGCATCTCAGATCAGGTACTGAGCATTCTCAGCAGCATCTGCTTTTGGGACATTTTCCCCAGAACAGCATCAGATCAAAGACACTGAGATGAAACAGTCACTCTTAAGGCGGAGACCTCAGGCGTTGATGAAATGCATGTAACACATATTCGAAAGCACTGACTTTACAGCAAAATAAATATGCTATACAGTGAAATTCTGCTTATTCTATAGTGAAAATGCCCATATTGTATAGAGACAGATTACATAGCTGTAGCTTCCCCAAGGGCTTGTGAGTAAGTGCTCCCCATGGTGCGATACTAAGCTACACAGAGGAAATCTGTTCTGAGTCAGATGATCTCAGCAATTGAGGAGCTCCAGCAGGCCACAATATTCCTGGGCAAGGGAGGGAGAAAATCAGCCAGCCACAGTGACCTGTGTTTGAAAGTGCCCAGGGGCAGACCTGGAAATCAGCTGTAGCCATAATGGTCCACAAACCAGGCAAAGATTCTAGTCTAGACCCAAGCAACGAACAGCCTATTGGCCTATTAATCTGCCTAAGAAAGCTGCTGGAGAGAGTCAAGTCATACCGCCTCCAAATTCACCTCGAGGACATTGACTTCTTCAACTCAAGCCTAGCAGGGTTCAGGAGAGGAAAAGGTGCCAGTGACATCTTGCTTCGACCATCAGAGCACATCCTCTGAGCCTTTAACAAGAAAGAGAGAATAGTGGCGATGTTCCTGGATGTGGAAAAGGCGTTTGAAAAGTTTTGGTACAATGGACAGTGGTCCACCATCTCGCCAGCTCAACAGCCCACTGAGCTGATTCAATGGATATCGAATTTCCAGGCAGAGGGCACAATTGTGTCAGAGTGAACACAATAATCTCCATTGGGTTTTGCCCAATGGCAGGCACTCCCCAGGGCTCGGATGTAAGATGAGGGCAGGATCAGGCTCCGCTATGATGCCCTCCATGCTCAAATAGCATACAAACAATCACCAACTAGACTCACACGTAAAGAATGGCCACTTAGCTGAGGTACAGGTTGAGCGTCCAAAATCCGGAGTTCCTGAATCCGGAGTGTCCCGGAATCCCGACTCCGGGATGATTGGTGGCAGGGTCGTCCGGAATCCGTGAAATGTTCCTGAATCCGGACACCCTGTCAAACTGCAACCTGGGCCCAGGCATTTCCGGACTCGGAACGTGTTTCTGATGTCCGAAGTCCTGAAACGCACGAGTCCAGGTTGCAATATTTCCGGACTTCGGACATCAGAAACATGTTCCGAAGTCCAGAAAAACACGAAAACCGGCTTGGCCTCGGTCCCGAGGTTGCCGGATTCGGACGCTCAGCCTGTACTAAGGCCTGTGGAACTGTTACCGAGCAAGCGTTATCGATTTCAGGTGAGACGGAGGTACATTAGAAAAAATATATATAACTCTATTAGCACAGGAAACTAGAACTGTGCAAACACAGGAAACAACAGCTGTAATAACACAGGAAACAATAAATGTACTAACAGAGGCTGAAACGTGTATACATGTGAAAAACATGTTATTGGAGTGACACCATGGGAGTTCTTTAGAAAAACAAATTTATTCCATTGCAGGAGGTGCATAGAGATCCTCACCAGTCTCCCTGCCTGTATATCATCTCACACAATGTCGCCCACCACCATGTCCTGGTATGCCAGCTTTTTGTCCTGCTGCATACTCACTCCTCTTTGGATTGCAAAGTTTTCCAGCACGCAGCAGACGACAATGATTGTGCAGCCTTTGACTGGACTGTTGGGCAGATAATGCCTGAACGATCCAAACAACGACAGTGTTGTTTCAGCATCCTCAGCACGCCAAAGAAATCTGAGTGGTGGCCTGAACCTGGATGCATCTATGCCCTTCTGCTGTCTAGGGCTTTCAAATGGGGGCTCTCACCCATGGCTGCCAAGGGTAGCCCAACAACCACTTATTTATTCTCTCGGCACCATCATACAAGGCAAGCATCATGGATTGCCGTATGATCAGAGTATCAGTGCTGCTTTCCTGATGGTGGGCATTAACCTGAAGGGTCGCGTTTCTGTCGTCTGAAACCACCTGCACATTTATGGGGTATGCATTCCAAAACTGGACATACCGCCGGTCAGGTACGTAAGATTGGGGTCCCAACTTTCTGACCCATGTCCATTACCAGCAAGGCTCTGTTTTGCCAGCATATTTTACCAGCTTTAAGGAAAAACACAGGGGCTGAAAATCTATGGCTTACGCTAGCATCAGTACCATCCAGCGCTGACCTTGCCAGACTCTGTAGACTCAGTGGGAAGGCATGTTATTGCCATGGAACATGTCATGTGCAAGCACCACTTCAGGCTCCACTTTGGCACCTGCCTGCCCATGGCAGCTGCAAAATCCAGCACCCATCTACCTTGGGGGGAAGGAGGGCGGGTGCTGCAGTTTCTTTTTTGACAGTGGAAACACAAGACACCATCTTTATACACATTCAGGGAGATAGCCCACATAAAATAATAAATGGTCACCATAGTTACAATGAAAGGAATTGAATTTGTAGTTTGGTTGTTTCATTTATGAATTAAAAATGATCTGTGTCTTCAAAGTGATAAGAAACCTGGATCACGTAGGTGTAAAACGATAATTTCATTTGGATTGTGAGCTCACAATTGTATGACACATGCACAAATTTAACAAATTGTAAATGAGACTAAAGATTAAGGCTCGGAAATTCCGATACCGCTGGAAAACATCAACTTTGTGCTACCTGCTAATTATCATGATTGTAGCACACAGCCTAGTGCTGAACATACTGCTGACAGGCTGTGCGCTCAGCAGGAGGCTAAAGCTTTACTTAAAGCTAGCCTGCTCCTCTTAAAGGCAGTCTGCAGCTCTTAAAGGTGAGCTGCCTTCTGCTGATCAAAAATGCTAAAAGTGCTTCAGCACTAACAAAATTGACTCAACAGACCAGGGAAAGGGCACCAAGGGTCTTGGATGCAGCACTTGAGCATTGTGCAGGAGGTCAACACTGGAAGAGAGGTCCTCTATCCACAAGGGGCCAGGAGGTGCTCCAGAAAGAAGGATGTGGGACCAGATCACCGAGGTGGTCACTGCCAGCAGTGTCATCCCCCAGGACCTTGCTCCAGTGCCCAAAGCAGTTTCATGACCTCAGACGAGTGGTCAAGGTCAGTGAATGCATCTTCAAAAGCTATCTCCTACCAATTACACCACTAGCCTCACACACTGCTCAATGCACGACCCCCCCCCAATCACTCACCTACTAAACACGAGGCACAGCTCACATTCCTAGCTTCACTTCACCCCCTTGGAGGAGACAGTGCTGGCCATTGTAGGCAGGGGCATGGCTGAGCCCTTGGCCAGCGGCGGGGCAGAAAGAATACAAGATGCTGGTATCCTCCTTCTCACATTCCACTTCCCCCTCATCCTACAATCTCTTCTGATACACAAGCTGCACATGGTGTAACTATGCACCTCTTGCTTTACCTCTCCCCTCGACACAACCCTTCCTCATTTCAGACACCCAAGAAATCCATCCTGCCCAGCCTGGCCTGCTGAGTTTTTCCAGCATTTTCTGTTGTTATTTCTGCCCAGCCAATGGTTGACCAAGAAGAGGAAAAGGAGCGTGAAGAAGAAAAAACACCGTCACTCAATTTCACACTCCCAGCCACCAGCTCCCCAAGGTTGTCCTGCAAGTCCATCTGTAGGACAAATGTTGAAAGGGGAAATTGGGGTTATGGTCACTGGTACCGCAGGCGGATGACACAATCTCGGCTATCCCGGCCAGAAAGGAGCTGTCTGGGTTGCCTTCTTCCTTATGCTTCCTCCTCTTCTGCTTTTCCTCCTCTTCCTCCTCCCTCTGCGAACAGCTTGTCCCTTTGCTGCCTCTACTGCATCTCCATGTGACGCTGCAGCCCTAGGAGGAGCCCCCAGGAATGGGAGCAAGTGGTGTTCTCAGAGGCCTTCCTTTAAGAGCCAAAGCCTTGCAAATGTCCAGCAGCACTCCTTGCAATCTCTGCACACTTTAACAACTTTTTCAATGTATTGCACCAAGCCACTACTTCAATAAAATGTAAAGAAACCAGTACAAAAGCAAAAAGCTAAAGTTACCTGAAAGTTGTGTGTGTCTCTTTAAGAAGCACTGGCAGTGGCTCAGTTGTAGTGCTGCTCCATTCCTCCACGCGTGGTTTGGAGAAGGCGTTATTAAAAGCGGCGGCGTCCAAAATCCCAGATTGTGTGTCAATTCAGGCGTTGCACACCGATTGACATCACACTCTGGATCATTTAAACATGCAAAGTGAGTGCAGGCAACGGCAGCACAACCAACCTGCCCAAAAATGGCAGCCACTGCGGTTCTGCGCCGGAAGCGAGCAGAAACGGGGCAGCCGCCATTTTTTCTTCCAAACGGGCCTTAATGTCCGACGTTAATGGCTCCAATTTCCCAGCTTAAATGTTTTCTTTGCTGACAGAATAGTGGAGTAGGTTCTCTGAAAAAGCAGTTCGTTCTGTGGCAAAAAGCAACTGGACAAATATACTTTTGAACTGGATTGAAGTTCATAAGGCAAAGGGTATTATGGCCATTGACATGTGTGGAATATGATGGTTCCTATTCATGGGCATGTCTCTCAGAAGATTGAGTGGTTTGCGTAGAGTTCATCAGAAGGCAAATTGTATACGGTCAGTAAAAGTGCCGATTTGGTGGACTGAGCAGCTTTGCTCTGATGCCAAGCACACCGCACCATACATATTAATATATTGCATTGGTAACAGTGTAGTGCGCACAATGGCCCAGATTTTGCGGTGACAATGATGGTAAACTGTCAGCATTCGCCGTCATTACCCCTCTGAAACTCACCGTAACTTCAGGATTTATCGCATGCACAGATAAACACGAGAATCCTGAAGTTGTGGTCAGTAATTCACTGCTCCAACACAGGCTGCGCTGTGGAACTCCCCAGAGTCGGCAATCAGTGAAATCAGCTGAACTGATGAAAACTTAGGCTTTTTCGATGTAATATCGCTGTTAAACACCCCATTAAAAGTTAAGCCTTTTTTGAAATAGGTGTAACTGGGGTTTTAATGGTGTATTGACTGCTGAACAACCATTCTGGCCCTGAAAAACAAATCTTATATTTGTGGAATGTCAAATTTCTCCACATGATAGAAAATTACTAGATTTTTAACAATAAAAAATATATTTTTTAGTCTTTTTAAAGTTTGTTTATGATATTTTGGCTTCTATCCTAACTCCATGTGTATGTCCCAACCTTTATTTTGCTCTTTGTAAACATTTTAAAAAGTGAATTGAATCAGTGCTTTTTATTTCCTGGTTTTCTGTCTGTGAGAATTGTTCAATGTGATTGGCTGCTTCGACAGCCTGATAACATTACTAATACAATAGCAAAATACTGCGGATGCTGGAAATCTGAAATAACAACAGAAAGTGCTGGAAAGACTCAGCAGGCCAGGCAGCATCCGTGGAGAGAGAAACAGAGTTAACGTTTCAGGTCTGGCTCAACGTAAGCTTGAGGAACAGCACCTCATCTTTCAATTAGGCACTTTACAGCCTTCTGGATTCAACATTGAGTTCAACAATTTCAGACTATAACCCCTGCCCCCATTTTTCAGGATGTTTATGATTCTGCCATCCCCATTTGTAACCTGCCTCCTACCCAGGCACAGAATGTTTCTTCGGTTCCTTCCTCCCCTCCCCCTTTCCCTGCCTCTGCACCTGCTTAAATAAAACCTGTTACATCTCTAACTTTTTCCAGTTCTGATGAAGGGTCACAGACCTGAAACGTTAACTCTGTTTCTCTCTCCATGGATGCTGCCTGGCCTGCTGAGTGCTTCCAGCATTTTCTGGTGTTATTTGATGACATCACTGCTGCTCTATACGAGGAGTTCCCTTTTGACAGTGCTACAATCAATTTAACGTTGAGAACCCTAAAGTTTTCACCACAGAGAGCGCGAGATCTTTGTGGGCAGCTTTCTTCGAGGTCAGCCCACTAATTACTACCCACCAAAACAATTGCAGATGCTTCTGTATATATTAAACAAGTGTCTTTGTACCAAAAAGACAGCAAGTACTCTTTAATCTCAGCCTCCAGACAATGACAATACAAATTAGAGGGCAAACGTGTCACCATCATTAACTTACCTATGAACTGGTTGGCGTACGAGGCACTGAGACCAAACTGCCTTTCCAGATACTTTCCCAGAAAAGCAGCGAACCCACTGATAGCTGCGACCTCCATGCAGGCGGACAGCACAACGCAGGTGAAAACCGGGTTCATCAACAGCTGTTTAGTTACTTGTGGAATTGCTGGAAAAAAAATTGTTAATTAAGTACAAGAAATAAAATGAGCAAAGTTTATTTTTGAAAAACATAGCTTCAAGCCCAGTTAAATTACATTGTAAAACTGCGAGCAGCAGATGGCGCCAGAACACAAAGAATTTCCATTGAGCGCCACGAGAGAATTTTTTTGCTCTAATGCAAGAATCAGTTTCCCTTGTGATCATGAATTTAGACTGAGGTGGAAAGGAGAATAATTTACTGAGGCTCAATGAATTCTGTAAGAGGTGGCTTAAGGATCACTCTAACCTCACAGTGCTCACTAATTCAGCACTACCTTGGAAATAAAGCAAAAAGTGCTTTGTGGCCAAAAATGTCACTAAGACAGCCAGAACTTTTCCAGAACATTCCTAGCACATTACTCATTCACTGTTTAAGGTCAAATGCGCTTTTAATTTGATTGATATTTGTGGAATAGTAGCATTCTTGAAATTTCAAAATCAAGACTTAGCAGTAATGATAACAAGTCTAGCAAGTCCTGTCGCCAATTACAATTCCTCTCTGCTGTTTAGAATTACTTTATAAGCTTTACCATGGATATACCATGTTTATATTGGGTACTGTCACTAAAGTTTGCTACAGGCTAAATATCACATTTAAAATTTGCAGTTGGGATTACTAACCTACCAATCTGCTTTAAGGGAAAGTCCCTGGAAATGGTGTCACACGGGAGCAGACACCATGTCCAGCACGCCATGTTACAAAACATTAATGTTTCACCATGACAGTGTGCTGCTGGGTCATCCATCCCAATCACCTACAACCACAAAAATTAATGGCAGGTGTGTTCAAGAATCTTTTTCCAGAATGCCACTTGTAAATTAAAATTTATCGCTTGCAATTGAAACGGCTACAAACTGTGGGGTGCGTTTTCAGGGAATTCACTCCTGGTGAGAAGTCTTGTTGGACGGAGTGCAGGTCAGAGATTCAGGTGCAGAGAATCAGCATGCCCAATTTGTGGCTCTGCCGATTTCCTAATGGCTTCGAAAGAGCTATACCGGCTGGCATTGGGTAAAATGCATTGCTGAGCCTTCCCATGGCCTGAAAAAAATGGCAGCCAACAGTGCCAGAGGTGGCCATTTATGCTGGTTCTCTTGTGTTACACACTTTCAGAGGTGCCTGGGAGAGTCATCTATTCTTGTTGGTGTCTGTACCTTTGGAAGGAGCAGAACCTCCTCATTTACTTTATGGCACTGCAGTGGAAGTTGCCACGAACAGTCAAGACTACTACAAAATCAATTCTGTAATATAAATGTGCCATCAAAGCCAGAAAAAAAAAACCCACCAGTTTGGAAGCAGCACCAGTGTTTATCTCTCCATTTATCTCCACATTTATTCTATTTATCTGTGCTTTCTTGCTTTGTATGACAATTGGTGCCCTGTTGCTGTTTTTCCTCACAGGCCAATTATCTTTTACACCAAACATCTATCTTATTTCTTTTGGTTAATGTCTAGGTAACAAATTTGGATACAGTAAAGTCTAAAGAAACAGGTGTATTCATAGCGAGTAATCTTAAAGGGACAGTTCGTCAAGGTAAAGTGATCATCAAGTCCCTAAAGAGCGAGAAATTTTACCTCATTCATAAAGTGAAAAGAGCGAGATGTTGGTGCTATTGCATTGCTAATTGTGACTGTAGCTAAATGTTTATTTTATTATTGTTGCTTTAAAATCTAAGATAAAATGATTTGAAAAGTTTTACTCTGCAGCAGATATAGCACCAGCTGCCGTACTAATATTCCACTGTGACTGACACGCTGGCACAGCTGCTACCTTGTTTAGGGTAGGCTGTTGCCAGGAGCTGACCCTGACCAAAGACTCCGACACTCAAGCAATAATACACTTTAATCATTTCCCGCTCTGGATCCAGTCTCTTATATAAATAGCACAGCTGAGAAAGAAATTGTGAAGATTTAAACAGGTCTGATCATTTATATATAAAATACCACCCCTAAGGTACTAGAGGGAGAATATTAGGTGAACAACTGTCTTTTTCTTTTCTTGCCCTTGGCGGTTCTTACATCCGTAATTTTTTTTATATTTGTTCCTGGGATGTGGGCGTCGCTGGCAAGGCCAGCATTTATTGCCCATCCCTAATTGCCTTTGAGAAGGTGGTGGTGAGTTGCCTTCTTGAACCGCTGCAGTCTGTGTGGTGAAGGTACTCCCACAGTGCTGTTAGGGAGGGAGTTCCAGCATTTTGACCCAGCGACGATGAAGGAACGGCGATATATTTCCAAATCAGGATAGTGTGTGACTTGGAGGGGAACTTGGAGGTGGTGGTGTTCCCATGCACCTTGTCCTTCTAGGTGGTAGAGTTTGTGGGTTTGGGAGGTGCTGTCGAAGAAGCCTTGGCGAGTTGCTGCAGTGCATCTTGTACACACTGCAGCCTGGGTGCGCCAGTGGTGGAGGGAGTGAATGTTTAATGTGGTAGATGGGGTGCCAATCAAGCAGGCTGCTTTGTCCTGGATGGTGTCAAGCTTCTCAAGTGTTGTTGGAGCTGCACTCATCCAGGCAAGTGGAGAGTATTCCATCACACTCCTTACTTGTGCCTAGTCGATGGTGGAAAGGCTTTGGGGAGTCAGGAGGTGAAACACTCGCCGCAGAATACCTAGCCTCTGACCTGCTCTTGTAGCCACAGTATTTATGCGGCTGGTCCAGTTAAGTTTCTGGTCAATGGTGACCCTCAGGATGTTGATGGTGGGGGATTCAGTGATGGTAATGCTGTTGAATGTCAAGGGGACATCTCAATTATGATTCATTTGAGTTTTGTCAGAATGTGAGAAAATATTCAATATAGGAGATTTAAGGAGTATTTTGTTACTTTTTTAATTATTCACCACCAAGGTGTAATTATAATCTGATTTCTGATACCTCAATTCTTAGTACTGTTGAATACATTATATTTTTTGTTGGGATGGATGCTACAACATCAAAATGACTTGAAATGATCTGCACTTTGTTATAAACTTCAGCTCTTCCAAAACCCTGCTGCCCGCATCCTAACTTCCACCAAGTCCTGTACACCCGTCACCCCTGTCATGCCTCACCCCCCCCAGCGTTGTAACCTCCTAGGGTCCTACATCTCTCCGAGAACTCTGCATTCCTCCAAGTTTTGCCTCTTGTGCCTCCCCCATTTCCTTTGCCTCACCATTGGAGGCCGTGCCTTCGGCCGTCTACGTACTAAGCTCTGGAATTCCCTCCCTAAACTTCTCCGCCTCTCTAACTCTCCTCCTTTAAGACACTTCTTAACACCAACCCATTGGCTAAACTTGTATTCACCCATCCTAAAGTATCCTTCTTTGGCTCGGTGTCAATTTTTTTCTGATTACGCTCCTGTGAAGCACCTCGAGATGTTTTGCTATGTTAAAGCCACTATATAAATGAAAGTCGTCATTGCTATTCTTAAAATTGCAGCTTGTAACTTTGTTTGCTGGTCATCATATTTGCTCCATTGTCTGAAGAAAGCCAGCACAGGCAGTGAGAAAAAAAGCACATCAGTAGCATCTATAGTGGGGTAAGCCAGTCAGCTAACTAGTGACCACAAAAGATAGTGGCCTCTATTGTTGACAGTAACATTACATTGCCATCAGGTACAGCTGTTTCTGGAGGCAGCAGTGAAAACTACCTCCAAGCTTAGCGCCTCAGGAAATAGCAATCCTGTCATCAAAGTCAGGGCTCCCATCGGCAGTAGCTCTGTTCATTTAGTTTTCTACTTGTCAGGCCCTCTGTTACTGAAACATGTTTGCTCATTATTCAACATTGAAGGGATGAAGCTACTCTCCATAATGTTTTTGTTTAAAGACTGGTGAGCATTCTTGGAACTCTGCTAAATATGTTCAAAAGATTTCTAATTATGTTAGTTTAAATCCAAGCAGTGCAGCTATGCATATTTTATTGTCACTGTTAATCAATATATTTCATAACTGCAGCCCACGATAAGAATATAATTAACTGAAGACTTCAGAAATGAATATTAATATTTATTAGGCATTAGTAAGTAAAGAATTCACCTTTGATAAACAGTGGCTGAGCATAGTAAATAAATAGGCAGGCATTTCACTGGAGTGATAGATAAAGCCTGGTGCCAAAGTGAAGCAGGAGCACTTTGGAAGGTTTCACTGCATCCTTACTTGTTCACAAGTGGTTCAGCCATCCTCATGTGAAGACACCCAAACTAAGGGGAAGATTCCCTCTGTATGTTGTACAACAAGACCTTAAATACGTTAATAAAGAACTATTCTATTACACTGAGCTAACAAAGGAAATTTCCCATAATTATGACTTTATCACAATGCAAATCCTCCTTTTATGTGAAAATACTTCCAGTTTAAAAAAAGGCAAAATGAACCTTGAGTTGCTTTCCTCTTAATGAAATCCAAACAATTCAATCAAGTTTGCACCTATCCTGTGTTTATTGAATACATATTTGCGCATATTTTACGCAAGAATCAGCTTAATGTTATCAGATCTCTCCATGAACACTTCCTATTTAAAGAAATATATTTATACAGATATAAGATGCACACCCTGTGTTATGGTGCCTGGCCCATATCAAAAAAATGTCTGCACAACAGTTTTAACAGACAAAACAGAAAATTGTTTCTTTTTAAAACTTGCCCATCAATGTTGTTATTAGAAAATGAAAAGCCAAGATATGCTTTTTCTGTTAGGAACGTGGTCACATGCTTACCAGCGGAATGTTTCTGCATTGGCCTTCCAGGAAAGAGAAAAGGGTTTGCAATGAATAGCTTCTCTGAAGTGGCTTGACAGCTCAAGCAGTCGGCACTTAAAAGGTCAAGGGTCTTTGGACTGCCTACCACTCAAAACTTGTTAGCCTTAATGGAGATATTTTTCTTCGTTTTTGGGTAGTTTGTTTGACACATGGAAGCAAGACAAGATCCATTTCTAAGGATGGGAGGTTAACCAAACTATGATTGTCTTCTGCTGGATATGTGGCTATTGCAGATCATTTACAGAATGGGATTGACAGGATGATGAAGATGGCCATAGCCCAGAATATTATGCCCTCCCAGCTAAAGGAAGATAATGCAAAATGCCATGTGGCATCATCTGGGTAAAAAATGGCAAGGTCAGTTCATGAAATACAGGAAACTCTCGATTTACCGGCACCCAAACAACCGGAAATCTCGGTTAACCGGCAACATTCAGGAGTAGGTTCAGTTAAGTTTTTCTTCATATTAGTGGCCGTTTCTTGATTCTTGGCTGTGAAATCGGGGGTTCCTGCACTTGTTGCTAAGCAACAGGGGCGCTTGGATTTGTTGCTGTGTACGGAGCTCTCGTACCTTTTAACTATAACTCTCTGTAATCCGGACTTTTTGATAAACCGGCACCACGTCGGTCCCGCCGGTGCCGGATATAAAAGAGCTTCCTGTAGTAGGACATGCAATTCTTATTTTTTTTAAATCTGCAGGAATATTTAAATAAACATTGAGGACTCATCCAAAGGTGGGGTGGGGAGCAGTTTTGGAAATAGAGATCTAAAAGGCCAAAAAATAATGCAAAGTATACTTATTGGGGACATCTGTACTGTGCATTACTATCGCTGTCAAATTTTATGTACCCAGAGGTAGATCCATGTCAATGGTGCATTGTGCATCTTAGTCCTTCACTTTTGTTTCTGAATTTTAAAAATGTGGAATGGTTTAAAAGTTTTGTTGTGTATTTTGAATATTTTTTAATGGCTGTAACTGTTGAAAAGCCTGGTGATATTCACTGGCTAGGCTCACACTTGGTGAATGGCCAAATGGGTGAGGTACAGAAAGCTGCCAGTGCTACTGGAACTACTTCACCAGGAGTTACTGCCTTCGCAAGGAGGGAGGTAAGGGGGGCGGCCAGCGGGGGGGGAGATTAAAAAAAAAAAATTTTGTACTTAGTTGTTTAGCTCACAGGAACAGGAGTGGACCATTCAGCCCCTCGAGCCTGTTGCACCATTCAAGTCGATCATGGCTGATCTGTACCTCAACTCCAATTAGCTGCATTTGCTCCATAATCCCTTGATATCCTTACCCAGCAAAATTCTCAGTCTTGAAAATTTCAATTTGAACCAGCTTCCACAGCCTTTTGGCAGGAGAGAGTATAGGATTTCTGTTAAGTCCGTGAATGATTGAGACACGGACTAGCAGGAGAGAAACAAACAAGTCTTTACTGGTGAAAGGCATAAACGAAACTAACCAACAGAGGCTCTCTAGCGCCTTTTATGCAGGGGTGGTCACTGCCGGTACTGCAGTCTGAGACCAGTTATTCTCTTAAAGGTACATACACAACAATTCCTCCCCTTTTAGATAAACAGTACATAACATTCATTTAACAACTAAATGATAATGAATTATAATCACAATTACTGTTGCTAGATACATTGGTTAAGTTTAAGCAATTATAAGTTCAGTCTTTGAGGAGGCTTCCTGATTCTGTCTGGATAATGCCTCTTTGGAGTATCAGATTCTTCTGGCAATGTTGAGTCGGAATCAATGTCGTTGTTTGGTTCATCTGCTTCCAATATTACCGGTTATGCGGTAGCTGCAATTGGAACGTCGATTTCATTACCAGGTGTATCAGATCGTGGTGTGGAGTTGACGTTTTCCAGTGACTCTAGAATCTGGTCAGCATGGCGTCTTACAATGCTCTCCCCAACGTCCACGGTATACATGAGAGGTCCTTGTCGTGTACAAATCGTTCCTGGCTGCCATTTCTCAGTGCAGTAGTCCCGGGCCAAAACTGGTTGACCAATCTTAAAACTCCTGGTCGGCCTTTCATTCATATTCTGAAACTGCCTGTTCTCCACATCTCTTCGGACGTTTGGCTTAACCAAATCCAAGCGGCATCGTAGTCTTCGATTGAAGAACATCATGGCTGGAGTTTGGTTGGTAACCGCATGTGTCGCATTCCGGTAGGCAAACAAGAAGTTGTCCACCTTGTGTTGTAGGGGTATATCTTCATTACACATTGCCTTGATAGCCTTCTTGAATGTTTGGACAAACCTCTCGGCCAATCCATTAGTGGCTGGATGATATGGGGCAGATGTGTAATGCTTAACACCATTGTTCTTTAAGAACCTCCGGAACTCTTCAGACACAAACTGTGGTCCATTGTCAGAGCAAATCTGTTCAGGCAGCCCATTCCTGGCGAATATGGTTCGTAAAACTGCGATAGTTTTTTCCGTGGTGGTTGAGGACATTTTTATTACCTCTGGCCACTTTGAATGTGCATCCACCGCAATTAAAAACATCGAGTCCATGAAGGGACCAGCAAAATCAATGTGCACCCTTTGCCATGGAGATGAGGGCCACTCCCATGGATGCAGAGGAGCTTGTGGTGGGGCGTTTTGGACCTTCTGGCATCCTGCACAGCTCTTGGTCATCTCTTCGATTTCTCTATCGATTCCCGGCCACCACACAAACGCTCTGGCTAAGCTCTTCATTTTTACCCCACCCAGATGACCCTCATGAAGCTCATTGAGCACTCTATCCATCAACTTAGGTGGAATTACTACTCTGGATCCACACATCAAGGTTCCTCTGCACACTGACAGCTGTTCTCTTCTTGGTGAAAATGATGGCAGCAGTGGTTCGTCATGTGCTGGCCATCCCTTCACCATTAAATCATAGACCCGTGATAGTGTCGGTCATTCCGTGTTTCCTTTTCTATGTTTGCATTTGTCACAGGGAGACATTCGACTATTGTCGAGTGGAATAACTCCATTGGATCCACTGCAAGGTCTTCTTCTTCCACCGTCGGCAACGGTAGACGTGACAATCCATCAGCATTTCCATGCTGTTTAGTTCCCCTGTACTCGAAGTCATATTGGTGTGCCCCTAGGAAAAGGGGCCATCTCTGCAGTCGTTGTGTTGTCATTGTCGGTACGCCCTTCTGAGGGTTGAAAATGGAGGCAAGAGGTTGATGATCGGTTAGTAGAGTAAATTTTTGACCGTGCAGGTAGTGATTGAACTTCTTCACCCCCCCACACTAGGCTGAGGGCTTCTCTGTCAATCTGGGCATAGTTATGCTCGGCAGAAGTTAACGAGCGTGACGCAAAAGCTATCGGCCTCTCCAAACCATCAAGGAATTTATGTGACAGTACCGCCCCATGCCGTAGGGAGACGCATCACACGCCAGCCTGATTGGCAGTGCTGGGTTGTAGTGAGCCAATACTTCCTTCGAAGTGATTAAGACCTTACTCTTCTGAAAAGCACGTTTACAATCATCGCTCCATTTCCATGCTACCCCCGTTCGTAGCAGGGCGTTCAGTGGATGCAGAATTGTCGACAAATTTGGCAAAAACTTATGATAGTAATTCACCAACCCGAGGAATGACCCCAGTTCCGACACATTTTCAGGCGCTGGGACCTTAACAACCGCTTCAATTTTGTCAGGGGACTTATGTAACCCCTCTTCATCAATCACGTGGCCACAATACGATATCTGTTTCTTAAAAAATTCGCACTTGGGGCGATTGGCTCGCAGCCCATGTTCCCGTAGTCTAGTGAGCACCTGTTCTAGGTTGTTAAGGTGTTCACTGTCATCTTCACCTGTTACAAGGATGTCGTCCAAGTAACACTGAGTCCCCGGAATCCCTTGCAGGACTTGTTCCATCGCTCTTTGCCATATCGCCGGAGCTGATGCTATTCCGAATACCAATCGATGATACTGGTAAAGACCTTTGTGAGTGTTTATCGTGAGATACTTCCTGGAGGACTCTTCAACCTCCATCTGCAAATATGCTTGTGCTAGGTCAATTTTTGTAAAACGCTTCCCTCCAGACAATGAGGCGAAGATGTCTTCTATCCTTGGAAGAGGATATTGT
Organism: Somniosus microcephalus; assembly: GCF_052327205.1. Lineage (NCBI taxonomy): Eukaryota > Metazoa > Chordata > Chondrichthyes > Squaliformes > Somniosidae > Somniosus > Somniosus microcephalus. Next base: position 180,018,947 of record NC_140987.1, on the reverse strand, counting down.
ACTGTGTGAAGGACAGGGTTCACCGTCACCTTGAAATCCCCACAGATGCGAATCTTCCTTGGCTCTCCGGACTTATTGCTTAACGTTTTCTTCATGACAGGAACGATGGGTGTCGCCCACTCGCTCCAGTCGACCTTAGACAACACGCCCGCCTTCTCCAGATTCTCCAGCTCTGCCTCGACGGCTGGACGAATTGCATATGGTACCGGTCTCGCTTTGAAAAACTTGGGAACTGCATTCTCTTCTATTTTTAACGAGGCGGTTAAGCCTTTAAGCGTGCCCAGTTCTTGTTGAAATACCTCTTTGGCGTTAGCTAAGATTGTTGACAATCGTCCAGGAGTGACGTCTTCATCTTTTTTACCGTCCACCGTCATTGCATGAATGGAATGCCAATCTAAGTTTATCTTCCTGATCCATTCCCGTCCCAATAACGCTGGTCGACCATTTGGCAGTATGTAGAGATACAATTTCCGTATTTTCTTGCCATTGTATTCGACAGGCACCCTTATTTTTCCTCTGGGGTATACTTTTTGCCCCGTATACATCGTCAAGACGATGGATGTCTCTCTCAAGGGTATGTGTGAAAATAGCCGCTCATAGTCTCGTTGATTCATGATGGTTAGCGCTGATCCTGTATCCAATTCCATTTTAACTTGGGACCCTGCTATCGTGAGGGTGACCCAAATGGTTCGGTGATCCTCTTTTGTGATTACATTGTGAAGTTTGAGACAGCTTAATCTCCTGTTCTCGGATTCACTATCGCTCATCTGGTCTTCGGAACTACTGTCCGTCATCTTTTGTACTTTCTTGTACGGTTCCTTAGTAGCCTTTTTGTTGTCGCTGGTCTTCTTCCCAGACCTACAAACTCGTGCAATGTGTCCAATCTTCCCGCATTGTCTGCATATTTTGTCTTTGGACCAGCAGTCCTTCTGGTCATGGTTAGTTCTGCCGCAGCGATAACATTTTGCAAATCCCCGTGTCATTTCGTGGGTGCCGTATTCCTGTGGTTTTTGTTGAATTTCTGCAGCTCCCCTGGCTGCTGCTTCATACGATACTGCCACGCTGAAAGCCTTATCTAGTGTCAGCTCTTTTTCTGCGAGTAACTTCTTCTGTGTTCCTTCACTCAGGAGTCCACAGACAAATTTGTCCCGTAGGGTATCTGCCAGTCCTGCTCCGAACTGGCAGTGCTTTGATAGCTTGCGTAGTTCCGTAAGATACTCAGCATTGCTCTCATCTTTGTGCTGAGTTCTCCTGTGGAATTTAAATCTTTCTGCTATCAACAGCGGTGCAGGGTTTAAGTGCTCCTGTAGAACAGCAACAATTTCGTTAAAACTCTTCGCCTTCGGTTTGGCTGGAGTAATCATATCCCGCAATAGGCCGTACGTTCTAGCGCCCATTACGTTTAGCAATATTGATGCCTTTTTCCCCTCCGCTATTTCATTTGCCTCGAAATATACCTCGACTCTTTCCACATACGTGGTCCAGTCCTCTAATGTATTATCAAAAGCAGTGATACAGCCAGTCTTTGGCATCTTGCAAATCTAAAATGGCGCCTCCCGCGCTTTGCCTTCTTCTCCGATTTAACAAAATGGCGCCTCCCGCGCTTTTCCTTCTTCCCCGCTGTTGTTAGCGCTGCTTTCCACGGTTTCTTGCGCGTATTCGTTTTCCTTTGTTATTTTCCCGTCGTGGAGCGGACCCTCTGGAACACTTCCCTCCCTCTCCTGAGGTCCGAACGCTGCCCAGCTTCGAAACACCGGCCGCGCCCTGTATGCTCCACCCTCTCTCTCTCTCCTTGCTTCCCGACTCGCTGCCCAGCCCTGTTGCAGCCCAGGAAGGATCAGAACACTACCTGCCACCAGCCCGATTAGCTGGGAAACCACGGACCGAGGAACCCAGCCTGGCTCTGGACAGTCTCTCCTGCAAGTTTTGAAATCGATGATTGACAGTCGACGCCCGTTTCTCGAGTTTCAATGGCCTATTTTTTTATTTATTTTTTCTTCTTTCTTCTGGCTCCGACCTTCAACACGTCATCGGAACTGCTGCTGAGTTGCAGGTAAGTTCGTTTCTAACTCGTCGCCAGTGTTAAGTCCGTGAATGATTGAGACACGGACTAGCAGGAGAGAAACAAACAAGTCTTTACTGGTGAAAGGCATAAACGAAACTAACCAACAGAGGCTCTCTAGCGCCTTTTATACAGAGGTGGTCACTGCCGGTACTGCAGTCTGAGACCAGTTATTCTCTTAAAGGTACATACACAACAATTTCCACAGCCCTTTGTTTGAAAAAGTGCTTCCTGATTTCACTCCGAAATAGCCGAGCTCTAATTTTAAGATTATGCTCCCTTGTTCGGGATTTCCCCACCAGAGGAATTTGTTTCTCTGTATCCACCCCATTGACTCCCTTTATCATTTTCAACACCACAATTAGATCACCCCTCAACCTTCTAAACTCAAGGGAATACAAACCAGGTTTATGCAACCTGTCTTCATAACTTAACCCTTTAAAGCTTCACACAGTCATAGCTGTTTGCTGACTGCAGAAGTAAACTGAGCATTCAGAGCTGTAACCATCTGATGAGGGAGCATTATTTGTTGTACTGGACATTTTATTTCAACGCAGTGGTAGAACAGGCTTTCAAAGTAGTAGGTGTGGCATTTGCTTCCCTTCTTTTTCAAAACTTTTAGTGCTCAATGAGTCGTTTGATAGATCCTGGAAGACAGGGATTCTCATCACTGATGCGCAGAAGATCAAATCACCTGACGTCAATGCTTTTTGACTACAACTGTCAGACATCAGATAGCTTCTAGCCAGTGGTAATAAAACTCCTGCCTACCATCTGCTCTGGTGAGGATCACACAACCATTATGTCTGCAAACAGGTGTGGGATTGTTTACACAATGGGAGTACAATTGGAATCATTCCAGAAATGGCCTGGTGATACCGCACAGTCTGTTAATACGTCTTTGCAGGTTTAAAGTGTAACTGACTGATAGCGACTGAAATCATAATTTAAGGAGCGGTACAAGAAACACTTTGGATTGTCAGAACATGAAAAATAGTCAAAGCAGCTTCTTGGAAGATTTGATGAGTAATTGGGAAAGCTCTATTCAAAAATCTGTGACAGAGGTCAGAAAAGGAAATGATTCAGAGGTGATCGATGCCTTATTTTAATTTCTCGTGAACTGCAAACTCTTAAAAAGGAGTTAAATATGTTGGCCAAATTGCTAACCAGGAAGTCATCTAGGAGCAACTACAAACCACTGGCTATATGTTATCCTGGAGACTTAGAGCTGCATTCACATCAACATGGTCCTCAATGTGGCACTATAAGCCCAGTACAGATTGAATATATGCTGTTTTTTTTGTGTTGGCAGCAGCAAGAGCTCCAAAAAGCATTAGTTCCACATTGGTGTGCAGATGCTTGTTGCAGTACATCAATTTCTGTGAGCCTTCCTTGAAATATTCCTTTAACCAGGGCTGTTAGTACATGTTGTGGCCTTATCACTAAGCACATCTTGTCTAGCCTCTGTGTACTCAGCAAAACCCCCTCTAAGTCCATTTTCACGAAACAGTAATTCCTAGCAGTATCCTATCATTACACTACCTAATATAGAAACACTATCAAAGTTTCCCTCCAAGTCGTATTGAGCTCATATGATCGGTATATTGTACATAATAATAGCATAAGGGCAGATTTTCTGTGATGTCCTTGATAAGGGTGGAATGCTATGGTTCAGGCATGCACATGCCAAGTCCAACAAATCCTCCAGGATGGGCCCTAATTAGATATTCAGTGCAAGCTCCCAGTGTCCAATCTGGGTGCTGATTCAGGGCAGAGCATTTGATAATGGCATGGCTATTTGTAAAGCTGCTGAACCTTTTAGCGGAAAGGGATGTTTTGGATGACAAAAGATTTAGAACAGTTACTCTATTTTGTCTATTGATATCATAGAGCAGCATGAAGGCAAAAGCCCCAAGTTTATGATGCAGCAGTTGATGTGTCGATGCAAGACGTAGGTGAAAGAAGGGCTACCCATTTGGCATTCTAGGGAACAACCTACAAAGGACAGCACACCAGAGTCCCAGCAGAAAGTGGTCTCCACCACCCAGGGGCAGTGGTACACAATTCAGAAGTTTTTGGGGCCACAGGAAGCCAGTTATGGTTAGTCTACTCACCATGCTATATACCAAGTAGATGGACAAATTATGCATATCACCAAATGTTTCCTTACACTCCATTACACATTAACTGCCTTACAGGACTTTGCATGCTTACCATGCATGGTCAAATGTCACCCACAAGACCCACCTCCTTTGTTCCCCTTGCAAAGTATGCCTGCATGAAGTAGGCATACATGCATGGCAGGATGACATCCTGGCAAATGTGATGCCCACAATTCCAACCAATTGCAGAACAGCTATGACAAAATGGATCTTCAACCCTCAGACGGATTGGCCTGCCTTCTTGATAGAGTGGCACGATGCCGCTCCCAAACTCCTGGGCAGGTGTCCAGGGAGGTGGGGCTGGTGGGTGACATTTGGTCATGCAAGGTAAGCATTCAAAGTCTTGTCAGTGCAGCTGCCTCTTCCCCCTTTTTGAAAGTGGTCACTCTCCCTGGGATTTAGGATGGGGTCGAAGCAGCAACATAATAATAATAAATGGAACTTATTCAGGAAAATATGTATTTAGAGGGCAGAGATTCGGGCTGAGACATGGGGCGGTTGTGTACCTGGGCTGGGATGGTGCCAGGGCAGGGGGGGGCACGAATTCAGTCTGGGGCACAAGGAGGGTACAGACTTGGGCTTTAAAGTCTCAGGGGACAGAGGTAAAGTTGTGGGAGCAGTGGGCTGGCCTCACACTGCCCTGCTGCTGCCCCCCAACCCAGCCCCACCCTCCCCTCCCGCTGTGCCCATGGGCTCTCACTCGCCAGATGGCTGCCGTTCCTATCTTATTCGCACCGGACACCTCCATTTTCCGTCAGGCCTTCTCCAGCTATACAAGGGAGATCCTGCTCCCGCCACCAGGTGCGGCCACTGCTGACCCTGTGGAGGATGGACACCAACACGCACCCTGCCTCCTTCTCCTCACGGGTTGGCCTACTCCCGCCAGTTCCACCAGTCCCCTCAGAACATGGTGGTCGCCATCGGTGAGGGTTATGTCAGCCTGCTGAGTTCTTCCTCCTACCCTCTCCCCCAGAGCTCTCCCAAAGCCAAGGCTGGACACACAAGGGAAAAACAGAGGGAATGCACTATTCACAACTGCCATCCATCACCAAATCAAAGAGTAGCTGAGGCATTTCTCCGCTGGTCTTTTTTTCATACCGATTAATCCAACTACCAAGGCTCATCCAACGTAACTCCCCCAATTAACACGTGTTAAAAGAAATTAATCTCCAAAAAAGTTAAAGCATCAATCGCAGACGTTAACTGTGATTAACTGACAGCCCTAGCTATTAGTAATATTTAAAGTATTCTAAACTGTTACCACAACTGCTCAGCCTCTTAACCATGCCTCTATAAGGCACTACTTGTTTAACAGAAGAAAATGTGTTTACAAGGTGTTCACCTCTCAGATATTCTGTACATGTTGCTTCACTGGTTTGTTTGCATTCTTTCTTCTTATTGTCCTCCGTGGCTAGCTTTGACTGGTCTTTGTGGCCTTTACTCGGGAGCATGGGCTGCTGGGAGCTTTTGCTCAATGAGTTGTGTTTTTTTGGCATGGCCTGAGGAAATCCAAACATAAATAGAGACGAGAAGAACAGAAGTCCAGCACAAAGAAGGAAGCCAGCCCACCAAGCACCAATCCACTGAGGATCATCTGGGGTGATGTCCAATTTTGCTGAAAGAAAAAGGAAAAATTATATTAAGTCCAAGAGATTACTCCAGCAAATGAGCATAATTTTAAGAACATGGCTGTTGTATGCATAATGGATAAAGTCAGCTCCTTTGAGGACCATAATGGAAAGGGATGGAAAACATCAAATCTACAGCTGCAACAAATATTTCAGGGCTATTCCATCAATCGCTCTTTGTTAAGTATGTGTATTGTATTGAACAATTAACACAAAGACTTAAACGTATAACTCAAACAGGTCTTTACTGGTTGGAGGTAGGGACTGCACGTAGGTCTTTACTTCATGCCCACAGGCGGGAACTGAGGGGAGATCAGTACCCACAGTACTATTTATACCCCTATGGCCAGGAGTGGTACTGCGTATCACTACGCCCTACAAGTAGTGCAGTCCTGTCCATAGGTTCAAAGTAGCACACATATTACATACACAACATTCCTCCCTTCTTAGCTTTACAGTCATCTCCCCATTTAACATAACGTAATAACATATATACATATATAACTTCAGGTTTACATAACAGAATAACATAGATACATAGATAACTTCATGTCAAAACAGATCACAGATTCAGTCTCTGCGGAAAACAGTTCACAGATTCAATCTCTGTGATGTAGTCGGTTCACGTTGCTGGAGTGACTCATTCAATAGTCCTTCCATGGATTTAACAGTTTGAACTTCCGAACTGAATTGGCTCCGTTCGGAGGGACTACGTGTGTGATCTGGTAGAGGTAATAATGGTTCAGATGGGTCATCTTCTGTTTCGACTTTTCCTTTTCTGCTTCTTGGAGACTCTCTGGGCTCCACTGTCAGCTGCCAGCTGCATGCGCAGTTCCTCCTTCTCTTCCTCCTTTTTCCGTAGTAGAGCCACCTTCTCCCGATGTTCCGTGGACTTTCGGTGCTCCTCCATGATTTCTGTATGGTAGGAGTCGAAGTTACAAGTTGGGCAGGACAGGATATAGTAATATTCGGTGTCGTCCTGATCTAGGCCAGCGAGAGGGTCTTCTATTTCCTCCATACCCAGCTGGGCGTTAGCCAGCTTTTGTTCCAAGTCCAGACATCTTTCCTGAAGAGACTTCTTCATGCGTACCTCTTCATCCAGCTTTTTCTGGGCTTTCAGCAAGTCGTTTACTAATGACCTCATTTGAGATTTTACTACTTCAACTTCTTTTGGAGATTGATTGATCGGACTATTCAATCCCTCTACCGGAGCAGCTGTTTCAGCGGTCTGTTGTTCTACGTTGACGTGAGTCAGCGTACTTTTGGCATCCAAGGGCTGCTCTGTTGCAGTCATCTCAGTCTGTGTTGCCACCTCAGCTCTTCCAATAACCTTTGAGAGCTCCGAACCCCTTTCGTTTGAATATTGAAGTTCGTGTTCAAGTTTTTCCCATTTCAGAGTCCTGTCCTTCAGCATATGCAGGAGTTGGCTGACCGTTAACTCCTCTGACATCAGACGTTTTGTGTGCTCCTGCTCCATTTTCTCCATCAGCTGCTTCTGTTGTCTTTCCAGATTCTCCAACTCTATATCAAAGAACTCTTTCGTTGCATTCAACTCTTGCTCAAAACGGCGAAGCATTTGTTCTAATTGCTGTTGTAGTTTGAAATGGAGTTGAGTTCGAGCCCGGTGTCCCTCAGAAATGGGCACATCAGTAGACTTGCCAGACTCAGAATCCACAGTTAAACTATGTTGTTGTTGCTCAGTGGAATTCTGTGCTGAAACTTTGTCTTTTGCACCTGAGTTGGGCTTACCATCATCCGTTCCAGAGTCTGGGCCGACTATCTTCACCGAGTTCTCACTCGTTATTGTTTGTAGGAAATGCCAGTCCATATTCATTTTCCTAATCCACTCCCGTCCTAGTAGTGGAGGACCTCCTTCAGATATCACATATAAGTCCATTATTTGACTGTCTTCGCCCTTGTGGATCACTGCAACCTCTATTTTCCCGATGGGGTACACTCTTTGCCCCGTGTATGTTTTCAATATAATCCCCGTATCCTGTAGGGGAATATGTTGGAATAACTTTCCGTAATCTTTCTTATTTATGACCGTCAATGCCGATCCAGTGTCCAATTCCAGTTTTACTTGGACTCCTTCTATCTGAAGAGTGACCCAAATTGTCTGGAGGTCTGCACCCTTACCAGCGTTGAGTACTCTTAAGCTAGCCAGTTCATTACTGCTAGCATCTGAATCGGACTCCTGGTCGGTCACCTTGTGTACCTTTGCGTATTTTCCTTGCGGTGACTTCTTGTTGCTGGTCTTCTTCCCTGACCTGCATACTCTAGCTATCTGTCCAAGCCTACCACAAGTTCTACATTCTTGGTTTTTAAACCAACACTGGTTCTGATCATGCGTTGTCTTTCCACAACGATAACATTTGCCAGAACTCACACCCAATTTGTGTGCACTGAGCTCCGGTGACCGTAGCTGCATTACTGCCGTGCCTCTCGCTGCGGCTTCGTGTGCTGCTGCCATAGTGACCGCCTTCTCAAGCGTCAGCTCATTCTCCTCGAGCAGTCGCTTTTGTGTATCCTGTTTAAATAAACCACACACAAATTTGTCTCGTAGTGCATCTGTCAGTCCCGTTCCAAACTGGCAATATTTCGCTAATTTACGCAATTCCAGCAAATATTCAGCATTGCTTTCATGCTGTAGCTGCCTTCTGTCATAAAATTTAAATCGTTCCGCTAGCATCAGCGGCGTGGGGTTTAGATGATCTTTCAGGACAGTAACAATCTCATCGAACGTCTTATCCGCCAGTTCATCTGGTGATAACAGGTGTTTCAATTGCCCGTATGTCTTCGCACCCATTAAATTTAATAATGTTAGAGCTTTATCTTGGTCACGAATTTTATTGGCCTTACAATAATTTTTTACTCTTTCAACATATATGGCCCAATCTTCGAGGTCACTATCAAAGGTGCTAATATTCCCGTGTTTAGGCATTGTAGATTTGCAATTTCTCAGATTTTATTTTCTTTACTTGTTATCAAAGATGGCGGCTTCCCGCTCTTGCCGTCGTCCTCCGCCCACAAAATGGCGGTTTTCCCGCGCTTGGCGGTCTTCACCCGTCCCCCGACGCCATCTCCCTTCAGCCCCCGAGTGCGGCCCTTATCTTCGCCGCGATCGCCCGAGTGCGGCCCTTATCAGCAGATGCGATCGCTGGATCGCGAAGTGGCTCCCAACCGAAGCGGCTCTCGGCCCTTATCTTCTGTGCGATCGATAGCCCGCGCTGTGCACCGCGGCTCTCGCACCTTGAGCTTCTGCAGCCGCCGCGCCTTTCAGTCCGAGTGCGGCCCTTATCTTTGGTCCCGATCGCTGGCCCTGTCTTTGCAGCCAACGCTGCTCCGCTTACCCACGAGGTTATGGAGGCTTCAGGGTCCTAATGCCTGTCGCTTCCAGTCGCTGGAAGCTGTCAGGATTTCTCCTGCCCTTCAGTTTTGAGTGGGGTGTTGAGGATTGAAACCTCTCTTCAACGTCCTGTCTTTGGACGAAGCCGCCGTGGAATAACTGCCGCAGGGTGCGAACCGACTCGTCGCCAGTGTTAAGTATGTGTATTGTATTGAACAATTAACACAAAGACTTAAACGTATAACTCAAACAGGTCTTTACTGGTTGGAGGTAGGGACTGCACGTAGGTCTTTACTTCATGCCCACAGGCGGGAACTGAGGGGAGATCAGTACCCACAGTACTATTTATACCCCTATGGCCAGGAGTGGTACTGCGTATCACTACGCCCTACAAGTAGTGCAGTCCTGTCCATAGGTTCAAAGTAGCACACATATTACATACACAACATTCTTGATACGTGTTGATTATCAAGTCCCAGATTCAAGTAAGTGACAGCACAGGACTGCTCTGAGATCTCTACAGTTACTGCCAATGCACTTTACAAGCTGCAGTTTTGTTCAACCATGGGGTATCAATTAGATCCTTGACAGAAGTGGCTTAACAAGGGATTGTGGTGAAAATTGACGTTGGCTCTGCCACAACAAACTTCATTTACTCTGTAGTCCATGTTATAAATTTCTGACGAAAGGTCATCGACCTGAAATGTTAACTCTGTTTCTCTCGCCACAGATGCTGTCTGACCTGCTGAGTATTTCCAGCATTTTCTGTTTTTATTTATTACATGTGATTGGTGTAAATGTCACTTCTCCATTTTTAGACACAAAGGGTGATTTATACATAAGATTTGATATGATATAATTTTAAGTTGCTACAGAAGGTTCACTAATCATTTAAGATGCAATAAACAATCAAAAGAACAGATTTTATGCACCAACAACTTGACAGACATACAATGCTATGCTGTGATACCAACATTTTTTTCTTAATTCTTTTATTATTTATCTCCTTTCCTTTTTGTTCTTTCCTCTGTAGGTGTCAACCTTGGCTCAGTGGTAGCCCTCTTGCCTCTAAGTCACGAAGGTCATGGGTTCAAGTCCCACTCCAGAGACTTGAGCACATAATCCAGACTAGCACTTCAGTGCAGTGCTGAAGGAGTGCTGCACTGTCAGAGGTGCCACCTTTCAGATGAGATGTTAAACTGAGGCAATGTCTGCCCTCTCAGATGGATGAATAAGATCCAATGGAACTGTCCAAAAAAGAACACTGCAGTTCTTCTGGTGTCCTGGCCAATATTTCTCCCTCAACCAACTTCACTAAAACAGATGATCAGGTCATTTATCACTTTGCTCTATGTGGGATCTTGCAGTGCGCAGATTGGCTGCTGCATTTCCTACATTACAACAATAACTACATTTCAATAAATACTTGATTGGCTGTAAAGCGGTTTGGCACGTCCTGAAATCGTGGAAGATGGTATATAAATGCAAGTTCTTACTATCCCACTCTGTCTATGAGACACACCGCTCCCTGTTAATAGGTCATGCAGGTAGCTGACCTTCTCTCAGAACTCTACTAAAGCTGCTCTTGAACTGGCTGCCAGGAGGTGCTCAAGAATGGACTGAGTTAACAGCCTTCGATTGTTCCTTCTCCTTATATCTGCAACAACATTGGGAGCTTACCATTTGAAAGATCTCAGCTGTGAACCTGCATCCTTCCACTATGGAATTATTTCTTATTTCAAGTGAGGAAGGAAGGAAGGAAGGAAGGAAGAAAGAAAGTGAGGAAGAAAGAAAATGAAGAAAGAAGAAAGAAGGTGAGGGCAGAACGAAGGAAGGAAAGAAAAAATGAATTTATATAGCACCTCGGCACATCAACAGAATATCTCAAAGCAATTCACACAACATATTACTTGTGATTTTTGTGATGGCGCTTTGTTTTGTCGGTACTGTCTACTTAGTCACGACACTTTCTGCATGTTTAAGGAAGTGGGCATCCTGACACTTAAGTAATGCAGGCCTCAAAGACCTACTTTCTGATGCTTTCAAATGGCAGCACAAAATTTACATACCAGGATTTGTTACTGTTTACAAGACAATTCATAATGCTTCATTTGGCATCTTTTCACAATGTTAAAACTAACCTGTGTCGATGAAGACAGCGTCCACATAAATTGTTGTAAACAAGGAACCCAGCATGAACCCAAATGCAGGACCAAACAGCATGGTGGTAAACAAGACACCTGTTCAAGGAAGAAAAATGACAAAGGTTACCAAGAAGCCAAAGGACAAGTTACTATTACAGCCAGTTAAGGTCCTAAGAGAGTTCTCAGTATGATATCAGGACATTCAATTTCAAAAACAAATCTTCCAATGCTATCCCAACTCTGTCTAAACATCTAGAATCATGATGCAAAAGTGAACTCACTCAAAAGATTTTTCAAAAGTGTTATCTAAAGATCTCAGTGTTTTGCCCCAAGCCCATCTCCACTGCTTGTTTAAAAGAATTATGAGATGTTACTGCTGCGATTGCTGTGGCACTGTGGATTACACATTACCAAACACAATGCACCAGAGCAAGGATAGGGCAAAAGCAAAATTTGCAAAAGCAAATATCACTTCTGCTATATAGATCTGGGGAGGTGTGATCGGCAGAGAGGGGGTAGGGAAAGTCAACTCCAACGGTACCCTCCTCCTGTCGAAATGCTTAGAACATGGCCTTGTCATAACCAACACCTTGTTCCATCAGAGAGACAAGTACAAGGCTTCATGGCAGCATCCTTGCTCCAAGCACTGGCATCTGCTGGACTACGTCATTGTCCGAATGAGGGACCACCAGGACGTCTGCATCACCTGCGCCATGACAGGAGCTGATGACTGCTGGACAGACCACCGCCTAATCTGTTCTGTCATCTCCATCAATGTAGCCCCAAAACAGCAGAGGCAACAGAAACAATGCCGCAGGAAAAGTAACGCTGGAGCACTCAAAGACCCTGCTAAGAAAGCCCTATTCAGCCTGCGCCTCACAAACAACCTGACAACTCCCAACTGGTCTGCACTCAAGGCCTCCATAATCAGCACCTGTGAAGAGACGCTCGGTCACTCGACCAGGAAACACCAAGACTGGTTCGACAAGAACGACCAGGAGATCCAGGAGTTAATAAGCCGCAAGCGCAAGGCATCCCTGATCTGGAAACAGCAACAGAACTCGAGAGCAAGAAAGCAGCTCTACAGACGCCTGAAGGCCAAGGTCCAACAAAAAACTTGCGACCTAAAGAACAGATGGTGGGTGGAGAAAGTGCAGGAGATCCAGCAGCTAGCCGACAACCATGACGTGCGTGGATTCTTTAGCGCAGTCAAGACCACCTACGGCCCAAGCACCCAAGGCCCTACCCCACTGTGGGCCAAGAACGGAGAGGTACTCATCAAGGACAGAGAGGCAGTCAGTGCCCGCTGGAAGGAGCACTTCGGAGATCTCCTTAACCGCGATTCTGTCTTCAACGCGAGTGTCCTCAACTCCATCCCGCAGCATGCTACCCGCCACCATCTCAGCACAAACCCAGCCCGGCATGAGGTTCAAAAGGCCATCCAACAAATGAAGAACAACAAAGCCTCAGGAGCAGATGGAATCCCCACTGTGGCACTAAAGCATGGTGGAGAAGCACTACTGGTGCGAATTCATGAACTCATTTCTCTTATCTTGAAGGAGGAGAGCATGCCAGGGGATGTCAGAGATGCCGTAATCGTAACCATCTTCAAGAAAGATGACAAGTCCGATTGCGGTAATTACAGAGGAGCTTCCCTGCTGTCTGCCACAGGGAAAGTCATCACAAGAATCCTCCTCAATCGCCTTCTCCCAGTGGCCGAAGAGCTCCTCGTAGAGTCGCAATGCGGATTCCGCCCACTAAGGGGCACAATGGAAATGATCTTCACTGCACGTCAATTACAAGAGAAGTGCAGGGAACAGCACCGACTGCTGTACATGGCCTTCTTTGATCTCACAAAAGCCTTCAACACTGTCAACCGTGAGGGATTATGGAGTGTCCTCCTCAAATTCGTCTGCCCTCAAAAGTTTGTCACCATCCTTCACCTGCTTCACGACGACATGCAAGCCGTGATCCTGACCAACGGTTCCACCATCGACCCAATTCACGTACGAACCGGGGTCAAGCAAGGCTGTGTCATCGCACCAACGCTCTTCTCGATCTTCCTTGCTGCAATGCTCCATCTCACCCTCAGTAAGCTCCCCGCTGGAGTGGAGCTAATTTACAGAACAAATGGGAAACTGTTCAACCTCCGTCGCCTCCAGTCCAGATCCAAGGTCGTCCCATCCTCTGTCGTCGAATTACAGTATGCAGACGACGCTTGTGTCTGCGCTCACTCGGAGGTCAAACTCCAAACCATCATCAACACCTTCACTGAAGTGTACAAGAGCATGGGCCTTACACTAAACATCCGTAAGACAAACGTCCTCTACCAACCTGCCCCCGCCACACAGCACTGCCCCCCGATTATCAAAAACCACGACAAGGCCTTGGACAACGTGGACCACTTTCCGTACCTCGAGAGCCTACTGTCAACAAGGGCAGACGTCGACGGCAAAGTCCAACACTGCCTTCAGTGTGCCAGTGCAGCCTTCGGTCGCCTGAGGAAGAGAGTGTTTGAAGACCAGGACCTCAAACCCGGCACTAAGCTCATGGTCTACAGAGCAGCAGTGATACCCGCCCTGCTGTATGCCTCAGAGGCATGGACCATGTACAGCAGGCACCTCAAAGCACTGGAGAGGTACCACCAATGCTGCCTCCGCAAGATCCTGCAAATCCATTGGCAGGATAGGCGCACGAATGTCAGTGTTCTTGCTCAGACCAACATTCCCAGCATCGAAGCTTTGACGACGCTCGATCAGCTCTGATGGACGGGTCACATTGTCCGCATGCCCGATACGAGACTCCCAAAACAACGCTCTACTCAGAGCTCTGGCACAGCAAGAGAGCCCCAGGTGGGCAGAGGAAATGCTTCAAGGACACCCTCAAAGCCTCCTTGAAAAAGTGTAACATCTCCACCGACACCTGGGAATCCCTGGCCCAAGACTGCACAAAGTGGAGGAGAAGCATCTGGGAAGGTGCCGAACACCTCGAGTCTATTCGCCGGGAGCAAGCGGAAGCCAAGCGCAGGCAGCGGAAGGAGCGCAAGTCAACCCAAGCACCCCACCCACCCGCCCCTTCAACCACTGTCTGCCCCACCTGTGACAGAGACTGCAGGTCCCGCATTGGACTCATCAGTCATCTGCGAACTCATTTTTAATGTGGAAGCAAGTCACCCTCGGTTCCGAGGGACTGCCTAAGAAGGAGAAGATTGAAAATATATGAGCGACAAGTAAATAGCCAACTACTGACACATATGAACATCACAAATGAGCTTATAATGGCCAGACTTTGTTGGGTCACCAGACCCATCAACTTCCTGCTATTTTGATCCATTTGCCTGTAAATTGCTGAAAATATTATCCTTTTGCCAAAACTTCTGTTGAGCTGCATCTGGTTGAGTATCATCGAAATATTATACTTCACAAATAAACTGCAGCACTGTCTGAAATATAGTGTAATCCTGTGATAAGTAATAGGTCAGGCATATAACAGGAATACTAAACCGTCGATTCACTAGAAGGATTTGTGAGTTGGAAAAAAATTGCACATATGCAGATATTTCCATGAATTTGCTAATGTTGGGAATCCATGCTGTAATTTGTTCAACCCTTCATTTTAAAATTGAAAAGCGATCAGCTGAAGTGTTTTACTTTGCTTAATTTTCACTAAAGCTTTTAATGGGGTGCACTTTAGTATTAGGACACTGTTGTTGTAGACAGCCTTCAACATTTATCTATAGGCAGTAATTCTGCCAGAGAAAACTGTATAAATATACCGACTGCATTTAAAAAGGAATTGAAAAGGTACTAAAGACTATTGAAAGTGGAGTTGAGGTCGAAGATCAGCCATGATCTTATTAAATGTCGGACCAGGCTCGAGGGCCCATATGGCCTAATCCTGCTCCTATTTCTTATGTTCTAATGAAAAAGAAATGTAAAAACTCTCAATTCCCATCATCCCCAGGCACAAACAGGGTGTGAGACATATAACCATCAAAGTCCCAATGCTCTGCCACCTCTCTACTGTCCATCCAAATCTCTACCTCCTTTCCCCGCCCACTGAGGTTTTGCCTTCTCCCCATCTGTCCTTAGTCCAAATATTCTATCACATGTTCTTACCTGCCCAAGTCTCTACAATGTCTCCCTGCCTCCCATCCCCACTCCCTCCCATTCCCCCCACCCCCCACCCCATTGGTCTTTGCTTTGAGCCTCATTTTCCCATCCTCAGCTAGTGTGATTCAGGTATGTACTTACAGAAGAAAGGCATTAAATCTTGTGGAGGTGATTCTCCTTAAGCTAGCAACAAGTAGTGGAGATCATAAACAATGATTGTTAAACAGATTTATAATAAAAGTGATTCAAATTTCAATGTTTCTCTCTGCAACATGGTTTTGGAGAAATGGAAATGAATGAAAACTTGTTTAGCTCCCTGTGATTTACATGATTTGCCACTTTTAATACTCTTACCTTTTTGGTGCAAGTCTATGTCCCAGGATTTCAGTGCTTTACTGAAAATGTTATATCCAGGATTGTCCAACATTGATAACCTTGTCTTTAACTCAGTTTACAGGATCATTTCTGTATTGTGCACTGACTTTACAAATCCAGCATTAATGTTTTCTGCAGAGTTTCCTATAAACGGTGACTCATACCTAGGGTCTACACTTCACCCTCATGGAGGTGCAATTCATAAAGGTGGTAATTTCAAACACATATTTGTTGCCCAGAATGCTGTGCTGAAGAAGAATGAACCTTCTTGCAACAAACACAGATGTATTGCTAGCCTGGTGCTGTGTAAACAGGATTGTTGTTCATTGTTCTCTATCGGGTTGGGTAGGAAGAAATGGGCATGTGACCACAGGTGCTGTGAAGCCAGGTATGATTCTTGTATCCTCCAGGGCCATTGGACAGAATGACTGGTTGTGGGGGTATGACCAAAATGCATACAGAACAATATCCTGAACACAGCAACCTCCTGCAGTCATCCCGGAGAGGGATGGAATTTGGACAGGGTCTGTTATGTGCAGTTTAATTTGCTCTCATGTATACAACAAACACAGATGACAAATTACCCATGGGATTTATTCCAGTCAGAATGAGTGATGTTCAGCCTCCAGCTTAGAGGTGGGGTAGACAGAGACCTCTTCTTCAAGGCATATTCAACATAAGACCACCCCCAATGCCCAAACCCAGTTCACTGGAAGAAACAACAGAACAACACAGCAGGGAGAGTGAGCCAACAATAGCAATCCATTTTATTAAGCTCACTAACTCTAAGTCTGACCTGGACTAAAATGTTCACTTGCTGATTGCACTATGCAGTTGTAAAATGCTGCACAAATTCATTGTTAAATGAGTTTAACAATGCTTTAACAGATAAAAGTCAACTTTTTTTACTCACTTTTTATTAATGTTTATTACTTTTTTTAAAGGGTAGAATTCTTCCGAAAAGCAGCAAACATGGGTGAATAGTCCATTAGTATTAGGAACTTAGGAACAGGAGTAGGCCATTCAGCCCCTCGAGCTTGCTCCACCATTCAATGAGATCATGGTTGATCTGTATTTTAATTATCCGCCTTGGTTCGATATCCTTGAATACCCTTACCTAACAAAAATCTTTCAATACGGTTTTGAAATTTTCAATTGCCTTAGCCTCAACAGCTTTCTGGGGAGAAAGTTCCATATTTCCACTGTTTGAAAAAGCGCTTCCTGACATCACCCCTGTACTGCATATCTCTGATTTTAAGGTTATGCCGCCTTGTTCTGGACACCCACACCAAAGGAAATAGTTTCTCTCCAGTTACCCTATCATATCCTATAATCATCTTAAACACCTCAATTTTATCGATCGGATTGCACTACATTTTACTCATGTCCGCTTTTTCTCTAAAATGAGCAAAACAGGATTGTTGGCCCTTTCGCTTGAAGCACTTAATTTGCTCATTAGATTGGTTTTACTCAACCAAAGTTGAAACTGCACTAATTATAGCCCATTTACATATGTATCAATTCAAATTTTTATGCTTTACATCATTAATTTGTTGGCATATGTCAGTTAGAATAGAGTTGGTGACTAATTTATGCATTGTACAATATGAACTACATGTGTGAAGCATGGGGCTAGTTGCAACCAATCTGTAGAGAACAAGTTGAGGTGTTATCACCACTCGAAGGCTCAAAGGACATCTGTTATCATTTCTATGAATAACTGCAATACAGAAACTAAAAATGTTTTCATAACTATTCCAGTTGCCCAGACTGTTGCTTACTTTCAGTTAGATTTTGTTACTTAAAGTTAGGATTTTTGTGAATCCCATCACAACATTTGGGCATTTAGTTAAAGTACTAAGGGGAGAGAATTGGCTTGCGCCCCCTTTTGGGTGATAACTTCACCGGGACGCTACTTTTAGCACCCCGAAAAAGTTAGCGCCCCCGTGCCCGAAATTCAACAGTAGTGCCACAAGCAGGAGGCAGGGCGCTACTGGAAGAGCTCCCCCTCCCAGTTTGGGCGCTCCCACTGAATATCGCGGCGCTATGTGCAGCAGTGACACGCGCACCAGCACATAGCGCCGCGGTACTGCAGGCCTCCCCTCCCCTGATTAAAGGGGAGGGGCCTAGCGCAACACACACCGGGCCCCTGATGGACCACCGGGGAGTGGGGTGCCGGCAAAAGAGCCCAGCACTCCTCTTGAGTGCCGGGCCGTCCGATCATGGCCGGCATCCCGTAGAAGGAGGGCAGAGGGGGCAGGTGCTGGCAGGCAGCCGAAAAAGAAATGGCCACCCAGCACCTGCCCTTTAATTATCACCGCTCCAGCCGCAAAAACGCCACCCTGAACCTGTCGGATATAACGTCCAGCAGTAGGTCGGGGGTGCGAGCCAAGTTTGCGGCCAGGGTGTGATTGGGGCACTGCGCACAGCGACGATGTAATCGCTGGAGGCACAGCACCGCGGGGGGCTACCAACTACTGCTGCCACTAACCTCACGCTGAATTTCGCGGGAGGCGTTGGCAGCGCCGCATCCAGGCGCTAGTTGCTTTGTGCCCCAGGGCGCTAACGAGAGGCGCAAAACAACCAAATTTTTCCCCCTAAAACTACTCAGCAAAGGGGTTTCCAGAAATTCATCACAACATGACACGGTTATATGTGAAAGGCCACTGTTTTCTGTCAAATTAAGTTTTTACAGGATATCACTTTAGGAAATATATGTGATGGAAACCATGTTACTATTGGCGAAGTAAACATGCCCTTCTTTATTCTGATGGGTAATAATATTAATACATGCAGTAATGCTGTGCCAGATTGCTTCCTGTGTATTTAGTAATGTTAGGGATGATGGCAAAGTAAAAACTGACATCAATGACTTTGAGTTCACTGATAGCATCGATGACTCCTACATTTGGTACTGCGCAGAGCTGGGCCAATGCTATCTTTCCCTTGCATCAATAAAGCAGATTCAAATGCAGCTCTCCAGAGAATGGCCTTCTCTCTACATTGCTCCAGATGATATTTTCAAATCTCCATACTACCACTCAATGCTGATTCTCCTACTGTAAATTTCTAGCATTTCCTGCTTTTATCTCAGATTTTCAGCATGCGCTGTTTTTCTCTTTGTCTTCCACAACACAAGTTAAGACAATCTTAGAAAATGGGCAATGAATGTTGCATTAGCTCATGCAGACAAGCCACAGAGGTTTTTTTTCCACTAGAATAGATATGGTTAAGAGGAACTAATGGAGGTGTTTAAGATTTTGAAAGGTTTTGAGAAGATAAGAAATGAAAAATAGTTTCTGCTTATTGACAAAACGCTAACAAGCGGCATAGACTGAGGGTAGAGAAGAATTGTTTTCATGCAGAACGATGTTAAGGATATGTAAGCAAAATACTGTGAATGCTGGAAATCGGAAATAAAAACAGAAAATGCTGCCTGACCTGCTGAGTATTTCCATCATTTTCTGTTTTTATTATATGGAATGCTTTACCGTAAGTGGCTAGTGAGGCAGAGCGTATGGCCTGGAATTTCCTTAGAGCTGCTCCCACACCCCTGCTGTAACTTCGCCGGAAATGCGGTGGAAAGAAAGAAGGAACTTACATTTATATAGCGCTTTTCATGACCTCAGGACAGTCCAAAGTGCTTCACAGCCAATGAAGTACTTTTGAAGGGGAAAGGGGTGGGGGGAAGGGGGGGAGAGGGGGAAAGGGGGGGAAGGGGGGAGAAGGGGGGAGGGAAGGGGGAAGGGGGGAGGGGAAGGGGGAGGGGGGAGGGAAAGGGGGAAGGGAAAGGGAGGAGGGGGAGGGAAAGGGGAGGGGGAGGG
Organism: Somniosus microcephalus; assembly: GCF_052327205.1. Classification (NCBI taxonomy): domain Eukaryota; kingdom Metazoa; phylum Chordata; class Chondrichthyes; order Squaliformes; family Somniosidae; genus Somniosus; species Somniosus microcephalus. The sequence goes on along the minus strand of NC_140987.1, from coordinate 179,999,291 downwards.
AAGGGGGATGTGTGGGGGGGAAGGGAAGGGGGGAGGGGGGAGGGCGATGGGGGAAGTGGGGGGAGGGGGGTTGGGGGAAGGGAAAGGGGGAGGGGTGGGAAGGGGGAGTGGGGGGAAGGGGGGGTGAGGGGGGAAGGGGGGAGGGGGGAAGCGAAGGGAAGGGGGAAGGGAAGGGGGAAGGGGGTGTGTGGGAGGGGGTGGGAAGGGGGTGTGGGGGAAAGGGAGGGGGTGGGAAGGGGGTGTGGGGGGAAGGGGTGGGGGGAAGGGGTGGGGGGGAAGGGGTGGGGGAAGGGAAGGGAGGGGGGGAAGGGACGGGAGGGGGGAAGGGAGGGGGAAGGGAAGGGAGGGGGAAGGGAAGGGAGGGGGAAGGGAGGGGGAAGGGAAAGGGGGGAGGGGGAGGGAAGGGGGGAAGGGAAAGGGGGGAGGGGGAGGGAAGGGGAGAGCGGGGAGGGGGAGGGAAGGGGAGGGGGAGGGAAGGGGGGAGGGGGGGAAGGGAAGGGGGGAGGGTGGGTGTGGGGGGGGAGGGGTGTGTGGGGGGGAAGGGTGTGTGTGGGAGGGGGGAAAGAGGGGGTGGGAAGGGGGGTGGGAAGGGGGTGTGGGTGGGGAAAGAGGGGTGGGAAGGGGGTGTGGGGGGAAGGGGGTGTGGGGGGAAAGGGGTGTAGGGGAAGGAGGGGGGAAGGGGGAAAGGGAGGGGGGGAGCCAGCAGGCCCTCTCCCCTCTGCCAGTGTTGAGAGTTGCGCTGCCGGCGGCGGTTGGAGAAGGCTAGGTCGGGGCCTCGGGCACCCGCACTGACATGGCCCAGCCGAGCCCAGCACCCCGGGCACCCCGAGCTCCGCAGCCGCCATTCGGCCGCAGGCCACAAAGCACCCGAGCCCAGCGCCGGCGATGGCCCCGCAGAGCTCCATACCGCCCCACCAGCCTTTACAAAGATGGCAGCAGTGGCTACGCTCGGCTCAGGCTCGCCCCGCCAGCCTTTACAAAGATGGCGGCGATCACGGGCCGCTTGTTGAGCGGGACGGGAGGTGCCTAGCTCGGGCATGGCTGTGGAGGAGAGGCCGAGGCTTCGGGCCTGCAGGCGGGGTAAACCTGGAAGGTTGCGGCGCCCGGCGGATGTAGCGAGTGAAGAGGAAAGAAAAGGGTGAAAGGTAGGAAAATTAATGAGGTTAGAGAAAATATTTAAAAATTAATTGACTTTTTTAAAAACAATTTAATTGTGTTTTAAAAGCAACTTTTTTTTTGCTGGAAATCTAGATTTGAAAATAAACATGTAGAAAGTGGGAAAAATAAATGAATCGTTAGGAATCAAGATGGCGGCCACTCACCTCAGCTCAGAAGGATTAGGCCCGCCCACACACGCAATGAAACGCCCCCTGTGATGCACTGATTGTTCAACCATCAGGTTAATCCCCTGTACAATTGGTCAACCATCACATCACTCAATGCTAATGAGCGGAATGTTGCCGTTTTTTGAACCTTTTTTGTATACTGTCGGAACAAGTTTTGTCTGACCAAAAAGTAAATACGCCTATTAGACTCCCCTAATGATAAGCTTTCTTTTGATATAACATGTGTGTAGGTACGCTCCAGAACTTTTGATTGTATAGCCAGACAGACAGACAGACAAACAGACAAACAGACAGAAAGACAGACAGAGAGACACACCGCTTTATATATATAGACTAGCTGGAGTGCCCGGCGGTGCCGAGGCTTTTTCGAGGGCATGTTGTTGTTGGATGAGAGAGAGAGCGACTGGGGGAAGAGAGAGAGCGACTGGGGGGAAGAAAGAGAGTGACTGGGGGGAAGAGAGAGAGCGACTGGGCGGAAGAGAGAGAGCGACTGGGGGGAAGAGAGAGAGTGACTACGGGGAAGAGAGAAAGCGACTGGGGGGAAGAGAAAGAGCGACTGGGGGGAAGCGGGAGGGAGGGGGGGAGGGGGAGGAGAGGGGAGGGGAGGGGGGATGGGGATGGGGGGGCGGGGCGAGGGGAGGGGGGAGGGGGTGGAGGGGAGGGGGAGGGGGGAGGGGGGTGGAGGGGAGGGGGGTGAGAGGGGGAGTGGAGGGAGAGGGGGAGAGGGGAGGGGGAGAGGAGAGGGGAGGGGAGGGGAGGGAGGGGGGAGGTGGGAGGAGGAGGGGGGAGGGGGAGAGGGGAGGAGGAGAGGGGGGGAGGAGGGGGGGGAGGGGAGGGGGGAGAGGAGGGGGGAGTGAGGGGGGGAGGGGAGGGGGGGAGGGGGGGCGGAGGGGGAGGGAGGGGGAGGGAGGGGAGGAGGAGGGGGGGCGGGGGGAGGGAGGGGAGGAGGAGGGGGGGAGGGAGAGGGGTGGGGAGGAGAGAGAGGGGGGAGGGGGAGGGGGGAAGGAGAGAGAGAGAGGGAAGGAGAGTGTGAGGGAAGGAGGAAGAAACCGGGCAGCCCAGACTAAAGATGGTGCTATTGTTTCCCCACATTGAAGTGCCGCCATGATCAAAGATGGCACTGTTCGGGCCCACATTGAAGTGCCGCCATGATCAAAGATGGCGTCACAAGGAAATTGCCGTGTGGCCAGGATCAAATATGGGCGCTGTTGTTTCCCCACATTGAAGTGCTGCCATGATCAAAGATGGTGGCGAGCGATCTGGTTGGTGCTGACTGGGAGTGTGTGAGAGAGAGAGAGTGGGCCGCTATGGACCGCCGCGGCCGGTCATCTGGTGGCTTTGGGTCGGGCTCTGGGGTGGGGCTGTTGACGCCGCGGGAAAGTTTTGTGCGCGGCGGCTCCCGGCATGGACCGCCGCGGCCGGTCACTTGGTGGCTTTGGGTCGGGCTCTCGGGCCACAGGGGGGGGAAGGAGAGTGAGAGCCGCCGCTCCTCCGGTTGATGTGTTGTGGGCCGACCCCTGATGAGCGCCCGATCAGCTGAGCCCGAGCCCCGCGTTGACTGCAATTCACCTCCCGCTAGGCTCCCTCCCGCCCCGCCAGCCTTTACCAAAATGGCGGCGATGTCTACGCTCGGCCCAGTCCCGCGCCGCCAGCCTTTACCAAGATGGAGGCGATCGAGGGGAGGGCCCAGCGGGAGGGGTGGTGCCTAGCTCGGGCGTGGCTGGGCAACAGAGCCCCAGGCTTCCAGGCCAGCAAAAACAGTGAAAGGTAGGAAAATTATAGTGGTTAGAGAAAAGATTTACAAATTAATTAACTTTTTTAAAAACAATTTGTGTTTTAAAAAGCAACTTTTTTTTTGCTGGATATCTAAATTTGAAAAGAAACACGCAGAAAGTGGGAAAAAAAAATAAACTTACGAATCAAGATGGCTGACACTCACCTCAGTTCAGAATGATAAGGGCCCGCCCACACACGCACCGATTGGTCAACCGTCAGGTCACTGAACTGTAGGATTGGTCAGTCATCACATCACTCAACTCTAGGATGGCCCGCCCACACACGCAATGAGCCGGCCCCCACTCAATGCTAATGAGCGGATAATGAGCGGAATTTTGAACGTTTTTTGGATACCGTCGGCACAATTTTTGTCCGACCAAAAAGTAAATACACCTATGAGAGTCCCCTAATGATGAGCTTTCTTTTGATATAACATATGTGTAGGTACACTCTATAACTTTTGATTGTATAGCCGGACAGACAGACAGACAGAGAGACAGACAGAGAGACAGACAGACAGAGAGACATAGGCCTAGAAATTGAGTTTTGGCGCAGCCAGGGCTTTAGCGCCGGAAGTTAGTGCCGGAGCTAAGTCGCGCTGGTCGGGCCCAAAATTCACCAATTCTGCGCCCAAACGGCTGCCGTCGCTGCTGAGAGCTGTTTGCGCCTGAAAACTGGCGCTACGCGCTGAATATCGGTGCTATTCCGGCGCTGCGGCGCCCGCTGTGGTGCGGCAGGTTCGGGAAGTGCAGGCCTCCTCCTTCCCTTAAGGAGGAGCTGCCTGCACCCGGCCGCGGCCCGCGAAAATCTTTTTAAAAATGAGCCCGGCACCTCGGACAAGTGCCGGGCTTGCTTCTGTTCCGGGGGGGGGGGGGGGGAAGTCCGGGGAGGGAGCTGCGGCCAGGCGGCCGGCGGGAAAGCGGCCGGCCGCCGCGGTGCCTTTAATGCGCCGGCGCAAAGTCATGTAAGACTCTGTTGCCAGAGTCTTAGTTGCGGCTGCCACGGGCGAGGCGGCCGCAACTGAATTTCGGCGCTGGGGCCCGTCGGCATGGCAACCGGGACGCTGCGCACACCGATGACGTCATCGGTGCCGGCGCAGCGCTACCGGTCTACCGCGGCGGAAGGGCCCCAGGCAATTTCGGTGCCGGCGCCAATTGCAGCGCTAGGCCCTCTAGCGCCGCAAAATCGGCGCGAAGGGCACTGAATTTCTAGGCCATACTGTTTTATATATGTATAGATAAATAAGATGAAGCTCTAATGAGTTTTTGGTTTTATTTTTGAGCTGGAAACTTCACACGATGAAGGTGCAGTCAAGTCTCAGCTAGCTGCACTGCTCTATGCTATGTCGACCTGCCATATGCTTATTTGGGTGCATGCCAATATTCAAAGTGTTTGTACACAATTTATTGACCAGAAAAACAACCCTCATGTGAATTTCTTTTAAGGAAAACGTCCGATGTACATTGAGCTCTGAATTACATTTTCCTTTTATAATTAAACCTACAGTTGAAAAAAATGCCTCCAGGAACATTGAAATAAATCTGTTTTATTCCTCTGAAATTGAGCCGTGTACAACAGTACACTGACATGAGTAACCACTGTTGTTTATAGGGTAATTACACCGTGCAGTGGGACACACCAGTAGTCCAAATTGACCATTTGAAAACCAACTTCCAAACAAATGTCATTTAAATAGAGAACATAGACCACATCACAGCTGCATTAATAGCAAATAGACCAGCAGTGACTCACAACGTAAACCATCTTTTTAATAGACTGTAACATAAATTAAATAAAAACTTTTGTATTGCAATAATTTTCACGTTGTATTTACCATCATAACATGAGCGACCAAAAAGAGGAAAGGGTGTGCTGGGAGTACTGGACATGGCTGATATAAATGGGAGATGGGTGATTAAATAAAAACATGCAGTTGGAAGTATTAACCTGCTGGAAATGATGGATTAGGGTTGAAATAGGATACACGTGTGAAAGTTCCTTTTCCCGATCAATACTGATCACATTTAACTCCAGGAGGTCTGGAGGATCTTACACAAAGCCACCTGCAGTGCAGTGAAGTCTAAATGGAAATGGAACTGAAATATAGGCAATAATAGTGTCATTCATACTGCATGGCATAACATGCCACATGGGGAAAATATAATATAATATATAAATGTGTGTGTGACACAATATAGCTGAGGGCTATCGAAGTACAGTTTGAGTTGCTCAACCAGAATGGAAAACTAATAGTTAAAGCTACATTATGACCATACATTCTGATCCTCTGCAGTCTTGTGAAGGCTATTAGTCCATATTCCCTCACAGTTCAGTACTGGAGTGTACATCTGATTCTTATCATACTAGTGTGAGATGCTGGAGTTTTCTGGTGGTCTAGAAAGGCTAATGCGCTATCCTGGGTTTTGAGTGTTTGACTTGAATTGGCTTTGTGTTGGTTTTGTTCATACTCAAATAATGGCTTTTCAGTCATAATAGGAACATAGGAACAGGAGTATGCCATTCAGCCCCTCAAGCCTGTTCTGATATTCAATGAGATCATGGCTGATCTGCGATCTAACACCATACACCCACCTTTGGCCCAAATCCCTTAATACCTTTTGTTAACAAAAAGCTAATAGAATTAGTTTTATTAGTGGCCTTTGAGAGGCATATAAAAAGGATAAAAGGTTAACATAAATTACATGTTATAAAGAAGGCTATTTACATGGCTTTCCTTTAAGTAACAGTCATAAACTCTGCATTTTATATCAAAGGTTATAAACTCTTTGTACATCAGACAATGCTCTAAAAGGGGATTCTAATGAATACCTGCAGCAAAAAATAATTATATAAAAAACTCAATTTTACGTAAGAAATTGCATCATAGAAGCACACAAGGAATAACACTGTTTCTGTCCTTCTGTTTCGAGAATTGAGCTAGTTAATGTTTAGCAGAAACACATTTATCAAAATATTTATCAGCTCTTACTAAAGGTACAATGGTATCAGTATGGTTGATTGCTGAAAGTAGAACTAAAATATCTGCTGTATGACATTGGTTAAAGGCAACCTGCCAATCACTGTATTTTCACTGTGCCATGGACCACACAGCACCTGGGCTCAAATGTTAGCTTTTGCTCAGATTAGCAACTGCTCCCATCGGCTTTTCTTTTGCTCATTGAGTATGAATGGGCAGGAATTCAACCATAGTTTCCAATCCAAATCTCAAATGGGTCATCGAGTGCACCACCAATACAATAATACAATACAAATCGCTTTATTGGCATGATAAGGTACATCTTATGTTGCCAAAGCATCAAAATACATTTATGGTTGAACACATAAACGCGGTTCTATTCATACAGTGTATAAACAGGTATATCCCTGAGTTTATAAATATATTTTCGCCTTGTTTATATATACTCTTGTCTTAGTTTACTGGTTGTCCCTCTGTTCATGGCAAGCTGTAACATAGTGTGCCGCCAGTGTTACACAGCTTCTCTCCTCCCCCAGTAGGAATGGGAGTTTTTGGTTGTCAGTCAGATTTCTGAATTCAGGGCATATTTGTGAGAATTTTTGATAGAAATTCTCTCTGATGCCCTGATATTTTCCACAGGCTGTGAGGAAGTGCATCTCTGTCTCAACTACTCCCTGACTGCAGTGAGAGCATATCCTGTCTTCTCTTGGCAGCCTGGTCTGCCTGTGTCTGCCTTTTTCGATCGCTAGGCTATGTTCGCTAAGTCTGTACCTTGTCAAGGTTCATCTCAGTTTGTTATCCTTTACCATGGTCAGGTAATCAGCTATGTTGTATTGTCTGTTTAGGGCCAAGTAGCAATTGAGTTTGCTTTGGGTTTTTGTTGTTTCTGCCCAATATGACAGATATTTTTCCTTTTGCTTAGCGACGATTGTGTTGGGTCGAATTCTTTGTGTTACCCTGTCACTGTCCTGGGACTGGTTATTGTTAGTATTGTTATTAGTTACTTTATTGAGTCCCAGGACTAGTTGACTGAGGGTATTCTTCTTTATGGTCAGCTCTTGGCATTTCAGGGCGTCGTAGTGATAGCATTGGGGGTTGCTCATTTGTAGGTGATTCCAAAATTTGGTGGCTCTTTTTTGGATAGTGATTATTAATGGGTATTGGCCTAGTTCCGCCCTGCATGCGTTGTTTACTGTTTTCCTTTGAGTCCGGAGGATACTTTTACAGAATTCCGCATGTAGGATCTCAATTGGGTGTTTGTCCCATTTTGCAAAATCTTGTTGTGTTAGTGGTCCCCAGACCTCACTGCCATAGAGTGCAATTGGTTCAATTACTGATTTGAAAATTTTGAGCCAAATGCTAATTGGGATTTCTATTTGGATTGATTTTTTGATGGCATAGAAAGCCCTTCTTGCTTTCTCTTTCAGTTCATTCACAGCCAGTTTGAAGTTTCCCGTAGAACTGATTTTTAAGCCCAAGTATGTGTAGTGAGTGGTTTGTTCAATTTTGGTTGTTCCTACTGTGAAATTTATTGTGGGTCCATGTTGTTTGGATCTTTGCTGGAACACAAGGACTTTGGTTTTTTGGGGATTTATTGTCAGGGCCCAAGTCTGGCAGTACGACTCCAGCAGGTCCAGGTTCTGCTGTAGACCCTCCTTAGTTGGTGACAGCAGAACCAGGTCGTCGGCATAGAGGAGGAATTTAACCTTGGATTCATATAGGGTGAGGCCGGGTGCTGTAGATTGTTCAAGTAGTTTTGCCAATCCATTAATGTAAATATTAAAGAGTGTCGGTGAGATTGGCGAGCCCTGCGTCACCCCCCACCCCTGTGGGAAGTATTTTGTTTGTTTGTCTCCAATTTTAACTGCACATTTATTGTTTGTATACATTGATTTAATTACATCATATGTTTTACCTCCTACCCCGCTTTCGATAAGTTTCAGGAATAAACCGTCATGCCAGATGGAGTCGAAAGCCAAGTGGTGATAATGTGATAGATCAAGGGTATAGCACATCACCTACTGGCATACCATGAACTTCCAGTAACTGAACCTGGAATAGCATAGATATATTTATTCATGGTCTCATCCCAATCGACTACGAAAGCCACACAAAGCATCAGCTGAAAGAATTCAGAAAGGAAAAGCCTGCAGAAAATGCAAAAAAAAAGACAGTGGAAAGTTAACATTTTAATTAGATTTATCCAATCTGATAAATAAATCTGTAGTTAATTTGATGCATTTTAGATTTTGAGGTTACAGCACTTGCAACTGAGGTATGAAAACTGAGTGTTGTATAAAATTGTATAAAATTGCATTCAATTATTCTAGCGGCATTCCATCTCTGGTGCTCCTCTGATCACAGGTGACTGGAATAATGGGTATGTGTTCATTTTCGCCAGTGGTGCAGTAGTATGTGTCTCAGCATTGGTGGCCTCACTATGGATATGCATTCATATTCCTTGGCAATCTAGTTCTGAACATATATGTCTATTCCTTAGAGATTTAATATGGAGTATTGATCCATGTTCCATATTGATCTTGGTGGTGTGCGGGGAATTTGTATCCAACTCAGTCTAGGGATTCTCTAGTACGATAGCAATACTAGGGATTCTCTAGTACGATAGCAATACTAGGGATTCTCTAGTACGATAGCAATACTAGGGATTCTCTAGTACGATAGCAATACTAGGGATTCTCTAGTACGATAGCAATACTAGGGATTCTCTAGCTTCAGCCTCATGACTACCTTAATTTCAACCTTCTAAGGTGAAAAGCCAAAAAAAGCCCTCCTTATCCCAAAATCCTACTTTTCCCTAAAATTCCTGCTTATCCTACCCTTCATCTCTCTGTCCCTGCAAACTACTGTTCCATCTCTAACCTCCCTTTTCTTTCCAAAGCTCTTGACTATGATGTCATCTCCAAGATCCTTGTCCAGTTCTGCAACTCCTTTGAATTCCCCCAATCAGAATTTGCTTCTCTTACAGCATTGAAACAGCCCTAAACAAAGTCAAGAAAGTCTTTCTCTGTGACTGTTGTGCATTATCCCTCATCCTCCTTGACCTCTCTGCAGCCTTTCATACAGTCGACTACAGTAGCCTCCTCCATCTCTTGCTTCCATTCTTACCTACCTTATCATAGCCAGTATCTGCAGTAATAACTTTCCTTCCCACCCCATGCTATCATCTCAGGTCTCCCCCAAAATCTATCCTTGGCCCCTTCCCCTTCCTTCTCTATATGCTGGCCCCTAGCAACATTGTCCACAAACATGAGGTCAGCTTCCACATGTAGCTTGATGAGGCCCAGCTCTACCTTTCCATCACTTCTCTTGACCCCTCCACTGCCTCCGTGTTATCAGGCTGCTTGTCCGACATCCACTCTTGGATAAGTCACAATTTTTCGAACTAAGCATCAGGAACACCAAAGCCATCATCTTTGGCCCACGCTACAAACTTCATAGCCTCACCACTAACTCCATTCCCCCAACCTGCCCACTGTCTTGGACTAAACGAGACTATTTGCAATCTTGGTATCTTATTCAACCACAAGCTGCGTTTCTGATCCCATATAATTGCCATCACTAAGACTTCCTACTTCCATGACGTCGTCCGAATCTGACCCTACATCAGTAGGGGCCGCTGAAATTTTCATTCATGCCTTTGTCATCTCCCGATTAAACTATTTTATGCTCTCCTGGCCATCCTCCATTCTTAGTTCATCCAAAGCCCTACTGCCTGTATCCTATTGCACCAAGTCCTGCTCGTGCATCACTCCTGTCTGCACTGATCTACAATTTCTTCCCAGTCCCCCAATGGCTCAGATTTAAAATTCTCATCCTTGTGTTTCAATCCCTCTGTGGCCCTGTCACTTCCTTTGTATAACCTTCTCCAGCCCTACAACCACACTCTCAAACTCTCCATCCCACTGACTCTGGCCTCTCACGCATCCCCCATTCACCCCACTATTAGGAGCTACGCTTTCAGCCGCCTAGGATCCACAATCTGGGATTCTCTGCCTAAGTCCCTCCACCTCTTTACTTCCCACTCCTCCTTTAAGACCCTCCTTAAATCCCACCTCTTTGACCAAGCTTTTGGTCACTCCTTCTAATATCTCTTTCTTTAGCTTCGCATCCAATTTTTTCCTTACCTCTCTGTGAAGCACCTTAATGGCCCAGAAATTCGGGTCTCCACGGGTGAGTACGCATGGGGTACTCACCCGTAGGCCCAATGGAAGTGCTGGTTTCGTGCATACACTGCGCATGTGCGGGAAACCGGAACTTCCGTTCCCTTAAAGGAAGGGGTTCAGAGGTCGAACACATGCGCCGGAGAGGCAGCGCGTGTGCATGGAACTTACGTTTTTTTTGCAGGTTTCTCCGGGAGGACTGCTTTTAACAAGGTAAGTGGTGATTTAATTAAAATTAAAACATTTTTCCCACAGGTTTATTATTTTTAAATACTTTAAAGAAAAGTAAGTTTATTTTTAGCCCCGTTAGAAAATTTAAATTATTGTTTAAAATAGTTATTTTATGTAATTTATAGTTATTTAAAAAATGTGATGTTTTAAAAAAAATGTATTTGAAGTTTTAGTTAGGTTTTGGGGCTTATAGTATTTATAGTTTTGACAGTTCTTCCTGTCAATTTTATGAATGGGCATTTCCCTGCTACCATTGGCTCTCCATGGCCGACGTGATCCCAGGGGACGTGTCGAACTAACTGCGCCCCTGGGATATGCAAGCACTGCGCGCCGGCAGTTGGAGCAGGCCCAGGATCGGAATCCCACGCGGGCCCACAACACAACAGCCGGCGCGCTAGGTAACTGCAGGTCGGAGGCTTGCACCCACGGGAAGCCTCCGACCCGAATTTCTAGGCCAATATGTTTTTCTATGTTGTTGTTGCAATAGTAGGCTCCCATATATTGCTTCCTTTGAAAGCCTTAAAAAAAGGATAATTATAGTTTGAAGGGCTTCTTATAAAAGGGGTGTTTATATGAATTCTCCATTACAGAAGGATGATGCACATTACATCATAAGTTATGGGGTTCTCTTTCTGCTTTCAAAAGACATCTAAGGTCCACCTCGTCAGGAATGCATTTGGTTGAATTCCTCAGCTCTTTTCCTATTTTATCCCTTTCCCTCCTGCTTGGCACCCACATTTTTCCTCCGCTTTGCGCGTTCTGTACTTGAGGAATGCTACTGAAATGTAAGTTTTTTGTGGCTGTTCAATAAAGACAAGGTCAAGCCATGATGTCCTCTCAGCGTCAGTTAGCCTGCCAATATCCAGCTCAAGACTCACACATGAAGAATGCCCACTTGGGTGAGATACTGAAATGCTGTTGGCACTGATCGAACATGAGTCTGTACATTCAGGAGGGGAGAAAATGACTCATTCGATAGGTGTCTATACAGAAGACTACATGTGGTGGCCATTATATCCAAGAGCCACTAAGTTGTAAGTTATCCATGTATCAGTTTAGCAGTTGTATTGGCCACTTAAAAGTCAACGGGCACCAGTCTTTTGATTAATTTTCCTTAACAAGCTTGTTACAGCTTCAAGTTTGGTGTGAAACCATCGATGAGTCCTCAGATCATCAAAGAATGTTCTAGATAATGTTTCTTTCCAATGTTCTTCAAATAACGACTAAATATAGATTCCCACTTCAGCTTATTTAGATTATTAAGTACTTTGTGAAGCACAAACCATGCGTCCATGCATATTAATGAGCAGGTGCTGCAATTTAGTCTGCCACATCAACCAATGATGCATTCGAGGGGAAAATCAGTCATAAGCACCAACATATCAATCAACTCTTCAATACTGGCAACATTTCCTATGATCTCTTCCAATAGACATATGCACATATTTTAATTTTTACTGCATTCTGGTTCAAACTAGTTCAGAATAGGACAAGCGTGGTTTTTGCAATGGCATACATAGCATGAATGTATCAATTTCAACTTTAATTCATCCACCAAAAGTACACATTAAAACTCTTAGCTCACCAGACCTACATGCAATAGACAAGACTATATACCAGTGAACAGCACCAGGAAAGAACACACTGATGAAGCCACTGTTAAAAGATGGTTAGTACGGGAGTGTGATAGCTGCTTTTAGAGTTCATCTGCACAGCAGATGTAAACGTCATTTTTAAAAAATTTACTAGTGGATCTTCTTGCCATTACTCAGTGAGTTTGCTGATACCTGTTTTAAAACATGGGTCCCATAAGCCATGACAGCAGTCGTCCCTCACATTCCCAGCAGAGCTAAACGTGCCTAACCTCACAATAGGATTTTCACATGATAGGGTGCTCTCTCTCTCTCTCTCTCCCTCTCTCCCTGCCTCAACAGGTTTCCAAATCCTCCCATCTCATAACACAGTTTTATTATACTCGTTCATGGGATGTGGACATCGCTGGCAAGGACAGCATTTATTGCCCATCCCTAATTGCCCTTGAGAAGCTGGTGGTGAGCTGCCTTCTTGAACCGCTGCAGTCCGTGTGTGAAGGGAGGGAGTTCCAGGATTTTGACCCAGCAACAATGAAGGAATGCCGATATATTTCCAAGTCAGGATGGTGTGTGACTTGGAGGGGAACTTGCAGGTGATGGTGTTCCCATGCTCCAGCTGCCCTTGTCCTTCTAGGTGGTAGAGGTCGCAGGTTTGGGAGGAGCTGTTGAAGAAGCCTTGGCGAGTTGCTGCAGTGCATCTTGTAGATGGTACACACTGCAGCCACGGTGCGCCGGTGGTGGAGGGAGAGAATGTTTAATGTGGTGGATGGGGTGCCAATCAAATGGATAGTGCCGCGCTTCTTGAGTGTTGTTGGAGCTGCACTCATCCAAGCAGGTGTGGAGTATTCCATCACACTCCTGACTTGTGCCTTGTAGATGATGGAAAGGTACTTTCCTGATGGAGTCAGGAGGTGAGACACTCACTGCAGAATACCCAGCCTCTGACCTGCTCTTGTAGCCACAGTATTTATGTGGCTGGTCCAGTTAAGCTTCCGGTCAATGGTGACCCCCAGGATGCTGATGGTAAGGGATTCGGTGATGGTAATGCTGTTGAATGTCAAAGGGTGGTGGTTAGACTCTCGCTTGTTGGAGATATGGGCCCCGATTTTCGGCTTGTGTGGGGAATGGTCGGATTTCCCCGAATGTGGGGTTTCTGACACACATAAAAAAGTGTCAGCCAGCCCCACGCAATTTTCCCTCAATTGGCCAATTAATTCCCAGCATGTGGGAAGCCTTGCTAATTGTCTAAATCGAGTCAGAAATCCCCACAGTATGATGTCATCATTCGTGGTGCTTTCAAGGTCCATGGCAAGCACTGCATCCTCTGAAGGCTTCCAAATCAACCATACAGGATGGCAGAGGAGCCTGCAGCAGCTGTGGACAGTGCCAGACCCCGAGCTGCCTTCAAATTCGACGAGGCTTCACTGCAGGCATTATTGGGTGGGGTTAGGGCCCACAGGGAGGTCCTCTTCCCAAGGTCAGGGAGGAAGAGGCCTCCCACTGAGACCAATGCTGCATGGATGCAGGTGTCAACAGATGCCAACTCGCTGGGAGTCACCAGAGGAACCTTGGCATTACATCTGTAACTCCTTCCTTTACTCCCCCACAGTACCATCCAGAGCCCCCGTCCTCACTGTGGAGGAGGAAGAGGCTGTGCAGCCAGACTCCTCAGTGGAAGCTCCAACCTCTGAGGGCGCAGCGTCAGCAGAAGTAAGCGCACCCAGCACCAGCGCAGACACTCACACCTCGGGGGGACCTTCGGGACATAGAGTAGTGTTGTCACCTGGTGTTTCACAGCTGACAAGTGAGCCTCAGCAGATTCTGGAGACAGGGACAGCAGTGGAGAGTCATCGTCGGAGGGCGCAGGGCTCTGCCAGCTCAGCTCAGCTGCGCTGCATCTCGACCCTCTGCCTCTGGGTCCATCCGCAAGAGAAGAGGTGATGGATCTCCATGCACAGATGCAGGAGTCTCTGGCAGGTTTTGTCTCCAGGGTCGCTGCGAGTGTGGAGTGAATGGAGGAGTCCATAGCGACCATGAGCAGAGCCTTTGTGGAGTCATTGGTGCATGAACACAGCACCATGGAAAGGTTGGCAACCTCCATGGAGGAGATAACTCGCCAGCATACGGAAAACATGGTGAGTGCTCATAAGAGAATGACATCTCTTGAGGAGCGTTGGCCATCTGTTGAACAGAGAAACCAGATCTTCATGGAAGTCCTTCTGAGTAGGACTGCCAGTGCAGAAACGGGTCCCACTGGCCCCCTAAAGCACAGCAAGGTGCTCTCAAGCCACTTCCAAGCGCTGGCCCCTTCTGGCTTGTGCAGCTTCAGGTGAGTGAGCAGCAGCCTGGTGCTCCTGTTAATCATCCTGCTGTTCCTGGTTCTGCTGCTGCCGCCTCTACTGTTGGAGATCCTCTAATGCCAGGAAGGGAAGGTGCCAAAGACCTCCCATGCTTCTAGCAGATGCCTCGGTTGAGGAGGTCCTGAGTTAGGGTGGTGAGAGGGGCTTCCCAGGAGCTCACACTGAAGAAGTGTGTGAGGCTCCAACTTTCTGCAGCTGCTCCTAAGGCTTCAAATAGTTCCCCCAAGCCTTGATCAACAAGGTCCTGCAGCCTGCAAATGCTGCCTCTTTAAATCTCTTCAGCCCTCAGCGACCTGCTGCTGCAAGCAAGCAAGCCAGCTGTTTTCACACCAGCTCTCATCGGCGGGGATCCCCGCAGGCGGGTTTCAGGTGGGGAAAGCCCCAAAGTCACAACGGCACGGGAAAATCATCCTTAACAAGGTGATCATTGGTGATTAGTGCTCCAACGAGCAGTCCCGCCAGCGGCGGGTGGGACTGAAGCGGGGCGCGTGGAAACGGCGGTCCGAAAGTCGGACGGGGCGGGGAATCAGGCGGGGGGGTCCCGACCCACTTTTTCCGCGATTTTTGGACCACAGCCGCATGAAAAGCCGCCCGACAGCGGACAGAAAATCAGGGCCATGATGTGGAGATGCCGATGTTGGACTGGGGTGGACAAATGTGAGAAGTCACACAACACCAGGTTATAGTCCAACAGCTTTATTTGAAATCACAAGCTTTCGGAGCGCTGCTCCTTCGTCAGGTGAAGTGAAGAGATGCATATAGGCACAGCATATATAGTCAGAGAACACTGCCAGATGATTACAGGTAATCTTTCTAACTGCCCTTTATCACACCTCGGCAGAGAGATAATCACAGCAATCAAAGGTGTAAATGGTGTCCAAACAGGTCAGTCAGGAAAACATTACATCAAAGAACAATGAGGTGGGGTCACCAGGGGTCAAATGTTGCAGATGCTGGGGTCTGTATGAAAAACAAAAAACAAAGAACAATAAAAAAAAAAGATTTTTTTTTTGCTGGAAATCACAGCAGGTCCGGCCGCATCTGTGTAGAGAGAACAAGCCAACGACGACTCGAGTCTGGGTAACTCTACGTCAGGTGGGGTTACATGTAGCGTGACATGAACCCAAGATCCCAGTTAGCATTCTCCAAGGCGGCCTTCAAGACACACGACAACGCAAAATCGTCGAGCAGAAACTGATAGCCAAGTTCCGCACTCATGAGGACGGCCTCAACCGGGATGTTGGGTTCATGTCACGCTACATGTAACCCCACCTGACATAGAGTCACCCAGACTCGAGTCATCATTGGCTTGTTCTCTCTACACAGATGCGGCCGGACCTGCTGTGACTTGCAGCAAAAAAAAAAATGTTTTTTCTTGTTTTTATTGTTCTTTGTTTGTTTTTGGTTTTTTATACAGACCCCAGCATCTGCAACATTTGTCCCCTGGTGACCCCACCTCATTGTTCTTTGATGTAATGTTTTCCTGACTGACCTGTTTGGACACCATCCACACCTTTGATTGCTGTGATTATCTCTCTGCCGAGGTGGGATAAAGGGCAGTTAGAAAGATTACCTGTAATCATCTGGCAGTGTTCTCTGACTATATATGCTGTGCCTATATGCATCTCTTCACTTCACCTGATGAAGGAGCAGCGCTCCGAAAGCTTGTGATTTCAAATAAAGCTGTTGGACTATAACCTGGTGTTGTGTGACTTTTCACATTTGTTGGAGATAGTCATTGCCTGGCGCTTGTGTGGAGCGAATGTTACTTGCCACCTATTAGCTCAAACCTGAATATCGCCCAGGTCTTGCTGCATGCTTCATTATCTGAGGAGTTGCAAATGGAACTGAGCACTGTGCAATCATCAGCGAATATCCCCACTTCTGACCCTATAATGCAGAGAAGGTCATTGATGAAGCAGCTGAAGATGGTTGGGCATAGGATACTGCCCTGAGGAACTCCTGCAGCGATGTGCTGGGGCTGAGATGATTGGCTTCCAACAACCACAACCATCTTCCCTTGTGCTAGGTATGACTCCAGCCAGTGGAGCGTTTCCCCCTGATTCCCATTGATTTCAATTTTACTAGGGATCCTTGATGCCACACACGGTCAAATGCTGCCTTAATGTCAAGTGCAGTAACTCTCACCTCACCTCAGGAATTCAGCTCTTCTGTCCATGTTTGGACCAAGGCTGTAATGAGGTCGGGAGCCGAGTGGTCCTGGCGGAACCCAAACTTGGCATCAGTGAGCAGGTTATTGGTGAATAAGTGCTGCTTGATAGCACTGTCAATGACACCTTCCATCGCTTTGCAGATGATTCAGAGTAGACTGATGGGGCTGTAATTGGCCGGATTAGATTCATCCTGCTTTTTGTGGACAGGACATGCCCGGACAATTTTCCACTTTGTCGGGTAGTTGCCAGTTTTGTAGCTGTACTGGAACAGCTTGGCTAGAGGCTCCACTAGTTCTGGAGCACAAGTCTTCAGCATGACAGCCAGGGATGTTTTCGGGGCCCATAGCCTTTGCTGTATCCAGTGCACTCAGCCGTTTCTTGATATCACATGGAGTGAATCGAATTGGTGGAAGACTGGCTTCTGTGATGGCGGGGACCTCAGGAGGAGGCCGAGATAGATCATCCACTTGGCACTTCTGATTGAAGAAGGTTGAGAATGCTTCAACCTTGGCTTTTGCACTCACGTTCTGGGCTCCGCCATCATTGAGGATAGGGATGTTCATGGAGCCTCCTCCTCCCATTAGTTGTTTAATGGTCCACCATGATTCATGACTGGATGTGGCAGGACTGCAGAACTTTAATCTGATCCATTGATTGTGGGATCGCTTAGCTCTGCCTATGACATGCTGTTTCTGCTGTTTACCATGCATGTAGTCCTGTGTTCTAGCTTCACCAGGTTGGCACCTCATTTTTAGGTACGCCTGGTGCTGCTTCTGGCATCCTCTTCTACACTCCTCATTGAACCAGGGTTAGTCCCCTGGCTTGATGGTAATGGCTGAGTGAGGAATATGCCGGGCCATGAGGTTACAGATTGTGGTGGAATACAACTCTTCTTCTGCTGATGGCCCACAGTGCCTCATGGATGCCCAGTTTTGAGCTGCTAGACCTGTTCTGAATCTATCCCATTTTAGCATGGTGGTAGTGCCTCACAACACGATGGAGGGTGTCCTCAGTGTGAAGACGGGACTTCGTCTCAAGGACTGTGCGGTGGTCACTCCTACCAATACTGTCATGGACAGAAGCATCTGTGACAGGTAGATTGGTGAGAAGGAGGTCAAGCAGGTTTTTCCTCGTGTTGGTTCTCTCAGCACCTGCCACAGGCCCAGTCTGCCAACTATGTCCTTCAGGACTCGGCCAGCTCGGTCAGTAGTGGTGCTACTGAGCCACTCTTGGTGATGGACATTGAAGTCCCCCACCCAGAGTACATTCTGTGCCCTTGATACCCTCAGTGTTTCTTCCAAGTGGAGAAGATCTATTTCATCAGCTGAGGGAGGGCGGTAGGTGGTAATCAGAAGGAGGTTTCCTTGCCAATGTTTGACCTGGTGCCGTGAGACTTTGTGGGGTCCGGAGTCAATGTTGAGGACTCCCAGGGCCACTCCCTCCTGACTCTATACCACTGTGCTGCCAGCTCTGGTGGGTCTGTCCTGCCGGTGGGACAGGACATACCCAGGGATGGTGATGGAGGAGTTTTTACTCAATATACAACATGGCAAAATGAATAAATACTTTTAGCATTTCATCTGTCAGCCCACATTTTGCTTGAACTAAACACTGCTGGTGATGACTCTAAAACATTTAAGCCATTTCAGTTTCACTCACTTCTGGCAACGTCTGTTGCTTCATTAACTGCTCAACCTGGGATCCTCTGGGATCAGCTCCAGGCCCCACAAAGGTACTGTGGAGCTGCACACAGGCAATGGTTGGGGGAAGACTCTCACCTTTCAAGTCTGGAATTTCCAGTCCCCATTGATTGGGGGGGCGTATCTGGCGGAACGGAACTTCCATCCACCATGGAAAATACGCCCGACCCTGGCCTAACCTCTGGCCTGCGGGTGATGCGGGGGGCAGGGGGGGGGATTCCCAGCCTCTGCTGGAAATCATGATGAAATGGGGGTGGAATGTTGCAGCAGGAAGGCCTGCCACAGCAGAGGAATATAGCCAACCTCTGTGCAAAACATTCTGGCTCCTTTTTGGCTTGAGCCAGGCCTCTGTCCAAGAAAACTTTTCAGCTGCTCATAATGCTAAGCGTCTGGGCCTATCAGGTTTCCCTTGCGTCCAGTGTTCAACTATTTACCTCATTTGCATTTATTTTACACATGCCTGCCCATGAGTGGAAGCACTCTATGCCGCTGGGACTGGCCACTGGAAAATGAGGGGAGGGCACACAGAGGCAGAGATGTGGTGGAACGTATCCCCAAGCAATCTTACGTCCACCCCAATCCCACAAAAGAAATTGAGACCTCAATGTCATTTTTCACCAGCAGCATGTATAAAAATTGCACTCGGTGAGGTTCCCATATTATTGCTGAACACACTCCTACTGCATTCCTGTGTGTGCTCTTTTTCCAGTCATTGACTGTTTATTTTAAATGGATTTAATATCTACGTAAAAATAACACACACAGTAATGTAATACAAGTGTTTTAAGCATTCGCCTGTGAACATTTGCCAATCAGAGATTCTACCTTGTAAGGTCTGAAGTGAGCGGGTTCTACTCTGCTGCCTATTCCATAATGGAAATAAAAGTCATAAAACAGAGCTGCCTTGACTTTAGTCGTACAAGCTGTGAAGCAGAATGACTGCACGGAGAAACTAAATATGTTATTATGGACCTTTTCCTGAAGGGCCTTCATACTCCCAATCCTGCTGTTGCCAGAGCTAAAGAGGCGGAAGCTAAAGGAAAAGTGGTCCCTGTTTATTCGAGTGATACTACAAATGTTTCAGAATAACCTTTCCACAGATAATTGTGATTTCTGAGGCAACGTAAGTACACGTAATTGATCAATTGACAGGAACATTAATTTTGGTCTACTGGACTGACGTAAGTCTTTTCCAGCTCCTACACCAAAAGACCTTTCACCTGCAGTTACTTTTTAAAATTTTAATCAGCTGCTTTCTGGATGAGTTTCACAAATCCACTCTGATAGAATTGCAGTTTTAAAATATTTTTATTTAAATGTCTCCTCCCCATCCATCCGCAGTATGTGATATTAGTGTCCAAAGATGGTACAGGATAGGAGTTAACCTCTAAAAAATACTGGGAGCTAAAGGCTTTCTCAATCTATATTGAAAGGAGGATCTAAACAGTGGAATCAGTATTAACTGGTTCATCCCAGTGAATGTTAAAGTATCTGAAATTCTCCGATTTGGATACAAAAGTGTCACCCTATATACTGTGGCCCCACATTCTAAATTCTACAGAACCACATTCCCCGTTCTACACATGCATGGTCTGCTACTACCCATTCTGCACATTGACTCTGTCCAATTCTATACATGCATGGCCCCTAATTCCACATTCTTAGGGGCATTCTAATTATTTACCTAATATGTGGTATAAACAGAACACACGATGCAGTTCCAGTACATACTTTTTAGCATTCCATGGCCTAGAAATTCAGTTAAGGCCCGCCAGCAGGCTAACGCCCAAAAGTTAGCGCTGCGCGCGGAGCCCGTTGCGACCGCCAGAAATTCACTTTTAGCGCCCCAATTCAGAACCGGGCGCTGTTCCAGGGTGTGCCCGCCTCCGCTTGGGGCGCTGAAAGTGAATTTCAGCGCTCCAGCTGCCGCTGCGCCACCCGATGCGGTGCGGCAGGCTGGGGTACTGCAGGCCTCCTCCTTCTCTTAAGGAGGAGCTGCCTGCAGCCGTGAGATCGCCGCTGGATTCTGCCAGCAAATGAGCCCAGCACCACGGAGAAGTGCCGGGCTCGCGGGAATCAGCCACCAATGCCGCGGGGGGGTGGTGGAGGAGGCCGGGGAGGGAGGTGAGGGCAGGCGGCCGCCGAAAAAGCGGCCGGCCGCACCTCCACCTTAAAGCGCCCCAGTAGCGCAGCAGTATGGCCCCGTTTCACGAACGTTGTTTGCGGCCGCTGCAGAAGAGGCGGCCGCAACTAAATATGGGGTTTAGGCCAGAAGCGGGGCGGTACCGGGGCACTGCGCACACCGATGACGTCATCGGTGTCGGCGCAGCGCTACCGGCTACCGCCGCCATTACCGCAGCGCTGAATATCAGCGCAACCTCTTATACTGGCGCAGAAACCCTCTTTAGGCGCCAACTGGGCGCAAAGCTTGCAGCGCCCAACTGAATTTCATTATATATTTATTTATTGGTTTATTTACTTATATTTGACTTTTTGCCGTAGCTTTTCACTTCTTTAGGCCTCTTTGTATCATGCCTCAATCCCAGATCAAGAGATCTGACAGCTAACCTCCTCTTAACCTGCAGCTTGTTTTTATGCTTGAACCAGCTGCTGAAGAGTGTGGATGAGCAAAGCAGGTCAGATGCAGATTTACTAGCTCTCTGATTCGGTCCCTTCTTCTCGGCAGGAATGACACTTATCTCTGTTGGACGCCTCTAACGGCCAGGCTTTGATCTACACTCCAACATCTGGAGAATGCAAGCGTTTTCATTTATTTTTTAATTATATTGTAGTGTGGATTCAAATTTGTTGGTCCATGTTTCAGCTCTTACTAGCACGAAGAAAGCTAGTGGAGGAACTAATGTACCAGCAGAATTGTGTAGGTTAAATAAAAGGTCCGAGATACAGAAATGCTGAAAGTCAATAGCATTCAGATTACTTTTCTTTGAATGAGAGAGTGAGATAAGATAAATTGCTAGAAAAGTGCTGGAAATTAGATGGCACAGAGATACTTCTGATAGGAAGAATTTGAACAGTATTAAGCTGAATAGGGAAAGTTAATTACAAAATTCCAGGTTCCAACCACATTTCTTATAAAAATGTCAAGTCAGTAACAAATGGCAGATAGACTCCTTCCGAATGATCTATTATGCATGTTTACTCTCCTGTGGCAAAATGATTGTGAATAAATTCATAATCAAACAGCTGGAAACCTTATTTTCTGTAGCTTGCTTTGTTCCAGCTACTACGTGAGAAATGTGGTGTCATGGGGACTGCCAAAGCAGGCGATAGAAAAGAAAGACTTGCATTTATATAGTGCTTTCATGACCTCAGGATGTCCCAAAGCGCTTTACAGCCAATGAAGTACTTTTTGAAGTGTAGTCACTGTTGTAATGTAGGAAACGCGGCAGCCATTTTGCACACAGCAATGTGATAATGACCAGATGATCTGTTTTAGTGATGTTGTTTGAGGGATAAATATTGGGCAAGACACCGGGGAGAACTCCCTTGCTCTAGTGCCGTAGGATCCTTTATATCCACGGGGCCTCGATTTAACGTCTCATATGAAAGATGGAACCTCCAAAAGTGCAGCACTCCCTCAGTACTGCCCTGGAGTGTCAGCCTAGAGCTTGTGCTCAAATTTTAGCAGTGGGATTTAAACCCACAACCTTCTGACTCAGAGGCAAGAGTGCTACCCACTGAGCAGCAGCTGGCACTACCTTGCCTATTTATTTTCTCCTCAGGCTGCCCCAAAAGCCAGTCTCAGTGTTAGTCCCAACAACTGGTTTCTTTAGGCACCCCTCTGAGTGGACACCCAATAGTCCAAGGCTGGGAACAGCTCCTCTCACTTCATTTACACCTTGTGATAGGCCTGTGCCTACTGCACATGCAGGCCCAGCTCTATCCCCTCCAGGGAAGCCCTGTAAATCCCAGGGCAACATAAGGGTGATGGAAACCCTGACTTATGTGCCCAAGAAATGGGCATTCCATAATGGAAACAGTCAGGAAAATCATCCCCCTAATAACTGTGGCAGCTCAAACTCATCACAGCTACCAACATGGCAGTGCTCTAACTCAACGGTCAGAGCAGGTTTCCTTTGGCATTCAAGAAATTGGCTTGCATAAGAACTTCCCCATTGTGGAAGCAATGTCCACGAAATTCCTCTATTTAAGACCAGCCTTGGCAGAAAATTGGTGGCTGTTTTGCTTCTGGCCACTTCCGGCACGGGCCGCAGCAGTCACCATTTTGGGCAGGTCAGTAGCGCGGCCGTTGCCTGCGTTCGGCAGAAGAATACAAATGAGGCAGATTGTGACGTTAATCAGCGTATAACACTGATTTGACGCACAAACCGCTATTTTGGACGTCGCCGCTCAACTGTACACCCTCCCCAAAGCACGCACAGCTGAACATGCTGCTACACGACAGACACCCGACCGTGCTACTTAAAGGGACACAATCAACTTTGAGGTAAGTTGCTTTTTGCTTTTGTACTGGTTCCTGTACAGTATATTTGAGTAGTGGCCATATTTAAAAAGTTGTTGGACATTTGCTGGATGTTTGCAAGGCTTTGGCTCTTAAGGGAAGGTCCCTGAGAAGACCACTTGCTCCCACTCCTGGGGGCTCTAGTTGCAGTCCCAGTTGGGCTGCAACATGGCATAGAGATGGAGCAGAGGCAGCAAAGGGGACAAGCTGCTCGCAGAGGGAGGTGGAGGAAGAAGCAAAGGAGGAGGAAGAGGAAGAACCAGCAAAGGAGGAAGCAGAAAAAAAGGAAGCGGAAGGAAGATGGTATTATGTCCGTGTATAATTGAGACACAGACAGCAGGAGTTGATTATAACAAGTCTTTACTGAATGGAGACAACCTGGAAACTGAAACTACAGAAGCCTGCTAGGGCCTTTTATACAGGGGTGGTCACTGTCAGTACTGCAGTCTGAGACCAGTTATTCCCTTAAAGGTACATACACAACAATTCCTCCCCTTTTAGATAAACAGTACATAACATTCATTTAACAACTAAATAATAACTAATTACAATTACGGTTGCTAGATACATTGGTTGAAGTTAAGCAATTATAAGTTCAGTCTTTGAGGAGGCTTCCTGATTCTGTCTGGATAACGCCTCTTTGGGATATCAGGTTCTTCTGGTAAGGTTGAGTCGGGATCAATGTCGTTGTTTGGTTCGTCTGCTTCCAATATCACCGATTCTGCGGTAGATGCAATTGGTACTTCGGTTTCATCGCCAGGTGTATCAGATCGTGGTGTGGAGTTGACGTTTTCCAGTGACTCTAGAATCTGGTCAGCATGGCGTCTTACAATGCTCTCTCCAATGTCCACGGTATACATTAGAGGTCCTTGCCGTGTACAGATCGTTCCTGGCTGCCATTTCTCTGTGCGGTAGTCCTGGGCCAAAACTGGTTGACCTATCTTAAAACTCCTGGTCGGCCTTTCATTCATATTCTGAAACTGCCTGTTCTCCACATCTCTTCTGACGTTTGGCTTAACCAAATCCAAGCGGCATCGTAGTCTTCGATTGAAGAACATCATGGCTGGAGTTTGGTTGGTAACCGCATGTGTCGCATTCCGGTAGGCAAACAAGAAGTTATCCACCTTGTGTTGTAGGGGTATATCTTCATTACACATTGCCTTGATAGCCTTCTTGAATGTTTGAACAAACCTCTTGGCCAATCCATTAGTGGCGGGATGATATGGGGCGGGTGTGTAATGCTTAACACCATTGTTCTTTAAGAACCTCCGGAAGTCTTCAGACACAAACTGTGGTCCATTGTCAGAGCAAATCTGTTCAGGCAGCCCATTCCTGGCGAATATGGTTCGTAAGACTGTGATAGTTTTTTCTGTGGTGGTTGAGGACATTTTTATTACCTCTGGCCACTTTGAATGTGCATCCACCGCAATTAAAAACATCGAGTCCATAAAGGGACCAGCAAAATCAATGTGCACCCTTTGCCATGGAGATGAGGGCCACTCCCATGGATGTAGAGGGGCTTGTGGTGGGGCGTTTTGGACCTTCTGGCATCCTGCACAGCTCTTGGTCATCTCTTCGATTTCTCTATCGATTCCCGGCCACCACACAAATGCTCTGGCTAAGTTCTTCATTTTTACCCCTCCCAGATGACCCTCATGAAGCTCATTGAGCACTCTATCCTTCAATTTGGGTGGAATTACTACTCTGGATCCACACATCAAGGTTCCTCTGCACACTGACAGCTGTTCTCTTCTCGGCGAGAATGCTGGCAGCAGTGGTTCGCCATGTGCTGGCCAACCCTTCACCGTTAAATCATAGACCCAGGAGAGTGTCGGGTCATTTCGTGTTTCCTTTTCTATGTTTGCATTCGTCACAGGGAGACATTCGACTATAGTCGAGTGGAATAACTCCACTGGATCCACTGCCAGTTCTTCTTCCACCGTCGGCAACGGTAGGCGCGACAATCCATCAGCATTCCCATGCTGTTTAGTTCCTTTGTACTCGATGTCATATTGGTGTGCCCCCAGGAAAAGGGACCACCTCTGTAGCCGTTGTGCTGTCATTATCGGTACACCGTTCTGAGGGTTGAAAATGGAGACGAGAGGTTGATGATCAGTTAGTAGAGTAAATTTCTGACCGTGCAGGTAGTGATTGAAGTTCTTCACCCCCCACACCAGGCTGAGGGCCTCTCTGTCAATCTGGGCGTGGTTACGCTCGGCTGAAGTTAACGAGCGTGACGCAAAAGCTATCGGCCTCTCAGAACCATCAAGGAATCTATGTGACAGTACCGCCCCAACACCGTAGGGAGACGCATCACACGCCAGTCTTATCGGTAGTGATGGGTTGTAGTGAGCCAATACTTCTCTTGAAGTGATTAGGTCCTTACTCTTCTGAAAGGCCCGCTTACATTCATCACTCCATTTCCATGCTACTCCCGTTCGTAGTAGGGCGTTCAGTGGATCCAGAATTGTGGACAAATTCGGCAAAAACTTATGATAGTAATTCACCAATCCGAGGAATGACCTCAGTTGCGACACATTTTCAGGTGCTGGAGCCTTAACTACCGCTTCAATTTTGTCAGGGGAATTATGCAACCCCTCTTCATCAATCACGTGGCCACAATACGATATCTGTTTCTTAAAAAACTCGCACTTAGGGCGATTGGCTCGTAGCCCATGTTCACGTAGTCTAGTGAGCACCTGCTCTAGGTTGGCAAGGTGTTCACTGTCATCTTCACCTGTCACTAGGATGTCGTCCAAGTAACACTGAGTCCCCGGAATCCCTTGCAGGACTTGTTCCATCGCTCTTTGCCATATCGCCGGAGCTGATGCTACTCCGAATACCAGTCGATTATACTGGTAAAGACCTTTGTGAGTGTTTGTCGTGAGATACTTCCTAGAGGATTCTTCAACCTCCATCTGCAAATATGCTTGTGCTAGGTCAATTTTTGTAAAACGCTTCCCTCCAGATAGTGAGGCAAAGATATCTTCTATCCTTGGAAGAGGATATTGTACTGTGTGAAGGACTGGGTTCACCGTTACCTTGAAGTCCCCACAGATGCGAACCTTCCTTGGCTCCTCAGACTTATTGTTTAATGTTTTCTTCATGAGAGGAACGATGGGTGTCGCCCACTCGCTCCAGTCTACCTTAGATAACACGCCTGCCTTCTCCAGATTCTCCAGCTCTGCCTCGACGGCTGGGCGAATTGCATATGGTACCGGTCTTGCTTTGAAAAACTTGGGAATTGCATTCTCCTCTATTTTTATCGAGGCGGTTACGCCTTTAAGAGTGCCCAGTTCTCGTTGAAATACCTCTTTGGCGTCAGCTAAGATTGTTGACAATCATCCAGGAGTGACGTCATCATCCTTTTTACCAGCCACCGTCAGTGCCTGAATGGAGTGCCAGTCTCAACTTATCTTTCTGATCCATTCACGTCCCAATAACGGTGGTCCACCTTCTTGCAGAATGTAGAGATACAATTTCCGTATTTTCTTGCTGTTGTATTCGACAGGCACCCTTATTTTTCCTCTGGGATATACTTTTTGCCCCGTATACGTCATAGAAACATAGAAACATAGAAACTAGGAGCAGGAGTAGGTCATTCGGCCCTTCGAGCCTGCTCCGCCATTCAACGAGATCATGGCTGATCATCCAAACCCTAGCACCCGGTCCCTACACTGACAGCCATCCCGCCCAAGCCCTATCCCCGTAATCCCGTAACCCCACATATTTAATCCCCCCTAACACTAAGGGCCAATTTTTTTCATGGCCAATCAACCTAACCCGCACATCTTTGGACTATGGGAGGAAACTGGAGCACCCGGAGGAAACCCACGCAAACACGAGGAGAATGTGCAAACTCCACACAGACAGTCACCCGAGGCCAGATTTGAACCCGGGTCCCTGGCGCTGTGAGGCAACAGTGCTAACCACTATGCCACCGTCCTCAAGACAATGGATGTCTCTCTCAAGGGTATGTGTGAGAATAGCCGCTCGTAGTCTCGTCGATTCATGATGGTTAGAGCTGATCCTGTATCCAATTCCATTTTGACTTGGGACCCTGCTATCGTGAGGGTGACCCAAATGGTTCGGTGATCCTCTTTTGCGATTACGTTGTGAAGTTTGAGACAGCTTAGTCTCTTGTTCCCGGATTCACTATCGCTCATCTGGTCTTCGGAACGACTGTCCGTCATCTTTTGTACTTTCCTGTACGGTTCCTTCGTAGCCTTTTTGTTGTCGTTGGTCTTCTTCCCAGACCTGCAAACTCGTGCAATGTGTCCCATCTTTCCGCATTGCCTGCATATTTTGTCCTTGGACCAGCAGTCCTTCTGGTCATGGTTTGTTCCGCCGTAGCGATAACATTTTGCAAATCCCCGTGTCATTTCGTGGGTGCCGTATTCCTGTGGCTTTTGTTGTATTTCCGCAGCTCCCCTTGCTGCTGCTTCGTACGATACTGCCACGCTGAAAGCCTTATCTAGCATCAGCTCTTTCTCTGAGAGTAACCTCTTCTGGGTTCCTTCACTCAGGAGTCCACAGACAAATTTGTCTTGTAAGGTATCTGCCAGTCCTGCTCCGAACTGGCAGTGCTTTGATAGCTTGCCTAGTTCCGTAAGGTAATCAGCATTGCTCTCATTTTTATGCTGATTTCTCCTGTGGAATTTAAATCTTTCTGCTATCAGCAGCGGTGTAGGATTTAGGTGTTCCTGTAGGATAGCAACAATTTCATTAAAACTCTTCACCTTCGGTTTGGCTGGAGTAATCAGGTCCCGCAATAGGCCATACGTTCTTGCGCCCATTAAATTTAGCAATACCGATGCCTTTTTCTCATCGGCTATTTTGTTTGCCTCGCAATATACCTCGACTCTTTCCACATACGTGGTCCAGTCTTCTGTTGCATTATCGAAGGCAGTGATATCGCCAGTCTTTGGCATCTTGAAAATCTAAGATGGCGCCTCCCGCGCTTTGCCTTCGTCCCCGATGGATCAAAATGGCGCCTCCCGCGCTTTTCCTTCTTCCCCGCCGAGTTAAGATGGCGCCTCCCGCACTTTCCCACCGCTGCCGCTGCTGCCAACGCTGTTGCTGGCGATTATATTTATTTTACTATCCTGTAATGGCGACGCCCTATGGTCTTCGCGCCTCCCTGATCGCTGATGCCAACGCCGCTCTCTGCGGTATTTTTATTTTTCTATCGCGCTTCTATATTTGCTCCGTTAATTGAAGAACCGTTCCCGTTGTGGAGCGGACCCTCTGGGACACTTCCCTCCCTCTTTTTAGGTCCGAACGCTGCCCGGCTGCGAAGAACCGGCCACGCCCTGTATGCTCCACCCTCTCTCTCTCTCTTTGCTTCCCGACTCGCTGCCCGGCCCCGTTGCAGAGCCACCCGATCGAGCTCTAGCCCGCCGCAGCCCAGGAAGGATCAGTGCACTACCTGCCACCAGCCCGATTAGCTGGGAAACCACAGGCTGGAGACCAAGCCTGGCTCTCGACAGTCTCTCCTGCACTTTTCAATTCGATGATTTGGAGGGCGGTTGCCCACGGTCGACGCCCGTCTCTCGAGTTTCTTTGGATTATTTTTTTTTCTTTCTTCTGGCTTAGACCTTCAATAACGTTGTCTGAGGTGCTGCCGAGTTGCAGGTAAGTTCGTTTCTTACTCGTCGCCAGTATTATGTCCGTGCATAATTGAGACACGGACTGCAGGAGTTGATTATCACAAGTCTTTACTGAATGGAGACAACCTGGAAACTGAAACTACAGAAGCCTGCTAGGGCCTTTTATACAGGGGTGGTCACTGCCGGTACTGCAGTCTGAGACCAGTTATTCCCTTAAAGGTACATACACAACAGATGGGAACCCAGACAGCCCCTTTCCAGCCGGGATATCCGGGATTGAATCATCCGCTTGCAGTACCAGTGAACACAATCCCCCAATTGCCCATTGAGCGTTAGTCCCACGCTTTATCTTTCCTCTGTTACTGACCATCACAGCGTCCACTTGGCCACAATGTTGAAATAAAAGCCATCACAAAGCAAGCTTTCCAATCCAACTTTATCCATATATGCATCAGATATTACATCAAAAAAGCAACTAATCACCCTTGTGCATTCCCTTAGTGACTGTCTTGTGTGTGCCTTTGCCTATCCTAGTGCTCTTACACAGTGCTACCCTAGTGGCTGCAGCATGACTGGAGAAAGGCTGCTGACTTTCAGTGAGGGTGACTGCAAATGGCCTTGCTAGATGACCTTGAACAGCTCTGGGCCTAATAGGCCAGACTTTGGATTGCATTACCTCGGCTTGGGGTGGGCGACAGCAGTCTGGGCTGGCTGGCTAACATGCAACATCAAGGGCACTGGCGGAGTGGCAGTGTTGAGAGTATGAATGCCGTCATCCTGAGAGAGGACAGCAAGGTCACCCTCCACGGATCCATTGCCACTCCCTCGGGGTAATGCCTCACCAATCCTAGTAATCTGCTGGAGTACAGACTGCTGGACTGCTGTGACATCCTGCAAGCCCCTTTCAACGCTGGTAAACCCAGCCATAATGGCAGCCGTCTGTGCTTGCGTGGCAGCAAGCTGAGCTTGCATGACATGAGTCTGAGCTTCCATTGCAGGGCTCAGACGTTGGGTGGATGCTGCTTGTGCTGCAATGGAAGCGGAGATTTCAGCCATCAGACGTTATATGATGGTTGGGTCCCCAAATGTATTAATGGATCTGCCCAGCCCTTCCAAGCTGTAAAGGATGGGCTCCAAGCTCTGCCCAAAGCCCTGTGCAAGACTGGAGCTGGATGCCTCCATGCTCCTTGACATTGTATTCAGGCTTTCTGGCAAGTCTGCCAATACACCAAGCATTTCATTGTGCGCATCCATCAGGGTTCTTCTGTAGGCCATCCCATTGAAGTCTTCAACTGAGTCCTGTGCAGCAGAACATGTGTGCGACCTCGCCCTCCGGGGAGCTGACAGCAGACGACATGTGCCCGGTTTCTCACCACATGCAGATCCTGTGTCTACACTATCCTCTAAAGTACACGGCATGTCAGTATCTGAGCTGGTGGCTGGGAGTGTGAAATTGAGTGATGGTGTTTCTTCTTCTTCTTCACTCTCCTCTTCCTCTTCTTGTTCAACCACTGCTGGGCACACTGGAATTCTTGGATGTCTGAAATGAGAAAGGCACAAGGGTAGGTTTGTGGTGAGAGGTAGGGTTGGGGTGGGGGGGGGGCGGCGGTGTGTGTGGTGGAAAGCAAGAGGTGCATGCTTATATTATGTGCAGCTTGTAAATCAGAAGAGATTGTGGGATGAGGGGGAAGTGGGATGTGAGAAGGAAGATAACGTATGAGATTACATTTTGTGTTCTTTCAGCCCTGTCGCTGGCCATGGGCTCAGCCCTGCCCCTGCCAAGAATGGCCAGCACTGTCTCCTCCATGGGGGTGAGGTGATGCAGGTGAGCCTGTCCCCCACTGGTTAAATTCTGCTGCCGCTGGTTATGCGTCACCTTTTCCTGCAAGAGAAAGGGAAGTGTGTCAGTAAGTGTTGTGTAATGTGATTGGGTGATGTGGCTGTCATGGTTGAATAGCTGACAGTGTGTTCAAGCTGCGAGATGTGGGCGTGAGGCTTGCAGCAGTGGTAAGTGTATGAGAGTGAAGTGAAGCTAGGAATGTGAGGTGTGCCTTGTGTTTGGTAGAGATTGTTGGTAAGTGAGTGGGGGGTGTGGTGCATTGAGCATTTTGTTAGACTAGTGGAGCAGTTGGTGGGAGACAGCTTTGGAAGATGCCTTCACTGACCTTGACCACTTGTCTGAGGTTATTAAACTTCTTTGGGCACTGGAGCCACATCCTGAGGGTGACACTGCTGGCTGTGACCGCCTCGGCGATCTGGTCCCACATCCTTCTTAGTGTTCCTGGAGGGCCTTCTATGGGTAGAGGACCTCACTTCCAGTGTTCACCCCTTGCACAAAGGCCTCGAGTACTGCATCCGAGATCCTGGGTGCCCTTTCCCTGGCCTGTTGAGCCATTGTGCTGAAGCAGTTTTAACATTTTTGACCACCAGAAGGCAGCTCACATTTAAGAGCTGCAGACTGCCTTTAAGAGATGCAGGCTAGCTTTAAGTAAAGCCTCGCGCGAACATTGCAAAATTTGGCCCCCTGCTGAGTGCACAGCCAGTCAGTGGTGCGTTCTGCGCTGGGCTGTGTGTTGCTATCATTATAAATAGCAGGCAGCACAAATTTTATGTGCTGCCTGAACTCCTTTGAACGGGCGCGGGCCAATCACTCTTCACAATCCCTGTGCCCGTTTTCAATTTCACCCCAGCGTCCTTTAAAACAAACATCATTTGTGTTTGAAATATTTTGCATCTGGTAAATGGTCGCTATCATTCATGTCTAAAATTATTTAGTGATTCCGGCTGAATTTACATTCCTTAAAGGTGTCAGTATTTTAATAATCAAAAAATATTCAGGAATCTTAAATCCCTGCTGAAAACAGAACATCTTTGTGAATAAGAAATTTTTCTTTTATTACTTTACTTGAAACAGGAGCTGCTGCATCAGAAATGGACTGTCGAGGTTCATTGGTCTGTTTCTGCTTAGTGCTGTCACTACTGTAAATGTGTGATGAACAAAATGCTGTTCTTCAAATGTCGCTCATAATTTGAAATCAGCACATATAAAGTTCTGTTAGCCAGCAGTTTGATCAAATGGAAATGCCCTATAAGCCTTAAAATTAGTTAAATTCTACTTTTTGAAGCATCAGTAAGGAACAAATGTAGTTTTCTCATTAGGATTAAGAAGGCAGGCAATATCTGTGGTCAATGTTAACCATAATGACAATTGGCTTTTGTACTGCAGGACATAAACTACAGATCAGCCTTCAGCAGCAGGGCAAAGTTCCAACTCTAAATGTGTGTGTACAATGTGATCTCATAAAGTGCATGTTTAGGCACATGGAGGCATATTTTCTGGCAACCTCATCAAGTCCTTCTGTCAGAGACCCAGCTGTTTTTTGTAACACGCACAGATTAAACATGCAGAGTGCTACATCTATTTTGATCCACTGTGGATCATGCCATTACTGCCAGCCAATCATAAGACAGTCTTAGTGGTACAAGAAACCTCCAGAAACAAGTGTAACTGTCCTAGAGACTGTGGTTTGAACTATCTGTACAATGACTGTAAACTGGTCCCTCATGATTACTCACAGGCAAGGTCTTATAAAATAAGTCACTTGAATAAAACTGTTGCTTTATAACATCCCTTATATAAATAAGAAGGTTTGTTTAGCAAGAGTTTTCTTTTATACAGTATAAAGAATTGTTTAGTAATCACCAAGGCACTTTTTCACCAGTAATGCAATGCCGTTTAGAACGTATAAACATGTATTGTAATATCAACCACCATCAAAAATGCAGAAGATGTGACAGGAAGAAAAGTTCTGATTAAAATCAGATCATCTGCATTTCAGGTTGGCCCAGTTGACAGCATGATCACCTCTGGATCAGATGGTTGTGGGTCTGAGCCCACGCCAGCACACAATCAAGACTGACACGCAATGTAGAAAGAAAATAATTTGATTCAATAATAACTGTCCAAAGGGAACTGGATAAATACTTTGAAGGCAAAAAATTTGCAGGCCTATGGGGAATGAGCAGGGGAGTGGAACTAATTGAATAGCTCTTTCAAAAAACCAGACAGGTACAATGGGCCAAATGGCCTCCTTCTGTGCTGTATCATTTTATGATTCTATGGTTTATTACGGGACCTAAACACGTCCTTAGAACATCCCAAACTACTATGCAACCAAAGAATTCATGTTTGAGTTCCGTCCCTGTTGTTATGTAGAATGGAGCAAGTGCTGCAATGTCAGGGTTGCTGTCAGCCAGATGAGATGTCAAACTAATGTTCTTTCACCTGCTTTGACTTTGAAGACGTTCTGCAGTAGTCTGGTTAACATTTCTCCCTCAACCAACTCCACCAAAAACAGATTAACTGCTTATTCATCTCATTGCCGTTTGTGAGATGATGCTAGTGCTGTTCTGAAGTTGTAGTTCAGCTAAGTTGCCAGTATGATGATGGAGAGCCCTTGCATTGTATGGCATTTTGCTGTTCTGTACCTAACCTAGAATAAAACTTTGATTTTAATTCAGTAACTGTTCTACCTTAAATATTATTCATTTATATTTCTTAACTATAGCATATTGCTAATATTCTTCTTAATATTAAGGCTTGTATCAGAAATTTTAAGTGATCTATTTACAACATATATCTTACATAAAATTGCCACTCTATTCTTTAACAATAATGAGTATATTCTTCAGTTTTCAATGGTGCCCTGGTGGAGTTTGCTCATTTTGGACATCAGTTTATCATTAAAATACAGACACATGTAAGCAGCATTGATTGACTGTTGTTGTATGGGACTGTGATAAAGGAAGCCAATTGCTCCCATTGAGCAGCCTTTCTAACAAGAGGGTAGACCAAGGCTCGACAAGGAGTTCATCTTCTATGTCCTGCTGAGCAATTTTATCGATAAATGAAATAAACTTTTGGGCCAGGGCCGTCCGAGTTCCAACATGCAGTATACACACAGAATCTACTCTGAAATCCGCCATTAAATACACATTTATCTGAAGCCACAAATATGTAGTTAGAGTCATTCTTGATGACAAATCATTATATTTGGTGTCATAATGTAGTGCAGTCATATGTGGATGTGTCTGGCAGATAAATTACACCTCCAAAGCAAAATACAGTCTAAGCATCAAAAACAGATTGCTGCAATGTGTAGTATGTTACGCTCCCTTGGTCAATACGTCTACATTGTATTTGAAAGCAGCATGTTGTGAAGCATAAATAATTTCTCAGGCATGCTGCACGAATAGCAAGGATCAATCTGGGAAGCCATGATTTCTTTTTTGGTCTTTGTTTTGCACAGTCAAAATGAGCACTGTATCATTGGGCCAGAAATTCGGGTCCCCACGGGTGAGTACGCGCTGTGTACTCAAGCGTAGGGCCAACGAAAGTGCCGGTTTCGTGCATGCACTACGCATGCGCTGGAAACTGGAACTTCCGTTCCCTTGAAGGAAGGGATTCACAGGTCAAACGCGTGCGCCAGAGAGGCAGCGCGTAGACCTGGAACTTCCGATTTTTTTACAGGTTTCTCCAGGAGGGTAAGTCTCTAGCAGCTGCGCGTTTAAAAAGCAGTCGCAAGGCCTGCTTTTAACAAGGTAAGTGGTGAATTAAGTAATATTAAAACATTTTTTCCACAGGTTTATTATTTTTAAATACTTTAAAGAAAGGTAAGTCTATTTTTAGCCCCGTTAAAAACTGTAATTAATTTTTCAAAAATTTTAATTATTGTTTATAATAGTTATTTTATGTAATTTATAGTTATTTTAAAAATGTGATGTTTTTTTAAAAATGTATTTGAAGTTTTAGTTAGGTTTTGGGGCCGATCTCTATTCATAGATTTGCCAGGTCTTCCTGTCAAATTTATGAATGGAGATTCCCTGCTACGATTGGCTCTCCATGGCCCACGTGATCCCAGGGGATGCTTCGAACTAACTGCGCCCCTGGGATACGCAAGCACTGCACGCCGGCAGCTGGAGGAGGCCCAGGATCAGAATCCCACGCAGGCCCACAACACAACGGCAGGTGCGCTAGGTAAGTGCAGGTCGGGGGCTTGCACCCGCGGGAAGCCTCCTACCCGAATTTCTGGGCCAATATATAATGAAGCTGGCGCAGAAAAGAGAGGGGTAGAATACAAATTTTCGTTTTTTAAAATCTTTTTGCAAATAGTAAATATTTGCTTGTGGCTGTGGTGATCAAATTAAAAGATAGACTACTAAGCAGGACGGCAGAATGAAGCATGAGTACTAAGGCACTGTGATACGAGGCTGTGAACCTCACCAGTAAATATTTAGCAACACAGTGAAACCCTCTGAATCAGCATGAAAATGTACAGGAAACTTTCGATTTACCGGCACCTAAATAACCGGAAATCTCGGTTAACCGGCAAAATTCGGGAGTATGTTCAGGTAAGTTTTATTACTTGCTTTCCTCGATCTGTTGCTGTGCAAGGGTGTGGCTGCAGCTGTTGCTAAGCTACAGAGACACTTGTAACTTGTGGCCATTGTTCTGAACCTGTTGCTAAGCAACAGGGTTTGTTGCTTTATACGGAGCTCTCAGCTCCATATCTTTTACTATAGCTTTCGGTTATCCGGAATTTTTGATGAACCGGCACCACGTCGGTCCCGTCGGTGCCGGATAAAAAAAAGTTTCCTGTAATTGGTTTATCTTCAGCCTTCCAGATATTCACAGTTGCAGCTCAATTGTTACCCGCAAGGCGTAGATTTTTAGCGACCAATGTCAACCAGGGCTGTTAACCTTAAGATTGCCAACTCAAGTTGAATGTATTCCTGGAGGTTTCATCACATGACCTGCTACCTCCAACTGTCCCGCCCCCACTCTCCTGCCATTGGTCAGCCAACATGTCCATCCTTGCAGCACACCGCCTTCCCACACCAATTGGAAAGCTAAAAGACTCTTTGTTACCCAACTGGATGATTCTTGACTGTCAGTCAAATAAGCTTTTTTCCCATCATCAATATTTATATAACTAATAAACAGAAGTGTTCAAAGAAAATGAAAAAAAAAACATTTTATTTAATGGCCCCATGAATTTTCTCCCCGGTTACTCACAGCAGTGTCCTGGAGGTTAATTTTCAATTCCTAAAGATTCTAGACCAATCCTGGAGGGTTGGCAACCCGAGTTAACCTCCAAGTTTCAACAGAAGGTTTGAATATCAGAAGTTTTATGCAAAGGCACTGGAATTTTCAAGACTCTTCCATAACTCAGTCCAGTTAGTAAGTCACTGTGAAGCAAAAAATTTGCTTTATTCTGCATCATCTGTGCACAGCAGTTGACTGAAAGCAGCTTCACCTCCGCGCCCACCTCCTCACTCCATATTCCATCTGGTAATCGTAGCAGTCCTGGAATATGCTATAGAAATCCTCTTCAGTGAAGCTCTGCCTTTCATCATACTCATGGTGAGGGAGAGAATTGGGAATTTTTATCACAACTAATATTATCTCACAGTGGTTGGAATGTCAAGCATAGTGTTGCTAAGCTATAGGAGCAAGCGCTAATGTCAGGCCCTGGGGAGGTGTTTAATTCAATCACGCTGGCTTTGAGTTCATATTCAAAGACGCCTTCTTAAACAATGGAATTGTCCAAACCAAGATTGTTCTTGTAGACCTTGCTGTTCAACCAAGTAGGGCCTCTACCTGAAAAAATATTTGATCCATTATATTTTCTTTGGAAAATCTGCATCTGCTGGAAAACCAGCTCTGCTGCTCTGTACCTAGATTTTCACTCAATGTTTTCTTTTTGTTTGCTGGTTGGCCATATTTTACGTGCAAGGAAAAACAAATTAACATGACACAGTTATGAAACTTCAAACTGTTGTTAGACGGTGAATACCATTGAGTACAAGAAAGATTGAAACAGCTTTCATGTGCGCAAAGGATTATTAGAATCTCCCGAGTGCTCCTTCGCAATCTTTCAACTTTAAGATTCTTTATACAAAGAAAAACTAGTGTAGAATAAAATGAATACCTGTGGTCTTTGTAAGTTATTGATTTTTTTCTCATTGGTGGAAGATCACCTGTTATCAGCTCCCAATATATTTTCCTCTATTTATTTGAATGTTGCTGAAATGCTATTGGTCCGGAATTTGCTGGGGAAATAACAGCGCGTTTAATGCGCATGCCATTATTAGTGTGTAAATCGTCCAGCAAGAGATATGGCATGATTTGCGAATCGCCACTAATTGCTAGATGATTTGCACCACTCTGCCATTAGCATGGCAAAAATGGCAACTTGCCATCAACCTCAGCATGAGTTTGAAGAAATTGCTGTATTTGCGCACTGACCGCCAATTAAACTCGCCGCAGAAAGTTAGGGCTGAAACTTAACAATGTAAGTGTCCCTTTAATGACAATGGCCCGTATTTTCCTATCGGAGGCTTTCTGCATGCAGAGGCCTCCGATCTGGAAAAAATCTACGGACTTGCCTGAGGGCTCCCGAGGTGCGTATACTTCCGTTCCTGGGCCTCCAATTTGAAATGCGCAGGGCCCACGTATCCCAGAGGCGCCTGCTGTTCGCAAGCATCCCTGGGGTCACGTGGGCCATGGGGAACCAATAGGAGAAGGGAATCTCCCTTCATACACTTGACAGATAGACCTGTCAAATATATGAATGGAGATCACCCCAAAAACATAGTAAAACATTAAATAATTTTTTAAAAAACATTACTTTTAAAATGAGTTGAAATTACAATAAATTAAATATTTTAAACAAAAATTTAATTTTTTGCAAAAAATAATTAAAGTTTTTTACGGGGCTAAAAATAAACTTATCATTTTCTAAAGTATTTTTAAATGATAAATGAGTGAAAAAAACATGTTTTAAACTTTTTTTCAACTCTTATGCTGATAAAAGCAGGCCTTACACCTGCTTTTACCAGGCGTAAGATTTCTAAGGGTTTTCTGCGGTCGGAGGTTCTCCAGAAAGTGGAACTATCCGCCTGCAGAGGTTCTTCTCCAGGGCAGGCGTCCGATCTGTCAGGATTCTTGACAGATCGGAAATGCCGGTTTTCAGTGCATGCGCTTATACAGCCATAGGGATCGGAATATGCGACTCAATATTTATGTTCCTGCAATGCCACGCAACCTCTCCGGCCCATAAAGGGAACAACTGAAACTGTGGAGTCGCATTCCTACAGTTACTTTGTTGTTCTTAGAGATTTTAGAATTAAATTTTTTTTTTTAATTCTTACTTTTCCTTTCTGTCTCTTTTTTTCTCTCTCTTTATTTCTCTTTCCGCACCTAATTTGACTCTAATTCACCTCCTTTCCTTCTCAGTGGTTTCTTTCTCTATCCTTAAATCACATTGGTTCAGGAGATAGACTGTTGGTCCCGTTGTTCACCAAGGTCCCAGGTGCCCCGTTAACCTCACAGCGCGGTTATCAGTTCACACTTCCAGCAATTTGAGGAGCAAAACATTTTTGAGCTGAAGGGTGAGGAAAAAAAATCCAACAAACGGAACATGCTGCAAGATGTCCCACTCCAGCAAATTCTGTGCCAATTGCTGCTTCTGTAATAAGCATGTTACTCTGCTACTGACTGTGGTATAAAATGCACAGCAAAGATTTCCTGCAAATCAGATCAGGCTTGGTAGAGAACCATTGCCTTAAATATCAGACATAAGCACAACTGAAGCTGCTAACCTGTCATAAGGTTTGGGCTGTTTCATAGAATGACTGAACATTGCACAATATGGATCCAGGTTTCCTGTTTTAAAGCATAAGTTGCCACCACACATTCGCGATCAGTGAGGTATGAAATATCCTTCTGAGCAATTTACTCTGCATTTCCTACCCTAATTTTCTCTGTCATCACAGTGGATATTGTGCAAGAGGCTATCACGCCCCACAACAAAAATAAGTGCAATAAAAATAAAATATTAACTATTTACCTCTTACATAAGAACATAAGAAATAGGAGCAGGAATAGGCCACTTGACCCCCTCGAGCCTGCTCTGACATTCAATAAGATCATGGCTGATCTAGGGCTCAAAGCCACTTCCCAGCCCACTCCCCATAACCCTTCACTCCCTTATCTTGCAAAAATGTGTCTATCTCCACTTTAAATGTATTTAATGACCCAGCCTCCACAGCTCTCTGGGGCAGAGAATTCCACAGATTTACGACCATCTGAGAAGAATTTCCTCCTCATCTCAGTTATAAAAGGGCGACCCTTTATTCTGAAACTGTGCCCCCGAGTTCTAGATTCCCCATGAGGGGAAACATCCTCTCTGCATCTACCCTGTCTAGCCCCCTCAGTATCTTATATGTTTCGATAAGATCACCTCTCATTCTTCTAAATTCCAATGAGTATAGGCCCAGCCTGCTCAACCTTTCCTCATAAGTCAACCCCCTCATCTCTGGAATTAACCTAGTGAATCGTCTCTGAACTGCCTCCAATGCAAGTATATCCTTCCTTAAATGAGGAGACCAAAACTGTACGCAGTACTCAAGGTGTGGTCTCACCAATACCTTATACAGTTGTAGCAGGACTTCCCTGCTTTTATACTCCAACCCCCTTGAAATAAAGGCCAACATTCCATTTGCCTTTTTGATTACTTGCTGCACCTGCATGCTAACTTTTTGTGTTTCATGCACAAAGACCCCCAGGTCCCGCTGAACTGTAGCATTTTGTAATCTCTCTCCATTTAAATAATAGTTTGCTTTTTTATTTTTCCTGCCAAAGTGGATAACCTCGCACTTTCCCACATTATACTCCGTCTGCCAAATGTTTGCCCACTCACCTAGCCTGTCTATATCCCTTTGCAGATTCTTTGAGCCCTCTGCACAACTTGCTTTCCCACCCATCTTTGTATCATCTGCAAACTTGGCTACATTACACTCGATCCCTCCATCCAAGTAATTAATGTAGATTGTAAATAGTTGGGGTCCCAGCACCGATCCTTGTGGCACCCCACTAGTTACCGTTTGCCAACCGGAAAATGACCCATTTATCCTGACTCTCTGTTTTCTGTTAGTTAGCCAATTCTCTATCCATGCTAATATATTACCCCCAACTCCGTGAGCTCTTATCTTATGCAGTAACCTTTTATGTGGCACCTTATCGAATGCCTTCTGGAAATCCAAATACACCACATCCACTGGTTCACCCTTGTCCACCCTGCTTGTTACATCCTCAAAGAACTCCAGCAAATTTGTTAAACATGATTTCCCTTTCCTAAAACCATGCTGACTCTGTTTAACTGCAGTATGTTTTTCTAAATGCCCTGCTACTTCTTCCTTATTGAAGGATTCCAGCATTTTCCCAGTGACAGATGTTAGGCTAACTGGTCTATAGTTTCCTGCTTTCTGTCTCCCTCCTTTCTTAAATAGGGGTGTTACATTAGCGGTTTTCCAATCCGCTGGGACCTCTCCAGAGTCCAGGGAATTTTGGTATATTGCAACCAATGCATCCATTATCTCTGCAGCCGCTTCTTTTAAGACCCTGGGATGCAGGCCATCTGGTCCAGGGGACTTGTCATCTTTTAGTCCCATTATTTTACCTAGTACTATTTCCTTAGTGATAGTGATTGTCTTTAGTTCCCCACTCCCTGTGGCCCCCTGATTATCCGTTATTGGGATGTTGTTAGTGTCTTCTACAGTGAAGACAGATACAAAATATTTGTTCAGAGTCTCTGCCATTTCCCCGTTCCCCATTATTAATTCCCCAGTCTCATCCTCTAAGGGACGAATGTTTACTTTAGCTACCCTCTTCCTTTTTATATACCTGTAGAAGCTCTTACTATCTGTTTTAATGTTTCTTGCCAGTTTACTCTCATAATTCATCTTCTCTCTCTTTATTATGTTTTTAGTCATCCTTTGCTGGTTTTTAAAAATTTCCCAATCCCTCTGGTCTCCCACCAATCTTGGCAACATTGTATGCCTTCGTTTTCAATTTGATACCATCCTTTACTTCCTTAGTTAGCCACAGATAGTGCTCCCTTTTCTTAAAATCTTTCTTTCTCACTGGAATATATTTTTGTTGAGAGTTATGAAATATCTCCTTAAATGTCCGCCACTGCATTTCAACTTTCTTACCCTTTTATTTGTTTTTCCAGTCCACTTTAGCCAGTTCTGCCCTCATGCCATTATAATTGCCTTTGTTTAAGGCCAGGACACTGGTTTGGGATACAACTTTCTCACCCTCCAACTGAATTTGAAATTCAACCATGCTATGATCACTCTTTCCCAGAGGATCCTTTACTATGAGATCATTTATTAATTCTGTCTCATTACATAGTACCAGATCCAAGATAGCCTGCTCCCTGGTTGGTTCCATTACATACTGTTCTAGGAAAACATCCTGGATGCACTCTATGAACTCCTCCTCCAGGCTATCATGGCCAATTTGATTTGTCCAATCAATACGGAGATTAAAATCACCCATGATTATTACCGTACCTTTTTTACAGGCCTCCATTATTTGTTGATTTATACTCTGTCCAACAGCATTGCCACTGCTCGGGGGTCTGTAGACTACACCCACCAGAGACCTTTTCCCCTTATTATTTTTTATCTCCACCCAAACCGATTCTACATCTTGATCTTCTGAGCCAATATCACTTCTCACCACTGCACTGATCCTATATTTTACCAACAAAGCCACCCCACCTCCCTTTCCTTTCTTTCTATCCTTCCGAATTATCATATACCCTGGAATATTCATTCCCCAGCCCTGGTCGCCTTGCAACCATGTTTCTGTAATGGCGATCAGATCATACCCATTTGTATCTATTTGTGCCGTCAACTCATTTATCTTGTTACGAATGCTGCCTAAGCTATTCATTTCTGTGGTAGTTGAGTTGCTATGTATCTGAGACATTTATTTCCCTGGTGGACTAAGGAGGCACTCTCGTCTCATCAATCACTAATCATTTTTTGTTTCTGGATTTTACATATGGACCATCTCAGTTCCAAATGGGATTTGAACTTCAATTGAAGTTCTCATCTCTACCTTTAAAAATAATCATTTCTAACAGCTTTACACTCTGTACAGTCCCAAGGGTTCAAACATGAACTGGGTTGCCTTTCAAATCCAACCAAATTGGAATAATTAACTGTGAAGTATATGAATTCAGTCAGTGCCACCAACGCTGCTACCATCAAAAGGTAGCCTAAAGCACAACTGAAATGGCAAGTAAAAGTGTTCAGCACACAGCTGTACCAAACAGATAACAAGTGTAATTAACTTCCAAGTAGCAAATTGCTCTCACACTGTCAGCATCAATGTAACAAATACCTCCTGTTTACATAAATTATTACATATTAAGCAGGAACGTGTTTT
Organism: Somniosus microcephalus; assembly: GCF_052327205.1. Classification (NCBI taxonomy): domain Eukaryota; kingdom Metazoa; phylum Chordata; class Chondrichthyes; order Squaliformes; family Somniosidae; genus Somniosus; species Somniosus microcephalus. Next base: position 179,957,559 of record NC_140987.1, on the reverse strand, counting down.
TTTTTAATATTTTCAACACACAAGTTTTTGATCCTGCTTAATTGAATCGGTTTGTGCACTATTTATTGGTTTCCTTCCCTAATGCCATGTTCACTGGCTTTGGTGTAGACTTCACAATACCTACTAACATAAAAGGGAGACCTTGATTTAGTGTGTCAGTCTGACAGAAACGCTTCCTTAATGTGACAATTACAACCCTGTACTACACATGATTGCACATGTGATGATGACCTGAAACCATGATAGAAATGCCGAGAGAACGTGTGGTACTATGAGGCTAGTGCCTTAATACAGATCACAGTGTGCACTATGACGGCCAGCGAGACCATCCAAGGACAGGATTGAAGGTTGTGTCTATCAATCTTCTATCGTGTTCTCAGCAGGACAGTGTACACTAATTCTATTGTTGCTATTCATTCACACCTTGAAGGTGTTTACCTGTCAGCTCCGAGTTTCAAGTATTTTGAAATTCTGCCTACAAATGATAGTATGCTTTTCAGGCAAATATTTGGGCAGTTGGGTCACCTTATTGATATGTGCAATTCATTTGTGTATGTAGGTAAAACATGCAAAAACAATCTGATAAATGCCAGTATATCTAGGAAAGTCAATGTGCTCTTTACAAATGAGCATACAGTATTTTACCTGGAACCAGTACAGGGTGGTGAATGTAATTAGTACTTCATATATTGGCCAAAGTTGGATTTTAGAATACAAGAACGTGATTATCAATCTTATGCAATGCACACAATGGGAGTGATTTCATGAGTCTGTGCTGCCCGTGGGCAAGGCTCCCTGCCAGTAGCACAGACCTGTAAAATTACCCCCACGTTCCTGCATTCCAGCCACAGATAAAGCATAATGATGAGATGAGATGATTTTAGGCCAATAATATTCATTAGCACTGCCAATGCTGGTGGTAACTGATGTTTTCAAATTATTGGCCTGGAAATTTCTGATCCAGGAGTTTTCCCGATCTCCTGCTATAAGTTTGGTGGAACCCCCAGAGAAACAGCATAAACAGCGGTTTATGTCCATTCTCTACAGATTCTACTGATCTGTCGAATTTACAACAGGAGATAGGGAGAACCCCAGCGGAATACAAACCTAAGTCCTATTGCAATGTACTTTGCAATGTAGCATGTTGGAACACTAAAATACTGCACCACAATAATGTCAGATAAAGTGTAACCAGTATAGATAGAGTCATACAGCAAAGAAGGAGGCCATTTGGCCCATTGTGCCTGGCCAGCTCTTTGTAAGAGTTAACAGTGCTCAGTCAACTTAGCGGATTCTTCCTAAGGGCTGTCCTCCTGAAGAAGTGTTTAAGGGCTGAAACCTCGACTGACTCCTGTTTTTCTACAGATGCTGCCTGACCTGCTAAGTATTTCCAGCCTTTTCTGTTTTAACTTTCAGATTTCCAGCATCTGCAGCATTTTGTTTTTTTTGTTCAGATACAATGTAGGGTCCTTTGCTGTAGGGCCTCCTTAAATTTGGTTGTTGCAACCCTAGCCTATTGCCTATGTTTGAATTCTGTGTAGTGTCACACCACAATGATACCATTCGATGTCTAAATACTGGATCAAAAGATCAAAGTCTTTGAAGCATCAACACCAAACGATTGCAACGTCTCTCAGGCTTTCAACTCATAGGCTTCTCACAGGAGATTAGAAAGAATATTGAACAGAAAACCTCAATTAAACTCAACCATCTTCAGGCAACAGTTAAAAGCATGTCCTGATAATCTGCTTTCAGTATTCATGTGAAGTGTGACTAAAGAAAGGATTATGAGTAATAACTTTCACAGTCTAATCTGTACTATAAGGCTTTTTTATTTTAAAAAATGTGCAAAATATTAGAGTCTTGCGTCATTGGGAAATTCCAATTGCAAATTACATAATCAGAATTTGAAACGAGTCTCTATATGTGAATAAAATCACCACATGTGAATACTTGTAAACTGATGCTGCAGTCCTTTCTGAAACAGGCAGTCCACACATATAGTGGTGATGGAGGAATGGCCCAAGTTACAATAGGACTGCTTTTCATGTTTACATTGGTGACAGGGTAATAATTTCCTAAATGTGAACTATACAGACGGAATTACATAAAGCCACCACTGAGGGAGGTTTGTAGGCAGTGCAATATAAATAGTCAGTGGATTTAAAAAGACATAGGGGGAAAAATTGAGTCGCACCCCCTTTGGGGCGCTAACTTCGCCAGGGCGCAACTTTTAGCGCCCTGAAAAAATCAGCGTCCCTGTGGCCGAAATTCATCGGTAGCGCTCCGCCTCCCTCTTGGGGCACTGCAAGGGAACATCATGGTACTACATGACGCGGTATTGCAGGCCTTCCTCCCCTTCTTAAAGCTGGACCACCGGGATTGGAGTGCCGCCAAAAGAGCCCGGCACTCAAGAGAAGTGCCGGGCTCATGGAGTGCAGCCGGCACTCTGCGGTGGGGGGGGGTGCTCAGGAGGCTGGGGCCGGCTACAGGGGCAAGTGCCGGCAGGCAGCCAGCAACAAAAATGGCTGCCCGGCACCTCGCCTTTAATTAGCGCTGCCCCGGCCACAGGTAGGCCCCACTGACCCCGTTGAACATAGCGTCCGGCGTTAAGTCCGGGGGCACTACCGAAGATTGCGGCCGGGGCGCGAGCGCGGCACTGTGCACGGAGATGACGTCATCGCCAGCGGCGCAGCGCCTCAGGACACTAAGGTTTACCACCGCCACTAACCTCCCGTTGAATTTCGCGGGTGGCGTTGGTACCACCCCATTAGTGCCCTCTTAGGGCGCTAACGGGAGGCGCAAGGCAACTGAATTTCTCCCCCATACTACTTCCAAATTTTGAGTGCTTCATCACCTTTTCCAATCACTACATCCATCCAATATCACCTGCCATATCTGCTATTTCAGCCACCATTCACCACCATCTAGCAGCAGTAATGCGCAGAGTTCTGCAGAAATTTATTCCAGGATATTTACAGAAGGATATATTTTTTTTAAAATATTGCCACAACTGTGTTGGGTAGCTTTGAATTGCCTATGACACAGCTCCTCATTACAGATCCGAAAATCAGTCACGAGCAGTGCCAATTACTGGCAACCACCCTGATCCCTGAATATTGAAATCCGCACTAGTTTACCACTCCTGCAGGCACTTGTCAATAAAACTCAACCATCTTCAGGCAACAGTTAAAGCTATGATCTGATAATCTGCTTTGAGTATTCATGTGAAGTGTGACTAAGTCATAACTTTCCCAGTCTAATTTGCACTACAGGACTTCTCTGTAAATAATGTGCTAAATATTCGATTTATATGTTCTTAAAAATTGTTCAAAAATGGGATGATAATAAAACCACCCATTTGAAAACAGGTCCAAGTGTTCTTTCTTATAGGTAAGATCAATTATATAGACTTGCATTTATATAGCACCTTTCACGACCACCGGACGTCCCAAAGCACTTTACAGCCAATGAAGTACTTTTTGAAGTGTAGTCACTGTTGTAATGTAGGAAACGTGGCAGCTAATTTGCGCACAGCAAACTCCCACAAACAGCAATGTGATAATAACCAGATAATCTGGTTTTGTTATGTTGAGTTACCATTTTGCTAACCTGTGTCATCAATTTCAGTGAGTAAATAGGATACAATGACATCATATGTCATGGAGTTCGACTCCATTTTTAGATCTGTTGGCCTTTTGGGTATACAGTTACCAGCTGAGATCCACTGTCGGTTATCAGTGATCCTCATCAGCAAAGGTAGGAATGAGGGCAACTAAACTGAAAGAGACAGGTTGCAAGACAAGAAATGAAGGCAACTAAATGAGAGAACCAAGCCTCAAAAGACAGATTGAGAGCAGCAAGTCATTAGAGATAGCAGCGAGAGTCATAAATCACTGGTCATAATCCACCACACATAATGCAAAGCTAATGTATTTGAGCAGGTGCAATGTGGGCCCTCTGGGTACAAATCTGCAGTGGGGCCTTGTAGTCGTGCTGATATATCATGAGTGTTTGGTACCCAATTAGTGATATTCTTTCCAGTGTGAATAATACATATGTACCTGTATATTCATGTTGTGTGGATTTCCCTAATGCATTGCTCTCTGTCATTATGTAGTTCACTATCTTTGAAAAAGAGGCACAAATTGCAGGTTGAAACAACACAAAAATCTACACGAGTATCAAATTCTCCTTTAATTTTAAGGATTATTTGGTGGGTTTTACCTCATATAAGCCCAATGACTATCGTAAAACAAAGTAGCCCTCTTATATAAATAAGAGCCTACCAGCAAGGAGCCTTGCCCGGTCAGAAATCCTGTGCAGCGTGCGGCAGGACTTCTGACAGGAGCTCTGAGGGTAAGTCTCCTACTAGCAGCACAAAGTTCAGAAAATTACCCCTATATATTGTAACCACTGTCACTTAAGATGGTCGCTTGAGCTTGAATTGTTGCTCATTTGCATTCTAAAATGATGCTATATCATCTCCACAGATGCTGCCTGACCTGCTGAGTGTTTCCAGCATTTTCTGTTGTTATTTCAGATTTCCAGCATCCGCAGTATTTCGCTTTTGTATGCTACATCATCTGTTACCCTGTTTCAAGCAGACGCTAATTTCAAATCCAGAAATACATTTTTAAATTTGACTCTAACAGCTTGTCACAGTAGGCCTGACCAGTTAAGCCTGTAATTGAGGTTCACTTTAAATAAGGGCTTATTTATTAGAATTGTAAGCACAGGCTCATTTGTTCCTCATTAGTATTTTCATGATGCTTTTCCTCATACATCAATCTTTAATTACATGGCTGTAAAATCTCATTTGGTAATGCTCAAAATGTTACAGACAAGCACAACACAGCTGAAAGGGTTGCGTGTTCTCATCTTGATGGAGTATTTCTCAGGTTGGTATCATTTCGGGACCAGTCAGAAACATTCTGCAGCAAAAACTCTACTATGTCTGCGACTGGTGGAAACTGTGTTGCTCAGGAGGAAGCGAGGAAAGGTCAGAGATATATTAACCATGGTATTGATAAAATAAAGAAAAATGAAGGTAAGAGCCTAGGGGGTAAACATTGGGTAGCGCCTATCTTCGCAGCGCCCTGAAAAAGTTAGCGCCCCGTGGCCGATTTCCCCAGGTAGCGCCCAAGAGGGAGGAGGGGCGCTAATGGAAGCATCCCGTGTCCCTCTTGGGGCGCTGCGAGCCAATATCGCGGCGCTACTGCAGGCCTTCCTCCCCTTATTAAAGGGGAGGGGCCTAGCGCAGCGTGTCCCGGCACCCAGCTGGGCCACCAGGGATCGGGAGTGCTGGCAAAAGAGCCCGGCACGCAAGAGGAGTGCTGGGCTCATGGAGAGCAGCTGGCACCCCGCGGGGGTGGGGTGGGGGCTTCACGGGGGCCGGGGACGGCAACGGGGGCAGGTGCTGGCAGGCGGCCAGCAACAAAAATGACCGCCCGCCACCTCCCCTTTAACTAGCGCTGCCCCGGCTGCAGGTAGGCCCCCCTGACCCCGGCAGACATAGCATCCAGCGGTAAGCCGGGGGGCGCCACCCAATATTACAGCCGGGGCGCGAGCGGGCACTGCGCATGGCGATGACGTCATCGCCGGCGGCACAGCGCCGCTAATGGTTAGGGCCGCCGCTAACCTCCCGCTGAATTTCGCAGGAGGTGTTAGCGGCGCCGCACCCAGGCGCTAGTTGATTTGCGCCCCCCATTAGCGTCCTCTTAGGGCACTAACGGGAGGCGCAAATCAACCGAATTTAGTCCCCTAGAAATTTAAATGACACAGCATCCATTTTTCGGGTAAACTCTGATGCAGATTGGTTGGGCTGATTGGCCGGTTTCCGGGTTGTAACTTTTACGTATCAATGGATTTCTATGTATTTAATTTCCTTCGCTGCAGTCATTTTTTTTTAGAAATATTTCTCAGCTTGTCCTGTAAAAATGAGAGCTCCTCTGGAGCCACCATCATAAAACATTGTTGATGACTATTAAAGAAACACCGCTGAATAAGCTGAAGCACATGGCTTTTGTTAACTTCTTACAGCATTGAAATACCATCTTGCTTTAACTTTAGGAAGACTGTTCAGTTTCGGTGTCCCAACCTTTGCAGCAATACAAGAAACAAGAATGGGAACCAACAAAAATGGAAGGCTGATGAAGGGGCATTTACATGCAGCAAACATGTTGTTGCTCTTCTCATCCTGATGTCTCTTTGCTCTGCTGGAAGCTAATGTAAACATTTTGTGCCAACTTTCCTATAACACCTGGACCGTCTACGCAAACACTGATGTGTTCCAGACACAGCATTCAGAAGATACGCGCATACTTTTTCACAGTGAACAGCTCACTCCACTGTAAGCACCTTTTACTGTTTAGTTTGTAGAAATCTAATACCGCATGCATCGTCCAAACTCTAATGCCGCTATTAGCATCTGATGGTGGGCTGAGCTTCGTTTATACAGATGCTGTGCCTATCTTATACACTAAGTGACAGATGCATTGGCCCAGTAATTCCGGGCACAACGCGTGAGTACGGATGGGGTACTCACGCGTGTGCCCGGAGGAATTGCCGGTTTTCAGCATTCACAGCGCATGCGCTGAAAACTGGCATTTCCTGTCCTCTGACCCAAGGGGTTAAGAGGCAGAACGCACGCGACTGCACAGGCAGCGCGTGCGCAGTAAAATTCCTTTTATTTTTCAGAGTTGCACGCGTGTAAAGGCCTCCGGTCTTTACGCGTGGAAAAACAAGACGTAAGTATTTAGTTTTTCAGGTAAGTGGGCTTTTAGTACAATGTAGAAATTTTTTTTCCACAGGTTTGTTATTTTTAAAGAATTTACAGGATGGTAAGTTTAGTTTTAGACCCTATTTTTTTTTAATTTATTTTTTTCAAAAAATTGATTAATTGTTTAAAACATTTTTTAAAACTTATTTATAGTTAATATAATCAGTGGGATGTTTTTTGAAATTTTATTTAAAGTTAAAGTAGTGTTTTGGCAGCCCATACTTTTCATGAGTTTGACAGCACGGTGGCATAGTGGTTAGCACTGTTGCCTCACAGCACCAGGGACCCGGGTTCGAATCCGGCCTCGGGTGACTGTGTGGAGTTTGCACATTCTCCCTGTGTTTGCGTGGGTTTCCTCCGGGTGCTCCGGTTTCCTCCCACAGTCCAAAGATGTGCGGGTTAGGTTGATTGGCTATGATAAATTGACCCTTAGTGTTAGGGGGATTAAATACGTGGGGTTACGGGGATAGGGTGGGATATGTGTTGGTGTAGGGGTTACGGGGATCGGGTGGGATATGTGTCGGTGCAGGCTCGATGGGCCGAAATGGCCTCTATCTGCACTGTGAGGTTTCTGTGATTCTGTGATACTGTCAAACTCATGAATGAGTTTCCCCTCCCCTGATTGGCTGCACAGTGCTCACCTGATCCCAGCCGGCACATCGCACTAACTACGCCGCTGGATCAGGTTAGCACAGCGCGCCGACAGCTGAACCGGGCCTGTGACAGGAAATGCAAGCAGGCCCGGGCTTCAGATGTCGGCGCGCAGGGTGAGTGCAGATCGGGGCTTGCACGCGCGGCAAGCCCCCGATCCTAATTTCAGGGCCATTGTGTGGAGTGGTAGTCAGCCACTGAGTGGTGACGCTTTTTGGCTATTTCGGCTCATTTCTCATGTCCAAACGTTAGGCACTAATAAGATAGCTCAAATTGTAATAAAAATTAACATCAGTCTGCACAGTTGATAATCCAAGCTCAACGATAATTCTCTGCACTCAGCATTTAAACAAATATTGAAAAACAAAACAGCAATTCTTTCCACTCCTTATATATTATATGAGAATGAAATTCTTTGATTTTTCTTTCTCTGCCCTAATATCAATACACATCTATAATGGGAAACTGGAAGCGCGAGAGCATGGCGTCTCCAATCTTTCCTTCCTGTGTGAAAGACCCTGTGGACAGTCCCTACTTTACAGGTGTTTCCTGCTTTGTGCTCACGTTTACTTTCATTAGAATTAGAAGTGGAGTAAGACTTTATTGGTTGCACGGGTAATGAGACAAGTAACGGTTATTTGCAATATCAAGTCCTCAGCATGTGTAAAGATCATTCCCAGTTGGTTGACGGTGATAGAATCACTTAGGCCACGATTTCACCAACCGTGGCGAGTCCAGTGCGGCTGGAGTAGAGAGCGGCCTCCTCCAAGTGATTTTGCCCTGATTGGGCCTTTTAAGCCCGCCCTGCGAGGTTCCCGGCCAATTAAAAGGAAGTGGGTCTGATGACGTCACCTGATGACATGATATCAGCCGGTTTCCTTAAAGGGACTATGTCCACATTTATTTTGACAGTTCTGCTGTCAGTGCTCTACAGCATTGAGGTGCTGCATACACTGACAATCACTGCACAAAGGTGTACGGCTGCACCCAGGCTCTCCCATGACTCCCTCCATATGCTTATGCAGGGAGTCACAGCACGCAGGGAGGTTCTCTTCCCTTCCAATGGGCGGTAGAGACCTCCCCAGGACACCAACGTAGCCTGGTTGCACATTGCACAGGAGGACACAAGCAGGGATGTCATCAGGAGGACTAGGCTGCAGTGGCGCAAACCTTTCAATGATCTCAGTAGATCACGAAACGTTACTGCAAAGCCACACTCAACCTCATCCTGCTGTGCCACTCATCACATCCCCAGCACTCTGCCTTTCCTACCCTACTCCTGCACATCCTTACTCACACCAACTTACCTTGCACCTCCACCCATCCCTCTCTCTCAATCTATATTATCACTTCCCCATCTCACTGGCCACCCCTCACACTCACCCTCATCCTTGTCCAATCATACCAACTAACAACACACAAGGGTAGGCACTTGGGTGTTTTAGCCAATGTTCATGTACAGTTTCTGTTAATGTGCTGTCAAACACTGAAATCCTTATTGTCACCACTTTGCCTTCTTGGACAGATTTGTGTGCACCTTTGAAAATGTCTTAATGAGTTCCAGTGAATGGTGAGACATAACATCCCCCCACCCCCAATGGTGATGAGTGAGAAAGGAATGGCTTGGACGTTGTAGGGATGCTTTATGGTGCTGGTGTGGGGTGGTGCCAACCTGGTGCATCATGTGGCAGCCAGGGTGTACAGTGTTAAGTGAAGTAAATCTGGCCATGGTGAGGCCATCGCTGGGCAGCAATGTGCATGGGTGATGATGCCCTGTGTCCAGTGCAGCATCAGTTGATTGTGGAGAAGTTTGGTCTGGATGTTGGTGCTGCTGGTGTGCCCAGTGATGCTGGTGTTGGGGCTGATTGTGTTGGGATTCTGAGGATCAAGGTGAGATTTTTTCAAGGGCACCGATGCTGATGGAATAGATGGCAGGTGAGATTGAAATGACAGAAGTAATCTGTCAATGTTGAGATAGGCTGATCCAAGGAGGTGACAGTGGATAGAGAGATTACTCCAAACACTTCAAAGTGCATAAAGCTCAAAAGTGGGTTCCAAATTATTAATGCTCCAGCTTCTAAGATTGGGAAGTGAACAGTTGTGAAATGGTAGGTTTTATACCACTTTTGCAGCTTTCACCTATTCACAGCAATCCACAGTCATTGAGAACCCGACATGCTTGCCTGATATGATAGCCACTCTCCGGGGACCTCATTGAAAACTTGGTAAAATGGTAAGTACATGGGAAAATGGTTCTTAACTACCTTTTAATGAGCTTTTAAGTATCTAAATTGACTGACCCGCCACTTGGTGTCGGGTCTGTTCAGGGATGACAGACCCAACACTTGGGAAACTGACAAGGAGGCAGGTTTACAGCGGGATACTGACCCGCTGTCAATCTTTGTGATTTTGACAGCGGACCCGCCTCCAAACCTGCACTCTGAATGCCGGCAAAATTCAGCCCTTATAGTCAGGATTGTGACATCTCTCACAAGTGCCAATCTTCTCCACTGCCTGCTCGGTCAAGACCTATTCAATACCTAATGCAATTCTACAGGGAATAAATCTTCAGTAAGATATGCTACAATTTAGAGGTAGGGAGTGTGTGAATAAGTATGCCAGGTATTAATTTCCCTTAAATCATTTGGGCTACCATGTAGTACAGGAGTACTATTTCTAACCAGTGTTTGCCATGTTATTGAAACATGATTGCTAGACTAAATTCAGCTGCCTTTATTACTGGTGTAGAATGCCCATGCTGCTGTCTTTGCACCCTGTATTTGAAATTATTTTCATTGATTCATGGGCCTTAGAACTGTGCCATCTATACTGCCAGTGAGATGTTGGTAGCATCCCTTTACATAAATATATACTACAAGCCGATGCAAAGGTTCACCCCCAACATGTTTGTTTTGGAGATTAGAATGTGGCTTTACACTCTGCCATATGCTGAGTTTCCATTCATAGCTGCAGTGTGTGGGGGGGTCTCGAGCAGAGGGACTTCCCCATAGAGAAGGGAGATCAAATTATTCCAAGCTGCTTTCATGGACTTCCTACTAGCTGGTTTGTGGAATTGATAGAGCCTGGGAGCAGACTGCCTGGCCACCCACACGATCATTTATTACATTTGGCACAGGAGGGCCAAGAAGAACAAACTTGAAGAAAAACTCCCTTAAGAAGAGCAAGAAAAAGTAATACATTGTTACATTTACAGATGCTTTACCTTGATAGATCACTGACTCATAGAAATTACAGCAAAGGAGGAGGCCGCTTGGCCCATCGCGCCTGTGCAGATTGAATCATTGAATCATTGAATGATACAGCACAGAAGAAGGCCATTCGATCATATGCCTACCAGAGCTAACTCTTCAAACACTACTCCGATCCGGTTTCTCCGCTCTTTCCCCATATGCTTTTATATTCACCCTTTTCAAATAATTTTAAATTATATTATAATCTCTGTCTCAATAACCCCATGCGTGGTAAAGCATTTCATGTCCAAATAACCCTCTCTGTGAAAAGGTTTCTTCCAACTTTCTCCATAATTCTTCTTAAGTGGTAAATGTCAATCTTTTCCCCTTGTTCACCAATTGGCCCAACAGTAGGACAATCATTCCCTGTTTATCCTCTCAAAACCTTCCAAAATTTTGAAATCCTCTAATTGATCTCCCTTCTCTGTCCAGTGAAAAAAGTCACAAATTTTTAATCTTTTCTTCATAACTATAACCTCTCATTCCTGGCATAATTCTACTGAATCTTCACTATATCCTTTTGACGAATCTAATATCCTTCTTACATTGGGCTGCCCTGAACTGTGCACAATAGTCCAACTGTGATCTAACCAACATCTTGTACAAATTCAAAACCATATCGTCATTTTTATATTCAGTGCTCAGAATCCCTTTTTTATGACATTTTTAAATCTACATTCCTATCTTTAAAAATCTATGCAACAACACATCAAGATCCCTCTATTCCGCCACTCTGTTTGGAATCTTACCATCTAGGCTATGCTCCCTTTCACTTCTATTTTTCCAAAATGTGCTTTTTCATATTTCTATACATTAAACTGCATCTGCCACCTAACTGCTCACTCCACCAACTTATCTACGTCCTCCACAATCTCCTCCATTCTTCACCACAAGTGGCCGTGTCATCTAAAATGGTATCATCAGCGAAGCTTGATGTTATTCCTTCTGACAAAGGATTCCACAGACAACACTAACCTATCTTTTCCCTATTTAGCGCATGTATTTCCAGAATTTTCTGTTTTATTTCAGATATCTGGTATTCACGATATTTTTTTAATCTCCATTTGATCATTTTTGTTTATTTTTGTATTTTTTGGCTATAGTTATTTATGATTGTGTAGCTGGGACTCCAATTCTAGCAATCAAATGCAGGCCTGTATGTCTATCCTGACAGGTGGGGGAACGAGTGAAACTAATGCTCGGGACTGTATGGTATTCATCTCATTTGTTCTCCTGCTCATTTCACCCTACGCGGTAACATGCACTATGACCTTTGGATCTTAACTAGATATCGCAATTAAAAGTAGAATAATTACTCCATTGAAAAAAACAATTTCCTGTCTTACTAGGTGAACCAGAGGTACTGCTCGTTACAGAACCTCATAAACTGGACTGCATTTGTTTAGTTGTGTAAGTAGTTCAATTCCATAGAGGCAGTAAAATTAAAACTTGAATTAACTCAAAGATCCATCCATATTAAATACATTCATCCATCACGTAGAGCCAATAAACATAGTGCAACAAAGCATACCAAGGAAAAACATCCCTGCTTGACAAAGAATTGTGATCTAATGCCACATCAACAAGCATTTGTTAACAATACACAAGGGACCATTCAAAACAAATATAAAGCTCCAATTCAGTAAACGACGTATGAAGAATACAAATGCTGTTGTAAAATCAAGAAGTTAACCAGCATCTATCTTAATTGTTACTATAACACAAAGCCCCTCCAGAGAACAACAAAATCAAGGAACCTTCAATTTAGGAATGATGATACATAAATAAGTGCTTTCATGTAGAAGTTAACACATTCTGCTACGACTTAAGTTCAATTCCTAAGTAGAAGTGCTCTACTTTTAACACCTAGTTATACTATGCATCTAAACCCCATTCACTGTGTTTTTTAGGTAAGGCTGCATAGGTAACAGATTAGCGCATGAATGTGACTGTGAGCAGAATCAGTTCCTGCAACTGCTAGAACCGATATCTGCTTTGACGAAGTACTTTTACAATTTTACTGTAAGCATTCTCTTTCTTCTTCCTACAAAGTCTCTCCAGCCAAAAGCACAGCCTGGCGCCTGCTCTGAATTCTATTATATAACATGTTAGTAGAGGGTTAACCGCCCTCCAATTTTACCTCCCTCACTATGCAAAAGCACCTAGGCTCTAGTCATCAAGACGGCATGGTCAAACCCAAGCTCCTCCCACTCCAACACTGTCACCATCGCCATTTTCTGGTTAACTCCAGACAGAACCACAAATTGAGAGCTTGCATTTTCAGAAAGGTAAATATTGTGCTACCACAGCATCTGTGCTCATCTTTCTGACAGCCTCCCTAGAACATCTCAGAGAATCTGAACTGCAGCAAACATTGACACCTGGAAGATAAAACACACTTATTACATCTGTCTTGCTGACAGCCCCCCCCCCTGCTTCTCCCCCCCCCCAACTACAAAGAACTGTGAAGGTGCTTTTATGTTTGACAATATTTCATTAAGCGCATGATGGAATTTATGTAAGGTTGCTGCCAAATACCATCATCTTGCATAACATGTTTCAACTATTCTCCATTCTGCCAGGCGCATTCTTTTTGACTTGACAGTGCAGCTGAATATGTTCACAATCAAAATTTTCCTTTTAATGAAAACTGTTCACTACCAGATTGATGGAGTAGGCGGCTGTCTGGTGCACTTGCTTTCATCCTGAATATGTATGTACAGGCAATTTTTCACTGTTTCAGAGAAGTCTTTAGAATCTTGTAAATTACTTTCACCTGGTGCATCTCCACTATGCTGCAATCCTGCCTGGGGCAGAGTTTATTGATGCGCTCTCAGATTCTCCTTCCTTCAGAAAATGGCAGAGTTTGAAAAGAAATCTGTACCACTGAGATCGTAGTTCCAGGTTTATGGTGGAGGAGTGGTTTGACCCTATCTGAACTCAGCTATGCAGGTAAAGGTAATACTATTATTCTCCAGATGAAGAACCTCCCTAATCATTTGATCTATGCTTCATATCAAAGAAATGACGAACAAAAGGCACTATTTTGAAGAAGAGCAGGAGAATTCTCCCCGGTGTCTTGCCCAATATTTATCCCTCAACCAACATAATTTAAAATAGATTATCTGATCATTATCTCATTGCTGTTTGTGGAACCTTGCTGTGCACAAATTGGCTACTGTGTTTCCTATATTATAAGTGAGTACAGTTCAAATGTACTTAATTGGCTGTAAAGTGCTTTGGGACGTCCTGAGGTCATGAAATGTTCTATATAAATGCAAGTCTTTCTTTCTTTACTTAAAGGCAAGGAAGCAAAAAGGGGAAATGGAAGAATAGACATAAACAGATATATTTGGACATTCAGCATGATCAATCAGAACAATGGCTAGAGCATCAAGATACGGGATACTGTGGTAATGACAGAGTAAATATATGTGCGATAAATTCAAAATTGGTGCCATGCTGCAGCTCAGTGATAATATTACAGTCTTAGACACACAAAACGGTTATCACAAAATACATTGAAAACTCTTTGTTAATGGAAAGACCCATTTTAAGTTTCAGCTGTGGCTCAGTTGGTTGCACACTCGCCTTAGAGTCAGAAGGTTGTGGGTTCAAGTCCCACTCCAAGGAAGATGGTTGTGGTGGTTGAAGGTTAATCATCACAGCCCCAGGACATCGCTGCAGGAGTTCCTCAGGGCAGTGTTTTAGGCCCAACCATCTTCAGCTGCTTCATCTTCCCTCCAACATAAGGTCAGAAATGGAGATGTTCACTGATGACTGCACAGTGTGCAGTGCAATTCACAACTTCTCAGATAATGAAGCTGTCCAAGCAACAAGACCTGGATGACATTCAGGCTTGGGCTGATATGTGGCAGGTAACATCCGCGCCACAGAAGTGCCAGGCAATGACTATCTCCAACAAGCGAGAGTCTAACCACCTCCCCTTGACATTCAACAGTATTACCATGGCCAAATCCCCCACCATGAACATCCTGGGGGTCACCATTGCCCAGAAACTTAACTGGACCAGCCACATAAATACTGTGGCAACAAGAGCAGGTCAGAGGCTAGGTATTCTGACTCCCCAAAGTCTTTCCACCATGTACAAGGCACAAGTAAGGTGTGTGATGGAATACTCTCCACTTGCCTGGAAGAGTGCAGCTCCAACAACACTCCAACAACACTCAAGAAGCTCAACACCATCCAGGACAAAGCAGCCCGTTTGATTGGCACCCCATCCACCACCTTAAACATTCACTACCTCCATCACCAGCGTACCGTGGCTGCAGTGTGTACCATATACAAGATGCACTGCAGCAACTCACCAAGGCTTCTTCGGCAGCACCTCCCAAACCCTCGACCTCTACCACCTAGAAGGACAAGGGCAGCAGGGTGGTTGGAATCTGGAACTCCCTGCCTGAAAGGGTGGTAGAGGCAGGAACCCTCAACATTCAAGCATTTAGATGAGCACTTGAAACGCCATAGCATACAAGGCTACGGACCAAGTGCTGGAAAATGGGATTAGAATAGACAGGGCTTGATGGCCGGCGCGGACACGATGGGCCGAAGGGCCTCTTTCTGTGCTGTATAACTCTATGACTCTATAACAAAAAAAAACAGATTATCTGGTCATTACCACATTGCTGTTTTTGGGACCTTGCTGTGCACAAATTGGCTGCCGCATTTCCCACATTACAACCGTGACGCCACTTCAAAAGTACTTCATTGGCTGTAAAGCGCTTTGACAAGTGGTCGTGAAAGGCACTATATAAATGCAAGTCTTTCTTTTTTTTTATCTGCAGTACCTGTTACGCATGTAGGTCATGCTGTGTTTGGTCTTTATAATTTAAAACACCTGTCCCATACACTAGCTGCAGTAGACTTTACTGGTAAAGTATTTTGGTCCTCAGAGTCACCATGTACTTCCACTACAGAGACACTGGGTGCCAGTGCAGGAATGTGTGAGCTTGTAAACACAGGGTCTTAGTGCGAGTGTGCTTCAACCTGAGATAAAGTCCTGCAAAAATTAAAATGTAAATCCCTTTTTCAGAATTAACTTCTCACTGTACCATGAATGTCGAATAAACACCACCCATCTCTCAATCCCATGTGTCGTCTACCCGGGAAATCCCAGATTCAGATGCAGCTCCGTTCCTATAGATGTATTTGCAATGAGTGTCCCCATTTCCCATCTGCTTGAACAGTTTTCTGAGTATTTACCCACCCAGCAAAGCTTGATGTTCCCTCATCAACCTTCCCCCGCCTCGCCCCTTCACCCACATTAACATAGTTTTCCTTCCTTGGGCAATTTTGCACCTCCTTCCTGGACCCATCAGCTTACAAGTATACCTCCATTCCCATTTGTTATCGCTGTGGAATCTGTGATATTTCCTCTTGCAATGGCAAACTTCAAGGCAGGAAAGCATCTAACCCTAAAATTGCAACCTAGACAGAGAGCAATGAAAAAAAAGCCAAGGAGCGAGGTCCTATGTATTAATCATTTACTGCTCTGTAACGACACAACCTCCTTGCTCCAATAATCACTGCTAGGTATTTATCAAACTATTGCAAAAGATCCCTCCCAATCCCTACTCCTCAAAATGAAAATCCAGGCCTGGTGGAGGGACGATGACATCCCCCGCTCCCTTCTGAGATTGTTTCCTTGCCTTTGCTTCCCGACTCGCATCATCCTCTGCTACCATTGCCAAAGGGGTCTTCCTTTGGGCGGCCGGAGTACCCACCTGTTTAAGGTGGTAGGCCCTTTAAATGTACAAATTTTCATCCAGTGACGCACAGAGAACCCTAATTGCAATTTTAATGGACAACTACATGCGTCGTGCACTGTCGGCTCAGTTTTATCAGGTAGTACAGCAAAAAGGTAAGTTTAAAATTATTTTTGCGGGGCCAGGAGCTCCTCAGCTGCCCCAGGGTCACCCCATCCCCCACCGCCCCGTCCTCGGCTCTACCTTTCTGTTGGCCAGGTCAGCCTCCAGGCCGCCTGATATTGTGCTGGCTCGGTGCTGGCAAACTGTAGTGGGGAATCCAATTGCTGCCCACAGCTCGTCAGGGGCTAGATAATGAGGCTCGGCCCTGAAAATGAACCAGGCCTCCCGCTGGCAGGATCAGGTGGTGAGTTGGGTGATCACCAAATAGTTAAAATCTGCTCATTTGTCATTAACTGGGTGAGCATTTACATGTTGCATCATACTATGTGTTGTAGTGAATGTCTCATAACATAAAATGCAAGACAAAATTCAAGAGATTTTATAGTAGGAATATGTAACCTTATGTTTAATGGGGAGATCATGTTTATGTATACACGAATATTTATAGATAATTAGAGGAAAAGATAAAGGGGGTAATTTTGACTTTGTGCATTAATGTAAAATGGGTGCTGGCAAATCAACAGCCCATTTTACATCTCTTACACCCGTTCTACACTATTGCACAAAGTCAGAATTACCCCCAAAGAGTGTAATCCAGCATGCACAAAATTGCTTTTTAACTACAAATGTTTAAATAAAAATGTGTTCAAATTTAAGTCTTGGCTGTGTATCAGTGTGCTTGTATCAGAATTACAAGGAAGGATTTGCCCAATCGCTATTACTTTGTTAAGTGATTATGCCAAGCGTTAGTGCTTTTTTTGTTGAATTTGGCACACCTTCAATGAAGTGCTTCATACCCCTATACATTGTGTTTGCACATTTGCCTAATAAATATTTCAAAAATATTGCAACTGTGTGGTTGAAAAGGAGTAGGAAAAGTGACTTGTTTTGGTCTTGGCAGCAGCTTGAATTGAAAAGGCACCTCGGATAGCAGATGTTTTTGCCTGGGATTTGCGGTTGTAATGACGGTGAAACTGTCAGCTTTCACGGTCATTACGCTGTAAAACTGACAGCAACTTGTGGAGTCTGCATATGCACAGTTAAAAGCAAAAGTCCTGAAGATGCTGTCGGTGATGCTCTGCTCCTCCACAGGGTGCGCTGTTGCAGTCCTCGAAGAATCAAATGGGATTTCCAGCGGGTAGATGACAAATGGGAAAGGATAGATTTTTCTGATCGTCAGCGTGGTGAAGGATGCCAGTGTTACAGAATGGTACAGTTTCTGTTTCATTTTTGGCATGCCCACTGAGGTCAGGTGCATTATGACCAGATGGAGACTAATGATTCCTCCACTCATCCAGAAACTCTGAGCCTAACTCCATCAATGTGACATCTTTTTTTCCACACTACTATTTCTCATCGGCAATATTTTCAAATTTGCAGGCAATGATTCATATCTACCAGAAACTGGGTTGACTCCGTTCAAACTCATTTCATGTTAAATCCTGTAAAATGAGCAGGCAAACAAAACTTTCCTTCCATAAGTGTGGGTGAAGTTCAAACCGAGTTCCAGACTGATCACTAGGAGAAGCTAGGAGACACCATGGCCTTGAATTTCCATAGGGGTTCTCCCAATCTCCTGTCAGAAATTTGGCAGAAGATCAGCAGGACTCCCGGAGAAAGAGCATGTACGGCAGGAGATCAGGAGAACCTCTGTGGAAATTCAGAACTCATAATGTTACTTCACTTTGAATGTGAACAAGGACTTCATCCAACTCATAATTTCTTCTTGCAGATTCCTGTCGAGAAACCAGTTAGACTCTAGATTCAGGCAAATGTAAATGGACCTTGCAGCAGAAGATGAAGAAGTATTGAGCCACTCCTGCTTGCCTGTCATCATTTGGAACTGGAATAGTCTACATGTCTACTGATGTCCCAAAAGCCAGTCCATTCCTGTCTGACGAGAAACTGCCCTAAGTGTCAGGGTAGCATATACTTCTTCGTCCAAAATTATATGGTGGTTTTGGACAAGTCAGTGATACAGAAAAGTCATTGTTGTCTTTGGTCCTTTAGTTTTGTACTGAAAATCCAGAACAGCCACAAACACAACCAACATTTCTACAATGCTCTATGTAAAAACAAATATTTCAGAGCACATAGCAGATGGAAAAGCTGAATTTCAAGCAGGGACACCAAAGGAAGAAAAATCCAGGGGTGAGTTTAAAGGCACAGTTAAAGAGAAGGCTTTGTCGGATGTTTCACAAAGGCAGGCAATTAACTTGTTAGGCAGTCATTTTGGGAGGCAAGTCCAGTTGTCAGGCACAAAATGGTCTAGTGGAGGGTGCAGAAAACAACAGGGTTAGAGGAGTGGAGGATGAGACAAGGTGGAGAGAGGCCGTAGAGGGATTTTAAATGTAGTCAATTCACTAGGCAAAGGGAGCCAGGTAGAGCTCAGCAAGGATAAGGGTGAAGGATGTGCAAGAATTTGTGCAGGGAAGATGCAGACCTTGCAGCTCTGATATTGGAGTTTGTGAAGAGCAAAGGTTGATAATGGAGCATAGGAAAAAGTCAATCCTTCAGGTGTGGATTAGAGTTTCAGCAGAAGATAGGGTGAGTGAGAGGCAGGGCTAGGCAATGTTCCAGAGATGAAAGTAAATATTCCAGAGATGAAAGTAAATGTTCTTGGCAACAGATTAGATGTGGGGTAGGAAGCCTGAAGGTTCAAAGATAGATGATAGTCAAAGGTGCTGAGGATAGATTGATGCATTGATTTTCTGTACAAGTTCTCCACTAAATAGCATCCTCCCCTGCTGTCCACAATGTGCACTATGTGGAATTTTCCTCAGCAGTATTGCTGAAACTTTTGCAGATTAAATGGTTTCTTTAGCTTTAATCTCAGATTCTAATCTTTAATCTCACCTACATAGCCTCAAATATATTTGTCAGGGCAAAGAATTTTTGTTTTTCTGCCCTTCTTATTTTCTTCCCTAAACCCTCCTCTCCTGCAGGCAATGACTCTTGTTGTGTTATAATTCGATAAGAAGTGACCACCCTCCAGTACCTCACACGAATCGGCAATCCTCATGGATTATTCAATGATAGAGCTCGTCACAACCAAGCTCAATCCTTTCCTGACCCATTATCTACATTCACACTTCCGTTGGTAATTCCTTGATAGTGATCAGAAGTAGGAAGCATAGGTGGTTTTTCTGTCTCACCCCAAGTCAAGAAAGGGTGTAAGGACAATCCTAGTAACTACAGGCCGGTCAGTTTAACATCAATGGTGGGAAAAGATTAATGGGCACTTGGAGAGGTTTAAGCTAATTAAGGAGAGCCAACACGGGTTTATAAAAGGCAGATCGTGTTTGACTAATCTAATTGAATTTTTGATGAAGTAACAGGGAGGGTTGATGAAGGAAATGCAATGGATGTTGTCTACATGGACTTTCGGAAGGTGTTTGACAAAGTACCACATAGAAGGCTGGTTAACAAAATTGAGGCTCATGGAATAGGTGGGTCAGTGGCAGCTTGGATAAGGAATTGGCTTAAGGACAGAAAACAGCAAGTTGTGGTAAATGGCTGTTTTTCAGACTGGAGGATGGAAGACAGTGGGGTTCCCCAAGGGTCAGTGCTGGGGCCACTGCTTTTTTTGATATATATAAATGACCTGGATATTGAAATACAGAGTAGAATTTCTAAATTTGCCGATGACAACAAATTTGGGGGTTTTGCAAAGTGATGATGATACCAATCAACTGCAACAGGACATAGAAATGCTAGCAGAATGGGCAGACAAGTGGCAGATGGAATTTAATAGAGAAGTGTGAGGTGATGTATTTTGGCAGAAGGAACAGGGAGAGGCAATATACACTTAATGGCACAGTTTTAAAGAGTGTGCAGCGACACAGGGAACTGGGAGTTAATGAGCATAGGTTCCTGAAGGTGGCTGGACATTTTGAGAGAGTGGTTAACAAAGAATATGGGATCTTGGGCTTCATAAATAGAGGTATTGAGTACAAAAGTAGAGAAGTTATGCTGAACCTTTATAAAGTGCTGGTTAGGCCAAACTGGAGTATTGCATCCAGTTCTGGTCACCACACTTTAGGAAGGATGTGAAGGCACTTGAGAGGGTGCAGAGGAGATTTACCAGAATGGTTCTGGGGATGGAGGATCTTAGCTACAAGGACAGGTTGGAGAAGCTGAATTTGTTTTCATTAGAGCAAAGGAGGTTGAGGGGTGATTTGATAGAGGTGTACAAGATTATGACGGGTTGGGCTGTTCCCACTAGTTGATGGTACAAGGACTAGGGGACACAGATTTTAGGTTTTGGGCAAGAGATACAGGGGGGACATGAGGAAAAACTTTTTTACACAGCGAGTGGTGAGGACCTGGAACTCGCTGCTGACGGAAGTGGTGGAAGCGGAGACACTCAATGTTTTGAAGGGGAGACTGGACAAGCACTTGAGGGAAATAAACTTCCAGGGCTACGGGGATAGAGCGGGAGAATAGGATTGACTGGATTGCTCTACATAGAGTTGGCACAGACTCAATGGGCCGAATGGCATCCCTCTGTGCCGTTATGACTCTATGACTCTATGACTTCAAGGCCAATGTTAGCAGTTCTACTGACACTGCTGCTGAGGTTCTTGAACAACAAAATCCATTTTTGGGATTTGACACCGGAAGTGACTAGGGATTTACAATGTGCCTGTTTATATATACAATGCACTTTCTTCATTTGAGCTATTGCAACATTGGGCACAAGGTGATATGTTTAGTCAGCTTTTTAAAAATTGTTTTTTCAGGCAGCACAGAGGCTACCAGTGGCAATCTCTGCCCCCCTCTGGGGTGCAAATCACCCTGACCCCAGTAAATCCATCGGCGGCAGAGAGAATCTTTGTGGTGTGCAGAACTGCCAACCCACTAAAGATGTGACGGGACTCTGCAACAGCAGAAAATCTAGGTCCTGGTGCCTGCAACGGACAGTGTTCTATTCCTCTGCAGTAACACCCTTCACCTTGATAAACACAAAAAATGCAAGAGTTTATCTGTACAATATTCCATAGCAAGCTTTTTTTTAAACTTTCCAGAAAATATTATACTGTGAAAACAGATTGTCTGGTTTAACAAAATAGAGTGAAAGCATTTCTGTGGGCTTTTAAATATATATAATATATATATTTTAAATTATATGTCAGTTTGAATCTGGTTATTAGTTTAAGCAGGAAATGTGTCTAATTAATTGATTTAATCCTATGTGGAACCTTCTACAACCCCAGTTAAACTCCTCGTGTTACACTGACATTGATACATCTAGTCTAAGATAGCATATTCTGTCATTGCCTTATTCCAAATAAAAAAGTGATGTAAGCCAAAGGTCCTCCTGTGTAACTCTACTCCTGCCTTATTTTACTCGTTCTTTACACACAAGCTGGTGTATGTGTAATCTAAGTCCATTAGGATTCATCACTGCAAAGATGCTGCTAGTTGGAAAATATAAACAGATGAAAATACTGCTAATATTCTCTTACTTTATAGCATTTAATCAGCCCTTCCTATCGCTCAACATCTAGATTTTACTCTCTCCTTTCATACAGGGAGTAACTCTTGCTTGGGAATAGTTCCATAGGTGCTGGGCAGCCTCGGGTACCTCACCCAATTGGCTGTTCCTAATGCGTGGATCTAGATAGTGAGTGCTGGTGCGCTACTGAACCACGGGGAATCACATCTGACAAAAACTTGCCAGCAGAATTTCCTGAATAAAAATCCGGAGCTGAAACTGTGGATGAATTTTTCCCCTCTCTAGCACAAAGGCAATGGCCTGTATTTTCCGACCCCCACGCAAGCAAATGCGCTGAAAACCGGCACTTCCGATCTGTCGAGTATTCTAATCTAAATGTACACTCTCGGGAGCCGCAAGCCTACATTTCGTTGTACTGCACTTGTGCACTAACAATGACAATAAAAGTTGATTTGATTTGATTTGATTTGATCTTGACAGATCATCCGCCTGCCCTGGAGAAGGGCCTCTGCGGGTGGAGAGTTCCGCTTTCTGCACAACCTCCGCCCACTGAAAACCTTTAAAAATCTTATGCCTGATAAAAGCAAGCATAAGGCCTGCTTTTACCAACATAAGAATTTAAAAAAGTAAAAAAATAGTATTTTTTCACCCATTTATAATTTAAACATTCTTTTAAAAAAGGTTAAGTTTGTTTTTAGCCCTGTAAAAAACTTGAATTATTTTTTTCAAAAATTAAATTTTTGTTTAAAATATTTAACTGAATGTAATTTTGACTAATTTTAAATACGTGATTTAAAAAAAATTGATTTAATGTTTTAGTTTGTTTTTTGAGTGATCCCCATTCATACTTTTGACAGGTCTAAGCGGAGAGACCTGCCAAAAGTGTGAAGGGGAATTCCCTTCTTTGATTGGTCCCCCATGGCCCACATGATCCAGGGACGTTTGCGAACTGCCTGCACCCCTGGGGTACCTGGGCCTCTGTGCGCGCGCTCCAGGAGAGGCCCAGGAGTGGAAGTGTCGGGACCTACAGAGCCAGCAGGTAAGTTCATAGACTTTTTCCAGATCGGAGGCATCCGCACACAGGAAGCCTCCAATCGGAAAATCTGGGCCAATCAGACTGAGTGTGGTGCCTCCACTGCTGCCATGGCCATAATCAGCTGATACAACATAAATCAAATCTGGGACCGCCCATATCAGTATCACACGGGCAGTGCATTAACCAACTGAGCCCACAGTGGCAGTCATATGATTGAATCCTCTGAAGAAAGAGACCAACAAGTTTGACCAGGTGAATGCATTCAATGAAGTAGGCCATCATAATATTTTAATTTAAGGCTTCAAGCTCCACTGTTCATAAAGGTTGACTTGTCTATTGTATAAATTCAAATTGAATCAACTGAAGATCTTTATTTACTGACATAGAAACATAAAACAACACAAGGTCATCAGCCCATAATAATTAGCATCTTTAATCTACATAAGGGTGTTGTTGGCTACAATCACTTTCCTTCACTGCTCACTTTTCATAGAAATTCTTCTGTAATGTAACGATTCAGTATCTATTCAACATCAATAAAAAAAGCTGCTGTCACAATATTGAAAGACAGTTTTTATGGTCACTGAAGTATGAAAGTACAGTTAGCAATCCTCGAGCCTTAGTTGCCACTACTATTTCCCCACTGCAGTTTTTTCCACCGCAGCAGAGGCAAGATAGTTCCATAAAGAAGGGAGAGAAAAATATGAAGTTAAGTCAGAATCTGTTTGCTGTTGCTCACCTTCAACTGGTCAGTCAGTCACACAGCAGCACCAGTTGAAGTAGAAGACCCTGTCAGAAAATGGTCGTGATATGGGTTCTCCAAAGTGAAAAAGTTAAAATCAAAGGTCACTCTTATAGACCACTGAGAGGTGATAGATTTTTTTTATTTTACTGGAACAGCACACAAATTAGTGTGAAGTGTGGCATGTCCTAACATGTTAATACTAGCAGACGACAAGCAGAATGCAGAGGATTACAGTGACATTGGCTCACTGACCTGCTCCATCGCAAATTAACTTAGAAACAGATGTTGGG
Source organism: Somniosus microcephalus (assembly GCF_052327205.1). NCBI lineage: Eukaryota > Metazoa > Chordata > Chondrichthyes > Squaliformes > Somniosidae > Somniosus > Somniosus microcephalus. The sequence goes on along the minus strand of NC_140987.1, from coordinate 179,933,459 downwards.
CAGATGTATTACTAACACCCTAGGCTACCAGTATCCCTTGGCATCCTCCTTGTTGTAAACAGCTCGGCACAACAACAAATTATATCATCATTCAGGGCACCCTTTTCTTCTGATATACACTAGAGATACATTTTTCCTATAATCTGTTGAGGATTATTTCTTAATAAACTTGCAGCAATGGCCTCACAATTATTGCTGTTCAAGCATGAATGTAATTACATACCAGTAAAGAGGGAGAATGAGAAGGCACAGTGAGTTAACATTCTCAGCTTCTATCTTTGGACACGGTCTTGCATCCAGCACAAACTGGTGAGATGAAAGTCTCCTGAATCTGCCAGCTGCAAAGGTCCGACATGAGTTTGGACAGTCTCAATTCAATCTGCAGTGGTTGCAGGTCCACAGCGCAAAGCTACTCACAAATTGGCACTAATTTGAGATAATCTTATTCAGTGAGGACATAAGGTCATATTTCCCTGCCCCGTGTTGAGGCGGCTGGACCAGAACACTTCCCACATTCATGAATCAGGATGGGCCTACTCTATTGGATCTTCCAGGTCAACCCTCATTTAGCATGTAAATCAAGCTCCTGGGCTGGATAATGTCTGCAGGTAGAGGGGGATGTGGGATGGCCAGCAGTTAGAATTAAAGGGATGCACCCACTTAAATTTAAACCAGCTGCATTACAGACAAAATTATTTTTCAGCCTCTCCAATACATGTTTGGGGCGTAAGAAGTATCTGGCAAAAACTGGTGGAGAACAAAATAAATGTGGTGGCAGAAAACAGAGTATGCAAGTAAATACCCTGAACTGACAGTTTGATGACTGGCAAAGTGGAGGTGCTGCTGCATAAGCTGGGTATAAGGAGGGTTGCTTGTCCAACCCTCCAGAGTAGCCTCCCCAGAGAACAAAAGTGCAGCATACCTGTCAGGAGGCGATAGCCAGGCTCAACAATGTGTGACACTACCCACAGGACCTGGGAAAAGACACACCTTAAGGAAACTGCCAAGGTAAGACTACCCAACAGCACCTGACCAGCCATGATCTAACTGAATTGCAGAGCAGGCTCGAGGGGCTGAATGGTTATCCCTATATACCATTTGTCAGGTAGGTTGCCCAAGTATGTATGCCACAAAAAACTATTGCCAGTCAACCTGTTCAATATATACCGTTGGCCCTGTGGAATCCTCACTCAACCCTACAGCTCTTTCATTATTAATCAGTGGGATTAGTTTTGCATTGCTGAAGGTGAAGATTTATCCCGCAGTCATGTACTGACAGCAGGTTGGATCCATGGCTATCACTATGTGCTTCGCCAACTGACAATACATCAAATCTATTTATCTGTTTGCATGGCAACAAAATGACACATAATACAAAGGAACAGGCCTGACCTGGAAGATGGCTCAGATATTACAGGCCCTTGACACTCTTGGAAGAGGTTATACTCGACATCCTTGCATATCATAACATGAAGAGAGTAGTAGAAGTTGAAGCTGTAGGCCTTCCCCATGCGCAGGGCTAGGACCATTCTGCTTGCATGTCTTAAAATCAATTCTAATTCATTCCCACAAAGACATATACACAATCATAAAAGCATCGCAGACAGTAATTTGCAATACAAACTCAGTCTGAAGATTTGACTTTCAGCCAGCATTCTAACATTTGTTCCTTTTGTCATTACAAGCCTGGAAGAAGAGTCTGCTGAAACATATGGTGGTCCAGAAAAATCAGCACCTTATGTCTCTCTCACCAAAATTTATCAACTAGCAGAGCTACACACACCCTCGAGGATACAGTTAGTGATCTAGAGGAGGCAGCACCGACTGAGTCACAGTGCACAGGTAAGGAGTGCTCCTCCTGCCTCCGCATTAAGGTGGTGTTGTTCTGCGCTCGCAGCCACCCCCCTCCCCAATCGCCTCCCCATCCCAGACCCAACTGTGGGCCTCGGCCAGCGTCCAAGTTGACCAAAACTGGCCAGTGAAGAGCTGTGTTGGGGGCGCCCGATTGGCCCCTGCAGCTCGCCTGAATTATGATGCTGAGACCCAAGGGCCAATTTAGGACAGTTCTCGGGTCTCTCCATTCTGATGCACCTTGGCTGAGTGCCACACAAGTTGTGCCCAGTTTTGGGCACTAATGAATTTAGACCCCAAAAAACTCTCCGAAATACTTTCCAGAAATTCATTGCCTATACTACTTGAGCGGTTCTGCTTCTCCCAGTCTACGCGAAAATTAAAATCTCCCATAACCATGTAGTTTTTGCTACATGCTTCCCTGATCTCTGTATTTATGCATCCCCCACTACATCACTACTGTCAAAAGGTCTATGGACAACTCTCACTAGAGTCTTGCATCCTTTGCTCTTCATTAATTCTACGTATAGTGTTTCCACTGCCTTATCACCTTTACCGAAATCCCTTCTTTCGACTGCTGTAATTATGTCTTTTATCAATATTGCTACTCCTCCTCCTTTAATGCAACAACTCCAGTCACCAAATCTCACTCTCATTTACGATCAATCCTAATATTTGTCATGAGAATGGGTAATAGAACGAACTTGAGAATGACATGGATCCAAGTCAGTGGAATTCTATGTAGTGTTTTATTGGTCGCCTATGAATTATTCCACATTTTCTAGGATAACTAAAAAAAAAGTTGACCTGTATGCAACCTCAGCTTTTAGAAGCTATTAGTTTCTCATCTTTATGGTTTTTTTAAAGGAGCACACTGGGATGCTCTCCATTAAAAAAAACACAACGAGGAACTGAACTATTTTACTGGCTAGTATGGCACTCTTCACTCTTTGTAAGCTCAAAATCTGGAGCTTAGTGCATGTGATAACTGGAAATGGCAACACTCATGGTTCTCCGATAAACACTGGGAAAAAAAGAGAAGCGAGAACAGATGGAGTCTCCACAGGTACTAAGACACAGGATGAGATAGAGTACACAGGCCTCACAAGGAAGACCATCACTTACACACAGTTGTCATACTTCACAATCACTCAAAGAACACTATTAACATTAACATCTTTGCTTTGATCTCCCTTGTTTCATGTATTTCTCACTAGGCATAGAGGATACAGTAAGTTCTGTTATGGGACTGAATGTTGGTTTAACAAGAAGAGACCAACAACTTACTTATGGCAAATACAGGTGTCTGTAATGATTCCTTTTTTTAAAATTATTCTCAGGATGTGAATGCTGCCAATAAAGCTATACTATTGTCCCACTTCAGACAGCATTAAGAATCAATCACATAAGACTGAATTTTCTGGGGTGGTAGCGGGTGCGATCGGTGGCGGATTGAGTGGGAAAGTTGTTATTTTTGACAGGGAGCCGGGATCCCGCTGTCATCTCGCCCCCACGCGCCTTCCCCCCAGGCTCGTCTGTCATCGCTGAGCCGTCCCAACTGGCAGCGGCAGGCGACCCAATTGAGGTCATTATCAGGTAGTTTACAGGCACTTGAGGCTTTTTCCACTTACTTTTTAAATTTCCCTGCGTGGCCACAGGATTCACGCAGCTCAGGAAGCAGGTCTGTCAACCTGAGGTGGGAGTTCCATGACCATTGCTCCAGCTGATTACTTGACAGCATGAAATGTACAGTAAAAGCCCCCACCTGACAGATGATCACTTTCCTCAGGCAGAACCTGTTGCTCAGTCCATACCCAGCACAGATTCTGCAGGCTGCAAGATTTCCAGCAAAGTCTCCATCCAGTCTCACCTCATTGGAAGAACTCTTTCACCATTGACAGATCGCTTCTGTCATCTGTACTTCACCTGCCATCTATTCCATTGGCAGGATAGGCACACCAACGTCAGTGTTCTCGCTCAGGCCAACATTCCCAACATCGAAGCTTTGACCACGCTCGCTCAGCTCCGATGGACGGGTCACATCGTCCGCATGCCCGATACAAGACTCCCAAAATAAGCGCTCCACTCTGAGCTCCAACATGGCAAGAGAGCCCTAGGTGGGCAGAGGAAACACTTCAAGGACACCCTCAAAGCCTCCCTGAAAAAGTGCAACATCCCCACTGACACCTGGGAATCCCTGGCCCAAGACCGCACAAAGTGGAGGAGAAGCATCCGTGAAGGAGCCGAACACCTCGAGTCTCTTCACCAGGAGCAAGTGGAAGCCAAGCGCAGGCAGCGCAAGGAGCGCAAGTCAACCCAAGCACCGTACCCACCCGCCCCTTCAACCACCGTCTGCCCCACCTGTGACAGAGACTGTAGGTCCCACATTGGACTTATCAGTCACCTGCAAACTCATTTATAATGTGGAAGCAAGTCATCCTCAGTTCCAAGGGGCTGCCTAAGAAGAAGATTCCATCAACATGAGTGCTGTTTATACTGTCTCACCTTGGTCCTCAGAATCAGACCACGATGAGCCCCAACACCAGCAGCACCAGGCACACCAGGAGCACCAACAACAACAACACCAACCTTCTCCACAATCACCTGATGCTGCACAGGACAGAGGGCATCAGCACCCGACCACATTGCTGCCCGGGAGGCCAGGAATGGCCTCACCATGGCCAGATTTACTTCACTTGATGCTGTACACCTTGGCTGCCACATGATGCGCCAGGTTAGCACCATCCCACACCAACAACATAAAGCATCCCTACAATGCCCATGCCATTCCTTTCACACTCATCACCATTGTGAGCGGTACCGTTATGTCTCACCATTCACTGCAACTCACTAAGCCACTTCCAAAGGTGCACACAGATCTGCCCAAGACCAGAAAGTGATGAAAATAAAGATTTTTATGTTTGACACCACATTAACAGAAACTTTACATAAACATTGGATAAAACACCCAAGTGGCCACCCTTGTGTGTTGTTAGTTGGTATGATTGCACTAGGGTGAGGGTGAGTGTGAGGGGTGACTTGTGAGATGGGGATGTGATAATGTAGATAGAGAGGGATGGGTGGAGGTGCAAGGTAAGTTGGTGTTAGTAAGAATGTGCAGGAGTAGGGTTGGGAAGGCAGAGTGATGGGGATGTGATGAGAGGCACAGCAGGATGCAGTTGAGTGTGGCTTTGTACTCATGTTTCCTGATCTAATTAGATCATTGAAATGTTTGCAGCACTGCACCCAGGTCCTCCTGACCACATCCCTGCTTGTGCCCTACTTTGCAATCTGCAACCAGGCTATCTTCGTCTCCTGGGGAGGTCTCTTCCGCCCATCGAAAGGGAAGAGGACCTCCCTGCGTGCTGTGACTCCTTCCATAAGCATATGGAGGGAGTCATCGGAGAACCTGGGTGCAGCCCTCTGCCTCTGTGCAGTCATTGTCAGTCTTTGCAGCACTCCAATGCTGTCGTACACTGACAGCACTATGTTAGATTAAACATCAAATCTAATGTGGCCATGGTCCCTTTAAATATACCAGCTGAAAATGAGCCGGGTAACCCGCTGGGTGGGCTTAATAGGACCCATTGAGGTAAGTTCATTTTCAGCAGCAGGATGGAGCCAGCAGTGGGGGCGCGTCCCACCACGGACACCACCCGCACCGGACCCACCGATGTAGGCACAATTCCAGCCACTGTGTGAGAGTGGAGTCACATGTAGGCCAGACCAGGTAGGGTAAAAGGTTCCCTTCCCTGTAGCACGTTAGTGAACCAGTTGGGGTTTTACGACAATTGCCAGCTTTCATGGTCATTTATTTCTTGTGCTAGCCCACAATTACCAGATTTATTAAATTCAATTTCACAACTTGTCGTGGTGGGATTTGAACTCTAAACATAACCATTGTACTACTATATCCAGATTCTATGGGTGCAAAGATGGACATGTTTATGTCACCAAACATCATCCTTGGCATGAAAGATTCCCTTAAGTGAATCAAATGCCAATCAGATTTTCCCTAACCCTTCTGTTCCTCATGTTTCTCCTCTAAATGGTTGATGGCACACAATGAGAAAAAAAAATATTGCTGGTATCCTCTTGCTGGCTTTAATGGAAGTATTCAACCCTTTAACAACAACTCGCTGAGCTTAACTTACCGCCAACATCCAAGTACGTGACATAAGTATGTGCATGAAACCACAAGGTTACATTTAATTGGACACACCTACCAATTACTGTCCTCAACTGTTATCACTCCAACAGCGTCAGAAATTCACTGCCAACTATTTAAACTTGTGTTGAAACTGCGAACGTCCAACTACAGTGGATAAATGTTTCAGACCATGTCGTGCTGCCGTTACTGGCTGCTTTTGGGCCATCAGCAAGATTGGCAATGGCTGAAAAGCAGCCCCCCAAGAATGATTGCTCTTTCCTTTTCATTACTAATAGTCAGATTGCAACAGCCTGTGGATTCATTAAAAAATACTTTAATGAGAAATAAAGAAGCAAGAGTTTTAAAAGGTCACATCAAACCACTGGAATGTAAAAACACTGCCACTGTCCTGGAGCAGCAACTTCTTCACCAAGCTGCCAAGAAAGTTAATTGAGTTTTATCATACAAAGAACTTTACTTTATTCTGTAGTTGGGAACTACATGAAAGCCATCTCTTTGAATTTTGAATATATTCTCTGTCCTTCAAGTTAAGACGGTGCAACTACACAAGTATAGCTACAACTATGTAAAATCAATAGTGCTGCCAAGATTGTTATACTCTTGTTGTAATAAGGGCACTAGTGTGAATAAGGCACATCAAACAATATTGCCGCACTTGTATTGATAGTGGAGGAGAGGAAGATCAATGGCACCATTAACTGAGAGGGAGTCGGGGGTTTGCGGGGGGAAAGAGTACCAGCTTGTACTGGGAGAATAGAAGAAGAGTACCTACTTAAATGGCTTGGAGAAGTGTTCCAGGTTGAATTAATGGGAGAAATGTAGAAGCGTGTCAGCTTCTACATGCAGTAGGAAAAATAGAATGTTGTGGCAAATGTGTAAATCAAAGCTACTTCAAGGTGGATTGGATCTTTTTCTTTACTTGCTACAGTGCCACTGGGGTAGTGGGGAGTAGAGCCCTTGGAATCTATGAAGGCTTACAATAGGGCAAACTACACCATCCTATGTAACAGACTGGGATAGGTTATCACATAGCATGGCTATGCAACAGACAACAGACTTCAAAGAACTGTATTTGAAACTGCTGATTTAAGCACAATTGAAATTGGAAATCCTCCAGGGGCATGATCTAAAGGCCTATTACTATCTCCTTACTACATTAATGATCTCCCTAAGGTAGGTACTTACTCCAAAATCTTTTTATTTGCTGATAACACTGCTAATGTACAGATCTACTGAAAATATAGAAAAAATATTTACTGAGAATATGAGAAAGGTTTCTAGTGAACAGATAATAAACTGGTGCACTCAGAAAAGATACAAAACAAACTTAGATTAATTCTCGCATCTCGACAAAGAAATAATTCAGAAGAACATAGAATAATCCTACACTCCAGAATGTTAATTTCATAAAAATATCTAGATATCTGGTTAAACAGCAATTTCATACCAGCAAAGACAGCAAATGCAATGCTTCAAATCCTGCCTTACACACAATGCTCCATTTACAGTGTGAAATACAGGAAACTCTTTATTATCCGGCACCAACGGGACCTGCGTGGTGCCGATTTATCAAAAAGTCCGGATTACAGAGAGATATAGTTAAAAGGTACGAGAGCTCCGTACACAGCAACAAATCCAGGCTTCCCTGTTGCTTAGCAACATGTGCAGGAACTCCGGCCACAGACCAAGCGTCCCTGTTGCTTAGCAACAAGTGCACGAACCCCAGTTACACAGCCACAGGTCCAGGAACTGCCACTAATATGAAGTAAAACTTACCTGAACCTACTCCTGAATTTTGCCGGATAACCGAGATTTCCGGTTATTTAGGTGCCGGTTAAAAGAGGGTTCCCTGTAAATCAATTTTGTAATAATTCTATGTTTGCTATTTTATATTTCATCATTCTCCCTATTTTCTAAGTTCTCTCGTACCATACATGATACTCCAACTGAGAAAGAAGGCAGATGAGCTTGGGTCTCAGCTTAGTGAGTGCACCTGCCTCCAGATCTCTGGCAATGATGTCTATATCAGTAAAGCTAATCTGTCTGTCTGCAGTTTGAAAGCAAACACTGAAGCTTCTTTCATGAACTAGGTCAATATTTTACAATTTCCCTTCTGTCAGCAATCTGCTTCATGAATGTTAAAGAAAAGGTTCAATCTAACTGTTACAAATTCAGGTCTACAGTCAATGGGGGTGAAATTAGTCTTCGGCCAAAGCATGAAACAGGCAATAGCAAATTGGCAGCCCTGGGAATGTGGATTTTCTTTTCCATTTAGCTGAAGACCAGTTTCACCCCCGATATCTTCTCGATTTCAGCAGCATCAGTTGCTCCTGAAATGTGTTTGTTGGGACATGTGTTTGACGGGCAGCTGATCTGACATTGCCTGCTTTACACTATTGCACAAAGCCAAAATTACCCATATTTTGTTTAATATTTTATTTGTGTGAATATACTTTGCTTTAAAATTAATTTAAATATGCAACAAAAACAACTTGTATTTATATATCGCCTTTAACATAGTAAAACGTCCCAAGGCGCTTCACAGTAGCTTTATCAAACAAAATTTGACACCGAGTGACATAAGGAGATATTAGGGCAGAAAGCTTGGTCAAAGAGGTATGTTTTAAGGAACGTCTTAAAGGAGGAAAGAGAGGTAGAGAGGCGGAAAGGTTTAGGGGGGGAATTCCAGAGCTTAGGGCCTTGGCAGCTGAAGGCATGACCACCAATGGTGGAGTGATTAAAATCGGGGAATTTCAAGAGGCCAGAATTAGAGGAGTGCAGATGTCTCGGAGGGTTGTGGGTCTGGAGGAGACTACAGAGATAGGGAGCTGTAGCTCTTTTCTTTTCAGTGGAAAATAGCCAGAAATCCTAAAATGTGACACTAAACTTGAAAATAGAACCACCGTGACCTATTTTTCTGAAATGTGTTGTATGTACTTTCATTGATCAGGAACCCACTGGAAATTAAGCTTTCAAATTTAATGTATATATATCCTGTTTTTGCTACTAGGTTTATCTTTAGTGCACACATGAATACCCCAAACTGTTTGGAACAAAGCATAACGCAAAGGTTTCAACAGATATAATGTACATCACCATCTTTGCACTTAATAAATTGTCTGCTTTGTCAGCAGTATCATTTTATAAGAGGAATCCCCAGCTTACCAGCCTCAAATTCCTGATGACTGAGGGCCTTTAAAGTATAGGATGCATTTCAATAACAAAATAATTGAGCAGTAATCCTACAGTACTGAACTGCCATTTTTATTTCTATTTGTATTAACCTAGAAGCTATTGTACAGTGTTGGTCTTGTACCATGAGGTGATGGGTCACAGGTTCAGTCCACTCCTCCACTAAACTGATGATCTCAACTGTGTAGTTTATGAATGTTTATCCTCAAAAGTGTCCTCTCAGGCCCACACAAGACTACATCCCTCTTGCAGTCCATTAACTCAACATTTGTCAAAGGTTACAGTCTTGGCATGGCTCAAACAGCAAAATATCAGGAGAATTTGATGACATACAGATTGTGTAGCTGTCACAGACACCTGCATGAAACAAAGCCTCTGCTGGCTTCAAGTTATTATTACTTTATTATATACTGACTCTGCTTCTCATAGTGATGAACCATTAATTGTCACTGATTACACAATAATTGTTAATATTTCGGTGTGGATACAATTCCACGTGGACTACACGCTGGATCCAGGTTGTTAATTCCTGCCAGATCAACAGCTGCTATCAGTTAGAGAGAAAGCACGTGGAAATTATCCATTTGTGATGTTATACAAAAACAAAAAATGTTGGAAATGCACGGCAGGTAAGCCAGCAACTGTAATGAGAAAACACGGTGGCATAGTGGTTAGCACTGTTGCTTCACAGCGCCAGGGACCTGGGTTTGAATCTGGCCTCGGGTGACTGTCTGTGTGGAGTTTGCACATTCTCCCCGTGTTTGCGTGGGTTTTCTCCGGGTGCTCCGGTTTCCTCCCACAGTCCAAAGATGTGCGGGGTTAGGTTGATTGGCTATGATAAAAATTGACCCTTAGTGTTAGGGGGATTAAATACGTGGGGTTACGGGGATAGGGTGGGATATGTGTCGGTGCAGGCTCGATGGGCTGAAATGGCCTCTATCTGTACTGTGAGGTTTCTGTGATTCTGTGAAACATGTGCCTGGTTCTGATATAGGATACACAATCGAAACGCCAAAATCGGCCTTTTCTCTTTACAAATGCTGACCGACTTGCTACGTATTTTCAGCATTTTCTATTTTTATTTTAGATTGCAATTCCTCTAACATTCATTTATGAAGTGTTGTCTGTTGAGTCTGCTCAGTGACACGTATGTATGTTATGCTTCACCTTGACAGCACGACAACAAAATCTTTGCAGGCTCGGTTTCTGTTACCATCATATTAATGCAACTGGGCTCACTAATGTTTTTAATTGGTGTAATTATTAATGTGCAGGAATCAGTAATGTTAGTATCAGCTCAAGTATACTTTGGGTTGCAGATTCCAGTGGTATTTTTAAATAACTTCAATAAATACAACAATGCTGCAAACATTTCATTATTAAACACTGGGAAATATAGTTACTTTTTTTCATTTCAGGCAAGGGAAAAAATCTATTTATACGGCACAGTTTAATGGATGCCTTCTTATACAGACATGGGGGGGGGAAATTTGGTTGCTTTGCGCCTCCCGTTAGCGCCCTAAGAGGGCGCTAATGGGACGCAAAGCAACTAGCGCCTGGGCGCGGCGATGTTTGCGCCGCTCGCGAAATTGACCATTTTGCGGCGGCGCTAAACACTACCGCCACGATCTCCTGCGCCCGCAGATCGTGATGTCATTCGAGCGTGCAACGCCCCGGTAGCGCCCCGGACCAAATATTGAGTGGCCCCCCTGCCTTACCACCTGCCGCTAGCAACGACAGGTTGAGGGGAGCATTTTGCAGTCGGGAAGGGACTGGGGGAGCGCTATTTAAAGGCAACCGCTTCCTGCCTTTTTTTGTCAGTGACATTTTTGCACCACGCATTCTGAGAGAGAGAGACATCTGGAGAGATTCAACGCTGTGTGAAGGAGTTTTGGGTACTGAGCAGCACTTTGCAGGTTCATTTTGATTTGACCTACCTTGCATCGATTTAGAAGAGACTATGGGGGCTGCACTCTGAGCTCTTTCCCTGGGCCTCTCTATTGTTCTTTCCAGCAGATTTGATGCACAGGTCTCTCCAGGCCGAGATTCAAGGCTGCAATGAGCAGGGTGTGGATGGAGAGCTAAATCGACCCTCCCCTTTAAGAACTGGCCGGCGCCAGTGTGTCTGTGTTCCATTGCTGACTGACATCACAGGAGTTTCTCCCGCGCTCTGAGGTAGTGCCTCGCTCCTCAGCGTTAGTGCCTTAAGACAGGTGTGTAGCACCTGATTTAGCGCTCCAATCACCTCCAGGGGCAATAGAAGCCAAGTTTGCAGTCGAAGGCGATAATTAGCGCCAGGCGGTAAACTTTGCGCCCGGCCGATAATTGCGACCCAAAGGGGGCGATACCAAATTTCTCCCCCTTGGATTTTTGTTATACATTATTAATTTTTTTTAAAATTTCTAATAGTTCAACTTAATGTGACATTCATTTAAATTAACTATGTGACTCACTTCTGCACTAATCCAAGAGTGAAACTTTGTTTTGGGTCAAAAATAATAAATTGTAGGATGAGACGTGCTGGAGAGCCACATAGCTCATTCTGATGTCATCATCATGTTAAGGTGGATGGGCCATTCAAATTTAACTCAATATGTTATCACAAGGGTGTTTTTCCCTGATAATGCTTTGGTAATATTGTCAGAAATAGGCGAATATTACAGAGAAGGGGAAAGGGAACCTTAGTTAGGCTGTGAAAAAGTAGGCTCTAATGGCACTTCCCTACAAAAGTTAATAGGAAAAGCAGCTGATAAATCAACACAGAAAGACCACACACAATCTACTGGATACCTGGCACAGACATGATGGTGAGTTATCTGCTTCCCATCTTGGCTGGAGAATGGTGGGTGGTTAAGCATGAGGGAACAATGAGATCAGGAATAAAGATTATAAAATTATACAAAAACACGTCAAGACTTTACTGATTTGATTTAATTGTTATGTGTAGGCCTGTTCAAATCATTCCTTGTTCAGAACAAAAAGTTCATCAGTCATAGGTTTGTATGTTGGCAATCGTGTAGAAGACTTCCTAACATGTCGGGTATCAAGCTGAATAAGCCAGTTATCAACAAGTTTTTGAAACATTAGATGCGTACAAAACTGGATTTGCCATGGCAGTTCATTTGGATTATTGCATCGGAAGTTCATATGTATAAAAATCTAGCTCCCTTTATTAGGTGAAAGGAGATGACATGAGTGACCGATGACGTAGTCACGCTCCAACCATGAGACAGCATGAGCGTGGCTGCTTTAAGACTTGAAACTGGATACACTTGTCAAGTACTGGGGCTGATTACACTTTTACACATACTGCTAAACAAATCTGTAACTCCTTGTTTAGATTATTAACTTCAGTGGTAATTCTAACAATCCTGTCTTGATAGTTTTCAAATGGAGTTCCTGAACTGTTAATTAACACACACAGCTTGCAATCGTATGAAACCCCTATGAAATACGATGCTGATAACTCCAGAAGGAGCTCACAACAGGATGAGGTTACACTCCTATATTTGGGACCATGCCATCTGATAAGTCAGACTTTAACTGAAGATCACCACTTCCACAGAATCCACCAATCAGCAGAAAGAAACTGTGAGCAATAGATTGGAATAGAAAGAAAAGTTATATATAACCAGACCTGAATATAACAGGAATTTATATATATATATATTTCTCCTGAAGCAGATGGACTGCAAAATTGGAGCCTTTAGCCCCAGCTGTTAAGGCCGGTTTGTAAGAAAAAATGGCGGTCACCTCGCTTCTGCCCGTTTCTGGCGGGTTCCACCATTTTGGGCAGATTGGGAGCACTGCCTACGCCTGCAACTGCTACAGATATTTATATGAGGCAGATCGTGACATCAATGAGTGTACAATGCTGATTTGATGCACGATCTACCATTTTTGACGTTGCCGCTCCATTCAATGCTCTCTCCTAATCACAACCAGCTGGCCATGCATTCAGCAGCAGGAAGGACATCCCAGCAGTGCTATTAAAGCAATCATCAACAACTTGCAGCTGGCTTGCTTTTTGAGTTCTACTCGCTCTGTGTAAGTTTGTGCAACTGTTTGGAGCTTTCTAGAGTTATTTATAGAGTTGTTGAGGTGACGGAGTGTTGCTGCAAGTGGAGAACATCTTGCTTCTCATTTAAAAGGTTCTGCTCACACCACTTGCTCCCAGTGATGGGGGCTCTACTTGCAGCCCCCCTTGCGCTTGAGTACGACAGGGAGATGGAGCGGAGGCAGCAAAGAAGAGGACAAGATGCTCACAGAGGGAGGAGGAGGGGCAGGAGGGCTCTCAGGAGGAGGGCTCTCTGCAGGAGGCCTTACCCACCCAGGGTCTTCAAGGAGCACTTCTCCTCCCTGCACTTAAGCCAGGAGCAGTGTATTAGGAGGCTCTGCTTCACCAAGGAGGTTGTTACCAAACTCTGCCACCTACTGCAACCAGACCTGCAGCCTCAGAGCAGGGCGATCACAGCTCTCCAGTGGCCCTCAAGGTCATCGTGGCCCTCAATTTTTTTGCCATCGGATCCTTCCAGTCTGGAGCAGGAGACAAAGCTAACATCTCCCAGTTCACCGCTGCATCCGGGAGGTCACAGAGGCTCTCTACTCCAGGAGAAGGGACTTCATTATCTTCTCTCTGAACAGAGAAGCAGAACAAGCACGCGTATGGCATTGCCAGGATATTGGGCTTCCCCATGGTGCAGGGCACCATCGACTCCACCCATGTGGCTTTGCAGGCATCGTATACCAATCCTGAGATTTTCCGTAATCGCAAAGACTACGACTCACTTAATGTGCAGTTGTTTTGGAATCACTCCCAGCGCATCATGATGGTGAATGCCTGGAATCCTGGCAGCAGTCATGATGCCTTCATCCTGCGCCAGTCCGATATGCCAGCAATCTTCCAGCCACCACATCAAACCTGAGGGTGGCTGCTGGGCGACAAGGGCTATCCACTACACCTGGCTGATGACTCCCCTCCGCAACCCCACCACTTGTGGCCAGCACTCATATAATGACAGCCATGCTGCCACCAGGAACGTCATCGAGCAGACCATCAGGGTGCTAAAGCAACAGTTCCGCTGCTTTGACTACTCGGGAGGAGCGCTCCAGTTGAATGCTCCACAACTTGGCCATCATGAAGGCATAGCCCTTGCCACCATGGGTTCCGGGACCACCTCAGGAGGAGAAGGAGGAAGAGGAAGCGGAAAAGTAAGAGGAAGGGAGGAGGCAGGCAGCAGATCCACATTCCGGATGGGCTGTCTGTGAGCACTTCATCAGACTCCGGTTCCAGTGAATGAAACCCCAGATCCCCATTGCTCACCACTTACCCATCTTACCATCCCTCTGCCACAGAACATCACGATGTCTGCCTGGGCACAAATCTGAAATAAGAGCCACCACAAAACAAACATTCCAATTTATCAGTACAAATCAAAAGAACAAAGCCAACTAATCACCCTTGTACATTCCCTTAGTGTCTGTCTTTCGTGTACCTTTTCCTACTCTAGAGCTCCTACAAAGTCCCCCAGTGGCTGCAGCATGGTTGCTGGAAGGCTGCTGACTTTCAGTAGGGGAGACTGCAAATGGCCTTGTAGGACCACCTTGAGCAGCTCTGGGCCTAGAAGGCCCAGCTGTAGATTGCACCACCTTGACATGGGCAGCAGCAGTCTGGGCTTGCTGGATGACAGGCAGCAGCAAGGGCACTGGCAGAGTGGCAATTGTGGGAGTAGGAATGCTGTCATCCTGAGAGAGGACAGCAGGTTCTTGCTCCATGGAGCCACTGCCACACCCCCGTGGTGCGCCTCAGCATACCTAGCCATCTGTTGGGGGACAGATTGCTGGAGTGCTGTAAGACCCTGCAAGCCCCTTTCCACACTCGTAAACCCAGCGATGATGGCAGCAGTCTGAGCTTTCACTGCAGCACTGAGACGTTAGGTCGCTCTCTCTCTGCTGCAATGAAAGCTGTGGCATCGCCCATCACAGGTTCTAGTAATTTCCCCACAACTGACGTTGGACTAAATTTCCTAGTTGATCTCTAATACCCTTCTTAAATAATAATAGAATGACATTGGCAGTTTTCCAATCCAAGGGGGCAGTTTCAGAATCAATGGGCTGGATTTTGCCAATGGGGAGCTTTTGGAGGCGGGACTCCCACTTGTCGGGTTTCAGTCCCGCCTCCATCAACTTCTGGCCAACCCACGCTATTTTCCCTTGATTGACCTTGGCTTAGCAGGCCAATTAAGGGGAAGCCGGTTACAGAGAACGTCAGCATATGATATTTCATCTGTCGGAGAATGCAGCAGCCATTCTGTCACCTCCACAGCGCACTTTTGGACCCCTCCGACCCCCGCAGACTCACTGCTCACCTCGCTGACCCTGGCGGGGTTTCCCGATGTCAGGAAGCCCGCACCTATGATGGAAAAATGGGGATAATCCTCTTAACTGCCTGTTAACTACCTGTTAACAGGCAGTTAAGTGACTGTAATCCTCTTCCCGCCTCCAGGAGACGGGACCCGGCGCGGGTCAGGTACCCGCCTCCTGGGAAGATGGCACGGAGGTGGGTTGGGGGCGGGATGGGTACCTGCCCCCAGATTCTCCAATTTTCCCAGCAGTCCCACCTCCAAACCCACCTCCCCGGGGCTGGCAAGATCGCCCCTTGGTCTCTGGTACAAAGGCAAATGGGGATTGTTCCGCACTGGTTCAGCAGTGTATCAATACATTTCAGAAAAAAGGAATAGTATCTGAGTTTATCACTAAAACACAACTGCATATAATTCCATGTAATCCCTATTGTAATTCAGTTGCTCTTTACATTATATAATAAATGCCATAGATTGAAAAAAAGGCAAAAGTATATTTACTATATTTCTAGTTATATGTGAATATGATAACAAAAATAGACTCTGCTCTTTATATACCATTTACAACAACCAAACTGAAGAACAGTTCACAATTAGAAAGTGGTGCTTAGCTAAACCTTAAGCATAGGTTTTAAAATAATATTTTCTGTCTCCCTTATCCTGGTGCCAAAATCATACAGTCAATTTTTTATCAATCTGCAAATGTACTGCTGGGATTAGAGTCGGATTTAGTAGTGTAAATGTCAGAGATGGCTCATAGATACCAGTCACCTAGAATCTGACCTATACAAGTGCCAGAACAAAAGTGACTTAAGTTTCTGACAGCTCTTTCACTAATTGCAGCTGCCTGCTCCCCTTGTTCCTGCTCTCACAAAGGCAACAGCCAAACAAATCAGTAAAACATTGGCAGCAGCTCATTGTCGATGTACGGACAGGCAGTAGGTCGAGTGTGTGTCTTGCAAGTGGAACGTCTTGTTTTCAAACACTGGCAAAGATTCGTCTGCATTTTATGCTTCCTATAGGGATAACATGAAAAATCAGGAGACGACAGGACTGTCCCAGTACCTTCTGTCTGTTTGGCAATGGAAACAGGGATTGGCAATATGCACAATAGGGATTTCATGACTAATTGGGATTAATCTCCATGGGTAATCACATTCTTTTTTGTGTACATAACATTCCTGGCACTCATAAAAAATCAAGAAACAAAAACTACTTTCAAAATAGCAACTGCACAAAGTGAAGAATGTTGGAAATTTATATGGAATATAATTTTTCAAATATAATATTTTTTAATACAGCTTTAAAGATCAATTGTCATCAAGAAATTCCAGCAACCAAATGCCAGCACAGTGGAACAAAAAACTGGTAGAGTGTCAATGGGCACATTTATCTACCATGATTTTTTACTATAACAATATAGCTGGGCATCATTGAGAAAATTATTCCATGGATGCACAGTGAATCCCACATGTAACAAATACCTAGTCGCCATGTTGCAAGTTTTTTCTTGAAGTGTGGAGTAATAATATTTTTTATGTTTACACTTCAGGGTGCTGTAGTTCAGTAGAATGAAATACCCGACTGCATAAGATGCAGGAACTTGGGGCCAATCAGATATACGTCAAAGGAACGAGAAGGCACAGGTGGTCCAGTTTTGAGCAGCTCCATGGTAAGTATATGAGGAATAAAAGGGCACAGGTATCAATCATTAGAAAAGTATATACTTTATTTTTGTGGTGGTTGTCTGCAGTCTGCAGTAGGGGCTAAGCTTCAAACTATAAATAGGGGATAAGACTCAATCTTGATAAGTGGATGCTTTGAAAGACAGATTTAAATGTCGCAAATTGGATGGTAATACAGTTCGCATATAACATTGTAAATGGGTAATCTATTTATTACATGCAAACAGGATTACTATAGAATCACACTGTACATAATTTGGGGCATTTACATGTGTGCATTGTAAATGGGGATTCATTCAAACTGGATACTTAATAAGCTGGATTTACTGTATGCCAATCTAGACGTGTCCCCTCATCCCCAGTGATCCTTCTCCACCAGGTTATCCCCTGTTAACATGCAGGGACATCTGGATTACAAGCCAGAAATTTGATTCCAGGCATCAAAAGCCATATAATATTAATGACACATTTTACAGTAATGAGAGATTATAAGTACAATGCAGCACTCCTGAGAATAGAGGTTGACGTTCCAAGCTTTGAAGGTTAAATGTTAAATTGCTGCATGGTTGTAACCAAACACAGGGGCTTCAATTGTGGTCTGATTTTTTGACAGCTAAGGTCAGGTACCATACCCGAAGACATATTGTACCTTGCACACAGAGCTTGTTCTTGTTAGTTGTTAGCTGTGAGCTGGCTATTGCTCCCTCTGTTGTCCCTCTCATTGCAGCAAGTATTCTGACATACAGACTGGTATCTAAAGATAGGAGTCCTGTGAATGATGAGTGTGCACAGAGATATTCTTCTGTCCTGAACTATTACTGAATGCTGTAAACTGTGAACTTATTGCAAAAAAATTACAAATACATTAACAGCACTGTTAATAATTTTCAGACACTCTTTTGTTTATTCATTCTCGGGATATGGGTGTCGCTGGCAAGACCAACATTTATTGCCCATCCCTAGTTTCCCTTCGAAGGTGGTGCTGGACCTTTTTTCCTAAACCAGTGGCGTAGCAGTTGGATACAACTGTGTGGCTTGCTAGGCCACTTCAGAGGGCAGTTAAGAGTCAACCACATTGGTGTGGGAACTGAAGTAACGTATAGGCCAGACCAAGTAAGAACAGCAAGTTTCCTTCCCTAAAGGATATTAGTGAGCCAGTTGGGTTTTTATAGCAATCCGACAGCTTCATGGTTACTTTTACTGATACTCGCTTTTTATTTCCAGATAGCTTCAAGAGGGATAAGGGTGAAACATAGAAACATAGAAACATAGAAGATAGGAGCAGGAGTAGGCCATTCGGCCCTTCGAGCCTGCTCCGCCATTCAATGTGATCATGGCTGATCATCCAAATTCAGTACCCTGTCCCTGCCTTTTCCCCATATCCCTTGATCCCTTTAGCCTCAAGAAATATATCCAACTCTTTCTTGAATATATTTAATGAACTAGCCTCCACCGCCCTCTGTGGCAGAGAATTCCACAGGTTCACCACTCTCTGGGTGAAGAAATTCCTCCTCATTTCAGTCCTAAATGGCTTACCCCTTATCCTTAGACTATGACCCCTGGTTCTGGACTCCCCGGCCATCAGAAACATCCTTCCTGCATCTAGTCTGTCCAGACCTGACAGAATTTTATAGGTTTCGATGAGATCCCCTCTCAATCTTCTAGACTCCAGTGAGTATAAGCCCAATCGACACAATCTCTCCTCATACGTCATTCCTGCCATCCCAGGTATCAGCCTGGTGAATCTTCGCTGCACTCCCTCCATGGCAAGAACGTCCTTCCTCAGGTATGGTGACCAAAACTGCAAACAATACTCAAGGTGCGGTCTCACCAAGGCCCTGTACAACTGTAGCAAGACATCCTTGTTCCTGTGAGTGAATAGCACTGAAACAAAACCATACAACAGAATTCTGTTGCAGAGACACACACAATCACAAGCCTGTCTTTTCCTCTTTTAGGTGCTGATCGACCTGCTGTGCATTTCAAACATTTTCTAAGATATGAAGCTAGAAATTACTGTTGGTGATCATGGCCCAGAAATTCGGGTCGGAGGCTTCCCGCGGGTACAAGCCCCCGACCTGCACTTACCTAGCGCGCCAGCCGTTGAGCTGTGCGCCCGCGTGGGATTCCGATCCTGGGCCTCCTCCAACTGCCGGCGCACAGTGCTTGCGTATCCCAGGGGCGCAGTTAGTTTGATGCGTCTCCTGGGATCATGTGGGCCATGGAGAGCCAATCGTAGCAGGGAATGCTTCATTCATAAGTTTGACAGGAAGGCCTGTCAAACCTATAAATACTATAAGCCCCAAAACATCGCTAAAACCTCAAATAATTTTTTTTTTTTAATCACATTTTTAAAATAAACTATAAATTACATGAAATAACTATTTTATAAAATAATTTAAAATTTTGAAAAAATTAATTACATTTTCTAACGGGGCTAAAAGTAAACTTACATTTCTTTAAAGTATTTAAAAATAATAAACCTGTGGAAAAAATGTTTTAATTTTAATTAATTCACCACTTACCTTGTTAAAAGCAGGCCTTGCACCTGCTTTTTAAAAGTGTAACTGCTGGAGACTTACCCTCCCGGAGAAACCGGCAAAAAAAATGTAAGTTCAATGCACACACGCTGGCCTAGAAATTGAGTTGACGCCGCGCCAGGGCTTTAGCGCCGGAAATTTAGCGCCGGCGCTAATTCCCTTGCGCGCGCCAAAAATTCAGTAGCACCGCGCCCAGACGGCTGCCGGCGCTACTGGCGGGCGTGAGTGCCTCCCAATGGGCGCTGAGTGCCGCATTGCGGCGCTAATCCGGCGCTGCGGCACCCAATGCGGTGCGGCAGGCTGGGGAAGTGCAGGCTTCCTCCTCCCGTTAAGGAGGCGCTGCCTTCACCCGATCGCTGGCCGTTTGATTTTTTCAAAAATGAGCCCGGCACCTCGGACAAGTGCCGGGCTTGCAGGCCAGACGCATCTGATCCGCGGGGGGAGGTGGAGGAGTCCGGGGAGGGAGGTGCGGGCAGGCGGCCGGCGGGAAAGCGGCCGGCCGCCGCGCGACCTTAATGCGCCGGCGCTAACTTGTGTAAGACTCGGTTGCCAGAGTCTTAGTTGCGGCTGCCACGGGCGAGGCGGCCGCAACTGAATTTCGGCGTTCGGGCGCGTTGCCACGGCAACCGGGACGCTGCGCACACCGATGACGTCATCGGTGCCGGCGCAGCGCAACCGGCTAACGCCGATGGCAGCGCCGAAGTGAATTTCAGAAACGGCTATCATTGCGGCGCTAGGCCCTCTAGCGCCGCAAAATGGGCGCTAACCCTACTGAATTTTCAGCCTGCTGCCTCTCCGGTGCACGCGTTCGACTTCTGAACCCCTTCTTTCAGGGGAACGGAAGTGCCGGTTTCCCACGCATGCACAGTGCATGCACGAAACTGGCACTTTCGTTGGGCCTACGCGTAAGTACCCCATGCGTACTCACGCGTTGGGACCCGAATTTCTGGGCCCATAACAGACGAATGCTTCAAATGCTTGTCTGACATTCTTTGGTCTGTTGTTTAACGGATGGGAGGGGGAGTGGTTAATGTGTTTAAATAATTGGGTTAATAACAGCCCTGTAGGAACTGAGGTTCCTAGCCGAAGAATTGAGATCGACTCAGAAATCAAAAACAATAAAATTTAATGAACAAACGAAGCTGTACAAGAAACTGTAGGATACAATGCAAATAGGTCTGGTCTGCTTGAAAGCCTCTCTGGAACTGCGAGAAGGTTCCGAGCTCAACTGCCAGCAGGTTCCAAGCTCAACTGCTAGCAGGTTCCGAGCTCTTCTGCTAGAAGGTTCTGAGCTCTGACGTCATGACGTCATCACGTTCTTCCCGCCGTTGAGAGATCACGTGACGGACGGCATGTCATCATCACGTGGAGTACAGGAAAGAAGCCCTAGTACAGTTAACAGATACATTAAAGGTGCAGCCCCTAGCTGTACGACATTGCTGTAAAAGGAATTATATACAATTGTCCGAAATCCTCTGGTGGTTCCGCCATATGCGCCCCTCCCAGAATTGCTTTTAACAGAGAAGGTAAGGCGAGAAGGGGGTCTGACGAGTCTGTCCGACTGACTGCGATACCCCGGCAGCTGGAACGGAGCGCTAGAAGATGAACTGGCCGTTGGCTGTGGTTGGGATGACGCCGCAGGCGGAGGAGAAGAAGAAGCCGGCTGTGGTCGACCCGGTGAGGCGGGCACTGGCGACTCAGCGGATGACTGTGGCTGTACTGGACCAGCAGTCGACGGTGGACGACCATGACGAGGCGGCTGAGTGGTGACGACTGGTTCGCTCAGATCCAGATACGCCGGTTTCAACTGGTTGATGGAGATGTGGTCAGGCTTACCGCCGACGTCGACTGTGAAGGACTTGTCACCTGACGAGATGACGCGGAACGGACCTGTGTAAGGCGGTTTGAGCGGGTTTTTGCGAGCATCCTGCCGAATGAACACGTATTCTGTGCTTTTAAGATCCACCAGGACATGGGAGCGCTGCAGGTCATGATGCGACGTAGGCACTGGGATGAAATTCCTAGCCGCTTCCTGGTGGCTGACGAGCTGCTGAGCTGGGGACCAGGGTTCCGTGTGAGGAGGAAGAAAATCACCAGGCACTCTGAGAGGTTGGCCATAAACCAGCTCTGCTGAAGAAGAATGCAGGTCGTCCTTAGGCGCCGTGCGAAGACCTAGCAGCACCCAAGGGAGCCTGTCCACCCAACTAGGCCCACAGAGACTAGCACGCAGTGCGGCTTTAAGTGACCTGTGGAATCTTTCACACAGACCGTTTGCCTGTGGATGGTAGGCGGTGGTACGACGAAGCTTGGTGCCCAAACCTTGAGTTACGGCGTTCCAAAGCTCAGAGGTAAATTGAGGCCCCCGGTCGGAGGAGATGTCAGCCGGTACCCCGAACCGAGCTACCCACGACGAGATGAAGGCTCTGGAGACGTCTGCCGCTGTGGTGGCAACCAAAGGAATTGCCTCTGGCCACCTGGTGGTGCGGTCTACCACGGTGAGGAGGTGAGTGTACCCGCGAGAGGAAGGGAGAGGACCAACCAGGTCCACGTGCACATGGTCGAATTAACGCTCCGGGACCGGAAAAGTGGCGACTGGGGCCTTAACATGGCATTGTGTCTTGGACTTCTGGCAACTCACGCAGGTATTGGTCCAGTCACGGACGTCGAGATGCATGCCCTTCCAGACGAATTTCTTTGCCATGAGTCATTGTGACGCTCTCATGCCAGGGTGTGACAACCCGTGGATAGTGTCGAAAATTCTCCTGCGCCATTCGACTGGAACGATTGGATGTGGGACGCCCATCGAGATGTCACACAGGAGTGTGGTCCCTGTGGCCTGGAAACTGACATCAGCCACTTGTAAGCCTGCACTTCAGGGTCTGCCTTCTGTTCTTTTGCCAAACCAACATAGTCGACTCCCAGGTGTACTGTGTGGAGCTGGGCGCGGGAGAGACAATCCGCCACCAGGTTGTCTTTGCCCGAGACATGTTGTATGTCGGTTGTAAATTCAGATATGTACGTAAGATGACGTTGTTGCCGTGCCGACCATGGTTCTGCTGTCTTGGCCATCGCAAAAGTAAGTGGCTTGTGGTCTACAAAAGCCGTGAATGGGCATCCTTCCAGTAGGAAGCGAAAATGGCGGATGGCCAGAAACAATGCCAACAACTCCCTATCAAAAGTACTAT
Source organism: Somniosus microcephalus (assembly GCF_052327205.1). Taxonomy (NCBI): domain Eukaryota; kingdom Metazoa; phylum Chordata; class Chondrichthyes; order Squaliformes; family Somniosidae; genus Somniosus; species Somniosus microcephalus. The sequence goes on along the minus strand of NC_140987.1, from coordinate 179,910,473 downwards.
ACTTGCGTTCGTTCTTCCGCAGGGGAGGGGACTTCGGTGGCAGGGGACCGAGTGAAAAGTGGAGGCACTGATTAGCCGGCAGTGTCGGACGTCGACGAGAAACCCGTTTGCGCAGAAGAAATCTGCCCCCAGGATGGCCTGTGAGACTTTCGCCGTGATGAACTCTCAAACAAAACGTTGGCCGCCAAAACTCAACTGGACCCTACGCTTTCCGAACATGCGAATGACCGCACCATTGACTGCCTCGAGGGGGTGACCTTGACCGCCGGATTGAAGATCTAGTTTCGACGCTGGTAGGATACTGCACTGGGAGCCAGTATCACAGTGAAAACGTCGCCCTGACAGGGAGTCTGTAATGTATAGGAGTTTCCCTGCAGACCCGACGGCCATCGCAACTCCGGCGCGTCCCTTAAGCCTTATTGATCTTCTCAGAAACCGCTGGTTTGAGGTAATTTTTTTTTTTGGTGAGAAACTGCAGGGCGGACGGTAATTTCTGGCCTTTGCGCCGAAACGAGCGTGGTATGCATACCAGCCTGCAGGAGGAGGAGTCGGATTCGCTCTTGTGGGGGATGGGCGCCTCGAGGCTGCACAACATGGCTGTGTGCAGGAGCATATTTTATCTGCCTCTGCGGCGAGTTCAGCATAGTTTTGGCACCTCATGGCTGCACAAGATTGTTGTGAGACGGTGAATATTTTATCCGCTTCCACGGCGAGTTCAGCACAATCCGTGATCGCGGAATTGGCCAAGGCCGTCTGTACTGGCTCTGGTAGTTGACAGAGAAACAGCTCGCAGAACAGAAAACATTGCGATTCCGAGCACAAAAGCGTGAGCATTTGGCTCATGAGCTCTGAGGGTTTTGAGTCCCTGAGGCCAGGCATGGAGATAAGTCTGCGAGCGCGTTCCGACTTGGACAGACCGAAAATCTGCAGTAAACGTGCTTTTAAAGCTTCGTACTTGCCATCGTTCGGTGGACTCTCAAGGAGGCTGATGACCCGCGAGGCCATGGCGCTGTCGAGGGCGGAGACCACGTAATAATAACGGGTCGAATCCGCTGCTACTCCCCAGATTGCAAATTGGGCTTCCGCCTGGAAAAACCACGCGGCCGGTTGTTGCTCCCAAAATTGCGGCAGTTTGAGGGTGACGGCGTTCGTGTCCATGATGTAGCTTCAACAAAAATTGTTCGAAGAAATCGAGGTCACCAATGTAGGAACTGGGGTCCCTAGCCGAAGAATTGAGATCGACTCAGAAAATCAAAAACAATAAAATTTAATGAACAAACGAAGCTGTACAGGAAACTGTAAGATACAATGCAAATAGGTCTGGTCTGTTTGAAAGCCTCTCTGGAACTGCTAGAAGGTTCCGAGCTCAACTGCTAGCAGGTTCCGAGCTCAACTGCTAGCAGGTTCCGAGCTCTACTGCTAGAAGGTTCCGAGCTCTGACGTCATGACGTTCTTCCCGCCGTTGAGAGATCACATGACGGACGGCATGACGTCATCACGCAGAGTACAGGAAAGAAGCCCTAGTACAGTTAACAGATACATTAAAGGTGCAGCCCCCAGCTGTACTACATTCCTGTAAAAGGAGTTATATACAATTGTCCGTAATCCTCTGGTGGTTCCGCCACAGCCCCCTTTTAAAATCTCAGACAGAGGAATGTCATGTTTTAACCATTCCCCTGCTATTATCATCAACAGCAATTTCTGGCCTATATTGCTTTTCTAACTAGCAAAAAGGTTTATTTTCTTGTATGGAAATTAAACCTATAGCACACGGCATTCATTAAAAAAAAACTTAAATGCACAAAAACATGGTTTGCAGGAATGGGGGACTAAATTATGTCTTTTCAGGCTGAGACCTTTGCAACCTATTATACTCATTAATTATTAATGTCACCCTTCACATTTCCCTAGAGAAATACATATGGTGAGAGCTCTCTCCTTGGTTACTGTATGGTAACAAAGGGAATCTCCACCACGAGCACATAAACCATTTTTAAAATTACAGACATAGCTCAATTCTACAACACACAGGACAACAGCCAACATCATAAATCATAATAGCACACAGTAGTAAAATTGTAAATATGGGATCTCAGTGAAATGCTTTAAATTAAGTAAAACCCTTCACCATTCCAACCCCGCTCCCTATTTTATTTCCACACCTTGACACTTCTGGAAGTGCAGTGACACGAATGCTGAAATAAAACCAGTTAATGTAGTCACAGCAGGATCAACCTCATCTGAAAAAAGCATCTGCAACTAGTCTCGAAGAAAATAAACCATCACTGGAGACAACTGTCAGATGTACTCCAGAAAGTTCCTTTGAGGAAAACAATTTTTTGATGAGCTTGCTTGTATTATATAATGCCCCTGAAATATCTGCAGGGGTTCTACCATTCTCCTGTTGTAACTCCAGCAGAAGACCAGCTGAAACTCCAAGGACATAGTACATATGGCTGAAATTGGTTGTTTAAACAGTTTTCCTGGGGTTTATGCCAGATTCCTGCTAGGGTTACTGCAGGAGACCATTAGAACCTCCATGAAATTTTAGGCCGTCTTCTTTGATGACAAACACTAAATAAATATATCTGTAACTGCAACTCTCATCAAATATCAGCTCATCTGAAAAGATTTCTGCGTCAAGGTTGTGCCCAACAGTGGGACAAGGTAACGCCTGATCGATTCTAACATCCAATTAATCAGATTGGTTGATACTAACAACCTCCAATCCCAGTGGGAAAAAAAGCTGATTTTCCTTGTAAAAATCTGCTATGTAGGTTAAAATAGTGAAATAGTTAAAATAGAGGGCATGTTTGAAATCTGCACTGGCTGTGTAAACAGCCCGAGACCAACTGTTGTGTTCCAATTGTTACTCTGACTAAGATCAGCTAACTCAGCAAAAACCAGAGATTCAACCAGATTTTCCAAGTATGTGTGAGTCAATATGACATAACTTGATGCATTTATGCACTGGGCCATCACACAAGACCTATGCCAATTTCCCATACAGATAATACCCCTTGGCTGTGTTGTAATGCTGATACAGATGTGCAGCGTGTTGCTATGGTGACAGGTAGGGCTCTCATCAACTCTGAGAGGCAATGTGAGGTTGTTTGATTTTCATTTTCTGTCAGCTATGTGAGGTGAGTGCACTTCTGTTTTTGGTACTGTTACCACAGAATGCTCAGAGAGCTATTACGGTAAGCTGCTATGGTTAAGCCTGGTGTTTGCTCTTTGCGTGAGCAAGTGCACAGCTGTTTGCATTTATGGGGCTAATTCCCCAATTAGACACTCCCGGTGAGGAGCGGGGTTCACAGGGAGCACTAGTCAGGGAAATCAAAAGCCCATAGCCCCTGGTTTTCTATTCATTTATTTAAATATCAAGGTGTGAGGGCCTGAGATTTCCTGACCAGCACTCCCTGCGACCGCAGCTCCTCACCAGAAGGGTCTGGTCAGGGAATCAATAATATATTTCAGCTCTCAATGACTCATCGGGAAAGTAGTTCCAGTTCAGTTGCTAACTCATTTACATAAAATAAGTTCCATATCCCACACATGTGAGTTATATCACAGATGGGGGTCATTGGCTATATGTGATATTAGAAGGAATGTCTTTTAGGATCCACAGTCTGTTACAACATTGTACAATTATATACAACTCACTTTACTACCAACACCGTGTGTCAACTTTGCTTAGGTTATATATAATGGAACTAGCTGAAGTGCCCGGCGGTGCCGAGGGATTTTTGAGGGCATGTTGTTGGAAGAGAGAGAGAGAGAGAGCGACTGGGGGGGAGAGAGAGCGCGACTGGGGGGAAGAGAGAGCGCGACTAGGGGGAAGAGAGAGAGCGACGGGGGAAGAGAGAGCACGACTGGGGGGAAGGGGGGAAGGGGGAGGGGAAGGGGGAAGGGGGGGAAGGGAGGGGAGGGGGAAGGGAGGGGAGGGGGGAAGGAGAAGGGGGGAAGAGGAGTATGGGGGAGGGGAAGGGGGAAGGGAGGGGGGGAAGGGGAAGAGGGGAATGGGAAGGGGGGAGGGGAAGGGGAAGGGGGGAGGGGAAGGGGAGGGGAAAGGGGGGGAAGGGGGCGGGGATGGGGGAGGGGGAGGAGGGAAGGGGGAGGGGAGGAGGGGGAGGGGAAGAGGGAGGGGAGGAGGAGGGGGGAGGGGAGGAGGAGGAGGAGGGGGGGAGGGGGGTGGGGGGGGAGGAGGAGGAGGGGAGGAGGGGAAGGGAGGAGGAGGGGGGAGGAGGAGGAGGGGGGAGGAGGGGGGAGGGGGATGGAGGGGGGAGACGGGGTGGAGGAGGGGGAGAGGGGTGGAGGAGGGTGGGGGGGAGGGGGGGCGGAGGGGGGTGGGGGGGAGGAGGAGGGGGGGTAGGAGATGGGGGGGAGGGGGGGTGAGGAAGGGGAAGGGGAGGGGGAGGGGGGGAGGAGGGGGAGGAGGAGGGGGGGACGGGGGAGGAGTGGGGAGGAGGGGGGAGGGGGGAGGAGGAGGGGCAGGAGGGGGGAGGAGGGGAGGAGGAGGGGAGGGAGGGGAGGGAGAGGAGGGGGGGAGAGGAGGGGAGGGGGAGGGGGAGAGGAGGGGGAGGGGGGAGGGGAGGGGGGGAGGTGGGGGAAGGAGCGGGGGAGAAAGGGAGGTGGGAGCCAGCAGACCCTCTCCCCTCTGCCGGCGATGGGGGGGAAGGGGGAAGGAGGGGGAGAGGGGGGAAGGGGGAAGGGAGGGGAGAGGGGGGGAGGGGGGGAGTCCCCGAGCCCCGCCCCCCAATCTCCCGATGTCCCGCCCCCCATCTCCCGATGTCCCGCCCCCCGATCTCTGGATGTCCCAAGCCCCGCCCCCCGATGTCCCGAGCCCCGCCCCCCGCCCTGCCGAGTCCCGATCTCACGAGGCCCGATCTCCTGAGCCACGCCCCCCGATCTCCCGAGCGCCGATCTCCCGAGGCCCGATCTCCGATCTCCCAAGCCCCGCCCCCCCGATCTCACGAGGCCCGATCTCACGAGCCCCGCCCCCCCCCCAGCCCCGATCTGCCGAACCCCGATCTCCCGAGCCCTGCCCCCCACCTGAGCCGGCTTCAAGAGCAGAGAGACCTACCGCGTGAGGCCCGGCCGGACTCAAGTCGCGCGCGCTGACTCCTGCCCCACCCGCCTTTACTAAGATGGCGGCGGTGGCGATGCTCGGCTCAGGCCCGCCCCCTCCAGCCTTCACAAAGATGGCGGCGATAGCGAGCCGCTTGTTGAGCGCGACGGGTGGTGCCTAGCTCGGGCGTGGCTGGGCAACAGAGGCCCAGGCTTACAGGCCTGGAAAAACGGTGAAAGGTAGGAAAATTCTAGATGTTAGAGAAAAGATTTACAAATTAATTAACTTTTTTTAAAAACAATTTGTGTTTTAAAAGCAACTTTTTTTTTGCTGGAAATGTAGATTTGAAAAGAAACACGCAGAAAGTGGGAAAAAGAAATGAAAAGTTTGGAATCAAGATGGCGGCGCCTCACCTCGGTTCAGAATGATAAGGCCCGCCCACACACGCACCGATTGGTCAACCGTCAGGTCACTGAACTGTAGGATTGGTCAATCATCATGCCACTCAATTGTAGGATGGCCTGCCCGCACACACAATGAACCCGCCCCCATTTGATGCAAATGAGCGGATAATGAGAGGAATTTTGAACGTTTTTTGGATACCGTCGGCATAATTTTTGTCGGAGCAAAAAGTAAATATGCCTACAAGAGTCCCCTAATGATGAGCTTTCTTTTGATATAACATATGTGTAGGTACGCTCTATAACTTTTGATTGTATAGCCGGCCAGAGAGACAGACAGAGAGACAGACAGAGAGACAGACAGATAGACATATCCTTTTATATATATAGATATATAAATATATATTTATATGATGCCTTTTGTCTGTCGTAAGTTAAATATCAACTAGGCCATGACCATCAAGTCTATCGTGTACACCAGGATTCCTGAGCCTCTTCAGTAGTCTCAGGATACTGACCTCCTGGGCTTGCTTTCACAGTCAGAATGGTCCAAGATTTGCTGAATGAATTGCACTGTAGATACACAGTAAACTCGCCACAGAAAGTTAAGTCAAGTAATTTCAAGTCTAAGTACCCTTTTAATGATGTGATAAGTGTTAATTACTGCCAGTCAACCTCTCTGGCACTGAAAATTAACTATTACAAATGTGGAGTCTCATTCCTTTAGGTTTTAATTGTTGGAGATTGAAAAAATATAATTCATTTTACTTTTTCTTTTGTCTCTTTTCTCTCTCTCTCTTAATCCAATCTTTCTATCCCTCTCTTTATTTCTCTTTCTGTACCTGATTTGACACCCACTCTAATTTATACTTCCTTCTCAGCCCTTGCGCTGTTAATTTCCGAATTCTTCAATTGGATTGGTTAAGGAGGTACACAGTTGCTTGCTCTGTTCACTCAGGTCCGAGATGCCCTGTAGAAGGCGCTGCACCATTTCCATCTTACACTATCAGCAACTTGAGGTATTGACTTGGATAGAGAACTGGTTGGCAGACAGAAAGCAAAGAGTTGGAATAAACGGGTCTTTTTCCAAGTGGCAGGCAGTGACTACTGGGATATCGCAGGGATCGGTCCTTGGACCCCAGCTATTCACAATATATATTAATGATCTAGACGAGGGAACTAGATGTAATATCTCCAAGTTTACAGACGACACAAAGCTGGGTGGGCATGTGTGCTGTGAGGAGGATGCCGAGAAACTCCAGTATGATTTGGACAGGTTGGGTGATTGGGCAGAAGCATGGCAGATGCAATATAACGTGGATAAATGCGAGGTTATCCACTTTGGTGGCAAAAACAGGCAGGCAGATTATTATCTGAATGGCAATAGATTGGGAGAAGGGGAAGTGCAACGAGACCTGGGTGTCCTTGTGCACCAGTCACTGAAGGTAAGCATGCAGGTGCAGCAGGCGGTTAAGAAGGCAAATGGTATGTTGGCCTTCGTAGCGAGAGGGTTTGAGTACAGGAACAAGGATGTCTTGCTGCAGTTGTACAGGGCCTTGGTGAGACCACATCTTGAGTATTGTATGCAGTTTTGGTCGCCTTATCTGAGGAAGGATGTTCTTGCCATGGAGGGAGGGCAGCGAAGATTCACTAGGCTGAAACCTGGGATAGCAGGAATGACGTATGAGGAGAGATTTGGACGATTGGGCTTATACTCGCTGGAGTTTAGAAGAATGAAAGGGGATCTCATTGAAACTTATAAAATTCTGACAGGACTAGACAGACTAGATGCAGGAAGGATGTTCCCGATGGTCGGGGAGTCCAGAACCAGGGGTCACAGTCTAAGGATAAGGGGTAGGCCTTTTAGGACAGAAATGAGGAGGAATTTCTTCACCCAGAGAGTGGTGAACCTGTGAAATTCTCTACCACAGAAGGCAGTAGAGGCCAATTCATTAAATATATTCAAGAAGGAGTTGGATATATTTCTTAAGGCTAAAGGGATCAAGGGATATGGGGAGAAAGCAGGGACCGGGTACTGAATTTGGATGATCAGGCATGATTTCATTGAATGGCGGAGCAGGCTCGAGGGGCCAAATGGCCTACTCCTGCTCCTATCTTCTATGTTTCTATGTTTGCCCCTTTAGTGTTTTATTTTGAGACTTTTTTTTACAGTTTTCTTGTTAAATTTGTTTTCTTTGCCAACACTTAATTGATCAAGAGGCTTTGTGCCATGTGTTTTGGCATTCCAATTATTTGGAGCATTTACAATATTAGCACAGTAAGTTCCCACGTGGGAATTTCCCTTTACTTGTGTGTTTAATGTGAGGGAAAGAGCAGGAGCAACAGATGGATGCCCAGCAAGTCATGCTGCACCAGAGGAATACTGGCCTACCTAGCAGTCCCCTCACACCTTCATTTACAGGGAGGAGCATACCTACTTGGATTTGTCAAAACAGCTTTAACTGCAGATGATCTGAATCACTATTGAAGCAGCAACACACCTGTGCAATCTGCTGCATGGATGTTGGAAACTAAGGTACACCACAGGGCTGTCACTGATAGATGGCAGGAATGGTCAGCTGCAATCTCAAGTTGTCTGCCTCTGTTTTCTTCCACTCTGCAATTCTGCCCTAAGTGAAAGTTTGCAAACATAACCACCATCACCACTATCACTTCACCCACACCACCACCACTTTGCCAGGTATCAGACAGCGGATTTGAGTATTGTGCTGCTCCATCTCTTGGCAATTGCCTTGGTTTCCTGCCTCAACATTTATTATGCCAGCTCCTGGGTATTTGTCAACCATTTTTGTTACTCAAACAGCCTTTGCAAAGGCTAAGATATATATCTTATATATATAAAACGGATACTTCTTTCTGTCTATCTGTCTGTCCTTCTGTCTGTCCTCACGTGTGCGTCTGTCCGGCTATGCGCTCAAAAGTTATAGAGCGTACCTACGCACGCATTACCTCCGAAGAAAGCTTACACTTCCGGGACGCTCGTAAGCAGATTTACTTTTCGGTCGGACGAAAATTGTTCGCGCCTTATGCAAAAAACCTTCAAAATTAAACTCATTATCTGCTACTTAGCATTGATTGACTGACGTCAAGGTTCGACCAATCCTGTGCCGTCACGATTGACCAATCCTACAGTACAGTCCCCTGATGGTTGGCCAATCGGTGTGTGTATGTGTGGGCGGGACTAATCGTTTTCATCTCAGGGATCTGGCAGCCATTGTTTCACTGCCATTACTTCAGCTTCCAACTCAAACTACTTTGATCATCCAGCTTTGAAAAAGTTAGTATCTCTTTTAAAAATAACATAAGATTTACCAAAAACGTTTTATAAGTACTTTCACTTTCATCTTTCAAGGTATTAAAAGGTAGAAATGTTGCCCGGCAGCAGATTCACAAAGGGACACAGACAGGGCCCAAAAGACTGGGACTCAATTTAAAATGTTGCCCGGCACCAGATTCACAGAGGGACACAGAGAGGCCCCAAAGCCTGGCACTCGATTTAAACCGCCCGGCCCAAAACAGCCCTGGCAAAGCCGGGCTCCCCCCAGCTAGTAAAATATATTAGAAGTCTTTTTGAAGACTGCCAACATCCATATGTGGCAATTTACATAATGACTACATCTCTTTGATTTTCTTAATCCTTTGTAATCAGCTCCTCCACCTCTCCCAGTGAATTGCCAATGCTATGCCCGTTATGGGCCTGGAACTTCTATGAATGAAGCTGGCTCTGCATAAATAGGCATGATCAGCACACTAATAGTTAGGTAAGTCATCACCCACCTGATGCCCAATGCAAATATTTATCATATGATGTCTTGAGTATGTTTCTTTCAAAAAATAACCTCATTCTGTTAGTTTTTCTACCATTTTCAAGCAGACTCTTCATAAAAGTTTTTTGTAGAACAAAGTTGCAATTATTATCTGGTAAACTACCTTACAAGACATTTTACTGTGTCAGAACTAAAAACAAAAATTGTTGAAAATTCAAAGCAGGTCAGTCAGTATCAGAGAGGGTTTCAGCAGGTTAGCACAGCACATGGGACCCTGCATTAGAACTGCCTGCCCAAAAACTTACTAAAGGGACAACGACCCTTTTAACAAGGTGGCATAGTGGTTAGCACTGTTGCCTCACAGCGCCAGGGACCCGGGTTCAAATCTGGCCTCGGGCGACTGTCTGTGTGGAGTTTGCACATTCTCCCCATGTTTGCGTGGGTTTCCTCCGGGTGCTCCGGTTTCCTCCCACAGTCCAAAGATGTGCGGGTTAGGTTGATTTGGCTATGCTAAATTGACCCTTAGTGTTAGGGGATTAAATACGTGGGGTTACGGGGATAGGGTGGGATATGTGTCGGTGCAGGCTCGATGGGCCGAAATGGCCTCTATCTGCACTGTAGATTCTGTGATTCTGTGAAGTGTGATGTCACCGAAAAAAGAGGGAATCCGAAATTAATATAGGAATCAACTTCCTCCCATATCGTTCCAAAATGGATGATTACACAAGATAAGTCAAAAAGTTGGATTATAGGCAGGAAGGAAGATAGGAAGATCCGGAGTATGAGACCTGTAGTTGTACTGGAGGAGAAGAGAAACAGCTAAGTTCTAAGCATGCTAAGCGTACTGTAGCTCATAGATCAGATGCCACAAAACAAGATATTCACCGTAGAATACCATGAGTGACATCATCACATTATTAGGCCCAGTCACTAACAGTATTGCAGTGCAGCTGAATCTCTCCCCAGCCTCATCAATTCCACAGGAAAGGCTATCAAAAGATGTCCTGTCATCTTGCACATAAGGATTTACATATTTGTAAATGGTTATTCAAATCAGTGGAAAAAACATCTTCCTCTGCAGAATTTAAATTTGTTTGGGAATGAAGCTCATTTCCAGCATTCTTTGTGGAAGCTTTTGATTAACTTTCTGTTGGGTTAAAACTGGTAGCCTTTGAATAATTCACTAAAGTTTGGTCCCTCATGTATTCTATCTGTGAGTTGCAGCATATTTTCAGTCTTATGAATGGTGAAGTTTTTCAAAGTAGTTCCAATATTATGAATTACACATAGCTTACAGGGTTCTATCCCATTTTACCATGGTAATCTACGATAGGCATGTCCCCAGTATCATGCAAAAATCCTACTTGATGTTAAATAACAGACTTCAACAATGGACATAGAATCATGGAAATTTACGGCACAGAAGGAGGCCATTCGCCCCATCGTGTCTGCCGGCCGAAAAAGAGCTATTCAGCCAAATCCCACTTTCCAGCTCTTGGTCCATAGCCCTGTAGGTTACAGCACTTCAAGTTCATATCCAAGTACTTTTTAAATGTGGTGAGGGTCTCTGCCTCTACCACACTTTCAGGCAGTGAGTTTCAGACCGCCACTACTCTCTGGGTGATAAAAGTTCTCCTGAACTCCCCTCTAATCCTTCGACTCATTACTTTAAATCTACACCCCCTCGTTAGTGACCTCTCTGCTAAGGGAATGGGTCCTTCCTATCCACTCTATCAAGGTCCCTCATAATTTTATACACCTCAATTAAGTCTCCCCTCAGCCTCCTCTGTTCCAAAGAAAACAACCCCAGCCTCTCCAATCTTTCCTCATACCCAAAATGTTCTAAGCATGGCAACATCCTCGTAAATCTCATCCAGTCGTGAATGGTGGTGGAGAATTAAACAACTAACGGGAGGGAGGGCCTCGATGAACATCCCCATCCTCAATGATGGTGGAGCCCAGCATGTGAGTGCAAAAGACAAGGCTGAAGTGTTCGCAACCATCTTCAGCCAGAAGTGCCAAGTGGATGATCCATATCGGCCTACTCCCGAGGTCCCCACCATCACAGAAACCAGTCTTCAGCCAATTCCATTCACTCTACATGATATCAAGAAATGGCTGAGTGCACTGGATACAGCAAAGACTATGGGGCCCAACAAAATGTCGGCTGTTGTACTGAAGACTTGTGCTCTAGAACTAGCTGCGCCTCTAGCCAAGCTGTTCCAGTACAACACTGGCATCTAGCTGACAATGTGGAAAATTGCCCAGGTATGTCTTGTCCACAAAAAGCAGGACAAATCCAATCCAGCCAATTATTGCCCCATTAGTCTACTCTCAATCGTCAGCAAAGTGATAGAAGGTGTCGTCGACAGTGCTATTAAGCGGCACTTACTCACCAATAACCTACTCACTAATGCTCAGTTTGGGATCTGCCAGGACCACTCGGCTGCAGACCTCATTACAGCCTTGGTCCAAACATGGACAAAAGAGCTGAATTCCAGAGGTGAGGCAAGTGTGACTGTCCTTGACATCAAGACAGCATTTGACCGAGTGTGGCATCAAGGAGCCCTAGTAAAACTGAAGTCAATGGGAATCAGGGGAAAGCTCTCCACTGGCTGGAGTCATACCTAGCACAAAGGAAGATGGTTGTGGTGACTGAAAGTCAATCATCTCAACCCCAGGACATTGCTGCAAGAGTTCCTCAGGGCAGTGTCTTAGGCCCAACCATCTTCAGCTACTTCATCAATGACCTTCCCTCCATCATAAGGTCAGAAGTGGGAATGTTCCCTGATGATTGCACAGTGTTCAGTGCCATTCACAACTCCTCAGATAATGAAGCAGTCCGTGCCCGTGAGCAGCAAGACCTGGATGGCATTCAGGGTTGGACTGATAAGTGGCAAATAACATTTGCGCTACACAAGTGCCAGGCAATGACTATCTCCAACAAGAGAGAATCTAACCACCGCCCCTTGACATTCAACAACATTACCATTGCCGAATCCCCCACCATCAACATCCTGGGGGGTCACCATTAATTAGAAACTTAACTGGACCAGCCACATAAATACTATGGCTACAGGAGCAGGTCAGAGGCTGGGTATTCTGCGGCAAGTGTCTCACCTCCTGACTCCACCATCTACAAGGCACAAGTCAGGAGTTTGAGGGAATACTCTCCACTTGCCAAAATGAATGCAGCTCCAACAACACTCAAGAAGCTCGACACCATCCAGGACAAATCAGCCCGCTTGATTGGCACCCCATCACTCCCTCCACCACCAGCGCACTGTGGCTGCAGTGTGAACCATCTGCAAGATGCACTGCAGCAACTCACCGAGGCTTCTTCGACAGCACCTCCCAAACCCATGACCTCTACCACCTAGAAGGACAAGGGCAGCAGGCGCATGGGAACACCACCACCTGCAAGTTCCCCTCTAAGTTACAACTTCCTGGCTTGGAAATATATTGCAGTTCCTTCATAGTCACCGGGTCAAAATCCTGGAACTTCCTCCCTAACAGCACTGTGGGAGTACCCTCACCACATGGGCTATAGCGGTTCAAGAAGGCGGCTCATCACCACCTTTTCAAGGGCAATTAGGGATGGGTAATAAATGCTGGCCTTGTCTACGATGCTCACATCCTGTGAACAAATAAAATAAAAGTCTCCTCATTACCCTCTCTAGTGCAATCACATTTTTCCTGTAATGTGGTGACCAGAACTGCATGCAGTACTCTAACTGTGGCCTAACTAGTGTTTATACAGTTAAAGCATAACCTCCCTGCTCTTATATTCCATTGTCGGCTAATAAAGGAAAGTATCCCATATGTCTTCTTAACCACCTTATCTACTTGTCCTGCTACCTTCAGGGATCTGTGGACATGCACTCCAAGGTCCTTCTGTTCCTCTACACTTCTCAGTATCCGACCATTTATTGTGTATTCCCTTGCCTTGCATCAACGCATGTGATGCACATTTTTATTTTCACTAGTTACAGTATAATATTACTCAATGCACAATTTAAATATTTTGCAGGGAATGATGATGAAACAACTTATGATTAGCTTAACAAAATGAATAATAAAGGCTATGGGGAGCAAGCAAAAGATGGAATAAGACTAGGTGGCTCACAGACTTCATGGGCCAAATGTTTCTATTTTGTAACGTCTGTAAGCCTCAGTTTTCTACAAGAAGTGTATTTGATAGTTACCATGCTGTTCAACAAGTAAATGTTTCCACCAATCTACACATTTTATGAATATCAAGACTGGATTTGCATCTTTACATTCCAGAGTGAATATTTTCAATGATTATAACCAGCTAGCCTTGAACTTTCTAATTCCTAGCTGTTTTAAATCTTTTAAAATTTCACACCCATTTATTTCTTTCAGTAAGTTTCACTACATGCTACTTGATGCTCGTTAGTTGGCTGACTTAAATGGTTTCATTTCTAGCTTAGTGGAGTAGCCTCATTATTCCATTTTGTTTTCTTGGAATTGGAAACATTGTGTTGATTAAAGCTCCAATTGAAATATGTTTGGACATCAGAGGCAGAGACTTGTTTTCTTGGCCTGAAATCAGTAACCCACAATGCCTGGAGCCAACATCCTGTTCAGCTTGAAGTAGAAGGCAATCAGTGGTTGGCATCTCTTCCCATTGCCCTATTTACACATAATCAATGCTCTGCCAGCTAGTTTCATATTTTCAAAAGTTCTCATGTATGTGTAAATTCATAAAAGCTCATGAGTACTGTCGATTACAAAAAAGTTTGTTGGCCATTCATTGAACGAATTCTTCAAAATCTGTCAACACATTTCTGATCTTCATCACTAAATAGTATATAAACTACCCTAACCATCATCTCATGACATTCAAAGAATTAAGAGTATGAAATACTATTGCTCGTCTTACTATACAAATTGTCAATATGTTATGACCAAATTCTTGTTATTTCAACAGAGACGTTAACGATTATTTTAAATGGGTTAGTGCCCAAGAGAAATGTTAAGTCTGTGTGTTATAGTGATAATTACTACACAGACTACAAGAGTAAATTCAACAGGTCTTTACTGGTTGGAGGTAGGGACTATACTGAATACAATATTACTACACAGTGCTTATATACCGGTGTGGTCACCACCGGTATTACGTATACAGCAGCCAGAGAAAGTAGTACATCTCTTAAGGTGGAACAGGCTTAAGTTCTCTTAAGGTGGAACAGGTTACATACACCACAATCCTCCCTTTTTAGCTTAACAGTCATATCCCCATTTAACATAACATAATAACATATATACATATATAACTTCAGGTATAACAGTTCAAAGGTTCAGTCTCTCAGGAGGCTTTCTGATGCGGCTTGGATAACGCCTCTCAGTAGTCTCTGATTCTTGTTGTTGAGGTGCCTCCTCTATTTGGTTTCCAATGTATTGGGTGTCATCATCATCAAGTACATTCCCTGCCGAGGTAGATGCTTCAGGTTCATTAACGTCTTCCACAGTTGTCTCTGTCACAACCATGGGTTCGACCCTTGCTCTCGACTCTACCAGTTGATCCGCATGACGCCTTATCACATTATGACCAATATCTACTGTGTACATCAGAGGTCCTTGTCTGGCCCGAATTGTTCCGGACTGCCATTTTTCGTTTCCATAGCCCCTTGCCAACACTGGTTGTCCTACGTCGAAAGTTCGAGTGGTCTTGTTGTTAATATGCCGAAACTGTTTGTTTTCCACTTCCCTCCGCACATTTGGTTTTAACAAGTCCAACTTGGACCGCAACCTCCTGTTATAAAACATCATGGCAGGACTTTGGTTAGTCACTGCATGATCGGCGTTTCGATATGACATCAGGAACTTGTCGACCTTGTGTTGCAGCGGAATCTGATCATCATTCATGGCCTTAATTGCCTTTTTGAATGTCTGGACAAATCTTTCAGCCAACCCGTTTGTCGCCGGATGATATGGGGCAGAGGTATAATGTTTTACTCCATTCTTCTTTAAGAATTGTCGGAATTCTTCCGATACAAACTGTGGTCCGTTGTCCGAACAGATCTGTTCTGGCAATCCGTTCCATGCGAATATTGTTCTTAACACCGCAATTGTCTTTTCTGAAGTAGTGGTATTCATCTTGATGACTTCTGGCCATTTGGAATGTGCGTCCACCGCGATTAGGAACATGGAGTCCATGAATGGACCAGCAAAGTCAATGTGTACGCGTTGCCATGGGGCTGAAGGCCATTCCCATGGGTGTAGCGGTGCTATCGGAGTTGCATTTTGCACATTTTGGCACCCAGCGCAGCTTTTCGTTAACTCCTCAATCTGTTGGTCAATACCCGGCCACCATACATAAGCCCTAGCAAGACTTTTCATTTTAACTCCCCCCAGATGACCTTCATGCAGTTCGTTTAAAACTCTTTCCCTTAACTTGGGAGGAATAATCACTCTTGTCCCGTACATCAAGGTACCATGGCAGATGGACAGCTGGTCTCGCCTTGCCGAAAATGCCGGTAACAGAGGATCACCCCGTGTTGGTCATCCTTTCACTGTCACCTCGTAGACTCTGGACAGTGTCGGGTCGTTCCTGGTTTCTCTTTCAATACTTGCATTGGTGACTGGTAAACACTCGATGATGGTCGAATGAAATAACTCAACAGGGTCAACTTTCGTTGTGTCTTCTTCTTCAGGTAGTGGCAGGCGCGACAGCCCATCAGCATTGCCATGCTGTTTCGTACCTTTGAATTCTATTTGATATTGATGTGCCCCTAGGAAAAGAGACCATCTCTGGAGACGCTGCGCTGTCATCACCGAAACACCCTTCTTAGGGTTAAAAATGGATACCAACGGTTGATGGTCTGTCAGAAGTGTGAATTTTTGGCCCTGCAGGTAATGATTAAACTTCTTCACTCCCCATACAAGGCTAAGAGCCTCCCTATCGATCTGCGCATAGTTGCGCTCAGCGGAGGTCAATGATCTGGATGCAAACGCGACTGGCCTTTCCGTGCCATTTGGCAACTTGTGTGAGAGTACTGCCCCAATACCATATGGAGAAGCATCACAAGTCAACCGAATAGGCAGTGTCGGGTTGAAGTGAGCCAACACTTCCTCTGAGGTGATCAATTCTTTGCTTTTGCGAAATGCCTTCTTACAGTTTTCGCCCCATTCCCATGGTACCCCTTTCTGTAAAAGAGCGTTTAACGGGTGCAGTACCGTGGATAGATTTGGCAGAAATTTATGGTAATAGTTAATTAATCCTAGAAACGACCTCAACTGAGAGACATTCTCCGGAGCGGGAGCCTTTACAACTGCCTCAATCTTGTCAGGAGACTTATGAAGCCCCTCCCGGTCAATGACATGGCCACAGTACGAGATCCGCTTCTGGAAGAACTCACATTTCTGCCGATTTACTCTAAGTCCATACTCTTTCAGTCTGTTGAGCACCAGTTCCAAGTTTGCGAGATGTTGTTCATCACCATCACCTGTGATCAGAATATCGTCCAGGTAACATTGTGTGCCTGGAATTCCCTGTAATACCTGCTCCATGGCCCTCTGCCAAATTGCTGGAGCCGATGCCACTCCAAAAACCAGCCTATTGTACCAGTACAACCCTCGATGCGTGTTGATCGTGAGGTATTGGCGTGACTCTTCCTCAACCTCCATCTGCAAGTACGCCTGCGCCAGGTCTATCTTGGTGAAGTGTTTCCCGCCAGACAATGAAGCGAAAATATCCTCAATCCGTGGAAGCGGATACTGCACCGTGTGAAGCACCAGATTAACGGTGATTTTGAAATCTCCACAGATGCGAACCTTCCCTGGATCTCCTGGCTTGTTGCTCGCAGGACGTTTCATAACGGGAACAATGGGCATAGCCCACTCACTCCAATCTACCTTAGACAGTACACCTGAACGTTCTAGTGCTTCCAGTTCCGCTTCAACAGTAGGTCGTATTGCATAGGGTACCGGTCTGGCTTTAAAAAATTTTGGTTGTGCATGTTCATCAATCTTGATGTTTGCCGTAATTCCTCTCAGTGTTCCCAGTCCCTGCTGGAACACCTCTTTAGCATCATCCAATATTCTGGACAATCGTTTAGGTTTGACATCTGTTTCCCCGGAATCTACCGTTAGTGCCTTCAAGGAGTGCCAGTCCATATTCATTTTCCTAATCCACTCCCGTCCTAGTAGTGGTGGACCTCCTTCAGGTAGCACATATAAGTCCATTACTTGGCTTTCTTCGCCCTTGTGGACCACTTCTACCTCTATTTTTCCGATGGGGTACACTCTTTGCCCCGTGTATGTTTTCAATATAATCTCCGTATCCTGTAGGGGAATATGTTGGAATAACCTTCTGTAATCTTTCTTATTCATGACCGTCAATGCCGATCCAGTGTCCAATTCCATTTTTACTTGAACTCCTGCTATCTGAAGAGTGACCCAAATTGTCTGGAGATCTGCATCCTTACCAACGTTGTGTACTCTTAAGCTATCCAGTTCATTACTGCTAGCGTCTGAATCTGACTTCTGTTCGGTCAAACTGTTCTTTGTCACCTTGTGTACCTTTGCGTATTTTCCTTGCGGTGACTTTTTGTTGCTGGTCTTCTTTCCTGACCGGCATACTTTAGCTATGTGGCCAAGCCTGCCACACGTTCTGCATTCTTGGTTTTTAAACCAACACTGGTTCTGATCGTGCGTTGTCTTTCCACAACGATAACATTTGACAGAACTCAAACCCAATTTGTTTGTACCGAGTTCCGGTGACCGTAGCTGCATTACTGCCGTGCCTCTCGCTGCGGCTTCGTGTGCTGCCGCCATAGTGACCGCCTTCTCAAGCGTCAGCTCATTCTCCTCGAGCAGTCGCTTTTGTGTATCCTGTTTAAATAAACCACACACAAATTTATCTCGTAGTGCCTCTGTCAGTCCCGTTCCAAACTGACAATATTTTGCTAGCTTATGTAATTCCATCAAATATTCAGCATTGCTTTCATTCTGCAGCTGCCTTCTGTCGTAAAATTTAAATCGTTCCGCTAGCATCAGCGGCGTGGGATTTAGATGATTTTTCAGGACAGTAACAATCTCCTCGAATGTCTTATCCGCCGGTTCATCTGGTGATACAAGGTGTTTCAATTGCCCGTATGTTTTCGCACCCATGTAATTTAATAATGTTAGTGCTTTATCTGCATCAGGAATTTTATTTGCCTTACAATAATTTTGTATGCGTTCTACATACATGGCCCAATCTTCGATGTCACTATCAAAGGTATTAATGTTCCCATGTTTAGGCATCGTTGCAATTTATTGTATTTTTATGTTATCCAAGATGGCGGCTTCCCGCTCTTGTCGTCGTCCTCCGCCCACAAAATGGCGGTTTTCCCGCGCTTGGCGGTCTTCAACCGTCCCCCGACGCTGTCTCCGCTTCACCGCGGCTCTCGCGCCTTCAGTTTCCCCAGACGCTGCGCCTTTTAGCCCGAATGCGGCCCTTATCTCCGGTCGCGATCGATGTCCCCGCGCTGCGCCTCTCGCTCGAAAGCGGCCCGGCCCTTATCTCCGGTCGCGATCAATCTCACCGCCCTTATTCCTCCGTCTTCCCAGCCCCGTCTGTACAGCCAACGCGGTTGACTTTCTGTCGTGTCGCTGCCCGGCTTACCCACCACCGAGGTAGAAAGAAGAAGCTGACAGTCGCTGATGGAGGCTTCGAGGTCAGGATGTCTTCTGCACTCTGGTTTCTCGATGCCTGCCGCTCGACGTGTCTTCCAGTAGGGTGATGAGGGTGGAAACCTCTCTTCGACGTCCTGTCTGTGGACGAAGCCGCCGTGGAAATAACTGCCGCAGGGTAAGAATCGGAGTCGTCGCCACTGTTAAGTCTGTGTGTTATAGTGATAATTACTGCACAGACTACAAGAGTAAATTCAACAGGTCTTTACTGGTTGGAGGTAGGGACTATACTGAATACAATATTACTACACAGTGCTTATATACCGGTATTACGTATACAGCAGCCAGAGAAAGTAGTACATCTCTTAAGGTGGAACAGGCTTAAGTTCTCTTAAGTTGGAACAGGTTACATACACCACAAGAAAAATCCAGTATTAGCATGTTGAGTGCACCGTAACATCACTAGCTGTAATCTTTAGTCAATGGAACAAGAAAACTAGTTAGCAGTCAACAGTAAATTTGCTGATGAACGATAACTTGACAAAGAAACCAGGGAGTCATTTTCTGAATTCATGCTGCTGTGGGGAGCCACGCCCACCAGAAGCACTATCTGCAAAGATTGGCCCCTAGGTTCTCACTCCAACATGTACTTTGAGAAGAAAACTACTTGGAACCAGACTGAAAATGTGAGTAGGTCAAAAGTGCTTTGATTTAGAGTTAAACCGGGTAGAGAGAAACTTTTGATTCCTTTGTCACTCTAACCTAACAGTGAGAGAGTGGGGCATAAAGAATGTGAATTTACTCATGTCAGTTGTCACACCAGCCATACCCAACTAGAAGTTCTGGTTACTTCAGAAATTCAGAGCACCAGTGAGTTTGCAGCCACTACACGCGAGTGCACATACAGTAGTATTCCAGGTTCTCGGGGGAAAACATTACGAAGGGTTTAAATTTCTCCTTGCAACCACTGATATGACCCAGTAAAATTATTTTGGCTGCTCTAACACAATTGATAATTTTTTTTACTTTAATTGGATTCAGGGCTGCATTGGAGGTAATCTTGTGACAGGGTCAGTGATTAGTTGGGAGGTAGTAGAGAGTAGGGATAAACTGTTTATTCTGATTAGCAGGATGTGACAAGTGGTGTTCCCCAGAGATCTGTACTGGGGCCTTAGCTTTTTACCATACATATTCATGATTTGGATGAAGGGATAGAGAGTTGTATATCCAAGTTTGCAGTTGACTAAGTTAGAAGGTACAGTAAGTTGTGTAGATGGGAGCAGGAAGTTACAAAGGAACAAAGGTAGACTAAATGAGTTGGCAAAACTATGGTAGATGGAGTTCAATATGAGGAAGTGTGAGGTCATCCACTTTGGATCTGAATATTTTCTTAAATGGTGAGAGACTAGGAACTGTAGACAAGTAAAAGGATTTAGGTGCCCATGTACATAAATCACTAAAAACTAGTGCATAGGCACAAAAAGAATCAAAGAGGCTAATGGAATGTTGGCCTTTAGCTCAAGGCAGCTGGAACACAAAAGTTGTACAGAGCCTGGGTCAGACCCCACCTGGAGTACTGGGCATCGAACCTCAGGAAGGTTGGCCTTGGAAGGGGTACAGCCAGGGTGCGTGGCCCATTCAAAATACCACACATGCGCGGTTTTTCCCATTTTAAAAGTCAGTGAGCTGGCTGCGTGGGAGCTCCAGAAAGCTGCACGGCTGTGCAAATTAAAAGGGAACATTGAGTACAGTGCAGATTCATCAGAATGATACCCGGGTTAAAGGGCTGAATTGTGAGGACAGTTTGCATAAACTTGGCTTGTATTTCCTGGAGTTTAGAACGTTGTGAGGTGATCTAAACGAGATATTAAAATGATTAAAGAATTCAATAGGGTAGATACAAAGACATTTTTCCCACTGGTGGGGGAATCCAGAACAAGAGGACATAGTCTTAATAATTAGAGTTAGGCCAGTGCACAATCAAACAAAATTAAACCTTCAAGTGTGTGTAGCTAGTATTATCCATTAAAACACAAGTTATACCTTTCTACCAGTACCCCATCTATTGGTTCAGGTGGTCAGATTTATACCAGTCAACCTGCAAATGGCAATGCAGAAAACATCAAAGCCACTGGATCATGAAGCATTGTGTTGATTCCAGCTCTTAGACCAGAAAACTATTCAAACCATTGGACTGCCATGCTGGTGAATCTCAGCAAAGTCAACGCACTTGGAGCCACTTTAATTTGGCAGTTCTTTAGTGGCACAAAAATCCTAGCCTAAAAAGGGTATTAATTAAAAAAAAATACTGCACCAAGCAGCAAATGGTTAGTTTTATCTGATTGTTTCATCAAAGAAACAACATCAACAATAATGTGTACTAATCCCAATTGGCAACTGCAGTGCGCAAGATCTAATGTCATTGACTCAACCATAACAGCAGGTTTGTATTTGGTGCTAAGTGGCCGTAAAACTGAGCTCCCCGGCACTGGGTCAATTACACAATGACAGAAGGAAGCTGCACACAATCTACTCAATCACTAGTTACATACTTCTTTTGTTGGAAGCATTTCCATCTGTGAATTCAGTGGTATATCGGTTACAGTGCTACGTATGAATCATAAATCAGCAGCCCTGGTGTTCCTATGTACCACCTTCTCCATCAGAATACTAAGCACGTATCCCGTTGAAAGAAAAGCGCCGATTTCAGCCCAGCACAGGTATCGAGGACGCTGGGACAGAAGTGGACAGCAATCCATTCAGACCCTGGAATGTGAAGCCCAGGCAATTTTAACACCCAAAGTCGGCAGAAATGGCAGAGAGAAATAGCACGGCTGCCCCCAGGGGCATGAGGAAAGGGTTCCTGGCAAGGTAACCGAGTAAGGAGGATGCCGGGAATGATCACGATCAGGAGAAGGGGTAAAGCTTAGGTCAGGGAAGGCACAACGTCTCCTTGTAGGGTCAGGAAAAACACTCCTGCTCCTACTGGCCCACAAGGAACCTTTAAAAAAGACTTACTTGAACCTCAGTCGACATGGAGTTAAACTTGCATGCACATTGCAATTATGTAACCAAACTGAGACTTTGGACTGGATTTTGATTCAGGGGTGGGTAGGGGTCGTGTAATCCGCATTTTGTGTTAGCCACCCAATTGTAAATCGATGTGGGACAATGATGCGATTTTAACTTAATTGGCCTATTGAGTTCCAACGTGTGGGAACCCATGGCAAATGAGTTTTTCCAGTCTGAAAGTCGCCTCCAATGACATCATCATTGTTGCTGCATTTAAGGTATGCAACAAGCCTTGCTTCTTCTGCAGACTGCCAAGCTTTTGGCCTTTGCAGTGAGAGGGTCCTGGAGGAAGAATGGCCAGCCAGAGACCTAGGTCTGCACCCCACTTCGACGACGTTGCCCTGCAGGCTTTAGTTGAGGGAGCAAGAGCACATAAAGAGGTGCTCTTCACTTCTTCAGGGAGGAAGAAGCCTCCCCAGCAGACCAAGGCTGTGTGGATCCAGGTGGCAGAGGAGGTCAACTCTTTGTCAGTAACCCACAGAACCTGGCTTCAGTGCAGGAAGAAATTTCATGACCTTCTGCACACTGGAAAAGTGAGTATGAATTTCCCATCACCCTCAATCTGATCCCCATTGCCTTTCCTCACCAGCACTCACCTTTAGCAATCTCTTCCTCCACATCCCACTTGACACTGACATCCATGCACCCTTACCTATTCCCTCTCTCTCTATGGTCACATTCACCTAACTATTCGACTATGCAGCCCTCACCCTCCCTATCACTGTGATGCTATGAAAACAACTGACAACACACAGGAAGGGCCCTTGGTCTTGCCACCTCACTCCATCTTTGTCTCCTTCTAATCTCTATGCTATGGATTCTCTACACTCACTCCTTCATTCTCACTCAACCTCCACTTGTCTCCCTCATTGCAGGAAAAGAGAGCTCACAATAAGCGAGAAAGAGCGAGGACAGGAGGAGGGCCACCCTCAGTAGCCCACCTCACCCCCTGGGAGGAGGCGGTCCTGGAGATCGTAGGAGTGGAGGAAGATGCGCAAGTGGGGGACGGACAGACAGGTGCATCACAGCAAACTGGTGACAGAATAGTTTTCCATCTCTCTCATTAACATTGCATGAGTCGCTGATAATGATTCTGAAGCTCTAACAGATGGACTTATGATCATCTGCAATATGCAATGTGCATGTAACCTTGGCATCACATCTCTGACTCTTTCCTTTACTCCCCCACAGGACCATCACAAGCACCCGTCCCCACTAGCCAGGAGGAACAGCATGAGCCTCAAGACTCCTCAGAGGAAGCTGCAACCTCTGAGGGCGCAGCGTCAGCAGAATTCAGCGCACGCAGCACCAGCGCAGACACTCACACCTCGGTGGGACCATCGCGAGATAGAGTAGTGTTGTCAGCCTGGGTATCACAGCTCACAAGTGAGCATCAGCAGATTGTGGAGACAGGGACAGCAGTGGAGAGTGCTAGTCGGAGAGCGCAGGATTCTGCCAGCTCAGCTCAGCTGCATGTCGACCCTCTGCCTCTGGATCCATCCATAAGATCAGCGGTGCTGGAACCCCAGGAACAGATGCAGGAGTCTCTGGCAGGTTTTGTCTCCAGGGTCGCTGCGAGTGTGGAGCGAATGGAGGAGTCCATTGCGAACATGAGCAGAGCCTTTGTGGAGTCATTGGCGCATGAACGCATCACCATGGAAAGGATGGCAAACTCCATGGAGGTGATAAGTCTCCAGAATGCAGAAAACATGGTGAGTGTTCTGAATAGAATGACATCTCTGGAGGAGCGATGGTCATCTACTGAACAGAGAAACCAGACCTTCATGGAAGTCCTTCTGAGTAGGACTGCCAGTGCAGATACGGGTCCCCATGGCCCCCCTGATGTGCAGCAAGGTGCTCTCAAGCCACTTGCAAGCGCTGAGGGGGACCTGACCCATGAGAGGGAAGTTGGTGGCAGACATCAAGGAAGTGGGGGCTCCTCTCCAAGCGCTCACACTTCCATGCCACTGCAGAGCCCTCGGTCAGAGCCCCATCAGAGTCCACACCCAACTAAGATCAGCATCTCAATTTAGTGCTTGTTACGGGCCTTAACGGCCTATCCCGCCTCTTGGAGGCGGGACGGAGACGGGACCATTAGACACGATTTTTTGAAAATTGCTTGGAGGCGGGATGGAGGTGGGGTTGGGCCCGCCCGCCAGTTTTTGCAATTTTAACCCCCCACACGCCTCCAACCCCGCCTCAACGGCCCGATGAAAATCGAGCCCTTGCCTCTATAATTAGGCCTCTGCTTTTCTGGGGCAAGTGGCTGTCCCGAAGCCAGAAAACTGCCAATTAAAATGGCATGTGTCGTGAACGATTCAGCAACAGAGCGATTTGAACATAAGAACTAAGAGCAGGAGTAGGCCATACAGCCCCTCAAGCCAGCTCCGCCATTCAATAAGATCATGGCTGATCTTCGACCTCAACTCCACTTTCCCTTGATTCCTCTAGAGTCCAAAAATCTATCTATCTCAGCCTTGAACATACTCAACAACTCAGCATCCACAGCCCTTTGGGACAGAGAATTCCAAAGATTCACAACCCTTCGAGTGAAGAAGTTCCTCCTCGTCTCAGTCTTAAATGGCCGACCCCTTATCCTGAGACTATGCCCCCTAGTTCTAGACACTCCAGCCAGGGGAAACAACCTCTCAGCAGCTATCCTGTCAATGCCCCTGAGAATCTTACATGTTTCAATGAGACTACCTCTCATTCTTCTAAACTCCAGAGAGTATATACCCAGTCTTTCCTCATACGACAACCTTCTCGTCCCAGGGATCAATCTAGTGATCTTCCAACATTCAATGGAATCTGGAACAGTACCCATGGATTGGAGGGTAGCTAATGTTACCCCACTATTCAAAAAAGGTGGTAGAGAGAAAACGGGGAATTACAGACCGGTAAGCCTGACATCGGTAGTGGGGAAAATGCTGGAGTCCATTATAAAAGATGTAATAGCAGAGCACTTGCAAAACAGTGACAGGATCGGACAAAGTCAACATGGATTTACAAAAGGTAAATCGTGCTTGACTAATCTACTGGAATTTATTGAGGATGTAACTAGTAAAATAGATAAGGGAGAACCAGTGGATGTGGTGTATTTGGACTTTCAGAAGGCTTTCGATAAGGTCCCACATAATAATAATAATAATAATAATTCAACTTTATTGTCATTGTATAATGCACAAGTACATGAACAACGAAATGTGATCTTGCAAGCTCCCATGTGTCCAGTACAAATAACATTAACATTAAACGTAAATAGCACCGTCCTGGGAGAAGCAAAGCCGCTGCGTCTGTGCGCGCCGCCATTCCATTTCCACCATTCCTCCTGTCCGACAATCTTCAGCCCAACGCCCGGGCCTGCTCACCAGCCGCCCCTCCCAGAGCTCCTTCCGTGACCTTCTCACCAACCGCCCCTCCTCGGGGCTCCTTCCGTGACCTTCTGCACCTGGTCTTCCCTGATGGTCACTCCTCCAGGTACTAACCAGGCCTGGCTCTGCTTAGTTTCCAAGCCTTGCCAGTGACCCTGTCCCTAGTTAAGGCACATGGGATTGGGGGCAAGGTATTGACTTGGATAGAGAACTGGTTGGCAGATATAGAGCAAAGAGTTGGAATAAACGGGTCTTTTTACGAGTGGCAGGCAGTGACTAGTGGGGTACCGCAGGGATCGGTCCTTGGACCCCAGCTATTCACAATATATATTAATGATCTAGACAAGGGAACTAGATGTAATATCTCCAAATTTGCAGACGACACAAAGCTGGGTGGGCATGTCTGCTGTGAGGAGGATGCCGAGAAACTACAGGATGATTTGGACAGTTTGGGTGATTGGGCAGAAGCATGGCAGATGCAATATAACATGGATAAATGTGAGGTTATCCACTTTGGTGTCAAAAACAGGAAGGCAGATTATTATCTGAATGGCAATAGATTGGGAGAAGGGGGAAGTGCAACGAGGCCTGGGTGTCCTTGTGCACCAGTCGCTGAAGGTAAGCATGCAGGTGCAGCAGGCGGTTAAGAAGGCAAATGGTATGTTGGCCTTCATAGCGAAAGGGTTTGAGTACAGGAACAAGGATGTCTTGCTGCAGTTGTACAGGGCCTTGGTGAGACCACATCTTGAGTATTGTGTGCAGTTTTGGTCACCTTATCTGAGGAAGGATGTTCTTGCCATGGAAGGAGTTCAGCGAAGATTCACCAGGCTGATACCTGGGATGGCAGGAATGACGTATGAGGAGAGATTGGGTCGATTGGGCTTGTACTCGCTGGAGTTTAGAAGAATGAGAGGGGATCTCATTGAAACTTATAAAATTCTGGCAGGACTGGACAGACTAGATGCAGCAAGGATGTTCCCGATGGTCGGGGAATCCAGAACCAGGGGTCACAGTCTAAGGATAAGGGGTAGGCCTTTTAGGACAGAAATGAGGAGGAATTTCTTCACCCAGAGAGTGGTGAACCTGTGGAATTCTCTACCACAGAAGGCAGTAGAGGCCAATTCATTAAATATATTCAAGAAGGAGTTGGATATATTTTTTAAGGCTAAAGGGATCAAGGGGTATGGGGAGAAAGCAGGGACCGGGTACTGAACTTGGATGATCAGCCATGATCGCATTGAATGGTGGAGCAGGCTCGAGGGGCCGAATGGCCTACTCCTGCTCCTATCATCTATGTTTCTATGTTTCTATGAACCTTCGTTGCACCGCCTCGAAGGCAAGTATATCCTTCCTTAGGTAAGGAGACCAAAACTGTGCACAGTACTCCAGGTGTGGTCTCATCAAAGCCCTGTACAATTGTACAGTAGTAAGACTTCCTTACTCTTGTAGTCCAACCCCCTTGCAATAAAGGCCAACATGCCATTTGCCTTCCTAATTTAAAAAAAATTCTGTTTTTCTATTCTTCCTACCAAAGTGAATAACCTCACTTTTCCCCCACATTATACTCCATCTGCCACCTTATTGCCCACTCAATTAACCTGTCTATATCCCTTTGCCTGCTCTTTGTGTCTTACTCACAGCTTACTTTCCCACCGAGCTTTGTATCACCAGCAAACTTGGATACATTACAACCAGTCCCTTCATCTAAATTAATATAGATTGTAAACAGCTGAGGCCCAAGCACTGATCGTTGTGGCACCCCATTAGTTACAGCCTGCCAACCTGAAAATGACCCATTTATCCCTACTCTTTGTTTTCTGTCCGTTAACCAATCCTCTATCCATGCTTATCTATTACCCTCAACCCCACGAGCTCTTACTTTCTGAATCTTCAAATTCACCAGCGACATTCTATAACCAAATTACCAATCACATGATACAAAAAATACCAATCAAAGTCCAGAAACCAGATAGAACTAATCCAACAGAGACGGACTGCAATCACCACTGTGGAAACTGTGACTTTGATGACAGAGCCAGGGGAACCACATATCCCAAGTCACAGCCTGTGCACCCTATCACTTCCCCTCATGAGTCACTGGCTCCACTCTCCCTGCCCTCCGCCGCAAGCTACAGCTGGGCCTCATCCCACGCCTCTGCTTGCAAACCTGGTGCCATCAGACCCACAGCCTGGCTTCAGCCATAGCCTCTATTTGGCCTGCAACCTTAGCCACTTACACCACTCACATTTACAGTTCCCCAGATCTTAATCCAATGCTTGGTAACACCAGGGGCCTCGACCTCAGGCTTCAGCCAGCACCCATACCCACCTCCTCCACACCCTGTCCCATCACATAGAATCTTAGAAATTTACAGCACAGAAGGAGGCCATTCGGTCCATCTTGTCTGTGACGGCCGACAAACAGCTATCCACCCTAATCCCACTTTCCAGCACTTGGTCCGTAGCCTTGTAGGTTATGGCACTTCAAGTGCATATCCAAATACTTTTTAAATATGATGAGGGTCTCTGCCTCTACCACCCTTTCAGGCAGTGAGTTCCAGACCCCCACCACCCTCTGTGTGAAAAAAATTCTCCTCAAATCCCCTCTAAACTTCATCCACAGCTTACCCTCAGCCTCACCCCATCAAGCAACAGTGCAAGAGATGCACTTGTTTAATCTTTTTAAAATACATTCCTGGCTCTACAGTGACAGATTGTGTCCCCCTAACTCTCTCTACTGACTCTCAGGAAACAATAGTAAGATGAAGGGCACCCAAAGCACACCTGTTACCAACTCCGCATAATATTGGGTGCTGAGGTCTACTGCATACGCAATGGGCTCGATTTAGCCATTAGGGTCGGGCTGGGGCGTGTCAGGTGGTTTTTGTGTCAGGACCCCGACTCTGATGTGAAGTGGGGAAAAAAGTACGATTTTCCCCTAATTGGGCACTTGATTTCCAGCGTGTGGGAACCCCTGGCCCAATTAGTCTTTCCACCCTGAAAGTCGCCTCCGATGATGTCATCAGTGCTGCTGGATTTAAGGCCTGCAAACAGCCTTGCTTCTTCTGGAGACTGGAAACGCTTTGGACATTGTACGAAGGACTTCATTTACCGACCATGTCCACAAGCAAGCAAAAGTGTGCACCTAGCTTTGATGAGCCCTCCCTCCAAGCTCTGGTGCAGGGAGCAAGATCTAATAAGGAGGTGCTCTTCCCTTCCTCAGGGAGAAAAAAGCCACCACAACAGCCGCCTGCAAGTGGCCCAGGAGGTCAATGCCATCTCTATGCACCGCAGAACCCGGTTGCAGTGCAGGAAGAGGGTTCATGACCTTCTCAGCACAGGAAAAGAGAGTATGACTTTCTCATCACCCTCAATCTCATCCCCAGCGCCTCTCCTCACCAGCACTCTGCTTTGCCAACCTCTTCCTCCACATCCCACTTGTCACTGACATCCTTACCCATTCCCTCTCTCTCTATGGTCACATTCACTTAAGTATTCGACCATGCAGCCCTCACACTCCCTATCACAGTGACGCAATGACAACAACTTACAACACACAGGGAGAGCCCTTTGTGTCCTTCTAAGCATCTATGCTATGGATTATCTACACTCACTCCTTCATTCTCACTCAAACTCCACTTGTGTCCCTCATTGCAGGAAAAGAGAGGCCACAGTAAGAGGGAAAGAGCGAGGACAGGAGGAGGGCCACCCTCAGTAGCCCAGCTCACCACCTCAGAGGAGGCGGCCCTGGAAATTGCCAGGATCGAGGGGGATTCCCAAGTGGGGGACGGACAGACGGGCTCATCCCAGCAAGCTGGTGACAGAATAGTTTGGCATCTCTCTCACTGACATTGCATGAGTGACTGATAATGAATCTGATGCTCTAACAGATTGACTTATGATCATCGGCACTATTCAATGTGCATGCAACCTTTACCTCACATCTCTAACTCTTTCCTTTACTCCCCCACAGGACCTTCCAGGAGGAAGAGCCTGAGCTTCCAGACTCCTCAGAGGAAGCTGCAACCTCTGAGGGCACTCCGTCAGCAGAATTAAGCGCACCCAGCACCAGCGCAGACACTCACACCTTGGTGGGACCTTCGGGACATAGAGTAGAGTTGTCATCTGGTGTATCACAGCTCACAAGTGAGCATCAGCAGATGGTGGAGACAGGTACAGCAGTGGAGAGTCCTCGTCAGAGGGTGCAAGATGCTCCCAGCTCGGCTCCGCTGCATGTCGACCCTGTGCCTCCGGGTCCATCCAGAAGGAGAGTGGTGCTGGAACTCCAGGAACAGGTGCAGGAGTCTCTGGCAGGTTTTGTCTCCAGGGTCGCTCTGAGTGTGGAGCGAATGGAGGAGTCCATCGCTAACATGAGCAGAGCCTTTGTGGAGGCGTTGGCGCTTGAACGCATCACCACGGAAAGGATGACAACCTCCGTAGAAAGGATGGCTACCTCCACGGTAAGGCTGGCTGCCGTACAGGAGAGGATGGCTACAGTAGAGGAGAGGATGGCTACGTCCATGGAGGAGCTTAGTCGCCAGGGTATGGAAAACATGGTAATTGTTCAGAATAAACTGACATCTCTTGAGGAGCGATGGTCAGCTATTGAGCAAACAAACCAGACCTTCATGCAAGTCCTCTGGAGTAGGACTTCCAGTGCAGAAACGGGTCCTCATGGCCCCCCTGCAGTGCAGCAAGGTGCGGTCCAGCCACTTGCTAGCTCGGAAGTGGGGCTGACCCATGAGAGGGACGTTGGTGGCATACAACAAGGAAGTGGGGGCTCCTCTCCAAGTGCTCACACGACCATGCCACTGCAGAGCCCTCGGTCAGAGCCCCATCAGAGTCCCCACCCAACTGAGATCGGCGTCTCAACCCCTGCACAGCCGCGGGAGCAGCAGACTATTGTCAAGCCCTCAAGAGTTCGCAACCTCAGAGGACGCCCACCAAAGGTGTCGAGACAGGAGCAGCAAAAAAGTGAGCAAGGGGCCTCCACATCTGCTGAAGCCACAGGGGAAGCACCATGTAGGAGCATGTGTAAGAGGAATGCACAAGTAGTCACACGGTTAGTCACTTGGGTGTAATAGGTTTAATTTTGAAAAGCCATCAGTTGCTTATTGTCATAAAAAGTGCTGATGGCAAACTGTTGCAGTTGTGGCGTGTGTCATTTCGCTAATGGGACTTCCATATTGAGGGCTTAGGGCGGCTTGCAATTGTCAGTATGGTGGTCAGAGTGATAGGAACCCGCAGGTTCTTGGCCATTGTCGATCATCTGATAAGAAGGTGCGAGGCAAAAGTGTTTGATTGTGCAGGCTAAGCAAATCTGGCCAAGGTGAGTGCGTCCCTTGCATCCCGGGCAGCAATGTGGTCGCGCGCTGGCACCTTCTGGCCTGTGCAGCTTCAGGTGGGTGAGCAGCAGCTTGGCGCTCCTGTTGTTGCTGCTGCTGTTGTTCAGGGTTCTGCTGCTGCTGCAGTTGGTCTTCGTCTTCGTCCGAATCTGATGTCCAGGAGGAAAGGAAATAAATGGTTCCCATGCTTCTGGTATATGGCTCAGTTGAGGAAGCGCTCAATCATGGTGGTGAGAGGGGTTTCCCAGGAGGTCACACTGGAGATGGGTGTCAGGCTCCAAACTTCAACAACAATGGCTATGCCTGCTAAAAGCTCCCCCAGACCTGAGACAACAAAGTTCTGCTACCTGCAAATGATGATTGCTGAAAACTCCTTTTTAATGGTGGAGCTGCAGCTGATAGTAAGCAGTCCACTTGTGAGGCCGCCAGGATTCACTGGCATGTTCCAGAGGAGACGTGCAGGATGTGGGAAAAGTGGTAAAATCAGAAAGGCCTCTCAAAATGGGATTATAAAGGCAATTAAGTGGTTGTTAAGGGCCTTAAGGGCCTATCCCACCTCTTGGAGGTGGGTTTGAAACGGGGTCAGAAAGCAAGCATTTGGGAAAATTGTTCGGAGGCAGGATCGGGTCCGTCCACCATTTTTTGCGATTTTACCACCTCACACGCCTCCAATCCCGCCTCCTCGGGCCTGGCAAAATCGAGCCCAATGTGTCTAACACCCAAAGCAGCTAGCTGGCAGTTGCAGTGTTGTTCTTTTGGTGTGATCAATAAACAAACACTGTAACTTAACAAAAATCAAATGAAACTTAACAAATGAAATTAAAATTTGGTTTCTGAGGGTGATGAAGCACTCTAGTGACTCCGGTGCCCACCTGTCATGGAAGGCCTTGAGTGTGCTGGCGGACACTGCGTGCTCCATCTCCAGGGCCACCTGGGCGAGAACGTGGCCGCGGAAGAGAGGCAGCCAGTCGGGCTGAACGACCCCCTCGACTGCCCGCTGTCTGGACCAGTTGATGGCCACTTTGGCCAGGTCCAGAAGCTGTATTACGAGGAGGTCCCCCGACCTGCCCGCTTCCCTCCGCACCGGATGACTAAAGATCTGGAGCGTGGGACTGAAGTGCAGCCAAAAATCGAGGAGTCTGTGAACCTACTTAAAACTTTATTGCACGGGACTGTTCCATGCAACACCCTCCAGGCCAAGTCCCCAATAGATAAAGGGAGGTCTCCCACCTAGAGAGCCCTCCATTGTGGACCCCCGCCTCCTCGGCAAGGTGGTGTGCCAAAGCGTGTCCGGGCTGCAGACGAGGATGGCAAAATGGAGGGTGTGCAAGAGTAGCTCGTACAGGAAACCACTCCGTGCAGAATGAAAAGGCACGGAGGGGATTTCCCAGAGACGGTTCAAGTTGTGAGGCACCGGCTCCCATGGGGGGTCTCGGGACCAGGCGCTGATGAGGAATTCCGTCCGAATGGGGGTCAGGTCGGACGGGATTGTCCCACATGCTTGAGCTTCCTCGATACACCTAGTGGAGTCAGGGCCCTGTGCCACTTTCAGCGACTCAATGGCTTTGGCCACAGGCCAAACGTTGGTCCAGGACAGGCGCTGCGCCAACTCCTCCAGCGCCATCCAACCCGCTCCTCCGCCATCGAGTAGGTCCCTGACTCTGGTCATCTTGCCAGACACAGCCCTGCCCTCCGCCAGCCACCTGAACCCACGTTTGTGGAGGGGCAATTGGAGTGTTGGGAGCCTGCATATAAGATGTGTGCAAGGTTCATTAAGGCTCCAAAAAATATTTAAATTAAGAGGCTTTACTATAATATGACTCAAGTGCCTAATCAGCACTACAGATGCTAAACACCTGTTTGGAACAGTTGCATGCTTACCAGCGTTTCATGCTGACAGGCAGCAGATTTATCATAAGTTCATAATTCCTACCGGCCTATTTAAAATAGGACCTTTCATGGGGCTACAGAGAACTTTTCATGTTACCGCCCTGGTAATTTAATACAATCATTCCATTCAAGGGGAAGCATTTGTAGTTGTGGGTACCTCAGGCAAGCCTAACCGCATATTTTGCACTGGCCTATTGAATTAGGTGTTTCTGTTAAAACATCAGATTGGATAGACCAAACCTTCCCCTGAAATTTTAGTAGCATCATCCCTAAAGGCACTTGATTGTGTCCTGGCATGACTGGATTTACTTGGCCCCACAATTAAACTGGCCTAGCTAAAGTTGGACAGTTTCATGTTACTGGATTCCTTCTATGACCAGTGCTGTTGTTGTTTTCATGTTGCCTGATTTTACTGTTTTGGTTTTGTTACTTTTGTCTCATTAAAACGTGTCTGTGTGGGTTATCCCTCCCTGAAATGTTAATGGTGTGACCCCTTTAAAAGAAGGCACTTACTGAATCCCAGTGGGATTGGGTCTAACCCAATCTCTCAATTACCACTTTCCTACTTAAAATAGTACCCTCTCATTGTGGTGGCGCCCCTTTAAGGGGAAGCATTTGTATGAGCAGTTAGGCTTGCCTGCCTAATTCCAATAGCCTACTAAAATAGAACCATTTCATTGTGCCTTCTGAAATTTTATTAGTGTCACCCTTTTAAGGGAGTTTGCCTAGCCTCACATTTTCCACTGGCCTGTAAAAATAGGGCATTTTCATTGTTTACATATGTTTTCTGGGTCCACCATGTATTACGTTTACATCCATATTGATATCCATTTATCATTCTATAGCTCACCACTTTGCTAGGTCCATTTTTTATGCTGTCAGTCTGACTTACACTAGTCACGTGAACATAATCTTAATAGATTCTTCCATATTATTTACAACAGGGCAGTCAGAATGGATGCCTCTAAAACGCCATCACTAATTTTTCCATCTGTCAGAGAGGGAAAGCTTTCTCCATTAAACATTACTTTTTGGTTTCTATTGCCAACCCCATTTTCCATCCAACTGGTTCATTTGTTATTGATTCCATACATTGAAATGTTCTTACCAGTTTTAAATCCTTATTAGTGGGACTTTGCCAAAAGCTTCTTGAAAATCCAAGTATATTATAATTGGTTTGTTTTAATTAGACCACAAAAATTTAAATATTTTGGAATTTCGGGGGTTTCGGGTTTGACTCTCTGTTCAACCAAAATCTCATAGCAGCCTTAAGATGAAAATATCTACAGTGAGACCTATGCTCGCCGTTACTATGTACCCCAAAGCTCTGCTGTGTGGCCCAATAGTCAGCAGAAACACAGGGCTGGATTTTGCCATTGGGGGCGGGCTGGGGTGTGTCAGGTGGTTTTCGTGTCAGGACCCCGACTCCGATGTGAAGTGGGGAAAAAGTGCGATTTCCTCCTAATTGGGCACCTGATTTCCAGCACATGGGAAACCCTGGCCCATTGAGTCTTTTCATACAGAAAGTTGCCTCCGATGACGTCATCAGTGCTGCTGGATTTAAGGCCTGCAAGCAGCCTTGCTTCTTCTGGAGACTGGAAACGCTTTGGACATTGTATGAAGGACTACATTTACCGACCATGTCCATCAGCAAGCAAAAGTGTGCACCTCGCTTTGATGAGCCCTCCCTCCAAGCTCTGGTGCAGGGAGCAAGATCTAATAAGGAGGTGCTCTTCCCTTTCTAAGCGAGAAAAAAGCCACCACAACAGACTAAAGCTGTGTGGCTGCAAGTGGCCCAGGAGGTCAATGCCATCTCTATGTGCCGCAGAACCTGGCTGCAGTGCAGGAAGAGGTTTCATGACCTTCTCCGCACAGGAAAAGTGAGAATGTCTATCTCATCACCCTCAATCTCATCCCCATCGCCTCTCCTCACCAGCACTCTGCTTTGCCAACCTCTTCCTCCACATCCCACTTGACACTGACATGCTTGCACCCTTACCCATTTCCTCTCGCTCTATGGTCACATTCACTTAAATATTCGACCATGCAGCCCTCACACTCCTGATCACTGTGACACAATGACAACAATTTACAACACACAGGGAGGGCTCTTTGTCTCCTTCTAAGCATGGACTATCTACACTCACTCCTTGATTCTCACTCAAACTCCACTTGTGTCCCTCATTGCAGGAAAAGAGAGCCCGCAATAAGAGGGAAAGAGCGAGGACAGGAGGAGGGCCACCCTCAGTAGCCCAGCTCACCACCTCAGAGGAGGCGGCCCTGGAAATTGCCAGGATCGAGGGGGATTCCCAAGTGGGGGACGGACAGGCAGGCGCATCCCAGCAAGCTGGTGACAGAATAGTTTGGCATCTCTCTCATTGACATTGCATGAGTCACTGATAATGAATCTGATGCTCTAACAGATTGACTTATGATCATCGGCACTATTCAATGTGCATGCAACCTTTACCTCACATCTCTAACTCTTTCCTTTACTCCCCCACAGGACCTTCCAGGAGGAAGAGCCTGAGCTTCCAGACTCCTCAGAGGAAGCTGCAACCTCTGTGGGCACTCCGTCAGCAGAATTAAGCACACCCTACACCAGCGCAGACACTCACACCTCGGTGGGACCTGCGGGACATAGGGTAGAGTTGTCACCTGGTGTATCACAGCTCACAAGTGAGCATCAGCAGATGGTGGAGACAGGAACAACAGTGGAGAGTCCTTGTCGCAGTGGAGAGGACGCTCCCAGCTCGGCGCCGCTGCATTTCGATCCTGTGCCTCCGGGTCCACCCAGGAGAGCGGTGCTGGAGCTCCAGGAACAGGTGCAGGAGTCTCTGGCAGGTTTTGTCTCCAGGGCCGCTGCGAGTGTGGAGCGAATGGAGGAGTCCATCGCGAACATGAGCAGAGCCTTTGTGGAGGCATTGGCGCATGAACGCATCACCACGGAAGGGATGGCAACTTCCGTGGAAAGGATGGCTACCTCCATGGTAAAGTTGGCTACCGTGGAGGAGAGGATGGATGCGGTAGAGGAGAGGATGGCTACGTCCATGGAGGAGCTTAGTCGCCAGGGCATTGAAAACATGGTAGCTGTTCAGAATAGACTGACATCTCTTGAAGAGCAATGGTCAGCTATTGAGCAAACAAACCAGACCTTCATGCAAGTCCTCTGGAGTAGGACCTCCATGGCCCCCCTGCAGTGCAGCAAGGTGCTGTCCAGCCACTTGCTAGCTCTGAAGTGGGGCTGACCCGTGAGAAGGATGTTGGTGGCATACAACAAGCAAGTGGGGGCTCCTCTCCAAGCGCTCACACGACCATGCCACTGCAGAGCCCTCGGTCAGAGCCCCACCAGAGTCCCCACCCAACTGAGATAGGCGTCTCAACACCTGCACAGCCGTAGGAGCAGTAGACTGTTGCCAAGCCCTCACAGGCTCGCAACCCCAGAGGACGTCCGCCAAAGGTGTCGAGACAGGAGCAGCAAGAAAGTGAGCAGGGGGGCCTCCACATCTGCTGAAGCCACAGGGGAAGCACCACGTAGGAGCATGTGTAAAAGGAAGAGAATGCACAAGTAGTCACAAGGGTAGTCACTTGGGTGTAATGTTATGTTTATTTTTAAAATGCCATCAGTTGCTTGTCATAAAAATTTCTGATGGCAAACTATTGCAGTTGTGGCATGTGTAATTTCGCAAATGAGACTTCCACATTGAGGGCTTAGGGCGACTTGCAATTGTCAGTTTGGTGGTCAGAGTGATAGGAATCCACAGGTCCTTGGCCATTGTCAATGATCGGATAAGAAGGTGTGAGGCCAAAGCGTTTGATTGTGCAGGCTAAGCAAATCTGGCCAAGATGAGTGCGCCCCTTGCATCCCGGGCAGCAATGTGGTCGCGCGCTGGCACCTTCTGGCCTGTGCAGCTTCAGGTGGGTGAGCAGTAGCTTGGCGCTCCTGTTGTTGCTGCTGCTGTTGTTCATGGTTCTGCTGCTGCCACGGCTGGTCTTCGTCCAAATCTGATGTCCAGGAGGAAAGGAAATAAATGGTTCCCATGCTTCTGGTATATGCCTCAGTTGAGGAAGCGCTCAATCAATGTGGCGAGAGGGGTTTCCTAGGAGCTCACACTGGAGATGGGTGTCATGCTCCAAACTTCAACAACAATGGCTATGCCTGCTAAAAGTTCCCCCAGACCTGAGACAACAAAGTTCTGCCACCTACAAATGATGATTGCTGAAAACTCCTTTTAATGGTGGAGCTGCAGCTGATGGTAAGCAGTCCACTTGTGAGGCCGCCAGGATTCACTGGCATGTTCCAGAGGAGACGTGCAGCAAATGGGAAAAGTGGTAAAATCAGAAAAGCCTCTCAAAATGGGATTATAGAGGCAATTAAGTGGTTGTTAAGGACCTATCCTGCCTTCAAGGCGGGATGGAATCGGGGTCAGAAAACACGCATTTGGGAAAATTGCTCGGAGGCAAGATGGAGGCGGGATCGGGCCCACCCCGCTTGCTGAGATCCTGATTTGAGCTTTGCTGCCATGGGAAGGCACTGAGCAGAACGCAAGTGCTTCCTCACAGGAGGGGGAAGTTACAGTCATCACTTAGTTACTCTGGTAGACTTCTTGCCATCCACTCAGAATGACACTGATCAACCGATTTCCCACCCACCCTCTCAGATGCAGAAATTATGTGGAACAGAAGAGAATTACCAGGAAGAAGTCAGGAATTAGACAATAACAAACCTCAAAAAAGTGTTCCAGTTAACAGGCATAAATGAAAATGTGAAACCTGAACTAGCCAGAAGGCTGTGCAGGTAAAAGTTTTCATGGCAACTATTACTTGTGACAATGATGTTCCAAAGGCAGCTTTCACAGAAACATAGAAGATAGGAGCAGGAGTAGGCCATTCAGCCCCTCGAGCCTGCGCTGCCATTCAATGATATCATGGCTGATCATCCAAACTCAGTACCCTGTCCCTGCCTTCTCTCCATATTCCTTGATCCCTTGATCCCTTTAGCCTTAAGAAATATATCCAACTCCTTCTTGAATATATTTAATGAATTGGCCTCTACTGCCTTCTTTGGCAGAGAATTCCACAGGTTCACCACTCTGGGTGAAGAAATTCCTCCTCATCTCTGTCCTAAATGGCTTACCCCTTATCCTTAGACTGTGACCCCTGGTTCTGGACTCCCTAACAATCGGGAACATCCTTCCAGCATCTAGTCTGTCTAGTCCTGTTAGAATTTTATAAGTTTCGATGAGATGCCCTCTCATTCTTCTAAACTCCAGCGAGTACAAGCCCAATCAACCCAATCTCTCCTCATACGTCATTCCTGCCATCACAGGTATCAGCCTGCTGAATCTTCGCTGCACTCTCTCCATGGCAAGAACATCCTTCCTCAGATAAGGCGACCAAAACTGCACACAATACTCAAGATGTGGCCTCACCAAGGCCCTGTACAACTGCAGCAAGACATCCTTGTTCCTGTACTCAAACCCTCTCGCTACGAAGGCCAACATACCATTTGCCTTCTTAACTGCCTGCTGCACCTGCATGCTTACTTTCAGTGACTGGTGCACAAGGACGCCTGAAAGATTCGCAACATTTCTACATTTCCCCAAAGGTTATTATTAATAAAAGGGACCCTGCGTGGACATTTTAAAAAAGGGTACCCAAAGATGGCGTCCGCGCCTCGTGGCTGAAAGCCTGTAAGATTTTAAAAAGCTTGGACTCTGCGGCACAGGCAGCTTGTTGAGAAATCAAAACCAAAGCTGCAGTTTCTGTGAAGAGAGCCTTTTGTGTTTTGAAAAGCAGACAGGAGTTTGAATATGTATTAGGCCAGATCGGAGACAGATTAAAAACCCAGTTAGGCCTATACTTAAGGCCATCAAGTAGTTTGCATAAATAATCGGGAACAGCTTAAGGAAGCCATCGAGGCTGGACAGGCCCATTAAGATGTATTAATAACAAAACAACTCGATAATCAGGCCAGTAGATGCGATTACCGGCCATCTAAAAACAGTTAGTTTGGATTGCTACCATTATTTATATTAGCCCGCCAAGATTGGGACAAAGAACTAACCTGATTTGGCGCGCAGGTAAGGGCCATTTGAAGGAGTATAACTGAAGGCCCCGGGTAGCAATCTCTCTCTCTCTGCTCTCTGCCCTTGCTCGTGGCTTCTGCTCTGGCCCCTCGCCCTCGTGGCTGCCGCTCTTCCCCCGTCCCACGCTTACCGCCTGGCCACTGCCCGTGCCTTTCCCATCCCATCAGGAACGCCCAGCATTGCACCGGGTGGACACGGACAAACCAGGCCAGGTGAGGCAGGACGCGATGAGGCGAGGAGGCGAGACGAATTGGGAAGATGAATGGGAAGACAATTGAAGAAAAGCTTCGAATAATCGGGCCTTCAACCCAGCTGACCTGTGACTATCTTCATGCAAACTCCAACTGCCGACCAAGGAAGTGGAACCATCATCCCTGCGAGGTAAAGTACCCAAGCAGAGACTTTAACTTTGGGGTACTTGTACCTGGATGACGCCCTTGCAGCACCCCGAGACCACGTGACGACGGCAGGCTCCAGAGAGCATAAAGAGCGAACTCCAAGCCCCACCGCTGTTTTGAATTCGGCAGATCTTTTCATTGGTGAGCATGAATTCTGGCCCCTCATAGCTTAATCTAGTTAGGTATAGGGGGTGGGATAAGTATAAGGGGATTGTTAAGATAGTTGTTTTCCCTCGATGTGCCGTGTGTTCCCTATTCCCTGTATAAGTATAGTTATTTGTATTTGCCTGTAATTTTACACTAGTAACTTCTCATAAGATTGTGTTAATTTCTTTTTCAATAAAATCTTGGTTTTGCTTACATCCAAACCACCTGTCTACTCGAGAGTTTTCTGTATCGCTGCCTGTACTTAAGTCCGGTGTCTAGAACCCAGGGGCGTGGGAGCGATTCAAACCGCTCACAAACAGTCAGGGGCATAACTGACTGGGCACACGCGCCAACCCCTCACCACCCCCTACAGAAATGGCAACCGCGGCAGGACACCGGCAACAGGGTTGCGATACAGTAGGATGAGCAAACTATGATGGAGGAAAGGATTTCTGATTATGTGTTTAGCAAGGTGAATATCACTAAGAAGTGGATCACCACTCTGTTAAAGGCTGGGCGTCCGGTAGATGCAGCAGCTAAGTGGACAGAGGGAAAGGAACACAAGAAGTCCTTAGAGAAGGCAGTTTGGCTGATGTGTTTTAAAAAGGTCCAGCTTTTGGACAGGCTCATTGCAGCACAGGCAGTCGAGTTAAGGGAGTCAGCCCTGGAGGCTCTCACAGGGGAGAAGTTATTTGTAGCTTTGCAGGTTTTGAATCAGGAGAGAGTGCATTTAGTGGGAGAACACAAGGCCCAGTTGGAATACCTATGGTGCCAAGTCACCGAGGCCAAGGGAAATGAGTTAAGGTTGCGGGAGAAGAACGCCCGCTTGGCAAGGCAGATTAGGGAACAGGAAGAGAAAGTACAGGAGGTAAAGGCCGCTTACAAGCTAGCGAGCGAGCATGGGTTTGAGGAGGCAGACCATGGCCCCTGTAAAGAGAGTATAGAAAATCTGAGCCGGGCTCTCCGGAAGTCAAAAGGCATGGTATTCCTCATAAGCCCAAAGGCAGGCCAGGCAGATTTTATGGGAAACGAGGGGAGGACAGTTCCAACGTCACCGGTAGTGCCAAGGGATGACCCGGTTGAGAGAGAGATCTCACGACCACCACCCGTAGCGCTAAGTTTCAGCGAGGTTTGGCAGCAAGGTGGGTGGAACCAGGAGTGAAGCCAGGAGGTGGAGGCGGAGGTAGAGCAAACCCCGCCCGAGAGGTCTGAGCCGGGACCGATGTGCCCAGCGCGGCATCGGAGGTTCGGCCCACCCGCCAATGGCGACAATGAGGGACCCCTCCAAAACCAGTTCGTATTACCTTTTAATACCCAACAGCTTAGGGTTATGGTCAACCATATCCCGTGGCTCTCCGAAGAAGGAGACCCCTCGATCCACTTCAGGGTAGTAGAGCAGGCAGCCAGCGTCAACGACTGCGATGACGCTGAGA
Source organism: Somniosus microcephalus (assembly GCF_052327205.1). NCBI lineage: Eukaryota > Metazoa > Chordata > Chondrichthyes > Squaliformes > Somniosidae > Somniosus > Somniosus microcephalus. The sequence goes on along the minus strand of NC_140987.1, from coordinate 179,869,829 downwards.
AGGCCAAGATGCTGCTATTCTCCCTGGAGAGTAGTCTCCTCCAATCCCTCTCTGACGAGTGTAAAAGGGGGCAGAGCGGGTACGAGGAGCTTAGAGATGCGGTTCTGGAGGCCATGGGGATGGATGAGGGAAGTCCTTTCTCCCGTGTGGAGAAGACGATCCAGCTCCCAGGGGAAACCCCACAGGCTTTTGCGGACCGGCTGTGGCCGGTGTACCAGAGGGCCTGCCCGAGTACGCCGGACCGAGCGTTCCTGAACAGGGATTCCCTGGCCCATTGGCTCCGTTGCCTGGTGGTGAACAGCTTGCCACAGGTCTGGGCCAAGGCAGAAGCCTGGTTCGACCCCAAAGATCCCCAGACCACCAAACTTACGGTAATTAGGCAGCTCACTCTGGCCTATAAAAACGGTAGGGGAGCCGATGCACACCCACCCAAGGGAAAGGTGCATGAGGTAAAACCCGGACTGGGTAGGAAAGAGTGGCACCAGGAAGGGAGTAACCCCCCCCAACACAAAGACGAATTGTTATGGGTGCAGGAAGGACGGTCACTGGCGGAAAGAGTGCAAAGACCCTTGGAAAGATAACAAGGGAAAGCATTCCACAGCCCCAGCCCAAAAAGCGGGGGCAGGGATCCCTTCCGCAGAGGTCGAGTCACTTTTGGACACCATGAGGTCCTTATTGACTGGCCAGGGGAGAGTAGCAGCCGCCACCGGTGCTCACACCCCATCAGCCCCATCCAACCCACAGCCGTGACTAGAGCCAGCGCAGCCTGTTTACCTGTGTTCTCTCCGGTATGATGAGTGGAAAAGACCCCTTTGGAGATGGAGGTGGAGAAGGTGACGAGGACCTATCTGTTGGACACGGGGGCATCATGTACCGTGGTCTACTCAGCTAACCCCACCGCCTCGCCTCTCTCTAACGGGGTCCCATACAGTCTATCGGGATTCTCGGGTAGGGAACAGGCTGGCTCATTTTCCATCCCACTCGCCATTCGGTTAGGACCGCTCCGCTCCAAGTGGACCTGTGTCCTGATGAAATGGGAAGTGCAGGGTGGAAGAGGTGTCCTGGGGGCCGACTTTATTGTGGGCCACGGGATCTTACTGGATTTGAGGAATCACTGCCTTTGTGGGGCAGGTAGAGTAAAGAACGGAGAGGTAGTTGTAATCCCGGGAAAGGAAGGGAAGGGGACCCTCTGCACCATGAAACCCAAAGAGGATTGTAACCTCGGGCTCATGGTCAGCAACACCCCACAGGAGTTCCAGGCATTTGTGCAGGCCCACCAGGCCACATTTGCCACTCACAAACACGACTGCGGGAGGGTCACAGGGTTTGAGGTCAGCATAGACGGCGACCCCATGGTCCGACCACAAAAACAGTACAACTTCCCCAGGGAAGCAGAACCAGACATGGAAACAGCCATGTCCTCGTTAGTGCAGCAGGGAGTGCTGAGACCGATAGCTACCCACGTGAATTCTCCGTTATGGCCGGTCAGAAAGCCGGACAATACCTGGAGGGCCACGGTGGACTATCGGGTGCTCAATAGTAACATCCCGGCCTATGCACCCACAGTAGCAGCAGTTGCCGACCTCATAGGGAGTATTCCAGCATCCGCGACCACTTTCACGGTGCTGGATATTTCCAATGGGTTTTGGTCCATCCCTGTAAGGAGGGAGGATCAGTACAAGTTTGCCTTTACGTTTAAAGGGCAACAGTACACGTGGAACTGCTTGCCTCAGGGCTTCCACAACAGCCCCAGCATCTTCCATCAGTGCATGGCAAACAGTTTAAAGGATTTTAGCCAGCCCAGACAGTTGGTTCAATATGTGGATGACCTGCTCCTGTTCACAGATTCAAGAGAGGAGCATGGCCCGCTATTGGCCGAACTCCTGGAGCTGTTAGGGCAGAAGGGTTTCAAGGTAAACCCCAAGAAAGCGCAGATCGGCCAGCAGGAGGTGAAATTCCTCAGCGTGACAGTGCGCGCTGGAGAAAGGGCCATAGGTAAGGCTAGGAGGGAGGCAGTACAAGAACTATCAGTCCCTAACACAGTAACGGGTGTGAGGTCGTTTCTAGGGCTAACCGGGTACTGTAGAGACTTTATTGAGGACTATGCAGCCACCGCAGCCCCTCTGCTCCAACTCCTACACAAGGGAGTGGAGTGGCTTTGGGATGAGGGTTGCCAGGCAGCATTTGTCAGGCTCAAGAAAGACTTGCAGACTGCGCCAGCTTTAGGGGCCATAGATGGGGGGAAAGTGTTTTTCCTGGAGGTAGCAGCCAGTGGGGACAGCCTGAGTGCTGTGCTGCTCCAAGAGCGGCACGGCCGGCTGAGGCTGGTGGTCTACTCCTCCAGGATTCTCACAGGTGTGGAAAGGAGCTACTCCAACTGTGAGCGGCACCTTTTGGCCACACATTGGGCTGTGAAGAGATCGCTGATCTTCATAGGCACCTCTCCCATTACCCTCCTCACCTATCACACACCCACCCAGATGCATCTGGATGGGAGGATCAAGGATGGGACAGTGAGCAGTGCCCGCATTGCCCGCTGGACCTTGCTCCTCTCACAGATGGATCTGAAGGTGAAGGGTCTCTGTGAGCCAAAGCTCGCAGCCAACATGGTATATCCTGGAACAGCCCACCGGTGTTCCATTGCAGGGGTTTGGGAAGTAAACATAGGTTTACGGGCCGCGATACATCCCACAGGCCGCAAAATGTAGACGGTTCCAGCACGGTATCTGCTGGCGAGCGTCTCACGGGGTGTGGAGTTTACGACCCAGCGGCAAACATTGCCCTGGCGATTAAGCTCCCCAGCACCATGAGCGCCCAGCAGGCTGAACTGTCGCGGTGGTGTACGTTGTTACGCACCCCAAAATCTTTGCCACCCCCTACACGATTCGCTCGGACAGCATGTTCACATGCAATTCGTGTATGGAGTAGCTGGCCATCTGGTCCCACCGCGGATAGACCTCCGCTGATGGGAGACCCTTCACAGTAAAACCCCTGCTGGAAAAGATCCTGGCGGCAGTGGGGGAGGAAGGGGAGGATTTCATTCACAAGGTGAAGGCCCATTCCTCCACAGAAACCCGCAGCCAAGGCAACCAGCAGGCTGACTTGCTCGCCAAGGAGGGTGCCCGCACAGGCACTTTCTGGGACCCATTTGGGTCCAGACCCATGGCGTCGGTCAGAGGTAGGAATGGGACCCAAGGGAGTGTAGGGGTAGCATTAGCCCCGGACCTTAAGACGGTCCAAGCCCAAGACTCCATCCTCAAAGCAGTCCTCAGTGCAGTCGCTGAGGGAAAGGGAGTAGAAGGTCCGTACGGCACAGCGACCCTCTCCGTTAAAGAGGGCATGTTGTTCCGGGGGGAACAGTGGGTTGTGCCGCAGCAGCACTGGAGGGAATTCCTTCAACTGGCCCATGAGGGTCCAGGAGCGGGACACCCCGGGCCTGAGACAACCTGGCAACGGGTGGAACAGGCGGGATTGTGGCCGGGACTCAGGGACGATGTCCGTGAGTTCTGTGCAGGCTGTCTTGTGTGCGCTGCGAACAACCCCGACCCCCACAAAAGGAAGGTACCTATGGGACACGTCAGGAGGGTAGAGGGACCATGGCAGTTGATACAGGTCGACTACATCGGGCCCCTGCCCACCGCCCAGTGAGGCTATAAGTACTGCCTAGTCCTGGTGGACGTGTTTACCAAATGGGTAGAGGCCTTTCCCTGCAGAACGGCCATAGCTCAGGGTACTGCCAGGATCCTGGTCCAAGAAGTGTTCTTGAGGTGGGGACTACCACAGTTTGTGGAGTCCGACCAAGGGAGTCACTTCACCGGACAGTTGATGCAGAACACCCTCATGCTGTTAGGCATTGAAGGGAAATGGCACGTGGCCCACAACCCGCAGTCATCGGGGATTGTGGAACGTATGAATCGGACCCTCAAAGAAAGGTTAAGGAAGGAGACGGTGGACTCACCCCGTAAATGGGCCGAAGTCCTACCGTTGGTTTTGATGGGGATCCGGGCCAGCCAGTCTAAAAGCACGGGGTACTCCCCGTACGAGCTGATGACTTGCAGGGTTATGCGGACCCCCACCCGTGTACTAGCCCTGGTGCTCACGGAGGGTCAGCTCAGAGAGGTAATCCGGGACAGGTTCGCCCGAAACCTTTTTGAGCACCTGAAGCAGGTCCATGAGCAGGCGGCTGGGAACATGGGAAGGCAGCATCGGAGTAACCGATTGCTGCTCGAACCGAGAAAGCACCACAAGTGGGAGGTAGGAGATCAGGTTATGGTAAGAAACTATGCCCGTGTAGGAAGTTTGGAACCATTGTACATGGGGCCCTACAGTATTGTAGATAAAGCCAGCCCCGTGGTATACGCCGTGAAGATGCCCCGGTATACAAAATGGTTCCATATCAACCAGTGTAAGCTGTTTACACCTGAAAGGGGAAAGCAGCCAGTTGGGGAAAGGTCTGAGGATAAAGATCCCCAGCCTGCAGCAGGAGCGAGTTCACAGACTGCACAGGCAGGCGCTGTGGCTTGCTTGTAGCGAGGGGCCATGAGGCCCATCGATTGGGACACTCCCCCACTCTTCTGGGATCCAGACGAGGGGGAGGGACCTGAGGGCGAAAACCCCGCCCCTAACCCAGGTGTGGAGAGAGAGGGACCTGAGGTCGAAAACCCCGCCCCGGACCCAGCCATGGGACCTGGGGGCGGAGACTCTCAGCTCGCAGCAGCAGGCTGCGAAGAGTTACCTGCCCCTAGCCCGGGTTCAGGAGAGGTCAAGCCTGAGGGAACAGCGGTTCGGGTTAAAGGCCCATCGGCCAAGAAAGCCCCACCCGCCAAAGTCCCTAGAAGGTCCCCACAGATGCCCCAGCCGAGAAAGTCATGGTCACCAGCCCTCCAGTTACCAAGGGCCACCCCTCGAGTCAGGGAGAGGTCCAAGGACAGAGGTCCTCAGCCAGCAGCCACGGGCTGCGAGGGACCAACAGTGAAGGACGGTGCGGTCACGCCGGGGGTAGCGGCGAGCCGCAGTCCAACCAGGGATTAGCCTGGCCGCCCGGAGACGGGCGGCGGATGTATATAGTTTTAGTTTAAGTTTTGGTTATTGCTAAGTTAGGTATTTAGAAGTTCAGGTATTTAGCTTAAGTTTGGGTGTTTTAGTTTAAGTTAAATAAGGTGATGAGTAGTTTTAAGTAAATAATCTGCTAAGAGTGTGTATATTTGGGTTGAGGTCGCGGGACCCGACCATGCTTCACCAAGCCAGAGAATCTCTTGGGGACCTGGCTGCATGTTTTTACATCTTTTTGCAGAAAGACTTTCAGGATGGAGGGGATCGTGATCCTATTCGCCCTGATTGGGATGAGCTTCGGAAGACGAGGCGACGTCCAGGACTCCCACATCTACGGGTGTTCGGGAGACAGAGCACCCATAGTGATTGATGGAAGCGGTGAACGGGATGCGGAGGGGACCACCGTCTACGTCCACGAGGGAAGGTGGCCAGGATGGCTGGGGTCCAATTCATCTCAGCACTCCAGCCAAACCGGATTCACGTACGGGGAGGCCTCCCTCCTGTGCCCCAGGGTACAGGTCGTTACCACGAGGGTCAGCGTCACCGTTGGAAAGCAAATATGTTTACCGTGTAAAGGACACATTCCTCTGGATAGGTGGTGGTGGCTCAGAAAGCTGAGCAAAGACATGAGGAACCCCGAAGTCGAGTGGGAACAGTTGGGGAACAACACCCACCGGACGATTACAGGGACTCATGGAGGATTAAGTGTGTGTTGGGACAAGTGGTGGGAACCGGACCAAGGGATTTATATCTGTATGTGGGGGTCAGAGAAGGTCTGCCCCGCAGGCATATCCATTATTTTCCACCGGCAGTGGCAAGACGCCGGGGAGGGGATGAGGTGGGATACCAGCCTGAAGGCGTGCGCAGTACCATTCTCCCCGATCCCAGTCAACGCCACTGAGCTTGTAACCCGCCCCCATCCATGGCGCAGGCAGCGAGGTTATCCAGGGAAGGTTGCCCCACCGCCACCAAGGGACCAGGGAATGGGTTGGTACTAGTCCCCACCGATCAGATGCTGTACCAGACGGTACACTACGTGGTAGCCTCCGTGATCTTAAATCTCACCGAGGTACATTTACCGGAGTGGTGTCCCAAAGAAACAGAGCAGCTATACCAGGCCCTAGTAAAGGACATGTTCAAGAAGTTTTATGAGTTCGATTTCGCCCATGTGGACAAAACCGAACTGTACACCACACACCGAGAATTTTTGGGTAATGCAGGGAGACAAAGAAGTGGAGTATGGAATGATGTTTTTCAAAAGTACATAGTGCACTTTGGCTATGAAATTCCCCCTCTCCCTGAACACCTTACCAAAATACTCAAAGCCGTTATAGTTTCGCAGAAACATTTTTACACTCTAGAGCAGAAAACAGTAGAGATAGGGACGAAGATATTGGATATTGTGATTCCACCCTGGTGGGACATTTTCAATAACATAAAGGTCCCTTCGTGGATCAGACTGGCCTCCCACATTCTCATGGTTTGTCAGTTAGGGATAGTGTTGTATCTAGTTTGCATTCAGTGTAAGGGAAAGGGTCAGTTGTCAGAATTCCGAAACCAGAGGATTTGGAAGGAACATTATGTAAAGGTGGAGGGAGATACGCCTGTTTAAGTCTTTTTCCTTGTATTATGATTAAAGATTGTTGTTTTTTTGTGTTTGTTGTTTTTTAATAAAGGTTTTTCTGTTGTTTCTTTACGATGCGTTTAATAAAGATGTGTGTGTACCAAGTGGTGCAGGGGTGTTGGACCCCTCCATGCTTGGATGTGTGTAAAGTCTGTAATTTATCCTATGTATGCTTATGTACACTACATTTTCGCAAATGGGAAGTGCATGTGTCGTGGGTATATTAGATAGGTAATTACAGGGGAAGGTTGACTATGGAGGTTCAGAAAAATTTTGCTCACCTTGTAAGAATGATAATTCAAGCAAGTTTTAGTATCACAGGGGGGAGTGTAAGATTCACAAAATTTCTACATTTCCCCAAAGGTTATTATTAATAAAAGGGACCCTGCGTGGACATTTTAAAAAAGGGTACCCAAAGATGGCGTCCGCGCCTCGTGGCCGAAAGCCTGTAAGATTTTTAAAAGCTTGGACTCTGTGGCACAGGCAGCTTGTGGAGAAATCGAAACCAAAGCTGCAGTTTCTGTGAAGAGAGACTTTTGTGTTTTGAAAAGCAGACAGGACTTTGAATATGTATTAGGCCAGATCAGAGACAGATCAAAACCCAGTTAGGCCTATACTTAAGGCCATCAAGCAGTTCGCATAAACAATCGGGAACAGCTTAAGGAAGCCATCGAGGCTGGACAGGCCCATTAAGATGTATTAATAACAAAACAACTCTATAATCAGGCCAGTAGATGCGATTACCGGCCATCTAAAAACAGTTAGTTTAGATTGCTACCATTATTGAAACTAGCCCGCCAAGATTGGGACAAAGAACTAACCTGATTTGGCGCGCAGACAAGGGCCATTCGAAGGAGTATAACTGAAGGCCCCGGGTAGCAATCTCTCTCTCTCTGCTCTCTGCCCTTGCTCGTGGCTTCTGCTCCAGCCCCTCGCCCTCGTGGCTGCCGCTCTTCCCCCGTCCTGCGCTTACCGCCTGGCCACTGCCCGTGCCTTTCCCATCCCATCAGGAACGCCCGGCATTGCACCGGGCGGACACGGACAAACCAGGCCAGGTGAGGCGGGACACGACGAGCCGAAGAGGCGAGACGAATTGGAAGATGAATGGGAAGACGATTGAAGAAAAGCTTCGAACAATCGGGCCTTCAATCCAGCTGACCTGTGACTATCTTCATGCAAACTCCAACTGCTGACCGAGGAAGAGGAATCATCATCCCTGCGAGGTAAAGTACCCAAGCAGAGACTTTAACTTTGGGGTACTTGTACCTGGATGACGCCCTTGCAGCATCCTGAGACCACGTGACGACGGCAGGCTCCAGAGAGCACAAAGAGCGAACCCCAAGCCCCACCGCTGTTTTGAATTCAGCAGATCTTTTGATTGGTGAGCATGAATTCTGGCCCCCCATAGCTTAATCTAGTTAGGTATAGGGGGTGGGATAAGGATAAGGGGATTGTTAAGACAGTTGTTTTCCCTCGATGTGCTGTGTGTTCCCCATTCCCTGTATAGGTATAGTTATTTTAGTTGCCTGTAATTTTATAATAGTAACTTCTCATAAGATTGTGTTAATTTCTATTTCAATAAAATCTTGGTTTTGCTTACATCCAAACCACCTGTCTACTCGAGTCTTTTCTGTATCGCCGCCTGTACCTAAGTCCGGTCTCTAGAACCCAGGGGCGGGGAGCGATTCGAACCGCTCACAAACAGTCAGGGGCATAACTGACTGGGCGCACGTGCCAACCCCACGCCACCCCCTACAGCCCAGGTCTCGTTGCACTTCCCCTTTCCCAATCTATTGCCATTTAGATAATAATCTGCCTTCCTGTTTTTTACACCAAAGTGGATAACCTCGTATTTATCCACGTTATATTGCATCTGCCATGCTTCTGCCCAATCACCCAACCTGTCCAAATCATACTGGAGTTTCTCGGCATCCTCCTCACAGCACACACGCCCACCCAGCTTTGTGTCGTCTGCAAACTTGGAGATATTACATCTAGTTCCCTTGTCCAGATCATTAATATATATTGTGAATAGCTGGGGTCCTAGGACCGATCCCTACGGTACCCCACTAGTCACTGCCTGCCACTCGGAAAAAGAGCCGTTTATTCCAACTCTTTGCTTTCTGTCTGCGAACCAAATTTATTACAAAAACAGAAGGAAGTGACTCATTCAGTATCTCGGTATAAAGATAATCTCATCTTTTTACATCATTAACATGCTCAGAAAACGCACACTTCTGATAATTATGGGGATTCCCGGCACTTTGACACACCAGGAAAGTTTATATACATACACCTGCACCTGCTCCTGTTCCTGTCATCCATCATACTGCCAGAAAACTTGCTTGGTCACAATTTCCCCATCAATGAGGCCATCAGACAGTGACATGCCACCAGCCCACTAAGGTATTCAATCCCACTCTCCACCCAGTGGATCAACAGACATCTAAGCTATGTGCTTCTGCTAGATCATTTGTCAATAACGGGAACCAACCATCTCACTGCACTCCAGTGATTTTGATTGTTTCTCATTCTCAAGATGTGAGCATCACTGGCAAGGGTGGCATTTATTGCCCATCTCTAGTTGCCCTGAGAAGATAGTGATGGGCCTTATTTTTGAACTGCAGGTAGCGGTTTGATACAACTGAGTGGCTTGCTGGGCCACTTCAGAGGGCAGTTAAGAGTCAACCACGTTGGTGTGGGACTGGAGTCACATGTAGGCCAGGCCAGTAAGGGAGGTCGGTTTCCTTCCCTGAAGGACATTGGTGAACCAGCTGAGTTTTTACAACAATCCAAAAGCTAACCTTATTTCAAATTCTCAGATTCCCACGGTGGGATTTATGAATGGTAAACCTGCAAGAGAAAAGAAGGAGGAAAAACAATTCAGGAATTTGACTCCAAAGATGTGTATGAAATGGTCACTTGGACCACTAAGCTGCCATATTATAAATAATTTAAATTTACAGGCAGAAATGAATCAATAAAGCCCGGACGAGTCAAAACACCTGCCTGCTTATGACTTCAAGCTGCCAAACGGAACTAACAGATGAATGTCACACATATGCAGAAAGGTCACAAACTGCATATTGTCCAACTGTGATATTCTGCACCATCTTACTAAGGGACAAGTGCATTAAAATAGGAATGATCCAAATTGAGAAAAAGTTCAGCTCAGATTTTGATGGAGGATTTTTTTTCAATACAATGCCTATCCCTCCTTGCATAGTTGACAATGTGTGCAATCTACACTAACTGATGTTTCCTTTTCCTCAGCAAGTGGGGCCAAGAAACTGTATCCATTGACAAGTAATTCAATAGAAATTTCCAGATTCAGCAAAAAGAACAATAAAATATATGTAAAAACCTCAGTAAGATAAAGTTCACAGCTAATGCAATTTTCTGGTACAGAGAATTCACTTAAATTGCTTGGAGTTCTCTCTTGTAGCATACAACATCTTCAGAAAGCCATTTTTAATTTCTGCCTACCTATCTGAAGACCTGTGCTCCAGAATGAGCCACACCTCTGGCTAAGCTGTTCCAGTGCTGTTACAATATCGGTATCTACCTGACAATGTGAAAAATTGCCCCATATATGTCCTGTCCACAAAAAGCAAGACAAATCCAATACGGCTAATTACCGCCCTATCAGCCTACATCCAATCATCAGAAAAATTAGGAAAGGAGTCATCAACAGTGCCATGAAGCAGCACTTATTCACCAATAACCTGCTCACCGATGCTCAGTTTGGGTTCCGCCATGAGCTCTCGGCTTCCGACCTCATTATAGATTTGGTCCAAGAGCTGAATTCCATCAAGGCAGCATTTGACTGAGTGTGACATCAAGGAGCCCTAGTAAAACTTAAATCAATGGGAATCAGGTGAAAAACTCTCTAGTAACTGGAGTATATCTGGCACAAAGAAAGATGATTGTTGTTGGATGCCAATCATCTCAGGCCCAGGACTCTGCTGCAGGACAGTGCAGTGTCCTAGGCCCAACTATCTTTAGTTGCTTCATCAATGACCTTCCCTCCATCATAAGGACAGAAGTGGAGCTGTTTGTTGATGATTGCACAGTGTTCAACTCCAATCACAATTCCTCAGATAATGAAGCAGTCTATACTCACATGCAACAAGACCTGGACAACATTCAGGCTTGGGATGATGAGTGACAAGTAACATTTGCGTCACACAAGTGCCAGGCAATGACCCTCTCCAACAAGAGAGAGCCCAACAATCTCCCCTTGACATTCAATTCCATTACCATCACCAAAGCCCCCACATTCAACATCCTGGGGGTCATCAGTGACCAGAAACAAAACTGGACCAGCCACATAAATGCTGTGGCTACTAGAGCAGGGCAGAGGCTGGGTATTCTGTGGCGAGTGACTCACCTCCTGACTCTCTAAAGCCTTTCCACCACTTATAATGTACCAATCAGGAGTGTGATGGAATACTCTCCACTTGTCTGGGTGGGTGCAGCTGCAACAAGGCTCAAGAAGCTCAACACCATCCAAGACAAAACAATTTGCATAATTGGCATTCACCCACGAGCCTAAACCTTCATCCCTTCCATCACTAGCATACTATGGCTACAGCAACTCACCAAGGCTTCATCGGCAGCACCTCCTATACTCACAACCTCCACCACCCAGAAGGGCAAGAGCAGCAGGTGCAAAGGAACACCATAGCCTCCAAGTTTTCCTCCATGTCACACACCATCCTGACTTGGACATATATAGCCATTTGTAGGATTTGCAAAAATCCAGGAAAATACAGTCTACATTGTAATACCCCTGAAATGGCCACATTTTATGAACACAAGATGGAGTTGGCAGATCACATGACTCATTTCAGAAGGACATACCACTGCAGTATCTTAAAGAAACCTGAGTCGCCACCGATTAGAAGATTCCAGAACTGACTGCAATTGATATGGTAAAATGGTTACAGTAGTAACGAAGTCAAAACAAATGTATTTACACCTCAAGGTGTGTTAATTGCTAGCAAAACGCAAACCCATCTCTGAAATCGCAGAGCACAGACAAAACCTTTTATCTGTACCAAACTCAGAGGGACACAGGACAGATCCCATTAGTTTCATTTACAAGACATTAAAATAAAGTACCCGCTTTTGTCAAAGCAGCCTGCCCATTACTTTAACAAAAGAAAAACCCTGATTTGGCGCCAAGATAAGGGCAAGAAAACAGTATAACTGTTGGGGGAAAAGAGACATTAAAAAAAACACAGTTTCACACAGACACGAGGTCAAAGGCAGAGCAAGTGGAGAGGTTCGATTACGGTTTGAGAAGCACGGAGGGCCTACAAGTTCGAGCAGGAGAGCAGGTTCAGGAGCCGGTCCCATAAGGAAGATTGGAGATCCCGGACGATACAGGAGCACCAAGGTCAAGGACAGTTTTAAAAACCCTGGTGAGCATAGAGGCCCAACTCCACCGAGCTGATCTAGTTGAGGTATACTGTAGAGACGGGAGGGTTTTTAATATTAAGGGCTTTGTAATTCGGGAGTGTTATTCATCCTTCGTTGTGCCGTGCGCTTTCTCCACCCCCGTTTTATTATATCGCTGATCTAGAATTGATGTATTATGATAGTCAAAGTAACTCTTGTGTGTTAAATTTTAGTTCCCATTGAGAGGCGTGTTCATGATTTTTGTCTGCATTGTTTCTTCATTCTCTATGTTTTATTCTCCTTAAAAATAAAGATACCTTTGATTAAAACTTACCTTGTCTCACCTGATCCATTTGTCTTCCGAGTCACAAGTTGGGCCAACACATCAAGGTGGTCTGGCAATAAGCCCAGTGTCTAGAACCGGTGAGGGGGGAGCGCTTCGGAACCCCTCACGAGCAGTGTGAAATCAAAAACCGATCTCGCACACCACAAGCTCGTTAAAACGACCCCTTACACATTCCTTCATCGTCGCTGGATCAAACCCCTGGAACTCCCTACCTAATTGCATACCTCCCTACCTTCATCACATGTACTTCAGTGGTTCAAGAAGAAGGCACACCACCAGCTTTTCAAGGACAACTAGTGATGGGCAATAAATGCCAGTCTTGCTAGTGATGACCACATCCTGAGAATTAATTATTTTAAAGCTGCTATCTGGTGTCACCCTTGGCTCAGTGGTCTCTCTCCTCTGAGGCAGAAGGTTGTGAGTTTAAGCCCCATTCCAGAGATTTAGGCACATAATCTAGGTTGAAACCTCAGTACACTACTGAGGGAGTGCTGTACTGTCAGGTAGTCTTTCAGAAGGCCTCGCCAGCCCTCTCAGGTAAACATAAATGATTCCATGGTACTTTTCACAGAAGAGGAGAGGAGTTCTCCTGGCATCCTGGCCAACATTTATCCGTCAACCAACATCACTAAAACAGATCATCTGATCACTTATCTCATTGCTATTTGTGGGATCTTGATGTGAACAAATTGGCTACACATTTCTCTATATTAAACAGTGACTACACTTCAAAATTGGTTCAGTGAAGCACTTTGGGACATCCTAAGGTCATGAAAGGCACTTATATAAATACAAGTTATTTCTTTACTGTACATTTGATTCTGTATAGTTATGATACTGATGCAACATTCAATTACAAAAGTAACTCCATGTCCTTTTATCCAGCTTTATCTCTGAATTTAAAATTACTCCCCCTTATCAATAGGACTTCAAATAAAAGCACAACAATAATGGCACTTGCACAACTGATAATGGCAATTTTCATTGTATTTTATTTTAATGTTATCTGAGAGCACACTAGTATAATATTGACACAACAAGCAAAGTGACTCATATTTTAAAAAATTTGTTGGACTTTAATATTGAACAAGGTAGGATTCAGCAGTGATGTTCGTAAGTATTGCTAGACCCCTCAGTTTCTTGTTATCTTCCAAGAAAAAAAAATCTTAATCTGTGTTGAAGAATATATATTCATTTTTGCAGTTTTTTACTGAAACCAAGGCAGAATGGCTAATACAAGAATTATGATTAGGATAAAGTGCAGCAATATGGGTAAAGAAGTTTAACAAGCCCTTAATTCAGGATAACGTCTCATGAGTTAATTAGGACCAGAACTTAACAATTTGTGCTGGCTTTTTGGATCAGCAATTGGTACTTATTTTTACATTTATTTTTCTCTGGCAATTTTCTCCCCACCTCTCCTGAAGGCATTGTTGGGATAAGATTCCACAGAGTCTGGGCACATCTAAGTATTTTGTCCATGTCACCCTTATTCATGTATCAACGTGGACAATGAGTGCTGGCAATATATTTGAGTGTGGTGATGTCAGCGGCAACACGAGTTCTATCCACACACACACACACTTCCAGCAGAGGCTGCTGGATAGCAATCAGCAACACAGAACACTGCATGCACGTGACATCAGTGGTGCTCTAAGTCCTAAAGTAAGCTGCAGCACCCAGTACGTACAAACAATATAATCTGGCTAGCACAGATGAGGTATCTTAAAAAGTGTGGCACCCAGCAGTAGTTTGTGCATGATTTTAGCATGAAGGGCAAATCTCATTATGGCTTTGTAATTGCAATTATCAGTTGTGCAAGTGCCATTATTGTTGTGCTTTTATTTGAAGTTCTGTTGATAAGGGGGAGTAATTTTAAATTCAGAGATAAAGCTGGATAAAAGGACATGGAGTTACTTTTGTAATTGAATGTTGCATCATAACTATACAGAATCAAATGTACAGTAAAGAAATAACTTGTATTTATATAAGCGCCTTTCACGACCTTAGGATGTCCCAAAGTGCTTCACTGAACCAGTTTTGAAGTGTAGTCACTGTTTAATATAGAGAAATGTGCAGCCAATTTGTTCACATCAAGAGGTGAATTGGCTGAAATTTGAGAATTTTCATTGGTTTGCATTTTTCAAACATACTTTTCCTTCAAACTCATGATGTCTCGGAGTCAGAAGACATGGCAATTATTACCATCCATCAGTTCAGAGAATGTATGATATTCTTTCCCTCCCTCCCCCGCCAATTGCCCAGTAAGATAAATCCTGATATCCATTCTAGCTTAAATATGCATGGTACACAAGTGAGAGCACCTGTCTGCCATGATTTGGAGGGGAAATTGGAGGTCACAGTGTTTGCAGGACAAGAGCAACAATGTTCCCCTGTAAGTCACACACCATCCTGACTTGGACATATGCTTCCAATCCTTCATCATCGCTGGGTGAAAATCCTCGGAATCCCTACCCAACACCATTCTGGGGGCCCAGCACCAGAAAGACTGCAGCGGTTCAAGAAGGCCCACCAACCTCTTCCCAGGGCAACTAAGAATGGGCAGTAAATGAGGCCTTGCCAATATCACCCACACCCTGAGAAGAAAATAAACACCCTGCCAGCAAAAAATGTAAACAGCAAGCCAAAAAAATAAAAATTACACAGAACTACAGTGCACATCAAAGCAACACACAACACATTGTTCCAATCATGAACGAAAAGCTCAGCAGGTCAATCAGTATTTGAAAGAGAATGATGGTTTAACATTTTAGGTGTGACCCTTCATCAGAACTGAAACTGAACGCAACATTCTGACGAGAGGTCACGGACAAAAAGTTGACCTGGCCTTCGCTTTCAGATCCTGATGATCCACTGAGCATTTCCACTATTTTTACATTGTTGTTTCATATTTCCAACAGTTTCATTTTTCTTTTTGTCTTGAATTTGAAATAATAGGGCAATTTCATTGATAGGTGTGGCCAGTGGGTGAGGTTTCCTGTTGGCAGTATGTACTCAGAAACACAGTCCTTATGGGTGATTAACTGCGTAATTTGCATCTCACAGCTCACCCTGTCATCTAACCCCATCAATGTTGAGCTAGTTGGGTCAATTTTAATAACATGTTAAAATTAATGAATAGAGAATTCTGGGGATCACAGGTACAATTTCCTGATATACATTCCTGGCAGGCGAGACTCTCCACTGAAAGCAAACATTCAGAAAATTAACTCTTGTGTGTTATACTATAGCATAGAAACATAGAAGATAGGAGCAGGAGCAGGCCATTCGGCCCTTCCAGCCTGTTCTGCCATTTAATGAGATCACGGCTGATCATCCAAATTCAGTACCCTGTCCCTGCTTTCTCCCCATATCCCTTGATCCCTTTAGCCTTAAGAAATATATCTAACTCCTTCTTGAATATATTTAATAAGTTGGCCTCAACTGCCTTCTGTAGTAGAGAATTCCACAGGTTCACCACTCTCTGGGTGAAGAAATTCCTCCTCATCTCAGTCCTAAATGGCTTACCCCTTATCCTTAGACTGTGACCCCTGGTTCTGGACTCCCCCGCCATCGGGAACATCCTTCCTGCATCTAGTTTGTCTAGTCATGTTAGAATTTTATAAGTTTCAATGAGATCCCCTCTCATTCTTCTAAACTCTAGCGAATACAAGCCTAATCGACCCAATCTCTCTTCATATGTCATTCCTGCCATCCTGGGTATCAGTCTGGTGAATCTTCACTGCACTCCCCCCATGGCAAGACATCCTTCCTCAGATAAGGCAACCAATACTGCACACAATACTCAAGGTGTGATCTCACCAAGGCCATGTACAACTTCAGCAAGACATCAGTACGATAGCAAAATACTGCAGATGCTGGAAATCCGAAATGACAACAGAAAATGCTGGAAAAACTCAGCAGGCCAGGCAACATCTGTGGAGAGAAGTTAGAGTCGACGTTTCGGGTGAACCCTTCTGTCTCTCTTTCTGCCAGTACACTTCACACCTAATCTGAGCTGTCTTTTGTCTCCACTGTCCTATTACCATCTTGTCTGGTTTTGAATACCTCTTAATGTCTCTTTACTTCTTTTGTTCTATCGCAGCCCTGCCTTCGATCTATTTCATTTCCTTTCCAGTTTTGAGAAAGGGTTCACCCGAAACGTCGACTCTAATTTCCTTCCACGGATGTTGCCTGGCCTGCTGAGTTTTTCCAGCATTTTCTGTTGTTATTTCAGCAAGACATCCTTGCTCCTGTACTCGAATCCTCTCGCTATGAAGGCCAACATACCATTTGCCTTCTTAACCGCCTGCTGCACCTGCATGCTTACCTTCAGCGACTGGTGCACAAGGACACCCAGGTCTCGTTGCACTTCCCCTTCTCCCAATCTATTGCCATTCAGATAATAATCTGTCTTCCTGTTTTTGCCATCAAAGTGGATAACCTCGCATTTATCCACATTATACTGCATCTGCCATGCATCTGCCCAATCACCCAACCTGTCCAAATCATACTGGAGTTTCTCTGTATCCTCCTCACAGCACACATGCCCACCCAGCTTTGAGTCTGCAAACTTGGAGGTATTGGCCCAGAAATTTGGGTCGGGGGCTTCCCGCGGGTGTAAGCCCCCAAACTGCACTTACCTTGCGCGCCGGCAGTTGAGCTGTAGGGCCCCATGGAATTCTGCTCCGGGGCCTGGCCCAGCTGCCGGCACGCTGTGCTTGCGTGTCCCAGGGGCGTAGTTAGTGCGATGCGTCCCCTGGGATCACGTGGGCCATGGGCAGCCAATCGGAGGAGGGAAAAGCCCATTCATAAGATTGACAGGAAGACCTGTCAAAACTTATGAATACTACGGCCCCAAAATAGCAGTAAACCTTCAAATAATTTTTTTTTTAAATCACACTTTTTAAATAAACTATAAATTACATTAAATAACTATTTTAAACATTAATTTAAATTTTTGAAAAAAATAATTTTTTATTCTAATGGGGCTAAAAATAAACTTACCTTGCTTTAAAGTATTTAAAAATAATAAACCTGTGGAAAAAATGTTTTAATTTTAATTAATTGACCACTTACCTTGTAAAAAGCAGGCCTTACGCCTGCTTTTTAAATGTGTAAATCCTGCAGGCTTAACCTCGCGTGAAAACCTGCAAAAAAAACGTAAGTTTGATGCACACGCGCAGCCTCTCCTGCGCACGCATTCGACCTCTGAACCCCTTCGTTCAGAGGATCGGAAGTGCCAGTTTCCCGCACATACGCAGTGCATGCAGAAAACCGGCACTTCCATTCGGCCTACGGGTGAGTACCCCATGCGTACTCACCCGTGGAGACCCGAATTTCCGGGCCATTACATCTTTAAAGTGATGGAAGGTGTCGTTGACAGTGCTATCAAACGGCACTTACTCAGCAATAACCTGCTAACTGACGCCCAGTTTGGGTTCCGCCAGGGCCACTCAGCTCCTGACCTCATTACAGCCTTGGTCCAAACATGGACAAAAGAGCTGAACTCAAGAGGTGAGGTGAGAGTGACTGCCCTTGACATCAAGACAGCATTTGATCGAGTGTGGCATCAAGGAGCCCTAGCAAAACTGAAGTCAATGGGAATCAAGGGGAAAACTCTCCATTGGTTGGAATCATACCTAGCACAAAGGAAGTTGGCTGTGGTTGTTGGAGGTCATTCATCTCAATCACATGACATCACTGCAGGAGTTCCTCAGGGCAGTGTCCTAGGCCCAACCATCTTCAGCTGTTTCATCAATGACCTTCCCTCCATCATAAGGTCAGAAGTGGGGATGTTCACTGATGATTGCACACTGTTCAGCACCATTCAAGACTTGTCAGATACTGACGCAGTCCGTGTCCATATGCAGCAAGACCTGGACAACATTCAGACTTGGGCTGACAAGTGGCAAGTAACATTCGCACCACACAAGTGCCAGGCAATGACCATCTCCAACAAGCGAGACTCTAACCATCTCCCCTTGACATTCAATGGCATTACCATTGCTGAATCCCCCACTATCAACATCCTGGGGGTTACCATTGATCAGAAACTGAACTGGACCAGCCATATAAATACTGTGGCTACAAGAGCAGGCCAGGGGCTGGGAATTCTGCGGCGAGTGTCTCACCTCCTGACTCCCCAAAGCCTTTCCACCATCTACAAGGCACACGTCAGGAGTGTGATGGAATACTCTCCACTTGCCTGGATGAGTGCAGCTCCAACAACACTCAAGAAGCTCAACACCATTCAGGATAAAGCAGCCCGCTTGATTGGCACTCCATCCACCACCTTCAACATTCACTCCCTCCACCACCAGCGCACTGTGGCTGCAGTGTGTACCATCTACAAGATGCACTGCAGCAACTCGCCAAAGCTCCTTCAACAGCACCTTCCAAACCCGCGACCTCTACCACTTAGAAGGACAAGGGCAGCAGACGCATGGGAACATCACCACCTACAAGTTCCCCTCCAAGCCACGCACCATCCTGACTTGGACCTGTATCGCCGTTCCTTCACTGTCGCTGGGCCAAAATCCTGGAACTCCCTTCCTAACAGCATTGTGGGTGTACCTACACCATATGGACTGCAGCGGTTCAAGAAGGCGGCTCACCACCATCTTCTCAAGGGCAATTAGGGATGGGCACTAAATGCAGGCCTAGCCAGCCAGCGACGCCCACATCCCATCAATGAATAAAAAAATATATATATATCATGGTTGAAGCTATAACAAATGCCATATTGCACTTAACTTTTTGACAGGACTTAGTTCTTACAAATGATGGTATCCCAGTTAAATAGAACATACTTACACTTCTTAAATTTATTCATTCAGAGAATAGTAAATGATACATTCTACTGTTTTCTGTACTTTCCTCAGGGTCTGTAATCATTAGAGAGTAAACACGGCAGCACGGTGGCATAGTGGTTAGCACTGTTGCCTCACAGCACCAGAAACCTGGGTTCGAATCCGGCCTCGGGCGACTGTCTGTGTGGAGTTTGCACATTCTCCCCGTGTTTGCGTGGGTTTTCTCCGGGTGCTCCGGTTTCCTCCCACAGTCCAAAGATGTGCGGGTTAGGTTGATTGGCTATGATAAATTGACCCTTAGTGTTAGGGGGATTAAATACGTGGGGTTACAGGGATAGGGTGGGATATGTGTTGGTGTAGGGGTTACGGGGATCGGGTGGGATATGTGTCAGTGCAGGCTCGATGGGCCGAAATGGCCTCTATCTGCACTGTGGTGATTCTGTGAGTAAGAGAACCACTGCAGAATAACAAGGTACGTTTACAATTGTGTCACCAACATCAAGGAGTTTGGGTAATGAGTTAGAGTCATTGAGCCATAATTTGCTGTCAAAATAACGGTGAGGCTAATGGCATTCGCCGTTGTTTATGCACAAATCGTACAGCAACTTCAGGCAAGGCGCAGATGCGCCATTAAACACAAAAATCCAAAAGTTGCTGTCTGAGTTAGCTTCGTGAAATGTGTCCATTTCAGTCTAAGAACTCTTTTAACTACATGGTAAGTGTTAATTACTTCCAGTCAACCACTCTGGCACTGAAAATTAAACATTACAAGTATGGAGTCTCATTCCTGCAGGTTTTAATTGTTGTTGGAGATTTTTTAAATGTAAAATTTAACACTTAATTTTTCTTTTACTTTACCTTTCTGTCTCTTTTTCCTTGCTCTCTTAATCCAATCTTTCTTTCCCTCTCTGTATTTCTCTTTCTGTACCTGATTTGATATTGAATTCATCCACTCTAATTTACAATTCCTTCTCAGTCCTTGCCGTATTAATTTTACAATCCTTCTATCTCATTGTTTAAGGAGATATATAGTTTCTTGCCCTGTTCACTCAGATCCCAGATGACCAGTTTACCTCTTTGACCTATTGCCTTGTACAATCATCCCTTTTGTCATTTAATCTCTCCTGCCTTCCACCCTATCACAGACCTTCCCTCCCCTCCCCCTTTTCCCTGCCTCTGCACTTGCTTAAAATCTGTTACATCTCTAACTTTTTCCAGTTCTGACAAAGGGTCATCGACCTGAAACGTTAACTCTGTTTCTCTCTCCACCGATGCTGCCTGACCTGAGTATTTCCAGCATTTTCTGTTTTTATTTTATGACTGGTTTCCCTCGCTGCGTCATTATCAGCTCGCACTTTCAGCAACTTGCCACGCAAAAAATTAAAAAACCTAAACCTGCAAGTGCAAGTCTATCTAACTGTAGATGCCATTAGATACCCTGCTACAGCAGATAATGGCCCAATATCACATATCCCTTCTCCCCCACCAGACTGTAAGAGATTGCACATCACCTCTAGGAGGCCAATTATTAGCACTGGTGGGAGTGTCAATCTGTAAGAAACACACAGGATAGGTAAAATAGCAGCATAAATGTAGAGATAAATTTTACTCTTTAGTGTCAATTTTAAAAAAGTAGGAGGTACATCTAAATCTGAAGTGGCTGAAATGACCAAGTTTGAAGATTTCCCAAACTTGATTCAACATTAATCCTTAAACTCCACCACAGTACTGCCAATATACCAGAAGTGATCCCTTGAATCATCCTCAGGTTTCTAGAACAGTAGTATTTGGTCAAGTCTGTTCTGAGCAATAGCTACTTTTTCTGGTAAATTCAACAAAGTGAGCTGAAGGTGTTGATCTTCTATACAGCTAGACATGTTATCTTGCTGAAAAGCATTAAGCTGACAAATAACTAATCATGCATGCCATTTAATGTTCAAAAGACTCAGCAGTCTCATATTGGTCTTTCAGTCAACAAACACACAGGACTTTGCATCCCTACAGTGGACGACTTACACATTAATAAAAAGTTCACATTTTTGAGTTCAACCTAAGAAAACTTGATTTAACTAACATGGTTTGGTAAATTTTCATGCTCATCAACCTAATGCTTATCAGTGCTGGGAAATGGAAATTTGACCAGTTTTTGCAAAAAACATCAGTATCAAGCACTTCCAAATGAGATCTGGCATGGGTCACACGCAGGGTAAAGCATCCTCTACTCTGTTTATCGATATGCCTCAACCCCACCTACCAAAAAGCTCCTCTAACTAAACCTTTGAGGGTTTTTAATTTTTATATCAGGAGACTAAAATGACCAATTTTGTATCAATTTATGTGAACTTGTGGGCAGTTTCCTGCAGTGAACTCCTGTCTATATGGAAGTAGATGAGGACAGCTCAAATTAATATGACATAGAACCCTTATAGCGAGCAGAGACAAGAGACTTTCACCTTATAACTCTGAACTGAATTTGAACCTAGGTTTCGGAGGTGAAAGGACAGTGTACAGTACTAGGCATCACCTCGTTCCCTCCAAAGCATCAAACTATCTTCCCCTGCCCTATGCGATTAATTCTTAGCCTCTCCAAAAAATACCCATGAACTGGGGGGTTGCGGGGAGTGGGGGATTGCTAAAGCTCCAACTGTCATATTGGGCTGGATTTTGCCAATGAGGAGCTTTTGGAGACGGGACTCCCACTTGTCGGGTTTTAGTCCCGCCTCCATCAACTTCTGGCCAACCCATGCTATTTTCCCTTGATTGACGTTGTTAAGCCCGCCCAGCAGGTTTAGCAGGCCAATTAAGGGAAAGCCAGTTACAGAGAACGTCAACATATGACGTTTCATGTGTCAAAAATTTTTGACAGATGAATTGTCATTGTTTGACAGCTCTGTGAGACTCTCCGCAAACCCAACTCTTGAAGCCTGCAGGAAGAAACAAAGGTAAGTAAACATTTACTAACACTTTCCACTTACCTCACATACACACCTCTCCACACTTACACCCATCACTTACCTTCACAGCGCACTTCTGCACCCCTCCGACTCCCACAGACCCACTACTCGCCTCGGTGACCCTGACGGGGTTCGGAGCCTTCGGGAAGCCCGCACTTTTATAAGTAAAATGGGGCTATTCCTCTTAGCTGTGTGTTAACTGCCTGTTAACAGGCAGATAAGTGGCACTAATCCCCTGCCGCGGGACCCAGCGCAGGTCCACTACCCGTTTCCTGGCAAGATGGCATGGAGATGGGTTGGGGCGGGTTGGGCACCCGCCCCCAGATTCTGCCATTTACCTGGCAGTCCCGCCTACATAGCTGCCTCCCCAGGGCTGGCAAGATCGCACCCATTGATTTCTTCTTTGGAAAGTATTATTGGTTATCAGTAAAATAATTTCTACACCTGATTTGAATAAATCAGTAAATCTGGAAAAATGTTACATTCTTGCCCAAAACTGGACTATTCCACTTGGTTCAGTTGTTTTTATATATAAAGAAATACATGCCAATTTAGCACAATCAAAATAAAGCAGTGTTTTTTTCTCTGCCCACCCTGATACCCAGACCGTCTGGGAGACAAGGGGGGGCGATTTTCCCAGCCCCGAGGAGGCGGGTTTGGAGGTGGGACAGTTGGCAAAATCGCAAAAAGTGAGGGCACATTTGGAACCCGCCTCCGCGCAATTTACCAGAGGCGGGTTTGATGGGTGCGATTTGGTCCCGCCTCCATCAGTCGGGAGAGGTAGTTAAGACCCTTAAATAGTCGTTAAGGGCCTCTATAATCCTATTTTGACAGGCCTTTGTTATTTTGTCACATTTAGTGCATGTTGCACGACCCTCCTAAACCACACCAGCTAATCCTGGCGGGTTGACAAGTGGGTGGCCTCCTCACAGCTGCAGCTCCACCATTAAAATGGAGTTTTCATCAGGGAGCAGTTGCAGGTGGCAGAACTTTTATTCCACAGGTCTTTCAGCACTTTTAGCAGGCCTACCGAAGTCAGAGGTGCTGCAGCTTCTATCTCTCAACTGTGGGACCTCCTTGGAAGACTCTCTCCCCGCTTGGACTGAGCGCTTTCCCAATGGTGGTATCTGCCAGCAGCATGGGAACCATTTATTTCCTTTCATCATGAACCTCAGATTCGGATGAGGAGCAACCACGGCAGCAGCAGAACCAGGCAGCTCAGCAGCAACAGCAACAGGAGCGTCAACCTCCTGCTCACCAACCTGCACAGAGCAGAAGGCGCCAGCGCATGGAAGCACATCACCGCAGCAGATACCCCCCTCTCAGGGTTTACAGAGGATGAGCTACCTCAACATGACTGAGCAGCAGTGCCAAATGAGGCTGAGACTTTTGTGAGAGGTTGTCGGAGACATCTGCGCACTGCTGCACCAACACCTGGAGCCCAGAGGAGTGGGTGGACACCCCTTACCAGTGGCTGTCAAAGTCACCACCGCACTCAACTTTTTTGCCTCAGGCTCCTTCCAGGGCTCATCAGCAGACATCAGCGGCATCTCCCAGTTGGCCGCCCACAGTTGCATCATGCAGGTTACCGATGCCCTTTTCGCAAAGGCGCACAATTACATCCACTTCTCAAGGGATCAAGCAAGTATAAGTGCGCATTCAGTTGGCTTTGCAAATATGGCACGCTTGCCAATGGTGCAGGGCATCACAGACTGCACACATGTGGCCCTTAGGGCACCCCATCACAAGCCAGCTATCTTTGTCAACCGCAAGGGCTTCCACTCCCTCAATGTACAGCTGGTGTGTAACCACAAGAGGAGATTTTGCATGTTTGTGCTATGTTCTGTGGTAGTTGCCATGACTCGTTCATCCTGCAGCACTCTAGTGTTCCTTCGCTCTTCAATCCACCATACCAACTTAACGGATGGCTCCTTGGTGACAAGAGCTACCCCCTGAAGAAGTGGCTAATGACGCCGATCAGGAGGCCAGCTAACAAGGCTGAGGAGCGCTACAACGCCAGCCACATTTTGACTAGGTCCCTCATTGAGCAAACTATTGGCTTGCTGAAGATGCAATTCCGATGCCTTGACAGATCAGGTGGAGCCCTGCAGTATTCAGCAGCCAGGGTCTCCAGAATGGTCGTGGTCTGCTGTGCACTGCACAACATGGTACAGATGAGGAGGAGGAGGAAGAGGAGGAGGACCAAACGGCGGCGTATCTACCAGCAGCAGCGGCAGCGCGCGAGCACATGGCTGCACATGATGCAAGGGATGCACTCATCCTGGCCAGATTTGCATAGGTTGCCCATTGTGGCACATGTGCTTGGCTCCTTCTTAACACAATGGACATGACTCTCTGGCCTCCTCTCACTCTGATCACCAACCTGACCACGCAAGTGTCGTGGAGCCCGCAATGTGGAGCTGCCTAAGCCAAACTAACAGATACCATCACACCAACAGTTTGCCACCACCTAACTTTAATACATTCACACAGGGATGGCATTTCATCAATAAACAGAAACAATCACCCAATCTGCACACAGATCTGGAGGTTATATACCTTGCCAGCTGGACCCACACAGCCTTGGTTTCTTTGGGAGGCCTCTTCCTCCCAGATGAGGGGAAGAGCACCTCCGTGCTAGCTCTCGCCCCCTCAACCAGCATATCCAGCGCCTCATCCAAGAACCTCGGGGAGGACCTTGCCTTGGAGCTGGCCATTCTTCAAAGAGAGAAAAGTTTGGAGGTGGTGCACCATCGACCAAAAACCAGTGGAATGAGCCAAGGCAGCAAGCAGCCCTTAAATGAAGCTGGATAAGTGACGTCAGCAGAGGCGAGTTTCAGTTCCAAAAGGCTAATTGGCCCAGGGGAACCCACACCTCTGAAATTAACTGGCCAATTAGGGGAAAACCGCAAATTTTTCCCACCTGACAGTGGAGGCGGGATTGGAACCCGCCCAAACCGAAACCCGCCTCCAACCCGCCTCCAATGGGAAAATCGCGCCCAAAGGTTCACTATCTGTCGACTTTTTCTAATTTCATGCTGGCATTTTGAGGGCACTTCAGATTTGACTTCCTACCTGCTGCCAAAGCGTGAAATCTGAATTAATCCAAAGGCTTATCCCTTTTGCACATGTGCTTGTCGCATTTCAGATATTTTTGACCATTTTTCCACGGAAAGGATTTTGAAAAAGAGTTACTTTTAATGTTGGGTTTTTAAAAAGCAATGCGTAGATTCAGAGTTTTTTTTTTAAATGCAACCAGATGGTGGTTGATATGGTACATGGAAGTTGTTTTTTCCAGAGACTAAACAATGAATGATTCATCAGCTTTTCTGGGTAATCGGAAAACTCCTTTCATCCATTGTGCTGGAAAACCCTTTGATCTCTGTCTGTGAAGCAGGGGTTAAAAAGAAAGACATGGACACCTAAAAGCATGTTAGGCAGCAAACTGCAGGGAGAATATTAAAAAAAGACAGGCGACTTCAGAGAGATGAGGTTCTACCCTATGTGTAGAGTAGAATGTAAAGGAGTGATGGTGATGTAGAGGAGTAATAGGGATGAAATTGGTCTTCGGCAGTAGCATAGAAAAGGGCAATTGTGAAATGGCAGTCCGTTTTACACCCATCAATTTTCTTTTCCATTGAAGTCAACAGAAAAGTAAAATTGTTTGGGGGTGGTGGTGCATAAAACAGGTTGCCAATTTGTTATCACCCATTTTGCGCTACCGCCGAAGACTAATAACATCCCCATTATGTTTAACGACCCACTGAAGTGGGGTAGTGTAGCGAGTTCATTATTTCTACATCATTACACAAACATATTTTACCAGCTACACTAAGAGAATCTGATCATAACTGTTACTCTTACATTCACCTTACTGTTACACCCCCATTGCACAAGTAGATATAGGGCAGTGTGAGCCAACAATCATAAAGTTAAGTCACTCAGTCCATGTAAGGGAGCAACTGATGCCACTGAACCTGAGAAAGCATCTGCGGCAGTGACCGTGCTACACACACAGATACTTGCCACACTACAGGGAATGCAGCCTCCCAAGCAATTTGGTCACATTGCACTTAACAAGATAAACATGTAGCTGTTAGAAATGAAGCTGGTCATTATTACTGTAAGTGGACTTGAACCCACGAGAGACAAGAACAACCCAATGAAGGTGGAACACACTACAAAAGGAAAAAGGAAAAGAGATGGTGATGAGTATAAATTATACAGGAAATGAGTAGAGAGAGAGAGGAACTGAATAAAATGACCTAAACAGATGCTTTAATTTTTAGGATGTGATGGAGAACCACGTGGGGAAGTGTTTAAATTTGTTATTATGACAATGCAGACAAAGATGTAGCGAGGTAAAGTTACTACTAGTTTTCATACCCTTGTTTTTTAAAACCTATATGGTATATGGACTATCATTTATGTTTTATGATGTGCTTCCCCCACTGTTGTGATACACTCTATTCATTTTGTGATCAAAAATCTATTAAAATGAAATAAGATACCAGCACGGTGGCATAGTGGTTAGCACTGTTGCCTCACTGCGCCAGGGACCCGGGTTCAAATCCGGCCTCGGGTGACTGTGTGTGGAGTTTGCACATTCTCCCCGTGTTTGCGTGGGTTTTCTCCGGGTGCTCCGGTTTCCTCCCACAGTCCAAAAATGTGCGGGTTAGGTTGATTGGCCATGATAAAAAAATTGACCCTTAGTGTTAGGGGGGATTAAATACGTGGGGTTACGGGGATAGGGCTTGGGTGGGATGGCTGTCGGTGTAGGGACCGGGTGCTAAGGTTTGGATGATCAGCCATGATCTCGTTGAATGGCGGAGCAGGCTCGAAGGGCCGAATGGCCTACTCCTGCTCCTATCTTCTATGTTTCTAAACAAAACAATGTCAATGTCAGTTTAATATTTTCACCTACATTTTGGTAAAAATTAATAATTTGTAGAGGCTAATGAGACCAATGACTGCATCATTGTTCATGTACTGCTATCACTACCACGTGTAAACATGATAAATATTCTTGGAAAACATTTACCACACCATCCTCCCGCATTGCTAGAAATTCAACATGTGGGAAACTGTCATTTAGCTGAAATTTCAAAGACCTATCTCAATTAATTGAAACCAAACTGATTTCCCAAAGGATTTTTTTAACAGTTAAATCATGAACTAAAACAAAAGTGAAAGTATGAAAAAAACACGAGCTATTTATCAGTAAACTACATGACCTCTCCTGCGAACAAAGAATCCTGTCCACAGGGTACAGTTACAAGCAGTGTTTCCCTGCCATACTAATAGCACAAAATAAATCACAGGAAAGGGCAGGACTTCCTGTTGCCCATTTCTCTGTTGTCCATCTACTCTAGTTTGCTCAGCTGCAAAGATTTGAAAAATCTCCAATCTCATAATTCTAAATAAATATTGCCTGTTAATGCATCTGAATAGTGTTCTTTTTGCATGTGCACAAAGGAGGTTTATTAAAATAAAAGACTCAGAGACCTAGAAATTCGGCCAGGCACTAAACGGCCACCAACTACAAGTCAGAAGTGCGCCACCCCACCATATTGGTAAAGACCAAAAAATTGGCATGCAGTGCACATACGAAAATAAGGGGCCTAACGCTGTTTTGAGGGCCCCACTGCCTCCATGGTGGTCCCTAAAGAGACAGCTTGTTAGGCCACGACCAACAAGATAAGTTTTTAAAAATATACTTACCTGAATGTGGAGCCAGGAGGAGCACTCCTGCTCCTCCTAACCCTGACTGCCATGTGGCCCCCTAATCAACACCAATCTTCTTCCTGGCAACCGATCGCCGCCACTCCCCTGGCCATCAATCACCCCCCCCCAACCACCGAAAGCGCTGACTACTTTTAAACAATTTTGCGAACAGTGGTAGAAATTCAATCACTCTACAAAGGGTTAATTCTCAAATTCTCTCTCAGTTGTGGAGTAAATTAACCGGCCAAAGAATAACCTGAAGGTAAAAAGTGTAAGCATCTTCAAGGTCTTGATATTTATGCACATTTTATACTTCATCTCCAATAGGCTTTTGAAGGGTAGTCATGAATATTAACCATGCTGAAAACATTCGCAGATCTTTGATGTGTAATTCTCAGAGCTTTTCAGCATTGGATCCATTTTACTAAAAGATATCAGTATGCAGGAGACTTCTTTAGAACTCAGCAAGCACTAATATATAATCTTCCTACTCTTCCAGAGTACTTTATAATGCTGTTCCTTTTCTTCATAACATTTCTAATTACAATTTTACACAGTAACCTAACAGAAAAATTATAACATCCATTTTTTTTTATTAGTTCATGGGATTTGGGCGTTTCAGGCAAGGCCAGCATTTATTGCCCATCCCTAATTGCCCTTGAGAAGGTGGTGGTGAGCCGCCTTCTTGAACTGCTGCAGTCCATGCGGTGAAGGTACTCCCACTGTGCTGTTAGGGAGGGAGTGCCAGAATTTTCACCCAGCGACGATGAAGGAACGATGATATACTTCCAAGTCATTATTGTGTGTGACTTGGAGGTGGTGGTGTTCCCATAAGAACAGAAGAACATAAGAAATAGGAGCAGGAATAGACCACTTGGCCCCTCGAGCCTGCTCTGCCATTCAATAAGATCATAGATGATCTTGGGCTCAAAGCCACTTCCCTGCCTGCTCCCCATAACCCTTCACTCCCTTATCTTGCAAAAATCTGTCTATCTCCACCTTAAATGTATTTAATAACCCAGCCTCCACAGCTCTCTGGGACATAGAATTCCATAGATTTACGACCCTCTGAGAGAAGAAATTCCTCCTCATCTCAGTTCTAAAAGGGCGACCCTTTATTCTGAAACTATGCCCCGGAGTTCTAGATTTCCCCACGAGGGGAAACATCCTCTCTGCATCTACCTTGCCAAGCCCCCTCAGTATCTTATATGTTTCAATAAGATCACCTCTCATTCTTCTAACTTCCAATGAGTATAGGCCCAACCTGCTCAACCTTTCCTCATAAGTCAATCCCCTCATCTCTGGAATTAACCGAGTGAATCGTCTCTGAACTGCATCCAATGCAAGTATATCCTTCCTTAAATAAGGAGACCAAAACTACGCAGTACTCAAGGTGTGGTCTCACCAATACCCTGTACAGTTGTAGCAGGACT
Source organism: Somniosus microcephalus (assembly GCF_052327205.1). Lineage (NCBI taxonomy): Eukaryota > Metazoa > Chordata > Chondrichthyes > Squaliformes > Somniosidae > Somniosus > Somniosus microcephalus. Next base: position 179,840,481 of record NC_140987.1, on the reverse strand, counting down.
TCCCTGCTTTTATACTCCAGCCCCTTTGCAATAAAGGCCAACATTCCATTTGCCTTTTTGATTACTTGCTGTACCTGCATGCTAACTTTTTGTGTTTCATGCACAAGGACTCCCAGGTCCCTCTGAACTATAGCATTTTGTAATCTCTCTCCATTTAAATAATAATTTGCTTTTTTATTTTTCCTGCCAAAGTGGATAACCTCGCACTTTCCCACATTATACTCCATCTGCCAAATGTTTGCCCACTCAACTAGCCTGTCTATATCCCTTTGCAGATTCTTTGGGCTGTATTTTCATTGAGGAGGCGGTAGGAGGCGGGACTACAACTTTCGGGGTTGTAGTCCCGCCTCCATCGAGTTGTGTCCAACCCACGCGATTTTGACTTAATTGACCTTGTTAAGTCCACCCAGCGGGCTCAGCAGGCCAATTAGGGGCCACCTGGCAACAGGTGACGTCACAGATTGACATTTCATCTGTCAAGACCTTTTGACAGATGAAATATCAGTGTTTCACAGCTGTTTGAAGCTGTCAAACACTGACAATCTGTACTCCAAGTTAATTCCTTCCTCTCAGGATGATTTAGAGATCTCTACGGAACAGAAAGCTGCAATTTTTGACAGATCGCGGCCATTCTGCTTTCTGTGCCGGTGAGATGAGGGACTCTCGAGACCTGAAGGAAGGCTGTAAAGATAAGTAAAACTTCTTTAAACACACCAAACACAATTACCTCTGAACTCATGCACCCATGACTCACCTGAACACCGGACATCTCGACCCCTTCAAGCCCTTCAGCCCGACGGTCCGCCTCGCTAACTTGCCGTGGTTTGGAGCCGTCGGGGATCCCACACTTCAAGAATGAAAATAGGGATTAGGCTAAAAACTGCCTGTTAACTGCCTGTTAACAGGCAGTTAATTAGCACTAATCCCCTTCCCACCTCGGAGAGGCGGGTCCCAGTGCGGGTCAGGTACCCACCTCCTTTGAAACTGGCATGGAGGTGGGTTGGGGGCGGGATGGGTTCGTGCCCCCCGATTTCATGATTTTAACCCCCCACACGCCACCAATCCCGCCTCCACGGCCCCATGAAAATCCTGCCCTTTGAGCCCTCTGCACAACTTGCTTTCCCACTCATCTTTGTATCATCCGCAAACTTGGCTACGTTACACTCGGTCCCTTCATCCAAGTCATTAATGTAGATTGTAAATAGTTGAGGCCCCAGCACTGATCCCTGTGGCACCCCACTAGTTACCGTTTGCCAACTGGAAAATGACCCATTTATCCCGACTCTCTGCTTTCTGTTAGTTAGCCAATTCTCTATCCATGCTAATATATTACCCCCAACTCCGTGAGCTCTTATCTTATGCAGTAACCTTTTATGTGGCACCTTATCGAATGTTCTGGAAACCCAAATACACCACATCCACTGGCTCACCTTTGTCAACCCTGCTCGTTACATCATGTGCCTGCTGCCCTTGACCTTCTAGGTGGTAGAGGTCACGGGTTTGGGAGATGCTGCGGAAGGAGCCTTGGCGAGTTGCTGCAGTGCATCTTGTAGATGGTACATACTGTAGCCACAGTACACCGGTGATGGAAGGAGTGAATGTTTAAGGTGGTGGATAGGGTGCCAATCAAGCGGGCTGCTTTGTCCTGGACATTAATTAGAGGTATCTGTTTTATTTTCAATGATGTACACGGAATGTACTACGCGAATGTAATGAATATCCTCCTGAACAAGACACACACTGGTAACATTTTCATTGGGAGCGTGTGTATGCGTGAGGGAGAGCGTGCAAATGGAGAGGCGGATGTGACTGCCACAATAAAGTAAATACCTCTGTAAGTTGTGTGTGATGCTTTATTGGTACAGGTATAGGGTATGTGTGTCAGTCTGTGGGTGTGTTGGTGTGGAAGTATCGTTGTTGATACGTTTTAAGTGTGTGTGAGGCTGCATGTATGAGTATCCTTGTGTGTCTGCTCATGGGTGTGATCAATTTACCCTGCATGTGTTTCAAGGTATCAGGGTTAGTACTGTCTCCAAAATGTTGAACATTATATGGTAAATTTGATGAGAAAGAAAGAACCTACATTTATGTAGCACCTTTCCCAACCTCAGGATGTCCCAAAATGCTTCACAATTAAGTAATTCTGAAGTGTAGTCACTGTTGCAACACTGGGAAATGCAACAGCCACTTAATGTACAGCAATGGCCCACAGACAACAACAAGATAATGACTAGATAATCTATTTTCGTGATGTTGGTTGAGGGATAAATATTGGCCAGGACACCGGGAGAACTCCTTTTCAGTTTTTTGAATAGTGCCATGGAACATTTTAAGCCCACTTAAGAGGGCAGATGGGGCCTCGTGTTAATGTCTCATTCAAAAGAAAGCATCTCCAACAGTACAGCACACTCTCACTACAGCACTGAAGCATCAGCCTAGATAATGTGCTCAAGCTTCTGTAGTGGGGCTTGAACCTATGACCCTCTGACTCAGAAGCAAGTGTGCCAACACTGAACTAACACAGAGCTCCAAACAAGAGGAGGGCAGATCAAACAACTGGGTGCTGAGGTGAGTCAACCCTTCCATGGACCGCAATCAGTGAAATTAATAACTGGAAGGTTGGGAAGACCATAGATCAAGCTCAGTGACCTTCTGCTCCCAATTATAGGATCTGCTCTCCTGTTGAGTGAGGCTTTGCACCAGGAGCACTAACTTGAAAAATGTATCTATAATTATACTTAACCTATATTGTAAAATATATCAATACTAGAAACAACGCTTTTCAATTCTGCATTCGACCTTCTTGTGCTGAATTGGGTCTAATTTAGATATCTTCAGCTATATGGCAGTCTAATTAAGATGGGTCATATGGGCTGAGGGTGGGTATGCATTAATCCATTTCCAGTTGTTCAATGAGAAGAGGAGTATATACCTATCTGATTCCCCTTGTATAAGAAGACACAGGCACGTAGCCAATTTCTCATCGTTTAATGGGAGGGGCTATGTACCAACCCAATGTTTGGTTCCTTAATTGAAAGCATTTTGTGCCTATCAAATTCCTGATGATTTAATGGGAAGGAAAGAGTATACATCTATTTTATTCCCAGACAGGGGTGGCATATGCATTCCTGCCTAAACTCCCCCAACTAAAGCCAACATGCTAGAATGACAGGCAGTCCAAAGACTCAAATCCATGATCCTCTGGTAACGATTTTTGCTGATTGAAGTACCAGATAATTTTCTGCACTACCTTTTTTTAAAAAAAAAGAAAAATAACAGGGGTAAAGGACCACTGATATCAAGGAACAATGAACTGCTCATAATATTCACGCATGAAGCATTCTAGTGCTCCCCACCCCACTCCCCCCCGCCCCCATGCTTACAAAACAAATCTCCTCCCATTTTAAAATGTGAGCTTTCTCATATTTCCATTTGATATAGGACTTTTTTTCTTTTATAGCAATTAGAAACTAAAATATAATCTATTTATTGTCTCAAACAAAGGAAATCAAAATCATAACAATTCTAGGAACTGTGTACAAGCTGTTACTGGCACAAGTAATGGTTTCTTTAAGATACGACTTCCTGTGTGTGCTACCTTCAATACTGTAACAATAAGTGTACTTCAAAGCCAGCTTTATAGGAGATGCCCTGCTTAATGAAAAGGTAATTTTTTAAAACCTAACCATTAAATGCTTGCACTGGTTGCCTCCTAGTCAATGTTCTCAAAACTTTATACTTATTTCACACCCTCAAATGGACAGTTTTGTTGGTTGCTGTACTTCTTCAGAATTACATATAGGGATGGAGAAAACAGTGAGACTAATGCATCTGTCTCTACAACACATTGGCCCTGAAATTCCACCGGGGTTCTACCAAATTCCTGCCATAAACTCGATGGGAAACGATAGAACCCCCAACAGGTAAATGGTTGCATTGGGTCTTCGCTGTTTCTGCCAGTTTTCTTGTTGCCTTGTAATGGGCGGTACTTCCGTCTGCATCTTACATGGAAAATGGCAGGCCAAGAGGTAGGTCTGGGTAGAGCCAGGGCAGCAATCCCCTAAACTAAGAGTTCTCACTACTCAGTCTCAGTTGCCACCCAATGTTTGGGTGGTATGCTGAGAGAGGTGAGGTGTACTGGCCTCTACATATGCCCATGTATGGTGTCGCCAGTGGGGTCTAGGCCTAGCAAGCAGCCTAGATCCCCAAGGAGGAAGATTTTTTTAAAAATCCCAGATTGCCTTCCTTGCTTGGGGACCGATTTGAGATGTGGCAGGATCAGAGGGTGGGGCTCGGCTATTACAGCACCCCCCACACCCCGGGGCGGGAAGGCAGCTGGCTAAAAGCCCACAGGCAAACTACGGCATGGGTCCGTGTTGTGGAGCATCAGTAGACACAATCCTGGGGCAACTGCCAGGATCTGCACCCATGGCACTTCGCAGCCTTTATCAGGAAAATTGGGTTAGATTATAATGAGGCTTACAGTTTACAGTAAAACTACGCCACTTTATAACAGAAGCTGATTGTGCAACTCCTCCAACAACAGAGCTGTATCCTACATCTTTTTTACTTTAAATGCAAATTAGAATACAAGATCATAATTCTAAAGGACAGAGCATTTTCCAGTTCCTGACTGGTAAGAGCATACACTCCTGTGAGCACGGGTCGATTATGAATCAGCACCACAAAGCTGTAGCATCACCTTGTCAATACAGCTTTGTACGCATAGTCTCAGGGTTGTCTCTTCCACCCTGATCTATCTGAATTGAATGTAAAGAAGTAGATGCCGACCTACCCTCCTCGTCTGATTACCACTGGAACTGAAATTGCTGGAACGTCATCTGATTTGTGAGACCTGATTTTAACATCCACCAAATAAGTGAAGTAAAATTCAAAGCCTGGGATGAAAACAGAATCTTTCACTGGACTTTTCTTTCAGTGACTGCAAGGTTCAAATATTTACTTCCCTGAACTGTGCAAACTGTTTTAAAAAGACACAAATCTCTAAGAGAGATTTATTTAATCAAATTGCAGAATGGATTGGGTAGCTTGGGATGTAGAATTATGGCAGTTTTCCCCATTTCTTCCTCTGACTCAATCCTGAACTTGGTTTTTACTTAAATCTGGTGTAACAGCATCCTCATTTGAAAATATTAACAAGATATATGTATTGCGAGCTTACTGCTTTGAAGAATTATCAGAATATCAGATTTAATGGAATGGGAGGTGCTGGCTTTGCTGAGAAATACATTGACTAAAATTGTACTGCAGTCGATTCTGTTTTTATAAAGATAATAATGAACTAGTCTCCGAGACTTTAAAATTCACAATTACATAAAGTGGTTTCTACGCATCTTACTCAGCAAATTTTATGCAGTAATAATGGTTCAGTTAAATGCTGAGATGTTACACTGCAGGGAGAAAATGAAGGGTCTTGGGTGAGAGATGACAAATTATTATGTCTTGTTGTTTAGACTGGCTACCCTTGAATGACTTTCAATGGCACACTATTGTGAAAGTAGTGACATTAATTTCTTTAATAACAAGCCGACACTTTGAGTTTTGCTGTGTGCATAGTGCATCCTGTGAAACATATCTATATCACCATAAGGGAAATTGGCTAAAATACTGTATCATTAAACTTCCGATAAAACATTATGCGGTACTTTTATTGTGTCACAGGCTCCAGGCTAAAGACACCCAAGGGTAAATGCTTCATGTATGTCGTGCTACACTACAAGCTGGCCAAGGGAATTATTCAGAGAACTGCCCTGAGCGTGTTGCTCTAATTACGACAGCTGCTCCAAACCGACATTTGTCATTTTCGAAATACTTGATCAGCCAAGAATTCTTCATCCATAATGTCTGCTTTTTCTGCTCTAAATTTATGTTTTTTTAAAATGTATATACAGTATATAGCACACCTTTCAGACCTTGTTTTGTTGATGAATTGAATAAACTCAGTAACAAAAGCCTGTCTCTGCTTTTTGATTGGTGTAGAATGTGATCTATGGGCCTGTATTAGTAATTATTTTAAAATGAGTTTCCCCCCACACCCATTTACACCACAACCACACACATGAAAATGTAATTCTGCTTTTCCTTGCACTCCTGGCTTTGTGCTACATATACTGGGCAGAATGAATGGGAGCGAGGCAGAGGTCAATCTGTAGCAAAGATAACCTAAGGGATTTGGGGAAAAGATTCATGATAGCAAGATTTACATCATTGTATTTTCAGATTCTAAACTATCACCAGTGACTGTCCCTTTAATTATGATTTGTGATAGCTGGAACCTAGATGGCACAGCGAGCTAGTGTTGCCTTTCACTTCTGTGGTTCTGATGGAACTGCCTTAGATCGCTGATCTACTTTTGTGCTTGAATGATCCGTGTCTTTCTCTAGAGTCTCTCCTATCTCCCCTCATGTCCTCCCTGAGCTCACCTTGACCATGAGACCCACCTCCTGCTTTCTCAGCCCCATTTCCACTTAGCTGCTTGCCACCCAATTTCCCCTCCTGGTCTCTGACATGAATCTTGTCATTCATGTGGAAATGACTTATGAAATGATACTGGGCTGCCTGCTGGTGGCGCTGTCCAGGGAGAGTATAAATACTCGGGCATGGGCCCAGCTTGCTCAGGACATTCTTTAACAGGAACTAGTGAAGGACACAACTAGATCTCCATGTTGAAAAACAGTTGATTAAAACCTTGTTTAATACTTAGACCAAGTGCCTAGTAGTTTTCTTACGTCAGTCTCCATGCTAGTTGACATTGTAAATGGGTCCCTCTACTCAATCACTGTCCCCAGTCAAAACAGTCATCATCACCACACCCCCTAAAAAATACTACCCTTTGTTCATCTGTCCTCACAAACTATCACCCCCACCTCCAACCTCTCATCCCTCTCCAAGTCCTAGAATGTGTTGTCACCTTCCAAATCTGTGCCCATCTTTCAAACTCCATGTTGGAATCTCTCCAATCAGGTTTCCACCCCTGCCACAGATTGAAATGGCCCTTGTCAAAGTCACAAATGACATCCTCTGTGACTATGACCATGGTGCACTATCCATCCTTGTCTTTCTCGACCACTCTGCAACCTTTGACAAAGCTGACCAGGGCAGCCTCCTCCATTGCCTCTCCTTTGTTGTCAAGCTGAGTGGGACTGCCCTTGCCTGGATTCCCTCTTACCTATTCAGTAGTAGCCGGAGCCAGTCCAACAATGGCTTCTCTTCCTGGCTCCACGCCATTACCTCTAGAGTCCCACAAGGATCTACCCTTGGTTCCCTCCTCTTCATCATGTATGTGCTGCCCCTCAGTGAGATATGGTGTCAGGTTGCACATGTAAGCAGACGACACCCAGATCTACCTCTCCACTGCCCCTCGCAACCGCTCCACTGCCTCTGTGTTGCCAGCCTGCTTTTCTGACATCCAGTCCTGGTTGAGGTGATATTTCCTCCAGTCCAAAACCATCTTTGGCCCCACCATAATCTCCACACCCTCGCCACCGATTCCATTCCCCTCCCCAGCCACTATCTCGGGTTTAAGCCAGCCGTTCGCAACCTGGTATCCTATTTGACTCCGACCTGAGCTTCCAGCCCCATATTCTCTCCATCACAAAAAACGCCTACTTCCACCTCCGTAACATCGCCCGTCTCCACCCTTGCCCATCTGCTGCTGAAACCCTCATCCATGCATTTGTCACCTCCAGACTCAAATATTCCAGTGCTCTCCTGGGGAGGTTCCCATCCTCCAACCTCCATAAACTGCAGCTCATCCAAAACTCTGCTGTCTGTATCCCAACCCCCAACAGGTCCCGCTCAGCCATTACCCCCGGTGCTCACTGATCTACTTTGGCTACAATTTAAAACTTTCACAAGTATTCAGTTCCGTCCATTGCTTCACCCTCCCTATCTCTGTAGCCTCCTCCAGTCCTACAACCTTCCAAGGTTTCAGCATTGCTCCAACTCTAGCCTATTGTGCCCTGGAATTTCTTCCCTAAACCTATCCATCTCCACACCTCTATCTCCATCTTTAAGACATTCTGTGATATCCGAGTGGTGAGGTCAGAAACTGAGAGAAGCGAGATATTAGGAACAAAACCCAACTGTTTATTTACACGGTGTAGCAGAGGAACATATCTCTTACAAGCTGGAGGCCAGGCACACTTCTTATTGCACAAGCACAAGATGGTGGATCAACCTCTGCGTCATACCCATAATGCAATGCCACATTACCGTATTAACTGGTGTACCTGGACATTGAATACATGACCCATTACCTTAAATACTGGTGAATGTGAACCCTTAATATTTGGCTCCATCTGGTGGATAACTTAAACATTACATCCCAGATTACTATATCCCTCCCCTCTTAAGTTGAACATTAATTTCTTAACAACATTCTTAAAAAGTCCCATAAGAAAACTCCTTTAACGATAGTCCATACTGAACGAATCTAGCAGGTCGTTATCAATCTCTCTGGTGGCTTGTGAGGCCTTGGTGAACATCTTACAGTCAAGTCCCTGCTTGGTTGTGGTAGAGCCACCTGCTGCTCCTGAGCAGTACTCAGAGTATCTGACTCTGCTACGATGGTTTCCTCTGGACGAAGGGGTCCAGGTGGAACTGGCTCTGTTCGTGGTGGTGGTATCACCAATGCATTTGGATAACTGGGGGCCAACTTGTCCTCCGACATCTCCTCTGGAACCTCCATTTCGATTACCCCTGGTCTGGTCAGTATCTGATCTACATGTCTGCATACTACCTGACCAGTTCCCACCATGACCGTATATGATACTGGACCGGTCATTGAGTCTATGACGCCAGGAATCCATTTTGGACCATAACTGAAATTCCTGGTAAGGACCGCTTCTCCTTCTCCAAAACTGCGGCTCTTTGTCCTTCTGTCATGGTTCTCCTTTTGTTTGATTTGTCGGTTTTCCACCTTCCTTTTTAGATCTGGATGAACCAGGTCAAGAGTGGAGCGTAGTCGATGTCCTAACAACAGCTCAGCAGGAGAGAGTCCTGTGGTAGACTGAGGTGTTATTCTGTAGCTGAACAGAACTCGTGACACCTTGGCTGCCAAACTCCCTTCCGCACTTTTTTTCATCATCTCCTTAAATGTTTGTATGGCTCTCTCTGCAAGTCCATTTGAAGACGGATGATATGGAGCTGAGGTCACGTGCACTATGCCATTGTTTCTCATGAACTCTTTTGTTTCTGTACTCACAAAACATGTGGCATTGTCACTTACTACGATCTCCGGTAGCCCTTGATTATTAAAACTCCTACGCAGGCAGTCTATAGTAACAGTAGATGAAGCAGAATTTACAGGATAAACATCCATCCATTTGGAATGGGCATCAATGATTATGAGGAACATCTTTCCCATGAATGAACCCACATAATCCACATGTAATCTTCTCCATGGTTTATCCGGCCACTCCCAGGGGTGGAGAGGAGCCGCTGCTGGTGCCTTCCTGTGTACTTGACAAGTGCTGCATGTCTTGACTAGATTTTCTATCTCCTCATCTAGCTTTGGCCACCACAAGTAACTCCTTGCCAAGGCTTTCATACGCGAAACTCCAGGATGACACTGATGTAGTTGCCCTAGGATAGACTGTCGTGCTGGCTGTGGAATAATCACTCGTGCTCCCCACAACACGCAACCATCCTGCACACCCAGCTCTGTCTTCCTGACACTGTAAGGTATGAAATCAGTCCCTTCCGGATGCTGTGGCCAACCCCACATCACATATTCTCGGACTCTAGACAGTACTGGATCTTTACCGGTCCATGTCCTTACTTGTTCTGCGGTCACAATTGCCATATCCATGTCCTCCAACATCAAAACTCTATCCTCTGGAGCTGCACGGATAGGTGTACCTGGCAGTGGAAGACGGCTCAAGGCATCTGCGTTCCCATGGTACTTGCCCGCCTTGTAAACGATGACATACTCATATGCCCTCAACGTCACTGCCCACCTCTGGATCCGGGGTGACACCATCTGTGGTACTGCTTTCATTTCATTAAAAAGAGATAGAAGAGGTTTATGATCGGTGCATATGGTGAATTTCCGGCCATATATGTGCTTGTGAAACCTCTGTAACCCAAACATTACTGCTAACCCCTCTTTATCTAACTGGGAATAGTTTTTTTCCGCCGGTGTCAGAGTTCGAGACATAAACCCTATTGGTCTTTCTGTTCCATCTTCCAAGCTGTGTGAAAGAACCGCCCCCACCCCGTAAGGTGAAGCATCACAAGAGAGAATGATGTCTTTCTCTGCATTGTAGTGAACCAGCACATCCGAGGACAGCATCAGTTCCTTGGACTACTCAAATGAAACCCTCTGTTCCTCTTCCCACTGCCACTGCGTCTCCTTGCACAGAAGTTTGTGAAGAGGTGCTAACACTGCTGCCAAGTTTGGTAAAAATCTGTTATAATAGTTTAGCAGTCCCAGGTAAGCTTTTAACTCAGTCACATTGGTAGGAGCTGGGGCCTCCTGCAGTGCTTGTACCTTCTCCTTGATTGGATAGAGCCCGGTGGCATCCACTCTGTGTCCCAGGAACACGGCCTCATTCCCCAGGAAAGTGCACTTACTCCTCTTGAGCCATAACCCAGCCTTATCCAATCTTTGTAGTACCTCTCTCAGAGTGCTCAGATGCTCCTGGTTGGTTCTTCCCGTCACCAGAATGTCATCCAGATAGATTGAAACATGTGGGATCCTTTGCAGTACACCCTCGATAGTCCTCTGGAAAATAGCTGGACTAGATGAGACACCGAATGGTAAGCGGTTATAGGTAAACAAACCCTTGTGTGTATTTATGGTTACATACTTCTTGGATTCCTCATCTAGTGTAATCTGCAAGTATGCATGACTCATATCCAGCTTCGTGAATTTCTTCCCTCCAGCCAGGTTTGCAAAGAGATCCTCTGTTTTGGGAATAGGATACTGTTCTAGTTTAGACACCCTATTTACTGTCAATTTATAATCTCCACAGAGTCTTACCGAATTGTCCGGTTTTAAAACAGGTACAATGGGAGCTGCCTATGCTGAACATTTCACGGGTTCCAGTATGTTCTCCCTCAAAAGACAATCAAGCTCAACCTCTACCTTCGGTTTCATGGCATACGGCACAGGTCGTTGTTTAAAAAACCTTGGCAGTGCCTCTTTGTCTACATAAATCTTAGCTGGGGGGCCATTAAATGTGCCAAGTTCTTCCTTGAACACATTCTCATGTTCAATCAACACTTCTTGCAAAGACAACTGTTTGCCTCCCTCTAATTGATTTATTGCTCCCCAATCTAATTTAAGTTCTTGTATCCAGCCCCGACCTAACAGGTTTGGTCCGGAACCCGATACTACAACTGCAGGTAGCTGTTCCACGGTGTCCCTGTGTTGCACAGTTACAGTAGCTGTACCCAATGTCGCCACTCGTTCACTGGTATATGTTTTAAGCTGCATAGAGCAAGACTTTAACTCTGGAACTTTTGCACGGTTCCACAATTTTGAGTACTCCTCCCTGTTCATTATGGTTACCCTGCATTCTGTATCCACTTCAAAGTTGACCTTAGAGTCATTTACTGTCAGTTGCAAAGTGATAGGATCCACTTTTGGAATACTCTCTACCATACTATGCATTACAAACATATCGTCTTCTTTCTCAGCTTCTCCGCTGATGTGATGTGCTCCCTGTTTTTTCACTTCTCTTCCTAGGTTTTGCTTTCCTCCCCCTTTTGGTTTGTATTCCTCCACGATTGCTTTTGCCCTGCAGGCACGTTTTATGTGCCCTTTTTTCCCACACTTGTGGCACATTTCCTCCAGAAACCTGCATTCCCTCGCCAGGTGATCGCCATTGCATCTATAACATGCCTTTACATGCTCACGTTGTGGTTTCTGATGCATGTTTAACTTGTGCACAATAACGTGACCTGCAACTTGCTTTGTAGTAGCCCAGTCTGAACCTTGTATTTCTTTTACATCTCGGTTCGCTGTCTCTATGGCTTGAGCAAGTTCAAACGCTTTTTCATACGTAAGCCCAGTCTCGGACAATAATCTCCGCTGCATTCGATCATCCATTATCCCGCAAACTAGCCTATCTCTCAGCATGCCTTTCAGGTTGTTGCCGTAATTGCAATCGTGTGCCAATTTTCGCAACACCGCTACATAATCCAAAACAGTCTCTCCCGGTTTTCTGTTCCGTGAATTAAATTTGAAACGCTGTACAATCTCACTCGGTCTGGGATTGAAATGGTGCTTTAGCAAGGCCACTAAGTCAGCAAATGATCTGTCTCCAGGCTTTGCAGGACTGCATAAGTTTCTCATTAAACTATACGTCTGACTTCCCACAGAAGTGAGCAAAATAGCTCTCCTTTTTCCGACATCATTTATATCATTTGCTTCAAAGAAATGCATCAACACCTCGCAGTATTCATCCCAGGTCTGCATCTGAACATCAAAAGCAGAGATCTTTCCTACCGTAGCAGCCATGATCTGTTATTCAGTGTTCCTTTTCTTTTTTTTCTTCATCAAGATGTGATCTGTTTATCCTCATCGCCAATATGTGATATCCGAGTGGTAAGGTCAGAAACTGAGAGAAGCGAGATATTAGGAACAAAACCCAACTGTTTATTTACACGGTGTAGCAGAGGAACATACCTCTTACAAGCTGGAGGCCAGGCACACTTCTTATTGCACAAGCACAAGATGGTGGATCAACCTCTGAGTCATGCCCATAATGCAATGCCACATTACCGTATTAACTGGTGTACCAGGACATTGAATACATGACCCATTACCTTAAATACTGGTGAATGTGAACCCTTAATATTTGGCTCCATCTGGTGGATAACTTAAACATTACATCCCAGATTACTATACATTCCTTAAAACCTACCTCTCTGACCAACATTTTAGTCACCCCTCCTAATATATCTTTCTTTGGCTTGATGTCAATTTTTGTCTGATTATGTTTCTGTGAAGCTCCTTGGGATGTTTTTCCACCTTAAAAGCACTAAAGCAAGTTGTAGTAGTTGTAGATCCTGCATCCCATCATCAGACCCCGACTTTTAAATAGCAATGAGGGCTCCTCCTACCTATGGCAGGTGCCTTCCACGCGACTGAAACAGCAGGAAGCAGCTCACCACTATTTTAACCACCCACCTGCACTGTTCCTGCCAGGCAGACAAGGTTAAAATTGGAGCTCAAGAAGAGCCATACTCTTCAGAATGATTTCCTATTCAAGGACACAGTAATACACTTTCACTTGATTTATGCTATTGTGTTGTCTGCTTGTGAACAAATAAAGAATAATTGTCATGTATTTTCGTGAAGGCTTTTCCCTTTAACTCCAACCTCCATTAAGTGTCCTGAGTACATCACTGCAGCACAATCATGTTCCAACTCTCTCTTTCAAGTAAGATTGCTGAATTAAAGGTGGATTTGTGCTATGGGCTCATGCCCATTACAAAACAGATTGAGATTGCCCCAAACTAATTTAATTAAAGGCCTTTACACACACAAAAGTGGGTGTTTCATTCCATCAGTCTGGCCTGGTTTCTCAGTGGTGAGAGAATGGAAAACCTTTCCATTTCCAGAGCTAGACATTTTAATTACTGGCAGATTTTGGCATGGGATCAGTAGTCCAATTCACTGCACCACCCAGTCCTTGTACAAATTGTTCTTTCAATTCACTTATCTGATTATATTTTTACTTGTCTTGGAAATATGATAGAACTTCAATATGAGAACTAAACTTTTAAAAATATTAATTAGACATGTTGGGGTCGATTTTCATTGACCCGTGGAGTCGGGTTTGGAGGCGTGCGGGGGGTTAAAGTCCTGAAATCGGGGGTCCCGACACCATCCCGCCCAAAACCCGCCTCCATGTAAGTTTCAAAGGAGGCGGGTACCTGCCCCACACTGGGACCCGCCTACCCGAGGCAGGAAGGGATTCGTGCCATTTAACTGCCTGTTAACAGGTAGTTAACAGGCAGTTTTTAGCCTAATCCCTATTTTAAAGCTTGAAGTGTGGGATTCCCGACGGCTCCAAACCATGCCAAGTTAGAGGAGGCGGGCCGTCGGGTTGAAGGACTTGGAGGGGTCAAGATGTCGGTGTTCAGGTGAGTGATAGGTGCATGAGTGCAAAGGTAAGTGTGTTTGGTGTGTCTAAAGTGTGTAAGGAAGTTTAAATTACCTGTACTTACCTTTATAGCCTTCCTTCCTCTAGGTTTCGGGAGTCCATCATCTAACGGGCACAGAAAGCAGAACGGCTGCGATCTGTCAAAAGTGACAGCCTGCAGCTTTCTGTGCCAGTGAGATTTCTAACTGAGTCTGTGTAGAAGGACTCAAGTTAGAAGTAAGACTGTCAGTGTTTGACAGCTTCAAACAGCTGTGAAAAACTGATATTTCATCTGACAAAACATCTTGACAAATGAAATTTCAGTCTGTGACGTCACCTGTTGCCGGGTGGCCCTTAATTGGCCTGCTGAGCCCGCTGGGTGGGCTCAACAAGGTCAATCAAGTTAAAATTGCGTGGATTGGCCGCATCTCGATGGAGGCGGGGCTACAACCCTGAAAGTTGTAGTCCCGCCTCCTTCCCAACTTCTGAATGAAAATCACCCCTGTTAAGTCTGAAGCAAAGATGACTCATTTAGTATGTATTCCAACATTTACTTCCCCAACTGTTAACAGTACCTGTGTAGGAAGAAAACACTTGCCCAGTAACATTTAGGACACAAGTAAAATGTAACATTTAGTTGGTCTGACACATGGATCCCAGGTCTCAGTATTGCATACTTGAAAGCTTAAATTTTCAGATGTTGGCCTATGGGAACCTAAGAATTAATAATGGCCTTGTCAAAAGATACATCCGTTTTTCACATTTATACTAGTACTGATTCAGAGGGTGGAAAAATGTGTTTTAGTTAAGTTGTGATTAGCGTACACCTGTTTAATAGGTCACTCTGCAGATCTTGAACCAGAACTAATAGGTTGTACCTTCAATGCTCTCTCTCTGCTTTTCATAGAAATTACACACTTCACAGCTGGAGCTAGAAACATTGAGGTGGCCCAAGGCTTATTACCATTTTCACATCATTTTTATATCAGATATTATTATAATGAAAGACTTGCATTTATGTAGCACCTTTCATGACCTTAGGACATCACAACGCTCTTTACAGCCAATTAAGCACTTTTGAAGTGTAGGCACTGTTGTAATGTATGAAATTTGTGCACAGCAAGCTCCCACAAATAGCAATAAAATAAATTACCACATAATCTGTTTTAGGTGTTGGTTGAAGGGTAAAGGCTGGCCAGGACACTGGGGCAAACTTTCCTACTCTTCTTTGAATAGTGCCATGGGATCTTTTACATCCACCTGAGATGCCAGAGGGGCCTCGGTTTAATGTCTCAACTGAAAGATGGCGCCTCCAACAGCATAGCACTCCCTCAGTACTGCACTGAAATTCCAACTGAGATTATGTGCTCAAGTCTCTGGAGTGGGACTTGAACCATGACCTTCAAGCTCAGAGGTGAAAGTGCTACCACTGAGCCAAGGCTGACACATCTTATGACAGGTGTGTGGATTTCAGCACAATTTAGTTAACCCAGGCAGTAATCTCCTCTGTGACTGAATGTTGCCAGGGTCTGCCATTTACTGCAGGCCCACAATAATGCAGTGTTTCAAATGTACTGGGTGGGTTTGTCTCTCTCCCTCTATCAGCAGTGACAATGATGGATTGTCCTGGCCTTGTGCAGGTACTTCTGTAGAATAGTCCCAGTGTGTTATTTATACCAGTTAAGAGACTATTTAACTAGCTGAATAGCATTCTTACAGATGCTTTCCAATTGACCAATCAGTTGTCTGTTATTTTTATTGCATCCTATCACACTTAAGCTACCATAATGCACACAAAATAAAGCTGGGTGACCCTGACAGTGCGTTAAAAAAGGACAACAATATTATCTCCCATTTGAAACACTGCTTGTGTGCAAAGAGTAATTTCACATCCATTGAGAGTTAAAAGCTGTTGAGATGAAAAGGAGTGTTTGGCAAAAATAGGAAATCAGGCTTCTTAGAAGCAACTTTAGTAATGGAGATGTGGAATTCCATTTAAGGTCAGAGGAGATAGTGAAGTCAAAATGTTAGCAGATGAAGAAGGACTAAGATTGGAGCCACCAAAGGTAAGAGATGGTAGCTGTTGGTTAGACTTATGAGGGACACAAAATATACATATCTTTAAATAACTCAAATATAAAGATTATAAGCTCCCTCATTAAAGGACATAGAGCAGATCACGAAATAGGGGAGTAGCTTTCAGCTTCGGCAGTGGCGCGAAACTGATGCTGTTGGATCGACCCTCCGTTATAGGCTCCGTACGATTAGACAGAATTTATAACAGGCGGTCAATCCAATACTGCCAGTTTTAAGCCCCTGCCAAAGTAAAAGTTACCCCCAAGGTAATTCAACTACTAGCAATAGCTGGAATCTTCTTACAAAATATTCTCAAATGAGGTCATTTCATTTGCAATGTTACTACTTAATTGAAAAATAATGCATATCATTAAATATTTTTCAAAGGAAATTACCCTTATTACCATTTCATTATTCCAATTATATTGCATACAGTGAAATAAAGATAATAATAGTGTACCTCTGCAAAGTACAGAATAATTACATACAACACAATCAGTATAAATGAAAACACTGGTGAATGATTGAATGATGCAGTCCTTTATATTGAGTCAAAAAGGTATTTTCCTCTTAAAGGTAATGGAAAGGCATGTAATCTAATCAAGAGATTCAGATGGTAAAGAACTATGGATATCAAAGGAGTCATTACAAGGCAGTAGTCTAATGAAAACAACAAGAGGATGTCATAAACCACAAATCTGAAGCTTGAGTGGTTTTACCACAATTGTTTTATCATCTGAACCTCAATGAAATCAAGGGGTGGAAGTCACGTTAGGATCTATATTGCGTCATCTAATGCATACTCCGTGTACCAGTTGTATTCAGTTTTGGTTCATTAGTCCACCAACAGTATCATGCCAATAGTCAGTGTGTTTGATGTTTTGATACATGATGACCTTTACATGAAGGAGTAATAATTTCTGTTGTAATCATTATAAATTTAATAATTATCATTTGATTATTCTCCCCCTTAAAGTTTTTAGCAAAGCTCATTGATAAGCAAACTCCAATCTACACACTGTTTACTAGACCACAACGTATACATTAAACATTCTTTTAATTCCACACCAGTAGGAATTAATTCTAAAGTGCACGATAGCATCTTATCCAACTGTTTCTAGTATCAGGTACATAGCTTAAGCAATGTAATAGGAAGGTTCAAAATTAGAACCCCCAAAAAGTGACAACTTAGTAACAGCTCGGACTCTCAACTCAAGACACGTGAACACAAGGGGGTAGATTTTCATCTATATCACCTGGGCACAAAGCACTGCCTGGGTGGTGCACAGAACAGAATATCAGGCAGGAAAGAATTACATGCCCATAATGGATCCCACCTGACATTCCCTCCATTTAAATGAATGGAAGGAAAACCAAGTGGGCTCTGTGACCAGCATGCAGTCCTCCCCATCCCATTTTCCTCCCTGTGCTCCACCCAATTTACAGCCAAGTGATACAGGCAAATATCTACCCCAAGGAGTTAAAATGACAGTGCAGTGGGACATGGGCTTGGCAAAACCTATGCTGCAGTACAGCCAATAGTCCATCACTTTTACTGCAGCACACAAAAGCATGGCTAACAGCAGTGCCTATTATGAAATTATTGAAGAGAGATATGAAAACAGTTTTCTATGGGGCAGGAAATTTTGTTTTGACACCTAATTTGATGCATTTATTGGCATTTTGCAGCCTAATGTAATTCTGAATGTGAATCTCATTTTTTAAATGAATTAAAACACATCACTCCTACTCCTATTTTATTTCCAAGGATTGGCATTTCCACAAATACAGTGTCAGGAATAGTCACAAACAAAGCCAGTTAACGCATGCACCAGGGAATATCGCCTTATCTCAGAAAAGCAGCTGCAAACCAGAAAATAATGCTTCACACAAGACAACAGTAAGGCATGCTTCAGAACATTCCTTTTAATGAAAATTAAAAGATTTTAGAAGCTGCTTTT
Source organism: Somniosus microcephalus (assembly GCF_052327205.1). Lineage (NCBI taxonomy): Eukaryota > Metazoa > Chordata > Chondrichthyes > Squaliformes > Somniosidae > Somniosus > Somniosus microcephalus. Next base: position 179,822,327 of record NC_140987.1, on the reverse strand, counting down.
TAGCAGTTTATTTGTTATACAGAATTTCTTTGGGAACAAATACTAAATGAACATGCCCATAACCGGGACTCTCGAAAAGCAATAGCTTATTTAAATTTTTCTGCCTCGAGTTTGTACAAAACAATGGGTAAAAGAAACATCTGATTGTTAGCAGTATGGCCGTCAAACCTATCTGTTTCTGATGGGCTCCACTCACACCTTCCATAATAGGTTGATACTGACAACCACCTCTAGCTAGCAAGTGAACATGTGAGTTGAAATGCTCATGTCAGGTGAGAAAACTGACAGTTGATATGCATTCTACTGAAGAAAAGTCATAGGGTAGGCCATTCAGTGCTTCGAGCTTGTTCCGTCTTTCAATTAGATCATGGCTGATCTGTACCTCAACTCCATTTACCTGCCTTTGCTCCATATCCCAGTCAGATTTGGAGAACAGGGGCTCAATTTTAATAGCCCTGAGGAGGCGGGTTTGGAGGCGTGTCAGCTGCAAAAATCGGAAAAAATGGCTTCAGACACCCAACCCGCCTCCATCCCGCCCCCACGCGATATTCCTGAGTGTCTGTTCAGCTGCTCCCAAACTGACCCGACTGGAACCGGTGGGACAGGTGGTTAAGAGCCTGTTAACTGCCTTGATAATCCTATTTTGATAGACGTTTCCCATTTTCGAGCCTCTGGCTCCTGTTTCCCGTCATGTCAGAAACAGTCCAGCTGCAAGGAGACGAGTTGGTGGAGGACATGATCTGTAGTCATTATTGGTGCAGAACTTTAAAAGCACTCCTGTAACATGGCTGGCATAAGGTTTTGCAAATCTCCTGACCTTGTGACTGGTCAAGCTGACACACATCTGCTGTTTGAACTGATTGGAATAATTTCAGGCCACTTTGAGTGTGCGCTTGCAAGCTTCTTGCCTCAACTGAAATCTGTAACAACGGGATGGGAACCATTTACATCCTCTCATCCTGGTCGTCAGGTTCGGAGGAAAAGCAGCGCGGCTTAGTGCTGCAGGATGAACAAGTGGCTCAGCACACTGCCTCCTTGGAGGAAGATGAAGAGGATGAGGAAGAAGACGAGGAGGAGGACAGGGAGGAGGACGGAGTGACACCTTGAGGGGCCAGATGTCGCCAATCCAGCAGTAGGCAACCACATTGATGGCTGTCAGGCAAGGGATGCACTCATCCATGCCAGATTCACGTAAGCTGGCACATGGAGATGAATATAAGTCCGACAGTCTCAAACCCCAGGCCTCATCTGTCCAATAAATGGTGGTTTGCGCTCAGTGTCACCACCAACATTCTACATGGAAATAACCCTGAGCCCTCACTCTTGAACTTCCACTTCCCAGAACACAGAGGCCACACTTTAGGTGATCTCAGCAGATCATTAAACCATTTTCGACACTAAACCCATGTGTGTCTGCACACAGACCTCGAGCTCACCTCAGCAATTTGCAGCCAAGCTGCCTTGGTTTGCTGAGGAGGCCTCCTTCTTCCGTTTCCAGGGAAGAGGACCTCCTGACGTCCTCTAACTCCCTCAACAAGAGCTTGGAGAGCGCCCTCATTGAACCTGGGTACAGCCTTAGTTTTTGGGGCTGCCATTCCTGCAGCTCCCAGCACCTTTAAGAGAAAAAAGCATTAATATTACAAAGCAAATGATTGGAACACATCTGGCATCTTTTTCATTTCATAGTCAGATAATAAAGTCCTGTATCAAAAAATCATGAATCTCTTTCTGGAACAATATGACCAGCAATATCATTCATTAAATTTTGTTCAGAACAGATGCCATCAACTCCCCTTTCTAGATAATACAGCACCAAGCCATCCGAATGATATTTGTATGCAAAGGGAACATGGCCCCTTTAAATTTTCAAACAAACAACGCGTCATCAGACGCGAGAAACTGACATCCTCCAAGCAATTGCCTGGTGGGACCCGCACGTCGGCCGTAACGAGGCCAATGAAGCTAAAATCGGAAGTGCTGGGAGGCGGCAGCCGGGTGCGGGACCGAAAGCTGCCGAGCAGCGGGCTCGGCCTCAACTCGCCTCCGTTATTAAAATTGAGCCCTAAGAGTTGGTTAACAGGTTACTGATGACACATAAAAATCTTTCCTTCAGGAAAACTGAGGTGCTACTCCGGCTTCCCTAATTAAACAGCAAGATAAGTCAAGTCTGGAGATGACAGCGCCTGAAGTAACATCTTGTTCATTTACTTTTAATTTAAAATAAAACTCACATTTAACAAAGAACAAAAATCTGTAATGCATTTCATTTGAAAATTGTGACCACTTTGGATTAATCAAACTAGTTTTACACAGAAGTCATTTATTTGATCCTTTAATTTGCTGGTGCACCTGATCATGTTTTTCTCATGGGAGCAATAACTGATTTATGGTGGTGCCATGCTAAATGAATCACTCCCTTGTTTAACGGTTTCACAAACTGTGGCAAGGAAATTTAGAAAAGGTTGTAGGTTTTGTTTTGAAAACAAACTTAGCACGAACACCAAAACATTACTAACATCCTAAATTTGCCTTGTGGACCAAAATCCTGCTCTATATATTCCTTGCCACACATCTTTATGATGTCATTTTAATATTTAAATTAACTTGCAGCCTAAAGCTACCACTGTAGTGCCAGGAAATAATGGCTGTACGTCAGATGGTCGTTCGTACAACAATCCCACTTTCAAAATCCTTTCATTTTATTTTTTAAATTTGTCTGATATGTTGAAGGGCTCTTGGCCTAGAAATTCAGTGCCCTTAGCACCGATTTTGCGGCGCTAGAGGGCCTAGCGCTGCAATTGGCGCCGGTTCCTAAATTGCCTGGCGCCCTTCCGCGGCGGTAGACCGGTAGCGCTGCGCCGGCACCGATGACGTCATCGGTGCGCGCAGCGTCCCGGTTGCCGTGGTAACCCGGCCCCAAGCCGAAATTCAGTTGGGGCCGCCTCGCCAGTGGCAGCCGCAACAAAGACTCCGGCAAACGAGTGTTGCCGGAGTCTGCGCCGGCACTTTAAGGAGGCGCGGCGGCCGGCCGCTTTCCCGCCGGCCGCCTGCCCGCAGCTCCCTCCCCGGACTTCTCCCCCCCCCCCCTCCCCGGACTTCTCCCCCCCCCCCCTCCGGAACAGATGCAAGCCCAGCACTTGTCCGAGGTGCCGGGCTCATTTTTGAAGAGATTTGCGCGGGCCGCGGCCGGGTGCAGGCAGCTCCTCCTTAACGGAAGGAGGAGGCCTGCACTTCCCGAGCCTGCCGCACCGCAGCGGGCGCCGCAGCGCCGGAATAGTGCCGCAATGCGGTGCGTTGCGCCAGTTTTCAGGCGCTAAAACCCTTCAGTAGCGCCGGCAGCCGTTTGGGCGCGGCGCTACTGAATTTTTGGCGCGCGCAAAGGGACTTAGCGCCGGCGCTAACTTCCGGCGCTAAAGCCCTGGCGCAGCGCAAACTCAATTTCTAGGCCCTTGTCTTTTAGGAGATAGAAGCCATTCATTGTAGATATGTCACTAAAAGAGCTTTGGTGCCTGCACAGCATAGTAGGTAGACTAGCACTAACAAGTTCTTTACAGCTCATCATCTATAAACAGAACACAACAACTGTGTATTACTGTTTCTGGAACTAGAATCACCAATATGCATACTGGCCCGAAATTTGCGGTGGGCAATAACAGCGAACTAACAACGTTTGCTGTTTTTACCACTTTGAAACTGACCGCTATTTCAGGATGTAGCGCATGTGCATCCTAACGCAGAAATTCTGAAGTTGCAGTCAGTAATTCACTGCTCCGACATTGGCTGCTCTGGACCCCTGCCCCCATAGTCGGCAATCAGTGTAATCAGGGAAATCACTGAAACTGACAAAAACTTGGGCTTTTCTGCGGTAATACCACTGTTACATACCCCATTAAAAGTTAGGCCTTGTTGGATTAGGTGTAACTGGAGGTTTAACTAGAATCTAAACAACTGATATGCCCCTGAAAAACTAATTTTAATTTTTTGGAGTGCCAAATTTCTTCATTATGATAAAATTACAATTTTTAAGAAACTTTAACAAATATTATATTTTTTAAATGGCTGTTCATCTTTATTTCAGGTTTACCTTTTCCCCAAGTGAGAGCCCCAATCTTTGTTTTGCTCTCCCTAACATTGTTAAAAAGTCCGAATAAAAGCAACTTCTTCACTTCCTGGTTCCCTGTCTGAGAATTCTGCATTGTGATTGGCTGCTTAGACAGCTTGTTGCATTAGGGATTCCCACTATACTACACTGATCTCACTTACACGTCGAAAAAGGCAATCTTCTCGCCACAGAGATTGCAAGATCTTTGTGGGCAGCTTTCTTCGGGGCCAGCGGTGTAAGCCTTTGCATAGCTACTGGCATGGATTGAGGATTGGTTAACGGACAGAAAACAGAGAGTAGGAATAAACGGGTCATTTTCGAGTTGGCAGGCTGTAACTAGTGGGGTACCACAAGGATCAGTGCTTGGGCCTCAGCTATTCACAATCTACATCAATGATTTGGATGAGGGGACCAAATGTAATATATCCAAGTTTGCTGATGATACAAATGTAAGTTGTGAGGAGGATGCAAAGAGACTTCAAGGGGATATAGACAGGCTAAGTGAGTGGGCAAGAACATGGCAAATGGGATATAATGTGGAGAAATGTGAAGTTATCCACTTTGGTAGGAAAAATAGAAATGCAAAGTATTTTTTAAATGGTGAGAGATTGGGAAATGTTGGTGTTCAGAGGGACCTGGGTGTCCTTGTACACGAATCACTGAAAGTTAACATGCAGGTACATCAAGCAATTAGAAAAGCGAATGGTGTGTTGGCCTTTATTATAAGAGGATTTGTGTATAAGAGTAAAGACGTCTTACTGCAATTATATAGGGCCCTGGTGAGACCACACCTGGAGTATTGTGTACAGTTTTGGTCTCCTTACCTAAGGGAAGGATATACTTGCCATAGAGGGAGTGCAACGAAGGTTCACCAGACTGATTCCTGGGATGGGAGGATTGTCCTATGAGGAGAGATTGAGTAGACTCGGCCTATATTCTCTAGAGTTTAGAAGAATGAGACATACAACATTCTTACAGGGCTTGACAGGATAGATGCAGGGAGGATGTTTCCCCTGGCTGGGGAGTCTAGAACCAGTGGTCACTGTCTCAGAATAAGGGTTTGGTCATTTAGGACTGAGATGAGGAGAAATTTCTTCACTCAGAGGGTGGTGAATCTTTGGAATTCTCTACCACAGAGGGCTGTGGAGGCTCAGTCGTTGAGTATATTCAAGACAGAAATCGATAGATTTTTGAATATTAAGGGAATCAAGGGATATGGGGATAGTGCAGGAAAGTGGAGATGAGGTAGAAGATCAGCCATGATCTTATTGAATGACAGAGCAGGCTTGAAGGGCCAAATGGCCTACTCCTGCTCCTATTTCTTAAGTTCTTATGTTACTGACCACAAATTCCAGGCCAATATTTTAATTTTTCCATCTCCTCTCTTATCTCCACGAGCCGCTGAATGTAATTTCCTACTATGTGCACTAAAATCATCTACTGAGAACCATGTGAAACCAGCCCCTGTAACTGCACAACAAATTATAGGAACATTGGAACAGGAGAAGGCCATTCAGCCTCTCGAGCCTGTTCCACCATTCAATTAGATCATGGCTGGTCTGTATCTTAACTCCATTTACCGGCCTTGGTTCCGTAACCCTTAATACCCTTGTCAAGCAAAAATCTATCAATCTCAGTTTTGAAATTTTCAATTGACCTAGTTTCAACAGCTTTTGGGGAAGTGAGTTCCAGATTTCCACTACCCTTAGTGTGAACAAATGCTCCCTGACATCACCCCTGAAAGGGCTAGCTCTAAGTTATTGGTTATGCCCCATTGTTCTGGACTCCCCCACCAGAAAAAATAGTTTCTCTCTATCTACTATCAACTCCTTTAATCATCTTAAACACCTCAATTACATCACCTCTCAATCTTCTATACTCAAGAGAATACAAGCCTAGTCTATGCAACCTGTCCTCATAATTTAACCTTTTTAGCCTAAGGTATCATTCTGGTGAATCTGCACTGCCCACCCTCCAATGCCAATATATCCTTCCTGAGGTGCAGTGCCCAGAACTGAATGCAGTTCTCTCAATGGGGTCTAACCAGAGCTTTATACAACTGTAACATAACTTCCACCCTTTTATATTCCAGCCCCTTGAGATAAAGGCCAACATTCCAGTAGCGTTTTTAGTTATTTTTTGCACCTGTGCACTAGCTTTTAGTGATTTCTGTACTTGAACCCCTAAATATCTTCTCCTCCACAGTTCCTCGCTTCTCACTATTTAGAAAATACAATGATCTATCTTTCTTATGTCCAAAGTGGATGACCTCGCACTTCCCCACATTGAACTTCATCTGCCACAGTTTTGCCCACTCACTTAATCTGTCAATGTCCCTTAGCAACTTTCTGCTCCCATCTACACTATTTACTGTGCCACCTAACTTGATGTCATCAGGAAACTTGGATATTCAGCTCTCTATTCCTTCATTCAAGTCATTTATAAATATATAGTGAAAAGCTGAGGCCTCAGTACGGATTCCTGGGGAACACCACTAGCCACATCCTGCCAACTGAATACATACACATTATCCCTACTCTCTGTCACCTATCTCCTAACCAATTCCCTACGCATGTCAATAGGTTGCCTCCAATTCCATGTGCTCTCATTTTTATTAACAGTCTCTTATGTGGAACCTTATTGAATGCCTTCTGGAAGTCCAGAAATAGACAGTCCCTTATCTACCAAATTAGTTACTTCTTCAAAAAATTCAGCTCAGTTCATTGCACATGACTTACCTTTTACAAATCCATGCTGCTCTCTCTGATCAGTTCATATTTGTCCAAGTGCTCAGTCACCCTGTTCCTAATAATAAATTCTTGTAACTTCTCCACATCAGATCTTAGACTAATAGGCCTATAATTCCCTAGTTTATCTTTCCTATCCTTCTTAAATAATGCAGTGAATATTCAATTATGCAATGATATAAAAATGCTGTATTTCAAAATGAGTCATCTGAGAAACAGAGAAAAGAATTGTTAATCTACGCATTGCTATGCTAACTGCTTCTCATTCGGCATGCATTCAAAGAGGCATTTTTAAAGGAAAGGTTACTATGTTTAAAAAGTTATCATTTATGTTTTAAAATACATTCTGAGAGATGTTTAAATTTAGCTCGGCAGTCTAACATGTTTAGCAGCAATATTCTTGAGTATCTCTGTTTCTTAGAGCATTGCTTTTCAAGTACTTTTATATCACTTAAATTATACTTAAATAGAGTAATTGGGCTGGATTTTGCCAGTGCTCAGAGGGCAGGTTTGGAGGCGGGTCAAAGGTTAAAATCATTTTGATTGACGGCGGGTTGCGATCCCATCGTCAACCCGCCTCCAAACAATTTTCCCAAGTGTCGGGTCCCCGATTTGCGAATGGACCTAACACCTAGCGGCAGGAAGAGGATTAAAGGCAATTACCTGCCTATTAAGAGGTAGTTGCCAGCCTATTTTTGAATTTTGCCACCTCTGGCTCGGGTTTTCCGATGTCCGGACACCACGCCAGGTAAGTGTGGCATATTGTGAGTCTGCTGTAATGTTTGTGGAATGATGACAGCTGCAGAAGTGGTTTGAAGGATCCAATTTTGAAATGGTGAGTCTCAGAGGAAAAAAAATGTTGGGAATTGCATTTTTAATACATTTACACTTTTCTTTCAGTTACAAGTTTTTAAATCCATGTCCAGTGCCACCTCATTGGAAGAACCTATCTCACCAGTGACAGATCACTTCTGCCACCTCACCTGCAGCTGCCATCTATTCCAGCCTATGGAGGGAGTCATTGGAGAGCCTGGGTGCAAGAGGTCACCTTTGTGCAGTGATTGTCAGTGTTTTCAGCACCTCAATGCTCTCAAACACTGAGAAATCAACTGTCAAAATAAAATTGTGCATGGTCCCTTTAAGGAAACCGGCAGACGACGCATCATCAAATGATGTCATCTGACCCGCTTCCTCTTAGTTGGCCGGTGTAAGGTTCTCAAAATTCCCACATTCCCCAAGGTTATTAATAAAAGGGAACCTGTATGGACAATTTAAAAAAGGGTGCCCAAAAAGATGGTGTCCGCACCTCGTGACCAAAAGCCTGTAAGATTTTAAAAGCATGGACTCTGCAGCACAAACAGGCAGCTTTGGGAAATCAAAACTTAAAATGCATTTCTGTGAAAAGGACTTTGTGTTTGAAAAGCCAGACAGCTAGGCAAACATTGAATATGCATTGCGTCAGATCGAAACAGGTCAGCCCAGTTAGGCCTAAGCATAAGGCCATTAGTTTGTCCGCATAAATAATCGGAAACAGCTCAAGGGAGCCACCAAGGCTGGACAGGCCGATTAAAATGCATTAATAATACAACCCGGACATCGGGGCCATCAGGTGCAATAAACGGCCATCTAAAGCCAGTTAACTTAGATTGGTATAATCATTTAAAACAGCCCGCCAAAAGTTGGACAATAGACTGACCTGATTTGGCGCGCAGATAAGGGCTTTCAACGGGAGTATAATTATAGGCCCATTGGTAGCCACGAGGCTTGCTCTCTTCTCCCTCCTGCGCTTGCTACCTGGCCACTGCCCGGGTCTTCCCCAAATCTATCAGGGACGCCCGGCACAGCACCAGGCGAACACAGGCAGACCAGGCCAGACGAGACGAGACGAGATGAGACGAGATGAAGACGAGATGATTTGGAAGAAGATTGAAGAACGCTTCGAATAATCGGGCCTTCAATCCAGCTGACCTATGACTATCTTCATGCAAAATTCAACCGCCACCCGAAGAAGAAGAACCATCATCCCTGCAAGGTAAATTACCCAAGCAAAGACTTTAATCTCGGGGTACTTTACCAGGACGACACCCTTGCAGCGCCCTGAGACTACGTGATGACGGCATGCCCCAGAGAGCACTAAGAGCGAACCCCAAACCCCACAACCATTATAACTCAGCAGATTTTTGACTTGGTGAGCGTGAATTCCTGGCCCCTCTTAGCTTAATCTAGTTAGGTATTATAGGCGGGATAAGGGTTAAGGGATTTTATTAATGTGTGTTGTTCCCTCGATGTGGCATGTGTTCCCCATTCCCATTTGAATATATTCTTTTTATAAGCCTGTAACTACATAGTGACTTTTTAGTATTTGTAATTTTTTATTTCTGTTTTAATAAAATCTTGGTTTTCTTGCACCAAACCACTTGTTTACTCGTTTTCTGTATCGCCGCCTGTACTTAAATCCGGTGTCGAGAACCCAGGGGTGTGGGAGCGATTCGAACTGCTCACAGGCAGTCAGGGGCATAACTGGCTGGGCACATGCCACCCCCTACAGAAAATGGCGACCGCGGCAGGACACCGGCAACAGGGTTGCGATACAGTAGACAATGGTTTGGATGAGCAAACCATGATGGAGGAAAGGATTTCTGATTATGTGTTTAGCAAGGTGAATATCACTAAGAAGTGGATCACCACTCTGTTAAGGGCTGGGCATCCGGTAGATGCAGCAGCTAAGTGGACAGAGGGAAAGGAACACAAGAAGTTCTTAGAGAAGGCACTCTGGCTGATGTGTTTCAAAAAGCAGGTCCAGCTTTTGGACAGGCTTGTTGCAGCACAGGCAGCCGAGTTAAATGAGTCAGCCCAGGAACCAGGATAAGGCTCTAGCAGGGAAGAAGTTAATGGTAGCATTGCAGGCCATGAATCAGGAGAGGTTGTATTTAATGGGAGAACACAAGGCCCAGTTGGAATACCTACAGTGCCAAGTCACAGAAGCCAAGGGAAATGAGTTAAGGTTGCGGGAAAAGAACGCCCGCTTGGCAAGGCAAGTTAGGGAACAGGAAGAGAAAGTACAGGAGGTAAAAGCAGCTTATAAGCTAGCGAGCGAATAGGGGGTTTGAAGAGGCAGACCACAGCCCCTGCAAGGAGCGGATAGAAAGTCTGAGCCGGGCCCTCAGGAAGGCAAAAGGCATGGTATGCCTCATAAGCCCGAAGGCAGGCCAGGCTGATTTTATGGGGAACGAGGGGAGGACAGTTCCAACGTCACCGGTAGTGCCCAGGGACGACCCGGTTGAGGGACAGGAGGCCTCACGACCACCACCCGTAGCACCAAGTTTCAGCGAGGTTTGGCAGCAAGGGGCGGTGGAGCCAGAGGTGGAAGCGGAGGTGGAGCAACCCCCGCCAGAGAGGTCGGAGCCAGGACGGATGTGCCCAGCCCGGCATCGGAGGTTCAGCCCACCTGTCAATGGTGACGATGAGGGACCCCTCCAAAACCAGTTCGTATTACCCTATAGCACCCAACAGCTTAGGGCTATGGTGAACCATATCCCGAAGCTCTCCGAAAAGGGAGACCACTCGATCCACTTCAGGGATGTAGAGCAGGCAGCCAGCGTCAATGACTGCGATGATGCTGAGCAGGCCAAAATGCTGCTATTCTCCCTGGAGAGTAGGCTCCTCAAATCCCTCTCTGACGAGTGTAAGAAGGGGCAGAGTGGGAATGAGGAGTTCAGGGATGCGGTTCTAGAGGTCATGGGGATGAATGAGGGTAGTCCTTTCTCCCGTGTGGAGAAAACGGTCCAGCTTGCAGGGGAAACCCCGCAGGCTTTCGCGGACCGGTTTTGGCCGGTGTACTGGAGTGCCTGTCCGGGGGTGCTGAACCGGGTGTTCCTGAACGGGGATCCCCTGGCCCACTGGCTCCGTTGCCTGGTGGCGAACAGCTTGCCACAGGTCTGGGCCAAGGCAGAAGTCTGGTTCGACCCCAAGAACCCCCAAACCACCGAACTTACGGTGATCAGACAGTTGTCTCTAGCCTATAAAAACGGTAGAGGAACCGATGCACCCCCACCCAAGGGGAAGGTGCATGAGGTAAAACCCGGACCGGGTAGGAAAGAGTGGCACCAGGAAGGGAATAACCCCCCCAACACAAAGGCGAATTGTTACGGGTGTGGGAAGGATGGTCATTGGCAGAAGGAGTGCAAAAACCCTTGGAAAGACAACAAGGGAAAGAACTCCACAGCCCCAGCCCAAAAGGTCGAGGCAGGGATCTCTCCCGCCGCAGTCGAGTCAGTGTTGGATGTCATGAGGTCCATATTGACTGGCCAAGGGAGGGTAGCAGCCACTACAGGTGCACTGACCCCTTCTGCCCCATCCAACCCACAGCCATGACTAGCACCAGCGCAGCCTGTCGACCTGTGTCCCCTTGAAAACGACGAGGGGAGCAGGCCCTGTGTTAAGATGCGGGTGGAGACGGTGCAGGGGAGATATTCTGTGGACACTAGAACTTCCAGCACAGTGGTCCATCCGGAAGACCCGACCAATCCACCCAGGTCTAACAAGGTCCCATTTAGCCCAATGGGGGTCACAGGGAACGAGCAGGCTGGGGAAATGGCCAAACTTTTGGCCATAGTTTTAGGATCCCTCCCTATCACGTGGGAGGATAACCAAAGGACCAACGAGGTGGCCGAGCAGAGGGCTAGGGAAGGAGAGTCTTGGGACCCCTATCGGACAGGTTCAGTAGCCGCAGTCCGGGACAAGGGAGGCACACAGGGGGTAGCTTTGAACCCGGACCTAAAGCAGGTTCAAGCCCAAGATCCCGTCTGTAAGGCCATCCCGGTAAGGAAAGAGAACGGGGAGTCCCTAGAAGGCCCATTCGGGGCAGCGGACGAGGTTTTACAACAGTCTGCTGGTTATATTAATCAGTGCAAACTGTTTAAACCCGAAAGGAGAAAACAACCAGTTGGGGTAGGGTCTGAGGATAAAAATCCTCAGCTTGCAGCAGGAGCGAGTTCACAGACTGCACAGGCAGGCGCGGTGGCTTGCTTAAGGGGAGGGCCATCCTGCCCACCGATTGGGACACACCCCCCCCTCTTTCTGGGATCCAGATGGGGAGGGGCCCGAGGGTGAAGACCCCACCCCTAACCCAGTTGTAGAGGAGGAGGGACCGGAGGTCGAAGACCCCGCCCCGGACCCAGGTTTGGGACCTGGGGGCGGAGACTCTCAGCCTGCAGCAACAGGCTGCGAAGAGTTACCTACCCCTAGCCCAGGTTCGGGAGAGGTGAAGCCTGAGGGCAGAGATCCCCGGCCAGCGGCAGTGGTAAGCCCACAAGCCGCACCGGAGTGGACAGCGGTTGGGGTTAAAGGCCCACCAGCCAAGAAAACCCCACCCACCAAAGTCCCTAGAAGGTCCCCACAGACACCCCAACGCAGGAAACCCTGGTCACCAGCTCCCCAGTTTAAAGGGACAGCCTCCCGAGTCAGGGGGAAGTCAAAGGACAGAGGTCCCCAGCCGGCAGCCACGGGCAGCGAGGGACCAACAGTGCAGGACAGTGCGGTCACACCAGAGGAAGCCGTGGGCCGCAGTTCTAACAGGGATTAGGCTGGCCGCCCGGAAACGGACGGCGGATGTACATAGTTTTGGTTATTGTTAAGTTTAGGTATTTAGCTTAAGTTTGGGTGTTTAGCTTAAGTTTAAGTAAGGTGATGGGTAGTTTAATTAAGTAGTGATCTGCTAAGAGTGTGTATGTTTGAGTCGAGGTCACGAGACCCGATTATGCTTCACCCAAGCCAGAGAATCTCTTGGGGACCTGGCTGTATGTTTTTGTATCTGTTGCAGAAAGACTTTCGGGATGAAGGGGAGCGTAATCCTACTCGCACTGATAGGACTGAGCCTTGGAAGGAGGGGTGACATGGAAGACTCTCACATCTACGGGTGCTCGGGGGAGAGAGCACCTATAGCAACCGACGGAAGCGGCGAATGGGAGATGGAGGAGACCGCCGTCTACGTCCACGAGGGAAGGTGGCCAGGGTGGCTGGGGTCCAATTCGTCTCAGTACTCCAGCCAGACCGGGTTCACGTACGGGGAGGCCTCCCTCCTGTGCCCCAGGGTACAGGTCGTTACCACAAGGGTCAGCGTCACCATAGGGAAACGTGTATGTTTAACATGCAAGGGACACATTCCTTTTGATAGGTGGTGGTGGCTCAGAAAACTGAGCAAGGATATGAGAAACCCCGCAGTCGAGTGGGAACGGTTGGGGAACAATACCCACTGGACGATTACAGGGACTCACGGGGGATTAAGTGTGTGCTGGGACAAGTGGTGGGAACCGGATCAAGGGATTTATATCTGTATGTGGGGGTCAGAGAGGGTCTGCCCCTCAGGCATATCTATCATTTTCCATCGGCAGTGGTAAGATGCCGGGGAGGGGATGAAGTGGGATACCAGCCTGAAGGCGTGCGCAGTCCCATTCTCCCCGATCCCAGTCAATGGCACTGAGCTTGTAACCCGCCCCCGAAAACCCCGCCCATGACGCAGGCGGCGAGGTTAGCCAGGGAAGGGTGCTCCACCACCACCAAGGGACCAGGGAATGGACTTGTACTAGTGCCTACCGATCAGGTACTATACCAAGGGGTACACTACACGGTAGCCTCTGTGATTTTAAATCTCACCGAGGTACATTTACCGGAGTAGTGCCCCAAAGAAACAGAGCAGCTATACCAGCCCTATTAAAGGACATGTTCAAGAAGTTTTATGAGTTCGATTTCGCCAATGTAGACAAGACCGAACTATAAACCACACACCGCAAGATTTTGGGTAATGCAGGGAGACAAAGAAGGGGAGTGTGGAATTATGTTTTTACTGCGTTTAACACTGGGTCCTCTGTCATCAACAGTTTGGATGACATAGAGCTGCAGACCCAGGTAAACGGTTTAAAAACACAGTTAAGGAAGATATTAATGGATGAGAAGAAAGTAGTGAGCTCGGAGTTCCATGAGGACCAGGCCATGACGGTCCATTTAAAGGAGATTATAGCGGAGTTGGAAAAGCACGCAAAGACGGTAAATGCCCTCATAAGGGAGGACAGAAATGCTTCTGACCAGGCTGCGCAGAATGAGGTGTGCGTGCTGTATGGGGCATGGTTGCTGGGCGAGGGCCGCAGTAATCTGGAGGATTTAAAACAGGGTTTAGTCCCCTCCTGGATCAGCAACAAGCACCTCGCAGCCCTCCATCCATTTGAGAACGCATTAAGCCCGTGCCAACTCCGGCTAGCTTCCGAAGCCTACCCAGTCCCGGTGGATTGTGGACGGTCCAACCACACGATCATGGGAGTAGTAGTTAGGATGCCGGTCATGGGTAGGACAGCCCGACCTGCGCCGGTATACAGGGTTGAGAACATTGGAGTCATTCAAGGGGATGCACACATTTGTTTCGCAGCGGTCCCACCTTACGTCATAAAGTGGGAGCACGCTATGACAGGTACTGACCTCTCAGGGTGCCGGAGCCGGGGAGCACACATAATCCTGTGTCCCCAGCACTTGAACGCCTATTGAAAGCCACAGTGTGGGTTCAGAGCTGCTGGCGCAAAACCTATAAATTGTACCATGGAGGCAATGGCACAAGGCCATGTTCCCCCGCAGGTAGCATATATAGGAGGTGGGACATATTGTGTCACCACAGGAGCGCCCCACTACCAGCATGGACAGCATAGCTGTGAGTGACAGCAGTTTCTGCTTTAAACCGGAGGCAGAAGTTCAAGTGGCCCAGGAGCTAATTGTCCCCATTCCTGAACCCTCCACTGTTCACCTCACTGTAAAGGAGAATTTTACCAACTTGCAGAAGTATGTAGCGCATGTTGGCTACAAAATTCCCCTTCTCCCTGAACACCTTACTAAAATACTCAAAGCAGTCATAGTTTCACAGAAATATTTTTACACTCTAGAGCAGAAAACAGTAGAAATAGGGGCTAAGATATTGGATATTGTGATTCCACCCTGGTGGGACATTTTCAATAACATAGAGGTCCCTTCGTGGATCAGGCTGGCTTCCCACATTCTTGTGGTTTGCCAGTTAGGGATATTGTTGTATCTAGTCTGCACTCAGTGCAAGGGAAAAGGTCAGGTGCTAGAATTCCGAAACCAGAGGATCTGGAAGGAACATTATGTGAAGGTGGAGGGAGATACGCCTGTTTGAGTTTTTTTGTATTTCTGATTAAAGATTGTTGTTTTTTTGTGTTTGTTGTTTTTTAATAAAGATTTTTGCGACACGTTGTTAAAAAAGATGTATGTGTACCAAGTGGTGCAGGGGTGTTGGATCCCCTCCATGCTTGGATGTGTGTAAAAGACTGTAATTATTCTATGTATACTTATGTACACTACATTTTCACGGAATGGGAAGTGCATGTGTCGTGGGTATGTTAGATAGGTAATTACAGGGGAAGATTGACTATGGAGGGTCAGAAATTTTGCTCACCTTATAAGGATGATACTTCAAGCAAGTTTTATTATCACAGGGTGGAGTCTAAGGTTCTCAAAATTCCCCCAAGGGTATTAATAAAAGGGACCCTGTATGGACAATTTAAAAAAGGGTACCCTTAAAGATGGCGTCCGCAACTCGTGACCAAAAGCCTGTAAGATTGTACAAGCTTGGACTCTGCAGCACAGAGCAGGCAGCTTTGGGAAATCAAAACTTAAAATGCATTTCTGTGAAAAGGACTTTGTGTTTGAAAAGCCAGACAGCTAGGCAAACATTGAATATGCATTGCGTCAGATCAAAACAGATCAGCCCAGTTAGGCCTAAGCATAAGGCCATTAGTTTGTCCGCATAAATAATCGGAAACAGCTCAAGGGAGCCACCAAGGCTGGACAGGCCGATTAAAATGCATTAATGACAATACAACCTGGACATCGGGGCCATCAGGTGCGATAAACGGCCATCTAAAGCCAGTTAACTTAGATTGGTATAATCATTTAAAACAGCCCGCCAAAAGTTGGACAATAGACTGACCTGATTTGGCACGCAAATAAGGGCTTTCAACGGGAGTATAATTATAGACCCATTGGTAGCCACGAGGCTCGCTCTCTTCTTGCTCCTGCCCGTGTCTTCCCCAAATCCATCAGGGACACCCGGCAGAGCACCAGGCGAACACGGGCAGACCAGGCCGGACGAGACGAAGACAAGATGATTTGGAAGAAGATTGAAGAACGCTTCGAATAATCGGGCCTTCAATCCAGCTGACCTACGACTATCTTCATGCAAAATTCAACCGCCACCTGAAGAAGAAGAACCATCATCCCTGCGAGGTAAAGTACCCAAGCAAATACTTTAATCTCGGGGTACTTTACCGGGACGACGCCCTTGCAGTGCCCTGAGACCACATGACAACGGCACGCCCCAGAGAGCACTAAGAGCGAACCCCAAACCCCACAACCGTTATAACTCAGCAGATTTTTGACTTGGTGAGCATGAATTCCTGGCCCCTCTTAGCTTAATCTAGTTAGGTATTATAGGCGGGATAAGGGTTAAGGGATTTTATTGATGTGTGTTGTTCCCTCGATGTGCCGTGTGTTCCCCATTCCCATTTGAATATATTCTTTTGATAAGCCTGTAACTACATAGTGACTTTTCAGTATTTGTAATTTTTTATTTCTGTTTTAATAAAATCTTGGTTTTCTTGCACCAAACACTTGTCTACTCGTTTTCTGTATCGCCACCTGTACCTAAGTCCGGTGTCGAGAACCCAGGGGTGTGGGAGCGATTCGAACCGCTCACAGGCAGTCAGGGGCATAACCGACTGGGCACATGCCACCCCCTACACCGGCAAGCCCACAGGGCAGGCTTAACAAAGTCACTCGAGGTAAAATCACGTCTGTGGGCTGGATGCAGCTGGTGGCGGGACTGGAAGCGGAAAACCACCTGAGCCGCACCCAACCCGCCTCCACTGAAAAAATCATGGCCATAATGTTTGCAAAAAACTGCAAGCTCAAGCCAAAAATTGTTTTCAATCTGACTGTTAGAATCCAACAAAAGAGAGTGAACAAAATGCATTAAACTGAAATAGCTGAAAATCTGAAACAGAAAACATTGGAAACACTCAGCAAGTGAGTCAGCATCCATGAAGAGAACTGACAAGTTAGGGAGCCACATCTGAAACATTAACTCACCTGCACTCTGCACAGATGCTGGCTAACCTGCTAAATGTTTCCAGCATTTTCTGTTTATTTTTAACAGAATAGTTGTTTAATAATTAAAAGTAATAGTAATAGTTTGCTCACAGACAAGATTGTCTGCCAAGTATTTCAAACCATGTGCTGTTGTAGAAAATGGCACTTGTAATAGATTTTTTTAAACCATGAGTGGCATACTCCTTCCTTCTCATAGAGCATCACTGCCAGTGCAAAATCAATCTTACCTATGCTAAGGAATGGAGTTTTCAAGTTAAAAATGGTAGTAGTTCGTAGACTTACACCTTAGTGCACAGGCCAGCATTCCGTACTATTACAGAGTGGTGTCCCCTACACCTTCCCTTTATCTATTTCATCGATACTACTATGGAAAGTACCCCTCTGAAATGTCCTCCCAAGCTGTAAATATGTTACCCTACATGATCAGCCCTGTCCCTGTATTTTCACTGTGTTGAAATCAAGATGCACGGCCCAGCCTTCTTCTCTAACTTCCTGGAGTCAATAACTGTGAAACTCCTTCGTCTTCCTTTCTTCCTACAAGCTTTACAATTGTAAAACTCAAGCTTGAGTTCATCCAATTAGTACTTTGTGATTCACCTCACCTTCTCTACTCTCTTCAATCCTGATGAATCCTGCACTATGGGCCTTAATTAGCCCTTATCCTAGGGTTCTCATTTTAAAAAAATGAACAAGTGCTATTATGACTTGCACACCAACGTCTTAAAATTCAGAGGATCCAACCAATGTGAAATCTAAAATCTGAATTCATTCAAAAGCTTTAGGCTTAGAAAGCAGTGTGTGTGGTCTGTGGCTGAGACATAACATCATGATAAAACAGGTTATTATTAGTATTATTGCCTTATAAACTAAGTTTAATAAAAGTTATGACACAAATAGAAATCACAAACCATGTTTTCACCCAGAATGTACTACAAAATAAAGGAATGATATCTTTCTTAGTAAAAGAAATGCAAAGGCAAGGTTGGATTTCTCATTGATACAGCAGCAATTGATTCAATCCTCTTGAATAAATGGTTTTTTTTGTGTAAGTGTTCGAAGTTCACATGTTTTAAATGAGACAGTGGCGTTGGATTGGAGGATTTTCAGACAGTTTCAGTTGGTCAAAAACTGTCTGTTCCTAAAGCTCTGTTGTGACTGGACCATGATGTTTACTATATCTGTTGTAATATAAGTAGACTATTGCAAAATAGATATTTCTCAGCAAACCAAGAATCACAGATATTAAACAATCTGCTTTACAATTCCTGTCATGCTTGAAGCATGTTTAGAATGTACTGCACAAAAGTAATACAAATAATGCCATTCAGAGAGAAAGCAACAAAGCAAATCTTACATACAATTATTAAATATAAGGAGACTGTTCTGTCAGGTTAGCAGGTGGGTTCTTATAGTTGGGAACAAAAATCCCCAAATTTAAGAAAATCTTAATCTACCTTGCACCTCTGCAACAGGTGTTACTAAAGAGATCCTGCTTACATAACGGGCTAGATTTTCGGGGAGCCATCAGGCGGGGTTTCAGGCGTGTCGGGGGGGGGGGGGAGAAATCCCAAATTTGGGGGTCCCGACACCATCCCGCCCAAAACCCCGCCCTACGTAAGTTTCAGGGGCGGCGGGTACCCGCCCCGCACTGGGACCCGCCGAAACCAGGCAGGAAGGGATTAGTGCCAATTAACTGCCTGTTAACAGGTAGTTAACAGGCAGTTTTTAGCCTAACCCCTATTTTGAGGGGTTTCGTGTGGGTTTCCCGACGGCTCCAAACCACGCCAGGTAGAGCTGGCGGGCCGTCGGGTTGAAGGAGTTGGAGGGGTCGCGATGTCGGCGCTCAGGTGAGTGATGGGTGCATAAGTGCAAAGGTAAGTATGTTTGGTGTGTCTAAAGTGTGTAAAGAACTTTTACTTACCTGTACTTACCTTAACAGCCTTTTTTCCTGTAGCTGTCGGGAGCGCATCACTCAGCCGGAACTTAAAGCTGAACGGCTGCGATCTGTCAAAAGTGACAGCCTTCAGCTTTGAGTGCTGGTGTGAGTTCTAACTGAGTCTGTGCAGAATTACTCATGTCAGAACTCAGACTGTCAGTGTTTCACAGCTTCAAACAGCTGTCAAACGCTGATATTTCATCTGTCAAGGACTCTTAGATGAAATTTCAGTCTGTGACGTCACCTGTTGCCGGGTGGCCCTTAATTGGCCTGCTGAGCCCATTGGGCGGGCTCAACAAGGTCAATCAAGGGAAAATCGCGCGGATTGGCCGGACATCGAAGTAGGCGGGTCAAAAACCCGAAAGGGGAAGTCCCGCCTTCTTCCCGACAGGTTCAGCAAAATCTACCCCAACATGTCTAAATTCAGGACTTAGATAGAAGAACCTCCTTACTAACTTGATGGCCAGGTTAACCTTTACTCTGCCATTCTTGTTCTGGGCTCTCTTTCAGGTACACATTAAAAAAAGTTCAACCATCCACCCCACTCAAAATAACAAGAAATGCAACATTTCAAATGCAATGTCTCACTTGTCACATTTGCATCAATTAACAATATCACTCAGAAAGGCTGCAAGAATGTCTGCCAATTCAAGGTAAGACAGTAACAGTGATATTCTGAGGTTGAGTGGAGACATGTTGTTGGGGCAGAGAAGTGCTCACATTATGACTATTGGGAGTGCTTGATGCTGGCATTCAGTGTGAAATATAGAAAAAATGCACAATTCCCAAGTATTGGCATCCTTCATCCTAAAGAGCACAAAATACATCCCAAAAAAGTTCCAAAGTACCTCAACATTCGAACCCATTTCAGAGCTTTCTATTAATCCAACTCTGACCTGAGGTAAAATGTCCAATTAGATAAAGTTCTGTGAAATGTCATACTGACCCTCTGCAAAACCCCAGCTTATCAGTCTGACATTACAACCTAAGTTATTCAACTGGCATGTTATATTCCACAAATGACTTTCCCATGATTCAAACACAAAGGAAGCACAATTTTCTAGTATATTTGATCATATGTGTCAATACTTATCCTCATAACCTTTAGTCTTGCTCTTGTGTGTCAGCTTGGCTTGGTGATTGCACATTCACCTCTCTGTCAGAAAGCCATAGATTCAAGCCACACTCCAGGACTTGAGTACACAATCTATGCTAACACTTCAGTGCAATACTGAGGGCGTGCTGATATTGCCAGAGGTGCCATCTTTTGGAGGAGTTGTTAAACCAAAACCTCATCTGCCTTTTCAGATGAACATAGATGATCCCATGGCATTATTCAAAGAATAACAGGAGAGTTCTCCCGATATCCAGGCAAACAAACGCTATCAAAATAGGTAACTAGTCATTATCTCATTTGTGGTTTATGGGACTTTAGTGTGCACAAAATGGCTGCCACATTTGCCTACATAAGAGTATTTCAAAATGAGTTTCATTCGCTGTGAACTACTTTGGGATTATGAGGATGTAAAAGGCACTACATCAAGCAAATTAATTTTATTTATACCAATATTTAAAGTATTTTATTGACAAAGCATTAAGTGGAGTCTATTCATAAATCTACTACAATATGGAAAAAGAAATTAATCTCCAATCTTGTTGAGTCTTGTTAATTTTTGTACTCATGGCCTCTGGTGTTGTGTTCAGGACTTGGTTAAATGGCTTGTTTTCATCTACACTATCCATACTTCGAAGCATTTTTTTAAACTGTGTTTTTCTTCTGATGAGTGAAACACTTTCCATTTCAGGCACCACGTTTCAGCATTGCCCACTCAAGTAAAACACGGCTAGATACAAAGTAAAGCTCCTTCTCTTCCACCCTACAATGTGCCTCAGGCGTTAACCTCAGAAGACCAATCCTACTGCACCCGTATGACATTTTTCCATTTCCAGAATCTCCATGAGGTTACACATTTAGTGCCCAACAGGAACTTGATTGAGGCTGCCCAAATTTATTTCACAGAGGATTTGAACCTAGATCCTAAAGGCAAAATGCCAGTATCTAAACCACTGTACTTCACAGTCCCTCTCTCAGCATTTTAAAGATGTGGATCATGCCCAGTTTCATTCTTCGTTCATCAAACGAAACAATTTCCATTATTCTTGTGGCACCCAGAGCACTTCTACTCCTCTGCCCACAAAAATAATGAAAAATTTACCTTTTGAGCCTCACTTAGCCTGGGCTGCCAGGCAAAACGGAATGGAGTATGCACAGCACGTACTCCACCCTGTAGTGTCCCAGAATAGCAATCGATTTACAGACAGCGTCAGCCGGATTGGGAGTACGAACGGGACAGTAAGCTTTACCCCAACATTTTAGGGGTGCTACTGCCCTTTTTCCACCCAGCAGCACCAGTGAAATTCTCACACAAAAATGTCCTCTCAATCTGCTATCGCTTTTCCACTGCGAAAGTGGTGACGGTGTTTATGTCAGTGACTTGCTCCATGAACCTGTACACTGAGAATTAAACTTATAGAGCAGCTGTCTCCTGTCTCTAATTTGAAAGGAGTCAAAGGGATAAAAGCTCAAGATGGCAGTGGTCTTGTCTGGTAGTGCCATCTCTGTGATGAAGCTTGTCTGCAGGACAGATTGCAGCAAGTGGCACAGCTCCATCACTGCCTCTTTGGTGAACCTCAGCATTTCAAAGCCCAGACAGTGGGCAAGGGAGTGTACCATAGAAACATAGAAGATAGGAGCAGGAGTAGGCCATTCGGCCCATCGAGCCTGCTCTGCCATTCAATGAGATCATGGTTGATCATCCAAATTCAGTACCCGGTTCCTGCTTTCTCCCCATACCCCTTGATCCCTTTAGCCTTAAGAAATATATCCAACTCCTTCTTAAATATATTTAATGTATTGGCCTCTACTGCCTTCTGTGGTAGAGAATTCCACAGGTTCACCACTCTCTGGGTGAAGAAATTTCTCCTCATTTCTGTCCTAAATGGCCTACCCCTTATCCTTAGACTGTGACCCCTGGTTCTGGACTCCCCGACCATCGGGAACATCCTTCCTGCATCTAGTCTGTCCAGTCCTGTCAGAATTTTATAAGTTTCAATGAGATCCCCTCTCATTCTTCTAAACTCCAGCGAGTACAAGCACAATTGACCCAATCTCTCTTCATACGTCATTCCTGCCATCCCAGGTATCAGCCTGCTGAATCTTCACTGAACTCCTTCCATGGCAAGAACATTCTTCCTCAGATAAGGTGAACAAAACTGCACACAATACTCAAGATGTGGTCTCACCAAGGCCCTGTTTAACAGCAGCAAGACATCCTTGTTCCTGTACTCAAACCCTCTCGCTACGAAGGCCAACATGCCATTTGCCTTCTTAACCGCCTACTGCACCTGCATGCTTACCTTCAGCGACTGGTGCACAAGGACACCCAGGTCTCATTGCACTTCCCCTTCTCCCAATCTATTGCCATTCAGATAATAAACTGCCTTCCTGTTCTTGCCACCAAAGTGGATAACCTCGCATTTATCCGCGTTATATTGCATCTGCCATGCTTTTGCCCAATCACCCAACCTGTCCAAATCATACTGGAGTTTCTTGGCATCCTCCTCACAGCACACACGCCCACCCAGCTTTGTGTCTTCTGCAAATTTAGAGATATTACATCTAGTTCCCTTGTCTAGATCATTAATATATATTGTGAATAGCTGGGGCCCAAGGACCGATCCCTGCGGTACCCCACTGGTCACTGCCTGCCACTCGGAAAAAGACTCGTTTATTCCAACTCTTTGCTTTCTGTCTGCCAACCAGTTCTCTATCCAAGTAAATACCTTGCCCCCAATCCCATGTGCCTTAACTTTACACGCTAATCTCTTATGCGGGACCTTATCGAAAGCCTTCTGAAAGTCCAAATACACCACATCCACTGGTTCTCCCTTATCTATTTTACCAGTTACATCCTCAAAAAATTCCAGTAGATTAGTCAAGCATGATTTACCTTTTGTAAATCCATGTTGACTTTGTCCGATCCTGTCACTGTTTTCCAAGTGCTCTGCTATTACATCTTTTATAACGGAATCTAGCATTTTCCCCAGCACCGATGTCAGGCTTACCGGTCTGTAATTCCCCGTTTTCTCTCTACCACCTTTTTTGAATAGTGGGGTAACATTAGCTACCCTCCAATCCATGGGTACTGTTCCAGATTCCATCGAATGCTGGAAGATGATCAGCAAAGCATCAACTATTTCGAGGGCCACTTCCTTAAGTACCCTAGGATGTAGATTATCAGGCCCTGGGGATTTATCGGCCTTCAATCCCATCAATTTCTCTAACACCATTTCCCTACAAATACTGATTTCTTTCAGTTCCTCCCTTTCATCAAGCCCTATGTTCCCCGACATATCTGGGAGGTTATTTGTGTCCTCCTTTTTGAAGACAGAACCAAAATATGTATTTAATTGGTCTGCCATTTCTTTGTTCCGCATTATAAATTCCCCCGATTCTGACTGCAAGGGACCAACGCTTGACTTCACCAATCTTTTTCTCTTCACAAATCTATAAAAGCTTTTACAGTCAGTTTTTAAGTTCCCTGCAAGCTTTTCTCATATTCTATTTTCCCTTTCTTAATAAATCCCTTTGTCCTCCTTTGTTGAATCCTAAACTGCTCCTAATCCTCAGGTTTACTGCTTTTTCTGGCCAATTTATATGTCTTCTCCTTGGATCTTATGCTATCCCTACTTTCCCTTGTTAGCCACGGTTGAGTCACCTTTTTTGTTTTATTTTTATGCCAAACTGGGATGAACAAATTCTGTAGTTCATCCATATGGTCTTTGAATGTTTGCCATTGCCTATCCACCGTCAACCCTTTGAGTGACATTCCCCAATCAATCCTACCCAACTCACGCCTCAGACCATCGTAGTTTCCTTTATTTAAATTTAGGACTCTAGTCTCTGAGTCGACTACTTCATTCTCCATCTTAATAAAGAATTCTATCATATTATGATCGCTCCGACCCAAGGGGCCTCGTACAACAAGATTGCTAATTAATCCTTTCTCGTTACAAAATACCCAGTCTAAGATGGCCTGATCTCTGGTTGGTTCCTCGACATATTGGTCCAGGAAACCATCCCTTAAACACTCCAGGAATTCCTCCTCCACAGTATTGTTACTGATTTGGTTAGCCCAATCTATATGTAGATTAAAGTCACCCATGATGACTGCTGTGCCCTTATTGCAC
The DNA here is from genome assembly GCF_052327205.1 of Somniosus microcephalus. Taxonomy (NCBI): domain Eukaryota; kingdom Metazoa; phylum Chordata; class Chondrichthyes; order Squaliformes; family Somniosidae; genus Somniosus; species Somniosus microcephalus. Next base: position 179,798,125 of record NC_140987.1, on the reverse strand, counting down.
GCTTCTCTAATTTCACTTTTAATGCCATCCCCAACCTCCACATTGCTGTTTGGAGGTCTATATACTACTCCCACTAACGTTTTCTGCCCCTTGGTATTTCTCAGTTCTACCCATACAGATTCCACATCATCAGAGCTAATATCCTTCCTTACAATTGTGTTAATCCCTTCTTTTACCAGCTATGCTACCCCACCTCCCTTTCCTTTTTGCCTATCTTTCCTGAATATTGAATACCCCTGGATGTTGAGTTCCCAGCCTTGGCCACCCTGGAGCCATGTTTCCGTAATCCCAATCAAATCATATTCGTTTACCTCTATTTGCGCAGCTAATTCATCCACCTTATTATGAATGCTCCTCGCATTAGGACACAAAGCCTTCAGGCTTGTTTTTTTAACACTCTTACACCTATTAGAATTATTATTTACTGTGGCCATGTTTGATTTAAACCGTTGATTTCTTTGACTGCCACTTTTGTTTTTCTCCTTCATATCTTTTGCTTTTATCCTTGTTATCTAAGCTGTGCAAATTGCCTGGGGCAGGAAATTAATGTGGTATCATTCTCTATAAGGCGCCCAGTCTGCACCCATGGAGGAAAATCAGCACTTATATGTCTTCTAAATCAAAACATTTGAATTAGCTGGGTGCTAGATTGCTAAAATTAAAAGCAAACTTGCAGTTCAGCTACTAATCTATCACAAGATCTTCTCTGATGACTGGCAAATTGAGAATGTTGTTGCTGTTAATATAGCAGGTGATACATATGATAAGCAACATATGATTAGCAAAAGCACATCTCTATTCTCGCTACTGTTCCCAAATTTAGAGAACAAGTCGTTACATAATAATATATATAAATGCTAGTCAATCTCCCATCGCATTGCGCAGAGGGAATTAAGATCAAGTGTCGTCTTCAGGTGAAGCAGTGTTTCAAAGCGGGGGAATATTTGGATCAATCCCCATTTTAATGTCATACACTCTGACCCTATTTTGTATAATATTTTGATTCAATATAATAACATAGTTAAATAGCAACATTTACTGAAATATGGGGAGCAGAGAAATAGAGTTGGGTGGAGCAAAGGAATTTCTCTGCAGTTCAGGCTGGGGAACTGGGAGGTGCAAATCCGAGACACTACAGTGCTACCACTGGTGAGAGACTGTAATTACTATATAATGTCTTTACATAGGCTTTTTCCATTATAAATGTGGACGCAAGAATTTATAATGGCAAATGTTAATGTAACCATGTTAAATCTTTATTTTTAATTTATAATGTATAATGTTCCTACACGCATTTGTTGTTTTTTTCTTACACATAGCATTGGATGTAAGGTAAAGTTTATTGCTTCAGTGAGTTTGAAATTCAGGTGTTCAAAAGCCACAGTACCACACGTTGCATAAAGTTTTTCAATCAAAGCTATTTGAACCAACTAAAGGGAAACTCTTTCAGATCACTATCAGGCACAAATCTTTTCTTTTACTAGACAAATATTGTGCACTAATCTGTCAGCTTTGCTGAGTTGGTAGCATTCTTATCTCTGTTTGAGAATGTTGTGGATTCAAGCTCCGTGCCAGCACTTGAGCTCATAGTCTAGAGGACACTCTACTGAGTAATGGTGGAGTGCTGCAGTGTCAGAATGGCTTTGTGACATTTCTGAGAGATGTGATAAGGTGTTAAATAAATGTACTAAATAAGTACATCTTTCTTTAAGCATGCTCACCTCTCACTGTCGTTGCTCCTACCTGTACCATGTTTAGAATCTTGCATGCACTATTTTTACCTGAAGCTTTTCATCAAAGATCACTAACAGTTCTATTACTAGCTTTTTTCATGTGTGTCAACCTTATATAAACCTAATTAACATTGTCCAGCCACAATATCCATACCACCATACCATCCACTTGAATACATTGTTTTTCCATGACAGCACATTGAACAAAATTAAAATGTTATTTCACATACTGTGCTCTGTTGCCTTTTGATTGTTATTATTTTTCCCTGAGCTATTTTTCAATATAGTCATCTTTACTGGCAAACTGCACAGAACACATCAGTAGGCACCTGTTCTTTGGTATTTGTCACATTAATTATTTCCTGTGTGATGAGGCAAAGCCAAAGCAACAATTACAGCTCAAGTACTGTATTTGGTTGCATGATTGATTTGGGTGAAATGTTTCTTAGGGGATTTTCAGTAACTCCATTGTATGCCATTTAATTTTTGAATAAAATTGTGAGCATTCAGTTAAAAACACCTTATCAAATAATAGCTGGAGTGTTTAAATCTTTGGTTGTAAATGAAACAATTATTCATTTCTTGTTACTATTCATTCTGAAGAATCAAGGAATGCTGATCACAGGTGAGGGAGCATTAAAGGCATATTGTTCCAAACTGAAATTGAACATATCATTGCAAATTATATTTGGATTTGTTAAAGGGTATTTTAGTGCAGAGTACTTCTGTAATTAATTGAATCATAGAAATCTGTAATTTCTATCATACCTGTACTGGGTGCTAGCTTTTCAACAGGAGCTAGCTATTCCAATCCAACTTCCCTGCTCTTTCTTTGTATCCTTTTATATTCTTTCCTTTCAAATACTCTTTTAAATGTATTTTTATTTGTTCTCGGGATGTGAGTGACAGTGGCACATTGGCATTTATTCCCCATCCTAGCTGCCCTGATAAGAAGGTGGTGGCCATCAGCTTCATCTCATTATTTGCATAAAAAGGATGGCTTGCTAGGCCACTTCAAAGGACATTAAGAGACTGGTGTCACATGTAGGCCAGACCAGGTAGGTTATGAAGGACATTAGTGAAGCAGTTAGGTTTTTACAGCAATCCTTCAACTTTTATAATCATTTTTCTGGTACTAACCCACAGAGTACCAGATTTAAATTCATCTCATCAAATAATAGCTATAGCATCTAAACCTTTGGCTGTAAATGGAACAATTAAAATTATATTTATTGAACTCATGACCATAGACATGACACTACCACTATCATACACCATAGCCAGTGTAAATCATGTTAATTGGCTGGATTTTGTCAGCCCCGAGGAGGCAGGTATGGAGGTGGAACTGCCAGTAAAGTTGCAGGATTTGGGGGCGGCTGCGAAACCCGCCCCCAACCCGCCTCTGTGCCCTCTTGCCAGGTGGCGGGAAACCGTCCTGCCCCGGGTCCCGTCTCCTCGAGGCGGGAAAGGGATTAAAGCCTATTAACTGCCTGTTAACAGGTAGTTAACAGGCAGAAAATAGGATTATCCCTATTTTTCGCTCTGAAGTACAGGCTTCCCGACCTCGGAGAACCCCGCCAGGGTGTAGGAGATGAGAAGGAGGTCTGCAGGGGTCGGAGGGGTCTGAAAGTGAGATGTAGAGGTGAGTGATGGGTGCAAGTGTGGAGTGGTAAGTATGTAAGGTGAGTGTTAAGTGTTATAAAATGTTCACTTACCTTTGTTTCTGCCTACAGCCTTCAGCCGCTGTGGATCCAGAGTCCTAACATCTTCATTGCAGATTTCACAGACTGGCTGTTGGATCCTCCGAACCAACAGCCAGGTGATTTCTGCAACGTTGAAAGGTTTGATGAGTCCTGAACAAAAGGTCTCATCAAGCTTCACAGAGCTGTCAAACGTTGACATTTCTTCTCTCAAGAAATCTTGACAGATGGCACGTCAGGCATTGACGTGCTCTGTCAGTGACTTCCCCCTAATTGGCCTGCTGAGCCCGCTGGGTGGGCTTAACAAGGTCAATCAGAGGAAAATCCCGTTGGTTGGCCAGAAGCTGATGGAGGCGGGATTGAAAGCCGGCAAGCAACAGTCCTGCCTGCAAAAGCTTCCCATTGACAAAATCCAGCCCATAGTCTCTGCTTCATTAATTAGCTATGTTGTAAAATAATTCATGCTCTAATAATCCCCTGTGTGAAAAGAATCTCTTCAAACATTTCCCTGTGTCCCTTTAGTAATAATCTTCAATCTATGCCCCTTTGTTACCAATTCGCCTTCCAGTGGAAACAATCTTATTATTTCCCCTTTTAAAGTCTTTCATAATTTCATAATTTTGAAACCTCTGCTGGATCCCCTTTAACCTTCTCTATTCCATGGGGAAAAGTCACTTTTTCAAGCCTTTCTTATATAACTATAAACCTTTTGTTCCTGGTATCATTCTAGTGAATCATCACCATGTCTTTTCCATGACTGATATCTTTTCCATAATGGAATGCCAGACCAACACAAAATATTCTAACTGTGACTGAACCAATGTCTTGCACAAATACAACATCACTTTCTTGCTTTTATATCCATTGTCCTTATGTATAAAACCCAAGAATCTCTTTTATTTCTGGCCTTTTCTACTTGTACTCCCACCTTTGAAGATCTATGTACCTGCACTGTTTGATCTCTCTGTTCCTCCACTCTTTTAAGAATCTAACCATTAAGGGTTTACTAAAGACAACTAAAGAGGCAAGGGACAGCATAAAACTAAAGGAAAGGGCATACAAAAATGCAAAAAATAACACAGGTCCTGGCGAATGGGAAAGATACAAAGAACAACAAAGGGTCACAAAACAGATAGTAAGAGCTACAAAAAGGGAGTATGAAAAGAAACTTGCAAGAGATATCAAAATCAACACAAAGAATTTTTACAATTATATTAGAAAAAAGAGGGTGGGCAGGAGCAATGTTGGCCTCTTATAAACTGAAAGTAGTGATATTGTCATTGACAATGGGAAAATGGCGGATATATTGAATAATTACTTTGCGTCAGTATTTACAGTAGAGGAAGAGGTCAGCATGCCAGAAATCCCAAGGAAACTAATATTGAATCGGGGACAGGGACTCAATAAAATTAACGTAAGTAAAATAACAGTAATGAAGAAAATAATGGCACTAAAGAGTGGCAAATCCCTAGGACCTATGGTTTCCATCTCAGGGATTTAAAGGAAGTAGGTGAGCACATTGCAGATGCCCTCACTATAATCTTCCAAAGTTCTCTAGATTCAGAAACCATCCCTTTAGATCAGAAAATTGCGCATGTCACGTCACTTTTTAAGAATGACGAGAGGGAAACCAGGGAATTATAGACCAGTTAGCCGAAAATCTGTTGGGAAATTGCTGGAGTCTATAATTAAGGATAGGGTGACTGAACACCTTGAAAATGTTCAGTTGCTCAGAGAGAGCCAGCATGGATTTGTGAAAGGGAGGTCATGCCTGACAAACCTGATTGAATTTTTGAAGAGGTGACTAAAGTAGTGGACAGGGGAATGTCTATGGATGTTATTTATATGGAATTCCAGAAGGCATTTGATAAAGTCCCACACAAGAGACTGTTAGCCAAGATAGATGCCCACAGAATTGAGGGCAAATTATTGACCTGGTTAGGAAATTGGCTGAGCGGCAGGAGACACAGAGTAGGGATAATGGGCAGGTACTCAAAGTGGCAGGATGTGGCTAGTGATATCCCGCAGGGATCTGTGTTGGGGCCTCAACTATTCACAATATTTATTAACGTAGGTTTACCAGAACAATACCCGGACTTCAAGGGTTAAGTTCCGAGGAGAATTTACACAAATTAGGTTTATATTCCCTAGAATTTAGAAGGTTAAGGGGTGATCTGATTGAAGTTTTCAGGATATTTGGGGAAGAGATAGGGTAGATAGAGAGAAACTATTTCTGCTGGTTGGGGATTCTAGGACTAGGGGGCATAGTCTAAAAATTAGAACCAGACCTTTCAGGAGTGAAATTAGGAAACACTTCTACACACAAAGGGTGGTAGAAGTTTGGAACTCTCTTCCGCAAAAGGCAATTGATGCTAGATCAATTGTTAATTTTAAATCAGAGATTGATAGCTTTCTGTTAACCAAAGGTATTAAGGGATATGGGCCAAAGGTGGGTATATGGAGTTAGATCACAGATCAGCCATGATCTCATTGAATGGCGGAACAGGCTCGAGGGGCTGAATGGCCTACTCCTGTTCCTATGTTCTTACTTCTTTTCACTGTTCTTTTTTCCCAAAATATACTTTCCTACATTTCTCTGCATTGAATTGCACCTGATAGCTAACTACCCACTTCAGTAACTTATCTGTGTCCCCCTGCAATCTCTTGCATTCTTCCTCACAGCTTGCTGTGCCCTGTAGCTTGGTACCATCAGCCAAATTATTTATAGAAATGGAAAACAAATGAGATGCCACATGGATCTGTAGGACACAACACGGCCCACATCCTGCCCATCTGAAACACATCCACTTACCCCTATTATTTGCTTTTTGTCCTCTAGCCAGCTCTTTCCTTACCATCATGTGCCTTCATTTTCTAAACAAATCTCCTATTTGGCACCTTATCAAACACCTTCTGAAAAACCATACTTACAACTTCCGCGACATTTATCTACAGATCTTATGATTTCCGCAAAAAATTAAACTAAATTAATCCTGCTCTTACAAATCCATGACGATTGTTCCTGATTAGCCCATATATTTCTACGTATTCACGAATGTTATCCCATATTGTTTTTCCTGATGCTGCTGTCCTGTGCACTAGAGAAATGGAGCCCTTTTCAAGTGCCCTCCAAATGCAATGACCTGAATCCAAGATTTTCCAAAGAATTTTTGAAATTGGAACAGTGCCAAAGGACAGGAGGGTGACAAATCTTGCAGTCCTGTTCAACAAAGGAGAAAAGGATGAATCAGGAGATTATAGGACAGTTCTAGGTTAATTCTAGGGGCTGATTTTCATGTCCTTTGTACCCAGGGGATATTTATTCCCCAGGCACAATGTACAGGAAAAAGGAGTGAAGACCCATGAACAGGACTGTAACATTTGCCATCTTCCAATATTTTGGCACATTGCCTATCCCAAAGATTCTTGGAAAGTTATGGCTACTGCCACTACTATGTCTTCCCCAACCTTCTTCAGTATTTTTAGTCCCATCAACTTTTTCCTTTTGAATATTTATCTCTATCAGTGACTTTTCTACGTTCTTCTACTTTCACCTTCCCCTGTAAAAACGAATGCAAAAGACTTGGCCCCGATTTTAACTCCAGGTGGATTCCCCGCTCAGACCTGTGTTAAAATTACAATTGCGTCACAATGATGTCATTGGGCCGCAACATGCCTATGTAAAAAAGGAACCTGTTGGCTCCGGGCTCGTGTCCTTGCTGCCAGCTCAGGAGAGCAGGTTAAAATTGCAGATGATGCAATCATGGCAAATTTTGGATATGTAAGAGCCAGGACGATTTTAACTACCCACCCATTAGGTTTCTGCTGAACGAGCAGGGTTAAAATCCCCCCCACTTCTGCTCTTTTCATTGAATGTGACAAATTGTAGTAAATATGTCTTTAAAAATTGTTTTAGGAAAAGAAAGGAAATACTTACAAGTTTGAGAAATATTAAAAACTTCACTGGACTCAGCCGCAAAAAAAAAGATGCTATTTTTTTGCTCCCTGGTTTTGCCAGTGGCAGTTAACAGCTTTATACAATATTTACAGGTAGACCAAAACATTTTATAGACTTCATGTTTATCGACAATGTAACATATATAAAATATAACTATTGGTTTCTACGAATGGTCAGTGAATTATGATTTAGTCCTTGACTCTCAATGAGCATGGTTTACATAGAATTCCATAGAATTTACATAGAATTCCACAGAATTTACGTAGAATTCCATAGAATTTACAGCACAGGAACAGGCGATTTGGTCCAAAAGGTCTATGCCAGTGTTTATGCTCCACACACACCTCCTTCCACCTCACTTCATCTCATCCTATCAACATTAGGACATTGTCTTCTCACTAGTACAAGCATTCCATGTAAAATGATTAGCTTCTTTTTTAGATTTGCTCACTTTTAGCTTTGGGGATATTGCTCTTCATCACAAGGCATAGGTAAACTGTTCCCATAACCTGTTTATGGAAAGTACACACAGTTTGGTCTGTGGGCTTACGATAAAAATACCACAAACGTTTCCTGTAAAACACTGTCAAGGCATTGCCTAGGCCTTGCTTTGGCTACTGCTCAGAAGCACTCGACTGCTAACAGCTGGAACTAATCAACTAGTTTAGCTCTCAGCAGTTGGATTCACTCCATCCCACTGTTCCAGCTCATCGGTTTGGGAGGGAGAAAGAAAGCAAACAAAAGAAACATAATGCAATAAAATGAATTTAATATTAATACAAGGGAAACACAAAGTAATAATGTAAAAATGAAGAGAAAGGAAATGTTAAAAACCAAAGATGAAACCACGAGTTGATTAGGCCTTTCATTTATCACAGGAAAGCTGGCACAAATCTTCCAGAAATCGCTGAATATTGGAAGCTGGATAAACGCAGATGTTACTCCCATTTTTAAAAAGAGTAGCAAAAGTGACTCAGAAAACTACAGACCAGTGAGCTTGACATTCATTATGGGTAAAGTTATGAAAAGCCTTATTAAAGTGATCATGCAGCATATGGATAGAAACAAAATCTTAAAAGATTGGCATGAAGGGGAGGTCTTGTCAATCTAATTGACTGTTTTTTTTTTGAGGGTGTGACAAAGGAGCCTGAAAGGGGTAAGGCAGTGGATGTGGTGTACACCAACGTTCCCTCTAAAAAAATTTGTGTGTGCGGTATGTGATGAAATATTCCATTCATCACTGCCTGTGACTGTGGTCGGTTTCAGTGTCATTTCCCTTCCCCCAGTCCTCATTGTATTGTTTATTGGAATGTGCTGGAATGTGCTGTGTGTAGGGCTCCGCCCATACCTGGCCCCTTTTGTAAGCTAGCTCAGTCTGGCCTCAGTCTCCAGAAGGAAGATACCTCTCTCTCTTACGTGTTACTTTCTAAGTTAATAAAAGCCTTGTTTTGTTTCGCTAACATCGAGTCTCGGAATTATTGAGGCACATCAATTTTATTAACTTATTTTTCAACACTATGGATCAAATCCTGAAACCCGAACGTTTGGATTTGGATCAACATGCTCCGGACGCATCAGCACGCTTCGGACACTGGTTTGAGTGTATGGAACTCTTCCTGGACAATTCCGCAGCCGTCAAAGACGCTACGGACGCTGCGAGGATGAGACTCGGAATTCTGCGGAATTGGGTAAGCCACCGGGTTTACCCCCTCATCCAAGACGCCGATACGTACCTGGCCGCCTGCGACATCTTAAAGGCGCATTACCAGCAGCCTACGAATGAGGTGTATGCTAGGCATCTGCTCGCTACTCGCGCACAGCGACCTGGGGAATCGGTGGAGGAGTTCCTAAGCACCCTGAAAGTGCTTGGCAAAGACTGCAAGAGCCGAGATGTAAAAGCCGCAGTGTACACTGACGAACTTGTTCATGATGCCTTTATCACAGGCCTCAGCTCCACTTACATCCGGCAAAGACTGCTGGAAAAAACGGGGTTGGACCTGAAACAGGCTGCGGACACCGCGCGATCCCTGGATGTGGCCCAGAGAAACTCGGACGCCTACTCTTCGGCCCGCGCCACCCACGCCGTCACGTGTGCACCAAGGGCGCCGCCATCTTGGAAGGCATCTTCCCCGCCCGGCAGCCCGACACCGGCGGGGCCCCGCTCTCCCCCCAGAAGCCCTACGACAGCCGCGACGCGTCAGGGACCCAACTGCTACTTCTGCGGGCAGCCAAAACACACCAGAAACCTGTGCCCGGCGAAAGGCACCACCTGCTTTAAGTGCGGTAAGAAGGGGCACTTCGGGAAGGTGTGCAGAGGGAACCCCGCCGGAAAACCAACCGCCGGAAAACCCGCCACCGCCGCGTGTGCGCCGTGGGAGCGGCCATCTTGGACGCCATCTTGCCCGACCTCGTGGGGTCCACCATCTTATGAGCAGACAGCGTGGACGCCATCTTGTATCGATCAGGGCCCTACAGTGGCATCGGTCACAGTGGACCAGACCAGGCCGCACCCGCTATCCAAATCAATGGTGGACATCGAGGTAAACGGGTGCCGGGTTAAATGTTTAATTGACAGTGGAAGCACGGAGAGTTTTATCCACCCTGAACTGGCACAACAACTCTCCCTAAAGGTGGTCCCTGCCCAGGGTACCATCTCTATGGCTGATAAAACCAAGACATCGACCATTCTGGGTTACTGCACGGTACAATTGGGCGTTAACGGGACTGTATACGATAATTTTAAAGTACTAATCATGAAGAACCTATGTGCGAGCGTGATCTTGGGCCTGGATTTCCAGTGCAACCACCAAAGCATCACGCTCAAGTACGGTGGGTCCCAGCCGCCCCTCACAGTGTGCGGTCTGGCTACCCTGAAGGTAAAGCCGCCTTCGCTATTCGCGAACCTTACCCCTAACTGCCGGCCAATAGCGACCAAAAGCAGGAGGTACAGCTGGGAGGACAGGCGGTTTATCGCGACCGAGGTAGACAGGCTCCTGAAAGAGCGCATTATTGAACGCAGCAACAGCCCGTGGCGCGCCCAAGTGGTAGTGGTAAGGGGTAGCGAGAAGAAACGGATGGTGATCGACTATAGTCAAACGATCAACAGGTACACCCAACTAGACGCCTACCCGCTACCCCGCATATCAGAAATGGTGAACCTAATCGCCCAATACCGGGTGTTCTCCACCATCGACCTCAAGTCAGCGTACCACCAGCTCCCTATCAGACCAGAGGACCACCCGTACACCGCCTTCGAGGCGAACGGACGCCTCTACCAATTCCTCAGAGTCCCCTTTGGGGTGACGAATGGGGTCTCGGTCTTTCAGAGGGAGATGGACCGCATGGTCGATGACCACCACTTACAGGCAACCTTCCCCTACCTCGACAACGTCACCATCTGCGGCCACAATCAGCAGGATCACGACTCGAACCTCGAGAGGTTCCTGGAAACCGCACAAAAACTCAACCTCACCTACAACGAGGACAAGTGCATTTTCAACACCACGCGCCTCTGCATACTAGGCAGCGTGGTGGAGAATGGGGAAATCGGACCAGACCCCGACCGATTGCGCCCCCTACGGGAGCTGCCCCTGCCCAACACTCCCAAAGCCCTGAAAAGGTGCCTGGGGTTATTTTCTTATTATTCCCAATGGGTCCCCAACTACTCCGACAAAGCCCGCCCCCTCTTGAAAGCATCCTCTTTTCCGCTCTCTGCTGAGGCCCACACCGCCTTCAAAAGCATTAAGCAGGATATTGAGCGGGCCACGCTACAGGCAGTGGACGAGAACACTCCATTTCAAGTGGAAAGTGATGCGTCTGACTTCGCCTTGGCAGCCACCCTCAACCAGGCGGGGCGGCCCGTAGCTTTCTTCTCGAGGACCCTCCAAGGGCCCGAGATCAGACACTCCTCCGTGGAAAAGGAGGCCCAAGCCATCGTGGAGGCAGTGCACCACTGGCGCCATTACCTAGCCGGCAAACGCTTCACCCTACTTACCGACCGTTTATGTTCAATAATAAACAGAGGGGGAAGATTAAAAATGATAAGATTCTTAGGTGGCGGATCGAGCTCTCCACCTTCGAGTATGACATCATTTACCGGCCAGGGGCCCTTAACGAATCCCCTGACGCCCTCTCACGAGGGATGTGTGCCAGCGCCACCGGGGATCGGCTACAGACCCTCCACAACGACCTCTGCCACCCAGGGGTCATGCGGCTGTTCCACTTCATAAAGTCCCGTAACTTACCCTACTCGATTGAGGAAGTTCGGTCTCTGACCAGGAACTGCCGCACTTGCGCTGAGTGCAAGCCTCGGTTCTACCGCCCAGATAGAGCCCACTTAATCAAAGCTACACGGCCCTTTGAGCAGCTCAGCTTAGATTTCAAGGGCCCCCTCCCGTCCGTCGACCGCAATGTTTACTTCCTGAACATTGTGGACGAATACTCCCGGTTCCCATTCGCCTTCCCCTGCCCAGACATGACCAGCGCCACGGTCATTAAATGCCTCAACAGCCTGTTCTGCCTGTTCGGTATGCCGAGCTACATCCATACGGATAGGGGGGCGTCCTTCATGAGTGAAGAGCTACGCCAGTACATGCTGTCCAAGGGGATCGCCACGAGCCGTACCACCAGCTACAACCCCCGGGGTAACGGCCAAGTGGAGCGAGAGAACGGGACAGTATGGAAAGCAGTCACTCTAGCTCTAAGGACCAAGGGCCTCCCTATCTCCCGCTGGCAGGAAGTCCTCTCGGATGTGCTCCATTCGATACGGTCGCTATTGTGTACGGCCACTAATGCCACGCCTCATGAACGAATGTTTGTCTTTCCCCGGAAATCCACCTCAGGCGTATCCATGCCGTCATGGCTCTCCACCCCAGGTCCGGTACTCGTGCGAAGGCATGTGAGGGGCCACAAGACGGACCCTCTCGTGGAGCCAGTACACCTACTCCACGCCAACCCCCAATACGCATATGTCCGGCACGCCGACGGAAGGGAGGACACCGTGTCCATAAAAGACGTTGCCCCAGCCGGCATCGACAACAACCACGGCAATAGCAGCAACAACGATCACAGCAACTCTTACCCACCCACTACTCTTTCATCACCCCTGGAAGAACATCGACCAACGGCACCCCCACCAACTACCCCTTCAACAACCCTGGCGGCACCCCCGGCAGAGACCCAGGAGGCTACCGGGGACACCCAGCCGACACCACAACAGCCACGTCGGTCGCAGAGGACTATCAAACCCCTGAACAGACTAAATCTATAGAAGGGGTGAATGTGATGAAATATTCCATTCATCACTGCCTGTGACTGTGGTCGGTTTCAGTGTAATTTCCCTTCCCCCAGTCGTGATGAAATATTCCATTCATCACTGCCTGTGACTGTGGTCGGTTTCAGTGTCATTTCCCTTCCCCCAGTCCTCATTGTATTGTTTATTGGAATGTGCTGGAATGTGCTGTGTGTAGGGCTCCGCCCATACCTGGCCCCTTTTGTAAGCTAGCTCAGTCTGGCCTCAGTCTCCAGAAGGAAGATACCTCTCTCTCTTACGTGTTACTTTCTAAGTTAATAAAAGCCTTGTTTTGTTTCGCTAACATCGAGTCTCGGAATTATTGAGGCACATCACGGTACCTTTAAATTTGCTGCAGGGAACAGCTTGTGAGCAGCCTGCGCAGAACCTTCCTGATTGGTGCGCCGCCGCGTACACACACAGCTTAAAGGGAGCATTGGTGTACACTGGATTTCAGTAAAGCCTTTGATACACTTCCTCTCAAAAGGCTTGCACTGAAAATAAAGAAAGCAGGAATCAGTGGAAATATTTTACAATGGATATGTAATTGGTTGACCAATAAAACCCAGAAGGTGATGGTACAGGATTGTCATCTGTCTAAGAGAATATTACCAGTGGGGTCCCACAGGGGTCTGTTTTGGTATCTCATTTGTTTAATATCTTTGTAAATGATCTGGAGCTATAAGTCACAAGCACAATAGCTAAATTTGCAAATGATACAAAGCTAATGAAGGTGTAAGATTCCAAAGCTGAACAGGATAAGCTACAGGAGGAATTGAATATACTGTACTTGGGAATTGGGCAGATAGGTGGCAGATGAAATTTAATGTAGAAAAATGCAAAGTGCTTTGCATGGGGACAAAAAATCCAGGAAGTGACTATTATGTAAATGGAAAGAAAATAATGAACACAGAAAATGAAAGAGATCAAGGGGTCCTGATTAACAATAAATGAAAGCTATCACAGCTGCTCAGTGGCAGTGAGTAAAGCAAATCAGATGTTGGGATGTATTAAAAGGCCAACATGGAGCCAAAATAGTGAGGTGAACCTGCCACTTTATGGCTGGAATTTTCTACAGGGAGGTGGGTTGGGGGTGGGGTGGGGCTGGGCTGTGGTCTGAGGCAGGTGGGAAACCCAAGAGGCCGGATTTCCCGCAGGCCCTGCCGACTTTACCGGCAGAGCCTACTTTGAGTGTGAGGGCTCGGTTTCCCGCCCACAGCCAGCCAGCTTGAGAGGCTGACTGGCTGTAGGCGGGTAGGTCTCAGCTGTGAGAAGTCGGTCCGGGGGTGGGGTCACTGGAGGGGGGGCGGCAATCGGTAGGAGGGGGTTGGCAATCGGGAGGGGGGGAAGAAGATTGGCGGGGGAGAGGTTGCAGGATCGGCAGGGGATTGGGGATTGAGGAGGTTGGGGATCGGCAGGCAAGTAGGAATCGCGGATCAGCAAGGGGGGCTGGCCAGTGATCGTCAGGGGGGTGGGGGCAGGCGGAGGATCGGCAGCGGGGGAGAGTGAATCAGGGCCGAACACAGGAGGATCGTGGCCAGCTTCATCATCATCATTGCGGGGGGGCCTGGGCGGGTGATCGGAGGCCTTGTGGTGTGGGCTCTGATCGCGGGGCTGGGTATGGTCGGGACCCTGGATCCAGAAGGTAGGTATCAGGCCACTTACCTCCTGGATGCAGCAGTCCCCACCTCTGTTTAACTGTCGGGTTTCACGAATTTTGTGAATTTTGCAGGTTGGAGATGGGATCAGGTCGGAAATCCCATTTTTAACAATTTAACTGCCCCCATGTTCCAAACCCACCTTTTTTTTTTACGGGAAAATTGCGGCCTATAAATCATTGGTGCAACTGTCGTTAGAATACTGTGTACAGTTCTGGTCGCCGGAGTACAAAAAGGGTATTGGAGCTATTCAAAGGATACAGAGCGGATCAAACAAAATGATTAAGGCGATGAAGGGATTAGATTATGAGGAGCGATCATGTTCTCACTGGAAAAGAGAAGGTTGAATGGTGAAATGATTGTTGTTTATCGAAAGGGACTAGATAAGGTAGACCATGACAAGTTGTTTCACCTTGTCCAGAACCAGAAGACACAGTGGGGGTAAATGCAAAAACGGAAACATTAGCCCCAATCTTATCTCGAAGGCGGGGAGGGAGCGGGAGGGCAATTTTGTGGTACTTCCGAATTTAACGGCAGGACATGATTATCATTTTTTGTCTCTGTTTCACAGCTGTAGCCAGCTAGATTGAGAGGCTGGCTAGCTATCGGATGGGTAGGCCTTCAGCACCAGGCTGCAGCCAGGGAGCGGAGAGGAGGGATGCAGGGATCAGAAAGGCTAGGGATGGGGAGATTGGAGGACAGGGTCAGGAGAAGATCAGGGTCTGGAGCAGAGGGGAGATCGGAGGCCAGAGGGAAGATCAGAAGGGTCGGGGGTGTCCGATGGTGGGGGCTTGGGGAAGCAGGTAAACTGGATCCACCAGGTAAGTGGAAAGCCACTTAATTCCTGGATCCAGCATTCCTCACCTCCCTTTAGCTGTCGGATTTGCCGAGGCCCGGGAAACCCAGCTGGCCAGGGTTTAATTTAAAATGGTGGTTAATTCTGAGGCATGTAGCCTCATTATAATACTTAAGTGACCAACCCGCCTCCGGTGAGTGGTTTGGTTGCCCGCCCCCGTCCTGCCTCTGGTAAAACCAGAAGTAGGCAGGTTGGAGGCCAGATGGGGTCAGGTTTCAGGTTTTTAACATTTTTACACACCACCCACCCATCCAAACCCACCTGTTTTTGGGAGTTAAAATTCCCCCCATTATTTCAGTGAGCAAGTGGTAAATCTATGAAAAAGGATCCCTAGGGAGACATTGGAAGTAGATACTATTTATCCATTCAAATGCAAATTAAATTGATTTTTTTTTTAGAAAATAATATTTTGGGATACAGTATATGAGTAATTATAGACATGACAAATGGTAGGGGTAGCATACTTGGGAGGAACGGGTGGATTTGGACCTATCATTCCCAAAGCTTTCCATCACTGAGGGTTTTCTTCACCTCATGTCTGGGTCTGTTGTAGACTAATTGAGAGAGACTGATTGCCATGATTTTCAACAACTCCATTATCATTGTATCATGCGACTACCCGGAAAGTAGAAGACAAACTAGATGGACCTTGGTCTAGCAATTTCTATGTTCTTATAAAAATAAAGTCACAAATTTATAATTAAATACAGTTGTGTGATGTTTATTCAAACATTTAAGTCATTGCTAAGAAAAAAGTTCAATCCTGTTCAGTCATAAATTGCATGTAACTTGCAATTAACATGTGATCTATAAAATACCATGATCATACAACGCATGTAAACCTTAGGGAAAAGCATGTACTGCAACCTGCCTGATTAAATAGCACTGATTTTCTTCCTACAGGATGATGTCCTTTTCTACTCTGCATTCTTCCTCCCTTCTAATCTGCTCTTCTTTATAATAAAAACTTTAGTTCACGTAAACAATTGTTACAAATCCAAAAAGGAAACAAACATTTCACAATTAGCAATCAAGACAAATCCACATATTTTTTAATTGCTTAGAGAGAGATATCATACACCGATATATACACTGGTATAGTTGAAGTACATTTTCTTAACATGCCATTTATAGAGGCTACCTTGACAGGATAGTTATAAGTATTTGTGCAGTCATTTTTTTTAATGAAGTCTCAAAGACTCCCTATTGAGCTGTCACTGTTGGTGTGCGACAGACTGATCAGCATAATGTCTCATCCACACTAATTATATTTGATGCACTGCTAGACCAAAATAAAATCCCAGTTAAAGATTTATACAATTCTGATTTCAGGAGAAATAACCGTTCAAACAATTTCAAGCTCTGAATATTAAGATATGAAAGTCAAAACTATCCAATTGGATGATCTGATTTTCTTCCCCCTCCCCAATTGAAATCACAACAGGGTATGTAACACATGAAAGTTTAACTAAATTCTGGGGAGATCACAGCTTTGTAAAATCTCTGATACACTGAGAAGGACACAGGTGATTTGAAGGGCAATATTACTGGAGGAAAGGTACTTCTAACATAATAAAAGAAAGACCTGCATTTATATAGTGCCTTTCACAACTTCAGGACATCCCAAAGCACTTTACAGCCAATTATGTACTTTTGAAGTGTAGTCGCTGTTGTAACATTGGCCCAGAAATTCGGGTCGGGGGCTTCCCGCGGGTGTAAACCCCCGACCTGCACTTACTTTGCGCGCCGGCTGTTGAGCTGTGGGCCCCCGTGGAATTGTGATCCTGAGCCTCCTCCAACTGCCGGCGCGCAGTGCTTGCGTATCCCAGGGGCGCAGTTAGTTCGATGCATCCCCTGGGATCACGTGGGCCATGGGGAGCCAATCGGAGCAGGGAATGCTTATAAATACTATAAGCCCCAAAACATCACTAAATCTTCAAATAATTTTTTTTTTTAAATCACATTTTTTAAAATAAACTATAAATTACATGAAATAACTTTTAAACAATAATTTAAATTTTTCAAAAAAATAATTTTATTTTCTAACGGGGCTAAAAATAAACTTACCTTTCTTTAAAGTATTTAAAAATAATAAACCTGTGGAAAAAATGTTTTAATTTTAATTAATTCACCACTTACCTTGTAAAATGCAGGCCTTGCTTTTTATATGTGTAACTTCTGGAGACTTACCCTCCCGGGAAAACCTGCAAAAAAAACGTAAGTTCAATGCGCACGCGCAGCCTCTCCTGCGCACGTGTTCATACTCTGAACCCCTTCTTTCAGGGGAACGGAAGTGCCGGTTTCCTGCGCATGCGCAGTGCATGCAGGAAACCGGCACTTCCATTGGGCTTACGGGTGAGTACCCCGTGCGTACTCACCCGTGGAGACCCGAATTTCTGGGCCATTATGTTTACCTACATAACAGCAACTGCACTTCAGAAATAATTCACTGATTTTGGAGCACTTTGGGATGTCCTGAATATGTGATACTGTGATGTAAATTCAGAAAATTCATCACGTGAGTATAATGTTTAAAGTTCTTTTTTTTTTAAACTTGGTTTCTATTGTCAGAGAAAGCATTTTAATTTTTCAGCTTGACTAATAAGTGGAATAGTGAACAATGATATCTGGAAGAATTAGCTGATCTGGAATCCGGCATCCTCTTCAATGAAGGTAAAGACCTATCATTTCTTTTTTTCTTCACTCCTTTTGAGTTGTTCACCAAAGTCATTTTAAAAGCTTTCATCAGTCACAGGTTCCAAGTGGCTCCATTAATTTACCTGGGAAGAGCATCTTTCTCAGGCCTAATGAGGAGCTGCAGACAATAGTAATTTCAAAAATCACCACTGGCCGAGTACTCTGGTGTTAGTTACAATTATGATCACCAAGAAGTTTTCTCTGGTAACAGCAGAGCTACCAGCTATCATTACCTAATTCCAGTATTCCTTCTTTGCCCATAGGGATTGTGTTTCCACTCATGGGGCGCGGTCTTGCCAGCCCTGGGGAGGCGGGAAGGGGATTACAGCCACTTAACTGCCTGTTAACAGGTAGTTAACAGGCAGATAAGAGGATTATCCCCATTCTGCCCACACAAGTGCGGGCTTCCCGAAGGCTCCGAACCCCGCCAGGGTCACCGGGGCGAGCAGAGGGTCTGCGAGGGTTGGAGGGGTGCAAAAGTGCACTGTGAAGGTAAGTGGTGGTTGCAAGCGTGGAGAGGTAAGTATGTGAGGTGAGTGGAAAGTGATAAAAAAAGTTTACTTACCTTTGTTTCTTCCTGCAGGCTCCAACAGTTGGGATTGCGGAGAGTCTCGCAATTCACCGGCAGAGATGACAGATGGCCGTTGCATTCTCCAATGCAACAACCATCTAATTTCTGCTAAAGAAAGAGGTTTGATGAGGTCTTGAATTCAAGAACTCAAACTACAGAGAATGTCAGTGTTTGACAGCTTCACAGAGCTGTCAAAGGATGACAATTCATCTGTCAACATTTTTTGACGCTGACGTTCTCTGTAACTGGCTTTCCCTTAATTGGCCTGCTGAGCCCACTGGGCGGGCTTAACAAGGTCAATCAAGAGAAAATAGCGTGGGTTGGCCAGAAGTCGATGGAGGCGGGACTAAAGCCTGACAAGTGGAAGTCCCGCCTCCAAAAGCTCCCCATTGGCAAAATCCAGCCTGTATTGTCTGATTGAGAAACATGGCCCTTGTTTCCTACTGCAAGACTTGTTGACCCAGATTTTACTGTTAGTTAGACTTGTTCGTGCACATTTAGGTTTAAAAACTTTTGCGTGGCTGAAAGTGTGAGCTGACAACATCACAGCGAGGGAAACCGTGCATCTGGGACCTGAGTGAACAGGACAAGCAACCATGTATCTCTTTAACCAATCAGATTGAAGGATTGAGAAATAAACAGAGGAAGGACTGAGAAGGAGGGTGAATTAGGATGGGTGAATTCAATGTCAAATCAGATACAGAAAGAGAAATAAAGAGGGGGAAGAAAGATTGGATTGAGAGAGAGAAAAAGATACAAAAAAGGAAAAGTTTCAAAAATTAAATTTAACATTTTAAAAATCTCCAACAACAATTAAAACCTGAAGGAATGAGACTCCACACTTGTAATAGTTAATTTTCAGCACCAGGGAGATTGATTGGTATAAATTAACACTTATCACCTTGTTAAAGAGGTACTTACGCTTGTAATGATACTTTCTGTAGCAAGTTTAGTTTATGTCTACCACGCAAATACAGCAACTTCCTGACATTCAATGCATTTCAATGATGAGGCAGACAGTGAGATGAAATTTTCACAAAGCTGGCTCAGACAGCAACTTTTGGATATTGGCATTTAACCGTGCATCTGTTCCTCGCCTGAAGTTGCTGTACCATTTACGCACAAATAACAACATTCGCCTCACCATTATTATGACAGCAAATTCTGGCCCAATGCATGCACATCTTAATCAGATTTGTGTATAACTTCAATGATGAAAATACAATGAGATAGCTCTACTTGCAGACCCAGGTCTATAAAAATGAGAGGTGTTGACAACTGTGTCAATCTCTAAGAAATGATATACAGCCATGCGAATCCAGGACAATCATCATGTGTCAGTTATAAAATTAATTCCAAAGAACCCTTAGCCCCCATTATCAGGGAAAACATTTGAAGTTTTCGGCTTGACATAAATAAAAAGGTAAAAAAGTGAAAACTGGAAGAAAAAGCTTATTTGCAAGCCAGTATTCTCTTCAATGAAAGTAAAGAACTATAATCTCTTCAATCAGTTAAGTATTGTAATTTTGGCACTTGAATCAGTACCAGACAGTTCAGCCTTGGCCTTCAGGGTCTGTTAAATATTCAATTGCAAACTTCTCTTCGAAGTACCATTGAAGGTTGTAGAGCAACAGAACTCCTGAGACCAGCACTTCCTTCAATACTGTCAGAATTACCACACCCAGCCTGCTGCCAGTCCTTCATCCAGTTCCATTTTGTTCCAATAATTATCATCACCACTACCCCCAGCGTGGAGACGAGCTGTATATTTCTCCTTTATGTACTTGCTCCTGAATAAGCTTCCTGTCTGTCTCTACTAATGTTCATTTTAGCATTACCAGAATGCTTCCCCACCTTGCCATCAGAACCTAAAATAAAACATTTCCACATATTCCAAATAGTTTAGCTTGGCTCTTGTTTTGAGACCATGCAACAAGCAGTATTATTCACAAAGCTTTACTGGCAGTTATTTTTTATTCTGACACTGCAAGGGTCTAGAAAACCATAGCGGAAATGTGGGAAGCAGAAGTAGAGAAAGAATCAGAAGTAAATGGTGCTCTGACAGAGGGGCTTCTGAAAGTACAGGGAGAGAACAGAATGTAAAATCTACAATGCTACAATGTTACATGTGATGTACATATATCACAAGAAAACTATACATTATATAGGAGCTATATATCCTTACACACTTTGCCCATCTGAGATACTGTCCTTATCAATATTGCCTTCCTCATCACAAGTTTTGCCAAAAGACAGATCAGGGAAGCAGCAGAAGAAGCTTTAGAAAAGCAACTTAAGTAGAAACCCCAAGATTTTTTTTTTGCATTCATTCTCGGGTTGCGGGTATTACTGGCAAGGCCAGCATTTATTGCCCACTTATAGTTGCTCAAGAAGGTGGTGGTGAGCCATCTTCCTGAACCGCTGCAGTCTATGTTATGAAGGAACCCCCATAGTGCTGTTAGGTATAGGATTCCAGGATTTTGACCCAGCAGATTTGAAGGAACAGCAATATATGTCCAAGTCGGGATGAGGGCATTTAAACTGTAAATTTCACTATAGGTGTGGTTGAGTGAATCTTCCGCCCACTCCCCCAATGTTGGGCAGAGACTTTAGGGGCATGTCTGGGGGGTGTTCCCAGGCTGCCGTGGGAATTCCGCCTAGTACGCCACCTGATATGCCTAGTGGGACTTACGCCTCCTGTGAACTCATGTACATCCAATACTGAGTATTAGAAAGCCCCCACAATTGCCAGCAAGAAAGGTTATGGGGGTGAAATCAGATTAGGTCCGAAAACAGGCACGGGGATCACGATGCGTGATTGACCAGCGCCCAATGAAAGGAGTGCAGGCAACACATAAAATTTGTGCTGCCTGCTAATTATAATGATAGCAGTGCACAGCCCAGCGCTACTGAATGGCTGAGCGCTCAGTAGGGGGTTGAAGTTCACAATGTTCACGCGAGGCTTTACTTAAAGGTGAGCTGCCTTCTGGTGATCAAAAATTTAAAACTGATTCAACACAAACCAAAATGGCTCAACAGGCCAGGAAAAGGGCACCCAGGGTCTCAGATGCAGCACTTGAGGCCTTTGTGCAGGGACTGAACATGCGAAGAGAGGTCCTCTACCCACAGGGGGCCAGGAGGCCTGTAAGAAGGATGTGGGATCAGATTGCCAAGGCGGTCACTGCCAGCAGTGTTGCACCCAGAACCTGGCTCCAGTGCCCAAAGAAGTTTTATGACCTCAGATGGGTGGTCAAGGTCAGTGAAGGTATCTTCAAAAGCCATCTCCCACCAACTGCACCACTAGCCTCACACAATGCTCAATGCGTAACCCCTCCCATCACTCACCTACCAACAATCTCTACCAAACACGAGGCACACCTCACATTCATAGCTTCACTTCACTCTCACACACATATATAGAAACATAGAAGATAGGAGCAGTAGTAGGCCATTCGGCCCCATGAGCCTGTTCCGCCATTTAAGGAGGTCATGGCTGATCATCCAAATTCAGTACCCTGTCCCTGCTTTCTCCCCATATCCCTTGATCCCTTTAGCCTTAAGAATTATATCTAACTCCTTCTGGAATATATTTAATGAATTGGCCTCAACTGCCTTCTGTGGTAGAGAATTCCACAGGTTCACCACTCTCTGGGTGAAGAAATTCCTCCTCATCGCAGTCCTAAATGGCTTACCCTTTATCCTTAGACTGTGAACCCTGGTTCTGGAAGCCCCCGCCATCGGGAACATCCTTCCTGCATCTAGTCTGTCTAGTCCTGTTAGAATTTTATAAGTTTCAATGAGATCCCCTCTCATTCTTCTAAACTCTAGCGAATACAAGCCCAATCGACCCAATCTCTCTTCTTACGTCATTCCTGCCATCCCAGGTATCAGTCTGGTGAATCTTTGCTGTACTCCCTCCATGGCAAGAACATCATTTGCCTTCTTAACCGCCTGCTGCACCTGCATGCTTACCTTCAGCGACTGGTGCACAAGGACACCCAGGTCTCGTTGCACTTCCTCTTTTCCCAATCTATTGCCATTCAGATAATAATCTGACTTCCTGTTTTTGCCACCAAAGTGGATAACCTCGCATTTATCCACATTATACTGCATCTGCCGTGCATCTGCCCAATCACCCAACCTGTCCAAATCATACTGGAGTTTCTCTGCATCCTCCTCACAGCACACATGCCCACCCAGCTTTGTGTTGTCTGCAAACCTGGAGATATTACATCCAGTTCCCTCGTCTAGATTCTAGATCATTAATATATATTGTGAATAACTGGGGTCCTAGCACCGATCCCTGCGGTATTCCACTAGTCACTGCCTGCCACTCGGAAAAAGTCCCGTTTATTCCAACTCTTTGCTTCCTGTCTGCCAACCAGTTCTCTATCCAAGTCAGTACCTTACCCCCAATCCCATGTGCTTTAACTTTACACGCTAATCTCTTATACGGGACCTTATCGAAAGCCTTCTGAAAGTCCAAATACACCACATCCACTGGTTCTCCCTTATCTATTCTATCAGTTACATCCTCAAAAAATTCCCGTAGATTAGTCAAGCATGATTTACCTTTTGTAAATCCGTGTTGACTTTGTCCGATCCTGTCACTGTTTTCCAAGTGCTCTGTTATTACATCTTTTATAATGGACTCTAGCATCTTCCCCACTACCGATGTAGGCTTACCGGTCTATAATTCCCCGTTTTCTCTCTACCACCTTTTTTAAATAGTGGGGTTACATTAGCTACCCTCCAATCCATGGGGACTGTTCCAGAGTCTATAGAATTTTGGAAGATGACCAGCAATGCATCTACTATTTCTTGGGCCACTTCCTTAAGTACCCTAGGATGTAGATTATCAGGCCCTGGGGATTTATCGGCCTTCAATCCCGTCAATTTCCCTAACACCATTTCCCTACAAATACTGATTTCATTCAGTTCCTCCCTCTCCATATGTTTCCCGACAACGCTGGGAGGTTATTTGTGTCCTCCTTTGTGAAGACAGAACCAAAGTATGTATTTAATTGGTCTGCCATTTCTTTGTTCCCCATTATAAATTACTTACCACTGCTGCAAACCTCATGCCCACATCTGACAGTTTGATCACACTGTCAGTTATTCAACCATGACAGCCACAACACCCAAACACATTACACAACACTCACTGACACACTTCCCTTTCTCTTGTAGGAAAAGGTGGCACATAACCAGCGGCAGCAGACCCTAAGCGGCAGGGGACAGGCTCGCCTGCATCACCTCACCCCCATGGAGGAGAAAGTGCTGGCCGCTCTTCGCAAGGGCATGGCTGAGCCCGTGGCCAGCGGCGGGGCTGAAAGAATACAAGATGCCAGTACCCTCATATGGCTGAACAAGAAGAGGGAGAGGAGAGTGAAGAAGAAGAATAAACATCATCACTCGATTTCACACTCCCAGCCACCAGCTCAGATACTGACATGACGTGTACATTAGAGGATAGGTTAGACGCGGGATCTACATGTGGTGAGAAACCGGGCACGAGTGGGCTGCTGCCAGCTCCCTGGAGGGCAAGGCCGCGCACACATTCTGCTGTACAGGACTCGGATGAAGACTTCAATAGGGCGGCCTACAGAAGAACGCTGATGGATATGCACAATGAAATGCTTGGTACATTGGCAGGTCTGCCAGAAAGCCTGAATGTAATGTCGAGGAGCATGGAGGAATCCAGCTCCAGCCTTGCACAGGGCTTTGGACAGAGCTTGGAGCCCATCCTTTACAGCTTGGAAGGGCTGGGCAGATCCATTAGCAGATCCATTAACGCACTTGAGGACCCAACTACCATGCCATGTCTTTTCCTCCTCCTCCCTCTGCGAGCAGCTTGTCCCCTTTGCTGCCTCTGCTCCATCTCCATGTCATGCTGCAACCCAGTGGGGACTGCAACTAGTGTTCCCAAGACTGGGACCAAGTGGTGTTCTCAGAGGCCTTCCTTTAAGAGCCAACACTTTGCAAATGTCCAGCAGCACTCCCTGTACAATTTAACAACTTTTTAAATGTCTTACACCAAGCCACTACTCAAATAAATTGTACAGGAACCAGTACAAAAGCGAAAAGCAACTTACCTCAAGCAGACAACGGCTGTGCTATCGACCTGCCCAAAATGGCGACTGCTGTGGCCAGTGCTGGAAGTGGCCAGAAGCGAGGCAGCTGCCACTTTTCTGCCGAAACTGACCTTAAATGCTAGCGCTAAGAGGGGGAATTTCACGGCCAATCAATTCCAGACGGTTCGATTAAATTTCAAACGATAGCCCGTTGTCCTCTAAAGAGCAGTCAAAAAAAAGTGGGCATTTTTTATTTTTGGATCTTCCTGGGTCGCAGTTGCTGTTCTGACTGCTGTCTACTCGTCAGGGCAGGTGGCTCTGCTAGGCCTCTACAGGTGCAAACCATCCACTCCATCTATAGAAATGGCCACGTCCCTGCAATTTGGGACAGAGGTCAACATCCTGAAGAGTCAGCGGCTGGAGGTCCTGCTCCACCACCCTTCTAGCGGCAGAACAGGGATTGAAGAATTTCGGCCCCATACATTTCAACTGCTGGTTTGGGGAGTTCTGTACAAGTCTGTAAGCATGAATCTGTAGAGCTCTCTCATGGGCAGGAGCATTCCAGTTAGTGTAAATGCACAGTTGCCAGAACTAGAAATTATGAACTTTATGGAAGGGAGTCAAGTTAAAGCCAGAAATGCAGTTTGAGGAGTGGTTGACAGATATGAGGTCAGAATAATTAACCTTAGCTCACTTCATAGAAACAGAACTAATAAACAGCCTCTGATACACGACAAGTGTGATGTAGAGCTGAGCAAAACGGATAGAGCCTGGGAAACAGAGCAGTGTTTTTCAAATCTGGCTAAATTTTAGTATGAACAGTGTAGGGTGGTGTTCTTTTTATCACTGCAAACTGACATGGGCCAGCTGCTGAGACTTCATATTTGTATATATGACAGGTTCCTATACATAAGCAGACATACTCTAAACCTTTATAACAGTGGTGTCCAAGCTTTTGTCTCTATGGGCTACACACCAGGAAGCATCATTAACTGGCTCAACATCAGCTTCTGAACATGTCCCTTTGTTTTACATATTACAACTATTCAGGTTGCAGTTAAATCCCATGATTCAAATGGACTCCTGTTATCATTCCACTTAGTGGCTGTATTCTCTCAGATCTGTGGGTAGTAGAGTAATAGACAGCACTTTCAACTGAAGGATTTAATCTATTTGGAAAGTAATAGGTAAGAACATCTTAATAGAACAGCTCTTTCAATCGTAATGGTAAATAAAGACTACTTCCTTCTAGATTACATTTTAGTGTTTAGGGTTGCTGTAAATGAAGCTTCACCACTGCACAACCTCTACTTTAAAGTAAATCCCCAAGCTAACTTATTCCAGGCACCAGACATGCGCTATTTATTCCTGCCTCCATTTTTCAGTACACCATGGGCAGACTTCCGTTTGCACTGGCTGGCCGATAATCTGGTGGAGCGGATTGATCATCCGCCCTTTCTGAAACCCGGTCAATTTTCATTCCATTGAAAGTAATTGAATGAAATTTTCCTGGGTTCTATAACAGGCAAGTCAGCCACTCCACCAAATTACCGCCCAGACAGTGAAAGCAAAAATCTACTACTATGAGTATTCATTGCTTGCTACTCTGACATCAGGGACTCGGTGAAAATTAAATAGGCAGCAAAATAAGTTTAAAGATGACAATAATCAACTCATTCAACTGACGGGCTGTAACTTACTTTCTATACTTTGAAGCAAATCAAAATGACTCGCAATTAGCATTCCTCACCCCTACTATGCCCAATACATTAGTTACTAGCCACATGTGACTAATTGGGAATCCAGATGAGACTTAATTGCATTTCTGATTAGTGACTTCAATACTGATCTTCACAGCATATGCAAGTGTACGTTAACCGTTTTGTGTTTTTGTTGGTAAAATTGCAAAATGAAAAGCAGAGTGTGCAAGTTATTTTTTTTTATCATTGTGAGTGCTTTATTTCCTTGGTTACTGAATGATGGTAGATGTTTGTAAAATATATATACACATGTGAAGTATATTTACCTGTATTGTGAGTGTACTCTTTTTGGTGAAGCAATAAACAAACAAACTGTAACTTAACAAAAAACATTAAATGAAACTTAACAACTTAAATTAAAATTTTGTTTCCGGGGTGATGATGCACTCCAGTCCCTCCGGTGCCCACCGGTCGCGGAAGGCCTCGAGCGTAGCGGCAGACACCGCGTGCTCCATCTCCAGGGCCACCCGGGCACGAATGTGGCTGTGTATTGTGAGTGTACGCAAGGTGTTTTCTACTAAAATTAAATGCATGTGGTTAAGACAGTGA
This sequence comes from Somniosus microcephalus, assembly GCF_052327205.1. Lineage (NCBI taxonomy): Eukaryota > Metazoa > Chordata > Chondrichthyes > Squaliformes > Somniosidae > Somniosus > Somniosus microcephalus. The sequence continues at coordinate 179,771,279 of NC_140987.1, read as the reverse complement.
CACTATAGCCACACCTGTGGCTCATCAGCAATTTCTGTCAGACAACACTGCCTTACCCAATCCTTTAACATTGGTTCTCCTTTCCTTTTTTCAGCCGCACACTTCCACTAAGGCACTAAAAAGATGCCCTATCAAGTTCAATCAATATCACCAATCTCGCCCAGTTTTACTGAATTCTGCAATTTCACTCCATCGGTAATCGAGGTGACAGCAAAAATAAGTAAAACCATTAGTACATAAATTGTGAGCATCTGTATTTCTTTACACAGTCCCACAACATTCTAGGAAAAGAGCAGCCGCTGTCCATTTTCTATCCAGCAAATCGGAAGTATAATCAGATTCGGGTCAGATAAGCACTATTATGTACATTGTGGCAGCAGAAAATGAAAAATGCGTACTTTCCCATATTTTCTCCCAGTTCTCATCAGTCAAACCATTTTCTGAGCCTTTCAATCACTTGTCTTGATGCCTTTCACATCAGATTAATCACTTATGAATATATACATCTTGATTGTTTTTCATAAAATAGCTTAAAGGGGAGGGCTGAGCTTTAAATCTCTTCAATTTCATCTGGATAATATAACTTTTTTCTGTAAATATTGGAATGATCAATTATGTTAAACCCTGTAGACCTAGGTGAGTTCCAAGAATGGGAGTTAATGAGGTGAGGTGCTTCATTAACACCAGGGAATCACAGAAACACTAACCTCATCAGTGAAACTGTTATGTATTTATGAGTACAAAGGTCAAAGAGATTCAAAAAGTTCACCACTTGGGTCTTTTCCTCACATAGTATTCATTTCAGGAATTTCACAAGTTGCAACTCTTGCTACAGTGCAGAATGCACAGACTGATAGTGAACTATTCACTACCAACGTAATGAAGAGTTTAACACAATCTCCAGAACGACTGGATAAATACCAGGGCTGGGAAATTGGGCTCATTTGCTCCAGCAGTTATGGCCGGTTTGGTAGAAAAAATGGCAACTGCCTTGCTTCTGCCCACTTCCGACAGGTCCCACAGCAGCCACCATTTTCAGCATGTTGGCAGTGCTGCCAATGCCTGCACTCGCTGCAGATAGGGAAATGAAGCAAACTGTGACGTCAATCAGCATGCAGCGCTGATTTGACACATGACCTGCCATTTTGGATGTTGAGGCTCCATTCAATGTCATAGAACATAAGAAATAGGAGCAGGAATAGGCCACTTGGCCTCTCGAGCCTGCTCCGCCATTCAATAAGATCATGGCTGATCTTGGGCTCAAAGCCACTTCCCAGTCCGCTCCCCATAACCCTTCACTCCCTTATCTTGCAAAAATGTGTCTATCTCCACTTTAAATGTATTTAATGACCCAGCCTCCACAGCTCTCTGGGGCAGAGAATTCCACAGATTTATGACCCTCTGAGAGAAGAAATTCCTCCTCATCTCAGTTCTAAAAGGACGGCCCTTTATTCTGAGACTGTGCCCCCGAGTTCTAGAAAACATCCTCTCTGCATCTACCTTGTTGAGCCCCCTCAGTATCTTATATGTTTCGATAAGATCACCTCTCATTCTTCTAAATTCCAATGAGTATAGGCCCAACCTGCTCAACCTTTCCTCATAAGTCAAATCCCTCATCTCTGGAATTAACCTAGTGAAATATCTCTGAACTGCCTCTAATGCAAATATATCCTTTCTTAAATAAGGAGACCAAAACTGTACGCAGTACTCAAGGTGTGGGTCTCACTTGTACAGTTGTAGCAGGACTTCCCTGCTTTTATACTCCAAGCCCCTTGAAATAAAGGCCAACATTCCATTTGCCTTTTTTAATTACTTGCTGTACCTGCATGCTAACATTTTGTGTTTCATGCACAAGGACCCCCAGGTCCCTCTGAACTGTAGCATTTTGTAATCGCTCTCCATTTAAATAATAGTTTGCTTTTTTATTTTTCCTGCCAAAGTGGATAACCTCGCACTTTCCCACATTATACTCTATCTGCCAAATGTTTGCCCACTCATTGAGCCTGTCTATATCCCTTTGCAGATTCTTTGAGTCCTCTGCACAACTTACTTTCCCACCCATCTTTGTATCATCCGCAAACTTGGCTACATTACACTCAATCCCTTCATCCAAGTTATTAATGTAGATTGTAAATAGTTGGGGCCCCAGCACCGATCCTTGTGGCACCCCACTAGTTACCGTTTGCCAACCAGAAAATTACCCATTTATCCCGACTCTCTACTTTCTGCTAGTTAGCCAATTCTCTATCCATACTAATATATTACCCCCAACTCCGTGAGCTCTTATCTTATGCAGTAACCTTTTATGTGGCACCTTATCGAATGCCTTCTGGAAATCCAAATACACCACATCCACTGGCTCACCCTTGTCCACCCTGCTTGTTACATCCTCAAAGAACTCCAGCAAATTTGTTAAACATGATTTCCCTTTCCTAAAACCATGCTGACTCTGTTTGACTGCAGTATGTTTTTCTGAATGCCCTGCTACTGCTTGCTTAATGAAGGACTCCAGCATTTTCCCAATGACAGATGTTAGGCTAACTGGTCTATATGGTCTATAGTTTCCTGCTTTCTGTCTCCCTCCTTTTTTAAATAGGGGTAATAATAATAATAATCAACTTTATTGTCATTGTTAGTGCACAAGTGCAGTACAACGAAATGTAAGCTTGCGGCTCCCGAGAGTGTACATTTTGATTAAGACATTTAACATACATTTGGCTTGTAACATAAACATAAACATAATAAAGTGCATTGGCAGATGTGCAGGCTTTAGAGTTTATTAGCAGAGTTCAGTAGGATGACAGCCCTGGGAAAGAAGCTGTTCCTAAATCTGGTCGTGAGGGTGCGAATGCATCTGTAGCGTCTCCCAGATGGCAGGGGGGCGAACAAACTGTGGCTGGGGTGGGTAGGGTCTTTGATGATGGCCAATGACCTCCGTAGACAGCATTTCTAGTAGATGTTCTCAATGGTCGGTAGCCGGGTGCCGGTAATGCGTTGGGCAGTTTTGACTACTTGTTATATTAGTGGTTTTCCAATCTGCTGGGACCGCTCCAGAGTCCAGGGAATTTTGGTATATTGCAACCAATGCATCCACTATCTCTGCAGCCACTTCTTTTAAGACCTTGGGATGCAGGTCATCTGGTCCAGGGGACTTGTCGTCTTTTAGTCCCATTATTTTACCTAGTACTATTTCCTTAGTGATAGTGATTGTCTTTAGTTCCCCACTCCCTGTGGCCCCTTGATTATCCATTATTGGGATGTTGTTAGTGTCTTCTACAGTGAAGACAGATGCAAAATATTTGTTCAGAGTCTCTGCCATTTCCCCGTTCCCCATTATTAATTCCCCAGTCTCATACTCTAAGGGACCAACGTTTACTTTAGCTACCCTCTTCCTTTTTATATACCTGTAGAAGCTTTTACTATCTGTTTTAATATTTCTTGCCACCTTACTCTCATAATTCATCTTCTCTCTATTTTTTTTTAGTCATCCTTTGCTGGTTTTTAAAAATTTCCCAATCCTCTGGTCTCCCACCAATCTTGGCAACATTGTATGCCTTTGTTTTCAATTTGATACCATCATTTACTTCCTTAGTTAGCCACGGATGGTGCTCCCTTCTTTTAAAATCTTTCTTTCTCACTGGAATATATTTTTGTTGAGAGTTATGAACTATCTCCTTAAATGTCCACCACTGCATTTCAACTTTCTTACCCTTTAATTTTTTTTCCAGTCCACTTTAGCCAGTTCTGCCATTATAATTGCCTTTGTTTAAGATCAGGACACTAGTTTGGGATACAACTTTCTCATCCTCCAACTGAATTTGAAATTCAACCATGCTCTTTCCTTTACTATGAGATCATTTAATCATTCTGTCTCATTACATAGTACCAGATCCAAGATAGCCTGCTCCCTGGCTGGTTCTATTACATACTATTCTAGAAAAACATCCCGGATGCACTCTATGAACTCATCCTCCAAGCTACCATGACCAATTTGATTTGTCCAATCAATATGGAGATTAAAATCACCCATGATTATTACCGTACCTTTTTTACAGGCCTCCATTATTTGTTGAGTTATACTCTGTCCAACAGCATTGCCACTGTTCGGGGGCCTGTAGACTACGCCCACCAGAGACTTTTTCCCCATATTATTTTTTATCTCCACCCAAACCGATTCTACATCTTGATCTTCTGAGCCAATATCACTTCTCACCACTGCACTGATCCCATCTTTTACCAACAAATCCACCCCACCTCCCTTTCCTTTCTTTCTATCCTTCCGAATTATCATATACCCTGGAATATTCAGTTCCCAGCCCTGGTCGCCTTGCAACCACGTCTCTGTAATGGCAATCACATCATACCCATTTGTATCTATTTGTGCCGTCAACTCATTTATCTTGTTACGAATGCTGCGTGCATTCAGATATAGAGTTTTTAACTTTGTCTTTTTACCATTTTTCCTTGTTTTGGCTTTTTTTTCTGTTACACTCTTATTTTTAAACATTCTGGCCTAGAAATTTAGTGGCGCCCCAGAGCGTTAAAAGTAGCGCCCTGGAAGTAGTCGCGGCCGCCCACCGGAAATTGACTTTGCGCACCCCAGAGGGAAGCGCGGCGCTACTGGAGGCGCCCCGCATCCCTCTTGGGGTGCTGCAACTCAATATCGCTGCGCAACGTGCCACAGCGCCACACACTGTGGCACAGCGCGCTGCGGTACTGCAGGCCTTCCTCCCCTTCTTAAAGGGGAGGGGCCTGCTGCAGCATGATCAAAGATCGTGAGTGCCGGCAAAAGAGCCTGGCACCGAGGAGAAGTGCCGGGCTCTTGGAACACAGCCGGCACTCTGCGGGGGGGGGGGTCTCAGGAGGCCGGGGACGGCGGCGTGGAGAGGTGCTGGCAGGCCCCGCACCTCAGCGCCTCTACCGCCGCAGGTAGGCCCCCCTGAACCGGTCGCAAATAGCGACCAGCGTTAAAGCAGGGGGCGCAACTAAATTTCGCGATCGGGGCGGTAGCGGGACGCTGCGCACACCAATGATGTCATTGGTAGCGGCGCAGTGCTAACGGCTAGCGCCGCCATTAGCTTCCGCTAAATTTAGCGGGAGGCATGGCCAGTGGCGTCCAACCCACTAAGTGCCCTCTTAAGGCGCTAACGCGTGGCCTCTGTCCCTTCCTGTCACACTCTGGTTATTATTTCCCCCATCGCTAGCCTGCTCTATTGCTTTCTCATTTCTCATTGACTTTTTATTTTCCCGCTCACCTGGATCCTCCCCACCCCCTTTGTGGTTCTGCTTTTTAATTTAGCCCCTAGCTGCTCATACTCTCTTTCTTTGTCCTACCTATGTCGTTGGTGCCTACGTGGACCATGACAACTGGATCTTCCCCTTCCCACTCCAAGTTTCTCTCTAGCCCAGAGGAGATGTCCTTAACCTTGGTACCGGGCAGGCAACAGAGTCTTCGGGACTCACGCTCTCGGCTGCAGAGAACAGTGTCTGTCCCCCTCACTATACTGTCCCCAATCACTACAATATTTCTTTTTGCTCCCCCGACTTGAATGGCTCCCTTTACCATGGTGCTGTGGTCAGATTGCTCCTCCTCCCTGCAGTCCCTGCCCTCGTCCACACAGGGAGCAAGAATCTCGTACCTGTTGGACAAGGCCAAGGGCTGAGGCACCTCCATCACTACCTCCTGGATCCCAACCTGCCTCGCTTGTAGTCACACCCTCCTGTCCCTGACCATGGGTCAAATTGGAAGTAATTACTCTAGTGGGTGTGACTGCCTCCTGGAACTTAGCATCCAGGTAATGCTCCCCCTCCCTAATGTGTCGCAGTGTCTGAAGCTCGGACTCCAGCTCATCAACTTCAGAGCCCAAGTTCCTCGAGCAGCCAACTGGACCTGGACCTCAATGGTGTCCACCAGCTCCCACATGCAACAACAACACATTGCCTGGTCTCCCATCTCAATTAATTAATTAGTTTTAAAATGTGGAACATTTATATCTTTTAATCTACACCAAGGCACTTAATTTTAGATGCTCAAGTTTGGAAAAAAAGAGAAATAGAGAACTACGTACCAACCAATCACTTACCAGCTTTCTGGTGACGTCACACTTCGATTACTTTTTACTTCTTTACACTCACCGGTCCGTTGTATCTCAGCGTCTCCCGCTGCACCCGAACTCTCCCGGGCTTTGGCGCTCTCGCTCTGCTCCCGCTGCACCCGAACTCTCCCGGGCTTTGGCGCTCTCGCTCTGCTCCCGCTGCACCCGAACTCTCCCGGGCTTTGGCGCTCTCGCTCTGCTCCCGCTGCTTTTGAACTCTCCCGGGCTTTGGCGCTCTCGCTCTGCTCCCGATCTATCCCGGGTTTTGGCGCGCTCACTCTGCTCCCGCTGCTCCCGAACTCTCCCGGGTTTTGGCGCTCTCGCTTTGCTCCCGCTGCTCCCAAACTCTCCCGGGTTTTGGCGCTCTCGCTCTGCTCCCGCTGCTTTTGAACTCTCCCGGGTTCTGGCGCTCTCGCTCTGCTCCCGCTGCTTTTGAACTCTCCCGGGTTTTGGCGCTCTCGCTCTGCTCCCGCTGCTTTTGAACTCTCCCGGGTTTTGGCGCTCTCGCTCTGCTCCCGCTGCTTTTTAACTCTCCCGGGTTTTTGAACCCAAATCACGAATAGCTGAATGTAGTTTCACTGCAGGAAGGATTTAAAGGGATCATCAGCGCTATTTAAAGGGATCATCAACTTACAGCTGACTTGCTTTTTCATTTCTGCTGGAGCTGCGTAAGTTTGTGCAACTGTTTGGAGCGTTCTACAGTTATTTAAACTTTTAAGGTGACAAGGAGTGGTGCTGCAAGTGAACAATGTCTTGCTCCTCATTTAAAGGGTTCTGCTCACACCACTTGCTCCCAGTCATGGGGGCTCTATTTTCAATCCCCCTCGCACTCGAGTATGACAGGGAGATGGAGCTAAAGCAGAGAAAAAGAAGAGAAGATGCTCACAGAGGCAGGAGGAGGTGGGGCAGACGGACTCTCAGCGGAAGGCCTTACCCACCTCGAGTCTTCAGAAAGCACTTCTCCTGTTGTGTCGGTACCTTTCTACCTAGACACAATTTAGGACTCAGAACTCAGAGATTCAAACATGAAGTGCTTTATTAGAAGGAAAGGAAGTTCTGGAAAGTTCCGAACAAAGAGAGCTAAAACTTAACAGAGAACACCCAACCATTTATCTCCTGTGACAGCACCACCACAGGTGGGAGGAGAACACACAATACATAACATATTCCTCCCCTCTTAAATGGAAGGTCCACATTTTTCCTCAACAGGTAAGTTACTTTCAATGCACTCAACGAACCTAGGGTAGAGGTAGACTGCCTCAAACCCTGACTTTACCCTGGGGTTTATTCTGCCCCAGTCTTGTGGGTAAGTCACTAAGCCTACAGATCCAAGCGTCTTGGAGGCCGCTGCTCTCTGACAGGATACCGGCGGTCATCGCTAGCTTCCACAGCAGTAGGCATTGACACAGGCCTGGATGGAGAAGGTGCCTGTGTCAGTTGAAAGTCAGGAGTTTGCACAGGTGGAACAGTCTCTTTGACTTCCTGTGTTGGAGAAGAGCACGGTGGCAACGGATGCTGGATTGCGGTATCATCCGGAAACAGTTCAGGCCAACCAGCCGTTGGAGCCTCTGTGGCTGTCTCTGCTCCTAGCAACAGTTGATCTGTGTGTCTTCTCCAGACAACGTCCTCAGCAGTCTCAACCGTGTAAGACACAGGGCCCGTCTGCGCGATCACCGTAGAAGGAACCCATTTCGGTCCAGTGTTGTAGTTTCGAGCTAGGACGTGCCCTCCTGGATGAAACCGTCTCTCCTTGGCTCTTTTCTCTCTTTTCAACTTGAGCTTGTTGTTGACAATGGACAACCTGTTCTGCCCTTGGAGGTTTGAGTAAGTCAAAACTTGTCCGCAACTGCCTCTTCATCATGAGCGAAGCGGGGGAAGTTTTGGTTGTGGCATGCGGCTCGTTCCTGTAGGACAACAGGAAGCTGTTCAGACGTTGGTGGATTGAGCCCTGACCTTGCGATGCCTTCAAGGCATGCTTCAAAGTTTGCACAAACCTTTCTGCCTGGCCATTAGTAGAGGGATGATAGGGCGCAGACCTGATGTGTTGGACACCATTCACATGCAGGAAGGTTGCAAACTCCTGTGATACAAATTGCGGACCATTGTCACTTACGAGTTGTTCCGGTGAGCCATAACGGCTGAACATCTCACCAAGTTTCTCAATTGCTTTCTCTGCCGTCGTAGACCTCATCACAGCGACCTCCGGCCACTTGCTACGAGCATCCACAACCACCATAAACATCTTCCCTTCGAAAGGACCGGCGAAGTCCACATGTACTCGCTGCCACACTTCTGCAGGCCAATCCCAGGGGTGTAGGGTTGCCAGCTGTGGAACATTCCGGACCCTTTGACATGGGGAACATGTTTTGGCTTTCTCCTCAATATTCCCATCGAGACCTGGCCACCAGAAGTAGCTTCTTGCCATTTCCTTCATCCGAACCATCCCACTGTGGCCTGTATGAAGTTGTTGCAGTATAGGTTCCCTCAGAGGTGGCGGAATGATGACACGGCGTCCCCGAAGAAGACAACCTGCCTGGACGGAGAGCTCATTTCTTTTTGAAACGTAAGGTTTCAAACTAGGAGAATCTCCTATCGCTCTCCCTCGAATGACATCGTCCATTACCTCAGGCAGGACCGGATCATTGCGGGTGTACCTTCGCACCTGAACTGCAGTGACAGGTGCTCCCTCCACTTGTCTAAAGTAGAAGATGTCTATCTGACGAGGCTCCGGGGGAGTAACAGGCAAGGGTAGCCTCGGAGAGACCGTCTGCGTTGCCGTGCAAGCCTGATTTGCGATATTTGATGTCGTATGTGTGTCCTGACAACAGTAAAGCCCACCTTTGCATCCTGCTTGCAGCGAGAGACGGAATTCCGGTGTGGGGCCCGAAGATTGAAGTCAATGGACGGTGGTCCGTCAGGAGTGTGAACCTTCTCCCAAACAGGTACTGATGAAATTTTCGAATTCAAAAAATGATTCCCAAGGCCTCGCGCTCGATCTGCGCATAGTTACTCTCGGCCTTGTTCAAGGTGCGTGATGCGAAGGCGATAGGTTTCTCTTCACCCGAAGGCATGATGTGGGATATGACAGCTCCCACACCATATGGTGATGCATCACATGCTAGCTGCATGGGTAGCTTTGGGTCGAAGTGTGTCAGGACCTCCGAATTCAGCAATGCTTTCTTTGCTTGGGCGAAAGCTTCATTGCACAGTTCAGTCCATTTCCATGTTTTGCCTTGACATAGCAACTGATGTAACGGCTTCAGCAATGTTGCTAAGTCTGGAATAAACTTCCCATAGTAGTTAAGTAGCCCCAGAAATGAACGTAACTGGCTCACATTCTGGGGTGCTGGGGCCTCCATGATCGCCTTGACCTTTGGCGGCGCCTTATGCAGGCCAGTAGCGTCAATCACATGCCCCAGGTACTCAACTGAAGACTGAAAGAATTCACATTTGTCTTTACGAACTCTGAGTCCGTACTCTTTCAGTCGTTGTAGTGTCGCATCTAAGTTCAGAAGATGATCCTCCTCATTTGTCCCAGTGACAAGGATGTCGTCCAGGTAGCACTGGACTCCTGGCAGTCCACTCAAAATCTGATCCATTGCCCTTTGGAATAGAGCAGGGGCCGACGTAATTCCAAATGGAAGGCGGCAGTACCTGTATAGCCCCTTGTGTGTCACAATTGTCAGCAGCTCCTTTGATTTGTCATCGACATGCATTTGTAGATAAGCCTGGCATAAGTCTATTTTGCTGAACTTTTGCCCTCCGGCCAGGCCCGTAAAAAGATCATCAATATGGGGAAGAGGGTACTGTTCCACAGACAGCACCGGGTTAATAGTCACTTTAAAATCCCCGCAGATTCGAACAGATCCATCCTTTTTCAGGACAGGAACAATAGGTGTGGCCCATTTGCTCACGCTCACAGGCTCCAGGACTCCATTCTCGACTAAGGCCTCCAAGTTAGCCTCAACTTTTGGCCTAATTGCATAGGGTACAGGTCGGGCTTTGTGAAACTTCGGCTTGCTGTCAGGTTTAATGTCCAGTCTCACGCTGATCTTTTTCATGCTCCCAAGTTCCCCATTGAAGAGTTCTGCATGTTTGTTTAACACTGCAGTCAGACCTGACTCCCCTTTTGACATCATGCGGACTGCAGGCCAGTCCAGCGTGATTTTCTCTAGCCACGCACGTCCCAGTAGCGATGGGTAATTTCCCTTTACCACATATAGTGGCAGTTTTGCAGTCTGTCCGTTCAATTTAACTGTCACCTCAATGACGCCTCTCATGGCCACAGGTTCGCCGGTATATGTCTTTAGCACAATGTTTGTTGGCTGAAGGGTAAGATGCTTTCGCATTTTGTTGTAGACAGTGTCTGAAACAAGGGACACAGCCACGCCTGTGTCCACCTCCATCCGCACTGATTGTCCCTCCACCAGTGGTGACACCCAGTAGCCATTTGAACCACCTACAACCATCAGTATGTGCACCTCTTCCTCCTCAGAGGTGTCGCTCCCCTCTGTTTTGCTTGTTCCATCATACTGCACTGAATGAACACTCTTTTTCCTCTCTTGTCCAAATACAGACATTTTGCTTCCATGCTTCCCAGCTCTGTCTGTTCTTTTTTTACCTCTACAGGCGCGTTCAATGTGACCCTTTTTGCCACAATTTCGGCATTCCAGCTCCGTACACCAGCAGTCATTAGCGTGATGGCCCGTTTTCCCACAACGGTAACATGTGCCGTTCCGCGCACCTTTAGGCTCAGACGACACCTTGTGAACTCTCCCTGTTGAACTCAACTGGTGAGCCTCCTTTTCCGCCATCTCCATGGAGACACTAACTTCAATGGCCTTTTCAAGAGTAAGGTTGTCCTCAGTAAGAAGGTGCTTCTGTGTGGCTGCATTTTGCAGACCACACACAAGTCTGTCTCTAATGGTGTCATTCAGCACCTCCTTGAACTGGCAGTGTTCCGACAACCTTTTTAAAGCAGCAATAAACATCGTCACTGATTCCCCCTCCTCTTGATTCCGTTTGTGAAATCTAAATCTCTCCGCAATAACCAGAGGTTTTGGTGAAAAATGTGCTCCAAGAATTTCCACTAGTTGCTTATATGTTTTAGTTCCTGGCTTATCTGGCTGCACGAGGCTGCGAAGTAAATTGAAAGTCTTCGGCCCGATTACACTCAAAAAGGTAGGCACGACCTTTTCATTTGCCACCGCATTCGCCAATACAAAATAGTCAAAACGTTCCGTATAAGCGCTCCATTGCGCCACATTTTCATCAAAATCACCGATGTTTCCTAATATAGTAGCCATCTCACGTTTCAAATTAAATTTTCTGTTTACTCACTGCACCCGTAACGTACGCAGATTCATCCGCTCCTCGTTGCCACTTGTTGTGTCGGTACCTTACTACCTAGACACAATTTAGGACTCAGAACTTAGAGATTCAAACACGAAGTGCTTTATTGGAAGGAAAGGAAGTTCTGGAAAGTTCCGAACAAAGAGAGCTAAAACTTAACAGAGAACACCCAACCATTTATCTCCTGTGACAGCGCCACCACAGGTGGGAGGAAAACACACAATAGAACACAATACATAACATCTCCTTCCTGCACTTAAGCCAGGATCAGTGTATTAGGAGGCTCTGCTTCACCAAGGAGGTGGTCACAGAACTCTGCCACCTCCTGGAACTAGACCTGCAGCCTCAGAGCAGGGCAACGACACCACTGCCAGCGGCCCTCAAGGTCACTGTGGCCCTCAATTTTTTTTGCCACCAGATCCTTCCAGTCTGGTGCAGGAGACATAGCGAACATCTCCCAGTTCGCCATCCATCACTGTATCCGGGAGGTCACAGAGGCTCTCTACAGGAGAAGGGACTTCATTTCCTTCTCTCTGAACAGAGAGAAGCAGGAGGAGCATGCATGTGGCTTTGCCAGGATATCGGGTTTCCCCATGGTGCAGGGTGCCATCAACTGCACACATGTGGCTTTGTGGGTGCCACATACCAATCCTGAGATGTTCCGCAACCACAAAGGCTACCTCTCACTTAATGTGCAGTTGGTGTGCAACCACACCCAGTGCATCATGATGATGAATGCCTGGTGTCCTGGCAACAGTCATGATGCCTTCATCTTGTGCCAGTCCGGTGTGCCAGCAATCTTCCAGCCACCACGTCAAATCCAAGGGTGGCTGCTCGGAGACAAGGGGGGAAAAATTCGGTTGCGCCCTCTTTGAGGTGCTAACTACTGGAAGTGCTCCCCCTCCATCTTGGGGCGTTAGCAGTGAATATCGTGGCGCGATCGCACTGCGGTACTGCAGGCCTTCTTCCCCTTATTAAAGGTGAGGTGCCTAGCACAGCATGACCCCAGGCACAGCTGGATCACCAGGGATCGGGGTGCTGGCAAAAGAGCCCTTCTGTTCTTCTGCCTGGAAGGCCTCCTTCCCCCCTACAGGTAGAGGATCTGACGGCTTCTTTGAAGCCCCAGGACCAAGGCCTCCTGTGCCGTATCCAAAAATCTCCTCGCCTTCTCTCTTGGCTGTTGGGCCATGGCTTGATCCACACTGACAATGAGGTGCTTCTGCAACAAAGCACCTGCCCTTTAAGTAGTGCAGAGAGCTTAGGCCAAACTTTATTGGCCAGTAGACTGCACCCGATATTGGCCCCCCGTTCAGCACCAAGCCAACCAGCAGCGCGTTTAGCGCTGAGGTCAGCGCTGCAATCATTACGATGAGCAGGCAGCATGCATTTTGCGTGCTGCCTGCACCACTTTGAACAGGCATGGGCACATAACGCTTCGGCCCTTATACAATTTCTAGGCCCAGATCTTTACAGAACATTACTAAATCCGAACATAAATTTCCCTAAAGTCTGGGTCTAAAGTGGAAGAACATTCTTGATTATTTTCGCAGATTTCCAGAGCTCATAAAAAGGTTTGATTTAGCATAAAGACTGCAATTGAATGTACTGGACTTCAGTGTGAATAATAATACAAGGCAGATATGCTTAAATAAATTCAGCCTTCATATTTACTATAAACTATTCCAAAATAATTTATTTTGGGCTTCAAATGAAAGGACACTTCAAAATGCTGCAAAATGCTTGAAAAATGCCAAAGCACAAAATTTCCTCGGCGGGCTTGCTCCCAGACTCCAAGGAAATACATTTTGCACCAGCAGAGCTCAATTCCCCTTCAGAATTTCTAATCTGCCACTGCAACATTGTGCTTTTGTGTACTTAAGGTTTTTTTTCCCAATGGGGTATGGCTGCTGCTTGAGTCACAACTTCATGGCCCACTGCATTTCCAGTGTAACTAGTTCTTTCCCCGAGTTATACCTGAGGCTATTGGGGTTCAGTTTTCAGAGAGAAACAAACACAAATAATGATCCTGAAATCCAGTGTTATAAATAAATATTTAACTTATTCAGCCACCTTGGATTTAATCATGGGCCTTTATTGTTGGTTGTTTTTCACCTTTATATTGTTTAATTGAGTTGTCAGCTTCTTTGTAGCCATTTATCTTCTTTCCTGAAGCTGTGTGTCAACTTTTTCCGGTTTTGTAAATTGGGTTGTATGTCAATGAGGTTACCTGACTGCAACCAATCCTATAGTATAAATGCACTAATAATAATAATATTTATTTCTTAATAATAATCTTACAATACAATACTTCTGGCACAGGCACGATGGGCTGAATGGCCTCCTTCTGTTCTGTTACATTCTATGTATCTTTCTTTTAAAGTAACCTCTAAAATCATACCAGCAACAACAGCACCAACAGGAATGATGAAAGCGTTACGGCAGATTTAATTGTGACAGAACTATTTCTTAAAAGTTACATCTCAGAAAAAAAGTCTGACTTGCAGTATTGGCAGTGGTAGGAGCACATTGGCTGTACATTTATCTTGAGGGACAGAAAGGGGGAAGTGTGACTGACTGGAACATTTTGAAGCTTGAGAGTTGGAGCTAAAACTAGATCATGGGTTCAAGTCCCACTCCAGGATTTGCGCACATAATCTGGGCGGATATTTCTGTGGAATACTGTTATGCTGAATTGTTGAAGGTGGTGTCTTTTGGATGAGAAATGAAAGGCTGTTTTATAACCATCTGCTGACTCAGGAGGATGTAAAAGATCCCATGGCATTATTTGAAGAAAAGCAGGGGAGTTCTCCCAGTGTCTTGGCCAATATTTGTCCCTCAAACAACATCACTAACACAGGTTATCTGGTCATTATCACATTGCTCTTCGTGGGATCTTACTGTGCACAAATTGGCTCCCATGTTTACCTACAAAAACAACAGTGATCACACTGCAACAGTCATTAATTGGCTATAAAGCACTTTGGGATGTCCTGAGGATGTGAAAGGCCATTTTATAACTGCAAATTCTTTCTTTCTTTACACCACAAACTCAACTTGGTCCTTATAACTGTCCTGGTAGACATTAGCTTCTTCACTTGGAACTAGATCTTTCCTTCTTTTGCTCTGTTTTATCTGGTCTCACCAAAAATTGCAATTACCAACAAAAAGACATTTCCAAAGCATGTAGCTCACTCACTCTGGAAAATACTTCAGCCTTGAAATGATGCTGCACAAAATTTGCTATAAGAACACTAAATGTGTATGCGACTCCTTTGTCTGCTATTTTAACATTAACCTGTTGATTTTATTTTAAATCTTTGCACCGTTTATTTTTATTTTCCCAAAGAATGCCATCAAAACTGTAAGTTTCAGGCTGACAAACTGTATATATAATTCAAGGTTTATATTTATGAGTCTAAAAATGAAGTCAGCAGGAACTGCCCATGGCTGTATTTCACAGTCAAATTAGCACACTCTTCTCAGTGCTGCACAAGTGAACAAAAATGGCCAATTATCCATATCATCTGCCAAGTGGAATATCCAGCCATCATCTTTCCAATGACTGAAATGTTTTATTTTATCCCAGGCAGGGGAGGGGGTGGGGGGAAAGCATTTGCAATGTCATTTTTGAAAGTATGGCAAAAATACAATTTTAAATACAGTTTTAAAAATAGAACTTGCAACTTTCAGTAATATTTCCATAACTTAATACCTGGAAATTAAATTTAAATAATTTTTAATGCATACACCTCTGACTATTAACACTTAGAGGCCATCACTGCTTACAGGCAGAAATACATTTGCTCTATCGTGCAAGGTTTATATACACTAATCATACAGGAAAGACACAAATTGAAAGCAGATTTTTTTTAAATAGGCTTTTAGCCATTAATCAGTAAATATGTTGTAAATCTTTCTGCTACTACTATTCTAAATCTCTATTACTCAAGAGAGAAAACATTTTTTTTTAAATTCAGTCTCATCCCTGTCTGGCATAAAAATAAAACAAAAAAGGAGGCGCAACCGTGGCTAACATGGGAAATTAGGGATAGTATAAGATCCAAGGAGAGGACATATAAATTGGCCAGAAAAAGCAGCAAACCTGAGGATTGGGAGCAGTTTAGGATTCAACAAAGGAGGATAAAGGGATTAATTAAGAGGGGGAAAATAGAGTATGAGAGTAAGCTGACTGTAAAAGCTTCTATAGATATGTGAAGAGAAAAAGATTGGTGAAGTCCCTTGCAGTCAGAATCAGGGGAATTTATAATAGGGAACAAAGAAATGGCTGACCAATTAAATACATACTTTGGTTCTGCCTTCACAAAGGAGGACACAAATAAACTCCCAGAGATGTCAGGGAATATAGGGTCTAATGAGAGGGAGGAACCGAATGAAATCAGTATTTGTAGGGAAATTATGTTAGGGAAATTGACAGGATTGAAGGCCGATAAATCCCCAGGGCCTGATAATCTACATCCTAGAGTACTTAAGGAAGTGGTCCGAGAAATAGTAGATGCATTGCTGGTCAACTTCAAAAATTCTGTAGACTCTGGCACAGTTCCCATGGATTGGAGAGTAGCTAATGTAATCCCACTATTTAAAAAAGGTGGTAGAGAGAAAACAGGAAATTATAGACCGGTAAGCCTGACATCGGTAGTGGGGAAAATGCTAGAGTCCATTATAAAAGATGTAATAGCAGAGCACTTGGAAAGCAGTGACAGGGTGTGGACAAAGTCAACATGGATATACAAAAGGTAAATCGTGCTTGATTAATCTACTAGAATTTTTTGAGGATGTAACTGGTAGAATAGATAAGGGAGAACCAGTGGATGTGGTGTATTTGGACTTTCAGAAGGATTTCGATAAGGTCCCGCATAAGAGATTAGCGTGTAAAGTTAAAGCACATGGGATTGGGGGTAAGGTACTGACTTGGATCGAGAACTGGTTGGTAGAGAGGAAGCAAAGAGTTGGAATAAATGGGTCTTTTTCCTGAGTGGCAGGTAGTGACTAGTGGGGTGCCGCAGGGATTGGTGCTAGGACCCCAGTTATTCACAACATATATATTAATGACCTAGACGAGGGAACTAGATGCAATATCTCCAAGTTTGCAGATGACACAAAGCTGGGTGGGCGTGTGTGCTGTGAGGAGGATGCAGAGAAACTCCAGTATGATTTGGACAGGTTGGGTGATTGGGCAGATGCATGGCAGATGCAGTATAATGCGGATAAATGCGAGGTTATCCACTTTGGTCGCAAAAACAGGAAGGCAGATTATTATCTGAATGGCAATAGATTGGGAGAAGGGGAAGTGCAACGAGACCTGGGTGTCCTTGTGCACCAGTCGCTGAAGGTAAGCATGCAGGTGCAGCAGGCGGTTAAGAAGGCAAATGGTATGTTGGCCTTCATAGCGAGAGGATTCGAGTACAGGAGCAAGGATGTCTTGCTGAAGTTGTACATGGCCTTGGTGAGATCACACCTTGAGTATTGTGTGCAGTATTGGTCGCCTTATCTGAGGAAGGATGTTCTTGCCATGGAGGGAGTGCAGCGAAGATTCACCAGACTGATACCTGGGATGGCAGGAATGACATATGAGGAGAGATTGGGTCGATTGGGCTTATTTTCGCTGGAGTTTAGAAGAAAGAGAGGGGATCTCATTGAAACATATAAAATTATAACAGGACTAGACAGACTAGATGCAGGAAGGATGTTCCCAATGGTGGGGGAGTCCAGAACCAGGGGTCACAATCTAAAGATAAGGGGTAAGCCTTTTAGGACAGAGATGAGGAGGAATTTCTTCACCCAGAGAGTGGTGAACCTGTGGAATTCTCTACCACAGATGGCAGTAGAGGCCAATTTATTAATATATATTCAAGAAGCAGTTAGATATATTTCTTAAGTCTAAAGGGATCAAGGGATAAGGGGAGAAAGCAGGGACAGGGTACTGAATTTGGATGATCAGCCATGATCTCATTAAATGGCGGAGCAGGCTCAAGGGGTTGAATGGCCTACTCCTGCTCCTATCTTCTATATTTCTATGTCTACGTGAGCATTGCTGGCAAGGCCAGAATTTATTGCCTATCCCTAGTTGCCTTGAGAAAGTTTGATACAGTTCTGGTCACCACACTATAGGAAGGATGTGAAGGCCCTTGAAAAGGGTGCAGAGGAGATTTACCAGAATGGTTCCGGGGATGAAGGATCTTAGCTACAAGGACAGGTTAGAGAAGCTGGATTTGTTTTCATTAGAGCAAAGGAGGTTGAGGGGTGATTTGACAGAGGTGTACAAGATTATGACGGGTTTGGATAGGCTAGACTGGGGAAAGGCTGTTCCCACTAGTTAATGGTACAAGGACAAGGGGGCACAGATTTAAGGTTTTGGGCAAGAGATACAGGAGGGAGGTGAGGAATTTTTTTTTTATGCAGCGAGTGGTGATGGCCTGGAATTCGCTGCCGATGGAAGTGGTGGAAGCAGAGACACTCAATGTTTTCAAGGGGAGACTGGATAGGCACTTGAGGGAAATAAACTTGCAGGGCTATGGGAATAGAATGGGGAAATTGGACTGACTGGATTGCTCTACAGAGAGCCGGCCCAAACTCGATGGGCCAAATGGCCTCCTTCTGTGCCATTATGACTCCATGGGGGAGAAATTCGGTATCGCCCATCTTGAGGCGCGAATATCGGCCGGGCGCAAATTATCGCCACCGACTACAAAATTCGCCTCTCTCGGCCCTGGAGGTGATTGGAGCGCTAAATCAGGCGCTACACAACTCTCTTAAGGCGCTAAGCCCGAGGAGCGAGGCGCTACCTCAGAGGGCGGGCGCAGCGCAGGTGCTGTCAGTTAGCAATTGAACATAGACACACTGGCGCCGGTCGGTTCTTAAAGGGGAGGGTCGATCTTGCTCTGCAGCCATGCCCTGCTCACTGGAGCCTTGAGTCTCGGCCTGGACAGACCTGTGGTGAAATCTTCCAGCCAAGGACCATGAAGAGGACCAGGGAGCAAGCACAGCGCTTCAGAGAGCATGCCTTGGAGGCTCTGGTTGGCGCGGTGGAGCGCAGAAGATCTCTACTGTACCAGAGAGTGGCAGGAGGCCTTTGCCAAGCGAATACAGGACAGCGTGGAGGGAGGTGGCTCACAGAGTGACCTCAAGCAGCCTGGTGCTTAGGACCCCTGTGCAATGCAGGAAAAAGTTCAATGACCTCACTCGGGTCGTCAGGGTGAGTGCCTTTTTTCAAAACCTCTTCATCCCTCCATCTCCACCTCACTTTATGGCCAGAGGGTCTTGAAAGCCCCAATGCCCAACACTCATCCAACACCTATGGCCCTTTCATGAAACACACATGCACATTCCACACTTTGCATACAGTAAGGGCTATTCGACCATGGGAGGCATTTCAGGCAAGATCATGGCTGCATACAGTAAGGGCTATTCAACCATGGGAGGCATTTCAGGCAAGATCATGGCTGCATACAGTAAGGGCTAGTCAACCATGGGAGGCATTTCAGGCAACTTCATGGCTGCATATTTGCTCAGACGCCGTCCTTTTTCTTGCAGGCCAAGCTGGCTCATAATAGGAGACAGCAGCAATGGACCGGTGGAGGGCGGCCTCACCTTCAAGCCCTCAGCGATCTTGAGCAGCGCGTCCACAGGATTGTGGCAAGCCGGATGCTTGGTCCCGTCGCCACTGGAGATGCCGACACCATTCTGGCCAGAAATGGTAAGGTCATCACCTTTTTGTCCTCTCTCCTTCAACTTGTTCCTTATAACACCAGCCTTTGACACTTTCAATCCAAATCAGTACATCGCTGCACTCATGTCTCCCTTGCTGCCACCCTGCCCTCACACTAAAGCCACTCTTGTACCTCCCTGCTTTCAGATGGTGATTCACCAGGTGAGGAGACGGGCCCTCAAGCTGCCACTGGGAGTGAAGCTGAAGGCGAGGAGGAAGAGGAAGCCGGACCATCAGTGCAACCCTCTGCCGAGGCAGCCCATGCCCATACTGGGGACACGACTTCCCTGGAGGGGAGCTGGGGGGGATGGTCTGATGAGGGTGAAGCTCCAGGGCCCAGCGGGCTGCAGCAACGCGAGGGGGTTAGGGAAGCTCGGGGGCCTTCTCCCCGGACGGAGAGTATGGCCTCGAGTCCTGCTGCACTGAACGCAGACGAGGAGCGGGTCCTCGCTGAAATGAGCGCCCAGGTTGAGCAAAGGCACACTGAGCTTATGGCTGCTGTGGCAAGGATGCCCGAATCCATTGAATCACTGGCAAGGAGTGTGGAGCACTTCGCTGGAGCACAGTCGGCTGCCACGCAAATGCTAAGTGCTGCAATGCAGTCAGTGGCTGGTCTCATGCAGATACAGATTGAAGTCACGCGAGCACTGACTGCTGCCACCCTTGCTGGATCGGGCAGATTTCCCCGGGGCTCTCCACAGCAGGCCAGCAATCTGTGCTCCAGCAGATTGCTCCGCATGCTGAGGTGCTGCCCCGTCAGAGTGCCAGTATGTCGGTCGAGCAGGGAGTTGCTGTCCTCTCTCAAGATGACAGCATTCCTGCTGCCAACACTGTCACTTCTTCACTGCAGTTGCCACCACCTGTAGGACAGACTGCTGCCGCTCATGCAGAGTTGGAGCAGTCAGCAGCCGGGCCCTCCAGGCCCAGAGCTGGTCCAGACCGTCCCTCAAGGGCATCTGCAGTCTCAGTTTCTGACACTCAGCAGCCTTCCCCCAGCCTTGCTGCAGCCACTGGGGTCCCATTACAGAGGAGCTGCAGGGTGGGAAGGGGGCAATTTCGCAAGGGAGGCAGATCACCCTCGAAGGGCAAAAAGTAGGAGGTGTCGCAAAATGTATTTCATTGTTTTATTGAAGGCTGAGGGTCGTGGTCAAATTTTTGTTACTGTTTTGGACATTGTCTACAGGTTATGAGAGCCAATTATGTGAATGACTGTTTTTTTTGGTGTTTCTTTCTTTTACTTTGTCATGCGGAAATGAGACACAGTTTGGGAAATAAAGAAGTGTCTGTATTCAAAATGTGCATGTTTGGTCTTTGCACTCATTGTTGCCTTGACCGGCTTAGGGGTTGCGGGATGGTTTCATTCAGGTTGTTTGAACGGCAGAAGCCATTCCCTCAGAGGGGGCTTGGAAGCGACTTGCTATGAGCCTTTGACGGACCGCCCTTCCACTTTGTGCCTCCCTCCCGCCTTGGTGCTGCTGATGATCATCCTCCTCCTCCTCCTCCTCTGCTGCTGCTCCAATGTCTGGTGGCATTGGCTGGGTCCTGAGGATTGCCAGGTTATGCAGCATGCAGCACACAACAATGAAGTGGGAGACTCGCTCAGGCGAGTACTGCAGGGCTCCTCCAGAATGGTCCAGACAGCGGAACCGTTGCTTGAGCACGCCAATTGTGTGCTCAACGATGTTCCTGGTAGCTTGATGGCTCTCATTGTATTGTAGCTCAGCAGGGGTGCTGGGCGAACGGAGCGGGGTCATCAGCCAGGTGCACAGAGGATAACCCTTGTCATAGAAACATAGAAGATAGGAGCAGGAGTAGGCCATTCGGCCCCTCGAGCCTGCTCCGCCATTCAATGTGGTCATGGCTGATCATCCAAATTCAGTACCCGGTCCCTGCTTTCTCCCCATACCCCTTGATCCCTTTAGCCTTGAGAAATATATCCAACTCCTTCTTGAATATATTTAATGAATTGGCCTCTACTGCCTTCTGTGGTAGAGAATTCCACAGGTTCACCACTCTCTGGGTGAAGAAATTCCTCCTCATTTCTGTCCTAAATGGCCTACCCCTTATCCTTAGACTGTGACCCCTGGATCTGGACTCCCCGAACATCGGGAACATCCTTCCAGCATCTAGTCTGTCTAGTCCTGTTAGAATTTTATAAGTTTCAATGAGATCCCCTCTCATCCTTCTGAACTCCAGCGAGTACAAGCCCAATCGATCCGATCTCTCCGCATATATCATTCCTGCCATCCCAGGTATCAGCCTGGTGAATCTTCGCCGAACTTCTTCCATGGCAAGAACATCCTTCCTCAGATAAGGCGACCAAAACTGCACACAATACTCAAGATGTGGTCTCACCAAGGCCTTGTACAACTGCAGCAAGACATCCTTGTTCCTGTACTCAAACCCTCTCGCTACGAAGGCCAACATACCATTTGCCTTCTTAACCGCCTGCTGCACCTGCATGCTTACCTTCAGCGACTGGTGCACAAGGACACCCAGCTCTCATTGCACTTCCCCTTCTCCCAATCTATTGCCATTCAGATAATAATCTGCCTTCCTGTTTTTGCTACCAAAGTGGATAACCTCACATTTATCCACGTTATATTGCAGCTGCCATGCACCCAACCTGTCCAAATCATCCTGGAGTTTCTCGGCATCCTCCTCACAGCACACACGCCCACCCAGCTTTGTGTCGTCTGCAAATTTGGAGATATTACATCTAGTTCCCTTGTCTAGATCATTAATATATATTGTGAATAGCTGGGGCCCAAGGACCGATCCCTGCGGTACCCCACTGGTCACTGGCTGCCACTTGGAAAAAGACCCGTTTATTCCAACTCTTTGCTTTCTGTCTGCCAACCAGTTCTCTATCCAAGTTAGTACCTTGCCCCCAATCCCATGTGCCTTAACTTTGCACGCTAATCTCTTGTGCGGTGCCTTATCGAAAGCCTTCTGAAAGTCCAAATACACCACATCCACTGGTTCTCCCTTATCTATTTTACCAGTTACATCCTCAAAAAATTCCAGTAGATTAGTCAAGCACGATTTACCCTTTGTAAATCCATGTTGACTTTGTCCGATCCTGTCACTGTTTTCCAAGTTCTCTGCTATTACATCTTTTATAATGGACTCTAGCATTTTCCCCACTACCGATGTCAGGCTTACTGGTCTGTAATTCCCCGTTTTCTCACTACCACCTTTTTTGAATAGTGGGGTAACATTAGCTCCCCTCCAATCCATGGGTACTGTTCCAGATTCCATCGAATGCTGGAAGATGATCAGCAATGCATCTACTATTTCTAGGGCCACTTCCTTAAGTACCCTAGGATGTAAATTATCAGGCCCTGGGGATTTATCGGCCTTCAATCCCATCAATTTCCTTAACACCATTTCCCTACAAATACTGATTTCTTTCAGTTCCTCCCTTTCATCAGAACCTATGTTCCCCGACATCTCTGGGAGGTTATTTGTGTCCTCCTTTGTGAAGACAGAACCAAAATATATATTTAATTGGTCAGACATTTCTTTGTTCCCCATTATAAATTCCCCTGATTCTGACTGCAAGGGACCTATGCTTGACTTCACCAATCTTTTTCTCTTCACATATCTATAAAAGCTTTTACAGTCAGTTTTTATGTTCCCTGAAAGCTTACTCTCATATTCTATTTTCCCCTTCTTAATTAATCCCTTTGTCCTCCTTTGTTGAATCCTAAACTGTTCCCAATCCTCAGGTTTACTGCTTTTTCTGGCCAATTTATATGTCCTCTCCTTGGATCTTATGCTATCCCTAATTTCCCTTGTTAGCCACGGTTGAGTCACCTTTTTTGTTTTATTTTTATGCCAAACTGGAATGAACAAATTCTGTAGTTCATCCATGTGGTCTTTGAATGTTTGCCATTGCCTATCCACCGTCAACCCTTTGAGTGACATTCCCCAATCAATCCTACCCAACGCGCACCTCAGACCATCGTAGTTTCCTTTATTTAAATTCAGGACCCTAGTCTCTGAGTCAACAACTTCATTCTCCATCTTAATGAAGAATTCTATCATATAATGATCGCTCCGACCCAAGGGGCCTCGTACAGCAAGATTGTTAATTAATCCTTTCTCGTTACATAATACCCAGTCTAAGATGGCCTGATCTCTGGTTGGTTCCTCGACATATTGGTCCAGGAAACCATCCCGTAATCACTCCAGGAATTCCTCCTCCACAATATTGTTACTAATTTAGTTAGCCCAATTTATATGTAGATTAAAGTCACCCATGATGACTGCTGTGCCCTTATTGCACGCTTCTCTAATTTCCCTTTTAATGTCCCTGAGAAGCCAACTTCCTGGGTGAAGTGGTGCCTCGAAAAGGTCTGCCACAGAAGTCTGGCACAGGATGAAGGCATTGTGGCTGCTGCCTGGAAAGTGGGCATTGACAGCGAGTATCAGCTGTCTGTGGTCACAGACCAGCTGAACGTTTAAGGAATAGAAGCCCTTTCGGTTGCGGGAATCCTCGGCATTCTCTTGCGGCACCCGCAAAGCCACATGGGTGCAGTCAATGGCGCCCTGCACCATGGGGAAGCCTGCTATCCTAGCAAAGCTGCTTGTCCGGGGTCACGGGGAAAGAGGTGTACTCTCGTCTCCTTTTAAAGAGGGCATTTGTGACCTGACGGATGCAGCAATGCACTGCGAACTGAGAGATATCGGCGATGTCCCCAGTAGCGGATTGAAAGGAGCCGGTGGCATAAAAGTTGAGAGCCACTGTTATCTTCACTGCCACCGACAGAGACGTCCTGCTCCTCAGTTGAAGCTGCAGATCTGGCTGAAGCAGGTGGCAGAGCTCAGTGACCACCTCCTTTCTGAATTGCAGCCTTCGCAAACACTGCTCCTCAGACATATTGATGTATGAGAACTGTTGGCGAAAAACCCTGGGAGGGTAAGGTCTCCTGTACCGACGCCTGTTGGCCCTTCTCTGTCTGGCCATGATTGCTACTCTCTCTCTGTGTCTCTGTGCCCTCTGAATGTGATGGAGAAGGATGACGTTCCCATCCATTGCAGCCCCCATAGTATCTGGGCAATCAAAGTTATGACGGTCAAAAAGCAAAGTACCTGCAAAGTTATGGTCAGAAGCCAAAACTACCTCAGACAGCGTTGACTCAATGCAGAAGTCTCTCTCTTTCTCTCTTTGTCTCTCTCCAAATCTCTCTCTCTCTCTCTCTCAGAACGAGTGGTGCAAAAATGGCTACCACACAAAAGCCAGGAAGAGGCCCCCTTTAAATAGCACCCCCCCAGCCCCACAGCGACTGGGAAGCGTTCCAGTCAACCTGTCGTTGGTCGCGTCAGGCGGAAAGGAGGGGGGGCACCACTGAATTTCCGGTCCGGGGTGCCCCAAGGGCGTTGCACTCTCGAATGACATCAAGATCTGCGTGCGCACGAGATCGGGTGGTATTGTTTAGCGCCACCGCAAAATGTCCGGTCAATTTCGCGAGAGGCGCAGATATCGCCGCGCCTGGGCACCAGTTGGTTTGCGCCCCACTTAGCGCCCTCTTAAGACGCTAACGGGTGGCGCTACCAACTGAATTTTTCCCCCTATGACTCTATGACAACTGAGTGGCTTGCTAGGCCACTTCAGAGGGCAGTTAAGAGTCAACCACATTTGTGTGGGACTGGAGTCACATGTAGGCCAGACTGGGTCAGGAGGGAATGTTTCCTTTCCTAAAAGGACAATATTGAACCAGTTGGGTTTTTATGACACTTGGTGCATGTTAGGATATGGGCAGCAGAGTTTTAGATGAACTGAGTTTATGGAGAGTGGAGGATGGGAGGCCGAACAGGAAAGGATTGGAACAGTCTGGAGATGACAAAGGCTTGGATGAGGGTTTTGGCAGCAGATTGGCTGAGGCAGGGGCAAAGATGAGTGATGTTACGGAGGTTGAAGCAGGCAGTCCTTGTGATGGAGAGGATATGGGGTTGTAAGTTCAGCTCGGAGTCAAATAGGACACAGAGGTTACCAGTCGTTTAATCTGAGACAGTGGCCAGAGATGGAATCTGTGGCGAGGGTACAGAGCTCGTGGCGGGGACCAAAGACAATGTTTAACTGGAGGAAATTTCACCTCATCCAGGGTGTCTGACAAAGCAGAGGCAGTGGAGGGGTCGAGAAAGGTGGTGGAAAGTTAGAGCTGGGTGTTGTCAGCATGCATGTGGAACCTGACCCCATGTCTTCGGATGCTGCCACCAAGGGGAAGTATGCAGATAAGGAAGAGGAAAGGGACAAGGATAGATTTTTAGGGGACTCCAGAAGTAATTGTACAGCAGCGGGAAGAGATGCCATTGCTGAAGATGCACTGGCTATGATTGGATAGGTAAGGGTAGAACCAAGTAAGGGCAGTCCCACTTAGCTGGACAACAAAGGAGAGGAGTTGGAGGAGGATGGTGTGGTCGATGGTGTCAAAGGCTGCATAAAGGTCGAGAAAGACGAGAAGTGTACCATGGTCAGAGTCTCCAGATGATGTAACTTTTGACTTTGATTAGGGTCGTTTCAGTGCTGTGGCCGAGGCGACAACATAATTGGAAAGATTCAAATCATGTAGTTGTGGGCACGGATTTGGGAGGCAACAACATGTTCAAAGACTTTGGAGAGGAAGGAAAATTGGAGATGGGGTGGCAGTTTGCAAGGACAGAGGGTCAATGGCGGGCTTTTTAATAGGGGGTTGATAACAGTGGTTTAGAATGAGAGGGAGGGCAGTACCTGAGGAGAGGGAACCATTTACAATGTCAGCTAGCATGGCGCACAGGAAGGGTGATTAGCTGTTTAGTATGACTAGGGTCAAGATAGAAGGAGGTGGGTCTCATGGACAACCTGAGCTCAGAAAAGGCTTGAGGGGGGTTAGGAGAGAAACTAGAGAACGTTGCGGGTTCAGAGCTAGGGCAGGGTGTACCTTGGGGGAGTTTTGGCTTGGTGGGCATGGGGATGGGGATATGAGGCAGAGGAAGCTGAACAGATGATCTCAATCTTAGAGACAAAGAAGTCCATAAGCTCCTTGCACTTTGGAGGCAAGGGTGGTGGAAACAGGGGAGAGGGGTTTAAGGAGATGGTTGGTAGCGGAGAAAAGAAGCTCGGGATGATTCTGAAGTAATGAGCGGTTTTTCGCAGAGGAAAGCAAGGCCTGACAGTGTTCAATGTGGTTTAGCCAGATCTGGCGATGAATGGCTAAACCAGTTGTGTGCCAGATACGCTCAAGTCTGTGACCCTTGGACTTGAGGGAGCGAAGATAGGGACCATACCATGATAGAAGAGGGTAAAGGTTTTACTGAAGACCAGGGTATCAAAGGTAGAGATCAGGGAGTGGTTGAGCACATCGACAGCTAAAGAAGTATTGTGACAAATGGAGGGCCAAAGGCTAGACATTTGAGAGTTTCAAAGTGCAGTTGTCAGTGACTTGGGGGGAGTTTTTTTTCCAGGGCATATGCAGAAGGGAATGGGCTTGGAAGGGAATAGGGGGTGATGGATGGTGATGGATATAAGAAAGTGGTCAGAGATGGCTTTGTCTGTTATCGAGACAATGGGAGTAGAGAGGCCATGTGAGATGGCAAGGTTGAGGGGATAGCCATGAATATCGGTTGGGGAATTTATATGGAGGGAGACCTTAAGGGACGGCAGGACAGCAGTGAAATCAAAGGGGAAAGGATAATGTGAGTTGAGATGGAGATTAAAATCATCGATGATGAGGAGTCGCTCAGTGCAGAGGCTGTGGGAAGAAAGTAGGGAGGATACCGCGATGAGAAACTCAGGGTGGGGTTGGGGGGTGGGCACGGAGGAGAACGAGGATTTTAAAGGGAAGACGAGAGGAGTAATGCTGGAAAGAATAAGGGTTCTTGCTTTAGATAGGGCTACTGGTCTTAATGGCATTTACCCATGGGTGCACACAGAGATAGGAGCTGTGCTGTGAGCCCAATGCTTATACGTTCAAGGTCACTGGAGTCAGGGTTTTTCCCCATGGACATGGGAGGCCAATGTATCAATATTCAAAAAAGGCAACAAATCAGAACCAGGAAATTATTGGCCCATTATTTTGACTTCATTTAAAGACAAGTTACTAGAAGGGATCATTAGGGATGCTCTGACAGAGAAGGGGCTTTAGAGATTCTCAACATGGTTTCTGGAGAAGAAGGTCATGTCTCACCAACCCAATTGAATTTTTTGAAGTGGTTACTAGGTTAATGGATGACATAGTAAATTTGGATTTTCAAAAAGCTTTTGACAAGGTTCCACACAATTGGCTAACTTATAAGATAGAGCCCTTTGGGATTGGAGGGCAGATCAGAAGGTGGGTATGAAATTGGTTACATTCTCATATGCAGAGTTCATTATGGTATGGTTCTGTGTGGAGATCAATTGCTAGTGCAGTCCCTCAGGGATCTGTGTTAATACCGTCGCTCTTCAGTACCTAAATTAATCATCTGATTGAAGGCATTGGGGAATTGTCAGTAAGCTTGCAGGTGATACAAAGATTTATGCTGGTGTTAGAACCCTGGATGGGAAGACAACAATCATATCTAGATATGATAGGGGAATGGGACTATATTTGGCAGATGACATTTATATATAGTGTTATGCACGTGTGAAGGGCCAAATCCATGCATATGGGCTTCCAACTAAAGTCTGTTGAGTGGGAAAGAGACACAGGAGTTATAGTGCCTGGCAATGTTCCCTTTAATTTTTTTGGTGCGCAGCCCCTTTAAGGGGCTATGCGGCCCATTCAAAATGCCGTGCATGCGCGGTTTTTCCTTTTTAAAAGCCGGTGAGCCGGCTGTACGGGAGCTGCAGAGCACTGTGCTGCTGCACAACTTAAAGGGAACATTGGTGCCTTGTCAATGCCACGAGGCTCTAGTAAAGACCAATATAATACTGGGATGTATTGCTAGGACAATCCAATATAAAACAAAAAGCACTATAATGTTCTTGTACAAGTCCTTGGTTAGGCCTCATCTGGAATACTGTGTGCAGTATTGGTCCCCTCACATAGTAGAAGATATAGAAATGCTGGAAAAGGTTCAGACGTAGGCCACTAGAATGATACTTAGTTTAAAAGCTCTTAGTTACTACAATGGGCTTGGAGAACTACCCGACAATGTAGAAAACCTCCCAGGTATGTCCTGTCCACAAAAAGCAGGACAAATCCAATTCGGCCAATTACCACCCCCAGACTACTCAATCATCAGCAAAGTGATGGAAGGTGTCATGCCACCAAGCGGCACTTACTCACCAATAACCTGTTCACCGATGCTCAGTTTGGGTACCGCCAGGACCACTTGGCTCGAGACCTCTTTACAACCTTGGTCCAAACATGGACAAAAGAGTTGAATTCCAGAGGTGAGGTGAGAGTGACTGCCCTTGACATCAAGGCAGCATTTGACCAAGTGTGGCATCAAGGAGCCCTTGTAAAATTGAAGTCAATGGAAATCAGGGGGGAAACTCTCCACTGGCTGGAGTCATACCTAGCACAAAGGAAGATGGTTGTTGTTGTTGGAGGCCAATCAGCTCAGGCCCAGGACATTGCTGCAGGAGTTCTTCAGGGTAGTGTCCTAGGCCCAGCCATCTTCAGCTGCTTCATCAATGACCTTCCCACCATCATAAGGTCAGATGCAGGGATGTTCGCTGATGATTGCGCAGTGTTCAGTTCCATTCGCAACTCCTCAGAAAATGAAGCAGTTCATGCCCGCATGCAGCAAGACCTGGACAACATTCAGGCTTGGGCTGATAAATGGCAGGTAAAATTTGTGCCACACAAGTGTCAAGCAATGACTATCTCCAATAAGCGAGAGTCTAACCGCCGCCCCTTGACAGTCAACGGCATTACCATCACTGAATTCCCTCACCATCAACATCCTGGGAGTCATCATTGACCAAAAACTTAACTGGACCAGTCACATAAATACTGTGACTACAAGAGCAGGTCAGAGGCTAGGTATTCTGTGGCGAATGTCTCACCTCTTGACTCCACAAAGCCTTTCCACCATCTACAAGGAACAAGTAAGGAGTGTGATGGAATACTCTCCACTTGCCTGGATGAGTGCAGCTCCAACAACACTCAAGAAGCTTGACACCATCCACGACAAAACAGTCCACTTGATTGGCACCCCATCCACCACCTTAAACACTCACTCCCTCCACCACCGGCATACCGTGGCTGCAGTGTGTACCATCTACAAGATGCACTGCAGCAACTCGCCAAGGCTTCTTCGACAGCACCTCCCAAACCCACGAACTCTGCCAGCTAGAAGGACAAGGGTAGCAGGCGCATGGGAACACCATCACCTTCAAGTTCCCCTCCAAGTCTCACACCATCCTGACTTGGAAGTATATCGCCGTTCCTTCATCGTCGCTGGGTCAAAATCCTGGAACTCCCTCCCTAACAGCACTGTGGGAGCACCTTCACCACACAGACTGCAGCGGTTCAAGAAGGCAGCTCACCACCACCTTCTCCAGGGCAATTAAGGATGGGCAATAAATGTTGGCCTTGCCAGCGACGCCCACATCCCATGAACGAATAAAAAAAACTGGGGCTTTTTAGTTTAGAAAAGACTGTGGGAAGATTTGATTGAGGCATTTAAAATAATGAAGGAACAAGACTGTGGTGGTTAGACTAGTTGAATTAGATAGGTCAGGGAGAACCAGGAGCATGCATATCAGATACTAAAGCACAGCTTTAGGTTAGATGTCAGGAGGCTTTCAAAAGGGAGTTGGGTGGGGTCCTAGCTGAGGCTGATATTACTGCATACAAAAGATGGGTGAGATTCTCAGTAATACGCCTCATGATTACTGTGGTCTCCTGCAACTCATTTTGATCCTCTTCAGGAGTCGGAGAGGAATTTCTTAGAATTCATTTCCTTGAATTGGCATAGGGTTTTCTTCATTGTTGTATGTAGTGTGAACTAGAATCGCATACAGGTCAGATGGTCATCAGTGGACTATCGTCAACCCACAAATTACCAGATTTTATTTAAACTCACAACCTCTATGTTGCTCATTCAGTAGTATAACCACTATACTACCGTACTTTGCACAAATCAATCAATAAACATATGCCAAAATGTAGTAGAAAGAGACATGAGATGTTAATGTCACCTGGGCCTAATTTTAATGCTTCTGACATTTTTTACACCAGGTAAATAACTATAAAGTAGCAGAATCTAGCGGGCAGCAGAAACAGCATTTTAACGACACTGAGGTGGACTTATTGAAGAAGAACATGAGAAAGTTGTTGGAAGCCACCAGCCACGCTCCACACTCTAGCGCAACAAAGATCAATGTAATACCTCACATACAGGGGACAGAAGAGACTGTTGGAAGCATCTGAATGTTGTCACCTCATAACCAAACGGAAACTGCGTGCCATATAAAAGAGTAATTTTCGGGTTTTTAAACTAAACAGTGATAGATTGATTTCTCTAAGTATCATTTACAGTAACACCAATAAGGCAGAGACTTAATAATTCAAGAATATACCTGCATGACATCACTGCTGACCTATTTTACCAAAATTCCAATGAGGAAAATTTCCCCCTATTGTTCTGGAGTGACAGTCATAGGAACATAGGAACTGAAGAAGACCATTTAGCCCATCAAGCCTGTTCCACCATTCAATGAGATCATGGCTGATCTGTGACCTAAGTCCATATACCTGCCTTTGGCCCATATCCCTTAATACCTTTGGTTAACAAAAATCTATCAATCTCAGATTTAAAATTAACAATTGATCTAGCATCAGTTGCCATTTGCGGAAGAAAATTCCAAACTTCTACCACCCTTTGTGTGTAGAAGTGTTTCCTAATTTCACTGCTGAAAGGCCTGGCTCTAATTTTTATGCTACGTCCCCTAGTCCTAGAATCTCCAACCAGCAGAAATAGTTTCGCTCTATCTACCCTATCAGTTCCCCTAATATCTTGAAAACTTCGATCAAATCACCCCTTAAACTTCTAAATTCCAGGGAATACAACACTGTCGGCGCAGACACGATGGGCCGAAGGGCCTCTTTCTGTGCTGTATAACTCTATGACTCTATGACTAGTTTGTGTAATCTCTCTTCATAATTTAAGCCTTGGAGTTCCTTTCCCAGTCCCATAATCAAATAGGGGAATTTAGCCAGCTACACTTCAAATTTGTAGAGCTTTGAAAGGATCTAAAACCAGTAATCCCTACTTTCCAAACACAGTTTGATCATCTTCAGGACCTCCCTCCAGACTGGATCCCAGAACCTTCTGCAATTTCTAGCTTTCGCCTAGTCTGGATTTGCAAAGTTGAGCACACACATCCTTGGACTGAATTTGCACATCTATTGATATATAAGGTGGGAATTTCCTAGGAGCTGCTCGCACTTTGCCGCTGTAATTTTGCCGGAAGTGCAGCAGAAACCCTGCTCGCGCGGACCAGGGTTTCTGCCACATGTCCGGGAAAGTTACAGCGGCAGAGCCAGAGCAGCTCTGAGGAAATTCCTGACCATAGTCTCAGATCAAGCCCAAGTGTTCCTTCTTTCATCAACATATCTTCCTGAATCTCACCCGAGGATATCTGGGTAATTATGGAAACTACGGAAAGGCTTAAATCATTCACTCTGTGGAGAAGTTCCAGTTACATGCTATTCCATAAGTCCCCAACAGGGTGTGCCACTAACGTACATGCTAAGCATGAGGATGAACCACT
This sequence comes from Somniosus microcephalus, assembly GCF_052327205.1. Lineage (NCBI taxonomy): Eukaryota > Metazoa > Chordata > Chondrichthyes > Squaliformes > Somniosidae > Somniosus > Somniosus microcephalus. The sequence continues at coordinate 179,739,415 of NC_140987.1, read as the reverse complement.
GGACTTCCTCTGTGCTTACTCCTCTTCCCCTCCCCCAATAATTGGAAAAGTACGAGAGCGTTGCTGCTGTGGGAAAAATAAAAATGGATAATTTTAGGCTTGTATTTCTGTTTGCTGTGTGAATTATTCACTCCACTGGGATAAGGGTGGGGTGGCTAAGATAACATTATGCCATGACGCATGGATCCAGAGAGTCCTGTAAATTCAAACATTATTCAAATCTGTAATGTATCCTAACAAAGTAAACAACATGCAGTGGAGCAAAATCCTAGTTATATCAGATCATTAGTGATTGAAGACAGTATCAAAAACAGCTGCATATAGTCTTGGCTAGTGGCCCTGGCAGCTGCTGCCTCGGGCATGGCTGCATTTCCCTTAGCTTTCATCAAGAATCAGTGGTACGAGTTCATTGTTTTGCTTTCAAAAAACTTAGCTCTATTAAGTGTAGGCGAAACTTGTTTTTGTTTTTTTTAACACAAGAGAGACATACTGGGAAACTGAAGCAAAATTACTGCACACATTGCTGTTGGCAACATGCTCCCTGAATCATTTGCTCTTTTGCTTTAAGTTATGCTGGCCAGCACTGTTTTCCAAAATACATGAAAAATTTGCACAATGTGACTGCAAATTGTATTTAAAAAATGGTTCTACTGAATGGGAGGAACCTTTGACCCTACATATTTTGAGAGTACATCGTTAAATTGAAAACCTGAGCAATATTTTGTTTGCCAATTATCTCTACTGTCCTCTTATTATCACAGGACCATGATTTTACAGCACAGGAGGAGGCCATTTGGCCCATAGTGTCTGCAACAGCTCTCTGAAAGACCTGCCTACTTAATCCAATTCCCCTGCTCTTTCCCCAGACCAATGTTTTTCATTGTCAAATATTTATCCACTTCCCTTTTAAAAGCTATTATGGATGCTGTTTCCAATACAGTTTCTTCTCCAAAAAATGCTGACTCCTTCCTGTAGTACAGTTCCACAGGTTCCAGCTATCATCTAGTATCGTGCCCATGGGACCACTTTTCATATGTAAGCCTTGACATTGAGTGTTGCAAGCTATTCAACTGGAAAGGCATCATGATGCTGGCCACACATGTGTCCTTCCAGCATGGATCATTGGAAACTCATTGGGAGTGGAAGCCAAATCTACTTCTCCCTCCATAATCAAAGGTAGTAAAGCCAACTGAATGGGCCACTGGGAGAGCTAAGCTATTTCTAACATCATTTTAAAAAGAATATGGGCCTCCAGTTTTCTGCTGTTGAAGCTGCCTTGTATTTTTCCTCATTCAGACACATACAGATTGATCCATCTCTACTGTAACTGCCAAGAACATCAAACACAGCATTTCATTTAACAAGGCTCAGCTCATGACAAAGATCTCATGATCAGAATATGCTGTATACATCTGAAACTGATCCAGTGAGCCTGAAGTACAGCCTCAAGTGATTGATTTTTGTAAAAAAAAAACAATTTGTTTGTTCTATAAATCCAAACCTAATGCCCAGGCAATACAAAATATACTGTATAATGTGCTCTATCACAGAATATATCAAAGCATAAAACAAGAGAAGGCCCATTGCTTTCTACAAGCTACCAGAGACTTGTTCTAATGCATCATTAAATCGTGATGTGTGATACACCTGCACCTGTTGGATGTAATGCAGGCAGCACACTATCTTTGTGCTGCCTTCTCATTTACATGATTTCTGCATGCAGCCAGCACTAACCGCATGGTTGATTGGCTGCACGGATCAGCAGGGGTCTCAAAATCGATACTTGCTAGCGCTACTTAAAGCTTGACTGCACTGCTTAAAGCTAGACTGCACTGCTTAAAGCTAATCTGTACCTCTTAAAGAGGAGGTGCATTGTGGCTGGAGCAGGTGCTGGGAGTCCTGTGTGAGTTGAATCTGACCTGGGAAAGACAGAAAAATGGATGAACATGGGAGAGCGCGGACACCCAGGTTTTCCGACGCTGCACTGGAGGTTTTGGTGGAGGAGGTGGAAAGGAGAGATGTCCTGTATCCGCAGTGGGCCAGGAGGTCATCCAGACACATGATGAAAAGGCAGTGGGAGCTGATAGCCGTGGAGGTCGATGCCAGGAGTCTAGCCCCATGGACCTGGATGTAATCTCACAAGAAGTTTAATGACCTCACACAAGTGGTCAAGGTCAGTGAATGCATCTTCAAATACCATATCCTACCAACTGCACCACTAGCCTCAGCCACTGCTCAAATCACCACATCCCTATCACTCACCTACTAGCAATCTCTAGCAATCAGGATTCATACCTAACATGCATATGCTTCACCTCACCCTCACACACTTAGCACTGTCGCAAGCATCACACTCACGTCTCACAGCTTGCACACATTGCCAGCTATTCAACCATGACAGCCACATCACCCAAACATATTGCATGACACTCACTGACACACTTCCCTCTCTCTTGCAGGAGAAGGTGGCGCACAACCAAAGACAGCAGGAACTAACTGGAGGGGGAGAGGCACGCCTGCATGCACTAACCCCAATGGAGGAGACAGTGTTGGTCATTATTGGAATGGCCATTGCTGAGACTGTGGCCAGGGCAAGGCTGAAACCATTGAAGATGATGGTATCCTCATCCCACAATCTCTTCTGACTTGCAAGCTGAAGATGGTGTAAGCATGCACCTCTTACTTCCCCCGCCCCCCCACCCCGCCCTCACCACAACTTTACCCTTGTGCCTTTATCCTTTCAGATGCCCAAGAAGTGCAACCTGGCCAAGCAGTGGAGGAAGACCAAGAAGGCAGTGATCGTGAAGACACAGCACTGTCATTCGATTTCACACTTGCAGCCACCAGCTCAGTTACTGACACTGTGCATATCTTAGAGGACAGATTAGAGGCGAGATCTGCACGTGGTGAGACACTGGGCACAAGTGCGCTGCAGCCAGGGCAGGGGGCAAGGATAGTACAGGTGCCAGCTCACCGGAGGGCGAGGTCGCAAACAAGTTCTGCTGCAGAGGACTCAGATGAGGACTTCGATTGGGCAGGCTACAGAGGAAGGCTGATGGGTATACACAATGAAATGCTTGATGCATTTGGAAGCCTGCCAGAAAGCCTGCGTTCAATGTCAAGGAGCATGGAGAAGTCCGGCACTAACTTGGCACAGGGCTTTGCGCAGAGCTTGGAGCCCATCCTTTCCAGCATGGAAGTGGTGGCCAACTCTATTAGTACACTTGAGGACCCAGCCATGGTGCAGCATCTGATAGTCGATGTCTCAGCTTCCATTGCAGAACTAGCAGCTTCTACCAAAAGTCTGAGTGCTGCAGTGGAAACTCAGACTGAAGTCATGCAAGGTCAGCTTGCCGCCATGCAAGTTCAGACTATTGCCACCATGGCTGCAGATACCAGTGTTCAAAGGAGCTTGAAGGATGTCCTCCAACAGATTACTAGGATTGCTGAGGCACCGCCCCAGGGGGAGTGGCAGTGGCTCCATGGAGCAGGAGCCTGCTGTCCTCTCAGAAAGACACCATTCGTCCTCCCACCCCTGCCAGCCCAGACTGCTGCCGTCCATGCCGAGATGGTGCAGTCTGAAGCCGGGCCATCTAGGCCCAGAGTTGCTCGAGGTTGTCCTTCCAGGCCGTCTGCTGTCTCCTCCACTGAAGCCTTCCACCAGCCATGCTGCAGCCACTGGGGTAGCACTGTGTAGGAGCACTAGGACATGCAAAGGCACACGGAAAATAGGCACTAAGGGAATGCACAAGGTTGATTAGTTTATGTTTGTATGCAATAAGGCATGATTCCCTTTATAAATTTGGTTTGAAATGTTTATTTTGTGGTGGCTTTTATTTTGGTATTGTGGCCAAGATGACGATGTGATGATCAGTGACAGAGGGAAGGTATAAGGACTGTGGGACTGTTGGTGAATGGGGAATTGGGGTTGCGGTTACTGGTATCGCACTAGAATGAGTTCTTCGCATACAGGCCGGGCAGAAAGCGACTGTCTAGGTTACTGCCTCCCTTCATCTTCCTCCTCTTCCACCTGCTCCTCTTTCTTCTCTTCCTCCTCCTTCTTGTGCTCCTGCTCCTCTGCTTCTCGCCCGATAGCTGGTAGCGAGGGCTGTCCCCTCATGATGGCAAGGTTGTGCAGCACACAGCATACCACCACGAATCTTGAGACCCATTCAACCGAGTACTGTAGTGCTCCTCCAGAGTAGTCCAGGCAGCGGAATCGTTGCTTCAGCAAGCCAATGATCAGCTCTATCAAATTTCTTGTGGCAGCATGGCTCTCATTGTATGCATGCTGCGCACGTGTGCGTGGGTTGTGAACTGGAGTGATTGACGTGCTGGCGTCAAATCAATGTTGCACACGGATTGACATCATTATCTGCTTGCTCTACATACTTCCGGCAAACGTTCACTGCATGTGAGCTAACACCTGCACCAAGATGGCGTCCGGCGAGTATCGCGTCACAAGTGTGTGTGTGCGCCACAGATGCCATTTTGCAGCTCTAAGGGCACTCATAGTGTCCAAAAAATGGGCGCTACCGAGGCCAATTTCTCGCTCCACATCTCTTGAAAGAGATAACATTTTAACTGTTATTAATTAAAATAAAAAACCCTTACATTTCTCTGCCTCCCAAAGGTAGTTGAGTAAAAACTCCCAGATGGCATTATAGCACTTCTATCTACATTATTTAATCTTGGCCAATTGGTCAGCTAAAGTAGTAAGACATGGGTATGGTTGTGATTTCCCATACTTTTAGAAACAGTAATCAGGGACAATATTAACAGTCACTTGGACAAGTATGGATTAATTAAGGAAAGCTAGCACGGATTTGTTAAAGGCAAATCATGTTTAACTAACTTGATTGAGTTCTTTGATGAGGAAACAGAGAGAGTTGATGAGGGTAATGCAATTGACGTAGTGTACATGGATTTCCAAAAGACGTTCGACAAAGTGCCACATAATAGGCTTGCCAACAAAGTTCAAGCCCATGGAATAAAAGGGACAGTGGCAGCATGGATACGGAATTAGCTAAGTCATAGGAAACAGAGAGTAGTGGTGAACCATTGTTTTTCGGACTGGAGGAAGGTATACAGCGGTGTTCCTCAGGGGTCGGTTCTAGGACCACTGCTTTCCTTGATATATATTAATGACTTGGACGTGTGTGTACAGGGCACAATTTCAAAATTTGCAGATGACACAAAACTTGGAAGTATAGTGAACAGTGAGGAGGAGAGTGATAGACTTCAGGAAGACATAGACAGGCTAGTGAAATGGGCGGACACATGGCAGATGAAATTTAATGCAGAAAAGTGTGAAGTGATACATTTTGGTAGAAAGAATGAGGAGAGGACATATAAACTAAATGGTACAATCCTAAAAGGGGTGCACGAACAGAGAGACGTGGGGGTATATGTGCACAAAACGTTGAAGGTGGCAGGGCAGGTTGAGAAAGCAGATAAAAAGGCTTACGGGATCCTGGGCTTCATAAATAGAGGTATAGAGTACAACAGTGTGGAAATTATGATGAACCTGTATAAAACACTGGTTCGGCCCCAACTGGAGTATTGTGTCCAATTCTGGGAAGGATGGGAAGGCCTTAGAGAGGGTGCAGAAAAGATTTACGAGAATGATTCCAGAAATGAGGGATTCAGTTACGTGGATAGACTGGAGAAGCTTGTTCTCCTTGGAGCAAAGGAGATTTGATAGAGGAGTTCAAAATCATGAGGGGTCTGGACAGAGTAGACAGAGGGAAACTGTTCCCATTGGCAGAAGGGTCGAGAACCAGAGGACACAGATTTAAGGTGATTGACAAAAGAACCAAAGGCGACGTAAGAAAAAACTTTTTTACGCAGCGAGTGGTTACGATCTGGAATGCACTGCCTGAAAGGGTGGTGGATGCAGATTCAATCACGGCTTTCAAAAGGGAGTTGGATACGTATCTGAAGGAAAGAAATTTTCAGGGCTACGGGGAGTGGGCGGGGGAGTGGGAATAGCTGAAGTGCTCTTGCGGAGAGCCGGCATGGGCTCGACGGACCGAATGGCCTTCTTCCATGTTGTAGCCATTCTATGATTCTAATGAGAACCTTGTCTCACTGAGTTATCAGTAGGCAGCTGGCAGCAACAAGTGGAAACAATGCAGAACAATGATATAGAAACATAGAAGATAGGAGCAGGAGTAGGCCATTCGGCCCCTCTAGCCTGCTCCGCCATTCAATGCGATCATGGCTGATCATCCAAGTTCAGTACCCGGTCCCTGCTTTCTCCCCATACCCCTTGATCCCTTTAGCCTTAAGAAATATATCCAACTCCTTCTTGAATATATTTAATGAATTGGCCTCTACTGCCTTCTGTGGTAGAGAATTCCACAGGTTCACCACTCTCTGGGTGAAGAAATCCCTCCTCATTTCTGTCCTAAAAGGCCTACCCCTTATCCTTAGACTGTGACCCCTGGTTCTGGACTCCCCGACCATCGGGAACATCCTCCCTGCATCTAGTCTGTCCAGTCCTGCCAGAATTTTATAAGTTTCAATGAGATCCACTCTCATTCTTCTAAACTCCAGCGAGTACAAGCCCAATCGATCCAATCTCTCCTCATACGTCATTCCTGCCATCCCAGGTATCAGCCTGGTGAATCTTCGCTGAACTCCTTCCATGGCAAGAACATCCTCCCTCAGATAAGGTGACCAAAACTGAACACAATACTCAAGATGTGGTCTCACCAAGGCCCTGTACAACTGTAGCAAGACATCCTTGTTTCTGTACTCAAACCTTCTCACTACGAAGGCCAACATACCATTTGCCTTCTTAACCACCTGCTGCACCTGCATGCTTACCTTCAGCAACTGGTGCACAAGGACACCCAGGTCTCGTTGCATTTCCCCTTCTCCCAATCTATTGCCATTCAGATAATAATCTGCCTTCCTGTTTTTGCCACCAAAGTGGATAACCTCACATTTAGCCACGTTATATTGCATCTGCCATGCTTTTGCCCAATCACCCAACCTGTCCAAATCATCCTGGAGTTTCTCTGCATCCTCCTCACAGCACACACGCCCACCCAGCTTTGTGTCGTCTGCAAATTTGGAGATATTACATCTAGTTCCCTTGTCTAGATCATTAATATATATTGTGAATAGCTGGGGTCCAAGGACCGATCCCTGCGGTACCCCACTAGTCACTGCCTGCCACTCGGAAAAAGACCCATGCCACTCTGCACATCTCTGACAAATATTGGTGCCTTGGTATAGGCATGCAAGCTGGCTTTTTGGTTCTCTCTAGTGTATGCTGCATGGAAACATGGCTGGTTATGGAGCCAAATAATTTGTAAAACAGGCATGGGTGATGGGGGGGGGTGCGAGTGGCGGGGGGGCATGGGTGGGTGGGTGGGTATGTGTGGAGTTGGTAATTTCAGAATCTGTAAGGCTGAGGTAAGCAGGAAATAGTTTAGTACTCATTTTCCTTACTTGGATTACTGTCCTCGATTTGTTCTAAACTTCAGGGAAATATCCTACTGGTGCTATTAACAGTTACCCCCCCCCCCCCCATACTATATGAGCCTAACACAGGATTTTAAACATAATGATACATGTTCCATCATTTTTGAGAAAGGTAAGCTACAGTAAAAAAAGAAATTCTAGATCAACTTATGGATCAAATTTGTCTCTTCCATACTTAATTAAAATAACCATAAAGTAACCTGTGGCTTCAAACTGGGATAGTGAAAGTAGAAACCTCATTGCAAAAGTGCTGTGTCTGATCTGCTCAGTTGCTCTTTCATACAACTCCATGACTGGTTTGTTTCCAGGAAAGGGTGTGAGACGTGGCACAGTGTGGCTAGCTCACTGAGTCATTAGAGTTGAGTGCACAGACAGGCTGCTTGTAGTATGAAGCCCAAAATCAAGGGCGGGACTTCATTCCCACTGCTCAGTGCTAACCATGGAAAGTTCCTTATCAAACCAAAAGAATAATATGATTGGAATCACTCAAGTCACATGAAAAACATTTCCGTAATTACGATTTTATGTATGATTTTTGCCTCTGTCCGTCACCAGCCTCCAGGACTACCAGAACACAACTGTCAGTCCCCTGTGAAACCCTTGAGGTTTGTGATAACATTTTTACACCACGCCAAAAATAAATCCAGTTTAAATGAAGTATTAGAGTTCATTCAGTGGTTCTTACTGCTCTTTATCCACAGAGTGTAACTCCTGTAGCTGTGCTCGAAAATAAAAATACTAAACATGTTCACATGCTGCAACATGCAGAGGTAGTGGAGCTGCTCTGATATAGAATAGTCCATGACTACACGCTCAGCAATGTGCTGAAATTTATGACACTCCACTTCCCATGTCTTTCAATGGGAAATGGAGCTAATTAAAGTTACTTTCTTCATGCGGCTGTAGCAGCTGTTTATATAGACTCTAATCTGCAGCCAGAACCTTGTGAAACTCTTTAAACTGGTGCAGCTACAGTTAAGTATTTGAGAGTGTTGTAAACTTCAACACAGGCACAAGATTATACTGCCTCTCTCCTTCTCCATCATAGCTTCAAATCTGCTTCGACACCATAAATTGTACTGGAACAAATTTGCTCCCAAGCTATTTACCTCAAATTTTCATCACTGTCCAACAACTTCTAACATAGCAAAGGAAAAGAAAGAGTGCTATTTCATTAATTTATCCTCTTGCACCATGCTACCACTAGCAACAACACTGAGAAACACTTTGGCCTATAAATTGGATTGAACCCATTTTCTGTGACGAATGGTTGGTGCGGTGTGGTGTATGCCAAAAACTCAACCAAAATTGGGCCTCGGGTCTCATCCGTATATCTCCAGCAAGCTGAGGGCGGCAATAAAGCATCCAAAGGCAGTGCACCGGACTCTGGAGCACCATTTTGGGCCAGTTGCTTCGCCAGCAGTGGACATCAGATAGGTCCAAGGGTGGGCGGAGGAGAGAACAGGAAAGAGGCAGTGAACTACATTAGTGCTGTGGAGCAGGGAGGAGTACTCCTGCTCCTCCTGGCTCCACATGAATGTAAGTTTAAAAAGAATACTTACCTTTTTAGTGGCAGCCTTCAGTGGTCCCTTTAAGGACCAGTGGTTAGGCTGCAGAAGGAACCAAAAAAAAGGCCCAGCGCTAACAAATTTCTGGGAGATGTCCTGAAGCAGTTGTTAGGACCCTCATTAACATAAGCATGGGGCCTAATGCCTGTTTTAGGCAGGTGCCAGGGAGGCCCGAATATTGCCGACCCAATATGGCATCAGACATATTTCAGGCCGCCTTGGGGAGCGGGAGACAGCGCCGTAAATTTGGTGCTTTTTGCCCTCATTTTTCACCCAAAAGAGGGGCGCAACAGGGACCAATTTGTCCCCCATTATATTGTTTTATAACTAACAAGCTTTAACAATTGCTGAAAATCTCAATAATTGCAACAGGAGAAAGGACAAAGGATGTTGGTCTCAGCTGGGGATGAGGGCTTCTATTATAGGACCATCCTAAAATAAAGTGGGATTATATCCTATAGTATATTGGTGAAGTGGTATAGTTAGTGTATAAAAATAACATCTACAAAATGGATTGTGAATAATATAAGAAAAGTCAAGGATGAGTAAAGAACATTTGGCTCCTTATTCCCCAATCCCCTAACACACTCACTACAACATTGAGTTGCATTTTTGAACATTTTCGCCTCAACTCCCTGCTTGACAAACAATTCATAATATTAATTACTGTTTGAGCACCAAAGGACATTCATTTTAATTAGAATACAATGGGAATGTTGGTGGAATGGGGAGTTATAATCATGTGTAAACATATAATGTAATGGCAATGAGAAACACCCTTATACCATGGTTCAGTTTTTAAAAACCTGTCGTTTAATACCTGTAGGCTCATCTTAGTTGGCCCTACTTAACCAACTAATATGGCTGTGTGACCACAAGACTGCCATAACTGGCCTCACACAGCAATGTTATACATGAATCACTTCAGCCAGTTTATCACAGACAGCGCTTCCTTCCTCAACACTATGAAGTAGAACTAAGAAGCCACAGAGCTAGCTACCTTCATATTATGGTCAAAATAAAATCAGCTCAGTACATTACTGTTTTTGTGTCCAACATTCCACAATAATCTTCAAAGGGTTCAACCCAGCAGCATCTTCCTTTCAACCAAATCAGCACGGACACTTCCCGCAGTTCTAAATGTTTGCTTTTTAACAGCCATACTCCAGAAATGTGCACTTTGTACTGAGATAATACTTAATTAAAAATGTGCTATTAAAGCCGTTACAATTTTTTGATCTTTTGTCATGTACTAAACCTTTCACACTTACCAATCTATTCTCAATGTGTGCAACCTGTCACGCTGGGAGCAGACAATCACACATCACAGCAAGGCTCAAATATATGAAGAATGGATGTAAAATACATAATAAAATTAAAACATTTTGTAGGATTCGCAAAATTTCCACAGTTCCCCAAAGGTTACTATTAATAAAAGGGACCCTGCGTGGACATTTTAAAAAGGGTACCCAAAGATGGCGTCCGCGCCTCGTGGCCAAAAGCCTGTAAAATTTTAAAAGCTTGGACTCTGTGGCACAGGCAGCTTTTGGGGAAATCGAAACCTAAAAAGCAGTTTCTGTGAAGAAGGACTTTTGTATTTTGAAAAGCAGACAGCAGGACTCTGAATATGCATTAAGCCAAATCGTAGACAGACTAAAACCAGTTAGGCCTATACTTGAGGCCATCAAGTTGTTTGCATAAATAATCGGAAACAGCTTAAGGAAGCCATCGAGGCTGGATAGGCCGATTAAGATGCATTAATAACAATACAGCTCAGACATCAGGCCATTAGGTGCGATCAGCGGCCATCTAAAAACAGTTAGTTTAGATTGCTACAATTATTTAAACTAGCCCGCCAAGATTGGGGCAATAAACTAACCTGATTTGGCGCGCAGTTAAGGGCCATCCGAAGGAGTATAATTGTAGGCCCACCGGCGACCGATGCTCTCTTGCCTCTTGCTCCCCGCCCTCGTGGCTGCTGCTCTTTTCCCCCTGCCATGCTTGCCGCCTGGCCACTGCCCATGCCTTTCCCCACCCCATCAGGGACACCTGGCATTGCACCAGGCGGACACGGACAAACCAGGCCAGGCGAGGCGAGGTGGTGAGATGAGACAAATTGGGAGAGGATTGAAGAATGCTTCGAATAATCGGGCCTTCAATTCAGCTGACCTGTGACTATCTTCATGCAAACTCCAACTGCCGCCCGTGGAAGAGGAACCATCATCCCTGCGAGGTAAAGTACCCAAGCAAAGACTTTAATCTTGGGGTACTTTTGCCTGGACGACGCCCTTGCAGCGCCCTGAGACCACATGACGACGGCAGGCCCCAGAGAGCACAAAGAGCGAACCCCAAGCCCCAACGTTGTTGGAGCTCAGCAGATTTTGACTCGGTGAGCATGAATTCTGGCCCCTCATAGCTTAATAAGAAATAGGAGCAGGAGTAGGCCAATCGGCCCCTCGAACCTGCTCCACCATTCAATAAGATCATGGCTGATCTGATCCTAACCTCAAATCTTCTATCACTCTGCAGCCACCCGAACCCATGTGATCTCCCAGGAGAGGCGAAAAACCAGATAAAAGACCCCATGGCCAATTTGGGAGAAAAAAATCTGGGAAATTCCTCTCCGACCCATCTAGGCGATCGAAATTCTTCCAGGAGATCACTCTGTCCCTATATTTTCTACAGTACTTACCTTCTGTAAAGGCGATCTCCACCCCAGCCAGGAACAGGAGTAAAACCATCTCCTGAAATCTAACACAGAATTAGAACACAGTAGGAGCAGAACCAGGCTACACGGCCCCTGGCCCACTCCACTACCCACAGGGCCATGACCATTCCGAACCTAGACTCATGTCCAATTTCCTGCCCACTCCCCGTAACCCTTAATTCCCTTTACCTCTAGGAAACTATCTATTTCTGTTTTAAATTTATTTAATGATGTAGCTTCCACAGCTTTCTGGGGCAGCAAATTCCACAAACCTACCACCCTCTGAGTGAAGAAGTTTCTCCTCATCTCAGTTTTGAAAGAACAGCCCCTTATTTTAAGATTATGCCCCCTAGTTCTAGTTTCACCCTTCATCTAGTTAGGTATAGGGGGTGGAATAAGGATAAGGGGATTGTTAATATACTTTGTTTTCCCTCAATGTGCCGTGTGTTCCCCATTCCCTGTATAAGTATAGTTACTTTGAATATTTGCCTGTAATTTTATACTAGTAACTTCTCGTAAGACTGTGTTATTTTCTGTTTAATAAAATCTTGGTTTTCTTACATCCAAACCACCTGTCTACTCGAGTCTTTTCTGTATTGCCGCCTGTACCTAAGTCCGGTGTCTAGAACCCAAGAGGCGTGGGAGCGATTTGAGCCGCTCACCAAACAGTCAGGAGTATAACTGACTGGGCGCACGCGCAAACCACACACCACCCCCCTTACATAAATGGTGACCATGGCAGGACACCGGCAACAGGGTTGCGATACAGTAGACAATGGTTCGGATGAGCAAACTGTAACATTTGCATATTGAGTAATCATTGGCCCGCAGGCATCTGTAAGGAATACCTATTATATTCACATGTGATCACATGCTGAGTTGTCATTGGCCTGCAGGCATCTGTAAGGACTGCTCTTGTTTGGAAGACCCAGGAGGCTAGGGGTCCTAACTCCATCTTGTCCCCACTGTGTTGTATGATTGAGATCACAGACCTGATGCTTCATAAAAGAGTTTAAACTGTAATACTCCGTTGTCCTGCAATTTATTATTTTTGTACAAAGTGTGCAAAACAAGACATGGTGTCAGAAGTGGGATTTGAAATGGACATCGTTGGAGCTCCCTTGCCTCGAATGAATTGGGAATCTTTGAACTTACATAGAGAATGGTGCAAGTTCAAGCAACACATGCAGTTGATATTCTCGGGTCCGTTGAAAAGCAAAGGGGAGGAAGAAAGATGCAGCTACCTACTCCTGTGGATCAGAGAAAAAGGGAGAGACATTTTTAACACATGGTCTCTCACCGCGGATGAAGCAAAGGTACTGAAAAGTTATTTTGACCGTTTTGAAGCATATGTGATGCCCAAGACAAATACGATATTCGCTAGGTACAAGTTTCAGGAGAAAGTACAAGGAGCTAGTGAGTCGTTTGAACAGTTCGTGACTGAGTTAAAACTACTGGTAAAAGAATGTGAATATGCCGATAAAGATGAGATGGTCAGAGACCGCATCGTATTTAGAATACATTCAGCTAAAGTGAGAGCGACATTAAATAAATTTAAAACAGAGTTAGACAGTTTCCTAGCTGATAAGGGAAATAATGTTATGGGGAGCGGGCAGGGAAGTGGCCGTGAGTCTAGGTTCGGATCAGCCATGATCCTATTGAATGGCGGAGCAGGCCCGAGGGGCCGTATGGTCTACTCCTGCTGCTACTTCTTATGTTCTTATGTTCTTTTGAATGTTGGGTCCGGGCTAACGCTGGACAAAGCTATGGACATAACTAGATCGCATGAGATAGCCCAAGCACAGTTGAAAACCATAACTGGCGCCACGAGCAGCTAGTGTGGACAGTGCACGCAGTTAATAGACACACACCAAAGAACACCGCCCAGAGAGCGTGTTTCAGAACAGAAAGAAGAGAGAGAGTTCTAAAAATGAGCAGCACAGACATAAAACACTTCAAAAACTGTGGATATTGTGGAAACAAGATGCATGGGGAAAAGGAGCATTGTCCTGCCAAAGGAAGGCAATGTGCTAAATGTGGTAAACGGAACCACTTTGCTAAAGTTTGCAGGACTGTTTTCGGAAAGCAGTACACACAGTGAGTGACAGCCAAATGCCAGATAGAGAGCCAAAGGCAGAGGAACTGTTTATTGATTCTGTGTCACAGAAAAAACAGATTTCAGAGACTGAGCAAGCCTTTGCCGATATTGAGATAGGAAAGCAGGGCAAAGAGCTTAAGTTTAAACTAGACACTGGATCTCAGGTTAATGTAATTCCTCTGAGTGAGTATCACAGCTTGAAGGATGAGTGTGAGCTACAACCCACCTCACACAGACTGACCGGCTATGGGGGTGAGCGGCACATTGTAAAAGGCACATGCGTGATGAAATGCAAGTACAAAGAAAGCGACATGATGCTGGACTTTTACATTGTTGACACTTGAGCACCTCCAGTGCTAGGCCTAAAGGCATGTTTAGACATGGACCTCGTCAAGCTAGTGCTATCATTGACAGCACCAGTTGAGAAGCAGGCAGTCATGGAGGAGTTTGCTGACGTTTTCAAAGGAATCGGACCATTCCCAGGTGAATGCACTATTCACCTTGACCCAGCAGCAACCCCTGTGGTTTGCCCACCGAGAAGGATACCCCTTGCTCTACATAGTCACCTGAAGGAGGAGCTGCAGAGCATGGAGAATACAGAAATCATCGTCCGGGAAACAGAACCGAGAGTGGGTCAACGTGTTAGTAGTGGTTGAGAAACCACATACAGGCAAGCTCAGAGTCTGTCTCGACCCCAGAGATTTGAACAAGGCTATCAAACGCCCTCACTACCCTCTACCAACGCTAGATGACATCACACCCAAGCTAGTGGGAGCATGTTACTTCAGTGTAATGGACGCACGATCAGGATACTGGACGATCAAGCTCACGGAAGAGTCATCTAAGCTAACAACGTTCAACACACCATTTGGACGCTACCGATTTCTGCGTTTACCATTTGGTCTTATCTCAGCTCAGGATGAATTCCAGCGGAAGATCGACGAAACCTATGAAGGCCTCGACGGAGTAGTCGCAATCGTAGACGACACCCTCATCAATGGCAGGAATAGAGAGGAACATGACAGGAACCGCCGTGCGATGCTACAAAGATCACGGGAGAAAGGTATCCGGCTCAACCCCGAGAAAAGCATAATCGGATCCACCGAGATCAGTTATTTCGGGCATCGCCTCTCAACTGATGGCATTAAGCCGGATCCAGAGAAATCTCCGCCATCAAGAAGATGGAGCCGCCGAAGAACCGCGCAGAGCTAGAGCCAGTACTAGGCATGGTTAACTACTTAGCCAAGTTTGCCTCGAGCCTCTCCGAAATCAACGCACCCATGTGTCAGTTGCTCAAACAATCCAATGAGTTCCTGTGGGACAAACAACATGACACAGCATTTCAGAAAATGAAAGACCTAATCACCAGAGAACCAGGACCAATTCTTGCCTACTTCGACCCCAACAAAGAGCTCAGACTACAAGTGGACACGTCAAAGTACGGACTAGGCGCAGTATTACTGCAAGAAGGAAAGCCCATCAGCTACGCTTCCAGATCTCTCACAGACAGTGAAATCAACTATGCTCAAATCGAGAAAGAGCTATATGCAATTCTGTTTGGAATTAAGCATTTCCACCAGTATGTCTATGGCCGACAAGTCATTGTGGATTCCGACCACAAGCCCCTCGAGTCAATCATGAGGAAACCACTAGCCGCAGCCCCACCAAGGCTACAGAGAATGATCCTTCAGCTACAGAAGTACGACTTCACAATCATTCACCGTCCAGGCAAAGACATTCCTGTCGCAGACACGCTCTCCAGAAAGTTTCTTAGCTACCAGGACAGCAGCCTCAGTGAAGGCATGGATGTGCAGGTGCACATGGTGGAGAACAGCTTACCTGTGAGTGACTCAAAACTGAAGGAGATCCGAGCAGAAACAGAGAAAGATGCACAACTCACACTGCTGAGCAAAGTCATACATGAAGGATGGCCTGAGGAAAGGAGGGAATGCCCTCAGAGCATATCTGAATTCTGGAACCACAGAGACGAACTGTCACAAATCAACGGAATTATCTTCAAAGGGGAGAAAATCATCATTCCTACCAGTCTCAGAGAAGAGATGTTGACAAAAATTCATGCTGGACATATGGGCATAGAAAAATGCAAACAAAGAGCACGTGACATTATGTCTTGGCCCGGAATGTGCAAACAAATTGAGGACATTGTTGGAAAATGTTCCATTTGTCTAGAACGCCGCCCATCAAATGTCAAAGAGCCCATGATACCTCACCGTATCCCAGACAGGCCCTGGCAGGTTGCAGCAACGGATCTGTTCACATGGAACAACGAGGACTACATAGTGACTGTTGATTACTACAGCAGATTTTTTGAGCTGGACATGCTTCACAGCACCACATCTGCAGCTGTGATCCACAAGCTAAAGGCAGCCTTTGCCAGGCATGGCATTGTACAGACTTTAGTCTCAGACAATGGCCCCCAATACAAATCAAAAGAGTTCGAGTCGTTTGCCAAGGCATGGGACTTCACACATGTCACATCAAGCCCACATTACCCTCAAAGTAATGGCCTTGCTGAAAAAACTGTCCAGATTGCAAAAACACTCATGGACAAAGCCAAAGTGGACAAAAGAGACCCCTACATCAGTTTCCTTGAGTACCACAACACTCCGGTTGACAACTTCAAGTCACCAGCACAGCTGTTGATGAGCCGCAGACTTCACTCAATCCTTCCAAGCACCAACCAGCAGCTGCAGCCAGAAGTCGTCAGCTGCAAGCAAGTGCATGGAAAACGTGTACAGAGACAGCAACACCAAAAGAGATACTATGACAGGTCAGCTAGACTACTGCCGCCGCTACACAATGGAGAATCCATCAGAATCCAGGAGCATGACTACTGGAAGCCAGCAGTCGTCATCCAGCCAACTGACACTGAGCGATCGTATCATGTCCGCACCCCAGAAGGACAGGTGTACCGCCGCAATCGCAGGCACCTCCTGAACACCAAGGAACAACACCGTCATTCCGATGAGAGGATCAGTTCAACAGAGTGTGATGAACAGAGCATTACACAAAACACATCATACTTACCTGAACCTAAACCTGAACCTGATTTGTTGACCGATTCAGGAGCATGCTCAGTTCCATACCACACAAGGTCGGGACGAGAGGTCAAGCCTAGAGTTATCCTTGACTTGTGAACTGTCAAAGGGTGTAGGCGGATCGCTGCCCTAAAAAAACTACATCGTTATTGAAACGTTGAGATGTTTTCAGTGATAGTTAAATGCTGAGTTTACTTATATGTTTATGCTACCGAGAACATTATGTAGAAGAAAGGTTTAAAAGTAATGCCTAACATTTCTCTTTTAAAAGAAAGGGGATGTAACATTTGCATATTGAATTATCATTGGCCTGCAGGCATCTGTAAGGACTGCTATTGTTTGGAAGACCCAGGAGGCTAGGGGTCCTAACTCCATCTTGTCCCCACTATGCTGTATGTTTGAGATCACAGACCTGATGCTTCATAATAGAGTTTAAACTGTAATAATCCGTTGTCCTGCAATTTATTATTTTTGTACAAAGTGTGCAAAACAAGACACAAACCATGATGGAGGAAAGGATTTCTGATTATGTGTTTAGCAAGGTAAATATCACTAAGAAGTGGATCACCACTCTGTTAATAAGCTGGGCATCCGGTAGATGCAGCAGCTAAGTGGACAGAGGGAAAGGAACACAAGAAGTCCTTAGAGAAGGCAGTTTGGCTGATGTGCTTTAAAAAGCAGGACCAGCTTTTGGACAGGCTCCTTGCAGCACAGCCAGTCGAGTTAAGGGAGTCAGCCCTGGAGATCCAGGATAAGGTTCTAGCAGGGGAGAAGTTATTAGTGGCTTTGCAGGCTTTGAATCAGCAGAGAGTGCATTTAATGGGGGAACACAAGGCCCAGTTGGAATACCTACGGTGCCAAGTCACCGAGGCCAAGGGAAATGAGTTAAGGTTGCGGGAGAAGAACGCCCGCTTGGCAAGGCAGATTAGGGAACAGGAAGAGAAAGTACAGGAGATAAAGGGCGCTTACAAGCTAGCGAGCGAACAGGGGTTTGAGGAGGCAGGCCACGGCCCCTGTAAAAAGAGAGGATAGAAAATCTGAGCCGGGCCCTCCGGAAGGCAAAAGGCATGGTATGCCTCATAAGCCCAAAGGCAGGCCAGGCAGATTTTATGGGGAACGAGGGGAGGACAGTTCCAACATCACCGGTAGTGCCTAGGGACGACCCGGTTGAGAGAGAGGAGATCTCACGACCACCACCCGTAGCGCCAAGTTTCAGCGAGGTTTGGCAACAAGGTGGGGTGGAGCCAGAGGTGGAAGCGGAGGTAGAGCAAACCCCACCCGAGAGGTCGGAACCGGGACCGATGTGCCCAGCACGGCATCGGAGGTTCGGCCCACCCGCCAATGGCGACAATGAGGGACCCCTCCAAAACCAGTTCGTATTACCCTTTAACACCCAACAGCTCAGGGTTATGGTCAACCATATCCCGAAGTTCTCCGAAAAGGGAGACCCCTCGATCCACTTCAGGGAAGTAGAGCAGGCAGCCAGTGTCAACGACTGCGATGGCGCTGAGAAGGCCAAGATGTTGCTATTCTCCCTGGAGAGTAGTCTCCTCCAATCCCTCTCTGATGAGTGTAAAAGGGGGCAGAGCGGTTACGAGGAGCTTAGAGATGCGGTTCTGGAGGCCATGGGGATGAATGAGGGAAGTCCTTTCTCCCGTGTGGAGAAGACAATCCAGCTCCCAGGGGAAACCCCGCAGGCTTTTGCGGACCGGCTGTGGCCGGTGTACCGGAGGGCCTGTCTGGGGACGCTGGACCGAATGTTCCTGAACGGGGATCTCCTGGCCCATTGGCTCCATTGCCTGGTGGTGAACAGCTTGCCACAGGTCCGGGCCAAGGCAGAAGCCTGGTTCGACCCTAAAAATCCCCAGACCACCGAGCTTACGGTGATTAGGCAGCTCACTCTGGCCTATAAAAACGGTAGGGGAGCCGATGCACACCCACCCAAGGGAAAGGTGCATGAGGTAAAACCCAGACCGGGTAGGAAAGAGTGGCACCAGGAAGGGAGTAACTCCCCCAACACAAAGACCAATAGTTATGGGTGCGGGAAGGATGGTCACTGGCGGAAGGAGTGCAAAAACCCTTGGAAAGGTAACAAGGGAAAGCATTCCACAGCCCCAGCCCAAAAGGTGGGGGCAGGGATCCCTTCCACAGAGGTCGAGTCACTTTTGGACACCACGAGGTCCTTATTGACTGGCCAGGGGAGAGTAGCAGCTGCCACCAGTGCTCTCATCCCATCAGCCCCATCCAACCCACAGCCGTGACTAGAGCCATCGCAGCCTGTCTACCTGTGTTCTCTCCGGTATGATGAGTGGAAAAGACCCCTCTTGGAGATGGAGGTAGAAAAGTTGACGGGGACCTATCTGTTGGACACGGGGGCATCATGCACCGTGGTCTACTCAGCTAACCCCACCACCTCGCCTCTCTCTAACGGGGTCCCATACAGCCTATCGGGGTTCACGGGTAAAGAACAGGCTGGCTCGTTTTCCATCCCGCTCGCCATTCAGTTAGGACCGCTCTGCTCCAAGTGGACCTGTGTCCTGATGAAATGGGAAATGGAGGGTGGAAGAGGGGTCCTGGGGGCTGACTTTATTGTAGGCCACAGGATCCTAGTGGATTTGAGGAATCATTGCCTATGGGGGGCAGGTAAAGTAAAGAACGGAGAGATCGTAGTAATCCCGGGAAAGGAAGGGAAGGGGACCCTCTGCACCATGAAGCCCAAAGAGGATTATAACCTCGGGCTCATGGTCAGCAACACCCCACCAGAGTTCCAGGCATTTGTGCAGGCGCACCTGGCCACATTTGCCACTCACAAACACGACTGCGGGAGGGTCACAGGGTTTGAGGTCAGTGTAGATGGGGACCCCATGGCCTGACCACAGAAACAGTACAACTTCCCCAGGGAAGCAGAACCGGACATGGAAGCAGCCATGTCCTCGTTAGTGCAGCAGGGAGTGCTGAGACCGATAGCTACACACGTGAATTCTCCATTATGGCCGGTCAGAAAGCCGGACAATTCCTGGAGGGCCACGGTGGACTATCGGGTGCTCAATAGTAACATCCCAGCCTGTGCACCCACAGTAGCAGCAGTTGCCGACCTCATAGGGAATATTCCAGCATCCGCGACCACTTTCACAGTGCTGGATATTTCCAATGGGTTTAGGTCCATCCCTTTAAGGAGGGAAGATCAGTACAAGTTTGCCTTTACATTTAAAGGGCAACAGTACACGTGGAACTGCTTGCTGCAGGGCTTCCACAACAGCCCCAGCATTTTCCATCAGTGCATGGCCAACAGTTTGAAGGATTTTAGCCAGCCCAGACAGTTGGTCCAATATGTGGATTGTGATGAAATATGCCATTCATCAGGCACTGTATTCCCTGTGTTTAGTTTAGTTTCAGTTTCATTTCCTTACCTGTATTGTATTGTGTGTAGGGCTCCGCCCATACCTGGCCCCTACTGAAGCAAGCCCCAGCGTGTCTCACAGCAGTACAGCAGATCTCTGGATGAGAGACACTTCTCCAATGTGTATTACTTTCTGAGTTAATAAAAGCCTTGCTTTGCTCCGTTAACGTTGAGTCTCGGATTCATTGAGGCACATCATGGATGACCTGCTCCTGTTCACTGATTCGAAAGAGGAACATGGCCCACTATTGGCCGAACTGCTGGAGCTGCTAGGGCAGAAGGGTTTCAAAGTGAATCCCAAGAAAGCGCAGATCGGCCAGCAGGAGGTGAAATTCCTCGGCCTGACCGTGCGCGCTGGAGAAAGGGCCATAAATAAGGCTAGGAGAGAAGCGGTACAAGAACTGCCGGTCCCCAACACAGTAACGGGTGTGAGGTTGTTTCTGGGGCTAACCGGGTACTGTAGAGACTTTATTGCGGACTATGCAGCCACCGCAGCCCCTCTGCTCCGACTCCTACACAAGGGAGTGAAGTGGCTTTGTGATGAGGGTTGCCAGGCAGCATTTGTCAGGCTCAAGAAAGACTTGCAGACCGCGCCAGATCTAGGGGCTATAGATGGGGGAAAAGAGTTTTTCCTGGAGGTAGCAGCCAGCGGGGACAGCCTGAGTGCTGTGCTGCTCCAAGAGCAGCACGGCCGGCTGCGGCCGGTGGTCTAATCCTCCCGGATACTCACGGATGTGGAGAGGAGCTACTCCAACTGTGAGCGGCACCTTTTGGCCACACATTGGGCTGTAAAAAGATCACTGATCTTCACAGGCACCTCTCCCATCACCCTCCTCACCCATCACATACCCACCCAGATGCTTCTGGACGGGAGGATCAAGGATGGGACAGTGAGCAGTGCCCGCATTGCCCGCTGGACCTTGCTCCTCTCACAGATGGATCTGAAGGTGAAGGGTCTCTGTGAGTCAAAGCTTGCAGCCAACCTGGTATATCCTGGAACAGCCCACCGGTGTTCCAATGAAGGGGTTTGGGAAGCAAACATAGGTTTACGGGCCGGGATACATCCCACAGGCTGCGAAATCTATGTAGACGGTTCCAGCATGGTATCTGCTGGCGAGCGTCTCACGGGGTGTGGAGTTTACGACCCAGCGGCAAACATTGCCCTGGCGATTAAGCTCCCCAGCACCATGTGCGCCCAGCAGGCTGAACTGTCTGCGGTGGTGTACGTTGTTACACACCCCGAAATCTTCCCCACCCCCTACACGATTTGCTCGGACAGCATGTTTACATGCAATTCGTGAACGGAGTACCTGGCCATCTGGTCCCGCCGCGGGTACACCTCCGCTGACGGGAGACCCCTCACAGTAAAACCCCTGCTGGAAAATATCCTGGCAGCAGTGGGGGAGGAAGGGGAGGTCTTCATTCACAAGGTGAAGGCCCATTCCTCCACAGAACCCCGCGGCCAAGGCAACCAGCAGGCTGACATGCTCGCCAGGGAGGGTGCCCGCACAGGCACTTTCTGGGACCCATTTGGGTCCAGACCCATGGCGGCGGTCAGAGGTAGGGACGGGACCCAAGGGAGTGTAGGGGTAGCATTAGCCCCGGACCTTAAGACGGTCCAAGCTCAAGACCCCATCCTCAAAGCAGTCCTCAGCGATGTAGCTGAGGGAAAGGGAGTAGAGGGTCCGTACGGCACAGCGACCCTCTCCGTTAAAGAGGGTATGCTGTTCCGGGGGGAGCAGTGGGTTGTGCCGCAGCAGCACCGGAGGGAATTCCTTCAACTGGCCCATGAGGGTCCAGGAACAGGACACCCTGGGTCTGAGACCACCTGACAATGGGTGGAACAGGCGGGATGGTGGCCGGGACTCAAGGACGATGTCTGTGAGTTCTGTGCAAGCGGTCTTCTGTGCGCTGCGAATAACCCCAACCCCCACAAAAGGAAGGTACCTATGGGACACGTCAGGAGGGTAGAGGGACCATGGCAGTCGATACAAGTCGACTACATTGGGCCCCTGCCCACTGCCCAGGGAGGCTATAAGTACTGCCTAGTCCTGGTGGACGTGTTTACCAAATGGGTAGAGGCCTTTCCCTGCAGAACAGCCACAGCTCTGGGTACTGCCAGGATCCTGGTCCGGGAAGTGTTCTCGAGGTGGGGACTACCACAGTATGTGGAGTCCGACCAAGGGAGTCACTTCACCGGAAAGGTGATGCAGAACACCCTCATGCTGTTAGGCATTGAAGGGAAATGGCACGTGGCACACAACCCCCAGTCATCGGGGATTGTAGAACGTATGAATCGGACCCTAAAGGAAAGGTTAAGGAAGGAGACGGTGGACTCGCCCCGTAAATGGGCTGAAGCCTTACCGTTGGTTTTGATGGGGATCCGGGCCAGCCAGTCTAAGAGCACGGGGTGCTCCCCGTATGAGCTGATGACCGACCGGTAGGGCTATGCGAACCCCCACCCATGTACTAGCCCCGGTGCTCACAGAGGGTCAGCTCAGGGAGGTAAACCGGGACAGGTTCGCCCGAAACCTTTTTGAGCACCTGAAGCAGGTCCACGAGCAGGCGGCTGGGAACATGGGAAGGCAGCATCGGAGTAACCGATTGCTGCTTGAACCGAGAAAGCACCATGAGTGGGAGTTAGGAGATCAGGTCATGGTGAGAAACTATGCCCAAGTAGGAAGTAGGAGCCGGGAATGGTGGCCAGAGGGTGAGCGGGAGAAGCAGGCCACCGCACGAACAGTGAGGAGGACGGAGGGGCTGAGGGACATCGTGCTCCCACTGCCACTGGATGCCAAAGAATTGACTTTCTGAACACGGTACTGTAAAAATAGCTGACGTGTCTCTGTGAGCTCCCACAGCTTTACTGTGGGAGTGATTGGGGAGTAAGCATTCCATTGTACTAGTTACATATGGCAAATAAAGAATCTTGAATCTTGAAGTTTGGAGCCATTGTACATGGGGCCCTACAGCATTGTAGATAAAGCCAGCTCCATGGTATACGCTGTGAAGATGCCCCGGCGTACAAAATGGTTCCATATCAACCAGTGTAAGCTGCTTACACCTGAAAGGGGAAAGCAGCCAGTTGGGGTAAGGTCTGAGGATAAAGATCCTCAGCCTGCAGCAGGAGCGAGTTCACAGACTGCACAGGCAGGCGTTGTGGCTTGCTTGAAGGGAGGGGCCATCCCGCCCATCGATTGGGACACTCCCCCACTCTTCTGGGATCCAGACGAGGGGGAGGGACCTGAGGGCGAAAACCCTGCCCCTAACCCAGGTGTAGAGAGGGAGGGACCGGAGGTCGAAGACCCCGCCCTGGACCCAGCCATGGGAACTGGGGGCGGAGACTCTCAGCTCGCAGCAGCAGGCTGTGAAGAGTTACTTGCCCCTAGCCCAGGTTCGGGAGACATCAAGCCTGAGGGAGCAGCGGTTCGGGTCAAAGGCCCATCGGCCAAGAAAGCCCCACCCGCCAAGGCCCCTAGAAGGTCCCCACGGATGCCCCAGCTGAGAAAGCCATGGTCACCAGCCCTCCAGTTACCAAGGGCCGCCCCTCGAGTCAGGGAGAGGTCCAAGTACAGAGGTCCTCAACCAGCAGCCATGGGCTGCGAGGGACCAACAGTGCAGGACGGTGCGGCCATGCTGGAGGTAGCGATGAGCTACAGTCCAACCAGGAATTAGCCTGGGCCGCCCGGAGACGGGCGGCGGATGTATATAGTTTTAGTTTAAGTTTTGGTTTTTGTTAAATTTAATTATTTAGCTTAAGTTTGGGTGTTTTAGTTTAAGTTAAATAATGTGATGGGTAGTTTTAAGTAAGTAATCTGCTAAGAGTGTGTATGTTTGGGTCGAGGTCGCGGGACCCAACCATGCCTCACCAAGGCAGAGAATCGCTTGGGGACCTGGCTGCATGTTTTTGTATCGTTTTGCAGTAAGACTTTCAGGATGGAGGGGATCATGATCCTATTCGCCCTGATTGGGATGAGCGTCGGAAGACGAGGCGACGTACAAGATTCACACATCTACGGGTGCTCGGGAGACAGGGTGCCTATAGCGACTGACGGAAGCGGTGAACGGGATGCAGAGGAGACTGCCGTCTACGTCCACAAGGGAAGGTGGCCAGGATGGCTGGGGTCCAATTCATCTCAGTACTCCAGCCAAACCGGATTCACGTACGGGGAGGCCTCCCTCCTGTGCCCCAGGGTACGGGTCATTACCACGAGGGTCAGCGTCACCGTTGGAAAGCAAATATGTTTAACGTGTGAAGGACACATTCCTCTGAATAGGTGGTGGTGGCTCAGAAAGCTGAGCAAAGATATGAGGAACCCCGAAGTCGAGTGGGAACGGTTGGGGAACAATACCCACCGGACGATTGCAGGGACTCATGGAGGGTTAAGTGTGTGTTGGGACAAGTGGTGGGAGCCGGACCAAGGGATTTATATCTGTATGTGAGGGTCAGAGAAGGTCTGCCCCACAGGCATATCCGTCGTTTTCCACCGGCAGTGGCAAGACACCGGGGAGGGGATGAAGTGGGATACCAGCCTGAAGGTGTGTGCCGTCCCATACACCCCGGTCCCAGTCAAAGCCACTGAGCTTGTGCCCCGCCCATGGCACAGGCGGCGAGGTTATCCAGGGAAGGGTGCCCCACCACCAAGGGACCAGGGAATGGGTTGGTACTAGTACCAACCGATCAGATGCTGTACCAGGGGGTACACTACGCGGTAGCCTCCGTGATTTTAGATCTCACTGAGGTACATTTACCGGAGTGGTGTCCCAAAGAAACAGAGCAGTTATACCAGGCCCTATTAAAGGACATGTTCAAGAAGTTTTCGATTTTGCCCCTGTCGACAAAACCGAACTGTACACCACAAACCGAGAGTTTTTGGGTAATGCAGGGAGACAAAGCAGAGGAGTATGGGATGATGTTTTTACTGCGTTTAATACTGGGTCCTCTGTCATCAACAGTTTGGATGACACAGAGCTGCAGACCCAGATAAACGGCTTAAAAACAGTTAAAGAGGATATTACTGGATGAGAACAAGGTAGTGGGCTCGGAGTTGCATGAGGACAAGGCCATGATGGTCCATTTAAAAGAAATCATAGCCGAGTTGGAGAAGCACGCAAAGACGGTAAATGCCCTCATAAGGGAGGACAGAAATGCTCTGACCAGGCCGCGCAGAATGAGGTGTGCGTGCTATACGGGGCGTGGTTACTGGGCGAGGGCCGCAGTAATCTGGAGGATTTAAAACAGGGTTTAGTCCCCTCCTGGATTAGCAACAAGCACCTCGCAGCCCTCCACCCATTTGATAATGCATTAAGCCTGTGCCAACTCCGGCTAGCTTCCAAAGCCTACACAGTCCCCGTGGATTGTGGGCGGTCCAACCACACAATCATGGGAGTAGTAGTTAGGATGCCGGTCATGGGTAGGACAGCCCGACCCGCGCCGGTATACAGGGTTGACAACATCGGAGTCATTCAGGGGGGTGCACACATTCGTTTCACAGCGGTCCCACCTTATGTCATAAAGTGGGAGCACACTATGACAGGTATTGACCTCTCAGGGTGCCGGAGCTGGGGAGCACACATAATCCTGTGTCCCCAGCACTTGAATGCCTATTCGAAGCCACAGTGCGGGTTCAGAGCTACTGGCGCAAAACCTATAAATTGTACCATGGAGGCAATGGCACAAGACCATGTTCCCCCGCAGGTAGCATATATAGGAGGTGGGACATATTGTGTCACCACTGGCGCATCCCACTACCAGCATGGACAGCATGGCTGGTGTCCGGTTAGTGACAGCAGTTTCTGTTTTAAACCCGAGGCAGAAGTTCAAGTGACCCAGGAGCGAATTGTCCCCATTCCTGAACCCTCCACTGTTCACCTCACTGTGAAGGAGAATTTTACGAATTTGCAGAAGTACGTAGCGCACTTTGGCTATGAAATTCCCCCTCTCCCTGAACACCTTACCAAAATACTCAAAGCCGTTATAGTTTTGCAGAAACATTTTTACACTCTCGAGCAGAAAACAGTAGAGATAGGGACTAAGATATTGGATATTGTGATTCCACCCTAGTGGGACATTTTCAATAACATAGAGGTCCCTTCATGGATCAGACTGGCTTCCCACATTCTTGTGGTTTGTCAGTTAGGGATAGTGTTGTATCTAGTCTGCATTCAGTGTAAGGGAAAGGGTCAGTTGTTAGAATTTCGAAACCAGAGGATCTGGAAGGAACATTATGTGAAGGTGGAGGGAGATACATCTGTTTAAGTCTTTTTCCTTGTATTCTGATTAAAGATTGTTGTTTTTTTCATGTTTGTTGTTTTTAATAAAGGTTTTTCTTTTGTTTTTTTGCGACGCGTTTAATAAAGATGTATGTGTACCAAGTGGTGCAGGGGCGTCGGACCCCTTCCGTGCTTGGGTGTGTGTAAAGTCTGTGATTTATCCTATGTATGCTTATGTACACTACATTTTCGCAGAATGGGAAGTGCGTGTGTCGTGGGTATATTAGATAGGTAATTACAGGGGAAGGTTGACTATGGAGGGTCAGAAAAATTTTGCTCACCTTGTAAGAATGATACTTCAAGCAAGTTTTAGTATCACAGGGGAGAGTGTAGGATTCACAAAATTTCCACAGTTCCCCAAAGGTTACTATTAATAAAAGGGTCCCTGCGTGGACATTTTAAAAAGGGTACCCAAAGATGGCATCCGCACCTCGTGGCCGAAAGCCTGCAAGAATTTAAAAGCTCGGACCCTGTGGCACAAGCAGCTTTTGGGGAATTCAAAACCTAAAAAGCAGTTTCTGTGAAGAAGGACTTTTCTATTTTGAAAAGCAGACAGCAGGACTTTGAATATGCATTAAGCCAAATCGTAGACAGACCAAAACCAGTTAGGCCTATACTTGAGGCCATCAAATTGTTTGCATAAATAATCGGAAACAGCTTAAGGAAGCCATCGAGGCTGGATAAGCCGATTAAGATGCATTAATAACAATACAGCTCAGACATCAGGCCATTAGGTGCGATCAACGGCCATTTAAAAACAGTTAGTTTAGATTGCTACAATTATTTAAAACTAGCCCGCCAAGATTGGGACAATAAACTAACCTGATTTGGCGCGCAGATAAGGGCCATCCGAAGGAGTATAATTGTAGGCCCACCGGCGACCGACGCTCTCTTGCCTCTTCCTCCCCGCCCTCGTGGCTGCTGCTCTTTTCCCCCTCCCGCGCTTGCCGCCTGGCCACTGCCCGTGCCTTTCCCCACCCCATCAGGGACGCCCGGCATTGCACCAGGTGGACACGGACAAACCAGGCCAGGCGAGGCGAGGTGGTGAGATGAGATGAATTGGGAGAGGATTGAAGAACACTTCGAATAATCGGGCCTTCAATTCAGCTGACCTGTGACTATTTTCATGCAAACTCCAACTGCCGCCCGAGGAAGAGGAACCATCATCCCTGCGAGGTAAAGTACCCAAGCAAAGACTTTAATCTTGGGGTACTTTTGCCTGGACGACGCCCTTGCAGCACCCCGAGACCACATGACGACGGCAGGCCCCAGAGAGCATAAAGAGCGAACCCCAAGCCCCAACATTGTTGGAGCTCAGCAGATTTTGACTCGGTGAGCATGAATTCTGGCTCCTCATAGCTTAATCTAGTTAGGTATAGGGGGTGGGATAAGGATAAGGGGATTGTTAATATAGTTTGTTTTCCCTCGATGTGCTGTGTGTTCCCCATTCCCTGTATAAGTATAGTTACTTTGAATATTTGCCTATAATTTTATACTAGTAACTTCTCATAAGACTGTGTTATTTTCTGTTTAATAAAATCTTGGTTTTCTTACATCCAAACCACCTGTCTACTCGAGTCTTTTCTGTATCGCCGCCTGTACCTAAGTCTGGTGTCTAGAACCCAAGGGGCGTGGGAGCGATTCGAACTGCTCACCAAATAGTCAGGAGCATAACTGACTGGGCGCATGCGCCAACCACACACCACCCCCCTTACAATTTGTAAGTATGTCAAAATGTCAGCCAGTACTCTCCATCAGGCCATGGATCCACTGCCCCCACAAGATCCCTCAGGCCTGTCACATACACCTCAGTCCAAGACTCTAAGAAGCTCTCTCCATTGTAGGTGCACACTGTAATATCAGTTTAAGGATGAGAATTTAGACAGGTTCCCTTAGCACCTGTAGGTGTATCAGTAGCTGGTTTTAGATTGGTTTTGTGCCATTGGCTTCTGGCATACAGCTCTCACACAGCTGACACCAACCCTCAAGTAAACTGTGTACACTGTGGGAACACTTGTCAAAAAAAATTAAATTGTTTTCAAGCACAAGGAATCTAATTGTTTTCCTGTGTCGTTCTATGATTATTACACACCCTAACAATAAGAACAGAAGTACCAACACTGCAACATAGGGAAGATCAGGTTCATTTTCAATTAAACCAACAGGTGTCTAGTATGGTCATGGTTCCTAGGGTACCTCATGCAATAATCAAATTGCAAGTTGAAAATCAGTAGTTCTTTGCCTGGTGTAATGGTAATGGTTTATTCTTTTTTCCCTTCCCCTTTCCCTTCTGTGGCAACACACTTTAGTATGAAGGCAACCCTTGTGCTGTTTGTCAAACTTATGATGATCCATCGCTGGTAAAATCTGCAGGATACAAATTCTGCGGCGGTGGCCAGAAGCCAGAGCGATCCGAAGAAGTTGGACAAGAGGTTTTTATTTGATGTCTCCCCAACAGAAGCCCTGATCTGGAAAGTTGTTTGATCCCTATGGGATCAATTATCAGTTGTTTCCTCGGTGGTGGGGCCCCACTCTCTAAACCCACCGACCAAATTTGCCCTGTCATTGTACCACACTTAGAGTATTGTGCACAGTTCTGGTCTCCATATCATAAAAAGGATAGAGAGGCACTGAAGAAGGTGCAAAAAAGATTTATGAGGATGATATCAGAACTGAGATGTTATACCTATCAGGAAAGATTGAACAGGCTGGAGATCTATTCTCTAGAAAACAGAAGGCTGAGAGGTGACCTGATAGAGCTCTTTAAAATTATAAAAGGTTTGATAGGGTAGACGTAGAGAAGACGTTTCCACTTGTGGGGAAGATCAGAATTAGGGGCCATAAATATAAGATAGTCACTAATGAATATAATAGGGAATTCAGGAGAAACTACTTTACACAGAGAGTGGTTAGAATGTGGAACTTGCTACCACAAGGAGTAGTTGAGGTGATTAGCATATAGATGCATATAAGGGGAAGCTAAGTGAACACATGAGGGAGAAAGGAATAGAAGGATATTTTGATAGGATTAGATGAAGTAGGTTGGGAGGAGGCTCATGTGGAGCATAAACACTGGCTTGTACCAGTTGGGCCAAATGGCCTGTTTCAGTGCTGTAGATTCTATGTAATGTTTAGTACAAAGATCATTCAATTTGTAAACTTATCTCACCAGCACCTGATGCAACCTACATCTCCTTCCTTGGCTCAGTTGTTGCACTCTCACCTCTGAGTCAGAAGGTCATGAGTTCAAGCCCCTACTCCAGAGTTTGGAGCACATAATCTAGACTGGCATTTCAGTACAGTACTGAAGGAGCACTGCAGTGCTGGAGGTGCCATCTTTCAGATAAAATGTTAAACTGAGGTTCTGTCTGCCCTCAGTGTCCTGGCCAACATTTACCTTCAACCAATATCACTAAAACAGATTATCGGAATCATTTAGCTCATTGGTGTGTGTAGTACCTGTACAAATTATTTGTCATATTTCCCTATAATAATGACTACACTTCAAAAAGTAATTAATTGGCTGTGAAGGGCTTTGGGATGTCCTGAGGTTGTGAAAAATGCTATCTGAATGCAAGTTCTTTCTTTTCATAGGTATTACTGCCAGAGTGGAAGTCAAATAAGACACATGAAAGTTAAGCATGATCTTTCCAATTCCACACCACCACCACCTCTGTTTCATCACAGCCCCTCTGAAAGATAAGCCTTTAATGAGCAGTTTGATAAACCGGTCCTATAATGGAAATCCAAGGTGCTGAATGATTACAAAGCACATTCCATGACTATTAGAATAAAATCTGCAGTCTTTTCTTTTAAACAGATCCATTTGTCAGCATCATTAATTCCAAGATGAAACTCTGTGCTTGGGCCAATTTTTTTTGGCAGGTCTTTCAGGAAATGAATTATTTATGTGAAAAATTTAAATAACTTAAAAAGAAGATAAACATTACCTCACAGGTTCAAGCATTTAAATAAGTTTAGTATTTCAGGCGCTTATAAAATGCTTAGGAAGGTATACTGAAAAGTAAATTTATGAAGCATTCAATTTATGATGTGGTGAAACAACTTTCACTCTGTTAACACTGTATAACATCTCTGCAACTGGTTGACAAAGAGAAACAGTATAGAACTTTTTTACTTGAACATTAATCTAGTACTTGGTTGAAAAGAATCACTGATTTAATGATGGTACCAATCACAGGATATTATGTAACCACAGAAAGATCTGGAAATGACAAAAAGAATGTATTCTAACTGAACATAAGATGGCTCATAACTTACATAGATTTTATGGTATTCACTGGACCACAGGAGATAACCATTAACAATACAGAAATGTCACCTATCATCATCGTTGGAGTTAGAAGTTCGGTTTAGGAATGCTCATAATTTTGTTTTCCCTTAATATTTTTATTCTGTGTAGATGAGTGGGAAGTAGGTATTAAAATGGTTCAGAACTGCTGTTTGCACCAAAGTCTACACTTGCTGCAGGTCACGGTTAAACCACATTTTTACATGCTGCCATAGTTACACCGGGTAGCTGGAGTCCGTTTTTAATTGGCCACCTTCCAGTGCAGTTAAGGAACCTATCATGAAGAAAAGGAAGTTCCTCCAACTGACTTTTATACCCACATAGATTAAAAAACAAGACTAGTTAGATTACTACTTCTACTATCATAATACGGTTAAAATACCACAGAAGTAAAAGCTTGCAGCAACCCCCATAGTAAAGGCATTCACTATGTTATTGAACACAGCCACTATTGGTTTATCTGAGTTTACACTGTGGTTTGGGATAGAGTGCAATCACTTTTCCTTAAATATACAGATGGAAGTCTGCAATTCATAGTGCACATTCCATGTAGTATATATTAAGCAGATCAGCCGGGCCTGTTTTAAAAAAAAAGATAGAACGTATTTAAAAGGTAGACTGTAGTTATTTCAGTACATGAATAATCAACAACAACAACAAAATCAGCAAACCAATACAAGGAAGAGGAACACAAAATGGGTATAATGCAACAAAAACTAACTGGAGAATTCAAGTGAAACACTGGGAATTGTGTGAGAAAAGTATTTGAGACATAAATGGCATACATCTTATTGGAGTACTGCAGTAATGTTAACAACACTTCTGTTGATATAAGTTTCCAACAATGTCAACCGTGGTAAATTCTACTTGCCAATTCACCAGGGGCATGTCACCTCTCAAGTCTCAGCAAGTTGGAAGGAAGCCAACACTCATCCTGTTCAAGTGGCACCAGCATGTCTCTTCCTCCATCTCTAATTCTTCCTCGTCACTTTCACTGCCTTATGCTGTTTCTTTTTCTTAGCAACCTGGTGCATCCTGGCCCTTCCTTTTCATACAAATCTATCCGTAATTGTCAACATTTTTACAAGAGTGCAAAATGTAGACATTTGGGCTCCTCTGATGGTTCAGTTGGTAAAGATGCTGGCCAGTGTAAAACTGAGTCAGACAAACCTGATGGTCACACTGTGATCTCCCCAAACTCATTCTGATCACCTCCGGGGGTCAGGTGGGAATTTCCCAGGTTTTCTTCCCTCAATTGTCCAAGGGGTTTTATTTCTCTGTGTTTTCACCTCTCCTAGGAGATTACATGACTATAAGCAGGAGGGTACACTGGGAGTCATGATGCTTAGTTGCATTTTGACTGTTTGGAACAGGCTCGATGGACCAGCCAGTCTTTTCCTATCCGTCTTTTTGAAGAGAAAAGGAAAAGATCAGGAACATACAGGGTTTGAGCCTCAGTCTGTGCAGAATTGTCCAATAACAGCTGGAATGGTGATGGAAATGCTACAATTAGCATTAAAATCCCTTGGCTAATGTTCCCATTCCCATTGAAAATGTACGCAGATGGGGTCAGCATTAGACTGAGCTGTGAAGCTCCCCGTGGTTGAATATCCTACCAACGCTCACTGTATAGATTCACACATGAAGAATGAACACTTAAACAAGGCACCAAAGAGTGGCCAGTAGCAGCAGAACTCCAGTCTAATATTAATTGCCTTTAGGAGAGAATATTCAAGGGGAAGAAAAGAAAACAACGCACCTCATCCCCACAAAAAAATGTGCTGTAAAGAAAAATAATTTTCTCCATGTAAGTGTGCATGGATCATGAACTCATTCCCTGTAATTTTCAGAAAATTATAACAATAATGGACTGTGTTTAACTCTAATGGATAACAAAGGTCTATTTTACTCATTTGTTGGGATTCATTTCCTCCAGCACAAGTTTAGTATGTAATTTGGGTTGAATGAAAGGTTAACATAAACAAACGGGGGGGGGGTGGGGGAGGGAAAGTGGAACTGAGTTTACACATTGTTCATTATGTTATGTACAAACTGAGCAAACTGTTGAGGTAATCTAATGACACAGAAGTGATCTGACCAGACCGAGTAGCATTTTAATTGGGTCAGATCTGGTCTCTTCTGTGATACATTTTAAAACTGCATTAATATTATGAACTCCTAAAGCCAATTAGCAGATCAAAAGTGGCTGCAGACTACATAAGAACATAAGGAATAGGAGCAGGAGTAGGCCGTTCGGCCCTTCGAGCCTGCTCCATCATTCAATAAGATCATGGCTGATCTTCGACCTCAACTCCATCCTCCCACATTATCCCCATATCTCTTGATTCCCTTAATATCCAAAAATCTGTCGATCTCTGTCTTGAATATACTCAATGACTGAGCATTCACAGCCCTCTGGGGACTTCTGCTAAATAAACAAATCTTCTTACATAGTATAGATTGCTGACCGAACAACGGATTCACATCTCCTTTTGGACTGAATTTATCAAAAGTAAAACATAAATTGAGAGTAGAAGTACAAGTGTTGTAGCCCTGCTGTGCAATGTTGTATCACCACTACAGTACATAGTGCTTCTGGTCCTTAACTAGCAACCCAGAGATAACAAGTTCAAATCCCACCTTAATAAGTTATGAACTGAATGCAATAAATATGGTGATTCATGGGCTAGATCCAAGAAAATAACTATAAAATATGCCAGATAGTCATGACCTGCCATCCTTACTCAGTCTGCTCTGCACGTGACTCCAGTTCCACATGACATGCTTGAGTCTTAATGCCCTCCAAACTGGCCTGGCAAGCCACTCAGTTGCAACACCATTTTTCCAGGAAAGTGGCCCATTTCCACCTTCTGAGAGCAACTAGGGATGGGCAATAAATGCAGCACAAGACTACTGTCTTCAAGGAGTCTCACCCTGTTTCACTCTGGAGTCAGGTTGAGCCCTCACTCCAGATTTATACTGCAAGCATAGCCTCACTGAAAGCTGAAGTTACTTTGAACCATAACTGAACGTGCAGTGTAAGTGCACCTTTATTTGCAAGGATCCAAATTTTGGGATAGTTTATGTTGAGATCTTCACGAACCTTTAAGAAAATAACAATGTGCGAGCAGAATGAGTTAAATTTGCTGTTTTGACATGATTTAGAGCATATATAAAAGTTTTGAATTCTTCTGAACAAGTCCCCAAAACTTAGTTGGACATATGCACCTATGACAGGAGAAAGGTTAGTTCAAAATGTATGTTCTTCCATTTAGTGAAAGTATTTGTGACGTAAATGAAACATTTGTGTCGAAGATTTAGCATGGTATCGTATTCTTCAATTCTATCACAGTACATAAAGGATTGAAAACTAAATTCATTGATAAAAATCATGTCCCAGCTAAATTGGATATAATTGCTACGGAATTAGTCCTTATGCTAGAGAGAGGGGGGTCAAGGCATTCAATTCAAATACAAACATGGGATCGTTCTAAAGGTATTTGGCAGTATTTTTTAATTTAGCAGTTATTTAAGTCAGTTTGGTCCTATACACTCTTTTGAAGCTAATCAAATTGTTCCAATTGAGTCTGTCTGAAGCATTCAAGATAGGTAATTAGAACAGCTTCCATAGGTAGCATGAAAAAGAAAGGAGCAGCTATGTAAAAGTATTACTTATACCAGTTCAGCCCAGGAGTGGCAAATTATTTATTATTTAAGGAGTTAGCTAAGCTTAATGAATACTTTAAAAATATATATGTTACAGCTACAGTTTGCTTCTTCTGTACTGTTCTATGAACTTCTAGGCAGTGATAGTCTAAGTCAAAGTTTAATGTAGTGTTACTGTATTCTGCCGCCTTCAGAAGAAAAGGAGGATCATGTGAGATCACGGATTAAACACAAGCGGGTTCTCTGTTTCCTGGGCTCACTAATGATTTACCTAGATAACTAAGCAAGGGAATCCATCATCTCTGGGACACAGGGACCTTGGCCTGAAATATCGAAGCCAAAGATATTAGAGTTAAAAAATGGGGCAGCATTGTCAGCATAAGTAGCTTATAATTTCAAAATAGGTTTAGTTATAATTAACATCGAATGCCTCAAGAAATGAAAAATTGTATTAAAAAGTAAAGATTGTATGCATAAAAACCTCAATAATATTCACTAACGCAGGCCTGATTTTAGAAACTATTGCTGGTGAATGGCTTTTGGAAAGCAGTGCTGCTCCACTGGAGCAGATGTTTTGTTTGTGGTGTAGTCAGAGCATTTAATTCTAAACATAATCTGACAGTAGTTGGTGCATGGCTGTCGGGATTCAAACTCCCATGTAAAAGCGAAGCTCTTGTAACCCTAAAGTAAGATTTTGAGACAAGCAACTTTGAATATATGAAAAGCAAAATGTATCGCATCAGACCTCAAGGTTAACATCTTTCAACGTCAGAGAAATACCACCACAAATTTATATGGACAACAAGGTAAATGCCTATTTTATTAAACAATTGCATCCATCTGTTTCTCGTCTCATGGTTTCTGCAGTTTAAATTGAGTGATGGGAGGTATGTTTTTATAGTTTATATTTTTTTATTTGTTTTATATTATATTTGGTGATCCATTCACCCAATTTCTGCAGCAGTCAACTTTCTGCTTAAATGGGTATGCACCCCTACTTTTCAAGTCCTTGCAATCTTGGAGCAATTGCAAACTACAAGACAACTGGAGCAATCCAATGCAAATTGGTTATATTTGCAGGTGACACCAGGCTATGAGGAGCAGTTAATTGGAGGAGGCGGTCAGAAATCACAACATTTGCAAAAAAGGCAAAATAATAGCAAATAAAATTTAATGCAGACAAATGTACTCCACACAGGAAGCAAAAGTGGGTGACAAATGTACTCCATGAGGTGCTCAAGTAGTTAAAGATGAAGTTGAAAAAGACCTAGGGATAAATTTTCATCTTCACCACCTGGACAGTAATGTGGTGGAGTGGATCACTCGCACAGTGCAGAACCCACCTGATTTTCATTCCATTGATTTCAATAATACATATATTATCTATTATAAAATATATATGTTAATGGACTTGCGAGATGTGTCCAGTTATGGTCACTAAGACACAGAGGAGACATTCAATTCCTGATGAAGTTCTGATGAAGGGTCATCGACCTGAAACGTTAACTCTGTTTCTCTCTCCACAGATGCTGCCTGACCTGCTGAGTATTTCCAGCATTTTGTTTTTATTTCAATTCCTGATAGCAATTCAAATATACAGGTTGCGCGTCCCGAATCTGGCAACCTCGGGACCGAGGCCGAGCCGGTTTTCGTGTTTTTCCGGACTCGGAACATGTTTCTGATGTCCGAAGTCCGGAAACACCTGAGCCCAGGTTGCAATATTTCCGGACTTCGTCCATCAGAAACACGTTCCGAAGTCCGGAAATGCCTGGGCCCAGGTTGCGATATTTCCGGACTTTGTCCATCAGAAACATGTTCCGAGCCCGGAAATGCTTGAGCCCAGGTTGCGGCATTTCTAGACTTCGTCCATCAGAAACACGTACTGAGCCCGGAAATGCCTGGGCCCAGGTTGCGATATTTCCAGTTTTTGGTAAGCCTCCCTCAGGGTGTCCGGATTCCGGAACATTTTACGGATTCCGGATGACCCTGCCACCAATCGTCCCGGAGTCTGGATTCCGGAATTCCGTATTTTGGATGTTCAACCTGTACCATAAAGCTGATACTGTTAGAGGTTTGAATTATCAGTAAATACTAGAGGAAATTGGACTTTTCCATCAGGAAAGTGTCTATGGCCGCGATTTTACTAATCTCGGCGGGTCCGGTGTGACCGCAGTCAGTGGCGGGTCACGACCCCTATGCTGGCTCCATCCCGCTCTGTGAAATGAATTTCCCTTGATGGGGCTTGTTAAGCCCGCCCAGCATGTCTCCCGGCCAATTAGAGGAAGCGGGTCTGGTGACGTCATTTCATGATGCGTCATCAGCTGGTTTCCTTAAAGAGACCATGTCCAAATTTAGTTTGACATTTGTGCTGTCAGTGTTCTACAGCATTGAGGTGCTGCAAACACTGACAATGACTGCACAAAGGCACAGGGCTGCACCCAGGCTCTCCCATGACTCCTTCCATATCCTTATGGAGGGAGTCACAGCACTCAGGGATGTCCTATTCTCTTCCCATGGGCGGAAGAGACCTCCCCAGGAGATCTACACAGCCTGGTTGCACATTGTACAGGAGGACACAAGCAGGGATGTGGTCAGGAGGACCTGGTTGCAGTGCCGCAAACATTTCAATGATCTCAGTAGATCACGAAATGTTAGTACAAAGGCATACTCAACCTCATCCTGCTGTGCCTCTCATCACATCCCCATCACTCTGCCTTCCCTACCCTACAACTGTACATTCTTACTCACACCAACTTACCTTGCACCTCCACCCATCCCTCTCTATCTATATTAACACATCCCCATCTCACTAACCACCTCTCATACTCACCCTCATCCTAATGCAATCATACCAACTAACAACACACAAGGATAGGCACTTGGGTGTTTTATGCAATGTTCATGTAAAGTTTCTGTTAAAGTGGTGTCAAACATTGAAACCATTATTTTCTATACATTGTATTCTTGGACAGATTTGTGTGCTCCTTTGGAAGTGGCATAGTGAGTTGCAGTGATTGTGAGACATAACAGTACCCCCCGCAATGGTGATGAGTGTGAAAGGAATGGCTTGGAATTGTAGGTGTTGGTGTGGGGTGGTGCCAACCTGGCACATCATGTAGCAGCTATATGGGTGTACAGCATCAAGTGAAGTAAATCTGGCCATGGTGAGGCCATCCCTAGCCTCCCTGGCAGCAATGTGGTTGGGTGCTGATGCCTCTGTCCTGTGCCGCATCAGGTGACTGCGGAGAAGGTTGGTAGTGTTGTTGGTGCTGCTGGTGTGCCTGGTGCTGCTGGTGTTGGAGGTTATCGTGGTGGGATTCTAAGGACCAAGATGACAGAGTATAATGGGCACCGATGCTGGTGTAATAGATGGCAGGTGAACTTGAGATGACAAAAGCGATCTGTCAATGATGAGAGAGATAATGAGGTCAGACTGGATGGAGACTTGCAGCATGGTGAATCTGTTGTGAAAATGCAGTGAGGAAGAGCTTGTGGCTGAGGGAAGATACCTCTAAGGTGGGAGCTTTTACTTTACATTTAAAGCTGTCAGCTCAACAGCTGATTCAATGGCCACTGAACTACCGCCTCAGCTTGACAGACGTGGTCCACGACCAGCGTGGGCCCCGTGGGTGAGGTGTCAAATGCAAAAGGTGAGCTGAAATTCATTCTTAAGTGGCTCTAAACAAGCCACTAATTACCTGAATTGGGTTCCCCACTATGAACCCGCCACTGCATGTCCAGGTTTGCTCAGCGCCAACAGACCCGACATCGGGGAAAGGCGCGTGGCGGCGGGTTCACAGCGGGGTTCTGACCCGCTGGGGAAAAAAAACTTTCCCACCGATCGCGCCCATTGACCACCCCCCCCCCACAAAATTCCAGCCTGAGAGCTAATTTTTCAGGTATATAAAATTATTAACAGCATAGAAGAGGTAAATTCAGAAAATTAATACAAACTTAATTGTGAGAAGAGGACAAGGGGATGCACTTGAAACTAATAAAAGGCAAATTTAGGCCGGTTATCATGAGGTTCTTCACACCAAGAGTGACCAATACACAGAACAAACTTCCAGACAGAGCAGTGCAGGAAAAAACCCTGTAATCATTTAATAACCAATTGTATGCTGCTGCGTGGTGAGTTTATGGTCATCCTGGATGGATCAAGTAAGACGGGCCAATCAGCCTCCCTCATCCATAATTATCTTGTGATCTTGTGGAGGAGGTGTACTCCTCCATGGCATCCATTTTAGTAGTAGCCATGGAAGGGATTCCTTATTGACTTCAATGAGCTGGTGTCTTTATGTAGGGAAACATTAGATTTGGACTATTTTAATTTTGGGGAGTTTGAATAAATGTGATCACTAATCAATTGCAGGAAGTCATGTGCCAGCTGAAATCAGACCTATGAAGTATCTAGAATCCCCAATTCCAGTGGGAAAAGAGCCTCTTGCTTCTTCTGTATATTCCAGGAGGAGGAAAGAAAGCGTTTAGAGGTTAAAAAACTACAGTGTCCATAATTTCAAGTGTGCTAGCCCTAGCTGGGTGGGGTCAGTCAAAATAAGTGTCAGTGTCAATCAGTAAGTATTCCTGACCATTCTCAGCATCAACGTTCCTGCTAAGCTGTGCTGCGCAGCTGTCTGGATGTTCCATGCAGGCCGCTTACTAAATGGGAGGTTTTGCGCATATGCAAAATTTTTAATGGGCCGCACAGCCCGTTAAAGGGACTGTGCACCCGAAAAAAATTAGGAGGAACATTGCTCAGCAGCCATTGGTATGCTCAGGAAAAACGAAAGCTGATGCAAATGCTAATCAGACAGACGGCAATTTACAGTCAGGTTAGTTTTTACCCGCTGTGTGCCGCATGTGAGATAGACAGTTCTGAAGCTGCAATGCTGGCACTGAGAAAGCAAGCTGTCAGGCAGGCTCTGAAGACAGCCAACACAAAAAGATTTGGAAAAAAGAAAGCAGAGAGAGAAAAGAGAACATGCAAAAGGTTAGTAACAGATGAGAAAATACAATTAAGAAATGAGGGGAAAAAAGGGGAACCAAAATATACATAAGAAAGGGAAATAGGGAGATGAGCAAAACTGTCATCTTCACACTGCACTGTAGGATGCAGTATTGGCTGGATTTCCACAGCAATGCAAACTAGAAGAAACATTTTCACATTCTGTCCTGATTGTTGTGAAATTGGGAAAAACAGCTCCATGGATGGATAGGCAAACACGTGCAAGGAGCACGTTCACTGGCCTCCCTTCACCAGTGTGATTGAAATGAGTTAACAAGTCAGCTGCCTTCAATCGTTAAAATGTGCACAGTGGGCTGCTGAAGTTTGATTTTAACTTTGACTACTTACCATTTTTGTCAGGACTTTGTACCCACTAATTTTGAATTACAGCTTGTGCGATACTGGTGCATGACCATCTCCTCCAAGTGGTTTCACTTGCAGGCAACTGATGGGCATTTTTCCATTTTCCATTGCACTTTTGCCGTTCACATTCAGGCCATGTTACCCTGATTTTTTGTGGGCTGGGTCTTTGATTGGCTGGCTCAGAGTTTCAGAGGTGTGCCTGAAAGGCTTCAAAGTAATTCAGCCACATTAAAATCAATGATCATTTTAAATTTGACCAATTGTAGCCAGTTTCAGAAAATAACAAATGGTAGATAGTCACTTATAAAATATGAAAATGGTTCACTTCAATGGTTCTGATTAGCTCTAGGTTTCCAATGGTCAGAAGAAAATGTTATGAAATATGATCAAAGATACTACTTTTCATCCTTCTCCACCCTTCAGCAGATGGGGGTATAAAAACGATTCCCAATATTCCAGATGCCTTCACAAGGTGTAAGTAGAAATGAGGGAGGTACGGTTTTCGATATTTACAGAGCCCTAGAAAACTAGGCAATGTTCCAACGGCAAATGTTGTTTAGCCCTTCGAGTACTTTACAAATGTACACATCTGTGAAAATAATTTGCTGTAGGTTATTAATGCTAACTCTTTTTGAATGAAAACAATGAGCATTCCCTAATTCACATTCAGAATTATCTGAATTGGGCCAAAATTTGATTATTTGCAATTTATTCTGTCCGAGAGTAATTAGAATCAATTCAACATTGAAAAATTGTACTTTTATTTTCTATGTTACTCATTGCATTTATCCAACAGATTAACCATGTAAAATCAGCATTGCTGGCCTTCAACGGCAGGCTGAGGACCTACAGCCAGAATAAAATAGCAGCCCCAGGTACCTAAACCACTTACTAAGGTGGATCGCAACACAAAAAGCTGCCTCATTTGTGTCATGACACGAGCTCCAAATGGAAGTGGGGTGTTAGATGACCTCTTCTGTAAGGGAGCAGTGCTAATAAAGTGTAAGTACCTGCCAGGAAGACTTTGGCTGTGAGCTATGCATGGTAAAATCATAAACGTGTTCTTCATAAACGTGTTTACACTTTATCAACACATAACGCACAGAGGAAATATTCCCACTGGTGTGTACAGCAGCAATTGTACTCCTGTTACTTTGCTTAAATACACTGGGCAAATTAAGCAGTAGGTACTGGAAACCAGTTGCAACTTTTAAATGATTTGTTTAACAAAGGGGTGCTGAGAACTATGAAAGTATAGAATAAGACATGGGTGGGTCGCCCACCTCAGACAGGAGGGGGCCAACTTTACAGTCAGAAATCGTGGCCTGACAATGTCATCAGTGCTGCACGCATTTTTAACTGCCGAAACTGGTGCCAACTGCAACATGGTGGGAGTCATCGATGAGGCCAAGTAAGTACTTGGATTACCTTTTCTAATGATTCTGTGTGGGCCAGAGGAGCAGGAGTGCTGCCCCTGGGCCCCACAAGAAACCCTTGGGCCTCCTCAGCCGCAGCCTTGCCTGGCACTCCCGGGGATCTCCCCCACCCTAGCACTAACTTCATGTCAGGGACCGTTCCTTTTGGTGCCCGGGTGTCCTCGAGCCCTCGATACAATTTCAGCTCCCGCCCGCTGGCACTTCGGGCCAGAGACAGTGATGGATTATTCAAGTGAGCCCCGGGTGTTCAAATGGCACGAGCCTCACACTGAGGTCTTGGTGTGGGCTTCCCTGCCGCCCCCCCCCCCCCACCCACCCCAAACGTGCCCCCAGTTAAACTCGACCCCATACAATCTGCACTGTCAGTGGCTCTTACTATATTGCTCAGAGTGTGCTGGTGCGGTATGCCCCATCAGTTAGACTTTTCCTCTCACCCGTCAGCTCGAAAAATAATTGCGCCACAAATTGCTGGAAGTGCGACCTGATAACGTTATCAGATCAACGGGGCATCTGGGGCCTTAGTGAATGATGGGACCAAGTCTTTCTCCTTAACCAATGAGATTTAAGAATTAAGAAAGAAACAGGAACAACAGAAAAGGAGGGTGAATTAGAGTCAAATCAGATACAGAAAGAAATAAAGAGAGGGGACAAAAGATTTGATTAAGAGAGAGAGGAAGAAAGAGACAGAAAGGAAAAGTAACAAAAAATGTAAAATTTAAAATTAAAACATTTCTAACAATTTACTACCTGTAGGAATGAGACTCCACAGTTTCAATTGTCCCCTTTCTGGAGCAGAGAGGTTGAGTGCCAGCCCTAACTTTCTGTGGCGAGTTTAATTGGTAATTAATGTGTAAATGCAGCAATTTCTTGAAACTCACAGGGAGGTTGAGTGCGAGCTGCCATTTCCACGAGGCTAACGGCAGAGCTGCGCAAATCTTCCAGCAATTTGTGGCAATTCACAACACCTGGGGTATCTCTTCCTCACCATAAGTTGCTGGATAATTTACACACTAATTAATGGGTGCACATTAAATTTCTCTGTTATATTCCCAGCAAATTCTGGCCCAATATCCTGACAGAGGTGAATAACAAGTGAAACAGTTGAGGCTGTTTTATTCCTCCCTAACCGCCACAGGAAATTAAGCAAGACTTCCTCTATATGAGTCGAACATTAACTAACAATTCACATAGTATATACTTATTACTGATTATATCAAAATATAAAGGATTTATACACATACATATTGATATCAGCAAGCTACACCAGTAATATCTGTAGCAAAGTTAAAAATATCAAGATCTCAATATTTCAGATTATTCAATTATACTAAAAATTTAGAACTGCATGGAGGGAATTTTAACCCCCAAAAACAGGTGGGTTTGGGTCAGATGGAGGTTGTGATAATAATAATAACTTCCGGGAAGTTATGCGCACATCACTTCCTGTGAACTGTGAACTTTGTACATACATCACTTCCTGTTGGACTGGTATAAATACTGAACTACTCAGTATTGTAAAGGGCTTCGACCAGAGGCATG
Source organism: Somniosus microcephalus (assembly GCF_052327205.1). Classification (NCBI taxonomy): domain Eukaryota; kingdom Metazoa; phylum Chordata; class Chondrichthyes; order Squaliformes; family Somniosidae; genus Somniosus; species Somniosus microcephalus. Next base: position 179,696,495 of record NC_140987.1, on the reverse strand, counting down.
GTGAAGACCTCTCTTGTATATAGTGTGATTATAAGTTGCTTAAAGCTTACTTTAAAGTTACTTGATGTGTGAGACTCCTTTTTCTTACATCAGAGGTTAAAAAATTTTAAATCTCAAACCCGACCCCAATCCCGCCCATCTCCAGTTTTAACGGAGGTGGGATGGGGGCGGGCAACCAAACCAATCCCAGGAGGCTGGTTGCTCATTTATATATTTAAATACCTCAGATTTTAACTCTCTTCCAGTTTAAATGCTGGGCAGTCAGATTTCCCGGGTCTCGGGAATCCCGGCAGCAAGCAAGGACAACTGCGTGGAAGAGGTAAGTGTCTTTCCAGCACTGCTTGTGGGCCAGGAGGAGCAGAAGTGCTTCCCTCTGGCCCCGCAAGCTAACCTGCTTCCCACTCTGTGATTGGACCACCCCATCCCCCACGCAATGGCCCAAACCCCCGTGATCAGAACCTCCGGCGATCAGGCTCCCAGCGATCGGAATCCCCCGCATTCACCGACACCACCTCCCGCAATGATTGGACCAGCCCCCATGGTGACCAAACCCCCTACCACGATCAGAACCCCCCGCGATCACCGACCACGCCCCCCCACGCCGCGATCGGACTAGCCCCCGCAATCACCAAACCCTGCCCCCCGTGATCAGAACCCCAGCCCCGATCACTGACCCCACCCGTCCCCCGCAATCTCCAAACCCCCCATGATCGGTCCCCACTCACGATCCGACCACAGCCGACGATCACCAAACCCTGCTGTGATCAGAACCCCCCGCGATCACCGACCCCCTCCACGACCAAACCCTTACCCGATGATCTCCAACCCACCCGCAATCAGAACCCCCCGCGATCACCGACACCCTCCGCAACCGGACCCTTACTAGATGATCTCCAACCCAGCCGCGATCGGAACGCCCCACAATCACCGACTCCCTCCGCGACCAGATCCTTACCGAACGATCTCCAACCCACCCGCAATCGGAAACCCCACAATCACCAACCCCCTCCGCGACCGGACCCTTACCGAATGATCTCCAACCCACCCACGATCGGAACCCCCCCGCGATCACCGACCCCCTCCGCGACTGGACACTTACCCGACGATCTCCAACCCACCCGCAATCGGAACACCCCGCGATCACCGACACCCTCTGCGACCGGACCCCTACCTGACCATCTCCAACCCACCCGCGATCAGAACCCCCTGCGACCACCGTCCCTCTCCGTGAACGGACCCTTACCCGACGATCTCCAACCCACCCGCGATCAGAACCCCCCGCGATTACCGTCCCCCTCCGCGAACGGACCCTTACCCGACGATCTCCAACCCACCCGCGATCAGAACCCCCCGCGATCACCGTCCCCCTCCGCGAACGGACCCTTACCCGACAATCTCCAACCCACCCGCGATCAGAACCCCCCGCGATCACCGTCCCCCTCCGCGAACGGACCCTTACCCGACGATCTCCAACCCACCCGCGATCAGAACCCCCCGCGATTACCGTCCCCCTCCGCGAACGGACCCTTACCCGACGATCTCCAACCCACCCGCGATCAGAACCCCCCACGATTACCGTCCCCCTCCGCGAACGGACCCTTACCCGACAATCTCCAACCCACCCGTGATTGGAACCCCCCGCGATCACCGACCCCCTCTGCAACCGAACCCCTACCCTGTAGTGTATGTAACCGTCCACCTTTAAGAGAACTATTTTAGGTGTGGCACTACTTTATCTTGGCTGCTGTATACTGTAATACCGACGGTGACCACACCGGTATATAAGTGCTGTGTCAGGATTTATTGGGCAGATTCGCCCTGACCTTCGAATAGTAAAGTCCTGTTAAAGTTACTCTTGTAGTCTGTGTAGTAATTCGCCATAATACCTACAGACTTTACAGTGGCGACGAGTTCGATCTTACCCTGCGGCAACAATACTTCCGAAGCAGTTAACGAGCGTCGAGAAGAGGCACCCGCCCTCGTCGTTCTGCTGAGAGAAAACTCGAGTCTGCAGAGCAAGGAAGAAGGAAGAATTCAGACACGAAGCCTTCCATCAGCAACAGGCATTGATTGTCCCTTCTGCCACGGTGGTGAGTGAGCTGATCAGCACAAGAAGCAAGTCGGCCACGGTGACTGTGAGTAAAGGGAAAATAAAAAAATAAACGGAGGATAAGGGCGGTGAACTCGACCACGGTCGGGGGAAAGGAGCCGGACAGAAGTCGGGCCCAGAGGCGCTGAGACTGGGGCAGCGTGGAGCACGGAAGCCGCGGTACAAGCTGGCTGGGAGACGCAACGGTGTCGTGAGACAGCTAGACCGCGACCGGCGAAAAAGGCCGGGCAGCTACCGAGGCCACGAGGCGCTGCGACCGGGATCGTAAGGCGCGGGAAGATATAAAAATAAATAAACCGCAGTGAACTCAGCCGCAGCCGGGGAGGAAAGCACCGGACTGCGAGAGGGCTGGGAGGCACGAGTGGAGTGAAAAAGGACGGGCAGCGACCGAGGCCACGAAGCGCTGCGACCGGGATCGTAAGGCGCGGGAAGATATAAAAATAAATAAATCGCGGAGAACTCAGCCGCAGCCGGGGAGGAAAGCACCGGACTGCGAGAGGGCTGGGAGGCGCGATTGGAAGCCGCTGAGGGAGAGACAGAGCCCGAGCGAGCGGGAGAGACAGAGCCCGAGCGAGGGAGACTGAGCGAGATCCAGCCCAGCGGCTGAAACTGTTCGCCGTCAACGGGTTGTACCCAGCGCCGGTTGCCCTGCCGAGAAAAGGGAACAAGGAAGGCACTGAAGCCGACGCACAGGCTGCGAACCCCGAAAGCCAGCGGTCGTCGCCCGAGGGAAAAGCTTACCCCTCCCGCCAGGGGAAGAAACGCGGGAAGCCGCCAGTAGGCAGGGAAGAAGACAGAAGCGGGAAACCACCATTTTGAAAGTGGGCGGGGAAAGAAGACAAGCGCGGGAAACCGCCATTTTGAAAAAAAAAGTTAAAGAAATATTTCGTTGTTGTTTCTCAGGAAGAGTGTGAAGATGCCTAAGCGTAGTAACATCAACGGTTTCGATTCCGATGTGGAAGATTGGGCCACGTATGTAGAACGCATCGAGATATATTGTAAGGTCAATAAGATAGCAAATTATGACAAAGCTCTAACCTTACTAAACTCAATGGGTGCGAAGACATACGGGTTATTGAAGCATCTTCTATCACCAGCTAAACCGGCGGATCAGTCTTTCGCTAATATTGTTGCTGTCCTGAAGGATCATTTTAACCCCGCACCGCTGATGTTAGCGGAACGATCTAAATTTTACGTGAGAACGCAACGAAAAGAGGAAAGCAACGCGGAGTACCTGGTTGAACTGCGTAGGCTAGCAAAATACTGTCAGTTTGGGGTAAATCTGACAGAGGCACTGAGAGACAAGTTCGTGTGCGGGATGTCGAAGGAAGGAACACAAAAACGACTGCTCGAAGAGAACGATCTTACACTTGATAAGGCTGTCCTTATTGCAGCATCGCACGAAGCCGCAGCGAGAGGTACGGCGGAAATGCAGCGGAAGACAGCGGTACTCAGTGTGGATCAAATGACTTCGGGTACAACGAAATGTTATCGTTGTGGGAAGACAACACACGACCAGAACCAATGCTGGTTTAAAAACCAGGAATGTAGAAAATGTGGCAAGCTTGGTCACATAGCTAAGGTATGCCGGTCAGGAAAGAAGACCAGCAATAATAAGTCACCGCAGAAGAAGTACAGAAAGGTACATAAGGTGACTGGGAAGAGTCCAGATGAACAGAATTCGGACTCAGACTCCAACAGCAAGGAACTGGGTAGTCTGAGGATTCACAATGTGAGTAAAGAAGCTGACCGACAAACTATCTGGGTCACACTACAGATTGCAAAAGTCCAAGTGAAGATGGAAGTGGACACCGGATCGGCGTTGACCTTCATGAATAAGCAAGATTACAAAAAGTTATTCAAACATATTCCCCTGCGGGATACGGAGATAGTATTGCAGACATACACGGGGCACAAAGTATACCCCATCGGAAAGATAAAAGTCAAGGTGAGATACAAGGACAAAGATCACCAAGGGATGGACATGTATGTGCTGCCCAAGGGAGGTCCACCACTTCTGGGACGGGAGTGGATCAGGAAAATAAAGATAGACTGGCACTCACTAAACACAATGACGGTAGATTCCGGAAAGGAAGATGTCAAACCTGAACGGTTGTCCAGAATATTGGACGAAGCTAAAGAGGTATTCCAGCAAGGACTGGGAACACAGAGGAATTAAAGCAAAAATCAAGATTGCAGAACATGCAAGCCCAAAATTTTTCAAAGCCAGATCGGTACCTTACGCGATACGACCTGCTGTGGAGGCAGAACTGGAAGAGCTTGAACGTTCAGGGGTACTGTCTAAGGTGGACTGGAGTGAGTGGGCCACGCCCATTGTTCCCGTCATGAAGTCTTCATCAAGCAACAAGCCAGGGGGACCGGGAAAGGTCCACATCTGCGGAGACTTCAAGATCACAGTTAATCCGGTGCTTCACACGGTACAATACCCGCTTCCGCGGATTGAGGATATCTTTGCTTCATTGTCGGGCGGCAAACACTTCACCAAGATAGACCTGGCACAAGCATACTTACAAATGGAAGTCGAGGAAGAGTCGCGCCAGTATCTCACAATCAACACGCACAGAGGCTTGTATCGTTATAATAGACTGGTTTTTGGAGTAGCTTCGGCTCCAGCAATTTGGCAGAGGGCCATGGAGCAGGTCTTACAGGGTATTCCAAGCACTCAGTGTTACTTGGACGATATCCTGATTACAGGAGAGGACGAGGAGGAACACCTCGCAAATTTGAAACTGGTGCTCACCAGGTTGAAGGAATATGGCCTTCGAGTTAATCGCCAGAAATGTGAGTTCTTCCAGAAACAGATCTCGTACTGCGGTCATGTCATTGACCAAGAGGGGCTGCACAAGTCACCTGACAAGATAGAAGCTGTCGTGAAGGCCCCCGCTCCGGAAAATGTATCACAGTTGAGATCGTTTCTGGGGTTGATTAATTATTACCACAAGTTTCTGCCAAATCTATCCACGGTGCTGCATCCGCTGAATGCTCTGTTGCAGAAAGAAGTACCATGGAAGTGGAGCGAGGACTGTAAGTAGGCCTTTCGCAGAAGCAAGGCGTTGATTACCTCTGAGGAAATGTTGGCTCATTTCAACCCAACGTTACCTCTTCGTCTAGCTTGTGATGCTTCCCCTTATGGAATTGGAGCAGTACTTTCACACAAGTTACCAAATGGCTCGGAAAGGCCAGTCGCATTTGCGTCCCGATCATTGACCTCCGCTGAGCGAAATTATGCTCAGATAGATAGGGAGGCCCTCAGCCTTGTGTGGGGAGTAAAGAAATTCAATCATTACCTGCAGGGCAAGAAGTTCACATCACTGACAGACCACCAGCCGTTGGTGTCCATATTCAACCCTAACAAGGCCGTTTCCACTATGACAGCGCAAAGGCTACAGAGGTGGTCCGTGTTACTTGGGGCACACCAATATGACATAGAATACAAAAGGTCCAAACAGCATGGAAATGCTGATGGGTTATCGCGCCTACCGTTGCCAGTAGTAGAAGAGGCGGCTACAGTGGACCCGGTAGAGATGTTCCACTCATCCATAGTGGAATGTCTACCAGTAACAAATTCGATGATCGAAAATGAAACAAGAAATGATCCGACTCTCTCACGAGTCTACGATTTAACAGTGGAGGGATGGCCAGCACATGGCGAACCAACGCTGCCCGCATTTTCGCAAAGAAAAGAACAGCTGTCAGTGTGCCGAGGAAGCTTGATGTGTGGATCTAGAGTGGTGATTCCACCCAAACTTCAGCATAAGGTGCTAAAGGAGCTTCACGAGGGGCATCTGGGTGGAGTGAAAATGAAGAACCTAGCAAGAGCGTTTGTGTGGTGGCCAGGTATTGATGGAGACATCGAAGAAATAACCAAGAGCTGTCTAGGATGCCAGAAGGTCCAAAACGCGCCACCACAAGCTCCTCTGCATCCATGGGAGTGGCCCTCATCTCCTTGGCAAAGGGTACACGTCGACTTTGCTGGTCCATTTATGGACTCAATGTTTCTAATCGCGGTGGATGCACACTCCAAGTGGCCGGAGGTAATAAAGATGTCCTCCACCACCACGGAAAAAACCATCACAGTATTAAGGACCATATTTGCCAGGAATGGGCTGCCGGAACAGATCTGTTCTGATAATGGACCGCAATTTGTGTCCGAAGAATTCAGGAAGTTCTTAAAAAGGAATGGGGTCAAGCACTACACGTCAGCCCCATACCATCCCGCCACCAATGGATTAGCTGAAAGGTTTGTCCAGACCTTCAAGAAGGCCATAAAGGCCATGGGTAATGAAGACATCAACCTACAACATAAGGTGGGTAACTTCTTGTTGGCGTACCGGAATGCAACACATGTGGTCACAAACCAAACTCCCGCCATGATGTTTTTCAATAGAAGACTAAGATGCCGGCTGGATTTGATTAAGCCAAACGTCAGAAGGGACGTAGAGAACCGGCAATTTCAGGGCATGAATGAAAGGCCAACTAGATCCTTTCAGATAGGGCAACAAGTTTTGGCCCGGGACTACCGTACCAAGAAATGGCAGCCTGGAACTATTGGGAAAAGGCTAGGGCCGCTGATGTATACCGTGGACATTGGTGACAGCATAATAAGGCGCCATGTTGACCAGATCATAGGGTCATCCACAAAGGACCAACCTACTCCACAACCTTACACGGCTAATGTTGAAGCAGAGATACCCAGAGCACCTACCTCCGATCTGGTAATACTGGAATCAGATGAACCTGACACTGTCCTTCAAGCCGAATCGACCTTGCCAGAAGAACCTACTACCCTGCCGAAAAGTACTACACCACCGAGGCGTTATCCGGACAGAGTCAGGAAGCCTCCAGAGAGACTGAATCTGTGAACTGTTTTGCATAAGTTGTATATATGTTATGATGTTATGTTAATGGGGAATAAGTATGTTGTAAGCTAAAAAGGGAGGATTGTAGTGTATGTAACTGTTCTACCTTTAAGAGAACTATTGTATGTAACCGTTCACCTTTAAGAGAACTATTTTAGGTGTGGCACTACTTTATCTTGGCTGCTGTATACTGTAATACCGACGGTGACCACACCGGTATATAAGTGCTGTGTCAGGATTTATTGGGCAGATTCGCCCTGACCTTCGAATAGTAAAGTCCTGTTAAAGTTACTCTTGTAGTCTGTGTATTAATTCGCCATAATACCTACAGACTTTACATACCCGACAATCTCCAACCCTCCCGCGATCAGAACTCCCTGCGACCCTCCCCCCGTGATCAGTAAAACCCTTCAGTAACCAAACCTCCTCCCTGTGATCGGACCCCCACCCACCCCGCGACGGCCAACGCCCCCACGATCAGAATTCGTCAGAATCACTGACCCCCCCCACCTCGCAATTGGATCCCCCCCACTATCACTGACACCCCCCTACCCCCGCGGTCACTGACCCCTCATTTCTGCCCCCGATCTCTCTCTGACACCCCGCAATCACCCCCCAATCCTCCAAATCACTCTGTACCCACCCCGCCTTGCAAATTCTCCCCCGAGAGCAGGAAACCTACCTGCTCCTGGGGTGCGGCCTCTACAGCAGTATTTCCCGCCCGACAGGGAGCCAAGCCTGACAATCAGGCTGGCTTCTGGGCGGGGAACGTATTAAAAATAAAACATGCACGCCTAGGAGTTAAAACTCCAGTGTTCAGGGAAACCCCAGAACTCTTCTCTTCACCACCACCACCACCCCCCCCCCCACTCAACTTGGAAATCCCGCCCCAATAAATATCGGGGCCCATGTTTCTCTAATTATGTTTTATAATATTCATAATCAATTACAGAAAGGAAACATACTGGGATCTTGTTCTGGAAAGAGCTGGACTTGTGATTACATGTCTAAACCTCATACACAATCGGTCAGGATTGTCAGAAACAGATAAAGCCATAATCACATTCAGTCTTAATAATTCCATCAGCTGATATCTGTAAGGAACAATATGGTGACGATCAAAATTGATCACTGCCCCTACACTGCTTATTATGGATGTAGGGGCTATTTCTTCTGTGTGCTATTTATATCAAAACTGTCAATCTATTTCTCAAGGATGTCTTCATAATTTAACTACAAATACCACACAGAGGAAATCTCTTGTCTTATGTGCAAAATTGAGACAAATAAACTTTAATGACTCCCTTCTGAGTTAAATTGCTGTCATCAACACAGAGAATGGATCACATACTAAATCCCGCTCCTTTTGACAATAGAGCAGGTCTTCCCAGGGCACAAATGGAACTCTGTAGTTTCTATTCACAATCCTCCGCCCTCATTTTTATTTATTTTGCTGTTTGAGACATTTCCTAAGATGTAGGCAGCATCTTTACCAGATTACACATCGCTTGAACTCATGTTGGTTGATGAAGACCCACACTGCAAATTGTTATGTTTCTTCATAAGTAGTTCAATCTGCATGTTTGGAAAGAATGTGGTATTCAGAGGAATGAATATCTCAGCTCAATGAACAGGCACTTTTACCATGTCCTTGGAGGAGGAAGATGGGAAAATAAAAAGAAGACATAGGTATACCACAGATGCAATAGAACATGGGCTGGCCCCAGTGATTTACTAAACAAGCCCAATTATGCATCTGGGGATGGCACTGGGTGGAGGCAAAATCTGAAGAGAAAGTCAAACTGCGCCATTCCCTCACACACCTCAAAGCATCTGTCACGGAACCATAGAGACAGCTTGCTTATCCACGGTCCCAGCCAGGGAACAAGGAATGGGATGGATGTGGGTGGGACACTAAAGAGAGAAGGAAACAACTTACCAGATAGAAGAGCAATGAAGAAACCTACACAATTATTTTCAAACCTCTTGGTACAAAATATGTGTTAAAATATCCATGTTTCTGTCAAGCAGACTAGTGCAACATTCTAAATTTTAGAGCTGCATCTACAGGACTGATCTGAAGGAGTTCTGTGAGGGGTCACTCCCAAAATGTTTACCTATCTTCCCTTTCAGGTGCTGACTGGTCCGATTTTTGTTACTTCAGTTTCGACATTCACTGGAGTTGAATTTCCATGGACCACGATCGCAGCATTTATGACTGGACCGCGCTCAGTGTTGCCCTCCCGTGTTGACCCCACTAGAGTATACAGAGTTGGGGGAGAGCACCTAATTTAATGGAACTGACATATGCCCGTACCACTACAGGTGCATCTTGGAGTCCCACCTGCCCGAACTGCAAAAATATCCAGGCATCTCTGCCAGGTCTGGGGTTAGTGATTTCGGGCCCTTCTCCTTGGTGATGGGGCCACAGTTATCAGAAATAAAGAAAAATGAAATTTGCAACCTCCAAGCCATGATCTCAGCCCAAAGCTCCCTCCTCCACTATAGGGACCAGTTCAGTCCTTCATAAGTTGGTATACCTCTTTTCCCTTAACATCCCGGCCTCCAACTTGCCTCCCCACTGCCCCACCCTCCCAAATCAACGGCCTTGTACAGATTGGCTAAGGCTCCACCTCCACAAGGTCCCACCAGAAACTAAGGGGTCAATTTTCAGTGTGCCATGAGGCGGGTTTTTAGGCATGCGGGGGGCTAAAATCCCGAATTCGGGGGTCCCGACACCATCCCGCCCAAAACCCGCCTACATGTAAGTTTCAAAGGAGGCGGGTACCCGCCCCGCACTGGGACCCGCCGACGTGAGGCGGGAAGGGATTAGTGCCAATTAACTGCCTGTTAACAGGTAGTTAACAGGCAGTTTTTAGCCTAATCCCTATTTTGAAGGGTGTCGTGTGGGATTCCCGACGACTACAAACCACGCCAGGTTAGAGGAGTCAGGCCGTCGGGTTGAAGGACTTGGAGGGGTCGAGATGTCAGTGTTCAGGTGAGTGATGGGTGCATGAGTGCAAAGGTAAGTGTTTGGTGTGTCTAAAGTGTGTAAAGAAGTTTAAATTACCTGTACTTACCTTTACAGCCTTCCTTCCTCTAGGCTTCGGGAGTCCATCATTCAGCCGGCACAGAAAGCAGAATGGCCGCGAACTGTCAAAAGTGACAGCCTGCAGCTTTCAGTGCCGGCGAGATTTCTAACTGAGTCTGCGTAGAAGGACTCAGGTTAGAAGTAAGACTGTCAGTGTTTGACAGCTTCAAACAGCTGTGAAACGCTGATATTTCATCTGTCACTACCTCTTGACAGATGAAATTTCAGTCTGTGACGTCACCTGTTGCCGGCTGGCCCTTAATTGGCCTGCTGAGCCCGCTGGGCAGGTTCAACAAGGTCAATAAAGTGAAAATCGCGTGAATTGGCCGCATCTCGATGGAGGCGGGACTAAAACCCGAAAGTTGTAGTCCCGCCTCCTTCCCGACTTCTGAATGAAAATCCAGCCCTAAGCCTCTGGCACATCCAGGTCTCAGCAATGTTTGTGGCCTTTCTGGTAGATTCCTGCTGAAGTTACCATGGGAGTCACCATATAGCCCAAAGTTGTGGTACATTATTTAGTCTAGTACTTGTGTGTAAAATGTTAATAAGCACTGCAAATGTATTGAAGTAGAATGAACTAAGGTCTTTATCACAAACAAAATATGAAAGTGGATGGAACAAGTTTATACTGCGCATAATTCCTTGTTGTTGATTCTGGGAACCATGGAGAAGAAATTTAACACTGTTGCATCTATTTTTAGGGAGTAAAACCAACACTGGGGGGAAAAGTTTACGTTGCAATCTCCTGTGCCCGATCTTCTATGGAAATGCACAAGCTGCCAAATTGAAAGCCGGCGCCTTCTAGGTGTGCAGGGTACCCGCCTGAAACAGGCGCTAGGCACCTTACGTATGCAAATTGGGTCCTAACGCTGGCTGTAGGATCCCCATTTAAATTGGTCTGCAAATGGGTGGAAATTGCACCATGTATGTTCTGTCCAGTTGGTCTTGTGCGGCCTTACCAGCAGTCCTTAAAGGGACCACTGGAGGCTGCTCAGAAAACGGCCAGAAAACACTTTAATCGTTTAATTTCTGTGGAGCTAGGAGGAGCAGGAATGCTCTTCCTGGTTCCGCCAAAATACAGTGGGCCGTTGCCAGCCCGGGCTCGCCCACCCATCTGCTTCGCCCCCCCTTGCCCCACCAGGACCTACCTGCGGGCCACCAAAATTCCCTAGGACTGACTGTGGGGATGCCTGTTTGCCATCCTCAGTTCACCTATTTTAGTCAAATAAGGCCCAATCCCGAATTTGGCTCGGGCCTCTTGCTGACATCTTCGGGCATGCGTTCATATCGCACCGCCCAGTTCAGACCGTAAACTAGCACAAGTTAAATATCTCTTTCCCCCCACCTGCCCGCTTGAGAGAGCCTAGTCTATTTATCCACTGACAAACTTCAACAATCAGGCTCCCATCAGAGGTGTCTGCCAAGTTTAAGCTATGCAGCATTCCTCTAGATGTGGGTGGCCCAGGATTTGTTTAAATTATGATGATGGGGGCTATCTAGCAATGGGGGTACTTATACCTCCACTGTTGATTGAAGCTCTGTATACAAGAAATTGCAGAGTTGCTGTAAGAGCTTTTTATATACATAGGCCTAGAAATTGGGTTTTGGCTTAGCCAGGGCTTTAGCGCCGGAAGTTAGTGCCGGCGCTAAGTCCCCTGCGCGCGCCAAAAATTCAGTGGCGCCGCGCCCAAACGGCTGCCGGCGCTACTGAAGGGTCTTTGCGGCGGTACATCGGCGCTAACTGCCGTTTCGCGCCGCAATTCCGGCGCTGCGGCACCCGATGCAGTGCGGCAGGCTGGGGACGTGCAGGCCTCCTCCTCCCGTTAAGGAGGAGCTGCCTGCACCCGGCCGCGGCCCGCGCAAATCAGCCTAAAAATGAGCCCGGCACCTCGGACAAGTGCCGGGCTTGCATCTGTTCCGGGGGGGGGGGGGGGGAGAAGTCCGGGGAGGGAGCTGCGGGCAGGCGGCCGGCGGGAAAGTGGCCGGCCGCCGCGGGGCCTTTAATGCGCCGGCGCAAACTGGAGTAAGGCACCTCTGCCAGAACGTTGCTTGCGGCTGCCACGGGCGAGGCGGCCGCAACTCAATTTCGGAGTTCGGGCGGGTTACCACGGCAACCGGGACGCTGCGCACACCGATGACGTCATCGGTGCCGGCGCAGCGCTACCGGTGCAACGCCGATTTAGGGCCCCAGGGAATTTTTAAACTGGCCATAACTCTGGCGCTAGTCCCTCTAGCGCCTCAAAAGCGGCGCTAAGGCTAGTGAATTTCTAGGCCATACTTTCTACTGAGGCACTGCATTTTAGTTTGCCTTTCATTAATGACTTCATCTCAATTTTTAAGATAATTGCTCACCTCTGCATCAGAATGGGAGCTAACCCATTAACCACCAATAGCAATTTCAACCAAAACGTAATTCTTAAAAAAGTAGCCATCCCTCTAGGATATACAAGGACCGAAACTGCAGTCAAACCAAATGCATGATACGTAAATTGGCTAACATAGGGTTTGGAATGATGTGCATAGATGCACACGCTTGCAATTGTGGCTCTGATTACATGCCCATGTGTATGGGGGAGGGGGGAGGGAATCCAGACTCCTGGAACTCCGTAGAGTCAGGGACACCACAAGTATGCTCTCAGGAGATCTCTTTGGATATGACTTAAGGAGCTGTGGACAGCCTCAGTGTTCCTGCACCTGTTGATAACCAGTAACGTAGAAAAAAGATTGAGTTCATCCTGAACGACAGACTGAACCAGGTGAACTGCGGGTGTGAAACTCACAACCTCTCTTTTGGAAGAAGTGTTTCATTTTGTGCCTGAAGCATAAATAGTAACATAATTTGGTTTCAAAATAAAGGCCTAGAAATTGAGTTTTGGCGCAGCCAGGGCTTTTGCGCCGGAAGTTAGTGCCGGAGCTAAGTCGCGCTGGTCAGGCCCAAAATTCAATAGTTCTGCGCCCAAACAGCTGCCGGCGCTGCTGAGAGGTGTTTGCGCCTGAAAACTGGCGCTACGTGCTGAATATCGGCGCTATTCCGGCGCTGCGGCGCCCGCTGCGGTGCGGCAGGTTCGGGAAGTGCAGGCCTCCTCCTTCCCTTAAGGAGGAGCTGCCTGCACCCGGCCGCGGCCCGCGAAAATCGTTCTAAAAATGAGCCCGGCACCTCGGACAAGTGCCGGGCTTGCTTCTGTTCCGGGGGGGGGGGCGGGGGGAAGTCCGGGGAGGGAGCTGCGGCCAGGCGGCCGGCGGGAAAGCGGCCGGCCGCCACGGGGCCTTTAATGCGCCGGCGCAAAGTCAGGTAAGACTCTGTTGCCAGAGTCTTAGTTGCGGCTGCCACGGGCGAGGCGGCCGCAACTGAATTTCGGCGCTGGGGCCCGTCGCCATGGCAACCGGGACGCTGCGCACACCGATGACGTCATCGGTGCCGGCGCAGCGCTACCGGTCTAGCGCGGCGGAAGGGCCCCAGGCAATTTCGGCGCCGGCGCCAATTGCAGCGCTAGGCCCTCTAGCGCCGCAAAAGCGGCGCTAAGGCAACTCAATTTCTAGGCCAAAGAGTCCATCTGAAGAAAACTCAGTCCAGTACATTTCTACTGTTGAACATAATAAAATGAAATTAGTGTAACATATCGAATCACTAATGTTTCTAAACTCACAATAGCTTTGAAAGAAGCCAAAACAAAACTGTGACATTGTTGTGATGAGTGAAAAGTCTAAGGGAGAAAAATTTGGTTGCTTTGCGCCTCCCGTGAAATTCAGCGGGAGGTTAGCGGCAGCGGTAACCAGTAGTGCCCCGCGGCACTGCACCGCCGGCGATGACGTCATCACCATGCACAGCGCCCCACTCGCGCCCTGGCTGCGATCTTCAGGAGCGCCCCCTGACTTACCGCCGGACGCTATATCCAACGGGGTCAGGGGGGCCTACCTGTGGCCAGGGAGGCGCTATTTAATGGCGAGATGCGGGGCAGCCATTTTTGTTGCTGGCCGCCTGCCAGCACCTGCCTCCGCTCCCGTCCCCCTTACCCGCCCCCCCCCCCCCCCCCGCAGAGTGCCAGCTGCGCTCCATGAGCCCGGCACTTCTCTTGAGTGCGGGGCTCTTTGCCGGTACTCCCGATCCCTGGGTGCCCAGCTGGGCCCCGGGTCGTGCTGCGCAAGGCCCCTCCCCTTTAAGAAGGGGAGGAAGGCCTGCAGTACTGCGGCACGATATTCCCTCACAGCGCCCCAAGAGGGAGGCGGGGTGCTTCCAGTAGTGCCCGGCTTCCCTCTTGGGGCACTACCATTCAATTTCCATCGTGGGGGCACTAATTCCCGGCAAAGTTAGCGCCTCTACTCAATTTTTAGCCCTAAATATCTGCAATTAATTTTAAATACAGTTTGAATATTTTTTGAATATTATGAGAAAATTATTCTTTATTCAAATTTTAATTATTTAACATTTCTGAAATTAATCTTGACACATATATTCAACAATCCTCACTAATTAAGGCATGTGTGCATCATCTGCAAGGCAAGCTGGCGAATGTAGCGGAATACAGTAAGTCTGGTTCATACTGCATGCCTGACATATCTCACATCTTATGCCTTAGATGTTGCTATTTTGAACCACATGATTAACTTTAGAATTGAAATTGAGCCAAGCTTCATTGAACTGGCTGCTTCTAGTATCTACTCTTATAATTGAACCCTGGTCTGCCGCTCGACCTACTGTGGGCCCTTACATCAGGTCTGTAATTATCATAGGATCATTTGACAATGACTGTAAACTAAGCTGCACATATTTCTGGGCTCCCCTGCTGAAATCACCTAAACACTTTATTAACAAGCAATTAGTGCTCTTGTTTATTTTATATGCCATTTCAAACAATAAGTAAACCATTTTGAAACCATCTTGTTTCTCTGTTCTTTGGACAGCAGGAAGTCACCCTTCTCTCAGACACACGTATGAACATCTAAAATGTAATATCAGAAATTGTTCCTTGATCAGGAAGTCTCTACCATGATGGATAATCCTACTCTCAAGACAGTTAATGGAATGGTAATGTTCTGTTGACCTGCACAGGCTGAATCTTTATGCTAGTAACAATCTAATCTGTACACACAGATGATGCATTAAAAAGAGTAGAACATTCTTTCTTTACCAGTGAGATAGACCATAATTCACAAGGAGGAGTATGAAAAAAATTGTATATATTGTAGCCTCATCTTCCTGGATAATGCTGAAGTTTCTGGAACGTGTTCCTTGATTGTGTCTTTTCAAGGACAGTAATTGAGAGTGACACAATCAAAGAGACACATAAAAGAAAATGAGATGAAATGTGCATCGTTTAAATTTATAAAGCTGTTAACTTGAAGTGAATATTTTTATAATTTTCCATTTCTTGGATGGGGGAGAGAGCCTGTGACATCATAATTACAATGTGTTCTATTTTACATCACAATCATCTTCCTGTCTGTGACTAACATTCCTTTTAGAAATGCTATTTAAACCATTTATGTTATTTCTAAATGGATGGTAGTGAAGAAGGACAGAAAGCAGGCAAGATTCACTAGGTTAAGACAGTGAGTGAGAAGAGTATACTAGGCAGGATTACGGCTGGGGAAGTTGACAAACCAGAGTTGCATATGGGTTGGGATTGTAAGAGTGATTGGTATAGTCATAAAAAGCTATAAAATGTCAGTGAGCTGGGGAGGTGTCTCTTGCATGCGAGGCTGTTTAAAATAAAATACATTTTAAATTGGAACATGGGATTACAAAAGTCAGGACTCACCAGGGTGAAATCACAAGGGTGGTTGAGAATCCTGAAAAAAGTGTGATGGGAAGTGTCCACGTATCCATAGTGACAGAAAAGACTGGAAACAATCTGAACAACCAGGTCAAGACCCAAAGAGATATTAAAGTCTTGAAATGCCGGCCTACATGGTAGTTTACTTATCTCAAGTCTCTCGATTGCCCTAGCATTCATCTTTATGCCACTATATAGTAACCCTTTTGTTTACTGTTTATAAAAAAAGCTGTTCTATTTTATAGTAATAATAAGACAATTTAAAGAGCTTTGGAGTATGGCATTTGCATTGAACTGATTCCAGCATTCAGTTTATAATGAAGCATTGAACTCATGTGCTTAAATGAACAATTAATAAATTAGCACTTACAGAGGTAAACATTAATCAACTGCTCAAGTTCAAACCTTGATGACAGACTATAAAGTCTAGGGCAAGCGTGAAACATTCTTAAAGTATTAACAGTTGATGCCCTGTGCCATTGTTCACTGACAGAATGTAATATAAATTGTACAAAAGCAAAATACTGCAGATACTGGAAATCTGAAATAAAAACAGAAAATGCTGGAAATACTCAGCAGGTCAGGCAGCATTTGTGGAGAGAGAAAAAAGTTAACATTTCAGGTCGATGACCTTTCATCAGAACTGGAAAAATTTAGAGATGTAACAGATTTTAAGCAAGTGCAGGGGCAGGGAAAAGGGGGAGGGGAGGAAAGAACAAAAGGGAAGGTCTGTGATGGGGTGGAAGGCAGGAGAGATTAAATGGCAAAAGGGATGATGGTGCAAAGCAAAAGGAGATAGTAAAGTAAAGAAACTAAAGATGGGTCTAAATGACAATAGCAGAATCATTACCAACAGCTGCTGTCTGAGAAAATGGGAGCGGTGGTTATTATCTGAAACTGTTGAACTCAAGTCTGGAAGGTCTGTAAAGTGCCTAATAGAAAGATGAGGTGCTGTTCCTTGAGCTTCCTTTGAGCTTCATTACAACAGTGTAGGAGGCCAAGGACAGAGAGGTCAGAGTTAGAGTGGGGCAGAAAATTAAAATGACAGGTGACCGGAAGCTCAGGGTCACACTTGTGGACTGAATAAAGGTGTTCTGCAATATAAATTGTATCTCTCTCCTGCTGTAGCTGTTTCTCTTTTTGTTTTTGTGGTCTTTAATCCTTTATCTTCTGGGATGAGAATTTCCACTGGGTTCTCTCAATCTCCCACCCTAACTTCATTCGAGATTGGCAGAAATCCTGGAGAAACAGCTTAAACAGCTTAAATAGCTATTTTTAGCCATTTACACAATTTCTTCAAGGGTTCCGCCAATCTTACAGTAGTAGTTGGGACGAGCCGAGGAAATTCCAGGCACCTATCTCTATCTTTTGCTTGACTTCATCTCTTTTGGTGTGCCTCCTCTCGCACACTTTACTATTGACATCTCTGTATGTTTCTTTTAAATTCATTCTCGGGATGTGAGCATCACTGGCAAGGTTGGCATTTATTGCCCATCCCAATACAACTGAGTAGCTGCTAGGCCACTTCAGAGGGCAGTTATGAGTCAGCCACATTGGTGTAAGATATAGGCCAGACCAGGTATGGACAGCAGGTTTCCTTCACTAAAGGACATCAGTGAAACAGTTAGGTTTTTATGACAATCTGATAGCTTCATGGTAATTTTTACTGATACTAGCTTTCTTTTTATTTCCAATTTTTTTTTAAACTTCAAATTCTAAAACTACTATGGTGGAATATTAATTTTCTCCTGAAATTTACCATTAGAAACCAAAACTATTCACATAAACAACACAAATAGTCAAAAGGGCTCGCTCATTGCATGCTACACAACTACGCACCCAATTTCAAATACAACAAGCTTCTGTTAAAGTGACATAATGGATAATTTGGCTTGGAGCAATTAATTCAGGCAGGCATAGGGGAAGTTAATGTTCTGATGTTCATTTTCCCAAACTCTTTCTTTGATAAAGTTGGGTGTAAAGTCACTTCTAAGAGTTTCCAGGTGTTGTGTCTTCTGTAAGAGTATCAGCAACTCTTGGAGAATCCTTTGATACTCATTCAGAATTACAATACAACTGTCTGAAAATCGAATGTCCTTACCCTCTACTGATCAAATCTGGATAGCACTGTATGTGTGTCAGAAGACACCGCAGGCAGGACCAGCCAAGATCTACTGACCTTTTCCAGTTCATTGATTCAGCAGAACATGATCGCTGTGCTTGGATAAAAGCATCATAAAACCCCCACTGCATCCAACACCTTTTTGTCATGTTCTTTGTGTGTAATCAGTTACTGTTGGTAAAACGTTGAACTCTTTATTTACACAGTACTTGGAGAGAGTATAAGGAGCTAATGATAATAATGAAGAAGATGTAAGTCAAAAGGAGTGTGATGGAATACTTGGATGGATGCAGCTGCAACAATACTCAAGAAGCTTGACATCATTAAGAAAAGGACTCAATATCAAACTCCTCCACCATAGGTGCACTGTGGCTGCAGTATGTACAATCAATAGTATGCACTGCAGCAACTTATCAAGCTTTCTTTAACAATACTTCCAAACTCCACATTCTCTACCACCAAAAAGGATAAGAGCAGCATCATTATGGGAACACCATCAACCAATGTTCCCTGCAAGCTGCGCGGCTGCCCAGCTGTCTGGAGCTCCCACGCAGGTCGCTTGCCAGCTTTACAATAGGAAAAACCGCGCATGTGCAGGAGTTCAAATGGGCCACTGCCTCCAACCCAAGCCATATTCATCTGCACACTTCAGCATCAGTTCCTTCATGAGGCCTTCCAACTGCTCTACTGTATGGAACTGGCATTCATTTGATAGAGTAATCCTGTGAATTTAATGACATACTAAGTTCCTGACAGGGCATGAGAATCATATGGCCTTTTTAACTGTCTGTCTCCCTCACCCAAAAAATGAAAAATAAACAACACTCATTTTGCAGGATAGGAAGTCAAAACCTTCCATAAGATAGCACTGAATTTCTGTTTCCTCTGTTAGCTTGCAAGGATACCTTACGGCCAGCACAGTAGTTGTTTTATTGAATTTCTATGAGATCATGAAGTCAGTTTTTCTTTGAAGTCATAGTTAGGTTAACAGTGGGTTTTGAAAGTGAAACAAGGATCTTACTCTTGAATAGACTCACTCTGGATTTATCCGTGGATATATCAGCTATACCAAGTTTCTGGCCACAATCCCTGCACAAGACAGACCACTGATATATAATCTAATGTAAAAGTAGTCATTGTCTCGATACATGCAATAGGTGCTAGACATACACAAGCCTAAAAAGGAGCTTTTATGAATACAATCCTACTCTTCAGTGAGTTGGAGAATGACAAAGCAAGTACTTACCGATATAAAGTGATGAATCCCTCTTTCGTACGTGGTCATCAATGTAGGAGACACCCAGTGGTTGAATAGGAGTTGCACCAGCCCCAATGATAACCTGAGCCACAATAACCAACACGTACATCATGTTTGTTGTTTCTGTTTCAGCACATGTCTTGAGATTCTTCTCTATTGCCATTTGCTCTTCCTCCATGGAAAGATTTGCCATGCAGGTGTCTTTCAGCACTGACATATCCACCTGCTTGTATTGATACTGATGACTTAGAAACTCTGGCAGTGCACAAAATAAAGACCCAATAGCCATTATGATCCCACCACACCCTATCAGTCGTGGTCTATGTCCTTTGCCACCAAAGTAGCTCACCAACAAAATTATCATGAGGTTTCCGATCTCAAAGCTGCTTGCAATTACTCCTAGTTCGGTGCTATGTAGGTCAAATCGCCTCTCCAGGGTTGTTAGAATACTGACCTGTGAAACAGATGAAGAAAACACTGTCAGTACTAAAACTTGAGAAGAGAGTTAGTGTTAAAAGACAATCACTTGGTTTAATGCTTATTTATATAAACCTAATAAAAAAGCAAAATACTGCAGATGCTGGAAATCTTAAATAAAAACCGAAAATGCTGGAAATACTCAGGTCAGGCAGCAACAGAGTTAACTTTTCAGGTCGATGAACTTTTGTTCTGATGAAAGGTCATCAACCTGAAACATTGGGCTGGATTTTCTCAATGGGGGCGCGCTGGGGGCGGGACTGCTTGTTGTTGGGTTTCAGTCCTGCCCCCAACGACGTCTGGCCAACCCACGCTATTTTCCCTTGATTGACCTTGTTAAGCCCGCCCTGTGCCCTCGAGAAGACTGGTCCCTGTGCGAGTCGGGGATCCACTTCCTGGGAAGATGGCATGGAGGTGGGTTGGGAGTGGGTTCGGTACCCACTCCCAGTTTCTGCCATTTTCCCGGCAGTCCCGCCTCCATACCCTCCTCCCCAGAGCTGGCAAAATTCCCCCCATTAACTGGTTCTCTCTCCACAGATGCCACTTGACCTGCTGAGTATTTCCAGCATATTCTGTTTTTATTATATATATAAATCTCTTTGCCGCAAATGGAATGAGTGGTTTACTGTGACTATCAAAAAGCCAGCTATTCTATGAGTGCGGTAGAGGATGTACTGGCTGCAGATGTTTCAGGGCTCAAATGACAGACAAGAAATGAGCTCCAGTTATTGGAGCCAGAAGGGGATATCAGCACCTTGAGTACTCAAGGAAAAGGGAACCTATGTAAAATGGTCAATATAAGAGGCACAGATTATTTCCTTTCATAATCAGGAAACTTCAGAATTACTATAATTTTTTAACTAAGAAAAGTTAGATTATGAGGTCATTCAAATTTAACTACAATTCAGAATCAGGAAATGGTTCTAAAATATTTATAATAGTTTAATTGAATTGTTCTGAAGCTGCACTTCCTCACTTATCTCTCCAAGGGGTTCAACATAAAACAGTCACATGGTACTGATCAAACACAAAGCCATTCCTTTGAAGGCAGCATTCTATATTGTCAAAAGGAAATGGGTTGGTTCATTTGTATCACTCGAAACAAATAAAAATAGAACTAAAATGATATTTTAGGATGACAGGAATAAAAGAATCCAGGATCACTTGAGAATAACAATATCATTTTATTTTGTCACATACAATGGTGTTGACTCAGGAGCTGGAGAAGCAGTATGCTTCTCTGTTAAGAAGAGTCTCGACATTGTTTGGGTTATTTCTATCCCAATTCTCTCTTACCTTCTCACACTACAAAACTTCAGTAATTTCAGTCATCTTCCGCACCATAACATTACAACTCTGACACAATTGCAGACTCCTTATTTCAAAAATACTGCTTTTGATCAGAGCATAACTCAAATCCGAGAGAAAATGTGCCCTCCATCAAATGCTCACATTATACTTTGTTTCTCCTATTTGTATCGCAATAGGTCATTCGGTGTTGCTAAGCAAATTATGTCACAACAGCACCACCTCTAGATTTGTTCTGACTTTTTTTGGCGATGACAAAATAACAGAACAAATAGAGGACCCGTCATGGCGCTAGTCATAGCACAAGACATTTACAGAAAATGCAGGAAATATGCAGCACGATAGTCAGCATGGGAAAAGAGGTTAGCGTAATGGGTGGGATATTGGGTGTTCCGATGCAGAGTCCCACCTCAAATGTTACCATATTTTTTTTCTTTCCGCTGCTGACTGGCCTGTTGTGTATTGCCAAAATATTCTGTTATACGCTCAGATTTCCAGCATTCATAGCTTTTCTTATTAGGGGTGATTCTGCAATCTCACCCTCGGGTGGGGAGCCACACTTGCAGGAAGTGTGGCTCCGAGAATCAGCCCACAATGTTGCAGCTCCATTTCCAACCTGCACTTCCTGCAATTACAGCTTCCCTACTGGGAGTGCAGGATCACTCTTAATACCTCATTATATTCTACTGGTTTTAAACTTAATTTAAAAAAACATTTTAAGATTTTTTTTTTAATCTGAGAAAATCTGCTGCTCTATAATATCATTTTGTTACTATGATGTTTAATTTCTACTGATATCCTCCACGAGTGTTATAAAAGTCAATATAGTCTCAAAAATACAATTAGATCACCATTAAATGATATGATGGTCTATAATAATGTAATAAAATCCCTAGTATACTTGCTCAGAATGTTTATTTACAATTGTGATTGTTCCCTTCCCCTGTTCTTGCCACTGCCAAAGCTAATTGTATTTTCAGTTCTGATATTGTTTTTATCTATTTAAATTATGTCATCTAAAAGCGTTACAATAGATGTTCAGTTAGCCTATGCCTACTGATCTACCCATTCAGCAACTAGACTAAGAACATAAGAAATAGGAGCAGGAGTAGGTTATACGGCCCCTCAAGCCTGCTCCCCCGTTCAATAAGATCATGGCTGAACTTTTACACCAACTCCACCTTCCCACCCAATTCCCATATCCCTTGATTCACTTATTACCCAAAAATCTAGCGATCTCAGTCTTGAATATACTCAACGACCGAGCATTCACAGCTCTCTATGGTAGAGAATTCCAAAGATTCACAACTCTCTGAGTGAAGAAATTTCTCCTCATCTCAGTCCGAAATGGCTGACCCCTTATCCTGAGACTATGACCCCTAGTTCTAGACTCTTCAGCCAGGGGAAACAGCCTCTCAGCATCTACCCTGTTAAGCCCTCTAAGAATGTTATATGTTTCAATGAGATCATCTCTCATTCTTCTAAACACCACAGAGTATAGGCCCATTCTACACAATCTCTCCTCATAGGACAGCCCTCTCATCCCAGGGGTCAATCCAGTGAACCTTTGTTGCACCACCTCCAAGGCAAGTAAGGAGACTAAAACTGTACACAGTACTCCAGGTGTGGTCTCGCCAAAGCCCTATATAATTGCAGCAAGACTTCCTTACTCTTGTACTTCAACCCCTTGCAATGAAGGCTAACATTTGCCTTCCTAATTGCCTGCTGTTCCTGCATGTTAACTTTCTGTGATTTGTGTACAAGGACACCCAAATCCCCCTGAATACCAACATTTACTAGTCTCTCACCCGCTAAAAAATACCCTGCTTTTCCATTCCTCCCACCAAAGAGGAGGGCCAACAGGCGTCGGCACAGGAGGCCTTACCCTCCCAGGGTATACCGCCAGCACTTCTCCTACCTCAACATGCCTGAGGAGCAGTGTATTCAGAGGCTTCAATTCAGAAGGGAGGTGGTCACTGAGATCTGCCACCTGCTTCAGAGAGATCTGCAGCCTCAGCTGAGGAGCAGCACGTCTCTGTCGGTGGCAGTGAAGGTGACAGTGGCTCTCAACTTCTATGCCACCGGCTCCTTCCAATCCGCTACTGGGGACATTGCCAATGTCTCCCAGTTCGCGGTGCATTGCTGCATCCGCCAGGTCACGAATGCCCTCTTCAAAAGGAGACGTCAGTATATTTCCTTCCCCATGACCCTGGACAAGCAGCAAGAGCGTGCAATGGGATTTGCAAGAATAGCGGGCTTCCCCATGGTCCAGGGCACCATTGACTGCACGCATGTGGCTTTGCGGGCGCCTCTAGAGAATGCCGAGGATTACCGCAACCGGAAGGGGTTCCATTCGTTGAACGTGCAGTTGGTGTGTGACCACAGGCAGCTGATACTAGCTGTCAATGCCCGCTTTCCAGGCAGCAGCCACGACGCCTTCATCCTGTGCCAGACTTCTGTGGCAGACATTTTCGAAGCCCCGGCTCACCCAGGAGGCTGGCTTCTCAGGGACAAGAGCTATCCTTTGTGCTCCTGGCTGTTGACCCCACTCCGTGCGCCCACCACCCCTGCTGAAGAGTGATACAATGACAGCCATCAAGCGACCAGGAACATCACTGACCACACAATCGGCATGCTAAAGCAACAGTTCCGCTGTCTGGACCATTCCGGAGGAGCCCTACAGTACTCGCCTGAGCGAGTCTCCCATTTCATTGTAGTGTGCTGCATGCTGCACAACCTGGCTATCCTCAGGACTCAGCCACTGCCAGCAGACATTGGAGGACCACAGAGGAGGAGGAGGAGGAGGAGGAGCACCAAGGCGGGAGGGAGGCACAAAGTGCAAGGGCCGTCCGTCAGCAGCTTATTGCAAGTCGGTCTAGGCCCCCTCTCAGGGAATGGCTTGTGCCATTGAAAGAACGTGAATGGACACACTCCGCAAACCCTGAGCCGGTCAAGGCAACAAATAGTTCAAAGTGCAAACATGCAAAATCCGAATAAAGACAATTATTTATTTATCAAACTCTGTGCCCTTCCCGCATGACAAACAAATACAGAGAAACCCCCCAAAAAAGTCAAACACATAGCTGGCTCTCACAACCTGGAGACAATGAACAAAAGAGTTAAACAAAAATGACCACGATCCTCGGCCTTCACAAAAAAAAACACATTTTGCCAGACCTCCTACCTTTTGGCCTGCGAGGGTGATCTGCCCCACTTGCGAGATTGGCCCCTTCCCGCCCTGCAGCTCCTCTGCAATGGGACCCCAGTGGCTGCAGCAAGGCTGGGGGAAGGCTGCTGAGGGTCAGATAGTGAGTCAGCAGATGAGCTTGGGGGATGGCCTGGACCAGCTCTGGGCCTGGAGGGCCCGGCTGCTGACTGCTCCAATTCTGCTTGGGCGGCAGCAGTCTGTCCTACGGGTGGTGGCAGCTGCAGTGGAGGAGTGACAGTGTTGGCAGCAGGAATGCTGCCAACTTGACAGAGCACAGGCACTCCCTGGTCGGACGAGACACTGGCACTCGCACGGGGCAGCACTGAAGCATGCGCAGCAATCTGCTGAAGCACAGACTGCTGGCCTGCTGCGGCGAGGGCCCCGGCGAATTCTGGCTGATCCAGCGAGGGTGGCAGTAGTTACTGCTCGTGTGGCCCTGATCTGTGTCTGCATCAGACCAGTCAGTGACTGCATGGCACGACTAAGCGCTTGGCTGGAAGCCGCGTGTACTGCACCGAAGTCCTGCAGACTCCTTGCCTGTGCTACACCGACGTCCTACTGACTCCTTGCCTGTGCTGCCCCGAATTCCTGTACACTCCTTGCCAGTGACTCTATGGAGTCAGGCATCCTTGCCACTGCAGCCATGAGCTCAGTGTGCCTGCGCTCCGCCTGGGCGCCCATTTCACCAAGGAGCCGCACCTCCTCTGCGCTCACTGTAGCAGGACTGGAGGCCAAACTCTCCCTCCGGGGAGAAGGCCGCTGAGCTTCCCTACCCCCCCCGCATTGCTGCAGCCTGCAGGGCCCCGAAGCTTCACCCTCCTCAGACCCTTCCCCCCTGCTCCCCTCCAGGGAAGACGTGTCCCCATCATGGCCATGGGCTGCCTCGGCTGAGGGTGGCACTGATGTTCCGGCTTCTTCTTCCTCCTCCTCGCCTTCTGATTCACTCACAGTGCCAGCTTGAGGGCCCGCCTCCTCACCTGGCGAATCAGCATCTGAAAGCAGGGCGGTACAAAAGTTGCTTTAGTGTGAGGACAGGGCGGCAGCGAGGGAAGCATGAGTGCTGCAATGCACTGCATTGGTTCGATAGTGGCAAAGGATGCTGGTGTGAGGCACAAGTGGAAAGAGAGAGGTCAAAAAGGTGATGACCTTACCATTGCTGTCCAGAATGGGGTCAGCATTTCCAGTGGCAACGGGGCCAATCAGCTGGCCTGCCATAATCTGTCCACTCGCTGCTCCAGATCGCTGAGGTCTTTAAGTTCAGGACGGCCTCCCCCGGTCCGTTGCTGCTGCCTCCTATTGTGGGCCAGCTTGCCCTGCAAGAGAAAGGACGGGCTCTGAGTACAGTGTGAAGCCCTGATCTTGGCTGCACTGCCTCCCATGGTCGAATAGCCCTGACAGTGTCAAGCCCTGATCTTGGCTGCACTGCCTCCCATGGTGGAATAGCCCTGACAGTGTCAAGCCCTGATCTTGGCTGCACTGCCTCCCATGGTCGAATAGCCCTGACAGTGTGTAAAGTGGTGAATGTGCATGTGATTTTCATGAGAGTCCCATAGGTGTTGGATGAGGGCTGGACATTAGGGCTTTCAGGACCCTTTGGCCATAAAGTGAGGTGCACATGCAGGGATGAAGAGGATACTGGAAAGGGTACTCACCC
Source organism: Somniosus microcephalus (assembly GCF_052327205.1). Classification (NCBI taxonomy): domain Eukaryota; kingdom Metazoa; phylum Chordata; class Chondrichthyes; order Squaliformes; family Somniosidae; genus Somniosus; species Somniosus microcephalus. Next base: position 179,670,613 of record NC_140987.1, on the reverse strand, counting down.
TGACAACCCGAGTGAGGTCATTGAACTTCTTCCTGTATTGCGTTGGGGTCCTAGGGACCATGCTGCTGGAGGTGACTCTGTGTGCCACCTCCCTCCAAGTTTTTCTATATTCGCTGGGCAGTGGCCTCCGTCCACTGTCAGGAAAGAGGATAGGTCGCCTGCGCTCCACTGCGCCAACCAGAACCTTCAGGGCCCCCTCACTGAAGCACTGCGCTCGCTCCCTGGCCTTCTCCATGGTCGTAGGCGTAACGATGTCGCAGCAGGTCTGTCCAGGCCTAGAATCAGGGCTCCAATGTGCAGGGCATGGCTGCAAGCCAAATCGACCCTCCCCCTTTAAGAGGTGACCGGCGCCAGCATGTCTGCCTGCAATCGCTAACTGGCCGCACCTGCACTGCGCCCGCCCTCGGTGGTAGCGCCTCGGCTCGCCGGCTTAGCACCTTAGGATAGGCGTGCACCGCCTGCTTTAAAGCAGCAACAACCTCTTGGGGCGATGCAACTCAATTTCGGTGAAGGTGGCACTAAGTTGCGCCGGGTGCTAATTTAGCGAATGCTCGACTGTAGCGCCCCAAATGTGGAGATACTGAATTTCTAGGCCTTGGTCTCCTCATCTAAGTCATTGATATAGATTGTAAATAGCTGAGGCCCAAGCTTTGATCCTTGCGGCACTCCACTAGTTACACCCTGCCATCCTGAAAATTACCCATTTATCCCTACTCTGTTTTCTGTCTGTTAACCAATCCTCAATCCATGCTAGTATATAACCCCAATCCCATGAGCCCTAATCTTGTGTAACAATCTATTGTGTGGCACTTTATCGAATGCCTTCTGAAAATCCAAATATACTACATCCACTGGTTCCCTCTTATCTACCCTGCTAGTTACAACCTCAAAAAACTCTAATAAATTTGTTAAACACGATTTCCCTTTCATAAAACCATGCTGACTGTCTTATCATATTATAATTTTCCAAGTGGCCTGTTACCATGTCCTCAATAATAGATTTGACTATTTTCCCTAGTACTGATGTCAGGCTAACTGGTCTATAGTTCCTTGTTTTTTCTCTCCCTCCTTTCTTGAATAGTGAGGTTAGATTTGCTACCTTCCAATCCACGGGCACTGTTCTAGAATCTAGAGAATTCTGGAAGATCAAAACCAATGCATCCACTATCTCTGCAGCCACCTCTATTAAAACCCTAACCTTGTGTGTTGTTAGTTGGTATGATTGGACTAGGATAGGGGGGAGTCTGAGGGATGGCTAGTGAAATGGGGGAAGTGATAATGTAGATATAGAGAGAGGGATGGATGGAGGTGCAAGATAAGTTGGTGTGAGTAAAGATGTGCAGGAGTAGGGTAGGGAAGGCAGAGTGATGAAGTTGAGTGTGACTTTGCAGTAACGTTTCATGATCTACTGAGATCATTGAAAAGTTTGTGCCACTACAGCCTGGTCCTCCTGACGACATCCCTGCTTGTGTCCTCCTGTGCAATGTGCAACCAGGCTGTGTTGGACTCCTGGGGAGGTCTCTTCTGCCCATTGGAAGGGAAGAGAACCTCCCTGCGTGCTGTGACACCCTCCATAAGCATATGGAGGGAGTCATGGGAGAGCCTGGATGCAGCCGTGCACCTCTGTGCAGTGCTCGTCAGTGTTTGCAGCACCTCAATGCTGTAGAACATTGACAGCACAAATGTCAAAATCAATTTGGACATGGTCCCTTTCAGGAAACCGGCTAATGATGCCAAATGACATCATCAGACCCGCTTCCTTTTAATTGGCCGGGAACCTCGCTGGGCGGGCTTAACAAGCCCAATCATCGTAAGATCAGTTCAACAGAGTGGGATGGAGCAGGCAGCGGGCTGGGACCGTGCTACTGGCCCTGGCCGTCCTGGATGCCCATTGGTAGGCGAAATCACAGCCTTAGTTTCTGTGACCGTTTTACCCACTGGCAAACTTTCCAGGGGGTAGATTTTCCCGAACATGTCGGGAAGAAGGCGGGGCTTCCCCTTTCGGGTTTTAGACCCGCCTACTTTGACGTCTGGCCAATCCATGCGATTTTCCCTTGATTGACCTTGTTGAGCCCGCCCAGCAGGCTCAGCAGGCCAATTAAGGGCCACCCGGCAACAGGTGACGTCACAGACTGAAATTTCATCTGTCAAGAGTTTTTGACAGATGAAATATCAGTGTTTCACAGCTGTTTGAAGCTGTGAAACACTGACAGTCTGAGTTCTAACATGAGTCCTTCTGCACAGACTCAGTTAGAACTCACACCGGCACTCAAAGCTGAAGGCTGTCACTTTTCACAGATCGCAGCCATTCAGCTTTAAGTTCCGGGTGAGTGATGGACTCCCGACGGCTACAGGAAGAAAGGCTGTTAAGGTAAGTACAGGTAAGTAAAAGTTCTTTACACACTTTAGACACACCAAACACACTTACCTTTACACTCATGCACCCATCACTCACCTGAACACCAACATCGCGACCCCTCCAAGTCCCTCAACCCGACGGCCCGCCTGCTCTACCTGGCGTGGTTTGGAGCGGTCGGGAAACCCACACAAAACCCCTCAAAATAGGGATTAGGCTAAAAACTGCCTGTTAACTACCTGTTAACAGGCAGTTAATTGGCACTAATCCCTTCCTGCCTGGTTTCGGCGGGTCCCAGTGCAGGGCGGGTACCCGCCACCCCTGAAACTTACGTGGGGCGGGGTTTTGGGCGGGATGGTGTCGGGACCCCCAAATTCGGGAATTTCTCCCCCCACATGCCTGAAACCCCGCCTGATGGCTCCACAAAAATCTAGCCCCAGTTTTCTCTACTAACTAAAATGAACGCATTTAATGGAATGCAAAACTTTCTACATGGTGTAATTTATATGCACACCATCCTAGCATTTTACAGAGCCCCAGCATTTTGTGCATCCTCTCGCAGTGCCTCACACTTCTACCTGTTAGGAACAATAACTGGACAATATTAGGTTACTGTGAACCTCGGCATTAAACTACAATTCTCAGCGTTCACATCCTGTATATTCAGACGATTGAAGCAATACCAGCAAAATACTGAAATGTATTATTAAAAAACACAGATCAAAGAATACAGCAGTATTGATCCTACCAGGTGTGCTCCTTGATCTGGACGGTACTGATGTTATTTAACATAAAAATACATATTATACTGAGGAGAAGGAGGAAGAGGTTCAGACACATCTGCACCTGAGGTTCTGTGAATTCACAGCAAATGAACAGTGCAATTAAGCTTCAAGAACTTCTTACATTTGACTGAAGTTTCTCTCTGCTACTTTTAGTGGGGATGTTAGCCTAACTCAAATCTTAACACTTGTATTCCACAGTCTAATTTCAGGGACCTAGTTCTTGTCCCCTCTCCATCTTCATTTGTCTATGCAAAACAAGCTGAACTCTTCATTGAATGATCAATAATCACAAGCAGGGGATAGATTTTTGTCTTTATTTTCTGAGCAATAAGCATCGCCTGAGCAGAGCATAGAGAGGAAAATTGGGCAGGGAGAATTGCACACCCATAATTAATGGTAGGAAAATCAAATGGGCTCAGTTATGGGTGTGTTCCCCCCCTGCCCCCTCTGATTTTTGTCTCTGACTCCACCCAAGTGATACTTAATGCTCAGGTGGTAAAAACAAATATCTACCCATATCTTTTTCCTCTCCCACCTTTACCACTGAATTGTACACATTGTACATGTGCCAGCTTTCCTGTTCCAATATGCATTAATTTACATTAAAGGCCAACCTCCATTCCTTATTCCATCTACTTAATTGGCCAGATCTTTTTGAATGTTACCAGTCTCCCTTGTACTGGTGTCCTGTCTGCATATCTTAGTATAATCAGAAAATGTTATACTATTGTATATGAAAGTATGAATAGCAGGGACCCAGAGTGCGAGTCACTGTTCACAGACAGAAGTGTTTCCATTCATCATCAGTTTCTGCTTCTTATTTCCAAGCTAGATTTCAATCTAGTTATCTAGTGTAGCACTCATTTCACAAGCTTTCATCTTCTTTAACAGTCTTACAAGTGGAACTTTAACAAATGTGTTAAAAAAAAATCCACCTCGATAGCAATCATCCACTAGTTTAGTTGCCTTCTCAAAGAATTCCAGTAGCTATGTAGGGCATGACCTACTGTTAACTGAACACTCATTTTGGCCTCTGTGCTCTTTAGATGAGTATTAATAGCACTCCAAAACATGCTCTCAGGCATTTCCACTACTAGGGGCGTTTGACTAACTTGTCCAAGATTTTCAGGTTTATGTCTCACTCCTTTTTTTGAATGTTAAGGCAGTATTCAGTATCTTTCAGTACACAGGTGCAGCTATATATTTATGGAACTCCTAAAAGTCTTTTTTTCCCTGAACCTTTTATGCAATGATTTTTCTGCATAGTCAAATTCGGGAGCTGAAAGAGATGAGAAATGTTAAAATCCGCAAACTGACAAAAAAAACACAAGCCTACTTGCAATCATCCTCTCTGCTTTTGGTAGGAGGCTTAGTCTGCAGGTTTCACATACCATAGTACAATCCAGGTTTCGAAGTAATGAATCCACTCGTTTTCCCATTTGCCATCTCCCCCCACCACCCCCAACACTTTTACTGCATCTAATCCTAAATCTGTCACCTACCTGTGCGGGGAACTATTAAGTCATTTTGGGAATGAAATTATTGGAAACCACGGCTGGACTTTTCTTTCGGCCTCTGAATAATTTTTCCCTTGTCATTTTTTGTTGAGATGGAGTGCGCAATGACGTTTAAATTGCCACCCTTCAGCTCCCATTGTATGTGTGCGTGTGGGGCAGGGTCGCCAACCCTCCTGGAGTGTTCTGGAGTCTCCAGAAATGAAAATTAATTTCCCCAAGCACTGCTGCGAGCAACCAGGGAGAAAATAAGGATGTAGAATTTATGGGTCGCACGTCTGTGGTTCTCCTGTGAGTAAGTGTATGTCGCAGGTGCTGTGTCGGCCTGTCTCCCTGTCTCTCTTTCTCCATGTTCAATGGACAAAAGTGCAGTTGTGAGCTGCCTCCAGCTCTCTCTCCCTCTCACCAATGGAGATGGCCAGCTCTCACTCCTGGAGAAACTAACTAATTCTCAGAGAAGTAACTATACGGAAACAGGATCATTCAAGCATAGTAAATGTTCTATAATGCATTAACAGCATGAAGTGGCTCCTGAAAAATGCTGTCTCCAACAATCCACCATGAGGTCACAACTATCAAAGGTCATAGTCATAGAGTCATAGGGCTGGATTTTATCAATGGAGGCGTGTAGGAGGCAGGACTACAACTTTCGGGGTTGTAGTCCCACCTCCATCGAGTTGTAGCCAACCCACGTGATTTTGACTTGATTGACCTTGTTGAGCCCGCCCAGCAGGCTCAGCAGGCCAATTAAGGGCCACCCGGCAACAGGTGACATCACAGATTGATATTTCATCTGTCAAGACCTTTTGACAGATGGAATAGCAGTGTTTGACAGCTCTTTGAAGCTGTCAAACACTGACAATCTGTACTCCAAGTTAATTCCTTCCTCTCAGGATGATTTAGAGATCTCTCCAGAACAGAAAGCTGAATGCTGCAATTTTTGACAGATCGTGGCCATTCTGCTTTCTGTGCCGGTGAGATGAGGGATTCCCGAGACCTGAAGGGAGGAAGGCTGTAAAGGTAAGTAAAACTTCTTTAAACACTTTAAACACACCAAACACACTTACCTCTACACTCATGCACCCATCACTCACCTGAACACCGGACATCTCGACCCCTCCAAGCCCTTCAGCCCAACGGCCCGCCTCACTAACTTGGCGTGGTTTGGAGCTGTCGGGAATCCCCCACTTCAAGAATGAAAATAGGGATTAGGCTAAAAACTGCCTGTTAACTACCTGTTAACAGGCAGTTAATTGGCACTAATCCCCTTCCAACCTCGGGGAGGCGGGTCCCAGTGCGGGTCGGGTACCCGCCTCCTTTGAAACTGGCATGGAGGCGGGTTAGGGGCAGGATGGGTTCGTACCCCCCGATTTCAAGACGCCCTCTCCTCACTCTAAAGCTACTCTTGTGCCTTCCTGCTTTCAGATGGTGAGGAGGAGGTCCCTGAACTTGCCAGTGACAGCCCCTCAGAGGAGGAGGAGGAGGAGGAGCAAGAGGAAGGCGGCCCATCAGGGGAACCCTCAGCCGTGGCAACCCATGCCAATGTAGGGGACACGTCTTCCCTGGAGGGGAGCGTCGCGGAAGTGTCGGAGGGGAGGGGAGCTCATGGGACCTGCGGCCTGCAGAAACGCGGGAGGGGGGTGCCAGCTCGGCGGCCTTCTCCCCAGAGGGGGGAAGGGTCGGAGGGGAGTCCAATTGCTGGGCCCAGCGGCCTCCAGCAACGCAGGAAGGGTCGGCCAGCTCGGCGGCCTTCTCCCCAGAGGGAGAGTCCGGCCTCCAGTCCGGAGATGGTCTTCGCCAAGGAGATGGAACGCCTCGAGGACTTGTCCGCGGACTCGGAGCGCCGGCACACGGAGCTCATGGGGTTAGTGGCACGGTTGCCTGAGGCCATCGAGTCCCTCTCTTGGAGTGTCACCGACGTCGGAGCCTCACAGGCCATCAGTTTGGCGGAATTCGGGGCAGAGCAGGCAGCGAGTCGGGCGGCATTCGGGGCAGATCAGGCAGCGAGTCGGGCAGCATTCGGGGCAGCTCAGGCAGCGAGTGAGCAGCTGATCAGTGGTGCCGTGCAGTCACTGGGTGCTCTGATGAGGTCACTGAACAGGTCAACACGGGCACTCACTGCTGCCACACTCGCTGTGTCAGCCAGGCATCGCCAGGGCACCCGGCGCGCTGCAGCAGCACAGCGGTCTGTCCCTCGGCAGATTGGTGCGCATGCTGCAGTGCTGGCCCGGGCGAGTGCCAGTGTCTCAGGCGACCAGCGAGCGCCTGCCATCCGCCAGCTTGCCCCCATTCCTCCAGCCGCCACTGCCACTCCCCCAGTGGAGCTGCCAGGAGCTGCTGCAGCGACTGATGCTGGCCAGCCACAGCTGCAGCATTCAACAGCCGCCCGCTTGACGGCCAGACCTCGACTAGGCCGACCCCCAAGGGCATCTGCCGTCACGACATGTGCCCCTCTGGAGCCTGCCCCCAGCCTTGCAGCAGCCAATGGCCTTACTTTGAGGAGCAGCAGCAGGGCGGGCAGGGGCCACACAAAGATGGCCAAGGCATCGCCCTAGCGGGCCAAAAAGTCGAATGTGTGGCCAGTTGTGTTTGTTTTTTTGAGGCCGAGAATTGGATGTTTGTTTTTTGAAGGCCGAGGATGTGATGTTTGTATTTTACGAAGTCCGAGGATGACGGCCATTTTAGTTGCACTGTTTTGTTAATCCTCTCCAGGTTGTGGGAGCGAGTAATGTGTTTGAGTGTTTTTTGGGGGTTTCGTCTGTTTTTGGTTTTCATGTGGGAAGGGCCCTGAGTTTGTACAATAAAACATTTTATTTATTAACATTGTCCATGTTTGATCTTTGAAGTGTTTGTTGCCTTAACCGGCTGTGGGCTTGTGGAGCGGCTGCAATCATGTTCTTTCATTGGCACAAGCCATTCCCTGACAGGGGGCCGAGAAGTGACGTTCAATAAGCCGCCGACGAGTGGCCCTTGGACCTTGTGCCTCCCTCCTGGGCTGGTACTCCTCATCCTCCTCCTCCTCATGCTGCTCCTGCTCCTCCTCCTGAGGTGGGGGTCCAACGTGAGGTGGCAGTGCCTGAGTCCTGCGGATAGCCAGGTTGTGCAGCATGCAGCAAACGACGACGAATTGGGAGACTCGGTCCTGCGAATACTGGAGGGCTCCCCCGGAGCGATCGAGACAGCGGAACCGTTGCTTGAGGACGCCGGTTGTTTGTTCTATGATGTTCCTAGTCGCTTGATGGCTCTCATTGTATGCCTCTTCAGCAGGGGTCGTGGGCGCGCGGAGCGGGGTCATGAGCCAGGTACACAAAGGATAGCCTTTGTCCCCGATAAGCCATCCTCTTGGGGGAGGCTGTGCCTGGAACATGTCAGCCACAGTTGTCTGTCGCAGGATAAAGGCATCGTGGCTGCTGCCTGGAAAGCGGGCATTGACAGCTAGGATGCGCTGCCTGTGGTCACACACCAGCTGTACGTTGAGGGAATGGTAGCCCTTCCGGTTGCGGTAATCCTCGGCATGCTCCAGAGGTGCCCGCAAAGCCACATGCGTGCAGTCAATGGCGCCCTGCACCATGGGGAAGCCCGCTATTCTTGCAAATCCCACTGCACGCTGCTGCTGCTTGTCCAGGGTCATGGGGAAGGAGATGAATTGATGTCTCCTTCTGAAAAGGGCTTCGGTCACCTGGCGGATGCAGCAATGCACGGCGAACTGGGAGATGTTAGCGATGTCCCCAGCAGCGGATTGGAAGGAGCCAGTGGCATAGAAGTTGAGAGCCACCGTCACCTTCACTGCCACCGACAGAGACGTCCTGCGCATCAGCTGTGGCTGCAGATCTCTCTGAAGCAGCTGGCAGATGTCTGCAACCACCTCCCTTCTGAATCGCAGCCTCCTTACACACATCGCGGCAGACATGGTCAGATAGGAGGACTGCTGGCGGTATACCCTGGGTGGGTAAGGCCTCAGTTGGCGACGCCTGTTGCCCCCTCTGCGTCTAGCCAGGGCTGCCACTCTCTCACGGCGTCTGTAAGCCCTTCTGGCATAAGGCTGAAAGTCAGCGTTGGCACCCAATGCAGCCCCCATTATATGCTGGCAAACAATGAGCTCTCAATGAAGGCAAAGAAAATTGGTAAACTCTGGCCTGAGCCAAAAATACCTGTCCTAGTGTTGGTCCAAACCAGTAACCTCTCCTCCTTGGTCTCTCTCCAAAAAACCGTTGCACAAGAGTGAATGCTGCAAAATGGCTGGCCTTTATAGTGCAGGGTAAGTGCCCTTTAATTAGCGCTCCCCGCGGCCCGCCTCGGCTGTGTACCGTTCCACTTCACAGTCGTTAGGGCCACCCAGCGCACAATGGCCCGGCGCGAGTGAAGTTCCGGTTCGGGGCGCACAAAGGGCGTTGCACTAGTAAATGACGTCATGATCTGCGCGCGCAGCAGGGCGCGCGCTAAGACTTTGCACCGGCGCTAAATGTGTACTGAAGTTGGGGCGAGGCGCAGATCGCGCTGCGCCCGGGCGCTAAGCGCCTAGCGCTCGAGATCTACTCCTCCTAAGGTGCTAACGGTTGGCGCGCCCAACTGAATTTCTAGGCCTGAGTGTCTCCGCTTCCACCACCTCCGTCGGCAACGGATTCCAGGTCATCAGGACACGCTGTGTAAAAAAGTTTTTCCTCACATCCCCCCTGTATCTCTTGCCCAAAACCTTACATCTGTGTCCCCTAGTCCTTGTACCATCAACTAGTGGGAACAGCCTTTCCCCGTCTAGCCTATCCAAACCCGTCATAACCTTGTACACCTCTATCAAATCACCCCTCAACCTCCTTTGCTCTAATGAAAACAAATCCAGCTTCTCCAACCTGTCCTTGTAGCTAAGATTCCACATCCCCGGAACCATTCTGGTAAATCTCCTCTGCACCCTCTCAAGGGCCTTCACATCCTTCCTAAAGTGTTGTGACCAGAACTGGTCACAATACTCCAGTTGTGGCCTAACCAGCGCTTTATAAAAGTTCAACATAACTTCTCTACTTTTGTACTCAATACCTCTATTTATGAAGTCCAAGATCACATATGCTTTGTTAACCACTTTCTCAATATGTCCTGCCACCTTCAGGGACCTATGCACATTAATTCCCAGGTCCCTCTATCCCTGCACACTCTTTAAAATTGTGCCATTAAGTGTATATTGCCTCTCCCATTCCCTTCCGCCAAAATGCATCACCTCACACTTCTCTGTATTAAATTCCATCTGCCACTTGTCTGCCCTTTCTGCTAGCCTTTCTATGTCCTGTTGCAGTCGATTGATATCATCATCATTGTTTGCCACACCCCCAAGTTTGGTGTCATCGGCAAATTTAGAAATTCTACTCTGTATTCCAATATCCAGGACATTTATATATATCAAAAAAAAGTGGTCCCAGCACTGACCCTTGGGGAACACCACTGTCTACCATCCTCCAGTCTGAAAAGCAGCCATTTACCACAACTCTCCGTTTTCTGTCCGTAATCCAATTCCTTATTCAAGTTGCCACTGACCAACCTATTCCATAAGCCTCAATTTTGTTAACCAGCCTTCTATGTGGTACTTTGTCAAATGCCTTCCGAAAATCCATGTAGACAACATCCATTGCATTCTCTTCATCAATCCTCTGTTATTTCATCAAAAATTTCAATTGGATTAGTCAAACACGATCTTCCTTTTACAAACCCGTGTTGGCTCTCCTTAATTAGCTTAAAGCTCTCCAAATGCCGGTTAATTTTTTCCTTGATTATTGTTTCTAAAACTTTACCCACCACTGATGTTAAACTGATCGGCCTGTAGTTACCAGGATTGTCCTTACACCCTTTCTTGAACAATGGTGTCACATTTGCCACTTTCCAATCCTCAGGCACCTCCCCCACATCTAGGGAAGATTGGAAAATTATGGCAAGCCCTTCCTCTATCTCCTCCCCCAATTCCCTTAGCAACCTGGGATGCAAGCCATCTGAACCAGGCGACTTGTCCACTCAAAGCATACCCAGCCTTTCCAGTACATCCTGTCTATCAATTTTCACCCCTTCCATTGCTCTTACCTTTTCCACTTCTACTGATGTTTTGCCAGCATCCACCTCCTTAGTAAACACCAATACAAAGTACTCATTGCGTATTCTAGCCTTGCCCTGTGCCTCTAAGCATATATCACCTTCTTTGTCTCTAATAGGCCCCACCCTGCCTCTTACTACCCGCTTACTGTTTATATGCCAGTAGAAGATTTTTGCGTTCCCTTTTATGTTCACCGCCATTCTACTCTCATATTCTCTTTGCCAATCTTATTTTCATCTTCACATCCGCTCTCAACTTATTGTATTTGGTCTGGTTCTCCCTTGAAGAATTCACCTGACATGCATCATACACCCTCTTTTTTTGTTTCATCATCTTCTCTATCTCCCTCGTCATCCAAGGAGCTCTTGCTTTGGTTCACTTACCCTTCCCTTTTGTTGGAATGTACCTAGCCTGTACTCAGAACATCTCCTTAAAGATCACCCATTGTTCCATTACAGTTTTTCCTGTCAGTCTTTGGTTCCATTTTACCCTGGCTAGATCCTTTCGCATCCCATTAAAGTTAGCCCTATTCCAGTTTAGAAGTTCCACTCTAGATTGTTCCTTGCTCCTCTCCATTGCTAATCTAAATCTTATGATATGATGTTCACTCGTACCCAAGTGTTTCCCCACAGGCACTTAGTCGACCTGGCCCACCTCATTCCCCAGATCCAGATCCTAGTTGGACCAAGAACATATTGGTCAAGGAAATTCTCCTGAACACATTTCAGAAATTCCTCCCCCTCCTTTGCCTTTACCCTAGCATTATCCCAATCGATATTTGGGTAATTAAAGTCCCCCAATATCACCACTCTATAGCTCTTGCATATCTCTGCGATTTCCCTGCAGATTTGCTTCTCTACCTCCCTCTCACTATTTGGAGGCCTATAGAATACCCCCTATAGCATGATCATACCCGTTTTGCTCAACTCTAACCAATTGGATTCTGTCCTTGTCCCCTCAAGAACATCCTCCCTTTCCAACACTACAATGTCTTCCTTAATCAGCACTGCCACCCCACCTCCCTTTTTCCCTTCCCTATCATTTCTGAACACCTTGTACCCTTGAATATTAAGTGCCCAATCCTCACCATTTTTAAGCCTTGTTTCCGTTATTGCCACAACATCATGTTGCCACACAACTAATTGTGCTTGTAGCTCACCAACCTTATTCACCACACTTTGTGCGTTTACGTACATGCATTCTAAACCCATTTTTGAATTTTTCATAGTCTTTCTTAGTCTGCTCCTATCTAATATGGTACTACTACTGCCTCTAGTACTATCTTCTCTAGTTCTATCCAACACACTCACTCTTTTATGCACCTTATTCCACTTTTCTACTCCTATATGCTGGTGCCGATCCCCCGCCAAGTTAGTTTAAACCCTCCCCAACAGCACTAACAAACCTCCCCGTGAGAATATTGGTCCCGGCTCTGTTGAGGTGTAATCTGTCCGGCTTGTACAGGTCCTACCTTCCCCAGACATGGTCCCAATGCCTCAGGAATCTAAAGCCCTCCCTCCTGCACCATCTCTCCAGCCACGCATTCATCTGTTCTATCCTCCTATTCCTGTACTCACTAGCACGTGGCACCGGGAGTAATCTGGAGATTACTACCTTTGAGGTCCTGCTTTTCAATCTCTCTCCTAGCTCCCTAAGCTCTGCCTGCAGGACCTCATCCCTCTTTCTGCCTATATCGTTGGTACTGATATGGACAACGACCTCTGGCTGTTCACCCTCCCCCCTCAGAGTGTCCTGATAAAGTACCACATAATAGACTTGTTAGCAAAATTGAAGCCCATGGGATTAAAGGGGCAGTGGTTATGTCGATAAGAATGAAGGGACAGAATGCAGAGAGTAGTGGTGAACGGTTGTTTTTCAGACTGGAGGGCAGTGTGCAGAGGTGTCCCCCAGGGGTCGGTGCTGGGACCACTGTTCTTTTTGATATACTGTATATTAAAGACCTGGACTTGGGTATACAGGGCATAATTTCAAAGGTTGCAGGTGATTTGAAACTCAGAAATGTAATAAACAGTGAGGAGGATAGTTACAGAAATCAGGAGCACATATACAGACTGATGAAACAGGCAGGCACATGGCAGATGAAAATTAATGCAGAAAATGGTAATGCATGGAGATAGTAGCATAGTCGCTTTGTTACTGGACCAGTAATCCAGTGGCCTGGAGACGTGAGTTCAAATCCCACCATGGCAGCGGGGGAATTTAAATTCAATTAATTAAATAAATCTGGAATAAAAAGCTAGTACAGGAAACTTTGGTTTATCCGGAGGTTAACTGTCCGGAATGCTCGAGCCACCGGCAAAAATCAGGAGCCGTTTCGTTAGGTTTTTCTTCTTTTCGTTGCTTTTTTCTTTTCGTTGCTTTTTTCTTTTCGTTGCTTTTTTTTCCACCAGTCAGGCTCTGCAAGGTCTCGCTGAAGCTGTTGCTAAGCTACAGAGACGCTTGCAAGGTACGGCCAACTGTTTAGAAGCTGTTGCTAAGCAACAGGGTTTGTTGCCAGATACGGAGCTCAAAATCTCCGTATGTTTCAACATTAGCGCTGGTTTGTCCGACAGTTTTGATGGGACAGCAACAGCTCGGTCCCGTCGGTGCCGGATAGCACAAAGTTTCCTGTATCAGGAATGGTGACCATGAAACTATCGGATTGTCGTAAAAACCCATCTGGTTCACTAATGCCCTTTAGGGAAGGAAATTTGCCATCCTTACCTGGTCTGGACTATATATGACTCCAGATCTACAGCAATATGGTTGACTCTTAACTGCCCTCTGAAATGGCTCAGCAAGCCACTCGGTTGTAAAAAACCACTGCAAAAAACAATAAGAGAAAAAACCGGACGGACCACCCGGCATTGGCTATGGACACGACAACAGCACACCCAGCCCAGTCGACCCTACAAAGTCCTCCTCACCAACATCTGGGGACTTTGGGAGAGCTGTCCCACAGACTAGTCAAGCAACAGCCTGATATAGTCATACTCACAGAATCATAGCTTTCAGCCAATGTCCCAAACTCCTTCATCACCATCCCTGGGTATGTCCTGTCCCGCCGGCAGGACAGACCCACCAGGGGTGGCGGCACAGTGATATGCAGTTGGGAAGGAGTGGCCCTGGGAGTCCTCAACATTGACTCCGGACCCCACCAAGTCTCACGGCACCAGGTCAAACATTGGCAAGGAAACCTCCTGCTGATTACCACCTACCGCTCTCCCTCAGCTGATGAATCAGTACTCCCATGCTGAACACCACTTGGAAGAAGCGCTGAGAGAAGCAAGGGCACAGAATGTACTCTGGGTGGAGGACTTTAATGTCCATCATCAAGAGTGGCTCGGTAGCACAACTACTGACCGAGCTGGCCGAGTCCTGAAGGACATAGCTGCCAGTCTGGGCCTGCGACAGGTGGTGAGAGAACCAACACAAGGGAAAAACCTACTTGGCCTCGTCCTCACCAATCTACCTGTCATGGATGCATAACCCAACATATCCCTCACTCTACCAATACCATCAAGCCAGGGGACCAACCATGGTTCAATGAGGAGCGTAGAAGAGCATGCCAGGAACAGCACCAGGAGTACCTAAAAATGCAGTGCCAACCTGGGGAAGTGGCAACACAGGACTACATGCATGCTAAAAAGTGGAAGCAGCATGCTATAGGCAGAACTAAGCAATCCCACAATCAACATATCGGATCAAAGCTCTGCAGTCCTGCCACATCCAGTCGTGAATGGTGGTGGACCATTAAACAACTAACGAGAGGAGGAGGCGCCATGAATATCTCCATCCTCAATGATGGTGGAGTCCAGCACGTGAGTGCAAAAGACAAAGCTGAAGCGTTTGCAACCATCTTCAGCCATGAGTGCCGAGTGGATGATCCATATCGGCCTCCTCCTGAGGTCCCCACCACCACAGAAGCCAGTCTTCAGCCAATTCGATTCACTCTCTGTGATATCAAGAATCGGCTGCACGCACTGGATACAGTAAAGGCTGTGGGCCCCGACAACATCCCGGCTGTCATGCTGAAGACTTGGGGGAAAAATTTGGTTGCTTTGCGCCTCCAGTTAGCGTCCTAAGAGGGCGCTAATGGGGTGCAAAGCAACTAGCGCCCGGGCGCGGCCATGTTTGCGCCGCTCGCAAAATTGACTAGACATTTTGCGGCGGCAGTAAACATTACCGCCACGATCTCCTGCGCCCGCAGATAGTGACGTCAGTTGAGCATGCAACACCCTGGTAGCACCCCAGATCGGATATTGAGTGGCGCTCCCGCCTTTCCGCCTGCCGCTAGCAATGACAGGTTGAGGGGAACGTTTTGCAGTCAGGAAGGGACTGGGGGAGCGCTATTTAAAGGCGACCGCTTCCTGCCTTTTTTTCTCAGCGACATTTTTGCACCATGCATTCCGAGAGAGTGAGACTGAGACTTCTGGAGAGATTCAACACTGTGTGAAGGAGTTTTGGGTACTGAGCAGCACTTTGCAGGTTCATTTTGATTTGACCTTCCTTGCATCTGTAAAGTCTGTAGGTATTATGGCGAATTAATACACAGACTACAAGAGTAACTTTAACAGGACTTTACTATTCGAAGGTCAGGGCGAATCTGCCCAATAAATCCTGACACAGCATTTATATACCGGTGTGGTCACCGTCGGTATTACAGTATACAGCAGCCAAGATAAAGTAGTGCCACACCTAAAATAGTTCTCTTAAAGGTGGATGGTTACATACAATAGTTCTCTTACAGGTAGAACAGTTACATACACTACAGCATCGATTTAGAAGAGACTTGGAGGCTGCACTCTGAGCTCTTTCCCTGGGTCTCTCCATTGTTCTTTCCAGCAGATTTGATGTACAGGTCTCTCCAGGCCGAGATTCAATGCTGCAATGAGCCAGGTGTGGATGGAGAGCAAGATCGACCATCCTCATTAAGAACAAGCCAGCGCCAGTGTGTCTGTGTTCCATTGTTGACTGACATCACATGAGCTTCGCCAGCGCTCTGAGGTTCCTCCTCGCTCCTCAGCGTTAGTACCTTAAGAGAGGTGTGCAGCGCCTGTTTTAGCGCTCCAATCACCTCCAGGGGCGATAGAAGCCAAGTTTGCAGTCGGAGGCGATAATTAGCGTCAGGCGCTAAACTTTGCGCCAGACCGATAATTGCGGCCCAATGGGGCGATACCGAATTTCTCACCCTTGTGCTCCAGAACTAGCTGTGCCTCTAGCCAAGCTGTTCCAGTACAGCTATAACACTGGCATCTATCCGACAATGTGGAAAACTGCCCAGGTATGTCCTGTCCACAAAAAGCAGGATAAATCCAATACAGTCAATTACTGCCCCTTCAGTCTACTCTCAATCATCAGTAAAGTGCTGGAAGGTGTCATCGACATTGCTATCAAGCAGCACTTACTCACCAATAACCTGCTCACTGATGCCCAGTTTGAGTTCCGTCAGGACCACTCGGCTCCAGACCGCATTACAGCAAAAGAGCTGAATTCCAGAGGTGAGATGAGAGTGACTGCCTTTGACATCAAAGCAGCATTTGACCAAGTGTGGCATCAAGGAGCCCTAGTAAAACTGAAGTCAATGGGAATTGGGGGGAAAACTCTCCACGGGCTGGAGTCACACCAAGCACAAAGGAAGATGGTTGTGGTGATTGGAGGTCAATCATCACAGCCCCAGCACCAGCCAGCTAAATCTGTGGCAACAGGAGCAGGTCAGAGGCTGGGTATTCTGAGGCGAGTGTCTTTCTGCCATCTACAAAGCACAAGTCCTCAGTTCCTCAGGGCAGTGTCCTAGGCCCAACCATCTTCAGCTGCTTCATCAATGACCTTCCCTCCATCATAAGGTCAGAAATAGGGATGTTCGCTGATGACTGCACAATGTTCAGTGCCATTCGCAACTCCTCAGATAATGAAGCAGTCCATGCCCAAGACCTAGACGACATTCAGGCTTGGGCTGATAAGTGGCAGGTAACATTCGAGCCACACAAGTGCCAGGCAATGACTATCTCCGACAAGGGAGCATTTAACCACCGCCCCTTGACATTCAACAGTATTACCTTCACCAAATCCCCCACCATCAATATCCTGGGGGTCACCATTGACCAGAAACTGAACTGGACCATCCACATAAATACTGTGGTAACAAGAGCAGGTCAGAGGCTGGGTATTCTGTGGCAAGTGTCTCACCTCCTGACTCCCCAAAGTCTTTCCGCCATCTACAAAGCACAAGTAAGGAGTGTGATAGAATACTTTCCACTTGCCTGGATGAGTGCAGCTCCAGCAACACTCGAAGCTCAACACCATCCAAGACAAAGCAGCCCGCTTGATTGGCACCCCACCCACCACATTAAACATTCACTCCCTCCATCACCAGCGTACCGTGGCTGCAGTGTGTACCATCTACAAGATGCACTGCAGCAACTCGCCAAGGCTTCTTCGGCAGCACCTCCCAAACCCGCTTCCTCTACCACCTAGAAAGACAAGGGCAGCAGGCGCATGGGAACAACACCACCTCCAAGTTCCGCTCCAAGTCACATACCATCCTGACTTGGAAGTACATCACTGATTCTTCATCATCGCTGGATCAAAATCCTGGCACTCCCTACCTAACAGCACTTTGAGAGTACCCTCACCACACAGACTGCAGCTGTTCAAGAAGGCAGCTTACCACCACCTTCTCAAGGGCAACTAGGAATGGACAATAAATGCTGGCCTTGCCAGCGACGCCCACATCCCATGAACGAATATAAGAAATAAGTGTGAAGTGATTAATTTTGTTAGGAAGAATGAGGAGAGGCAATATAAACTAAATAATACAATTTTAAAGGGGGTGCAGGAACAGAGAGACCTGGGGGTGTACGTACACAAGTCTTTGAAGGTGGCAGGATAAGTTGAGAAGGCTGTCAAAAGAGCATACGGGATCCTTGCCTTTATAAATAGAGGTATAGAGTACAAAAGCAAGGAAATTAGGCTAAACCTTTATAAAACATTTGTTAGGCCCCAGCTGGAGTATGTGGCCAATTCTGGGCACCACACTTTAGGAAGAATGTCAAAGCCTCAGAGTGGGTGCAGAGGAAATTTAATAGAATGGTACCAAAGATGATGGACTTCAGTTAAGTGGAGAGACTATGGAAACTGGGGTTGTTCTACTTAGAGTAGAGAAGGTTAAGGGAGATTAGATAGAGGTGTTCAAAATCATGAAGTATTTTGATAAGAGTAAATAAGGAGAAACTATTTCCAGCGGCAGAAGGGTTGGTAACCAGAGGAAACACATTTACAGTAATTGGCAAAAGAACTAGAGGCGACATGAGGAAAAAACCATTTATACAGCAAGCTGTTATCATCTGGAATGCACTGCCTGAAAGGGTGGTGGCAGCAGATTCAATAGTAACTTTCAAAAGGGAATTGGATAAATACTTCAAGGGGGAAAATTTGCAGGGCTATGGGGAAAGAGCAGGGGTGTCAGGTTCTCAAAATTCCCACATTCCCCAAAGTTAGTAATAAAGGGACCCTGAAGGACAAAGTTATTAATAAGGGTACCCTAAAGAAAATGGCTTCTGGACCTCATGGCAGAAGCCTGCAAGATTGGAAAGCAGGACACTGCAAAAATGGCAGGTCAAATTCAAAAGGGCTTTGAAAAACCTGACATGCCTGGGCCTGTGAGAGACTTGTTATTTCTGAAGCCAGACAACTAGATAATACAGAATATGCATTCTTCATCAACTCAGGAAAGACTTAATCTTGAACCCATCAAACCTTTGCATAAATAATCGGTTGCAGTTCAAAGTAGCTACCAAGCCAGGAAGACACCGATTAAACATTATGAATAACAAACACTGAGACGTTAAAGATCATTTAGCAATGAGGCAACCGCCCCAAAAGCAGTTAAGGTGAACGACTATAATCAACTTAGACGAGCCCGCCAAAATTAGACAAAGAACTAACCCTGATTTGGCGCGCAGATAACGAACTCAGAAAGAGTATAACTGTAGGCCCACCGGTAACCAAAGGCAGGCTAGGGCAAGGTTGTAATCTCTGGATTACTCCCGGTGCCACGTGCTAGTAAGTATAGGAATAGGAAGATAGAACAGATGAATGCGTGGCTAAAGGGATGGTGCAGGGGGGAGGGCTTTAGTTTCCTGGATCACTGGGTCTGCTTCTGGGAAAGGTGGGACTTGTACAAGTCGGACGGTTTACACCTGAACCAGGGGGGAACCAATATCCTTGCGGGGAGGTTTGCTAGCACTGCTGGGGAGGGTTTAAACTAACTTGGCAGGGGGTTGGGGTACAGAGTGGAGCTATAGTAGGGGGTGATTTACGGCCAAATACAGAGGGAAAAACAAGTCAGCTGGGAAGGCAGAGCAAATATGTGAAGGCAAAAGAGAATATGGCAGGGCTGGAAGGCATTTATTTTAATGCAAGGAGTCTTGCAAATAAGGTGGATGAACTGAAGTTGTTGTTGAACACATGGGAGTACGATATTGTTGCTATCACGGAGACATGGTTGAGGGAGGGTCAGGACTGGCAGCTCAATATTCCGGGGTATAGAATCTTCAGGCGAGACAGAGGGGGGTGTAAAAGGGGAGGGGGTGTTGCAATATTAATTAAGGAGTCAATTACTGCTGTAAGGAGGGATGATATATTAGCGGGTTCCTCTAATGAGGCCATATGGGTAGAACTTAAAAACAAAAAGGGGGCAAGCACTTTGCTGGGAGTGTACTATAGGCCCCCAAACAGTCAGGGGGAGATAGAGGAACAGATATGTAGGCAAATCTCAGAAAAGTGCGAAAATAATAGGGTAATAATAGTGGGGGATTTCAACTTCCCCAATATAAATTGGGACAGTCAGAGTGTGAAAGGCTTAGAGGGTGCAGAATTCTTAAAGTGCATCCAGGAGAGCTTTTTGAGCCAACATGTAGAAAGTCCTACAAGAGAGGGGGCGGTACTGGACCTAATTCTGGGGAATGTAGCCGGGCAAGTGGTGGAAGTGTCAGTAGGAGAGCATTTTGGCGACAGTGACCATAATTCGGTGAGATTTAAGGTGGTCATGGAAAAAGACAAAGATGGCCCGGAAATAAGGGTTCTAAATTGGGGGAAGGCCGATTTTAATATGATAAGGCAGGATCTGGCCAAAGTGGACTGGGAGCAGCTGCTTATAGGAAAATCCACTTCAAAACAGTGGGAGACTTTCAGAAGGGAAATAGAGAGAGTACAACGCCAACATGTTCCTGTAAAGGTCAAGGGTGGGACCAACAAGCAAAGGGAACCTTGGATGACAAGGGATATACAAAAATGCATTAGAAATAAAAGGGGGGCTTTTGGCAGTTACAAAAGACTAAAGACAGAAGAAGCCCGAGAGGAGTATAAAAAGTGCAGGGGCATACTTAAAAAAGAAATTAGGAGGGCGAGGAGGGGCCATGAAATAACACTGGCGAGCAAAATAAAGGAAAATCCTAAGATGTTTTATAAGTATATTAAGGGCAAGAGGATAACCAGGGAAAGGGTAGGGCCCATTAGGGACCAAAGTGGCAATCTGTGTGTAGAGCCAGAGGATGTAGGCGGGGTTTTAAATGAATTTTTTGCATCTGTGTTCACTATGAAGAAAGACGATGCAGACATAGAAATCGGGCAAGGGGACTGTGACATACTTGAACATATTAGCATCGAGAGGGAGGAGGTGCTAGCGGTTTTAGCGGGCCAAAAAGTGGATAAATCCCCAGGCCCGGACGAGATGTATCCCAGGCTGCTGTGGGAGGCAAGGGAGGAGATTGCAGGGGCTCTGACACTAATTTTCAGAACCTCTCTGGCCACAGGGGATGTACCAGAGGACTGGAGAACAGCTAACGTAGTACCATTATTCAAGAAGGGTAGCAGGGATAAACCAGGGAATTACAGGCCAGTGAGTCTAACATCTGTGGTGGGAAAATTATTGGAAAAAATTCTGAGGGACAAAATTAATCTCCACTTGGAGAGGCAAGGATTAATCGGGAATAGTCAGCATGGCTTTGTCAAGGGTAAATCATGTCTAACAAATCTGATCGAATTTTTCGAGGGGGTGACCAGTGGGGTGGATGAGGGAAATGCTGTGGATGTGGTTTACATGGACTTCAGTAAAGCTTTTGACAAAGTCCCGCATAGGAGACTGGTCAAGAAGGTAAGAGCCCATGGGATCCAGGGTGCCTTGGCGCGTTGGATCCTAAACTGGCTGAGTGGCAGGAGGCAGAGGGTGATGGTCGAAGGTTGCTTTTGTGACTGGAAGCCTGTGTCCAGTGGGGTACCTCAGGGATCGGTGCTGGGTCCCTTATTGTTTGTGATCTACATAAATGATTTGGATGAAAATGTAAAAGGTATGATCAGTAAGTTCGCAGATGACACGAAAATTGGTGGGGTGGTAAATTGCGAGGAGGAAAGCCTCCGGCTACAGGACGATATAAACGGGTTGGTCAGATGGGCGGAAAAGTGGCAAATGGAATTTAACCCTGAAAAGTGCGAGGTGATGCATTTTGGACGGACAAATAAGGCAAGGGAATACACAATGAGTGGTAGGACCCTAGGAAGTCAGAGGGACCTTGGTGTACATGTACATAGATCCCTGAAGGCAGCGGAGCAGGTAGATAAGGTGGTTAAAAAGGCATATGGGATACTTGCCTTCATTAGCCGAGGCATAGAATATAAGAGCAGGGAGGTTATGATGGAGCTGTACAAAACGCTGGTGAGGCCACAGCTGGAGTACTGTGTGCAGTTCTGGTCGCCTCACTATAGGAAGGATGTGATTGCTTTGGAGAGGGTGCAGAGAAGATTCACCAGGATGTTACCTGGGATGGAGCGCCTCAGCTATGAAGAGAGGCTGGACAGGCTGGAGTTGTTTTCCTTGGAGCAGAGAAGGCTGAGGGGGGACCTGATTGAGGTGTACAAAATAATGAGGGGCATAGATAGGGTAGATAAAGAGGAACTTTTCCCCTTAGTGGGGGGGTCAATAACAAGGGGGCATAGATTCAGGGTAAGGGGCAGGAGATTTAGAGGGGATTTGAGGAGGAACTTTTTCACCCAGAGGGTGGTTGGAATGTGGAACTCAATGCCTGAAAGGGTGGTGGAGGCAGGAACCCTCACAACATTCAAGAAGCATTTGGATGAGCACTTGAAATGCCATTGCATACAAGGCTATGGACCAAATGCTGGAAAATGGGATTAGACTGGACAGGGATGGATGGGCGGCGCAGACACGATGGGCCGAAGGGCCTCTTTCTGTGCTGTAAAACTCTATGACTCTATGACAAGCGGGCTGGAGCAGACGAAGGCGGGCCGATGAGCAAGCAGAGAAGGGTAGTGTGGTGAAGCGTTGGGGACGAGCAGGCACACGCTCGGGTGCAGAGTTACTCGAAACACAAAGACGCAGACAGGCACAGTGGGGCAGGCTCGACCAAAGACGACTAGGCCGCAACCGCAGCCTTACACGAGGAACGACCACGAGCACCGCGGTAACATAGGGCCGGGTAAACCATACCTTCAGATCATTACCACTGCACAGGTAGTGATCTAGGCCACCGCGACCAAGCTAACACCGAAGACCGCCAACCGAACCCCAACCACAACAAAACTTCGACAACCAGACCACCACCAGAAGAACAAAACCCGAAGTTTTCCACTCTACAAGATAAAGTACCCAGCAAAGACTTTACTCCCTATCTCTAACGGAGAAAAGGGGGTACTTTACTCAGACAAATCCACCACCGCGCCCTGGGACCACGTGACGATAGCGGGCCCCAAAGGACACAAAGAGCGAACCCCAAAACTGCAACCGGCTTAATTGACAGGATTCGAACTGTCAAGAAACCCTTATTGGTGAGCATAATCCCTGGCCCCCTTACAGCACAATTTAGTTAGATATTGGGGGTGGGACAATTAATGTGATTTTTCCCTCGATGTGCCGTGTGCTCCCCATTCTTAATTAAGTGTACTTTTCTATGCCTGTAACTATTCCAGCAATTTTCAGTGTTGTAATTTTATTGTGCCTTTAATAAAATACAGTTTTCTTGCACCAAACCAGTTGTCTACTCCAATTCTGTATCGCCACCTGTACCTAAGTCCGGTGTCTAGAACCCAGGGGTGTGGGAGTGATTCAATCCACTCAAAACCAGTCAGGGGCAAAGCTGACTGCACGCACGCCACCCCCTACAGGGAGTGGGACTAATTGGATAGCTCTACCAAAGAGCCGGCACAGGCATGATGGGCCGAATGGCCTCCTTCTGTGCTGTGTCATTCTATGATTCTAACTTAACGTTCACAGTGGAGGCAAAGGCAGCTTGAAACCTCTCAGTGAGCCAAACCTTCTCATTTTTTTATTCATTGCTTGCTCTCTCAGGTTTCAGAGCTGGCAGATGTTGGCGCACAGTGCGCTTCATTCGAACCAGGTCCCCAACAAAAATTGAATTTTCCTGACAGCATGATTACCAGGATTGAAAGAAAAATCCTTGTCAGAGTCCACTCTAAGTACCCTGGAAATGTTTATCCTACTGAGCTTTGAGTTATGGTACAACCAACGTAGTGTGTGCTAAGAGGAGCTGTACAATTACAGCATTGAATCAAATGTGGGTTTTACATTTCAAAACTGAGCAATGCATCCACTCCTTCGCTACAAGTGGGGAACACTGCAAGCAGGTTCTACTGTTTTTTGTTGTTGCCTGATGTGTTTTTAAATGTTATTAGTTTATAAAGGAGTTACATTCTCTCGGAGCTGTGGGTGAGAGTGAAGCTTGACTAAATGCTGTTGATATTTTTACTTTAAATGAGCCTGGGTTTTATTTCAGGTTTCCTTTTAGTCAACTGAAATTATTTTTTTAAATTACTGCAGGAGCTGGAAATCTCAGACAAAAACAGGAAATTCTGGAAACACTCAACAAGTCAGGCAGCATCTGTAAAGAAAGGAAACTGTTACTGTTTCAAGCACAGCCCTTCATCAGATGCTGCCTGAATGCTGAGTGTTTCCAGCATTTTCTACTTTTGTTTGAGATCATAAAGAATTGACCATCTTTGATTCCTCGCAGGCGATGGGGGAATCAGAGAGCGCAACTCTTGGGGAAAGTGGAGAATCATTGATGGAGGCACTCGGAAAATTAAATAGGTTCAGGAGGACCAGGGATCACAATCTCAAGTTACGCAAGGTCAGAAGTAGGTGAGATGTTAGGAGGTGGTTCTTTTCCCAAATAATAGTGGACCTATGGAACAGGCTGCTGGCCGATTTGTTGAGTTCCTTCAAGCGAGAGCCTGACCAGTTTCTGGCGTGGGCAGAGATCATCTCATATAAAGGGTAGGTGCTGTATAACATTACTCAAGGCCAGAGTGGTCTCCTGGACTAGGTTTGGTTGCCTAAGGGGGTCGGAGAGGAATTTTCCAGATTTTCCCCCCTAATTGGCCTGGGTTTTTATGCCTCTCCCTGGACATTACATGGCTTTCGGATGGGGTGGGGAGTGTATATATTGTGATGCACAAGGAATCGCAGTTGTGTGGGACTGAGGGTCATTGTTCGTATGTTTGTAAAATTTCCTGATTTTCCAATACCCTGTCCACTCTTGCCAGTAAGCAATACACTTTCTTTTAGGCTCACAGTGACCAAAGACACTCAACTACAGGGAACACAACCTTTGTAAGGTAAATGTAAAAAGATTTAAAACTGCGGGCAAATGTCATATGATTAAGCCTCCAGGAATACGTCCAACCAGAGTTGGCAACCCTAGCCTCCTTCCTGTCTACTCGACTAAAGTCAGCTAACTCAGCAAAAACCGGGGGGTGAATCTGTGCTCCCCCTAGGATTTATGGTTAAGCTACTCACTGGATAAACTAACTGAGCCAAGGAGCATCCACAAGTAGGCTTGTTTCACCAATTTCCTATTCCACCTACACAATATTTGATCATCTCAGGGTATCCCTATAGTACAGCCGCCAATCATATTGACCAGATATTTATCCTGCTCCTTTTTAAAGTCGTTAATTGTCAACTTCTTTTGCTGGGAGTCTGTTCCATTTAATTTATTAAACTGTTGGGAAAAATGTGTTTTTCTAATCTCTAATCTAACTCGAAGCTTGTTAATTTTAAACCCATGTTATCTAGTTCTGTTCTGACAGTCCAGGTATGTCATGTTATCTGTATCCTGTGAATGGGTGATCCGATGGGATTTTCTTTTCTGTTGCCTACTAGGTAAACAGTAGAAAAGTAATATGTACAATGCTGAACATCATTTTAAAAAAGTAGTGAGAATAAATCACTCAGCAAACAGGAACTCACAACTCAACTGTTTATGGATTTTGTACACAAAAAAGAGAAGCGTGAGTACTGTCAAGATCATTGCCTCATCACTCACAGCTGTACAGAGTAATGGGTAAACGACTTTCCAATTCCTGAATGAAAACCAGTCCACAGCACAAAGCTATCCTTGGTTCATGGGTTCTAGGTTTTAGTCATCTGGCTGGTGACTATCTTTCCTTACCATGTCTGTAAGGAGTTAGTTACCTGCTTGCTGCACAACATGAGTGGGAACATCACATCCATCATTAAATATTTTCTTTTTAAGTCTTCAATTTCCATGTTCAAATGGATCATAAATGGCACATGCAGTTAGAATTTAATCAATCATCATTTATACACAGTGCAAACTCCAGACTAATTCTGTACTACCCCACAATTATGCTTTTAACAGGGATTAGGTGAAAAGCTAAGACAGCCACCTGACACAAAAATGTTCTTCCTTCTGTTACTGCTGTTTATTCTAAAGATACTTACATTTGTGCAGCTTAAACTGAAATCAGAAAGTGGCAGGTTCATATACATATTCATAACTCTGATCTCCACGCCACCTCCCTGATTCAGGAATCTTCAGGCTTTTTGTTACTTCAATTTTCTCCGCTCCTTTCCTCCTCTAAAGGTGCTGACTCATCCTGTGGTCTTAAACCACAAGCACAGGCCACCTTTGAGTACCTTGCCCAAGTAAGCATTCTTTATGTGTAGGTCTCAACAGTGAGTTCTAGCAAATAGTACAATCATGGGGGAGGGGAAGAGAAAGGAGAGAAAAATCACAGGGGAACCAGATCCTACACATTAGCATTTTCCACCATCAAGAAAGAAGAAAGGTAAAGCATTTACATAGCACTTTTTAATAACCAGATAATCTGTTGGTGGTGTTGGTTAAGGGATATTGGCCAGGATATCGGGAGCACTTCCCTGCTCTTCTTTGAATAATGCCATGGGATCTTTTACATCCACCTCAGAGGGCACATGGGGCCTCGGTTTAACGTCTCATCTGAAAGACAGCACCTCTAACTGGACAGCAATCAGAGGCAGGAAACCTGGCCAGGAAAAGGTCAACTGAACCACTCAGCTGAGCTGAACTAAATCAATGCAGATCGGAAATTCAACCTGAGCCTTTTCTGGGCTCTATGGTTCAGTTCCATATTGCACACTGAATTTACCAGCTGAGCCATCATCCCCTGGGATCTGGCTCTGTTGTTGCTAGGAACCCCAGGGTGACAAGTAGGAGACCAGTGACATGAGCCCGCAAACCGCAGATTCCTCAAACTGATCATTCTGAAAACTTAAACATTATCTGACCAATAATGTTAGGGAAACTAAAAATATATTTATTAAACAAGTAGGCCACCTTTACCTTCTAACTAGAGAGTGTAGAAATGTAGTGTCGGGACACTTCAGCTTTAATTACAAAATAGGGAGCATAATTGCTGCAACCGGTTGTAAGCATTCTAAGTAAAAATATTTTATTCTTAACTGCTTAGGTAAAAAATGAACAGTAACAGATAAATGGCAAAATTTATTGTCATTGTATCATCACGAAACAGCATTTGTGCAGTGATGTGTGGTGTTCACATTGTTTAGTGGTGTATGAATGAAATGGAGTATTTTAATCTTCCCATTGACAATGCTGCTAGAATTCAGTCATTATGTTGGAAGCACGGACAACATGCAATGTGCCATGCAGCAGACAAACTATATTTTATTATTTTTGTCATAGTACTCACACTTCTGACCAATGGCTTATCTGAGATGCTATGTCACCACTTAACAGCAACATCAACAACTTGTATTTATACAGTGCATTTAACATAAAAAAGCACTTCATATATGGAAGTTGATGCCAAGCCCTCGTGGGAGAGACTGACAGGGGTGACCAGAAGCTTGATCATAAAGACAGAGTTGGAGGTGCGTAAAGGAAGAGGATGAAGTGGAGAGGTGTAGGGGTTTAAGGAGGGAGTTCTAGAGGAGGCTGGAGGCTCTGCCTCCAATGGTGAGACAAAGGGATGGGGAGGGGAGGGGGATGCACAAAAGTCTAACAGAGTTAGAGGACCAAAAGATGTGTTGAGGCTGGAGGAGGTTACAGAGCTAGGGTGGGGCAAAGTGATAAATATATTTGAAGACAAGGATGAAGAGTTTAAAGTTAATGCGTTGAGAGACAGGGGGTCAATGTAGCTCAGCAAGGGGAAAACTGATGCGAGTGAAACTCAGTGCAG
The DNA here is from genome assembly GCF_052327205.1 of Somniosus microcephalus. Lineage (NCBI taxonomy): Eukaryota > Metazoa > Chordata > Chondrichthyes > Squaliformes > Somniosidae > Somniosus > Somniosus microcephalus. The sequence goes on along the minus strand of NC_140987.1, from coordinate 179,643,370 downwards.
CACACGATATGAGCAACTCCATTTTGGACAGGTTGGAGTTTTCAGCTGCTGGAGGATAGGAGATCAGTAAGGAGCACGTTGGAATAATCAAGTATAGTGATGACAAAAGCATGCTTAAGGGTTTTAACAGTAGAAGAGCTGAGGTAGGGGTGGAGGTGCATAACATTGTGCAAGTGGAAGTAGACAGTTTTGATGATGGATAGGATGTGGAGTTTGAAGTTCAGCTCAAGGTACCAGGGTTCAGTCTGTCTGGTTCAGTCAGAGCAAGAGGCCAAGAAGGGGGTGGAATCAGTGGCAAGGGTTCAAAATGGATAGCCTCAGTCCTCTTGGTGTTCAGTTGTATAAAATTGGGGCTTGTCCATGACTTGATGTCAGACAGGCATCATGACTTGATGCTGAAGAAGGAAGCTGTAGACTGCAGGAAGATATCAATAAATTGGTCAGGTAAGCAGAACAGTGGCAAATGGAATTCAATCCGGAGAAGTGTGAGGTAATGCATTTGGGGAGGGCTAACAAGGAAAGGGAATACACATTAAATGGTAGGGCACTGAGTAGTGTAGAGGAACATAGGAACCTTGGAGTGCATGTCCACAGATCCTTGAAGGTAGCAGGCCAGGTAGATAAGGTGGTTAAGAAGACATACGGAATGCTTGCCTTTATTAGCCGTGGCATAGAATACAAGAGCAGGGGGGTTATGCTTCAACTGTATAAAACACTAGTTAGGCCTCAGCTAGAGTACTGCATGCAGTTCTGGTCACCACATTACAGGAAAGATGTGATTGCACTAGAGAGGGTACAGAGGAGATTTACAAGGATGTTGCCAGGAGTAGAGAATCTTAGCTATGAGGAAAGACTGGATAGGTTGGGTTTGTTTTCCTTGGAACAGGGGAGGCTGAGGTGAGACCTTATTGAGGTGTATAAAATTATGAGGGGCCTAGATAGAAATGACCTATTTCCCTTAGCAGAGGGGTCAAAAACCAGGGGGCACAGATTTAAAGTAATTGGTGGAAGGTTTAGAGGGGATTTGAGAGGCAATTTCTTCACCCAGAGGGTTGTGGGGGTCTGGAACTCACTGCCTGAAAGGATGGTAGAGGCAGGAACCCTAACCACATTTAAAAAGTACTTGGATGTGCACTTGGGATGCTGTAACCTGCAGGGCTACAGACCAAGAGCTGGGAAGTGGGATTAGGCTGGATAGCTCTTTGTTGGTCGGCGCGGACACGATGGGCCGAAATGGCCTCCTTCTGTGCTGTAACTTTCTATGATTCTATGACAGGCAGCCCGACCGTGTGGGGGTGATTGTGGGGTCAAGAGAGATGATGGACAAGTAGAACTGGGCATCGACAACCTACATATGGTAGCTGACCCTGTGCTTGTGGGTGCTGTTGACAAGGGGCAGCATGTTTCACTCTCACCAAACATTGCTAAAAACAGATATCGCAGCCCCAAACCCAGTCTCACTTCAATCGCCCGGCACCACAGCTAGCTGTACACTCGCAGCAAAAATGATAAAAGTTGGAGAGAGGCAGTTAGGAGGACCAAACTTACATACAATTCCCAGGAGGACGGCATAGCTACTTTCAAGCTAAGTTTTTGGCATCTATATTTATACTTGAAATGAGTAGTGGAACAATCGGCTCAGTCCAACTGTGAGACTTTCAAAACCCAGTCCAGATGTGGTCACTGGTGAGATCTGAGAGAATAAACTGCACCTTTCACTATTCCTCGCCGCTCCTCCTCTGTAGTTAGTTTTGTGGCCACCCATCCACTGAAACACCACACAGGGAGATTCCTGCGTCCCCGTGTCTTAGGTCTTGACACCTTTAAACTCTTGGGCCAGTCAAGTGTCCCTGTCTGGCCACCCCGGGGTGTGGAGTCTGCACTGCGCTGTCTAACGGAAACTAATGGGGTTTGCGCGCAATGTCAGAGTCATTTTAAGGGAGTTATTTCAAAAAGCAAACATAGACTAAAAATGTTATCCCAGATTGTTTTCTGTATCCGTTTATGTAAAACAAACACATTGCCGCCGCTGCCGCCAGTGCTCAGTGAAGCCCCGGTGCCGATCGTTACTCACTAAGTAAGCGCCGCTGATGCCCTGGGTCAACATCAGCAAACACTCAGCGATGAGAAATGTTCGGATATCCGAGAAGTAGGACTCCCGGGGACCCCCTGCCGCCGATCGCCTGCGGTCCTTCTGACTGCTCATCCTGGAGACGTCTTGTAAAAGTTGTCAATTGAACAGAAAGGCCCGGAGTGGAGAAGAGTTCAGTTCGCCAGAAGGATCCTTCTCGTCTCCACTAGAGCGCCACACCCACCGGCCCCGCTGGCTGGGGATCGATCGCTGTATATGTGAGACTGAGAGAGAGGGAGCGACTGAGAGAGGGAGAGTCTGTGAGAGACCGAGAGAGGGAGAGACAGAGAGAGACTGTGTGAGACTGAGAGGGAGAGACTGTGAGGGGGAGAGACAGAGAGACTGTGAGACTGAGAGGGGGAGAGACAGAGAGACTGTGTGAGACAGAGAGAGGGAGAGACTGTGTGAGACTGAGAGGGAGAGACTGTGTGAGACTGAGAGAGGGAGAGACAGAGAGAGAGAGAGACTGTGTGAGACTGAGAGGGAGAGACAGAGAGAGAGAGAGAGAGAGACAGAGAGAGAGAGACTGTGTGAGACTGAGAGGGGGAGAGACAGAGAGACTGTGAGACAGAGAGGGAGAGACTGAGAGGGAGAGACTGTGTGAGACTGAGAGGGGGGAGAGACTGTGTGAGACTGAGAGAGGGAGAGACAGAGAGAGAGAGACTGTGTGAGACAGAGAGGGAGAGACAGAGAGAGGGAGAGAGAGGCAGAGAGGGAGAGACTGTGAGACTGAGAGGGAGAGGCTGTGTGAGACAGAGAGGGAGAGTCTGTGAGAGACAGAGGGAGAGACTGAGAGAGAGAGAGAGAGAGAGACTGAGAGGGAGAGACTGTGTGAGACTGAGAGGGGGAGACTGTGTGAGACAGAGAGGGGGAGGGACAGACTGTGTGAGACAGAGAGAGGGAGAGACTGTGAGACTGAGAGGGGGAGAGACAGAGAGACTGTGTGAGACAGAGAGGGAGAGACTGTGTGAGACTGAGAGGGGGAGAGACAGAGAGACTGTGTGAGACAGAGAGAGGGAGAGACTGAGAGAGGGAGAGACTGAGAGAGGGAGAGACTGTGTGAGACAGAGAGGGAGAGACTGAGAGGGAGAGACTGTGAGACAGAGAGAGGGAGAGACTGAGAGACTGAGAGGGAGAGACAGAGAGGGAGAGACTGTGAGACTGAGGGAGAGACAGAGAGCGAGAGACTATGAGACTGAGAGGGAGAGATTGAGAGAGGGAGAGACTGTGTGAGACTGAGGGAGAGACTGAGAGAGCGAGAGACTGAGAGAGGGAGAGGCTGAGACTGAGAGAGGGAGAAATTGAGAGAGGGAGAGACTGTATGAGACAGAGGGAGCGATTGAGAGAGGGAGAGACTGTGTGAGACTGAGAGGGAGAGACTGAGAGAGGGAGAGAGAGACTGAGACAGAGAGGGAGAAATTGAGAGAGAGGGAGAGACTGTATGAGACAGAGAGGGAGAGATTGAGAGAGGGAAAGACTGTGAGACTGAGAGAGAGGGAGAGACAGAGAGAGAGAGACTGTGTGAGACAGAGAGGGAGAGACAGAGAGGGAGAGACTGTGTGAGACTGAGAGGGAGACTGAGAGAGAGACTGTGAGACAGAGAGAGGGAGAGACTGAGAGAGGGAGAGACTGAGAGAGGCAGAGACAGAGAGAGAGAGAGAGACTGTGTGAGACTGAGAGAGGGAGAGACTCAGAGGGTGAGACTGAGAGGGAGAGACTCAGAGGGTGAGACTGTGAGACTGAGAGAGCGGGAGAGACAGAGAGGGGGAGACTGAGTGAGAGACTGAGACTGTGTGAGGGGGGAAACAGATTGTGTGAGGGGGAAACTGAGATTGTGTGAGAGAGGGAGAGACTGTGAGCGACTGTGCCTGAGACTGTGAGATTGAGACTGTGTAAGAGGGAGACTGTGTGTGTGAGACTGTGAGAGAAAGGGAGAGACTGTGTATGAGATTTTTTGTATAGAGATTGTGTGTATGAGACTAAGTGTTGTCACAACGTGTCCACTCCTTCTGCAAGAATGTCCGCAATAGCGAGCTGGCAACAAGAAATTTCAGCAGTAAAGTCCTTTTCACACGATTTTTCCCGGGCTCTGCAGATCGCACCGAAAGGGCGGCAGCATCTTTAGCCAAAAAGGATGCGTTTTAAAAAATCTTTCAAAAAAGCAACAACAGCCCCCAAAATAGGGCGTGTTGTTTCTTGACAGTTCCCGATACAGTTCATTCGCGCTAACAGCTGTCAATCGCGGAGCCCCGAGCAGGCGCTGGGCAATCCTCCCGCACAGATCTAATCATGTAAATCCCTTTCTGTAATATCGACAGTGGCCGAGTGCAACGCAAACATGCCCATCGGACCAAATATTGCAATATGTGTCCCAACCGATCTGTAGCTTGAAACTTAGCTCTGTATTAAAGCAGCAGCAACTAGCTTTGCAATCGGCTCAAAGGTGAGATAAGCATCAGTTGTCTTAGTCACTGCGAATCGGATTATATTAAAAATAAAGATTGCGCAGTCTGGACCAGCGCCGTCACCTTTTATCCCCTGAAATACATTTGATTTATTCAAACCTTCAGGTCTTTTGGACAAATAATCGGAGATGGGTATTAGGGTTTAAGGAACTTCCGTGCACACTGTTGGAGCTTTGCAGGCCCCTCTCAACCAGGTACTTGCGGCTGATTTAGGAAATGTCAACGTGCAACCTGGCAGAAACCGCAGAAGGCAATGGAACAACATTGTAACTTCCTTTTGGGCTGCTATGAGGGGGAGGAGGAGACTTCACTGAAAGCGAAACATCAGCCAAGCGTTTGGTTTCCTCTTCCATTGACTGCCTGTAAACAGCGACACCCTGTGGGCCCAAGCCTCTTAAAATCGGTGAACGGGACAGGCTGTCACATCTTATACAACTGTGGGTGGAGAGAAAACACTTCTGAAATATCAGTGATGATATTTTGTATCTCACTAACTTTCTTAAAAGTTCTAAATTGGAGCTAAATCCTAACATTTCCCTGAATATTGATTATCGTTTTCAGGGTCGTCAACATTGGAGAAATGTAGGAGTGACATTTAGGTCAGTCATGGATGGATTAATTATTAAATGTGAGATATTGTCCTGGCCAATATTTATCCCTCAACCAATATAACAAAAACAGATTATCTGGCCACTATCACATTGCTGTTTGTGGGACCTTGCTGTGCACAAGTTGGCTGCCGTGTTTCCCACATTACAACAGTGACTACACTTCAAAAGTACTTCATTGACTGTAAAGCGCTTTGAGACGTCCGGTGGTCGTGAAAGGCACTATATAAATGCAAGTCTTTCTTTACATCAAAATAACTGTCATCCTAATTTCTATATTTGTTAAAGGGGCCACTATAGAAACATAGAAGATAGGAGCAGGAATAGGCCATTCGGCCCCTCGAATCTGCTCCGCCATTCAATGCGATCATGGCTGATCATCCAAATTCAGTACCCGGTCCCTGCTTTCTCCCCATACCCCTTGATCCCTTTAGCCTTGAGAAATATATCTAATTCCTTCTTGAATATATTTAATGAATTGGCCTCTACTGCCTTCTGTGGTAGAGAATTCCACAGGTTCACCACTCTCTGGGTGAAGAAATTCCTCCTCATTTCTGTCCTAAATGGCCTACCCCTTATCCTTAGACTGTGACCCCTTGTTCTGGACTCCCCGACCATCGGGAACATCCTTCCAGCATCTAGTCTGTCTAGTCCTGTTAGAATTTTATAAGTTTCGATGAGATCCCCTCTCATTCTTCTAAACTCCAGCGAGTACAAACCCAATCGATCCAATCTCTCCTCATACGTCATTCCTGCCATCCCAGGTATCAGCCTGGTGAATCTTCGCTGAACTCCTTCCATGGCAAGAACATCCTTCCTCAGATAAGGTGACCAAAACTGCACACAATACTCAAGATGTGGTCTCACCAAGGCCCTGTACAACTGCAGCAAGATATCCTTGTTCCTGTACTCAAACACTCTCGCTACGAAGGCCAACATACCATTTGCCTTCTTAACCGCCTGTTGCACCTGCATGCTTACCTTCAGCGACTGGTGCACAAGGACACCCAGGTCTCGTTGCACTTCTCCTTCTCCCAATCTATTGCCATTCAGATAATAATCTGCCTTCCTGTTTTTGCTACCAAAGTGGATAACCTCACATTTATCCACGTTATAATGCATCTGCCATGCTTCTGCCCAATCACCCAACCTGTCCAAATCATCCTGGAGTTTCTCGGCATCCTCCTCACAGCACACACGCCCACCCAACTTTGTGTCATCTGCAAATTTGGAGATATTACATCTAGTTCCCTTGTCTAGATCATTAATATATATTGTGAATAGTTGGGGGTCCAAGGACCGATCCCTGTGGTACCCCACTAGTCACTGCCTGCCACTCGGAAAAAGAGCCGTTTATTCCAACTCTTTGCTTTGTCTGCCAACCAGTTCTCTATCCAAGTCAGTACCTTGCCCCCAATCCCATGTGCCTTAATTTTACATGCTAATCTCTTATGCAGGACCTTATCGAAAGCCTTCTGAAAGTCCAAATACACCACATCCACTGGTTCTCCCTTCTCTATTTTACCAGTTACATCCTCAAAAAATTCCAGTAGATTAGTCAAGCACGATTTACCCTTTGTAAATCCATGTTGACTTTGTCCGATCCTGTCACTGTTTTCCAAGTGCTCTGCTATTATATCTTTTATGATGGACTCTAGCATTTTCCCCACTACTGATGTCAGGCTTACCAGTCTGTAATTCCCCGTTTTCTCTCTACCACCTTTTTTGAATAGTGGGGTAACATTAGCTACCCTCCAATCCATGGGTACTGTTCCAGATTCCATTGAATGTTGGAAGATTATCAGCAATGCATCTACTATTTCTAGGGCCACTTCCTTAAGTACCCTAGGATGTAGATTATCAGGCCCTGGGGATTTATCGGCCTTCAATCACACCAATTTCCTTAACACCATTTCCCTACAAATACTGATTTCTTTCAGTTCCTCCCTTTCATCAGACCCTATGTTCCCCGACATCTCTGGGAGGTTATTTGTGTCCTTTGTGAAGACAGAACCAAAATATGTATTTAATCTCTGACTCTTCCCTTCCCTTCCTCGACTTCTCCATCTCCATCTCTGGGGATAGGTTATCGACCAATAGTCACTACAAGCCCGCTGACTCCCACAGCTACCTGGACTACACTTCCTCCCACCCCGCCTCCTGTAAGGACTCTATTCCATTCTCCCAGTTTCTCCATCTCCGCCGTATCTGCTCCGACGATGCCACCTTCCACACTAGTGCTTCCAACATGTCTTCCTTTTTCCGCAACCGAGGATTCCTCTCTACCGTGGTTGACACGGCCCTCGACCGTGTCCGTTCTATCTCCCGCACTTCTGCCCTCACCCCTGCCCCTCCCTCCCGGAACCACGATAGGGCTCCCCTTGTCCTCGCCTTTCACCCCACCAGCCTCCACATTCAACGGATCATCCTCCGCCATTTCTGCTACCTCCAAAGTGATCCCACCACCAAACGCATCTTCCCCTCCCCTTCCCTTTCAGCATTCCGTAGGGACCGCTCCCTCCGAGACACCCTAGTCCACTCCTCTATCACCCCCAACAGCCCTTCCCCTTCGCCTGGCACCTTCCCATGCAAGCGCAGAAAATGTAACGCCTGCCCTTATACCTCCCCCCTTCCCACTGTCCAGGGCCCCAAACACCCCTTCCAGGTGAAACAGCGATTTACTTGTACTTCTTGCAATCTAGTATACTGTATTCGCTGCTCACGATGCGGTCTCCTCTACATTGGGGAGACCAAACGCAGATTGGGTGACCGCTTTGCAGAACACCTCCATTCAGTCCGTAAGGGTGACCCCGAGCTTCCGGTCGCCTGTCATTTTAATTCACCGCTCCATTCCCACTCAGACCTCACCATCCTTCGCCTCTTGCATTGTTCCACAGAAGCTCAATGTAAACTCGAGGAACAGCACCTCATCTTCCGATTAGGGACTTTGCAGCCTTCCGGTCTCAATATCGAGTTCAACAATTTCAGATCATAACTTTGGCCCCCATTACATTTTTACTTATATTTTTTTCCACCCCTTTGTTTGGGTCTTCCCTTCCCCCCCACCTTTCCTTTTTTTTCTCTCTTCTCTCTCCCATCTGGCAGCTGTCTCTTATCCTGCCAGTACACTTCACACCTAATCTCAGCCGTCTTTTGTCTCCACTGTCCTATTAGCATCTCGTCTGGTTTTGAATACCTCTTAATGTCTCTTTTACTTCTTTTGTTCTATCGCAGCCCTGACTTCGATCTATTTTATTTCCTCTCCAGTTTTGAAAAAGGGTTTCAACCCGAAACGTCAACTCTAATTTCTCTCCACAGATGTAGCCTGGCCTGCTGAGCTTTTCCAGCATTTTCTGTTGCTATTATGTATTTAATTGGCCTGCCATTTCTTTGTTCCCCATTATAAATTCCCCTGATTCTGACTGCAAGGGACCTATGCTTGACTTCACCAATCTTTTTCTCTTCACAGATCTATAAAAGCTTTTACAGTCAGTTTTTATGTTCCCTGCAAGCTTACTCTCATATTCTATTTTCCCCTTCTTAATTAATCCCTTTGTCCTCCTTTGTTGAATCCTAAACTGCTCCTAATCCTCAGGTTTACTGCTTTTTCTGGCCAATTTATATGTCTTCTCCTTGGATCTTATGCTATCCCTAATTTCCCTTGTTAGCCACGGTTGAGTCACCTTTTTTGTTTTATTTTTATGCCAAACTGGGATGAACAAATTCTGTAGTTCATCCATGCAGTCTTTGAATGTTTGCCATTGCCTATCCACCGTTAACCCTTTGAGTGACATTCCCCAATCAATCCTACCCAACTCGCGCCTCAGACCATCGTAGTTTCCTTTGTTTAAATTCAGGACCCTAGTCTCTGAGTCAACAACTTCATTCTCCATCTTAATGAAGAATTCTATCATATTATGATCGCTCCAACCCAAGGGGCCTCGTACAACAAGATTGTTAATTAATCCTTTCGCGTTACATAATACCCAGTCTAAGATGGCCTGATCTCTGGTTGGTTCCTCGACATATTGGTCCAGGAAACCATCCCTTAAACACTCCAGGAATTCCTTCTCCACAATATTGTTACTAATTTGGTTAGCCCAATATATATGTAGATTAAAGTCACCCATGATGACTGCTGTGCCCTTATTGTACGCTTCTCTAATTTCCCTTTTAATGCCATCCCCAACCTCCGCATTACTGTTTGGAGGTCTATATACCACTCCCACAAATGTTTTCTACCCCTTGGTATTTCTCAGTTCTACCCATACAGATTCCACATCATCAGAGCGGATATCCTTCCTTACAATTGTGTTAATCCCTTCTTTAACCAGCAATGCTACCTCACCTCCCTTTTCTTTTTGCCTATCTTTCCTGAATATTGAATACCCCTGGATGTTGAGTTCCCAGCCTTGGCCACCCTGGAGCCATGTTTCCGTAATCCCAATCAAATCATAATCATTTACCACTATTTGCGCAGCTAATTCATCCACCTTATTACGAATGCTCCTCGCATTAAGACACAAAGCCTTCAGGTTTGTTTTTTTAACGCTCTTAGACCTATTAGAATTATTATTTACTGTGGCCATGTTTGATTTAAATCGTTGATTTCTCTGACTGTCACTTTTGTTTTTCTCCTTCCTATCTTTTTCTTTTATCCTTGTTTCCCTTTCCTCTGTCCCCCTGCTCAGGTTCCCAACCCCCTGCCATTTTAGTTTAAACTCTCCCCCAGAGCACTAGCAAACACTCCCCCTAGGACATCTCTCTGTATGTTTATTCAAAAGTGTTTGACACACCTTTTTTGTTTGTTTAATACTCCATGTATTGAGCCAATCCTACTCATTGCTTTGTAAAAGCATCATCGTGGGGGAAAATTACCCCTTTGCGCTATGAAGTTGTAAAAGCATTTAAAAGAACAGTTTTGTTACAGCTAGCACTCAGAGAACTTTACCGGAAAACTCTGCCCCAACTTCCTTGCAAGTTGAGATGTTGAACTGAAAATGGCCGAGAATTGTAACCATGCCTGAAACCGTGTGCACGCTGCATATGCCTGTTCACATGGTTCCAGGCAGCACATAAATTCATGCTAGAACCTCATTAAAATGCTTTGGACGTGAAGCCAGCACCACCCACACTATTTATTGGATGCACGCCTGTTTGTCGGTGGGGGGGGGGCGGAATGGGCATCTCTGATGCCACTTAAAGGCAGCCAGCATTTCTTAAAGGGGAATGTGCACTCTGGCTGCAGACAGGAAAAAAACATTGTCAAAGTGCTAATATGGCTGCAAGAGGTCCAGACAGGGAACCCAGGTTCATGGTCCAGGTGGACAGGAGGAGCGAGATCCCTGGGGGCCAGCCAATACCTTTGCCACCAGTGGGAAGAGGTCACAGAGGAGGTCAATGCCAGCAGCCTAGCTCCCAGGACATGGCTACAATGCCACAAAAAGTTCAGTGACCTCACCAGAGTTGTCAAGGTAAGAATACTGCTCTCTTACTCTCTGCTCACACCTCCACCATTCCAGTTTCACTATTTACAATACTATCCGCATCCCTTTACTTTCCTACAATCACTGCACCACACTTCACTCCACCTTCTCCTCATATTCACACACTCCCCACTATTGCAAACCTCACTTCCCCATGTCTCACATCTGACACACTGCATGCCAACTATTCTACCATGACAGGCACACTCTCTAAAAACCTCACAAGCCTCTCACTAACACATTATTGTACAAGCAGCTCACGCACAACCTGAGACAGGAGGAAGAGGCTGAGAGTGCCTGTGCATCCTCTCCCCTGTGGAAGAAAACATGCTGGCCATTACAGGCAGGGGGAGAGTCATGGCCGTGGTAAGTGGTAATGTTGGAGGAGACATCGCACAAGGTTTTTTCACATCTTATCTCTTTTCCCTTCCTACCTCTATCTCACCCTACATAGTCTGCATGACAAACTGTAGATGCTATCACCAGACACTTCTCTATCTGCTCTCCCTTCACATTCAAAGTTAACCCTTGTCTCTTTCATTTCAGGTGCTGAAAATGTAGTGATACATCTTCCACTTCAGGAAGAGGAGGCCAGCCTCCCTGAAGATGCACCATCACTTAAGTACTAGTTCAGATACTGGTACAATGCATACTTTAGAGGCTAGGCTAGAGGAGGGGTCTTCACGTGGTGAATCACTGGCCACAAGCGTGCCGGAGCTAGGGCAGAGGCATAGGGTGCCACAGGTGCCAGCTTGCCGGAGGGTGACATCACATACTAGTTCCGCTGCAGAGGGCTCAGGTGCAGACTTCAAGGGCCCAGGCTACCAAAGAAGACTGACAGGGATACACCAGGACATGCTAAGTGCACTGGGCAGCCTGCCAGCGAGCTTCCAAACAATAGCTCAGAGCATGGAGGATTCCAGCTCCAACTTGTGTCAGAGCTTCACGCAGAGCATGGAGACCATTCTGTCTAACATGGACCAAGCGGTCAGCTCCATGAGCATGACAATGAAGCCCAGCATAATGGAACCTCTGCTGACATCTTCTATGGTAACTAACACTGCTGCCGTGGAAGCTCAGATGGCTGCCATCTTGGCTTTGGGGTCCAGTGTTGACAGTGGCTTGCAGAGCATCACATAATTCTTGCACCTTGTTTTTGCGCAGAGCCAGATGAGTGCTGAGGTGCAATCGCAAGTGAGTTACCTTGGCTCCATGGGAGAGGTACATGCTGTCCTTCTCTCAAGAGGACAGCATGCCTGCTTCCCCCACCAGCCACTCTGCCAATGTCACAGCGCCAGCTGGGCCAGGCTGCTCTGGCCCACACCGAGGTGCTGCAGTCTGCAGCCCGACCCACAAAGCACAGAGCTACTCGAGGTCGCTCACCACGGCCATCTGAAGTGTCCTCAATGGAAGCTCAACAGCCTTCCATTGCCAAAGCTTTAGCCACAGGGGAAACACATAGTAGGAGCAATAGGATAGGTAGATGATCGCAGAAGACAGGCTCGAAGGGCTTGCACAAGAGTGATTTATAATTATTTCTGTTAATTAGATACATATGGAATTAAGATGTTTGTTAAATTATTTTTTGTTCTGGACTTGGTGTTGGTGTTTATATTAGTAGTGAAGCGAGGACAAAACCCATAAGGCTGGACTGCAGGAAGGCAATCGGATGGTGGTAATAAGGATGTTGGGGATAAGGATTGAGACCGTTGATATATTGGGAATGAGAGGGATGGTTCACATGAAGCTCTCTTAGATGAGCTGCTTTCTGAGAACTCTGGCAGCAAGGGGTGCTGGTGGTCGATGTTGCACCTGCTCTTCCTCCTCTTTATGCTGCTCCTCCTCCTCCTCTTCCTGCTGCCCAGGTGGTGGGAAGGGCTGGTCTCTCATGATGGCAAAGTTATGGAGCATGAATCAGATGACCCCAAATCTGGATACCCACTCAGTGCTGCACTACAAATCTCCTCCTGAATGGTCCAGGCAGTAGAAGCGTTGTTTGAGACACCAACTGTCTGCTCGATGACGTTTGTGATAGCAGCATGGGTCTCATTGTAAGCTAGCTCTGCATCTGAGCCCAGGTTCCTGACAGGAGTCATGAACCAAGTCTGAAGCGGATAGCCCTTGTTGCCCAGTAGCCAACCTGTAATCTAATGGCCTGGTATGAAGAAAGGCGAGTGAATGATCCGTATCAGCCTCCTCCTGAGGTCCCCACCATCACAGAAGCCAGTCTTCAGCCAATTCGATTCACTCCATGTGATATCAAGAAACGGCTGAGCGCACTGGATACAGCAAAGGCTATGGGCCCCGACAACATCCCAGCTATTGTGCTGAAGACTTGTGCTCCAGAACTAGTCACACCTCTAGCCAATCTGTTCCAGTACAGCTACAACACTGGCATCTATCCGACAATGTGGAAAACTGCCCAGGTATGCCCTGTCCACAAAAAGCAGGACAAATCCAATCCGGCCAATTACCGCCCCATCAGTCTACTCTCAATCATCAGCAAAGTGATGGAAGGTGTCATCAACAGTGCTACCAAGCAGCACTTACTCACCAATAACCTACTCACTGATGCCCAGTTTGGGTTCTGCCAAGACCACTCAGTTCCCGACCTCATTACTGTCTTGGTCCAAACATGGACAAAAGAGCTCAATTCCAGAAGTGAGGTGAGAGTGACTGCCCTTGACATCAAGGCAGCATGTGACCGAGTCTGGCATCAAGGAGCCCTAGTAAAACTGACGTTAATGGGAATCAGGCGGAAAACTCTCCACTGGCTGGAGTCACAAAGGATGATGGTTGTAGGTCAATCATCACAGCCCCAGGACATCGCTGCAGGAGTTCCGCAGGGCAGTGTCCTAGGCCCAACCATCTTCAGCTGCTTCATCAATGACCTTCCCTCCAACATAAGGTCAGAAATGGGGATGTTCGCTGATGACTGCACAGTGTCCAGTGCCATTCACAACTCCTCAGATAATGAAGCAGTCCATGCCCACATACAACAAGACCTGGACGACATTCAGGTTTGGGCTGATAAGTGACAGGTAACATTTGCGCCACACAAGTGCCAGGCAATGACTATCTCCAACAAGCGAGAGTCTAACCACCTCCCTTTGACATTCAACAGTATTACCATCGTTGAATCTCCCACCATCAACATCCTGGGGGTCACCATTGACCTGAAACTTAACTGGACCAGCCACATAAATACTGTGGTCAGAGGCTAGGTATTCTGCGGCAAGAGTCTCACCTCCTGACTCCCCAAAGCCTTTCCACCATCTACAAGGCACAAGTAAGGAGTGTGATGGAATACTCTCCACTTGCCTGGATGAGTGCAGCTCCAGCAACATTCAAGAAGCTCAACACCATTCAAGGACAAAGCAGCCGCTTGATTGGCACCCCCTTAAACATTCACTCCCTCCACCACTGGCGTATCATGGCTGCAGTGTGTACCATCTACAAGATGCACTGCAGCAACTCGCCAAGGCTTCTTCGGCAGCACCTCCCAAACCCGCGAACTCTTCCACATGGAAGGACAAGGGCAGCAGGTGCATGGGAACACCACCACCTCCAAGTTCCCATCCAACTCACACACCATCCTGACTTGGAAATATATCGCCATTCCTTCATCGTCACTGGGTCAAAGTCCTGGAACTCCCTCCCTAACAGCACTGTGGGAGTACCTTCACCACATGGAGTGCAGCGGTTCAAGAACGCAGCTCACCACCACCTTCTCAAGGACAATTAGAGATACGCAATAAATGCTGGCTTTGCCAGTGACGCCCACATCCCATAAACAAATATATTTAAAAAAAGATAACTCGCACAGGATAAATGAATCACGATTGCTGCCAGGAAAATGGGCAGACCTGCATGATACGTTGCCCGCGGACACAAGCCAACTGGATCTTGAGCGAGTGAAAAGCTGCCAGGATGGCAAGTGGGAACACACAGGCCAATGTAAGTGCAGTTTATGGCCTGCAGTGCATGCAAAGCCTAATGCTTGCTCACCCTGCTTTGCTCTGTCCATGGGGAACGCAACGTTGTTATTACTCCCAATGTCGAAAGCCTCATTGACTTCCCTGACACAATGGTGAACTGCAAACTGGGAGATAAACCTGTGGCATAAAGGTTAAGGGCCATGGCGACCTTGACAGCCACAGACAGTGCTGTCCATGCCCTGGTATGTGGCTTGAATTATGGCTACAGCAGGTGGCATAGCTCGGTGACAGCCTCCTTTATGAAGTGGAGGCACCTGATACAGTAATCCTCCTAGAAGTTGATGTGGGAGAAATGATCCCTGAAGACCTGCTGTGGGTATGGCAACATGCTCAGTGTCCTCCTCCTCCCTCTTCTGTGAGCTGCTCCTGCTCTGTTCTGTCTTCCTTGATGTTTCCCCTCGTCCTCCAGCTCCAAAGGCCACCCTACCAGATCACCCATGACTGCAGTAAAAGTGTTTAGAAGGCAGCTACAAACAGTCCAGCAAGAACGTGCTATCAGCAAACAGAAATCAATTTTCTAAGTCAGAAAACAGACCAAAAATGTCCAGAAGTTTACCAGCAGCTTCAATTGACAAACAAACAATGAACCTGTATGTAGTGGATGAGCCTGTTAAATAGGGCTGCTGAAGGGCCCTTCCTGGCTGTTCATGTCATGAGTTGCTGGGTGAGTTCCTCACGAGTCAGGTGCTGGAGCAGGCAAATATCGCAAAAGGATCCTACAACAAGCGTAGGACCCTTATTTAAATGTTTTAATCAACAATTTAAATAGTTCCTGGATGCCTATAGGGCAGCCCGATCCAATATAGCAGTCAATGCACTTCCGGCACGTAATGAGTGCACGCACCCGCCGGCCATATTGGATGCTTAGGCACTCATTTTGCATCGGAACTTGGGCGTGGCACCATCTAGGCAATGACTCATGACAGTCCCTGCTTCCTTCCTGTAAGAAATACGATGGTGCCCTTTTAGTTTGTATATAATTCATCAATTTCACGGCAGATATTCAACAAAGTTTCTACATAGCAATTTTATTTCCTGAAATCTGAGTATTTTTATGGAATTGTGATGAGGAGGGAGTTGGTCCAGTTCCCAGTAATCTCACTGAAATAAATGTTGAGAATTTGGCAGCTCCAGACCACAATAATCAACAAGTGATGTCCCATGTGTTTAAATTTATAGCAGTAAGACCAATTAAAAGCAGTAACCTAAACCAGGTAACTCAAACCATTGCAATCACCAAAAGGATAGGGAGTCAACATGTTCATTAATTATTTATCAGCGATGCTATCAGCAAGCTGCTAGCGTCAAAATTACCCCAGGTTGTGAATCCAGATGTACAGCAACGTTCACTTTTATTCTGTCACTACTACCTCTGTATTTTTTGTCGTGCTACCATTAGACCATAGACCGCTCTATTTCCTGATACAATGCTGTCATCAACCAACACATTTAACCAACAGGAAGGGAGGTGTGTTTACATCATCGGACAGTTTATAGTATAAAGCCTTACTGCAGAATTATCTCTCAGTGTTTCCTATGGTCTTTGTGTGCATACGCATGTACTCATGTCTAAATAGGAATGGAGATATTTAATTCTGAAGAATGGAACATTTTACCATTTTCTCACCCAGTTTTGATATGGATGGAGTTCAGTTATAACGCGTTTATAAAGAACAAATTTACAATTTATATAGAAAGAACTTTTATATAGAACTTTTCCCCCTCCCCCAGTATGGATGACTCAGTAGAGGTGTCAGTCTTGACTCAGTGTTGCCTCTGAGTAAGGAAGTTGTGGGTTCAACCCCCTCCTCCCCAGAAACTTGAGCTCATAATCTCGGCTGCCACTTCAGTGCAGCAGTGAGGGAGTGTTGCACTGTTGGAGGCGCTTCCCTTGGATGAGATGTTAAACCAAGGCCCTCTCTGGTGGTTGTAATAGATCCTATGGCAGTTTCAAAGAGCAGGGGTGTTCTGTTGACTGAAGGCATTTTCTTTGGCTTTATGCCTCTTCTAGAAGATTGTGTGACTGGGGATGGGTTGACGTTGCATACACGCTGCAGTATGTCATATGTATGTATGTTCATAAGGTGGCTTTGTCAGCTGGGATGCTGCATGCTGTTTATTTTTTGTAGATATTTGCAACAACAGGAACATTAAGACAATCCTGCAAACACATCGGCCTGGAAATTCAGTGCCCTTAGCACCGATTTTGCGGCGCTAGAGGGCCTAGCGCTGCAATTGGCGCCGGTTCCTAAATTGCCTGGGGCCCTTCCGCGGCAGGAGACCGGTAGCGCTGCGCCGGCACCGATGACGTCATCGGTGTGCGCAGCGTCCCGGTTGCCGTGGTAACCCGGCCCCAGGCCGAAATTCAGTTGCGCCCGCCTCGCCCGTGGCAGGCGCAACTAAGACTCTGGCAACAGAGTCTTCCCCCAGTGTGCGCCGGCGCATAAAGGTGGACCGGCGGCCGGCCGCGTTCCCGGCGGCCGCCTGCCCGCACCTCCCTTCCCGGACTCCTGCATTCCCCCCCCCGCGGCCCTGATCAGTGTCTCATGCGAGCCCGGCACTTCCCCGAGGTGCCGGGCTCAGATGTCGGGTCAATCCGCCGGACAGTTGTCGGCTGCAGGCAGCTCCTCCTTAACAGGAGGAGGAGGCCTGCAGTTCCCCCGCCTGCCGCACCGCATCGGGTGCCGCAGCGGGGGATTAGCGCCGGGAAACCCAAGTTCACGCCCGTTTTGAGGCGCTAAAGGAGGGTTTTAGCGCCCGCCGCCGTCTGGGCCCGGCGCACCCGAATTTTCGTCGCGCGCTGCCGCATTACCGCTGGCGCAAACTTTCTGGCGCTACAGCCCTGGCAAGACCAGAACCCAATTTCTAGGCCATCATATACTAAAATCTTACCATTGGATTCAGTCTCAAACTAAATTAGAAATAGAAATGATGTATAAAGAAGATGAACTTTCATTTTGTAATGAAATCTGTTTGTCTTGATCCTGTATTCGTTTTGCACTCATGTATATTACCCTCCCCCACTGTGTATAGTTTCACTTCCTCTTTCCCGACTAACCTGGGAGGTTCCAGGTCTTGGCTCTTGGCTCCGCCCCTGACTTCTCTTACATAAGATCCCAGGATTTGTATGACTCATTCCTGTGAACCAGTCGGCGTGTTGAGATGTTAGCTCTGATCTTAGTGATTAAAAGCCAACTTGTTTAAGTCTATAACTTTTGTTTTGTGGTTATTGAAGGCACATCAATTTTAATCACTAAAGAATACTAGGATGGATCGACTCCTAAAACCAGAGCGTCTGGACTTGGATCCACATTCTGCTGAAGCATCAAATCAATTTGGACACTGGCTCAAATGCTTCGAACTCTTCGCGGGGGCCTCATCCGCTAGTGAGGTAGATAAACTGAGTCTACTGACTACTCGCGTAAGTCATCGGATTTATTCGTTTATCCGGGACGCCACCTCTTACACGGAGGCCATCACTATCCTGAAGGCCCAATACCAGAGGCCGGTAAACGAAGTGTCCGCCAGACATCTGCTGGCTACACACAGGCAGCGACCAGAGGAATCAATGGACGATTTCTTACAGGGCCTAAAGGACCTGGTCCGGGACTGTAGCTGCAAGGCCGTGACGGCCAATGCGTACTCTGACGAATTGGTCCGCGATTCCTTCATCATGGGCCTCAAATCGAATTATATCCGGCAGAGACTGCTGGAGAAGGAGGTCCTGGACTTAAAAAAGGCAGTGGCCACTGCGCGATCGCTGGACGTGGCCCAGAAAAACTCTGACTCTTATTCTTCCGGCCATGCGGCCCTCACCGCCTCGTGCGTGCTGAGGGGGCTGCCATCTTCCCCATCCAGGTCTCAGACCAGCTCTACACCGCCGGAGTCCCCACACAGAAGTTCACCCAGGAGTCCTACTACAGCGGCAATGTCTCGAGGCCCGAAATGCTACTTCTGCGGCCAGGCCAAGCACCCCAGACAACGATGCCCAGCGAAGGACGCTACATGCTTCAAATGTAAGAAAAAGAGGCATTTTAGCAAAGTCTGCAGGGGGAATCCGATTTCCAACTCCGTCACCATCTCGTGCGTGCCATGCGGGCCGCCATCTTGGGATCCGCCATCTTTCCCCGACTCAACGGCCGCCCAGGGCCCAACAGTGGCTTTGATCACGGTGGATCAATCCAGGCCACACCCGTTGACAAAATCCATGATGGACATACAGGTAAACGGGAATTTAACGAAATGTTTAATTGACTGTGGGAGTACCGAGAGTTTTATTCACCCTAGCCTGGTACGGCGGCACTCATTAACGGTAACCCCTACACGGAGCAGAATTGCTATGGCCGCTAAGCCCCACACTTCGGACATTTTGGGCTACTGTGTGGTAACACTGACTGTAAAAGGCACGGACTACAAGGATTTTAAACTCCTCATGATGCCAGAACTCTGTGTTAATGTAATCTTGGGCCTGGACTTCCAGTGCAACCACGAAAGTGTCACGCTAGCATATGGCGGGTCCCAGCCGCCACTCACAGTCTGTGGCCTATCAACCTTAAAAATCAGCCCGCCCTCTTTATTCGCTAATCTCGCTCCGAACTGTAGGCCCATAGCGACCAAAAGTAGACGGTACAGTCTGGAAGACAGACACTTTATCAAGGCGGAAGTGGACAGACTCCTGCGGGAAGGCATTATTGAATGCAGTACCAGCCCGTGGCGTGCCCAAGTAGTCATAGTTAAAAATAGCGAAAAGAAACGGATGGTAATTGACTACAGCCAGACTGTTAATATTTATACCCAGTTGGACACCTACACTTTACCCCGCATATCAGAAATGGTCAACCAGATTGCGCAATACCGAGTCTTCTCGACTATCGACCTCAAATCCGCGTATCACCAGCTCCCCATTAGAATGGAGGACCGCCCATACACCGCCTTCGAGGCGAACGGGCGCCTCTACCATTTTCTCAGAGTGCCCTTCGGGGTAACAAATGGGGTCTCGGTCTTCCAACGTGAGATGGACTGCATGGTTGATGAGAATAAACTACAAGCTACCTACCCCTATCTGGACAATGTCACTATCTGCGGGCACAACCAGCAAGACCACGATCTAAATCTTGCGAGATTTTTAAAAACTGCCCTAAAGCTGAATCTAACCTACAACGAAGACAAATGTGTCTTCAACACAACCCGTCTCTGTATCCTCGGCTGTGTGGTGGAAGATGGGGTAATTGGACCGGACCCTGACCGATTATGCCCCCTAAAGGGACTGCCCCTGCCACACAATCCCAAAGCTTTAAAAAGGTGCCTGGGATTTTTTTCGTATTATGCCCAATGGGTGCCCAATTACTCTGATAAGGCCCGACCCCTCATTAAATCGACGTCCTTCCCACTATCAGCTGAATCTCGGGAGGCTTTCACCAGTATTAAACAGGACATTGAAAGGGCTGCAGTGTGTGCAGTGGACGAATGCATTCCCTTTCAAGTCGAAAGCGATGCGTCAGACTTTGCCTTAGCTGCGACCCTCAATCAGGCTGGGAGACCTGTGGCCTTCTTCTCCCGAACCCTTCAGGGACCTGAAATCAGGCACTCTTCTGTCGAGAAGGAGGCACAGGCTATAGTGGAGGCAGTGCGGCACTGGAGACACTACCTAGCCGGCAAACGTTTCACCCTGCTCACCGACCAGCGGTCGGTGGCTTTCATGTTTAATAACAAAGGGGGAAAATCAAGAATGACAAAATACTCAGGTGGAGGATAGAACTATCCACGTTCGACTATGATATTATGTACAGGCCGGGAGCCCTTAATGAACCCCCAGACGCCCTATCACGGGGAATGTGTGTTTTGATTTCTTTTTGGGTTCAATAAAGACTCATTTCTGAAAGAGAATGTTGTTTAATCTAAAGTCTTGTTCAAGACTTTCTACAGCTTTTTACAGAACACACTACGCTGTGATGCATCTAGAATGAAACTGAAAGTAAAACTCCTCTGGACTGCTTGTCTCTCACATGACCTCTGCTGGTCAGGCACAAGTAATCAAAAACACAGACAAATATGCTGTAAGGCATAAGTAATCAAACACAGACAAATATCATCACTATTTGCTGATATCATTACAATGTGTGCCAGCATTCATACAGACAAATTACAGGGTCTCCACAATGACCTCTGTCACCCAGGGGTCACCCGACTATACCATTTTATAAAGTCCCGCAATCTGCCCCACTCCATCGAGGAGGTCAGGGCAATGACCAGAGCCTGCCGCATCTGTGCGGAATGCAAGCCTCGTTTCTACAGGCCTGACTGTGCACACCTTATCAAAGCCACACGGCCATTCGAGCGCCTAAGTCTGGACTTCAAGGGACCCCGTCCCTCTGCCGACCGTAATGTATACTTCCTCAATATCATTGATGAATATTCCCGCTTCCCCTTCGCCATTCCCTGCCCAGACATGACCAGTGCCACGGTCATCAAGTGTCTCTGTAATCTATTCTGCATGTTTGGCATGCCGAACTACATACACAGCGATAGGGGGACGTCATTCATGAGTGACGAGCTGCGCCAGTTCTTGCTCTCGAAGGGGATAGCCACTAGCAGAACCACTAGCTACAACCCCCGGGGTAATGGGCAAGTGGAAAGGGAGAATGCTACTGTTTGGAAGGCTGTCACGTTAGCCTTAAAGTCAAAAGGCCTTCCGACCTCCCGCTGGCAGGAAGTCCTCCCAGACGTGCTCCACTCCATAAGGTCTCTGTTATGTACTGCCACTAACGCTACCCCTCACAAAAAGATGTTTGTTTTCCCCTGGAAATCCACCTCGGGCATATCTCTACCCGTGTGGCTGACGTCTCCGGGGACAGTACTATTGCGGAAGCACGTGAGAGGCCATAAAACGGACCCCCTTGTGGAAAAGGTACAGCTCCTCCATGCAAACCCTCAGTACGCCTATATCGAATACTCTGACGGGCGAGAGGGCACTGTTTCCATAAAAGACCTCGCTCCCTCGGGGAGCGGAGAGAACGATGGGAGACTACCCAATGAAGACCTACACTACAAAGAGACAGGACGCCCAGAGGTATCAATACCCAACTTTAACCTGGAGGACACTGCAGATAACCTGGAAGACACTGCGGAGGCCCGGACAGTGGAGGAACCAGAATCCACTCCCCTAGAGGCACCCCAACCGGCTTTGCGCCGATCACTGAGAACTGCAAAACCTCCTGACAGACTCACTTATACCAACTTTTAAGAAACATCACCCCGATGGACTAAATCTATAGAAGGGGTGCATGTAATGAAATCTGTTTGTCTTGATCCTGTATTCATTTTGCACTCATGTATATTACCCTCCCCCACTGTGTATAGTTTCACTTCCTCTTTCCCGACTAACCTGGGAGGTTCCAGGTCTTGGCTCTTGGCTCCGCCCCTGACTTCTCTTACATAAAGATCCCAGGATCTGTATGACTCATTCCTGTGAACCAGTCGGCGTGTTGAGATGTTAGCCCTGATCTTAGTGATTAAAAGCCAACTTGTTTAAGTCTATAACTTCTAGTTTTGTGGTTATTGAAGGCCCATCACATTTATATTGTGCCTTCATGTTCTCAGGACATCACAAGGCACTTTTTAGCCATAGAATTACTTTTGAAGTATAGCCACTGTGTTGTAGGCAAACACAGCAGCCAATTTGTACACAGTTAGGTTCCACAAACAGCTATGAGATGGATGAACAGTTAATTTGTTTTTTGTGGTGTTGGTTGAGGGATAAATGTTGGTCAGGACACCAAGAAAACTCCTGTGATCCTCTTTAATTTATGCCATTGGATCTTTTACATCCACCTGTGCAGATAGACAGGGCCTCAATTTAACGCATCAGCTAAAAGACAGCATCTCTGACACTGTATCAGTCTCTCAAGCTTGGAGTGGGGTATGAATCCATTGGGGGAAATTTTAACAGCAAAGAGTGGGTGTATTTGGGAGCGGGTGGGTGGTTAAATGCGCAGAAATTGACAACGTATCGGGAAGCCGGCTCCAGTCTGTTGACTTCCACATTTCACTCGAGCGCGTTCGGCTGCGCGCGAGAAATCCCCTTGGGAGAGGCGGGTTACCAATTTAAAGTTATTAACAGGCAGTTAAGAGGTAATTAACATTTTTTAACAGGGGTTTTCAACCTTCACTGTGGGTGCACAGGTTTCCCGGGCTTCCTGGGCCTCGCCAGTGAGAGCAAGGCGAGTGCACAGCAACAATTGAAGGGGCTGAAAAAATGACAGGCAAAAAATCGCATAAGTACTGAGACCTCACACCTGTTTCCTTGACTAGGTGAAAGGCTTTTGCTCACAGCACTTGTTCTGAGAGTTTGCTTTCAGTACTTTGCAGGTGATTTCTACAACTTTGGAGGTGACTTTCACTACAATTGGAGGTCACTCTCATTACTTTAGAGGTTTGTGTGCTTGATCTCCGCTTTACATTTGTCATATATCAGATCAGCATGAATGTTGTTTATGCTGTTTCACTTTGGACCCCAGATAAGGACCAAAATGAGCACCAGCAGCACCACCACCAGCAGGAGTAGCAGCAGCCTTCTCCTCACAGACCTGCCACTCCACAGGAGAGGGGATGAGCACATAGCACATAGCTCGCAGGAGGCGATACCCCCAACACAGGGTATACAGGCAGAGGATCAACTACATCACAACAATGACTACACTTCAAAACGTACTTCATTGGCTGTAAAGCACTTTGGGACATCCGGTGGTCGTGAAAAGCACTATATAAATGCAAGTGTTTCTTTCTTTCCTTGACATGTCTGAACATCAGTGCCTCAGCAGGCTCAGGGTATAGTGTCATGTTGTGGCAGACATTTGCACCCTGCTGGAACAAGACCTGCTGCCAACTGGACCTGAGGGCCACGCTTTGCCAGTGGTCATTAAAGTGACTACCGCCCTCAACTTCTTTGTCGCAGGCTCCTTTCAGGGATCTGCAGGAGACATTTGCAGGATTTCACAGTCGGCCGCCCACAAATGCATTACATAGGTAACCGATGCCATGTTTGCCAAGGCAGGCAATTATGTACCTTCGAAGCCAGTCAGACTGAGTGGGTGCACAGCTTTTCGGCTCTGGCTGGCTTTTCACAGGTACAGGGCATCATCGACTGTACACAGGTGGCAATCAAGGCAACCCCAGGTCACCCAGGAGTGTTCCACAAGGGCTTCCACTCCATCAATGTGCAGCTGGTGTGAAACCACAAAAAGATCTTTATGCAGGTGTATGCAAGATTCCCAGGGAGCTGCCATAATGCATTCGTCCTGCGCCAGTCCACCCTCCCTGAGCTCTTCGCACCACTGGCTGCTTGGAAACAAGGGCTATCTACATAAGACGTGGCTGATGACACCCGTGAGGAACCCAAGCAATGAGGCCCAAGAGTGCTATATGATGACGAGATGTGTCATTGAGCAAGGGGATGCTGAAGATGCACTTCGGGTGCCTCGACAGATCTGGAGGCGCCCTTCAATATGCACCAGCCTGGGTCTCCAGAATGATCATGGTTTACTGCACTCTGCACAACAGGATTGGAGTTGCAGGAGGAGCAAGGCACAGAGCACTCTGCCTCTTCAGTAGAGGATGATGCAGAGGAGAAGGAGAAGGAATGTCATATTGAAACCAATGACACAGGTAGAAAAAGTGCTGAGGCCCTTCAGGCAGAGGTTCAGGAGCTAGGAAAAAGATTAAAAAACAGGACCTCAAAGGTAGTAATCTCAGGATTACTCCCAGTGCCACGTGCAAGTGAGTATAGAAACAAGATGATAGTGCAGGTAAATGCGTGGCTGGAGAAGTGGCACAGGAGGGAGGGTTTCAGATTCCTGGGGCATTGGGACCGGTTCCAGGGAAGGGGCACCTGTACAAGATGGACGGGTTGTACCTGAACAAAGCCGGTACCAATGTTCCCGCTGAGAGGTGATCTAATACTGTTGGGGAGGGTTTAAACTAAGGATCCATCCTTGGCCCCGTCCTAGTTCTCATCTATATGCTGATCCTCGGCGACCTCATCCAAAAACACAGCGTCAGTTTCCACATGTACGCTGACGACACCCAGCTCTACCTCACCACCACTTCTCTCGACCCCTCCACGGTCTCTAAATTGTCAGACTGCTTGTCTGACATCCAGTACTGGATGAGCAGAAACTTCCTCTAATTAAATATTGGGAAGACCAAAGCCATTGTCTTAAGTCCCCGCCACAAACTCCATTCCCAAGGTACCGACTCCACCCCTCTGCCTAGCATCTGTCTGAGGCTGAACCAGATTGTACAACCTTGGTGCCATATTTGACCCTGAAATGAGCTTCCGACCACCAATGTTCCGTATAAGGTGCACGGCTCTCTGCTGGTCCCGCGCAGCCTGGGACCGGCTTTTTCAATGTAGAGTTTCTGCGCGAAAACCTGAATGAGCCGCACAGCCCCTTAAAGGGGTCGCACACCCAAATAAAATAAGAGGGAACAGTGCCGACCACATATCTGCACCATAACTAAGACCGCCTATTTCCACTTCCGTATCATTGCCCATTTCCGCCCTTGCCTCAGCTCATCTGCTGCTGAAACACTCATCCATGCCTTTGTTACCTCTAGACTTGACTATTCCAATGCACTCCTGGCTGGCCTCCCACATTCTACCCTAAGTAAACTTGAGGTCATCCAAAACTCGGCTGCCCATGTCCTAACTCGCACCAAGTCCCATTCACCCATCACCCCTGTGCTCGTTGACCTACATTGGCTCCCGGTTAACCAAGGCCTCGATTTTAATATTTTCATCCTTGTTTTCAAATCCCTCCATGGCCCTGCCCCTCCCTATCTCTGTAATCTCCTCCAGCCCCACAACCCCCAAGATATCTGCACTCCTCTAATTCTGGCCTCTTGAGCATCCCTGATTTTAATCGCTCAATCATTGGTGGCTGTGCCTTTAGCTGCCTCGGACCTAAGCTCTGGAATTCCCTCCTTAAACCTCTCCGCCTCTCTACATCTCTTTCCTCCTTTAAGACACTCCTTAAAACCTAGCTCTTTGACCAAGCTTTTGGCCATCTGCCCTAATTTCTCCTTACATGGTTCAATGTCAAATTCTGTTTTATAACACTGCTGTGAAGTGCCTGGGGACGTTTTACTACGTTAAAGGCGCTATATACATACAAGTTGTTGTTGCTGTCATTACAGTAGGAGATCATCTAGCTAACAGTGACCATAACATAATTCAGTTTAAAGTAAACATGGAAAGAGACCAGAAAATATCAAAGGTAAAAATGCTCAATTGGGGAAGAGCTAATTTCAGTGATTTAAGAAGGGACCTAGCACAGGTAGATTGGAAAAGGTGATTGCAGGTTAAGCAGTAACTGAGCAATGGAGGGCATTCAGGGAAGAGAGAGTTCAGGTACAAACTGGGTATATTCCTTTAAAGGGAAAATGTAGAGCATCCAAAGCTAATGCGCCCTGGATGACAAAGGAAATAAAAGTTAAAATAAAACAGGAAAAGGAGGCTTATGACAAATATTAGGAGCAGAATTTAGTTACTAACCAGGAAGATTATGGAAAGTTCAGGAGGGAATTGAAAAAGTTAATACTGGAGGCAAAGAGAGGTTGCATGAAAAGATTAGCAGGCAACTTTAAAGTGAACTCTAAAACTATTTATAAACATATAAGCCTAGAAATTCAGTATCGCCACGTTTGGGGCGCTACAGCCGAGCGTTCGCTAAATTTAGCGCCCGGCGCAACTTAGCGCCACCCTTGCCGAAATTGAGTTGCATCGCCCCAAGAGGTTGCTGCTGCGCTAAAGCAGGCGGTGCACGGCTATCATAAGGCGCTAAGCCGGCGAGCCGAGGCACTACCACCGAGGGCGGGCGCAGCATAGGTGCGGCGAGTTATCGATTGCAGTCAGACACGCTGACGCCGGTCAGCTCTTAAAGGGGGAGGGTCGATTTGGTTTGCTGCCACATCCTGCACACTGGAGCCCTGATTCTAGGCCTGGACAGATCTGTTTCGACATCATTACGCCAACGACCATGGAGAAGGCCAGGGAGCAAGCGCAGCGCTTCAGTGAGGGCGCCCTGAATGTTCTGGTTGGCGCAGTAGAGCGCAGGCGACCTATCCTCTTTCCTGACAGTGGCAGGAGGCCGCTGCCCAGCGAATATAGAAAAGCTTGGAGGGAGGTGGCACACAGAGTGACCTCCAGCAGCATGGTCCCTAGGACACCAACGCAATGCAGGAAGAAGTTCAACGACTTCACTCGGGTTGTCAGGGTGAGTACCCTTTCCAGTATCCTCTTCATCCCTGCATGTGCACCTTACTTTATGGCCAAAGGGTCCTGAAAGCCCCAATGCCCAGCCCTCATCCAACACCTATGGGACTCTCATGAAAATCACATGCACGTTCACCACTTGACACACTGTCAGGGCTATTCCACCATGGGAGGCAGTGCAGGCAAGATCAGGGCTTCACACTCTCAGGGCTATTCCACCATGGGAGGCAGTGCAGGCAAGATCAGGGCTTGACACTGTCAGGGCTATTCCACCATGGGAGGCAGTGCAGGCAAGATCAGGGCTTCACACTGTCAGGGCTATTCCAGCATGGGAGGCAGTGCAGGCAAGATCAGGGCTTCACACTGTCAGGGCTATTCCACCATGGGAGGCAGTGCAGGCAAGATCAGGGCTTCACACTGTACTCAGAGCCTGTCCTTTCTCTTGCAGGGCAAACTGGCCCACAACAGGAGGCAGCAGCAATGGACTGGGGGAGGCCGTCCTGAACTTAAAGACCTCAGCGACCTGGAGCAGCGAGTGGAACGGATTATGGCAGGCCAGCTGATTGGCCCCGTCGCCACTGGAGATGCCGGCCCCGTTCTGGACAGCAATGGTAAGGTCATCACCTTTATGACCTCTCTCTTTCCACTTGTGCCTCACACCAGCATCCTTTGCCACTCTCGAACCAATGCAGTGCAGAGCAGCACTCATGCCTCCCTCGCTGCTGCCTTGTCCTCACACTAAAGCAACTCTTGTGCCTCCCTGCTTTCAGATGCTGATTCGCCAGGTGAGGAGGCGGGCCCTCAAGCTGGCACTGTGAGTGAATCGGAAGGCAAGGAGGAGGAAGAGGAAGCCACCCTCAGTGCCACCCTCAGCCGAGGCAGCCCATGGCCATGATGCGGACACGTCTTCCCTGGAGGGGAGCAGGGGGGAAGGGTCTGAGGAGGGTGAAGCTCCGGGGCCCAGCGGGCTGCAGCAACGCGGGAGGGGTAGGGAAGCTCGGTGGCCTTCTCCCCGGAGGGCGAGTGTGGCCTCCAGTCCTGCTACAGTGAGCGCAGAGGAGGTGCGGCTCCTTGGTGAAATGGGCGCCCAGGCTGAGCGCAGGCACATTGAGCTCATGGCTGCAGTGGCAAGGATGCCTGACTCCATAGAGTCACTGGTAAGGAGTGTACAGGAATTCGTGGCAGCACAGGCCAGGAGTCTGCAGGATTTCAGGGCAGCACAGGCCAGGAGTCAGCAGGACGTCGCTGCATCACAGGCGGCTTCCAGCCAAGTGTTTAGTCGTGCCATGCAGTCACTGGCTGGTCTGATGCAGACACAGATCAGGGCCACACGAGCACTAATTGCTGCCAACCTCGCTGGATCAGCCAGGAATCGCCGGGGCCCTTGCCGCGCCGCAGCAGCCCAGCAGCCTGTGCTTCAGCAGATTGCTGCGCATGCTTCAGTGCTGGCCCGTGCGAGTGCCAGTGTCTCGTCTGACCAGGGAGTGCCTGAGCTCTGTCAGGTTGGCAGCATTCCTGCTGCCAACACTGTCACTCCTCCACTGCAGCTGCCACCACCCGTAGGACAGACTGCTGCCACCCAAGCAGAGTTGGAGCAGTCAGCAGCCGGGCCCGCCAGGCCCAGAGCTGGTCCAGGCCGTCCCCCAAGGGCATCTGCCGACTCACTATCTGACCCTCAGCAGCCTTCCCCCAGCCTTGCTGCAGCCACTGGGGTCCCATTGCGGAGGAGCTGCAGGGTGGGAAGGGGCCAATCTCGCAAGCGAGGCAGATCACCCTCGCAGTCCTAAAAGTAGGAGGTGTGGCAAAATTTTGTGGGTTTTTTTCCTGAAGGCCGAGGATGTTGTGTTTTTTTCTCTGAAGGCCGAGGATGTTGTGTTTTTTTTTTACGAAGGCCGAGGTTCATGGTCATTTTTGTTTAACTGTTTTGTTCATTGTCTCCAGGTTGTGAGAGCCAGCTATGTGTCTGACTGTTTTTTGGGGGGTTTCTCTGTATTTGTTTGTCATGCGGGAAGGGCACAGAGTTTGTTAAATAAAAAATTGTCTTTATTCAGATTGTGCATGTTTGCACTTTGAACTATTTGTTGCCTTGACCGCCTCAGGGTTTGCGGAGCAGCTGCATTCATGTTCTTTCAATGGCACAAGCCATTCCCTGAGAGGGGGCCTAGAACCGACTTGCAATAAGCCACTGACGGACGGCCCTTGCACTTTGTGCCTCCCTTCCGTCTTGGTGCTCCTCCTCCTCCTCCTCTGGTGGTCCTCCAATGTCTGCTGGCAGTGGCTGAGTCCTGAGGATAGCCAGGTTGTGCAGCATGCAGCACACTACAACGAAATGGGAGACTCGCTCAGGCGAGTACTATAGGGCTCCCCCGGAATGGTCCAGACAGCGGAACCGTTGCTTCAGCAGGCTGATTGTGTGCTCAATGATGTTCCTAGTCGCTTGATGGCTGTCATTGTATTGTTCTTCAGCAGGGGTGGTGGGCGCACGGAGCAGGGTCATCAGCCAGGTGCACAAAGGATAGCCCTTGTCCCCGAGAAGCCAGCCTCCTGGGTGAGCCGGGGCTTCGAAAATGTCTGCCACAGAAGTCTGGCGCAGGATGAAGGCGTCGTGGCTGCTGCCTGGAAAGCGGGCATTGACAGCTAGTAGCAGCTGCCTGTGGTCACACACCAACTGCACGTTCAGCGAATGGTACCCCTTCCGGTTGCAGTAATCCTCGGCATTCTCTAGAGGCACCCGCAAAGCCACATGCGTGCAGTCAATGGCGCCCTGGACCATGGGGAAGCCCGCTATTCTTGCAAATCCCATTGCACGCTCTTGCTGCTTGTCCAGGGTCATGGGGAAGGAAATGTGCTGACGTCTCCTTCTGAAGAGGGCATTCGTGATCTGGCGGATGCAGCAATGCACTGCGAACTGGGAGACATTGGCAATGTCCACAGTAGTGGATTGGAAGGAGCCGGTGGCATAGAAGTTGAGAGCCACTGTCACCTTCACTGCCACCGACAGACGTCCTGCTCCTCAGCTGAGGCTGTAGATCTCTCTGAAGCAGGTGGCAGATCTCAGTGACCACCTCCCTTCTGAATTGAAGCCTCCGAATGCACTGCTCCTCAGACATGTTGAGGTAGGTGAAGTGCTGGCGGTATACCCTGGGAGGGTAAGGCCTCCTGTGCTGACGCCTGTTGGCCCTTCTCCGTCTGGCCATGATTGGCACTCTCTCTCGGCGTCACTGAGCCCTTTCAATGCAATGGAGAAACCCAACGTTTCCACCCATTGCAGCCCCCATTATATGTGGCCACTCAAGGCTGTGGCACTGAAAAATCAAT
The DNA here is from genome assembly GCF_052327205.1 of Somniosus microcephalus. Taxonomy (NCBI): domain Eukaryota; kingdom Metazoa; phylum Chordata; class Chondrichthyes; order Squaliformes; family Somniosidae; genus Somniosus; species Somniosus microcephalus. The sequence continues at coordinate 179,613,093 of NC_140987.1, read as the reverse complement.
CCAACTGCAAAGCTCTGGCCTGAAGCCAGAAGTACCTGTGCGAGCGCTGAGTCAAAGCAGAAAGCTCTCTCCCTTTGTCTCTCTCCAAGTCTCTCTCTCTCACACAGAAGGAGTGGTAGAAAATGGCTACCACAAAGAATGCAGGAAGAGTCCCCTTTAAATAGCGCCCCCCAGCCCCACAGCGACTGGGAACCATTCCACTCAACCAGTTGCTGCGAGCGCTAGGCGGAAAGAAGGGGGGCGCCACTGAAGTTCCGGTTCGGGGCGCACCAAGGGCATTGCACCATGAAATGACGTCAGGATCTGCGCGCGTAACTGAGCGGGCGTTGCGGTTTTGCGCCGCCGCTAAGTCTTCACTCAAGTTCGCTAGTGGCTGGTGCTATCAACTGAATTTCTAAGCCATAAAATGTAAGCGGTTTGCTCGGAAAAAAGTTGGGCCTATTAAGGACCCAAAGGGAAATCTTCATGTGGAGGCAGAGGACATGGCAAAAGTATTAAATGAGTATTTTGTCTGTCTTCACAAAGGAAGCGGATGATGTGAAGGTTACATTAAGAAGAGAAGGAAGTTATGGAAAGGATAATAATAGATAGAGAAGACGTACTAAAAAGATTAGCATTACTGAAAGTTGGTAAGTTACCTTGCCCAGATGGAATGCATCCTAGGTTGCTGAAAGAAGCAAAGGTAGAAATAGCAGAGGCATTGGTCACAATCTTTCAATCCTCATTGGATACAGGAGTAGTGCCGGAGGTCTGGAGGGTTGCTAATGTTATAATACTATTCAAGAAAGGGGAGAGGGATAAATCAGGAAACTACAGGCCAGTAGCCTAACATTGGTGGTGGGGAAGTTATTGGAAACCATTATCAGGGACAAAATAAACTTTCATTTGGGTTAATCAAGGAGAGCCAGCATATTTGTTAAAGGTAAATCATGTCTGATGAACTTGATTGAATTCTTTGATGAGGTAACAGAGAAGGTTGATCAAGGTAGTGCAGTAGATGTATGTATGCACTTTCATTAGCCATTCAACAAAGTGCCACACAGGAGCCTTATTAAGAAGATGGAAGCCCATGGAATTAAGGGGAAAGTGGCAATATGGATACAAAATTGGCTCAGTGGCAGGAAGCAAAGGATGGTGGATGGATGTTTTTCAGACTGGGTGGTGGTTTGCAGTGGTGTTTCCCAAGGCTCAATTTTGGGTCCATTACTCTTTGCAATTTTTATAACTGACCTGGACTCGGGTGTAGGGAGCAGCATTATAAAGTTTGCAGATGATACGAAACTTGGCAAAGTAGTAGATAGTGATGAGGAAAGTTAAAAGCTTCAGGCTGACATAGACAGGGTGGTGAAATGGGCAGAAGCATGGCAAATGGTGTATGAAGTGATGTACTTTGGAGGGACAGTATACTATAAATGGCACATTTTTGAAAAGTGTAGATGAGCAGAGAGACCTTGGTGTCCATATACACAAATTCTTAATGGTGGCAGGGCAAGTTGATAAGGTGGTCAAAGAAATATATTGGTTACTTGGCTTTATAAATAGAAGAATAGAATTTAAAAGCAAAAAGATCATGTTAGAATTTTATAAATCACTGGTTAGGCCTCAGCTGGAGTATTTTGGACAATTCTGGGCACCACACTTCAGGAAAGATGTAAAGACATTAGAAAGGGTACAAGAGGAGATTTACCAGGATGTTACCAGGGATGAGGGACTTTAGTTATGAGGAAAGGTTGGAAAAGTTAGGACCGTTCTCCTCGGAACAGAAAAGGTTAAGAGGTGACCAAATAGAGGATTTCAAGATGATGACAGGTTTTGATAGAGTTAATAAGGAAAAAATATTCCCTCTGGCGAGTGGGTCAATAACTAGCAGTCATAGATTCAAAATCATTGCAAAAGATCTAGAGGGGAGATGAGGAGAATTTTTTTCACTAAGAGTTGTCGGGATCTGGAACGCTCTACCTGAAAGTGTGATGGAAGCTGATTCCATAAATAATTTTAAAACAGAGTTGGCCAGGTACTTCAGGATGAGCAACTTACAGGGTTACGGACAAAAGCAGGGATGTGGGACTAAGCATGACGGCTCTTTCAAAGAGCCAGCACAGGCACAATGGGCCGAATGGCCTTCTTCTGCGCTGTAAGTTTCTATGAATCTTCTATGAATCATGTGGCCATGGCACCAGCAGCAGCGCACATTGCTGCCCGGGATGGACTCATCATGGCAAGATTTAGTTTGGTTGCACCACTGCACCCATCTGGCAGCAATATGCTGTACACACTTGCCTCAGCAACCCCTACCCACCCATCACAAAGCAGTCCTGCAATCAACAAAGCATTCCTTTCACAGACACCCATTGCTCAAATTTAAGTCTTGTCTTACCATTCATCAAAACTGAGGAGGCCAGTTGCCAGGCTGCAGGCAAAAATGGGCAAAATGGGACAATGGTGCAAAGATTTTATATGTGGCTCAAAACTTATACATAAACTTATCAGTGTAACATGTCTAACACACCCACGTACATACCCTTGTGCAACTACTAATCTTTCATCTCCCATTTCCTACAACTCCTACGTTGTGCAACCCCTGTGGCTTCAGCAGAGGTAGAGGCAAGCTGCTCACATCCCTGCTCTGACTGCTGAGATGCTCTTGGCCAACGTCCTCTGGGTTTTGGAACCTATCAGGGCCCCACCAAAGACCACTCCTCCTGCACCTGTTCAGGGGCAGACTCGACCAGCAGGACACGAGGCAGCATGTGGGGTACTGACTGAGGGGATAGGGGAGCAATGGGTGAGAAGTGGAAGCACTTCGAGCAGCGTCCCCTCTTCTATGTCCCCTTTCTCCATTTCCCTCTCATGGCCCACCCGCACTTCCCTGCTAGCAATGAACCAGAGAGCACTTTGCTGCGCTGCAGTGGGGCACTGAACGGCCAAGGCTAGGTTTTGATCTATACTAGTTAAGGTGGCATTCAGAGTGCGCAAGCCATTGGTGAGGGCAAGCATGCACTCGTTTGACTGCTGCGCTTGATGCTTCATGCAGGTAGCCTGCTTTCCATGGACGAACACATCATAGCTAAGGCCTGCAACATCATGCCACTCATGCTTGAGGCGGAATCCTCCATTCTCCAAGCATGCATAGCGCAGCTGGAAATCCTGCCAGAGCCTCACACATTTTTTGCTGCTGTATCCAATTTTTCAACGGCCCCCAAGGTTCAGCATCTGCATCCAGCTGAGCAGAGCTTGAAACATCCTGCGCCCTCCGATGAGGACTCTCCACTGCTGTCCCTGTCTCAACCATCTGCTCTTGCTCACATGTGATGTGTGAGAGACCAGGTGACAACACAACTATCTGCCTTGCTGCTCCCACCGGCGTGTGTGCATCTGAGCTGGTGTATGTTGTGCATGAGTCTTGTAATGGTGCACCCTCAGAGTGAGTAACCTCCTCCGAGGAGTCATCGTCCTCCTCCGGCACCACCTCCTGTGGGACACTTGATGGGCCTGTGGAGATTAAAGACATGAATTAAAACTGTCATGGTAATAATGTTTTATGGGAATGGTAGTGTAGTGGTTATGTCACTGGGCTAGTAATCCAGAGGCCTGGACGAATGATCCAGAGACGTGAGTTCAAATCACACCACAGCAGCTGGGGAATTTAAATGCAGTTATTTAAATAAATCTGGAATTAAAAAGCTAGCATCAGTAATGGTAACTATGAAACTATCGGATTGTCATAAAAACCCATCTGGTTCACTAATGTCCTTTAGGGAAGGAAATCTGCCGTCCTTACCTGGTCTGGCCTATATGTGACTCCAGACCCACAGCAATGTGGTTGACTCTTAACTGCCCTCTGAAATGGCCTAGCAAGTCACTCAGTTGTAACTAACCGCTACGAAACATAATAAGAATGAAACCGGACGGACCACCCAGCATCGACCTCAGCACCAGCTACGGACACGGCAATGGCACACCCAACCCAGTCAACCCTGCAAAGTCCTCCTCCCAAATTGGGAGAGCTGTCCCACAGATTAGTCAAGCAATAGCCTGACATAGTCATACTCACAGAATCATACCTTTCAGCCAATGTCCTAAGCTCCTCCATCACCATCCCGGTATGTCCTGTCCCACCGGCAGGACAGACCCACCACAGTCGGGAAGGAGTGGCCCTGGGAGTCCTCAATATTGACCCCAAGCCCCATGAAGTCTCATGGCTTCAGGTCAAGTATGGGCAACAAAACCTTCTGCTGATTACCAGCTACCGCCCTCCCTCAGCTGATGAATCAGTACTTCGCCATGTTGAACACCACTTGGAAGAAGTACTGAGAGTAGCAAGGACACAGAATGTACTCTGGGTGGGGGACTTCAATGTCCATCACCAAGAGTGGCTCAGTAGCACCACTACTGACTGAGCTGGCTGAGCCCTGAAGGACATAACTGCTAGTCTGGTCCTGTGGCAGGCGGTGAGAGAATCAACATGAGGGGAAAACTTACTTGACCTCATCCTCACCAATCTACCTGTCGCAGATGCATCTGTCCATGACAGCATTGGTAGCAGTGACCACCGCACAGTCATTGTGGAGATGAAGTCCCGTCTTCACACTGAGGACACCCTCCATCGTGCTAAATGGGATAGATTCAGAACAGATCTAGCAGCTCAAAACTGGGCATCCATGAGGAGCTGTGGGCCATCAGCAGCAGCAGAATTGTATTCCACCACAATCTGTAACCTCATGGCCCGGCATATCCTTCACTCTACCATTACCATCAAGCCAGGGGACCAACCCTGGTTCAATAAGGAGTGTAGAAGAACATGCCAGGAGCAGCACCAGGCGTACCTAAAAATGAGATACCAACCTGGGGAAGCTGCAACACAGGACTACATGCATGCTAAAAAGTGGAAGCAGCATGCTATAGACAGAGCTAAGCGAACCCACAATCAACGGATCAGATCAAAGCTCTGCAGTCCTGCCACATCCAGTTGTGAATGGTGGTGGATCATTAAACAACTAACTGGAGGAGGAGGCTCCAAGAATATCCCCATCCTCAATGATGGTGGAGCCCAGCACATGAGTGCAAAAGACGAGGCTGAAGCGTTTCCAACCATCTTCAGCCAGAACTGCCGAGTGGATGATCCATATCGGCCCTTCAGTCGGTGCAAGGCTGGCTTCACCCCTTCAGCCACTTGCTGCTCGGAGGTGAAGCAACCACACGTTGCAGAAAGCCACCTGCCCTGCCTTCTGGGCTGCTGCTGCCTCCCAAGGTCCCCACCATCACAGAAGCCAGTCTTCAGCCAATTCGATTCACTCCATGTGATAGCAAGAAATGGCTGAGCACACTGGATACAGCAAAGGCTATGGGCCATGACAACATCCCAGCTATCCTGCTGAGGACATGTGCTCCAGAACTAGATGCGCCTCTAACCAAACTGTTCCAGTACAGCTACAACATTGGCATCTATCCAACAATGTGGAAAACTGCCCAAGTATGTCCTGTCCACAAAAAGCAGGACGAATCCAATCCGGACAATTACCGCCCCATCAGTCTACTCTCAATCATTAGCAAAGTGATGGAAGGTGTCATCGACAGTGCTATCAAGCGGCACTTACTCACCTGCTCACTGATGCCCAGTTTTGGTTCTGCCAAGACCACTCAGCTCCCGACCTCATTACAGCCTTGGTCCAAACATGGACAAAGGAGCTGAATTCCAGAGGTGAGGTGAGAGTGACTGCCCTTGACATCAAGGCAGCATTTGACTGGGTGTGGCATCAAGGAGCCCTAGTAAAACTGAAGTCAATGGGAATCGGGGGGAAAATGCTCCACTGGCTGGAGTCATACCAAGCACAAAGGAAGATGGTTGTGGTGGTTGAAGGTCAATCATCACAGCCCCAGGACATCGCTGCAGGAGTTCCACAGGGCAGTGTCCTAGGCCCAACCATCTTCAGCTGCTTCATCAATGACCTTCCCTCCAACATAAGGTCAGAAATGGGGATGTTCGCTGATGACTGCACAGTGTTCAGCGCCATACACAACACCTCAGATAATGAAGCAGTCTATGCCCGCATGCAACAAGACCTGCATGACATTCAAGCTTGGGCTGATAAGTGGCAGGTAACAGTTGCGCCATAGAATTGCCAGGGAATGACTATCTCCAACAAGCGCGAGTCTAACCACTTCCCCTTGACATTCAACGGCATTACCATTGCTGAATCCCCCACCATCAACATCCTGGGGGTCACCATTGACCAGAAACCTAACTGGACCAGACACATAAATACTATGGCAACAAGAACAGGTCAGAGGCTAGGTATTCTGTGGTGAGTGTCTCACCTCCTGACTCCCCAAAGCCTTTCCACCATCTACAAGGTACAAGTAAGGAGTCTGATGGAATACTCTCCACTTGCCTGGATGAGTGCAGCTCCAACAACACTCAAGAAGCTCGACACCATACAGGACAAAGCAGCCCGTTTGATTGGCACCCCATCCACCACCTTTAACATTCACTCCCTCCACCACCGGCGTACCGTGGCTGCAGTGTATAACATCTACAAGATGCACTGCAGCAACTTGCCAAGGCTTCTTCGGCAGCACCTCCCAAACACGCGACCTCTTCCACCAAGAAGGACAAGGGCAGCAGGCGCATGGGAACACCACCACCTCCAAGTTCCCCTTCAAGTCACACACCATCCTGACTTAGAAGTATATCGCCGATTCTTCATTGTTGCTGGGTCAAAATCCTGGAACTCCCTACCTAACAGCACTGTGGGAGTACCCTCACCACACGGACTGCAGCATTTCAAGAAGGCAGCTCACCACCACCTTCTCAAGGGCAACTAGGGATGGACAATAAATGCTGGTCTTGCCAGCGACGCCCTGATCCCATAAGTGAAATAAAAAAAAGTGAACATTATGCACATGATCATATTTCACTGGCTGCTGACATCAAGTCAACATGAGTGAGTGTTGTATGCCATGTGGCTGTGTGATATTTAATTCTGTCACCAGGTAGCTGGGAGGCCTCATCTCTTCATCTCTGATCACCAGGTACGCCGACACTCGGCTTATCTCCAGAGCTTCCTCCTCTGCAGCTGTCAGCATGGCGATGACTGGAGGGCCACCTCTGGTTCTCTGCCTCTCCCTGGAGTTCTGTGCTCTCTTCTCTTGCAAGGAGGGAAAACAAAAGACCTTTGAGTGAGAGTCATGAAACAAGTGGAAAGGATGGAGAACATCTGTTGAGAGTGACTATGAGGGAAAGGCATGATATTGCATTAAGATGAGGTGAGTGTCAGTGGTGGATGGTCAGATGGGGATGTGAGGAAGTGCATAGACAGAGAGAGATGGGTGCACCTGCAAGGTATGTTGGTGTGAGGAGTGATGTGCAGGAGTAGGCTTGGGAAGACAGAGTGAGGGGGTTGGGGTGACACGCACATCAGGATGTCGTTGAATGTGCCATTGTACTGACCTTTCCTGTCCTCATTAGGTCATTAAAGCGCTTCCTGCACTGTATCCAGGAGGGTGGCACCTCACTCCTGCTGCTGAACTCCTCAGCGATCTCCAGCCATCGATTCTTGGTCTCTGAGTCTAGCTTCTTCCTCCTGTCAGCAGGGAATAAAATCTCCCCGTGGGCCCTTACACCTCACAGTATGAGGTCTAGGGACACATCAGTGAAGCGAGGTGCAGCCTTTGTACGCTGAAACTCCATTCTATAGAGCTTGCTATGTTTCTCCCACCTCCACAATACTTCAACTGTCATCTTTGCAGTGTTCCTTTAAATACCTCAGCTGAAATAGACTCATGCGTGTCATCATCACACCCGCTCGGAAACCCGGAAGTCAAATGCAAATTTAGTGGCTGGGTTAAAAAGCTACTGACAAACACGCTGCAGCTACTTCCGGGTCGGCAGGTAAATATGCCGGCCATGATCTGCTGACTGAGAAGCAAGAGTACAACCACCCTGAGCCATGGTGATACGAGCACTATGCATTATTTTTAATGACTTGTCATCTGATAAGTTTTGGAAGCCAACAGAATAATTTCAAAGCATTTTCAACTCTCTATTTTATGATTTTTTACAAATCAGCAAGGATTTTATTGCCTCCATAAATTTATGCCACCCATTATAGTAAGGTTTCTGTAGAGTTTTCATATTCAGGGGGCAATAAGTGTGGAGTAGTCACTGATTGTGTAACTATTAAGGAATGGGGCACCTATAAGACTAGGGGGATAAATTGGGCCATGCAGCGCCTGCTTTTTAGGTGCTACACAGTCAAATAAGACTCAGAAATGGGGTCTGAGATGTCCAATGGGAAGTGCGCAGGATCCATCTTGGTAAAATGGGTTTGAGCATGCGTCCTGTGGTAAACCACTTTTATCGTTCACTATCATTACACTATGGTTATCACTGTTTATATCGTTACACTATGGTTATCACTGTTTACACTGTTGTATCACTACACAAGGTCACCTCTTGCCACACTGTTATACCTGGGCTGACCACAGCTGACTCCGCCCATGGCTCCGCCTGCTTGCCCAGGTATAAAGGTGGTCGACTGGCTGGTATTCCTCCTTGCTGGATCCGATCACCCACGAGGGTGGGCTCTGTTATTTAGCCAATAAAAACCTATAGTTACTAACTTAACTCGTCGCTTTTCATGAACTGAATTGATAGGTATATCAATTTTATTGGCTAAATTTTGAAATGTCTACAACGGAGCAGCCAAACGACCAGTCAGACGTACAGCCTCAGCCAAACGGCCATCTACAACAGCCCCAGCAGCCGGCCTGGCTATGAGCCCTCCGGCCGCCGTACCTGGATCTAAACCCACAGGCTGCGAATTCAGCCCTCGACTTCGAACACTGGCTGAGCTGCTTCGAAGCCTACCTGGGAGAATCTGGCGTGCCTCCGGCACCCAAACTAAGAGTTCTGACCGCTCAGGTGAGCCCTAAAGTATTTGCACTCATCCGGGACATTGCCACATACGAGGACGCCCTCAACCTGCTAAAAGAACAGTATCGGAGCTCTGTAAACTCAATGTACGCCAGGCATCTCCTAAGATCCCGCTCGCAACAGCCAGGAGAGTCGGTTGATGATTTCTTACGGGCGCTGCAAATACTCGGCAGGGACTGTGACTTTAAAGCCGTAACAGCTGCAGAACATACAGATGGAAACATCCGAGATGCCTTCGTGAAAGGCCTTCGGTCAGACTACTCACGGCAAAGACTGCTGGAATCAAAGGACCTCGACCTGAAAACAGCTGCTATCCTCGCTCGCTCCTTGGAAGTGGCCCATCGGGACCTCGAGGCGTACTCCAGGTACTGTGCTGCGCGACCCTGGGACTCGGGCCCGACCCCGGCCGCAATACCCCTCGCACCGCCGCCTCTGGGACCTACCACAGCGTCGGTGTCCCGGAACCGATCGGGACCGCCACCCCCGGTACTGGCTGCGACATCGGAGCCCCGCGATCGGGCCGCCGGCTGCTTCTTCTGTGGCCAGGCGAAACACCCGAGGGCGCGCTGCCCTGCAAGAAACGCGACCTGCTCCGACTGCCACAAGAAAGGCCACTTCGCGAAGGCCTGCAGGGGGAAAGCCACAGACGCCAGCAGTGCCTCATGCGAGTTGTGGGGGGGCGGCCATCTTTCATCAAGGCCACAGATGCCAGTATCCCCTCGTGTGAGTCGTGGGGGCGGCCATCTTTGATCAAGGCCACCGACGCCGGCAGTGCCTCATGTGAGTTGTGGGGGCGGCCATCTTCTCCGCCATTTTATTCAACGTCGTGGGCGCCGCCATTTTGTTCACCACACTCGACCGCCACCTTGTCTCCAGACCTGACCACCGCCTCACCCGCAGACTACAGCAGCTCGCTCAGCCATACACTAGCCTCCGTCACACTTGACCAAGCTCGCCCGCATCACCTGTCCAGGTCCATGATGGACATCAAAGTAAACGGCCACGCCACGACCTGCCTGTTCGACAGCGGAAGCACGGAGAGCTTCATCCATCCAGACACGGTGAGCCACTACTCCCTCACTGTCCGGCCAATGCGCAACCGGATCTCGATGGCGTCGAGGTCCCATTCTACAGACATCAGCGGCTACTGTGTTGTGACCCTGTCGGTTAGGGGCACGGAGTATAAAAATTTTAAACTTCTCGTCCTGCCCCAGCTCTGCGCTGCCGTCCTACTAGGGCTGGATTTCCAATCCCACCTTCAAAGTTTCACTTTGGCATACGGTGGACCCCTCCCCCCACTCACAGTCTACAACCAGCAGCTTTTAAACCGCGCACCGCGTACCACCTGCGGCCTATCCACCCTCAAGGTCCCGCCCCCCTCCCTGTTCGCTAACCTCACCCGCGACTGTAAACCCGTCGCTACCAAGAGCAGGCGGTACAGCACCGGGGACAGAGCTTTTATTAGCTCCGAGGTGCAGCGACTCCTGAAGGAGGGCATCATCGAGAGAAGCAACAGCCCCTGGCATGCCCAGGTCGTAGTCGTTAAGACCGGCGATAAACACCGCCTGGTCATCGACTACAGCCAAACCATAAACCGGTACACCCAGCTGGACGCATACCCCCTTCCCCGCATATCTGATATGGTCAATCAGATTGCACAGTACCGGGTATTCTCTACCATCGACCTTAAGTCGGCCTATCACCAACTCCCTATCCGCCCTGAGGACCGCCAGTATACCGCCTTCGAGGCGAATGGCCGCCTCTACCACTTCCTTAGGGTTCCCTTCGGCGTCACCAACGGGGTTTCGGTCTTCCAAAGGGAGATGGACCGGATGGTTGACCAGAACGGGCTGCATGCCACGTTCCCTTATCTAGATAACGTCACCATCTGCGGCCGCGACCGGCAGGACCATGATGTTAATCTGGAGAGATTCCTCCATACGGCCCAACGGCTGAACCTCACCTACAATAAGGAGAAATGTGTGTTTAACACCTCGCGCCTTGCCATCCTCGGCTGCGTAGTAGAGAATGGAGTCATCGGCCCCGACCCCGAAAGAATGCGCCCCCTCATGGAGCTTCCCCTCCCCCACTGTCCAAAGGCGCTGAAGAGAACCCTGGGGCTCTTCGCCTACTATGCCCAATGGGTGCCCAATTATGCGGACAAAGCCAGACCCCTCATGAAGTCCACCTCCTTCCCCCTGACGGCAGATGCATGCGCAGCCTTCTCCCTCATAAAGGGCGACATTGCTAAGGCCACAATGCACGCGGTGGATGAGTCTATCCCTTTCCAAGTGGAGAGCGATGCATCCGACTTCACCCTAGCTGCAACCCTTAACCAGGCGGGGAGACCTGTGGCCTTCTTCTCAAGGACCCTCCAGGGCCCTGAGATCCGACACTCTTCGGTCGAGAAGGAGGCCCAGGCGATCGTGGAGGCAGTACGACGCTGGAGGCATTACCTGGCAGGCAAACGATTTACCCTCCTCACCGACCAGCGCTCGGTCGCTTTTATGTTTAATAACAAGCTGAGGGGCAAAATCAAGAACGACAAGATCTTGAGGTGGAGAATCGAGCTCTCCACCTACGATTATGATATCTTGTACCGGCCTGGTAAACTGAACGAACCCCCAGATGCTCTATCACGAAGTACATGCGCCAACGCGCAAATTGATAGACTGCAGACCCTCCACAACGACCTCTGCCACCCCGGGGTCACCAGACTTTACCACTTTATTAAGGCCCGCAACCTGCCCTACTCCATCGAGGAGGTCAGGACCATGACCAGGAGCTGCCAAACCTGTGCCGAGTGCAAACCACATTTCTTTAGGCCGGACAGAGCAAGCCTGATCAAGGCCACCCGCCCCTTCGAGCGCTTGAGCATCGATTTTAAGGGGCCCCTCCCGTCCTCTGACCGTAATGTGTACTTCCTCAACATTATTGATGAGTACTCCCGTTTCCCCTTTGCCTTCCCCTGCCCAGACATGACCAGTACCATGGTCATCAAATGCCTGAACGACCTCTTCGCCTTGTTCGGGTTCCCGAACTACATACATAGCGACCGGGGCTCATCCTTCATGAGCGAGGAATTTCGCCAGTTCCTACTAGCGAGAGGTATTGCTGCAAGCAGGACCACCAGCTACAACCCCCGAGGGAACGGCCAGGTGGAAAGAGAGAACGCGACTGTCTGGAAGGCCGTTCTCTTAGCCTTAAAGTCTAAGGGCCTCCCAACCTCTTGCTGGCAGGAAGTCCTCCCGGCAGCACTGCATTCCATCCGGTCACTGCTTTGCACTGCCATTAACACCACCCCCCATGAACGAATGTTTGTTTTCCCCAGGACGTCGACTACGGGAACCTCGCTACCAACATGGCTGACTTCTCCGGGGCCCGTCTTGCTGCGAAAGCACGTGAGGGCCCATAAAATGGACCCCCTAGTCGAGAGGGTGGACCTCCTGCACGCCAACCCCCAGTACACCTATGTGGCGTACCCAGACGGGCGGGAGGATACAGTCTCCTTACGAGACCTTGCACCCTCGGGCACCCCTGAGACACCACCGTTACCCCCCACCACCCCCCCAAATCCAGCCCAGGTAGACGGCATGCCGGAACCCCACGAGCCTTCGCCGACCACGCAGACACCAGCATTAACATCGGATACTGCACCACCGCCGCCGCTGCTGCGCCGATCAGAAAGGCTTACGAGGCCTCCGGACAGACTGACATACCCGAACTGGTAGTACACTTCACCCCGCCGGACTCAAATTTAAACAAGGGGTGAATGTGGTAAACCACTTTTATCGTTCACTATCATTACACTATGGTTATCACTGTTTATATCGTTACACTATGGTTATCACTGTTTACACTGTTGTATCACTACACAAGGTCACCTCTTGCCACGCTGTTATACCTGGGCTGACCACAGCTGACTCCGCCCATGGCTCCGCCTGCTTGCCCAGGTATAAAGGTGGTCGACTGGCTGGTATTCCTCCTTGTTGGATCCGATCACCCACGAGGGTGGGCTCTGTTATTTAGCCAATAAAAACCTATAGTTACTAACTTAACTCGTCGCTTTTCATGAACTGAATTGATAGGTATATCACGTCCCTAACGGCCACTCAGCATGCAGAGCAGTGAAATGATGGCATGAATCAGTGTACAACACTGATTTGACACCAGCAGTGCCAGTTTGGAATGCTGGTCTTGTAGTTCATTTTAGTCATATAAAATATTGTGCTGGAAAAAGTTGCTTCCAGACATGGGAGGGCTTCCTCTGAAAATGAACATGACTGGAAGAATGAAGAGAGGCCACGCAGAGCAGGACCTGCTGGAAGAGGGAGGAGGAGGAGGGGGAGAAGGGCTGGAAGCCTTATCTGCCGAGAGGTTTTAGGGAGTAATTCTTTTACCTCAACTTCAGTGATGACCAATGCATGAGAAGTCTTTGCTTCACAAAAGAAGTTGTGACTGAAATCTGCCAACTGCTGCAGCCACAACTGCAACCTCAAAGTAGGGCGAGGACAACATTGCCTGTGGCTGTCAAGGTGACCATGGCTCTTAATTTTTTTGCATCTGGCTCCTTTCCGCCTGCTGCTGGAGGTATATAAGCAACATCTCGCAGTTTGCAGTGCACTGCTGTAGAAGGGAGGTCACTGAGGCTCTTGCATTTGATCCAGCATGGCAAGTGAAAGGCTGGCTACTTGGCAACAAGGGTCATGCACTCATGATGTGGCTCATGGCTTTGGTCAGGAACCCACCCATGCGTGCACAGCAGACTTGCAATGAGAGCCATGCTGCTACAAGGAACATTATAGAAACACCATTGGCACCCTCAAGCAATGTTTCCGCTGCCTGGATCGCTCTGGAGGAGCCCTGCAGTACTCAGCTGAGCGGGTATCAAGATTTGTGGTAGAATTCTGCATGCTGCACAATCTTGCTGTTATGAGGGAACTGCCCTTGCCACCACCTACCAGGTGAGAAGCTGAGGAGCACGAGGAAGAGAAGGGGAGGAGGAAGTGGAGGTGGAGGAGGGGGAGGAAGTGCAACAGGAAGTGCGGGAACAGGAAGCAGAAGGGAGGCTACAACGCAGACAGCCCCTTTTTCTACTCGGGCTCTACGTGATCAGATTATTTATGAACGATACCAGTAATCTCAACTACACCTCCCATTCACCAGCAGTCCCACATTCCTTACCTTTCCTGTATCTCTGACCATCACATCATCCTCTTGCTGACAACATAAAAATAAAAACCACCATAAAATGCTCAGTGATGCCTCTTCCCATGAGGGCCAGTACTATCTCCTTTATGGGGGTTAAAACATGCAGGCGCGCTTGTCCTCCTCCAGTTCCTTTCTGCTGCCTCTGTAATGCACCACCTTCTCCTGCAAGAAAGACGGAACTATGTCAGTGAGTGTCCTGTAATATGTTTGGGTGATGTGGCTGTCATGGTAGCATAGCTGCCACTGCATGCAAGCTGTGAGTTGTGGGTACAAGGCTTGCCCGTGTGTGAGGGTGAGGTAAACCATATCAATTGAAGGTTTGAGTACTGATTAATAGATTGCTGGTCGGTGGATGATGGGGGTGTAATGAATTGAGCAGTGGGTGAGGCTAGTGGTGCAGTTGGTAGGATATGCCATTTGTAAATCAAACTCACTCACCTTGACAAATCGTGTCAGATAGTTAAACTTCTTCCTGCACTGCATCCATGTTCTTGGAGCTACACTCCTGGCATTGACCTCAGCTGCTACTTTTTCCCACTGCCTCCTGAGCATATGTCTGGAGGGCCTCCTGCCACCCCCCCCCCCCCACCCCTGCGAATACAGGATATATCTCCTTCTCTCCATGTCATGCACCAAGACCTCCAGTGCATTATTGGAAAACCTTGGTGCATGCTTTCTTGCATGTTCAGCCATTCTTCAATCATTCACAGCACAGATTCAGTTCACAAAAGACTCACACCACTGTTTCCAGCCACAATGCACCACCCCTTTAAGAGGTGCAGGCTGCCTTTAAGTAGTGCTAGCCAACTGGGATATAAGGCCCCCTGCTGATGCATGCAACCAATGAACAACGCGGGCAGCGCTGGCAGCACTCAGCAATCATGTAAAGCAGCAGGCAGCACCAATTTAATGTTCTGCCTGCAACGCAATGAATGGGCGCGGGTTAATCACGTACGGCGATCCCCATGCCCATTTTCGGGGGTTAGCCAATTTCTCCCCTATGATTTTTAATAAGAAATCATTGCTTATTTCAGCAAGTTGGAGATTCACGCAACATTCCCACAACTTTCACTGTAGAACACTGAAGTGTTGGCCTAGAATATGAGCTCCAGTCCTGGAGTGGGGCTTTAGCCCACAATCATAGAATGATTACAGCACGGAAGAAGGCCATTCGGCCTGTCGAGCCCGTGCCGGCTCTCAGCTAGTCCCACTCCCCCGCCCTTTCCCTGTAGCACTGAAATTTTTTTTCCTTCAGGTACTTTTCGAATTCCCTTTTGAAAGCCATGACCAATCTGCCTCCACCGTCCTTTCAGGCAGTGCATTCCACATCATAACCACTCGCTGCGTCAAAAAGTTTTTCCTCATGTCGCCTTTGGTTCTTCTGATTCAGAGGCAAGAGTGCTACCACTGAATAATCTGATGCCATCATAATACTGAGCTTAACTGAAAGCCTAAAATTAAAACAGAAAGTGCTGGAAATTTACAGCAGATATGTCAGAACTGAAATGAGATGACAGAATAAGAAGGTTAATATTACAGGTGGCGACCTTCATCAAAACGTATCATTACTAATCACAATTATTCTTCATAAGGATCAGTTTAAGAAATCCTAATTGAATGGTATCACACAGATATCACGCAGATATTTTCTCAGCGTAAGGCTACATATTCCTCCCCACCACCACCATTGAACAATCAGGGTCTGTACATATACTTACCTACAATGAAATCCCATGTCTTCCTTTCCTCACCAGACTACAGTACAAAGGATTGGACAATACTCACCCTTGCCCTCCCTCCAACGGGGATTAGTTTTACATGTCACCACCATAAGTGTATGCCACTCTTCACATTATAATACCAGATCTAAGAATTTACAAAAAAAAATTCTAATTCTAAATCAGTAGTATCTCATCAATGACACCAAGAAGCAGAGAAACTTTCTTTTTGTTAAAGTAGTAGCCACAAAGAGCAGCTGCTTGGCTGACAATTGGTATCAAAGCAGACCAATGTACAGCTAGACAGAGAAATGTGTTCACCTGTACTTAAGCACCATTGGTTTTTTAAAGAAACTTGCACATCTGAACATGAAATGCTCAATTGGTTATATTGGGTTATTTATCTAAGTTAACAAAAATGAGGTAAATTCACATAGTGCTTGTGTACATGCAATACTTGTTTAAGTCTCTTTCAAATATAAATTTCTTCAGCAGTTCTTGTGCAACAGCCAAAATAGATAAGGGGTAAAGGTGCCATGAAGTGCTTTGGCTGACAATAAAAGGGTGGGAGTGGTGAAGTAATTTTTCTCAGTGCATGAGAATGGAGCTTGTATAGTGAGGTGAAATTCCTCATTGTTGTTAATTTTAGTGAAAAGGTTAGAGTAAGTAGAAAGCAGGATTTCCTGTTGTGTCGTAACATCAACGGTTACACTAAAATTATTGAAAGTATTAATTTTACCCCAAGGCTTTTGCAGTAGTCCAGCTCACAGATCAAGGTCTGAGATAAATTCAAGCCAGTTCAGAGTTCTGGCAAGGTTCAGCATTTTGGTAGGTTTGAGATGTTTATTGTTCCAATGAGACGTCAATGTGGCAAATTTAGCATGTGTATTTGAGATTAATTTGTTACATTAAAAGGGACATTAGAGTTTAGAACTCAGTCTCACATTCATCCCTATGTGATACATCACCTGTATAATCAATTTTTTTTCTGGTGTAAGAAATTACTTTACTGGAATGTGAAAGTATCAACTTTTCCTACAAAATAAATAACTGAACCAAGATTTTTAGAACTACTTATTAGTACCTAACTCAGGTCTGTGCTCTAGAGCATCATAAAAGTTGTCTGCCTGAAAATGTTGGTGTATCTGACATATAAATAAATAGAGGCAGGCCTTTCGACTCCATCAACGACACATGAGGGGCAAGTGATTGATTTACTTTTCAATAACAGACATCAAAGTGTTTGTCTGCAGCTTCAGCAAATTGCCTGAAGCTTTTTTAAATATATATATATAATATATAAAGCAGAGTGAAAGATAGCTTTTATATGTTTTCATGAGCTACATTTTTTAAAATTCGTTTATGGGATGTAGGCATCGCTGGCAAGGCCAGGATTTATTGCCCATCCCTAGTTGCTCTTGAGAAGGTGGTGGTGAGCCGCCTTCTTGAACCGCTGCAGTCCGTGTGGTGAAGGTACTCCCACTGTGCTGTTAGGTAGGCAGTTCCAGGATTTTGACCCAGCGATGATGAAGGAACGATGATATACTTCTAAGTCAGGATGGTGTGTGACTTGGAGGGGAACTTGGAGGTGGTGGTGTTCCCAAGAGCCTGTTGCCCTTGTCCTTCTAGGTGGAAGAGGTCGCGGGTTTGGGAGGTGCTACCGAAGAAGCCTTGGCGAGTTGCTGCACTGCATCTTGTAGATGGTACACGCTGCAGCCACGGTTCACCGGTGGTGGAGGGAGTGAATGTTTAAGGTGGTAGATGGGGCGCCAATCAAGCAGGCTGCTTTGTCATGTATGGTGTCGAGCTTCTTGAGTGTTGCTGGAGCTGCACTCATGCAGGCAAGTGGAGAGTATTCCATCACACTCCTTACTTGTGCCTTGTAGATGGTAGAAAGGCTTTGGGGAGTTAGGAGGTGAAGACTCACCACAGAATACCTAGCCTCTGACCTGCTCTTGTTGCCACAGTATTTATGTGGCTGGTCCAGTTAAGTTTCTGGTCAATGGTGACCCCCAGGATGTTGATGGTGGGGGATTCGGTGATGGTAATGCCATTGAATGTCAAGGGGAGGTGGTTAGGCTCTCGCTTGTTGGAGATAGTCATTGCCTGGCACTTCTGTAGCACAAATGTTACCTGCCACTTATCAGCCCAAGCCTGAACGGCGTCCAGGTCTTGTTGCATGCGGGCATGGACTGCTTCATTATCTGAGGAGTTGTGAATGGCACTGAACATTGTGCAGTCATCAGCGAACATCCCCATTTCTGATCATATGTTGGAGGGAAGGTCATTGATGAAGCAGCTGAAGATGGTTGAGCCTAGGACACTGCCCTGAGGAATTCCTACAGTGATGTACTGGGGCTGTGATGATTGACCTCCAATCACCACAACCATCTTCCTTTGAGCTAGGTATGACTCCAGCCAGTGGAGAGTTTTCCCCCCGATTCCCATTGACATCAGATTTACTAGGGCTCCTTCATGCCAGACTCGGTCAAATGCTGCCTTGATGTCAAGGGCAGTCACTCTCACCTCACATCTGGAATTCAGCTCCTTTGTCCATGTTTGGGCAGGAGCAGAGTGGTCTTGGCAGAACCCAAACTGGGCATCAGTGAGTAGGTTATTGGTGAGTAAGTGCTGCTTGATAGCACTGTCGATGGTAACATAGAAACATAGAAGATAGGAGCAGGAGTAGGCCATTCAGCTCCTCGAGCCTGTTCTGCCATTTAATGAGATCATGGCTGATCATCCAAATTCAGTACCCTGTCCTTGCTTTCTCCCCGTATCCCTTGATCCTCTTAGCCTTAAGAAATATATCTAACTCCTTCTTGAATATATTTAATGAATTGGCCTCAACTGTCTTCTGTAATAAGGTGGATGAATTAGCTGCGCAAATAGATGTAAACGGATATGATGTAATAGGAATTACGGAGACATGGTTCCAGGGTGATCAAGGCTGGGAATCCAACATCCAGGGGTATTCAATAATCAGGAAGGACAGGCAAAAAGGAAAAGGAGGTGGGGTAGCATTGCTGGTTAAAGAGGAGATTAACACAATACTAAGGAAGGATATTAGCTCTGATGATGTAGAATCTTGAGGGGTAGAGCTGAGAAGTATGAAGAGGCAGAAAACATTAGTGGGAGTTGTATACAGACCCCCAAACAGTAATGCTGAGGTTGGGGATGGCATTAAATGGGAAATTAGAAACGTGTGCAATAAGGGCACAGCAGTTATCATGGGTGACTTTAATCTACACATAGATTTGGCTAACCAAATTAGTAACAATACTGTAGAGGAAGAATTCCTAGAGTGTATACAGGATGGTTTCCTGGACCAATATGTTGAGGAACCAACGAGAGATCAGGCCATCTTAGACTGGGTATTATGTAATGAGAAAGGATTAATTAGAAATGTTGTTGTGCGAGGCCCCTTGGGGAGGAGCGATCATAATATGATAGAATTCTTCATTAAGATGGAGAGTGAAGTAGTTGACTCAGAGACTAGGGTCCTGAATATAAATAAAGGAAGCTACAATGGTATGAGGCGCGAGTTGGCTAGGATGGATTCGGGAATGTTACTTAAAGGGTTGATGGTGAATAGGCAATGGCAAACATTTAAAGATTGCATGGATGAACTACAGAATTTGTTCCTCCCTGTTTGGCATAAAAATAAAACAAAAAAGGTGACTCAACATTGGCTAACAAGGGAAATTAGGGATAGCATAAGATCCAAGGAGAGCACATATAAATTGGCCAGGAAAAGCAGCAAACTGAGGATTGGGAGCAGTTTAGGATTCAGCAAAGGAGGACAAAGGGATTAATTAAGAAAGGGAAATAGAGTATGAGAGTAAGCTTTCAGGGAACATAAAAACTGACTGTAAAAGCTTCTATAGATATATGTGAAGAGAAAAAGATTGGTAAAGTCAAGCGTAGGTCCCTTGCAGTCAGGATCAGGGGAATTTATAATGGGGAACAAAGACATGGCATACCAATTAAATACATACTTTGGTTCTGTCTTCACAAAGGAGGACACAACTAAACTCCCAGAAATGTCGGGGAACATAGGGTCTAATAAGAGAGAGGAACTGAGTGAAACCAGTATTTGTAGGGAAATGGTGTTAGGGAAATTGATGGGATTGAAGGCCGATAAATCCCCAGGGCCTGATAATCTACATCCTAGGGTACTTAAGGAAGTGGCCGTAGAAATAGTAGATGCATTGCTGGTCATCTTCCAAAATTCTATAGACTCTGGAACAGTTCCCATGGATTGGAGGGTAGCTAATGTAACCCCACTATTTAAAAAAGGTGGTAGAGAAAAAATGGGGAATTATAGACCAGTAAGCCTCACACTCGGTAATGGGGAAAATGCTAGAGTCCATTAAAAAAGATGTAATAGCAGAGCACTTGGAAAACAGTGACAGGATCGGACAAAGTCAACATGGATTTACAAAAGGTAAATCATGCTTGACTAATCTACTGGAATTTTTTGAGGATGTAACTGGTAGAATAGATAAAGGGGAACCAGTGGATGTGGTGTATTTGGACTTCCAGAAGGCTTTCGATAAGGTCCCGCATAAGAGATTAGTGTGCAAAGTTAAAGCACATGGGATTGGGGGTAAGGTATTGACTTGGATAGAAAACTGGTTGGCAGACAGGAAGCAAAGAGTTGGAATAAACGGGTCTTTTTCCGAGTGGCAGGCAGTGACTTGTGGGGTGCCGCAGGGATCGGTGCTAGGACCTAAGTTATTCACAATATATATTAATGATCTAGCCGAGGGAACTAGATGTAATATCTCCAAGTTTGCAGATGACACAAAGCTGGGTGGGCATGTGTGCTGTGAGGAGGATGCAGAGAAACTCCAGTATGATTTGGACAGGTTGGGCGATTGCGCAGATGCATGGCAGATGCAGCATAATGTGGATAAATCAGAGGTTATCCACTTTGGTGGCAAAAACAGGAAGGCAGATTATTATCTGAATGGCAATAGATTGGGAAAAGGGGAAGTGCAACGAGACCTGGGTGTCTTTGTGCACCAGTCACTGAAGGTAAGCATGCAGGTGCAGCAGGCGGTTAAGAAGGCAAATGGTATGCTGGCCTTCACAGCGAGAGGATTCGAGTACAGGAGCAAGGATGTCTTGCTGTAGTTGTACAGGTCCTTGGTGAGACCACACCTTGAGTATTGTGTGCAGTTTTGGTCGCCTTATCTGAGGAAGGATGTTCTTGCCATGGAGGGAGTGCAGCGAAGATACACCAGACTGATACCTGGAATATCAGGAATGACGTATGAAGAGAGATTGGTTCGATTAGGCTTATATTCGCTAGCGTGTAGAAGAATGAGAGGGGATCTCATTGAAACTTATAAAATTCTAACAGGACTAGACAGGTTAGATGCAGGAAGGCTGTTTCCGATGGCGGGGGAGTCCAGAACCAGGGGTCACAGTCTAAGGATAAGGGGTAAGCCATTTAGGACTGAGATGAGGAGGAATTTCTTCACCCAGAGAGTGGTGAACCTGTGGAATTCTCTACCACAGAAGACTGTTGAGGCCAATTCATTAAATATATTCAAGAAGGAGTTAGATATATTTCTTAAGGCTAAGAGGATCAAGGGATATGGGCAGAAAGCAGGGACAGGGTACTGAATTTTGATGATCAGCCATGATCACATTGAATGGCGGAGCAGGCTTGAGGGGTCGAATGGCCTACTCCTGCTCCTATCTTCTATGTTTCTATGACACGTAGGGCTGGATTTTACCAACCCTGAAGAGGCAGGTTTGGAGGTGGGGCTGCTGGGAAAATGGGAAAGATTGGGAGTGGGTCCCAACCCCGCTCCCAACCTGTCTCCGAACCAGCTACCCAGGAGGCGGGTCCCCGACTCGCGCAGGGACTCGTCTCCTAGCGGTTGGAAGGGAATTAGAGCCAATAACTACCTGTTAACAGATAGTTAACAGGCAGTTAAGAGGCTTTTCACCATTTTACGCCTGCTAATGCAGCCTTCCCGACGGCGGGAAACACCGCCGGGGTCAGCGAGGCGAGCTGTGGGTCTGCTGCAGTGTAATTGTGCAAATGACAGCTGCAGAGGTAGTGTGATGTGTGCAATGGTGCACAGGTAAGTATGACAGGTGAGAGAATGTAGCGAGAAATATTTTTATTC
Source organism: Somniosus microcephalus (assembly GCF_052327205.1). Lineage (NCBI taxonomy): Eukaryota > Metazoa > Chordata > Chondrichthyes > Squaliformes > Somniosidae > Somniosus > Somniosus microcephalus. The sequence goes on along the minus strand of NC_140987.1, from coordinate 179,591,083 downwards.
TGTTTATATGTATCTGCAGGTGACAAGATTTGATGTTTCTGTGAAGCCTCATCTGATCGGGAGAATTGACAGATGGCTTCTGCAATCTCACATGCAGCTGCCATCTGTTTTCTCCTAAGGAGGGAGTCATTGGTCAGCCTGGGTGCAAGGGTTCACCTTTGGACAGTGATTGTCAGTGTTTGACAGCACCTCAATGCTGTCAAATACTGACAATTCACCTGTCAAAAAATCATGGGGCTTGTCCCTTTAAGAAAGCCGGCAGATGAAGCGTCATGCACTGATGTCATCAGATACCAGCTTTCCCTTAACTGGCCGGCAAGCCCGCAGGGCAGGCTTAACAAGGCCAATCAAGGGAAAATAGCGTCCATTTATTAGACGTCACTGGGGGCGGGACTGGAACCCGGAAACCAGCAGTCCCACCCCCAACGCGCCTCCTCAGGTAAGATCCCAGCCAAAGTAATTATTCAACAAGTCTGCCATTTTTTAATTTCTTTTTCCTTATTTCATTTACAATATTACCCGCATCGGTTTTAATTGTAAAAACGTTGTGTTAATCTTGATTTCCCTCACAAGTTTTTTTTCATATTTCTTCTTGCAGCTCTTACTACCTTTTTTGTCTTCCTTTGCGGTTCTTCATAGCTCTCCCAGTCCCCTGGATAGAATTACATAAAACTTATAGCACAGAAGCAGGTCATTCAGCCTAATTAGTCTATGCTGGTGTTTATGCTCCACGTGAGCCTCCTCCCACCCTACTTCATCTAACCCTCGTGCACCTTACTTTGCCTGCCCTGGACAAGCCTTTGAACTTCTTCTGTGTACAAAGAATCTTGATAGAACTTCAAGTAAAAAAGTGTGTCCTGAAATTCAGCTGGGGTTCTCCCAATCTTATCAATTTCTCTGGAATATCCGTCAGTCTCCTACTGAGGTCGTGGCGGGAGATTGGCAGAACCTTCGCAGAATTTAAGGGCCAGTTTTTTTACAAGATTCAGAAGCTTTATATATCTTAGGATTCCTTGGATGTGTGGAAAAATCAAGTATGATACTAAGGCTATTCAAAAGAAATTCACAATATTTGGATCCAGCTATACTGTACTGTACCTGCTTGACTAAATATATGGAGAAATAACCACTCCTCCTTGTGTAATTAAAGGAGAGGAAGATTTCCTTCATAGCAATGAGTGCAGTCAGAATGATATAAATGGCTAAAACAAAGTAAAGACTGTTTGTTAATAGAACAAATTCCGTAGAATTTCTTTAGAATTTACATCACAGAAACAGGACATTCGGCCCAACAGGCTAATGATCCACACAAGCCTCCTGTCACCTAACTTCATCTGACCCTATCACCATATCGATAATTAAGTTGAATGACATTTTCAGGCCAAGTTATTAGTTTATTTGAAGGGTTTAATCAAAAAATGTGTTTTATCCAGAGAAATTGGAGACTACTGTTTTGCTTTTTTTAATTATGGAGTTATTATTTGCAGCAACAGGCGAGCTATGCATAAGAAATAAATTGCAGCAAGGGAAAGGCTTCCCCAGAAGTGGTAATCAAATGGAAAAACACAGATATAAAGAATACAGGATCTGGGCTGTAATTCAGGTCAATTAGTTATTGAGAACGGCTATGAAGAAACCATCAGTGAATTTGTACCTAGACTAACATGAAGGATACTCCACAGATAGAAAGCATTTAAAGGACAGTGGATTAAAAAAATTGATAGAAAATTCTGAAACGTGAAGAAGAGCATTCAATAGCGAAGGTTTGAGTTTATTTGTTTCCCGTTTTCTTTCCCAGCATTCTACAGGGTAGGGCAGGATAAACTGGGGCTAATAGAGGCCTTCAAGATGGAGCCAATTGTAAATATGGCCAATGATAATTTTTAACATGCTGGATGTAAGTGAAGAGGTCTCCTCCCCTTCAGGGAAATGAGATAAAAATTGGTATTAAGTGAAGTTGTTCATAGGGTCATGTGAATAACAGGTGTAGACACCTGAATAAATAACAGAACTACTGGGGCACTCACCCCATGGAGCCAGCAGGGTTTCAAAGGGACATCTAGCTGCTTGGTTGAGGGGTGAGGGGTTGCAGGTGCATGGGCTGGTCTGGCCTTAGTGTGGCAATTTAAAAAACTAACCCAGTCCTTGGTTCCTCACAGGTCTGCTGCTCTTAAATCGGTTGCCATTTGAATCAGAGATTTTGGGACCCACTTATGGCCCTTGTATGGGATGTATGGCTCCTTCCTTCAGGCATTCCTACGACTTGCCGTACATTAGGCAAGAATGGCAGGATTTCCAGGGGAGCACTTCATCAGTCCCACCACCAAAAGTTGCATCATGGTGGAGAGGGGACTGGCACCGCACCACTCCCCCCGCCCCTCACCAACTGCCCCCACTCCCCATCTGAATTTGTGAGCGAGTCCAGGCAAAGGTGGAAACCCAACAGAAATGCTTTCACCTCCATCCACTCAGCTTATACTAACAATGGTGTGGAATTTCTATGCTTTTGAGTCCAGGGTCAGGCCCTGAAATTACGTTTCAGGATATCAGCATACAAACGTTTAACACATTCGTCTGAGATTCTGCTCTCTCCTTTTTTGGCCAAAGAGTAAAAACCCATTTAAAACAAACAGGTTAATGCCTCTACTAAAATAGTAGAGAGAGGAACTTCAGCCAAATGCATTAAGTGTCCATGTATTGATATCCCACAGTGTAATTTCAGAGCCTGGAAGATTTAGCTAATACACTTCACACAAGACATAAAATGAAAATGCACAAAACAGATTACCATGAGAATGGAATCTAAGGTTTAGTTTTAACCCATCACATCATTTGAATTAGGAAATATGGGGTCAGAAATTATAGGTGCCCGGTTTTGGATGCGAAGGCAGTAATGTTGCCAAGGCCCAGTTTTAGGCCGGTCTTGGGTCTCAGCTAAGTAATCTGGGTGAACTGCCAGCGCTAGCCACGCCTCCACAGGCAGCTTGCCCTTCTGCATGAACCAATTTCAGGCCACCTACCTCACATTGGGCTCAGGTGAGTACTGGAGGGGAGGAGAGGATAGTGGGAGGGGGGCCGATCATGGCCATCAGCAGCCGTCAGGAGTGATGTGAAGCTGGGAGGAGTGCTTCTAAAATGCACCTTTTTGGTGGCGGCTGCTTCGTAGGCCACATCCACACCGTTCCAAGTTTTCTTCCTGACTCCACAAGATAATAAAATAAAAAATCCATGATCTCAATCTATTATCATAATCTTGCCTAGTCCCCTTTTTTACTCTATCAAACATAAAGGGCTAAAAATTGAGTAGCGCCCCATTAGCTAAATTAGCGCCCCTGCACTGGAAATTGAGTGGTAGCACCCAAAGAGGGAAGCAGGGTGCTACTGGAAGCACCCCGCATCCCTCTTGGGGTGCTGCGAGTGAATATTGTGGCGCTACATGCCACAGAGCAGCGCAACCCGGGGCCCAGCTGGGCCCCCGGGGATCAGGGGTGCCGGCAAAAGAGCCCGGCACTCAAGAGAAGTGTCGGGCTCTTAGAGCGCAGCAAGCACTCTGCGGTGGGGGGGGAGGGGCGGTTCAGGAGGCCGGGGACAGGAGTGCAGGCAGGTGCTGGCAGGCGGCCAGCAACAAAAATGGTCGCCCCGCACCTCGCCTTTAAATTGTGCCTCCCCAGCCGCAGGTAGGCCCCGCTGACCCCATCGGACATAGGGTCCGGCAGTAAGTCAGGGGGCGCTCCTGAAGATCGCGGCCGGGGCGCTGCGCATGGCGATTACGTCATCGCCAGCGGCGCAGCATCGCGGAGCGCTACCGGTTAGCGTCGCGGCTAACCTCACACTGAATTTCGCAGGAGGCGTAGGCGGCGCCACGCCCGGGCACAAGTTGCTTTGTGCCCCGTTAGCGCCACTGAATTTTTACCCCAAAATCTCTAAGGGCCGACTTTCCTCTTCCACTCCCTGCCAGGTACCAGACAGGTGCAGCTTACCCAAAGTGTATTGTATATTTTGAGGGAGCAGAGTGGAGAAATTTCCTGACCCAAAGTTGCAGACCACCCTACTGGCCATGTACCGATCTGTTTTCTGCATTTTCAATTTATTTCTTGTGTGAAGTGTATGGGGAATCCCGACCCCAAGCATCAGCCCACACAACCTCCACTCCTAGTGGCTTTGGTACTGATGGAGTGGTCCACACCGCTGGGTGTACCCAACTTTCTCCGCCACATTCCCAGTCCACGGGAGGCTTCTCCTCTTTGCCAGTTTGTCCATGCTTCCCTGCCCCTCTGCCATTCTGCTGTAACTATTTACACTTCTGCTGGATACATCTTGACCCGTATTTTCCAATCGGAGGCTTCCTGCGTGCGGGTGCCTCCGATCTGGAAAAAATCTACGCCCTTACCTGAGGGCTGCAGAGGTCCAGACACTTCCGATGCTGGGCCTCTCCACGACGAAATGTGCAGGGCCCAGGTATCCCAGGGGTGTATGCAGTTCGCAAGCGTCCCTGGGATCACATGGGCCATGGGGAACCAATGGGAGAAGGGAATCTCCCTTCATACTTTTGACAGCTTAGACCTGTGAAAAGTATGAATGGAGATCACTCCAAAAACACATAAAAACATTAAATAAATGTTTTTTAAAAATCATGTTTTTAAAATTAGTTAAAATTACATCAAATTAAATATTTTAAACAAAAATTTAATTTTTGGAAAAAAAACTAGTTTTTTACGGGGCTAAAAATAATCTTGACTTTGTTAAAAGTATTTAAAAATTATAAATGAGTGAAAAAAATGTTTTAAAACTTTTTTTTAACTCTTATAGAAACATAGAAACATAGAAGATAGGAGCAGGAGTAGGCCATTCGGCCCATTGAGCCCGCTCCGCCATTTAATGAGATCATGGCTGATCATCCAAATTCAGTACCCTGTCCCTGCTTTCTCCCCATATCCCTTGATCCCGTTAGCCTCAAGAAATATATCCAACTCCTTCTTGAATATATTTAATGAATTGGCCTCAACTGCCCTGTGTGGCAGAGAATTCCACAGGTTCACCACTCTCTGGGTGAAGAAATTCCTCCTCATCTCAGTCCTAAATGGCTTACACCTTATCCTTAGACTGTGACCCCTGGTTCTGGACACCCCCGCCATTGGGAACATCCTTTCTGCATCTAGTCTGTCTAGTCCTGTTAGAATTTTATAAGTTTCAATGAGATACCCTCTCATCCTTCTACACCCTAGCGAATATAAGCCTAATCGACCCAATCTCTCCGCATACGTCATTCCTGCCATCCCAGGTATCAGCCTGGTGAATCTTCGCTGCACTCTCTCCATGGCAAGAACATCCTTCCTCAAATAAGGTGAACAAAACTGCACACAATACTCAAAGTGTGGTCTCATCAAGGCCCCGTCCAACTGCAGCAAGACTTCCTTGCTCCTGTAGTCAAATCCTCTCGCTATGAAGGACAACATACCATTTGCCTTCTTACCCGCCTGCTGCACCTGCATGGTTACCTTCAGCGACTGGTGCACTAGGACACCCAGGTCTCATTGCACTTCCCCTTTTCCCAATTTATTGCCATTCAGATAATAATTTGTCTTCCTGTTTTTGCCACCGAAGTGGATAACCTCGCATTTATCCACATTATACTGCATTTGCCAGGCATTTGCCCAATCACCCAACCTGTCCAAATCGTACTGGAGTTTCTCTGCATCCTCCTCACAGCACACACGCCCACCCAGCTTTGTGTCATCTGCAAACTTGGAGATATTACTTCTAGTTCCCTCGTCTAGATCATTTATATATATTGTGAATAGCTGGGGTCCTAGCACCAATCCCTGCGATACCCCACTAGTCACTGCCGGCCACTCGGAAAAATACCCGTTTATTCCAACTCATTGCTTCCTGTCTGCCAACCAGTTCTCTATCCAAGACAGTACCTTACCCCCAATCCCATGCTAATCTCTTATGTGGGACCTTATCGAAAGCCTTCTGATAGTCCAAATACACCACATTCACTGGTTCTCCCTTATCTATTCTACCAGTTACATCCTCAAAAAATTCCAGTAGATTAGTCAAGCATGATTTACCTTTTGTAAATCCATGTTGACTTTGTCCGATCCTGTCACTGTTTTCCAAATGCGCTGCTATTACATCTTTTATAATGGACTCTAGCATTTTCCCCACTACCCATCTTAGGCTTACCAGTCTATAATTCCCCATTTTCTCTTTACGACCCTTCTTAAATAGCAGGGTTACATTAGCTATCCTCCAATCCATGGGAACTGTTCCAGAGTCTATAGAATTTTGGAAGATGAGCAGCAATGCATCTACTACTTCTAGGGCCACTTCCTTAAGTACCATAGGATGTAGATTATCAGGCCCTGGGGATTTATCGGCCTTCAATCCCATCAATTTCCCTAACACAATTTCCCTACAAATACTGATTTCATTCAATTCCTCCCTCTCGTTAGAACCTATATTCCCCGACATCTCTGGGAGGTTATTTGTGTCCTCCTTTGTGAAGACAGAACCAAAGTATGTATTTAATTGGTCTGCCATTTCTTTGTTCTCCATTATAAATTCCCCGGTTTCTGACTGCAAGGGGTCTACGCTTAACTTCACCAACTGTTTTCTCTTCACATATTTATAGAAGTTTTACAGTCAGTTTTTATGTTCCCTGAAAGCCTACTCTCGTAATCTATTTTCCCCCTTGTAAGATTTCGCAATAATTTTACAGCTCTGAAGACTAATTTTTGATTAAAGAATCCCTGGGTGATTTTACCTTTAAGAAAAAATCCAGGGTTCAAAATGGCCATCAGACCGCATGGCCGAATACAATGGACTTGGAAAACAGCTTTCTGTGTCTGTGGAAGAAAGGTTCAATGGTGCTGCCAATCAAAAGGGAGTTCCCACCCCCCTGCAGCAGATAATCGATATGTTTACAGAAACTGCTACAAGGTGTTTGCACAAAAGATCAACCACTAGACTGTGGTTTCAGCCTGACCACAAGAACAATTGAACAATGGCTTCTGTTTACTGTAGCCTCCCAAGCTGTTTACATAGTAATACAGCTCCATTCAAAACCCATCATTGATGAATGGAAACACATTCAAAGCCAATCACAGACAATTTGAAGAGACATTTAAACTGAGAAAAGGAACAGCTTAAAATGAATGGGTGATTCATCCAAACCCATTACTGGACAATGGGGCAGTTGGATCCCTTTTGTTTTAGCCCAGAAACATCCGGATCTGGGTGGGCCCCAAAAGGGGGTATAAAAGATAGCTTCCCAGAAGCTCTGTCTCTCTCTGGCCTCGCCTCCGTGTGCCTCTACAGCGTGGGAGCCTGCCTGAGGTGGTAGAACACCAGCAGTCTACTTTTAAAACACTGGGGTGTTTCTTACTTCGGGGCAGTGAAGATCTAAGTTTGCAGAATACGGAGCAGGCATTTCCAGTGGTGAGCATATATTTTTCTGGCCTTCCACAAGGCAACTTAGAATAGGTATAGGGGTGGGAGTAAAGTGGAAATTTTGTTAGAATTGTGATTTTAGTCAATTTCCTTCATTGTGTCTGTTTCTCCTCCCCTATTTAAGGAAGACAGTGTTGCACCTAGCAGAGAAGTGCTACAGTGAACACTGAATTCGGTATTTAAAACTGTATTAAAAAGGAGTAGCTGTTTTAAAGTACTGTATGTAAAACTGTATTAAAAGGGGTGTTACATCAAGCTGAAGTGCTGTGGTTAACGCTGTGTAGCTATTTTTTTTAAAGTCTATATTAAAGTACTGTATTTAAAATAAAGTAGTGTTGCAGTGAGCAGGGAGCGCTCTGGTGGACACTGAGTGTACTGCGTGTATTAAATAAAGGAGAGTTGCACTGAGCAGGGAGCCCTCTAGTGGACACTAAGTGTACTGCATTTAAGCAAAAGTGTTGTACCAGGCATAAGAGCCATATCGATTTTTCTTTCTTTTGTTTTCAATGAATACTGGTCTGTTTTGCACCCAAACCACGAGTCACATTGTTTTCTCTCTACATCACCACCGAATAAGTCCGGGGGTCAGAACTCAGGAATAGGGGAGCACTTCAAAACCACAAGGGGGTCCCTGGAGCAGCTCAGAGGCTTCTGACTGGCCAGAGACAAATAACCCCAGCCCCGCTAGCATGTGGCTAATTCCTTACAAAATGGCGACCACGGCAGGAGTGTCGGCAACGGTGTGCGATGTGGCAGACAGTGGTTTGAGTCTGGAGAGAGCAGCAGTTATTGGGTTCCTTTTTATCCCACTAGTTTGTCTGTGGTTAGGTCCCCGCAGGCTTGGGGAAGTCACCCGCAGGCTTAGGGAAGCCAGGGCAGAGAGTTGGGATAGGGAAAGGGAGGTTGAGGAATACCAGGCCAAGGTAGAGCACCTGGTAGTTCAGTTTAGTGAGAGCAAAAGCCACACGAGGTATGAGTCAGTGTACCTGAAGTGCCTAGTTGCAGAGGCTAGGAGCAAGGAGATGAGGGTGCGGGAGGAGAACGCTCGCCTCATACAAGAAATAAAAGAGCAGGAGGAGAAGGTTAGGGAGGTAAAGGCAGCATATAAGCTGGCCTGCGAGCAAGGGTTTGAGGAAGCAGATCATGGCCCCTGTAGGGCAGAGATAGAAAGCCTGAGTATTGCTTTAAAAAGAGCAAAGGGGATGATTTGTCTGATCAGCCCGAAGGCAGGTCTGAGTTTTCAGGAGCCCTGGGAGCAAAGGGGGGTGTAGGATGAGGTGGCAGAGACAGAAATTTCCCCCCCTGGGTCGAGTCACTATTGGACGCAGTGCAGTCTCTTCTGACTGGCCAGGGGAGTGTAGCAGTCACCACTGGTGCTTTGACCCCATCCCACTCCCAGCAATGACTAGAGCCAGCGCAGCCTGTTGACCTGTGTCCCCGCGAAAATGCTGAGGGGAGCAGGTCCTATGTTGAGATGGGGGAGGAGATGGTGCAGGGGAGATATTCGGTGGAGACTGGAGCCTCCAGCACGGTGGTCCACTCGGAGGACCTGACCCATTCACCCCGGTCTGACAAGGCCCCATTTAGCTTAATGGGACCCACAGGGAAACAGGCAGCTGGGAGTGAACCTGAGAATAGAAATCCCCAGCCCACAGCAGGTCCAAGTTCACAGGCAGGTGCTGTGACTTGTGTTAGGGGAGGAGCTATTCATGATTTTGAACAGGATTATTGGCAGGCAGCCAGTTATATCAAACGATGCAGTTTGTTTAAGCAGGGGGCAAGGGAACAAGCAGCTGGGATTGTAGGAGCTCCCCAGCACTTGGCCCGAGCGATTCCCCCTCTCTTGTGGGACTCTGGGGAGGAGCCTGAACCAGGTTTTAGACCTGAAGGGGAAGGCTCTCAGCCACCGGTAGCCAGTGGCAAGGGATTGTCTGTCCCCAGCCCAGGTTTGGGAAGGGAGGGACCCGAAGGAGGAGGTCCCCAGCCAGCAGTGAGTGTGACCTGAGCTAAGGGTCTGCTTGCCAGGGTAGCCCCCCCGGCAACACTCCCTAGGAGATCTCTTCGGGTGCCCCAGCCCAAGAAAGTATGGTCACCCACTTTACAGTGGAGTAAGGTGTTCTCCCGAACCAGGGAGAGGCCAAAGAACAGAGGTCCCCAACCAGCAACCATAAGCTGCGAGGGACCAGAAGCTGCCATCAGGCCAGCCATGCCGCAGGAAGCAGCCTGTGGCAGCACAACCAGGGACTAAGCTGGCCGCCCGGAGACGGGCGGCGCTTGTATATAGCTTTGTTCAAGTAGTGTGTATAAGGTTAAGGTAGAACGTGTTATTAAGGTAGAACATGTAATTAAGGTAGAACGTGTAATTAAGGTAGAACATGTTATTAAGGTAGAACATGTTATTAAGGTAGAACGTGTTCATTTTTTGTTTTTATATTGAAATTAAGATTAGTGTATAAGTTTTGAGTGTGGTACGGTTCCGGAATTGTATTGTGGATCAAGGTCGTGGGACCTGATTACACTTCCCCAAAGCCAGGGGACCTGGCGAGATGTTTTTCTTTGTCTTTTTCAGAGTTCCAGAAAGTACAGGGGACCAACGAGTCATGGGATTCGAGAGAGGAAGCATCCCTAGTCCACGAAGGAAGGAGTCTGCAGGAAACAGATGCCCACAACATTTAAAACTGCTGCTGGAAATACAATTTAAGACTAAGAATTTACAGAACTTGTTAATATTTCACTGCTTGTTTGGAGTTAAGGGAAGCTCGTTTGTCTTCCATCTTTTTTTAGCAGACATGTTGGCTGGATGACAATCCCTTTAAAGATGTTAAAATTATGTTACAAGCGGTGCAGGGGCATAGGACCCCCTCCATGCTTGACTTATTATGAATATAAGTGGTGCAGGGGCATTGTACCCCCTCCGTGTATTGATTATTTAATTAATTGTTGGTTTCCTGTCGATAGATGCCTGCCGTACTACGATTCTCTCTGGGCAGGGGAGATGGAGGTGTCGGGGGATCAAAGATAGATTTAGTTAAGTATAAGGGAAGGTTGTTTGTGGGGGGGTCAGAAATTATTGCTCATTTTTGGCAAGGATCCTACAAGCAAGTTTTAGTATCCGATGGGGGACTGTAAGATTTTGCAATAATTTTACAGCTCCGATGATTAATTTTTGATTAAAGAATCCCTGGGTGATTTTACCTTTAAGAAAAAATCCAGGGATCAAAATGGCCATCAGACCGCATGGCTGAAGACAAAGGAATTGGAAAACAGCTTTCTATGTCTGTGGAAGAAAGGTTCAATGGGGCTGCCAATCAAAAGGGAGTTCCCACCCCCCTGCAGCAGATAATCGATATGTTTACAGAAACTGCTACAAGATGTTTGCACAAAGGATCAACCACTTGACTGCGGTATCAGCCTGACCACAGGAACAATTGAACAATGGCTTCCGTTTACTATAGCCTCCCAAGCTGTTTACATAGTAATACAGCTCCATTCAAAACCCATCATTGATGAATGGAAACACATTCAAAGCCAATCACAGACAATTTGAAGAGACATTTAAACTGAGAAAAGGAACAGTATAAAATGAATGGGTGATTCATCCAAACCCATTACTGGACAATGGGGCAGTTGGATCCCTTTTGTGTTAGCCCAGAAACATCTGGATCTGGGCGGGCCCCAAAAGGGGGTATAAAAGATAGCTTCCCAGAAGCTCTCTCTCTCTCTGGCCTCACCTCCGTGTGCCTCTACAGCGTGGGAGCCTGCCTGAGGTGGTAGAACACCAGCAGTCTACTTTTAAAACACTGGGGTGTTTCTTACTTCGGGGCAGTGAAGATCTAAGTTCGCAGAACACGGAGCAGGCATTTCCAGTGGTGAGCATGTATTTTTCTGGCCTTCCACAAGGCAACTTAGAATAGGTATAGGGGTGGGAGTAAAGTGGGAATTTCGTTAGAATTGTGATTTTAGTCAATTTCCTTCATTGTGTCCGTTTCTCCTCCCTTATTTAAGGAAGACAGTGTTGCACCTAGCAGAGAAGTGCTATAGTGAACACTGAATTCGGTATTTAAAACTGTATTAAAAAGGAGTAGCTGTTTTAAAGTACTGTATGTAAAACTGTATTAAAAGGGGTGTTGCATCAAGCTGAAGTGCTGTGGTTAACGCTGTGTAGCTTTATTTTTAAAGTCAATATTAAAGTACTGTGTTTAAAATAAAGTAGTGTTGCACTGAGCAGGGTGCGCTCTGGTGGACACTGAGTGTACTGCGTGTATTAAATAAAGGAGAGTTGCACTGAGCAGGGAGCCCTCTAGTGGACACTAAGTGTACTGCGTTTAAGCAAAAGTGTTGTACCAGGCATAAGAGCCATATCGATTTTTCTTTCTTTTGTTTTCAATGAATACTGGTCTGTTTTGCACCCAAACCATGAGCCACGTTGTTTTCTGACTACATCGCCACCGAATAAGTCTGGGGGTCAGAACTCAGGAACAGGGGAGCGCTTCAAAACCGCAAGGGGGTCCCTGGAGCAGGTCAGAGACTTCTGACTGGCCAGAGACAAATAACCCCAGCCCCGCTAGCATGTGGCTAATTCCTTACACCCTCTTAATTAATCCTTTTGTCCTCCTTTGCTGAATCCTAAACTGCTCCCAATCCTCAGGTTTGCTGCTTTTTCTGGCCAAACTTTATGTCCTCTCCTTGGATCTTATGCTATCCCTAATTTCCCTTGTTAGCCATGGTTGAGTCACGTTTTTTGTTTTATTTTTATGCCAAAGACGGATGAACAAATTCTGTAGTTCATCCATGCAATCTTTAAATGTTTGCCATTGCCTATCCACCATCAACCCTTTAAGTAATGGTCCGCAATCCATCCTAGCCAACTTGTGCCTCATACCATCATAGTTTCCTTTATTTATATTCAGGACACTAGTCTCTGAGTCAACTACTTCACTCTCCATTTTAATGACGAATTCTATCATATTATGATCGCTCCTCCCCAAGGGGCTTCACACAACAAGATTGCTAATTAATCCTTTCTCATTACATAATACCCAGTCTAAGATGGCCTGATCTCTAGTTGGTTCCTGTTGTGTTTGTACCTTTAAGGGAATAACTGGTCTCAGACTGTAGTACCGGCAGTGACCACCCCTGTATAAAAGGCCCTAGCAGGCTTCTGTAGTTTCGGTTTCCAGGTTGTCTCCATTCAGTAAAGACTTGTTATAATCAACTCCTGCAGTCCGTGTCTCAATTATACACGGACATAATACTGGCGACGAGTAAGAAACGAACTTACCTGCAACTCGGCAGCACCTCAGACGACGTTATTGAAGGTCGAAGCCAGAAGAAAGAAAAAAAAAATAATCCAAAGAAACTCGAGAAACGGGCGTCGACCGTGGGCAACCGTCCTCCAAATCATCGAATTGAAAAGTGCAGGAGAGACTGTCGAGAGCCAGGCTTTGTTCTCCAGTCTGTGGTTTCCCAGCTAATCGGGCTGGTGGCAGGTAGCGCACTGATCCTTCCTGGGCTGCGGCGGGCTAGAGCTCAATCGGGTGGCTCTGCAATGGGGCTGGGCAGCGAGTCGGGAAGCAAAGAGAGAGAGAGAGGGTGGAGCACACAGGGCGCGGCCGGTGCTTCGAAGCCGGGCAGCGTTCAGACCTAAGAAGAGGGAGGGAAGTGTCCCAGAGGGTCCGCTCCATGACGGGAACGGTTCGTCAATTAACGGAGCAAATATTGAAGCGCGATAGAAAAATAAAAATACCGCGGAGAGCGGCGTTGGCAGCAGCGATCGGGGAGGCACGAAGACCATAGGGCGTCGCCATTACAGGATAGCAAAATAAATATAATCGCCAGCAACAGCGTTGGCAGCAGCGGCAGCGGCAGGAAAGCGCAGGAGGCGCCATCTTAACTCGGCGGGGAAGAAGGAAAAGCATGGGAGGCACCGTTTTGATCCATCGGGGACGAAGGCAAAGCGCGGGAGGCGCCATCTTAGATTTTCAAGATGCCAAAGATTGGCAATATCACTGCCTTCGATAATGCAATAGAAGACTGGACCACGTATGTGGAAAGAGTCGAGGTATATTGCGAGGCAAACGAAATAGCCGATGAGAAAAAGGCATCGGTATTGCTAAATTTAATGGGCGCAAGAACGTACGGCCTATTGCGGGACCTGATTACTCCAGCCAAACTGAAGGCGAAGAGTTTGAACGAAATTGTTGCTATCCTACAGGAACACCTAAATCCTACACCGCTGCTGATAGCAGAAAGATTTAAATTCCACAGGAGAAATCAGCATAAAAATGAGAGCAATGCTGATTACCTTACGGAGCTACGCAAGCTATCAAAGCACTGTCAGTTCGGAGCAGGACTGGCAGATACCTTACGGGACAAATTTGTCTTTGGACTCCTGAGTGAAGGAACCCAGAAGAAGTTACTCTCAGAGAAAGAGCTGACGCTAGATAAGGCTTTCAGCGTAGCAGTATCATATGAAGCAGCAGCAAGGGGAGCTGCGGAAATACAACAAAAGCCACAGGAATACGGCACCCACGAAATGACACGGGGAATTGCAAAATGCTATCGCTGCGGCAGAACAAACCATGACCAGAAGGACTGCTGGTCCAAGGACAAAATATGCAGGCAATGCGTAAAGATGGGACACATTGCACGAGTTTTTAGGTCTGGGAAGAAGACCAACGACAACAAAAAGGCTACTAAGGAACCGTACAGGAAAGTACAAAAGATGACGGACAGTAGTTCCGAAGACCAGATGAGCGATAGTGAATCCGGGAACAAGAGACTAAGCTGTCTCAAACTTCACAACGTAATCGCAAAAGAGGATCACCGAACCATTTGGGTCACCCTCACGATAGCAGGGTCCAAAGTCAAAATGGAATTGGATACAGGATCAGCTCTAACCATCATGAATCGACGAGACTACGAGCGGCTATTCTCACACATACCCTTGAGAGAGACATCCATTGTCTTGAGGACGTATATGGGGCAAAAAGTATACCCCAGAGGAAAAATAAGGGTGCCTGTCGAATACAACGGCAAGAAAATATGGAAATTGTATCTCTACATTCTGCAAGATGGTGGACCACCGTTATTGGGACGTGAATGGATCAGAAAGATAAGTTTAGACTGGCACTCCATTCAGGCACTGACGGTGGCTGGTAAAAAGGATGACGACGTCACTCCTGGACGATTGTCAACAATCTTAGCTGACGCCAAAGAGGTATTTCAACAAGAACTGGACACTCTTAAAGGCGTAACCGCCTCGATAAAAATAGAGGAGAATGCAATTCCCAAGTTTTTCAAAGCAAGACCGGTACCATATGCAATTCGCCCAGCCGTCGAGGCAGAGCTGGAGAATCTGGAGAATGCAGGCATGTTATCTAAGGTAAAGTGGAGCGAGTGGGCGACACCCATCGTTCCTGTCATGAAGAAAACATTAAACAATAAGTCTGAGGAGCCACGGAAGGTTCGCATCTGTGGGGACTTCAAGGTGATGGTGAACCCAGTCCTTCACACAGTACAATATCCTCTTCCAAGGATAGAAGATGTCTTCGCCTCACTATCTGGAGGGAAGCGTTTTACAAAAATTGACCTAGCACAAGCATATTTGCAGATGGAGGTTGAAGAATCCTCTAGGAAGTATCTCACGATAAACACTCACAAAGGTCTTTACCAGTATAATCAACTGGTATTCGGAGTAGCATCAGCTCCGGCGATATGGCAAAGAGCGATGGAACAAGTCCTGCAAGGGATTCCGGGGACTCAGTGTTACTTGGACGACATCCTAGTGACAGGTGAAGATGACAGTGAACACCTTGCTAACCTAGAGCAGGTGCTCACTAGACTACGTGAACATGGGCTATGAGCCAATTGCCCCAAGTGCGAGTTTTTTAAGAAACAGATATCGTATTGTGGCCACGTGATTGATGAAGAGGGGTTGCATAAGTCCCCTGACAAAATTGAAGCGGTAGTTAATGCTCCAGTGCCTGAAAATGTGTCGCAACTGAGGTCATTCCTCGGATTGGTGAATTAGTACCATAAGTTTTTGCCGAATTTGTCCACAATTCTGCATCCACTGAACGCCCTACTATGAACAGGAGTAGCATGGAAATGGAGCGATGAATGTAAGCGGGCCTTTCAGAAGAGTAAGAATCTAACCACTTCAAGAGAAGTATTGGCTCACTACAACCCATCACTACCGATAAGACTGGCGTGTGATGCGTCTCCCTACGGCATTGGGGCGGTACTGTCACATAAATTCGTTGATGGTTCAGAGAGGCCGATAGCTTTTGCGTCACACTCGTTAACTTCAGCCGAGCGTAACTACGCCCAGATTGACAGAGAGGCCCTCAGCCTGGTGTGGGGGGTGAAGAAGTTCAATCACTACCTGCACGGTCAGAAATTTACTCTACTAGCTGATCATCAACCTCTCATCTCCATTTTCAACCCTCAGAAGGGCGTACCGATAATGACGGCACAACGGCTACTGAGGTGGTCCCTGTTCCTAGGGGCACACCAATATGACATCGAGTACAAAGGAACTAAACAGCATGGGAATGCTGATGGATTGTCGCGCCTACCATTGCCGACGGTGGAAGAAGAACTGGCAGTGGATCCAGTGGAGTTATTCCACTCGACTATAGTCGAATGTCTCCCTGTGACGAATGCAAACATAGAAAAGGAAACACGAAATGACCCGACACTCTCCTGGGTCTATGATTTAATGGTGAAGGGATGGCCAGCACATGGCGAACCACTGCTGCCAGCATTCTCACCGAGAAGAGAACAGCTGTCAGTGTGCAGAGGAACCTTGATGTGTGGATCCAGAGTAGTAATTCCACCCAAATTGAAGGATAGAGTGCTCAATGAGCTTCATGAGGGTCATCTGGGAGGGGTAAAAATGAAGAACTTAGCCAGAGCGTTTGTGTGGTGGCTGGGAATCGATAGCGAAATCGAAGAGATGACCAAGAGCTGTACTGGATGCCAGAAGGTCCAAAACGCCCCACCACAAGCCCCTCTACATCCATGGGAGTGGCCCTCATCTCCATGGCAAAGGGTGCACATTGATTTTGCTGGCCCCTTTATGGACTCGATGTTTTTAATTGCGGTGGATGCACATCCAAAGTGGCCAGATGTAATAAAATGTCCTCAACCACCACAGAAAAAACTATCACAGTCTTACGAACCATATTCACCAGGAATGGGCTGCCTGAACAGATTTGCTCTGACAATGGACCACAGTTTATGTCTGAAGAGTTCCGGAGGTTCTCAAAGAACAATGGTGTTAAGCATTACACATCCGCCCCATATCATCCAGCCACTAATGGATTGGCCGAGAGGTTTGTTCAAACATTCAAGAAGGCTATCAAGGCAATGTGTAATGAAGATATACCCCTACAACACAAGGTGGATAACTTCTTGTTTGCCTACCGGAATGCGACACATGCGGTTACCAACCAAACTCCAGCCATGATGTTCTTCAATCGAAGACTACGATGCCGCTTGGATTTGGTTAAGCCAAACATCAGAAGAGATGTGGAGAACAGGCAGTTTCAGAATATGAATGAAAGGCCGACCAGGAGTTTTAAGATAGGTCAACCAGTTTTGGCCCGGGACTACCGCACAGAGAAATGGCAGCCAGGAACGATCTGTACACGGCAAGGACCTCTAATGTATACCGTGGACGTTGGAGAGAGCATTGTAAGACGCCATGCTGACCAGATTCTAGAGTCACTGGAAAACGTCAACTCCACACCACGATCTGATACACCTGGCGATGAAACCGAAGTACCAATTGCATCTACCGCAGAATCGGTGATATTGGAAGCAGACGAACCAAACAACGACATTGATCCTGACTCAACCTTGCCAGAAGAACCTGATGTGATAAAAATAATAACTTCCGGGAAGTTATGTCATCACTTCCTGTGAACTGTGAACTATGAACTATGAACTGTGTACATACCTCACTTCCTGTCATGTGTCACTTCCTGTTGGACTGGTATAAATACTGGTCTGTTCAGTATTGTAAGAGGCTTCTACCAGAGGCATGGTAAAGACCTCTCTTGTATATAGTGTGTTTATAAGTTACTTAAAGCTTACTTTAAAGTTACTTGATGGTAAGCCTCCTTTTTCTTACATCAATTTAAGTAACTTAGTATTTACACTCACGAATACTAGACCTTCGGACAAACTCAGAATTAAGGATCCAGGGAACCATCCATCATGGAGAAAATCCTTAGACCTATTCGTCTGGACTTGGACCCGAATGCATCAGCAGCTGGCAGGGTATGGAAGCATTGGTACCGTACTTTTGAGAATTTTCTGGATGAATGTGAAGCGGATGCTCCTGCTAGATTGAAGATACTTATCAATTATGTGACCCCAAAAGTGTTCGAATATGTTGATGAATGGGATAATTACGATGAGGTGATTCGGGCACTTAAGAAACTGTATGCCAAGACCCCAAATGAGGTCTATGCTAGACATCTACTGGCCACAGCCCGACAAGGGCCAGGGGAATCAATTGACGAATTCCTGCAAGAACTTCGCAGGCTCAGCGTAGATTGTAACTTTCAGGCAGCCTCAGCTGAGCTGTACCGCCAAGAAATGATTCGTGATGCTTTCATCTGCGGGATTGCCTCTCCATTTATACGCCAGCGTCTACTAGAAAGTAAAACACTTGAGCTACAAAAAGCTTTTGACCTAGCTTGTTCACTGGATTTGGCAAAGAGAAATGCAGACCTCTATCAGCTGCCCAGATCTCGATCTGCTGCTGTAGCTGCAACCAGACAATTCAAGCGGTCTCAGGTGAACCCTATCATGGGGGAATCTAATTCTGATAATTCTGATGAAGAAGAGGAGGACGACCCCACTTTAGCAGCCTCTTGGCAATCTAGGAAGGAATGCTTCTTTTGTGGAGATGCTTTTCACCCTAGGAAAACCTGCACTGCTCGCAATGCAATCTGCAGTTATTGCGGGAAAAAAGGACACTTTGCTAAAGTTTGCCTATCAAGGGCCTCTACGAGGGCCAATCCAGCTAAGGCCTACCGAACTGCCCCAATTAGGGCCTATCAAGATGCTCCAGCTAGGACCTATCAAGCTTCCTCTCGAGCTCTCTCCCGAAGAAGCACACCGAGAGTTTTAGCCACTCTCTGTGCAACGACACCAATTACAGCTGCTTGCCCACAGAACCTGTCTCATGCTGCCACAAAAATTTCAATTAAAGGGCATACCTTAGATGCCTTAATTGACTCAGGAAGTACTGATAGTTTCATTAAGGAACAGATTGTTGCGAAATTGAAACTACATGTCTTCCCATCGGACCAGGCAATTGCGATGGCCCAGTCATCACTTAATACCAGAATCTCCGGCTTTTGTGTTGTTGATATGACACTTCATGGTCGTATGTATCCCTCCACCCGACTTTCGGTGCTCAAGGACTTATGTAGTGATCTCCTCTTAGGACTGGACTTCCAAAAACAGCATAAGAAACTCACCATTGAGTTTGGTGGATCCAAACCCGGACTTACTATTTCTAATATACCATCTAAATTACCATTTTGTGCATTATCAGCAGCTTCACTTGATGAACCCTCATTATTTGCCAGTATTCCGCCTCAATGCCAACCGATAATAACGAAATCGCGGCGCTTTAATCAGGAAGACCAATCTTTTATTGCGGCTGAAATCTCTCGACTTCTAGCAGAGGATATCATTGAACCATGTTCGTCGCCCTGGCGGGCTCAAGTCGTCATTGTCAAGAACCCTCTAAAACCTCACAAACAGCGACTATGCATCGATTATTCGCAAACCATCAATCAATATACCGACTTGGACGCCTACCCATTGCCACGCATTGATGATATGGTTAATAAACTGGCCGAATACAAAGTGTTCTCAACTTACGATTTAAAAAGTGCCTATCATCAGTTACCCTTGAAGGTCTCAGATAAGCAGTACACAGCCTTTGAGGCTAATGGACGGCTGTACCAATTTCGTCGCCTCCCATTCGGGGTTACTAATGGAGTGGCTGTCTTTCAACGGGCAATGGATGGCCTGGTTAAGCAGGAAAACCTAAGGGACACTTTTCCCTATCTTGATAACATTACCATTGCAGGTCACGATCAACAGGAACACGACTCCAACCTCCAAAAATTTCGGGATGCCCTCCATCGCCGTAATTTGACCCTGAATGAATCCAAATCTGTTGAGTCGCAACCGACCATCAACATCCTTGGCTACTGCGTAGGCAATGGTATCATTCAGCCAGACCCAGAAAGACTTCGCCCGCTCCAAGAGCTCCCGTCACCTAAGAATCCGGCTTCTTTACGTCGGGCTCTCGGTCTGTTTGCATACTACGCTAAATGGATTCCTCATTTTTCGGACAAAATCCAACCCTTGCTGCATGCTAGATCATTTCCACTGGGAACAGCGGCTGTTGCAGCCTTTAACCTTCTCAAAAAACAGTTGGAGAAAGCGGCTCTTCACTCCATTGATGAGAATCTCCCTTTCGTGGTTGAATGTGATGCCTCGGAGGTGGCGATCTCGGCTACTCTGAATCAGGAAGGTCGTCCTGTAGCATTTATGTCCAGGACCTTACAAGGTGCCGAGCTACATTATCCTCCGGTTGAGAAAGAAGCCACAGCCATCATAGAGGCAGTACGGAAGTGGAACCATTTTCTAGCTCGCCAGCACTTTACATTGATCACGGACCAACGATCAGTCGCCTTCATGCTCGATAATCGAAAACGAACCAAAATTAAGAATAATAAAATACAACTTTGGAGGATGGAACTGGCCTCTTTTGGTTATACCATTCTCTATCGGCCTGGCAAGGAGAATGTGGCCCCGGACACCCTCACACGGGCATTCTGCTCCACTATGTCATCCTCCACCCTCATGGATGTCCACAATGGTTTGTGCCATCCTGGCGTTACGCGCATGCTACATTTCGTACGATCACGGAATCTCCCTTTTTCCACTGGAGATGTAAAGAAAATATGCTCAGAATGCCGGCTTTGTGCGGAATTAAAACCTCAGTTCTTCCGCCCCTCAGATGGTATACTCATACATGCAACCCAACCGATGCAACGACTTAGCATCGATTTTAAGGGCCCAGTGCCCTCTTCAACTCGGAACACGTATTTGCTCGCCATGATCGATGAATATTCACGTTTTCCGTTTGCCTTCCCCTGCTCCAATATGCTGGCGTCCACAGTAATCTCCTGCCTTGAGCAGGTATTTTCTCTCTGTGGCATGCCGGCTTATATTCACTCAGATCGGGGTCCATCCTTTATGTCGAGGGAACTCAAGGACTACCTCTCAGAACGGGGAATTGCTACAAGCAAAACAACACCATACCATCCCATCGGAAATGGGCAGGTAGAGAGGTATAACGGTATCATCTGGAATTCCGTACGTCTCGCTTTAAGATCTCGGGGCCTACCAGACCAGCAATGGGAAACAGTGCTTCCGGATGCATTGCACTCTATACGGTCCCTGCTTTCTACAGCCACAAATACTACACCTCATGAGCGGTTCTTTGGATTCCAGCGTCGCTCATCTCATGGGACATCACTCCCGTCATGGCTAACTACTCCTGGACCTGTATTACTCCGAAGATACGTTCGGACGTCTAAAAATGACCCTCTTGTAGACGAGGTCGAACTAACCGATGCCAACCCCACCTATGCAAACATACGATATTCCGACGGCCGAGAATCTACCGTATCATTACGGGATCTGGCTCCCTGCCCACCAGGACCTAGTGGGACATCGGGTGATGGCATTTCACCAGGAAACTCTTGGGACCTATCGGGTACCCCTCTCCAGGATCCTGATCGGACACCAACTAGCTTGGTGCCGGTAGAACCCCGTGCTCAAGGTTGCGACCCTCCCAGTACCACGCATGAAAGTACTGGTCTGCCACAGACCAGCTCTGCACCTCCCTCTGAACAGAGGCAGTCTGACTTTGAACCTATTGGGGCTCGTACTCGAAGCCATGATCTCCCTGACCCTTCACAGGGCAATCCAGGCCACACGGACTCTGGCCAATGGCCAACCGCATGTAAGCGGACCAGCGACCCTCTACGACGGGAATCCAAACGGGTGCGACTCTTCCTTGTTCGGCGGCTGCGGACCAAAAGGTAGACCACAGCCTCCTAATCCTGCAGGAGGGAAGAATGTGATAAAAATAATAACTTCCGGGAAGTTATGTCATCACTTCCTGTGAACTGTGAACTATGAACTATGAACTGTGTACATACCTCACTTCCTGTCATGTGTCACTTCCTGTTGGACTGGTATAAATACTGGTCTGTTCAGTATTGTAAGAGGCTTCTACCAGAGGCATGGTAAAGACCTCTCTTGTATATAGTGTGTTTATAAGTTACTTAAAGCTTACTTTAAAGTTACTTGATGGTAAGCCTCCTTTTTCTTACATCACCTGATATCCCAAAGAGGCGTTATCCAGACAGAATCAGGAAGCCTCCTCAAAGACTGAACTTATAATTGCTTAACTTCAACCAATGTATCTAGCAACCGTAATTGTAATTGTAATTCGTTATTATTTAGTTGTTAAATGAATGTTATGTACTGTTTATCTAAAAGGGGAGGAATTGTTGTGTATGTACCTTTAAGGGAATAACTGGTCTCAGACTGCAGTACCGGCAGTGACCACCCCTGTATAAAAGGCCCTAGCAGGCTTCTGTAGTTTCAGTTTCCAGGTTGTCTCCATTCAGTAAAGATTGTTATAATCAACTCCTGCAGTCCGTGTCGCAATTATACACGGACATAATAGTTCCTCAACATCTTGGTCCAGGAAACCATCCTGTATACACTCTAGGAATTCCTCCTCCACAGTATTGTTACTAATTTGTTTAGCCCAATCTATATGTAGATTAAAGTCACCCATGATAACTCCTGTGCCCTTATTACACGCGTCTCTAATTTCCCATTTAATGCCATCCCCAACCTCAGCATTACTGTTTGGGGGTCTGCATACAACTCCCACTAACGTTTTCTGCCCCTTCGTATTTTTCATCTCTCCCCATACAGATTCCACATCATCAGAGCTAATATCCTTCCTTACTATTGTGTTAATATCCTCTTTAACCAGCAATGCTACACCACCTCGTTTTCCGTTCTTCCTGTCCTTCCTGAATATTGAATACCCCTGGATGTTGAATTCCCAGTCTTGGTCACCCTGAAGCCATGTCTCCATAATCCGAATTATATCATATCCGTTGACATCTATTTGAGCAGCTAATTCATCCTCCTTATTACGAATGCTCCTTGCATTAAGACACAAAGCCTTCAGGCTTGTTTTTTTAACACTCTTAGTCCCTTTAGAATTATTATTTCCTGTAGCCCTGTTTGATTTACACCCTTGATTTCTCTGAATTCCACTTTTGCTTTTCTCTTTCCTGTCTTTTGTTTCTATCCTTGCTTCCCTTTCCTCTCTCTCTCCCTGCACAGGTTCCCAACCACCTGCCATTTTAGTTTAAACCCTCCCCAACAGCACTAGCAAACACTCCCCCTAGGACATCGGTCCCCGTCCCGCCCAGGTGCAAACCGTCCAGTTTGTACTGGTCCCACCTCCCCCAGAACCGGTTCCAATGTCCCAGGAATTTGAATCCCTCCCCCTTGCACCATTCCTCTAGCCACGTATTCATCTGAAATATCTTTCTATTTCTACTCTGACTAGCACGTGGCACTGGTAGCAATTCTGAGATTACTACCTTTGAGGTCCTATTTTTTAATTTACCTCCTAACTCACTATATTCAGCTTTTAAGGCCTCATCCCGTTTTTTACCTATATCATTTTTTACCTATATGCACCACAACAACTGGTTGTTCACCCTCCCCCTCCAGAATGCCCTGCAGCCGCCCCAAGACATCCTTGACCCTTGCACCAGGGAGGCAACATACCATCCTGGAATCTCGTTTGCGGCCGCAGAAATGCCTATCTATTCCCCTTACAATAGAATCCCCTATCACTGTAGCTCTCCCACTCTTTTTCCTCCCGTCCTGTGCAGCAGAAGCATCCATGGTGCCAGGAAGTTGGCTGCTGTTGCCTTCCCCTGATAAGCCATCTCCCTCAACAATATCCAAAGTGGTATATCTGTTTGAGAAGGGGATGGCCACAGAGGACCCCTGCACTACCTGCCTGTGCCTACTACTCTGCCTGGTGGTCACCCATTCCCTTCCTGCATGCGCAGCCTTTACCTGCTGGTAAAAGCAGGCCTTACGCCAGGCGTAAGATTTTTAAGTGTTTTCTGCGGGCAGAGGTTCTGCAGAAACCTGAACTCCCCCCCCCCCCCCTCAGAGGCCCTTCTCCAGGGCAGGCGTCCAATCTGTCAAGAATCCTCTTGACAGATCGGAAATGCCGGTTTTCAGCGCATGCGCTTTGCATGCTTGAAACCAGCACTTGCGAGGTCCCTACGGGTCTGTACACAGCTCGTACACACCCGTAGGGATTGGAAAATACGGGCCCATTTGTTTCTTTACCTGTCCCAATACCACCGTCTTTTGTCTTGCACCATCATCCCTTTTATCAGTTAATCACTCCTGCCTTCCACTCTATCACAGACCTTAACATTGTCCTTTCCTGCCCCCGCCCTACCAATTTTCCCGAACTCTGTACTTGCTTATAAACTGTTACATCGCGAATATTTTCCAGTTCTGACGAAAGGTCATCAACCTGAAACGTTAATACAAAAGCAAAATACTGCGGATGCTGGAAATCTGAAATAAAAACAGAAAATGCTGGAAATACTCAGCAGGTCAGGCAGCATCTGTGGACAGAGAAACAGAGTTAAAGTTTTAGGTCGATGACCCTTCGTCAGAACTGGAAAAAGCTGGAGATTGAGCAGGTTTTTAAGCAAGTGTAGGGGCAGGGAAAGAGAGGAGGGGAGGAAAGAACAAAAGGGATGACATAGAGACATAGACATAGAGTTTTACAGCACAGAAAGAGCCCCTTCGGCCCATCATGTCTGCGCCGCCCATCCATCCCTGTCCAGTCTAATCCCATTTTCCAGCATTTGGTCCATAGCCTTGTATGCAATGGCATTTCAAGTGCTCATCCAAATGCTTCTTGAATGTTGTGGGGGTTCCTGCCTCTACCACCCTTTTAGGCATTGAGTTCCACATTCCAACCACCCTCTGGGTGAAAAAGTTCCTCCTCAAATCCCATCTAAATCTCCTGCCCCTTACCCTGAATCTATGCCCCCTTGTTATTGACCCCTACTAAGGGGAAAAGTTCCTCTTTGTCTACCCTATCTATGCCCCTCATCATTTTGTACACCTCAATCAGGTCCCCCCTCAGCCTTCTTTGCTCCAAGGAAAACAACCCCAGCCTGTTTAGTCTTTCTTCATAGCTGAGGCGCTCCATCCCAGGTAACATCCTGGTGAATCTTCTCTGCACCCTCTCCAAGGCAATCACATCCTTCCTATAGTGAGGCGACCAGAACTGCACACAGTACTCCAGCTGTGGCCTCACCAGCGTTTTGTACAGCTCCATCATAACCTCCCTGCTCTTATATTCTATGCCTCGGCTAATGAAGGCAAGTATCCCATATGCCTTTTTAACCACCTTATCTACCTGTTCCGCTGCCTTCAGGGATCTATGTACATGTACACCAAGGTCCCTCTGACCCTCTGTACTTCCTAGGGTCCTACCACTCATTGTGTATTCCCTTGCCTTATTTGTCCATCCAAAATGCATCACCTTGCACTTTTCAGGGTTAAATTCCATTTGCCACTTTTCCACCCATCTGACCAACCCGTTTATATCGTCCTGTGATAGGATGGAAGGCAGGAGAGATTAAGAGACAATGGCCCAGATATTCCGATCCCTATGGGTGTGTACGCGCTGTGTACCCACCTGTAGGGACATCGGAAATGCCGGTTTCAGATATGCACAGCGCATGCGCTGAAAACTGGCATTTCCAATCTGTCAAGAATGCTCTTGACAGATCCTCCAGCTGCCCTGGAGAAAGGCCTCTGTGGGTGGATAGTTCCGCTTTTTGGAGACCGTCCGCCTGCAGAAAACCCTTACAATTCTTACGCCAGATAAAAGCGTAAGGCCTGCTTTTACCAGGATAAGAGTTGAAAAAAGTAAAAAAAAAAAATTTTTCACTGATTTATCATTTAAAAATATTTTTTAAAAAGGTAAGTTTATTTTTAGGCTCGTAAAAAACTTTAATTATTTTTTTCAAAAAATTAAGTTTTTGTTTAAAATGTTTAATTTATTGTAATTTCAAGTCATTTTAAAAATGTGATTTTTTTTTAAATTTATTTAAAACTTTACTATGTTTTTAGGGTGATCTCCATTCATATATTTGACAGGAGTGTATGAAGGGAGATTCCCTTCTTTGATTGGCTCCCCACGGCCCACATGATCCCAGGGACGCTGCGAACCAACTGCGCCTCTGGGATACCTGGGCCCTGCGCACTTGAAGTTTGGAGAGGCCCAGGATCGGAAGCGTGTGCGTCCCGGGAGCCCTCAGGTAAGGGTGCAGATTTTTCCAGATCACAGGCCTCCGCACGCGGGAGGCCTGCAATCGGAAAATACGGGTCATTAAGAGATGGTGCAAGGCAAAAGGAGATGGTAATGGGACAAGTTAAGAAACAAAAGATGGCTCTAGATCAAGTGTAAATGGCAGAATGAAAGACAGCTGCCATGTGGGAGAGAGAAAAAAATAAAAATAATAATAAATAAAATAAATGGAAAAAAAAGAATAGGGGCAGAGGTTATGGTCTGAATATGTTGAGTCCAGAATTCTGTAAAGTGCCTAATCGAAAGATGAGGTGCTGTTCCTCGAGCTTACGTTGAGCTTCATTGTAACAGTGTAAGAGGCCAAGGACAGTGAGGTCCGAGTGGGAGTGGAGCGGAGAATTAAAGTGACAGGCAACCGGAAGCTTGGGGTCCTGAAACGTTAACTCTGTTTCTCTGTCCACAGATGCTGCCTGACCTGCTGAGTATTTCCAGCATTTTCTGTTATTATTTCAGATTTCCAGCTTCAGCAGTATTTTGCTTTTGTTCAAGTCTTGGTGGCCTGTTTTAAGTTAATTAACCTGTTTACGTCCACATTATCTACCTCATTCAGCATCTTAGTGACTTGGATCATGTGCCACCTCATCCTTTCTTCATTGAAATCACATTTTGCTATCAATCTGCATAATTTCAAATTATAACCTCCTGAATCATCCTTGTCATTCTTTATCAAACTCTCTTTAACCCACCATTGTCCGATGAATATAAATTGCCCAAGTTGTGCACAATATTTTATATATGGTATTATCAATAAGTTATACAGAAGTAATATAACCTGTTTCTATTTAAAATCCACTGCCTTGGAGAGGCATTGCAGTACTTTAGATTAGCTAATAGCAGCCTTGCTCTGGCTGAGTACCGTTAGTGAATGATAAATCATCACACCCAAATCTTATTCCTTTTCCCATTAGTCTACTTGGCATGGATTTGAACCAAGATCCCAAAATTAAAAGGGCAGTATACTAACCCACAGCTCAGTTCCCAAGACATTTTTGTTTCTGAACACTGTAGGTTATAAAGTGGCTATTGTCCCAGGTCAATTACTCCAGAATCAGTAGTAGAGTATATTAGCTCACTGCACTATCCAGTTCCCTCAAAAAACATTTATTTTGATCAAATTTTCGGATATCAACAATCCACGTTTTATTGTCCTATTACAATATCGAAAGGACATTTTAACCAACTATGAATCACAGCATTCATTGTTGTTGTGGCCACGAAATTTGGCACCTTAGCGTCGGGTGTTAAGGCCGGTTTCAGCAAAAAAATGACGGCCGCTTCACTTCCACCAACTTTTGGCATACCCAGCGACAGCTGCCATTTTGGGCAGGTCGGCTGCGCGGCCGCTGCCTTCATTCACCAGAAAAATGCTAATCAATCAGCTCATGACATCAATGAGTGTGCAATGCTGATTTGACGGACAACCTGCTATTTTGGACATTGCCACTCGACTGCACGCACTCTCCAAATCAAGCACAGCCGAACATGCGTTCAGCAGCAGGAAGGACCCTCCACCAGCGCTATTTAAAGGGATCAGCAACAACTTACAGCTGACTTGCTTTTTGATTTCTACTCACTCTGTGTAAGTTTGTGCAACTGTTTGGAGCTTTCTACAGTTATTTAACGTTGGTGAGGTGACAGGGAGTGGTGCTGCAAGTGGAAAAGGCCTTGCTTCTGAGTTCAAGGGTTCTGTTCAGGACACTTGCTCCCAGTCATGGGGCTCTACTTGCAGGCTCCCCTCACGCTGGTCCTCCTTATGCTTGAGTATGGCAGGGGGATGGAACAGAGGCAGCAATGAAGAGGACAAGCTTCTCACAGAGGGAGGAGGAGGAGGGGCAGGATGGCTCTCACCTTACCCACCTCGGGTCTTCCGAGAGCACTTCTCCGACCTGCACTTAAGCCAAGAGCAGTGTATTCGGAGGCTCCGCTTCACCAAGGAGATAGTCACAGAACTCTGCCACCTCCTGGAACCAGACCTATATCCTCAGAGCAGGGTGACAATGGCACTGTCAATGACCTTCAAGGTCACCGTGGCCCTCAAATTTTTCACCACCAGATCATTCCAGTCAGGAGCAGGAGACATAACTAACATCTCCCAATTCACTGTCCATCGCTGCATCCGGGAGGTCACAGAGGCTCTCTACTCCAGGAGAAGGGACTTCATTGTCTTCTCTCTGAACAGAGAAAACATAGAAACATAGAAACATAGAAAATAGGAGTAGGAGTAGGCCATTCAGCCCCTCGAGCCTGCTCCGCCATTCAATGCGATCATGGCTGATCATCCAAATTCAGTACCCTGTCCCTGCTTTCTCCCCATATCCCTTGATCCCTTTAGCCTTAAGAAATATATCCAACTCTTTCTTGAATATATTTAATGAATTGGCCTCTACTGCCTTCTGTGGTAGAGAATTCCACAGGTTCACCACTCTCTGGGTGAAGAAATTCCTCCTCATTTCTGTCCTAAGTGGCTTACCCCTTATCCTTAGACTGTGACCCCTGGTTCTGGGGTCACAGTCTAAAAGCAGGAGGAGCGCGCGTGTGGCTTTGCCAGGATATCGGGCTTTCCCGTGGTGCAGGGTGCCATCGACTGTACACACGTGGCTTTGCGGGCGCCGCATATCAATCCTAAGATGTACCACAAC
This sequence comes from Somniosus microcephalus, assembly GCF_052327205.1. NCBI lineage: Eukaryota > Metazoa > Chordata > Chondrichthyes > Squaliformes > Somniosidae > Somniosus > Somniosus microcephalus. The sequence continues at coordinate 179,562,430 of NC_140987.1, read as the reverse complement.
CGCAAAGGTTACCACTCATTCAATGTGCAGTTGATGTGCAACCATGGCCAGCACATCATGTTGGTGAGTGCCTGGTATCCTGGCAGTAGTCATGAAGCCTTCATCCTGCAAAGTCCGATGTTCCAGCAATTTACAGCCACCACGTTTAACCCGAGGCGGGTGCTCGGAGACAAGGGCTATCCACTCTACAACTGGCTGATGACTCCCCTCCACAACCCCACCACTTGTGGCCAGCAATCATATAATGTGAGCCATGCTGCCATGAGTAACCTCATCATGCAGACCATCATGGTGCTAAAGCAATGGTTCCACTGCCTTCACCGCCCGGGAGGAGCCCTCAAGTATACGCCGGAGCGGGTGTCCCATTTTGTGGTGATCCACTGCATCCTCCACAACTTGGCCCTCATGAGGGCACAGCCCTTACCACCATGGGTTCCACGACCACCTCAGGAGAAGGAGGAGGAGGAAGAGGAAGAGGAGGAGAGACAGGGGAGACAGTTAGCAGATCCCCGTTCCAGATGGGCTGTCCGTGAGCGTCTCATCAGACTCCGGTTCACCTGAATGAAACTCCAGATGCCTGTTCCTCAACATTTCCCCACCTTACCATCCCTCTGTCACAGAACATCACAGCATCCACTTGTGCACAAAGCTGAAATGAGTCACCACAAAACAAACATTCCAAACATAATTTATAAATGAATCAATCCAATACTACATGACAAAGTCAACTAATCACCCTTGTGCATCCCCTTGGTGTCTGTCGTTCATGTTCCTTTGCCTATTCTAGTGCTCCTATTCAGTGCTACCCCAGTGGCTGCAGCATGGCTGGTGGAAGGCTGCTGACTTCCCATGGGGGACACGTGGGCAGCGGCCTTGCAGGACGACCTCGAGCAGCTCTGGACCTAGAATGCCCGGCTGTAGACTGCACCACCTCGGCATGGGCGGCAGCAGTCTGGGCTGGCTGGATGACAGGCAGCAGCAAGGGCAATGGCGGAGTGTCAGTGGTGGGAGTAGGAATGCTGCCATCCTGAGAGAGGACAGCAGGTTCTTGCTCCATGGAGCCACTGCCAATACCCTGGGGCGGCGCCTCAGCATTCCTAGCAATCTGTTGGAGCACAGATTGCTGGACTGTTGTGAGACCCTGCAAGCCCCTTTCCACACTTGTAAACCCAACCACAATGGTATCAGTCTGAGCTCGCGTGGCAGTAAGCTGAGCCTGCATGACAGAAGTCTGAGCTTCCACTGCAGCACTCAGACGTTGGGTCACTTCTGCTTGTGCTGCAGTGAAAGCTGCGACATCGCCCATCACACCCAGCATCATGTTTTGGCTCCACAAGTGTTCTAATGGAGTTGCCCATCACTTCCATCCTGGAAATCATGGGCTCCAAGCTCTGCACAATGCCCCGTGCAATGTTGGAGCCGGACTCCTCCATGCTCCTTGACACTGACAAGGGGCTCTCTGACAGGCCTGCCATTGCACTAAGCATTTCTGTGTGCTTGCCCATCACCCTTCTTCTGAAGGCCGCCCCATCAAAGTCATCATCTGTGCAGCAGAACTCCTATGCGAACTCGCCCTTCGAGGTGCTGGCACCCGAGCTACACTTTTCCCCTGGCCTGGCTGCAGCCCACTTGTGCCCGGTGACTCACCATGTGCAGATCCCGCCTCTATACTACCCTCTAAGGTTTGTAAAGTGCCATTTTCTGAGCTAGAGCCTAGGAGTGTCAGAGCGAGTGACGGTGCCTCTTCTTCTCCATCACTCTCCTCCTCTACTTGGATGGGGATAGGCTGGGCTGTTGACAGTTCTTGGGTATTTGAAAGGAGAAAGGCACAAGGGTCAGGTTGAGGTGAGGGAAGGGGCGGGGGAGGAAACAAGATGTGCATGCTTACACCATCAGCAGCTTGTAAGTGAGAAGAGATTGTGGGATGAGGGTGAACTGGGATGTGAGAAGGTGATATGAGCATACCGTCATCAGCAATGCTTTCAGACTCGTCGCTCACCATGGCCTCAGTGATGGACCCTCCAATGATCTCCAGCACCGTCTCCTCCAGCGCAGTGAGGTTTAAAGACATGTTTCCCCCTGCCTGTCTGCTGCTGCGGTTCTGAGCCACTTTGATCTGCAAGAGAAAGGAAAGTGTGTCAGTGAGTGTGGTGCAATGTGTTTCGGTGATGTGCTTGTCATGTTGAATAGCTGACATTGTATGCAAGGTGTGAGATGTAGGTGTGAGGCTTGCAGTAGTGGTAAGTGTGAGGTGAAACTATGATTGTGAGGTATGAGTCATGATTGCTAGGGATTGTTGTTAGGTGAGTGATGAGGGTGTGGTGCATTGAGCAGTGTGTGGGGCTAGTGGGTTAAGAACCTCTGGAACTCTTCAGACACAAACTGTGGTCCATTGTCAGAGCAAATCTGTTCAGGCAGCCCATTCCTGGCGAATATGGTTCGTAAGACTGTGATAGTTTTTTCTGTGGTGGTTGAGGACATTTTTATTACCTCTGGCCACTTTGAATGTGCATCCACCGCAATTAAAAACATCGAGTCCATAAAGGGACCAGCAAAATCAATGTGCACCCTTTGCCATGGAGATGAGGGCCACTCCCATGGATGTAGAGGGGCTTGTGGTGGGGCGTTTTGGACCTTCTGGCATCCAGTACAGCTCTTGGTCATCTCTTCGATTTCTCTATCGATTCCCGGCCACCACACAAACGCTCTGGCTAAGTTCTTCATTTTTACCCCTCCCAGATGACCCTCATGAAGCTCATTGAGCACTCTATCCTTCAATTTGGGTGGAATTACTACTCTGGATCCACACATCAAGGTTCCTCTGCACACTGACAGCTGTTCTCTTCTCGGCGAGAATGCTGGCAGCAGTGGTTCGCCATGTGCTGGCCATCCCTTCACCGTTAAATCATAGACCCAGGAGAGTGTCGGGTCATTTCGTGTTTCCTTTTCTATGTTTGCATTCATCACAGGGAGACATTCGACTATAGTCGAGTGGAATAACTCCACTGGATCCACTGCCTGTTCTTCTTCCACCATCGGCAACGGTAGGCGCGACAATCCATCAGCATTCCCATGCTGTTTAGTTCCTTTGTACTCGATGTCATATTGGTGTGCCCCTAGGAACAGGGACCACCTCTGTAGCCGTTGTGCCGTCATTATCGGTACGCCCTTCTGAGGGTTGAAAATGGAGACGAGAGGTTGATGATCAGTTAGTAGAGTAAATTTCTGACCATGCAGGTAGTGATTGAACTTCTTCACCCCCCACACCAGGCTGAGGGCCTCTCTGTCAATCTGGGTGTAGTTACGCTCGGCTGAAGTTAACGAGCGTGACGCAAAAGCTATCGGCCTCTCTGAACCATCAAGGAATTTATGTGACAGTACCGCCCCAATGCCGTAGGGAGACGCATCACATGCCAGTCTTATCGGTAGTGATGGGTTGTAGTGAGCCAATACTTCTCTTGAAGTGATTAGGTCCTTACTCTTCTGAAAGGCCCACTTACATTCATCGCTCCATTTCCATGCTACTCCCGTTCGTAGTAGGGCGTTCAGTGGATGCAGAATAGTGGACAAATTCGGCAAAAACTTATGGTAGTAATTCACCAATCCGAGGAATTACCTCAGTTACGACACATTTTCAGGTGCTGGAGCCTTAACTATCGCTTCAATTTTGTCAGGGGACTTATGCAACCCCTCTTCATCAATCACGTGGCCACAATACGATATCTGTTTCTTTAAAAACTCGCACTTGGGGCGATTGGCTCGTAGCCCATGTTCACGTAGTCTAGCGAGCGCCTGCTCTAGGTTGGCAAGGTGTTCACTGTCATCTTCACCTGTCACTAGGACGTCATAGATTCATAGAGTCACAGAGTTATACAGCACGGATAGAGGCCCTTCGGCCCATCGTGTCCGCGCCGGCCATCACGCCCTGTCTAATCTAATCCCATATTCCAGCATTTGGTCCGTAGCCTTGTATGCTATGGCATTTCAAGTGCTCATCCAAATGCTTCTTGAATGTTGTGAGGGTTCCAGCCTCCACAACCCTTTCGGGCAGTGAGTTCCAGACTCCAACCACCCTCTGGGTGAAAAAGTTCTTTCTCAAATCCCCTCTAAACCTCCCGCCCTTTACCTTGAATCTATGCCCCCTAGTTATTGACCCTTCTACTAAGGGAAAAAGCTCCTTAGTATCAATCCTATCTATGCCCCTCATAATTTTGTACACCTCAATCATGTCCTCCCTCAGCCTCCTCTGCTCCAAGGAAAACAAACCCAATCTGCCCAGTCTCTCTTCATAGCTGAAGCGTTCCAGCCCTGGTAGCATCCTGATGAATCTCCTCTGCACCCTCTCCAAAGCTATCACATCCTTCCTGTAGTGTGGCGACCAGAACTGCACACAGTATTCCAGCTGTGGCCTAACCAGTGTTTTATACAGCTCCATCATAACCTCCTTGCTCTTATATTCTATGCCTCGGCTAATGAAGGCAAGTATCCCATATGCCTTTTTTACCACCTTATCCACCTGTTCCGCCGCCTTCAGGGATCTGTGTACTTGCACACCCAGATCCCTCTGACCCTCCATCTTGCCTAGGGTCTTACCATTCATTGTGTATTCCCTTGCCTTGTTAGTCCCCCCAAAGTGCATCACCTCGCACTTTTCCGGGTTAAATTCCATTTGCCACTGTTCCGCCCATCTGACCAACCCATCGATATCGTCCTGCAGACTGAGACTACCCTCCTCGCTATTTACCACCCTACCAATTTTTGTATCATCCGCGAACTTACTGATCATACCTTTTACATTCATATCCAAGTCATTAATATAGACCACAAACAGCAAGGGACCCAGCACCGATCCCTGTGGTACCCCACTGGCCACAGGCTTCCAGTCACAAAAACAACCTTCGACCATCACCCTCTGCCTTCTGACACTAAGCCAGTTTTTTATCCAACGTGCCAAGGCACCCTGGATTCCATGGGCTCTTACCTTCTTGACCAGTCTCCTGTGCGGGACTTTATCGAAGGCCTTACTGAAATCCATGTATACCACATCCACTGCGTTGCCCTCATCCACACACCTAGTCACCCCCTCAAAAAATTCAATCAAATTAGTCAGACATGATCTTCCCTTGACAAAGCCATGTTGACTATCCCTGATTAATCCTTGCCTCTCCAAGTGGAGACTGATTTTGTCCCTCAGAATTTTTTCCAATAATTTTCCCACCACTGATGTTAGGCTCACTGACCTGTAGTTCCCCGGTTTTTCCCTACTCCCCTTCTTGAATAATGGAACTACATTAGCGGTTCTCCAGTCCTCTGGCACATCCCCTGTGGCCAGAGAGGTTCTGAATATGTGTGTTAGAGCCCCCGCAATCTCTTCCTTTGCCTCACACAGCAGCCTGGGATACATTTCGTCCGGGCCTGGGGATTTATCCATTTTTAGGCCTGCTAAAACCGCCAAAAGCTCCTCCCTCTCGATGTTAATGTGTTCGAGCATATCACAGTCCCCCCGCCCTATTTCTATGTCTACATCGTCCCTCTCCATAGTGAAAACAGATGCAAAAAATTCATTTAGAACCCCTCCTACATCTTCCGGCTCCACACACAGATTGCCACTTTTGTCCCTAATGGGCCCTATTTTTTCCCTAGTTATCCTCTTACCCTTAATATACTTATAAAACATCTTAGGATTTTCCTTTATTTTGCTCGCCAGTGTTATTTCATGGCCCCTCCTTGATCTCCTAATTTCTTTTTTAAGTATCCCCCTGCACTTTTTGTACTCCTCTAGGGCTTCCTCCGTCTTTAGCCTTTTGTATCTGCCAAAAGCCCTCCTTTTTTTTCTAATCCATTCTCGTATATCCCCTGACATCCAAGGTTCCCTGTGGTTTTTGGAACCACCCTTGACCTTTACGGGAACATGTTGCCATTGTATGATCTCAATCTCCCTTCTGAAAGCCTCCCATTGCTCCGATACGGATTTTCCTACAAGTAGCTGATCCCAGTTCTTTTTGGCCAGATCCTGCCTTATCCTATTAAAATCGGCCTTCCCCCAATTTAGAACCTTTATTTCCGGCCCATCCCTGTCCTTTTCCATGACCACCTTAAATCTCACCATATTATGGTCACTGTCACCAAAGTGCTCACCTACTAGCACTTCTTCCACTTGGCCGGCCACATTCCCTAGAATTAGATCCAGTACCGCCCCTCTCTTGTAGGACCTTCTACATGCTGGCTCAAAAAGCTCTCCTGGATGCACTTTAAGAATTTTACACCCTCTGTGCCTTTCACACTCTGACTATCCCAGTTAATATTGGGGAAGTTGAAATCCCCCATTATTATTACCCTTTTATTTGCACATTTCTCTGAGATTTGCTTACATATCTGTTCCTCTATCTCCCCCTGACTGTTTGGAGGCCTATAGTACACTCCCAGCAAAGTGCTTGCCCCCTTCTTGTTTTTAAGCTCCACCCATATGGCCTCATTAGAGGAACCTGCTAATATGTCATCCCTCCTTACTGCAGTAATTGACTCCTTAATTAATGTTGCTACACCCCCTCCTCTTATACCCCCCCGCCTCTGTCTCACCTGAAGATTCTGTACCCCGGAATATTGAGCTGCCAGTCTTGCCCCTCCCTCAACCATGTCTCCGTGATAGCAACAATATCATACTCCCATGTGTTTATCAACACCTTCAGTTCATCCACCTTATTTACAAGACTCCTTGCATTAAAATAGATGCCATCCAGCCTTGCCCTTGTATATTTGCCCTGTCTACCAAGCTGACTTGTTTTTTTCTCTATAATTGGCAGCACATCACCCCCTATTTCAGCTCCCCTCTGTATCCCATCCCCCTGCCAAGTTAGTTTAAACCACTCCCAACAGTGCTAGCAAACCTCCCCGCAAGGATATTTGTCCCGCTCTGGTTCAGGTGCAACCCGTCCGACTTGTACAAGTCCCACCTTCCCCAGAAGCAGGCCCAGTGATCCAGGAAAGTAAAACCCTCCCCCCTACACCAACTCTTTAGCCACACATTCATCTGCTCTATCCTCCTATTCCTATACTCACTAGCACGTGGCACTGGGAGTAATCCAGAGATTACAACCTTTGAGGTCCTGCTCTTTAATCTGTTACCTAGCTCCCTAAATTCTTGATGCAGGACCTCATCCACCTTCCTACCTATGTCGTTGGTCCCAATGTGGACCACGACCTCTGCCTGCTCACCCTCCCCCTTAAGAATGCCCTGTAGCCGCACAGTGACATCCATGACCCTGGCCCCAGGGAGGCAACAAACCATCCTGGAGTCACGTTTGCGGCCACAGAAACGCCTATCTGTTCCCCTTACGATAGAATCCCCTACCACTATTGCTCTCCCACTATTTTTCCTCCCTTTCTGAGCAGCAGAAGCATCCCTGGTGCCAGGAAGCTGGCTGCTGCTGCCTTCCCCTGGTGAGTCATCCCCCTCAACAGTATCCAACTTGGTATACCTGTTTGAAAGGGGGATGTCCGCAGGGGGTCCCTGCACTTCCTGCCTGCCTCTGTTGCTCCGCCTGATGGTCACCCCCTGTGCAGCCCTACCCTGAGGCGTGAACAACTCGCTAAACATGCTATCCACGACCCTCTCAGCATCGCGCATGCTCCAAAACTCATCCACCCGCAGCTCAAGCGCCACAATGCGGTCTACAAGTAGCTGCAGCTGGATGCATTTCCCGCACACATGGTCGCCAGGGACACTGGCAGCGTCCCTGACTTCCCACATAGAGCAAGAGGAGCAGAACACGGGTCTGAGCTCTCCTGCCATGACTTACTCCTTTAATTAATCTAAAAATTTATTCAATACCCCAGTTACAGGTATAATCTAGGGCGCTTTATTTACCAACTGTCCTCACTACAACACAGAGCCCCTAGAAATTTAACACCACAGAATTCAAGCTTGTAATGAAAAGAGAGAAATACTCACCAACCAATCACTTACCTGCTCCCTGGTGACGTCACACCCCGATTACTTTTTACCTCTCTGCAACTTCTGAGCTCGCAGACTGGAGTTTGGTATGCCTCTCCTGGCCCCGCTGCCGCCTTTTGTAGCTCGCCGCCACCGCCGAGTCTCCCGCAGGTCCGCTGCTCCCGCTACCTGCCGCCGCTGCTCTGAGGCCTCTCCTGGCCCCGCTGCCGCCTTTTGTAGCTCGCCGCCACCGCCGAGTCTCCCGCAGGTCCACTGCTCCCGCTACCTGCCGCCGCTGCTCTGAGGCCTCTCCTGGCCCTGCTGCCGCCTTTAGTAGCTCGCCGCCGCCGCCGAGTCTCCCGCAGGTCCGCTGCTCCCGCTACCTGCCGCCGCTGCTCTGAGGCCTCTCCTGGCCCCGCTGCCGCCTTTTGGAGCTCGCCGCCGCCGCCGAGTCTCCCGCAGGTCCGCTGCTCCCGCTACCTGCCGCCGCTGCTCTGAGGCCTCTCCTGGCCCCGCTGCAGCCTTTTGTAGCTCGCCGCCGCCGCCGAGTCTCCCGCAGGTCCGCTGCTCCCGCTGCCTGCCGCCGCTGCTCTGAGGCCTCTCCTGGCCCCGCTGCCGCCTTTTATAGCTCGCCGCCGCCGCCGAGTCTCCCGCAGGTCCGCTGCTCCCGCTACCTGCCGCCGCTGCTCTGAGGCCTCTCCTGGCCCTGCTGCCGCCTTTTGTAGCTCGCCGCCGCCGCCGAGTCTCCCGCAGGTCCGCTGCTCCCGCTACCTGCCGCCGTCCAAGTAACACTGAGTCCCCCGGAATCCCTTGCAGGACTTGTTCCATCGCTCTTTGCCATATCGCCGGAGCTGATGCTTCTCCGAATACCAGTCGATTATACTGGTAAAGACCTTTGTGAGTGTTTATCATGAGATACTTACTAGAGGATTCTTCAACCTCCATCTGCAAATATGCTTGTGCTAGGTCAATTTTTGTAAAACGCTTCCCTCCAGATAGTGAGGCGAAGATATCTTCTATCCTTGGAAGAGGATATTGTACTGTGTGAAGGACTGGGTTCACCGTCACCTTGAAGTCCCCACAGTTGCGAACCTTCCTTGGCTCCTCAGACTTATTGTTTAACGTTTTCTTCATGACAGGAACGATGGGTGTCGCCCACTCACTCCAGTCTACCTTAGATAACAAGCCTGCATTCTCCAGATTCTCCAGCTCTGCCTCGACGGCTGGGCGAATTGCATATGGTACCGGTCTTGCTTTGAAAAACTTGGGAATTGCATTCTCCTCTATTTTTATCGAGGCAGTTACGCCTATAAGAGTGCCCAGTTCTTGTTGAAATACCTCTTTGGCGTCAGCTAAGATTGTTGACAATCGTCCAGGAGTGACGTCGTCATCCTTTTTACCAGCCACCGTCAGTGCCTGAATGGAGTGCCAGTCTAAACTTATCTTTCTGATCCATTCACGTCCCAATAACGGTGGTCCACCATCTTGCAGAATGTAGAGATACAATTTCCGTATTTTCTTGCCGTTGTAATCGACAGGCACCCTTATTTTTCCTCTGGGGTATACTTTTGCCCCGTATACGTCCTCAAGACAATGGATGTCTCTCTCAAGGGTATGTGTGAGAATAGCCGCTCGTAGTCTCGTCGATTCATGACGGCTAGAGCTGATCCTGTAACCAATTCCATTTTGACTTGGGACCCTGCTATCGTGAGGATGACCCAAATGGTTCGGTGATCCTCTTTTGCAATTACGTTGTGAAGTTTGAGACAGCTTAGTCTCTTGTTCCCGGATTCACTATCGCTCATCTGGTCTTCGGAACTACTGTCCATCATCTTTTGTACTTTCCTGTACGGTTCCTTAGTAGCCTTTTTGTTGTAGTTGGTCTTCTTCCCAGACCTGCAAACTCGTGCAATGTGTCCCATCTCTCCGCATTGCCTGCATATTTTGTCCTTGGACCAGCAGTCCTTCTGGTCATGGTTTGTTCTGCCGCAGCGATAACATTTTGCAAATCCCCATGTCATTTCGTGGGTGCCGTATTCCTGTGGCTTTTGTTGTATTTCCGCAGCTCCCCTTGCTGCTGCTTCATACGATACTGCCATGCTGAAAGCCTTATCTAGCGTCAGCTCTTTCTCTGAGAGTAACCTCTTCTGGGTTCCTTCACTCAGGAGTCCACAGACAAATTTGTCCCGTAAGGTATCTGCCAGTCCTGCTCCGAACTGGCAGTGCTTTGATAGCTTGCGTAGTTCCGTAAGGTAATCAGCATTGCTCTCATTTTTATGCTGATTTCTCCTGTGGAATTTAAATCTTTCTGCTATCAGCAGCGGTGTAGGATTTAGGTGTTCCTGTAGGATAGCAACAATTTCGTTCAAACTCTTCGCCTTCGGTTTGGCTGGAGTAATCAGGTCCCGCAATAGGCCGGACGTTCTTGCGCCCATTAAATTTAGCAATACCGATGCCTTTTTCTCATCGGCTATTTCGTTTGCCTCGCAATATACCTCGACTCTTTCCACACACGTGGTCCCGTCTTCTATTGCATTATCGAAGGCAGTGATATGGCCAGCCTTTGGCATCTTGAAAATCTAAGATGGCGCCTCCCGCGCTTTGCCTTCGTCCCCGATGGATCAAAATGGCGCCTCCCGTGCTTTTCCTTCTTCCCCGCCGAGTTAAGATGGCGCCTCCCGCGCTTTCCCGCCGCTGCCGCTGCTGCCAACGCTGTTGCTGGCGATTATATTTATTTTACTATCCTGTAATGGCGATGCCCTATGGTCTTCGCGCCTCCCCGATCGTTGCTGCCAACGCCGCTGTCCGCGGTATTTTTATTTTTCTATCGCGCTTCAATATTTGCTCCGTTAATTGAAGAACTGTTCCCGTCATGGAGCGGACCCTCTGGGACACTTCCCTCCCTCTTCTTAGGTCCGAACGCTGCCCGGCTTCGAAGCACCGGCCGCGCCCTGTGTGCTCCACCCTCTCTCTCTCTCTTTGCTTCCCGACTCGCTGCCCGGCCCTGTTGCAGAGCCACCCGATCGAGCTCTAGCCCGCCGCAGCCCAGGAAGGATCAGTGCACTACCTGCCACCAGCCCGATTAGCTGGGAAACCACAGACTGGAGAACAAAGCCTGGCTCTCGACAGTCTCTCCTGCACTTTTCAATTCGATGATTTGGAGGGCGGTTGCCCACGGTCGACACCCGTTTCTCGAGTTTATTTGGATTATTTTTTTTTTCTTTCTTCTGGCTTCGACCTTCAATAACGTCGTCTGAGGTGTTGCCGAGTTGCAGGTAAGTTTGTTTCTTACTCGTCGCCAGTATTATGTCCGTGTATAATTGAGACACGGACTGCAGGAGTTGATTATAACAAGTCTTTACTGAATGGAGACAACCTGGAAACTGAAACTACAGAAGCCTGCTAGGGCCTTTTATACAAGGGTGGTCACTGCCGGTACTGCAGTCTGACACCAGTTATTCCCTTAAAGGTACATACACAACAGAGGGGTCAAGGGTGGTTTTTTTAAGGAGAGGGGTGATGACGGCAGATTTGAAGGGGAGGGGAACAGTACCTGAGGAGAAGGACCTGTAAGCATTTCTGCCTTAATGAATGGATCCAGGAAAACTACAGGAGTTAAATTGGGTATCACCCATTTGGGGCGCTAACTTTTGAAAATTTGAAAATTTAGCGCCAGGTGCTAAGGATTCTGAACTTCTACTAAGTTGGGTGTTAGCGCCCCATGAAGGAAGTGGGGCGCTAAATCAAGCTCGAATGCCCTCAGTGGTCACAGGGGCGCTACCAGCAGAGCATTAATGAATTTCAGGTGCAATGCATTCAGCATTGATCCTTCACATTGGTTCCTTCCAGCTCTTAAAGGGTGTGGTAAACCACTGTTTGTATTCCACTGTGTACATGCCTGGACATGCCTCGGCTGACTCCTCCCACAAGTCCTAGTATAAAGGTGACTGCTCCCCAGCCCTTTGTATTTCTGGACCGGTCGACCACTCGAGGCAGACCTTCATTCTTTTGTTAATAAAAGCCTTCAGTTACTCTCTTAACTCTCAGTCTTTTATGAGTAATTGATAGCGCATCAATTTTATTAACAAAATTTTTATAATGGAGAAGATCCTCACACCAGCATGCCTGGACTTAGATCATCGGGAGGCGGACTCATCCACCAAGTTTACTCACTGGCTTAAGTGTTTCGAAAAATTCCTGACCGCCTCCGCAGCAATCAAATCGGACGAGGACAAACTGGATGTCCTGACCTCCAAAGTGAACCACCGAGTGTACTCGGTCATCCAAGACGCGACCTCGTACGCGGACGCTATCAAGCTCCTCAAGGTCCAGTACACGCGCCCAGTGAACGAAGTGTACGCCAGGCACCTTCTGGGGAGTCGTAAACAACAACCTGGGGAATCGACCGTGGAATACCTTCAGGCACTGTCTGTGCTTGGCCGGGCCTGTGGTTGTAAGGATGTAAAGGCCGCCGGGTATACAGAGGAACTTATCCAGGACGCTTTTGTAGCGGGCCACAGATCCAATTACACCCGACAGCGACTGTTGGAGCAGAGTGACCTCGACCTCAACAAGGCCTCTGAACTCGCACTATCATTGGATGCAGCCTACCGGGGCATGGATGCCTACTCCTCTGCACCGTGGACGCTGCGGGGAATGACAGCCTGGGACACGGTAGGACCGCCTCATAGCGCCGTGCCACCCCAGCCACACCCCAGCAACGGCCCAACTACCGCAGCAGTGTCCCAAGGCCAGACAGCAGTGCCCCAAGGCCAGAAATGCTACTTCTGTGGCCAGGCAAAACACCCCAGAGCGCGCTGCCCGGCGAAAAACGCGATCTGCTCGGGCTGCGGAAGAAGGGACACTACGCTAACGTCTGCAGGGCCTAAGCCACCCCGAACCCCAGCAGCGCCGCGTGTGGGCCATGCGGGCCGCCATCTTGGGCCTCCCCGGCCATGTGCGAACCACCGGTACAGCAGCCATTTTGGACGCCTCCAGCCACATGGGGATCATGGACGCCGCCATCTTGGGTGACAGCCGGAACGCAGCAGGCCCCCAACACTGCCTCATCTGATACCCGCAGCGACACACCGACCCCTACGCTGGCATCCGTTACACTGGACCAAGCGAGACCGCACCAGCTGGCCAGTTCCACAATGGACATTAAGGTAAATGGCCACGATACAATCTGCCTTTTTGACTCAGGGAGCACGGAGAGATTCATCCACCCCGACACGGTGCGGCGTTGCTCTCTCCCAGTCCTGCCTGCGCACCAGCAGATTTCTATGGCCTCCGAGTCCCAGTCGGCGGACATCGGCGGCTACTGCGTAGTGACACTCGTAGTAGACGGGACCGTGTACGATCATTTTAAACTTCTGGTCCTGCCCGACCTCTGCGCTGCCGTCCTGCTGGGGTTAGATTTTCAGTGCCACCTTAAAAGTGTTACGATGGCGTACGGTGGACCCCTACCCCCACTCACAGTCCGCAGCCAGCAGCTCCCAAATTGCCCGCCGCGCACCAGGTGCAACCTCTCCACACTCAGAGTCACCCCCCCCCCCACTGTTTGCTAACCTCACCCCCGACTGTAAGCCCATCGCCACAAAGAGCAGGCGATACAGTGCCGGGGACAGGGTTTTCATTAAAACCGAAGTGGAGCGGCTCCTGAAGGAAGGGATTATTGAGGGCAGCACCAGCCCCTGGCGAGCCCAGGTTGTGGTCGTTAAGACCGGCGAGAAGCAGCGCCTGGTCATCGACTACAGCCAGACAATAAATCGCTACACCCTGCTGGACGCCTACCCACTCCCCCGCATAGCTGATATGGTCAACCAGATCGCGCAGTACCGCGTCTTCTCGACCATTGACCTGAAATCAGCGTACCACCAGCTCCCTATCCGCCCTGAGGACCGCCAGTATACTGCCTTTGAGGCAAACGGCCGCCCCTACCACTTCCTTAGGGTTCCCTTTGGCGTCACCAATGGGGTCTCCGTCTTCCAAAGGGAGATGGACCGGATGGTAGATCAAAATGCGTTGCAGGCCACTTTCCCATATCTGGACAATGTGACCATCTGCGGCCGTGACTTGCAGGACCATGACGCAAACCTCGAAAAATTCCTCCGCAACGCCCAACTCCTGAACCTGACATATAACAAGGAGAAGTGCATATTCCGCACAAACCGCCTCGCCATCCTTGGCTGTGTTGTGGAACACGGAGTCATCGGCCCCGACCCCGACCGATGCGTCCCCTTATGGAACTCCCACTGCCCCACTGCCTCAAGGCCCTGAAGAGGTGCCTAGGGTTTTTCTCCTATTATGCCCAGTGGGTCCCCTACTATGCAGACAAGGCCCATCCGCTGATCAAGTCCACCTCTTTTCCCTTGACGGCAGAGGCCCGCTTAGCCTTCCACCGTATCAAGGAAGACATTGCCAAAGCCACCATGCACGCAGTGGACGAATCCATCCCCTTCCAGGTGGAAAGCGACGCGTCCGACTTTGCCCTGGCCGCTACCCACAATCAGGCGGGGAGACCCGTGGCCTTCTTTTCACGAACCCTCCAAGGCCCGGAGACCAGACACTCCGCTGTTGAGAAGGAGGCCCAGGCGATTGTGGAGGCTGTGCGTCATTGGAGGCACTACCTGGCCGGAAAACGATTTACCCTGCTCACTAACCAACGTTCAGTTGCTTTCATGTTTAACAACAAGCAGAGGGGCAAAATCAAAAATGACAAGATCTTGAGGTGGAGAATCGAACTTTCCACCTACAATTACGAGATCTTGTACTGGCCCGGGAAGCTCAATGAACCCCCGGATGCGCTATCGTGTGGCACCTGCGCCAGCGCGCAGATCGATAGACTGCGGGCCCTCCACAATGACTTCTGCCACCCGGGGGTCACCAGGTTCTTCCACTTCATCAAGGCCCGCAACCTGCCTTACTCTATTGAGGAGGTCAGGACCATGACCAGGAACTGCCAAGTCTGCGCTGAGTGCAAACCGCACTTTTATAGACCAGACAGGGCCCACCTGATAAAAGCCACTCGCCCCTTCGAGCGCCTGAGCGTTGATTTTAAAGGGCCTCTCCCCTCCTCCGACCGCAATGTGTACTTCCTCAATATTATTGATGAGTACTCCCGTTTCCCGTTCGCCATCCCCTGCCCGGACATGACCAGTGCCACGGTCATTAAATGTCTGAACGACCTCTTCACCCTGTTCGGTTTCCCCAGCTATATCCATAGCGACCGGGGCTCATCGTTTATGAGCGATGAACTCCATCAGTACCTGCTAACTAGGGGTATTGCCACAAGCAGGACCACCAGTTACAACCCCCGGGGGAACGGACAGGTGGAAAGAGAAAATGCGACAGTTTGGAAGGCCGCCCTGCTAGCCTTAAAGCCTAGGGGCCTTCCAACCTCCCGCTGGCAGGATGTGCTCCCCGATGCGCTCCACTCTATTCGGTCACTGCTCTGCCCTGCCACTAACGCCACCCCTCATGAGAAAATGTTTGTCTTCCCAAGGAAGTCCACATCGGGGACATCGCTACCGCCATGGCTGACGTCCCCAGGGCCGGTCCTACTGAGAAGGCACGTGAGGACCCATAAAACGGACCCCCTGGTCGAGAGGGTCGACCTCCTCCACGCCAACCCCCAGTATGCTTACATTGCATACCCGGACGGGCGGGAGGACACAGTCTCCATAAGAGACCTTGCACCCTCGGGGGCCGCAGTAACCCACTACTCACTACCACCCCCCCCCACGATCCGATATCCAGCCCCAGCAGACGGCAGGCCTGGGCCCCGCGACCCGCTCGACATCTACGAGGACGACACGCCTGTGCCACAGCCCACGCAGGACTCGACGCCGGAAGCTCCACTACCCCTGCCGTCGCCACGCCGATCACAGCGGCAGACAAGACCTCCGGAGAGACTCCAATACACTAACTTTTAATACACTTCACCCCGCCGGACTCAATTTTAAACAAGGGGTGAATGTGGTAAACCACTGTTTGTATTCCACTGTGTACATGCCTGGACATGCCTCGGCTGACTCCTCCCACAAGTCCTAGTATAAAGGTGACTGCTCCCCAGCCCTTTGTATTTCTGGACCGGTCGACCACTCGAGGCAGACCTTCATTCTTTTGTTAATAAAAGCCTTTAGTTACTCTCTTAACTCTCAGTCTTTTATGAGTAATTGATAGCGCATCAAAGGGGAGGTTACATCATCGTGCAGATGCTCATTTTCAGCATTGCTGGCTTTGAGGCAACCTGCGAGCAAGTGAATCCCCTGATGGCTACAGCTGTTCCCACTCCCAGGGAGAGAGCTCGTCGGTTCACAGACGTGGCATTGGAGGCTGGAGTGGAGCGAAGGAGGGCAATGCTGTTCCCGGACACTGGGAGGAGGCCATTGCCTCAGGTGTTCAGGGCAATGTGGAGGGAAGTGTCCCAGGATGTCTTGGCCATTAGTGTGGTGGAACACAGCCTGACACAGTGCCGCAAGAAATTCAACAACCTCAGTCGGATGGTCAAGGTGAGTAAATGCTTCTACATACCAGCATCTGAACATCAGTCTGTGCAAATTGTGCAAAGAACCACACCGCTACCACTCACCCACCAAATATCTTCACCTACTCAATCTCACGTCCACATCTCACGCCTTGTCTACAATCACCCCTATTCAACAATGGCAGGTATATCTCCCAAACACATAGCTGGACTCCGTCTCAAAAACATTTGTTTCTCTTGCAGGCCAAGATGGCCCACAATAGGGGGAGCAGCAGAGAACAGGCGGGGGTGATGCACAGCTCCAGCAGCTTTCAGACCTGGAGGAACAAGTGGTGCAACTCATTCAGTTGTGGGTGGCGTGGGTGGCGTGGCCGTCGGCAACGTCAACCCCTTTGGGGGCAACAATGATATGTTCATCCCCTCCTTCTCTCATCCTACTTCCCCCTCACACCACAAGCCTTTCCCACTTTCCACCTGCTGAGAATGTCTGCATTCCTTGCTCCATTCCTGCCCTCACCTTCACGCGAGTCTTGTGCCTTTATGCGTTCGGATAATCAGTAACCAGATGGCCAGCCTATCCCTGAGACCCCCACTAAGAGTGAGGAAGGAGAAGAGGAGGAGGAGGAGCAAAGCACCACGTCACTGCATCTCTCACCCACAGGCACCACCTCAGATACTGGCACTACGCAATCTTTAGAGGCAAGTTTAATAGAGGGGTCTGCACTGGGTGATGCACCGGGGATGAGCAGGCTATGAGGAGGATACCGAGAAACTCCAGGATGATTTGGACAGGTTGGGTGATTGGGCAGAAGCGTGGCAGATGCAATATAACATGGATAAATGCGAGGTTAACCACTTTGGTGTCAAAAACAGAAAGGCAGACTATTATCTGAATGGCAATAGATTGGGAGAAAGGGAAGTGCAACGAGACCTGGGTGTCCTTGTGCACCAGTCGCTGAAGGTAAGCATGCAGGTGCAGCAGGCGGTGAAGAAGGCAAATGGCATGTTGGCCTTCATAGCGAAAGGGTTTGAGTACAGGAGCAAGGATGTCCTGCTGCAGTTGTACAGGGCCTTGGTGAGACCACACCTTGAGTACTGTGTGCAGCTTTGGTCGCCTTATCTGAGGAAGGATGTTCTTGCCATGGAAGGAGTTCAGCGAAGATTCACCAGGCTGATACCTGGTATGGCAGGAATGACGTATGAGGAGAGATTGGGTCGATTGGGCTTCTACTCGCTGGAGTTTAGAAGAATGAGAGGGGATCTCATCAAAACTTATAAAATTCTGACAGGTCTGGACAAACTAGATGCAGGTAGAATGTTCCTGATGGTCGGAGAGTCCAGAACCAGGGGTCATAGTCTAAGGATAAGGGGTAAGCCATTTTGGACAGAGATGAGGAAGAATTTCTTCACCCAGAGAGTGGTGAACCTGTGGAATTCACTACCACAGAAGGCAGTTGAGGCCAAGTCTTTAAATATATTCAAGAAGGAGTTAGATATATTTCTTAGAGCTAAAGGTATCAAGGGATATGGGGAGAAGGCAGGTACGGGGTACTGAGTTTGGATGATCAGCCATGATCTCATCGAATGGCGGAGCAGGCTCGAGGGGCCGAATGGCCTACTCCTGCTCCTATCTTCTTTGCTTCTATGCTTCTAAGCAAGGCCAGGGGGGAAAGGATAGCTCGGGAGCCAACTCCCTGGAGGGTGAGTTCGCGCACGAGTTCTGCTGCACATGACTCAGATGAGGACCTCGATGGGGAGGCATTCACAAGAAGGGTGATGGCCATGCACACTGAGATGATAGGCGCAATAGCAAGGGTGCCCGAGAGCCTCTCAGCAATGGTAAGGAGCGTGGAGGTGTCCATCTCCAACATTGCACAGAGCTCTTCGCACACCATGGAGCCCATCATTTCCACTGTGCAGAGGATGGTGGACTCCCAGAGAGACCGTGCAGATCCAGTCCTCATGATGTGTGTCATGGGCGATGTGGCAGTTTCCATTGCAGCACAGGCGAAAGCGACGCAACGTCTTAGTGCTGTAATGCAGTCAATGGTTGATGTCATCGAGTCTCAGAATGCTCTCATGCAGTCTCAGCTTGATGCCACAAAAAATCTGACTGCTACCATCATTGCTTGGTCCAGCACAGTCCACCGGGGATCTCATGGTGTCGAAGCAGGCCAGCAATCTGTGCTCCAGCAGATTGGTAGGGATGCTGAGGTGCTGCCCCAGAGGAGTTGGAGTGGGTCAGTGGAGCAGGAACCCGCTGTCCTCTCTCAGGATGACAGCATTCCTGATCCCACCACTGCCACTCCGCCATTGCCCTTATTGCTGCCTGTCCTCCAGCCATCCCAGACTGCCGCTGCCCAGCCTGAGGTGTTGCAGTGTACAGCTGGGCCTTTCAGGCCCAGAGCTGGTCGAGGGCGTCCTGCAAGGTCATCTGTAGTCTCTGGCACCAACAGTCAGCAGCCTTCCACTAGCCCTGCTGCAGCCACTGGGGAGACACTACGTAGGAGCACTAGATTAGGAAAGGGGGCTGTAAAGAGGGGAGGCAAGGGTTTGCACAAGGGTGATTAGTCAATATTGTTGTTGTATATATGTGGTTAATGGTTTTGGATAAATTTATTCCAGGAATGTTGGAGATTTGGTGCTGTGTATCATTTTAGTTCTGGGGTGTGGTTTGGAATCACAAAGTGATGAAATGATGGCAATGTGCTCAGCAACCGGAATGAGGACCCGAAGTCACTGGAAACAAATTCTGATGAGGCAGTCATGGACCGAACTTGCAGAACGCTAATTGAGTGGCTGCCTCCTCCGTCACTGCTGTTTATCCTCCTGTTGCCCCTGCTCCTTTTCTTCCTCCTCCCCCTCCCCCTCCTCCTCCTCCTCCTCCTCCTCTTCCTGAGGTGGTGGAGTTATGCCTGGTGGCAATGGCTGCGCCCTCATAATAACCAAGTTGTGCAGCATGCAGCAGACGACGATGAAAAGTGACACCCACTCAGCCAAGTACTGGAGGGTTCCCCCCGAGCAGTCAAGGCAGCGGAACCATTGCTTGAGCACTCCGATGATCTGCTCAATGATGTTCCTGGTGGCAGCATGGCTCTCATTATATGAGTGCTGGCCAGGAATGTTGGGGTTGCGGAGGGGAGTCATGAGCCTTGGAAAGAATCACCTGCAATGGCTTCTCTTCCTACTCCCGCACTGTTACCTCTGGTGTCCCCCAAATATCTATTATTGACACCTTCCTACTTTCCATCTGTAAGGCTCGCAAAATTCTACAGATTCCCCCAAACAAAGAAAGAAGAGATTTTGGACTGTTTTAAAGAATATTGGGCCAAAAGGTGGCTTAAAAATCAAAAGCCCAGGATTTTTGGCTATTTTAAAAGGCATGTGGAAGGCTGCGACAAAAGGAGGTGGGATGGGGCACTGTAATACAAACTGTTTGAGTATTGGCAAAGGCCAGATTGTCTGGGAATGTTCTGGACCCTCTCAGTCATTCAACATAAAGACAATAGGCCTACGGAAGGACAGTTCCCGCCAAAAATTACAGGGCCATCAAGTACATGAATAATACAGTACATGCCACTAATCAACAAAAGAGACACTGGGCCCAGCAGGAGAAGACAATCGAACAACAGATTAACCACTCAGAGAAACATCCAAAACCACTTCACGCACTTAAACTGATTTTGAAGCAATCCCGAAACTAGTTAAAAGTCAATTAAAGATAGATGGGACCAGCCCGAAACTCGATAAGAATTTTAAAACTATTAAAGTTAACGAGCCCGCCAAAATTAACAAAGAGCCAGAGAAGATTTGGCGGGCAGATAAGCAAGGCCTCAAAACAGTATAATTGAGGACTGCTTTTACAGAGAATTGAAACAGTTGAAAGGAGAGCAGTTCAGAAAGTACGGTTCAGAAGGAGTGGAGTTCAGTTCAGTTCGGTTCAGAAGAGTACTACTCATCATCATAGAAACATAGAAACATAGAAGATAGGAGCAGGAGTAGGCCATTCGGCCCTTCGAGCCTGCTCCGCCATTCAACGAGATCATGGCTGATCATCCAAACCCTAGCACCCGGTCCCTACACTGACAGCCATCCCACCCAAGCCCTATCTCTGTAACCCCGTAACCCCACGTATTTAATCCCCCCTAACACTAAGGGCCAATTTTTTTTTTATCATGGCCAATCAACCTAACCCGCACATCTTTGGACTGTGGGAGGAAACCGGAGCACCCGGAGAAAACCCACGCAAACACGGGGAGAATGTGCAAACTCCACACAGACAGTCACCCGAGGCCGGATTTGAACCCGGGTCCCTGGCGCTGTGAGGCAACAGTGCTAACCACTGTTCATCATCATCACCGCACACAGTCGGAGAATCGGAGACTTGAGGAAAGAAGAACGAAACGAAAGGAGAAAGGAATCGCGGCAACCAAAGGCCCCAAGAAACCAACAACTAACAATATTACCAACAACTAGGTAATATTGGGCCACCGCGACTAACAAGAAACCAACCTGGAAGAAACCGAAGATTCGCAAGTTTGTTTCCACTCTACAAGCTAGCCTGACTTACCCCTGGGTAAGATTTAATGCAAAAGACTCTAAACCCTGTACCTAACCAAAGGAAATTGGGTACTTAACAGATAAATCCAAATGCGCACCCGACCGCATCAGCGGACACGCGAAGACTGAAAACCCAAAGCAGGTGAAGTCTTCCACCATGTCCGGGGTGCGGCAGGCCCCAACCGCCACACCTAAAGAGAACCCCAAAATCGCGAACCTCTACAATTGTCAAGAAAGTTGTTTGGTGAGCATTTCCCTGGTCCTCTGGAATCCAACCTAGTTAGTGTAGTGGGATTGGGAGGGGTGAAGTATTTTGTCTATTGTCATTCTCCCTCGCATATTCCAAAGTGTACCCCCTTTTTAGAGTAATAAGATTGTTGTATTGTATATTTTCCTGTCTCAAAATAAAATCTAAATTCTTTTCACCAACTCTGTTGCAATTTCATTACAACCCCCAAATAAGTCCAAAGTCTAGAACCAAGGGAGTGGGAGCGATTTGAACCGCTCAGGGAGTCAGAGGTGAAGCTGACCACACACACCACCCCTTACAATCTACATGCTGCTCGTTGGTGACATCATCTGAAAACACGTCAGGTCCCACATGTACGCTGACGACACCCAGCTCTACCTCACCACCACTTCCCTCAACCCCTCCACTGTCTCTGATTTGTCATGCTGTTTCTCTGACATCCAGTATTGGATAAGCAGAAATTTCCTCCAATTAAATATTAGGAAGAACGAAGCCATTGTCTTCGGTCCCCGTCACAAACTCTGTTCCCTAGCAATCAACTCAATCCCTCTCTCTGGCCACTGTCTGAGGCTGAAGACTGTTTGCAACCTTGTCATCTGAGCTGAACCACAGAGCCCATATCCTCTCCATCACCAAAACCACCTACTTCCACCTCCGTGACATTGCCTGACTCCACCCCTACCTCAGCTCATCTGCTGCTGAAACCCTGATCCAAGCCTTTGTTACCTCTAGACTCGACAATTCCAATGCTCTCCTGGCCGGCATTCCATCTTGCACCCTCCGTAAACTTGACCTCATCCAAAACACTGCTGCCTGTGTCCTAACTCGCACCAAGTCCCGCTCACCCATCACGGCTGTGCTTGCTGACCTATATTGGCTCCCAGTTCAGGAAGATCTCGATTTTAAAATTCTAATCCTTGGTTTCAAATTGCTCCATAGCCTTACCCCCCCCTATCTTTGTAAGCTCCTCCAGCCCTACAACTCTCCAAAATCTCTGTGCTCCTCCAATTCTGGCCTCTTACTCATCCCCAATGTTCTTCACTCTACCATTGGTGGCCGTGCCTTCAGCTGGCTAGGCCCTAAGCTCTGGAATTCCCTCCCGAAACCTCATTGACTTTCTACCTCTCTCTCCTCCTATAAGACCCGCCTTAAAACATACCTCTTTGACATAGCTTTTGGTCATCTGTCCTATTATGTTATGTATATTAGCTGCCTTCAAGACAGAAAGCAGAGAGTAGAGGTAAAAGGTAGCTATTTTTAAAGTGGCAGAAGGTGGGAAGTGGTGTTCCACAAGGATCAGTGCTGGGACCAATGTTGATCACAATTTATATTAACAATTTAGATTTTGGAATCAAAAACACAATTTCTAAATTTGTGGATGACACCAAATTGCGGGGGATAGTTGATACTGAGGAGGACTACAACAAATTATAAGACATTAATAAACTTGAAGAATGGGCATGTAATTGGCAAATGTAATTCAACACAGATAAATGTGAGGTTTTGGTAAGAAAAATAGGGAGGTCACTTATTACTTGGAAAATATGAATCTAAGTGGGGTAGAAGAGCAAAGGGATCTCGGAGTCCAATACACTAATCACTGAAAGTAGCAACACCGGTTAACAAGGCCATAAAAAAGCAAACCAAGCACTGGGGTTTATTTCTAGAGGGACTGGATGGAAAAGTAGAGAAGTTATGCTAAACCTGTATTGAACCTTGGTTAGACCACACTCGGAGTACTGCATACAATTCTGGTCGCCATATTATAAAAAGGGTATAGAGGCACTGGAGAGGGTACAAAAAAGATTTACAAGGATGATACCAGAAATGCGAGGGTATACATATCAGGAAAGGATGAACAGGCTGGGTCTCTTTTCTCTTGAAAACAGAAGGCTGAGGGGTGACTTAATAGAGGCCTTTAAAATTCTGAAAGGTTTTGATAGAGTAGATACAGATAGTGTTTCCACTTGTGGGGAAGAGCAAAACTAGAGGCCATCAATATAAGATAGTCAACAAAGAAATCAAATAGGGAAGGGCCATCGCTGCAGGCTCTGCATTGGGGCCAGTTAGCTGACCCCCGATGGCAGCCACGATCCAGCCGATCAGCCCCATACACTCCAGCAGAGTGCCGGGCCGATCGATTACGGCCCAGGAGAATTGAAAAAAATAAAAAATAAACATTTTTGTAATTTTCCTACTTACCTTGGCCACCTCGCCTTTAAGTATCACCCCTGAAGCGCCCGGCCTCCTGATGAACGCCTCCTGCGGTTGTCGGTGTTTTCGCCCGGCGATGCTGCAGGGGGCGGAACCGAAGTTCAGGTCGGGGCGCTACTGGGGCAATGCGCACAGCAATGATGTCACGATCTCCGGGCGCAGGAGATCATGGCGCAAAGTGTTACCACCGCCGCCAACCTCCCAGCCAAGTTAGCGGGAGTCGTTCATCTCGCTGCGCCCGGGCGTTAAATCATTAGCGCCCCAATATCGCACCCCAGGGGCGCTAATGGGAGGCACTAACCCACCGAATTTCTCCCCCCAAATGCTCCTATTCCCTAAATGTGCAGCTCAGTTGCCATAATAGACACAGCTTCATCAGTCCAGTGTCTCAGCTCTATTTCAACAGAAGAGGCAAGGTTCAGGATGGCTACTGGGTGACATGAGTTACCACTATTTCCATGGCTCATGTCACCTCTTCATAGGATCAATGGTGCTGCAGAGAAGCACTACAATTAATCACACATAAAGGCAAGGATAAGAATTGGGCAAGACATCAAGATATTCAAAGGAAGGGTTCAGTGTCTGGATATGTCCAGGAGTTGCCCAGCACCATCTTGCCAATAGTAGTACCATGGTGTGTGTTTAAGAACTTTGCAATCAGGTAAGCGCTGATGGTAAAAGACCCTAAGGATGCCAGAGAGCCTTATGATGACATTGCTGATGGTGAAGACCAGGCCCATGGAGAACAGAAAGCAGGTGCAGTGTCAACAGCTGACAGACAGCTGAGACACAAACTCATTTGGCACAACTTCACAGATGAATAGAGCACTATTATTTGAAAGTCTCAGCCTATCAAAGATCTGCCTCCTCTCACCAACCTCTCTATGGACTAAATGGAATCTGTTGTGTATGTACCTTTAAGAGAATAACTGGTCTCAGACTGCAGTACCGGCAGTGACCACCCCTGTATAAAAGGTGCTAGAGAGCCTCTGTTGTTTAGTTTCGTTATTGCCTTTCACCGGTAAAGATGTGTTTGTTTTCACTCCTGCTAGTCCGTGTCTAAATCATTCACAGACTTAACACTGGCGACGAGTAAGAAACGAACTTACCTGCAACTCAGCAGCAGCTCCGACGACATTGTTGAAGGTCGGAGCCAGAAGAAAGAAAAAAAAGGGGACATTGAAACTCGAGAAATGGGCGTCGACCGTCAATCATCGGGTTCAAGGCTTTGCAGGAGCGACTTTCCAGAGCCAGGCTGGGTTCCTCGGTCCGTGGTTTCCCAGCTAATCGGGCTGGTGGCAGGTAGTGCTCTGATCCTTCCTGGGCTGTGGCGGGCTGAAGCTCGATCGGGTGGCCTTTCAACGGGGCCGGGCAGCGAGTCGGGAAGCAAAGAGAGAGAGAGAGGGTGGAGCATACAGGGCGCGGCCGGTGTTTCGAAGCCGGGCAGCGTTCGGACCTCAGAAGAGGGAGGGAAGTGTCCCAGAGTGTCCGCTCCACGACGGGAAAATAATAAAAGAAAAAGAATACGCGCAAGAAACCGTGGAAAGCAGCGCTAACAACAGCGGGGAAGAAGGCAAAGCGCGAGAGGTGCCATTTTGTTAAATCGGAGAAGAAGGCAAAGCGCGGGAGGCGCCATTATAGATTTGCAAGATGCCAAAGACTGGCTGTATCACTGCTTTTGATAATACATTAGAGGACTGGACCACGTATGTGGAAAGAGTCGAGGTATATTTCGAGGCAAACGATATAGCGGAGGGGAAAAAGGCATCGATATTGTTAAACTTAATGGGCGCTAGAACGTACAGCCTATTGCGGGATCTGATTACTCCAGCCAAACCGAAGGCGAAGAGTTTTAACGAAATTGTTGCTGTTCTACAGGAGCACTTAAACCCTGCACCGCTGTTAGCAGAAAGATTTAAATTCCACAGGAGAACTCAGCACAAAGATGAGAGCAATGCTGAGTATCTTACGGAACTATGCAAGCTATCAAAGCACTGCCAGTTCGGAGCAGGACTGGCAGATACCCTACGGGACAAATTTGTCTGTGGACTCCTGAGTGAAGGAACACAGAAGAAGTTACTCGCAGAAAAAGAGCTGACGCTAGATCAGGCTTTCAGCGTGGCAGTATCGTATGAAGCAGCAGCCAGGGGAGCTGCAGAAATTCAACAAAAACCACAGGAATACGGCACACACGAAATGACACGGGGATTTGCAAAATGTTATCGCTGCGGCAGAACTAACCATGACCAGAAGGACTGCTGGTCCAAAGACAAAATATGCAGGCAATGCGGGAAGATTGGACACATTGCACGAGTTTGTAGGTCTGGGAAGAAGACCAGCGACAACAAAAAGGCTACTAAGGAACCGTACAAGAAAGTACAAAAGATGACACACAGTAGTTCCAAAGACCAGATGAGCGACAGTGAATCCGGAAACAGGAGACTAAGCTGTCTCAAACTTCACAATGTAATCGCAAAAGAGGATCACCGAACCATTTGGGTCACTCTCATGATAGCAGGGTCCCAAGTTAAAATGGAATTGGATACAGGATCAGCGCTAACCGTCATGAATCGACGAGACTACGAGCGGCTATTTTCACACATACCCTTGAGAGAGACATCCATCGTCTTGACGACGTATACGGGGCAAAAAGTATACCCCAGAGGAAAAATAAGGGTGCCTGTCGAATACAATGGCAAGAAAATACGGAAATTGTATCTCTACATACTGCCAAATGGTGGACCACCGTTATTGGGACGGGAATGGATCAGGAAGATAAACTTGGATTGGCATTCCATTCATGCAATGACGGTGGACGGTAAAAAAGATGACGACGTCACTCCTAGACGATTGTCAACAATCTTAGCTAACGCCAAAGAGGTATTTCAACAAGAACTGGGCACGATTAAAGGCGTAACCGCCTCGTTAAAAATAGAAGAGAATGCAGTTCCCAAATTTTTCAAAGCGAGACCGGTACCATATGCAATTCGCCCAGCCGTCGAGGCAGAGCTGGAGAATCTGGAGAAGGCGGCTGTGTTGTCTAAGGTCGACTGGAGCGAGTGGGCGACACCCATCGTTCCTGTCATGAAGAAAACGTTAAGCAATAAGTCCGGAGAGCCAAGGAAGATTCGCATCTGTGGGGATTTCAAGGTGACGGTGAACCCTGTCCTTCACACAGTACAATATCCTCTTCCAAGGATAGAAGACATCTTCGCCTCACTGTCTGGAGGGAAGCGTTTTACAAAAATTGACCTAGCACAAGCATATTTGCAGATGGAGGTTGAAGAGTCCTCTAGGAAGTATCTCACGATAAACACTCACAAAGGTCTTTACCAGTATCATCGATTGGTATTCGGAGTAGCATCGGCTCCGGCGATATGGCAAAGAGCAATGGAACAAGTCCTGCAAGGGATTCCGGGGACTCAGTGTTACTTGGACGACATCCTTGTAACAGGTGAAGATGACAGTGAACACCTTAACAACCTAGAACAGGTGCTCACTAGACTACGGGAACATGGGCTGCGAGCCAACCGCCCCAAGTGCGAGTTTTTTAAGAAACAGATATCGTATTGTGGCCACGTGATTGATGAAGAGGGGTTACATAAGTCCCCTGACAAAATTGAAGCGGTTGTTAAGGCCCCAGCGCCTGAAAATGTGTCGCAACTGAGGTCATTCCTCGGGTTGGTGAATTACTATCATAAGTTTTTGCCGAATTTGTCGACAATTCTGCACCCACTGAATGCCCTGCTACGAACGGGGGTAGCATGGAAATGGAGCGATGATTGTAAACGTGCTTTTCAGAAGAGTAAGGACTTAATCACTTCGAAGGAAGTATTGGCTCACTACAACCCAGCACTGCCAATCAGGCTGGCGTGTGATACGTCTCCCTACGGCATTGGGGCGGTACTGTCACATAAATTCCTTGATGGTTTGGAGAGGCCATTAGCTTTTGCGTCACGCTCATTAACTTCTGCCGAGCGTAGCTACGCCCAGATTGACAGAGAGGCCCTCAGCCTAGTGTGGGGGGTGAAGAAGTTCAATCACTATCTGCACGGTCAAAAATTTACTCTACTAACCGATCATCAACCTCTTGTCTCCATTTTCAACCCTCAGAAGGGCGTACCGATAATGACAGCACAACGGCTGCAGAGATAGTCCCTTTTCCTAGGGGCACACCAATATGACATCGAGTACAAAGGAACTAAACAGCATGGAAATGCTGATGGACTGTCACGTCTACCGTTGCCGATGGTGGAAGAAGAAGACCTTGCAGTGGATCCAATGGAGTTATTCCACTCGACCATAGTCGAATGTCTCCCTGTGACAAATGCAAACATAGAAAAGGAAACACGGAATGACCCGACACTATCACGGGTCTACGATTTAACGGTGAAGGGATGGCCAGCACATGGCAAACCACTGCTGCCAGCATTCTCGCTGAGAAGAGAACAGCTGTCAGTGTGCAGAGGAACCTTGATGTGTGGATCCAGAGTAGTAATTCCATCTAAGTTGACGGATAGAGTGCTCAATGAGCTTCATGAGGGTCATCTGGGTGGGGTAAAAATGAAGAGCTTAGCCAGAGCGTTTGTGTGGTGGCCGGGAATCGATAGAGAAATCGAAGAGATGACCAAGAGCTGTGCAGGATGCCAGAAGGTCCAAAACGCCCCACCACAAGCTCCTCTGCATCCATGGGAGTGGCCCTCATCTCCATGGCAAAGGGTGCACATTGATTTTGCTGGTCCCTTCATGGACTCGATGTTTTTAATTGCGGTGGATGCACATTCAAAGTGGCCAGAGGTAATAAAAATGTCCTCAACCACCACGGAAAAAACTATCACAGTTTTACGAACCATACTCGCCAGGAATGGGCTGCCTGAACAGATTTGCTCTGACAATGGACCACAGTTTGTGTCTGAAGAGTTCCGGAGGTTCTTAAAGAACAATGGTGTTAAGCATTACACATCCGCCCCATATCATCCAGCCACTAATGGATTGGCTGAGAGGTTTGTTCATTCAAGAAGGCTATCAAGGCAATGTGTAATGACGATATACCCCGACAACACAAGGTGGATAACCTCATGCGACACATGCGGTTACCAACCAAACTCCAGCCATGAAGACTACGATGCCGCTTGGATTTGGTTAAGCCAAACGTCAGAAGAGATGTGGAGAACAGGCAGTTTCAGAATATGAATGAAAGGCCGACCAGGAGTTTTAAGATAGGTCAACCAGTTTTGGCCCGGGACTACCGCACAGAGAAATGGCAGCCAGGAACGATCTGTACACGGCAAGGACCTTTAATGTATACCGTGGACATTGGAGAGAGCATTGTAAGATGCCATGCTGACCAGATTCTAGATTCACTGGAAAACGTCAACTCCACACCACGATCTGATACACCTGGTAATGAAATCGACGTTCCAATTGCAGCTACCGCAGAACCGGTAATATTGGAAGCAGATGAACCAAACAACGACATTGATTCCAACTCAACATTGCCAGAAGAACCTGTTACCCCAAAGAGGCATTATCCAGACAGAATCAGGAAGCCTCCTCAAAGACTGAACTTATAATTGCTTAAACTTAACCACTGTATTTAGTAACAGTAATTGTGATTGTAATTCGTTATCATTTAGTTGTTAAATGAATGTTATGTACTGTTTATCTAAAAGGGGAGGAATTGTTGTGTATGTACCTTTAAGAGAATAACTGGTCTCAGACTGCAGTACCGGCAGTGACCACCCCTGTATAAAAGGTGCTAGAGAGCCTCTGTTGTTTAGTTTCGTTATTGCCTTTCACCAGTAAAGATGTGTTTGTTTTCACTCCTGCTAGTCCGTGTCTAAATCATTCACGGACTTAACAGAATCGATGCTCTTCACAACTAGCCATCACATCCTAATCCTGGGCCGCAATAGAAGCAACTTACCTGTTCCTCATTGTCATACAAGAGAAGCAAACAGCAAGCAGTCCTTGTATCAAATATTCCAGCGATATGGTACAGCTATTTACAAAAGCATTCATTGGTTTTGTCACCATACATGCCTGCTTTGACCACACAAGGTTTTCTCTGCCCTATTCTGACAATTCTTGTAAGTGCCAGCTGAGGGCCTGGGGTCTGAGATTTCTGGAATTATATTTTTCCATTGCACACTAAACAAAGGACAAATCAGCTCCCGTTCATATAAGGCAGTAATAAGTTTAATATAGTCAGCATACTGTTTACTGAAACACACCAGTAATATTTGTAGATGATTATATTTTGGCTTTTTTGCATGTCCCAAGCTAATACAATAGCTATTTTTCAGTGACTGCAAAGCATGTTGGTCATAGTTCACTGTTAAATCTCTAACTTCTTCCAGTTCTGATGAAAGGTCATCGAGCTGAAACATTAACTCAGTTTCTCGCTTCACAGATGCTGCCTGAACTGTTGAGAGTTTCCAGCATCTTTGGATTGTTGTTTATGTTAGCTTTTCATGTCTCTTAGTTCTGCCCAAGATAGTGTATATTATTTAAATAATTATTCAAAAGCACTTAGGTTAGCTATCATTTTGTTTTCTTTGGAGCATAACAAGTGTTGCAGTTAAATTACTACATATCTAGTTTACCAGGAATGTATTACCCAACAAATGCAAGTTTGAACATTGGCTTCAAAAACTTCTAAGCTTAGCTGTTTTTTTCCACTGCATTCCCTCCCATTTGGGAGCCACATTCAATTTACTTTGGGTGACAGTCTGGTTCAGCTGGTAGCAAACTTGGATCGGAGTCAATGGGGTGAAATTGGCCTTGGCTGGTGCTGTAAAATGCGCGATGGTGTCAGAAATGTCAAAAGCTTCAGACGCAGAGAATAAATGATCATGCATATTAGAAAAGATGTTAAGTATGTCATCAGTATTCGTTCTCAGTGTATTCTCTGTATGTGAGAGTGTTTAAAAGACACTGGGGGGAAAAATATGTGCGCACCAACGGAAGTGTCGGTGTCACCGGCAACTTGAATTAACAGCCGCCGAAAATGGCCACAGCGTTAACATCAAAAAATTGGCTCTGGGGGTTGGCGATGTGGGGTGCAGCGCTAACTTACCATGCAACGCCTTCCTGATGGCGTTAATGGAGGCCTACGAACCGAAGTTCCCGTCCACAGTTGGTGTTGCTGCTTCTTACAGCCTCTGGGAGTGAGGCTGTGAAGTTTGCAAGGCATTGTGGGCAATTAGAGGGGCTATGAATTAAAGAGGAAATGCAATCAAAACTAATAAAAATTAAAATCAAGTGAAAAAATGCATTTTCGGCCCTTACTGCCTTTCAAAATAAACATAAACATTAAAAATAATTCCTAAATGACAACTTTCAGCTCTTAAAGCTGAATTGTCTTCCACACCTAAAAAAATGGTAAAAGTGTTTCAGCACTAACACAAGTGGCTCAGCAAGCCAAGGAAGGGGCACCAGGGTCTTGCACGCAGCACTCCAGCTTTTTGTAGGGGGTCAACACTGCAAGAGAGGTCCTCTATCCACAGGGGCCAGGAGGCCCTCCAGAAAGAATGATGCAGGACCCCATCATGGAGGCCGTCACTGCCAGCAGCATCGCCCCCACCAGCTGGCTCCACTGCCAAAAGAAGTTTCATGACCTCAGACCAGTGGTCAAGGTCAGTGAATGCATCTTCAAAGGCTGTCTCCTACCAATTGCATCACTAGCCTCACACACTGCTCAATGCACGACTTCCCCCCATCACTCACCTACCAACAACCTGTATCAATCACAAGGCACATCCCCCATCCTAGTCTCACCTCACCCCCTTGGAGGAGACGGTGTAGGCCATTTTTGGCAGGGGCATGGCTGAGCCCTTGGCCAGAGGCGGGGCTGAAAGGATACAAGATGCCAGTATCCTCATAACTTATCCTCCTTCTGGCATGCACCTCTTGCTTTCCCACCCTCCCCTCAACACAACTCCACCCTTGTGTCTGTTAAGTCCATGAATGATTGAGACACGGACCAGCAGGAGTGAAAACAACAAGTCTTTACTGGTGGAAGTCAATAGTGAAAGCTAACAAACAGAGGCTCTCTAGCGCCTTTTATACAGGGGTGGTCACTGCCGGTACTGCAGTCTGAGACCAGTTATTCTCTTAAAGGTACATACACAACAATTCCTCCCCTTTTAGATAAACAGTACATAACATTCATTTAACAACTAAATGATAACTAATTACAATCACAATTACTGTTGCTAGATACATTGGTTAAGTTTAAGCAATTATAAGTTCAGTCTTTGAGGAGGCTGCCTGATTCTGTCTGGATAATGCCTCTTTGGGTATCAGGTTCTTCGGGCAACGTTGCGTCGGGATCAATGTATTTGTTTGGTTCATCTGCTTCCAATATTACCGGTTCTGCGGTAGCTGCAATTGGAACGTCAATTTCATTACCAGGTGTATCAGATCGTGGCGTGGAGTTGATGTTTTCCAGTGACTCTAGAATCTGGTCAGCATGGCGTCTTACAATGCTCTCCCTAACGTCCACGGTATACATGAGAGGTCCTTGTCGTGTACAAATCGTTCCTGGCTGCCATTTCTCAGTGCGGTAGTCCCGGGCCAAAACTGGTTGACCTATCTTAAAACTCCTGGTCGGCCTTTCATTCATATTCTGAAACTGCCTGTTCTCCACATCTCTTCGGATGTTTGGCTTAACCAAATCCAAGCGTCATCGTAGTCTTCGATTGAAGAACATCATGGCTGGAGTTTGGTTGGTAACCGCATGTGTCGCATTCCGGTAGGCAAACAAGAAGTTGTCCACCTTGTATTGTAGGGGTATATCTTCATTACACATTGCCTTGATAGCCTTCTTGAATGTTTGGACAAACCTCTCGGCCAATCCATTAGTGGCTGGATGATATGGGGCAGATGTGTAATGCTGTGGTAAACCACTGTTTGTATTCCTGTTTGTCCTGTTTGTATTCCACTGTGTACATGCCTGGACATGCCTCGGCTGACTCCTCCCACAGGTCCTAGTATAAAGGTGACTGCTCCCCAGCCCTTGGTATCCTGGACCGGTCGACCACTCGAGGCAGACCTCCATTCTGTTGTTAATAAAAGCCTTTAGTTACTCTTCTAACTCTCAGTCTTTTATGAGTAATTGATAGCGCATCAATTTTATTAACAACATTTTTATAATGGAGAAGATCCTCACACCAGCATGCCTGGACTTAGATCATCGGGAGGCGGACTCATTCACCAAGTTTACTCACTGGCTTAAGTGTTTCGAAAAATTCCTGACCGCCTCCGAAGCAATCAAATCGGACGAGGACAAACTGGATGTCCTGACCTCCAAAGTGAACCACCGAGTGTACTCGGTCATCCAAGACGCGACCTCGTACGCGGATGCTATCAAGCTCCTCAAGGACCAGTACACACGCCCAGTGAACGAAGTGTACGCCAGGCACCTCCTGGGGAGTCGTAAACAACAACCTGGGGAATCGACCGTGGAATACCTTCAGGCACTGTCTGTGCTTGGCCGGGCCTGTGGTTGTAAGGATGTAAAGGCCGCCGTATACACAGAGGAACTTATCCGGGACGCTTTTGTAGCGGGCCACAGATCCAATTACACACGACAGCGACTGTTGGAGCAGAGTAACCTCGACCTCAACAAGGCCTCTGAACTCGCACTATCGTTGGATGCAGCCTACCAGGGCATGGATGCCTACTCCTCTGCACCGTGGACGCCGCGGGGAATGACAGCCTGGGACACGGTAGGACCGCCTCATAGCGCCGTGCCACCCCAGCCACACCCCAGCAACGGCCCAACCACCGCAGCAGTGTCCCAAGGCCAGACAGCAGTGCCCCAAGGCCAGAAATGCTACTTCTGTGGCCAGGCAAAACACCCCAGAGCGCGCTGCCCGGCGAAAAACGCGATCTGCTCGGGCTGCGGGAAGAAGGGACACTACGCTAGCGTCTGCAGGGCCAAAGCCACCCCGAACCCCAGCAGCGCCGCGTGTGGGCCATGCGGGCCACCATTTTGGACCTCCCCGGCCGTGTGCGAATCACCGGTACAGCAGCCATTTTGGACGCCTCCAGCCACATGGGGATCATGGACGCCGCCATCTTGGACGACAGCCGGGACGCAGCAGGCCCCCGACACCGCCTCATCCGATACCCGCAGCGACACACCGACCCCTACGCTGGCATCCGTTACACTGGACCAAGCGAGACCGCACCAACTGGCCAGTTCCACAATGGACATTAAGGTAAATGGTCATGATACAATCTGCCTTTTTGACTCTGGGAGCACGGAGAGCTTCATCCACCCCGACACAGTGCGGCGTTGCTCTCTCCCAGTCCTGCCTGCGCAACAGCGGATTTCTATGGCCTCCGAGTCCCAGTCGGCGGACATCGGCGGCTACTGCGTGGTGACACTCGTAGTAGACGGGACCATGTACGATCATTTTAAACTTCTGGTCCTGCCTGACCTCTGCGCTGCCGTCCTGCTGGGGTTAGATTTTCAGTGCCACCTTAAAAGTGTTACGATGGCGTACGGTGGACCCCTACCCCCACTCACAGTCCGCAGCCAGCAGCTTCCAAATTGCCCGCCGCGCACCAGGTGCAACCTCTCCACACTCAGAGTCACCCCCCCACCACTGTTTGCTAACCTCACCCCCGACTGTAAGCCCATCGCCACAAAGAGCAGGCGATACAGTGCCGGGGACAGGGTTTTCATTAAAACCGAAGTGGAGCGGCTCCTGAAAGAAGGGATTATTGAGGGCAGCACCAGCCCCTGGCGAGCCCAGGTTGTGGTCGTTAAGACCAGCGAGAAGCAGCGCCTGGTCATCGACTACAGCCAGACAATAAATCGCTACACCCTGCTGGACGCCTACCCACTCCCCCGTATAGCTGATATGGTCAACCAGATCGCGCAGTACCGCGTCTTCTCGACCATTGACCTGAAATCAGCGTACCACCAGCTCCCCATCCGCCCTGAGGACCGCCAGTACACTGCTTTTGAGGCAAACGGCCGCCTCTATCACTTCCTTAGGGTTCCCTTTGGCGTCACCAACGGGGTCTCCATCTTCCAAAGGGAGATGGACCGGATGGTAGATCAAAATGCGTTGCAGGCCACTTTCCCATATCTGGACAATGTGACCATCTGCGGCCGTGACTTGCAGGACCATGACGCAAACCTCGAAAAATTCCTCCGCACCGCCCAACTCCTAAACCTGACATATAACAAGGAGAAGTGCATATTCCGCACAAACCGCCTCGCCATCCTTGGCTGTGTTGTGGAACATGGAGTCATCGGCCCCGACCCCGACCGGATGCGTCCCCTTATGGAACTTCCACTGCCCCACTGCCTCAAGGCCCTGAAGAGGTGCCTAGGGTTTTTCTCCTATTACGCCCAGTGGGTCCCCTACTATGCGGACAAGGCCCGTCCGCTGATCAAGTCCACCTCTTTTCCCTTGACGGCAGAGGCCCGCTTAGCCTTCCACCGTATCAAGGAGGACATTGCCAAAGCCACCATGCACGCAGTGGACGAATCCATCCCCTTCCAGGTGGAAAGCGATGCGTCCGACTTTGCCCTGGCCGCTACCCTCAATCAAGCGGGGAGACCCGTGGCCTTCTTTTCACGAACCCTCCAAGGCCCGGAGACCAGACACTCCGCTGTTGAGAAGGAGGCCCAGGCGATTGTGGAGGCTGTGCGTCATTGGAGGCACTACCTGGCCGGAAAACGATTTACCCTGCTCACTGACCAGCGTTCAGTTGCTTTTATGTTTAACAACAAGCAGAGGGGCAAAATCAAAAATGACAAGATCTTGAGGTGGAGAATCGAACTTTCCACCTACAATTACGAGATCTTGTACCGGCCCGGGAAGCTCAATGAACCCCCGGATGCGCTATCGCGTGGCACCTGCGCCAGCGTGCAGATCGATAGACTACGGGTCCTCCACAATGACCTCTGCCACCCGGGGGTCACCAGGTTCTTCCACCTCATCAAGGCCCGCAACCTGCCTTACTCTATTGAGGAGGTCAGGACCATGACCAGGAACTGCCAAGTCTGCACTGAGTGCAAACCACACTTTTATAGACCAGACAGGGCCCACCTGATAAAAGCCACTCGCCCCTTCGAGCGCCTGAGCGTTGATTTTAAAGGGCCTCTCCCCTCCTCCGACCGCAATGTGTACTTCCTCAATATTATTGATGAGTACTCCCGTTTCCCGTTCGCCTTCCCCTGCCCGGACATGACCAGTGCCACGGTCATTAAATGTCTGAACGACCTCTTCACCCTGTTCGGCTTCCCCAGCTATATCCATAGCGACCGGGGCTCATCGTTTATGAGCGACGAACTCCGTCAGTACCTGCTAACTAGGGGTATTGCCACAAGCAGGACCACCAGTTACAACCCCCGGGGGAACGGACAGGTGGAAAGAGAAAATGCGACAGTTTGGAAGGCCGTCCTGCTAGCCTTAAGGTCTAGGGGCCTTCCAACCTCCCGCTGGCAGGATGTGCTCCCCGATGCGCTCCACTCTATTCGGTCACTGCTCTGCACTGCCACTAACGCCACCCCTCATGAGAAAATGTTTGTCTTCCCAAGGAAGTCCACATCAGGGACATCGCTACCGCCATGGCTGACGTCCCCAGGGCCGGTCCTACTGAGAAGACACGTGAGGACCCATAAAACGGACCCCCTGGTCGAGAGGGTCAACCTCCTCCACGCCAACCCCCAGTATGCTTACATCGCATACCCGGACGGGCGGGAGGACACAGTCTCCATAAGAGACCTTGCACCCTCGGGGACCACAGTAACCCACTACCCACTACCACCCCCCCCCACGATCCGATATCCAGCCCCAGCAGACGGCAGGCCTGGGCCCCGCGACCCGCTCGACATCTACGAGGACGACACGCCTGTGCCACAGCCTACGCTGGACTCGACGCCGGAAGCTTCACTACCCCTGCCGTCGCCACGCCGATCACAGCGGCAGACAAGACCTCCGGAGAGACTCCAATACACTAACTTTTAATACACTTCACCCCGCCGGACTCAATTTTAAACAAGGGGTGAATGTGGTAAACCACTGTTTGTATTCCTGTTTGTCCTGTTTGTATTCCACTGTGTACATGCCTGGACATGCCTCGGCTGACTCCTCCCACAGGTCCTAGTATAAAGGTGACTGCTCCCCAGCCCTTGGTATCCTGGAACGGTCGACCACTCGAGGCAGACCTCCATTCTGTTGTTAATAAAAGCCTTTAGTTACTCTTCTAACTCTCAGTCTTTTATGAGTAATTGATAGCGCATCAAATGCTTAACGCCATTGTTCTTTAAGAACCTCCAGAACTCTTCAGGCACAAACTGTGGTCCATTGTCAGAGCAAATCTGTTCAGGCAGCCCATTCCTGGTGAATATGGTTCGCAAAACTGTGATAGTTTTTTCCGTGGTGGTTGAGGACATTTTTATTACCTCTGGCCACTTTGAATGTGCATCCACCGCAATTAAAAACATCAAGTCCATGAAGGGACCAGCAAAATCGATGTGCACCCGATGCCATGGAGATGAGGGCCACTCCCATGGATGCAGAGGAGCTTGTGGTGGGGCGTTTTGGACCTCTGGCATCCTGCACAACTCTTGGTCATCTCTTCGATTTCTCTATCGATTCCCGGCCACCACACAAACGCTCTGGCTAAGTTCTTCATTTTTACCCCACCCAGATGACCCTCATGAAGCTCATTGAGTACTCTATCCGTCAACTTAGGTGGAATTACTACTCTGGATCCACACATCAAGGTTCCTCTGCACACTGACAGCTGTTCTCTTCTCGGCGAGAATGCTGGCAGCAGTGGTTCGCCATGTGCTGGCCATCCCTTCACTGTTAAATCATAGACCCGTGATAGTGTCGGGTCATTCCGTGTTTCCTTATCTATGTTTGCATTCATCACAGGGAGACATTCGACTATGGTCGAGTGGAATAACTCCATTGGATCCACTGCAAGGTCTTCTTCTTCCACCGTCGGCAACGGTAGGCGTGACAATCCATCAGCATTTCCATGCTGTTTAGTTCCTTTGTACTCGATGTCATATTGGTGTGCCCCAGGAAAAGGGACCATCTCTGCAGCCGTTGTGCCGTCATTATCGGTACGCCCTTCTGAGGGTTGAAAATGGAGACAAGAGGTTGATGATCGGTTAGTAGAGTAAATTTTTGACCGTGCAGATAGTGATTAAACTTCTTCACCCCCCTGATGCGCTATCAATTACTCATAAAAGACTGAGAGTTAAGAGAGTAACTAAAGGCTTTTATTAACAAAAGAATGAAGGTCTGCCTCGAGTGGTCGACCGGTCCAGAAATACAAAGGGCTGGGGAGCAGTCACCTTTATACTAGGACTTGTGGGAGGAGTCAGCCAAGGCATGTCCAGGCATGTACACAGTGGAATACAAACAGTGGTTTACCACATTCACCCCTTGTTTAAAATTGAGTCCGGCGGGGTGAAGTGTATTAAAAGTTAGTGTATTGGAGTCTCTCCGGAGGTCTTGTCTGCCGCTGTGATCGGCGTGGCGACGGCAGGGGTAGTGGAGCTTCCGGCGTCGAGTCCTGCGTGGGCTGTGGCACAGGCGTGTTGTCCTCGTAGATGTCGAGCGGGTCGCGGGGCCCAGGCTTGCCGTCTGCTGGGGCTGGATATCGGATCGTGGGGGGGGGGTGGTAGTGAGTAGTGGGTTACTGTGGCCCCCGAGGGTGCAAGGTCTCTTATGGAGACTGTGTCCTCCCGCCCGTCCGGGTATGCAATGTAAGCATACTGGGGGTTGGCGTGGAGGAGGTCGACCCTCTCGACCAGGGGGTCCGTTTTATGGGTCCTCACGTGCCTTCTCAGTAGGACCGGCCCTGGGGACGTCAGCCATGGCGGTAGCGATGTCCCCGATGTGGACTTCCTTGGGAAGACAAACATTTTCTCATGAGGGGTGGCGTTAGTGGCAGTGCAGAGCAGTGACCGAATAGAGTGGAGCGCATCGGGGAGCACATCCTGCCAGCGGGAGGTTGGAAGGCCCCTAGACTTTAAGGCTAGCAGGGCAGCCTTCCAAACTGTCGCATTTTCTCTTTCCACCTGTCCGTTCCCCCGGGGGTTGTAACTGGTGGTCCTGCTTGTGGCAATACCCCTAGTTAGCAGGTACTGACGGAGTTCGTCGCTCATAAACGATGAGCCCCGGTCGCTATGGATATAGCTGGGGAAACCGAACAGGGTGAAGAGGTCGTTCAGACATTTAATGACCGTGGCACTGGTCATGTCCGGGCAGGGGATGGCGAACGGGAAACGGGAGTACTCATCAATAATATTGAGGAAGTACACATTGCGGTCGGAGGAGGGGAGAGGCCCTTTAAAATCAACGCTCAGGTGCTCGAAGGGGCGAGTGGCTTTTATCAGGTGGGCCCTGTCTGGTCTATAAAAGTGCGGTTTGCACTCAGCGCAGACTTGGCAGTTCCTGGTCATGGTCCTGACCTCCTCAATAGAGTAAGGCAGGTTGCGGGCCTTGATGAAGTGGAAGAACCTGGTGACCCCCGGGTGGCAGAGGTCATTGTGGAGGGCCCGCAGTCTATCGATCTGCGCGCTGGTGCAGGTGCCACGCGATAGCGCATCCGGGAGTTCATTGAGCTTCCCGGGCCGGTACAAGATCTCGTAATTGTAGGTGGAAAGTTCGATTCTCCACCTCAAGATCTTGTCATTTTTGATTTTGCCCCTCTGCTTGTTGTTAAACATGAAAGCAACTGAACGTTGGTCAGTGAGCAGGGTAAATCATTTTCCGGCCAGGTAGTGCCTCCAATGACGCACAGCCTCCACAATCGCCTGGGCCTCCTTCTCAACAGCGGAGTGTCTGGTCTCCGGGCCTTGGAGGGTTCGTGAAAAGAAGGCCACGGGTTTCCCCGCCTGATTGAGGGTAGCGGCCAGGGCAAAGTCGGACGCGTCGCTTTCCACCTGGAAGGGGATGGATTCGTCCACTGCGTGCATGGTGGCTTTGGCAATGTCTTCCTTGATACGGTGGAAGGCTAAGCGGGCCTCTGCCGTCAAGGGAAAAGAGGTGGACTTGATCAGCGGATGGGCCTTGTCCGCATAGTAGGGGACCCACTGGGCATAATAGAAGAAAAACCCTAGGCACCTCTTCAGGGCCTTGAGGCAGTGGGGCAGTGGGAGTTCCATAAGGGGACGCATCCGGTCGGGGTCGGGGCC
Source organism: Somniosus microcephalus (assembly GCF_052327205.1). Taxonomy (NCBI): domain Eukaryota; kingdom Metazoa; phylum Chordata; class Chondrichthyes; order Squaliformes; family Somniosidae; genus Somniosus; species Somniosus microcephalus. The sequence continues at coordinate 179,522,796 of NC_140987.1, read as the reverse complement.
GATGACTCCGTGTTCTACAACACAGCCAAGGATGGCGAGGCGGTTTGTGCGGAATATGCACTTCTCCTTGTTATATGTCAGGTTCAGGAGTTGGGCGGTGCGGAGGAATTTTTCGAGGTTTGCGTCATGGTCCTGCAAGTCACGGCCGCAGATGGTCACATTGTCCAGATATGGGAAAGTGGCCTGCAACGCATTTTGATCTACCATCCGGTCCATCTCCCTTTGGAAGACGGAGACCCCGTTGGTGACGCCAAAGGGAACCCTAAGGAAGTGGTAGAGGCGGCCGTTTGCCTCAAAGGCAGTATACTGGCGGTCCTCAGGGCGGATAGGGAGCTGGTGGTACGCTGATTTCAGGTCAATGGTCAAGAAGACGCGGTACTGCGCGATCTGGTTGACCATATCAGCTATGTGGGGGAGTGGGTAGGCGTCCAGCAGGGTGTAGCGATTTATTGTCTGGCTGTAGTCGATGACCAGGCGTTGCTTCTCGCCGGTCTTAACGACCACAACCTGGGCTCGCCAGGGGCTGGTGCTGCCCTCAATAATCCCTTCCTTCAGGAGCCGCTCCACTTCGGTTTTAATGAAAACCCTGTCCCCGGCACTGTATCGCCTGCTCTTTGTGGCGATGGGCTTACAGTCGGGGGTGAGGTTAGCAAACAGTGGGGGGGGGTGACTCTGAGTGTGGAGAGGTTGCACCTGGTTTGCGGCGGGCAATTTGGGAGCTGCTGGCTGCGGACTGTGAGTGGTCGACCGGTCCAGAAATACAAAGGGCTGGGGAGCAGTCACCTTTATACTAGGACTTGTGGGAGGAGTCAGCCGAGGCATGTCCAGGCATGTACACAGTGGAATACAAACAGTGGTTTACCACACCCCCACACAAGGCTGAGGGCCTCTCTGTCAATCTGGGCATAGTTACGCTCGGCAGAAGTTAACGAGCGTGACGCAAAAGCTATCGGCCTCTCTAAACCATCAAGGAATTTATGTGACAGTACCGCCCCAATGCCGTAGGGAGACGCATCACACGCCAGCCTGATTGGCAGTGCTGGGTTGTAGTGAGCCAATACTTCCCTTGAAGTGATTAAGTCCTTACTCTTCTGAAAAGCACGCTTACAATCATCGTTCCATTTCCATGCTACCCCCGTTCGTAGCAGGGCGCTCAGTGGGTGCAGAATGGTCGACAATATCGGCATAAACTTATGATAGTAATTCACCAACCCGAGGAATGACCTCAGTTGCGACACATTTTCAGGCGCTGGGGCCTTAACAACTGCTTCAATTTTGTCAGGGGACTTATGTAACCCCTCTTCATCAATCACGTGGCCACAATACGATATCTGTTTCTTAAAAAATTCGCATTTGGGGCGGTTGGCTCGCAGCCCATGTTCCCGTAGTCTAGTGAGCACCTGTTCTAGGTTGTTAAGGTGTTCACTGTCATCTTCACCTGTTACAAGGATGTCGTCCAAGTAACACTGAGTCCCCGAAATCCCTTGCAGGACTTGTTCCATCGCTCTTTGCCATATTGCCGGAGCCGATGCTACTCCGAATACCAATCGATGATACTGGTAAAGACCTTTGTGAGTGTTTATCGTGAGATACTTCCTGGAGGACTCTTCAACCTCCATCTGCAAATATACTTGTGCTAGGTCAATTTTTGTAAAATGCTTCCCTCCAGACAGTGAGGCGAAGATGTCTTCTATCCTTGGAAGAGGATATTGTACTGTGTGAAGGACAGGGTTCACCGTCACCTTGAAATCCCCACAGATGCGAATCTTCCTTGGCTCTCCGGACTTATTGCTTAACGTTTTCTTCATGACAGGAACGATGGGTGTCGCCCACTCGCTCCAGTCGACCTTAGACAACACGTCCGCCTTCTCCAGATTCTCCAGCTCTGCCTTGACGGCTGGGCGAATTGCATATGGTACCGGTCTCGCTTTGAAAAACTTGGGAATTGCATTCTCTTCTACTTTTATCGAGGCGGTTACGCCTTTAAGCGTGCCCAGTTCTTGTTGAAATACCTCTTTGGCATTAGCTAAGATTGTTGACAATCGTCCTGGAGTGACGTCTTCATCTTTTTTACCGTCCACCATCATTGCATGAATGGAATGCCAATCTAAGTTTATCTTCCTGATCTATTCCCGTCCCAATAACGGTGGTCCACCATTTGGCAGTATGTAGAGATACAATTTCCGTATTTTCTTGCCATTGTATTCGACAGGCACACTTATTTTTCCTCTGGGGTATACTTTTTGCCCCGTATATGTCGTCAAGACGATGGATGTCTCTCTCAAGGGTATGTGTGAAAATAGCCGCTCGTAGTCTTGTCGATTCATGATGGTTAGCGCTGATCCTGTATCCAATTCCATTTTAACTTGGGACCCTGCTATCGTGAGGATGACCCAAATGGTTCGGTGATCCTCTTTTGCGATTACATTGTGAAGTTTGAGACAGCTTAGTCTCCTGTTCTCGGATTCACTATCGCTCATCTGGTCTTCGGAACTACTGTCCGTCATCTTTTGTACTTTCTTGTACGGTTCCTTAGTAGCCTTTTTGTTGTCGCTGGTCTTCTTCCCAGACCTGCAAACTCGTGCAATGTGTCCAATCTTCCCGCATTGTCTGCATATTTTGTCTTTGGACCAGCAGTCCTTCTGGTCATGGTTAGTTCTGCCGCAGCAATAACATTTTGCAAATCCCCGTGTCATTTTGTGGGTGCCGTATTCCTGTGGTTTTTGTTGAATTTCTGCAGCTCCCCTGGCTGCTGCTTCATTCTATACTGCGATGCTGAAAGCCTTATCTAGCGACAGCTCTTTTTCTGAGAGTAACTTCTTCTGTGTTCCTTCACTCAGGAATCCACAGACAAATTTGTCCCGTAGGGTATCTGCCAGTCCTGCTCCGAACTGGCAGTGCTTTTATAGCTAGCGTTGTTCCATAAGATACTCAGCATTGCTCTCATCTTTGTGCTGAGTTCTCCTGTGGAATTTAAATCTTTCTGCTATCAACAGCGATGCAGGGTTTAAGTGTTCCTGTAGGACAGCAACAATTTCGTTAAAGCTCTTCGCCTTCGGTTTGGCTGGAGTAATCAGGTCCCGCAATAGGCCGTACGTTCTAGTGCCCATTAAGCTTAGCAATATCGATGCCTTTTCCCCTCCGCTATTTCGTTTGCCTCGAAATATACCTCGACTCTTTCCACATACTGGTCCAGTCCTCTAATGTATTATCAAAAGCAGTGATACAGCCAGTCTTCGGCATCTTGCAAATCTAAAATGGCTCCTCCCGCGCTTTGCCTTCTTCTCCGATTTAACAAAATGGCGCCTCCCGCGCTTTGCCTTCTTCCCCGCTGTTGTTAGCGCTGCTTTCCACGGTTTCTTGCGCATTAAATATTGATTCTTTTTCTTTTATTATTTTCCCGTCATGGAGCGGACCCTCTGGGACACTTCCCTCCCTCTTCTTAGGTCCGAACGCTGCCCGGCTTCGAAGCACCGGCCGCGCCCTGTGTGCTCCACCCTCTCTCTCTCTTTTTGCCTCCCGACTCGCTGCCCGGCCCCGTTGAAAAGCCACCCGATCGAGCTTCAGCCCGCCGCAGCCCAGGAAGGATCAGAGCACTGCCTGCCACCAGCCCGACTAGCTGGGAAACCACAGACTGGTGAACCGAACCTGGCTCTCGACAGTCTCTCCTGCAAGTTTTCAAACAGATGATTGACGGTCGACGCCCGTTTCTCGAGTTTCTTTGGACTCAATTTTTTTTTTCTTTCTTCTGGCTCCGACCTTCAACAACATCGTCTGAGGTGCTGCCGAGTTGCAGGTAAGTTCGTTTCTTACTCGTCGCCAGTGTTAAGTCCGTGAATGATTGAGACACGGACCAGCAGGAGTGAAAACAACAAGGCCTAGAAATTCGGTTTTGGCGCAGCGAGGGCTTTAGCGCCGGAAGTTAGTGCCGGCGCTAAGTCCCCCTGCGCGCGCCAAAAATTCAGTAGCGCCGCGCCCAAACGGCTGCCGGCGCTACTGAGAGGTCTCAGCGCCTCAAAACTGGCGCCACGCACCGCATTGCGGCGCTATTCCGGCGCTGCGGCGCCCGCTGCGGTGCGGCAGGCTCGGGAAGTGCAGGCCTCCTCCTTCCGTTAAGGAGGAGCTGCCTGCACCCGGCCGCGGCCCGCGATAATCTTTTTAAAAATGAGCCCGGCACCTCGGACAAGTGCCGGGCTTGCTTCTGTTCCGGGGGGTGGGGGAGAAGTCCGGGGAGGGAGCTGCAGCCAGGCGGCCGGCGGGAAAGCGGCCAGCCGCCGCGGGGCCTTTAATGCGCCGGCGCAAAGTTCTGTAAGGCACCTCTGCCAGAACGTTGCTTGCGGCTGCCACGGGCGAGGCGGCTGCAACTCAATTTCCGAGTTCGGGCGGGTTACCATGGCAACCGGGACGCTGCGCACACCGATGACGTCATCGGTGCCGGCGCAGCGCTACCGGCCTAACGCCGATTTAGGGCCCCTGTCAACTTCTAAACTGGCCATAACTTCGACGCTAGGCCCTCTAGCGCCTCAAAAGCGGCGCTAAGGCCAGTGAATTTCTAGGCCCAAGTCTTTACTGGTGGAAGTCAATCGTGAAAACTCACAAACAGAGGCTCTCTAGCGCCTTTTATACAGGGGTGGTCACTGCCGGTACTGCAGTCTGAGACCAGTTATTCTCTTAAAGGTACATACACAACAGTGTCTTCCTCATTTCACGCACTCAGAAAATGCAGTCTGCCCAGCCAGAGGGTGACCAAGAAGAGGGAGAGGAGAGTGAAGAAGAAGAAGATTGATTTGACACTCCCAGCAAGGCCATTTGCAGTGTCCCTCACTGAAAGTCAACAGCCTTCCACCAGCCATGCTGTAGCCACTGGGGTAGCACTGCATGACATCAGTAGGATAGGCAAAGGCAGACACAAAAGATTGCATAAGTGTGATGAGAGTTGATTTCTTGATTTCATATTGGATGGCTGAATGTACAAAGTTGGATTGGAAATTTTGCTTTGTGGTGACTTTTATTTCAGCATTGTGGCCAAGAGGACGCTGTGATGGTGAGTAACAGAGGGAAGGTAAGGTGTGGGACTAATGTTGAAAGGCGAATTGGGGTTGTGGTCACTGGGGCCGCAGGCAGATGATTCCATCCCGGATATCCTGGTCATAAAGGGGCTGTCTGGGGTGCATCCTTCCATCTGCTTCCTCCTCTTCTGCCTCCTCCTCCTCGGCTTCCTCCTCTTCTGCTTCTTCCTCTTCTGTGTCTTCCTCTTCCCTCTGCAAGCAGATGCTGTAAATCTGAAATGCCAACATAAAATACTGGAAATACTCAGCAGCTCAGGCAGCATCTCACCCTGAGACGTGAACTCTGTTTCTCTCTTCATGGATGTTGCCTGATCTGCTGAGTATTTGCAGCACTTTTTGTCTTCTCAGAGGCCTTCTTTTACTATCCAAGACCTTGCAAGAGTCCAGCAGCACTCCCTACACACTGAAAAACTTTTAACCCCTATTGCAGCAAGCCACTACTTCAATAAAATCAAAAAAAAACAGTCCACAGGATTAAATCCAAACTCACCTGCATGATGTGTGTGTCCCATAGAAACATAGAAGATAGGAGCAGGAGTAGGCCATTCGGCCCCCTCGAGCCTGCTCCGCCATTCAATGCGATCATGGCTGATCATCCAAATTCAGTACCCTGTCCCTGCTTCCTCCCCATACCCTTTGATCCCCTTAACCTTAAGAAATATATCCAACTCCTTCTTGAATATATTTAATGAACTGGCCTCCACTGCCTTCTGTGGTAGAGAATTCCACAGGTTCACCACTCTCTGGGTGAAGAAATTCCTCCTCATTTCTGTCGTAAATGGCTTACCCCTTATCCTTAGACTGTGACCCCTGGTTCTGGACTCCCCGACCATCGGGAACAACCTTCCTGCATCTAGTCTGTCCAGTCCTGTCAGAATTTTGTAAGTTTCAATGAGATCCCCTCTCATTCTTCTAAACTCCAGTGAGTATAAGCCCAATCGACCCAATCTCTCCTCATACATCATTCCTGCCATCCCAGGTATCAGCCTGGTGAATCTTCGCTGGACTCCTTCCATGGCAAGAACATCCTTCCTCAGATAAGGCGACCAAAATGGCACAAAGTACTCAAGATGTGGTCTCACCAAGGCCCTGTACAACTGCAGCAAGACATCCTTGTTCCTGTACTCAAACCCTCTCGCTACGAAGGCCAACATACCATTTGCCTTCTTAACCGCCTGCTGCACCTGCATGCTTACCTTCAGCGACTGGTGCACAAGGACACCCAGGTCTCGTTGCACTTCCCCTTCTCCCAATCTATTGCCATTCAGATAATAATCTGCCTTCCTGTTTTTGACACCAAAGTGGATAACCTCGCATTTATCCACATTATATTGCATCTGCCATGCTTCTGCCCAATCACCCAACCTGTCCAAATCATCCTGGAGTTTCGCGGCATCCTCCTCACAGCACACACGCCCACCCAGCTTTGTGTCATCTGCAAACTTGGAGATATTACATCTAGTTCCCTTGTCTAGATCATTAATATATATTGTGAATAGCTGGGGTCCAAGGACCGATCCCTGCGGTACCCCACTAGTCACTGCCTGCCACTCGGAAAAGGACCCGTTTATTCCAACTCTTTGCTTTCTGTCTGCCAACCAGTTCTCTATCCAAGTCAATACCTTGCCCCCAATCCCATGTGCCTTAATTTTACATGCTAATCTCTTATGCAGGATCTTATCGAAAGCCTTCTGAAAGTCCAAATACACCACATCCACTGGTTCTCCCTTATCTATTTTACCAGTTACATCCTCAAAAAATTCCAGTAATTTAGTCAAGCACTATTTACCTTTTGTAAATCCATGTTGACTTCGTCCGATCCTGTCACTGTTTTCCAAGTGCTCTGCTATTACATCTTTTATAATGGACTCTAGCATTTTCCCCACTACCGATGTCAGGCTTACTGGTCTGTAATTCCCCGTTTTCTCTCCACCATCTTTTTTGAATAGTGGGGTAACATTAGCTACCCTCCAATCCATGGGTACTGTTCCAGATTCCATTGAATGTTGGAAGATGATCAGCAATGCATCTACTATTTCTAGGGCCACTTCCTTAAGTACCCTAGGATGTAGATTATCAGGCCCTGGGGATTTATCAGCCTTCAATCCCGTCAATTTCCCTAACACCATTTCCCTAAAAATACTGATTTCTTTCAGTTCCTCCCTTTCATCAGGCCCTATGTTCCCCGACATCTCTGGGAGGTTATTTGTGTCCTCCTTTGTGAAGACAGAACCAAAATATGTATTTAATTGGTCGGCCATTTCTTTGTTCCCCATTATAACTTCCCCTGATTCTGACTGCAGGGGACCTACGCTTGACTTCACCAATCTTTTTCTTTCCACAAATCTATAAAAGCTTTTACAGTCAGTTTTTATGTTCTCTGCAAGCTTACTCTCATATTCTATTTTCCCCTTCTTAATTAATCCCTTTGTCCTCCTTTGTTGAATCCTAAACTGCTCCCAATTCTCAGGTTTACTGCTTTTTCTGGCCAATTTATATGTCCTCTCCTTGGATCTTATGCTATCCCTAATTTCTCTTGTTAGCCACGGTTGAGTCACCTTTTTTGTTTTATTTTTATGCCAAACTAGGATGAACAAATTCTGTAGTTCATCCATGCGGTCTTTGAATGCCTAGTCACCGTCAAACCTTTGAGTGACATTCCCCAATCAATCCTACTCAACTCGCGTGTCATACCATTGTAGTTTCCTTTATTTAAATTCAGGACCCTAGTCTCTGAGTCAACTACTTCATTCTCCATCTTAATGAAGAATTCTATCATATTACGATCGCTCCAACCTAAGGGGCCTCGTACAACAAGATTGCTAATTAATCCTTTCTCATTACATAATACCCAGTCTAAGATGGCCTGATCTCTGGTTGGTTCCTCGACATATTGGTCCAGGAAACCATCCTGTAAACACTCCAGGAATTCCTCCGCCACAGTATTGTTACTAATTTGGTTAACCCAATCTATATGTAGATTAAAGTCACCCATGATGACTGCTGTGCCCTTATTGCACGCTTCTCTAATTTCCCTTTTAATGCCATCCCCAACCTCCGCATTACTGTTTGGAGGTCTATATACCACTCCCACTAACGTTTTCTGCCCCTTGGTATTTCTCAGTTCTACCCATACAGATTCCACATCATCAGAGCTAATATCCTTCCTTACAATTGTGTTAATCCCTTCTTTAACCAGCAATGCTACCCCACCTCCCTTTCCTTTTTGCCTATCTTTCCTGAATATTGAATACCCCTGGATGTTGAGTTCCCAGCCTTGGCCGCCCTGGAGCCATGTTTCCGTAATCCCAATCAAATCATAATTGTTTACCTCTATTTGCGCAGCTAATTCATCCACCTTATTATGAATGCTCCTCGCATTAAGACACAAAGCCTTCAGGCTTGTTTTTTTAATGCTCTTAGACCTATTAGAATTATTACTTACTGTGGCCATGTTTGATTTAAACCGTTGATTTCTCTGACTGCCACTTTTGTTTTTCTCCTTCCTATCTTTTGCTTTTATCCTTGTTTCCCTTTCCTCTGTCTCCTTTAAGAGATGCTGACATTGGCACTGTCAGCCTGTTTGCACACCAGGTAAACCTGGCATTCTTAGGATCCAGCACTGACTTCAACGCTAGGGTCGAAGTTCGAATTGGTGATGTTAAGTTGACATTGCACACCGATTGACGTCACCACGCTGCCATTTTTTTCTCCAGGGCGCTGCCAGTTACTGGCAGAGCAAAGCGAGGGAGGAAAACGGCATCCGCCACGGGACCCGCCAGCAGCTGGCGAAAGAGCGGCGGCCGGCGTTTTAGCGCTATTTCATGGCACTAATGTGTACTGCTGAGGAGACAATTTCTAGCCCTTGGAAAGAACATGTGAGTTTCTGGGAAACCAGAAATAGCATCTGTTGTGTGTTTTCAACATTTTCTGTTTTTATTTTTGAAGATGTTTAAATACTACTGGAAGGCTCAACAGTGCCAACCTAGTTTAAAGCCTGAATAAAAAAGTTGGGTTGAATCCTGAGGCACACAAGGTGGGCTTCAGGGGATGTATCTCCTTGTCACTTATTTTTCCAAAATAATTGACACTCCTGCTGGAGATGAAGCAAAATTCTGCTTGTACCCTCCATCCCTCGCATTTTTCACAGTTTAATCCGGGAAATGTCAAACCTTTTTAAGATTCTAAGATGGATAAAAACAGCAATTATTCAAAGCGAGGTTTGGCAAAAAAATATTAGGCAGTAAATCTTGTTTGAACAATATCCAATTACTTTATTATGCAAAAAGTCTGGTGGCTGGGAAGAATTCGTAATCAGAGTGATGGACAGCAGAGTGAAAACAGGTTCCTGCGCCTGTTTGCACCAGCCGTGAAATTTCCATGCGTAATTGTTGGTGGGCAATTAGTCCAACTCGGCACCAGCAATGAGGATTTCACAATCACAGCAGATGATGAGTCGGAGCTTGACAGATTGCAAGTTCAGGATTTAGCGCATGCATATGGAAATCCCAAATTCGCAGTCAATTTCAAAGGTGGTATGACGGCGTACTCTCAGACTACGCCATCATACCGACAGCAAAGGCTGCCCCATTATTTCTGTATGAACTGCACGCATAAAATTATGAATGCCAATCTGTTAAACAAACAAATTAGACATATGTTAGTTCATCTGTCATAATATTAGTAACATTTTATTTTTCAAATTATTTATACAGTGAGACTTTATGTTCATCAAGGTGAAGAATGTCTTTTGGAATATTTTTTCATTTTTGGAACACTCACATTTCCAAGCCATACATAGAGCACTGAATAAAGCTTTACTTATTCTGTCTGAAAAGCTTTACCTTAAGCCAACCCTCCACCAGTGATATTTTGATTTCCCACACAATGCAGTACACAAGAATGAACTTGCACTTATATGCCGTATCTCATCCTCATAACATCCCAAAGCAGCCATCGAATTAACCATTGAAGGTCTTTAGGTAAATGCAGTACGCAATGTACACACAGCAAAGCTCCGGAGGGATCTTGTACATCCACTTGAGCAGGTAGATAGGGCCTTGTTTTAACAAGTCATCCAAAAATTTTGGCCCATATTTTCCGACCCCCACAGGTGTGTACGCGCCCATTGAGGCCGTGCAAGTTCCGGGTTTAGGCATGTGAAGCGCATGCGCTGAAACCCGGAACTTGCGATCTCTTGACAGATCCAATGCATGCCCAAGAAAAGTGCCTCTGCGGGTGGAGAGTTGCGATATTTGCTCAACTTCCGTCCACTGAAAGGCCATAGAATTCTTACGCCTGGTAAAAGCAGGCATAAGGCCTGCTTTTACGAGCATAAAAGTTTAAAAAAGTAGAAAAATAAGATTTTATCACTCACTTATAAATTAAAAATCCTGTCCAATAAGGTAAGTTTATATTAAGCCCCGTTAAAACATATAAAGAAAAATTCAAAAAATTTAATTTTTGTTTAACATATTTAATTAAATGCCCTGCACTGGCTATGTAAGTGCTCCCATTGCTGCAATTTGGGATGGGGTCAGCAACTACAGGAATGGGAGGAGAGGGATTCTGCTCCACTGCATTTGCACATCAGAATGGGCCCTAGGAATGTCAGGGCATATTGTTACAGCCCTGGAGTGGGACTTGAATTCACAATAGTTTGATTCAGAGACAAGAATGCAACCAACTGAGCCAAGATCATGCTTAGCTTTGGGTTATGTGAGTCATATTGTTAATTAGTGCCACATTATGGATAGTTTTTGTACTGTGGACTTTTGCTCAGTAACAACTAGACTAAAACTGCCAAAATTAATTTCACTTAAAATCCATGCAACTGAGTAAGAGAGAGGAGAATTCCATCTTCAATTTGCCTTGAATTTGAACTCAAGTGTATAGAGGTGAAGGGAATGCGTGCAATGTTCAACCCAGTACATTTCATATAAAGAACATAAGTTATACTTGTATTTCCAATTTTTTTGCATTTTGTGAGCGCCTTGGGACGTATTACTGCATTAAAGAAGCTCAGCTAGAAATTCATTTGACCCTGAAAACGGGCGTGGGGCTTGTGATGCAGGATCAACCTGTGTCCATTCAAAGTAATGTAGGCAGCACGCTAACTTCATGCTATCTGCTGATTAACATGAATGTTGTGTGCAGCCCAGCACTGAACGCACTGTTGAGTGGCTGAACGCTCAGCAGGGGGCCCAAGTTTGCGCGAAGCTAGCACCAGTTAAAGCTAGCCTGCACTTTTTAAAGGCAGTCTGCATCTCTCAAAGGAGAGGTGCATTCTGCCTGTAGTAGGTGATTCAACTGGCTAGGAAAAAGTACTACTGATGTCACAACAGGGGAGAAAGCATGCTCCAAGGTTCTCTGATGCAGCACTGGAGGTCTTGATACAAGAGGTCAACAGGAGAAGAGAGGATCGGTTTCCACAAGGGGCCAGGAGTTCCTCAAGGCAAATGCGGAAAAGGCAATGGGAGCAAATAGCCGTCGCAGTCAATGCCAGCAGTATAGCCCCCAGGACCTGGACACAGTGCAGGAAGAAGTTTCATGACCTCACATGAGTGGTCAAGGTGAGTGAATTCATCTTCAAATGCCATATCCCACCTTCTGCACCATTAGCCTTACACACTGCTCGCTGCACCACAGCCCCATCACTCACCTACCAACAATATCTAGCAGGAAATTGAAGAGCACCAAGACACTGATGATGAAGACACAGCACCGTCACTCGGTTTCACACTCGCAGACACCAGCTCAGATACTGACACTCCATGTACTTAAATGCATAGTTTAGAGGCGAGATCTGCACATCGTGAGTCACCTGGCATGTGTGGCCTGCGGTTAGGACAGGGAGAAATGTTAGCGCAGGTGCCAGCTCCCCAGAGGGCTATCTGCTCCCATTGCCTTTTCCGCATTTGCATTGAGGGACTCCTGGGCCCTTATGGAAACAGGACCTCTCTTCTGTTGAACTCTTGTATCAAGACCTCCAGTGCTGCATCGGAGAACCTTGGAGTGCTGCTGCAGAAGACTCAGATGAGGACTTCGATGGGGCAGGCTACCAAAGAAAGCTGATGGGTATGCACAAAGAAATGCTTGGTGCATAGGATTACATACATCAGATTACATAGGATATACAACACAGAAACAGACCATTCAGCCCATACTGGTTAAGCTCCACTCGAGCCTCCTCCCATCTTTCCTCATCTAAATCTATCAGCATGACCCTCTATTCCCTTCTCCCTCATATGTTGATCTAGCCTCCTCTTAAATGCATCTATACTATTCGCTTCAACCACTCCCTGTGGTAGTGAATTCCACATTGTCACCACTCTCTGGGTAAAGAAATTACTTCTGAATTCCCTATTTGATTACTTGGTGACTATCTTATATTGATGGCCTCTAGTTTTGCTCTTCCCCACAAGTGGAGACACTCTCTCTGTATCCTCTCTAGCAAAACCTTTCATAATTTTAAAGACCTCTATTAGGTCACTCCCCAGCCTTCTCTTTTCAAGAGAAAAGAGACCCAGCCTGTTCATCCTTTCCTGATAGGTATAACCTCACATTTCTGGTATCATCCTTGTAAATCTTTTTTGCACCCACTCCAGTGCCTCTATATCCTTTTTATAATATGGCGACCAGAATTGTACACAGTACTCCAAGTGTGGTCTAACCAAGGTCTGATGCAAGTTCTCTACTTTTCAATTCGATCCCTCTAGAAATAAACCCTAGTGCTTGGTTTTCTTTTTTATGGCCTGATTAACCTGTGTCGCTACTTTTAGTGATTTGTGTATTTGTACTCCGAGATCCCTTTGTTCTTCTACCCCATTTAGATTCTTATTTTCCAAGTAATATGTGACCTCCTTATTTTTCTTACCAAAATGTAAAACCTCACATTTATCTGTGTTGAAATTCATTTGCCAATTATATGCCCATTCTGCAAGTTTATTATTGGCCCAGAACTTGGTGTCGGGGGCTTGCCGCGCGTGCAAGCCCCCGATGTGCACTTACCCGGCGCACCGACATCTGAAACCTGGCCCGCAGTGGATTTCCTGTCAGTGGCCAGGTTCTGATGTCGGCGCGCTGTGCTAACCTGACCCAGCGGCGTAGTTAGTGCGATGTGCCAGCTGGGATCAGGTGAGCACTGTTCAGCCAATCAGGGGAGGGGAAACTTCATTCATAAGTTTGAGAGTAAGAACTGTCAAACTCATGAGAAGTACTGCACCCCAAAACACTACTTAAACTTTAAATAAAATTTTAAGAAACATCCCAATCATTAAATTAAGTATAAATAAGTTTAAAAAAATAATTTAAACAATAATTTTTTTTTTGTAAAAAGTAAATTTTTAATAAAAAGGGTCTAAAACTAAACTTACCTTATTGTAGATTCTTTAAAATAATAAACCTGTGGGGAAAAAAATTCTAAATTGCACTAAAACACCACTTACCTGTAAAAATAAATACTTGCGTGTGCTTTTTACAAGCGTAAAGACCGGAGGCCTTTACACATGCGCAAATCCCCCAAAACAGAGGAAAACCAAGACGCACGCGCTGCCCCCTACAGCGCACGTGCTAGCCTCTTCAACTCTTTGGTTAGAGAAGAGGAAATGCCGGTTTTCAGCGCATGCGCTGTGCATGCTGAAAACCGGCATTTCCTCCGGCCAGACGTGTGAGTACCCCTTCCGTACTCACGCGTTTGGGGAGGAATTACTGCCCCAATGTCTTCTTGTAATTTGTTGCAGTCCTCCTCAGTATTAACTATCCCCCGCAATTTGGTGTCATCCACAAATTTAGAAATTGTGTTTTTGATTCCAAAGTCTAAATTGTTAATATAAATTGTGAACAACAGTGGTCCCAACACTGATCATTGTGGAACACCACCTTCTACCTTCTGCCACTCTGAATAACTAACCTTTACCCCTATTCTCTGCTTTCTGTCTTGAAGCCAGCTAGCTATCCATTCTGCTACATTTCCCCTGACTCTGCATTCTCTGACCTTATTCATTAGTCTATTTTGTGGTACCTTATCAAAGGCCTTTTGGAAAGCTAGATAAATTACTACTAATACATTACCCTTGTCTACTCTCTCTGTAAACTCTTCAAAGAATTCAATAAGGTTGGTCAAGCAAGACTTTTCCTTTTGAAATCCATGCTGACTATTCATTATTATATTTTTGGTTTCCAGACGTTCTTCTATTTTCTCCTTTAGTAGGGTTTCCATTATTTTTCCTACCACCGATGTTAAGCCGACTAGTCTATCTTCCTTCTTAAATATAGATATTACGTTAGCTATCCACCAGTCCTCTGGCACAACATCTTTTTCTAACAAATTATTAAATATGTGTAGTAATGCCTCTGCTCTCTCTTCCCTAGATTTTTTAAAAATGCGTTGATGCAATCCATCCAGACCAGGGGTTTTATCCTCTTTGGGCTGGATTTTACTTACCGAGACAAGTTGGGGACGGGACTGCTGCCTTCCGGGTTCTAGTCCCGCCCCCAGCGACGTCTGATGAACAGACGCTATTTTGCCCTGATTGGCCTTGTTAAGCCCACCCTACAGGCTTGCCAGCCAATTAAGGGAAAGCCAGTGTCAGATGATGTCAGTTGATGACACTTCATCTGCCGGTTTTCTTAAAGGCATATGCACCACACTTGTTTGACAGATGATTTGACAGTGTTTGACAGCATTGAGGTGCCGTCAAACACTGACAATCACTGTCCAAAGGTGAGCCCTTGCATCCAGGCTCTCCAATTACTCTCTCCTTAGGATAAAACAGATGGCAGCTGCAGCTGTGATTGCAAAAGCCATCTGTCACTTCTGATTAAATGAGGCTACACAAACACTTCACAGCTTGTCACCTGCAGAAACATCTAAACACATTAAACATTACTTTCATAACATTTCCTTACCTCTGATACTAACCATTGTCTCTTTGCATCCTTCACACCACTTCTGCAGTTGTCATCCAAACACAAACATAACAGACCCACAGCATGCCTCACTTACCCTGACAGGGTTCCCTGACATCGGGAAGCCCACAGCAGCAGTCGAAAAATTGGGAAAAGCCTCTTAACTGCCTGTTAACTACCTGTTAACAGGCAGTTAAGTGGCTATAATCCTCTTCCCGCCACTAGGAGTCAGGTCCCTGCGCAAATCAGGGACCTGACTCCCAGGAAGATTGTATGGAGGGGGGTTGTGAGCGGGTTCGGGACCCGCTCCCATTCTTTTTGACTTTCCCAGCAGTCCTGCCTCCAAACCCGCCTCCTCAGGGCTGGTAAAATCCAGTCCTTTGAGTTTGATTAGTTTAATTAATATGTTTCCTCTTTTCATTTTATTTAAAATTTCTCTTCTATTTATCTTTTACCTCCATGCAATGGCAGGCCTGCCATAAAGCCTGTGTGCAATGCCAAGGAGCATGGAGGAGTCTGGCATCAACCTAGCATAGGGCTTTGCGCAGAGCTTAGAGCCCATGATTTCCAGGATGTAAGTGGTGGGCAACTCCATTAGTGCAATTGTGGACCCAACCATGATGCCGATGTCTCAGCTTCCATTGCAGCACAAGCAGAAGCCACCCAACATCTGAGTGCTGCAGTGGAAGCTCAGACTTCTGTCATGTAAGCTCAAACTGCTCTCATGCAAGCTCAGACTGCTGCCATCGTGGCTGTGTTTACTAGTGTGGAAAGGGCCTTGCAGGGTGTCACAGCAGTCCAGCAATCTGTCCTCCAACAGATTACTAGGATTGCTGAGGTGCCATCCCGTGGGAGTGGCAGTGGCTCTGTGGTGCACGAACATGCTGTCCTCTCTCAGGATGACAGCATTCATCCTCCCACCCCGTCACTCCGCCAGAGCCTGTCAGCCAGCCAGCCCAGACTGCTGCCGTCCATGCTGAGGTGGTGCAGTCTAAAGTCAGACCTTCTAGACCCAGAGCTACTCGAAGCCACCCTTCAAGGTCATCTGTAGTCTCCACCACTGACAGTCAGCAGTCTTCCACCAGCCATGCTGCAGCCACTGGGGTAGCACTGTGTAGGAGCACTAGGAAAGGCAAAGGCAGATGGAAGACAGGTACTAAGGGAATGCACAAGGGTGATTAGTTGACTTTGTTATGTAATATTGGATTGATTGATTTATAAATTTGGTTTGGAATGTTTCTTTTATGGTGGCTTTCATTTCAGTATTGTGGCCAAGAGGACGCTGTGATGGTCTGGATCAGAGTGATGGTAAGGTGTGTGACTGTTGTACAGTGGGGATTTGGGGTGGTGTTCAGTGGAACAGTAGTCGAATCAGGCTGGTTGCCTCCTCCCTTCCTTCTGCTCCTCCACTTCTGTTTCCTCCTCCTCCTCTTCCTCCTCCTCCTTTTCCTCCTCCCCATTGATGGCAACAACAGCACCCATGACTGGGAGCAAATGGTCTGACCAGAACCCTTGCAGTCAGAAGCAAGGCCTTCTCCACTTGCAGCACCACTCCCAGTCACCTCACCAACTTTAAACAACTCTGGAAAGCACCAAACACTTATAGAATCATAGGATGGTTACAGCATGGAAGGCGGCCATTCGGCCCATTGAGCCTGTGCCGGCTCTCTGCAAGAGCACCTCAGCTAGTCCCACTCCCCCGCCCTTTCCCCATAGCCCTGCAAATTTTTTTCCTTCAGGTACTTATCCAACTCCCTTTTGAAAGCCTAGATTGAGTCTGCCTCCATCACCCTTTCAGGCAGTGCATTCCAGATCCTAACCACTCGCTGCATAAAAAAGTTTTTTCTTATGTCGCCTTTGGTTCTTTTGACAATCACCTTAAATCTGTGTCCTCTGGTTCTCGACCCTTCTGCCAATGGAAAAGTTTCTCTCCATCTACTCTGTGCAGACCCCTCATGATTGTGAACACCTCTATCAAATCTCCTCTCAATCTTCTCTGCTCTAAGGAGAACAACTCCAGCTTCTCCAGTCTATCTACGTAACTGAACTCCCTCATCCCTGGAATAATTCTCGTAAATCTTTTCTGCACCCTCTCTAAGGCCTTCACATCCTTCCTAAAGTGCGATGCCCAGAATTGGGCACAATACTCCAGTTGGGGCCGAACCAGTGTTTCATACAGGTTCATCATAATTTCCACACTTTTGTACTCTTTACCTCTATTCATGATCCCCAGGATCCCGTAAGCTTTTTTAACTGCTTTCTCAACTTGCCCTGCCACCTTCAACAACTTGTGCACATATTCCCTCAGGTCTCTCTGTTCATGCACCCCCTTTTGAATTGTACCCTTTAGTTTATATTTCCTCTCCTGATTCTTTCTACCAAAATGTAGCACTTCACACTTTACTGCATTAAATTTCATCTACCACGTGTCTGCTCATTCCACCAGCCTGTCTATGTCCTCTTGAAGTCTATCACTATCCTCCTCACTGTTCACTATACTTCCAAGTTTTGTGTCATCTGCAAATTTTGAAATTGTGCCCTGTACACCCAAGTCCAAGTCAATGGGCCGTATTTTGCGACCCCTACGGGTGTGTATGAGGTGTGTACACGCCCGTAGGAGCGGGCAAGTTCTGGGTTTAGACATGCGAAACACATGCGCTAAAACCCGGCACTTGCGATCTGTCAAGAATCTTCTTAACAGATCCTTCGCACCCCCAGGAGTTGGGCCTCTGCGGGTGGAGAGTTGTGCTATTTGCCCAACTTCTGCTCGCTGAAAGGCCATGGAATTCGTATGCCTGGTAAAAGCAGGCATAAGAGTTTTTAAAAAATAGAAAATTAAATTTTATCACTCGCTTTTACATTAAAAACACTGTCCAGTAAGGTAAGTTTATTTTTAGCCCCGTTAAAACATATTTTAAAAAATTTCAAAAAATTTAATTTTTGTTTAAATGCCATTTTAAATAATTTTATATATGTAAGTTTTTATTTATTTATTTTATGTCTTCATGTATTTTTTAAGTCATCTCCATTCATACTTATGACAGTTCCGTATGTACGGAACTTATAAGAGTATGAATAAGGATTCCCTTCTTTCATTGGTTGGGCTGGCCCACATGATCCCAGGGGCGCTGGCGAACTGCATGCGCCCCTGGGATATGTGGGCCTCTACGCATGTCTACCAGGAGAGGCCTAGGATCGCAAGCCTCCGTATCTCCCGGACCACCAGGTAAATGTGTAGAAAATTTGATGATCGGAGGCATCTGCCCGCAGGAAGCCCCTGATGTAAAAAGACTACTGAGCACTTGGTTTGAGTATAAAACAAGGCTTTAATCAACTGTTTCAAAACCATGAGATTTCTAGTTACATCACTAGTTCCTGGTTACAGAAACATCCTGAGCAAGCTGGGTCCACGCCCGAGTATTTATACTCCTTGGACGGCACCACCAGCAGGCCACCCAGTGTTACTTCATGAGTCATGATAAGATTCATGACATCCTTCCCGCCTGAAAGTTTTGGAAGTCCGACGACTTCCTTCTAGTGGATTAGGCGGACCACGAATAGGCGCAGTCTTTTAGATCTTCGCTTGTGGCTGGAAGGCACATCTCCTCGGACCGTGTCTTGGTCTCTGGGTCACTTGGTCTGTACTGGTAGATCAACGGGGCCCGTGTCACCTTGATCGAACTGCGGAAGACTGGGGTGATCGTGACTCCGGGTGCGGGTCCCCACAGGCGCAGAGCTGGCGTCATCTTGGTTGGTAGCCGGGGATTGACCGGCGTCCTGGCTTCGGGTGGCCATCCCATGGGAAGCGCTCGGTTCCCCGAATTGATTCGGTGGAGTAGCTGGCAGATCCCTTGACGTGCCAGGTAGGGCATCATCCTCAAGAGAGCGCACAGCGTCAGTATCATTACCATGGGTTCCCCTATCAGTTAAGTCCGTGGGATTGGTTGGATGAGGAGCCAGATCTCGGAGTGAAACTGTGGACTCCCAGCCATCAGGGTACCGCACTTGCGCGTAAGTGGGATAACGTCCGTTAGTTCCACCTCATCGACGTGGGGATCGTTTTTGGAAGATCGGATGAATCTTCGGAGCAGCAAGGGGCCAGGAGCTGCCAACCATGACGGTAGGGACGTCTCATGAGTGGAGCGATGCTGAAACCTGAAGAATTGCTCATGAGGAGTGACATTGGTGGACGTAGAAAGAAGAGACCTGATGGAATGCAAAGCGTCAGGGAGCATAGTTTCCCACTGCTGGTCTGGTAGGTTGCATGACCTCAGTGCAAGACGAACAGCGTTCCAAATGATAGCGTTGTGTCTCTCAACCTGTCCACTACCGATGGGATGATACGGTGTCGTTTTGCTTGTGGCGATGCCCCATTGGGAAAGATAACTTTTGAGTTCGCTTGACATGAAGAAGGCACCCCGATCAGAGTGGATGAAATTGACAGTACCGCAAGGGGAAAAGACCTGATCGAGGCATTTGATCACTGTGGAAGTAAGCATATTGGGACAGGGGAAAGCAAAGGGAAAGCATGAATATTCGTCCACCATAGTAAGTAAGTAGGTGTTTCGTGTTGAGGAAGGCAATGACCCTTTAAAGTCAATGCTGAGTCGCTGCATAGGCTGCATAGCGTGTATGAGCGAGCCATCTGATGGATGGAAGAATTGCGGTTTTAATTCCACACAGATTCTACAGGTGGAGCAAGTTCTTTTCACATCTTCCGTAGAAAATGGGAGATTTTTAGATTGCACAAAGGGCAACATACGGGTAACGCCAGGATGGCATAAGTCAGTATGAAGGTCAGCAAGAGTCGAAGTTGACATGGAAGAGCAGAATGCCCGTGTGAGGGTATCCGGGGCCACATACTCTTTGCCGGGTCGATAATGTATGGTGTAGCCAAAGGCGGCCAATTCCATCCTCCAGAGTTGTATTTTGTTATTCTTGATCTTAGTGCGTTTCCGGTTATCCAACATAAAGGCCACGGAGCGCTGATCCGTTATAAGCGTGAAATGGCGACAAGCGAGAAAATGACTCCATTTACGTACTGCTTTGATGATGGCCGTAGCCTCCTTCTCGACAGGAGGATAATGGAGCTCGCTACCCTGCAAAGTTCTGGACAGAAATGCAACGGGTTGACCATCTTGATTCAAGGTAGCCGAGATCGCCACATCCGATGCATCGCACTCGACCACGAAAGGGAGATTTTCATTGATGGAACGAAGCATGGCTTTTTCCAGTTGTTGCTTGAGGAGGTTGAAAGCTGAAATAGCCGTTGCCTCCAACGGAAATGACTTTGCATGAAGCAGGGGCTGGATCTTGTCGGAGAAGTGGGGTATCCATTTCGCATAATAGGCGAACATGCCGAGTGCCCGACGAAGAGAGCCGAGATTCGTAGGGGGAGGGAGCTCTTGAAGCGGACGAAGTCGCTCCGGATCCAGTTTGATGACACCGTTGCCCACCCAGTAGCCAAGGATGTTGACTGATGGTACTGATTTCACAGATTTGGACTCACTTAAGGTTAAGTTGCGACGACGGAGAACGTCAAAAAATTTCTGGAGATTGGCATCATGCTCCTTCTGGTCATGACCAGCAATGGTGATATTATCCAGATATGGAAAAGTGTCCGTTAAATTCTCCTGTTTGACTAGGATATCCATTGCCCGTTGAAAGATGGCCACCCCATTGGTGACCCCAAATGGAAGGCGACAAAACTGGTAAAGCCGACCATTGGCCTCAAAGGCCGTATACTTTTTGTCAGAGTCCTTTAACGGTACTTGATGGTATGCGCTCTTTAAATTAAAAGTTGAAAATACCTTGTAGTTGGCATGGTTATTGACCATGTCATCGATGCATGGTAGTGGGTAGGCATCCAGGTCGGTATACTGGTTAATAGTTTGCAAGTAATCGATGCAAAGACGTTTCTTGTGTTGCTTCAGAGGATTTTTAACAACAACGACTTGAGCCCGCCAGGAAGATGAACATGGCTCAATGATACCGTCAGCTGGAAGGCAAGAGATTTCTGCCTCAATAAAGGATCGATCATCTTGGCTGAAACGTCATGATTTAGTGACTATGGGCTTACATCGAGAGGAAAGATTGACAAATAAGGAGGGCTCATCGAGCAAAGCCGCCAAAAGCGCACAAAACGGTACTTTGGAAATAGTAAGCTCCGGCTTTGACCCTCCAAACTCGAAAGTGAGTCTTTTGTGTTGTTTCTGGAAATCCTTTCCCAGGAGCACATCACTGCATAGGTTTTTGAGCACCCCGAGCCGGATGGAGAAATAAGTGCGGCCATTGAGAATAAGACAAGACAAAAGCCGGAAGAGTTGGTGGTCAGTATTGCCAGAGCCATTGCAATTTCCCTGTCCGAGGGGTAAATACGCAGTTTTAACTTACCAACAGCCCGCTCACTAATGAAGCTGTCAGAGCTGCATGAGTCGATTAGTGCACTCAAAATGTGTCCATTTACCGAAACCTTCATGGCTGCATGGGACAAACTTTGGGGAAAAACAGCTATGATGGGAGGAGGGGCAGTTTTACCCTTGACAGCTGTAACCTTAGTAGTGGTTCTTGGGGGAGGAGCAGTTTTATAGATTGCAGCTGTAACCTTAGTAGTGGCTCTTGGGGGAGGAGCAATTTTATAGATAGGAGCTGCAAAACTAACAGGGGCTCTCGACCGGTATTACCAGAGGCTCTTGACTGGCATACCTTAGAAAAGTAACCTTTCTTACTGCAATGATTGCAGGTTGCATTACGAGCAGGACAACATTTCCTATAATGGAACGCACCTCCACAGAAGAAACATTTCCTTCCAGATTGCCAAGATGCCACTAGGACAGGGTCGTCATCAGTGAAGGCTTCTATAGTAGGGTTGCCATCCGCTAGGTTAGAGTTATCATCAGTGAGGGCTTCCGCCCGAGGCCTATCGAAGGAGTCATTAAAAGTGATAGCAGCAGCCCGTGCACGTGGTAAAAGATAAGTATCTGCATTCCTCTTTGCTAATTCCAAGGAACATGCCTGGTCATAGGCAGCCTGTAACTTGAGGGTTTTATTCTCCAACAGACGCTGGCGTATGAAGGGAGACGTAATTCCGTTAATAAAAGAATCACGAATTAGCTCCTTCTGGTACTGCTCAGCTGTGACAGCTTTAAGATTACAATCCTTGCTGAGCCTGCGAAGCTTTTGAAGGAATTTGTCAAGTGATTCCCTAGGTTGTTGTCGAGTAGTGGCCAGTAGCTGCCGAGCAAAAATTTCGTTTGGGGCCTTAACATATAGTCGCTGTAATATTAAGATAGCGGAGTCATAGTCTACACAGCCTTCAATATAGTCAAACACATGAGGAGATACATAATTGGCAAGTATCTCTAATTTATCAGCAACATTCTTACCACACATCCTGAGGAAGTTGCTGAAGGTATGATACCAGTGTTTCCATACCTTAACAGTTGTAGGTGAATTCGGGTCCAGGTCAAGACGGGCGGGTCTGAGTAGTTTGTCCATGATGGATTGATTACTACGTCGGAGTTCCCTTCTACAGTTGAAGTCGTAGCTGGCTGTTCCCGAAATCACTCAGAGCGTGGAGCCGATACACAGTTGATTAAATTGATTTAAAAAGACCACTGAGCACTTGGTTTGAGTATAAAACAAGGCTTTAATCAACTGCTTCGAAACCATGAGATTTCTAGTTACATCACTAGTTCCTGGTTACAGAAACATCCTGAGCAAGCTGGGCCCACGCCCGAGTATTTATACTCCTTGGATGGCGCCACCAGCTGGCCGCCCAGTGTTAATTCATGAGTCATGATAAGATTCATGACAGCCTCCAATCGCAAATTGAGGCCCATTAATATATATATCAAGAAAAGCAGTGGTCCTAGTACCAACCCCTGGGGAACACTACTGTGTACCTTCCTCCAGTCTGAAAAACAACCATTCACCACTACTCTGTTTCCTGTCAATTAGCCAATTTCATATCCGTGCTGCCACTGTCCCTTTTATTCCATGGGCTTCAACTTTGCTGACAAGCCTATTATGTGGCACTTTGTCGAACGCCTTTTGGAAATCCATGTACATCACATCAACCATATTGCCCTCATCAACCCTCTGTTACCTCATCAAAAAACTCGAGCAAGTTGGTTAAACACGATTTGCCTTTAACAAATCCGTGCTGGCTTTCCTTAATTAATCCACACTTGTCCAAATGACTGTTCATTTTGTCCCTGATTATTGTTTCTAAAAGCTTCCCCAGTACCGAGGTTAAACTGACTGGCCTGTAGTTGGTGGGTTTATCTTTGCACTCCTTTTTGAATGAAGGTGTAACATTTGCAATTCTCCAGTCCTCTGGCACCACCCCCTGTTTCTAAGGAGGATCAGAAGATTATGGCCAGTACCTCCACAATTTCTTCCTTCACTTCCCTCAGCATCCTAAGATGCATCCCATCCAGTCCTGGTGACTTATGTACTTTAAGCACAGCCAGCCTTTCTAGTACCTTGTCTTTATCAATTCTTATCCCATCCAGTATCTCCTCTACCTCCTCCTTTACTAAGTCTATGGCAGCATCTTCTTCCTCAGTGAAGACAAATGCAAAGTAATCATTTAGTACCTCAGCCACACCTCTGCCTCCATGCGTAGGTCTCCTTTTCGTTCCCTAATTGGCACCAACCCCCCCTCCTGCCCCCCACCTTACTACCCATTTACTATTTATATGCCTATAGAAGACCTTTGGATTACCTTTTATGTTGGCTGCCATTCTATTCTCATACCCTCTCTTTGCCCCTCTTATTTACTTTTCACTTCTCCTCTGAACTTTCTATATATAGCCTGATTCTCAGATGTATTCTCGACCTGACATCTGTCATACGCACTCTTTTTTTGCTTCATCTTACTCTCTATCTCTTTCATCATCCAAGGAGTTCTGACTTTAGTTGCCCTACCTTTCCCCCCAGTGGGAATGTACCTCGACTGTACCTGAACTATTTCCTCTTTAAAGGCAGCCCATTGTTCCACTACAGATTTGCCTGCCAATCTTTGATTCCAATTTACCCGGGCCAGATCCATTCTCATCCCACTGAAATTTGCCTTCCACCAATTAAGTATTTTTACTCTAGATTGCTCCCTGTCCTTTTTGCATAGCTAATCTAAACCTTATGATACTATGATCACTGTTCCCTAAATGTTCACCTAATGACACTTGCTCCATTTGACCTACTTCATTCCCCAGAACCAGATCCAGCAATGCCTCCTTCCTCATTGGGCCGGAAACATACTGATCAAGAAAGTTCTCCTGAATGCACTTCAGAAATTCTTCCCCCTCCCTGCCCTTTACACTATAATTATCCCAGTCTATATTAGGATAGTTGAAGTCCCCCATTATCACTACTCTACAGTTACCATAGAGTCACTGGGGGAAAAATTCAGTTGCTTTGCGCCTCCCATTAGCACCCTAAGAGGGAGCTAATGGGGCGCAAAGCAACTAGCACCCGGGCGCGGTGATGTTTGCGCTGCTTGCAAAATTGACCAGACATTTTGAGGCGGCGCCAAACACTACCACCACGATCTCCTGCGCCCGCAGATCATGACGTCAGTCGAGCATGCAACACCCCGATAGCTCCCCGGACCGGATATTGAGTGGCGCCCCCTGCCTTACCACCTGCCGTTAGCAACAACAGGTTGAGGGGAGTGTTTTGCAGTCGGGAAGGGACTGGGGCAGCGCTATTTAAAGGCGACCGCTTCCGGCCTTTTTTTGTCGGTGACATTTTTGCACCACGCATTCTGAGAGAGAGACTTCTGGAGAGATTCAACGCTGTGTAAAGGAGTTTTTGGTACTGAGCAGCACTTTGCAGGTTCATTTTGATTTGACCTTGCATCAATTTAGAAGAGACTATGGGGGCTGCACTCTGAGCTTGTTCCCTGGGGCCTCTCCATTGTTCTTTCCAGCAGACTTGATGTACGGGGGCGCGACTCAATTTTTCCCCGAGTGTCTCTGCTTCCACCACTTCCATCGACAGCGAATTCCAGGTCCTCATCACTCGCTATGTAAAAAAGTTTTCCCTCATGTTCTCCCTGTATCTCTTGCCCAAAACCTTAAATCTGTATCCCCTAGTCCTTGTACCATCAACTAGTGGGAACAGCCTTTCCCTGTCTAGCCTATCCAAACCCGTCATAACTCTATCAAATCACCCCTTAACCTCCTTTGCTCTAATGAAAATAAATTCAGCTTCTCCAACCTGTCCTTGTAGCTAAGATCCCCCATTCCCGGGACCATTCTGGTAAATCTCCTCTACACCCTCTCAAGAGCCTTCACATCCTTCCTAAAGTGTGGTCACCAGAACTGGACGCAATACTCCAGTTGTGCCCTAACCAGCGCTTTTTAAAGGTTCAGCATAACTTCTCTACTTTTGCACTCAATACCTCTATTTATGAAGCCCAAGATCTCATATGCTTTGCTAACCACTCTCTCAATATGTCCCGCCATCTTCAGGGACCTATGCACATTAACTCCCAGGTCCCTCTGTCCCCGCACACTCTTTAAAACTGTGCCGTTAAGTGTATGTTGCCTCTCCCTGTGCCTTCTGCCAAAATGCATCTTGCATCTCTCTGTAATTTCCCTGCAAACTTGCTCCTCCATATTTTTCCCACTAGTTGATGGCCTATAGAATACACCCAATAGTGTAATGGCACTTCTATTATTTCTTAACTCCAGCCATATAGATTCTGTCCTTGACCCCTCCAGGACATCCTCTCTCTCCAGCACTGTAACATTCTCCTTAATCCATACTGCCACACCACCTCCTATCTTTCCTTCCCTATCTTTCCTGAACACCTTATATCCAGAAATATTTAATACCCAATCCTGCCCTTTTTTGAGCCAGGTCTCCGTCATTGCCACGACATCATATTCCCATGTGGCTATTTGCGCCTGCAGCTCACCAACCTTGTTTACTATGCTTCGTACATTCACATACATGCACTGTAAACCTATCTTAGACCATCCTGTGTTCTCTCTTAGTCTGATCCCACCTAACACCTTACTATTTCTTGTTTTAGTGCTATCCGTCTCTCCCAATCATTTGTGCCCTTTGTTTCTCCTTTCTAATGCTACATCCTGGTGCCCATCCCCCTGCCAACTAAGTTTAAAACCTCCCCAACAGCACTAGCAAATCTCCCCACAAGGATATTGGTACTGGCTCTGTTGAGGTGCAACCCGTCCAGCCTATACAGTTCCCACCTCCCCCAGAATCGGCCCCAGTGCCCCAGAAATCTGAAGCCCTCCCTCCTGCACCATCACTCTCCAGCCACGCATTCATCTGCTCTATCCTCCTATCTCTATACTCACTCGTGCGTGGCACTGGGAGTAATCCAGAAATTACTACCTTTGAGGTCCTGCTTTTTAATCTCTTTCCTAGCTCCCTAAAATCTGCCTGCAGGGCCTCATCCCTTTTTCTGCCTATGTTGTTGGCACCAATATAGACCACGACCTCTGGCTGTTCACCCTCCCCCTTTAGAATGTTCTGCAGCCGCTCAGTGACGTCCTTAACCCTGGCACCAGGGAGACAACATACCATCCTGGAGTCACGTCTGGGGCCGCAGAAACGCCTGTCTGCTCCCCTAACTATCGAATCTCCTACTACTTGATGTGCCTTCAATAACTCAAAGACAAGGAGTTTAAAGGATTCAACGAAAGGCTTTTAATCACTAAGAACATTGCAGCATTGCAGGTCTTCCCACATCGGGTTCGTCTGGTAGGAATGACTCATACAGCTCTTGAGACCTTTATATGGCAAAAGACAGGGGCGTAGCCAATACACACAATAGGAACAAAAGGGGGTGGTTCACACAATACAAGCAGGTAAAACACATGGGCTGATGAAGGCATATATTTCATCACACTACTATTGCTTGCCTTGTCTTCTTCCTCCCCCCGCCACCCCATACAACTGAGACACCCGTGATGCCATGAACTTGGCTCTGGCTGTACTCCCCAGAGGAACCATCGCCCTCACCAGTACTCAGGACAGAATACTGGTTAGAGAGCACGATGCACTCAGGGGACTCCTGCACTACCTGCTTGGTCCTCCTCTTCTGCCTGACAGTCACCCATTCCCTCTCTGCCTGCACACTCCTTAGTTGCGGGGTGACCACCTCCTGAAACGTGCTATCCACGTAGCTCTCAGCCTCGCGGATGCACCGCAGTGAAGCCAGCTGCTGCTCAAGCTCAGAAACCCGGAGCTCGAGCTCCTCCAGCAGACGACACCTCCTGCACATGTGGTTGTCCAGGACATGGGAAACATCCTGGATTTCCCACATGGCACAGGATGTGCATTCCGCTGGACCAAACTGCCCTGCCATGCCTTTATTTAGTCAACTATTAACTAACTTCTTTTTTTAAAGTAACTTAACAGAAATAAACTTAAGGCTTAAAAACAACAACCACCAACTACTCACCAATCAGCTCCTTCGCTTGTGCTGACGTCATTTACCTCACTCCCTGACACTTGCGCTCACTCCGGGCTCTTGGGCGTAACTTTATCTGCGGCCGCTCCTCTCGCTGTCCCGCAGGTCTGCTCTCATGTCTATTAACTTAGAGACCTTGGGATCTGTGGCTCCACTCCTCCTTTTCAGTCAGACGTCTCCACCGCCTTCCTCCTCTCCACCAATTCCTGCGCTCACCAAATTCCTCCACTCTGCTTGCAATTCGCTCCATTTGCAAATCTCCCAGCTCTGTCTCCAAGCTCTGTGCTCAAGCTTACACAGAGCCAGTAGAAATTAATCAGCAGCTAACCTGAGAGTGGTTGCTGATCCCTTTAAATATCACTGGTGGGGCTCCTTTCTGCTGCTGAACACATGCGAGGTGAAGACAGGGCGTTAGCTCCAGCGTTGAGGATGAAGATGGCAGTGCTGGTGTCAAATCAGTGTTGCACACAGATTGACATCACGATCTGCCTACTCTACATACTTCCGGCACACGGTCCTAACACCTACCGCCCTCACCAAAATGGCGTCCTGCGTAGCCCGCACCAGAAGCCTGCACGGGTGGCACGGACGCTATTTTCAACACAAAACGGCACCTATAGCGCCGAAAAATCGGGCGCCACAGAGCCAAACCTCTAGCCCAGCTATATAAATGCAAGTTGTTATTGTTATCCTCCTTTTGTTTTAACTTTTGCTCAAAACAAGTCAAAACAAATAATTAATTCTATTTACTACTTATGTAAAATCAAGTTCCCTCATTCCCACAGAATGTATGTTTGTAGAATCTCACTCAATACCTGGTCACATCTTCTTCAGCTCCATGTTGTTGCCTATTAATTCCACTGGAGAGCACCAGATGCTACTTTCCTTGCTCTTTGTTATCGATTGGTCCACCCAAAAGGAATGCCACGCTATATTGTTAATGTTGGTATAAGCAATTATTGATTTCCATGTAGCTGACCATCTCAAAACTGTCAAAATATTATAGTGCCTGTATCATAATGTTTGTATACGCTCAGTTCTCACCATGCCATCTTTATTATCCTTTCCCCAATACCATGTCACTTCCACTGCTGTCAGTACACTAACCTGATTCAGCATGATGATCGACTGATACAATATAAAAAGTTAAAAGTAAATTTGATCATAAAAACCCAACAGACTATATATTACAAAGAATAATAAGTAGCTGGCAGCGACTTTAAGGCAGTAGCTTAAACTCAAGGTTTTATTATAAAGAAATAACTTGCATTTATGTAACACCTTTCATGACCTCAGGATGTCCCAAAGTGCTTCACAACCAATGAAGTACTTTTGAAATGTAATCACTATTACTAATATCGGGACATACTCAGCCAACATGTGCACAGAAAGAGCCCACAAACAACAATCAGATAAATCACCAAATATTGGCCCAGAAATTCGGGTCCCAACGCGTGAGTACGGATGGAGTACTCACACGTGGACCCGAGGGAAGTGCTGGAATCTTGCATGCACTACGCATGCGCGGGAAACCGGCACTTCCGATCCGCTGAACCAAGGGGTTCAGAGGTGGAGCGTGTGCACGTGGGAATCTGCGCGTGCGCTTTGAACTTCCTTTTTTTTTCCAGGTTTTAACGTGCGGGTAAGTCTGTACATTTTAGAAATGTAAAAAGCAGCCGTAAGGACTTCATTTTCAAAGGTAAGTGGTCAATTATTTAAAATTAAAACATTTTTTCCACAGGTTTTTTTACTTTTAAATACTTTAAAGCAAGGTAAGTTTATTTTTAGCCCCGTTTTTTATAAAATTATTTTTTTCAAAAATTTAAATTTTTGTTTAAAACAGTTATTTAATGTCATTTATAGTTTATTTACAAAGTGTGATTTTTTTTAAATGTATTTGAAGGTAAAGTACAGTTTTACAGCCTCAGCATTTATACGTTTTGACAGGTCTATCTGTCAAGACTTATGAATGGAGCATTCCCTGCTCCGATTGGCTGCCTGTTGCTCACGTGATCCCAGGGGATGCTTCGCACTAACTACGCCCCTGGGACATGCCAGCATAGCGCGCCAGCCTCTGGGACAGGCCTCGGAGAGGAATTCCACGCAGGCCAAGAGGTCAACTGCTGGCGCGCTAGGTAAGTGTAGGTCGGGGGCTTGCACCCGCGGGAAGCCCCCGACCCGAATTTCTGGGCCAATCTGTTTTCCAATGGTGTTGATTGAGGGATAAATGTTGGCTGGCACATCGGAAGAACTCTGTTACTCTTCTTCGAATTAAGCTATGGGATCTTTTATGTCCACCTGAGAGGGTAGACAGGGCCTTGGTTTAATATCTCATACAAAAGATACATGTCATACATGCTCTGACAGTACAGCACTCCCTCAGTGCAACACTGAAGATCATGGGAGTGGGGCTTGAACCCACAACCTTCTGAGAGTGCTATGACTAAGCCAAAGCTGACACCTGCTGGCAATAATAAACTGCTCTCTCCTTGTTTATAAAAGAAAAGAAAGACTTGCATTTATGTAGCACCTTTCATGAACTCAGTACATCCCAAAGCATTTCGCAACAAAGCAATGCTTTCCTACTCGAGTGGTGTTCAATTATGGAAAAAGATAGACATTTTTCACTAAAAGAGGAATGTGTTGCCTCTATTGTTGCTTCTATGTGTGTTGTATTTTGGGTGAAGCGAATTTGTGTTATTGTTTGTCACATACTTGCAATGTGGATGAATTGTTAATTGCACTAATTAATGGTCATCAAATAAAACTGATGGTTTTGTAAGATTTTGTCACGATATTGTGGAGTTTGTAGCCACAAGCAAGCTCCTCTGAAAATACTGTTATTTTACAGTATGCTTCAGAAAAATGTTTTAATGGCAAGATTATTAACTTTTAAGAAGCAAAGGTTTTCATTTTTCATCCAAATTAAAACAGAGAATTTCTAGCAGTGAATCAAATCAGCAGCACATTTACATCGCATCCCAGCACTCCATATTACTGTGTATAAAGTATCTCAGTATATATCATGGTAAGAATATTCCTTTTTGACATGCGCTAGATTTTTCTTCCAGTTTAAAAATTTGCCCATTTGCACATATATCACTCAGCTCTTCAGCATGCAAGTTTCCTATCATTTTTTACCCTTTAAAAATGTTTTGACACAACACTAAATAAACAGACAGCGTGCCATTTAGGCATATGGAATGTACTTCTTTTTATAGCACAGTCTGAGAAAATGGAAAATTCTGATCTTGTGTTATTTTTGGATGTGCTACAGAAATGTTACCGCAAATGTTGAAAATGACTCAGTGATGAGCCAACATCATAAGTGTTTCTAAATAAAGTATAAAATGTCCGTATGACATGTTTCCATTCTGGAGTTTAACTTTCCTAATAAACAGTGATACATAGGATGCTTAGAATAATTGGGCATTGTTCCTCCAATTACTCAGCAAGTTTATCCAGTGAGTAGCTAAACCCTTTGCACTAGAAGGCACCAGGTCCAATTGTGGTGTGAGCTGATTTAGCAAGTTTCAGCAAGGGCAGTCACAGTGGCACTATAATTGGTCTTGGTGCTTATTAGGGTGGGGGTTGAGAAATCAGCCAGGTTTCCTCTCCTGATTCTTATTTAGCAGGTCTCCTTCTCCAAATTCTGGAAGTGTATGTGTGTATAGTTGAGGTAGAATTGGATTCAGCTGCTTGTGATACTCTCCGTGGTTGAATACTCTGCCGTCATTCACTATCAAAGCTCACATGCGAATAGCAGTCAGCAAAGAGTGAACACCTTCAGGAGAGGAAGGGGAGAACAATTGGTGGTGAAAATTGGCATAAATTCTAAAGAAAATTCAGCATTGGTGTATAAAGTAAATGTTGGTACAACCCCTGATCATAAAAAACTTTTGGCAACTTCAACAGTTCTTAGCTTAAACCATTCTCATTTTTAAAATCTTCTAAGTTATTGATTTTAAAATGTTCTAACCAATAATTTCCTATATATTTTAATCAATTTCAGTAAGAAGTATCTCAAACCCTCTGGCAGTATATTAACATGGTCAGCTCTGACTGCCAGAATAGACAGAGACTTCGGGGGGAATTTTATCAATGGGGGCGTGCTGGGGGCGGGACTGCTGCTTGTCGGGTTTCAGTCCCGCCCCCAACGACGTCCGGCCAACCCACACTATTTTCCCTTGATTGACCTTGTTAAGCCCACCCTGTGGGCTTAGCAAGGCTAATTAAAGGAAAGCCGGTGACAGAGAACGTCAGCATATGACGTTTGACAAGGATGTCTTGCTGCAGCTGTACAGGGCCGTGGTGAGACCACATCTTGAGTATTGTGTGCAGTTTTGGTCGCCTTATCTGAGGAAGGGTGTTCTTGCTATGGAAGGAGTTCAGCGAAGATTCACCAGGCTGATACCTGGGATGGCAGGAATGATGTATGAGGAGAGATTGGGTCGATTGGGCTTGTACTTGCTGGAGTTTAGAAGAATGAGAGGGGATCTCATTGAAACGTATAAAATTCTGACAGGACTGGACAGATTAGATGCAGGAAGGATGTTCCCGATGGTCAGGGAGTCCAGAACCAGGGGTCACAGTCTAAGGATAAGGGGTAAGCCATTTAGGACAGAAATGAGGAGGAATTTCTTCACCCAGAGAGTGGTGAACCTATGGAATTCTCTACCACAGAAGGCAGTAGAGGCCAATACATTAAATATATTCAGGAAGGAGTTGAATATATTTCTTAAGGCTAAAGGGATCAAGGGGTATGGGGAGAAAGCAGGGACCGGGTACTGAATTTGGATGATCAGCCATGATCGCATTGAATGGTGGAGCAGGCTCGAGGGGCCGAATGGCCATTCCTGCTCCTATCTTCTATGTTTCTATTTCATCTGTCAAAATTTTTTGACAGATGAATTGTCATCATTTGACAGTTTTGAGAAGCTGTCAAACACTGACAATCTCTGTTCTTTGGTGAATCCTTGATGTTCTGGACCGATGGACATTATGTGACATTCTGAACATTTTATGTGTGCAGATAGCACCCTCTGGTGGCGGTTATTGTGTTAACAGTTTGTATGCTGGAAAGGTCATCTGACCTTTCTTCCTGTGTGAGGTCATTTGACCTTTGTTCCTTTCTTCCTGTGTGAGGTCATTTGACCTTTGTTCCTTTCTTCCTGTGAGAGGTCATTTGACCTTCTTACCTTTCTTCCTGTTGGCCCCAGGAAGCAGTTTTGCCAGGAAGAACCTGACTTGAGTAATGGAGAATTTGCTATGAGAGGTTCCACTTACAATCTAATGTAATCTGACTTTATATGTTAGGCCAAACGCAATATCTTTTCACAAATTTGTTCAAGTAAAGGCTTCAAACAGCAAACCGCTTCACGAAGAATTATTTTGAATAGAATGTTTAACTTGCTGGATAACTAGATAGGAGCACATCTAGCGCGGCCAGTACACTTGTACTCAAGACTCATCAAACCTCTTTCCTGAGCAGAACGCAGCAGCCATTCTGTCATCTCTGCTGTGGAGATGCCGGAGCCTCCGGATCCTCAATGGTTGAAGCCTGCAGGAAGAAACAAAGGTATGGAAACTTTTTCTTACACTTTTCACTCACCTCACACACTTACCTCTCCACAATTGCACCCATCACTCACCTCCACAGCGCACTTTTGAAACCCTCTGACCCCCGCAGACCCACTGCTCGCCTCGTTGACCCTGGCGGGGTTTCCCAACATTGGGAAGCCTGCACTTCTGTTGGTAAAATGGGGATAATCCCCTTAACTGCCTGTTAACTACCTGTTAATAGGCAGTTAAGTGGCTGTAATCCCCTTCCCGCCTCAAGGAGACGTGTCCCTGCACAAGTCGGGGACCCGCCTCCTGGGAAGATGGCACGGAGGCAGGTTGGGGGCGGGTTCGGTACCCGCTCCCAGTTTCTGCCATTTTCCCGGCAGTCCCGCCTCCAAACCCGCCTCCCTAGGGCTGGCAAAATTCCCCCCCTTCAGTTCACCCTGAAGTAGCACTGCATAGGAGCACTAGGACAGACAAAGGCACACAGAAGACAGGCACTAAGGGTTAGCACAAGGGTGATTCATCATTGATTCTGTTAACCATTAGACACAGTTGGAATTCAATTGTTGATAACTTTGTTTTTTGTTCTGGATTTGGTGTTGGTGTCTATATTTGTAGTGAAGTGAGGACAAGAGAAATACGGTTGAACTGAAGGAAGGCAATCGCATGGTGGTAGTAAGGATGGTGGTGATAAGGATTGAGGATGGGAGGGATGGTTCACGTGACATGTACTTAGATGAGCTATTCTCTGTGATCTAGCAGCTAGGGGCGCTGGTGGTCGATGTTGCGCCTGCTCTTCCTCCTCTTCATGCTCCTCCTGCACTTCTTGCTGCCCAGGTGGTGGGAAGGGCTGGTCTCTCATGATGGCAAAGTTGGATACTCTGGAAAATCTGGATATCCGCTCAGGGCTGCATAGCAAAACTCCTCCTGAATGGTCGAGGAAGTAGAAATGTTGCTTGAGCATGCTGACTGTCTGCTCAATGAAGTTTCTGATGGCAGCAGGGCTCTTGTTATACGCCAGCTCTGCAGCTGTGCCTGGGTTCCTGACAGGATTCATGAGCCATGTCTGAAGGGGATAGCCCTTGTCGCCCAGTAACCAGCCTGTAACCTAACAGCCCAGCTGGAATAAAGGACTGGCGCATGATGAATGAGTCACGATTGCTTACAAAAAACAGGACAGAGACCTGCATGATACACTGCCTGTGGTCACAAACAAGCTGGATGTTGAGGGACTGGAATCCCTTTCTATTGAGAAAGATGTCAGGCTGGTGATGGTGAGCACGCAAGACAAAGTAAGTGCAATCTATGGCATCTTGGAGCCTGGGGATGCCTGCAATGCGTGCAAAGCCTAGTCCTCTTTTGTCCTGCTTTGCTCTGCTCATGGGGAGCGAGATGTCGATGTTTCTCCTGGCGCAGAGAGCCTCGGTGACTTCCTGATACAGTGTGGACTACAAATTGTGAGATGTCGCTGATGTCACCTGCTGAAACCTGGAAGCAGCCTGTGGCATAAAAGTTAAAGGCCGTGGTGACCTTGACAGCCGCAGGCAGTGCTGTCCATGGCCTGGTATGTTGCTGCAGGAGGTGACTTAGCTCGGTGACAACCTGCTTTATGAAGCGGAGGCACCTGATACATTAATCCTCCAAGAAGTTGATATAGAAGTGCTTCCTGAAGACTCGCTGTGGATATGGCCTCCTGTGTAGTGTCCTCCTCTCTCTCCTGCGAGCTATCCTGCTCTCTCCTGCCCCTCCTCTTCCAACCTCAGGCAGCCCTGCCAGACCACACAAAGACTACAGTGTGCTCAACAATTGCAGAATAATGTGCTGAATTTCAGGAAGACCTAGTTCTTCTGTTGTTTGTTCAGCCTTGCCAATAGTACTGCAATTTTCATTAATAAAAACAGAAAATGCTGGAAATACTCAGCAGGTCAGGCAGCATCTGTGGAGAGAGAAACAGAATTAACATTTCAGGTCGTTGAACTTTCATCAGAACTGGAAAATGTTACAAATGTTAAAGGTTTTAAGCAAATAGAGGGGCAGGGAAAGGGTGGAGGGGAGGAAAGAACAAAAGGGAATGTCTATGATAGGATGGAAGACAGGAGAGATTGAGGGGGAAAAATTCGGTTGCGTTGCGCCTTCCATTGGGGCGCAAAGCAACTAGCGCCCAGGCGCGGCAATGTTTGCACCACTCGTGAAATTGGCCAGACATTTTGCGGCAGTGCTAAACACTACCACCACGATCACCTGCGCGCCAGACCGGATATTGGGTGGCGCCCCCTGCCTTTTCACCTGCCACTAGCAATGACAGGTTGAGGGGAACGTTTTGCAGTCAGGAAGGGACTGGGGGAGCGCTATTTAAAGGCGGACACTTCCTGCCTTTTTTTGTCGGCGACATTTTTGCACCATGCGTTCTGAGAGAGA
Organism: Somniosus microcephalus; assembly: GCF_052327205.1. Classification (NCBI taxonomy): domain Eukaryota; kingdom Metazoa; phylum Chordata; class Chondrichthyes; order Squaliformes; family Somniosidae; genus Somniosus; species Somniosus microcephalus. The sequence continues at coordinate 179,487,384 of NC_140987.1, read as the reverse complement.
GAGACTTCTGGAGAGATTCAATGCCGTGTGAAGGAGTTTTGCATACTGAGCAGCACTTTGCAGGTTCATTTTGATTTGACCTACCTTGCATCGATTTAGAAGAGACTATGGGGGCTGCACTCTGAGCTCTTTCCCGGGGCTTCTCCATTGTTCTTTCCAGCAGATTTGATGTACAGGTCTCTCCAGGCCAAGATTCAAGGCTGCAATGAGCAGGGTGTGGATGGAGAGCAAGATCGACCCTTCCCTTTAAGAACTGGCTGCGCCAGTGCGTCTGTGTTCCATTGCTGACTGACATCACATGAGCTTCGCCTGCGCTCTGAGGTAGCGCCTCATCCTCGGCGTTAGTGCCTTAAGAGAGGTGTGTAGCGCCTGATTTAGCGCTCCAATCACCTCCAGGGGTGATAGAAGCCAAGTTTGCAGTCGGAAGCAATAATTAGCGGCAGGCGATAAACTTTGCACCCGGCTGATAATTGCGCCCCAAATGGGGCGATACCGAATTTCTCCCCCTAAATGACAAAAGGGATGATGGTGCAAGGCTAAAGGTAATGATAATAGGAAAAGTAACAAAACAAGATGGGTCTAGAGGAGGTGTAAATAACAAAAGCAGAATCATTACCAGCAACTGCTGTCCGAAAAAACGGGAGCGGTGGTTATGATCTGAAACAGTTGAACTCAATGTTGAGTCTGAAGGGCTGCAAAGTGCATGATCTAAAGATAAGCTGCTTGTGCTGTCTCTCTGTAGCAATTTATGTTAGTTTTCCAGTTAATTCAGGGGTTTGAGTAAGTTGGGTCGATTCCCATTGTGTGCTGCCACCTAGTGGCTATTTGGTACCTAGCAACTGCAGTAAAAGCGCAGTAAAGTGCAGTAAAGCACAGTAAGTGCAGTAAAGTAAACTACCGTATACTACAGACCTACAGCGGCACATGCTCCGGGAAGTTATATTGTTCCCACGCCTGAGTCTTGGATATTATTTGTCTGTAAGTACTTGAGAATGTTATAGATGATTAGTGTACACTGTATGTTGCAGAAAATGTTTAGTTTGTAACTTTTCTCTGTAAGCAAACTTACACAGCTAGCCGTGAAGTGCTCGCTCTCTGTCTAGCTGGTTAACTTGTAGCTGTATTTTGATGCACTATGTACAGGGCTAATTTAAAGAGAATGCCTTCCAGTTTGCTAAATGTATATTCACAGTAAGCTGTGTTTCCACGTGTTTGGTGATTTACATGCCAAATGTACTGTGTTGCTCAGGCGTACCTAAATTTGTGTATGCATATCAGTTATGCGCTTGTATACTAATGTGTGCTTCCATTTCTGTGTTGTATTTCAGTTTTACAATAAGAATCTTTCAGTAAAGCTTTACAAGAAAAGTCAAGCCTTGTGATTTTTATGGGAAGATATCAAGTTGTTAGCTACCTGTCTAGCTCTGCATAGGAACGCGCTGCGAGGGCAGAAAAGTAAAAAGACAACAGCACAGCGGGCTCAAGCACAAGAAGATACCACTCAGCAAAAATTGTTTATACCAATCTGGCATAAAAGGAAATCTAAAAAGGTGACTCAACCGTGGATAACAGGGGAAATTAGAGACAGCATAAAATCCAAAGATAGGGCGTATAAAATAGCCAAAAAAAGCGCCAGAGCGGAAGATTGGGAACAGTTTAAGATAGAGCAAAGGAGGGCAAAGGGCATGATCAAGAGGGGCAAAATAGCTTACGAAAACAAGCTGGCGGAAAATATAAAAACTAACTCCAAAAGCTTTTATAAATATATCAAAAGGAAAAGACTGGTGAAAACCAAAGTTGGTCCATTGCAGTCAGATACGGGGGAATATATAATGGGAAATAAGGAAATGGCAGATCAACTAAATGCATACTTTGGGTCAGTCTTTACGAAGGAAGACACAAAAAACCTCCCTGGGATATCGGGAAAAATAGGGACATTGGCAAAGGAGGAACTGACGCAAATCAATATCTCTAAGGATATGGTGTTAAGGAAGCTAAAGGGATTGAAGGTGGACAAATCCCCAGGGCCTGATAACATGCATCCTAGGGTACTGAAGGAGGTGGCCCTAGAGATAGCGGATGCACTAAGGATGATTTTTCAGAATTCATTAGACTCGGGAACAGTGCCGATGGATTGGAGGGTAGCTAACGTTACCCCACTATTCAAAAAGGGGGGTAGGGAAAAAACAGGTAATTACAGACCTGTAAGCCTTACATCAGTTGTGGGCAAAATGCTGGAGTCCATCATTAAGGATGAAATAGCGGAGCACTTAGCAAATGGGGACAGGATAGGACAGAGTCAACATGGATTTACAAAGGGTAAATCGTGCTTGACTAATCTATTGGAATTTTTTGAGGGAGTAACTGGTAGAATAGATGGGGGAGAGCCAGTAGATGTGGTGTACCTGGACTTCCAAAAGGCCTTCGATAAGGTCCCACATAAAAGATTAGCATGGAAAATTGAGGCTCATGGGATAAAGGGGAAAGTTTTGGCGTGGATAGGGAACTGGCTGTCAGATAGAAAACAGAGAGTTGGAATAAACGGCTCATTTTCTGAATGGCAGGCAGTAACAAGTGGGGTACCACAGGGATCTGTCCTGGGCCCCCAGCTGTTCACAATTTACATTAATGACCTGGATCAGGGAGTCGGATGCAGCATTTCCAAATTTGCAGACGACACTAAACTAGGAGGTGGGGTGGGCTCAGAGGAAGAGACCAGGAAGCTCCAGAGCGATTTGGACAGACTGGGCGATTGGGCGGATAAATGGCAGATGCACTATAATGTGGACAAGTGCGAAGTTATCCACCTTGGGTGCAGGAACGGGAGGGCAAATTATTATTTAAATGGCAATAGATTGGGAGAGGGGGAAGTACAGAGAGACCTGGGTGTTCTTGTACACCAGTCACTGAAGGCGAGCATGCAGGTGCAACAGGCGGTCAAGAAGGCAAACGGTATGCTGGCCTTCATAGCAAAAGGGTTAGAATACAGGAACAGGGATACCTTGCTGCAGCTGTACAGGGCACTGGTGAGACCACACCTCGAGTACTGTGTACAGTTTTGGTCGCCTCATCTGAGGAAGGATGTTCTTGCCATGGAGGGGGTGCAGCGGCGATTCACCAGGCTGATACCAGGAATGGCGGGAATGACCTATGAGGAGAGACTATGTAGTTTAGGGATGTACACACTGGAGTTTAGAAGATTGAGAGGGGACCTCATAGAAGTGTATAAAATTCTGACAGGTCTAGACAGACTGGATGCAGAAGGAATGTTTCCCTTGGCGGGTGAGAACAGAACTAGAGGACATAATTTAAGGATAAGGGCTAAACCATTTAGGACAGAGATGAGGGGGAATTTCTTCACTCAGAGAGTGGTGAACCTGTGGAACTCATTGCCACAGAGGGCAGTGTACGCCAGCTCATTAAATATATTTAAGAGGGAATTAGATATATTTCTACGGGCAAAAGGGGTTAAGGGTTACGGAGAGAAGGCGGGGACGGGATACTGAATTAAAGGATCAGCCATGATCTCATTAAATGGCGGAGCAGGCACGAAGGGCCGAATGGCCTACTCCTGCTCCTATCTTCTATGTATCTATGTATCTATGTATGAGCCTACGCTCAGGAAGACAATATACCATAGAGGACGTCGACCAGCCAATCGAGAAGCATGAGCCTCTCCGAGCAAATGATGCCAAGTCACAGTCCTCTAAAGCATCCTCTAGATCATCTCAGCGGTCCAGCAGACCGTCATCATCGACAGCTTCTGCAGCCGCCAAAGCACGTGCCAAGGCAAAAGCTGCCCAGGCTCAATTGTCCTTCGCTGAAAACGAAGCTAGTGTGATGAAGCAGAGAGCTGACCTCGACACTAGTGTGATGAAGCAGAGAGCTGACCTCGACGCTAGTGTGATGAAGCAGAGAGCTGACCTCAACGCCAGTCTCCACATTCTCCAAAGCCAGAGAGCTGCCGCTGCCGCTGAAGCTGAAGCTGCAGCTTATGAAGAAGGTGAGGAGAATGAAGGCGGGGAGCCCAGCCATGAAGCATATGTTCTAGAACAGCCCCTCAGTCCAGTGCAACGTACAAGTGAGTATGTCCAACAACAGTCCAAATTGTTCTTCAAGGAAACATCCAGGTATCTCGACGCAGAACCAGCTGCTCACCACAGTAGCAAACAGCCTGTTTTTGGAGACACTGAGCTTAAAGGAGAAGAAACAAGTAAGACTTACCTGCAGAGACCTCCACAGCACTCGGCCAATCCAGCCAAGCAGTCCTCACCCGAGCCACAAGGTGCACAAGACCTCGCTAGGTACCTTATCCGCCGAGAATTGTTAAGTTCAGGCCTTCTAGAATTTGATGACCGTCCTGAAAATTATTGGTCATGGAAAGCGTCCTTCCTGAGTACCACCAAGGACTTGAATCTGTTAGCCAGAGAAGAACTAGATTTGATGACAAAGTGGCTCGGAGCTGAGTCGTCAGAACAGGCGAAGAGAATTCGCTCAGCGCACGTCCGCAATCCCACAGCAGGCCTCAACCTGGTTTGGCAACGTCTCGAAGACTGTTATGGGACACCAGAAGTCATTGAACACGCACTGCTCAAGAAGATTGAGGACTTTCCGAAGCTAACCAACAAAGATAATGTCGAGCTCCTAGAACTGGGCAACATTCTCCTCGAACTGGAGTGTGCCAAGGAAGAAGGTTACCTGACCGGCCTCTCGTATTTGGATACAGCTCGTGGGGTAAACCCAATAGTGGAAAAGCTCCCCTACAACCTTCAAGAGAAATGGATAGCTAAGGGATCCAAGTACAAGGAGGACAATGGAGTGGCATTTCCCCCCTTCTCTCTCTTCTCCAGGTTCATCCAACAACAGGCAAAGGTGAGGAATGATCCAAGTTTCACTTTCTCCACCTCCAGCAGTTACGCTCCTTCGAGAACAGAGAAACCCACAAAGTACAGCAATAAAGCCTCTGTGAGCGTGCACAAAACAGATGTTCCAGCCGAACCCTCAGTCAACCAATCCAGTTCTGCTGGGAATAAAGTGGATGACCCAGATCGTCAGTGTCCAATACACAAGAAGCCCCACCCACTCAAAAAGTGTCGAAGCTTTAGAGACAAGCCTATTGATGAGCGCAAATCACACCTGAAAGAGAATCGCATCTGCTTCAGGTGTTGTGGGTCGACTATGCACATGGCAAAAGACTGCAAGGCGACAATCAAGTGCTTTGAGTGCAACAGTGAAAAACACATCGCAGCCCTGCATCCAGGTTCTCCTCCTTCAACCACCGAGAGTGCTGCGGTTGACAAAGAGGATAGCGGGGAGCAAAGCGAAAGCGCATCTTCTTCAGTCACCTCCAAGTGTACAGAGGTTTGTGGAAATGCAAGCAGCCCACGCTCATGCTCCAAAATCTGCTTGGTTAAAGCATATCCTGCAGGGAGAAAGGAGAAGGCAATCAAAATGTACGCAGTGCTTGATGAGCAAAGTAACAAGTCTCTAGCGAAGACAGAATTCTTCAATCTCTTTGAAGTCAAGGCCAGCGCAGCTCCGTACACGCTAAAAACCTGTGCAGGGACAACAGAGACTACGGGTAGGAGAGTTGGGAACTTCATGATCGAGTCCATGGATGGGAAACTACAGCTTCCCCTCCCCACCTTAATTGAGTGTGACATGATGCCAGAGGATAGGACGGAAATTCCCTCCCCAGAGGTCGCACGCCATCAGCCCCACCTACAGCCAGTTGCCAACAAGATTCCAGCTGTGGACCTGGACGCTCCAATCCTCCTGCTCTTGGGAAGAGACATCTTAAGGGTGCACAAGGTGCGTGAGCAAATCAACGGGCCCCACAATGCTCCTTATGCGCAGCTGCTTGACCTGGGATGGGTCCTCGTGGGTGGAGTTTGCCTGGGAACAGTCCACAAACCAGCGGGTGTCAATGTCTATAAAGCAAACGTGTTGCACAACGGTCGCACATCCTTTCTCAGCCCATGCCCAAACAGGATCCAGGTAAAGGAAGACTACGATGGCATGACGCAGCATCATAGGTCAACCTCCTCTGCCTGTGAGGAAGAGGCAGGCCTCACTGTGAGCACAGACAGCCTAGGATGCTCAGTGTTTGAAAGGTCCAAGGATGATGACAAGCCAGCACTATCCATGGACGACAAAGCTTTCCTAACCATCATGGATGAGGAGGTTTACCAGGATGATGGACACAGCTGGGTGGCACCCTTACCATTTCACTCTCCCAGACGCCGTCTTCCGAGTAACAGGGAACAAGCTATGAAGCGCCTCTGCTCACTCAGGAGAACACTGGAGAAAAGGCTAGAAATGAAGGGCCATTACATAGAGTTCACAGAAATCACAGAAACCCCACAGTGCAGATAGAGGCCATTTCGGCCCATCGAGCCTGCACCAACACATATCCCACCCGATCCCCGTAACCCCACGTATTTAATCCCCCTAACACTAAGGGTCAATTTATCATAGCCAATCAACCTAACCCGCACATCTTTGGACTGTGGGAGGAAACCGGAGCACCCGGAGAAAACCCATGCAAACACGGGGAGAATGTGCAAACTCCACACAGACAGTCACCCGAGGCTGGATTCGAACCCGGGTCCCTGGCGCTGTGAGGCAACAGTGCTAACCACTATGCCACCATGCTGCCCCTGTTCATGCAGAAGATGCTGGACAACGACCAAGCTGAGCCTGCTCCACCTCTGGAGGAAGGTAAAGAACACTGGTACCTGCCAACATTCGGTGTGTATCACCCACAAAAGCCAGACCAGTTACGAGTTGTGTTTGATTCAAGTGCTGAATGTAAAGGAGTGTCTCTGAACGATGTACTCCTCAGCAGCCCAGACTTGAACAACACCTTGTTGGGAGTTCTTCTGCGGTTCAGGAAAGAACCTGTAGCCCTGACAGCAGATGTGCAGCAAATGTTTTATTGCTTCGTCGTCCGAGAAGACCACAGGGACTATCTCCGCTACCTGTGGCATGAGGACAACGACATCAACAAGAATGTGGTGGAGTACAGGATGAAGGTCCACGTGTTTGGAAACAGCCCTTCACCTGCTGTGGCTATCTACTGCATGAGGCGAGCCGCTCAGAAAGGTGAGCAAGAATATGGCTCCGATGCGAAGCATTTTGTTGAGAGACAGTTCTATGTTGACGATGGTCTTACCTCGGTTACCACACCTGAAGAAGCAATAGATCTCCTGACAAGAACCAGAGCGATGTTGGCAGAGTCCAACCTGAGACTACACAAGGTAGCATCGAACAGTGGACAGGTGATGGAAGCCTTCCCTGCAGAGGACCGTGCCAAGGATCTGAAGGATTTGCACCTTGGAGTGGATCCTCTCCCCCTTCAATGGAGCCTGGGGCTCTCCTGGAACCTGGAAACAGACAGCTTCACATTCCTGGTGTCCCGTGAAGAAAGGCCATTCACACGGAGAGGTGTCCTGTCCACAGTCAACAGTTTGTACGACCCTTTGGGGTTCGTAGCTCCCATAACAATGCAAGGAAAAGCATTAGTACGGGAACTCTCATCAGATCAGAGTGAGTGGGAAGCTCCACTCCTCCCAGAAAAAGAAGCAAAATGGAACCTATGGAAGGAGTCCTTGAAGGCTCTCGAAGACCTGCACATAGAGAGGTGCTACATTCCAGGCTCGCTGTCTTCAACACAGAGAAGAGAGCTGTGCATCTTCTCAGACGCTTCCACAGTAGCAATAGGAGCTGTGGCCTACTTGAGAGCAGCTGACACCGATGGGAAATACCATGTGGGATTCGTTATGGGGAAGTCCAAGTTGGCCCCTCGGCCTGCCCACACCATTCCACGTCTCGAGCTTTATGCAGCTGTGTTGGCTGTTCAACTGTACGAGTTGATCAGAGACGAGATTGACATCGATGTGGGCGCCGTCAAGTTCTTCACGGACAGCAAGATTGTACTTGGTTACATCCACAACTCCACAAGAAGGTTTTATGTGTATGTTTCCAACTGGGTGACTCAAATCAGACGATCCACTTACCCTGACCAGTGGTGCTATGTCTCCACAGACCTGAACCCTGCAGACCATGCTACCAGGTCTATACCAGCAGCACACCTACAGCAAAGCAGTTGGTTCTCGGGCCCCTCTTTCCTGTCTAATGTCAACACAGAGGAGACTCCTGAGTCCAATCCCTTCACCCTTGTGGAGCCTGAAGCTGATACTGAGATTCGGCCTGAAGTTACGACCCTGGTCACCAAAGCCTCAGAATCTCAGTTGGGCTCACAACGCTTCGAGCGACTCTCAAGCTGGAGAACACTCTGCCGAACCACAGCCCGACTCATTCATGTAGCAGCATCCTTCTAGGGGAATTCGGACAACGTAGAACGCAAAGGATGGAAATGTTCTAAAGAAGTATCCAGCACAAGTGAGCTTTCACAAGCCAAAGGTGTGATCATTCGCTTTGTCCAGCATGATGTCTTCAAGGAGGAATTCAAATGTCTTGAAGAGGGACAGACATTCCCCAAGCAAAGCCCACTTAAAAAGCTCAACCCAGTTACAGATGAAGCTGGTTTGCTCCGGGTCGGAGGGCGCATGTCATCCGCAGACTTGTCAAGAGAAGAAAAGCACCCTCTGATCATCCCGCGCACCCATCACATTGCCACACTACTCGTGAGATACTATCATGAGCAAGTGGCTCACCAAGGACGACACATAACAGAAGGAGCTATCCGAGCAGCCGGATACTGGATAATCGGGAGCAAGCGTCTGGTTTCTTCCGTTATCCACAAGTGTGTTACCTGCCGCAAGCTACGAGGGAGGTTAGAGGACCAAAAGATGGCAGACTTGCCCGCTGACAGACTCACTCCAGAGCCTCCATTCACCAGCGTGGGCCTTGACGTCTTTGGGCCATGGACCATCATGACGCGTCGCACAAGAGGAGGCAGTGCAGGCAGCAAGCGCTGGGCAGTGCTCTTTACGTGCATGTCTACCAGAGCTGTGCACATTGAGCTGATCGAATCCATGTCAACAGACAGCTTTATCAATGCCCTGAGGAGGTTTTTCTCAATCCGTGGTCCAGCCAAACTTCTCCGCTCTGACAGAGGGACTAACTTCGTGGGTGCCTGTAAGGAGTTGGACATCCACACGGACGATGCAGTGGTAGGAAGCTACCTCCAAAAGAAAGGATGCATGTGGGTGTTTAACCCCCCGCATTCATCTCACATGGGTGGTTCATGGGAGAGGCTCATCGGTGTTGCCAGGCGTATTCTGGATGCTATGCTGCTTCGGACGGGACCTACTCATCTCACACACGACATCTTAAGCACTCTCATGGCTGAAGTCATGGCAATCATGAATGCAAGACCCCTGGTGCCGGTGTCCACCGACCCAAACATGCCTGCAGTCCTCACCCCAATGATGCTCCTGACTCAAAAGATGAGTGCTATTTCAGCCCCCTCTGGAAACTTTGACATGGCTGAGCTGCACAGGAAGCAGTGGAAGCAAGTCCAGTGTCTTGCAGACACTTTTTGGAAGAGATGGAGAGGAGAATATTTATCCACCCTACAGAGCCGTAGGAAATGGACAGAAGACAAGCCAAATGTCAAAGTGAGAGATGTTGTCTTGCTGAAAGACAGCCAAGCACACAGAAATGAATGGCCAGTGGGACTGGTTGTCAAAACTCTGCCGAGCAGGGACAAGAGGGTCCGCAAGGTGGAGGTGAAGGTTGTCAAGGAGGGTACTGTCAAAGTGTTTCTGAGGCCAGTCTCAGAGATCGTAGTCCTCCTTTCTGAAGAAACCTAGAGAACAGATTCTGAGTATGTTTGCAGCCAAAGGACGTTTTCTTTAGGTTTATTTTGTATCTGTAGTGGTACCAAGCGGGGAGTGTGCTGTCTCTCTGTAGCAATTTATGTTAGTTTTCCAGTTAATTCAGGGGTTTGAGTAAGTTGGGTCGATTCCCATTGTGTGCTGCCACCTAGTGGCTATTTGGTACCTAGCAACTGCAGTAAAAGCGCAGTAAAGTGCAGTAAAGCACAGTAAGTGCAGTAAAGTAAACTACCGTATACTACAGACCTACAGCGGCACATGCTCTGGGAAGTTATATTGTTCCCATGCCTGAGTCTTGGATATTATTTGTCTGTAAGTACTTGAGAATGTTATAGATGATTAGTGTACACTGTATGTTGCAGAAAATGTTTAGTTTGTAACTTTTCTCTGTAAGCAAACTTACACAGCTAGCCGTGAAGTGCTCGCTCTCTGTCTAGCTGGTTAACTAGTAGCTGTATTTTGATGCACTATGTACAGGGCTAATTTAAAGAGAATGCCTTCCAGTTTGCTAAATGTATATTCACAGTAAGCTGTGTTTCCACGTGTTTGGTAATTTACATGCCAAATGTACTGTGTTGCTCAGGCGTACCTAAATTTGTGTATGCATATCAGTTATGCGCTTGTATACTAATGTGTGCTTCCATTTCTGTGTTGTATTTCAGTTTTACAATAAGAATCTTTCAGTAAAGCTTTACAAGAAAAGTCAAGCCTTGTGATTTTTATGGGAAGATATCAAGTTGTTAGCTACCTGTCTAGCTCTGCATAGGAACGCGCTGCGAGGGCAGAAAAGTAAAAAGACAACAGCACAGCGGGCTCAAGCACAAGAAGATACCACTCAGCTACCATGAGCCTACGCTCAGGAAGACAATATACCATAGAGGACGTCGACCAGCCAATCGAGAAGCATGAGCCTCTCCGAGCAAATGATGCCAAGTCACAGTCCTCTAAAGCATCCTCTAGATCATCTCAGCGGTCCAGCAGACCGTCATCATCGACAGCTTCTGCAGCCGCCAAAGCACGTGCCAAGGCAAAAGCTGCCCAGGCTCAATTGTCCTTCGCTGAAAACGAAGCTAGTGTGATGAAGCAGAGAGCTGACCTCGACACTAGTGTGATGAAGCAGAGAGCTGACCTCGACGCTAGTGTGATGAAGCAGAGAGCTGACCTCAACGCCAGTCTCCACATTCTCCAAAGCCAGAGAGCTGCCGCTGCCGCTGAAGCTGAAGCTGCAGCTTATGAAGAAGGTGAGGAGAATGAAGGCGGGGAGCCCAGCCATGAAGCATATGTTCTAGAACAGCCCCTCAGTCCAGTGCAACGTACAAGTGAGTATGTCCAACAACAGTCCAAATTGTTCTTCAAGGAAACATCCAGGTATCTCGACGCAGAACCAGCTGCTCACCACAGTAGCAAACAGCCTGTTTTTGGAGACACTGAGCTTAAAGGAGAAGAAACAAGTAAGACTTACCTGCAGAGACCTCCACAGCCCTCGGTCAATCCAGCCAAGCAGTCCTCACCCGAGCCACAAGGTGCACAAGACCTCGCTAGGTACCTTATCCGCCGAGAATTGTTAAGTTCAGGCCTTCTAGAATTTGATGACCGTCCTGAAAATTATTGGTCATGGAAAGCGTCCTTCCTGAGTACCACCAAGGACTTGAATCTGTTAGCCAGAGAAGAACTAGATTTGATGACAAAGTGGCTCGGAGCTGAGTCGTCAGAACAGGCGAAGAGAATTCGCTCAGCGCACGTCCGCAATCCCACAGCAGGCCTCAACCTGGTTTGGCAACGTCTCGAAGACTGTTATGGGACACCAGAAGTCATTGAACACGCACTGCTCAAGAAGATTGAGGACTTTCCGAAGCTAACCAACAAAGATAATGTCGAGCTCCTAGAACTGGGCAACATTCTCCTCGAACTGGAGTGTGCCAAGGAAGAAGGTTACCTGACCGGCCTCTCGTATTTGGATACAGCTCGTGGGGTAAACCCAATAGTGGAAAAGCTCCCCTACAACCTTCAAGAGAAATGGATAGCTAAGGGATCCAAGTACAAGGAGGACAATGGAGTGGCATTTCCCCCCTTCTCTCTCTTCTCCAGGTTCATCCAACAACAGGCAAAGGTGAGGAATGATCCAAGTTTCACTTTCTCCACCTCCAGCAGTTACGCTCCTTCGAGAACAGAGAAACCCACAAAGTACAGCAATAAAGCCTCTGTGAGCGTGCACAAAACAGATGTTCCAGCCGAACCCTCAGTCAACCAATCCAGTTCTGCTGGGAATAAAGTGGATGACCCAGATCGTCAGTGTCCAATACACAAGAAGCCCCACCCACTCAAAAAGTGTCGAAGCTTTAGAGACAAGCCTATTGATGAGCGCAAATCACACCTGAAAGAGAATCGCATCTGCTTCAGGTGTTGTGGGTCGACTATGCACATGGCAAAAGACTGCAAGGCGACAATCAAGTGCTTTGAGTGCAACAGTGAAAAACACATCGCAGCCCTGCATCCAGGTTCTCCTCCTTCAACCACCGAGAGTGCTGCGGTTGACAAAGAGGATAGCGGGGAGCAAAGCGAAAGCGCATCTTCTTCAGTCACCTCCAAGTGTACAGAGGTTTGTGGAAATGCAAGCAGCCCACGCTCATGCTCCAAAATCTGCTTGGTTAAAGCATATCCTGCAGGGAGAAAGGAGAAGGCAATCAAAATGTACGCAGTGCTTGATGAGCAAAGTAACAAGTCTCTAGCGAAGACAGAATTCTTCAATCTCTTTGAAGTCAAGGCCAGCGCAGCTCCGTACACGCTAAAAACCTGTGCAGGGACAACAGAGACTACGGGTAGGAGAGTTGGGAACTTCATGATCGAGTCCATGGATGGGAAACTACAGCTTCCCCTCCCCACCTTAATTGAGTGTGACATGATGCCAGAGGATAGGACGGAAATTCCCTCCCCAGAGGTCGCACGCCATCAGCCCCACCTACAGCCAGTTGCCAACAAGATTCCAGCTGTGGACCTGGACGCTCCAATCCTCCTGCTCTTGGGAAGAGACATCTTAAGGGTGCACAAGGTGCGTGAGCAAATCAACGGGCCCCACAATGCTCCTTATGCGCAGCTGCTTGACCTGGGATGGGTCCTCGTGGGTGGAGTTTGCCTGGGAACAGTCCACAAACCAACGGGTGTCAATGTCTATAAAGCAAACGTGTTGCACAACGGTCGCACATCCTTTCTCAGCCCATGCCCAAACAGGATCCAGGTAAAGGAAGACTACGATGGCATGACGCAGCATCATAGGTCAACCTCCTCTGCCTGTGAGGAAGAGGCAGGCCTCACTGTGAGCACAGACAGCCTAGGATGCTCAGTGTTTGAAAGGTCCAAGGATGATGACAAGCCAGCACTATCCATGGACGACAAAGCTTTCCTAACCATCATGGATGAGGAGGTTTACCAGGATGATGGACACAGCTGGGTGGCACCCTTACCATTTCACTCTCCCAGACGCCGTCTTCCGAGTAACAGGGAACAAGCTATGAAGCGCCTCTGCTCACTCAGGAGAACACTGGAGAAAAGGCTAGAAATGAAGGGCCATTACATAGAGTTCACAGAAATCACAGAAACCCCACAGTGCAGATAGAGGCCATTTCGGCCCATCGAGCCTGCACCAACACATATCCCACCCGATCCCCGTAACCCCACGTATTTAATCCCCCTAACACTAAGGGTCAATTTATCATAGCCAATCAACCTAACCCGCACATCTTTGGACTGTGGGAGGAAACCGGAGCACCCGGAGAAAACCCATGCAAACACGGGGAGAATGTGCAAACTCCACACAGACAGTCACCCGAGGCTGGATTCGAACCCGGGTCCCTGGCGCTGTGAGGCAACAGTGCTAACCACTATGCCACCATGCTGCCCCTGTTCATGCAGAAGATGCTGGACAACGACCAAGCTGAGCCTGCTCCACCTCTGGAGGAAGGTAAAGAACACTGGTACCTGCCAACATTCGGTGTGTATCACCCACAAAAGCCAGACCAGTTACGAGTTGTGTTTGATTCAAGTGCTGAATGTAAAGGAGTGTCTCTGAACGATGTACTCCTCAGCAGCCCAGACTTGAACAACACCTTGTTGGGAGTTCTTCTGCGGTTCAGGAAAGAACCTGTAGCCCTGACAGCAGATGTGCAGCAAATGTTTTATTGCTTCGTCGTCCGAGAAGACCACAGGGACTATCTCCGCTACCTGTGGCATGAGGACAACGACATCAACAAGAATGTGGTGGAGTACAGGATGAAGGTCCACGTGTTTGGAAACAGCCCTTCACCTGCTGTGGCTATCTACTGCATGAGGCGAGCCGCTCAGAAAGGTGAGCAAGAATATGGCTCCGATGCGAAGCATTTTGTTGAGAGACAGTTCTATGTTGACGATGGTCTTACCTCGGTTACCACACCTGAAGAAGCAATAGATCTCCTGACAAGAACCAGAGCGATGTTGGCAGAGTCCAACCTGAGACTACACAAGGTAGCATCGAACAGTGGACAGGTGATGGAAGCCTTCCCTGCAGAGGACCGTGCCAAGGATCTGAAGGATTTGCACCTTGGAGTGGATCCTCTCCCCCTTCAATGGAGCCTGGGGCTCTCCTGGAACCTGGAAACAGACAGCTTCACATTCCTGGTGTCCCGTGAAGAAAGGCCATTCACACGGAGAGGTGTCCTGTCCACAGTCAACAGTTTGTACGACCCTTTGGGGTTCGTAGCTCCCATAACAATGCAAGGAAAAGCATTAGTACGGGAACTCTCATCAGATCAGAGTGAGTGGGAAGCTCCACTCCTCCCAGAAAAAGAAGCAAAATGGAACCTATGGAAGGAGTCCTTGAAGGCTCTCGAAGACCTGCACATAGAGAGGTGCTACATTCCAGGCTCGCTGTCTTCAACACAGAGAAGAGAGCTGTGCATCTTCTCAGACGCTTCCACAGTAGCAATAGGAGCTGTGGCCTACTTGAGAGCAGCTGACACCGATGGGAAATACCATGTGGGATTCGTTATGGGGAAGTCCAAGTTGGCCCCTCGGCCTGCCCACACCATTCCACGTCTCGAGCTTTATGCAGCTGTGTTGGCTGTTCAACTGTACGAGTTGATCAGAGACGAGATTGACATCGATGTGGGCGCCGTCAAGTTCTTCACGGACAGCAAGATTGTACTTGGTTACATCCACAACTCCACAAGAAGGTTTTATGTGTATGTTTCCAACTGGGTGACTCAAATCAGACGATCCACTTACCCTGACCAGTGGTGCTATGTCTCCACAGACCTGAACCCTGCAGACCATGCTACCAGGTCTATACCAGCAGCACACCTACAGCAAAGCAGTTGGTTCTCGGGCCCCTCTTTCCTGTCTAATGTCAACACAGAGGAGACTCCTGAGTCCAATCCCTTCACCCTTGTGGAGCCTGAAGCTGATACTGAGATTCGGCCTGAAGTTACGACCCTGGTCACCAAAGCCTCAGAATCTCAGTTGGGCTCACAACGCTTCGAGCGACTCTCAAGCTGGAGAACACTCTGCCGAACCACAGCCCGACTCATTCATGTAGCAGCATCCTTCAAGGGGAATTCGGACAACGTAGAACGCAAAGGATGGAAATGTTCTAAAGAAGTATCCAGCACAAGTGAGCTTTCACAAGCCAAAGGTGTGATCATTCGCTTTGTCCAGCATGATGTCTTCAAGGAGGAATTCAAATGTCTTGAAGAGGGACAGACATTCCCCAAGCAAAGCCCACTTAAAAAGCTCAACCCAGTTACAGATGAAGCTGGTTTGCTCCGGGTCGGAGGGCGCATGTCATCCGCAGACTTGTCAAGAGAAGAAAAGCACCCTCTGATCATCCCGCGCACCCATCACATTGCCACACTACTCGTGAGATACTATCATGAGCAAGTGGCTCACCAAGGACGACACATAACAGAAGGAGCTATCCGAGCAGCCGGATACTGGATAATCGGGAGCAAGCGTCTGGTTTCTTCCGTTATCCACAAGTGTGTTACCTGCCGCAAGCTACGAGGGAGGTTAGAGGACCAAAAGATGGCAGACTTGCCCGCTGACAGACTCACTCCAGAGCCTCCATTCACCAGCGTGGGCCTTGACGTCTTTGGGCCATGGACCATCATGACGCGTCGCACAAGAGGAGGCAGTGCAGGCAGCAAGCGCTGGGCAGTGCTCTTTACGTGCATGTCTACCAGAGCTGTGCACATTGAGCTGATCGAATCCATGTCAACAGACAGCTTTATCAATGCCCTGAGGAGGTTTTTCTCAATCCGTGGTCCAGCCAAACTTCTCCGCTCTGACAGAGGGACTAACTTCGTGGGTGCCTGTAAGGAGTTGGACATCCACACGGACGATGCAGTGGTAGGAAGCTACCTCCAAAAGAAAGGATGCATGTGGGTGTTTAACCCCCCGCATTCATCTCACATGGGTGGTTCATGGGAGAGGCTCATCGGTGTTGCCAGGCGTATTCTGGATGCTATGCTGCTTCGGACGGGACCTACTCATCTCACACACGACATCTTAAGCACTCTCATGGCTGAAGTCATGGCAATCATGAATGCAAGACCCCTGGTGCCGGTGTCCACCGACCCAGACATGCCTGCAGTCCTCACCCCAATGATGCTCCTGACTCAAAAGATGAGTGCTATTTCAGCCCCCTCTGGAAACTTTGACATGGCTGAGCTGCACAGGAAGCAGTGGAAGCAAGTCCAGTGTCTTGCAGACACTTTTTGGAAGAGATGGAGAGGAGAATATTTATCCACCCTACAGAGCCGTAGGAAATGGACAGAAGACAAGCCAAATGTCAAAGTGAGAGATGTTGTCTTGCTGAAAGACAGCCAAGCACACAGAAATGAATGGCCAGTGGGACTGGTTGTCAAAACTCTGCCGAGCAGGGACAAGAGGGTCCGCAAGGTGGAGGTGAAGGTTGTCAAGGAGGGTACTGTCAAAGTGTTTCTGAGGCCAGTCTCAGAGATCGTAGTCCTCCTTTCTGAAGAAACCTAGAGAACGGATTCTGAGTATGTTTGCAGCCAAAGGACGTTTTCTTTAGGTTTATTTTGTATCTGTAGTGGTACCAAGCGGGGAGTGTGCTGTCTCTCTGTAGCAATTTATGTTAGTTTTCCAGTTAATTCAGGGGTTTGAGTAAGTTGGGTCGATTCCCATTGTGTGCTGCCACCTAGTGGCTATTTGGTACCTAGCAACTGCAGTAAAAGCGCAGTAAAGTGCAGTAAAGCACAGTAAGTGCAGTAAAGTAAACTACCGTATACTACAGACCTACAGCGGCACATGCTCTGGGAAGTTATATTGTTCCCATGCCTGAGTCTTGGATATTATTTGTCTGTAAGTACTTGAGAATGTTATAGATGATTAGTGTACACTGTATGTTGCAGAAAATGTTTAGTTTGTAACTTTTCTCTGTAAGCAAACTTACACAGCTAGCCGTGAAGTGCTCGCTCTCTGTCTAGCTGGTTAACTAGTAGCTGTATTTTGATGTACTATGTACAGGGCTAATTTAAAGAGAATGCCTTCCAGTTTGCTAAATGTATATTCACAGTAAGCTGTGTTTCCACGTGTTTGGTAATTTACATGCCAAATGTACTGTGTTGCTCAGGCGTACCTAAATTTGTGTATGCATATCAGTTATGCGCTTGTATACTAATGTGTGCTTCCATTTCTGTGTTGTATTTCAGTTTTACAATAAGAATCTTTCAGTAAAGCTTTACAAGAAAAGTCAAGCCTTGTGATTTTTATGGGAAGATATCAAGTTGTTAGCTACCTGTCTAGCTCTGCATAGGAACGCGCTGCGAGGGCAGAAAACTGCTGTTCCTCGAGCTTCCATTGATCGTCATTAGTAGGAGGCTGAGGACAGAGAGGTCAGAGTGGGAGTGGAACGGAGAAATAAAATGTCAAGGAACCAGAAGCTCAAGGTCATACTTGCGGACTGAACAGAGATGATCACCAATCTCCATTTGGTCTCCCCAGTGTTGAGGAGACTGCATCGTGAGCAGTGAATACAGTATACTAAGTTGAAAGAAGTACAAGTAAATCACTGTTTCACCTGTTTGGGGCACTGGAGGGCGGGAAGGGAGGAGGTAAAAGGGCAGGTGTTGCATCTCTTGCACTTGTGTGGGAAGGTGCTGGGTGAAGGAAAGGGGATGTAGGGGTGATTGAAGAGTGGAATTTTCAGCTGTGCTCAGCATCTATTGTGTTGATTCTTTGGGCTGGATTTTGTCATTGGGGCGGGCTGGGGTTGTATCATCCGCTTTTCGTTTTATCCACCCGATTCCAAATCGATGTGGGAGATTGATGCGATTTTCACATAATTGGGCAATTGAGTTCCAGTGTGTGGGAACCCATGGCCCAATTAGTTTTTTCAGCCTGAAACTCGCCTCCGATGACATCATCATTGCTGCTGCATTTAAGGTCTGCAAAAAGCCTTGCTTCTTCTGCAGACTGCCAACCTTTTGGCCTTTGCTGTGAGAGGGACCTGGAGGCAGAATGAGCAGCGGGAGACTAAGTCTGCTCCCAGAATTGATGACGTCACCCTGCAAGCATTGGTGGAGGGAGGAAGAGCTAGTAAGGAGGTGCTCTTCATTTCTTCAGGGAGGAAGAAGCCTCCCCAGCAGACGAAGGCTCTGTGGGTCCAGGTGGCCCAGGAGGTCAACTCGTTCTCACTAATCCGCAGAACCTGGCTTCAGTGCAGGAAGAGGTTTCATGACCTTCTGTGCACTGGAAAAGTGAGTATGACTTTGCCATCACCCTCAATCTGATCCCCATTGCCTCTCCTCACCAGCGCTCAGCTTTAGCAATCTCTTCCTCCAAACCCCACTTGACACTGACATCCTCGCACCCTTACCCATTCCCTCTCTCTCTATGGTCACATTCACCTAACTATTTGACTATGCAGCCCTCACACTCCCTATCACTCTGATGCTATGAAAACAACTTACAAAACACAGGGAGGGCCCTTGGTCTTGCCACCTCACTCCATCTTTGTCTCCTTCCAAGCATCTATGCTATGGAATCTCTACATTCACTCCTTCATTCTCAGTCAAACTCCACTTGTCTCCCTCATTGCAGGAAAAGAGAGCTCATAATAAGAGGGAAAGGGCGAGGACAGTAGGAGGGCCACCCTCAGTAGCCCACCTCACCCCTTGGGAGGAGGCAGTCCTGGAGATCGTGGGACTCGAGGACGATGCGTAAGTGGGGGACGGACAGACGGTGTAGGGGTGGCATGGTGCCCAGTCAGCTCTGCCCCTGACTGTCTCTGAGCGGTTCGAATCGCTCCCACACCCCTGGGTTCTAGACACCGGACTTAGGTACAGGCGGCGATACAGAAAATAGAGTAGACAACTGGTAAGGTGCAAGAAAACCGTAATTTTTATTAAAGGCACAATAAAATCACAATACTGAGAATTACTAGAATAATTACAGGCATATAAAATTACACTTATTTGGGAATGGGGAACACACAGCACATCGAGGGAACAAACACATTAAAAATCCCCCTACCCTTGTCCCACCCCCAATACCTAACTAGATTAAGCTACAAGGGGCCAGGGATTTATGCTCACCAATGGGGTTTTGGGGTTTGCTCTTGTTGTCCTTGGGGGCCTGCCGTCGTCACATGGTTCCAGGGCACGGCGGTGGAGTCGTCTGTGTAAAGTACTCTCCTTTTTCTCCGTTAGAGATAGGGAGTAAAGTCGTTGTTGGGTACTTTACCTTGCAAAAATGGTTGTTCTTCTGGTGGTGGTTTGGTCGCCGACGGTTTTGCCACGGTTGGGGTTTGGTTGGCGGTTTATAATGTTGGCTTGATTCTTCTACCCGTGCTTCGAACGCCAGCTTATTGTGCCCGCTTGTCCAAAACGCTTCTTCACGCTGCCCTTCTCTGCTTAATGGTTTTTCCGTTCGTCTCGTCTCACCTGCCCGTTTGCGACCCTGCGTGTCCCGTGCATGTTTGATTCGGGTCCCGTTCTCCTCCCGCGTTTGGCCCCCGGTGTTACAATGGGCATCCTCGATGTCGAGAGGGACAGAGCAAGAGGGAGAAGAGAAGAGAGAGAGAGCTTGGCTACCAGTGGGCCTACAATTATACCCGGTTCTTCACCCCTTATCTGCGCGCCAAATCAGGTCAGTTCTTTGTTTAACTTTGGCGGGCTCGTTTAAAGTGATTACAGTCATTCACTTTAACTGGTTTTGGGGCGGTTGTCTCCTTGTTTAATGGCTTCAACATCCTGGCTGTTTGTTATTTATGAAATTTAATCGTCTTTTCTTGGCTTGGTGGCTACTTTGAGCTGTTACCAATTATTTATGCAGAAA
This sequence comes from Somniosus microcephalus, assembly GCF_052327205.1. Classification (NCBI taxonomy): domain Eukaryota; kingdom Metazoa; phylum Chordata; class Chondrichthyes; order Squaliformes; family Somniosidae; genus Somniosus; species Somniosus microcephalus. The sequence goes on along the minus strand of NC_140987.1, from coordinate 179,467,252 downwards.
GTTAATGGCCTCAAGATTAGGCCTATCCTGAGTTGATCTGTATCCAAGCTGAAGAATGCATATTCTGTGTTTACCTAGCTGTCTGGCTTTAGAAAATGACAAAGTCTTTCACAGACCCATGCATGTTAGGTTTCATTTCAGGGTTTGAAATGGGCCTGCCTTTCATGCAGGGCCTTGCTTTTAAAATCCTGCAAGCCTTGGTCACGAGGTTTCAGAAGCCATTTTCTTTTGGGTACCCTTTTTAATAACTTGTCCATACAGGGTCCCTTTATCCATAACTTTTGGGGAATGTGGGAATTTTGAGAACCCTACACTCCACCCTGTTGATACTAAACTCACTTTAAGTATCATCCTTTCAAGGTGAGCAAAATTCCTGACACTCCATAGTCAATCTTCCCCTGTAATTACCTATCTATGATCCCACGACACATGCATTTCCCATTCTGAAAAAATGTAGTGTACATAAGCATACATAGACAGAGTACAGGCATTTACACACATCCAAGCATGGAGGGGTCCAACACCCCTGCACCACTTGGTACACATACATCTTTATTGAAAATAACAAATCAAAAGTCTTTATTAAAAATAACAAAAGAACACAAAAAAGCAACAATCTTTATTCAGAAACACACAAGAAAATTCAAACAGGTGTATCTCCCTCCACCTTGACATAATGCTCCTTCCAGGTCCTTTGGTTTCGGAATTCTAGTATTTGGCCTTTTCCCTTGCACTGAGTGCATACTAGGTACAATACTATTCCCAGCTGGCAAACCACGAGGATGTGGGAAGCCAGTCTAATCCATGAAGGGACCTCTATATTTTCAAAAATGTCCCACCAGGGTGAAACTACAATGTCCAATATCTTGGCCCCTATCTTTACAGTCTTCTGCTCCAACGTGTAGAAATGTTTCTGTGAGACTATTACTGCTTTGAGTATTTTGGTAAGATTTTCTGGGAGAGGGGGGATTTCGTAGCCAAAATCCGCTACTTACTTTTGCAGGTTGGTGAAATTCTCTTTTACAGTGAGGTGAACAGTGGAGGGTTCAGGAATGGGGACAATTCGTTCCTGGGCCACTTGTACTTCTGCCTCGGGTTTAAAGCAGAAACTGCTGTCACTTACCGGACACCAGCTATGCTGTCCATGGTGGTAGTGGGGTGCTCCTGTGGTGACACAATATGTCTCACCTATATATGCTACCTGTGGGGGAACATGGTCATGTGCCATTACCTCCATGGTACAGTTTATAGGTTTTGCGCCAGTAGCTTTAAACCCACACTGTGGTTTTGAATAGGCGTTCAAGTGCTGGGGACACAGTATTATGTGTGCTCCCCGGCTCTGGCACCCTGAGAGGTCAGTACCTGTCATAGCGTGCTCCCACTTTATGACATAAGGTGGGACCGCTGTGAAACGAATGTGTGCACCCCCTTGAATGACCCCAGTGTTCTCCACCCTGTATACCGGTGCGGGTCGGGCTGTCCCACCCATGACCGGCATCCTCACTGCTATCCCTATGATAGTGTGGTTGGAACGTCCACAATCTACTGGGACTGGGTAGGCCTCAGAAGCTAGCCGGAGTTGACACGGGTTCAATGCAGTCTCAAATGGGTGGAGGGCTGCGAGGTGTTTGTTGCTGATCCAGGAGGGGACTAAACCCTGTTTTAAATCCTCCAGATTACTGCGGCCCTTGCCCAGCAACCATGCCCCGTACAGCACGCACACCTCGTTCTGTGCAGTCTGGTCAGAAGCATTTCTGTCCTCCCTTATAAGGGCATTTACAGTCTTGGCGTGTCTTTCCAGCTCAGCTATTATCTCCTTTAAATGAACCATCATGGCCTGGTCCTCATGTAACTCTGAGCCTACTACCTTATTTTTATCCATTAAGATTTTCCTCAATTGTGTTTTTAGACCGTTTATCGGTGTCTGCAATTCTATGTCATCCAGACTGTTGATGACAGAGGACCCTGTGTTAAACGCTGTAAAAACATAATTCCAGGCTCCCCTTCTTTGTTTCCCCGTATTTCCAAAATACTCAGTGTGTGTGGTGTACAGTTCTGTTTTGTCTACATTGGTAAAATTGAACTCGTAGAATTTCCTAAACATCTCTTTTAACAAGGCCTGGTATAGCTGTTCTGTCTCTTTGGGGCACCACTCAGGTAAGTGTACCTCGGTGAGGTTCAGGATCACGGAAGCTACTGCGTAGTGTACCCCCTGGTATAGCACCTGATCTGTCGGCACTAGTACCAGCCCATTCCCTGGTCCCTTGGTGGTGGCAGGGCACCCCTCTCTGTGTGTCCTTGCTGCCTGAGTCGTGGGCAGGAGCTTCCGGGCGCGTGCCACTAGTTCAGTGGCTTTAACTGGGGCTGGGTAGCGTGGGACTATGCAGGTGTGTAGGTGGGAATCCCATTCCACCCCCTTCCCCTTATCCTGCCATGATGCAGAGAAGATGATAGATATGCCCGTGGGACAGGCCCTTTGTGACCCCCACATGCAGACATAAATTCCTTGTTCTGACTCCCACCACTTATCCCAGCACACTCTCGTCCCCCCTCGGGTCCCTGTGACTGTCCGGTGGGTGTCGTTCCCCATTCGTTCCCAGTCAGCTGTACGGTTCCCCATGTCTCTGCTCAACTTTCTGAGCCACCACCACCTTCCCAGAGGAATCTGTCCTCTGCAAGTCAGGCACACGCATTTCCCCTCAGTGACCCCGACCCGTGTGGCCACCACCTGTATGCTGGGGCAGGGGAGGGTGGCCTCCCCATAGGTGAACCCGGTCTGGCTGGAGTATCGGGTGGAGTTGGATCCCAACCACCCGGACCATCTTTCCTCAGGGGAATAGATGGCGGGCTCCTCCGCGCCTTGTTCGCTGCTCCCAGCAGTCACAACTGGTGCTCTCTCTCCTGAGCATCCATAGATGTGGGAGTCCTCCGCATCACCTCGCTTTCCAATGCTCATTCCTATCAGGGCGAGTAGGAGTATGCCCCCCTTCATCCTGAAATCCTCTCCTGCAAAGAGACACAAGAGCATATAGCCAGGTCCCGAGGAGATTCTGTGGCTTGGGTGAAGCATAGTCGAGTCTCGCGACCTCGACTCAATACAAACACTCTTAAAAATGCTACTACTATTTAAACTACCCATTACCTCGTTTAAACTTAAACTAAACACCCAAACTTAACATTAACTAAAATTATATAACTATGTACATCCGCCGCCCGTCTCCGGGCGGCCAGCCTAATTCCTGTTTGGACTGCGGCACACCGCTCCCTTCGGTGTGGCCGCACTGTCCTGTTCCTTTGGTCCCTCGCAGCCTGCGGCTGCTGTCTGGGAACCTCTGTCCTCAGACCGATCCCTGACTTGAAAGGCTGCCCATTTAAACTGGGGAGCCGGTGACCACGGTTTCTTTGGACGTAGCATTTGTGGGGACCTTCTAGGGACTTTGGCTGGTGGGGGTTTTCTGGCTGGTGGTTTTTTAACATGAGCCACTGCCCCCTCCTGTTCGGTCTGTGAACTTTCCACTGCCACTGGCTGGGGATTTTCATCCTCAGGCTTTACCTCTCCTAAACCTGTGCTAGGGACAGGTAACTCTTCGCAGCCTGATGCTGCAGGCTGAGGGTCTTCGCCCTCACACCCCACCTCATCTAAACCTGGGTCAGGGGCGGGTGGCTCTCCGCAGCCTGGTGGCTGAGGGTCCTCGCCCTCAGGTCCCACCTCGTCTAAGCCTGGGTTAGGGGCAGGGTCTTCGCCCTCACATCCCAACTCATCTAAATCCCAGAGGAGTGGGGGAGTAGCCAAATGGTGGGTGGGATGGCCCCCTCCCATAAAACAAGCCACTGAACCTGCCTGTGCAGTCTGTGAGTTTCCTCCTGCTGCAGGCTGAGGATTTCTATCCTCAGACCTTGCCCTAACTGGCTGTTCCCTTCTCTCGGGCTTAAACAATTTGCATTGATTAATGTAACTAGCAGCCTGCCAGTAACCCTGTTTTAAAGTTTCACCCGCTGCCCCGAACGGGCCTTCTATGGTCTCCCCATTCTTTCTCTCTACCGGGATGGCCTTAAAGACGGGATCTTGGGCTTGGACCTGCCTTAAGTCCGGGGCCAAAGCTACCCCTTGTGTGCCTCCCTTGTCACGGATTGCGGCTACCGGGCCTGCCCTACAGGGATCCCAGAACTGTCCTTCCCTGGCCCCCTGCTTGGCCACCTTGTCGGTCTTTTGGTTACCCTCCCACGTGGTATGGAGGGATCCGGCCAAAGGTTTGGACCTTTCCCCAGCCTGCTCATTCCCTGTGAATCCCATTAGGCTAAATGGGACCTTGTTAGACCTAGGTGAATTGGTCGGGTCTTCCAAATGGACCACCGTGCTGGAGGCTCCAGCGTCCACCAAATATCTCCCCTGCACCGTCTCCACCCCCATCTTAACACAGGGCCTGTCCCCCTCAGCATTTTCAAGGGGGCACAGGTCGACAGGCTGCGCTGGTTCTAGTCAGGGCTGTGGGTTGGATGAGGCTGATGGGGTCAGAGCACCGGTAGTGGCTACTACCCTCCCTGGGCCAGTCAATAGGGTCCTCATCGCGTCCAGAAATGACTCGACCGTGGCGGGGGGATTCCTAACTCTGTCTTTTGGGCTGGGGCTGAGGAATTCTTTCCCTTGTTATCCTTCCAAGGGCTTTTGCACTCCTTCCTCCAGTATCCATCCTTCCCAAACCCGTAACAGTTAAGCTTCGTGCTGGAAGGGTTATTCCCTTCCTGGTGCCACTCCTTCCTACCCTGTCCGGGTTTTACTTCATGCACCTTCCCCTTAGGTGGGTGTGCATCGGTTCCCCTAGCATTCCTGTAAGCTAGGGTCAATTGTCTAATCACCATCAGTTCGGTAGTCAGGGGATTCTTAGGGTCAAACCAGACTTCCGCCTTGGCCCTGACCTGTGGCAAGCTGTTTGCCACCAGGCAATGGAGCCAGTGGGCCAGCTGATCCTGGTCCAGGTTAGCCCAGTTAGGTGTCCCCGTACAGGCACTCCTGTACACCGGCTACAACCTGTCTGCGAAAGCCTGCGGGGTTTCCCCTGCGAGCTGCACTGTCTTCTCCACTTGGGAGAAACGACTTGCCTCATTCATCCCCATGGCCTCAAGAACTTCCTCCTTGAGCTCCCCATACTCTCACTGTCCCTTCTTACACTGGTCCAAGAGGGACTGGAGGAGCTTACCCTCCAGGGAGAACAGCAGCATTTTGGCCTGTTCGGCATCATCGCACTCGTTGATGCTGGCTGCCTGTTCCACTTCCCTGAAGTGGACCGAGGGGTCCCCTTTTTCTGTGAGCTTTGGTATATGGCTTACCATGGCCCTAAGCTGTTGGGTGCCGTAGGGAACTATGAACTGGTTTTGGAGGGGTCCCTCCTCCCCGTTATTAGCGGGTGGGCCAAACCTTCGCTGCTGGACCGGGCACATCAGCCCCGGTCCCAGCCTCTCTCGCGGGGGTTGTTCCACCTCCCCTTGTTGCCAGACCTCGCTGAAACCTGGCGCTACGGGTGGTGGCCATGGGTCCTCCTGCTCCTCAACCGGGTCGTCCCTTGGCACTGCCTGTGGTGTCCGAACCGTTCTCCCCTCATTCCCTGCAAAGTCGGCCTGGGCTGCCTTCGGGCTTATGAGGCACACCATGCCATTTGCCCTCCTTAGAGCAAGGCTCAGATTCTCTATCTGTTCCTTGCAGGGGCCGTGATCTGCATCTTCGAACCCCTGTGCACTCGCTATCTTATAGGCTGCCTTTATGTCTCTTACTTTCTCCTCCTGCTCTCTTACTTGTCTTGCTAGGCGGGCGTTCTCCTCTTTCAGTACCAGCTCATTTCCTTTTGCCTCGGTGACTTGACACCGAAAATATTCCTGTTTGTTCCTATGTTTCTCTACTATCTGTAGTCTTTCCTGATTTTGGGTGTTTAATTCCTCCAATAATCGTTCCCCTGCTAGAGCCCTTGCTTGAGACAGTTTGGCTGCCTCCTGCAGCTCTTCTGTTAACATTTTAATGTGCTGATCTAAAAGCTGGATCTGTCGTAGGGCGCAGACCAACCAGATGGCCTTCTCCACCAACTTCTTATGATCCTTGCTCTCAGTCCATTTGGCTGCAGCGTCCATGGGACGCTCAGCGCGCAACAGACTGGTCACCCATTTCTTGGTGATATTCACCTTCTCAAACACATAAGAGGAAATCTTCTCTTCCATCTTTGTTCTGTCCTCAAAAACAGTGTCTACTGCATTACATCCCTTTTGCCAAGCTCGTGCCACGGTCGCCATTCTGTAGGGGGTGGCGTGTGCCCAGTCAGCTCTGCCCCTGACTGTCTATGAGCGGTTCGAATCGCTCCCACACCCCTGGGTTCTAGACACCGGACTTAGGTACAGGCGGCGATACAGAAAATAGAGTAGACAACTGGTATGGTGCAAGAAAACCGTAATTTTTATTAAAGGCACAATAAAATCACAATACTGAGAATTACTAGAATAATTACAGGCATATAAAATTACACTTATTTGGGAATGGGGAACACACGGCACATCGAGGGAACAAACACATTAAAAATTCCCCTGCCCTTGTCCCACCCCCAATACCTAACTAGATTAAGCTACGAGGGGCCGGGGATTTATGCTCACCAATGGGGTTTTGGGGTTCGCTCTTGTTGTCCTTGGGGGCCTGCCGTCGTCACGTGGTTCCAGGGTGCGGCGATGGAGTCGTCTGTGTAAAGTACCCTCCTTTTTCTCCATTAGAGATAGGGAGTAAAGTCTTTGATGGGTACTTTACCTTGCAGAAATGGTTGTTCTTCTGGTGGTGATTTGGTCGCCAACGGTTTTGTCGCGGTTGGGGTTTGGTAGGTGGTTTATAATGTTGGCTTGATTCTTCTACCCATGCTTCGAACGCCAGCTTATTGTGCCCACTTGTCCTCAACGCTTCTTCACGCTGCCCTTCTCTGCTTAACGGTTTTCCCGTTCGTCTCGTCTGCCCGTTTGCGGCCGCGTGTGTCCCGTGCGTGTTTGATTCGGGTCCCGTTCTCCTCCCGCGTTTGGCCCCCGGTGTTATAATGGGCATCCTCAGTGTCGAGAGGGACAGAGCAAGAGGGAGAAGAGAAGAGAGAGAGCGCTTGGCTACCGGTGGGCCTACAATTATACCCGGTTCTTCACCCCTTATCTACGCGCCAAATCTGGTCAGTTCTTTGTTTAATTTTGGTGGGCTCATCTAAAGTGATTACAGTCATTCACTTTAACTGGCTTTGGGGCGGCTGTCTCCTTGTTTAATGGCTTCAACATCCTGGCTGTTTAATCATCTTTTCCTGGCTTGGTGACTACTTTGAGCTGTTACCGATTATTTATGCAGAAAGTTAATGGCCTCAAGATTAGGCCTATCCTGAGTTGATCTGTTTCCAAGCTGAAGAATGCATATTCTGTGTTTACCTAGCTGTCTGGCTTTAGAAAATGACAAAGTCTTTCACAGACCCATGCATGTTATGTTTCATTTCAGGATTTGAAATGGGCCTGCCATTCTTGCAGGGCCTTGCTTTTAAAATCCTGCAAGCCTTGGTCATGAGGTTTCAGAAGCCATTTTCTTTTGGGTATCCTTTTTAATAACTTGTCCATACAGGGTCCCTTTATCCATAACTTTTGGGGAATGTGGGAACTTTGAGAACCCTAAACAGGTGCATCAGAGAAAGCTGGTGACAGAATAGTTTTCATCTCTCTCATTGACATTGCATGTGTCGCTGATAATGATTCTGAAGCTCTAACAGATGGATTTATGATCATCTGCAATATGCAATGCGCATGTAACCTTGGCCTCACATCTCTGACTTTTTCCTTTACTCCCCCACAGAACCATCGCAAGCACCCGTCCCCACTATCCAGGAGGAACAGCCTGAGCCTCCAGACTCCTCAGAGGAAGCTGCAACCTCTGAGGGCGCAGCGTTAGCAGAATTCAGCCAATCCAGCACCAGCGCAGACACTCACACCTCAGTGGGACCATCGCGAGATAGAGTAGTGTTGTCACCTGGTGTATCATAGCTCACAAGTGAGCATCAGCAGATTGTGGAGACAGGGACAGCAGCAGAGAGTCCTAGTCGGAGGGCGCAGGACTTTCCCAGCTTGGCTCAGCTGCATGTCGACCCTCTGCCTCTGGGTCCATCCAGCATCCAGAAGAACAGCGGTGCTGGAACTCCAGGAACAGGTGCAGGAGTCTCTGGCAGGTTTTGTCTCCAGGGTCACTGCGAGTGTGGAGCGAATGGCAGAGTCCATCGCGAACATGAGCAGAGCCTTTGTGGAGTCATTGGCGCATGAACGCATCACCATGGAAAGGATGGCAACCTCCATGGATAGGATGGCTACCGTAGAGGAGAGGATGGCTACGGGCACGGAGGAGCTAAGTCGCCAGCGTGTAGAAAACATGGTGAGTGTTCAGAATAAACTGACATCTCTGGAGGAGCGATGGTCAGCTATTGAACAGAGAAACCAGACCATCATGGAAGTCCTTCTGAGTAGGACTGCCAGTGCAGATACGGGTCCCTATGGCCCCCCTGATGTGCAGCAAGGTGCTCTCAAGCCACTTGCAAGTGGTGAGGTGGACCTGATCCATGAGAGGGATGTTGGTGGCAGAGAACAAGGAAGTGGGGGCTCCTCTCCAAGCGTTCACACTTCCATGCCATTGCCAAGTCCTTGGTCAGAGCCCCACCAGAGTCCCCGCCCAACTGAGATTGGCGTCTCAACCCCTGCACAGCCGCAGGAGCAGCAGACTGTTGACGAGCCCTCACAGGTTCGCAACCCCAGAGGACGCCCACCAAAGGTGTCAAGACAGGAGCAGCAAGAAAGTGAACAAGTGGCCTCCACATCTGCTGAAGCCACAGGGGAAGCACCATGTAGGAGCACACGTAAGAGAAAGATACAGCACAAATAGTCACAAGGGTAATCACTTGGGTGAAATGATCTGTTTATTTTTAAAATGCCATCAGTTGGTTATTGTAAATAAAAAATCTGATGGCAACTGTTGCAGTTGTGGCGTGTGTCATTTTGCAAATGGGACTTCCACATTGATGGCTTAGGATTACTTGCAATTGTCAGTATGGTGGTCAGAGTGCTAGGAATCCGTTGGTTCTCGGCCATTGTCGATGCTCTGGTAAGAAGCTGCGAGGCAAAAGTGCTTGATTGGCTAGGCTAAGCAAATCTGGCCAAGATGAGTGCGACCCTTGCATCCCGGGCAGCAATGTTCTCGCGTACTGCTGCCGCTGGTTGATGGGCCTCTGCAAGATGTTCGTTTTCACTCTCCTCCTCCTCCTCATCTGAGCAGGATATGTGAGGAGCCACTTGGTCCTCAGGAATCTGCAAGCCACGACGCTGTGCCATGTTGTGAAGTGCACAGCAAACCACGACGATTCTGGAGACCCTGGCTGCTGAGTACTGCAGGGCTCCACCTGATCTATTCAGGCATCTGAAGCGTATCTTCAGCAAACCGATGGTTTGCTTGATTATGGATCTGGTGGAAATGTGGCTGTAGTTGTAGCTCTCCTCAGCTTCGTTGGATGGGCTCCTCAATGGCATCATTAGCCACATCTTGAGGGGATAGCCCTTGTCTCCAAGTAGCCATCCGTTAAGTTGGTCTGGCGGACTTAAGAGCGGAGGCACACTAGACTGGTGCAGTATGAAGGAGTCATGGCAACTGCCAGGGTACTTGGCACAAACATGCAAAATTTCCTTCTTGTGGTCACACACCTGCTGCACGTTGAGGGAGTGGAAGCCCTTGCGGTTGACAAAAATACCTGGATTACGATGGGGTGCCTTAAGGGCCACGTGTGCAGTCAACGATGCCCTGCACCCTTGGAAAGCCTGCCAGATTAGCTAGTCCAACCGCACGTGCTGTGACACTTGCTTGATCCTTGGAGAAATGAATGTGATTGTGCGCAATGGGAAAGAGGGCATCGGTTACCTGCGGATGCAAGTGTATGCGGCTGCCTGGGAGAAGGCTTTCGATAAGGTCCCGCATAAGAGATTAGCATGCAAAATTAAGGCACATGGGATTGGGGGCAAGGTATTGACTTGGATAGAGAACTGGTTGGCGGATAGAAAGCAGAGAGTTGGAATAAACGGGTCGTTTTCCGAGTGGTAGGCAGTGACTAGTGGGGTACCGCAAGGATCGGTCCTAGGAACCCAGCTGTTCACAATATACATTAATGATCTGGACGAGGGAATTGGATGTAATATCTCCAAGTTTGCAGACGACACAAAGCTGGGTGGGAGGGTATGCTGTGAGGAGGATGTCGTGAAACTCCAGTACGATTTGGACAGGTTGGGTGATTGGGCAGAAACATGGCAAATGCACTATAATGTGGATAAATGTGAAGTTATCCACTTTGGTGGCAAAAACAGGAAGGCAGATTATTATTTGAATGGCAATAGATTGGGAGAAGCAAAAAAGTTGAGTGCGGTGGTGACTTTGACGGCCACTGGTAAGGGGTGTCCACCTGCTCCTCTGGGCTCCAGGTCTTGCTGCACCATTGCACAGATGTCACCCACTACCTCTTGCGAAAGTCAGAACCGCCTTTGGCACTGCTGCTCACTCATGTTGAGATAGCTGATCCTCTATCTGTAGACCCTGTTTGGGGGGTAGCTGCTGTGCCGACGGGATTCCATGGGCTGGCGCCTCCTGGCCTGTGCAGCTTCAGGTGGGTGAGCAGCAGCTTGGCGCTCCTGTTGTTGCAGCTGCTGTTGGTGCTGCTGTTGTTCATGGTTCTGCTGCTGCCGCGGCTGGTCTTTGTCCTCATCTGATGTCCAGGAGGAAAGGAAATAAATGGTTCTCATGCTTCTCGTAGATGCCTCAGTTGAGGAAGCGTTCAGTCAAGGTGGCGAGAGGGGTTTCCCAGGAGGTCACACTGGAGATGGGTGTCAGGCTCCAAACTTCCACAGCTATAGTTATGCCTGCTAAAAGTTCCCCCAGACCTGAGACAACAAAGTCCTGCCACCTGCAGAGGATGACTGATCAAATCTCCTATTTAATGGTGGAGCTGCAGCTGATAGTCAGCAATCCAATTGTGCTCTCGCCAGGTTGCACCGTCGTGTTTCAGAGGAGACGTGAATCACATGGGAAACGTGTTAAAATCGGAAAGGCCTCTCAAAATGGGATTATAGAGGCAATTTAGTGGTTGTTAAGGGCCTTAAGGGCCTATCTCGCCTCTTGGAGGCGGGACAGAGACGGGATCAGAAACCACGCATTTGGGAAAATTGCTTGGAGGTGGGATGGAGGCGAGGTCGGGCCCGCCCACCACTTTTTGCAATTTTAACACCCCACACGCCTCCATTCCCGCCTCCTCGGGCCTGGCACAATCGAGCCCTTTGTGTACTCTGCCAATGAGATAAAAACATAAGCCAGTCTAACATGTCTAATTGTATGAGTACAGTTGTGACTATTTTAATCTGTTGAACAGACCATTACATTTGTTTACAAAAGGCAAAATACTGCAGAAACTGGAAATCTGAAATGTAAACAGAAAATGCTGGAAATACTCAGGTGGTCAGGTAGCATCTGTGAAGAGAGAAACAGAGTTAACTGTTCAGGTCTGTGGCCTTTCGTCAGAACTGGAAAATGTTAGAGATGTAACAGGTTTTAAGCAAGTGCAGAGACAAGGAAAGGGGGGAGGGGAGGAAAGAATGAAATGGGAAGGCCTGTGATAGGGTGGAGAGCAGGAGTGATTCATTGACAAAAGGGTTGATGGTACAAGGCAAAAGGGGATGGTAATGGTACAAGTAAAGAAACAAAAGATGGGTCTAGAAGAGCTGTAAATGGCAACAGCATTTACAATTACATTTGTTTGTTTGTCAATGTTTAGTACCTAAAAATCTAGCGATCTCTGTCTTGAATATACTTAACGACTGAGCATCCACAGCCCTCTGGGGTAGAGAATTCCAAAGATTCACCACCCTCTGAGTGAAGAAATTCCTCCTCATCTCGGTCTTAAATGGCCGACCCCTTATTCTGAGATGGTGGCCCCCTAGTTATAGACTCCCCAGCCAGGGGAAACATCCTTCCAACATCTACCCTGTCAAGCCCTGTAAGAATTTTATTTGTTTCAGTGATATCACCTCTTATTCTTCTAAACTCTGGGGAATATAGGCCTAGTCTATTCAATCTCTCCTCATAGGACATTCCCCCATCCCAGGAATCAGTCTAGTGAACTTTCGTTGCACTCCCTCTATGGCAAGGATATCCTTCCTTAGGTAAGGAGACCAAAACTGTACACTGTACTCCACTGTCTCACCAAGACCCTATATAATTGCAGTAAGACTTCTTTACTCTTATACTCCAATGTTTTTGTAATAAAGGCTAACATCCGATTTACTTTCCTAATTGCTTGCTGTAGCTGCATGTTAACTATCTGTGACTCGTGTACAAGGACACCCAGGTCCCTCTGAATACCAACATTTCCAGTCTCTCAACATTAAAAAAATATTTGGCTATTCTGTTTTTCCTGCTAGAGTGGTTAACTTCACATTTCACCACATTATATTCCATCTGACACCGTATTGCCCACTCACTTAACCTGTCGATCTCCCTTTGCAGCCTCTTTGCGTCCTCTTCACAACTTACTTTCCCACCTAGCTTTTTATCGTCAGCAAATTTAGATACACAACGCTCGGTCCACTCATCTACATCATTGATATAGATTGTAAATAGCTGAGGCCCCAGCACTGATCCTTGCAGTACCCCACTAGTTATAGATTGCCAACTTGAAAATGACCTGTTTATTCCGACTCTGTTTTCTGCCCATTAACCAATCTTCAATCCATATTACCCCCAATCCCATGAGCTCTAATTTTGTGTAATAACCTGTTCGTAGAATGAATCATAGAATGGTTACAGCACAAAAGGAGGCCATTCAGCCCGTCGAACCTATGCCAGCTCTCTGCAAGAGCACTTCAGCTAGTCCCACTGCCCCGCCCTTTCCTCATCGCCCTGCAAAAATTTTTCCTTCAGGTATTTATCCAACTTCCTTTTGAAAACCACGATTGAGTCAGCCTCCACCACCTTTTCAGGCAGTGCATTCCACATTCTAACCACTCGCAGAGTAAAAAAGTTTTTTCTTATGTCGCCTTTGGTTCTTCTGCCAATCACCTTAAATCTGTGTCCTCTGGTTCTCGACGCTCCCGCCAATCTATCTCCATCTATCTACTCTGTTTAGACCCCTCATGATTTTGAATACCTCTATCAAATCTCCTCTCAATCTTCTCTGCTCTAAGGAGAACAACCCCAGCTTCTCTAGTCTATCCACGTAACTGAAGTCCTTCATCCCTGGAACCATTCTTGTAAATCTTTTCTGCACCCTCTCTAAGGCCTTCACATCCTTCCTAAAGTGCAGTGCCCAAATTGGACACAGTACTCCAGTTGAGACCGAACCAGTGTTTTATAAAGGTTCATCATAACTTCCTTGCTTTTGCACTCTATGGGCTGGATTTTGATACTGGAGGCATGTAGGAGGCGGGACTACAACTTTCGGGGTTGTAGTCCCGCCTCCATCGAGTTGTGGCCAACCACGCGATTTTGACTTGATTGACCTTGTTGAGCCCGCCCAGCGGGCTCAGCAGGCCAATTAAGGGCCACCCGGAAACAGGTGACGTCACAGATTGACATTTCATCTGTCAAGAGCTTTTGACAGATGAAATATCAGCGTTTGACAGCTCTTTGAAGCTGTCAAACACTGACAATCTGTACTCCAAGTTAATTCCTTCCTCTCAGGCTGATTTAGAGATCTCTCCAGAACAGAAAGCTGAATGCTGCAACTTTTGACAGATCGCGGCCATCCTTTCTGTGCCGGTGAGATGAGGGACTCCCGAGACCTGAAGGACGGAAGGCTGTAAAGGTAAGTAAAACTTCTTTAAACACTTTACACACACCAAACACACTTACCTCTGCACTCATGCACCCATCACTCACCTGAACACTGGACATCTCGACCCCTCCAAGCCCTTCAGCCCGACGGTCCGCCTCGCTAACTTGGCATGGTTTGGAGCCGTCGGGAATCCCACACTTCAGGAATAAAAATAGGGATTAGGCTAAAAACTGCTGGTTAACTACCTGTTAACAGGCAGTTAATTGGCACTAATCCCCTTCCTGCCTCGGGGAGGCGGCTCCCAGCACAAGTCGGGTATCCGCCTCCTTTGAAACTGGCATGGAGGCGGGTTGGGGCGGGATGGGTTTGTACCCCCCCCGATTTCAAGATTTTAACCCCCCCCACATGCCTCCAATCCCGCCTCCACGGCCCAATGAAAATCCTGCCCCATGCCTCTATTTATAAAGCCCAGTATCCCGTATGCTTTTTTAACCGCTTTCTCAACCTGCCCTGCCACCTTCAATGATTTGTGCACATATACCCCCGGTCTCTCTGTTCATGCACCCACTTTAGGATTGTACCCTTTAGTTTATATTGCTCTTCTCATTCTTCCTACCAAAATGTATCACTTTGCACTTTTCTGCATTAAATTTCATCTGCCACGTGTCCGCCCATTTCACCAGCCTATCTATGTCTTCTTGAAGTCTATCACTATCCACCTCATTGTTCAATATATCTCCAAGTTTTGTGTCATCTGCAAATTTTGAAATTGTGCCCTGTACACCCAAGTCTAAGTCATTAATATATATCAAAAAAAGCAGTGGTCCTAGTACTGACCCCTGGGGAACACCACTGTATACCTTCCTCCAGTCCAAAAAACAACCGTTCACCACTACTCTCTGTTTCCTGTCACTTAGCCAATTTTGTATCCATGCTGCCACTGTCCCTTTTATTCCATGGGCTTCAACTTTTCTGGCAAGCCGAATATGTGGCACTTTATCAAACACATTTTGGAAATCCATAAACACCACGTCAACCGCATTGCCCTCATCAACCCTCTCTGTTACCTCATCAAAAAACTCGATCTAGTTAGTTAAACACGATTTGCCTTTAACAAATCCATGCAAGCTTTCCTCAATTAATCCACACTTGTCCAGGTGACTGTTAACTTTGTCTCTGATTACCGTTTCCAGAAGCTTCCCCATTACCGAGGTTAAACTGACTGGCCTGCAGTTGTTGGGTTTATCCTTACACCCCTATTTAAACAAGGGTGTAACATTTGCAATTCTCCAGTCCTCTGGCACCACCCCCGTATCTAAGGAGGATTGGAAGATTGTGGCCAGTACCTCCAAAATTTCCACCTTTACTTTCCCCAGCATCCTAGGATGCATCCCATCCGGTCCTGGTGACTTATCAACTTTAAGTACAGACAGCCTTTCTAGTATCTCTTCTTTATCAATTTTTATCTCATCCAGTAACTCTACTACCTCTTCTTTCACTACGACTTTGGCTGCATCTTCTTCCTTGATGAAGACAGATACAAAGTACTGATTTAGTACCTCAGCCATGCCCTCTGCCTCCATGCATAGCTCACCTTTTTGGTCCCTAATCGGCCCCACTCCACCTCTTCCTACCCGTTTATTATTTATATGCCTATAGAAGTCTTCTAAATTCCCTTTTATGATAGCTGCCAATTTATTCCCCTACTCTCTCTTTGCCCCTCTTATTTTCTTTGGGAGAAGGGGAAGGGCAACGAGACCTGGGTGTCCTTGTGCACCAGTCGCTGAAGGTAAGCATGCAGGTGCAGCGGGTGGTTAAGAAGGCAAATGGTATGTTGGCTTTCATAGCGAGAGGATTCGAGTACAGGAACAAGGATGTCTTGCTGCAGTTGTACAGGGTCTTGGTGAGACCACACCTTGAGTATTGTGTGCAGTTTTGGTCGCCTTATCTGAGGAAGGATGTTCTTGCCATGGAGGGAGTGCAGCGAAGATTCACCAGACTGATACCTGGGGTGGCAGGAAGTTGCGAAGTGGATAACCTCGCATTTATCCACGTTATATTGCATCTGCCATGCATCTGCCCAATCGCCCAACCTGTCCAAATGATAATGGAGTTTCTCTGCATCCTACTCACAGCACACACGCTCACCCAGCTTTGTGTCATCTGCAAACTTGGAGATATTACATCTAGTTCCCTCGTCTAGATCATTAAAATATATTGTGAATAGCTGGGGTCCGAGCACCGATCCCTGCGGTACCCCATTAGTCACTGCCTGCCACTCGGAAAAAGACCCATTTATTCCAACTCTTTGCTTCCTGTCTGCCAACCAGTTCTCTATCCAAGTCAGTACCTTGCCCCCAGTCCCGTGCGCTTTAACTTTACACGCTAATCTCTTATGCGGGACCTTATCGAAAGCCTTCTGAAAGTCCAAATACACCACATCCACTGGTTCTCCCTTATCTATTCTACCAGTTACATCCTCAAAAAATTCCAGTAGATTAGTCAAGCATGATTTACCTTTTGTAAATCCATGTTGACTTTGTCCGATCCTGTCACTGTTTTCCAAGTGCTCTGCTATTACATCTTTCATAATGGACTCTAGCATTTTCGCCACTACTGATGTTAGGCTCACCAGTCTATAATTCCCTGTTTTCTCTCGACCACCTTGTGGTAAACCACTGTTATACCTGCCTGTGTGTGTGTTTGTATTCCACTGTGTACATGTCTGTACATGCCTTGGCTGACTCCTCCCACGAGTCCAGGTATAAAGGTGACTGCTCCACAGTCCCTCTGTATTCTGGACTGGTCGACCACTCGAGGCACACCTTCATTCTCTTGTTAATAAAAGCCTGTTAGTTACTCGCTTAACCTCAGTCTTTTGAGTAATTGATAGCGCATCAATTTTATTAACAAGATTTTTTATAATGGAGAAGATCCTCACACCAGCATGCCTGGACTTAGACCATCGGGAGGCGGACGCATCCACCAAGTTTGCTCACTGGCTTAAGTGCTTTGAAAGATTCCTGATCGCCTCCGCTGCAACGGTCAAATCGGATGAGGACAAACTGGATGTCCTGACCTCCAAAGTGAACCACCGAGCATACTCGGTCATCCAGGACGCGACCTCGTACACGGCTGCTCTCAAGCTCCTCAAGGACCAGTACACGTGCCCAGTGAACGAGGTGTACGCCAGGCACCGCCTGGGGAGTCGTAAACAACAACCTGGGGAATCACACGAGGAATACCTTCAGGCACTGTCTGTGCTTGGCCGGGCCTGTGGTTGTAAGGATGTAAAGGCCGCCGTGTACACAGAGGAACTTATCCGGGACGCTTTTGTTGCGGGCCACAGGTCCAATTACACCCGACAGCGACTGTTGGAGCAGAGTGACCTCGACCTCAACAAGGCCTCTGAACTCGCACTATCATTGGACGCAGCCTACCGGGGCATGGATGCCTACTCCTCTGCACCGTGGACGCCGCGGGGAACGACAGCCTGGGACATGGTAGGACCGTCTCATAGCGCCGTGCCACCCTAGCCACATCCCAGCAATGGCCCAACTACCGCAGCAGTGTCCCAAGGCCAGAAATGCTACTTCTGTGGCCAGGCCAAACACCCCAGAGCGCGCTGCCCGGCGAAAAATGCGATCTGCTCGGGCTGCGGGAAGAAGGGACACTACGCCAGTGTCTGCAGGGCCAAAGCCACCCCGAACCCCAGCAGCGTCGCGTGTGGGCCGTGCGGGCCGCCATCTTGGGCCTCCCCAGCCATGTGCGAACCACCGGAACAGCAGCCATTTTGGATGCCTCCAGCCACATGGGGAGCATGGACGCCGCCAGCTTGGACGCCAGCCGGGACGCAGCAGGCCCCCAACACCGCCTCATCTGATACCCGCAGCGACACACCGACCCCTACGCCGGCCTCCGTTACGCTGGACCAAGCGAGACCGCACCAACTGGCCCGGTCCACAATGGACATTAAGGTAAATGGTCACGAAACAACCTGCCTTTTTGACTCTGGGAGCACGGAGAGCTTCATCCACCCCGACACGGTGCGGCGTTGCTCTCTCCCAGTCCTGCCTGCGCACCAGCGGATTTCTATGGCCTCCGAGTCCCAGTCGGCGGACATTGGCGGCTACTGCGTGGTGACACTCTTAGTAGACGGGACTGTGTACGATAATCTTAAACTTCTGGTCCTGCCCCACCTCTGCGCTGCCGTTCTACTGGGGTTAGATTTTCAGTGCCACCTTAAAAGTGTTACGATGGCGTACAGTGGACCCCTCCCCCCACTCACAGTCCGCAGCCAGCAGCTTCCAAATTGCCCACTGCGCACCAGGTGCAACCTCTCCACACTCAGAGTCACCCCCCACTGTTTGCTAACCTCACCCCCGACTGTAAGCCCATCGCCACAAAGAGCAGGCGATACAGTGCCGGGGACAGGGTTTTCATTAAAACCGAAGTGGAGCGGCTCCTGAAGGAGGGGATTATTGAGGGCAGCACCAGCCCCTGGCGAGCCCAGGTTGTGGTTGTTAAGACCGGCGAGAAGCAGCGCCTGGTCATCGACTACAGCCAGACAATAAATCGCTACACCCTGCTGGACGCTTACCCACTCCCCCGCATAGCTGATATGGTCAACCAGATTGCGCAGTACCGCGTCTTCTCGACCATTGACCTGAAATCAGCGTACCACCAGCTCCCTATCCACCCTGAGGACCGCCAGTATACTGCCTTTGAGGCAAACGGCCGCCTCTACCACTTCCTTAGGGTTCCCTTTGGCGTCACCAACGGGGTCTCCGTATTCCAAAGGGAGATGGACCGGATGGTCGATCAAAATGCGTTGCAGGCCACTTTCCCATATCTGGACAATGTGACCATCTGCGGCCATGACTTGCAGGACCATGACGCAAACCTCGAAAAATTCCTCTGCACTGCCCAACTCCTGAACCTGACGTATAACAAGGAGAAGTGCATATTCCGCACAACCCGCCTCGCCATCCTTGGCTGTGTTGTGGAACACGGAGTCATCGGTCCCGACCCCGACCGGATGCGTCCCCTTATGGAACTCCCACTGCCCCACTGCCTCAAGGCCCTGAAGAGGTGCCTAGGGTTTTTCTCCTATTACGCCCAGTGGGTCCCCTACTATGCGGACAAGGCCCGTCCGCTGATCAAGTCCACCTCTTTTCCCTTGACGGCAGAGGCCCGCTTAGCCTTCCACCGTATCAAGGAAGACATTGCCAAAGCCACCATGCACGCAGTGGACGAATCCATCCCCTTCCAGGTGGAAAGCGACGCGTCCGACTTTGCCCTGGCCGCTACCCTTAATCAGGCGGGGAGACCCATGGCCTTCTTTTCACGAACCCTCCAGGGCCCGGAGACCAGACACTTCGCTGTTGAGAAGGAGGCCCAGGCTATTGTGGAGGCTTTGCGTCATTGGAGGCACTACCTGGCCGGAAAACGATTTACCCTGCTCACTGACCAGCGTTCAGTTGCTTTTATGTTTAACAACAAGCAGAGGGGCAAAATCAAAAATGACAAGATCTTGAGGTGGAGAATCGAACTTTCCACCTACAACTACGAGATCTTGTACCGGCCCGGGAAGCTCAATGAACCCCCGGATGCTCTATCGCGTGGCACCTGCGCCAACACGCAGATCGATAGACTGCGGGCCCTCCACAATGACCTCTGCCACCCTGGGGTCACCAGGTTCTTCCACTTCATCAAGGCCCGCAACCTGCCTTACTCCATTGAGGAGGTCAGGACCATGACCAGGAACTGCCAAGTCTGCGCTGAGTGCAAACCGCACTTTTATAGACCAGACAGGGCTCACCTGATAAAAGCCACTCGCCCCTTCGAGCGCCTGAGCGTTGATTTTAAAGGGCGTCTCCCCTCCTCCGACCGCAATGTGTACTTCCTCAACATTATTGATGAGTACTCCCGTTTCCCATTCGCCATCCCCTGCCAGGACATGACCAGTGCCACGGTCATTAAATGTCTGAATGACCTCTTCACCCTGTTCGGTTTCCCCAGCTATATCCATAGCGACCGGGGCTCATCGTTTATGAGCGACGAACTCCGTCAGTACCTGCTCGCTAGGGGTATTGCCACAAGCAGGACCACCAGTTACAACCCCCGGGGGAACGGACAGGTGGAAAGAGAGAATGCGACAGTTTGGAAGGCCGCCCTGCTACCCTTAAAGTCTAGGGGCCTTCCGACCTCCCGCTGGCAGGATGTGCTCCCCGATGCGCTCCACTCTATTCGGTCACTGCTCTGCACTGCCACTAACGCCACCCCTCATGAGAAAATGTTTGTCTTCCCAAGGAAGTCCACATCGGGGACATCGCTACCGCCATGGCTGACGTCCCCAGGGCCGGTCCTACTGGGAAGACACGTGAGGACCCATAAAACGGACCCCCTGGTCGAGAGGGTCGACCTCCTCCACGCCAACCCCCAGTATGCTTACATTGCGTACCCGGATGGGCAGGAGGACACAGTCTCCATACGAGACCTCGCACCCTCGGGGGCCCCAGTAACCCACTACCCACTACCACCCCCCCCCACGATCCAATATCCAACCCCAGCAGACGGCACGCCTGGGCCCCGCAACCCGCTCGACACCCACGAGGACTACACACCAGTGCCTCAGCCTACGCGGGACTCGACGCCGGAAGCTTCACTACCCCTGCCATCGCCACGTCGATCACAGCGGCAGACAAGACCTCCGGAGAGACTCCAATACACAAACTTTTAGTACACTTCACCCCGCCGGACTCATTTTTAAACAAGGGGTGAATGTGGTAAACCACTGTTATACCTGCCTGTGTATGTGTTTGTATTCCACTGTGTACATGTCTGTACATGCCTCGGCTGACTCCTCCCACGAGTCCAGGTATAAAGGTGACTGCTCCACAGTCCCTCTGTATTCTGGACTGGTCGACCACTCGAGGCACACCTTCATTCTCTTGTTAATAAAAGCCTGTTAGTTACTCGCTTAACCTCAGTCTTTTGAGTAATTGATAGCGCATCACACCTTTTTTAAATAGTGGGGTTACATTAGCTACCCTCCAATCCATGGGAACTGTTCCAGAATCTATAGAATTTTGGAAGATGACCAGCAATGCATCTATTATTTCTAGGGCCACTTCCTTAAGTACCCTAGGATGTAGAACATCAGGCCCTGGGGATTTATCGGCCTTCAATCCCGTCAATTTCCCCCAGATCCGGTTCCAATGTCCCAGGAATTTGAATCCCTCCCCCTTGCACCATTCCTCTAGCCACGTATTCATCTGAAATATCATTCTATTTCTACTCTGACTAGCACGTGGCACTGTTAGCAATCCTGAGATTACTACCTTTGAGGTCCTATTTATTAATTTACCTCCTAACTTCCTATATTCAGCTTTTAGGACCTCATTCCATTTTTTACCTATATCGTTGGTACCTATATGCACCATGACAGCTGGCAGTTCACCCTCTCCCTCCAGAATGCCCTGCAGCCGCTCCGAGACACTCTTGACCCTTGCACCAGGGAGGCAACATACCATCGTGGAGTCTCGTTTGCGGCCGCAGAAACGCCTATCTATTCCCCTTACAATAGAATCCCCTATCACTATAACTCTCCCGCTCTTTTTCCTCCCGTCCTATGCAGCAGAACCACCCATGGTGCCAGGAAGTTGGCTACTGCTGCCTTCCCCCGATAAGCCATCTCTCCCAACAATATCAAAAGTGGTATATCTGTTTGAGGGGGAGATGGCCACAGGGCACCCCTGCACTACCTGCCTGCACCTACTACTCTGCCTGGTGCTCACCCATTCCCTTCCTGCCCGTGCAGCCTTTACCTGCGGTGTGACCAACTCCCTAAACGTGCAATCCACAATGTCCTCAGCATCGCGAATGCTCCAGTATGTATGCATTCGCAGCTCCAGCGCTGCAATGCAGCCTGCCAGTAGCTGCAGCTGGATACACTTCCCGCACACATGGTCGTCAGGGACACAGGAAGTGTCCCTGATTTCCCACATAGTGCAGGAGGAGCATGCCACAGGGCCGAGCTGTGCTGCCATGTCTTATCCTTTAATTAATTCAAATTAAATTAAATCAAATCAATACCACCAATTACACTACAATTAAATGATACACTCAAGGGCCTTTGTTTACTAGCACTCTCCACTACACAACAGCGACCTTAGAAACTATAAACCACAAAAATTAAGTTTGGAAAAAAGCAAGAGAGAAATACTCACCAACCAATCACTTACCTGCTTTCTGGTGATATCACACTTCAATTACATTTTACTTCTTTACACTCACCGGTCCATTGTAGCCCCGGCTCACCTTTGACATCTCCCGAGAGTTGGCACTTTCCAGCCGCTCTCACTCACCTTTGAAATCTCCCGAGGTTTGGCGCTCTCCAGCCGCTCTCGCTCACCTTTGAAATCTCCCGAGGTTTGGCGCTCTCCAGCCGCTCTCGCTCACCTTTGAAGTCTCCCGAGGTTTGGCGCTCTCCTGCCGCTCTCGCTCACCTTTGAAGTCTCCCGAGGTTTGGCGCTCTCCAGCCGCTCTCGCTCATTTTTGAAATCTCCCGAGGTTTGGCGCTCTCCAGCCACTCCCGGCTCACCTTTGAAATCTCCTGAGGTTTGGAGCTCTCCAGCCGCTCTCGCTCACCTTTGAAATCTCCCGAGGTTTGGCGCTCTCCAGCCGCTCTCGCTCATTTTTGAAATCTCCCGAGGTTTGGCGCTCTCCAGCCTCTCTCGCTCACCTTTGAAATCTCCCGAGGTTTGGTGCTCTCCAGCCACTCCCGGCTCACCTTTGAAATCTCCTGAGGTTTGGCACTCTCCAGCCGCTCTCGCTCACCTTTGAAATCTCCCGAGGTTTGCCGCTCTCCAGCCGCTCTCGCTCACCTTTGAAATCTCCCGAGCTTTTGCGCTCTCCAGCCTCTCTCGCTCACCTTTGAAATCTCCCGAGGTTTGGCGCCCTCCAGCCTCTCTTGCTCACCTTTGAAATATCCCGAGGTTTGGCGCTCACCAGCCGCTCTCGCTCACCTTTGAAATATCCCGAGGTTTGGCGCTCTCCAGCCGCTCTCGCTCACCTTTGAAATCTCCTGAGATTCCATGGTCATACAACTTCCGACCTCCTTACCTGACGTGATCCCTGAGCAGTGTGGACCCCATGGTCCACCTCGTAAATATAGAAACATAGAAGATAGGAGCAGGAGTAGGCCATTCAGCCCCTCGAGCCTGCTCCGCCATTCAATGCGATCATGGCTGATCATCGAAATTTAGTACCCTGTCCCTGCTTTCTCCCCATATCCCTTGATCCCCTTAGCCTTAAGAAATATGTCTAACTCCTTCTTGAATATATTTAATGAATTGGCTTCAACTATCTTCTGTGGTAGAGAATTCCACAGGTTCACCACTCTCTGGGTGAAGAAATTCCTCCTCATCACAGTCCTAAATGGCTTACCCCTTATCCTTAGACTGTGACCCCTGGTTCTGGACTCCCCCGCCATCAGGAACAGCCTTCCTGCATCTAGTCTGTCTAGTCCTGTTAGAATTTTATAAGTTTCGATGAGATCCCCTCTCATTCTTCTAAACTCCAGCGAGTACAAACCCAATCGATCCAATCTCTCCTCATACGTCATTCCTGCCATCCCAGGTATCAGCCTGGTGAATCTTCGCTGAACTCCTTCCATGGCAAGAACATCCTTCCTCGGATAAGGCGACCAAAACTGCACACACTACTCAAGGTGTGGTCTCACCAAGGCCCTGTACAACTGCAGCAAGACTTCCTTGCTCCTGTACTCGAATCCTCTCTCTATGAAGGCCAGCATACCATTTACCTTCTTATCCGCCTGCTGCACCTGCATGCTTACCTTCAGCGACTGAGGCACAAGGACACCCAGGTCTCGTTGCACTTCCCCTTCTCCCAATCTATTGTCGTTCAGATAATAATCTGCCTTCCTGTTTTTGCCACCAAAGTGGATAACCTCGCATTTATCCACATTATTCTGCATCTGCCATGCATCTGCCCAATCGCCCAACCTGTCCAAATCGTACTGGAGTTTCTCTGCATCCTCCTCACAGCACACATGCCCACCCAGCTTTGTGTCATCTGCAAACTTGGAGATATTACATCTAGTTCCCTCGTCTGGATCATTAATATATATTGTGAATAATTGGGGTCCTAGCACTGATCCCTGTAGTACCCCACTAGTCACTGCCTTCCACTCAGAAAAAGATCCGTTTATTCCAACTCTTTGCTTCCTGTCTGCCAACCAGTTTTCTATCCATGTCAGTACCTTACCCCCAGTCCCATGTGCTTTAACTTTGCACGCTCGTCTCTTATGTGGGACCTTATCGAAAGCCTTCTGAAAGTCCAAATACACCACATCCACTGGTTCTCCCTTATCTATTCTACCAGTTACATCCTCAAAAAATTCCAGTAGATTAGTCAAGCATGATTTACCTTTTGTAAATCCATGTTGACTTTGTCCGATCCTGTCACTGTTTTACAAGTGCTTTGCTATTACATCTTTTAAAATGGACTCTAGCATTTTTCCCACTACCGATGTCAGGCTTACCGGTCTATAATTCCCTGTTTTTTCTCTCCCACCTTTTTTAAATTGTGGGGTTACATTAGCTACCCTCCAATCCATGGGAACTGTTCCACAGTCTATAGAATTTTGGAAGATGACCAGAAATGCATCTACTATTTCTAGGGCCACTTCCTTAAGTACCCTAGGATGTAGATTATCAGGCCCTGGGGATTTATCAGCCTTCAATCCCATCAATTTCCCTAACACCATTTCCCTACAAATATTGATTTCATTCAGTTCCTCCCTCTCATTAGACCCTATATTCCCCGACATCTCTGGGAGTTTATTTGTGTCCTCCTTTGTGAAGACAGAACCAAAGTAGGTAGTTAATTGGTCTGCCATGTCTTTGTTCCCCATTATAAATTCCCCAGATTCTGACTGCAACGGACCTACACTTGACTTCCCCGATCTTTTTCTCTTCACATATCTATAAAAGCTTTTACAGTCAGTTTTTATGTTCCCTGCAAGCTTACTCTCATACTCTATTTCCCCCCTCTTAATTAATCCCTTTGTCCTCCTTTGCTGAATCCTAAACTGCTCCCATTCCTCAGATTTGCTGCTTTTTCTGGCCAATTTATATGTGCACTCCTTGGATCTTATGCTATCCCTAATTTCCCTTATTAGCCAATGTTGAGTCACCTTTTTTGTTTTATTTTTATGTCAAACAGGGATGAACAAATTCTGTTGTTCATCCATGCGATCTTTAAATGTTTGCCATTGCCTATTCACCATCGACCCTTTAAGTAACATTCCCCAATCCATCCTAGCCAACTCGCACCTCATACCATTGTAGTTTCCTTTATTTAAATTCAGTACCAAGTCTATGAATCAACTACTTCACTCTCCATCTTAATGAAGAAGTCTATCATATTATGATCGCTCCTCCCCAAGGGGCCTCGCACAACAAGATTGCTAATTAATCCTTTCCCATTACATAATACCCAGTCTAAGATGGCCTGATCTATGGTTGGTTCCTCGACATATTAGTCCAGGAAACCATCCCGTAAACACTCTAGGAATTCCTCCTCCACAGTATTGTTACTAATTTGTTTAGACCAATCTATATGTAGATTAAAGTCACCCATGATAACTGCTGTGCCCTTATTGCACGCATCTCTAATTTCCCATTTATGCCATCCCCATCCTCAGCATTACTGTTTGGGGGTCAGTATACAACTCCCACTAACGTTTTCTGCCCCTTGGTATTTCTCAGCTCTACCCATACAGATTCCACATCATCAGAGCTAATATCCTTCCTTACTATTGTGTTAATCTCCTCTTTAACCAGCAATGCTACCTCACCACCTTTTCCTTTATGCCTGTCCTTCCTGAATATTGAATACCCCTGGATGTTGAATTCCCAGTTTTGGTCACCCTGGAGCCATGTCTCCGTAATCCCAATTATATCATATCCATTTACATCTATTTGCACAGCTTATTACAAATGCTCCTCGCATTAAGACACAAAGCCTTCAGGCTTGTTTTTTCAACACTCTTAGACCTTTTAGAATTAGTGTTTACTGCGGCCATGTTTGATTTACACCCTTGATTTCTCTGACTTCCACTTTTGCTTTTTTCCTTCCTGTCTTTTGCTTCTATCCTTGCTTCCCTTTCCTTTGTCTCCCTGCACAGGTTCCCAACCCCCTGCCATTTTAGTTTTAACCCTCCCCAACAGCACTAGTAAACACTCCCCCTAGGACATTGGTCCCAGTCCTGCCCAGGTGCAAACCATCCAGTTTGTACTGGTCCCACCTCCCCCAGAACTGGTTCCAATGTCCCAACAATTTGAATCCCTCCCCCTTGCACCATTCTTCTAGCCACATATTCATTCCTATATCGTTGGTACCTATATGCACCACGACAACTGGCTGTTCACCCTCCCAGAATGCCCTGCAGCCGCTCCGAGACATCCTTGACCCTTGCACCAGGGAGGCAGCATACTATCTCGGAGTCTCGTTTGCGGCCACAGAAACGCCTATCTATTCCCCTTACAATAGAATCCCCTATCACTATAGCTCTCTTGCTCTTTTTCCACCCGTCCCGTGCAGCAGAACCACCCATGGTGCCAGGAAGTTTGTTGCTGCTGCCTTCCCCCGATAAGCCATCCTCCCCAACAATATCCAAAGTGGTATATCTGTTTGAGAGTGGGATGGCCACAGGGGACCCCTGCACTGCACCTACTACTCTGCTTGGTGGTCAACCATTCCCTTCCTGCCTGTGCAGCCTTTACCTGCGGTGTATCCAATTGATTAAACGTGATATCCACGACGTCCTCAGCATCGCGAATGCTCCAGTATGTATCCATTTGCAGCTCCAGCGCCGCAATGCAGTCTGTCAGTAGCTGCAGCTGGATACACTTCCCGCACACATGGTCATCAGGGACACAGGAAGTGTCCCTGATTTCCCACATAGTGCAGGAGGAGCATGCCACAGGGCCGAGCTGTGCTGCCATTACTTACCCTTTAATTAATTTAAATTAGATCAATACCATCAATTATACTACAATTAAATGATATACTCAAGGGCCCTTGTTTCCTAGCACTCCCCGCTACACAACAGAGACCTTCGAAACTATAACCACAAAATTAAGACCTTCTAAACTTTATAAAGTATGAACCTTAACTGTCAAACTATAGAGTAGTATAAATACTCACCCAATCAGCTGCCTCCTCCTGCCTGCATCACGTTTTGAATCATGACGTGGCTCTGGAACGCCACCACCGGTCTGTGAGATTGGTAAGCCTTTGAAAGAAAGCCCGCGAAAGTGAGTTTATATACTCACTGAGTCTCCGCTCTCACCACTCCCGACAATGGCCTGTGAAAGAATGCCCATGAAAGTGAGTTTAAATACTCACTGAACCTCCACTCTCACCGCTCCCGACAATGGCCTGTGAATGAAAGCCCACAAAAGTGAGTTTAAATACTCACTGAGTCTCCGCTCTCACCGCTCCTGACAATGACCTGTGAAAGAAAGCCTGCGAAAGTGAGTTTAAATACTCACTGAACCTCCGCTCTCACCGCTCCCGACAATGGCCTGTAAAATGTAAAGGTGGGCCCAAAATACTTCTTAATGGACTGTTAACGAGGTCATAATGGCCTGAATTGCACCCCCCGCCACTTCGTGTCGGGTCTATTCAGTGCTGACAGACCTGACATCTGGGAAAGGCATGTGGTGGCGGGTTGACAGCGGGGTCCCGACCCGCTTCAAAAAAAAAACATTTTCCCACCCAGCCCACCACCAAACATGCCTGCTGACCCCCCCGAAAAATTCCCCCCTCTATCTCTTTCGTCATCCAGGGAGTTCTGACTTTGGTTGCCCTACCTTTCCCCCTCGTGGGAATGTACCTCGACTGTACTCGAACCATCTCCTCTTTAAAGGCAGCCCAATGTTTGATTACAGTTTTGCCTGCCAATCTTTGATTC
The DNA here is from genome assembly GCF_052327205.1 of Somniosus microcephalus. NCBI lineage: Eukaryota > Metazoa > Chordata > Chondrichthyes > Squaliformes > Somniosidae > Somniosus > Somniosus microcephalus. Next base: position 179,439,409 of record NC_140987.1, on the reverse strand, counting down.
CAATTTACCCGGGCCAGATCCATTTTCAACCCACTGAAATTTGCCTTCCTCCAATTAAGTATTTTTACTCTAGATTGCTCCCTGTCCTTTTCCATAGCTAATCTAAACCTTATACTGTAGGAATTAACGAATTCCTACGAATAACGGAGATCGACACAAGAGAACAATTAAACAGGTCTTTACTCAACGGAGATGCCACGAGGACTGCCTGGGCAGCCCCGTGGTTTGCGACGTGACGTCATCGCATTTACCCGCGTTTTCCCGCGCTCTTAAAGGGGCCATGCCCCGTACATGCAAACTCTATATGCAAAACACAGTAATGCCTAACACAATGGTACAGGTTTAGGCTGGTGTTAGAACATCGTTAAAGAGAATTATATACAGTTAGCCAGAGTCATTCAGTGGTTCTGCCACATGCGCACCCCCCAGAATTCACTTTAACGGACAAAGTCAAACGGTGAGGGGGTCTGACGAGCCTGTCAGAACGACTCCTGTACTCTCGAGGCGGAGGCTGCTGGTCGGCTGGCGGTCGGTCGCACTTGGTCTGCCGTAACGACGATGGGTGGCCGACCCCATCTCGGCGGTTGTGCTGTCTCGACGGGGCGGTCGAGGTCTAAATGTGCTGGCTTTAAGCAGTCGACCGAAATGTGGTCCGGTTTACCACCGACATCTACCGTGAAGGTTTTGTCCCCTGCTTCCAACACGCGGAAGGGACCGGTATATGGGGCCTTGAGCAGATCCCTATGTGCGGCATGGCGAATAAAAACGTATTCACCCTTGTGAAGCTCCGTGGGAATGTGTGACCTCTGCAGCCCGTGGTGCGAAGTGGACACCGGTGCGAAACATCTGGCCGCCTCTTGGTGACTAGCAAGCTGGGCAGACGTGGACCATGGCTCCGTCGATGTTGGTCGGAAGTCCCCCGGGACTCGCAGCGGCTGACCATACACAAGCTCCGCTGATGAAGAGTGAAGGTCTTCTTTGGGGGTCGTGCGAAGGCCCAACAGGACACATGGTAGCTTGTCTGCCCATCCAGCATCCTGGAGGCTGGCCCTCAGGGCGGCTATCATTGACCGGTGGAAGCGTTCGCAGAGGCCATTCGCCTGTGGGTGGTAGGCTGTGGTGCGGTGCAATTTGACACCGAGTCCTTGGGCCACTGTGTTCCAGAGTTCGGAGGAAAACTGCGGTCCCCTGTCTGACGAAATATCTGTGGGCACTCCGAAACGGGCGCTCTAGGAGGAAATGAACGCCCTGGCCACGTCCGCCGAAGTAGTGGATGACAGGGGGACCACCTCCGGTCATCTGGTGGTGCGGTCAACCATGGTCAGGATGTGTGAAAAACCATGAGAGGGTGGGAGTGGTCCTACCAGGTCCACGTTGACATGGTCAAAACGTCGCTCTGGAACTGTGAAGGTGGCCAACGGAGTTTTGATGTGGCGCTGTACCTTGGCCTTTTGGCAGATCACGCAGGTGTTGGCCCAGTCGCGGACATCTTTATGCATGCCATGCCATACAAATTTCGCTGACATCAGTTTCTGAGAGGCCTTCATTCCTGGGTGTGACAACCCATGTATGGCGTCGAACACTTTGCGGCGCCAGACGACCGGCACGACAGGGCGAGGATCCTGTGTGGAGACGTCACACAACAGCGTGGTACCTGCTGAATGGAAGTTGACGTCGGCCAACTGGAGGCCAGTGATGGCCGTTCTGTAAGCTTGGACTTCCGGGTCTGAGGCTTGGTCCGCTACCATGAGGGCGTAGTCGATGCCCAAATGAACCGTATTGACGATCGCGCGGGAGAGGCAGTCTGCCACCAGGTTGTCCTTACCGGCCACGTGCTGTATATCCGTGGTGAATTCGGATATGTAGGTCAGTTGACGCTGCTGTCGGGCTGACCACGATTCGGCGGTCTTGGCCATTGCAAAGGTTAGCGGCTTATGGTCCACAAAGGCGGTGAAAGGACGTCCTTCCAGTAGGAACCGAAAATGGCGGGTGGCCAGAAAAAGGGCGAGCAACTCCCGGTCGAACGTGCTGTATGCTCTCTCGTTCTGCCGTAGTTGACAGCTGAAGAATGCCAATGGCTGCCACGTCCCGTTCAGCCACTGCTGTTGCACGGCACCGACTGCGTAGTCCGACGCGTCGGTGATGAGGGCGATGGTGGCTCCTGGCAGCGGGTACGCCAGCATAGTCGCGTTGGCTAAGGCGCTTTTGGTGTCGGCAAACGCTCGGGCCATGTCATCCGTCCAGTCTACCGGGTTCTTGCCAGTCTTGCCCTTGAGGGCCTCGTACAGGGGCTGCATGAGTAGTGCCGCCTTAGGCACGAAACGGTGGTAAAAGTTTACCATGCCTAGGAATTCCTGCAGGGCCTTTACGTTCTGTGGGCGTGGAAAGGATGTCACCACCTCTACTTTCGAAGGTAAAGGAACTGCTCCCTCTGAGGTGATGCGATGCCCCAGGAAGTCAATTTGGTGCAGGCCAAACTGACACTTGGCCGGGTTGATAATCAGGCCGTGTTGGCTGAGGCGTGGAGAAGGGTGCGTAGGTGACAGGTATGTTCTTCCTTAGTAGGACTGGCAATTAGAATATCATCTAGGTAGACGAAGAGGAATTTGAGGTCCCGCAGCACGGAGTCCATCAAGCGTTGGAAAGCCTGGGCGGCGTTCTTTAACCCAAACGGCATTCGTAAAAACTCGAAGAGGCCGAATGGGGTGATGACTGCGGTCTTCTGGATGTCTTGTGGCTGAACTGGGACCTGGTGGTAGCCCCGGACGAGGTCGACTTTTGAGAACATGGTGTTCCCTGCCAAATGGGCAGAGAAATCCTGAATGTGGGGGATCGGGTACCGATCAGGAGTGGTGGCGTTGTTTAGGCGTCGATAGTCGCCGCATGGCCGCCATCCGCCGCCAGGCTTCGGGATGATATGGAGGGGTGAAGACCAGGGACTATTTGACCAGCGAATAATCCCTAACCGTTCCATGGTTGCGAACTCCGCCTTTGCGACCGCCAGCTTGCCAGGTTCCAGGCGCCGGGCCCGCGCGTAGACCGGGGGGCCGTTGGTGGTGATGTGGTGTTCCACACCATGTTTCGTGGCTGTGGAGGAGAACGTGGGTCTTGTCAGGTCGGGGAATTCGCCGAGCAAACTCATCAGGAGTCAGGAACGCACAGGAGACGGTGCGCGACGTAGTGTTACTGCGGTAACACGGAAGAGAATTAAAAGTTGCTGCGTTAATCAGCCGCCAGTTCCTAACGTCGACCAGGAGGCTGTTGGCGCACAGGAAATCCACTCCGAGGAGGGGCTGGGAAACTTTGGCCGTCACAAACTCCCAGTGAAAACGTTGCCCCCCGAGGCACACCTCCACTCGCCGTCTGCCGAAGGTCCGAATTGTTCCGCCATTGGCCGCTTCAAGGGTGGGGCCGTGATTCCCCGTCTGCACATCGAGGGCGGACGCGGGTAAAATGCTGCACTGCGCTCCGGTGTCGCACAGAAAACGACGACCGGAGAGAGTATCAGTGATGAACAGCAATTTTCCCGCATTGCCAATTGCCATCGCGGCCGCGGGGTGCCCGTTACACCTGTTCCTCGGTGATCGCAGTGTCAGTTGTTGTTTGTTTTGTTGAGGAAAACTGCAGGGAGGGCGGCAACGCTTCGCCTTCGCACCAAATTGCGCGTGGTAGAAACACAGCCCAGCAGGCTGACGAGCTGGGGCGGCGTCTGCGGGGGATGGGTGTCTCGTGGCGGCGCAGTAATGCCGAGTTACAGCCAAAATTTTGTCAGCCTCCGCAGCGAGTGTTGCACAGTCTTCAATTTCAGATCTGGCCAGGGCAGCTTGTACCTGTTCAGGCAGTTGGCTGAGGAAAATCTCGCGGAATAGGAAACATTCCCGTTCTGAGCCCAGGAGTGTGAGCATTTGGCTCATCAACTCTGAAGGCTTGGAGTCCCCGAGCCTGGGCATAGCAAGTAATCGACGGGCGCGCTCCGATTTTGTGAGCCCAAAAACCTGCAGTAACCGCGCTTTGAGGGTTTCATACTTGCGCTCCGTTGGGGGGTTTTCGAGGAGGCTGATGACCCGAGAGGCGGTACAGCTGTCGAGTGCGGAGACCACATAAAGGTACTTGGTCTGATCCGCATCGATGTTCCTCAGGGCGAACTGGGCCTCGACCTGAATAAACCACAAGGGCGCTTGCTGCTCCCAGAACTGCGGTAGCTTTAGCGAAACGGTGTTCGCTTCCATGCTGTGCTCTTCTTTTGTGAAAACGTTCACAAAAACGGGGTGACCAATGTAGGAATTAACAAATTCCTACGAATAACGGAGATCGACACAAGAGAACAATTAAACAGGTCTTTACTCAACGGAGATGCCACGAGGACTGCCTGGGCAGCCCCGTGATTTGCGACGTGACGTCATCGCGTTTACCCGCACTCTTAAAGGGGCCACGCCCCGTACATGCAAACTCTATATACAAAACACAGTAATGCCTAACACAATGGTACAGGTTTAGGCTGGTGTTAGAACATCGTTAAAGAGAATTATATACAGTTAGCCAGAGTCATTCAGTGGTTCTGCCACAATACTATGAATACTGTTCCCTAAATGTTCCCATTCCTCCAGGTGTGGTCTCGCCATAGCCAGTTGCCTCCACTGTACATCTGTAAAATGGGTGAAGCATAATCCAGTTTCTAGGCCCTTGGTTTTCCACACCACCACACTTACCACTTAAGATGTCAATCATTGTGGAGCAGCAACAGAAGAGCAAATAGAATGATAAACTATATTGCTAAATTACTATAGAATAAATTGGAGAATGTTATGCTGAAACTGTATAGTGCACTGGTCAAACAGCAACTTTTAAGTACTGTGTCCAATTTTGGGCATTTTGAAGGAAGGTAAACATTAAGATCATAGAAAGCCATGCAGATGATCACTAGCATAAGAGAAATGAGTTATGTTACAAGGGCCTACAAACTGGATTGTGTTTCACCTGTTTTACAAACATACAGTGGAGGCAACTGAGAGAGGTCTGTATAAAAGTACATTGCATATTAAACATTATAAATAAGTTAAATTCAGAAGACTATTTTAAGAGAAGTCAATACTGCAGAACAAGGGGCATAGGCTAAAACTGGTGAAAGATTAATTTAGGGCAGATGTCAGGAAGAACCTTTTCATGTAAAAGGTGCTCAACGCTTGGAATGCTCTTCCAGGTAGAGCAGTTAAGATGAAAACTGTAGGTTCATTCAAAATCCAGTGGCTGAGATGATGGTTGGACTATAAAGTTTTTTGGATGGTATCCCTCATCTGAATGTATTTTGTGATCCTGAAGGTGTTGACTCATTGCTGGGGTGTGGTTACTCAAATGGACATTCTTGGAATAGACATGTGTGAGCCTTGACACTGAGGGTTGGCAGGCTATTACTCTATGGGTGGCATACAGCTAAGCCCGATCATGGCCTCAACCTATATTTGCACACAAACATTTCCAGCAATAGTTGGATACCCATCAGTAATGATACCTCTGGTTGATCCTGCACTCCTGAACTCATGGGTACTGTGGCTAATTGTAGTGCATCTACTGCAGATCCTGCTGAGATCACTTACCTCAGCACTGACTGGGACTGAACATGAGACTTTCCTGGTCTATGTGGCTCACCTGCTCACTGGATAAAATCCTTCTGTTTTCATGGAGAGCCTGCAAACTAATGTCCATTATAAATTTATGGAACAAGTAAATTGGTTTTGTTGAGTTTATTTGCAATCAGACTGTATTATGTGCGCTGTCATCAGTTTTTGCCTCAGAATACACTAAATGAGTCACCTTGGGTGAAAGGCTTGGCATTAGCTCCAGAGCTGACTGTTGCGATCTGCTATATTTGTAAAAGAGATCTCAATGCTACATGATAGTTTACAATGAGGTAAGTTCAGCATTCAGGAGTGCCAATATCTCACAGCCAGAATAGCAACAGCTTGAGGAGTTTAATGTGATACCACATTAAATGATACTTCCAAAGTATGATTACTGACCATGTTAATAGTAATGTTGAGCGTGTTGAGCAGAATATATGGGTACACAGCCACATCAAATGCTTTATTTCTGGTTAGACTATGAGAAGCATAGAGAAAATTCAAGCGTTTCCCTATCAAAGGAGGGTCACTAGACTTATTTCCAGTCTAAAGCATCTTAGTTATCAAGATAGGCTAAAAGAGTTGGGACTCTGTACCTTAGAGAAGCATAGACTTAGAGGTGATCTAATTGAGGTTTATAAGATAATGAAGGGAATAGATTGTGTTCCAGCTGACAGTTTATTTCAATTAAATAGGTTAGGGAGGACCGGGGTCACAAATTTAAGTTGTACAAGGCCAGATCTAGGTTAGATGTCAGGAGGTGGTTCTTTTCCTATTGGACCTCTGGAACAGGCTGCCGTCTCGTGTGGTGGCTGCTAATTCGCTGAATTCCTTCAAACGAGAGCTGGATTTGTTTCTGGCTGGGGTGGAGATCACCTCTTACAGAAGGCAGGTACTTCAGGGAATTCAGGGCCAGAGTGATCTCCTGGACTAGTTTTGATCACCTAGATGGGTTGGAGGGGAATTATCCAGATTTTTTCCCCCCAAATTGGCCGGTATTTTTATTTGATTTTTTGCCTCTCCCAGGAGATCACATGGTATTGGATGGGGTGGAGTGTATATATTATGATACACAAGGTATCGCAGTTGTGTGGGACAGGCTTGATGGACCAGAGGGTCTACCTGTCCATCATTGTTCGTATGTTCATATGTTCGTTGATTAGGAATAGTGTTGAAGGTTAAAGGGACAGGTTTGAACCTGCTGCTATGACAAAGAAACTCTCATCTATGGAAGTCAACCAGCCAGAGTTAAATAGTGAAGATGGATTGATATTCCAGAATTTTGCTTGGTTATCAATGGAGACATGAATAAATGATAGGGTAGATTGCACATGGAATTCTGATGGGAATGGAGCACTTAGATCAAATGTCCTTTTCCCATTCTATGCTTTCTTATATTCTTACAGGTAAGGAGGGAGGACTAAACTCACATCTGCCAGCAGCCAGTGAAGGAGGGGAAGGTCCCATGACATCAAGCTAACCAAAAATGGTTTGTGGAATGGGGCAGGAGGCTAAAGAAGGAAAAATACCAATAAATGGATGGGGAAATTAATTTCGCTGCTCCAATCCATTAGTTAATAGTATAAGCATAGTATACTCACCCCTAAATTCCCCCAGTGGGAAAGTACGCTGCATGGTGTGGTGCTAAGCCACACAGACCTAGAAGGTCCCAGGCTTAACCAACGTCTGTGTAGAGCTATCTTATTTCAACTGGGGCAGTGGTGGGATTGTGACAATCGTGTTGGAAGGAAGAGAAAAATCAGCCACAGTTCACATTCTGCAACTCACTTTTGAAGCTTACACTTAAAGAACGGCTCCCCCTTCCCTTGGACAAGGTACTGCGGTCTGCTACCACCCAAGGAACCACATTCCAGCACCTTCAGGAGAGGCGTAGCAATAGGTAAAAAAAAATCAAAGATAACATTAGATAACAATAAGTACATACAACAGAAGGGATAATTTCATTTTCCTGACACGGTGCCTTCCAGCCAAGAGTGCATAATGGGAATTTGGGTGCAGACTACATGGATTTTCTGTTTTAAAATGCATCGAGACAATTGTGGGAGTCCACATGTAATTTCTTAAAGGTACTCCTGGTGGCTGAGGCTCTGCACAATGAATGTGCCAAAGTGCATCACAGCCAATTAATTAGTCGGTTGAAGTTTTGTAGACATACGCAACAGCCAATTCCAACAATACATTACTGCATTGAAGTGCCAGCCTAGATTATGTACCTAAATCCTGGAGTGAGGCTTTGAACCTACAGTTTTCTGACTTAGAGATGGGTGACAATGCTATCAAGGTGGCACCATTTATTAACGTAGATTTTATTCAGTGAATAGTAATTTTTCGGTGTGGACTCCACATCGACTTTCAAAAATAGCTGTTTTAACTGTGTCATCTATTTCTCACACCCTCATTAAATGTATACTATTATGTCTGTAACTATACTGGTTATTAAAACTATATTTTGCTTAATGTACACACACAAAAATACTCTAAAGTGCTAGTAATCCAATAAATCTTCTTTATTGCTTAAAATGATCAAATTACAAAAACATTTGTTTTGCCAAATCTTTCAACAAAATAGCAATTGAGAACAGTTCAAAGGTCTTTCATTTACATTTTACCAGAATAGTTACAGTTATATTTACAAATACCTACATGCTCTTGTTTTTTTAAATTCAAGAATACATGGAAGTGAAAAGAGAAATAATCAATGATGGTACATGCAGATGTAGCTGCTTTTCAGATTTTGCTTAGAATATTCAGATTGATTTTATGCATAAAAGTATTTGGTGTGGTGACTGGAACATTCCTTACTTATTTAATTAGTTGGCACAAATAGGTTATGCTGTGGAGAGGTTTAACATGGGCAATTCAGGAACCTAAAAGTAACATTCCTGACTTCACACTCTGACATCTACACTTTTGATGGTTGCGGTGATTTCTCACATTTTGTGGAGCAGAAAATAACTGTGGTGATCAACTTGGCCTGGTACAAGTACGCCTTCTATTAAGACCTTCTGGATTGGCCTTGGACTCTACTCTCACTCCATAGGATGAATCAAACTACCCCTCTCAGTTAAAGGAGGTTCCTAATGGTGAACAATCCTCATGTTTAATACTATTTTGGGGTGTTCTCCCTTGTATTCTTGGTCTTGTCAGTTCTGTGTCAACTGTAACGGAGAGGGTGGGAAACTGATTCACTGTCAGACCTTCCACCAATACTACTCTCATTTGGCTATTTGGAGGTGTGGGAGAGAAAACAAGGGACAACTTTTCCTCCAATTTTATCTCCCTTCCAGGTTAAATTGCTTGACCAATGTTCAGTACCTCTCCACAAGCAACTTGCCTGGGATCAGGTGTTCAGTATTATGGGCAAATTAAACCTGCAACCCAGCACTCTGGCAGTGCTCATTGGGATGCGAACTTGCTGCAGCAGCCAACACTTTTCACTTTTATTTTCTAAATCTTTCTCTCATCTTCTTGTGAAGGATGTATCTCATGCCAGGGTACAGCTCCAGATGCACTGGTGGCTCTCCAGTATCTTATCCAAGTAGCCATTCTTCACATGTGAGCGTACAGATGAGTTTGGAAAACCTCTCAACAAACACCCACACATGCACACTGGCTGTCAAGATAGTGGTCAGGATTGAGACAATTTTTCTTCCCTCCCCACCCCCCAGCCCAAGGAACTTGATGTCAAGTGTAACACCCCTGCTGTGCCCCAGCAGAGATCAGTTGAGCACAGTTTGAGATTCAAATCTGGGACTTCTTTGCTCTGTTTGGCCAATTAACAAAAATGATTATCAAGGCAGCTATGTGAAAGGGCATGGCACTCAGTGCATGGCACCACAAAGTTTGAAAAGAATACAGGAAAATATTAGGTAAGGTAAAGCAAGAAGTGGTAATTAGGTTTTGCCAAGCTTGGGTTATAAAAGTATGTAGCCTGTAGGAGACAATTATTTAATGTGCTTTTAAAGTGGGCTGTAAGAGACAATTGGGGTCAAAGCTGACTTAAAAGTCATATTTAAAGCCGAAATACAATGTGAGCAATTAAATTTATTATAAATGCAACTTCTATAGTATTGTACTCTTAATTTGTTGAAGGACTCCTAGGTGTATTCCATGTGGCAATTTATTTACCATATATATTTTATTAAAGACTATTTTTGGAGGATGCCTTTATAGAAGCTAGATGCCACTTATTTCACACATGAAACATTAAGAGGACAGCTCTGTAGATAGCCACAGAGCACGTCCAGTACCTACAATAGCAGTTTGTGCATTTCACATGCTTTCATATACAGGAGTAAAAGGATGCTTTTTTCCCCCCAATTTCCACCAGGTTTTGTGTTGATCAAAAAATCATAATGGGGACAAGGTTTAAAAAAACAAGATGGCCCCCGACCAGACCCGAACAATTGACCAAATTCACATCATAAATCAATATAATTGCTTGTTTTAAATGGTAGACATACATTTTCATGTATAAGCCCTCCAAGACAGAAATTTGCAATCGTGTCATATTTAAGAAAGAAAAATATATCAAATGAATTTTTTGTCCCTCAGTATGTTGTTATATATTCATTATTGCACAGGTTTAATGGTCAGTATACACATTTCTCCCATCAGTCAGAGTTAAATCCTGGTCCTGGTCCTGGAATCCCCATTGACTACTTGGACCATTAGCAATCTGTTCTGTAACTTCAGCAACCTGTGGAGGTTTATATAGGAAATAAGCTGCAGTAATTGTGAGACTGGAGATCAGTTTGCAAGATGTACCTAGAAACAAAACATGCAGATTAAGATTATGTTGATATAGAATAATACAGCACAGAAGGAGGCCATCATGCCTGTGGTGGTTCTTTAAAAGAGGTATCCAATTAGTTCCACTCCCCTGCTCTTTCCCCATAGGCCTGCAAATTTATCATTTTCAAGTATATATCCAATTCCCTTTTGAAATGTACTATTGAATCTGCTTCCATCACCCATTCAGGCAGTGTATTCCAGATCATAACAACTAGCGGTGTAAAAAAGAATTCTTCTCATCTCCCCTCTGGTTCTTTTGCCAATTATCTTAAATCTGTATGTTCTAGTTATTGACCATCTTGCTAGTGGAAACAGTTTCTACTTATTTACTCTGTCAAACCCCTTCATAATTCTGAACACCTCTCAGTGTCAGCCATGGCTCAATTGGTAGCACACTTAGTAGAGAGGTCACTAACCAGGGGGCATAAATTTAAAGTAATTGGAGTAAAGTGGAGTTGAGGAGAACTTTTTTCACCCAGAGGGTGGTGGGGGAAACAGAAGAGGAGGAAGCAGAAGGAAGGATGCAACCCAGACAGCCCCTTTCTGCCTGGGATATCCGGGATGGAATCATCCCTGTGAGGATGGGAACAGGGACTGCGGGGAGGATGAGCAACCTGGCCACAGCACCGTGGAGCGGGGGGCCATTCAAGTGGGGGGAGTTAAAAGAAATGTTGTAGTGGTAGGGGATAGTATCGTTAGGGGGATAGATAAGAGTTCTTTGCAGCCGAGAGCGAGTGTCCCGAAGGCTGTGTTGCCTGCCCGGTGCCAGGGTTAAGGACATCTCCTCTGGACTGGAGAGAAACTTGGAGTGGGAGGATCCAGTTGTCGTGGTCCATGTTGGTACAAACGACATAGATAGGACAAGGAAGGAGGTTCTGCTGAGGGAGTTTGAGCAGCTAGGGGCCAAATTAAAAAGCAGAACCACAAGGGTAATAATGAGCCACGAGCGAATTTGGCTAGGACAAATAAAATTAGAGAGTTAAATGCGTGGCTCAAAGACTGGTGTGGGAGAAATGGGTTTTGCTTCCTGGGACACTGGCACCAGTACTGGGGCAGGAGGGAGCTGTTCCGTTGGGACGGGCTTCACTTGGCCAGTGCTGGGACTAGAGTCCTGGCGGATCATATAACTAGGGCTGTAGAGAGGGCTTTAAACTAACTAGTGGGGGGAAGGTTCCTAGAGAGCAAATAATAAAAATGACAACAGAGAAGGTCATAGACTTAGGTAGCAGTGGGGAAATTAAAAACCAGAGCATGTCAGGAAGGGGCAGAAGGTATGGAGTAAAAGGTAAAGTAATAAAAAGGGCAAAAGCAGGAACTAAGTGTCACAAAACATATTTGAAAGTTCTCTATCTGAATGCACGTAGCATTCGTAACAAAATAAGACGAGTTAATGGCACAAATAACTACATATGGGTATGATCTTGTGGCCATTACAGAAACATGGCTGCAGGGTGACAATGCCTGGGAATTAAACATACCAGATTATTTAACGATCAGGAAGGACAGGCAGGAAGGAAGGGGAGGTTGGGTGGCTATGTTAATAAAGGAAGGAATCACTGTAATACAGAGAAATGATATTGGGTCAAAAGATCAGGATAATGAAACAGTTTGGGTGGAGATAAGGAATAATAAGGGGGAAAAAACACTCGTGGGCATAGTCTATAGGCCTCCGAACAGTTGCAACTCTGTTGGACGGAGTATCAATCAGGAAATAGTTGAGGCTTGTAATAAGGGAACATCTATAATTATGGGGGATTTTAACTATCATATTAATTGGACAAATCAAATTGGGCAGGGCTGCCTTGAGGATGAGTTCATTGAGTGTATTAGGGATGGGTTTCTTGAGCAGTATGTAACTGAACCGACCAGGGGGCAAGCAACCTTAGATCTGGTCCTGTGTAACGAGACAGGATTAATTAAAAATGTCCTAGTAAAGGATCCCCTTGGAATGAGTGACCATAACATGGTTGAATTCCATATTCAATTAGAGGGTGAGAAGGTTGGATCTCAAACAAGCGTGCTAAGCTTGAATAAAGGAGACTATGAAGCTATGAGAGTGGAATTGAGTAGAGTGGATTGGGAAAGTAGATTAAAGGGTAAGACGATACATGATCAGTGGTGTACATTTAAGGAGTTACTTTACAACTTCCAAAAAAAATATATTCCACTGAGAAGAAAAGGGTGTAAAAGAAAAGACAGCCATCCGTGGCTAAGTAAAGAAATTAAGGATAGTATTCGACTAAAAACAAGGGCATATAAGGTAGCCAAATCTAGTGGGAGGATAGAGGATTGGGAAAACTTTAAAAGACAGCAAAAAATAACAAAAAGATTGATTAAGAAAGGGAAGATAGATTATGAAAGTAAATTAGCAAAAAATATAAAAACAGATAGTAAGAGTTTTTATAGTTATATAAAAAGAAAAAGGGTGGCTAAAGTAAATGCTGGTCCCTTAGAGGATGAGACCAGGAAATTAATGGTGGGAAATATGGAGATGGCAAAAACACTGAATGAATATTTTGTATCAGTCTTTACAGTAGAAGACATTATGAGTATCCCAACACTGGACAAACAGGGGGCTATAGTGGGGGAGGAGCTAAACACGATCAAAATCACTAAGGAAGTGGTACTCGGTAAAATAATGGGACTCAAGGCGGATAAATCACCTGGACCTGATGGCTTACATCCTAGGGTCTTGAGGGAAGTGGCGGTAGGGATTGTGGATGAATTGGTAATAATTTTCCAAAACTCCCTGGACTCAGCAAAGGTCCCGGCAGACTGGAAAACTGCTAATGTAACACCCTTATTTAAAAAGGGCAGTAGACAGAAGGCTGGAAACTATAGACCGGTTAGCCTAACATCTGTGGTAGGTAAAATTTTGGAGTCCATTATTAAGGAGACAGTAACAGGACATTTGGATAATCATAATTGAATAAGACAAAGTCAGCATGGTTTTATGAAGGGGAAGTCATGTTTGACAAATTTGCTGGAGTTCTTTGAGTAAGCAACATATAGGGTGGATAAAGGGGAACCAGTGGACGTAGTGTATTTAGACTTCCAAAAGGCATTTGACAAGGTGCCACACAAAAGATTATTGCTTAAGATAAAAAATCACGGGATTGGGAGTAATATTCTGGCATGGATAGAGGATTGGCTATCTAACAGAAGGCAGAGAGTTGGGATAAATGGTTCATTCTCAGACTGGCAATCAGTAACTAGTGGTGTTCCGCAGGGGTCAGTGCTGGGTCCCCAACTCTTTACAATCTATATTAACGATTTGGAGGAGGGGACCGAGTGTAACATATCAAAGTTTGCAGATGATACTAAGATGGGAGGGAAAGTAGTGAGTGAGGAGGACATAAAAAACCTGCAAGGGGACATAGACAGGCTAAGTAAGTGGGCAGAGATTTGGCAGATGGAATACAATACTGGAAAGCGTGAGGTTATGCACTTTGGCAGGAAAAATCGTAGAGCAAGTTATTATCTTAATGGCAAGAAACTGGAAAGTACTGAAGTACAAAGGGATCTGGGGGTCCTGGTGCACGAAACTCAAAAGGTTAGTATGCAGGTGCAGCAAGTGATTAAGAAGGCCAATGGAATGTTGGCTTTCATTGCTAGGGGGATAGAATATAAAAATAGGGAGGTATTGCTTCAGTTGTACAAGGTATTGGTGAGACCGCACCTGGAATACTGCGTACAGTTTTGGTGTCCATACTTAAGAAAAGACATACTTGCTCTCAAGTCAGTACAAAGAAGGTTCACTCGGTTAATCCCGGGGATGAGGGGATGGATATATGAGGAGAGGTTGAGTAGATTGGGACTCTACTCATTGGAGTTCAGAAGAATGAGAGGCGATCTTATTGAAACATATAAGATTGTGAAGGGGTTGGATCGGGTGGATGCGGGGAGGATGTTCCCGATGATGGGTGAAACTAGAACTAGGGGGCATAGTCTTAGAATAAGGGGCTGCTCTTTCAAAACTGAGATGAGGAGGAACTACTTCACTCAGAGGGTGGTAGGTCCATGGAATATGCTGCCCCAAAAAGCTGTAGAAGCTACATCATTACATAAATTTAAAACAGAAATAGACAGTTTCCTAGAAGTAAAGGGAATTAAGGGTTACGGGGAGCGGGCAGGAATTTGGACATGAGTCTAGGTTCGGATCGGTCATGGCCCTGTGGGTAGCGGAGCGGGCCCAGGGGCTGTGTAGCCTGATCCTGCTCCTATTTCGTGTGTCTAATTCTGTTAGATTCAGGAGATGGTTCTGTGATAGTAGATTGGCGGTTAGGATCAGATCAGCCATGATCTTATTGAATGGCGGAGCAGGCTCGAGGGGCCGATTGGCCTACTCCTGCTCCTATTTCTTATGTTCTTATCCGCCTGCGGTCCCAGTGATCACAACCCCAATTCCCCTTTCAACATTAGTCCCACACCTTACCTTCCCTCTACTATTGACCATCACAGCGTCCTCTTGGCCACAGTGCTGAAATAAAAGTCACCACAAAGCAAATTTTCCAATCCAACTTTATACATCTATCTATCCAATGTGGCATCAAGAAATTAACTCATCACCCTTATGCATGCTCTTAGTGACTGCCTATCCTACCGATGCCACAGAGTGCTTCCCCAGTGGCTGCAGAATGGCTGGTGGAAGGCTGCTGACTTTCAGTGGGGGACACTGCAAATGGCTTTGCTGGTTGACCTTAAGGAGTTGGTGGCTGGTAGTGACAAATCAAGTGATGGTGTTTCTTCTTCTTCTTCTTCTTCTTCTCTCTCCTCTCCCCCTTCTTGGCCAACCACTGGCTGGGCAGGCTGCTTTTCTTGGGTGTGTGAAATGAGGGAGGCACAAGGGTGAAGTTCTGGTGAGGGGAGGGGGGAAAAGCAAGAGCTGCATGCCAGAAGGAGGATAACCAATGAGAATACCAGCATCTTGTCTCCTTTCAGCCCCGCCGCTGGCCAAGGGCTCAGCCATGCCCCTGCCAAGAATGGCCTGCACTGTCTCCTCCAAGGGGGTGAGGTGAAGCTAGGAATGGGAGATGTGCCTCGTGATTGGTACAAATTGTTGATAGGTGAGTGATTGTGCAAGTGGGGAGGGAGAGGGGTCGTGCATTGAGCAGTGTGTGAGGCTAGTGGTGCAGTTGGTAGGAGACGGCTTTTGAAGATGCATTCACTGAGCTTGACCAGTGGTCTGAGGTCATGAAGCTTCTTTGGGCACTGGAGCCAGGTGGTGGGGGTGACATTGCTGGCAGTGACGGCCTCGGTGATGTGGTCCCACATCATTCTTTCTGGAGGGCCTCCTGGCCCCTGTGGGTAGAGGACCTCTCTTGGAGTGTTGACCCCCCTGCACAAAGCTGGGGTGCTGCGTGTGAGACCCTGGGTGCCCCTTCCCTGGCTTGCTGAGCCATTTGTTTTCATGCTGAAGCACTTTTCTCATTTTTTGAGGTTCGGAAGGGAAGTCAGCTTTAAATGCTGAAGATTGCCATTTGGGAATTCTTTTTAATGTTTTATTTTAAAGGCAGTAAGGGCTGGAAACTGCATTTTTTCACTTCATTAGTTCAGAAGGCATTGCTCTTTTAATGCATTGCCCTTTTGATTTCCCACTTATCCCAGCAAACTCCATAGTCTCGTTTCCAGAGGCTGTTAGAAGCTGGAATGCCACTTCAGGACAGGAATTTCGACTCGGATGCCTGCAGTAACACCACCAGAAGGGCGTTACACAGTAAGTTAGTGCTGAGCTAAAAATCTTTAGCCCCCAGTGCGAATTTTTCCCTGGTAGCGCTTCATCCATTTTCAGCGGCCGTTAACCCGAGTTGCTGGTGACACCCACAACTCTCGTGGCAGCCACAAATTTTCCCCCCCATGTTCCAGAGGTGAAGGAATCTTTAAACCACCAAATAGCCAATCTGCAAGAGTAAGAGTAGCAAAACTTCGACATAATAAATTGGTTTTTTTTTAACACCTTTCCCAGCTTATCTCCCTTTACTTTCCGAAAGGCAATGAGTAATGCTGGTACAATTTCCCAGATACTATCAGTTACCCAGTATCTCAGTGATGTTACCATTCTCGAAGTATGACCCTTGAAAGTAAACATTGAAAGGCAAGCCCGTCCTGTCCTCATCTGCTGCACACAATACACTTTTCACCATGAGCTCCTGGATGGCAGGATGGCAATCAGGCTGATTTTTCTTCCATAACCCAGTGTACACTGGTTTGAACATCTCTCCAAGTCCAACTGTAGCAATCCCTACTGCTCCTGTGATTGAAATTAGCTTGGGTGCTTCCTAATATGTATGGCTCAATACCGTATCTCACAGTGTTTTAACTCAATGAGCGATTAAGGAATTTGTCTACATATTCAAGTTTAGAATTCATTTACATCTGTTCATATCCTTCTTAATAAAAACTGAATGGAACACTTACCAATGGCTGTAAGCAGGTAAGCCATTTTTGGGTTGTCATACATCCAGCATGCACCTTGATGGCCACAATCGTCTTCATTCCAAAGGACACAAGAAAGATCAATCACTGTACCAAAGAGAATTGGTCCTGGAATAGTGCCTGTAAGTCAATAAAGGAAAAGGTAAAACAACAGTAATAGGAGTGTTGTCAAGTTTTGGTGAAACGTATGTATGAAAACAAAAACAATCTGTTCAGATGGTAACAATTCCTCTGCTCTTTCTATAGATGTTGTCCAAACAATTGAGCCCTATTCTGTCCTCATCTGATGTCCACAAATGTGGACTCCCATCCGCTTTCTAACCCAGGGCACTAAAGTCTTTTACAGCAAACCTACAACCACCCTGCTAGTATCACATAGTACATCATAGGCCAGATATCAAACCTTGGATCTTTCTAATCAGTACAGCTCAACTACTCACTGCTTTAACCAACTAAGCCATTGGGGTAGCTCAATGTTCCCTCTAATTATTTTTTGGGGCTGCATGGCCCCTTTAACGGGCTGCGTGGCCCATTCAAAATTCCACGCATGCATTATTTCCATTTAAAAGTCGATGAGCCGGCTGCGCAGCCATTGGGGTAGCTATCTATATTTTTAATCTCTGTTGAACATATGCGCTTATTGCTCTGACTGCAATGTTGCTGTTTTGCATATAGTTACTCTTTCAGCACTGGGTGTACTATTTAATGTATAATACCATTTTCTATTGTCTTTGACATTTTCAAACTATCATGCTATACAGTGGCAACATTATTGTGTACTCTATATCATGATTTTTTTTTAAGTTTGTGCCATGAACAACTTATTTCTGTGACAATGTATTTTTTTGGCATTTGATTCAAATAATCCTTTTAAGCTAGAATTCAGTCATTAAACAATTTATCTGGATTTTGCTCCCATTCCAAATTAAACAGTGGGCAACAGACAGGAGGAAAAAGAATTGCACGAAGTAAAAGTTTTAAAAATTATTTTAGCGGGAAAGCATTAGAACAGATAGATTACATTGGGGCAGTAATTCCTCCCCAAACGCGTGAGTACGGAAGGGGTACTCACGCGTCTGGCCGGAGGAAATGCCGGTTTTCAGCATGCACAGCGCATGCGCTGAAAACCGGCATTTCCTCTCCTCTAACCCAAGAGTTGAAGAGGCTAGCGCGTGCGCTGTAGGGGGCAGCGCGTGCGTCTTGGATTTCCTGTGTTTTGGGGGATTTGCGCATGTGTAAAGGCCTCCGGTCTTTACACTTGTAAAAAGCACACGTAAGTATTTATTTTTACAGGTAAGTGGTGTTTTAGTGCAATTTAGAATTTTTTTTCCACAGGTTTATTATTTTAAAGAATCTACAATAAGGTAAGTTTAGTTTTAGACCCTTTTTATTAAAAATTTATTTTTTTCAACAAAAAAAATTGTTAAAATTATTTTTTTTAACTTATTTATACTTAATTTAATGATTGGGATGTTTTTTTTAAATTTTATTTAAAGTTTAAGTACTGTTTTGGGGTGCAGTACTTTTCATGAGTTTGACAGTTCTTACTCTCAAACTTATGAATGAAGTTTCCCCTCCCCTGATTGGCTGAACAGTGCTCACCTGATCCCAGCCGGCACATCGCACTAACTACGCCGCTGGGTCAGGCTAGCACAGCGCGCCGACATCAGAACCGGGCCACTGACAGGAAATCCACTGCGGGCCAGGTTTCAGATGTTGGCGCGCCGGGTAAGTGCACATCGGGGGCTTGCACGCGCGGCAAGCCCCCGACACCAAGTTCTGGGCCATTAAATATAACAAGTAAAAGTGAAGTTAAACGAATGAAAATAGAAGTAAAAGAAAAATGGGAAAGAGAATGGGGAAAGGCAGCAAATTAATTCTTTTAAATTTTTATTTAAAATTGTTTTTAAAGGTTTATTTTAACAGTATAGAATTACTATTATACAACGCTACTCTTAACATCTGAGCATCTTCATTGCTGTAATTTCAGTGTTTGTTTCAGTGTCACAGTGTATAAGTTGAACATTTTTTTTAAAGTGGCTAGCGAGGTAGCCTGGATTTCTCCCACACCTGCTGGCAGTCGAAGAACTAAATGAATGTTTTTGCTTTAGATCAATGATCTGTAATATTTTTTCAAAAACTTCTTTCTGCTCGCCAAGGTGAGGAGATCACTTCTGGAGAATGGAACACTCTTCCACTTTTGTCATCCAGTTTCAGCATTAAGCACTCTCAGACAGAATAAATCTTTCTCTTCTGTCCCAACAATGAAGCTCAGCCTCAGAACAGCTCTGCCATCTCCATCTGTGTGATATTTTCCCATTTCCAATGCCAGCTATTCTCATGGCCCAAGTACGATTACCAATTTGAACTGAACTGTGGCCAGTTTTGTTCATACCCACTTTGAACTGAGTTAAGACTGCCAAATGCATTCCATGCAGGGTCCTTATTGCCAGAAGAGGAGAATTGAATCTTGTATGTCTGCACAGAACGTCATTCTAAAGTCAAGAGCAACTGGAACATGTTTACACAAAACAGCACCAATTTGCTCCCTGCCTAACATTTATCTATCGTATAAACAGAATGACATTTGTACAAATTGGCCCAGAAAATCAACGGGCCACCATCCCAGTGGTTCCACTAGACTCTCACCCATCAGTGCCCTTCAATGCTGCCAGAGCTTGTGTGATCAGCAGGAAGGCACCAAATTTGCATGGGGCTAGCAGGTGCCCATGCCACTACAGGCGCATCTCTGGCACCTGTCCATCACTGGAGTGGCATTGCCCAGGCCCCACCTAGACCCAGTGAGCATTCCTTCAGCCGCCTGTGGAAGAGGAGCAGTGCAGATTTTTTTAAAAGACCAATTGTCGGTGTTAAGGAGTTCAGGCTGTTTCTCTGGTCTGGTCCAGTTGTGCCCATCTGGAGGTCAGTATGCCTCATCTCTCTTAGCGTATTGATTTTCCAGTCCTATACCAGGTCCCAATTGAGCTTGGGATATGGCAAGTTATGACAAAGGGAGTCCACCCCAGCTCCATTCCCTGATATCACTGGCCTTGTAAGGGTCAGCCCGAAACTGAGTCCCTGCCGCTTTATGGTGAGTTCCATGGATTCCTACTGGAATTACAGCCTTAGTCCAACAGAAATTCAAGGAAATTTGGAGCCATTGGGCTCGAATTTCCAAGCCCCGTGGAGGCGGATTTGGAGGTGGGAGTGGTGGGAAAATTGCAAAATCGAGGGGCACGAACCCATCCCACCCCCAACCCGCCTCTGTGCCAATGTCCCAGGAGGTGGGTATCTGACCTGTGCTGGGGGCCACCTCCCCGAGGCGGGAAGGAGATTAGTGCCAATTAACTGCCTGTTAACAGGTAGTTAACAGGAAGTTTTTTGCCCAATCCATATTTTTAGCCCTGAAGTATGGGCTTCCCAACAGCTCCGAACCACGCCAAGTTAGCGAGGCGGGCCGTGGGTCTGCAGGAGCTGGAGGGGTCGAGATGTCCATTGTGCAGGTGAGTGATGGGTGCATGTGTGCAGAGGTAAGTGTGTGAGGTAAGTGTAAAGTGTTTTAATAAGTTTTACTTATCTTTACTTTCTCCTGCAGGCTTCCTTCCTTCAGGTCTCGGGAGTCCCTCAGTTCACTGGCACAGAAAGCAGAATGGCTGCTGAAATGTCAAAAGCTGCAGCATTCTGCTTTCTGGTCTGGAGAGATCTCTAACTGAGTCTGAGTAGAAAGACTCAAGTTAGAAGACAGATTGTCAGTGTTTGACAGCTTCACAGAGCTGTCAAACGCTGATTTTTCATCTGTCAAAAGCTCTTGACAGATGAAATCTCAATCACTGACGTCACCAGTAACCAGGTGTCCCTTGATTGGCCTGCTGAGCCCGTGGGTTGGCCACAAGTCGATGGAGGCGGGACTACAAGCCAAAAAGTGGGAGTCCCGCCTCCATTGATAAAATCCAGCATAGTGTTATGCAGATAGTTCCACTCACTTCATGAATGTCTTACTACACGTGGACCTGTGTGATATTCCTCCATTTGCAAATGAGATTTTAAGACAGTATTTGTTTTATTCTCTGGGTTCATTTCAAATACCAATGGTATCATGGTAGCTTCTCACCTAGGAGCCGCACAAAGACCCATTGAATACCCAATGAAAATGAGCGTTGGTTATCAGGGACACACCTGTAAGCAAATAAAAAAAGGTAATTCTAGTTGATTTTTAGGCAAACTGAATAAAAAAAGGAAAACATAAACTAAGATTTGTCAAAAAAGTAATTATTGCCACCCATTTCCTCCCTCCATATAGACCACTCCATGCCAAGCACTATTCCCCAGCCCAGTAGGTAGGTAGGCAACCTTTCCCTGACTGACAGGAAGAACATGAAAGCATGGGTTGACTCATCATCTTATCTTCCTTTTAGAACAGTTTAGCTGAGATTAGGAACTTACTGCATGGGGAATTGTGTGGCTAAAACCATACCAGTGATCTGTGGTGTGGCTAAAACCATACCAGTGATCTGTGGTGTGGCTAAAACCATACCAGTGATCTGTGGTGTGGCTAAAACCATGCCAGTGATCTGTGGTGTGGCTAAAACCATACCAGTGATCTGTGGTGTGGCTAAAACCATATCAGTGATCTGTGGTGTGGCTAAAACCATATCAGTGATCTGTGGTGTGGCTAAAACCATACCAGTGATCTGTGGTGCACTTACGCCGAAGTTATGACTGTGGAGTGGGTGCAGCATTGAGGAAATTCCTGGCCATAGATTCAGTTTTTTGCACATCTCATTTATTTAATTTAGAAATCCAGTGTCCTAGGCCAAAGATCAAGGGGAACATGAAGATGCAGTTAAACCAAAAAGCACCTTGGTCTTTTTCTTACAGTAAAGGCGCTATATATTTGTGTTGTTTTATAAATTGTGTAACCTGAGTTATGAAGTCACTCCCATTAGAAACTGCCTCAAACAGTTACATCTTTACAGAGTAGAGATATTCATCCCATTCAAATCTCAAAAGCAAAATGTCAGTATGAAAACAACTTGTGTCGCTAAAATATTCCAACAGCAAATATTGTTTTGCAGAAAGTATTTCAATAAACTTCAAAATTGACTTTTAAAGTTCAAAAATCTTCCATAATTTAAAGAGCCAAACTTGATGTCTGAAACCATGCCCCAAGAAATTTGTATACATTTCTGGATATTTTGACCATTTTTCCACAAAAAGGATCCAAGTAGGAGTTATTTTAAATGTGCTTTTATATTAAAGCTTGTTTTAAAGAAGTTAAATTCAATGAGCAGCAGGGTTGGCTAGTGTGTATTGGGGGTGTCGGGGAAGGGTGTCAATTTTGACCAAAAGCAGCCAGAATTTAAAAAAGGGGGGGGGGAAATTCATTAGCGACCATTTTGAGTCCGGTGTGAAATAGTGCCGGCGATCGCGAACTTCAGTTTTAGCACCCCAAGAGGGAAGTGGAGCGCTAATTTAATATCGGGGCGGTGCGTTCTGCAGCACTACGCACTGGGCCACGTAGCGCTGCCGCATGGAAAGGCTCTTCCCCCTCATTTAAAGGGGAGGGGCACATCCACAACTCAGAGGGGCCCTACCTGGACCACCGGGGAGCGGGGAGTGGGGAGCGGTGCCAGCAGCCCGGCACTCAAGAGGAGTGCCGAACTGCCAGATCGCGGCACGAACCCCGCGTTCAAAGATGCAACGGGTTGCAACAAGTAAGTTGGCCGATTTTTTTTTCCCCTGCCCGTCACCTCCCCTTTAGTTAGCGCCCCGCGAGCCTCCTGCCGAAGCTAGAAGGAATGGACAAGCAGAAGCCAGAGGACTGAATGCAATGAGCTCAGGTGTTTTAAATGTCCGGAGGCAGGTCACAAGGCAAACCAATGCTGCTCTCTCAGAAATTCTGTGATGCAAACTGGAAAGTGGCATGAGCTTGGAAGGCATGAGACAGCTAGTTATGTGGGGACTGCTGCTGTAGACAGATTAACTCCTTACCTTCACCCAGTCACAGCAAATGCAGAGCTACTTATTTATAATAGTACATGGCAGCCAGTTGAAGGACTACCATTACGTGAAGGGCAATTTTATTTTATTTTTTGTTCACGGGATGTCGCTGGCAAGGCCAGCATTTATTGCCCATCCCTAATTACCCTTGAGAAGGTGGCAGTAAGCCGCCTCCTTGAACCGCTGCAGTCCTTCTGGTGGAGGTACTCCCACAGTGGTGTTAGGGAAGGAGTTCCAGGATTTTGACCTGGCAATTATGAAGGAACGGCGATATATTTCCAAGTCAGGTGGCAGTGAATGGTCGCAGAAGTACCTGCGCCAAGAGTTGGGTTGGAATATTTTGGTTACACAGGGGTCACAGAAATGGTTCCATCATGTCATTTGGTGTTTTAGTTATAGGCAAGTAGATCAGGGAAGAGGAAGTCTGGGTGACACAATGTTGGATCCATCTCAATGGTCTAGTGCAAGCAGCTACAGAAGTTGCCATCGAGTTGCACAAGTTTTAGGGCTTCCCACAATGTAGAAAATTCAGAGGACAAAGGTGATTGCAGATGGAGAGCTTGCTGGGTCAGTTTTGAGTACAGCACAGGCAAGTGTGGCGGCATCAAGCAGGGCGTGAAATAACCCTTGGGGTTTCACAGCCGAGGGAAGCATGGATAGTACAAATGGAGAGGTTTGGAGAATGTGCAGTTGGGCAACCAAGCCCAAGGGCTCAATGAAAGGCAGACAGAAAGCTCACCTCTCACCTTACGGATGGAGTTTAAAAGGCACCATATGCTGGGTGGATGTGTTCATGGAAAGTATCAAGGTATGAGTTATTTTTAAAATGTGCTTTTATGTTGTGCTGCACCTTGTAAGAGCAATGTACAATACTGGTCCTGTAGGACTGGTCAATACCAAGTATACTGTGTTCAATTCAGATTGGGTAAAAAATAAATATATAAAACGTATTTGCACTTATGATACACCTTATCATATTGACATATCTTGAAGCACTTTACAGAAAGAATTAGCTTCAAAATGCAATGGCTGTTATGTGGGTACTGAATACCTGAGAACAGCTGTTGTGATTGGTGTGCTAGTCATGAATGTTAAAATGACAGAAAGCAAAAAAATTCCCATAAATATGGGCATGTTGCCACACGTAGAACTACATTTTCCTTCATGTGCAACATTAGCTTCAGAAACATTCTGGATACAAGAACACTCGTGATAAACCTGCAATACAAAAGGCAAACACAATTAATACGCCCAGAATTTCCTCACAGCCGCTTCCACTCGGCTGCCGTAACTTCGACGGAAGTGCGGCAGAAACCCTGTTACTGACACACTTCCTGGTGAAGTTACAGTGATTGAGCAGGAGCAGCTCCGAGGAAATTCCCAGCCAATAGGTCACTGATGACATTAATTTTTTAGTTTACATACCTGTATAACATTACTTTGCTATGTACCTGACAGCTATATTTTCATTTTGTTAATAAAGACATTTCAATAAGTGACCCAGTCTGAGATGCATTACAAGGCTGTGGCACAGAGCGGGCAAGACAACATCATCATAAACAGTGACAGCAAATTCTGAAATGTATATGCGGCTCGGAATGCACTCCCTAGTCTACTATTCCGTATAATACATATAAACTTAACTTTATTTGCTATTGTTTATAGAATTTTGCTTTAAACAGCAGAATGTATTTTAAATGGCAATGGTCTGGACTATAAAGCTTCCTGCTTTTTCCAGCATCGAAGCAAATTATATCATATTGAAAGTCACCAGAGTCATATAGAAAATACCCTGGCCTATCAATTTGTTTTCCAACATTTATCAGGCAAAAAACTATAGTCGAAGAAGTCCATCTTTCATCCCCACTCTCTGCTACCATTTCCTGATTCACAGTTTTCTCTTGTTCCCAATATCTTCTTTCAATTCCTACCGCAACTTTCCCTTGTCTTGGTTGGGCTTTACTTTTCTAAATTTCACTCCCTCCCTGAATCTTTCTAATTTTCCAACTTCAAATGCGTTACGTTTTTCCCCCTGCATACTCATCTTTGTCTGTCTCTTGTACTGCAATAATGTCATTTCTGTAAATTTTAAACTGCAGTAGTGAAAAAATATCAAGCTACATCGTGTTTTACATGTTTCCCTCTCTCTGGAACTGGCAAAGGGAAACTAAGGTGAGACTTGGGGGAAGAATCAGTCTAAATGGAAGAGAATGATCACCCGATCACCTGATTTTTACCATCATGCCACGTTGATATTGGTATATATCCAGATGTTACCGGGTCTCTTCACACCATAATTCAAAACTACTCTCTCTCCCTTTTTATTTTTTGCCGAAGCTTCACATTCAAATCTAATCCGGTTCCCAACTGGCTTTCGAAATCTTGTACTTTCAGCAGGGGTTACTGGATAACCTTGGCTCCTTGGCTGATTTTTCTCTCCCTAGCCAAGTGATGCCTCTGTAGAACCTTGAGGTTGTCCCAGCTATCCCAGCCAAGATCACCTAACTCACCACAAGGTAGGGATCAAACCCGAGACCTTCTACAAGGACATAAGAGTTAGGAGCAGGATTAGGCCATACAACCCCTCGAGCCTGCTCCACCATTCAATATGATCTTCGACCTCAATTCCACTTTCCCGCCCTATCTCCATATCCCTTGATTCCCTTAGAGTGCAAAACTCTATCAATCTCAAGGGGGAGGGGAGGAAAGAACGAAAAGGGAAGGCCTGTGATAGGGTGGAGGGCAGGAGTGATTAATTGACAAAGGGGATGATGGTGCAAGGCAAAAGGGGATGGTAATGGTACAAGAAAAGAAACAAAAGATGGATCTAGAGCAGCTGTAAATGGCAACAGAATTTACAATTACATTTGCACAATACTGTGGATGCTGGAAATCTGAAATAACAGAAAATGCTGGAAATACTCAGCAGGCCAGGCAGCATCCGTGGAGAGAGAGACAGAGTTAACGTTTCAGGTCTGGGACCCTTCATCAGAACTGGAAGAGAGTCCTTACAGGAAGCGGGGTGGGAGGAAGTGTACTTTGTAAGCAAATATCAACGATAACCCACTACCATCGGACCGGCCAACTTTGTAAGCAAATATCAACGATAACCCACTACCATCGGACCGGTTTGTCAATGTTTAGTACCTAAAAATCTAGCGATCTCTGTCTTGAATATACTTAACGACTGAGCATCCACAGCCCTCTGGGGTAGAGAATTCCAAAGATTCACAACCCTCTGAGTGAAGAAATTTCTCCTCATCTCAGTCCTAAATGGCCTACCCCTTAGCCTGAGAATATGCCTCCTAGCATCTACCATGTCAAGCCCTCTCAGAATTTTATATGTTTAATGAGATCACATCTCATTCTTCTAAACTCTAGAGAGTATAGGCCCATTCTATTCAATCTCTCCTCATAGGACAACCCTCTCATCTCAGGAATCAATCTGTTGAACCTTCATTGCAACCCACCCAAGGCAAATATATCCTGGTCTGTATATTCTAGTCTGTACAGCTTAGTACACAAGATGTGGTGTATTTACTGACTGAGCCACACTTTTTAAATGGTCATTTCTGTTATGTTAAATGGTCAAGTCTGCCCGATGAAGTATATTTGCATATTTAAATTTGATGATTACCGTTGGAGTGTAAAATTACAAAACCCTGTGTGGGCAGAGTTCTCTGCTGGCAGCAATTGTGTTGAACCTATTACCAGCCTATCGTGGTAAATCCAGGTCACTATGTTTTGTTTTATTTACTGCAAAAACTGGTGTACACAGCAGCACACCAGTTAACATTTGCACCTATGGCTTTTATGCTGTGTATCTAAGTAACAAAGTATCACTTGCATTGGCGCATAAATCACACCCCTGCATGACAGTAGAATTTATTTAGGATGAATTGTTCTTTACTTAATATGCCTCCAAATATTTTTTCTTCTTGCCCAAGAGTGGAAATCAAAATTTCTAAACAATTATGTTGTGGCGGAGCCACCAAAGGACTCAGATCGTTTGTATATAATTCCTTTAACAACATGTTAGCTACAGCCTGAGTCTGTATCTTTATTTATGCTGTTTAACTGTACAGAGCGTGGTTACTTTAACAGCGTGGCTAAAACGTGATGTCATGCCGTTCATCACGTGATTCCCCACTGGCGGGAAAACGTGATGACGTCATGATGTCAGCCACGGGACTGCAGGGACAGTCCTCGTGGAGCCTCCAGAGAGAGCAGACCTACATTCGATGTTATCCTGCAGTTTCTTGTTAAAACCTGTTTGTTTCATTAAAGTTCATTTTGTTTGATCGCCTGAGTAGAACTCAGTCTTTTAGTTAGGAACCCGCGTTCCTACATTGGTGACCCCGACTTTCGTGAACGGTTTTCGCGAAAGATCTTCAGCATGGACACGAACGCCGTGACTCTGAAACTGCCACAGTTCTGGGAGCAACAACCAGCCGCGTGGTTTATCCAGGCTGAAGCCCAGTTTGCCATCAGGAACATCGTCGCGGATCAGACCCGTTATTACTACGTGGTCTCCACCCTCGATAGCGCCACTGCCTTGCGGATCATCAGCCTCCTCGGTAGTCCTCCTACTGACCGCAAGTATGATACGTTAAAGGCGCGGTTGCTACAAGTCTTCGGGCTCTCGAAGTCAGAATGCGCTCGCTGGCTCCTCGCTATGCCCGGCCTCGGGGACTCCAAACCGTCCGAGCTCATGAGCCAAATGCTCACGCTCTTAGGTGCCGAACCAGAATGCTTCCTCTTCCGGGAGCTATTCCTCTGCCAACTGCCGGAGCAGGTGCAGGCTGCTGCTGCCGAAGCCGATAAGATTTTCACAGTAACCCAGCAGTGCTGTGCTGCCACGAGGCGCCCATCCTCCACAGACGCGGCTCCAGCTCCTCTTGCAGCGGGCTGGTGCTCCTACCACGCCCGTTTTGGCGCGAAAGCACGATGCTGCGGCTCTCCCTGCAGC
This sequence comes from Somniosus microcephalus, assembly GCF_052327205.1. NCBI lineage: Eukaryota > Metazoa > Chordata > Chondrichthyes > Squaliformes > Somniosidae > Somniosus > Somniosus microcephalus. Next base: position 179,411,572 of record NC_140987.1, on the reverse strand, counting down.
TTTTTGCCCAAAAAACCAACAAAGCTCCTGCAGCATTCCTGGCGAAGGAGGACCGGGTCTAACGGGCGCGCCACGGCTGCGATGGCCATCGGATCTTCGGGGAAACTTCTTTACATCACCGATTCCCTATCGTTTCCTTTGTGACACCGGGGCGCAGTGTAGCATCCTACCTGCGTCGAATCTCGATATGCAAGCTGGAAACCACGGTTTTTCCCTCGTGGCGGCTAATGGCGCAGCCATTCGTACTTTCCGAAAGCGGCGGGTCCAAGTCTGTTTCGGCGCTCAGCGCTTCCATTGGGAATTCGTCATGGCCACGGTCTCACAGGCCATCCGAGGGGCAGATTTTCTGTGTGCCAACGGCCTCCTCGTCAATGTCCGGCACCGCCGGTTGATCAACGCGGCCACCTTCCACTCGATTCCGTGCCACCATGGTACCACCGTGGCGCGCTCTATCGCCTGCGCGTTCCCTTCTCCGGATGACTTCACTCGGCTCCTCGGAGAGTTCCTGGAGCTGACCAGTCCCACTTTCTCCTCCTCGGCCACAAAGCATGGTGTTGAACATCATATCACCACTACTGGCTCCCCGGTTTATGCACGGGCTAGAAGGCTTGAACACGGCAAGCTCACGGCTGCGAAAGCGGAGTTCGACACGATGGAGCGGCTGGGGATTATTCGCCAGTCGAATAGTCCCTGGTCTTCGCCTCGCCACATTGTTCCGAAACCGGGCGGCGGCTGGCAGCCATGCGGTGACTAACGACGCCTGAACGACGCCACTACTCCTGATCCGTACCCGATCCCGCATATTAAGGATTTCTCGGCCCATTTGGTGGGAAATTCTATCTTTTCTAAAGTCGACCTCGTCCGGGGGTATCACCAGGTTCCCATGCACCCGCAAGACGTCCCAAAAACCGCAGTCATCACCCCTTTCGGCCTTTTTGAGTTCCTGCAGATGCCGTTTGGCTTGAAGCATGCGGCACAGGCTTTCCAGCGCTTGATGGACTCCATGCTCCGAGACCTAAACTTCATCTTCGTCTACCTCGATGTCATTCTCATCGCCAGCGCTAGCAAGGAAGAGCACATCTGCCATTTGCATACCCTCTTTACATGCCTCAGTCAGCACGGTTTGATCATCAACCCGGCCAAGTGCCAGTTCGGCCTGCAGCGGATCGATTTCTTGGGCCACCGCATAACATCAGACGGCGCCGTCCCCTTACTGACGAAGGTGGAAGCTGTTACCTCTTTCCTGCACCCGCCAACCATCAAGGCCCTGCAAGAGTTCCTGGGGATGGTCAATTTCTATCACCGATTTGTCCCTAAGGCAGCTCAGCTTATGCAGCCTTTGTACGGGGCCCTCAAGGGCAAGTCCGGTAAGGATCCAATCAGCTGGACGGCTGAGATGGACCAGGCGTTCGTCAACACCAAGAGCGCTTTGGCCAACGCAACCGTGCTGGTGCACCCACTTCCAGGTGCCACCATCGCCCTTACCACAGACGCATCAGACTACGCCATCGGCACAGTGGGTGAACGGCACATGGCAACCGCTGGCATTTTTCAGCCATCAACTACGGAGAAATGAAAGAAAATACAGCACCTTCGATCGGGAGTTGCTGGCCCTTTTTCTAGCCATTCGCCATTTCCGGTTCTTATTAGAAGGACGTCCCTTCATGGCTTTTGTCGACCACAAGCCTCTAACGTTCGCCATGGCCAAGACTGCCGAACCGTGGTCAGCTCATCAACAACGTCACCTGACATTTATTTCTGAATTTACCACGGACATTCAACATGTGTCTGGTAAAGACAACCTGGCAGCGGATTGCCTCTCCTGCGCGACGGTCCATGCGGTTCACCTTGGGATCGACTACGCCCTCATGGCTGCTGATCAGGCCTCGGACCCAGAGGTCCAATCATACAGAACCGTCCCCTCTAGTTTCCAAGCGACCGACGTCAGTTTCCAGGCCGCAGGCACCACGCTCCTTTGCGACGTCTCCATGGGCGTTCCCCGACCTATCGTCCCAGTCGCATGGCGCCGGAAGGTGTTTGACGCCATACACAGGTTGTCGCACCCTGGTATGAAGGCTTCACAATGGCTAATGTCGGCGAAGTTCGTCTGGAAGGGTATGCACCTCGATGTCCGTGACTGGGCCAACACCTGCGTGGTCTGCCAGAAGGCCAAGGTCTAGCGTCACGTAAAAGCTCCGGTGGCTACGTTCGTTGTTCCGGAGCGTCGTTTCGACCACGTGCATGTGGACCTTGTGGGGCCACTTCCGCCTTCCCATGGTTATACGCATCTCCTCACCATGGTGGACCGCACCACTAGGTGGCCAGAGGCAATTCCTTTGGTTTGCACCACTTCGGCAGACGTCGTGAGAGCTTTCATCTCCTGTTGGGTTGCTTGTTTCGGGGTACCGGCGAACATCTCCTCCGATCGTGGGCCACAATCTTCCTCGGAGCTCTGGAACGCTGTAGCTCAGGGGCTCGGCACCAAACTTCATCGCACCACCGCCTATCATCCACAGGCGAACGGCCTGTGCGAGCGATTCCACAGGTCGCTTAAAGCCGCATTACGGGCCAGTCTTCAAGGTGCGGGATGGGTGGACAGACTCCCATGGGTCCTTTTGGGTCTCCGTACGGCGCCCAAAGAAGACCTGCAATCGTCCTCGGCAGAACTCGTTTATGGCCAGCCGCTCCGAGTACATGGGGATTTCCTCCCTTCTCCCACAGAGCCGTGGTCCGCCTCCCAGCAACTCGTCAGCCACCAGGAAGCGGCCAGATGCTTCGCTCCGGTGCCTACATCAAATCACGGCCTACAGAGCTCCCACGTGCCAGCGGAGCTGAAGAACGCCGAGTACGTATTTATCCGCCACGATGCTCACCGGGATCCGCTCAAGCCCCCTTACACTGGTCCTTTCCGCGTCATCGAATCAGGAGACAAATCCTTTTCGGTCGCCATCGGAGGAAAGCCGGATCACATTTCGGTGGACCGGTTGAAGCCAGCTCACTTGGACCTGGACCGCCCAGTCGTCATCGCTCAGCCGCCGAAACGTGGCCGACCGCCCGCAGCCGCCGTGCCAGATCAACCACAGCCGCCCGCCAGCTCGACCACACTCGCCACGCCAGCTCAACCACAACCGCCCGCCAGCTCGACCACCGTCCATCAGCTTCCTCTGCAGGGTTACCGAAGTCGCTCGGACAGACTTGTCAGGCCTCCTCGACGCCTCACTTTTGCTGTTAAAGACAATTTTGGGGGGGCGCATATGGCGGAGCCACCAAAGGACTCAGATCGTTTGTATATAATTCCTTTAACAACATGTTAGCTACAGCCTGAGTCTGTATCTTTATTTATGCTGTTTAACTGTACAGAGCGTGGTTACTTTAACAGCGCGGCTAAAACGTGATGACATCACGCTGTTCATCACGTGATTCCCCACTGGCGGGAGAATGTGATGACGTCATGACGTCAGCCACGGGACTGCAGGGACAGTCCTCGTGGAGCCTCCAGAGAGAGCAGACCTACATTCGATTTTATCCTGCAGTTTCTTGTTAAAACCTGTTTGTTTCATTAAAGTTCGTTTTGTTTGATCGCCTGAGTAGAACTCAGTCTTTAAGTTAGGAACCCGTGTTCCTACAATGTCCCCACTATTTTGTTATGTTGCAGCGTACCATTTGCGTAATCATGAGGTAATTTAAGTTTGATGAATTAGCTAATCAAAGATACTGGTAAACTATCTTTAAGTTAGAGGGACCTACCTGAGGGTTACCTGCTACTGTTGTATTAGTGCAACCTGCATAGCATGCAGAAAAATACTGGACATTATCAACGTCACAGACTGGGTTGTAGAATGAACGCATGCAGCGACATTCATTATTGCAGGATGCCTCCAATTTGAATTCCTCTGCAGTGCTGCTACTGTGAGATAAATGCAGAAAGAAATCAGATAACGCTCCTTTCAGCCCATATAAAATCACAGATTAACACTGAAGCATGTTTCTTCAGTGATGGGTTAATTGTGCAAGTATCACAGTCCTTAGGGTAATCTTAATGCTATTTACATTGGTTTTGCTGTTGACTTAAAGCGCACACTCCAAAATAAACAATCAACATTGTTTAGGTGTTACAGCTTACTGCTAAATGACTATTTACATCTGTCCTATTTTTGTGTCAGGACGCCTCTGAATTATCCTTGAGCACCAGTGAGGAAATGTCCTTTCCAGAACACACCTCCCATCCCCACCTGAAACAAAAATTATAATATAGAGATTTGGAAATTAGGGGGTCTGTAAAGTTAATTCCCTGCACTGAATATGAAGGTCTAATAGCCTGTCATGACAGTGTTAATGGCATCACAGCTTCTGTCACATGCCTGGTGTCACACCATAGCTGCTATTTTATAGTGTAACTAGCTGGGGGAGCCCGGCGTTGCCGAGGCTTTTTCGAGGGCATGTTGTTGTTGGAAGAGAGAGAGCGAGCGAGGGGCGGGGGGGGGGAAAAGAGAGAGAGAGAGCGGGGGGGGGGGAAAGAGAGAGAGAGAGAGCGGGGCGGGGGGAAAGAGAGAGAGAGAGAGCGGGGCGGGGGGAAAGAGAGAGAGCGAGCGGGGGGAAAAGAGAGAGAGCGAGCGGGGGGTAAGAGAGAGAGCGAGCGGGGGGGTAAGAGAGAGAGCGAGCGGGGGGGTAAGAGAGAGAGCGAGCGGGGGGAAAGAGAGAGAGCGAGCGGGGGGAAAGAGAGAGAGCGAGCGGGGGGAAAGAGAGAGAGCGAGCGGGGGGGAAAGAGAGAGAGCGAGCGGGGGGGGAAAGAGAGAGAGAGACTGGGGGGGAGAGAGAGTGAGAGCGAGTGGGGGGGAAAGAGAGAGCGCGACTGGGGGGGGAAGAGAGCTCCCCCTCTCCCCCCCCCCTCCCTCACTCCCCCCTCTCCCTCACACTCCCCCCCCCCCTCCCTCACACTCCCCCCCCACACTCCCTCCCCCTCTCACTCACACTCCCCCCCTCACACTCCCCACTCGTGTAATCACTGTCTCCCCCCCCGTGTAATCACTGTCTCCCCCCCCGTGTAATCACTGTCTCCTCCCCGTGTAATCACTGACTCCCCCCGTGTAATCACTGTCTCCCCCCCGTGTAATCACTGTCTCCCCCCGTGTAATCACTGTCTCCCCCGTGTAATCACTGTCTCCCCCCCGTGTAATCACTGTCTCCCCCCCGTGTAATCACTGTCTCCCCCCCCGTGTAATCACTGTCTCCCCCCCCGTGTAATCACTGTCTCCCCCCGTGTAATCACTGTCTCCCCCCGTGTAATCAATGTCTCCCCCCCATGTAATCACTGTCTCCCCCCGTGTAATCACTGTCTCCCCCCCCCCCCGTGTAATCACTGTCTCCCCCCCCACCGTGTAATCACTGTCTCCCCTCCCCCGTGTAATCACTGTCTCCCCCCACGACCCCGTCTCCATCAAGGACACCGATCTTGCTCCCCCACCAGCTGGGAACAGCTAACTCGGCACAGACGAGGAATGCTGAGCGGCGGCTGGCGCCGGGAGCGGGCTCTCGCGGGCGGCGCATGCGCGGTCAGTGCGGGCGGCGCATGCGCGGTCAGTGCGGGCGGCGCATGCGCGGTCAGTGCGGGCGACGCGAGGCGGCCTGGCGGCCGTTAGCGAGCGGGAAACTTCGGGCGGCCCGCCCGCGCTACGGCCCCGACACCGTGAAACCTGAGAGGGGGAAGTAGAGAGAGACAGGGAAGAGGAGAAGGAGAGAGAGGGAAGAGGAGAGAGGGAAGAGGAGAAGGAGAGCGAGGGAAGAGGAGAAGGAGAGAGAGAGAGGGAAGAAAGAGAGAGAGAGAGAGAAATTTTTTGAGCTTCAGGCCCCGAGTCCCCCCTGCGCGAGGGTGAGGAGGAGGGGGGGGGGTTGCTAAACACAATATAAAACTCAAATAAATTGTTAATTAATTCCCTAACACATAATTCAAATATTTACCTTACTTCCCTAACACACTGAAAGTGTGGGGAAAAAATCGTGAAAAATCAAGATGGCGGCCACTCACCTCGGTTCAGAAGGATAAGGCCCGCCCACACACGCACCGATTGGTCGACCGGTCAGGTCACCGAAGCGTAGGATTGGTCAATCGTCGAGTCACTCGACACTCAACTGTAGGAAGGAACCCGCCGTCCGATTGGTCGACCTCGACGTCACACGGTCGCTAATGAGATGCTAATGAGCGGAACGCTGAACGTTTTTGGGATACCGCGGGCGGGATTTTTGTCCGGCCGAAACGTAAATACGCCTATGACCGGTCCGGAATCGCAAGCTTTCTTTTGAGGCGACGCGCGCGTCGGTACGCTCTGTAACTTTCAAACGTATAGAACACGGACAGACAGACAGACAGACATCGGGACAGACAGACATCGGGACAGACAGAAGAGCCGCTTTATATATATAGATAAAGGCCTAGAAATTGGGTTTTGGCTTAGCCAGGGCTTTAGCGCCGGAAATTAGTGCCGGCGCTAAGTCCCCTGCGCGCGCCAAAAATTCAGTGGCGCCGCGCCCAAACGGCTGCCGGCGCTACTGAAGGGTCTTAGCGCCTGGAAAAGGGCGCTAACTGCCGTTTCGCGCCGCAATTCCGGCGCTGCGGCACCCGATGCGGTGCGGCAGGCTGGGGAAGTGCAGGCCTCCTCCTTCCGTTAAGGAGGAGCTGCCTGCACCCGGCCGCGGCCCGCGCAAATCTGCTTAAAAATGAGCCCGGCACCTCGGACAAGTGCCGGGCTTGCATCTGTTCCGGTGGGGGGGGGGGGGGGGGAGAGAAGTCCGGGGAGGGAGCTGCGGGCAGGCGGCCGGCGGGAAAGCGGCCGGCCGCCGCGGGGCCTTTAATGCGCCGGCGCTAACTGCAGTAAGGCACCTCTGACAAAACGCTGGTTGCGGCTGCCACGGGCGAGGCGGCCGCAACTCAATTTCGGAGTTCGGGCGGGTTACCACGGCAACCAGGACGCTGCGCACACCGATGACGTCATCGGTGCCGGCGCAGCGCTACCGGAGCAACGCCGATTTAGGGCCCCAGGGAATTTCACTACTGGCCATAACTCTGGCGCAAGGCCCTCTAGCGCCTCAAATGAGGTGCTAAGGCTACTGAATTTTCAGCCGAAAGTATGCTGAATAAACCTTTCAGTCTGTATGCAGTTCCAACATTGGCCACTGGGTGACACTGTTGAGTTTTGTTTGAGAAAAGAAATTGCAGCCATATTGGTTTTCAGTTTTTCCAGGTAAGTGTCAGATCAGCTGGCAAGGTGCTAGTTTTATATTTACACTCTTTTTCACTTTATCACTTTATCTGTTCCTTTAAATATTGCTTTCTTTGTTTTTTTCCCTCCCTTCAGGTTTCATTACTCCATTCGACTGCTTTTCTTGATGCTTCTCAGCACCTCTGCATTGTCCCCACCAGTCCACTAACCCATATTGCATTCTTGGACCACTTGTCTGGGTATCTTCTTTGATTAAACTTTTCTCACTACCACCAATGCTCTAGTCCCGCCGGTTGGCCTATCTGCAACCTGTTCTCAGGCTGTTTGTCCCCACAACCTCCATTCGCCTGAGAAATGTTTTAAATCTAAATGATCTGCAGCCTGTTTGTGGGCCACTGGTTGATTAAAGCTGTAATCAACTTACTATGGGCCAGAAAATGATACAATAGGAATGTAGAAAGACAAACATATTGGGATCGTACACAGATTGGAGAACAGGAAAACTGAGGTCGGGAGACAGAGATAGACAGATATTGGAGGTAAAGAGAGATTGCAGAACAAAGAAACAAGTTAAGGAATAGAGATAGACAGAGATACAACAACAGAAAATGCTGGAAATACTCAGCAGGTCAGGCAGCATTGTGGAGAGAAATAGAGTTAACGTTTCAGGTCGATGGCCCTTCGTCAGAACTGGAAAAAGTTGGAGAAGTAACAGATTGGGGGGGGTGGCAGGGAAAGGGGGGGGAGGAAAGAACAAAGGAACAGTCGGTGATAGGATGGAAGGCAGGAGAGATTAAGAGACAAAAGGGATGATGGTGCAAGGCAAAAAGAGATGGTAATGGGACAAGTTAAGAAACAAAAGATGACTCTGGATGAAGTGTAAATGGCAATGGCAGGATCATCAACAGCTGCCATGTGAGAGAGAAAAGAAAACATGGGGGCCGAGGTTATAGTCTGAAATTGTTGAACTCGGTGTTAAGTCCAGATGGCTGTAAAGTGCCTAATCAAAAGATGAGGTGCTGTTCCTCGAGTTTGTGTTGACCTTCATTGGAACAGTGTAAGAGGCCAAGGACGGAGAGGCCAGGGTGCGAGTGGAGCAGAGAATTAAAGTGACAGGTGACCGGAAGCTCGGGGTCACGCTTATGGACTGAATGGAGGTGTTCCGCAAAGGGGTCACCCAATCTGCGTTTGGTCTCCCCAGTGTACAAGTCGGAAGTACACTGAATGCCATATTAGTACAGGAAAAAAGGCATCCCAGGCCCACGCCTGAAACAAGCTTTAGGCCTTTGCATATGAAAATAAGGGAGTAACACCTGTTTGAGGCCTCTTGTGCAAAAACGCAGCCGACACCAGGATCGAAATTTGAAACCTGTGCTGCCTGGGGACACTCAGCAGGTGTCCGCATTTAAATGAGGTCTGAGTCCCAATATGAAGAGGTGACTAAAGTAGCGGTGAGGGGAATATCCATGGATGTTATTTATATGGACTTCCAGAAGGCATTTGATAAAGTCCCTCATAAGAGGTTGCTAACTAAGATTGAAGCCCATGGAATTGAAGGCAAACTACAGACTTGGTTAGGAAACTGGCTGAGCAGCAGGAGACAGAGAGTAGGGATAATGGGCAGGTATTCCAATTGGCAGGATGTTGGCAGGATGTGACTAATGGGTGTCCCGCAGGGATCTGTGTTGCAACCTCAACTATTCACTGTATTTATTAACGACTTACATAATGGGATAGAAAGCCATATATCCAAATTTGCCGATGACACAAAGATAGGCGGCATTGTAGACAATGTAGATGAAGGCATAAAATTACAGAGATATTGATAGATTAAGTGACTAGGCAAAACTGTGGCAAATGGATTTCAATGTAGGCAAATGTCAGGTCATCCACTTTGGACCTAAAAAGAATAGAATAGGGTACTTTCTAAATGGTGAAAGGCTAAAAACAGCGGAGGTCCAAAGGAACTTGGGGGTCCAGGTACACAAATCATTAAAATGTCATGGACAGGTACAGAAAATAATCAAAAAGACTAATGGAATGCTGGCCTTTATATCTAGAGGACAAGAATATAAGGGGGTAGAAATTATGCTGCAGTTATACAACACCCTGGTAAGACCACACCTGGAGTACTGTGAGCAGTTCTGGGAAAAATTGGAATCGTGTCGGGAAGCTGGCTCCAACCCGCTGACTTTTGGGTTTTAACCAAAGCAGGACAAGGGGCGGGCAGCCAAACCGCTCCCAGAAGGCGGGTTGGCACTTTAAATATGTTAATGACGCTGGAGGCCTTGGATTTATCCTGCTGTTCAGGTTGTACTGTTGCCGCTTGGGGTTCCTGGGCCTCAGGAATCATAGCAGCTGCAGCAAGATGAGGACAGCCTCAGGGAGCACTCCTTGTGGGCCAGGAGGAGCAGGACTGTTTCCTCCCGACTCTTCCCCCCCCCCCCCCCCCCCCCGCAAGACAATTCTACTCCCCATACAAACCATCCCCTCTGCATATAAACCACCCCTCACCGCCCCGGGATCGGACCACCCCTGGGGTTGGCGATTGGATCCCCCCGCGATCGGGGATTGGACCTACCTGGTTCTGTGGCCTCCTCTAGAGTGCTCCCCGCCCGACTGGAAGACAAGCCTATCAATCAGGCTGATTTCCAGGCGGGGATCCTGCCAATGATGTCAGACGGACGCTGTGCAGTTAAATCTCCACGGCATGCGGGGAAACCCAGACTTTCGGGTTTCCCGCACGCTACCGGAACCACCCCTCCCCACCCCACCCCACTTACCCCACCACCAGACCCAACCCCCCCACCTCCACCGCCCCACCCCCCCCCACTTCCACCCCCACCCCCCCCCACTTCCACCCCCCACCCCCACCTCCATCCTCCACCCCCCACCTCCACCCCACACCCCCACCCCCCACGCCTGCTTAGACACCTTTGGCGGGCGTCCTCTGGGTATGAGAGCCCGGGAGGGCTCTTCAACAGTCTGTTCTTCCTGCGGCTGTGCAGGGGCTGACACGGTCGCTCAGTTGTCTCCGCAAAGTGGGTCTCTGACCGAGGGTTCCGTACTGGCATGGTTGTGTGAGCGCTTTGAGAGGACCCCACACTTCCTTCAGTCCTGCCAACAACATCCCTCTCATGGGTCAGCCGCACCTCAGTGCTGGCAAGTGGTTGGAGAGCACCTTGCTGCACTTCAGGGGGGCCATGACGACCCATATCTGCACTGGCAATCATCAAAAGGACGTCCATGAAGCTCTGGTCTCTCTGCTCAATAGCTGCCCATTGCTCCTCCAGAGATGACATTCTATTTTGAACAGTCAAATGTTTTCCTGACTCTGGCGACTTATTTCCTCCATGGCCGTAGCCATCCTTTCCACTGAGGTAGCCATCCTTTCCACGGAGGTTGCCATCCTATCCATGGTGGTGCGTTCATGCGCCATTGCCTCCACCATGGCAGTGCTGATGTTACAGATGGACTCCTCCATTCTCTCCACACTCGCACGAACCCTGCAGGCAAATCCTTCCAGAGTCTCCTACACTTGTTCCTGTATTTCCTGAGATGTTCTTTTCTTGGATGGCCCCAGAGGCACAGTGTCTGCATGCAGCTCAGCAGAGCTCGGAGAGTCCTGCGACCTCCGCCGAGGACTCTCCACTGCTGTCACTGTCTCAACCATCTGCTGATGCTCACTTGTGCGCTGTGATAGACCAGGTGGCAATACTACTCTAACTCGCGAGGGCCCCACCGAGGTGTGCATTGCTGTGCTGGTGCTGGGTGCGCTGAGTCCTGGTGATGCTGCTCCCTCAGAGGCTTCAGGTTCCACTGAGGAGTTGTCCGGCTCTTCGCCTTGGATCGATGGTCCTGTGACAGAGTAAATGCATGATTTAGATATCTGATATTGATGTAGCCGACACATCCTTTTGAGCAGATGATACAACGCGATTCTCTATGAACATCATATTCCATTGCATTCTGAGAGGGATGAAACTCTATTATGTCACCAGCTTCCTCTAGTGTGCCCATCTCTCCATCGCCCACTTCCAGATCCTCGCCACCTCCAACAATCTCGTATGCAGCCTCCTCAGCACTGGTCAATGTGGCTAGGGTAGGTGTTCCTCCTCCAGTCAGTGCTCTCTTCTTCTTATTGTGGACTATCTTTTCCTGCAAGGAGGGACACAAGCGGTGTTTCAGCCACAGTGATGGAGTGAGGGTCAATAATCCCTACCATAGAAGCTTTGAGTGAGATGAAGATTGGGTAAGGTACCAAGAGGAAGGTAGCTCCCTGTGCGTTGTTAGTTGTTGTCACTGCATGACAGTGAGAGCGAGTCTCAGGGGTGCATAGGCAGGATGTTGAAGTGATTCAGTGCAGAGACAAAGATGGATAGGAAAGGGTGCAAGGGAAGTAAGAGTAAGGTGGAATGTGAAGGAGGCTTACAACGCAGAGTGCTGGTGATGAGAAGAGAAGGGAAGCAGATTGAAGGCAAGTGTGATGGGATGCTCACTTTTGATGTTCGCACGAGATCATTAAATCTTTTTCGGCACTGGATCCATGAGCGTGTATATATGGACCTTGCACTGACCTCCTTAGCAATGCGCAGCCAGGCTGCCTTGGTCTGCTGAGGAGGCTTCCTCTGGCCATCAGGAGGGAAGAGAATCTCCCTGCACCCTCTGACAGCATCCACAAGAACATGGAGAGAGTCATCATTAAAACGAGGAGCTGCCTTGCCTCTGGAAGAAGTCATTGGCCTAGAAATTGGCCTGAGGTGCCCAAATGGCGCAAAGTTCGCCTGGGCGCTGGAATTTGCGCCGCGATCGCCGCAAATTCAGTTGAAGTGCCCCTAGAGGGAGACGGGGCGCGGCTCGAGGCGCTCCGCGTCCCTCTTAGGGCGCTGAAAGTATATTTCGCAGCGCTACGTGCCGCAGCGCCACACGCTGCGGCACGGCACGCTGCGGTACTGCAGGCCTTCCTCCCGCTGTTAAGGGGGAGGGGCCTGCAACAGCGCGAGCCCCGATCGCGAGTGCCGGCAAAAGAGCCCGGCACCAAGGAGAAGTGCCGGGCTCTCGGGAAACAGCCGGCAATGCCGCGGGGGGGTGGGGACCAGGAGGCCGGGGACGGAGGTGCTGGCAGGCGGCCACCGAAAAAGCGGCCGCCCCGCACCTCCACCTTAACTTGCGCCTCTGCCGGCACAGTAAGGCCCCGTGAACCGGGCGCGGGTAGCAAACGGCACAACTGCGGCGTTCGCTACCAAATATCGCGAATGGGGCGCTGCGCACACCGATGACGTCATCGGTGGCGGCGCAGCGCAAATGTCTAACGCCACCATTAGCGCCCCTGGTGAATATCGCGGGAGGCGCAGCCAGTGGCGCTACAGCCACTGACTGCCTCTTTAGGCGCTAACAGGTGGCGCTACTCACCCAATTTTTCCCCCATTGTGTATAGAACAATATCAATGAGTCCAGGAATCCACAAGGGAAAGGCTTAGGCTGAATGGCAGCTTTAAAAGCAGTTGCTGTGATGACATCTTCAGAGGCGGCCAGCCGACCCGATTGCACTGATTGGATCGGCCAGCGCGACTCATTGAAATCAACAAGCTCATTGAATCAAAATCGGACATCAGCAGCTGATCCCGCCGGAAGCGGCTCCGGAACACGCCCACCACGCAACCCGACTCCAACCCGCCTCGGGAATTAAAATCGAGCCCTCAGTGTGCAACACCACAGGAGGCCAATTAGTTGAATTATTTATACTAAGTGGTGAAAATATTGAACAGTCCCACATATTACAACAGAAATATATACCTTGTGATAATCACACAGGTAATGTTTAAAGCATTCAGGAAAGCAATGTGACAAAATTGATGTAATGTAACGTTTACTTACAGATTATAGTCCTGGTTGACTCCAGCAAATGGCTGATTTGAACATTTACCAAAAATGAAAACCAAGCTGAAAAGCAGTGATAAGATGCATGTCGCTGCAGCCATTTTAATCATATTTCGACATTGGAGCTTCAACTTGGAAATGATGATCCCACTAACAATTTGACCAATAAAAGCTCCGGGGATAAGTACTGCTCCTTGAAAGTAAAGATTAGAACCAATTATATCATTGTTATGTCAGATGTTTCACTGAAGATTTCTGTGTATTTTCTGGATGATCTGCTGCCAAAACAAAAGACCTCTTAATACTATAGTACCAGCCATATAACTTTGTTTACAAAGCCACTCATAGCGCACCTGCTTAAGATTGATAGCTTTTTGTTAACCAAGGATACGGGGAAAAGGCAGGTATATGGAGTTAGGTCGCAGATCAGCCATGATCTCACTGAAAGGCGGAACAGGCTCGAGGGGCTAAATGGCCTAGTCCTGTTCCTATGTTCCTACGTACAAAACCAAGTAGCTGGCAGTGAATTTAAAGGAGTGAGGGATGTTTAGCTCGATAAGAACCATGTTGAGTCTATCACTGTCACATGTATTACCCAGGCAATGGGTCAGACAGCAGGTGGCCGGGAACATACAGCTAAAGGAAAACTTAATTCTAAATCTTGGAGCAGTAAGAGAAATTATTATTGTTTTTAAGGTTTTATATATATTGTACATTCTCATAACATTGCCACTGCACTGCTGCCTTGTGCATTATTCCATTACATTTATGTGCCTTTTTTTTCATTGAACTATTCCAAGGTGCATGTGGTACAAGCTATATTGACACTGAATTATTATTTTCCAATGTGAAGCACAGTCTGAGCCATCTACTGAATGCATAAATGAGGATAGTTTCCAATTTTTATTTTCATTTGCTTGATCTCTTTTTTCAACCTTTCCTTTTCACCTCTATGTTGCCCCCTCTCTACACACATTCTCCTCCATTACATAGAAACATAGAAGATAGGAGCAGGAGTAGGCCATTCGGCCCCTCGAGCCTGCTCCGCCATTTAATGAGATCATGGCTGATCATCCAAACTCAGTATCCTATCCCTGCTTTCTTCCCATATCCCTTGATCCCTTTAGCCTTAAGAAATATATCTAACTCCTTCTTGAATATATTTAATGAATTGGCCTCAACTGCCTTCTGTGGTAGAGAATTCCACAGGTTCACCACTCTCTGGGTGAAGAAATTCCTCCACACCTCTGTCCTAAATGGCTTACCGCTTATCCTTAGACTATGACCCCTGGTTCTGGACTCCCCCGCCTACGGGAACATCCTTCCTGCATCTAGTCTGTCTAGTCCTGTTAGAATTTTATAAGTTTCAATGAGATGGTAGGAAGAATAGAAAAACAGAATATGGTTTAAATGGTGAGAAACTATTAAATGTTGGTATTCAAAGAGATTTAGGTGTTCTTGTACAAGAAATACAGAGAGTTAGCATGCAGGGACAGCAAGCAATTAGGAAGGCAAATGACATGTTGGCCTTTATTACTAGGGGGTTGGAGTATGAGAGTAAGGAAGTCTTGCTACGATTGTACAGGACGTTGGTGAGAAAGCACCTGGAGTACTGTACAGTTTTGGTCTCCTTATCTAAGGAAGCATATATTTGCCTTAGAGGCAGTTCCATGAAGGTGTAGGAGTCTCTGCGCTCCGAGCAAAGAATCTATAAACTCACTAGTAGTTAACAAACTGAGTTTAATGTACTAAAACTTTACAAAACAAGAAAATGCAGGAGAAGCTCTAAACAGGTCTATTCATTATCACTCCACATGAGGACGAGCTGGAAACGCCCTCTACCTCTGACGTCATGACATCATCACACTTCCCGCCGTTGGAACGTCACATAACCCACATGATGACGTCATCGCGTCAGATCGCGATTTTGTCGATCTAGCTCTGTTTAACCAGAGCCAACATTAAAAGGTAATAAACATGATGAAAGGCAATTGTACCAGTCACTGTGAGAGTCTCTTAGTGGCTTTGCCACATACGCCCCCCCAGAATTGTCTTTAACGAGAAGAGTCAATCGCTGAGGAGGTCGGACAAGCCTGTTGGACCGACTCCTAAATTCCCGGAGGGGAAAACGCTGAGCAGGCGGCGAGCTGGCAGGTAACACGGCGCTGTCAGGTGTGGCAGCGGCCGGTGGCCGGCCGCGGCGCGGAGGCTGCACCAGTTCGATCGGTCGTTCGAGGTCTAGGTGCGCAGGCTTAAGGCGATCGACAGAGATGTGATCAGGCTTGCCCCCAACGTCGATCACGAAACTCTTGTCCCCTGCCTGCAAAACCTGGAAGGGCCCTGCATAAGGAGGTGCGAGCGGGGTACGATGGCCGTCTTGGCGCACAAAAATGAACTTGGCCTTCGACAACTCCCCCGGGACGTTGGACGAAGGCAAACCGTGCTCTGAAGTCGGAACTGGGCGGAAACAGCGGGCTGCATCCCGGTAGGTCTCTCTTTGCCTGGCCGCGGACCATGGCCGCGCAGGGGATGGCAGGAATTCACCCGGAACTCGAAGTGGTTGCCCGTAAACCATCTCCGCCGCCGTCGACTGAAGATCTTCCTTCGGCGCCGTGCGGAGTTCTAACATCACCCACGGCAGTTTGTCAACCCAGGATGCATCCAGAAGGCTGGTCCTGACCGACTCCTTCAAGGAACGGTGGAACCGCTCACACAAGCCGTTCGCTTGCGGGTGATAGGCCGTAGTGCGGTGGAGTTTAACGCCCAACACGGAAACCACCTCATTCCACAGTTCGGACGAAAATTGCGGCCCACAATCCGACGAAATATCCGCAGGGACACCAAACCGGGCTACCCATGATGAAACGAAAGCTCGAGCAACATCCGCAGAGGTGGTGGACGTCATGGGGACTGCCTCAGGCCACCTCGTGGTGCGATTCACCATTGTCAAAAGGTGCGTAAAGCCCCGGGACGGTGGAAGCGGGCCCACTAAGTCAATGTGAATGTGATCGAATCGCTGCTCCGGGACCTCGAAGATGGCGAGCGGGGCCCTGACATGCCGCTGCACCTTGGCCCGTTGGCAAACAACACAAGTGTTCGCCCAGTCTCTGACGCCTTTGCGTATTCCCCTCCATACGAATTTGGAGACCAGCAGCTTTTGCGACGCCCGCATTCCAGGATGCGATAGGCCGTGTATGGCATCGAAAACAGCCCGGCGCCATTTAGACGGGACAATCGGACGGGGTGCACCCAACAAAACATCGCAGAGTAGAGTAGTACCTGCGGAATGGAACGGCACATCCCTCGGCTGGAGGCTGGCTGGAACCGAACGAAAAACCTGGGTCTCTGGGTCGGCTGCTTGGTCAGCCGCCATCTGTGTGTAGTCAATGCCCAATTGGACGGCATGGACGGCGGCACGGGATAGGCAATCGGCGACGACGTTGTCCTTACCGGCCACATGCCGGACGTCGGTGGTGAACTCCGATATGTACGTCAGCTGCCTTTGCTGCCGAGTCGACCATGGTTCCGCAGACTTGGCCATTGCGAACGTCAATGGCTTGTGGTCAACAAACGCGATGAAGCGGCGCCCTTCGAGGAGGAAGCGAAAATGGCGGATGGCTAAAAACAAAACCAACAGCTCTCGGTCGAAGGTAATGTAACGGCGCTCATGCCGTTATAGCTGGCGGCTAAAAAAGGCCAGAGGTTGCCACGCGCTGTCGACCCACTGCTCCTGGACGGCCCCCACCGCGTAGTCTGACGCGTCCGTCGTGAGGGCGATGGTGGCTCCCGGCAGCGGGTGTGCCAACATGGTCGCGTTGGCATGCGCAGTCTTCGTCTCCTCGAAGGCGCGATCCATGTCTTGCGACCATACCACGGGCTCCTTTCCCGTCGTGCCCGAGGGCCTCATAGAGCGGACGCATGAGCTGCGTTGCCCTGGGGATGAAACGATGATAGAAGTTCACCATCCCCAGGAACTCCTGTAAGGTTTTCACGGATTTCGGTTTCGGGAACACCGCGATCGCCTCCACCTTGACTCGAAGTGGCATTGCCCCAGCGGGGGTTATGCGGTGGCCCAGGAAATCAAGTTGCGCTAGGCCGAAACGGCATTTGTCCGGGTTAACGATGAGGCCGTGCTGCTGAAGCCGTCGAAAAAGGACCCGAAGGTGCTCGAGGTGTTCCTCCTTGGAGGCGCTGGCAATCAGAATATCATCCAAATAAACAAATAAAAAATCAAGGTCCCGCAGGACTGAATCCATGAGGCGCTGAAACGCCTGCACCGCATTCTTAAGTCCAAAGGGCATTCGTAGGAATTCAAAAAGTCCAAAGTGGGTAATGACCGCCGTCTTTTCGACATCTTGAGGGTGCACTGGCACCTGGTGGTAACCACGGATGAGGTCGACTTTCGAGAAGATGGACGTCCCCGCCAAATGTGCTGGGAAGTCCTGTATATGGGGAATGGGGTAGCGGTTGGGCGTCGTTATCTCATTGAGGCGGCGATAATCACCACAGGGCCGCCATCCCCCGCCGGGCTTGGGGACGATGTGGAGCGGGGGAGGACCAGGGACTACTGGACCGACAGATGATCCCCATTTTCTCCATCACAGCGAACTCCGCCTTCGCCGCCACTAGCTTGCTGGGCTCTAAACGTCTTGCCCTGGCGTAAACGGGCGAGCCGGTAGTCGAAATATGATGCTCCACCCTATGCTTGACGGTCGAAGCCGAAAAGGTGGGCTTCGTCAGCTCGGGGAACTCCTCGAGGAGACGGGCGAAATCGTCGGGCGGTGGCCACGCACATGAAATCGTGTGTGACGCAGCCGTGCTGCGCGCCCCTGAAATATCGTCGAGCGTGACGGCGTGAACGAGGCGTCGATTTTTCACGTCCACCAACAGGCCGTTGGCACCCAAAAAGTCGACACCCAACAGGGCCTGCGAGATTTGAGCGGTGATGAAATTCCAGGTGAAAAGCTGTCCAACGAAACAGACTTGGACGAGCCGCTTTCCGCAAGTGCGGATCGAACCCCCGTTGGCCGCTTGCAGAGGGGGACCCCGTCTGCCGGACCGAAGCTCAATGACCGAGGCGGGGAGTATACTGCATTGCGCCCCCTTGTCGCATAGAAAACGACGGCCCGAGATGGAGTCGGTTAAGTAGGTGAGATTCCCGGAAGCGCCGATCGCCATCGTGGCCGCGGGGAAAGTACCAGGACCGGCGTGCTTGACTCGCGGCGGTCTGGTAACGAAACTGCACGGTGGGTGGCAGCAGCGGGCCTTCGGGCCGAAACGAGCATGGTAGTAACAGTAACCGGTCGTCGGAGGCGCCGTGGTCGGAGCCGGGGCCGGGCTCCTCGTGGCGAGGCGTTGCGCGATGGCGCAGCATTGTTGCCGGACTGCGTAAATCTTATCCTCCTCTTCGGCGAGCGCGACGCAGTCTGCGGTTTCAGCTCGGGCGAGGGTTGCCTGGACTTGCTCGGGGAGCTGAGTAAGGAACAGCTCGCGAAACAGAAAGCACTGGGGCTCGGACCCCAGGAGAGTCAGCATGTGGCTCATAAGCTCTGAGGGTTTGGAGTCACCTAACCCTGGTAGCGTCAGTAAACGGCGAGCGCGCCCCGCTTTGGTAAGACCAAATACCTGCAGCAATCGTGTCTTGATGGCTACATACTTGTCAGCATTCGGGGGACTCTCCAGAAGGCGATGATTCTCGACGCCGTCGAGCTATCGAGGGCGGAGACCACGTGGAGATATCTGGTCTGGTCCTGTACGACTTTGCAGAGTTCAAATTGCGCCTCGGCTTGCACAAACCAAGAGGCCGCCTGTTGTTCCCAGAATTGGGGGAGCTTCAAGGCCACTGCATTGGCCTCCATTCCTGGCCTGTGTTCTGTGTTCACCACGAAAACCGATCGTGAGGATTCGGGGTCACCAATGTAGGAGTCTCTGCACTCCTAGCAAAGAATCTATAAACTCACTAGTAGTTAACAATCTGAGTTTAATGTACTAAAACTTTACAAAACAAGAAAATGCAGGAGAAGCTCTAAACAGGTCTATTCATTATCACTCCACACGAGGACTAGCTGGAAACGCCCTCTACCTCTGACGTCATGACGTCATCACGTTTCCCGCCATTGGAACGTCACATGACCCACGTGATGACGTCATCGCGTCAGATCGCGATTTTGTCGAACTAGCTCTGTTTAACCAGAGCCAACATTAAAAGGTAATAAACATGATTAAAGGCAATTGTACCAGTCACTGTGAGAGTCTCTTAGTGGCTTTGCCACAAAGATTCACTAGATTAATCCCTGGGATGAGAGGGTTGTCCTATGAAGAGAGACTGTGTAGATTAGGCCTATACTCTTCGGAATTTAGAAGAATGAGAGGAGTTCTCAGTGAAACATAAGATTCTAAGGGGGATTGACAGGATAGATGCTGAGAGATTGTTTCCCATGGCTGGAGAGTCCAGAATTAAGGGGCATAGGGCTAAAAATTCAGTTTGGGGCGCCAAGCTCGGCTGGGCGCCGGAATTACCGCTGCGAGCGGAGCCACTTGCGCCATCGGGATATTCAGTTTCTGCGCCCCAAATGGAAGCGGGCCGCTAAACGAGGCTTCCCGCGCCCCACTTGGGGCGCTGAAACTGAATATCGGCGCGCAAAGGGCCGCAGCGCCACCCGCTGCGGCACGGCACGCTGCGGTACTGCAAGCCTTCCTCCCACTGTTAAGGGGGAGGTGCCTGCAACAGCGCGATCCCTGCTCGCGAGTGCCGGCAAATGAGCCCGGCACCAAGGAGAAGTGCCGGGCTCTCGGGAAACAGCCGGCAATGCCGCGGGGGGGGTGGTGGTGTAGGAGGCCGGGGACGGAGGTGCGGGCAGGCAGCCGCCGAAAAAGCGGCCGGCCGCACCTCCACCTTAACTAGCGCCACAGGTTGGCCCGTGTACCGGTTGCTATTTGCGGCCGGCGCTGAAGAGGCGGGCGCAACCTAATATGGCGTTCGGGGCGGTAGCGGGGCGCTGCGCACACCGATGACGTCATCGGTGGCGGTGCAGCGCTACAGGCTAACGCCGCCATTAGCGCCCCGCTAAATATCGCGGTGGTTGTGGCCAGTGGCGCAAAAGCCTCTGAGTGGCCTCTTTGGGCGCAAACTGGTGGCGCAGACCACTGAATTTCTAGGCCATAGTCTCAGGATAAGGGGTCGGCCATTTAAGACTGAGATGAGGAGGAACTTCTTCACTCAGAGGGTAGTGAATCTTTGGAATTCTCTGCCCCAAAGGGCTGTGGATACTCAGTCATTGAGTATATTCAAGGTTGAGATAGATTTTTGGACTCTAGGGAAATCAAGGGATATAGGGATAGGGCAGGAAAGTGGCGTCGAGGTCGTAGATCAGCCATGATCTTATTGAATGGCGGAGCAGGCTTGAGGGGTCATATGGCCTACACATGCTCCTAATTCTTATATTTTTGACACAGAGATGGCGAGTGGAGTATTTTGAGCAGAGGGCTGGATGGTGCTGGATGGTGCTGGAAGTCCATGGATGCTTACAGGGATCCCTGCAGGGAGTGTAATTTATCCTGCATTCTCTGCTGTCATTTCATTTTGTTCTGATGGAAAAGAACTGATAGATATTTTGATGGGACAGCACTTTTCAGTTAGAATCACAGTACTCCAAGTGTGGTCTAACCAAGGTTCCATACAAGTTTAACATGACTACTCTCCTTTTCAATTCTTTCCCTCTAGAAATGAACCCCAGTGCTGTATTTGCTTTTTTTTAATGGCCTTATTAACTTGCGTCGCAACTTTTAATCTTCTATCTATATATATATAATAAAGCGGTTTGTCTCTCTGTTTGTCTGTCTATTTGTCTGTCTGTCTGTCTGTCCGCTATACACTCAAAAGTTATACAGCGTACCTACACGCATGTTATATCAAAAGAAAGCTTATCATTAGGGGAGTCTAATAGGCGTATTTACTTTTTGGTCAGACAAAAATTGTTCCGACAGTATACAAAAAAGGTTCAAAAAATGGCAAAATTCCGCTCATTAGCATTGAGTGACGTGATGGTTGACCAATCGGTGCATCACGGGGGGGGGGGGTTCATTGTGTGTGTGGGCGGGCCTAATCCTTCTGAGCTGAGGTGAGTGGCTGCCATCTTGATTTCTAACTATTGATTTATTTTTCCCACTTTCTGTGTGTTTATTTTTCCCACTTTCTGTGTGTGTGGAGGGGAAATTGTTTTTTAAAAAAGTAAATTAATTTCTAAATATTTTTTCTAAGCTGATTAATTTTCCTACCTTTCACCCTTTTTTTTCCTCTTGACTCGCTGCCTCCGCCGGGCGCCGCAACCTTGGAGGGTTACCCCACCTGCAGGCCTCGAAGCCTCGGCCTCTCCTCGCCAGCCATGCCCGAGCTAGGCACCGCCCATCCCGCTGGGCCCGCCCCGCGATCGACGCCATCTTGGTAAAGGCTGGCGGTGCGGGACTGAGCCGAGCGTAGCCATCACTGCCATCTTAGTAAAGGCTGGCGGGGCGGGAGTCAGCGCGTCAACGTCGGCGGCGGCCCGGAGCGCGACCTGAGCTAAGGTGAGTCCGGCCGGGCCTCACACGCTAGGCCGCGCACCGGCCGGCCCTGAGGCGCTGATCCGCACACGGGGGCTTCGGCTCACCACGTCCAGGCTCTGAGGAAAGGCAGAGAGAGAGGGGGAGGGAGGGACAGAGAGGAAATCAGGGAGAGACAGGGGGAGGGAGTGGGGGGGGGGAGGGAGAGGAGGGGGGAGGGAGAGGAGGAGAGGGAGAGAGAGGAGAGGGGGAGGGAGGGAGAGGAGAGGGGGAGGGAGAGGAGAGGGGGAGGGAGGGGGAGGAGAGGGGGAGGGAGGGAGAGGGGGAGGGAGGGAGAGGAGAGGGGAAGGAGGGAGAGGGGAGGGTGAGGAGAGGGGGAGGGAGGAGAGGGGGAGGGAGAGGAGAGTGGGAGGGAGGGAGAGAGAGTAAAGCAGGGAGAGACAGGGGGAGGGAGAGAGAGGGTGAGGGAGGGAAAGAGTGAGGGGGTGGGACAGGGAGGGAGAGCTCGCCTTCTTCCTTCCTTCCTTCCTTCGCAGGGGTCGATCGGGCCAGGCCTGAGGCGCTACTTCCCCCCCCTCTCTCTCCAGGCTAATCCCAAACTAAATCCAGCAGTCTCTCTCTCTCTCTTCCCCCCCGTCTCTCTCTTCTCCCCCCAGTCTCTCTCTCTCTCTCTCTCTCTTCCAACAACAACATGCCCTCAAAAAACCCTCGGCACCGCCGGGCACTCCAGCTAGTGATTTATGTAACTGTACCCCGAGATTCCTCTGCTTCTCTACCCCATTTAGACACTTATTTTTCAAGGACAACGTGGCCTCCTTATTCGTCCTACCAAAATGTACCAACTCACGCCGATCTATATTGAAGTTCATTTGCCAATTACGCGCCAATTCTGCAGGTTTATTAATGTCTTCCTGTATTTTGTCACAGTCCTCATCTGTATTAACTTTAACCCCAATTTGTGGTGCCTGCAAATTTTAGAACTGTGCTTCCGATTCCAGAGTCCAAATCATTTATGTAAATGGTGAACAACAGTGGTCCCAGCACCAATCCTTGTGAAACACCACTTCTCACCTTTTGTCAGTCTGAGTAACTACCTTTTCAACTACTCTCTATTGTCTGTTTTGTAGACAGCTTGCTATTTATTCTGCTGCTTGTCCCCTAACTCCACATGTTCTGATCTTAGTCATGAGTCTACTATGCTTATCAAAGGCCTTTTGAAAAATCCAAATATAACTTCATGAAAATCACGGGGCGGTTAAGGGTGAAATGCCGTTTTCACGAAGCTAACAGCGCAAATTGACCAGAAACTTGTGGCGATTCGCAATTAAAGGGGTATCTCTTCCTCACTACAAGTTGCTGGTCCATTTGCACATTAATAACAGTGTGCGTCATTCATACGCTGTTATTTTTTCAGCAAATTCTGGCCCAATATCTCTTTAAATCAATCATACCAAGCCAGTTTTTAAAAAATGAATTATTGAAATATTATCTGTTAAGGAAGTTCATTTAACTACTTACCTCCCAGGATTGCTGCCAGGCTAGCAGTTTGGCCAAACTGATTTTCAATGTATTTAGGCATAAATGTCACAAAGCCGGTGATGAGAAGTCCTTCAGTGCAACTTGCTATTATTAAGAATATGAAAACAGTATTCTTCAGCAACATCTATAAGAAAAGATATGTTTGACAATTAGTGAGCATAGGCCTCTGATGGCTCAGTAGGTTAGTATAATTCCCAGTGTGGAACTGAACTATAGAGATCAGAAAGATCCCAGGTTCAACCCCTGGCCTTTGAGTTAGCTAATCTCAGCTACAAGAGATGCTACAATTGGCTTCAGCACCCTTGGCTGGAGAGGGGTGAAAATCAGCCCGAGCTCCCAATCCTGACTGATAACCAGATTGTGACACCCTGCTGGACAAGATGCTGTATGGACTTCAGGCAAGGACAGAATTGGGCTCAGCTTCGATTCTCCCATGATGAAATAGCCCACCAACACTTACTATCTGGGCTCACACATGAACAATGTCCACTTGGATATTCCCTGGTAGCACCCCAAGAGGGAGGGGAGCACTTCCAGTAGCGCTACTAGTGAATTTTGGGTGTGGGGGTGCTAACTTTTTCTGGGCGCTAAAAGTAGTGCCCGGCGAAGTTAGTGCCCCAAAGGGGGCGCGACCAAATTTTTGCCCCAATGTGTTCTTTGTCCTGGGTAGTTGCGATCATGGTATTAATGACAGAACCCTTGAACAGTTAAGTTTTGTTATCCTTAATATTGTTAGTATTTGGGAGTGGACGTTGCTGGGGGGGGAGGGATTCTGTCACGACTCACGTCACTATTTCCTGTTGTGACTCTACATATCAGATGTGGTTGATGAAATCCACTGAAACAATATGTTACAGTTTGATTAAATCATTGAAAAATTACCTAAACCCATGTTAGAATGCATGCATTCCCACTTTTTAAAAAATTAATTGGGAGTTGTGGATAGCCAAAGATTTTAGCTGGTGTCACATGTGATCTCTTCCTACATTGTGCAATACACTGTTACTATGGATTTCCATCTTATTTCCCCATTGAGCTGCTGAAAATACTATCTTTGTGCCTCTGCGTAAGAGAACAAGAAAATCCAGAACTCCAGCTCTGATAAATGGTCTCCATCCAAAAGGTTAACCTGTTTTTGTCTTTTCAATGGACTTGCTGTCTACTTCTGACATTTTGGCCTAGAAATTTGAGGGTTTAGCGCTGGCCATTAAGGCCCGTTTTAAAGAAAAAATGGCGACCGACTCACTTCCGCCCGCTTCTGGCGGGTCCTGCGATGGCCGCCATTTTGGGCCGGTCGTTAGCGCTGCCGTTGCCTGTGCTCACTCCAGATATTTAGATGAGGCAGATTGTAACGTCAATGAGTGTGCAATGCTGATTTGATGCACGATCTGCCATTTTGGATATCACCGCACCAGTTAACGCCCTCTCCAAATCATGAACTGACCAAGCATTCAGCAGCAGGAAGGAGCCCCCAGCAGCGCTATTTAAAGGGATCATCATCAACAAGCCACCACTTCAATAAATTCAAAAAAATCAAGTCCAAACGCTTAAATACAAACTTATCTGATTGATGTGTATGTCCCCTTAAGTGGTGCTGTCATCACCACTGTCAGCCTGCTTGCACACCAGGTTAACCTGGTGTGCTTAGGACCCAGCAGGGTTGAAGTTCGTGTTATAGAATCATAGAATGGTTACAGCATGGAAGAAGGCAATTCGGGCCGTCGAGTCCGTGCCAGCTCTCTGCAAGAGCACTTCAGCTAGTCCCACTCCCTCGCTCTTTCTCCGTAACCCTGCAATTTTTTTCCTTCAGGTACTTATCCAACTTCCTTTTGAAAGCTCAGATTGAGTCTGCCTCCGCCATCCTTTCAGGCATTGCATTCCAGATCCTAACCACTCGCTGAGTAAAAAGGTTTTTCCTCACGTCGCCTTTGGTTCTTTTGCTAATCACCTTAAATCTGTGAACCACTGGCTCTCGACCCTTCTGCCAATGGGAACAGTTTCTCTTTATCTACTTTGTCCAGGCACCTCATGATTTTGAATACCTTTATCAAATCTCCTCTCAAACTTCTCTGCTCTAAGGAGAACAACCCCAGCTTCTCCAGTCTATCCGCGTAACTGAAGTCCCTCATCCCTGGAATCATTCTCTTAAATCTTTTCTGTACCCTCTCTAAGGCCTTCACATCCTTCCTAAAGTGCAGTGCCCAGAATTGGACACAATACTCCAGTTGAGGCCGAACCAGTGTTTTATACAGGTTCATCATAATTTCCACACTTTTGTACTCTATGACTGCGGTTTTGCCGGCGCTCAGAGGGTGGGTTTGGAGGCGGGTCAGAGGTTAAAGTCATTTTGATTGACGGCAAGTTCCGAACCCGCCGTCATCCCGCCTCCACGCAACTTTGCAAAGTGTCGGGTCTGGGAGGCCCGATCAGACCCGACACCAAGCGGCGGGAGAGGCACTTAAGGCAGTTAACAGCTTGTTAACTGCCTACATAATCTCATTTTACCAGACTCTTCCCTTTTTACGACATTTTCAGCGTGTTCCACGCTGTTCGCCAAACACGCCAGCTGATTGTGCCGGGTTGAGCAACTACCTGAATTGTTGACAGCTGCTCCTGCAGCATAAAAGCGGACCTGTAACATGGCTGACTTTCAGATGGCAGAACTTTGTGTTTAAGGTGTTGGAACACTTTTTGCAGGTCTATTGAGCTTGTAAGTGTTTAAGCTGAGATCCATATGCACTGTGACCGCCTTGGAAAACCCTCTCCCCGCATTGACTGAACGCTTATAACATCTATTCCTCAACTGAGATATACACCAGCGGAATGGGAACAATTTATACCCTCTCATCCTGGTCCTTAGAATCGGAGGAAGAGCAGCTGCGGCAGCAGCAGAACCAGGCACAACAGCAGCACCAACAACAGGAGCGCCAACCTCCTCCTCACCCACTTGATGCTGCACAGGGCAGAGGGCATCAGCGCAGGGCTGCACCTCGCCGCAGGAGACACCCCCAACACAGGGTTTACAGGCCGAGGATGAGCTTCAACATGACTGAGCAGCAGTGCCAAAGGAGGCTGAAACTTTCACAAAAGGTAGTCGCTGACATCTACACAATGCAGTACCAACACCTGGAGCCTAGAGAAGAGGGTGGACACCCCTTACCAGTGGCTGTCAAAGTCACCACCGCACTCAATTTTTTTGCTTCAGGGTCCTTCCAGGGATCATCAGCAGACATCAGCAGCATCTCCCAGTCGGCCGCACACACTTGCATCACGCAGGTTACTGATGCCCTCTTTTCAAAGGCGCACAATTACATCCACTTCTCCACGGATGAAGCAAGTGCAACCGCGCGTGTGGTTGGCTTTGCAAATATGGTAGGCTTGCCAAGGGTGCAGGGCGTCGTAAACTGCACACATGTGGCTATTAGGGCACCCCATCACAACCCAGCTGTATTTATCAACTGCAAGGGCGTCTACTCCCTTAACGTCCAGTTGGTGTGTAACCACAGGAAGAACATTATGCATGTTTGCGCCAAGTTCCCTGGCAGTTGCCATGACTCGTTCATCCTGCAGCAGTCTACTGTGCCTCAGCTCTTCAATCCGCCAACGCAACTTTCCGGATGGCTACTTGGAGACAAGGGCTATCCCCTGAAGACCATCAGTTTGCTCAAAATGCGATTCAGATGCCTTGACAGATCAGGTGGAGCCCTACAGTACTCACCAGCCAGGGTCTCCAGAATCATCGTTGTCTGCTGTGCACTGCACAACATTGCACAGCAGCGTGGCTTACCACTGCCTGAGGAACAAGTGGCTCAGCACACAGCCTCCTCCTCCAAGGAGGAGGGGGAGGATAAGGAGGAGGAGGAGGAGGAGGAAAACCTTGCAGAGGCGGATGTGCCAGTTCCACCAGCACACGAGCACATTGCTGGCCGTGAGGCAAGGGGTGCACTAATCCATGCCAGATTCGCTTAAGTTTACGAAGCAAACACATGTGGCTGCCACCTTCTTAACACACCATACACCATCTGTACAATAAACTGTGGATTCCTATCACTCTCAACACCATCATTACAGATGAAAGGCGCCCCGACACCTCACTGTGACACTTCCATTTCTGGGCACACATAGGCCGACTCTTTGAATGTTTGCCATCGCATTTCTTTATTACAATTGAAATGACGATGATAATTTTCAATTTGTATTACATCAAAACACCCAAGTGACTACCCTTGTGACTATTTGTATGTTAACTTTCTCTTACTTGTGCTTCTACGTGGTGCTTCCCCTGTGGCTTCAGCAGATGTTGAGGCACCTTGCTCACTTTCATGCTGCTCCTGCTTCAACACCTTTGGCGGGCGTCCTCGGGTTTGGGAGCCTGGGAGGGCTCCTCCTGCGGCTGTGCAGGAGCTGAGACGGCCATCTCAGTTGGGTGAGGAATTTGGGGCTCTGACCGAGGGCTCTGCAGTGGCATGGCAGTGTGAGCGTTTAGAGAGGAGCCCACACTTCCCTGTTGTCGACCACCGACATCCCTCTCACGGGTCGCCCGCACTTCACTGCTAGCAAGTAGCTGGAGAGCACCTTGCTGCACATCAGTGGGGCCATGAGGACCGTCTCTGTAATGACAGTCCTCATAACAGGGATGTCCATGTACCTCTGGTGTCTCTCCTCAATAGATGCCCACCTATCCTCCAAAGCAGACCATCTATTTAGAAGAGTCACCATGCTCTGTTGAGTCTGGCAACTTATGTCCTCCAAGGAGGTTGCCACCCTCTCCATGGCGGCACGTTCATGCGTCATTGCCTCCACCATGGCATTGATTATGTTTAAGATGGACTCCTCCATTCTCTACACACTCGCAGTTACTGTGGATGCAAAACCTGTCAGCGACTCCTGCATTTGTTGCTGAAGTTCCAGCACTGCTCTCTTTCTGGATGGCCCCAGAGGCACAGGGTCCAATTGCAGCTGAGCAGAGCTAGGAGCGCCCTGCGGCCTCCGACGAGGACTCTCCACTGCTGTTGCCTGTCTCCACCATCTGCTGATGCACACTTGTGAGCTGTGATACACCAAGTGACAACACTAATCTATCTCGCGCTTGACCCACCAAGGTGTGCTTCTCTGCGCTGGTGCTGGGTATGCTCAATTCTGCTGACACTGTGCCCCCAGAGGTTGCAGCTTCCTCTGAGGAGTCTTCCAGTTCTTCCTCCTGGACAGTGGGAGGGGGGCTCTCGATGGTCCTGTGGGGGAGTAAAGGCATGAGTTAGACATGTGTTATTAACATAGCAGACACATCCAATTGTGCAGATGATCAGAACTCAATCTGTATGAACATCAGATGCCATATCAGTCACTCATGCAATCTAAATGAGAGGGTTGCATATCTATTCTGTCACCAGCTTGCTCTACTGCGCCCGTCTCACCGTCCCCCACTTCCAGCTCCTCAGCACCTCCGATGATGTTGAGAGCAGCCTTCTCAGCGGTGGTCAAGTGGGCAATCGAAGGTGGCCCTCCTCCTGTCCTGCCCTTTCCCTCTTATTGTGGGCTCTCTTTTCCTGCAATGAGGGACACAAGTGGAGTTTGCGTGAGAATGTTGGAGTGAGTGTAGAGAATCCATAGCATAGATGCTTAGAGGGAGACAAAGATGGAGTGAGATGCCAATACCAAGGACCCTCCCTGTGCATTGTTAGTTGTTGTCATTGTGTAACAGTGAGAGCGAGTGTGAGGGGTGCATAGTAGAATGGTGAAGTGATTCTGTACATAGAGAGAGAGGGATAGGTAAGGGTACAAGGGATGTAAGGGTAAAGTGGATGTGCAGGAGTAGGTTGACAATGCAGAGTGCTGGTGATGAGAGGAGATGGGGAGCAGATTGAAGGTAAGTGTGATGTTATACTCATTTTTGCTGAGCGTAGCAGATCATTGAACCTTTTCCTGCACTGAACCCAGGTGTGTGCACACAAAGACCTGGCACTCACCTCCTCAGCAATTTGCAGCCAGGCTGCCTTGGTTTGCTGAGGAGGCTTCCTCCGTCCATTTGAGGGGAACAGTACCTCTTGGTGTCCTCTCACTCCCTCCACAAGAGCCTTTGGTCTTGAAGCAGCCATTTTGATATGTGCCACACCGAAAGCAGCAGAATAGGAATGAACAACAAGGCTGCATGGACCCCTTAATTGCAGCTGGATGAAAGATGTCAGCAGAGGCGAGCAGCAGACCCGAACCCACTAAATGGGTGGGTAGCGCGCACGATAGGCTTAATCAGCCCACTTAAGGCAAAATTGTTATTTCAGAGCGGATTAAACCGGCAGTGGGACCAGAACCCGCCGAACATCAAACCCGACTCCAACCTGCCTTCACCTGAAAATCGTGGCCTATACCTCTATTCATGAAACCCAGGATCCTGTAAACTTTTTTAACTGCTTTCTCAACCTGCCCTGCCACCTTCAACGATTTGTGCACATATACCCCTAGGCCTCTCTGTTCATGCACCCACTTTAGGATTATACCCTTTAGTTTATATTTCCTCTCTTCATTCTTTCTGCCAAAATGTATCACTTCACACTTTTCTGCGTTAAATTTAATCTGCCATGTGTCCGCCCATTTCACCAGCCTGTCTATGTCCTCTTGAAGTCTATCACTATCCTCCTCACTGTTCACTATACTTCCAAGTTTTGTGTCATCTGCAAATTTTGAAATTGTGCACTGTACACCCACATCCAAGTCATTAATATACATCAAGAAAAGCAGTGGTCCTAGAACTGACCCCTGGGGAACACCACTGTATACCTTCCTCCATTCAGAAAAACAACCGTTCACCACTACTCTCTGTTTCCTGTCACTTAGCCAATTTCGTATCCATGCTGCCACTGTCCCTTTTATTCCATGGGCTTCAACTTTGCTGGCAAGCCTATGCACTTTGTCGAATGCCTTTTGGAAATCCATGTACATCACGTCAACCACATTGCCCTCATCAACCCTCTCTGTTACCTCATCAAAAAAACTTGTTCAAATTGATTAAACACAATTTGCCTTTAACAAATCCGTGCTGGCTTTCCTTAATTAATCCACGATTGCCCAAGTGACTGTTCATTTTGTCCATGAT
This sequence comes from Somniosus microcephalus, assembly GCF_052327205.1. Classification (NCBI taxonomy): domain Eukaryota; kingdom Metazoa; phylum Chordata; class Chondrichthyes; order Squaliformes; family Somniosidae; genus Somniosus; species Somniosus microcephalus. The sequence continues at coordinate 179,381,305 of NC_140987.1, read as the reverse complement.
TATTGTTTCTAAAAGCTTCCCCACTACCGAGGCTAAACTGACTGGTCAGTAGTTGCTGGGTTTATCTTTACACCCTTTTTTGAACAAGGGTGTAACATTTGCAATTCTCCAGTCCTCTGGCACTACCCTCGTTTCTAAGGAGAATTGGAAGATTATGGCCAGTACTTCCGCAATTTCTTCCTTCACTTCCCTCAGTGTTCTAGGAATTATCTACTTTAGGTACAGCCAGCCTTTCTAGTACCTCGTCTTTAGCAATTATTATCCCATCCAGTATCTCGTCTACCTCCTCCTTTAATATGTCTATGGCAGCATCCTCTTCCTTGGTGAAGACAGATGCAAAGTACTCATTTAGTACCCGAGCCATACCCTCTGCCTCCATGCGTAGGTCTCCTTTTTGGTCCCTAATTGGCCCCACCCCTCCTCTTACTTACTACCCGTTTGCTATTTATATGCCTACAGAAGACTTTTGGATTTCCTTTTATGTTCGCTGCCATTCTAGTCAAATACCCTCTCTTTGCCCCTTATTTTCTTTTTCACTTCACTTTCTATATTTAGTCTGATTCTCAGATGTATTCTCGACCTGACATCGGTCATCTGTCATCTTTTTCTTCTTCATCTTACTCTCTATCTCTTTCGTCATCCAGGGTGCTCCGACTTTAGTTGCCCTACCTGTCCCCCTAGTGGGAATGTACCTGAACTATTTCCTCTTTAAAGGCAGCCCATTGTTCCATTAGTTTTGACTGCTAACGTTTGATTCCAATTTACCCAGGCCAGATCCGTTCTCATCCCACTGAAATTGGCCTTCCCCCAGTTAAGTATTTTTACTCTAGATTGCTCCCTGTCCTTTTCCATAGCTAATCTAAACCTTATGACACTATGATCACTGTTCCCTAAATGTTCACCTACTGACACTTGCTCCACTTGACCTACCTCATGCATCACAACGCTACCACTTTGTTCGGAATGGCGCTGCCAGTTACTAGCAGCGCAGAGGTAGGGACAAAAATGGCAGCCGCCATGGGACCCACCACCAGCTGGTGAAAGTGCAGCGGCCGCCATTTTAGCGTTATTTAATGACGATACAGAGTGTTGCTAAGGCCATAAACGAATACTTTAAAAAATCTATCCTTGGCCCTCCTCTTCCTCAGTTACATGCTACCGTAAGTGACATCATCCACTACCATGAAGTCAGCTTCACTGATGACACCCATCTCTACCTCCCCACCCCATCTTGCTCCTTCATCCTAAATTGCTTCTGTGTTGTCACAATGCTTGTCCAACCTCCAGACTTGGATGATTCAGAATTTCCTCCATCTAAACTGTGGGACGATCAAATCCAATGTCTTCAGCCCTATCAGAAACTCCACTCCCCGGCTATTGATGTTTGCCTGGCCACTATCTCAGGCCGAATCAGACTACTTGCATCCTCGGTGTCCTGTTCCACCCAGAACGGAGCTTCAGTTGTTGTTGTATAGTGGCAAATGGGAGTTCTCAAAATAATTTAGGGTAGCTGATTACCATTGTTGACTATAAACATCCCAAATTTGGATAATTCAGAATAAATGTACCCCTTTTTAATTTGTTGTTTGAACTAAAAGCAAATTTTCCTGGAATGCTGAGAATTTCCTTGGGGGTTCATCCAATCAGCACCGTAAACTTGGTAGTAGATCGGTGGAAACCCTCTATACACCATATAAACAGCCAAAGTTACAGCAGCCAAATGGGAGAACCCCGAGAAATTTTCCAACATATATGTCTAGGTGTGCAGCAATGAAAACTCAGCTATTGTCTCCATTCCATCCTCTAGCAACTGTTCTGCTATTTTTAACTACTCTTACCCAGTTACTCATAATGCCAGTATAACTATTAGTAATACTTACCTCAGCAGTTAGTAATACTGGCATTAGTGTAGAAATTGCTATTGATGCATAATGAAACTTTAGCTGAGCATTACTTTGGGCTTTTGAAGGTTACAAAGAAAGCTACTTAACACCTGGTTCTACTGTTTTCAGTCGGTACACTAAAATGTGAACACATGCATAGCACACCAGCCAATGAAGAAGAGTAGCAATAACCTTTATAATAATCTGCCAATTGTAATTTGGAGGCATTTACACAGCTGAAGTAACAATGGGGACACTAGGGAAGATGTAAACTCACTAAAATTGCTGTGGAATAGAGCACAGAAGAGTGTGGAAAGCCAGGTTTATAGACCAGTTGCTGGAGACCCAACTGGAAGGAGTCAGGAAGTGGTAGGATACACTGTATGGGACTGTTGTCCACCCTCCCTCCCTCAGAAGTGCCTGATTCAACTGGCACTGGAGGAGGTGCCAGAAGGTGCGATTGCAGTGCTTGGGACTCGAGTAGCTGGAAAGATATCAGGAAAATGATGTCAATCCTCAAGGAGTCTGCTGAGGTAAGCCAACAATATGCCAAAACATGACAAGTTGCTGCTCCAACTACACATGAAATAAAGTCCTGTCTGCTAGCTGGAAGATGCTATTCCATGAGACGAGGCTACATGGATGCAGTAAGAACTGCCATAAGAACAGAGTGAGGAACACTTTTACAAAAGCAAAATACAAAGTGAGCAACACTTTGTTTTAATGAGGACATTTAGGATGTTTGATATAATAATTATAAAGTGTATATGACAACCTGTGTGCACAGCAATAATTCTTAAAGTAATCTGTATCAATTTGCAGCATTAAGTATGCCCTTGAAACTGTATGACATTGTCACTGCTTGATGTACTTTCAAAACCTGTATATTAATCATCTGCTTGCAGGACAAGGTTGGCTTTTAATGGGGCAGAACTAGACCAGAACAGATAGTGGTCTCAAGCAATTTAAGCCATTGGTTCCTTTTGAGGGTGTCACCTTTAAAATAATTGGTGAGAACATTGAGGGAATGGAAAACAGCGAAGCCAGAAACATCCTCCTACTTCACGACTTGTCCTATTAAAGGATATATAATGTCCTTCAATACAACATTACATGTTCATGTCAAATAACTGAACTGCAGTAGAATAGATATGGCAATTAAACTAGTGCTTAAAGGTGGTTATTGCAGGCTGTGCTCTGGCATCTTGTTCTCTTCTGCTTTGCTAGGAATGGAAAAACCAATTGATACTACAGTCGCACCTCACAGCAGCTTGCGTCGCTATCTTCACCTCTGCCAAGCACCAGCACAGTTACACACAGGAGGATGTAGAGGTTGAGGAAATCGAGAGGAGTGTCTTGATGAACAAAAGAAGTGATACTGGCTGTTCAATCTAGGCAGCTGTTGGATGAAGGGCCAATATGGTTCCTGCTTCTGCTGCATTGCTTAGGGATTCAGACCTCACGGGGCCTGTTTACAAATGTAGATTGCTGTATACATGGTTTATTTCTGTCCATGTGGTAATACACTGCGAGGTCCGAGGAGGACTATGAAGATTGAATAAAGACAATCTTGAGTTAGGAATCTGTACATCTCATTGGTGTCTACAATTCTGCTCTCTGACAGATCAACAAACATACTGAGGAAGTACTTAGCAGCAGCAGCACAACCATAGCAGTCATGGGTGGCTCTCAATCCAGATGCAGGCCATCAAGCATCCCTGTGCAAGTAATAATAGGGGTGCTAGAAAGCAGCAGGGCCTAAAAGCTACAACAGCACCAGACGTGGTTGACTCAAAGGCAGAACCTCACACCATAGAAATTATAAGAGCCACCAGATTCCACGCAGGCTGTCACTGCAAACCTGCAGACAGCCAACACACTTCCAATTCCCACAGGGGATTCCCTTAAAAGGAGCCAGAAATGTTCATACATGACACAATGTATTAAATAAATACACTGCATTGATTTGAACATACTTATTTGTAATTGTTTGAAATGATACAAGGGCTCAGTAAAAGAAGGGAATATATGGCCTTTCAGAAACTGCAGGACAGTGCAGCAGAAGATCATTTGGGCACAGTTACACTTCAGATGTAGGTTGCAATTTTAAGAAATTATATAGTTCTGGCACTCTTTGGAAGGCATCTGGAAATAGTGCCTAGTGCTCCAGCCTTCCTTGGTGCACTGTTGGCTCAGCCCTTAATTCTTTGCTGTCAATTTCACCAACTTGCTCCAATGTTGCTTAGGCATCCTGTTCTTGAGGCCTCTTTGCATGACAAAGGGCTAGAATTTCCCAGGGCCGTGGAGGCGGGAATGGAGGCGTGTGGGGGGTTAAAATCGCGAAATCAGGGGGGCACGAACCCATTCTGCCCCCGACCCGCCTCCATGCCCGTTTCACAGGAGGCGGGTACCCGACCTGTGCTGGGAGCCGCCTCCCCGAGGCGGGAAGGGGATTAGTGCCAATTAACTGCCTGTTAACAGGTAGTTAACAGGCAGTTTTTAGCCTAATCCCTATTTTTATCCCTGAAGTGTGGGCTGCCCGACGGCTCCAAATCACGCCAAGTTAGCGAGGCGGACCGTCGGGCTGAAGGACTTGGAGGGTTCGAGATGTCCGGTGTTCAGGTGAGTGATGGGTGCATGAGTGCAGAGGTAAGTGTGTTTGGTGTGTGTAAAGTGTTTAAATAAGTTTTACTTACCTTTACTTACTAATGCAGGCTTCCTTCCTTCAGGTCTCGGGAGTCCCTCATCTCACCGGCACAGAAAGCAGAATGGCCGCGAGCTGTTAAAAGTTGCAGCATTCTGCTTTCTATTCTGGAGGAAGGAATTAACTTAGAGTACAGAATATCAGCATTTGACAGCTTCAAAGAGCTGTCAAATGCTGATATTTCATCTGTCAAAAGCTCAACAGATGAAATGTCAATCTGTGACGTCTCCTGTTGCCGGGTGGCCCTTAATTGGCCTGCTGAGCCCGCTGGGTGGGCTCAACAAGGTCAATCAAGGGAAAATCAAGTGGGTTGGCCACAACTCGATGGAGGCGGGACTCCAACCCCAAAAGTGGGAGTCCCGCCTCCTACTAGCCTCCATTGATAAAATCCAGCCCAAAGTTATGGAGCATGCATAGCAGACAAAAGTTATTTGTTGTACTGTAATATACTTCTCCCCTCCCTCCCTCACTCCTGTTCAGTCGAGATCGTGATGCCGGTGAGTGGTCAATGCTCTCTTGACGCGCAATCTGCAGTATTCGTTCTTGCCATTGAACTTAACGGCATGTCTAAACAACGACAGGGAGAGCAGGCATCCAACAGCAGGAAGGAGGCTTCAGCAACAATATTTAAAGGGATCATCAGCAATCAGTTGCGCCTGAGTAGCTCTGTGCTACTTCCTACAACTCCAACAGCTTTCTTTACTTATTTCAAGGTTATTTGGTAACAGGAAGTATTGTTGCAAGTGAAGAGCTCCCTCATTATTTCTTTAAAAGGCTTCTGCACACAACTCTTGCTCACATTCAACAGTCGACCTCACCCTCCGGATCTACAGCAAATGGAGTGAGGAAGACAGGAGCATGCGCGCAGTGGGGGGAGGAGGCCTATCTAGTGTACTCCGACAGCACTTCTCCTACCTCCAATTAAGCGAGGAGTAGTGTCTTAGGAGGCTACGCTTCAACAAGGATGTGGTCACAGAACTCTGCCAACCCTGCAACCAGACCTGCATTCTTAAAGCAGAGTAAACACCGCTCTCCCAGTGGCAGTCAAGGTCACCATGGCCCTCAATTTCTTCGCCAGCAGATCCTTCCAGTCTGCAGCAGGTGACATAGCTAACATCTCACAGTTGGACATAGAGGTAAACGGGAACAAGGTTAAATGCTTGATTGACTGCGGGAGCACTGAAAGCTTCATTCATCCTAGCCTGGTAAAACGACTTTCTCTAACGATAGTCCCCACACAGGGCAAAATCGCCATGGCCGATAAGACTCATACCTCAAAAATTACAGGTTTCTGCGCGGTTATGTTGTCGGTAAAAGGCAATGATTACAGAGATTTTAAACTACTGATAATGCCAGATCTCTGTGTGAGCGTGATCTTGGGTCTGGACTTCCAGTGCCACCACCAAAGTATCACGCTTACCTATGGCGGGTCCCAGCCGCCCCTCACAGTGTGCGGTCTGGCTACCCTGAAGGTCAAGCCGCCCTCTCTGTTCGCCAACCTCACACCCAACTGTCGACCCACAGCGACCAAGAGTAGGCGGTACAGCTGGGAGGATAGACGGTTCATTGCGTCGGAAGTAGAAAGACTCAAGCGGGAGGGTATCATCGAATGCAGTACCAGCCCGTGGCGCGCCCAGGTAGTAGTAGTTAAGGGGAGCGAAAAGAAGCGGATGGTGATAGATTATAGCCAGACGGTTAATCTATACACCCAGCTAGACGCCTACCCTCTGCCCCGCATAGCGGATATGGTTAACCAAATCGCGCAATACCGGGTGTTTTCCACCATCGACCTAAAATCAGCATACCACCAGCTCCCCATTAGGCCGGAGGACCGTCCATACACCGCCTTCGAGGCGAACGGACATCTCTACCACTTCCTCAGAGTCCCCTTTGGGGTAACGAACGGGGTCTCAGTCTTCCAGCGGGAGATGGACTGCATGGTCGATGAGAACCAGTTAACAGCCACCTACCCATACCTAGACAACGTCACCATCTGCGGCCACGACCAGCAAGACCACGACTCGAACCTCGCGAGATTTCTGAAAACCGCCCTCAGACTCAATCTCACCTACAACGAGGATAAGTGTGTCTTTAGCACCACGCGCCTCTGCATCCTGGGCTGCGTGGTGGAAAACGGGGAAATCGGTCCGGACCCCGACCGATTGCGCCCCCTACGGGAGCTACCCCTACCAAACACTTCCAAGGCCCTGAAAAGGTGCCTGGGGTTCTTCTCCTATTACGCCCAATGGGTCCCCAATTATTCCGACAAGGCCCGTCCCCTCCTGAAATCAACGTCCTTCCCGCTCACGGCCGAGGCCCACGCCGCCTTCAACAGCATTAAACACGACATTGAGAAGGCCGCGCTGCGGGCAGTGGACGAAAACATCCCTTTCCAGGTCGAAAGCGATGCGTCCGACTTCGCTTTAGCAGCCACCCTCAACCAGGATGGGCGGCCCGTAGCCTTTTTCTCAAGAACCCTCCAAGGGCCCGAGATCAGGCACTCCTCAGTAGAGAAGGAGGCCCAGGCCATAGTGGAGGCAGTGCGGCACTGGAGGCACTACCTAGCCGGCAAACGCTTCACCCTGCTTACCGACCAGCGGTCGGTAGCCTTCATGTTTAACAACAGAGGGGGAAGATCAAGAACGACAAAATTCTCAGGTGGCGGATCGAACTCTCCACGTTTGAGTACGACATAATATATAGGCCGGGGGCCCTCAACGAATCCCCGACGCCCTATCACAAGGGATATGTGCCAGCATCCAGGGGGACAGGCTACAGGGCCTCCACAATGGCCTCTGCCACCTGGGGGTCACCCGGCTATTCCACTTTATAAAATCCCGTAATCTGCCCTATTCCATCGAGGAGGTCCAGTCTATGACCAGGAACTGCCGCACCTGTGCGGAATGCAAGCCCCGTTTTTTCAGGCCCGACCGAGCCCACCTGATCAAAGCTATACGGCCATTCGAGCGCCTGAGCTTAGATTTCAAGGGACCACTCCCCTCCACCGACCGCAATGTGTACTTTCTCAACATTGTGGACGAGTACTCCCGCTTCCCATTCGCCTACCCCTGCCCAGGTATGACCAGTGCCACGGTCATCAAGTGCCTCGGCAACCTGTTTTGCACGTTCGGCATGCCTAACTACATCCACACTGACAGGGGGGCGTCGTTCATGAGCGATGAACTGCGCCAATACCTGCTGTCGAAGGGGATAGCCACGAGTCGGACCACTAGTTATAACCCCCGGGGTAATGGGCAAGTGGAGAGGGAGAACGCGACAGTGTGGAAGGCGGTCACCTTAGCACTAAGGTCTAAAGGCCTCCCCACCTCCCGCTGGCAGGAGGTCCTCCCAGACGTACTCCACTCGATAAGGTCGCTACTGTGTACTGCTACTAACACCACTCCTCACGAGAAGATGTTTGTTTTTCCCCGCAAATCAACCTCAGGAGTGTCCCTACCCTCGTGGCTCTCCACCCCAGGGACAGTCCTGTTACGGAAGCATGTGAGGGGCCACAAAACGGATCCCCTCGTGGAGGCAGTACACCTACTCCACGCAAACCCACAGTACGCGTACGTCAAGCATGCCGACGGGCGTGAAGACACCGTGTCCATAAAGGACCTCACCTCGGCAGGAAGCGACGACGACGACCCATCACCAGCACCCCCAGAAGAACCTCCACCATCCCCAGAGGTATCCTCACCACCCCCAGAAGTACCTGCAACACCCCCAGCACATGGGTATGCCCAGGAGGGCACCACGGACTCCCGGTCGGAACCCGAGGTACTGTTGCGACGTTCAGGAAGGACTATCACACCCCTGGACAGACTAAATCTGTAGAAGGGGTGAATGTGATGAAATATGCCTTCATCAGACCTGCTTGTATTTTACCTGCTTGTATTGTGTGAACCGCACCCTTTTGTTCCTATTGTGTGTATTGGCTACGCCCCTGTCTTTTGTCATATAAAGGTCTCAGAAGCTGCATGAGTCACTCACTACCAGACGAACCCGATGTGGGAAGACCTGCTATGCTGCTATGTTCTTAGTGATTAAAAGCCTTCAGTTGAATCCTTGTCTTTGAGTCATTGATGGCATATCAGTCACAGAACTCTGCCAACCCTGCAACCAGACCTGCATTCTTAAAGCAGAGTAAACACCGCTCTCCCAGTGGCAGTCAAGGTCACCGTGGCCCTCAATTTCTTCGCCAGCAGATCCTTCCAGTCTGCAGCAGGTGACATAGCTAACATCTCACAGTTCACTATCCATCATTGCATTCGGGAGGTCACTGAGTCTCTCTACACCAGGAGAAGAGACTACGTTGGCTTCTCTCTTAGCAGAGAGAAGCAGGATGAGTGCGCATGTGGCTTTGCCAGGAGAGCGGGCTTCCCCAAGGTGCAGGGTGCCATCGACTGCACACACGTGGTTTGCGGGCACTGTATAACAATCCTGAGATCTTCTGTAACCGCAAAGGCTACAACTCACTCAATGTGCAGTTGGTGCGCGACCATGCACAGCGAATCCTCAATGTCAATGCCCACTATCCTGGCAGCAACCTTCATCCTGTGCCAGTCCAGTGTGCCAGCAATCTTCCAGCCACCACAACAAGCTCGAGGGTCGCTGCTCGGAGACAGAGGCTATCCGCTCTGCACCTGGTTCATGACTCCATTCTGCAACCCCAACACTTGTACCCAGCACTCATAATAATGAGAGCCATGTCCCCACCAGGAACATCATCGAGCAGACCATCGGGATTGGGATACTGAAGCAACGGTTCTGCTGCCTCGACCGCTCAGGAGGAGCCTTCCAGTACTTCGCGGAGCGGGTGTCCCATTTTGTGGTGGTCTGCTGCATGCTTCACAACTTGGCCATCATGAGAGCACAGCCCTTGCCAGCAGGGATCGCGCCACCACCTCAAGAGGGGGACGAGGGAGAGGAGGACAAGGAGGAAGAGGATGAGAACGAGGAGCAAGAGGAAGAGGAGGGAGGGAGGAGGCAGGAGCCCAATCGTCCATCCGGACGGGCTGTCCGTGAGCGGCTCATTCGAGTCCATGAGACACCGATTCGAATGAATGAATCCCCGTTGCTCACCATATCCCCATCATTCCATCCCTGTCTCACGGAATATCACATGCTTCTCCTGGGCACAAAGCTGAATTGAGAGACACCACAAAAGATTCCAAACAAAATTAATAAATTTATCAATATTCACATGATACATATTTACAATAATACTATTAACTAATCACCTTGGTGCAATCCTTTAGTGTCTTTTGTTCATGTGGCTTTTCCTATTCTAGTGCTCCTACGAAGTGCTCCCCCAGTAGCTGCAGCATCGCTGGTGGAAGGCTGCTGAGTTTCCTTGCGGGAGACTTCAGATGGCCGTGCAGGACAACCTTGAGCAGCTGTGAACCTAGAAGGCCCGGCTGTAGACTGCACCACCTCGGCATGGGTGGCAGCAGTCTGGAATGGCTGACTAACAGGCAGTGGCAAGGGCAATGACGGGGTGGCAATGGTGGGAACAGGAATATTGTCATCCTGAGATAGGACAGCAGGGTCATGCTCCACTGACCCACTGCCACTCCCTGGGGCAGCGCCTCAGCATTCCTAGCAATCTGTTGGAACACAGATTGCTGGGCTGCAGCGACACCCTGCAAGCCCCGGTTGTGCCGGTAAACCCAGCCATGATGGCAGCAGTCAGAGCTTGGGTGGCATCACGCTGAGACTGCATGAGATCAGCCTGAGCTTGGGTGGCATCACGCTGAGACTGCATGAGATCAGCCTGAGCTTGGGTGGCATCACGCTGAGACTGCATGAGATCAGTCTGAGCTTGGGTGGCATCACGCTGAGACTGCATGAGATCAGTCAGAGCTTGGGTGGCATCACGCTGAGACTGCATGAGATCAGTCAGAGCTTGGGTGGCATCACGCTGAGACTGCATGAGATCAGTCAGAGCTTGGGTGGCATCACGCTGAGACTGCATGAGATCAGTCTGAGCTTGGGTGGCATCACGCTGAGACTGCATGAGATCAGCCTGAGCTTGGGTGGCATCACGCTGAGACTGCATGAGATCAGTCAGAGCTTGGGTGGCATCACGCTGAGACTGCATGAGATCAGCCTGAGCTTGGGTGGCATCACGCTGAGACTGCATGACAGCAGCCTGAGCTTGGGTGGCATCACGCTGAGACTGCATGAGATCAGCCTGAGCTTGGGTGGCATCACGCTGAGACTGCATGAGATCAGCCTGAGCTTGGGTGGCATCACGCTGAGACTGCATGAGATCAGCCTGAGCTTGGGTGGCATCACGCTGTGACTGCATGAGATCAGCCAGAGCTTGGGTGGCATCACGCTGAGACTGCATGAGATCAGTCTGAGCTTGGGTGGCATCACGCTGAGACTGCATGAGATCAGCCTGAGCTTGGGTGGCATCACGCTGAGACTGCATGAGATCAGTCAGAGCTTGGGTGGCATCACGCTGAGACTGCATGAGATCAGTCTGAGCTTGGGTGGCATCACGCTGAGACTGCATGAGATCAGCCTGAGCTTGGGTGGCATCACGCTGAGACTGCATGACAGCAGCCTGAGCTTGGGTGGCATCACGCTGAGACTGCATGAGATCAGTCTGAGCTTGGGTGGCATCACGCTGAGACTGCATGAGATCAGCCTGAGCTTCCGCTGCAGCACTAAGCACCAGGTCGTTTCTGCCAGTGCTGCAACGGAAGCTGCGACATCACCCATCATGCGCACCATCATGTCTGGGTCACCACAGTCTCTCTGGGAGTGTACCATCATTTCCAGGCTGGAAATCCTGGGCTCCATGCTATGCGCAAAGCCTCGTGCAATGTTGGAGGTGGACTCCTCCATGCTCCTTCACATTGTCAAGAGGCTCTCTGGCAGCCTTGCCATTGCACCAAGCATTTCTGTGTGCATACCCATCACCCTTCTTCTGAAGGCCTCTCCATCAAGGTCCTCGTCTGAGTCCTGTGCAGCAGAACCCACGCGCGAACTCACCCTCCGGGAAGTTGGCCCCCGAGCTACCCTTTCCCTCTGGCCTTGCTGCAGCCCACTCATGCCCAATGCCTCACCGTGTGCAGATTCTGCTTCTACACAAGCCTCTAAAGTTCACATAGTGCCAATTTCTGAGCTTGTGTCTACGAGTGAGAAATGCAGTGATGCAGTGTCTTCTTCCTCCTCATCTTCACCCCCCTCGCTCCCAGCGGTGCCCTCGGGGACAGGCTGCTCGTTGATTATCTGAAAGCAGAAAAGGCACAAGAGTCGGGTTATAGTGAGGGTGAGGGAAAGCCAGAAATACAGCATGAGTAGCTTGAAAGTGAAAATAGATTGTGAGCTGAGATGGAAGTGGGATGTGAGAAGTGGGATGCAAGAAGGATTAGGAATGAACATACCGTTGTTGTCCCCAAGAGGTTCAACCTCATCGATGGCCACGGCCTCTGCCACGTGGCGCCCAATGATCTCCCATACTCTCTCCTCGAGCTGGCTTAGCTGTTGAAAGGCTGCTTGGCCCCCACCTGTTTACACCTGCTCCCTCCGATTATGTGCGACTGAAAGAGAAAGAGAAGTGTGTGAATGAGTTTAATGCAATGTGTTTGGGTGATGTGCTTGCCATCGTTGAAAAGCTGCAATTGTGTGCAAGGTGTGAGATATGGGTGTGAGTGTTGATAGGTAGAGATTGTTGCTTTGAGTGCTGGGGGTTTGGTGCATTGAGCAGTGTGTGAAGCTTGTGGTGCAGATGGTGGGATATGGCATTTGTTGAAGCCTTCACTCACCTTGACCACCCGTGTGAGGTTGTTAAACTTCTTCCTGCACTGGGTGTGAGTCCTGGGGACCTCAGTGCTGGACGTGACGTGGTCCTCGATCTCACGCCACATGTGTGTTCTGAGGGCCTCCTGCCAGTCTGAGGACCACCTGCCTCCTCTCCGCTGTGAATACCAATGCCTGAAGAGCTTCATCGGAGAACCTACAGGCTCTCTCCCTCTGTCCAGGTTCTGCCATGACGACTGGTAACTGTCTGTTCCTTGTCCTGAAGCTTCTTTACTTGGCTGTTGGGGCAACTGAACACCCAACCACCCTGACAATGAGGTGCTGCAGCATTAATGCACCTCCCCTTTAAGTGGTGGAAAAAGTCTGTGGCAATCATGACTTTGAATTAGACTGGCCCCGATATTGTCCACCTGTTCAGTGTAAAGCCCATGAGCATCAGTTTCAGCGCTGAAATCACGACTACAATCATGTTAATGAAGAGTGAGCATGAATTTTGTGTGCTACCTAGACCATTTTCAGGTGGTGCAGCTTAACCTCATTTAAGACTGAACACTGCCCATTTCTTGGCTATATCCAATTTGTAGGCCAATTACTATAACACACTTGTTCACCGTTGTAGCATTCAGAATTAACTTTCAGTCCAGAGCAATTTTTGGTATTTAAGAATCAGAGGAAAATTAGACAAAAATAGCACTTTCTAAGTTACTGATCTGTACTGCAGCTATTAGGCTTAATGCTGACAGCAATTTCCATCCTAAAGTCTATCATTTTTAATAGAATAGGCAAAGAGAGAAAAAGTAGGGGACTGTGAAATTTAAGTTTTTCATCGAACCAATATGCATGTAAAAGGCTAGGCATAAAAATGCCAATCAGTAGAACTGCTTTCGAATGTCACTTTTTATTTTTGAAGTTGAAATCTAAAACTATTAGGGGGAGAAATTCAGTATCGCCCCATTTGGGGCGCAATTATCGCCTCCGGCTGCAAACTTGGCTTTTATCGCCCCTGGAGGTGATTGGAGCACTAAATCAGACGCTACACACCTGTCTTAAGGCACAAAGACCGAGGAGCGAGGCGCTACCTCAGAGCGCTGGCGAAGCTCATGTGATATCAGTCAGCAATGGAACACAGACACACTGGCGCCGGCCAGTTCTTAAAGGGGGGGGGGGTCAATCTGGCTCTCCATCCACACCCTGCTCATTGCAACCTTGAATCTTGGCCTGGAGAGACCCGTACATCAAATCTGTTGTAAAGAACAATAGAGAGGCCCAGGGGAAAGAGCTCAGAGTGCAGCCCCCATATTCTCTTCTAAATCGATGCAAGGAAGATCAAATCAGAAAGAACCTGCAAAGTGCTGCTCAGTACCCAAAACTCCTCAACAATATCTCTTGCAGTCTCTCTCTCTCAGAATGCGTGGTGCAAAGATTTCGCCGACTGAAAAAGGCAGGAAGCGGTCGCCTTTAAATAGCGCTCCCCCAGTCCCTTCCCGACTGCAAAACGCTCCCCTCAACCTGTCGTTGCTAGCGGCAGGCGGTAAGACAGGGGCGCCACTCAATATCCGGTCCGAGGCACTACCGGGGCGTTGCACTCTCGACTGACGTCACGTCACGATCTGCTGGTGCAGGAGATCATGGCGGTAGTGTTTAGCACCGCCGCAAAATGTCTAGTTCATTTTGTGAGCGGCACAGACATCGCCGCGCCCGGGCGCTAGTTGCTTTGCGCCCCATTAGCGCCCTCTTAAGGCGCTAACGGGAGGCGCAAACCAACCGAATTTCTCCCCCCTAATTTTTTCAAATGAAGTTTAATTAAGAGGCCTATCGATTGTGTAATGGATAATTTGTTGACTGCTCCATGATGTCCCTTTGAAGGAAACTGGTGTAAACTCTATAAATACAGAATTCATCCAGGAGACATAGTGGCATTACTAACAGATGCCGATGAGTAGTGCTGAGCACAAAGGGTGTTTTTCCTCCATACACTGCCTGTCCTGACGTATATTCTACTTATGCAGTATGTAGAATATTTTCTCCCCACTATTCACCCAGTTTCTTCTTTCCACTCCTTTCTTGAAGGTGAGAACTCTCACCAAGCTATGATTCCAAAAGACTGGCAGCCTTTTCAGCAGCTCACACGCATGTGAACCTTGACAGTGAGTGCTAGCAGGCTGTTTGACAGCTGAGCCTGGTCCTATCCTCACTGGACACCCAATCATCTGCACTTTCCAGCAGAGGCCATTGCATAGTGAGCAGGAGCAGGAACGCTGGCTGATTTTTCCCCCTCTTGCACACAGGGCTACTGTGTCCATTTGGAATGCCTCTTCTGCTACCTCATATGAATCATCTAACTCAGCATACACAAGGAATTGAAACTCGGACCATCCCAACTTGCATCCTTCAGTACTACACCCGGCAGTGCACTTACCACTAAGCCATCGGGGAAGTTTAACGTAAATAAGATTTTAATATTTTGTCAGTTCATCATATTTTCTTTTTGGCTATAGAGTAATATTTATTATTCGGTCACTTAATATGACCCTTCATTTTTTCTTGTTTTCAGTTGAAGTGATACAGCAAGGGGAAAAAGTGTCTTCCTGCTTTGCCAATCTTACAAACTGTGTCAATCAATCACGTGAACCCAATTTCATGTCCTGCTCCTCAGCCTCCTGACAAGACACTTCACTTTGACAATCCGGTCCCATTAAGACAAAGAAAGGAAATAATGCTACTGTGGAAAATGAAGCAAATGAAAGTCAAGCTAATTAGGATTAAATTTGTAGCAATCCCACCACATCCGGCTCCGTTGGCCTGTAAATTTAAAAGGCAAGCAGGCAGGAGGTAATCACAGATGGTGGAGGAGGCAGACAAAATAGACATTGGGTATCAAATTATCTCGGACGCCAAAAATAGGAATACACAGGCTGAAACATTGCTTTACAAAAGCCAGGGATGACAAATGACATTCAGACATCATTTCATTTCGTGTTAGAATCCACGGTATTTTGTCAGGATTTACTAGCTTCTTACTACAAATGGTAATGCTTTGCTGTCTCCTGAGCTTAACAGCCAAAGTAGTTGCTCTGTGAGATCTTTAAGTGATTAAAAGTAAATAAAAATGTCAAGTGCCTATGTGTAAACTGACATGAATCAGTCATTCATGAAAGAAAGACTTATGAAATAATACTGAGCGGCCTGTGGGTGGCACTATCCAGGGAGAGTATAAATACTCGGGCACGGGCCCAGCTTGTGCAGGACATTCTTAACAGGAACTAGTGAAGGACACAACTAGACCTCCATGTTGTAAAACAGTTGATTAAAGCTTTGCTTAACGCTTAGACCAAGTGCCTAGTAGTTTTCTTACATCACAAACTATTCACACTTTTTTCAATTTTTATTGAATCCTCTTCCAGAAGAGCAAAATATACTTGTTTGCAGCTACTTGAAGCTGTACAGCATAAGAAGATGGCAGACCTGATGAAAGTACCCATAAAGCAGGTAGATGGTTCAAATATGTATGCCACAAAATGTTGCCTGTCAACCTATAATCCATTTAATGCTGCACTATGTATAGCAAATAACCTTACAGCTCTTTGACTGTTTACCATGTATGGCCATACTACATCAGGATATATATTTAAGCTGCAACTTACAGCTGGAGCTCTCATTACACTGACATCTTCAAAGAGCTTCACACCAATAAACCTTCTAACACAACCTAGTTGCATGCTGCATATTCATTTACTCTCCCTGGGTTGCAGGTTCATCACTAGGGAATCGCTATGCTCCTGAAATGTCAAAAAAAAACAACACTATTTCTTTTCTTCAGGAACAAGTTGGTTCATAACAGAAAGGAACAAATGTAACTAGGAGGAGATCCCAAAAATTCAGGACTCTGACAGCATTTAAGGAGGTCGTGCTGAACAAAACCATAGATGTAGTGGTAGAAGGTGAAGCAGGAAACCTCCCCTAGGCTGAAGGCTAATCCCATCCTTTATTTGTTATGTGTTCTCCCGCTACTTACTCGCTCTCATGTAGGCATACAATCAAGCACCACGCAGTAATCTCCTCCAAAACACGTCACATCTGACATTGCAGCACTCACTCAGTACTGCACTGAAGCGCCAGCCTAGATTAAATGCTTACGTCTCCAGCGTGGGGTTTGAACCCACAACCTGTTGCGGGGAGGATAGAGGGAGCAGTGGATAATGCACCAGTACATTAGAGAGCCAGTTATTTGTAATGGGTTAGTCATTAATGCGTCCTGGCACATTGATGGAGTGAAGCCTTTCTGTTCATGCTGGCCATGACATTGCTCAGACGGCCCCAGAGGGCCACGTGGATGCCATCAATGTTACTCCTGTATTTTATGAAACTGCATTGCCCCGTCATGCTGCTGTCGCTTTGCAGTAGGAAAAGCATTTGCTCTGCTGAATAATGATGCATCTCTATTAAAAAATGAATGACATGGCAGATGCTCTCGGCGTAGACTGGGAGAAACCAGAAGCATAAGGGAGATAGTGATCTTGCATGCTATTTGTAATGCTGTCTCTGTGGCTGTAGGTCTCTTTGCAACATATGACACAGCTCTCTAACTGCCTCTTCTGTCATTTCCAGGCAACTTTAACTGGGCCTGTAGATATAGGGATGGATTTTGCCAGCCCCGAGGAGGCGGGTATGGAGGCGGGACTGCCGGTAAAGTTGCAGAAAGTGGGGGCGGATGGCAAACCCGCCCCTATCCCGCCTCCGTGCCCTTTTGCCAGGAGGCAGGAAGTCGTCCTGCCCCGGGTCCCGTCTCCTCGAGGTGGGAAAGGGATTAAATCCTTTAAACTGCTTGTTAACAGGTAGTTAACAGGCAGAAAAAAAGATTAGTCCCATTTTACCTTTTCAAGTGCAGGCTTCCCGACCTCGGAGAACCCCGCCGGGGTGGAGGAGTCGAGTAGGAGGTCTGCGGGGGTCGGAGGGGTCTGAAAGTGCAATGTAGAGGTGAGTGATGGGTGCAAGTGTGGAGTGGTAAGTATTTGAGGTGAGTGTAAAGTGTTATAAAATGTTCACTTACCTTTGTTTCTGCCTACAGCCTTCAGCTGCAGTGTTTCCGGAGTCCCGACATCTTCGTTGTAGATTTCACAGACTGGCTGTTGGATCCTCCGAACCAACAGTCATCTGATTTTTACAAACTAGAAAGTTTTGATGAGTCCTGAACACAAGGGCTCGTCAAACTACACAGAAAGTCAGTGTTTGACAGCTTCACAGAGCTGTCTAACGCTGACATTTCTTCTTTCAAGAAATCTTGACAGATGACACATCAGACGTTGACATGCTCTGTCAGTGACTTCCTCCTAATTGGCCTGCTGAGCCCGCAGGGCGGGCTTAACAAGGTCAATCAAGGGGAAATCCCGCTGGTTGGCCAGAGGCTGATGGAGGTGGGATTTAGACCCGACAAGCAGCAGTCCCGCCTCCAGCACGTCTCCATTCACAAAATCCAGGCCATAGTCTCTAGGAGATGAGCAGTCCATCTCTGGTGTAATTGCAGTCCATGGCATGCTTTCTTTGGTCTTCTTCTGGTCCTGTTCTATCAAATCTAATGAGAGATGTGCACTAAATAAAAGCTTCATAGCTTGCTATACACTAAGAAAAAAATGAGAGGGCAGTACCCCTTTAAGAATTTTTTTTTTTTCCGACAGGTGACATTGCTTCTGGCCTGCAATGTCCAATTTACATGGGCAGCATTAGCACTGCGTGGCATTTCCGCCTAAAGTACAGAAAGCAGAGGGCCCACAATTACTTCTCTCTTGCAGAAATAATGAAGATCTCACACATTTGGTGTGAAAGCTAAGAACACTGGCAGGACTCGCGGAGTGTGAAATCACAAGGTGTGCTTTGAGATCATCTCGAGGGAAGTTCCTTCAGGTCCCATAATCTGTGTTAAAATAAAAATGCTAAGACACAATGGCCTAGAAATTCACTTGGGCGCGGGCAGCACGCTCGCACCCAAAAGTTAGCGCTGGGCGGGGAGGCATTAGCGCACGCCGTATATTCGTCTTCTGCGCCCCAATTCGGAAGCGGGCGCTATACCAGGGTGTGCCCGCCTCCGTTTGGGGTGCTGCAACTGAATATCGGCGCGCTAGTTGCCGCAGCGCCACCCGATGCGGTGCGGCAGGCTGCGGTACTGCAGGCCTCCTCCTTCTCTTAAGGGGGAGGTGCCTGCAACGGCCGGAGCCCCGATCGCGAGTGCCGGCAAAAGAGCCCGGCACAACGGAGAAGTGCCGGGCTCCACGGAAACCAGCCGGCAATGCCGCGGGGGAGGGTGGAGGAGGCCGGGGAAGGAGGTGCGGGCAGGCGGCCGCCGAAAAAGCGGCCGGCCGCACCTTCAGCTTTAAAGCGCCCCACTATGGCAGCAGGACGGCCCCGTTTTCTGTTCGCTGTTTGCGCCCGCTTCGGAGGAGGCGGGCGCAAATAAATATGGGGATCGGCGCGGTTTCGGGGCGTTACGGGCCACCGCGCACACCGATGACGTCATCGGTCCCGGCGCAGCGCTAACGGCTACCGCCGCCAATACCGCTGCACTCAATTTCCGCGCTACCACCCCGCCGGCGCAAAAGACCTCTTTAGGCGCTAAGTGGGCGCAAGGCCCACTGAATTTCTAGGCCAATGTTCTCAGTTTGGCTTCCCTACATTGTTCAGATCCAGTAGAGTGACATTGGGCTTTCTGTGTTACACTCCATATGATGTGATCCCTCATCCTTTCTTTGACTAATTCTTCCGGCCCTCACTCCTTTCCTCTCTTTTAGCTTTTCTCCTCGGGTTTGGCCCTTTTTTGCAGACCTCTTCCTGGCGACAGGCAATGTCGTTTGTGCTTAGCCTCAGCTCTCTAAATGTTGGCTTGACCTGGCTGTATATTACATGGGGCTAAAATTTGTCTTCAGCGGTAGCACATCTCAATTGAAGTCAATGGCGAGTAAAATCGAATGGCATGTAAACCAGGCATCCGACCAGAACCTGCCCCATTCCCACCAGGCGGATTAGGTTAAAATCAGGGCTTGGATCTTAAAGAAGTGCAAACTAGAATAGAACTGTTTTACACCTAAAGATGAAAATTGCCCCTGTGATGTCAAAATAGTTCCCTGACATGCTTTTGCATGTTGCTGTGTGTATAAACATGGAAAGCTATCTAACAAAACATCGTACTAGGTGACATCTCTTTAAAATAATAATTTGTTTAGGAATCTTACCAACAGTACCGCAAAGAAATCCTTAAAACTCTCTCCAAAATGATCCTGTGTGAAACCGTCTGTACTTTTATAACTATGGGCCTGAGAAATCTTTTGAAGCTGTATTTTTTCTGTACCTGTAAAGAAAGAAAAAATTGTACCGGATAGCTGAAGTATCATTTCTATAGTCATGCTTGGTGCTACTGAGGCTGTATAGTGCTTGTCATTGCATTATTTTCAAAAAGCCATCAATCAAATCAGTATATAGAGTAACAGCTATGTAGTCTGAATGGGAAACTAATGATTTATTCAAATGCAATGTATTTACTTAGAGACCGTTTAGTGTTCTGAATGTTTAATCGTGGAAAGATTAAGATCAGCTATGTTATCTTTGTCGTGATCATACTAGGCTTGCGGCAGGTGGAGAGAACCAACACAGAGGACTAAACTGCTTGACCTTGTCTTCACCAGTCTACTGATGAAGGGTCCTAGACCTGAAATGTTAACTCTGTTTCTCTCTCCACGGATGCTGCCTGGCCTGCTGAGTATTTCCAGCATTTTCTGTTGTTATTTCAGATTTCCAGCATCCGCAGTATTTTGCTATTGTATTACTGTTGCAGATTTGTTTGTCCATGACAGCATTGGTAGGAATGGCCATCGCACAGTCCTTGTGTAGACCATTCTGTCTTCTCACTAGGATACTCTCCATTGTGTCATGTGGCTTGACCATTTGTGCTAAGTAGAATAGATTAAGAACTGATCTAGCAGCTCAAAACTGGGCCTCCGTGAAGTGCTGTGGGCCATCAGCAGCAGAAAAATTGTATACCACCACAATCTGTAACCTCATGGACCAGCATATCCCTCACTCCTCCATCACCATCAAGCCAGATGACCAACCATGGTTAAAAGAGAAGTGTAGAAGAGCATACTGGGCGCAGCAGCAGGTGTTCCTGAAAATGAGATGCCAACCTGGGGAAACCACAACACAGGGCAACTTGCATGTTAAACAGCTGAAGCAGCACGCTGCAGACAAAGCAAAGCGATTCCACAACCAACGGATCAGGGAAACTTTAAATTGCATCAAGATCTTACAAATGGTATAAGACTTTAATTAGCATATTAAAAGTAGCCTCCCACCTGAAAGAGGTCGGTACTCAGGAGGAAAGTGGGAAATTAAAGGACAAGTCACTGCAGCCCACTTTCATTACTATGCATGTGATTAAGACATGTGACACCGAGGAGCTTTGTGACCCCCTACATGAAAACCCTGGTTTAGTTCCCAGTCATAAAAACCTAATACATGAAAAAGTTTATACACCACATCAACAGGAAGCATACTTATAAGTACTCTTAACAATGCTGAAGATACTGCTTGCCTGGCCTCCCCCACCCCCCACATCCCCTGATGGGGCCTTTCCACCCATCTGGAGGCCAATACATCACATCTCATTGGGCATTCTAGACTCCAGTACTACGCTGGATCCCTA
This sequence comes from Somniosus microcephalus, assembly GCF_052327205.1. NCBI lineage: Eukaryota > Metazoa > Chordata > Chondrichthyes > Squaliformes > Somniosidae > Somniosus > Somniosus microcephalus. The sequence goes on along the minus strand of NC_140987.1, from coordinate 179,360,253 downwards.
CTGAGCCAGAAAAGGGGGAACTTCAGGCACAGGAAGACGCCACTTTAGGCAGAAAATCCCAGAATGACGGAGATCTGGCTGGGATTTTCAGGGCCTTTTTCACTTGAGTCCATCTGTTGCAGTCAGGATGACTTTTATTAGTCTGTTAATAGGTGCCCATCTCAGGAAAGTATGACATCCTCTGGAAAAGAAACTTTGATATGACTTGTTCAGTCTCATCATAGCCATGCATCCTGATGGCCAGTCTAATAACAGTGGTCAAGCCAAACTCTAGAGTCTGATTCCCTCTGCCTTGCTGGCTATATTAAGCTTTGAGGTTAGCAGCTCATGCGTAACAAAAATTAAATGAAGAATACAAGTTTCTTTTGACTTTTTTGCCTTGTCCCCCAAATGCTAACATGCTGCTACATACTGTCTAACCCAATATTGGTAAACCTTGCAAAGCTGTCTAGAAGCTTCAGGGTTTATCCTTAAGAATTTATAATCAGGCATCTTGTGCAGAAAACACCAGCTACAATTTGGTGTACTCATCCTTTTAAAAAATATTTTATGGTGCTTTCACTATGGGAAAAGATTTACATGGTTGAACTGGTCACATACTAGCATGTTCACACTGGGAAGAGAACATACTAGCATGTTCACACTGCTGCTTGTGGGGAAACAATTCACTCAGTCATCCAACCTGCTGAAACACCAGCAAAGTCACACTGGAAAAAGGCTGTTCACCCATATTCTGCTTCTATTGTTTTTATTGTTCACATCCAGAACTAATGCATGTTAATTATGGCAGTTGGGGTTTGTTTATGCTGATGTTAATAAGCCCTATAACTGAAATGGATTTTAACATGCTGTATTTGTGTCAAATAAATCAGTTTGTTTTAAACACAATAGCCTGCAAATTATAGATAAATGGAGAATGGCTAAGGATGAAGTTGAAAGAGATCGAAAGAGTTTTAGCATACTCGACGCTCAACATGTCCAATCAATGCAGCACAGCAATCATCAAGGCCAACAGAATGTTGAACTATGTAGCCAAAACTGTAGAACATGTATGAGGAAGTCAAAATGAAACTGTACAGTGCTCTGGTCAAACTGCACCTTGCGTGCTATGTCCAATTCTGGTCACTGAGACACAAGGGAGACATGTCCTTAATTTACTTACCGATCCCAATGTATTTATTGCTGCTATACCACAGAATAATGTTTTTCTATCAAAGCTTAGCTGATTAATATTGTGCTTAGAATTTCTTCATGTCTTTTCTAAATTCTTAATTGTGGTATAGTGCACCATTCATTTGTTAAGTTGCTAAGTGACTGCAAAGGCTGGATTTTATCAATGGAGGCGTGTTGGAGGCGGGACTACAACTTTTGGGGTTGTCGTCCTGCCTCAATCGAGTTGTGGCCAACCCACTCGATTTTCACTTGATTAACCTTGTTGAGCCCGCCCAGCGGGCTGAGCAGGCCAATTAAGGGACACCCGGCAACAGGAAATATCACAGATTGACATATCATCTGTCAAGAGCTTTTGACAGATGAGATATCAGCATTTGACAGCTCTTTGAAGCTGTCAAACACTGACAATCTGTACTCTAAGTTAATTCCTTCCTCTCAGGCTGATTTAGAGATCTCTCCAGAACAGAAAGCAGAATGCTGCAGATTTTGACAGCTTGCGGCCATTCTGCTTTCTGTGCCGGTGAGATGAGGAATTCCCAAGACCTGAAGGAAGGAAGGCTGTAAAGGTGAAGGCTGTAAACTTATTTAAACATACCAAACACACTTACCTCTGCACTCATGCACCCATCACTCACCTGAACACCGGACATCTCGAACCCTCCAAGTCCTTCAGCCCGACGGCCCGCCTCGCTAACTTGGCATGGTTTGGAGCCGTCGGGAAGCCCACACTTCAGGGATAAAAATAGGGATTAGGCCAAAAACTGCCTGTTAACTACCTGTTAACAGGCAGTTAATTGGCACTAATCCCCTTCCCGCCTCGGGGAGGCGGCTCCCAGCACAGGTCGGGTACCCGCCTCCTGTGAAACAGCATGGAGGTGGGTTGGGGGCAGGATGGGTTCGTGCCCCCCGATTTCGCGATTTTAACCCCCCACACGCCTCCAATCCCGCCTCAACGACCCGATGAAATTCGAGCCCCAAGTCTCTGAACAAAATCCAGCTCCTAAGAGCATTCTATTTTCTCATATAGCCTTAGGCTTTTTGGTTACAATACCTCCAACGAGGTCATTAATTATTAACATTAGGGGAAAGATTCCTCACCATTAATAGCAAGATCCAATGAGGGTCAAACTTAAATAACATTAGCATGTATAATGAGTCTTGTACTAGCCCCATCAGCACAGCCTCAAAAATATTTAGGGATAATCGTATTAAGCTATTTAAGATGTTAAAAGGAATAGATAAACTGATCACAGATGCTTAATATCAACAGAGGATCTAGGACATGGGGTCAAGCTTAGACAATGAAAGCTGAATACACATTAAGATAGTGGGGGGTTAAATTGGATAAGACGCCAAAAGGGGCGCAGGGATTGGGATGTGCAATTAACCCGTGCCCGTTGACTGCGATGCAGGCAGCATGTCAAATTCGAACTGTTCTCAGTACTCCAGGTGTGGTCTAACCAGGGCTTTGTATAGCTGCAGCATAACTTCTATCCCCTTGTATTCTTGTCCTCTAGATATAAAAGCCAGCATCCCATTAGCCTTTTTGATTATTTTCTGTACCTATTCATGACATTTTAATAATCTATGGCCTAGAAATTCAGTATAGCCACTTTTGGGGCGGTAAAGTCGGGCGGGCGCTAAAGTTTGCGCCCGCCAGAAAGTGGAGGCCACTTCGCCGATATTCAGTAGCTTTGGCCAAGGAGTTTGCTCGAGCGCTAAAACTGGCGTTGCACTCCTATCTTTAGGCGCTAAGCCGGCGGTGCAGACTGATACCGCCGAGGCCGGGCGCAGCGCAGGTGCGGTCATGTTTTGATTGACAGCAGACACCCTGGCGCCGGCCAGCTCTTAAAGGGGGAAGGGTCGACTTGGTCTGCTGCCACGCCCTGGATACTGCAGCCCTCCAGCTAGGCCTAAACACTGCTGCTGGAGAGAAATAGCGCCAGCAAGGATGCAGAGGGCCCGTGAGCGAGCGCAGCACTTCTCTGCCCATGATTTGAAGGTGCTGGTTAGGGCTTTGGAGAAGAGAAGAGATATCTTGTTCCCGGACAGTGGCAAGAAGGCTCCCAAGAGGCTGTACAGGAGAGCCTGGAGGGAAATCGGCCAGAGGGTCACAGCCAACAGCGATGTCCCCAGGACTGGTGACCAATGCCGGAAAAAGTTTAACGACCTCACTCGGTTGGTCAGGGTGAGTACCCTTTCCAGTGTCCTCCTCATCCTTGCATGTGCACCTCACATTATGGGCAAAGGGACCTCAAAGGCCTAATGGCCAGCCCTCCTCCAGCAGCTATGGCACTGGCATGAACATCAATAGCACTTTCTGCACTTTACACACTGGCCAAGCTATTCGACCATGGGAGGCAGTGCACACAACAAAAGGGCACCACACTGGCCAAGCTATTCGACCATGGGAGGCAGTGCACACAACAACAGGGCACCACACTGTACTTAGAAGCCGTCCTTTCTCTTGCAGGCCAAGCTGGCCGAGAATCTGAAGAGCCGGACTGTCACCGGGGGAGGCCGTGCCCAGTTCCAGGAGCTCAGTGACCTGGAGGAGCGCGTGGGTCGACTCATGGGTGCCCGGGTGATTGGCCCCGTTGCAATTGGAGATGCCGACCCTGTGCTGGGCCCCAATGGTAAGGACATGACCGTTTGGACCTCTCTCATTCCCCTTGAGCTTCAGATCTACATCCTTTGTCACTGTCCGACCAATGCGCATAATGCCACCACTCATGCCTCCCTCGCTGACGCCCTGTCCTCACTCTAAAGCTACTCTTGTGCCTTCCTGCTTTCAGCTGGTGAGGAGGAGGTCCCTGAAGCTGCGAGTGTCAGTCCCTCGGAAGAGGAGGATGACGAGGAGCAAGAGGAAGGCGGCACATCGGGGGAACCCTCATCCGCGCCGGGGATGGCAATGGAGGGGACACGTCTTGCCTGGAGGAGAGCCAGGGGGAAGTGTTGCAGGGGGGTGTAGCTCCTGTGCCCAGTGGCGTCCAGCCACGCGGGAAGGGTCGGGCAGCACGGCTGCCTTCTCCCCAGAGGGGGGGAAGTGTTGCAGGGGAGTGTAGCTCCTGTGCCCAGTGGCATCCTGCCACGCGGGAAGGGTCGGACAGCTCGGCGGCCTTCTCCCCAGAGGGGGGAAGTGTTGCAGGGGAGTGCAGTTGCTGGGCCCAGTGGCGTCCAGCCACGCGGGAAGGGTCGGGCAGCTCGGCGGCCTTCTCCCCAGAGGGAGAGTCCGGCCTCCAGTCCGGAGACGGTCCTCGCCCAGGAGGTGCGCCTCCTTGATCAAATGTCCGCGGACTCGGATCGTCGCCACACCGAGTTCATGGGGGTTGTGGCACGGTTGCCTGAGGCCATTGAGTCCCTGGCTCATAGTGTGGCCGATTTCGGGGCCTCACAGGCCAGGGGTTTCGAACAACTCGCGGCAGCACAGGCCAGGGGTCTCGAACAATTCGGGGCATCACAGGACGCGAGTCGGGCAGAATTCAGGGCATCACAGGACGCGAGTCGGGCAGAATTCAGGGCATCACAGGACGCGTGTCGGTCTGAATTCAGGGCAGCACAGGCAGCGAGTGGAGAGTTGACGAGTGGTGCCGTGCAGTCACTGGCTGGTCTGATGCGGGCACAGACCAGGGCAGTACGGGCACTCACTGCTGCCACACTCGCTGTGTCATGCACGCATCGCCAGGGCACCCGCCGCGCTGCTGCAGCACAGCGGTCTGGCCTTCACCAGATTGCTGCGCTTGCTGCAGTGCCAGCCCGGCTGACTGCCAGTGTCTCTGGCGACCAGCGAGCGCCTGGCATCAGCCAGCTTGCCCCCATTGCTGCAGCCGCCACTGCCACTCCCCCAGCAAAGCTGCGACGAGCTGCTGGAGAGACTGATGCTGCCCAGCCACAGCTGCAGCAGTCAGCAGCCGACCCCTCCAGGGCCGGAGCTCGTCTAGGCCGACCCCCAAGGGCATCTGCCGTCACGCATTGTGCCCCTCAGGAGCCTTCCCCCAGCCTTGCAACACCCACAGGGCCCAGGTTGAGGCGGAGCAGCAGGTCGGCCAGGGGCCGGAAAAGCCTGGACAAGGACTCGCCCTCTCGGCACACAAAGTAGAGTGTGTTGCCAAATGTTTTTTTATATGGGGGTGTTTGTGTTCTGTATGGGGGGGGTTGTCTTGGTAAGGCCGAGGATGAAGGCCATTTGGATGGACAAGTTTTGTTATTCCTCCCCAGGTTCTGGGAGTGAGATATGTTTTTGACTGTTTTTTGGGGGTCTTGTCTGTTTTTGGGTTTCATGTGGGAAGGGCCCTGAGTTTGTTCAATAAAGCTTTTTATTTATTCAGCTTGTCCATGTGTGATGTTTCAAGTGGTTGTTGCGTTAACCGGCTGAGGGCTTGCGGAGCGGCTGCATTCATGTGCCTTCATTGCCACAAGCCATTCCCTGACAGGGGGCCTAGAAGTGTCGTTCAATAAGCCGCCGACGGACGGCCCTTGGACCTTGTGGCTCCCTCCTGGGCTGGTACTCCTCCTCCTCCTCCTCCTCATGGTCCTCCTGCTCGTCCTCCTGAGGTGGTGGTCCAACGTGAGGTGGCAGTGCCTGAGTCCTGCGGATAGCCAGGTTGTGCAGCATGCAGCAAACGACGACGAACTGGGAGACTCTATCCGGCGAATACTGTAGAGATCCGCCGGAACGATCCAGGTAGCGGAACCGTTGCTTGAGGACGCCAATCGTTTGCTCTATGATGTTCCTTGTGGCTTGATGGCTTTCGTTGTATGCCTCCTCAGCAGGGGTCCTGGGCGCGCGGAGCGGGGTCATGAGCCATGTACACAAAGGGTAGCCTTTGTCCCCGATAAGCCATCCTCTTGGGGGAGGCTGTGCCTGGAACATGTCAGCCACAGTAGTCTGGCGCAGGATAAATGCATTGCGGCTGCTGCCTGGAAAGCGGGCATTGACAGCTAGGATGCGCTGCCTGTGGTCACACACCAGCTGTACATTGAGGGAATGGTAGCCCTTCCGGTTGCGGTAATCCTCGGCATTGTCGATAGGTGCCCGCATAGCCACATGCGTGCAGTCAATGGCGCCCTGCACCATGGGGAAGTTGGCGATCCTCGCAAATCCGACTGCACGCTGCTCCTGCCTCTCTAGGGTCATGGGGAAGGAGATGAATTGGTGTCTCCTTGCGAAAAGGGCATCGGTGACCTGCCGGATGCAGCGATGCACGGCGAACTGGGAGATGTTCGCTATGTCCCCATCAGCGGCTTGGAAGGAGCCGCTTGCATAAAAGTTCAGAGCCACCGTGACCTTCACTTCCACCGACAGAGACGTCCTGCACATCAGCTGTGGACGCAGATCTCTGTGAAGCAGCTGGCAGATCTCTGCAACCACCTCCCTTCTGAAGCGCAGCCTCTTAACACAATGCGCGGCAGTCATGGTGAGATAGGACACCTGCTGGCGGTATTCCCTGAGTGGGTAAGGCCTACGTTGCCGACGCCTGATGGCCCCTCTGCGTCTAGGCATGGCTGCCCCTCTCACACAGCGTCTGCGAGCCCTTCGCACATAATGCTGGAACTGAGGGTTGGAACCCCATGCAACCCCCATAATATACTTGCAAACAGTGAAATCACAATGAGTCAAATTTCCAAGCTCTGGCCAGAAGCCAAAAATACCTCTCCTATGTTGGCCCAAATCAGTAAGGTCTCTTCCTTGGTCTCTGTCCAGAAATCCGTAGCACTAAAGTCATTGCAGCAAAATGGCTGGCCTTTATAGTTCAGTCTAAGTGCCCTTTAATTAGCGCTCCCCGAGGCCCGCAGGGCCTCTGCTGCGTTCCACTTCACAGTTCTTAACAGCGCCACGCCCACATTGGGCGGGCGCCACTGAAGTTCCGGTTTGGGGCGCACAAACGGCGTTGCACGACGAAATGACGTCATAAGCTGCGCGCGCAGCTGAGCGCGCGCAAACACTTTGCGCCGGCGCTAAATGTCAACTGAAGTTGGGCGTAGGCGCAGATCGGTCTGCGCCCGGGCGCTAAGTGCCTAGCGCTCGAGATCTACTCCTCTTATGGCGCTAACGGCTGGCGAACGCAACTGAATTTCTAGGCCTATGTACCTGGACCCCCAAGTCCCTTTGGACCTCCACTGTTTTTAGCCTTTCACCATTTAGAAAGTACCCAGTTCTATCTTTTTTAGGTCCAAAGTGGATAACTACATTGAAATCCATTTGCCACAGTTTTGCCCATTCACTTAATCTGTCACGATCCCTTTGTAATTTTATGCTTCCATCTACACTGCCTACAATGCCATCTATCTTTGTGTCATCTGCAAATTTGGATATGTGACTCTCTATGCCATCACCCAAGTCGTTAATAAATACTGTGAATAGTTGAGGTCCCAACACAGATCCCTGCAGGACCCCACTAGTCACCTCCTGCCAGTTTGAGTACCTACCCATTATCCCTACTGCCTGTCTCCTGCCACTCTGCCAATTTCCTAACCAGGTCAATAATTTGCCCTCAATTCCGTGGGCTTCTGCCTTAGTTAACAGTCTATATGTGGGACTTTATCAAATGCCTTCTGGAAGTCCATCTAATTAACTTCAATAGACATTCCTCTGTCCACTACTTTAGTTACCTTCTCAAAAAATTAAATCAGGCTTGTCAGGCATGTCACAAACCCATGCTGGCTCTCTCTGATCAGGTGAAAATTTTCAAGGTGTTCAGTCACCCTATCCTTAATTATAGACTCTAGCAATTTCCCGACAACAGATGTTAGGCTAACTGATCTATAATTCCCTAGTTTCCCTCTCTCACCATTTTTAAATATCGGAGTGACATGCGCAATTTTCCAATCTAAAGGAACAGTTCCTGAATCGAGAGAACTTTGGAAGATTCTAGTTAGGGCATCTGCAATGTGCGCACCTACTTCCATTAAAACTCTGGGATGGAAACCATCTGGTCCTGGGAATTTGTCACTTTTTAGTGGCATTATTTTCCTCATTGCTGTTATTTTACTTACATTAATTTTATTGAGTTCGTGTCCCTGATTCAGTTTCCTTGGAATGTCTGGCATGCTATCCTCTTCCTCTACTGTAAATACTGACGCAAAGTAATTATTCAACATGTCCGCCACATCTCATAACTGGCAGCTATTCAACCATGACAGCCACATTACCCAAACATATTGGACAACATGCACTGACACACTTCCCTATTTCTCGTAGGAGAAGGTGGTGCATAATAGCAGGCAGCAGCAAAGAACTGGAACAGGACAAGCACACCTGCATGTTTTAACCCCCATGGAGGAGACAGTGCTGGCCATTATGGGAAGGGGCATCGCTGAGACCATGACCACCAGCGGGGCTGAAACGACTGAGGATCAAAGTACAGTATCCGGAAACCTAATCCTCCTTCTCTCATTCCACTTCTCCCTCATCCCTCAATCTCTTCTGACTGAGAAGCAGCAGAGGGTATAAGCATGCACTTCTTACCTTCTCCATTCCCCTCACCATAAACCAACCATTGTCCCTTTTTCATTTCAGATGCTCAAGAACTGGAACCTGCCCAGACAGCGAAGGGAAAGCAAGAAGAAAGTGAAGATGAAGAGACACCGTCACTCGATCTCACAGTCGCAGTCACTAGCTCAGACACTGACACTGCGTGTATTTTAAAGGGTCAGATAGAGGAGGGATACTCATGTGTGAGACACCGGGCACAAGTGCGCAAGAGCCAGGACGGGGGTGGGGAGGCAAGAATAGCGCAGGTGCCAGCTCGCCGGAGGGCAAGATTGCATACGAGTTGTACTGCAGAGAACTCAGGTGAGGACTTCGTACACATCCAAATGCTTGGTGCACTGGGAACCCTGCCAGAAAGCCTGCGCTCAATGGCAAGGAGCATGGAGGAGTCCAGCACCAACTTAGCACAGGGCTTTGCACAGAGCTTGGAGCCCATCCTTTCCAACATGGAATGGGTGGTTGGTCACCTCTATCAGCACACCTGTGGAACCAACCATGATGCAGCGTCTGATGACCGATGTTTCAGCTTCCATTGCAGCACAAGCAGCTTGCACCAAAAGTCTGAGTGCTGCAGTGGAAGCTGAGACTGCTGTCATGCAATCTCAACTTGCTCGCAATCTTGGTATCATATTTGACCCCAAGATGGGCTTCCGACTACATATCTGCGCATCACTAAGACCGCCCATTTCCACTTCCAGAACATCACTCAACTCTGCCCTGCCTCAGCTCATCTGCTGCCGAGACCCTCATCCATGCCTTTGTTGCCTCTAGACTTGACTATTCCAATTCACTCCTGGCCAGCCTCCTATGTTCTATCCTCCATAAACTTGAGGTTATCCAAAAATCTGCTGCCCGTGTCCTAACTCGCGCCAAGTCCCGTTCACCCATAATCCCTGTGCTCGTGGACCTACATTGGCTCCTGGTTAAGCAACGCCTCAATTTTAAAATTCTCATCCTTGTTTTCAAATCCCTCCATGGCCTCATCCCTCCTTATCTCTGTAACCTCCTCCAGCCCCACAACCCTCCGAGCACTCCTCCAATTCTGGCCTACTGAGCATCCCGATCTGTCTAATTACCATTTTTCCAAAGAGCACAAGCAATGGCAGCACTGCTGACCTGCTCAAAATGGCAGCCACCACGTTCTGTGTCGGAAGTGGGTGGAAGCTAGGTGGCCGCCATTTTTTTCTCCAAAACCAACCTCATCAGCCGGCGCTAAGGTGCTGCATTTCACGGCCATGATCTTTTCTAGTCTTGTGCCGTCCTATGTTCCTAAGAAACATCAAGATGTAGCAGACTGATGACATATGGCCTATTACATGTCACTTTATTCAGCTCCTTCTGAGACAAAGTGACATGTAACAGGTCACAATCATATTAAACATCTATTGACAATTTTAAGCCTGATCATAAAACGCATAATACGTTGAGCATTTTATTTAGTTAATAAAATTTTCAAACATAAAAAAATTACCAAAGATACTACGCAGAAATTAATTTTAAACCTACAATTACAAGTAGTTTAGCAAACTCCATTATTTCAGTTTTCATATTTCCTGTCATTTCAGTTGGATGAAGTACATCTAATTTTATAAAACTGTACATGCACACACACAAATATAAGAGAGTAATATAGTTTTAAATGCAAAATCACTCAGGTTTCAGATCATTTATTCCATAAATGTTCTTTTATGCTATTTCAATTACCTATCTAAACGTACCTCATATTATGGCTCTAGATATTAGGAGGGCAGTACTTTACAATTGGTTTCAATTGTGTTTATCTTGAAATCCACAAGTCTTTTTCATATCGGAATCAAATTGGTCATGTGATTTACCTGGTAGATGTTTTGGGAAGCAAGACAGAGGTAGAATCAGACACCAAGCCAGTATCCAGCACAAAAGAAACCCAATCCACCAGGCACCAAGCCATCGCGGGTCATTTGGCATCAAATCAATTCTAAAAGGTAAATAGAATCTCTTAACATCAGAACTTCTTTACAGTATCATAAATTTACATCTTAGAACCACACAAAACCCAAACTGTAATTTTCAGTATCAGCCATTTTTAAACAATTCTGGTTACATTAGCTTTCTCTTGCCCTGCTGAGGGATTTTAGTGCTTTACTTAATGACTGTGGTCAATACTTCATTTCAGCAGTGTGCACTGGGATTACTGTCAATGTTAGGTATAATTTGGACAATAGATTACTAAAGTTATTGTTAGAAAAACAACATTGAGTCCGGACTCAACACTGAGTTCAACAATTTCAGATCATAACCTCTATCCCCATTTTTTCTGACGGCAGCCGTTGATGATTCTGCTACTCCCATTTACACCTCACCTAGACCCATCTTTTGTTTCTTTACTTGTCCCATTACCATCTCCTCTTGCCTTGCACCATCATCCCTTTTTTCATTTAATCTCTCCTGCTCGCCACTCTATCACAGACCTTCCCTTTTGTTCTTTCCTCCCCTTTTTCCTTTCCCAGCCTCTGCACTTACTGAAAACCCGTTATATCTCTAACTTTTTCCAGTTCTGACGAAAGGTCATCGACCTGAAACGTTAACTCTCCACAGATGCTGCCTGACCAGCTGAGTATTTCCAGCATTTTCTGTTTATATTTTAGAAAAACGAAGGTTTGCATCATCAAAAGAACATCAATTTTCTTTGTATTCATTCATGGGATGTGGGCGTTGCTGGCACGATCAGCATTTATTGCCCAATCCTAATTGCCCTTGATGCCATACTCAGTCAAATGCTGCCTGATGTCAAGGGCAGTCACTCTCACCTCACCTCTGCAATTCAGCTCTTTTATCCATGTTTGGATCAAGGCTGTAATGGTCTGGAGCCGAGTGGTCCTGGCGGAAAGCAAACTGAGCATCAGTGAGCAGGTTATTGATGAGTAGGGCTGCTTGTTAGCACGGTCGACAACACCTTCCTTCACTTTTGTTCTTTCCTCCCCTTTCCCCTTTCCCAGCCTCTGCAACACAAAGCTGGGTGGGCGTGTGTGCTGTGACGAGGATGCCGAGAAACTCCAGGATGATTTGGACAGGTTGGGTGATTGGGCAGAAGCATGGCAGATGCAGTATAATGTGGATAAATGCGAGGTTATCCACTTTAGTGGCAAAAACAGGAAGGCAGATTATTATTTGAACGGCAATAGATTGGGAGAAGGTGAAGTGCAACGAGACCTGGGTGTCCTTGTGCACCAGTCGCTGAAGGTAAGCATGCAGGTGCAGCAGGCGGTTAAGAAGGCAAATGGTATGTTGGCCTTCGTAGCGAGAGGGTTCGAGTACAGGAACAAGGATGTCTTGCTGCAGTTGTACAGGGCCTTGGTGAGACCACACCTTGAGTATTGTGTACAGTTTTGGTTGCCTTATTTGAGGAAGGATGTTCTTGCCATGGAGGGAGTGCAGCGAAGATTTACCAGACTGATACCTGGGATGGCAGGAATGACGTATGAGGAGAGATTGGGTCGATTGGGCTTGTACTCGCTGGAGTTTAGAAGAATGAGAGGGGATCTCATTGAAACTTATAAAATTCTAACATGACTAGACAGACTGGATGCAGGAAGGATGTTCCCGATGGCCAGGGAGTCCAGAACCAGGGGTCACAGTCTAAGGATAAGGGGTAAGCCATTTAGGACAGAGATGAGGAGGAATTTCTTCACCCAGAGAGTGGTGAACCTGTGGAATTCTCTACCACAGAAGGCAGTGGAGGCCAATTCATTAAATATATTCAAGAAGGAGTTGGATATATTTCTTAAGGCTAAAGGGATCAAGGGATATGGGGAGAGGGCAGGGACATGGTACTGAATTTAGATGATCAGCCATGATCTCATTGAATGGCGGAGCAGGCTCGAGGGGCTGAATGGCCTACTCCTGCTCCTATCTTCTATGTTTCTATGTTTGCTGATGATTAAGAGTAGGCTGATGGGGCGGTAATTAGCCGGATTGAAATTGTCCTGCTTTTTGTTGACAAGACATACCTGGGCAGTTTTCCACATTGTCAGGTAGATGCCAGTGTTGCAACTGTACTGGAACAGCTTGGCTAGAGGCACGGCTAGTACTTGAGCACAAGTCTTCAGCAAGACAGCCGGGATGTTGTCGGGACACATAACCTTTGTTAGTGTGTTCAGCTGTTTCTTGATATCACGTGGAGTGACACAAATGTCCCAAACTCCTCCATCACCATCACTGGGTATGTCCTGTCCCACCAGTAGGACAGACCCACCAGGGGTGGCGGCACAGTGGTGTACAGTCGGGAAGGAGTGGTTCTGGGAGTCCTCAACATTGATTCCGGACCCCATGAAGTCTCATGGCTTCAGGTCAAGCATGGGCAAGGAAACCTCTGGCTGATTACCACCAACCGCCCTCCCTCAGCTGATGAATCAGTACTTCTCCATGTTGAACACCACTTGGAAGAAGCACTGAGAGTAGCAAGGGCACAGAATGTACGCTGGGTGGGGGACTTCAATGTCCATCACCAAGAGTGGCTCGGTAGCACCACTACTGACCGAGCTGGCCGAGTCCTGAAGGACATAACTGCTAGTCAGGGACTGCGACAGGTGGTTAGAGAACCGACACGAGGGAAAAACCTACGTGACCTCATCCTCACAAATCTAGCTGTCGCAGATGCATCTGTCCTTGACAGTATTGGTAGCAGTGACAAAAAATAATAAGCATAAAACCGGACAGACCACTCGGCATCGATCTAGGCACTGGCTTTGGACACGACAAAGGCACATCCAGCCAAGTCGATAGAAACAGTGAGAAAAAGTCAGAGACAAACAGAGAGATACAGTGATGAAACAGGAAATGTGTTTGTGAAAGGCATAAAGAAAGAAAGATAGATTTTCTGATTATTCATGCCCAAATGGATGGAAATTCTAGCCCAGAGAAAAGGGAGGGGGATAAAATGGAAGAGAAACAGAAAGACAATAAGAGGGAGACAAATGATTTAAGAGTGGGAAACAAGGAGAGAGATAGTTACAGTGAGAGAGAGATTTTTTTTCACTGAGCAGTATCACAGGAGATCAACTAATTTCTGTTATTTACTTCAAAAAAGCTGAGTCTGGGGCTTTTATGCGTATAACTATAGGGATATTACAGGGAATGTCTTGGCTGCTGATTTCTCTTATTCAGCATTTCTCAGTCTCTACATGAATATCAGCAATTAGACTGAGGAAGCATAGCACAGAAGAATCTAAAAGAATGAAAAACAACTTACTTGGAAATTTCATTGACATCAATATAAATGTCGAGCAGCTGACCACCTAAAATGAATCCAATGGCAGGGCCCAGAACTGACACACCATTTCCAATACCTGTGGATTATCAGAGCAGGTGTTTATTTAATTAGGATTGAAGATACAATAAGTTAAAAATATATTATAGTTGGGATTTTAATCGCTCCACCATTGGCGGCCGTGCCTTGAGCTGCCTGGGCCCTAAGCACTGGAATTCCCTCCCTAAACCTCTCTGCCTCTCTGCTTCTCACTCCACCTTTCAGACGCTCCTTAAAACCTACCTCACTTGTCTTAATATCCTTTTATGCGCCTCAGTGTTTGATAACGCTCCTGTGAAGCGCCTTTGGGAGTTTTTCTACATTAAAGGCGCTATATAAATGTAATTACAAATTGCATTTTTGGTTTGAGTGCAAACGTGATCCACCTCTAAATCTGAAACTTAAAATTTTAAATGAAAAATAAGCAGGTATTGTACAAAGTCCCATTGTAACATGCATATATAAACTAAAGAACCATTTTTAACCTAATGCTTGATTTCCATCAGCAAGAACATACTTTTTTGAATGCTGAGAAATAATGAGAATAGCCAAACAAGGTGTTGGAGTCTATACAGAAATGGCTGCTGTGTGTTAAGATACAGGACTTGATTTTCCAAGTTTGTGCTGTTAGCATAAGCCACGTACACAAGCCGCCAAAGCAGGAAATCGCAGTGGAGTGCCCTTAATTTTCTGTCCACTAAAGTTAATGGGTGGAAATTCATGGACAGCACCTGATTGCATGGTCATGGACGAGACACCTTGGGAAATCAACCCTATAACGGGTGATTCTGTAGGGGAGTGGTGCTCAAAGGGACAAAATCCTAAACACTTGTTGGTATCTTTCAGCTCCCCAATCATGTTTAATGCAATTCTGCTAGTTTGAGGCAACCTGGGAACAGACATTTTGTGTAAAATTCCCCTTAGATATGACATCATGAAATTTCATTCCAGTGACATCTCCAGTGACTGAGAAGCACTTCTCAAAAGCCACCATTCTTATCCATAAAAACAAAATACTGCGGATGCTGGAAATCTGAAATAAAAAGAAAAAATGCTGGAAATACTCAGTTTTCCAGATCTGATGAAAGGTCATTGACCTGAAACGTTAACTTTATTTCTTTCCCCACAGAGGTTGCCTGACCTACTGAGTATTTCCAACATTTTCTGTTTTTATACTTATTCATAATGTCACTGGAGTGAAACTTAATGATGTGCAGTTCTAAAACATAGAAGAATAGTGCCTATGAAAGAGTGGTAAATGTACTGATAGCTTTGTTTATAATAATTAGAGTCATAGATGAAGATTTCCACTGTGCGTGAGGTGTAACAAAATCGTATTTAATTCCTTATAAGCACATTTATAATTTTGCTTCACTTAGTGCACAGAATAAATCTTCAGTCACTGCTACTTCATGACAAAACACAACTATTTCAAAAGACATGAGGCTAGAAATTCAGCATCGCCCCAGTTGGAGTGCAAAAAAGCGCCAAGCACTAATCATTGTCAACTCCCGCGAAATTTGGTGTTAGTGCTCGAGGAAAGAAGTGGAGCGCCAAATCAAGCACTCGACTTCCTTCCTGGAGCGCTAAAGAACGCAGCCGGGGTGGTAGTGGTGTAGCGCTGCACAATGTCCCGTGCAGCGCTGCCGCAATCCAAGGCTCCTTCCGTCCCTTAAAGGGAAGGGTCATCACTGCCGGCTCTGCATTGGATTAGTTAGTTGGTCCCCTACGGCAGCCGCGATCCGGCCCGATCAGCCCCATGCACTCCAGCAGAGGGCCAGGCGGATTGATCGCGGCCTAGGAGCAATCAAAAAAAAATCGCTCGAAGCGTTGTTAAAATTTTTCTCCTACCCGCGCCAACATCCCCTTTTATTTGCGCCTCCAAAGCTCCCGGCTTCCCGAACAATGCCTCCTTCAGCTGTCGGTGCTGTCGCCCGCCAATGCTGCAGGGGACGGAACCGAAGTTTAGGTCCTAGGCTCTACCAGGGCGATGCACACGGCAATGACGTCACGATCTCCGGGCGCAGGAGATCGTGGTGCAAAGTGTTACCGCCGCCGCAAACCTCTCGGCCAATTTAGCGGGAGTCGCTCATTTATGTATAAAATTCTGACCGGGCTAGAGAGACTGGATGCACGGAGGATGTTTCCTCTGGCTGGGAGGTCTAGAATGAGGGGTCACAGTCTCAGGATACGGGGTAGCACATTTAGGACTGAGATGAGGAGAAATTTCTTCACTCAGAGGGTGGTGAACCTGTGGAATTCTCTACCACAGAAGGCTGTGGAGGCCAAGTCACTGAATATATTTAAGAAGGAGATAGATAGATTTCTAGACACAAACGGCATCAAGGGGTATGGGGAGAGAGTGGGAATATGGTATTGAGATAGAGAATCAGCCATGATCATACTGAATGGCAGAGCAGGCTTGAAGAGCCGAATGGCCTACTTCTGCTCTTATTTTTCTATGTTTCTATTTCGCCGCACCCGGTCGGTAAGTCGATAGTGCACCGTTATGGCCGCCCGGAGGCGATAACAGGAGGCGCTAAGGACGCCAATTTCTAGCCCATGGTCTTCAGAAAAAAAGTTCTTGGCAAAATGTTTTTTTATATCAATTGCATGAAAATTCACCATCACGTTACTCACTCATAAGCGTGGTGAAAATTACCCCTTGCCAACCAGAATAAGGCTCCCCTTCAACTGGCAATTTAATAATAATGCCTAATAAATGTTTTGTTTTTCAACAATTAATGTGATATACATACAGTATTAATATCATAACATCCCTATTTTTTTTAATTCTTTTTTTTTATGGGATGTGGGCATCGCTGGCGAAGCCAGCATTTATTGCCCATCCCTAACTGCCCTTGAGAAGGTGGTGGTGAGCTGCCTTGAACCACAGCACTGTGGGAGTAATTTCACCTCACGCACTGCAATTAGGTAGGGAGTTCCAGGATTTTGACCCAACGACGATGAAGGATCTGCGATATACTTCCAAGTCAGGATGGTGTGTGACTTGGAGGGGAACTTGGAGATGGTGGTGTTCCCTTGCCTCTGCTGCCCTTGTCCTTCTGGGTGGAAGAGGTTGCGGGTTTGGGAGGTGCTGCCGAAAAAGCCTTGGCAAGTTGCTGCAGTGCATCTTGTAGATGGTACATACTGCAGCCACGGTACGTTGGTGATGGAGGGAGTGAATGTTTAAGGTGGTGGATGGGGTGCCAATCATGTGGGCTGCTTTGTCCTGGATGGTGTCGAGCTTCTTGAATGTTATTGGAGCTGCACTCATTCAAGCAAGTGGAGAGTATTCCATCACACTCCTTACTTGTGCCTTGTAGATGGTGGAAAGGCTTTGGGGAGTCAGGAGGTGACACACTCGCCGCAGAATACCTAACCTCTGACCTGCTCTTGTTGCCACAGTATTTATGTGTCTGGTCCAGTTACGTTTCTGGTCAATGGTGACCCCCAGGATGTTGATGGTGGGGGATTCGGCAATGGTAATGCCGTTGAATGTCAAGGGGCGGTGGTTAGACCCTTGCTAGTTGGAGATAGTCATTGCCTGGCACTTCTGTGGTGCGAATGTTACCTGCCACTTATCAGCCCAAGCCTGAACGTCGTTGTGATATCCGAGTGGTAATGTCCGAAACTGAGAGAAGCGAGTTCTTAGGCAGAAAACCCAACTGTTTATTACACGGTGTAGCAGAGAAACATCTCTTACAGGCTGCAAGCAAAACACAGTATTTCTAACTGCACGAGCACCAAGATGGAGGATTCACCTCTGAGTCATACCCATAATGCAATGCCACATTACCATACTAACTGGTGTACCAGGACATTACCTTAAACACTGGTGAATATGATCCCTTAATCTTTGGCTCCATCTGGTGGATAACTTAAACATTACATCCCAGATTACTATTGTCGTCCAGGTCTTGTTGCATGTGGGCATGGACTGTTTCATTATCTGAGGAGTTGTGAATGGCACTGAACACTGTGCAGTCATCAACGAACATCTGGAATTGTATTCCAGAGTACTACAATTTTCCTAAAAATTAGTAATCTACACTTAGACAGTAAATGTAACAATTCCAGGTGAAAGGTCAAGCCGTCATATAAGCATACCTATATAGAGGGAACTTTTATCAATAGAGACAGAGTCATCGATGTAGGCAATCCCCAGTGTGAACAAAGGGGTTCCTCCAATCCCATGTAGCAACTGCCCCAGAAGAAACACAAGTAGAAAAGTGGAGGATTTAGGTGTAGTGGAAGGATCGCAGTCCTGTGTGGTGGAATTACTGTTAGGAAGAGCGCAGGTATCTGAAAGAAAAAGAAAAACTGGTATAATTATCCTAATATTTTGAAAGCGAGCTCTCAGGAAAAGTTCCTTACATTTTTAATATTGATCGTGTTTTTTTTTAGGTCCTGTCGATCCCAGTGCGGATGATGTTGTATAAGTCATAATGCCATTAGTTTTCACCCATACTTCGCCACACAGATGAAGCTCATTTGGTACAGCACAATGGTCAAGTGAAAAGCAGTTACTGAGCATAGATGGAACATGAAGTCATCAGGAGATCAATGCTAGACTACAATCCTTTCCTCGGAGGCTGTAGATGATCTGACAAGCTGAAAACTTCGGCCTGGATTTTGAGGTAGAAATACAAGGAAACTTTGTGATATCCGGCACCGACGGGACCGGCATGTTGCCGATCTATCAAAACTGCCGGACATACAAAGTTAATGTTGAAGCATACGGAGGTTTTCATCTCCGTATCTGACAACAAACACTGTTGCTTAGCAACAGCTTCTAAAGAGTCGGCTGCAGCTGCAAGCATCTCTAGCTGAAGCTGTTGCTATAGCCACAGACCTTGCAGTGGCTGACTGGGAAAAAAAAAGAACGAAATCTAAAAAAACTTACAGAAAATGGCTCCTGATTTTTGCCGTTAGATCGAGTATTCCGGACATACAACCTCCGGATAAACCAAAGTTTCCTGTAATGGTGAGGCTATCATTTTCACTGTAATTAAAGTGTAATGGGACAGCAACTTCCGGTGACCGCAAATGCAGTTAAATGCGGAAATCAGGAAGTTGCTATCCGAGTTGCCCCACTCCTCCAGAATCTGCGTTATACAGGTATCTCGCCAAGAGACTCGGCATTCAAATACATGGAATGGCATGAAGTTGCAGTACTTACACATATTGAACATTTAAAGGGAGAAAAATTTGGTTGCTTTGCGCCTCCCGTTAGCGATCTGAGGGGGTGCTAACGGGGTGCAAAGCAACTAGCGCCCAGGCGCGGCGCCGCTAACACCTCCTGCAAAATTCAGCGGGAGGTTAGTGGCAGCGGTGGCCGGTAGCGCCCCACAGCTCTGCACCTCCGGTGATGATGTCATCACCATGTACAACGCCCCGGCCGCAATCTTGTGGCCGGGACGTTGATAATTGAAGGGCAGGTGCCTGGCGGCCATTTTCTTTGGGCCGCCTGCCAGCACCTGCCCTCTCTGCCCTCCTCCTGCAGGATGTCGGCTGCAATCCATCAGCCCGGCACTCCTCTTGAGTGCCGGGCTCTTTCGCCGGCACCCCACTCCCTGGTGGCCCAGCAGGGCCCCGGTGCACACTGCACTAGGTCCATCTCCTTTAATCAGGGGAGGGAGACCGGCGCATGGCGCTGCTGCACATAGCGCTGAGATATTGCATGGGAGCGCCCCAAGAGGGAGGGGGAGCGCTTCCAGTAGTGCCCCGCCTCCTGCTTGGGGCGCTACCATTGAATTTCAGGTGCTGGGCTGCTAACTTTTTCGGGGTGCTAAAAGTAGCGCCCCAGCGAAGTTAGCGCCCCAAAGTGGGCACAAGCCAATTTTCCCCCCTTAGAATATTTTCACCAATTTATGATCCACAATGAATTGTTAGAATTGTAGTTTGTCTCCATGTTTGGGTACAAATTAAAATGCATTTTGCATTCCTTATTTAATCTGATTTCTATTGTCTGCAGATGTTTAATCATGTTATTTTTTATTAACAAGTCTCCCTCCCAACTACAAAACCAGATGCATGTGGATCCAACGCAATTCAACACACTGTATTGTTGTAAAATGCATAGTGAAAATCAACGTCACATCTCAAATATTGGGGTTGATGGTGTTCCCATGTGTAAGAATTCACAATAATTTACAGTTCCGAAGATTAATATTTTTGATTAAAGAATCCCTGGGCGATGTGCCTCTAAATTTCCAGGGATAAAAATGGCCGTCGGACCGCATGGCCGAAGACAAAAAAAAGGACTTGGAAAGAGCAGCTTGTGTCTGTGAGAAAAGGACAATGGAGCAGTCAAAACTGCCAATCAAAGGGGAGTTCCCCCCCCTCCCTGCAGAGACAATCGATGTGTTTACAGAAACTGCTACTTTGTGTACACAAGGGAATAACCACTTGAGACTGCAGTTTCAGTTGACCACAGAACAATGACTTTCTGTTTACAATACCTTCAAGGCTATTTACTCAAGCAATGAAGGAAATAGCTTTATTCGATGGCCCATCACAGACAATGAAGACACATTCAAACCACTGCAGCTTTATTCGATAGCCATCACAGACAATGGACACATTTAAACTGCAACTTTATTCAAACCCACCCTAGACAATGGGGCAGTTTGGATCCCTTTTGTTTTAGCCCAGAAACATCCAGATCTGGGCAGGCCCCAAATGGGGGTATAAAAGATAGCTTCCCAGAAGCTCTCTCTCTCTCTCTGGCCTTGCCTCCGTGTGCCTCTACAGCGTGGGAGTCTGTCTGTGGAAGCGAAACACCAGCAGTTTACTTTTAAAACACTGGGGTGCTTTTCACTTCAGGGCAGTGAAGATCTAAGTTCGCAGGGCACGGAGCTGGCATTGCAGTGGTGAGCATATATTTTTCTGGCCTTCCACAAGGCAACTTAGGATAGGCATAGGGGTGGGAGTAAAAGTGGGAATTTCGTTAGAATTCTGATTTTAGTTGATTTCCCTCATTGTGTCCGTTTTTCCTCCCCTATTTAAGTAAGACAGTGTTGCACCTAGCAGAGAAGTGCGATGGTGAACACTGAATTCGGTATTTAAAACTGTATTAAAAGAGTAGCTGTTTTAAAGTACTGTATTTAAAACTGTATTTAAAGGAGTGTTGCATCAAGCTCAAGTGCTGTGATGAACACTGAGGGCTGAAAATTCAGTAGGGTTAGCGCCCCATTTGAGGCGCTAGAGGGCCTAGCGCCGGAGTTATGGCCGGTTTGTAAATTCAGTGGGGCCCTGCCATCGGCGTTAGACCAGTTGCGCTGCGCCGGCACCGATGACGTCATCGGTGTGCGCAGCGTCCCGGTTGCCGTGGTGACGGGCCCCAACGCTGAAATTGAGTTGCGGCCGCCTCGCCCGTGGCAGCCGCAACTAACGATGTTTCAGCAGAGTCCTACGCGAGTTAGCGCCGGCGCATTAAGGTCGCGCGGCGGCCGGCCGCTTTCCCGCCGGCCGCCTGCCCGCACCTCCCTCCCCGGACTCCTCCACCCCCCCCCCCCCCCGCAGAACAGATGCGTCTGGCCTGCGAGCCCGGCACTTCTCCGAGGTGCCGGGCTCATTTTTTTCAAGATTTCAACGGCCAGTGGGCGGGTGCAGGCAGCTCCTCCTTAACTGAAGGAGGAGGCCTGCACTTCCCCAGCCTGCCGCACCGCATCGGGTGCCGCAGCGCCGGAATTGCGCCGCAATGCGGCAGTCAGCGCCCATTTCGAGGCGCTGACACCCTCCTGTAGCGCCGGCAGCCGTTTGGGCGCGGCGCTACTGAATTTTTGGCGCGCGCAGGGGGACTTAGCGCCGGCGCTAAATTTCCGGCGCTAAAGCCCTGGCGCGGCGCCAACTGAATTTCTAGGCCTGAGTTCTGTAGCTATTTTTAAAGTGCTGTATTTAGAGGAGTGTTGCACCAAGCAAAGTAGTGCTGTGGTGAACGCTGTTAGCTGTTTTTAAAGTAACTGAATTAAAGTGCTGTGTTTTTAAGTAAAAGCCACTAAGCTAAGATGCTGTAGTGAGCAAAAGAGTTTTAAGTAAAAAGTGCTGGATTTAAAATAAAAGCAGTGTTGCACTGAGCAGGGAGCGCTCTAGTGGACATTGAGTGTACTGCGTGTATTAAATAAAGGAGTGTTGCACTGAAAGGGTGCCCTCTAGTGGACACTAAGTGTACTGCGTTTAAGCAAAAGTGTTGTACCAGGCACAAGAGCCATCGATTATTTTAAGTTGTTTCTTTCTTTTGTTTTCAATAAATACTGCTCTGTTTTGCACCCAAACCACGAGTCACGTTGTTTTCTGTCTACATCACCACCGAATAAGTCCGGGGGTCAGAACTCAGGAATAGGGGAGCACTTCGAAACCGCAAGGGGGCCCCTGGAGCAGCTCAGAGGCTTCTGACTGGCCAGAGACAAATAACCCCAGCCCTGCTGTTAATTCCTTACACATGATCTAGCTCTACTTGTCCTTTTCCATGTTATTAGAGGTCACAGAGCTTGGAAGTTCTACCAAAGAAAGCAAGCCGAGTTGTTGCCGTGCACCCTGTAGATATTACATATTACAGCCACGGAGCATCAGCGATGAAGCGGTGGATACTGAGTCCAGTGGCAGGGGTGCCAATCAAACAGATTGGTCAGTTCTGACGAAGGGTCATCGACCTGAAATGTTAACTCTGTTTCTCTCTCCACAGATCCTGCCTGACCTGCTGAGTATTTCCAGCATTTTCTGTTTTTATTTCAGATTTCCAGCATCCGCAGTATTTTGCTTTTGTAAACAGAGTTCTGTCTTGGATAGTTTTGAATTATTTAAGTGTTGTCACAGCTATACGCATCCAAGCAAATGGTGAGTAGTCCATCACATTCCTGACTTAAGTCTTTTAGATGGTGAAGAGGCTTTGAGGAGTCAGGAGGTGTGCCACTCATCGTAAAGTACCACGTTGTTGATATGACTTATCCAGTTAAGCTTATGCTGATGTTCAGGAAGCTGATGGTGGGCAATTTGAAAATTGGGGGAACTGGTTGGGCCTTTTCTTATTGGAGGTGGTCACGGCTTGGTTTTTATATGATTCTAAGGTTACTGTCACTTGTCAGCTCAAGCCTGGATGTTATCCAGGTCCTGCTGTAGGTGGGCATGGGCTGCTTCATTATCGGAAAAGTTGTGAATGGACTTGAAGACGAGGACAAGTCCTACTCCTAACCTTATTATAGAGGAAAGGTCATTGATGAAGTAGCTGTAGATGTTTGGGCTCAGGACATTTCCCTGAGGAACTGTAAGGTTCGAAAATTTCTGCACAACCCCAGGACACAAGGAAAGTAATTTTTTTTAAGGATTTTGGGAACATCACAGAAGAAATCTGTAAAAGGGGATAAAAGTGTGGTTGGGCCAAACAGAAGATTTCAAAGAGTTAAAATAAGGAAGAGACTTTTGGACGGTTTTAAAGAGTTATTGGGCAGGAGGGATTTAAAATAAAAATCCCAGGATGATTTGGCTGGTTTAAAAAGACATTGGGAAATTGATGGGATTGAGGGCCGATAAATCCCCAGGGCCTGATAATCTACGTCCTAGGGTACTTAAGGAAGTGGCCCTACAAATAGTAGATGCATTGCTGGTCATCTTCCAAAATTCGATAGACTCTGGAACAGTACCCATGGATTGGCAGGTAGCTAATGTTACCCCACTATTCAAAAAGGGTGGTAGAGAGAAAACGGGGAATTACAGACCGGTAAGCCTGACATCGGTAGTGGGGAAAATGCTAGAGTCCATTATAAAGGATGTAATAGCACAGCACTTGGAAAAAAGTGACCGGATCGGACAAAGTCAACATGGCTTTACAAAAGGTAAATCGTGCTTGACTAATCTACTGGAATTTTTTGAGGATGTAACTGGTAAAATAGATAAGGGAGAACCAGTGGATGTGGTGTATTTGGATTTTCAAAAGGCTTTCGATAAGGTCCCGCATAAGAGATTAGCGTGTAAAATTAAGGCACATGGGATTGGGGGCAAGGTATTGACTTGGATAGAGAACTGGTTGGCAGACAGAAAGCAAAGAGTTTGATTAACGGCTCTTTTTCCGAGTGGCAGGCAGTGACTAGTGGGGTTCCGCAGGGATCGATCCTTGGACCCCAGCTATTCACAATATATATTAATGATCTGGACGAGGGAACTAGATGTAATATCTCCAAGTTTGCAGACGACACAAAGCTGGGTGGGCGTGTGTGCTGTGAGGAGGATGCCGAGAGACTCCAGGATGATTTGGACAGGTTGGGTGATTGGGCAGAAGCATGGCAGATGCAATATAACGTGGATAAATGCGAGGTTATCCACTTGTGTCAAAAACAGGAAGGCAGATTATCTGAATGGCAATAGATTGGGAGAAGGGGAAGTGCAACGAGACCTGGGCGTCCTTGTGCAGCAGTCGCTGAAAGTAAGCATGCAGGTGCAGCAGGCGATTAAGAAGGCAAATGGTATGTTGGCCTTCGTAGCGAGAGGGTTTGAGTACAGGAACAAGGATGTCTTTCTGCAGTTGTACAGGGCCTTGGTGAGACCACATCTTGAGTATTGTGTGCAGTTTTGGTCACCTTATCTGAGGAAGGATGTTCTTGCCATGGAAAGAGTGCAGTGAAGATTCACCAGGCTGATACCTCGGTTGGCAGGAATGACGTATGAGGAGAGATTGGGTCGATTGGGCTTGTACTCGCTGGAGTTTAGAAGAATGAGAGGGGATCTCATCGAAACGTATAAAATTCTAACAGGACTAGACAGACTAGATACTGGAAGGATGTTCCCGATGGTCGGGGAGTCCAGAACCAGGGGTCACAGTCTAAGGATAAGGGGTAAGCCATTTAGGACAGAGATGTGGTAAACCACTGTTATACCTGCCTGTGTGTGTGTTTGTATTCCACTGTGTACATGTCTGTACATGCCTCGGCTGACTCCTCCCACGAGTCCAGGTATAAAGGTGACTGCTCCACAGTCCCTCTGTATTCTGGACTGGTCGACCACTCGAGGCACACCTTCATTCTCTTGTTAATAAAAGCCTGTTAGTTACTCGCTTAACCTCAGTCTTTTGAGTAATTGATAGTGCATCAAGAGATGAGGAGGAATTTCTTCACCCAGAGAGTGGTGAACCTGTGGAATTATCTACCACAGAAGGCAGTAGAGGCCAATTCATTAAATATATTCAAGAAGGAGTTGGATATATTTCTTAAGGCTAAAGGGATCAAGGGGTATGGGGAGAAAGCAGGGACCAGGTACTGAATTTGGATGATCATCCATGATCTCATTGAATGGCGGAGCAGGCTCGAGGAGCCGAATGGCCTACTCCTGCTCCTATCTTCTATGTGTCTATGTTTCTATGGCATGTCCAGGCTTGCAAAAGGCTGGGACAAAGGGGAGGAGAGTGGGCCCCCGAGTTTGGATATTGGGCTGTCTAAGGAATGTCCAGGGCTGCCCCAGTTTTACATAAGGACAATGAAGCCTGTTTTCCCGCCGAGAATTCGCAGAGCCAGGTATCGAATAAATAGGACATGTCCCCAGGAATACATAGGAAGCAACATTAGCCCTACAGGTTACCACAAACAAACCACAGTCCAAAATCAATTAAAGAGATTGACAAACGTTTTGCATTTATAAACTGGTTTCAAGGCAATCCCGAAATCAGTTAAAGGCCGATTAAGTTTGGATGAGCCATCCCCTAAACTCGTTAAAGTTTTAAAACACATTACAAAAAACGAGCCCGCCAAATTTAACAAAGAAACCCGAGATTTGGCGGTCAGATAAGCCAGGCCCCAAATTAATATAATTAAGGCCTGCCTTTTCAGTTAAACAGACGAGACACGAGAGTACAGTTAAGTTCGTCACCGGTTCGAGTCAGCTCAAGAGACAGAAGTTCAAGTTCAGCCAACCAGCTCAAGAGAGAGATCATCATCAGAGACTCTAAGGAAGAAAGAAGAAACAGAGATCGCGGCAACCAAAGGCCTATAGAAACCAACAACTGCCAATATTACCACCAACCAGGTAACATTGGGCCACCGCGACCAACAAGAAACCAACCGCCGAAAAACTCACGAACCAAAGACTTGTTTCCACTCTACAGGCTAGTCTGACTTACCCCTGGGTAAGATTTGGACACAAAAGACCCTAAAACTAGCCCTAACCAAAGAAAATTGGGTACTTACCCGATAGATCCAACAGCACGACTAACCGCATCTGCGGACAAACTCAAACTGAAGACCCAACGCAGGTGCAGTCTTCTACCACATCCGAGGTACAGCAGGCCCCAATCGCCATAACTAAAGAGAACCCCGAAATCACGAACCACTACATCTGTCAAGAAAGTTGTTTTGGTGAGCATTTCCTGGTCCTCTGGATTCCAGCCTAGCTAGTGTAGTGGGGTTGGGAGGGTAAGGGTTTTTGTGTATTGTAATTCTCCCTCACTTATTTCTGAGTGTTCCCCACCTTTTTAAAGTATAAGTATTATTGTATTGTATATTTTCCTGTCTCAAAATAAAGATCTGAATTCTTTTTGACTAACCCAGGTGTCTATTGCAAGTTTATTATGACCCCCAAATAAGTCCAAAGTCTAGAACAAAAGGGAGTGGGAGCGATTCGAACCGCTCAAAGGAGTCAGAGGTGAAGCTGACAAACAACAACACCCACACACCACCCCTTACAGAACTTCTGCAGTGATGTCCTGAGCTACGATGATTGGCCTTGAACAACAAACATCCTACTGTACTTTCTGTCGGGTATGACCTCAGCCATTGGTGGGTTTTCCCTTGACTCCACTGAAATCAATTTTGCTGGGGATCCTTGGTGCCATGCTTTGTCAATGTTGTGATGAAGTCTGGAACTGAATAGTTCTGACAGAACCTGAACTGAGCAGCAGCAAGCAGGTTATTTGTGAGTAGGTGTTGCTGATGACGGATTGATGACTTGTTCCATCACTTTGCTAATGATTTGGGGGTAGCTGATAAGGCAATAATTTGCTTGGATAGATTTGTCCTGCTTTTTGTGGACAGGACATACCTGGGCAATTTTCCACATTGTCAGGTAGATGCCAGTGTCATAGCTAGGGGAGCCGCTAGTTCTGGTGCATAGGTGTTCAGCACTATAGCTAGGATGTTGTCTGAACACTATGATGATGGGGACCTTGGGAGGAAGCCGAGTGGAATTGTCTAATTGGCACTTTTCGCTGAAGATGTTGGCAAACATTTCAGCCTTGCTCCTTGCATTCACGTGCCAGGCTTTGCCATAGTTCAGGATGGTAATGTTCATGAGTCTCTTCTTCCTGTTAGTTGCCTGAACATCCACCACCATTCTCTACTGGAAATGGTAGAGCTATAGTACTTTACTCTGATGGGTTTTGGATTCACTTAGCTCTATCTATAGTTTGCTGCTTCTTGTATTTAGCATACAGGTAGCCATGTTGTAGCTTCACTAGGTTGGTGCCTCATTCTAAGGTTTGTCTACTGCTGCTCCTGGGGTGATAAGTCTGTCCTTAGTCTGTCCTGGTTAGCATAGTGGTACTGTCATGCTCCACAATGGAGACGGTGCTCCATGTGAAGTTGAGACTTTGACTTCACAAGGACTGTGTGGTGTCGACTTCTGCCAATGCTATCATGGACAGATATGCTATGATATAATTGGCAGGAGCCTAGTAGGTTAAATTCCTCATGTTTGTTCCTTCACCACCTGAAGCAGGCCAAGCCTGGCAGTTATGTCCCTCAGGATTCAACCATCTCAATCAGTAATGGTACGTCCATGCTGCTCTGTGCCTTGCTTCCCTCAGTGCTTCCTCCAAGTGGTGTTCAACATGGACAAGTACTGATTCTTTGCAACCAGATGGTTCTGGCACAATATGGCTGGGTGCCTGGCAGAAAACCTGAATTGTAATCTGCTTCTGTCCCTCTAACGATGAAAGGCTTTTTAAAAGCAGATGGAAAGAAAATCAGAAATTATTTCCTATAACAAGTGCTGTTGGGATACTACGGGGGGAATTTAAACCCCAAGGACGGGCAGAGGGGAGGCGGGTGGGGTGTTAAAAATGTTTAAATGGCTAACCCAACCCCAACCCGCCTCCGGTTGTAATGGAGGCGGGTTCGGGAGCAGACAACTAGCCTGCTCTCCGGAGGCAGGTCTGCCATTTAAATATTTTAATAAGGCTGCTTGCCACAAACTCAACCTCTGTTTCACATTGAACTCCTGGGGGCTGGGTTTTTCAGGTCTCAGGAAACCCGGCAGCTGAAGGGAGGCAAGAACGGCTGGATGGAACAGCTAAGTGCTTTTCCAGCACTGCTTGTGGCCAGGAGGAGCAGAAATGCTTCCTCCCAGCCCCCGAAGCTACTCTGTGGATCACCCCTCAATCAGCTGACCCGCCCCCATGATCGGATCCCCGGTATCCACCCCTCCCTGATGTTCAACCCCCGATATCCGACCTCCAATGTCCAACTCACCTCCTGACCTCCGATGTTCAACTCCTCCTGACCTCCAATGTCAAATTCCCACCCACCCCATGTCGACTCACCTCCACTCACCCTCTGCCCACCCGCCCAACAACCTCTCAATCTGGCTTGCTGCGGTTCGAAAAATTTGAATCAGGCCCTGACGTTAAATTCAGCAGGACCTCTGGCCACTAAATCTCCACCCAACCCCCGCTCCCTTCGCGTCCCACAGTTATTATCGGGGCCTATAGTTTGGTGCTATCGGGGTGGCATAAAACAAAAACAGGAGGTAAACAGAATAAATACAATAATTCATGAATAAAGAATAAAAATTAAGGGCTCTGGGAAAGCACAGATATCCGCCAACCCAAAATGGATCAAACTACAAATAACAAAAGGAAGGATGATAGAAAATATTGAATGCTAGGTTTAAGCTAATATATAATTATTATAACCAACATGGGTCATCTGATACACTATCTTGCATTCATGCTTCTGCCGAGTTCCTGTCTTTTGAAATTTACTGCCATCTAAATCCCTTGACATCTGGAAATTGACATCAAAGACACCATAAGAAGGTAGCTGCTGTAGAGGACCAGCTCACTGAAAAGAAAGAAGTAATACTGGCCGAGATTTTGATTGAGGAGGCGGGTTGACGGCAGGCCCGCTGGTCGGCATCTTCCCAGCCAGCTCCTGGTTGCCGTCGCCCCGCAGATGAGATTTTACCTTGACTGGCCTCATTACGGCCGACGTGCAGGTCCCTCCAGGCAATTGCTTGCAGAGTGTCAGACACTCGCTTCTGATGACGCGTTGTTTCAGTAAAGATTTAAAGGGACCATGTCCCCTTTGCAGAAGCATTAGCTTTTTCCTGTCAAAAGTGCTGGCTGCTGCAGGAGTGGCAGCACAAAAAACTAAGGCTGCACCCAGGTTTAATGAGGGCTCCCTCCATGCTCTTGTGGAGGAAGTTAGAGGACATCAGGAGGTCCTCTTCCCTGGAAACGGAAGGAGGAGGCCTCCCCAGCAAACCATGGCAGCTTGGCTGCAAATTGCTGAGGTGGTGAGTTTGAGGTCTGTGTGCAGACGCACATGGGTTCAGTGTCGAAAAAGGTTTAATGATCTGTTGAGATCAGCTAAAGTGAGTATAACAGCACACTTACCTTCAATCTGCCTTCCGTCTCTTATCATCCCCATCAATCTGCATTGGGAGCCTTCCCCTGCACATCCCAACTCACTCTAACATCCCTTGCACCCTCACCCATCCCTCACTTTCTCTGTAAAGAATCACGTCCCCATCTTGATATGCAACACTCACACCCTTATGCAATGCCTACAACTTAAAATGCACAGGAAGGGAAGATGGTTAGTGCACCTCGCTCCTTCACAGTATGCCTCGAAACATCTATGTCATGCATTCTTCATACTCACTTCATCAGTCTCTCTCAAACTCCACCCCAACTGCCCAGAATACAACATTGTTACCACAAAAAGATCAAGGAAATTTAGGGCCAATATTTCAAAGTTCAATGTTGTATCTCCAAATTTGTATTGTGAATGTGCAAGAAAAAAAAGTGCACCTTTTTTCCAAAACTCCAGGAGTTCCTAGGTAACTTCAGAGCATTAGCCCACTTTCAAGTGTTCAATCACTTTAAAGAGGTATATTGTAGAGAAATAACTTATACCATTCTTTGGGGGAAAAATTCAGTATCGCCCCGTTTGGGGCGCCATTATTGGCCGTGCACAATGTTTAGCGCCTGGCGCTAATTATCGCCTGCAATTGCAAGCTTGGCTTTCATCGCCCCTGGAGGTGATTGGAGCGCTAAATAAGAACATAAGAAGTAGGAGCAGGAGTAGGCCATACGGCCCCTCGGGTCTGCTTCGCCATTCAATAGGATCATGGCTGATCCGAACCTAGACTCACGTCCACTACCCTGCCCACTCCCCGTAACCCCTAATTCCCTTATCAGCTAGGAAACTGTCTATCTCCATTTTAAATTTATTTAATGTCGCAGCTTCCACAGCTCTCTGAGGTAGCAAATTCCATAGATTTACTACCCTCTGACTGAAGAAGTTTCTCCTCATCTCAGTTTTAAAAGGGCAGCCCCTTATTCTAAGATTATGCCCCCTAGTTCTAGTCTCACCCATCAGTGGAAACATCCTCACCGCATCCACCCTATCAAGCCCCCTCACAATCTTATATGTTTCGATAGGATCGCCTCTCATTCTTCTGAATTCCAATGAGTAGAGGCCCAACCTACTCAACCTTTCCTCATAAGTCAACCCCCTCATCTCCGGAATCAACCGAGTGAACCTTCTCTGAACTGCCTCGAGAGCAAGTATATCTTTTCTTAAATATGGAAACCAAAACTGTACGCAGTATTCCAGGTGTGGCCTCACCAGTACCCTGTATAACTGAAGCAAGACTTCCCTGCTTTTATACTCCATCCCCCTTGCAATAAAAGCCAAGATTCCGTTGGCCTTCCTGATCACCTGCTGTACCTGCATACTAACCTTCTGTGTTTCATGCACCAGGACCCCCAGATCCCTTTGTACTGTAGCACTTTGCAGTTTCTCTCCATTTAGATAATAACTTGCTCTTTGATTTTTTCTGCCAAAGTGCATAACCTCACACTTTCCAACATTATATTCCATCTGCCAAATTTCTGCCCGCTCACTTAGCCTGTCTATGTCCTTTTGCAGGTTTTTTATGTCCTCCTCACTCACTGCTTTCCCTCCCATCTTTGTATCGTCGGCAAACTTGGATACGTTGCACTTGGTCCCCTCCTCCAAATCATTAATATAGATTGTAAAGAGTTGGGGTCCCAGCACTGACCCCTGCGGAACACCACAGTTACTGATTGCCAACCCGAGAATGAACCATTTATCCCAACTCTCTGTTTTCTGTTAGATAGCCAATCTTCCACCCATGCCAGTATATTACCCCCAATCCCGTGATTTTTTATCTTGTGCAGTAATCTTTTGTGTGGCACCTTGTCAAATGCCTTTTGGAAGTCCAAATACACCACATCCACTGGTTCCCCTTTATCCACCCTGTTTGTTACATCCTCAAAGAATGCGAGCAAATTTGTCAAACATGACTTCCCCTTCATAAAACCATGCTGACTCTGTCCGATTAAATTATGCTTATCCAAATGTCCTGTTACTGCTTCCTTAATAATGGACTCCTACACGCCTGTCTTAAGGCGCAAAGGCCGAGGAGCGAGGCGCTAACTCAGAGCACGGGCGCAGCGCAGGTGTTGTCAGTTAGCAATGGAACACAGACACACTGGAGCCAGACAGTTCTTAAAGGGGAGTGTCGATCTTGCTCTTCAGCCACACCCTGCTCATTGGAGCCTTGAATCTCGGCCTGGAGAAACCTGTGCCTAAATCTTGCAGCCAAGGACTATGGAGAGGATGAGAGAACGAGCACAGCGCTTCAGCGAGCGGGCTTTGGAGACTCTGGTTGGTGCGGTGGAGCGCAGAAGATCAATACTGTACCCAGAGAGTGGCAGGAGGCCTTTGCCTGGCGATTACAGGAGAGTTTGGAGGGAGGTGGCTCAGAGTGTCTCCTCCAGGAGTATGGTGCCCAGGACCCATACTCAATGTAGAATAAAGTTCAACGACTTCACTCGGGTCGTCAGGGTGAGTGGCTTTTTTTCAATACCTCTCCATCCTTCCATCTCAACCTCACTCTATGACCAGAGGGTCTTAAAACCCCAATGCCCAACACTCATCCAACACCTATGGCCCTCTCATGAAACACACATGCACATTCCACACTTTGCATACAGTAAGGGCTATTCACCTATGGTAGGCACATCAGGCAAGACCATGGCTGCATAGAGTAAGGGCTATTCACCTATGGGAGGCACATCAGGCAAGACCATGGCTGTATAGAGTAAGGGCTATTCACCTATGGGAGGCACATCAGGCAAGACCATGGCTGCATAGAGTAAGGGCTATTCACCTATGGGAGGCACATCAGGCAAGACCATGGCTGTATATTTACTCAGACGCCGTCCTTTTTCTTGCAGGCCAAGCTATCTCATAATAGGAGACAGCAGCAACGGACGGGTGGAGGGCGGCCTCAGCTGCAACCCCTCAGCGATCTTGAGACGCGCGTCCACAGGATTGTGGCAAGCCGGGTGATTGGTCCTGTCGCCCCTGGAGAGGCCGACCCCATTCTGGACAGCAATGGTAAGGTCATCACCTTTTTGTCCTCTCCTTCCACTTGTACCTCACAACACCAGCCTTTGACACTTTCAATCCAACTTCCTAAATCGCTGCACTCATTCCCCCCTTACTGCCCCCCTGTCCTCACGCTGAAGCCACTCTTGTACCTCCCTGCTTTCAGATGGTGATTCACCAGCTGAGGGGACGGGCCCTCAAGCAGCCAGTGGGAGTGAAGCTACAGGCGAGGAGGAAGAGGAAGCCGGAGCATCAGCGTCACCCTCTCCCGAAGAAGCCCATGCCCACACTGGGAACACGCCTTCCCTGGAGGGGATCAGGGGGGAAGGGTCTGACGAGGGTGAAGCTCCAGGACCCAGCGGGCTGCAGCAATGCAATGGGGGTAGGGAAGCTAGGGGGCCTTCTCCCTGGACGGAGAGTATGCCAGCGAGTCCTGCTGCACTGGACGCAGAGGAGGAGCGGCGCATCGCTGAAATGAACACCCAGGCGGTGGACATGCACACTGAGCTCATGGGTGCAGTGGGAAAGGGGCCGAATGCAATGAATCACTGGCAAGGAGTGTGGAGCACTTCGCTGCAGCACAGGTGGATGCCACGCTAATGCTTAGTGCTGCAATTCAATCACTGGCTGCCATGACCCCATCTCAGACTGCTCTCATGCAGACTCAGATTGAGGCCACGCAAGCACTGACTGCTGCCATCCTCGCTAGTTCGAACACATTTCCCCGGGGCTCTCACCGCGCCGCTGCAGGCCAGCAATCTGTGCTCCAGCAGATTGCTCCGGATGCTGAAGTGCTGCCCCGTGGGAGTGCCAGTGTGTCGGTCGAGCAGGGAGTTGCTGTCCTCTCTCAAGATGACAGCATTCCTGCTGCCACCACTGTCACTTCTCCATTGCACTTGCCACCGCCTGTAGGACAGACTGCTGTCGCCCATGCAGAGTTGGTGCAGTCTGCAGCCGGGCCCTCCAGGCCCAGAGCTGGTCGAGGCCGTCCTTCAAGGGCATCTGCAGTCTCAGGTTCTGACAATCAGCAGCCTTCCAGCAGCCTTGCTGCAGCCACTGGGGTCCCATTACGGAGGAACAGTAGGGTGGGAAGGGGGGAAGTGCGCAAGGGAAGGAGATCACCATCGAAGGGCAAAAAGTAGGAGGTGTGACAAAATGTTGGTCAATTTTTTATTAAAGGCCGAGGTTCGTGGTCAAACTTTTGTTTAGTGTTTTGGACATTATCTCCAGGTTCTGAGAACTAGTTATGTTAATGCCTGTTTTTTTGTGTTTCTTTCTATTAGTTTGTCATGAGGAAATGACACACACAGAGTTTGTAAAATAAATAACTTTTTGTATTCAAAATGTACATGTTTGGTCTTTGGAATCATTGCAATTGTTGTGTATGTACCTTTAAGAGAATAACTGGTCTCAGACTGCAGTACCGGCAGTGACCACCCCTGTATAAAAGGCGCTAGTGAGCCTCTGTAGTTTCAGTTTCCCGATTGACTTCATTCAGTAAAGACTTGTTTTGTTCAACTCCTGCTGTCCGTGTCTCAATCATTCGCGGACATAATACTGGTGACGAGCAGATACGAACTTACCTACAGTCTGCACCACCTCCTGGGATCCATTCCTGCAGCGAAGTGAGCAGAGGTCGAGGCCAGAAGGAAGAAAGAAGTAGAAACGGGCGTCGACCGTGGGCATCCGCCCCTGTGTTAGCAGAGTTGAAGATTGCTGGAGAAGCTGTCGAAAGCGGGGCCTGGTTCCTGTCGACGGTGCTTCAGCTAATCAGGCTGGTGGCAGGTAGTACACTGATCCTTCCTGGGCTGCGGCGGTCGCAAACTCGAGCGGGTGGCTTGCAATGGGGCCGAGCAGCGTTGTCGGGAAGAGGAAAGAGAGAGGGTGGAGCACACAGGGCGCGGCCGGTGCTACGAAGCCGGGCTGCGTATAGACCCGAGAAGAGGGAGGCAAGAGTCCCACAGGGTTGTTCCACAACGGGAAAATAATTTTTTTTTTTAATATTAAACGCGCAGGAAACCGCGAGGAGCTGCAGGTTGCAACGGAAACCACGGAAAGCAGCGCTAGCAACAGCGAGGAAGAAGGCAAAGCGCGGGAGGCGCCATCTTAATCAGCGGGGAAGAAGGCAAAGCGCGGGAGGCGCCATTTTGTTAAATCGTGGAAGAAGGCAAAGCGCGGGAGGCACCATTTTAGATTTTCAAGATGCCGAAGACTGGCTGTATCACTGCCTTCGATAATACAATAGAGGACTGGACCACGTATGTGGAAAGAGTCGAGGTATATTGCGAGGCAAACGAAATAGCCGATGAGAAAAAGTCATCGGTATTGCCAAACTTAATGGGCGCTAGAACGTACGGCCTATTGCGGGACTTGATTACTCCAGCCAAACCGAAGGCGAAGAGTTTTAACGAAATTCTTGCTGTCCTACAGGAACACCTAAACCCTGCACCGCTGTTGATAGCAGAAAGATTTAAATTCCACATGAGAACTCAGCATAAAGATGAGAGCAATGCTGAGTACCTTACGGAACTATGCAAGCTATCAAAGCACTGCCAGTTCGGAGCAGGACTGGCAGATACCCTACGGGACAAATTTGTCTGTGGACTCCTGAGTGAAGGAACACAGAAGTTACTCTCAGAGAAAGAGCTGACGCTAGATAAGGCTTTCAGCGTGGCAGTATCGTACGAAGCAGCAGCCAGGGGAGCTGCGGAAATTCAACAAAAGCCACAGGAATACGGCACCCACGAAATGACACGGGGATTTGCAAAATGTTATCGCTGCGGCAGAACTAACCATGACCAGAAGGACTGCTGGTCCAAGGACAAAATATGCAGGCAATGCGGAAAGATGGGACACATTGCACGAGTTTGCAGGTCTGGGAAGAAGACCAGCAACAACAAAAAGGCTACTAAGGAACCGTACAAGAAAGTACAAAAGATGACGGACAGTAGTTCCGAAGACCAGATGAGCGATAGTGAAGCTGTCTCAAACTTCACAATGTAATCGCAAAAGAGGATCACTGAACCATTTAGGTCACCCTCACGATAGCAGGGTCCCAAGTTAAAATGGAATTGGATACAGGATCGGCGCTAACCGTCATGAATCGACGAGACTACGAGCGGCTATTCTCACACATACCCTTGAGAGAGACATCCATCGTCTTGACGACGTATACGGGGCAAAAAGTATACCCCAGAGGAAAAATAAGGGTGCCTGTCGAATACAACGGCAAGAAAATACGGAAATTGTATCTCTACATACTGCAAAATGGTGGACCACCGTTATTGGGACGTGAATGGATCAGGGAGATAAGCTTAGATTGGCACTCCATTCATGCAATGACGGTGGACGGTAAAAAAGATGAAGACGTCACTCCTGGACGATTGTCAACAATCTTAGCTAACGCCAAAGAGGTATTTCAACAAGAACTGGGAACTCTTAAAGGCGTAACCGCCTCGATAAAAATAGAAGAGAATGCAATTCCCAAGTTTTTCAAAGCAAGACCGGTACCATATGCAATTCGCCCAGCCGTCGAGGCAGAGCTGGAGAATCTGGAGAAAGCAGGCGTGTTGTCTAAGGTCGACTGGAGCGAGTGGGCAACACCCATCGTTCCTGTCATGAAGAAAATGTTAAGCAATAAATCTGAGGAGCCAAGGAAGGTTCGCATCTGTGGGGATTTCAAGGTGGCAGTGAACCCAGTCCTTCACACAGTACAATATCCTCTTCCAAGGATAGAAGACATCTTCGCCTCACTGTCTGGAGGGAAGCGTTTTACAAAAATTGACCTAGCACAAGCACATTTGCAGAAGGAGGTTGAAGAATCCTCTAGGAAGTATCTCACGATAAACACTCACAAAAGGTCTTTACCAGTATCATCGATTGGTATTCGGAGTAGCATCGGCTCCGGCGATATGGCAAAGAGCGATGGAACAAGTCCTGCAAGGGATTCCGGGGACTCAGTGTTACTTGGACGACATCCTTGTGACAGGTGAAGATGACAGTGAACACCTTAACAACCTATAACAGGTGCTCACTAGACTACGGGAACATGGGCTACGAGCCAACCGCCCCAAGTGCGAGTTTTTTAAGAAACAGACATCATATTGTGGCCACGTGATTGATGAAGAGGGGTTACATAAGTCCCCTGACAAAACTGAAGCAGTTGTTAAGGCCCCAGCGCCTGAAACTGTGTCGCAACTGAGGTCATTCCTCGGATTGGTGAATTACTACCATAAGTTTTTGCCGAATTTGTCGACAATTCTGCACCCACTGAACGCCCTGCTACGAACGGGAGTAGCATGGAAATGGAGCAATGACTGTAAGCGGGCCTTTCAGAAGAGTAAGGACTTAATCACTTCAAGAGAAGTATTGGCTCACTACAACCCAGCACTGCCGATCAGACTGGCGTGCGATGCGTCTCCCTACAGCATTGGGGCGGTACTGTCACATAAATTCCTTGATGGTTTAGAGAGGCCGATAGCTTTTGCGTCACGCTCGTTAACTTCTGCCGAGCGTAACTATGCCCAGATTGACAGAGAGGCCCTCAGCCTAGTGTGGGGGGTGAAGAAGTTCAATCACTACCTGCACGGTCAAAAATTTACTCTACTAACCGATCATCAACCTCTTGTCTCCATTTTCAACCCTCAGAAGGGCGTACCGATAATGACAGCACAACGGCTGCAGCGGTGGTCCCTTTTCCTAGGGGCACGCCAATATGACATTGAGTACAAAGGAACTAAACAGCATGGGAATGCTGATGGATTGTCATGCCTACCGTTGCCGACGGTGGAAGAAGAAGACCTTGCAGTAGATCCAATGGAGTTATTCCACTCGACCATAGTCGAATGTCTCCCTGTGACGAATGCAAACATAGAAAAGGAAACACGGAATGACCCGACACTATCACGGGTCTATGATTTAACGGTGAAGGGATGGCCAGCACATGGCGAACCACTGCTGCCAGCATTCTCGCCGAGAAGAGAACAGCTGTCAGTGTGCAGAGGAACCTTGATGTGTGGATCCAGAGTAGTAATTCCACCTAAGTTGACGGATGAGCTTCATGAGGGTCATCTGGGTGGGGTAAAAATGAAGAACTTAGCCAGAGCGTTTGTGTGGTGGCCGGGAATCGATAGAGAAATCGAAGAGATGACCAAGAGCTGTGCAGGATGCCAGAAGGTCCAAAACGCCCCACCACAAGCTCCTCTACATCCATGGGAGTGGCCCTCATCTCCATGGCAAAGGGTGCACATTGATTTTGCTGGTCCCTTTATGGACTCGATGTTTTTAATTGCGGTGGATGCACATTCAAAGTGGCCAGAGGTAATAAAAATGTCCTCAACCACCACAGAAAAAACTATCACAGTTTTACGAACCATATTCACCAGGAATGGGCTGCCTGAACAGATTTGCTCTGACAATGGACCACAGTTTGTGTCTGAAGAGTTCCGGAGGTTCTTAAAGAACAATGGTGTTAAGCATTACACATCTGCCCCATATCATCCAGCCACTAATGGATTGGCCGAGAGGTTTGTTCAAACATTCAAGAAGGCTATCAAGGCAATGTGTAATGAAGATATACCCCTACAACACAAGGTGGACAACTTCTTGTTTGCCTACCGGAATGCGACACATGCGGTTACCAACCAAACTCCAGCCATGATGTTCTTCAATCGAAGGCTACGATGCCGCTTGGATTTGGTTAAGCCAAGCGTCCGAAGAGATGTGGAGAACAGGCAGTTTCAGAATATGAATGAAAGGCCGACCAGGAGTTTTAAGATAGGTCAACCAGTTTTGGCCCGGGACTACCACACTGAGAAATGGCAGCCAGGAACGATTTGTACACGGCAAGGACCTCTCATGTATACCGTGGACGTTGGAGAGAGCATTGTAAGACGCCATGCTGACCAGATTCTAGAGTCACTGGAAAACGTCAACTCCACACCACGATCTGATACACCTGGCAATGAAATCGACGTACCAATTGCAGCTACCGCAGAATCGGTGATATTGGAAGCAGATGAACCAAACAACGACATTAATCCCGACTCAACCTTGCCAGAAGAACCTGATACCCCAAAGAGGCGTTATCCAGACAGAATCAGGAAGCCTCCTCAAAGACTGA
Organism: Somniosus microcephalus; assembly: GCF_052327205.1. NCBI lineage: Eukaryota > Metazoa > Chordata > Chondrichthyes > Squaliformes > Somniosidae > Somniosus > Somniosus microcephalus. The sequence continues at coordinate 179,321,554 of NC_140987.1, read as the reverse complement.
ACTTATAATTGCTTAAACTTAACTAATGTATCTAGCAACCGTAATTGTGATTGTAATTAGTTATCATTTAGTTGTTAAATGAATGTTATGTACTGTTTATCTAAAAGGGGAGGAATTGTTGTGTATGTACCTTTAAGAGAATAGCTGGTCTCAGACTGCAGTACCGGCAGTGACCACCCCTGTATAAAAGGCGCTAGTGAGCCTCTGTAGTTTCAGTTTCCCGATTGACTTCATTCAGTAAAGACTTGTTTTGTTCAACTCCTGCTGTCCGTGTCTCAATCATTCACGGACATAATAGCTACCTTGGCTGGCTTAGGGGTTGCGGGTTGGTTTCATTCATGTTGTTCTCAATGGCAGAAGCCATTTCCTCAGCAGGGGCCCAGAAGCGGCTTGCTATCAACCGTTGATGGACGGCCCTTCCAGTTTCAACATTGTGGGCCTCCCTCCCGCCTTGGTGCTGCTGATGATCATCCTCCTCCTCTTTCTCCTCCTTCTCTGGTGGTGCTCCAAGGCCTGGTCGCATTGGCTGGGACCTGAGGATTGCCAGGTTATGCAGCATGCAGCACACAACTATGAAGAGGGAGACTCGCTCAGACGAGTACTGCAGGGCTCCTCCTGAATGGTCCAGACAGCGGAACCATTGCTTGAGCACGGCGATTGTGTGCTCAACGATGTTCCTGGTAGCGTGATGGCTCTTGTTGTACCGCAGCTTAGCAGGGGTGTTGGGGGTAGAAGTGGTGTCATCAGCCAGGTGCACAGAGGATATCCCTTGTCCCCGAGAAGCCAACCACTTGGGTGATGCAGTGCCTGGAAAAGTTCTGCCACAGTAGTCTGGCGCAGGATGAATGCATCGTGGCTGCTGCCAGGATAGCGGGCATTGACAGCAAGTATCAGCTGTCTGTGGTCACAGACCAACTGGACGTTTAAGGAGTGGGACCCCTTTCGGTTGCAGAAATCCTCTGCATTCTCATGCGGTGCATGCAATGCCACATGCGTGCAGTCAATGGCGCCCTGCACCATGGGGAAACCCACTATCCTCGCAAAGCCCAATGCGCGTTCATGCTATTTGGTCCGGGTCATGGGGAAAGAGATGTACTGTCGTCTCCTTTTATAGAGGGCATTTGTGACCTGACGGCTGCAGCAATGGACCGTGAATTGGGAGATATTGGCAATGTCCCCAGTAGCTGCTTGAATGGAGCCGGTGGCATAAAAGTACAGAGCCACTGTGATCTTCACTGCCACTGACAGAGACGTCCTGTTCCTCAGTTGAGGCTGCAGATCTGGCTGCAGCAGGTGGCAGAGCTCAATGACCACCTCCTTGCTGAAGCGCAGCCTTTGTAAACATTGCTCCTCAGACATATTAATGTAGGAGAATTGTTGGCGAAATTCCCTGGGAGGGTAAGGTCTCCTGTACAGAGGCCTGTCGGCCCTCCTATGTCTGGCCATGATTGCCACTCTCTCACTGCGTCTCTGTGGCCTCCGATTCTGCAGGCGCAGGACGACAACCCCAATCAGTGCAGCCCCCATAGTCTCTTGGCAATCAAAGTAATGAAGGTCAAAAACCAAAGTACCTGCAAAGTGATGCTCAGTAGCCAAAACTACTTCACACAGCGTTGACTCTATGCAGAAGTCTCTCCTTCTCTCTCTCAGAATCTCTCTCTGTCAGAATGAGTAGTAAAAAATGTCTACCACAGAAAAAGCCAGGAAGAGGCCGCCTTTAAATAGCGCCACCCCTCACCCAGCCCCACAGCGACTGGGAAGCGTTCCAGAATACCTGTCGTTGCTTGCACCAGGCAGAAAGGAGGGGGGCGCCACTCAATATCCGTTCCGGGGCACCACAAGGGCGTTGCACGCTCGAATGACGTCAAGATCTGCGTGCGCAGGAGATTGGGGCGGTATTGTTTAGCGTCGCCACAAAATGTCTGGTCAATTTCGCGAGAGGCACAGATATCGCCGCGCCTGGGCGCCAGTTGCTTTGCGCCCCATTAGCGCCCTCTTAAGGTGCTAACGGAAGGCGCAAACCAACCGAATTTTCCCCCCTTTGTTTCTTAACCTGTCCCATTACCATCTCCTTTTGCCTTGAATATCTCTTAATGGGGGAGAAATTCAGTTGTTATCGCCACCCGTTGGCACCTTAAGAGGGCGATAAGTGGGGCGCTAACCAACTAGCGCCCGGGTGCAGCGATACCTGCGCCTCTCGCGAAATTGAGCGGACATTTAGCGGCAGCGCTAAACCATACCGCCCGCTCTCCTGCGCACGCAGATCTTGACGTCATTCCAGAGTGCAACGCCCTTGGGGCGCCCCGGACCGGAAATTCAATGGCGCCCCCCTCCTTTCCGCCTGTCGCTACCAACTGTCGCTTCCCAGTCGCTGTGGGGCTGGGGGGGCGCTATTTAAAGGGGGCTCTTCCTGTCTTCTGTGTGGTAGCCATTTTTGGACCACTCGTTCTGAGAGAGAGACAGAGATTTGCAGAGAGACAAAGGGAGAAAGAGAGACTTCTGCATTGAGTCAACTCTGTCTGAGGTAGTTTTGGCTTCTGACCATAACTTTATAGTTGCTTTGCTTTTTCACCGGCATAACTTTGATTGCCCACATATTATGGGGGCTGTGATGGATGGGAACGTCATGCTTCTCCATCACATTGAGAGGGCACAGAGACGCAGAGAGAGAGTGTCAATCATGGCCAGACGGAGGAGGGCCAACAGGCGTCGGTACAGGAGACCTTACCCTCCCAGGGTTTTTCGACAACAGTTCTCATACATCAATATGTCTGAGGAGCAGTGTTTGCGAAGGCTGCGATTCAGCAAGGAGGTGGTCACTGAGCTCTGCCACCTCCTTCAGCCAGATCTGCAACCTCAACTGAGGAGCAGGACGTCTCTGTTGGTGGCAGTGAAGATAACAGTGGCTCTCAACTTTTATGTCACCGGCACCTTTCAATCTGCTACTGGGGACATTGCCAATATCTCCCAGTTCGCGGTGCATTGCTGCATCTGTCAAGTCATAAATGCCCTCTTTAAAAGGAGACGAGAGTACATCTCTTTCCCCATGACCCCCGACAAGCAGCAAGAGCGTGCAGCGGGCTTTGCAAGAATAGCGGGCTTCCCCATGGTGCAGGGCGCCATTGACTGCATCCATGTGGCTTTGCGGGTGCCGTAAGAGAATGCTGAGGATTTCCGCAACCGAAAGGGCTTCCATTCCTTGAACGTCCAGTTGGTCTGTGACCACAGACAGCTGATACTCGCTGTCAATGCCCACTTTCCAGGCAGCAGCCACGATGCCTTCATCCTGCGCCAGACTTCTGTGGCAGGCCTTTTCGAGGCCCCGCTTCACCCAGGAGGCTGGCTTCTCAGGGACAAGGGCTATCCTCTGTACACTTGGCTGATGACCCCGCTCCGGTCGCCCAGTACCCCTGCAGAAGAACGATACAACGAGAGCCATCAAGCTACCAGGAACATAGTTGAGCACACAATCCGCGTGCTCAAGCAACGGTTCCGCTGTCTGGACCACTCTGGAGGAGCCCTGCAGTACTCGCCTGAGCGAGTCTCCCACTTCGTTGTTGTGAGCTGCATGCTGCATAACCTGGCAATCCTCAGGACCCAGCCAATGCCACCAGACATTGGAGCCCCAGCGGAGGAGGAGGAGAAGGAGGAGGAGGAGCAGCAGCAGCACCAAGACGGGAGGGAGGCACAGAGTGCAAGGGCCGTCCATCAAAGGCTGATAGCAAGTCGCTTCTAGGCCCCCTCTGAGGGAATGGCTTCTGCCATTCAAAGAACCTGAATGGAACCGTGCCGCAACCCCTAAGCCGGTCAAGGCAACAATGAGTGCACAGAGCAAACATGCACATTTTGAATAAAGACACTTCTTTATTTACCATGACAAAGTAATAGAAAGAAACACAAAAAAAAAACTGTCAATCACATAACTGGCTCTCACAACCTGGAGACAATGTCCAAAACAGTAACAAAAATATGACCATGATCCTTGACCTTCAATAAAACAATGAACAACATTTTGCCACACCTTCTACTTTTTGCCCTTCGAGGGTGATCTGCTTCCCTTGCGAAATTGCCCCCTTCCCACCCTGCAGCTCCGCCGCACTGGGACCCCAGTGGCTGCAGCAAGGCTGGGGAAAGGCTGCTGAGTGTCAGAAACTGAGACTGCAGATGCCCTTGAAGGACGGCCTGGACCAGCTCTGGGCCTGGAGGGCCCGGCTGCTGACTGCTCCAACTCTGCATGGGCGGCAGCAGTCTGTCCTACAGGTGATGGCAACTGCAGTGGAGAAGTGACAATGCTGGCAGCAGGAATGCTGTCATCCTGAGAGAGGACAGCAACTCCCCGCTCGACCGACACACTGGCACTGCCACGGGGCAGCACTTCAGCATGCGGAGCAATCTGCGGGAGCACAGATTGCTGGCCTGCTGCGGCGCGGGGAGGGCCCCGGGGAAACCTGCCCGATCCAGCGAGTGTGAGATCAGTTAGTGCTCGCGTGGCCTCAATCTGCGTCTGCATGAGACCAGCCACTGACTGCATTGCAGCACTTAGCATTTGCGTGGCAGATGCCTGTGCTGCACCGAAGTCCTGGACACTCCTTCCCAGTGACTCAATGGATTTGGGCATCCTTGCCACTGCAGCCATGAGCTCAGTGTGCCTTTGCTCCACCTGGGCGCTCATTTCAGCGAGGAGCCGCACCTCTTCTGCGCTCACTGTAGCAGGACTCGAGGCTATACTCTCCCTCCGGGGAGAAGGCCCCCGAGCTTCCCTACCCCCCTCGCGTTGCTGCAGCCCGCTGGGTCCTGGAGCTTCACCCTCATCAGACCATTCCCCCCCGCTCCCCTCCAGGGAAGGCGTGTCCCCAGTATGGCCATGGGCTGCCTCGGCAGAGGGTTGCGCTGATGGTCTGGCTTCCTCTTCCTCCTCGCCTTCAGATTCACTCCCAGTGGCCGCTTGAGGGCCCGCCTCCTCACCTGGTGAATCAGCATCTGAAAGCAAGGAGGTACAAGAGTGGCTTTAGAGTGAGGACAGGGTGGCAGCAAGGGAGGCATGAGTGCAGCAATGTACTGATTTGGATCGAGAGTGTCAAAGGATGCTGTTGTGAGGAACAAGTGGAAGGAGAGAGGTCAAAAAGGTGATGACCTTACCATTGCTGGCCAGAACAGGGTCGGCGTCTCCAGTGGCGACGGGGCCAAGCATCCAGCTTGCCACAATCCGGTGGACTCACTGCTCCAGATCGGTCAGGGCTTGAAGGTGAGGCCGGCCTCCCCCGGTCCATTGCTGCTGTCTCCTATTATGCGGCAGCTTGCCCTGCAAGGAAAAGGACGGGGTCTGAGTAAAGATGCAGCCATGATCTTGGCTGAAATGCCTCCCATGGTCAAATAGCCCTTACTGTGTGCAGCCATGATCTTGGCTGAAATGCCTCCCATGGTCGAATAACCCTTACTGTATGCAAAGTGCTGAATGTGCGTGTGAGTTTCCTGAAAGGGTCATAGGTGTTGGAGGGGTGCTGGGCATTGGGGCTTTCAAGACCCTTTGGCCATAAAGCGAGGTCGCGATGGAGGGATGAAGAGGTTTCTGAAAAAGGCACTCACCCCGATGACCCGAGTGAGGTCGTTGAACTTCTTCCTGCATTGCACAGGGGTCCTAGGCACCATGCTGCTGGAGGTCACTCTGTGAGCCACCTCCCTCCAAGCTTTTTGGTACTTGCTAGGCAGAGGCCTCCTGCCACTCCCCGGGTACAGGAGAGATCGCCTGCGCTCCACCGCGCCAACCAGAGCCTCCAAGGCCCCCTTGCTGAAATGCTGCGCTCGCTCCCTGGCCCTCTCCATGGTCCTTGGCTACAGGATTTGGCAACAGGTCTGTCCAGGCCGAGATTCAGGGCTCCGATGCGTAGGGTGCGACTGCAAATCAAGATTGACCCTCCCCTTTAAGAGCTGACCGGCGTCAACGTGTCTGTGTGCAATCGCTAACTGACAGCACCTGTGCTGCACCCGCCCTCGGAGGTAGCGCCTCGCTCCTCCGGCTTAGCGCCTTAAGAGAGTCGTGCAGCGCCTGATTTAGCGCTGCAATCAGCTCCAGGGGCGAAACAGACCAATTTCGCAGTAGGTGCCAATAATTTGCGCCGGGCGCTAAACTTTGCGCCTGGCCGATAATTGCGCCCCAAATGGGGCAATACCGAATTTCTCCCCCAATGTCTCTTAACCTCTCCTGCCTTCTACCCTATCACAGACCTTCCTTTTTGTTCTTTCATCCCCTCCCCCCTTTCCCAGCCCCTGCCCTTGCTTAAAAATCTGTTCCATTTCCTGCTTTTTACCAGTTCTGACGAAAGGTCATTGACCTGAAACGTTAACTCTGTTTCTCTCTTCACATATGCTGCCTGACCTGCTGAGTATCTCCGGCATTTTCTGTTTTTATTTCACACCACACTTACCTGGCGTGTTGTCCGGACGTCGTAAACCCCAGAAGCTGGAAAATCAAAAAAGACCCTGAAAATTGCTCACAAGTACCTGTCAATAGGCAGTTAATTGCCTTTAATCCGTTTCCCGCCGCTTGGTGTCAGGTCCATTCGCAAATCAGGGACCCAACGCTCGGGAAGGTTGTGTGGAGGCGAGATGAACCCGCCGTCAATCAAAATGACTTGAACCTCTGACCCGCCTCCAAGCCCGCCCTCTGAGTGCCGGTAAATTTGCAGCCACTGTTTTTGAAAAGCGGTCTTTCAGGTAGGGTTAAAAATCAAAAATCAGAAATGAGGAGCTTGGAAATTGATCACACACAAATCATTTTTGGTTTGATTTCCCAGAGGGTACTACGGGAAAAAACAAAATACTTTCTAGAAGCCCATTTTACCTATTCTCCTGGGATTAGACAAGCTACTCGTAAGAGCTGAAACTGTCAGGTCGTAATGCATCAAAATATTTCACCCAGTTAAAATGACCAGAGCCAACATCTTAACTGAAAGAATTCTCTGATTTCAGCACAAAAAAGTCATTCTACAAAAAGGTCTGTGAAGAGATATGAGCACATATGTAAGAGACACCTTCTGTGATGCCCGATTCTCAGAGCCTCCAATCTAGCCTCTTCCATGTCCTTATCCTCCACCTCCTCTTTGTAGCATAAGCTGTACGTGACTTCAACAACATGGAGGCGGTCACATCATGAGCACCGAATGCAGGAGTGTTTGAAGCCCTGGATAATGGTGTGGGCAGAGGTGAATGGGCTGGTGTTGCATCTCCAGCATTTGCATGGGGTAGGAGTGATGGAAGAGTGAACTGCGCTGTGACGAGAGGAACGGTTCCTTCGGAACACTGAGAGGGGAGGGGAAGGAAGATAAGTTTGGTGGTGGGATTGCGTTAGAACAACAACACAAACAACTTGTATTTATATAGCGCCTTTAACATAGTAAAACGTCCCAAGGCGCTTCAAAGGAGTATTATAAGACAAAAATTTAGCACCGAGCCACATAAGAAGAAATTAGGGCAGATGACCAAAAGCGTGGTCAAAGAGGTAGGTTTTAAGGAGCGTCTTAAAGGAGGAAAGAGAAGTAGTGAGGCGGAGAGGTTTAGGGAGGGAGTTCCAGATCTTAGGGCCTAGGCAGCTGAAGGCACGGCCACCGATGGATGAGTGATTATAGTCAGGGATGCTCAAGAGGGCAGAATTTGAGGAGCGCAGATATCTCAGGGGGTTGTGGAGCTGAAGGAGATTACAGAGATAGGATGGCTACGATTAGATAGGCAAGAATGCAACCAGGTGAGTGCAGTTCCACCAAGCTGGATGACGTTGGAGCGGTGTTGGAGGAGATGGTGTGGTCAACCATGTCAAAGGCTGCAGGCAGGTCAAGTCGGATGAAAAGGGATAGTTTACCTTTGCCAGTCACAAAGGATGTCATTTGTGACTTTGATGTGAAAATATGGTGGAAGATGATTTTTTTTTCATGGGATGTGGACATCTCTGGTAAGGCCAGCATTTATTGCCCATCCCTAATTGCCCGTGAGAAGGTGGTGGTGAGACACCTTCTTGAACCGCTGAAGGCCGTGTGGTGAAGGTACTTCCACAGTGCTGTTAGGTAGGGAGTTGCAGAATTTCGACCCAGCGACGATGAAGGAACGGCGATATATTTCCAAGTCAGGATGACTTGTGACTTGGAAGGGAACTTGGATGTGGTGGTGATCCCAATCCCCTGCTGCCCTTGTCTTCTCGGTAGTAGAGGTTGCGGTTTTGGGAGGTGCTGTCAAAGAAGCCTTGGTGAGTTGCTGCAGTGCATTTTGTATATGGTACACAGTGCGGCCACAGTGGTGAAGGGAGTGAATGTTTAAGGTGGTGAATGGGGTGTCAATCAAGCGGGCTGTCTTGTTCTGGATTGTGTGAAGCTTCTTGAGTGTTGTTGGAGCTGCACTCATCCAAGCAAATGATGGTGGAGTCCAGTATGCAAGTGCAAAAGACAAGGCTGAAGCATTTGCAATCATCTTCTGCCAAAAGTGCCAAGTAGATGATCCATCTCGGCCTCCTCCTGAGGCCCCCACCATCACAGAAACCAGTCTTCAGTCAATTCAATTCACTCCACCTGATATCAAGAAATGGCTGAACGCACTGGATACAGCAAAGGTTATGGGCCTCGACCACTTTCCGGCTGTCATGCTGAAGACTTGTGCTCCCGAGCTAGCCGTGCCTCCAGACAAGCTATTCCACCTAGAAGGACAAGGGCAGCAGGCGCATGGGAACTCCACCACCTCCAAGTTTCCCTCCAAGTCATACACCATCCTGACTTGGAAGTATATCACCGTTCCTTCATCGTCGCTGGGTCAAAATCCCGGAACTCCCTCCCTAACAGCACTGTGGGAGTACCTTCACCTCATGGACTGCAGCGGTTCAAGAAGGAGGCTCACCACCACTTTCTCAAGGGCAACTAGGGATGGGCAATAAATGCTGGCTTTGCCAGCGACGCCCACATCCATGAATGAATTTTTTTAAAGAATTAAAAATTGAGGATGGCATTGTTCATGGAGCCTCCTCATCCTGTTTGTTGTTTTAATTGTCCCCCACCATTCATGAGTGGATGTAGCAGGACTGCAGAGCTTTGATCTGATCCATTGGTTGTGAAATCGCTTAGCTCTGTCTATAGCATGCTGCTTCCGCTGTTTAGCATGCATGCAGTCTTGGGTTATATTTTCTAAACCGAATCCAGGGACACACAGAGTGGGAGCACAGCAAAGTAGCCAGGACAGAAAATGTAGGTTGCGCAGCGTAGCGAGGCAAATTTTTTTTAGCAGGTGTGAGGTTACACTTGACCGCCCTCCCAGTGACAGAGGTCACAACTGATGGTGCCCCAGTGTCTGGGATTAGCCCACCCCCTTCCCCTGATGACTATGACCCGGCCGTCCATCGCGGCCTCTCCCTCACCTGCTCCAGTTGCTGTGCTTCCAAGCACTTCTGGCACAGATAATCCAGTAGCACAAGCCTGGGCGGCAACTCAGAAAGAACAATTGGCACATACGCAGATAGACTGCCCAGTCGCGCATGCGCAGTGAGTCGCTCTGGCCATTGCACAAATTGTTGTTTAATTTAGCCTTGGAGCCGCAAACTAAGAGCTCAGGGGGGTACACTCACTGGCCAGGGGTAACACTTCGGGGACAAATTTTGTGAACCGAGGACTCTCCCAGGGACACTGTTTGCCCGGGAACAAAGTACTTCATCTGGGGACTGTCTCTGGGAAAAGGGGAAGTATGGTCTCACTATTGTAGTCCTGTGTTGCTGCTTTCCCAGGTTGGCACCTCATTTTTAGGTACGCCTGGTACTGCTCCTGGCATGCTCTTCTACACTCCTCATTGAACCAGGATTTGTCACCTGGCTTGATGTTAATGGTAGAGTGAGTGATATGCTGGGCTATGAGGTTACAGATTGTGGTGGAATACAATTCTGCTGCTGCTGATGGCCCACAGCACCTCATGGATGCCCAGTTTTGATGAAGCTATCCCATTTAGCACGGTGGTAGTGCCACACACCACGAGGAAGGGTGTCCTCAGACGGAACTTCGTCTCCACAAGGACTGTGTGGTGCTCATTGCTACCAATACTGTCATGGACAGGTGCATCTGCGACAGGTAGATTGGCGAGGACGAGGTCAAGTAGGTTTTTTTCCCCTCATGTTGGTTCTCTCACCACCTGCCGCAGGCCCAGTCTGGCAGCTATGTCCTTCAGGACACAGCCAGCTCGGTCAGTAAAGGTACTAACGAGCCACTCATGGTGATGGACATTGAATACCTCCACCCAGAGTACATTCTGTGCTCTTGCTACCCTCAGTGCTTCTTCCAAGCGGTGTCCAACATGGAGGAGTACTGATTCATCAGGTGAGGGAGGGCAGTACATGGTAATCAGCAGGAGGTTTCCTTGCCCATGTTTGACCTGATGCTATGAGACTTCCTGGGGTCCAGAGTCGATGCTGAGAACTCCCAGGGCCACTCCCTCCCAACTGTATACCACTGTACTGCCACCACTGGTGGGTCTATCCTGTCAGTGGGACAGGACATACCCAGGGATGGTGATGGAGGAGTCTGGAAGGTATGACTATGTCAGGCTATTGCTTGACTAGTCTGTGGAACAGCTCTCCCAATTTTGGCACAAGTTCCCAGATGTTAGTGAGGAGGACATTGCAAGGTCGACTGGTCTGGGTGTGCCTTTGCCATGTCCAAGTCCGGTGCCTAGGTCGATGCCAGGTGGTCCATCCGGTTTTATTCTTATTATTGTTTTTCGTAGAGGTTTTGTAAAACTGAGTGGCTTGCTAGTCTATTTCGGAGGGCAGTTAAAAGTCAAACACATTGTTGTGGGCCTGGTGTCACATATAGGCCAGACCAGGTAAGGACGGCAGATTTCCTTCCCTAAAAAGAACATTAGTGAACCAGATGGGTTTTTATGACAATCCGACAGTTTCATGGTTACCGCTACTGTTGAATGCGGAGGCTATACGTATGCAAGGTTAAGACAAGGGGGACCCTAACACGGCTCTGAGAGGGAGGAGAAGGGTTGAGGCAGAAGCATAGGAAATGGGACTCAGTCAAGGGCCCTGTCAACCATGGTGGAGTGGAATCCTCGGCTGAGAAAAAAGGACATTTTGGAAGCTTTGGTGTGAAAGTAGGCATCATGAGAGCAGATGCACCGAGACAGAGAAACTGGGAGAAGGAAATGGAGTCCATACATGAAGCAGGCGGAAAGAAGTATATTCCAGGTAGTTCTGGGAGTCAGTGAGCTTGTGATAGATGTCAGTGGGCTGCCTATTCCCAAAGACTATGCTATTCGAGGGGTTAATTCCCCCCCCCCACCCCCACAACAGAGCAATTGCTGTACACAAATGAAAAAAAATTAATAAACAATCTAAATAACCACACAAGACCGGCACATGCCAACTGCCAGCATTATAATGCTGACAAGCCCAAGCAGTTTTGCCACAGCCTCCAGTCCTTGTAATTACACTCTTGAAAACTCATTCACTCATGAAGCAGTTAAGCGTACCAGCTTGTACACAGCTACTAGCATATTCTTATCCCTGTCAGATGAAACTTAACTGACCTCGCACTCAAAATGAGATAACTCTTCCTATTTATCTCTAGCCTAAGATAACACTCAATGATAATTACAGCAGTTCCAGGCTCAGAGATATTCCTAAATTAATATATAGCTTGTTCATAGTTCACAAAATTCAATCTCGTCACAAACAACTGAATTGGCGTCCTTTATTATACTTCTCCAACCATACCATGCCTCCGCCAGTTTCTTGATCAGTCTATTAAGTTTGCATCCTGGGAAGACTGTTGAGCTATATGTCAAACTCCCTTCTGGACATGAATTTGGTGATCCTGCACAGTTCCCCACTTACATTGCTTTCTCATTTCCAATGAATTAAGATGACTCATTACAGATGTCAAACTTTGATTCTTCAGATTATTATAGTAGTAAATTGTTTCTGTGCTGTAAATACTATGTAAGCTATTGAAACCTTTGGAATCATAATATGGTGAAGGAATGAGCCATAAAACCTATTCAGGAAAAGACACCATTCTGTGAAAGAATTCTGGCCTTATTAGAACATGACACACTGGGCCTGGAAATCTCGAAACCCAACGATGGAAAACTGTGATCGCATTCTGGCTATTGAGATCGGTGTCGACACTGAATCAATAACCTTACTGAAACAGAAGGTTAAAGGCTCCTGACCGTCTGAACCTTTGGGAACAAGACAATAGTTCACCCTGTATAAGGTGTTCTAATTTACACCTCGTAAAGAAGCACATAAAAGTAACAAACGTCTGCCTTCATAAAAATGATACCAAGTAAAGCGCACCTGCTGTTACACCATTTTTTATGATAAACTTAGAACACCTAGAGGAGGGACATGGTTCTGTAGTGCTACCAGCTGAGGTGACTGTGGATTGCAGGGGTCAGCAGAAAAATGACTCGAGATAATTAGCTTACATCAGCAGAAAATCTTAAAGGAAATACCACTGGAAAAGGGTATACACTTGAATGGACAAGCCCTAGACTTTTTTGGTGTGTTTAGTGGGTAACTGGTGGGTAAGTACCCCAACTTCACGCCCTTCCATGTGTTTCAATGCCAAGTCTCTCGGCGAGATACAGTTGTAGCGAAGCTTCTGGAGGGGCAGGTCAACTCAGATCGCAACTTCCTGATTTCCGCATTTAACTGCGTATGTGCGGTTACTGGAAGTTGCTGTCCGATTTGCTCTTTAATAACGGTGAGCACTGATAGCCTCACCATTATTTTTAGTGCAAAATCTGGGCCAATATTGACCAAGGATCAAACTTATGACATCTTGGTTTGTATAGCTCAGTGCCACACCATGCGATATGTTCACCCACTGAATCATCAGGGAGGCACTGCTTAGTGTTAATTAGCATAAGCTACAAACTTCAAAGAGAGAGAAAAAAAATCAAAGGGAAAATAGCTTATTATGTCTAAATGCCACAAGTTAGCAGACATCCCTTTCATTTCTTAGAAACAAATTTGAAACCAGGTTGCATCATCTTCTTGAAACTACCGTAATGTACAAAACTGAATTCAACAGAATAGTGAACAAAATAATGACCCGGAATTTGCAGTCAGCGGCGAAGCAAAGGCATTTCAGCATTGGCCCTGAAGAAAGCTGCCCACAGAGATTACGAGAAGTTTGCCTTTTTCGACGCATAAGTGAGTTCATTACAGTAACACTATCTACTGTGACGTCAACACGTTATCTAAGCAGCCAATCACGTTGCAGAATTCCCACAGATAAGGAAACAGGAAATGAGAATCTGCTTTTATCCCGACTTTTTAAAAATGTTACAGACAGCAAAACAAAGATTGGCGCTCTCACATGGGGATAATGTAGAACTTGAAATATCATGAACAAACTTCTAAAAAAAAGTTTTTTAAGTTTCTTTAAAATTGTAATTTTTATCATAAGAGAAATTTGACACTCCACAAAATTAAAATTCGTTTTTCAGGTCCATAATGTTTGTTTAGCAGTCAATATGCTGTTAAAACCCCAGGTTACACCGAATCCAACTTAAGATTAAGATTTAATGGGGTATTTAACAGCAATATTACCACAGAAAGCCCAAGCATTCATCAGTTTCACTTATTTCACTGATTGGCGGCTATGGGGGCTGGCGGGAGGGGGGGAGGGCGGGGTGTGGTTGTGAGGGGCACAATGCAGCCAGTGTCGGAGCAGTGAATGACTGACCGCAACTTCAGGATTTGCGCATTTAGATGCATATGCGCTACGTCCTGAAGTTGCGGTCAGTTTCAAAGGGGTAATAATGGCGAACGTTAGATAAACAAAAGATAAAAAACATACCTCTTACTTCAGCACCATAATTATACATGCCACTGGTGAAATGAGGAAGACAAAACACAAGGGATCCCAATCCAAGCATAAAAGCTGAGAAAGCCAGCCACCGTGGCTTATGTCCCCTTTGTCCATAGTAAGAGATAAAGAGGGATAAGGCACAGAAGGACATATCATAGCCTGCAGAAATCAATCCTGTGAGGAAGCTGTTCAAGTTGTATCGCTTCTCAATTGTAGATATGTTGATGTTCACCAAACCATTCACTAAAATACCTGCAACATAAAAAATATTTATTATTTTAAAGATATAAAAGCAGGGACTATATCCCAACAATAATAATAACCAGCATGACAAGAACATCATCATCATAAGAACATCATCACCTCCAACTTCCTCTCCAAGTCACGCACCAACCAGAGTTGTAAATAGATTGCTATTCCTTCATATTTTCTGGGTCAAAATCTTGGAATTCCCTAAATAACTTCATGACAGCACCATCATCACAATGACTGCAGCAGTTCAAGAATAAGTAATCAACGCTACATTGTTAGCATCATCCATATCCCCAAAACAAATAAAAAACAAATGAAAGATATAATGGGCTGGAATTTGCGGTCGGAGGAGTGCCTCCGGAGTACGCCTCCGACACAAAAAAAACAAACCTACCTGCTGGCTCTAGGGCTTCGGGGACTTCGGGTCCTGGGCCTGCAGGCATACGCCTGCGTAAAGGCCCATTGATTCCAGGGACGCAGGTGGTTCGGAAGTGTCCCTGGGATCACGTAGGCCAGGTCCTCCAATCAGAAAGGAGGATTCCTCATATGCTTATGGGGATTCCAGAACGGAATCCCCATTATCATGAGCCCAATCCACAAATAATTAAATGATTTACACAACTAGAATAAAAATAAATGCTCCCATTTTCAAATTTAATTGAAGCATTTACAATAAAAATGTCATTTAAAAAAAAATAATTTTAAACATTTTAATCCAGGCCAAAATTTACGTAAACTAATTTTAAATGTTCCTGGATGATTTTTAATTTTTAATTTAACATTTATATTAACCCTTACGCTGGTGGAAGCGGGCCCTATGCCTGCTTTTACCAGGCGTAAGGGTTTTGTGGTCATTTGCTTGGCAGTAGTTAGGCAAATAGCCCAACTCTGCGGCAGCGAAAGTGATTTTTGGGTCAGTTCGTATGATCTGTCAAGGCGAATCTTGACAGATCGCAAGTTCCAGGTTTTCATGCATGCACAGTGCATGTGGGAATCCGGAACTTGTAGGGCCTTTTACAAGGCTTACAATGGTGTACGCTGTGCATACGCCGTCATCGGTCCCACAAAATCCAGGCCAATACATTGCTTGTGGACCATAGCAATAAGAATGTAAGTTAACAATGGTTCAATCACTATTGTTGCTGCTACCTCAACAATTAAAATTGGATTTCCTATTTTGAACTCACATCAACTTCATTGCAAAAATTACTGAGAGGAGGAATTTCATCCTGTTGATGACCACTAGGAAATATGTGCGACACTGAAGGGGAAACATATATACTGAAATGCCCAAATCCAAGTATTATAAAGAACTGTGGCCTGCATTGCGCAACGCTATGTGCCCGCGCCCGTTCAAAGTGGTGCAGGCAACACGCAAAATTCGTGCTGCTTGCTCATTATAATTATTGCAGCGTTGATCTCAGCACTAAACGCGCTGCTGATTGGCTTAGCACTCAACATGGAAGCCAATATTGGGTGCAGTCTACTAACCAATAAAGTTAGGCCTAGGCTTTGTTGCAGAAGCACCTCTGTCATTATGAACAGAGACATGGTCCAACAGCCCAGGGAAAGGGCAAGGAGATTTTCAAACACGTCACCAGAGGCCTTGGTCCTGGGGGTACAAAGAGGTGAGGTCCTCTACCCGCAAGAGGCCTTTAAGCCTGAACACCAGAAGGCTGAGGAAGGAGATCGCTCAAGCTGTCACTGCAACGAGTGTTGTTCCCAGGACCTGGATCCAGTGATGCAAAAAGTTTAATGAACTGACACGAGTGGTCAAGGTGAGTGAATGCATCATCAAATGCCATATCCCACCATCTGCACCACAAGCCTTACACACTGCTCAATGCACCAAACCTCCATCACTCACCTACCAACAATCTCTAGCAATCACCACTCATACCTCACAATCATTGCTTCACTTCACCCTCACACACTTACCACTGCTGCAGAACTCACACCCACATCTCATACCTTGCACACACTGCCAGCTATTCAACCTTGGCAGGCACATCACCCAAACGCATGACACACTTCCCTTTCTCTTGCAGGCAAAGGTGGCACACAACCGCCGGGAGCACCAGCAGATGGATGGGAAGCCAACCTGGAAATGACCTGCTTATTCCCACTCTCTGTTTTCTGTCTGTTAACCAATCATCAATCCATGCTAGTATATTACCCCCAAAGCCATGAGCCCTAATTTTGTTTAATAACCTCTTGTGTGGCACCTTATCAAATGCCTTCTGAAAATCCAAATACACCATATCCACTGGTTCCCCCTTATCTATTCTGCTAGTTACAACCTTAAAAAACTCTAACAGATTCGTCAAACATGATTTCCCTTTCATAAATCTGTGTTGATTCTGCCCAATCCTATTATTATTTTGTAAGTGCCCTGTTACCACGTCCTTAATAATAGATTCTATCATTTTCCTACTACTGATGTCAAGCTAACTGGTCTTTAGTTCCTTGTTTTCTCTCTTCCTCCTTTCTTAAATAGTGGGGTTACATTTGCTACCTTCCAATCTGCGGGAACCGTTCTAGAATCTATGGAATTTTGGAAAGTGACAACCAATGCATCCATTATCTCTATAGTCACCTATTTCAAAACCCTAGGATGTAGGCCATCAGGTCCAGGGGAATTATCGGCTTTTGGACCCATTAATTTCTCCAGTACAATTTTTTTACTAATACTAATTTCTTTCAGTTCCTCATTCTCGCTAGACCCTTGGTTCTCCACTATTTCACAGCGGTTTTTTGCGTCTTCTTCTGTAAAGACAGACACGAAGGGGGAAAAATTGAGTCGCGCCCCCTTTGGGCAGCTAACTTCACCGGGGGGGCTACTTTTAGCACTCCGAAAAAATGAGCACCCCCGCAGCCGAAATTCACTGGTAGTGCCCCAAGAGGGAAGCGGGGTGCTACTGGAAGCGCTCCGCCTCCCTCTTGGGGCGCTGCGAGTGAATTTCGCGGCGCTACGTGCCACAGCACCACGCACTGCGGCACGTTGCACCACGGTACTGCAGGCCTTCCTCCCCTTCTTAAAGGGGAGGGGCCTTGTGAAGCATGACCCGGGGGGGCCCAACTGCGCCACCAGGGATCAGAGTGCCGGCAAAAGAGCCCGGCACTCAAGCGAAGTGCCAGGCTCACGGAGTGCAGCCGGCACTCCGTGGGGTGGGGGGGGGGGCTGCAGAGGTGGCCGGGGACGGCAGAGGGGGCAGGTGCTGGCAGGCAGCCAGCAACAAAAATGGCCACCCGGCGCCTTCCCTTTAATTTGCGCTGCCCCGGCCGCAGGTAGGTCCCCCTGACCCTGTCCGGCGGTAAGTCAGGGGACGCTACCGAAGTTCGTGGCTAGGGTGCGAGCGGGGTGCTGCGCATGGCGATGACATCATCGCCAGCGGCGCAGCACCGCGGGGCGCTAACAGTTACCGCCGCCGCTAACGTCCCGCTGAATTCCGCGAGAGGCATTGGCAGCACCATGCCCAGGCGCTAGTTGCTTTGTGCCCTGTTAGCGCCCTCTTAGGGCACTAATGGGAGGCGCAAAGCAACCGAATTTTTAGGCCAAAGTATTTATTTAATTTCTCTGCCATTTCCTTATGCCGCATTATAATTTCTCCTGTCTGTAAGGGACCCACATTTACTTTCGCTAATCATTTCCTTTTTGCGTACCTATAGAAGCTTTTACAGTCTGTTTTTATGTCTCTCGCTAGTTTACTCATATTCTATTTTCCCTTTCTTTATCAATTTTTTGGTCCTCTTTTGCTGAATTCTAAAATTCTCCCAATCCTCAGGCTTACTCCTCTGCTTGGCAACATTATAAGCCTCTTCCTTTGATCTAATACTATCTTTAACTTCTCTTGTTAGCCACGGTTGGACCACTTTTCCTGTGGGGTTTTTGTGCCTCAAAGGAATGTATATTTATTGTAAATTATGTATTCATTCTTTAAATGCTAGCCATTGCTTGTCTACCATCATACCTTTTAATGTCGTTTCCCAATCTACCTTAGCCAACTCGCCCCTCATACCTACATAGTTTGCTTTGTTTAGATTTAAAAGACCCTAGTTTCGGATTTAACGAAATCACTTTCAAACTTAATATAAAATTCTATCATATTATGGTCACTCGTTCCTAAAGGCCCCTTTACTACAAGGTTATTAATTAACCCTTTCTCATTGCACAATACTAGATTAAAAATAGCCTGTTCCCTAGTTGGTTCCTCAGCATACTGATCTAGAAAACTATCTTGCATACATTCCATGAATTCGTCCTCCACACTAATACTGCAAATTTGGTTTGCCCAGTCTATATGTAGATTAAAGTCTCCCATGATTACTGTATTACCCTCGTTACATGCACCTCTAATTTCCTGATTTATACTGTCCTACATTACAACTACTGTTTGGGGGCCTATAAACAACTCCCACCAATGTTTTCTGCCCTTTGCTGTTTCTTAGCTCCACCCAAACTGATTCTACTTCTTGATTTTCGGAGCTAAGATCCTTTCTCTCTACTGTCTTTATCCCATCCTTTATTATCAGGGCTGCCCCTCCTCCTTTTCCATTTTGCCTATCTCTTCTACAAGTTAAGTATCCTGGAATATTTAGTTCCCAACCGTGGTCACTTTGCAACCACGTCTCCGTAATGGCTATTAGATCAAACCTGTTAATTTCTACCTGAGCTATTAATTCATCTATTTTGTTGCAAATGCTTCGTGCATTCAGATATAGTGCCTTTAGCTTTGACTTTTTTCTGTTTTTCCCTGATATCACCTTAGTCACTGATGCCCGATTACCTCTGTTACTCTCTCTGTCCCTTCCTGACCCACTCTGCTTATTTTTACCCAAAACTCTACTCTGCTCTAGAGCATTGACATTTCTCTTGCTGCTTTTAAATTTACTCTTTCCTGAATCCTCCCACCCCCGCTTCATTAGATTAAAGCTCTGTCTACTGCCCTAGTTATTCGATTCGCCAGGATACTGGTTCCAGCCCGGTATAAATGGAGCTCGTCCCAATGGAACAGCTCCTTCTTTCCCCAGTACTGATGCCAGTGCCCCATGAAGCAAAAGCCCTGCCTCCCACACCACTCTTTGAGCCACGCATTTAACCTTCTTATCTGCTTATCCCAATGCCAATTGGCGTGAGGCTCAGGTAACAATCTGCTTTTTAATTTGGACCCCAACTCCACAAACTCTCTCAGCAGAATCTCATTCCTAGTTCTACCTATATCGTTGGTTCCTACGTGGACTACGACAACTGGATCCTCCCCTTCCCACTTCAAGTTCTTCTCCAGCCGCAAGGAGATGTCTTTAACCCTGGCATCGGGCAGGCAACACAACCTACGGAACTCCCGGTCGCGGCTGCAGAGAACAGTATCTATCCCTCTGACTATACTGTCCCCTACCACAATTACATTCCCTTTCACTCCCCCCACTTGAATGGCCTCCTGCACCATGGTGCCATGGTCAGCTTGCTCATCCATCCTGCAGGCTTTTCCCTCATCCACACAGGCAGCAAGAACCTCATACCTGTTGGGTAAGGACAAATTCTGAGGCTCCTCCAGCACTGTACCTGGGGTCCCCTTACCTACCTGTGTTGCAGTCACACCCTCCTGTCCCTGACCACTAACCAGACTTGTACCAATACCTAACCTGAGGGGTGTGACTGCCTCTTGGATCAAAGTGTCCAGGTAACTCTACCCCTCCCTGATGCCCCGCAATGTCTGCACCTCAGACTCCAACTCAAAAATTCTGAGCTGAAGTTCCTCAAAAATGCAGGCACTTACTGCAGACGTGGTTGTCCGGGATCACAATGCTCTCCACAAACTCCCACATGCTGCAGTTGTGGCACACCACCTGCACTGCCATCCCTATATGACTTTGTTCTATTTAATTAAATGTAATTAAATTTGTATTTAAGTAATTTAGTTTACAGTTTAGTTTCTTGACTACTTACTTGATCTAGATTAAGTTATGGGTACTGAAATTAAATCTCTACCTGTAACACACAGCACTACAAGTAGTGTAGGCAAAGAGCAGCACTCCTTCCCCCTCTTCTCCGAATTCCCACTCTTTCCAAATTCCCAAATAAAACACACTGTTTACGTGCACTCCGTTTAATACCACTCTGTGTAGACCATCGGGATGCTAAAGCAGTCTTTCCGCTGCCTTGGCCGCTTGGAAGGAGCCCTCCAGTACATCTCCTTTCAGATACCCAAGAACTCCAGCCTGGCCAGCCAGTCCACAGTGATAGAGGAGAAGAAGACACACTGGCACTGCATCTGACACTCACAGACACCAGCTCAGAAAATGTATAAAGGTGGGATCTGCATGTGGTGAGTCACCGGGCACAAGTGGGCTGCAGCCAGGCCAGGGGGAAAGGGTAGCTCAGGTGCCAGCTCCCTGGAGGATGAGTTTGCGCACGGTTTCTCCTGCACAGGACTCAGATGATGATCTCGATGGGGCGGCCTTCAGAGGAAGGGTGATGGGTATGCACACAGAAATGCTCGGTGCAATGGCAAGTCTGCCATAAAGACTCTTGTCAGTGTCAAGGAGCATGGAGGAGCCTGGCTCCAACATTGCATGGGGCTTTGTGCGGAGCTTGGAGCCCGTGATTTCCAGGATGGAAATGATGGGCAACTCCACGAGAGACCTTGTGGACCCAGCCATGATTCTGGGTGTGATGGGCGATGTTGCAGCTTCCATTGTAGCACAGGTAGAGGCAACCCAATGTCTCAGTGCTGCAGTGGAGGCGCAGACTGCTCTCCTCTCCTGCAGACTCAGCTTGCTGCCACGTAAGCTCAGACTGCTGCCATCATGGCTGGGTTTACATGTGTGGAAAGGGGCTAGCAGGTTCTCACAGCATTTCAGCAATCAGTCCCCTAACAGATGGCTAGGAATGCTGAGGCGCCGCTCCAGGAGTGACAGTGGCTCCGTGGAGCAGGAATCTGCTATCCTCTTTCAGAATGACAGCATTCCTAGTCCCACCACTGCCACGCCGCCAGTGCCCTTGCTGCTGCCGCCCATGCCGAGATGGTGCAGTCTACAGCTGGGCCTTCTAGGCCCAGAGCTGTTCTTGGTCATCCTGCAAGGCCATCTGCAGTCCCCTCCACAGAAAGTCAGCAGCCTTCTACCAGACATGCTGCAGCCACTGGGGGAGCACTTTGTAGGAGCACTAGAGTAGGAAAAGGTACATGAAAGACAAACACTAAGGGAATGCACAAGAGTGATTAGTTGATGTTGTTCTTTTGATTTGCATTTGATAAATTTATAAATTACGTTTGGAACATTTGTTTTGTGTTGGCTTACATTTCAACTTTGTGCACAGGAGGACACCGTGATGTTGTGTGACAGACGGATGGTGAGGTGTGGAAGTGGTGAGCAACGGGATCTGGGGTTTCATTCACTGGAACCAGAGTCTGATGAGGCGCTCATGGACAGCCCATCTGGAACAGGATTCTGCTGCCTGCCTCCTCCCTTTCTCCTCCTCTTCACCCTCCTATTCTTCCTCCTCTTCCTGAGGTGGTCCCATAACCCGTGGTGGCAAGGACTGCGTCTTCATGATGGCCAAGTTGTGGAGCATGCAGCAGACCACCACAAAATGGAACACCCGTGCCGGCATGTACTGGAGGGCTCCTCCCAAGGCAACGGAACCGCTGCTTTAGCATCCCGATGGTCTGCTCGATGACATTCCTGTGGTAGCATGGCTGTCATTCGATTAGTACTGGCCACGAGTGGTGGGGTTGCGGAGGGGAGTCATCAGCCAGGTGTAGAGCGAATAGCCCTTGGCCACTCTCGGGTTTGATGTGGTGGTTAGAAGATTGCTGGCACACCGGACAGGCACAGGATGAAGGCATCATGACTGTTGCCAGGATACCGGGCATTCACCATCATGATGCATTGGGCATGGTCACACAACAGCTGCACATTAAAAGAGTGGTAGCCTTTGCGGTTACAGAACATCTTAGGATTGCTATGTGGCACCCGCAAAGCCACTGGTGTGCCATTGATGGCGCCCTGCTCTATGGGGAAGCCCGATATCCTGGCTAAGCCACATGTGCGCTCCTCCTCCTTCTCCCTGATAAGACAATGATGTCCATTCACCTAGTGTCAAGAGCCTCTGTGACCTCCCGGATGCAGCGATGGACGGCAAACTGAGAGATGTTAGCTATATTGCCTGTTCCAGACTGGAAGGATCCAGTAGTGAAAAAATTGAGGGCCATGGGAGAGGCACTGTCTCCCTGCTCTGAGGCTGCAGGTCTAGTTGCAGGAGGAGGCAAAGTTCTGTGACCACCTCCTTGGTGAAGTGGAGCCTCCTAATACACTGCTCCTGGCTTAGGTGCAGGTAGGAGAAGTGCTCTCGGAAGACCCTAGGTGGGTAAGTCCTCCTGCTGAGAGCCCTCCTGCCCCTCTACGAGCATCTTGTCCTCTTCTTTGCTGCCTCCTCTCCATCTCCCTGCCATACTCGAGTGCGAGG
This sequence comes from Somniosus microcephalus, assembly GCF_052327205.1. Lineage (NCBI taxonomy): Eukaryota > Metazoa > Chordata > Chondrichthyes > Squaliformes > Somniosidae > Somniosus > Somniosus microcephalus. The sequence continues at coordinate 179,298,988 of NC_140987.1, read as the reverse complement.
AGGTTGTAAGTAGAGCCCCCATGACTGTGAGCAAGTGGTGTGAACAGAACCCTTTAAATGAGAAACAAAGCATTCTCCACTTGCAGCAACACTCACTATCACCTCAGCAACTTTATATAACTGTAGAAAGATCCCAATGGTTGCACAAACCTACACAGAGCTAGTAGAAATGAAAAAGCAAATCACCTGCAAGTTGTTCTCTTTAAATAGCGCTGCTGGGGGTTCCTTCCTGCTGCTGAATGCACGGTCAGCTGGTCATGATTAGGAGAGGGCGTTAAATGGAGCGGCAACTTCAAAAATGGCAGATCGTGCATCAAATTAGCATTGCACACTGATTGATGTCACAATCTGCCTCATCTAAACATCTGCAGCGAGCACAGGTGATGGCAGCGCTGCCGACCTACCCAAAATGGCAGCCGCTGCGGGACCCGCCAGAAGCGGGCGGAAGCAAGGCAGCTGCCATCCTTTCTTCCACACTGACCTTAACGGCCAGCGCTAAAGACTCCAATTTCACGGCCTATATCTGCACACTCCTTGGCATCTCACAGTTTCCTTTTACCCTATTTTAAGCTTTAGAACTGCTGGTTAGAGACAAGCTGGAAGCACAACATGTTTGTGCCCCCACCCTCTTGTAATATCGTGAAGTTCCACCCAATTATATAATGGAAGGGACAACAAGACTATACTCCAGCATAAGTCATCATCTTCAGAATAGGTAAGGTAAGAAAAGACTATCAAAGGGAAATTGGATTATGGTGCCTAAGTGGCACAATGAGTTGGCACTAGCCTTTCACCTCTGTGAACTGGGATCAAATCCAGCCTGTATTTCAAATTACATAGGATTTCATAGGATATACGGCACAGAAACAGGCCATTCGGCCCAACCAGTCCATGCTGGCATTTATACTCCACTCGAGCCTCCTCCCATCTTTCCTCATCTAAATCTATCAGCATAACCCTCTATTCCCTTTTCCCTCATATGCTTGCCTAGCCTCCCCTTATATGCATCTATACTATTTGCTTCAACCACTCCCTGTGGTAGCGAGTTCCACATTCTCGCCACTCTTTGGGTAAAGAAGTTTCTTCTGAATTCCCGATTGGATTTCTTGGTGACTATCTTATATTGATGGCCTCTAGTTATGCTCTTTCCCACAAGTGGAAACGTTCTCTCTGTATCCACTCTATCAAAATTTTTCATAAATTTGAGGTCACCCCATAGCCTTCTTTTTTCAAGAGAAAAGAGACCCAGCCTGTTCATCTTTTCTTGATATGTATACCCTCGCATTTCTGGTATCATCCATGGCAAGAGAGCCCCAGGTGGGCAGAGGAAACATTTCAAGGGCACCCGCAAAGCCTCCTTGAAAAAGTGCAACATCCCCACTGACACCTGGGAATCCCTGGCCTAAGACCACACAAAGTGGAGGAGAAGCATCCGGGAGTCTCTTCGCCGGGAGCAAGCGGAAGCCAAGCACAAGGAGCACAAGGAGCGCACGTCAACCCAAGTACCCCACGCACCCGCCCCTTCAACCACCGTCGGCCCTACCTGTGACAGAGACTGTAGGTCCCGCAATGGACTCATCAGTCACCTGAGAACTCATTTTTTTTAATGTGGAAGCAAGTCATCCTCGGTTCCGAGGGACTGCCTAAGAAGAAGAATCATCCTTGTAAATCTTCTCTGCACCCTCTCCAGTACCTCTATATTCTTTTTATAATATGGCGACCAGAACTGTACGCAGTACTCCAAGTGTGGGCTAACCAAGGTTCGATACAGGTTTAGCATAACTTCCCTACTTTTCAATTCTATCCCTCTAGAAATAAACCCTAGTGCTTGGTTTGCTTTTTTTATGGCCTTGCTAACCTGCGTCGCAACTAAATTTGCAAATTAAGTATTTGCACATTTCAAATATAATTAGCATTTAAAAAACTAAAGTAATGCTTACAGTTACTAAACAACTACCAGTCCATGGCACCACACTGCGTTCAACTTTCAGCAATATGGTTAGCAAGTGAGACTAATTATCCACATTAAAAAAAGAACAATTTTCTGGACTTCACACATCTTCAATTGCATTTTACAAATTACAAACACTTTTTCTGATAATATTATTTTAGAACATCCTACAAATTGTATTGCTTTAATATTTTTTTAAAAAGGAACATTTATTTCTGCCTTAAACAAAGGCAAACTCAACTGTAAGCTTTCTATTTTTCCAACTTATTGGGTAAGAATGGCATAATTAGGTCAACACTTGATGATGGGCTGAAATTTTGAACCAATTATAAATAGAATGTAAGATACTCAGCTAACTGGCATTTGTAGTTTTTCATTTTGTGCTATCCATTTCAAAACATACTCCTGCCAGCTGAGTGTAGGGTGACTGATATTATCAGTCACAGAGAAGTCTTTGTATTCTGACTTCTCAACTACACCTTGTTTGGATGAATCTGTTGGTATGTATCTACGAACAATGATGGATGGGAAAAGACCTTCTGGTCCATCCAGCCTGTCCCATACAATTGTGATACCTGGGTATCACAATATATACTCTCTACCCCACCCAAAACCATGGGATCTCCTGGGAGAGACGATAAAAATCCAAGCAATTTGGGAGAAACAAAATGTGGGAGATTCTTCTCCGACTGCCCGCCCCCCCAGGCGATCGAAACTAATCCAGGAGATCAATCTGGCCCTGATAATTCTATTCAGTACCTACCTTTAGTAAGCAGTGATCTCTGCCCCAGCCAGAAACAAGTCCAGCTCTCGCTTGAAGGAATTCAGCAAACTGGGGTCCATCACATGAGACGGCAGCCTGTTTCAGAGGTCCACTATTCTCTGGGAAAAGAACTACCTTCTGACATCTAACATGGATCTGGCCTTTTACAGCTTAAAAATGTGACTCCTGGTCCTCCCTAACCTATTTAATTGGGACAAACTGTCAACTCGAACACAATCTACACTCTTCATCATCTCATGAATCTCCATCAGATCACAGCTAAGTCTATGGGCTAAAAATTGGATATAGCCAAGAAAGTGGCAGTGTTAAGTCTAAATTAGGTTAAACAGCGCCACCTGAAAATGGTCTAGTTAAGATGCAAAATTCGTCCTCACTCTTCATTAACATGATTGTAGTCATGATTTCAGTGCTAAAACTGCTGCTCATTGGCATTTCACAGAACAGGTGGACCAATATCGGGGACGGTCTAATTCACAGTCATGATTGCCACAGGCTTGTTCCACTATTTAAAGGGAAGGTGCAGTAATGCTGCAGCACCTCATTGTCAGGCTGCCCGGGCAGGGGCAGGGGCAGGGGCAGGGGCATTCTCCAAAGAAGCTCTCGAGGCTTTGGTCTCCATGGTGGAGAGGAAGCAGGTGGTGCTATACCCACAAACTGGCAGGAGGCCCTTGCCACACACATCCAAGATCATGTGATGTGAGATAGTGGGCCATGTCACAGTCATCACTGTTGTTCCCAGGACCCACACCCAGTACAGGAAGAAGTTTAATGACCTCACACAGGTGGTCAGGGTGAGTGAAGGCTTCAGCAAATGCCACATACCACCATCTGCACCACAAGCTTCACACACTGCTCCTTGAACCACATCCCCAGCACTCACAAAGTAACAATCTCCACTTATCAACACTCACACCCACATCTCACACCTTGCACACAATGACAGCTATTCAACTATGGCAGGCACATCACCCAAACACATTGCACTAAACTCACTCAACACTTCTCTTTCTCTTGCAGGCCAAGGTTGCACAAATCCACCGGGAGCAGGAGCAGACAGGAGGGGAACAGGCTGACACTTTAACACCTAAGCCAGCTTAAGGACCGAGTGCTTGAGATCATTGGGTGCCATATGGTAGAGACCCTGGCCACCAGTGAGGTTCGACCCTTTGGGGAAAACATGTTCATTCCTAATCCTTCTTCTCACATCCCCGCACGCCCGCCCCCACCCCCCCAGCACACAATTTTTTCTCACTTTCAAGCTACTCACGCTATATGCATGCACTTCTGGCTTCCCCACCCACCACCACCACCCCACACCACCCCACCCCACCCCCACCCTCACCCCCCCAACTGCATGCCCCACCATCACCATAACCTGTTTCTTGTGTCTTTGTGTTTTCAGATAATCAACAAGCAGCCAAGCAGAAAAACCATACAAAAAACAGACACTAAGGGATCGATTTTCATTGACCCGTGGAGTCGGGTTTGGAGGCGTGCGGGGGGTTAAAGTCCCGAAATCGGGGGTCCCGACACCATCCCGCCCCCAACCCGCCTCCATGTAAGTTTCAAAGGAGGCGGGTACCCGCCCCGCACTGGGACCTGCCTACCTGACGCGGGAAGGGATTAGTGCCAATTAACTGCCTGTTAACAGGTAGTTAACAGGCAGTTTTTAGCCTAATTCCTATTTTAAAGCTTAAAGTGTGGGATTCCCGACGGCTCCAAACCACGCCAAGTTAGAGGAGTCGGGCCGTCGGGTTGAAGGACTTGGAGGGGTCGAGATGTCAGTGTTCAGGTGAGTGATGGGTGTATGAGTGCAAAGGTAAGTGTGTTTGGTGTGTCTAAAGTGTGTAAAGAAGTTTAAATTACCTGTACTTACCTTTACAGCCTTCCTTCCTCTAAGTTTCGGGAGTCCATCATCTAACCGGCACAGAAAGCAGAATGGCTGCGATCTGTTAAAAGTGACAGCCTGCAGCTTTCTGTGCCGGTGAGATTTCTAACTGAGTCTGTGTAGAAGGACTCAGGCTAGAAGACTGTCAGTGTTTGACAGCTTCAAACAGCTGTGAAACACTGATATTTCATCTGTCAAAACTAGGGTTGCAAAATTCTGGGAATTTTTAAAAGAGGAAACTTTCCATGGGAATTTTCAGGAATTTATGGGAATTTTGGGAATTTATGGGAATTTTGAGTTTTTTTGCACACTGATGGTTTTTGTCTCTGACCCTTATATTATCTTTGTCGTCAAAATAGGCATACTGTTCCATACAAATAAAAACAGGCTTTCAAAACTTTATTTAGGTTATAATTTTGAACTTTATTGAACCCCCACAAAAAAGACCCATCTAAAATAAAATAAAAAGAGCGTCAGCCTATTTAGCCTGTAATTTGTCCTTATTTTGTCCCTTTGAGTCTTCTACTCATGAGTCTTCTGAGTCTTCTACTCCTCATTGCTCCTCCTGATTCTCTGACTCTGGCTCTGACGTGTCCATTTCCTCCTCTGTGTCAGTGTCTAGCTGTGTGGTGGACACTTCTGTATCTGGCTCAATAAGTTGTAGGTTCACCCGGATAGCCACCAGTTTCTCCACTTTCTTGTTAGTCAGCCTGTTGTGCACCTTTGTATGCGTAGTCCCAAAAAGTGACCAGTTTCGTTCAGAGGCCGCTGATGAAGGTGGGATTTGGAGTATCACCGATGCAATAGGTGACAGGGCCTCAGATGCACAAAGTCCCTTCCACCAGGTATGTGCACTGATATGCTTGCATGATTCCCATATCCCATCCCCATTCCAAAGACCTTGCTTGGTAGAGAACTTTGCCAGACTTCCCAGAACTTTGCCCACATCCAGATTGAGATGGTGTGAGAGGGTAGAAATCACACTGTAAGCGCTGTTGATCTGTTCTCCAGAAAGTATTGGTCTCCCAACATGCTTTGGGTCCAGCATGTATGCCGCAGCATGAATCGGCTTGACACAAAATTCTTGACGCGTCTGTATGAATTGAACAATTGCCTTCTCCTCTGCTTTGAGCAGCAGGGATGTGGGTAGGGCAATGCTGATTTGTTCTTTTAAATCAGTAAAAAGCCTGAGAACATCTGACAAGACAGCGTCATCTCCTTCAATCTGAGCAATTGCAGATGCTACTGGTGAGAGTAGTTTAAGGCTGCTAACCACTCTCTCCCAAAACACATCATCCAGCAGTATTTTCTTGATGGTGGTTTCCATATCCCCAGACTGGGATATTGCCATTTCTTGCAGCGACTCCTTACCCTCCAGAAGGCTGTTGTACATTATGACAACACCACCCCATCTAGTGTTGTTGGGCAGCTTCAGTGTGGTGTTCTTGTTCTTTGTCATTTGCTTGGAGTTGTAGGTTGCTGCAACTACCTGTTTTCCCCTGACATACTTAACAACTTGCTTGGCTCTCTTGTACAGTGCTTCCATGGTTCTCAAACCCATGATGTCCTTGAGGAGCAGGTTAAGCCCATGAGCTGCGCACCCAATAGACGTAATATGAGGGTAGGCCTTCTCCACTTGAGCCCAAGCAGCCTTCATATTCGCAGCATTGTCAGTAACTACTGCAAAGACCTTTTGTGATCCAAGATCGTTGATGACCGCTTTCAGCTCATCAGCAATGTATGTGCCTGTGTGTCTGTTGTCCTTCGTGTCTGTGCTCTTGAAGAACACTGGGAGAGGAGTGGAGACGACACAGTCTGCCATCGCTATCGTTTCTTTGAGCTTTCCTTGGACTCTGTTATACTCAGCCTCCAGCAAATAAGTAGACAAAGCATGTCTGGTGGGAGGACAGTATGCAGGGCGAATAACATTGAAAAATCTCTTCCAGTACACATTGGCTGTGAGCATGAGGGGTGAGCCTGTTGCATATACAGCTCGAGCAAGGCACTCATCTGCATTCTTCTGGCTATGGTTATCCATTGTATCAAAGAACCTTCCAAGTGGGCCAGGAGTTGCTGATGATAAGGAGCCTGTTGCTGAATGAGAACCATCATCTTCTTGAATGGAAGCAGAGGAACTCTGGGCTGACTGCTGTGAGCTTTGAGTGAAGTTGTTGCATTTGGATAAATGCTGCTGCATCTTTGTGGCATTCTTTACATATGGCTTTCTACAGTGTTTTCACATGTACACAGTCTTTCCATCTTTAATGCCTGGGGTAAAATGCTTCCACACATCCGACAGTAAACGTGGCATTGTTCTATGCAGAGAAATAAAGGGCATTCATCTCTGTGTCGAACTGCGGTCGATCAGCACGATTGCAACAGGGTGAGTACATTTTTGCTGATGCTCCATGTGATGGAAGCATGACCTGTACACACACGACGCTACATCACCAATAGTGTATTATTTTGTATATTTTAAATTGAAGGACAACAGAGTTCAACAAGTAACTGGTTTATTTGGTATAAAGTCTGATTTACTTACTGCATCATCACAACATCAGCAGAAAACAAAATGACTTCCCTCAGGACCCCTAACCTGGATCTTAAAAAAACTATAGCAGTCTTACAGATGCCTGCAGGCCAATCACAATTCGATATGCAAATATTACAAATAGAGGGAGCTAATCGCTCATCCACTCATCCAACCAATTAGGACACATTTGTTCACAGTCACACACAAAACTTGTAATTATTAAAACAAGCCAAGTAAGAAGATAAACATATATTGATTAAGAAATTCCTTAATAATTAAGATTCCATCTCTGTTAGTAATTTTAAGAGAGGACCTGTGGGGAAAAAAAAGAAATACAAAAAAAACAATATTATGCTAGCATGTGCTTTTTTGGGCAAAATTCCCAAAATTCCCAAGCTAAACTTCCCGTGGAAAATTTCCGGAAATTTACCGGAAATTTACCGGAAACTTTCCACCACTTTGCAACCCTAGTCAAAACGTCTTGACAGATGAAATTTCAGTCTGTGACGTCACCTGTTGCCGGGTGGCCCTTAATTGGCCTGCTGAGCCCGCTGGGCGGGCTCAACAAGGTCAATCAAGTGAAAATCGCGTGGATTGGCCGCATCTCGCTGGAGGCGGGACTACAACCCCGAAAGTTGTAGTCCCGCCTCCAACCCAACTTCTGAATGAAAATCACCCCCATGGGATTGCACCAGGGTAATTAGTTAATAGTATAATTATAATTGCATCTTGTGACTATTGATGAATTTAATAATTGTGTTTGGAATCTTTTGTGGTGTCTCATTTCAGCTTTGTGTCCAGGAGAGTGATGTGATATTCCATGACGCAAGCATGGTATGATGGGGATGTGGTGTGCCACGGTGACCTTGACTGGGAGAGACGTGTTTGCCCTGCTCTCAGGCTGCAGGTGGCAGAGTTCTGTGATCACCTCCTCGCTGAAGTGTAGCCTCCTAAGATACTGCTCCTTGCTTTAATTGAAGGTAGGAGATGTGCTGTTGGAAGACCCTAGGTGGGTAAGGCCTCATGGTCCTCCTCCTCCTGTCTCTGCGTGCAGGTTCCCATCTTCCTCGCTGCCTCCGCTCCCTCTGCCGTAGATCCTGGAGAGCGAGGTCAACTGCCAGCCTGGTTTAAGTGGAGCCCGTCCCAACAGAACAGCTCCCTCTTTCCCCAGTACTGGTGCCAGTGCCCATGAACTGAAACCCCTTCCTCCCACACCAATCTTTGAGCCACACATTTAAACCCCTAACCTGTTTGTCCCTATGCCAATTTGTGCCTGTCTCAGGTAACAATCCAGAGATTATTACCTTGAGGTTCTGCTTTTTAATTTGGATCCTAGTTCCTCAAACTCCCTCAGCAGAACCCCATTCCTAGTTCTACCTATATCATTGGTTCCTACATGGACCACGACAACTGGATCCTCCCCCTCCCACTCCAAGTTCTCCTCCAGTCGCGAGGAGATTGTGATGAAATATTCCATTCATCACTCATTGGTATTCTCTGCCTGTGACTGTGGTTGGTTTCAGTTTCATTTCCCTTACCTCAGTTCCGTTTCCTCACCATTGTATTGTACTGTGTGTAGGGCTCCGCCCATACCTGGCCCCTATGTAAGCTGGCCCAGCCTGCATCACATCCAGTACGGCAGGCCTCTGGATGGAAGATACCTCTCCTCTGTGTGTTACCTTCTAAGTCAATAAAAGCCTTGTTTTGTTTCGCTAACATCGAGTCTCGGATTTATTGAGGCACATCAATTTTATTGACTTAATTTTCAACACAATGGATCAACTCTTGAAACCCGAACGTTTGGATTTGGACCAGCATGCTTCGGATGCATCGGCACACTTCGGACACTGGTTTATGTGTATGGAATTCTTCCTGGACAATTCCGCAGCCGTCAAAGACGCTACGGACGCTGCGAGTATGAAACTCGGAATTCTGCGGAATTGGGTAAGCCACCGGGTTTACCCCCTCATCCAAGATGCCGACACGTACCCGGCCGCCTGTGACATCTTAAAGGTGCATTACCAGCAGCCTACGAATGAGGTGTATGCTAGGCATCTGCTCGCTACTCGCGCACAGCGACCTGGGGAATCGGTGGAGGAGTTCCTAGGCACCCTGAAAACGCTTGGCAAAGACTGCAAGTGCCAAGATGTAAAAGCCGCAGTGTACACTGACGAGCTTGTTCGCGATGCCTTTATCACAGGCCTCAGCTCCACTTACATCCGGCAGAGACTGCTAGAAAAAACGGGATTGGACCTGAAACAGGCTGCGGACACAGCGCGATCCCTGGATGTGGCCCAGAGAAACTCGGACGCCTACTCTTCAGCCCTCGCCGTCCACGCCGCCACGTGTGCACCAAGGGCGCCGCCATCTTGGAAGGCATCTTCCCCGCCCGGCAGCCCGACACCGTCGGGGCCCCGCTCTCCCCCCAGAAGCCCTACGACAGCCGCGACGCGTCGGGGACCCAACTGCTACTTCTGCGGGCAGCCGAAGCACACCAGAAACCTGTGCCCGGCGAAACACACCACCTGCTTTAAGTGCAGTAAGAAGGGGCACTTCGGGAAGGTGTGCAGAGGGAACCCCGCCGGAAAACCCGCCACCGCCGCGTGTGCGCCGTGGGAGCGGCCATCTTGGACGCCATCTTGCCTGACCTCGTGGGGTCCGCCATCTTGTGAGCAGACAGCGTGGACGCCATCTTGTCTCGATCAGGGCCCTACAGTGGCATCGGTCACAGTGGACCAGACCAGGCCGCACCCGCTATCCAAATCAATGGTGGACATCGAGGTAAACGGGTGCGGGGATAAATGTTTAATTGACAGTGGAAGCACGGAGAGTTTTATCCACCCTGAACTGGCACAACAACTCTCCCTAAAGGTGGTCCCTACTCAGGGTACCATCTCTATGGCTGATAAAACCCAGACATCGACCATTATGGGTTACTGCATGGTACAACTGTCTGTTAACGGAACTGTATACGATAATTTTAAAGTACTAATCATGAAGAATCTATGTGCGAGCGTGATCTTGGGCCTGGATTTCCAGTGCTACCACCAAAGCATCACGCTCAATTACGGTGGGTTCCAGCCGCCCCTCACAGTGTGCGGTCTGGCTACCCTGAAGGTAAAGCCGCCTTCGCTATTCGCGAACCTTACCCCTAACTGCCGGCCAATAGCGACCAAAAGCAGGAGGTACAGCTGGGAGGACAGGCGGTTTATCGCGACCGAGGTAGACAGGCTCCTGAAAGAGCGCATTATTGAACGCAGCAACAGCCCATGGCGCGCCCAAGTGGTAGTGGTAAGGGGTAGTGAGAAGAAACGGATGGTGATCGACTATAGCCAAACGATCAACAGGTACACCCAACTAGACGCCTACCCGCTACCCCGCATATCAGAAATGGTGAACCAAATCGCCCAATACCGGGTGTTCTCCACCATCGACCTCAAGTCAGCGTACCACCAGCTCCCTATCAGACCAGAGGACCGCCCGTACACCGCCTTCGAGGTGAACGGACGCCTCTACCAATTCCTCAGAGTCCCCTTTGGGGTGACGAATGGGGTCTCGGTCTTCCAGAGGGAGATGGACCGCATGGTCGATGACCACCACTTGCAGGCAACCTTCCCCTACCTCGACAACGTCACCATCTGCGGTCACAACCAGCAGGATCACGACTCGAACCTCGAGAGGTTCCTGAAAACCGCACAAAAACTCAACCTCACCTACAACGAGGACAAGTGCGTTTACAACACCACGCGCCTCTGCATACTAGGCAGCATGGTGGAGAATGGGGAAATCGGACCAGACCCCGACCGATTGCGCCCCCTACGGGAGCTGCCCCTGCCCAACACTCCCAAAGCCCTGAAAAGGTGCCTGGGGTTATTTTCTTATTATTCCCAATGGGTCCCCAACTACTCCGACAAAGCCCGCCCCCTCTTGAAAGCATCCTCTTTTCCGCTCCCTGCTGAGGCCCACGCCGCCTTCAAAAGCATTAAGCGGGATATTGAGCGGGCCACGCTACAGGCAGTGGACGAGAACACTCCCTTTCAAGTGGAAAGTGATGCGTCTGACTTTGCCTTGGCAGCCACCCTCAACCAGGCGGGGCGGCCCGTAGCTTTCTTCTCGAGGACCCTCCAAGGGCCCGAGTTCAGACACTCCTCCGTGGAAAAGGAGGCCCAAGCCATCGTGGAGGCAGTGCGCCACTGGCGCCACTACCTAGCCGGCAAACGCTTCACCCTACTTACCGACCAACGGTCGGTAGCGTTTATGTTCAATAATAAACAGAGGGGGAAGATTAAAAATGATAAGATTCTTAGGTGGCGGATCGAGCTCTCCACCTTCGATTATGACATCATTTACCGGCCAGGCGCCCTTAACGAATCCCCCGACGCCCTCTCACGAGGGATGTGTGCCAGCGCCACCGGGGATCGGCTACAGACCCTCCACAACGACCTCTGCCACCCAGGGGTCACGCGGCTGTTCCACTTCATAAAGTCCCGCAACTTACCCTACTCGATTGAGGAAGTTCGGTCTCTGACCAGGAACTGCCGCACTTGCGCTGAGTGCAAGCCTCGGTTCTACCGCCCAGATAGAGCCCACTTAATCAAAGCTACACGGCCCTTTGAGCGACTCAGCTTAGATTTCAAGGGCCCCCTCCCGTCCATCGACCGCAATGTTTACTTCCTGAACATTGTGGACGAATACTCCCGTTTCCCATTCGCCCTCCCCTGCCCAGACATGACCAGCGCCACGGTCATTAAATGCCTCAACAGCCTGTTCTGCCTGTTCGGTATGCCGAGCTACATCCATACGGATAGGGGGGCGTCCTTCATGAGTGAAGAGCTACGCCAGTACATGCTGTCCAGGGGGATCGCCACAAGCCGTACCACCAGCTACAACCCCCGGGGTAACGGTCAAGTGGAGCGAGAGAACGGGACAGTATGGAAAGCAGTCACTCTAGCTCTAAGGACCAAGGGCCTCCCTATCTCCCGCTGGCAGGAAGTCCTCCCAGATGTGCTCCATTCGATACGGTCGCTATTGTGTACTGCCACTAATGCCATGCCTCATGAGCGAATGTTTGTCTTTCCCCGGAAATCCACCTCAGGCTTATCCATGCCACCATGGCTCTCCACCCCGGGTCCGGTATTCGTGCGAAGGCATGTGAGGGGCCACAAGACGGACCCTCTCGTGGAGTCAATGCACCTACTCCACGCCAACCCCCAATACGCGTATGTCCGGCACGCCGACGGAAGGGAGGACACCGTGTCCATAAAAGACGTCGCCCCAGCCGGTAACGACAACAACCACGACAACAGCAGCAACAACGATCACAGCAACTCTTACCCACCCACTACTCTTTCATCACCCCCGGAAGAACATCGACCAACGGTACCCCCACCAACTACCCCTTCAACAACCCTGGCGGCACCCCCGGCAGAGACCCAGGAGGCCACCGGGGACACCCAGCCGACACCCGCGGCACCACAACAGCCACGTCGGTCGCAGAGGACTATCAAACCCCTGAACAGACTAAATCTATAGAAGGGGTGAATGTGATGAAATATTCCATTCATCACTCATTGGTATTCTCTGCCTGTGACTGTGGTTGGTTTCAGTTTCATTTCCCTTACCTCAGTTCCGTTTCCTCACCATTGTATTGTACTGTGTGTAGGGCTCCGCCCATACCTGGCCCCTATGTAAGCTGGCCCAGCCTGCATCACATCCAGTACGGCAGACCTCTGGATGGAAGATACCTCTCCTCTGTGTGTTACCTTCTAAGGCAATAAAAGCCTTGTTTTGTTTCGCTAACATCGAGTCTCGGATTTATTGAGGCACATCAGAGATGTCTTTAACCCTGGCATCAGGCAGGCAACACAACCTTCGGAACTCTGTCACAGCTGCAGAGAACAGTATCTATCCCCCTGACTATACTGTCCCCTACCACAACTACATTCCCTTTCACTCCCCCCACTTGAATGGCCTCCTGCACCATGGTGCCATGGTCAGCTTGCTCATCCATCCTGCAGGTACTTACTGCAAACGTGGTTGTCCGGGATCACAATGCGCTCCACAAACTCCCACATGCTGCAGTTGCGGCACACCACCTGCACTGCCATCCCTATATGACCTTGTTTTATTTAATTAAATTTGTAATTAGGTAACTTTGTTTACAGTGTAGTTTCTTGACTACTTACTTTATCCAGGTTAAGTTATGGGTACTGAAATTAAATATCTACCTGTAACACACAGCACTACAAGTAGTGTAGGCAAAAAGCAACAACTCCTTCCCCCTCTTCTCCGAATTCCCACTCTTTCCAAATTCCCAAATAAAACGATGTTTAAGTACACTCTGTTTTAATCCCACTCTGTGCTCTGCAGACCTGTTTACCTGTATAGCAAAATTGTAGTCTGCACAAAGTGCACTGATAATTCAGAATGTGACATTCACAGTGCTAACACAGTACTCCATTGGCTGCTACTGGTCTGGAAGTGTTCAACAGCAGCAAAGTGCATTTATATAGTGCCTTGTGTAATCAGGCAAAAATGGATGCCATGCCAAAGGAGGAAATATCTTCATCAAAGAGGTGTGTTTTAAGTAGGGTCTTGAAGGAAAAGAGAAGTGGAAAGGCAGGTTTAGGGATGGAATTCCAGATTGGCCTTGATGGCTAAAGACAGACTGGCAATGGTGGGATGGAGAATGGGGGATGCACAAGAGGCCAGAGTTGGGGGAAACACAGGGTGGGGGAAGGATAGTGAAATCTATATTAATGCAATATATTCAATTACATTCAGATTCATTTTAGCATTGCAAGGAATTACGCCTAGCAATGTAGTCAATTCTAACTTACTGGTAATCCTAATGTCTGCAAAATTTGTTAAGATTAAAATAAACATCCAGAGGATTTCTACCCCCATGAAGGAGTCTGAACAGCTAATGTGGCATTTTTAGGATTCCCAATGTATTTTTCTATCTATGTATCATTTTCTAGATTAGAGAGAGCCTGAGCTGCTGGCAATGCTGATAGGGAGGTGTGGCCATTCCTTTCAACAGTGTAATCTTTGCTCATATCATGAATCAGGTTGAGGCCACCTGGTACAGAAGTACACCGTGCTCTTAAAGGAGAACACTCAGTATTACTATGACTGGCAATGATACAGCTGCATCATTCCTCAAATAAGGAATATAAAAGCACAACAACAATTTGTATTTATATAGAGCTGGAGGAGATTACAGAGATGGGGAAGGGTGAGGCCATGAAAACAAGGATGCAAATTTTAAATTTGATGTGTTGGTGGTCCCTGCCTCAGCTCATCTGCTGCTGAAACCCTCATCCATGCCTTTGTTACCTCTAGACTTGACTAGTCCAATGCTCTCCTGGCCGGCCTCCCATCTTCCACCCTCCATAAACTTCAGCTCATCCCAAACTCTGCTACCCGTATCCTAACTTGCACCAAGTCCCATTCGCCCATCACCCCTGTGCTCGCTGACCAACATTGGTTCCCTGTTAAGCAACGCCCCAATTTCAAAATTCTCATCCTTGTTTTCAAATTCCACCATGGCTTTGCCCCTCCCTATTTCTGTAACCTCCTCCAGCCCTACAACCCTCCAAGAGCTCCGCACTTCTCCAATTCTGGCCCCTTGCACATCCCTGATTTTAATCGCTCCACCCTCGGTGGCCGTGCCTTCTGTTGCCGAGGCCCTAAGCTCTGGAACTCACTCCCTAAACCTCTCTACTTCTCTTTCCTCCTTTAAGACGCTCCTTAAAACCTATCTCTTTGACCAAGCTTTTGGTCATCTGTCCTACTATCTCCTTATGTGACTCAGTGTCATATTTTGTTTGATAACGCACCAGTGAAGCGCTTTGGGATGTTTTACTACGTTAAAGGCGCTATATAATTGCAAGTTGCTGTTGTTGTTGATCCAATGTAAGTCTGTGCACAGGAGTGATGGATGAGCAGGACTTGGTGTATTCAGTAATGTCATTAAATGCACAGCAGCTAACAATAGAGTCATAGGGGTTGATTTTCAGTGTGCTGTGAGGTGGGCTTTTAGACATGCGGGGGGCTAAAATCCCGAATTCGGGGGTCCCGACACCACCTGCCCCAAACCTGCCTCCATGTAAGTTTCAAAGGAGGCGGGTACACGCCCCGCACTGGGACCCACCGACCCGAGGCGGGAAGGGATTAGTGCCAATTAACTGCCTGTTAACAGGTAGTTAACAGGCAGTTTTTAGCCTAATCCCTATTTTGAAGGTTGTCGTGTGGGATTCCCGACGGCTCCAAACCACGCCAGGTTAGAGGAGTCGGGCCGTCGGGTTGAAGGACTTGGAGGGGTCGAGATGTTGGTGTTCAGGTGAGTGATGGGTGCATGAGTGCAAAGGTAAGTGTGTTTGGTGTGTCTAAAGTGTGTAAAGAAGTTTAAATTACCTGTACTTACCTTTACAGCCTTCTTTCCTCTAGGCTTCGGGAGTCCATCATTCAGCCGGCACAGAAAGCAGAATGACCGCGATCTGTCAAAAGTGACAGCCTTCAGCTTTCAGTGCCGGCAAGATTTCTAACTGAGTCTGCGTAGAAGGACTCAGGTTAGAAGTAAGACTGTCAGTGTGAAATTTCAGTCTGTGACGTCACCTGTTCAACAAGGTCAATCAAGTGAAAATCGCGTGGATTGGCCGCATCTCGATGGAGGCGGGACTACAACCCGAAAGTTGTAGTCCCGCCTCCTTCCCGACTTCTGAATGAAAATCCAGCCCATAGAGTCAGAGTGATAACTGCACAGAAGGAGGCCATTCAGCCCATCGAGTCCATAGTTGCAGATGAGGAAAGAAAAAGAAAAATTATCATAGAATAATAAAATATTACAGCACAGAAACGGACCTTTTCGTCCATGAAGTCTGCAGCAACATGAGCCATATAAGCCATCTTGTGTAATCCCAACTTCTTGTTTGTTCCACATACTCTTTAGTATTCCTTTTTTTCAACAACTGTTTGCAGCAGAAAATTCCACATTCTAAATTCAAATTATCCAGATGGAATTTTTCAGCCCTTAATCCCTAATACAACACTAAGTGGTGATTTCTAACCAGAGATTCACTCAAAATAAATGATCTCTGAAACACATTAGCACTTTCTTGTCTTGAGTAGTGGCAGCGGCTGATTTTCAGTTTGGTGAAGAAATGGTTAAGTTGAGTAAGAGAGGAAAAATATTACTGCAAGCACTGGTGATAGCTAAGGAATAGTACACAACTCAAAAAATCAAGCTGGGTAAAATGAGAGAGATTGGACACCTACAGGGAAAAATATATGGTTTACAGAAGTTTATTTATCTTTACAATATATTTGGAAAAAAAACTGAGCTGGGAAACTCAGCAACAGATAGGTTGTTTGGGCATTAATTCAGAAGAAACGTCTTTACCCAGAGAGTGGTTAGAATGTGGAACTCGCTACCACAGGGAGTGGTTGAAGCGAATAGTATCGATGCATTTAAGAGGAGGCTAGACAAGCAAGTGAGGGAAAAGGGGATAGAGGATCATGCTGCTAGTGAGATGAGGAAAGACGGGAGGAGGCTCGTGTGGAGCATAAACACCGACATGGTTGGGCCGAATGGCCTGTTTCTGTGCTCTGTATCCTATGTAATAAAGCTCATAAAATGAATGGTTCTGCAAGTTTTGGTTAACAAATGTTTCACTAAATACAAGCCATATATCTCTGTTACATTCTTCTGAAAATTTGCAAACATTACGCAGTTTTGCTGTCTTTGTTCAAAGTCACAATGACTGTTTTACATTATTGTAGCTATGGTATGGTTCCAACAGCAGAAAGGAAATATAAATAATATGATGCAACTTTGAGCATATTTAAATACTGCAAGTAGCATCTTCACAGTCACACAGCTTGGGAATGACTAATCCACCATGGTGGAAATGACATCACTCCTTCCCTTCCACCCCGTGCTCCCCAAAGACTTCTGTAACATGATAGCCCCCATTTTAACTGGGGGTGGGAATCGGGCTGGGACTGAGGCAGGGAGCAAACCATCATGACCTCATCAACCTGAGGCCTTCTCCTGCTGCTCCTGGCCCCACAAGGAAAGTTTAAATAAAAAGAAAAAGTACTTAGTTTTGGGCCTCTTCTGGCCCTGACTACTCTTCCCACTAGGTTGGCCTGGTGGGAAAGCCACAGTTGAGGCCTTGGTGCCAGTCTTGGGTTCTTTCATAAATGCTCAGACTGCTGCAATACAGGCCCACAGCCGCAGTGTGGCAGTGACAGGCTCACAGAAGAGGTAACTGAAACAAGGAGGGAAATAGTGTCCATCATGCACCCTGTCAGTCCTGATATTGGATCTGACAACTCTCAGACCTGCAGGCAGAGTGGCAGAAAGGCTGGAAGGGGAAGGTTGAACTAGACTGTGGATTTTGCTGCTCTCTCTCCAGAAGGCTCCACTTTCATTGGTATCAGTCTACCCCCATCGACTACACAGGGCCCTGAAAGTAGGAAGATCCAGGCCAGCCCTGCAGCAGCAGATGTGCTGCAGCCTGAAGCTGA
This sequence comes from Somniosus microcephalus, assembly GCF_052327205.1. NCBI lineage: Eukaryota > Metazoa > Chordata > Chondrichthyes > Squaliformes > Somniosidae > Somniosus > Somniosus microcephalus. Next base: position 179,281,299 of record NC_140987.1, on the reverse strand, counting down.
CCCATCTGGTGTGCAAGCTTGCAGAGATCAAGAGCTATCTTGGGACCTAGGACCTCACAGTGATACACACGCTCCTATCCTCCTGCACTGTTACTGTCTCATAGGAGCCATTTAGATGAAGCACAAGATGAGCCAACTGTGCACAAAGGTAGCCACTGTTAGAAAGGAGAAGTGCCATGGTAGAAAGAATTAGGTTGACAATTGCAATTAGACGTTTATGCAATAAATGCATTTGCTGCAGGCAAAGTCCTCTTGATGTTACTAGGTGTAGAGCTTTTTGTAGCTGGTTAGATAATGACAAGGGTGACTTTGGAAGGATTCAGAGTAGGTTTTCTAGGGATGTCTATATCGCAGAGGAAGGGCAAAAGGTAGGGATGGAAATAAGGACCATACTGAATGACATGATCAGGAGAAGGTTTTCAGGATGAGAGTTCTCCAGATGCTTCAGTCAGTAGCAGCCTGACTGTCCTGCTGTATGTGTAGAGCCTTGCCTTTCTCATCTGCTGAATCCTCCTTCTCCTCTGCATGCTTCACTTCTTTCTCCTCCAGGTGGGTATCCCTGTCAATGGTCAGGTATGGAGCACACATTATGATCCTTGAGATCTTTCCTTGATTTATATTGCAGGATATCCCTAGAACAATCCAGGCATCAGAATGTTCCATTTAGAATGCCAATGGTGCTCTCAATGGTCATTTTAGTGGAAGCATAGGCTTCATTGTATCTCCGCTCCACATCATTAGATGGAGCCCACAGGGGTGTCATTAACATAGCAACAGTGGTAGCCAACGCCCTCTAGCAGCCTGCCATTCAGTCCTTACCTTTTTTCAAAGAAGGGTGGAATGTTGGATTGCCTTTGGATGAAGGCATTGTGCAAGCTGCCAGGAAATCTAGCATTCACTAACATAACCTTGTGCCTGTTATTGTACACTAGCTTGACATTAATGGAGTAGAACCCAATTATGTAAGAGGCACGCCTCTCTGCAGGAGTCTACAAGCCCACATGGGTCTTGTCAATCATGTCCTGCATTCTAGTCAAGCCAACACGTCAGGAGAAGCCAGGGAATATGTTTGCTGCTCCTTGGCATCAATGGAGAACATGATGTACTGATTTGCCTTGGCAAATAAGGTATCCATGCAACTATGCACTACAAACTGGCTTATGTAAGTTACATTCCCAATGGCATAGCAATTGAGTGCCATGGGGATCTACACTGGCACAGAGTGCTGTGAAGACTGGGGACCATGATTCAAGGTCCTCTCCCAGCAGGTGACCCAACTCTCTGACAACCTCCCAATTAAATCTGTGCCTCCAGAGTCATCACTTCCCATAAGCTCCACAATGTCCATTAGGGTCTATAAGCCCAATCGACTGGGTACCTCCGAGTTAATGTTCTCCTCCTTTGATGCTGCCTTACTGCTCCAGCATCCAAAAAAAACTTCATGCTAATCTCCCTCCTCCTTCTCCAGATAAAACAAGCATATAGTGAACCCCAATTAAGCCTCTTTGCCAGTTGCCCTCACTGCAGGCTGACAAAGGCCTATTTTCATCACCAGTGAAGCAGGGAAATTGGGTGGAAAAACCGACAGCAGGATCCCCAATCCTGAAAATGCAATTGGAAATTTTTCTCCACCCCTCAAGCAGGGATCTCAACCATCTGCTCCTTGACCACCTATTTGCATTTAAATAAAAGCCGGGAGCAGGGCTAGGGAACCTGCCTTCCCACCACTGTACTGCTGACCCCAAGTAAGGGCAGAATAGAGTATGTGAAACTTGCACAAGGAGTGATGAGAATATCACTTAATGCGCTGAAGTATGAAGAGAATCTGCCTTTGGCCGTCTTTTTTTCTCCGAAGCAATTCACATGCCAGCTGCCTTAACGTGGGCACCTACCAAGCCATTTCAGCCAAACTTTTTCATTATCTTGAGGGGCTTGTGCTTCTTTAACTTGAGCTCTTGCCCTTTTAAAGGGGAGAAAGAGGAGTAAAACAGATTGAGTGTGAAAAGGCCCTTGGGGGAAGTGAATGGGAGGAGTGGATGAGGATTAAAGGTGAGGTGAATGACAGCAGAGCAAAGGGGAGGGAAGATACAGGGGTTGCGTGGATACTTCAAAGGGAAAGGTAGCGAGGGAGAGACGGGTCAGCAGGAAGGGGAATGGGTAGTGGGAAGGTGAAGGGGTAGGGGACATGGTGGGAGGGAAGAGGTGGGGAAGCACCAGTATTTTGGGGAGGAGAGGGGAAGAGAACTGCTGAGAGCTATATTTTCCCCACAACCCCAACCCCAACTGAAAAGGAGCCATCAGTGAAATTTCAATAAACAAGGGCCCCCAAATAGTGCGGCCATTCCAGCAGACCTCTGCCGCAGGTCTGACAGGGTCGCGAAATCCAAGGCAAAATACTCATTTAGTACTCTGCCATTTCTTCATTCTCCATACGATTTCCTTTTTCATTTTTTTTTCAAATTCAAGTCTTCCGTAGATACACAGATTCAATGGCTTCAGTCAAACTGCAATGTGTCTGGGCACCGACTCAGGAAAATACCCTCCACCACAGCACTATTTACTCTCCCAGCAAGGACACTGGTCCCAGACTTGCTCAGGTGAAGTCCACAACCATCCTGTACCTGCCCCAGAAGTGATCCCAACGCTCCGTGAATCTGAACCATTCCCTCTTACACAATCTCTCCAGTCACACATTTAACTCCCTTATCTGACTATTGCTATACTGACTAGCATGTGGCTCCAGGAAGAGTCCTGAGATTCCGACCCTGGACGACCTGCTGTTTAATCTAACTCCTAATTGCTGAGACTTCCTTTGCAGGACTCCCAATTCTATTTCTTCCTATGTCATTAGCTATAACATGAACCACAACTTCTGTTTTCCTCTCTCAAACTTTGCACCTGCTCTGTGATATCCCTTACCCTGGCACTTCCTTTGCACCTGCTCTGTGATATCCCTTACCCTGGCACTTCGAGGGAGCACACCATTCAGGACCTTTGATTGCAACTGAAAAAGTGATTGTCTATTCCTGACTATGGAATCCCCTGTTACTAGTGCATTTCTGCACATCATGACCCTCAATTTGGCAACCATTTGCTCCACTGCACTGTGATTTTGCTTTCCTTTGAGTTGTTGTTATTGTCAAAGGTATTTATAACTGAATACCTCTTTATCAATTCAACACTCTCAGGTATCTGCCAAGACTAGGTTTCACAGCCACATCATTTTCCTCAGCAACTGTCTCCGGTTCCGACTTATTCCACGTGGATTCCAACTAAACTTCCACCCTTCGTGTTTCGGATCCACCCAGGATTACAAATATCTCCAAGATATTCATCGTTCCTTGAACTACTGCTCTCGCTGCATCTTGAGATCCACGCTCAACGCCATACGGCGCCACATGAACACTCTCGACTTCTCTCTTCAGCAACACCAACGCACTCTATCTCAAAGCTGTCCGGGTCCACAGTTCCATTTCATCCTTCGACTCAGCCGACGCTTCAACAAAAAACTTTTTTTCTTCCTTTCCGATGTCAAGGATCGCAAGCTTCATCAACTCTTGGATACCAACGCCCCTCCGGAACCTTCTTCCCCTTCACTTTCCTCTGACCCCCCCTTCTCCCAATCTCACCCCCTGCCGCGTTTTCACTATCCCCTCTGACCTTCCCCTCTCTGACCCCGAACGATCAGTCCTCAGCAAAGGCCTGAGCTTCATCCCCTTACGCCCCCACCTCAAGGAATTTCGAGCTCGGCACGATGTTGAGCTCTTTTTCCGCTGCCTTCGTCTCCGTGCCCACTTCTCTGGCCAGGAGTCTTCCCCCCGCACGACTGACCCTTTCTCCCGCTTTCAGAATTCCCGTTCTACCTGGACCCCTCCCCCTGGCCTCTTACCCTCTCTAGATCTTTTCATCGCTAACTGCCGCCGTGACATCGGCCGTCTCCATTTCTCTGCTCCCCTCACTCACTCCAACCTACCTCCCTCTGAACTTGCAGCGCTCCATTCTCTTAGATCCAACCCTGACATTGTCATTAAACCTGCTGACAAGGGTGGTGCTGTTGTTGTTTGGCGAACTGACCTCTACCTGGCGGAAGCTGAACACCAACTCTCCGACACCTCCTCCTACCTCCACCTGGACCATGACCCCACTACCGAACATCAAACCACCGTTTCCAAGACTGTCACTGACCTCATCTCCTCTGGAGATCTTCCCCCCGCGGCCACCAACCTCATAGTTCCCCAACCCCGCACAGCCCGCTTCTACCTCCTTCCCAAGATCCACAAACAGGACTGCCCTGGTAGACCCACCGTTTCAGCCTGTTCTTGCCCCACGGAACTTATCTCTTCCTATCTCGACTCTATCTTTTCTCTCTTGTCCAGTCTCTTCCCACCTACATCCGTGACTCTTCAGACGCCCTCCGCCACTTTAACAGTTTCCAGTTTCCTGGCCCCAACCGCTTCCTTTTCACCATGGACGTACAATCCCTCTACACCTCCATCCCCCACCAGGATGGCCTGAGGGCGCTCCGCTTCTTCCTTGAACAGAGGCCCAACCAGTCCCCATCCACCACTACCCTCCTCCGCCTGGCTGAACTTGTTCTCACATTGAACAACTTCTCCTTTGACTCCACTCATTTCCTCCAAATCAAAGGTGTTGCTATGGGTACCCGCATGGGTCCTAGCTATGCCTGCCTTTTCGTGGGATATGCGGAACACTCTTTGTTTCAGTCCTACTCAGGTCCCCTCCCTCACCTCTTTTTCCGATACATTGATGACTGTATCGGTGCTGTTTCCTGCTCTCACCCTGAACTAGACAATTTCATTCACTTTGCCTCCAATTTCCACCCTTCCCTCACCTTCACATGGTCCATCTCTGACTCTTCCCTTCCTCGACTTCTCCGTCTCCATCTCTGGGGATAGGTTATTGACCAATATTCACTACAAGCCCACTGACTCCCACAGCTACCTGGACTATACTTCCTCCCACCCCGCCTCCTGTAAGGACTCTATTCCATTCTCCCAGTTTCTACGTCTCCGCTGCATCTGCTCCGGCGATGCCACCTTCCACACCAGTGCTTCCGACATGTCTTCCTTTTTCCTCAACCGAGGATTCCTCTCTACCGTGGTTGACACGGCCCTCGACCGTGTCCATTCTATCTCCCGCACTTCTGCCCTCACCCCTGCCCCTCCCTCCCGGAACCACGATAGGGTTCCCCTTGTCCTCACCTTTCACCCCACCAGCCTCCACATTCAACGGATCATCCTCCGCCATTTCCGCCACCTCCAAAGTGATCCCACCACCAAACGCATCTTCCCCTCCCCTCCCCTTTCAGCATTCCATAGGGACCGCTCCCTCCGAGACACCCTAGTCCACTCCTCTATCACCCCCAGCACCCCTTCCCCTTTGCCTGGCACCTTCCCATGCAAGCGCAGAAAATGTAACGCCTGCCCTTACACCTCCCCCCTTCCCACTGTCCAGGGCCCCAAACACCCCTTCCAGGTGAAACAGCGATTTACTTGTACTTCTTGCAATCTAGTATACTGTATTCGCTGCTCACGATGTGGTCTCCTCTACATTGGGGAGACCAAACGCAGATTGGGTGACCGCTTTGCGGAACACCTCCGTTCAGTCCGTAAGGGTGACCCCGAGCTTCCGGTCGCCTGTCATTTTAATTCACCGCTCCATTCCCACTCAGACCTCACCGTCCTTGGCATCTTGCATTGTTCCACGGAAGCTCAACGTAAACGCGAGGAACAGCACCTCATCTTCCGATTAGGCACTTTACAGCCTTCCGGACTCAATATCGAGTTCAACAATTTCAGATCATAACTTCGGCCCCTATTACATTTTTACTTATATTTTTTATCCACACCTTTGTTTTGGTTTTTCCCTTCCCCCCCCTTTCCTTTTTTTTCTCTCTCCCACATGGCAGCTGTCTCCCATTCTGCCAGAACATTTCACACCTAATCTGAGCCGTCTTTTGTCTCCACTAATCCTATCACCATCTTGTCTCGTTTTGAATACCTCTTAATGTCTCTTCTCTTTTGTTCTCTCCCAGCCCGGCCTCTTAATCTATTTCATTCCCTGTGCCTCTTTAGTCTTGATAAAGGGTTCACCCGAAACGTTGACTCTAATTTCTCTCCACGGATGTTGCCTGCCCTGCTGAGTTTTTCCAGCATTTTCTGCTGTTATTTCGGATTTCCAGCATCTGCAGTATTTTGCTATCGTACTCTCAAAGTCCCTACCTCCTCTTCCTACCCTGATGGAAGGTCACCCACTACCCTTCCTCAGTAAGTCACTCAGCCTGCGGGATAGCCACCTCCTGGAATGTGCATTCCAAGAGCCCTTCCACCTCCCGAATGTGACGGAATGTCTTCAGTTGCTCCTTCAGCTCAGAAAATTTGAGCTCAAGCATAAGTGGTAAGAGAAACTTGCTGAACACGTAGTCATCCTTGATACACGAAGCATCCAGGATCTCCCAAATTACCATACATGTGAAAGCTCAGTAAATTTAACAATTTAATCATGAAAGTTTAGTAAAATTAAACAAAATAACTATTGCTGTAACCTCTCAAGTATATTTTTAAGCCAACCATACCTCAAGGCTGAACTCCTTCAAAGTCAAAACTCTCACTGAAGCTAAGCATCACCTTCTACTAGCCTATTGCACCCCATTCAGCTCTCACAGCTCAAGACTGATATCTCGCTAGTATGTGCAAATTTATATTGCGTTAATTTGCACAATAGCCCAAATGGCACAGGCAATAAGCCTTATAGTTAACAGTCAATCATATAACTTATGTAACCAATTAATTATCCTATTACCAGCTCAAAACATTCCCATCTGTCAGTGCCCTAGATCCAAGTAACCATCAGCCTTGAAAAAATATGCATTTGACACCATATCATGAGCCTGCCTGGACAAGGAAAGAAAAAAATCTCCCTCCCCAGGGATAACAAGGAGTCTCTCCTAATTTATTTGGAGACAATGGGCAGTTGCACAGAGCCCCAGAGAAAACCTGGAGAATCCATATCTTGCAACCAGAGATACTCCCACCCTGAATCATATAGCATAAAAAAGACCATTAATGTCCAAAGCACACCATCCAATTGGAGCTGTAACATCATATTAGAATTACCAGGGCCTCAAAGGCTTTCAGCTCCCAAAGCAAAAGAGAGACCTCCCCCAAATTTTAGACACTACTACTGAGTAGCCCACACCCAAGTGACTGTGGCCTGGTCCCTAGTTTCCCAGCAAAACCCACAGCTGGCAATAGAGGTCAAAATTTCCCTTCCAATCCCCTGCACCGCTTACCATTCATACATCCTTAGTGTATTAGTCATACAAACCAATAGAGAGCCAGAAACATTCATTGTCATTACAACCGTAAGGAGTCTGGAGAGATGTCTATGCCTTTCTGAAGGCCCCACTGGGTCTATCAGCCTTCTCTCCAATCTGGCATAATGGGGAATTCCCAGGAGGACATACCTCCTTCAGATTTAGAGCCTGGCATGAGAAAGGGATCACCAGATTTTCCACAAGACCCAAATAATGCTCTTTCATCAATTAACTAACTTATTCCACCTTTCCCAATATGATCAACACTGCTATCTCCAGATGAAGCACTATCTACTGAGCCCAGCAATATTTTGCAGATTTCAACATGAGCTAACCTCTTTTTTATTGTTCCGCCTCTAGCCAACCGACTTCTGCAGACACATATACACTCTGTGCTCCATTCTCACCTCCATGGCCAAAGAGGGAAGCCTGGAAACAAGACCTAGGTTGTCCATTAAGGGAGGAGGAGTGGTGAGAGGAATGGAGATAGATCCTTAACACCAGCTACCTGCAGCAAAATGTATGAAAACGAATTCAAGATCAAACATCACACATACCCCATACCCTATAGAAGCTCCACAAATGTCCTCTCTCCATACCAAACAACTGCTGACGGTGCTATGGCCAGAATGGCACCCTGCAACACATAAACTCCCACATCTTAGCATTCCAGAAAGCAGTCCAGAAAGCCACTAGGACCATGCATTCTGAGGTCGCGTTTAGTGGTGGCTGGTGCTGATTGGAGAATGAGGGCCCCACCAGAATGAGCAAACAAGCATAAATCTCAATACTAGTTGCAAGAAGGTGCATCACCCCCACCATGGCAAAATGCAACCCTCCCCGCAACAAACATACAGATGAAGCATATGTGGGACATCTGGCAATGAGAACAAGTGATGTTCTGCCTCTGGCTGGAACTGGAGAAATACCAGTCTGGGGCTCTTTCCTGAAGGCTCACCCTCCTGGTGTAACATGTAATGTAAATATAGGCAGCAAAGGGAATGCTGCATCACTGGAGAGGAGAAAATAGGCATGTTTTGGGCCAGTGTGTAACTGGGAAGCTTTCGTAGCTCAGCTGGAAGCCAGAAAGCTCCTGCAAAATATGCAAATAAAGTTATATTCTGAAGATCTCTTGCATCTTAGTCGATGTGAGAAAAATCCATAACACAACATTGCAGTAGTGGTTGTTGAACCTCACTAAAAGAATCGTCCAGAAACCATGGGAAAACAGAAAATGAGTTGCTGCCGACTACACTGGAGAAAGGTTTGGAAGCTTTTAAGGGACTGGAAGCAGTAATCAGAATGCAGCAGTTAGGGTGAGCAGCTACCACCCAGCTAAAATAGTGAAGAAGACCACAACGGATTGGAAAACCGCAGCTACTAAAGTATACTTCCAAGCAGGATTATAGAAAGGGAGTGAAGATCCTGGAAGGCCCTGAAGGAATAGAGAACCTGTGATAGATGTGGGAGATTCCCAGTACTTCCTAGACATTTATGTCTGGCCACAATTATCACCCACAAGAACACTTGCCTGTCAGAAAGATCAGACCAGCCCGGCCTTGCCTGTCCCTCCCAGTGCTGGCATTGGCTGCCAAACCCTTATCCAGTGCTAAATTTATGTCAGAGACCAGTCCCTTGTGTTCCTAGCATCCTTGGTCTCCTAACCCAATTTTTGCTCCCACCTGATCGTCCGAACATCACTCCCACCAGTTTCACGTGGGAGACTGTCCTGCTTTATTCAAATGATGCCCGGGTGTTAAAATGGCCCAGGCCTTAAGCTAAGCTCCCAGTGAGGGGTTTCCCTCCAAACCCACACCCCAAAACACACCCCCAGATAAAATCAACCTCTATAAGAGAGAAAACTCACTAATAAAAGTTCCAAAGGGTAAATGTTCCTGTCAACCTGTTCTAATTATAAATTCTTATGTCTACATTTATAATGGAACAGCTGATGTAACTTGTCATGGTTTAATTACACTCCCCCTGCCAGTAGCGGCACTGTGGCAGCCCTCCAGTAATTCAACCTGTACTACAGAAACTCCTTTGCTCTAACCAACTATACAATGCTTCCCAAATTAAGATTTTATTCCGATCCTAACATTTTCCATCAAGTAGCTTTTCCTCAAATAATTTTGAAAAACAAGAGGACAATTTTTTTTTAAACTTTACTGAGCTATATTTATAATGCGTGCTTTTTTTTAATTTAGGGGTTTGTGCCTGTGTGTCTGAAAAATTTCAGCCTTCTGATAGTGCATTCAAGTGAGGGAAGGAGAGGAACCCCAAAAGAGGTAAAGACAACAACAACTAAAGCAACTTGCATTTATATAGCGTCTTTAACGTAGTAAAATGTCTCAAGACACTTCACAGGAGTGTTAGCAAACAAAATTTGACACCAAGCCACATAAGGATATATTAGGACGGATGACCAAAAGCTTGGTCAAAGACGTAGGTTTTAAGTAGCGTCTTAAAGGAGGAGAGAGAGATAGAGAGGCGGAGAGGTTTAGGGAGGGAGTTCCAGAGCTTAGGGCCGAGGCAGCTTAAGGCACGGCCGCCAATGCTGGAGTAATTAAAATCAGGGACTGTGCAAGAGACCAGAATTGGAGGAGCAGAGAGATCTCGGAGGGTTGTAGGGCTGGAGGAGGTTACAGATAGGAAGGGGCGAGGTCATGGAGGGATTTGAAACCAAGGATGAGAATTTTAAAATCAAGACATTGCCAGACTGGGAGCCAAAGTAGCCAGCGAGCACAACGGTGACGGGTGAACGGGACTTGGTGCGAGTTAGGATACAGGAGGCAGAGTTCTGGATGAGCTTAAGTTTATGAAGGGTGGAAGATGGGAGGCCGGCCGGGAGAGCATTGGAAGAGTCAAGTCTAGAGATAACAAATGCATGGAGGAGGGATTCAGCAGCAGGTGATTTGAGGCAGAGGCTGAGACGAGGTGGAAGTAGGCGGTCTTGGTGTTAGAGTGCATAATGTGGTCGGAAGCTCACCTCGGGGTCAATTACGATACCAAGGTTCCAAACCATCTGGTTCAGCCTCAGACAGTGGCCAGGGAGAGTGATGGAGTTGTTGGCTAGGGAGTTTGCAGCTGGGACCGAAGACAATGGTTTCGGTCTTCCCAATATTATGTTGGAGAAAATTTATTCTCCTCCAGTACTGGATGTCGGACGAGTTGTGTGACGAATCAGAGACAGTGGAGAGGTCGAAAGAGGTAGAGCTGGGTGTCGTTAGCGTACATGTGGAACCTGATGTTGTGTTTTGAGATGATGTCGCCAAGGGGCACCATGTAGATGAGAAACAGGAGCTTTTTGGGGGTTTTTTATTTCGTTTTTATGGGAAGTGAGCGTCACTGACAAGGCCAGCATTTATTGCCCATCCCTAATTGCCCTTGAGAAAGTGGTGGTGAGCCGCTTTCTTGAACCGCTGCAGTCCGTGTGGTGAAGATACTCCCACAGTGCTGTTAGGTAGAGTTCCAGGATTTTGACCCAGCGACGGTGAAGGATCGGCAATATACTTCTAAGTCAGGATGGTGTGTGACTTGGAGGGGAACTTGACGGTGATGGTGTTCCCTTGCATCTGCTGCCCTTGTCCTTCTAGGTGGAAGAGGGCACGGGTTTGGGAGCTGCTGCCGAAGAAGCTTTGGCGAGTTGCTGCAGTGCACCTTGTAAATGGTACACACTGCAGCCACGGTACGCCGGTGGTGGAGGGAGTGAATGTTTAAGGTGGTAGATGGGGTGCCAATCAAGCAGGCTGCTTTGTCCTGGATGGTGTCGAGCTTCTTGAGTGTTGTTGGAGCTGCACTCATCCAGGCAAGTGGAGAGTATTCCATCACACTCCTTATTTGTGCCTTGTAGATGGTAGAAAGGCATTGGGGAGTCAGGAGGTGACACACTCGCCACAGAATACCTAGCCTCTGACCTGCTCTTGTTGCCACAGTATTTATGTAGCTGGTCCAGTTAAGTTTCTGGTCAATGGTGGGGGATTTGGCGATGGTAATGCCATTGAATGTCAAGGGGCAATGGTTAGAAACATAGAAGATAGGAGCAGGAGTAGGCCATTCGGCCCCTCGAGACTGCTCCGCCATTCAATGCGATCATGGCTGATCATCCAAATTCAGTACCCTGTCCCTGCTTTCTCCCCATATCCCTTGATCCCTTTAGCCTTAAGAAATATATCCAACTCCTTCTTGAATATATTTAATGAATTGGCCTCTACTGCCTTCTGTGGTAGAGAATTCCACAGGTTCACCACTCTCTGGGTGAAGAAATTCCTCCTCATCTCTGTCCTAAATTGCTTACCCCTTATCCTTAGACTGTGACCCCTGGTTCTGGTTAGACTCTCGCTTGTTGGAGATAGTCATTGCCTGGCACTTCTGTGGCGCAAATGTTACCTGCCACTTATCAGCCCAAGCCTGAACGTTATTCAGGTCTTGTTGCATGCGGGCATGGGCTACTTCATTATCTGAGGAGTTGTGAATGGCACTGAACACTGTGAAGTCATCAGCGAACATCCCCATTTCTGACCTTATGTTGGAGGGAAGGTCATTGATGAAGCAGCTGAAGATGGTTGGGCCTAGGACACTGCCCTGAGGAACTCCTGCAGTGAAGTCCTGGGGCTGTGATGATTGACCTTCAATCACCACAACCATCTTCCTTTGTGCTAGGTATGACTCCAGCCAGTGGAGAGTTTTCCCCGATTCCCATTGACTTCAGTTTTACTAGGGCTCCTTAATGCCACACTCGGTCAAATGCTGCCTTGATGTCAAGGGCAGTCACTCTCAGCTCACCTCTGGTATTCAGCTCCTTTGTCCATGTTTGGACCAAGGCTGTAATGAGGTCGGGAGCTGAGTGGTCTTTGTGGAACCCAAACTGGGCATCAGTGAGCAGGTTATTGGTGAGTAAGTGCCGCTTGCTGGCACTGTTGATGACACCTTCCATCACTTTGCTGATGATTGAGAGTAGACTGATGGGGCGGTAGTTGGTCGGATTGGATTTGTCCTGCTTTTTGTGAACAGGACATACCTGGGCAGTTTTCCACATTGTTGGATAGATGCCAGTGTTGTAGCTGTACTGGAACAGCTTGGCTAGAGGCGCGGCTAGTTCTGGAGCACAAGTCTTCAGCACAATAGCCGGGATGTTGTCAGGGCCAATAGCCTTTGCTGTATCCAGTGCGCTCAGCCGTTTCTTGATATCACGTGGAGTGAATCGAATTGGCTGAAGACTGGCTTCTGTGATGACGGGGACCTCAGGAGTAGGCCGATATGGATCATCCACTCGGCACTTCTGGCTGAAGATGGTTGCAAACGCTTCAGCCTTGTCTTTTGCACTCACGTGCTGGGCTCCACCATCATTGAGGATGGGGATATTCATGGAGTCTCCTCCGCCCGTTAATTGTTTAATGGTCCACCACCATTCATGACTGGATGTGGCAGGACTGCAGAGCTTTGATCTGATCCGTTGATTTTGGGATTGCTTAGTCCTGTCTATAGCATGCTGCTTCTGCTTTTTAGCAGCATGTAGTCCTGTGTTGCAGCTTCCCCAGGTTGGCACCTCATTTTTAGATACGCCTGGTGCTGCTCCTGGCATACTCTTCTACACTCCTCATTGAACCAGGGTTGGTCCTGGCTTGATGGTAATGGTAGAATGAGGGATATGCCGGGCCATGAGGTTACAGATTGTGGTGGAATACAATTCTGCTGCTGCTGATGGCCCACAGCACCTCATAGATGCCCAGTTTTGAGCTGCTAGATCTGTTCTGAATCCATCCCATTGAGCACGGTGGTAGTGCCACACAACACGATGGAGGGTGTCCTCAGTGTGAAGATGCGACTTTGTCTCCACAATGACTGTACGGTGGTCACTGCTACCAATATTGTCATGGACAGATGCATCTGCGACAGGTAGATCGGTGAGGACAAGGTCAAGTAGGTTTTTACCTCGTGTTGGTTCTCTCACCACCAATCGCAGGCCCAGTTGGCTAAGGATAGATTCTTGGGGGACACCAGAGGTAACAGTCTGGGAGCAGGAAGAGAAGCCATTGCAGGTGATTCTCTGGCTACAACTGGAGAGATAAGAATGGAACCAGGTGAGGGAAATTCCATCCAGCTGGACGACGGAGGAGAGGTGTTGGAGGAGGATGGAGTGGTCAGCCGTGTCAAAGGCTGCAGACAGGTCGAGAAGGATGAGGAGGGTTAGTTTACTACGGTCGCAGTCACATAGGATGTAATTTGTGACTTTGATAAGAGCCGTTTCAGTACTGTAGCAGGGGCGGAAACCTGATTGATGAGATTCAAACATGGAGTGCGGGAAAGATAGGCATGAATTTGGGAGGTGATAACATGTTCAAGGACTTCGGCGACAAAACGGAGGTTGGAAATGGGGCGGTAGTTTGCAAGGACAGAGAGGTTAAAGGTGTGTTTTTTAAGGAGGGGGTGATGATGGCAGATTTGAAGGGGAGGGGGACAGTACCTGAGGAGAGGGAGTCATTAACAATATTAGCTAACATGAGGACCAGGAAGGGAAGTTGGGCGGTCAGCAGTTTGGTGGGAATAGGTTCGAATGAGCAGGATGTGGGTCTCATCGAAAAGATGAGCTCAAAGAGGGCATATAGGAGATAGGAGAGAAACTGGAGAAAGATGCGAGTTCAGGGCTAGGAGAGGGAGGAAGCTGAGGGGCAGTTTGGCCTGGTGGGCTAAGGGAAGTGAGGGAAGCGGCAGAGGCAGCTGATCGGATGGTCTCAATTTTAGTGACAAAGATATCCACGAGCTCCTCGTACTTGTTGTTGGAGTGGAGAAGGCAGGGTAGAGGTGTTTGTAGTGGAGAAGTGAAGGTGGGGGTTATCGTTACATTCCAGCAATGAATGGCTAAACCTGTTGCTAGCCATAACTGTTCAAGTCTGCGTCCCTTGGATCTAAGGGAGCAGAGATGAGGGCCGTACCAGGAGGAATGACCAGGGTGAGAGAGAGTAATGGTTTTAATGGGGGCAAGAGCATCCTGGAATGTTTCCAACATTACAAGTGACTACACTTCAAAAGTACTTCATTGGCCATAAAGTACTTTGGGACGTCCAGTGGTCGTGAAAGGCGGTATATAAATGCAAATCTTTCATTCTTTAAAGGTGAAGGTGAGGGTGTGATTGAGCAGATCGGTAGCTGCAGAAATGCCGTGGTAAATATTATGTCCGTGTGTAATTGAGACACGGACTGCAGGAGTTGGTTAGAACAGGTCTTTACTGAGTGGAGACAACCTGGAACGACTATGCAAAAGTTACTACACAGGCTTATATACAGGGGTGGTCACTACTGGTACTGCAGTATACAGGGGCTGCAGAATATAGTTCCTTCTGCAAAGTACATACACTACAATTCCTCCCCTTTTAGCTAAACAGTACATAACATTCGATTAATAATTAAATAACACATTTACAATTACAGTTGCTAGATACATTAGTTGAAGTTAAGCAATTATAAGTTCAGTCTTTGAGGAGGCTTCCTGATTCTGTCTGGATAACGCCTCTTTGGGGTATTAGGTTCTTCTGGCAAAGTTGATTCGGGATCAACGTCGTTGTTTGGTTCGTCTGCTTCCAATATCACTGATTCTGAGGTAGATGCAATTGGTACTTCGGTTTCATCGCCAGGTGTATCGGATCGTGGTGTGGAATTGACGTTTTCCAGTGACTCTAGAATCTGGTCAGCATGGCGTCTTACAATGCTCTCTCCAACGTCCACGGTATACATTAGAGGTCCTTGCCGTGTGCAGATCGTTCCTGGCTGCCATTTCTCTGTGCGGTAGTCCCGGGCCAAAACTGGTTGACCTATCTTAAAACTCCTGGTCGGCCTTTCATTCATATTCTGAAACTGCCTGTTCTCCACATCTCTTCTGACGTTTGGCTTAACCAAATCCAAGCGGCATCGTAGTCTTCGATTGAAGAACATCATGGCTGGAGTTTGGTTGGTAACCGCATGTGTCGCATTCCGGTAGGCAAACAAGAAGTTATCCACCTTGTGTTGTAGAGGTATGTCTTCATTACACATTGCCTTGATAGCCTTCTTGAATATTTGAACGAACTTCTCAGCCAATCCATTGGTGGCTGGATGATATGGGGCGGATGTGTAATGCTTAACACAGAATCACAGAAACCCCACAGTGCAGATAGAGGCCATTTCGGCCCATCGAGCCTGCACCGACACATATCCCACCCGATCCCCGTAACCCCTACACCAACACATATCCCACCCTATCCCCGTAACCCCACGTATTTAATCCCCCTAACACTAACACACCATTGTTCTTTAAGAACCTCCGGAACTCTTCAGACACAAACTGTGGTCCATTGTCGGAGTAAATCTGTTCAGGCAGCCCATTTCTGGCGAATATGGTTCGTAAGACTGTGATAGTTTTTTCTGTGGTGGTTGAGGACATTTTTATTACCTCTGGCCATTTTGAATGTGCATCCACCGCAATTAAAAACATCGAGTCCATAAATGGACCAGCAAAATCAATGTGCACCCTTTGCCATGGAGATGAGGGCCACTCCCATGGATGTAGAGGGGCTTGTGGTGGGGCGTTTTGGACCTTCTGGCATCCTGTACAGCTCTTGGTCATCTCTTCGATTTCTCTATCGATTCCCGGCCACCACACAAACGCTCTGGCTAAGTTCTTCATTTTTACCCCTCCCAGATGACCCTCATGAAGCTCATTGAGCACTCTATCCTTCAATTTGGGTGGAATTACTACTCTGGATCCACACATCAAGGTTCCTCTGCACACTGACAGCTGTTCTCTTCTTGGCGAGAATGCTGGCAGCAGTGGTTCGCCATGTGCTGGCCATCCCTTCACTGTTAAATCATAGACCCAGGAGAGTGTCGGGTCATTTCGTGTTTCCTTTTCTATGTTTGCATTCATCACAGGGAGACATTCGACTATGGTCGAGTGGAATATCTCCACTGGATCCACTGCAGGTGCTTCTTCCACCGTCGGCAACGGTAGGCGCGACAATCCATCAGCATTCCCATGCTGTTTAGTTCCTTTGTACTCGATGTCATATTGGTGTGCCCCTAGGAAAAGGGACCACCTCTGTAGCCGTTGTGCTGTCATTATCGGTACGCCCTTCTGAGGGTTGAAAATGGAGACAAGAGGTTGATGATCAGTTAGTAGAGTAAATTTCTGACCGTGCAGGTAGTGATTGAACTTCTTCACCCCCCACACCAGGCTGAGGGCCTCTCTGTCAATCTGGGCGTAGTTACGCTCGGCTGAAGTTAACGAGTGTGACACAAAAGCTATCAGCCTCTCTGAACCATCAAGGAATTTTTGTGACAGTACCGCTCCAATGCCGTAGAGAGACGCATCACACGCCAGTCTTATCGGTAGTGATGGGTTGTAGTGAGCCAATACTTCTCTTGAAGTGATTAGGTCCTTACTCTTCTGAAAGGCCCGCTTACATTCATCGCTCCATTTCCATGCTACTCCAGTTTGTAGTAGGGCGTTCAGTGGGTGCAGAATTGTGGACAAATTCGGCAAAAACATATGGTAGTAATTCACCAATCCAAGGAATGACCTCAGTTGCGACACATTTTCAGGCGCTGGAGCCTTAACTACCGCTTCAATTTTGTCAGGGGACTTATGTAACCCCTCTTCATCAATCACATGGCCACAATACAATATCTGCTCTTAAAAAACTCGCACTTGGGGCGATTGGCTCGTAGCCCACGTTCTCTTAGTCTAGTGAACACCTGCTCTAGGTTGGCAAGGTGTTCGCTGTCATCTTCACCTGTCACTAGGATGTCGTCCAAGTAACACTGAGTCCCCGGAATCCCTTGCAGGACTTGTTCCATCGCTCTTTGCCATATTGCCGGAGCTGATGCTACTCCGAATACCAGTCGATTATACTGGTAAAGACCTTTGTGAGTGTTTATCGTGAGATACTTCCAAGAGGATTCTTCCACCTCCATCTGCAAATATGCTTGTGCTAGGTCAATTTTTGTAAAACGCTTGCCTCCAGCTAGTGAGGCGAAAATATCTTCTATCCTCGGAAGAGGATATTGTACTGTGTGAAGGACAGGGTTCACCGTCACCTTGAAGTCCCCACAGATGCGAACCTTCCTTGGCTCCTCAGACTTATTGTTTAACGTTTTCTTCATGACAGGAACGATGGGTGTCGCCCACTCGCTCCAGTCTACCTTAGATAACACGCCTGCATTCTCCAGATTCTCCAGCTCTGCCTCGACGGCTGGGCGAATTGCATATGGTACCGGTCTTGCTTTGAAAAACTTGGGAATTGCATTCTCTTCTATTTTTATCGAGGCGATTATGCCTTTAAGAGTTCCCAGTTCTTGTTGAAATACCTCTTTGGCGTTAGCTAAGATTGTTGACAATCGTCCAGGAGTGACGTCGTCATCCTTTTTACCAGCCACCGTCAGTGCCTGAATGGAGTGCCAGTCTAAACTTATCTTTCTGATCCATTCACGTCCCAATAACGGTGGTCCACCATCTTGCAGTATGTACACATACAATTTCTGTATTTCCTTGCCGTTGTATTCGACAGGCACCCTTATTTTTCCTCTGGGGTATACTTTTTGCCCCGTATATGTCTTCAAGACAATGGATGTCTCTTTCAAGGGTATGTGTGAGAATAGCCGCTCGTAGTCTCGTCGATTCATGACCGTCAGAGCTGATCCTGTATCCAATTCCATTTTGACTTGGGACCCTGCTATCGTGAGGGTAACCCAAATGGTTCGGTGATCCTCTTTTGCGATTACGTTGTGAAGTTTGAGACAGCTTAGTCTCTTGTTCCCGGATTCACTATCGCTCATCTGGTCTTCGGAACTACTGTCCGTCATCTTTTGTACTTTCCTGTACTGTTCCTTAGTAGCCTTTTTGTTGTCGTTAGTCTTCTTCCCAGACCTGCAAAATCGTGCAATGTGTCCCATCTTTCCGCATTGCCTGCATATTTTGTCCTTGGACCAGCAGTCCTTCTGGTCATGGGTTGTTCTGCCACAGCGATAACATTTTTCGAATCCCCGTGTCATTTCGTGGATGCCATATTCCTGTGGCTTTTGCTGTATTTCCGCAGCTCCCCTTGCTGCTGCTTCATACGATACTGCCACGCTGAAAGCCTTATCTAGCGTCAGCTCTTTCTTTGAGAGTAACCTCTTCTGGGTTCCTTCACTCAGGAGTCCACAAATTTGTCCCGTAGGGTATCTGCCAGTCCTGCTCCGAACTGGCAGTGCTTTGATAGCTTGCGTAGTTCCGTAAGGTAATCAGCATTGCTCTCATCTTTATGCTGATTTCTCCTGTGGAATTTAAATCTTTCTGCTATCAGCAGCGGTGTAGGATTTGGGTGTTCCTGTAGGATATCAACAATTTCGTTAAAACTCTTCGCCTTCGGTTTGGCTGGAGTAATCAGGTTCCACAATAGGCCGTACGTTCTTGCGCCCATTAAGTTTAGTAGTACCGATGCCTTTTTCTCATTGGCTACTTCGTTTGCCTCGCAATATACCTCGACTCTTTCCACATACGTGGTCCAGTCTTCTATTGCATTATCGAAGGCAGTGATATTGCCAGTCTTCGGCATCTTGGAAATCTATGATGGCGCCTCCCGCGCTTTGCCTTCTTCCCCGATTTAACAAAATGGCGCCTCCCGCGCTTTGCCTTCTTCCCCGCTGGATTAAGATGGCGCCTCCCGCACTTTCTGTCTCCTCCGCTGCTGCTGGCGCTGTTGCTGGCGTTTTATGCCTTGATGGCGACGCCCTATGGTCTTCGCGCACTTCCCACCGCACTGCCGCTAACGCTGTTCTCCGCGGTTCCCATGGCAAACTGCAGCTCCTCGCGGCTTTCTGCGCTTCTAATTTTTATTATTTCCCCGTCGTCGGAGCAACCCTGCGGGACACTTGCCTCCCTCTTCTCGGGTCTGTTCGCTGCCCGGCTTCGTAGCACCGGCCGCGCCCTGTGTGCTCCACCCTCTCTCTCTCTCCTCTTCCCGACAACGCTGCTCGGCCCCGTTGAAAAGCCACCCGATCGAGTTCTAGACCGCCGCAGCCCAGGAAGGATCAGTGTACTACCTGCCACCAGCCCGATTAGCTGAAACACCATCGACAGGATAACCAAGCCCTGCTCTCGACAGCCTCTCCTGCAAATCTTCAACTCCGATGAATCAGAGGCGGATGCCCACGGTCGATGCCCGTTTCTTCTGTTCGTTTAATTTTTTTTATTTTTTTTCCTTCTGGCCTCGACCTCTGATAACTTCGCTTCAGGGATGGATCCCCATGAGGTGGTGCAGACTGTAGGTAAGTTCGGATCTGCTCGTCGCCAGTATTATGTCCATGTGTAATTGAGACACGGACTGCAGGAGTTGGTTATAACAGGTCTTTACTGAGTGGAGACAACCTGGAACTACTATGCAAAAGTTACTACACAGGCTTATATACAGGGGTGGTCACTACTGGTACTGCAGTATACAGGGGCTGCAGAATATAGTTCCTTCTGCAAAGTACATACACTACAGTAAATGAAGGGCCAAAGGCTAGACAGTTGGGAATTTGAAAGTGCCATTGTAAGTGACTTTTTCCAGAAGGAACTGGGGTTGGGTAGAGGAAGGGGGATGTGGGTGGAGAGCAATACAAGGAAGTGGTAAGAGGTGACCTTATCTGTGATGACACGATGGGAGTAGAGAGGCCACATGAGATGGCAAGGTCAAGTGGGTGGCCGTGAATACGGGTAGGAGAGTTTCTGTTTTATTTTTGAGCCACGTAAAAATTATTTCTTTCCACCACTTTCCCATCTTGCCCATTTTTGGTTGCTACCTGGCAAGTGGTCTTTCCACTTATGATGAATGGTAAGACATGAATTGACACTGAGCAATGGGGGGCTGTGAAAGGGATGCTTCGTTGTTTGCAGAACTGCTTTGTGATAGTGTCATTGTGGGGTGTGGGGGATGGGGAGTGGCTTTTGCATGTGGTTGTCAGATGGGTGGACTGGTGGAACCTAAGTGGACCTCGCAGTAATGAGGGCATCCTGGGCAGCAATGAGCGCCACTGTTTGTGCCTTGACCGTATCACGTTCCGCCTCCTCCTCCTCGTAGGAATAGTCTGAAGAGGTTCTGGGCTCTGCGCCTTGTTCCTCCTGCAGGTTCAAATATCATTGCTGTGAAATGTTGTGCAGGGCGCAGCACACTATGACCATTCTGGAGACCCTGGCTGGTGCGTACTGAAGAGTGCTTCCAGGTCTGTCCAGGCACCTGAAATGCATCTTTAGCATTCTGATGACTTGCTCAATGACACATCTGGTGGTCATATGACTATCATTGTATCACTCCTGGGCCTCATTGGTTGGATTTCTCACGGGTGTCATCAGCCGCATTTTAAGTTGCCTCCGAGCAGCCAGCCGGTAACTCTGCTTCGATGTGTGACGAGATTAGGGAGGGTGGACTGCCGCAGGACAAAAGCATCATGGCAGCTGCCCGGGAATCTTGTGCACACCTGCATAAAGATCTTTTTGTGGTTGCACACCAGCTGCACATTGATGGAGTGGAAGCCCTTGCAGTTGATGAATATTCCTGGGTAATCTGGAGGTGCCTTAATTGCCGCATGCGTGCAGTCAATGACGCCCTCACCTGTGGGAAGCCAGCCAGAGCCAAAAACCTGAGTGCCTGCTGGCATCATCGCAGGAAAAGTGTACATAATTGTTGGCTCTGGCAAACAAGCTATCAGTCACTTGTCTTATGCACTAGTGGACCGCCGACTGAGAGATCCTGCAAATGTCTCTGGCGGAGCCCTGGAAGCATCCAGAGGCAGAGAACTTGAGGGTGGTGGTGACTTTGACAGTCACTGGTAAAGTGTGGCCACCAGGTCCACTTGGCAGCAGGTCTTGTTCCAGTTGGCTGCAAATGTGTGCCACCACCCGATATGACACCCCGAGCCTCCTGAGACACTAGTGTTTCGACATGTCAAGGAAGCTTATCCTCTGCCTGTAGACCCTTTATGCCGGGTATGGCCTCCTGCGAGCTGCACCTCTCTGCTGATCTCTCTCTCCTGTGGAGCTGTAGGTCTGTGAGCAGCAGGCTGTTGCTGCTGCTGCTGGTCATCTTGGGCCTCATCTGAGATCCAAAGTAACACAGCGTAAGTGGCACCCATGCTGATCTGATAGATCAGAGCTCCAAAGTGCAGATCAGCCATACAAACCTCCAAAGTGTAGATGACACCTCCAACATTGTAAAAGTAACCTCTCAGTACAAGTAGTGTGAACAAAGACTTTCACACAAGCAGGCACGAAAGCAGCTGTGAGGTGTCACTAAATATTGGCATATTTCCCTGTCATGTCTTCAGCGCCCTCAATTGCCGCTGTGTTCTCACCTTGCTTTCATTGGCGAGTTCCAGGAAGCCGGGAAACCCATGGACCCACAGTTAAATTGCAAAAGCCATGTTACTATCGCTGTAATTGAGCGATTAACATATTGACAACTCACCTCTCCCAAGGGGGTTGCGCACATTGCCGCCTAACGCGTTGGATTAAATGTGGAAGTCGGCAGATTGGAGTCGGTTTCCTGACACGCTCGCATTTTTCCAGGACTTAACCTCCCACCCAGCCACCTCCAACCCCACACACTCACCCACGTTAAAATTCCCCCCAGAGATTTCAATTCCAAACACCTAAGTGCCAGAGGGAAAGAACTATTACAGCAACAAAATCTAAGTGGTATTTTGCCACCTTTTTAAAAATAATTTCTTAATCTCCTTAGCACAGTTTTAAAATGTGTCCTTTAGGTCTGCAGAATAAGTGGTAATACTCATTATATATCAAATGTGAACCCTATTTACACCTGAATTTATTTGACCCATTGGTTCATGGTTAATTCATACGAAATAAAAGTAGCTTCAGATTCAGGTCACTTTAATGCATTTGCTTTGGTTGAGTAAGTGGAGAGGTAGGGCTGTGGTAATAATATTGGCAAAGAGAAAATCTTGGCTATTTCAATACACCCACTTAAATTATGCAATATCACACATCATAACTGTAGAAACATGTACAATCCAACCTAAAACAAAAACAGAAAATACTGTAAATACTCAGCAGCATCAGTGGAGAGTGAAACAGAGTTAACATTTCAGGTCAATGACCTTTCGGGAAACTGGAAAAAGTTAGAGATATAACAAATTTTAAGCAAGTGCAGAGGCAGGGCAAGGGGGGAGGGGAGGAAAGAACAAAACCTTCCCTTTTGTTCTTTTCTCCCCTCCCCCTTTTCCCTGCCTCTGCACTTGCTTAAAACCTGTTAGATCTCTAACTTTGTCCAGTTCTGACAAAAGGTCATCGACTGGAAATGTTAACTCTGTTTCTTGCCCAACAAATTCTGTCTGACATGCTGGGTGTTTCCAGCATTTTCTGTTTTTATTTCAGATTTCCAGCATCCACAATATTTTGCTTTTATACAATCCAAACTGCCTCCCCCATTAGCATGAAGGGATTTGCTGAAGGATAGTCAACATGTGCTATTCTCACACATCTACTTGCTGCTGGCTCAAGTGTATTTAAGGATGAGAAAGTTTGTCTGTTTGTCTCCCCCTCAATGATAGATTCTCGCTAAATCATTATTCAGTCTAACAGGAAGGTCAAAAGTAACATAAAATATGAAAGAAATTGTAAAAATTACCTTGAATGATACCTAGCAGACTGTAAAAGACTAAATATCCTTTTGGGTTGTTGCAGCGCTGAATGCAGTTTGGTGTAAATATTCCCAAGCCACACGGTCCTTCCTCAAATTCTTGCTCAAACATTTTCACTTCTCTGATCTCAAGGTTTTCCTTTATAGATTTTGAGTTTTGTCCTACATTTAGCTTGTCATCAGCGATGAATGCTGGGTTATTCAATCCTTTGTCCATTTTCTTAATAGGTTTTGTTAAAGCAATACTGTCAGACAGTTAAAAATTCACAGCAGTCAAGAGCACAGTGAACACATTGTATAACCTAAAGTCCTCCTATATAAAATAGTTCTGTCATATCATTTGATTCCTGTTTCAGGACGTTGCTTGATTTCAAAACAGTAAATTCCAGGTCTGCCAGCTGAATGCAGAATAAAAAATATTTTCTCTATCTGGCATAGAAGTTGGCTTGTTTGCAATCCATCTAGTTGTAAATTCAGTTCATCTCTGCCCAGAAGTGATATGCAGTATTGTATTTCTATTAACTAGAGGCGGAACAAAAGTTTAGTTAACCCAATCAGCATGCTGATATTTGCATTTATCTGAATATACACGTACCAGCTAATATCTGTTTAGCAAAATGTTCTGTCTACGTGAGATATATTTCCAACCAATCGTTCACTGTACATCCATTTTCATATAAATGAGATCTGATATTCAGACCTAAAGTCAAATTGTGAGTTCAAGTTCATGCATTTTTGCACTTAAACCTCTACAAAAGCAGAAAGTCCATGTGCAATGCTGACTTGAACTCCTGCCACTTGCTTTTAACCCATTCAGCACTGAAAGAGCTTGAAACTATTCAAAAACTCACTGGTATCATAGAGAACTTAAGTGGCAGAAAATCGAAAATATGGATTGGTGCTACAGTGTGGGAAGAAAACAGCAGGTGCAGGAAGGTGAGCAGGATAAAATAATAGGAAAATTACAAAAGAAAAAAATATATACTTAAGTACATATTATCTGTTTTAAAGGATTAATCGTCCCCTAACCCGCATGATATATTAGAAAAATCATACTTCACTGAATTACTAAGTATATGAAAGAAAGGGCAAATCATAAATAATCTCAGAATTTAGAGAGGCACGGGGAGAGAGAGAAGGAACTGATAACTGAAATAATGAAATAAAACCAAGGTGTCGAGTTAGGCTTTCAGCTATTGAAGAAACCGAGTCAGCTCGGCTGAAGGCCAAGGGCAACAGCAGCAGCGGGCCTGGCTGGAGAGAGGGTGAGAGGGCACAGGTCGGGGGGCAAAGGGCGAGGGGCCTAGAGGAAACTGACAGGAGATAAGCGGACAGAGGCGGCGAACAGGCCACAGCGCCGCTTACCCGGGGTGAGAGAGAGAGAGAAACTCGCAGCAGCCCGCGGGGAGGATGTGGCGGCAGCACTTACACCGAGCGAGCACCCTCAGCCAGTCCTGCTTCATGCCCCTTAAACACGAGCTCCGTTGTTATTTTTAAAGAGTCGGGCAATCATTTCTGCTGCTGCTTCTGATCGTGAATCTCAATTTTTAATTTTACCTTCTGCCAGCAGAGGAAAGTCAGGCAGCAGCCACACAAAGAGCACAATTCAGAACAAGAGATAAGAAATGAAGGTAAAAGCCAAGTTTGTGGCGTGGTTAGCTGTTACCAAGTATCAACACTGACTTAGCAAATTCCAAATTAGCCTAAATTGTACGTTTGTAAATTCAACTTTTTTTTACAGTAAAAGTGAAATCGTTGTAAATTACAGAAAATCCAGTTTCAAAAGTAATTTCTTCTTGTTATTTCAGGATCATCCTGAAGGAAAGGATGTCTCTAAACTCCTTTTCCACATCACAAACTGCCTGCTCCAATCTTCCACGCTCTCTGTCCTCACCCTTAAATTTAGCTGTAAGAAACTTGTGGACTTCTTGGTAACCAAAACTGATGCCTTTGCTCAATCACCTCTCCTACCTCCACCTCTTCTTCATCGCTTCTACCCATCTGTGCACCCCAAGTCAGTCCCTATACTGCCAAATTGCCGTTTCCCTGCCAATCTACCTAACTCAGCCTTCAAACTAATTTCTTCCATGAGTTCCATTTCTTGCTTCCTCAACCAGTTTCCAAGTGCAATTTTCCCTTCCTGGCTCTATCTTCACTGACACTGTCAATCTTACCAGTTTTTCATGCATTGTTTCTATCCCTTTTAAAACCACCAACATTGACCACTTCTTGCACACCATCACCCCTGTCCTTTCTCAACTTTACTGGGCCCTAGTGAATTGAATTCAAAAACCTCATACTTTGTTTCAGCACACTCCAAGACTTTGTTGCCACCTTTTGGGGTAATCTTCTCCAGTCGTGTCCCAGCCCACATTCTCCATTCCTGTGCATCCAGATTAGTACTTGTCTCCATTCCACCATCAGAGGCTAATCTTTCAACCATTATATCCCCCATCCTCTGGAACTCTCTTCCAAAACTTATAGAGAGGGTTTGAGTACAGGAACAAGGATGTCTTGCTGCAGTTGTACAGGGCCTTGGTGAGACCACATCTCGAATATTGTGTGCAGTTTTGGTCACCTTATCTGAGGAAGGATGTTCTTGCCAAGGAAGGAGTTCAGCGAAGATTCACCAGGCTGATACCTGGGATGGCAGGAATGACGTATGAGGAGAGATTGGGTCGATTGGGCTTGTTTAGAAGTTTAGAAGAATGAGAGGTGATCTCATTGAAACTTATAAAATTCTGACAGGACTGGACAGACTAGATGCAGGAAGGATGTTCCTGATGGTCGGGGAGTCCAGAACCAGGTGACACAGTCTAAGGATAAAGGGTAGGCCATTTAGGACAGAAATGAGGAGGAACTTCTTCACCCAGAGAGTGGTGAACCTGTGGAACTCTCTACCACAGAAGGCGGTGGAGGCCAGTTCATTAAATATATTCATGAAGGAGTTGGATATATTTCTTAAGGCCAAAGGGATCAAGGGGTATGGGGAGAAAGCAGGGACCGGGTACTGAATTTGGATGATCAGCCATGATCGCATTGAATGGCGGAGCAGGCTCGAGGGGCCGAATGGCCTACTCCTGCTCCTATCTTCTATGTTTCTATTTGCCTTATTACCTCTTTTCCTGGCCTTAAAAGCCTCCAGAAAACCTATTCTTTCCAATCTATTCCACTCCCAAATTCCTTTACGTTTTCTTCAATGACAACCTTTGCCCTAGTTAAGAATTCTGAGGTACTCTTTTACATAAGGAATGTTATTTAAGTGTAACTTTTTAAATTAATGTTTTATTCTTTGCTCACATTATTACAGGCTTTCTTTGCCAAATAACATGCATACACTGAGATAAAGGACAGTGGCTATCTAGGAGTGATTATAAGGAAATAATCTCACTGAGGAATTCAACTGATGTCAAAAACCATGAGAGCAAAGCTCAAGAAGTTTATTACCAATGTCATATTACAGGTTTGAACTAACTCACTGGCATATTCTATTCATGCTCAGCCTGCGAGCAGTGTTGTAGGAGGTTCATTAGTTTATAAATATAATAAAGACCTACTTTACCCCCTGGGCATACTGTAATAGACTGTATTTTTGTTTCAGAAGCCTGTTATATCTGGCATCACTACAGGAAGACGCATGGTGCTATATATCGATGAGTAGACAATAAGAGATGTTGCTGCTGGAAATTCAGGATGATGAGGAAAAGTCTTACCTCCTTGCCAGGGCCGGAAGGTGCCCAAGGCTGTAGTTGGAAGAGAAAGTAGCTGATAGAATTAATGCCAGCAGCACTATGGTGACAACGTAACTGCACTACCAAACAAAAGACAAAAATTGTCACACAGGCAAAGAAGGTGATGTTGGAGGGGCGGGGTGGAGGTGACGAGAAGGTTGGTCAAAGAAGTAGGTTTTAACTCTGGCCTCTTACGCATCCTCTATTCCCTTCGGCCCATCATTGGTGGCCATGCCTTCAGCCACCTAGACCTCACGCTCTAGAATTGCCTCACAAAACCCCTCTGTCGCCTCCTTCTCCTTTAAAACCCTCCTTAAAACCCATGTCTCTGACCAAGCTTTCAGTCACCTCCTAATATCTCCTCGTTGGCTCGATGTCTTTTTTTTAAATTATGCCTCTGTGAAGCGTCTTGGGACATTTTTCTACATTAAAGGTGCTATATAAATACAAATTGTTGTTGTATGTAAAATAGTTTTTAAAGGAGCATTCTCGCAGCCAGTACTACCACAACATTTTATTCTCCCATTTTTTTTATATGTTTTACGATTTTTTAGGGTTTTTTTCCTGTTCAATTCTCATCATTTAGTAGCAACCTGCTCCAAGGTCACTGCCAGTGTTGCTCTGTAAATTGGTACCAGAAATGTGGAACAGTAGCCCAGGGTAACTTGCGCTTTGATTTTTCTTCCCTGCCTATGATGCAACTTCTAGGTATAAACCTGTGTCTTGCTATCAACATGCTATTCACCAACCCTCTTAGCTAAACAAATATTTATATTCAGCTGAGTAAGTACTAGTTCATCTATGTTATTTCTTATAATAAGGTGATAATATTTTCAAATATTGGAGGAACTGTCACCTTGAGAAGGAAAGAACCAGTATCATTTTGGTCACTGGCATGCTTAGGTAAACATAGAAGATAGGAGCAGGAGTAGGCCATTCGGCCCTTCGAGCCTGCTCCGCCATTCAACGAGATCATGGCTGATCATCCAAACCCTAGCACCCGGTCCCTACACCGACAGCCATCCCACACAAGCCCTATCCCTGTAACCCCACGTATTTAATCCCCCCTAACACTAAGGGCCAATTTTTATCATGGCCAATCAACCTAACCCGCACATCTTTGGACTGTGGGAGGAAACCAGAGCACCCGGAGGAAACCCACGCAAACACGGGGAGAATGTGCAAACTCCACACAAGACAGTCACCCGAGGCCGGATTTGAACCCGGGTCCCTGGCGCTGTGAGGCAACAGTGCTAACCACTATGCCAAACTGGCCAAACTCAATTAACATAGATTCACTGAGGAAGAATGCAACATAATACAAGAAGACATTAGAAACTTGCAGACTGGGCAGTTAAGTGGCAAATGAACTTTAGATAAATGTGAGGTGATCCATTTTGGTAGAAAAAATAGAAATATCACCTAAACATTAGAAAATAAGAAACTGAATGGGGTAGAGGAGCAAAAGGATCTAGGAATACAGGTGACCAAATCATTAAAAGCAGAATCACACGTTAGCAAAGATATTAAAAATGCTAACAAAGCACTGGGATTTATTTCTAGGGGTAGAGAATTCAAAAGTAGTGAAGTTATGTTAAACTTTTTTAGGACCCTGGTCAAGCTGCACTTAGAGTACTAAGCTCAGTCCTGGTCTCCATGTTATAAAAAGGACATAGAAACAGTGGAGAAAATGCGAATAAGATCTACAGGATGGTACGAGAACTGAGACATTACAGCTATCGGGAAAGATTGGACAGATTGGGGCTTTTTTCTTTAGAAAAGAGAAGACTTAGAGGTGACCTGATAGACGTCTTTAAAATTATGAATGAGCTGGACAGGGTAGATGTGGAGAGAATGTTTCTACTTGTGGGAGAATCCAAAACTAGGGGCCATAAATACAAGGTAGTTACTAATAAATCCAATAGGGAAATAAGATCGTTTTTTTACAACAATTCGGTAGTTTCATGGTCACCATTTTATTCCAGATTTATTTAATTGAATTTAAGTTCCCCAGCTGTCATGGTGGGATTTGAACTCATGTCTCTGGATCATTAGTCCAGGCCTCTGGAATTACTAGCCCAGTAACATAACCACTATGCTACCATACCCCTAATTATACCAGGATCTCACCCGCTGATGCCCTGCATTGCTGACCCTGCAAATTCTGGTAGGGTCAGCATTGGAGGGCATCAGTGAGTGCGATACTGGCGTAACTGCAGGGATTGCGCCCACAGATTTTTCGGGCTAGATTTTCTTATGATTGAAAACAAGAAAGCTCTTTGATCCATCACAATACAATGTGTTCCAATGTGACTTCACTAGTGATCTGTACAAGATGCACCCACATGGGATTAGGACTACTGCTCGTGCAGAGGTTAAACACTAACAATGACTGGTTGAGCCAATCGGCCTGTTTCCCTGTTGTAATTTCCATGCAGGATAACTTACTTTAATTGATTAATTTAATCCCCAATATTAACTGGGATAGTCAAAGTGTGAAAGGTTCAGAGGGTGTAGCATTCTTAAAGTGCATCCAGGAGAGCTTTTTGAGTCAGCATGTAGAAAGTCCTACAAGAGAGGGGGCAGTACTGGACCTAATTCTAGGGAATGTGGCCGGCCAAGTGGAAAAAGTGCTAGTAGGTGAGCACTTTGGTGACAGTGACCATAATATGGTGAGATTTAAGGTGGTCATGGAAAAGGACAGGGATGGGCCGGAAATAAAGGTTCTAAATTGGGGGAAGGCCGATTTTAATAGGATAAGGCAGGATCTGGCCAAAATGGACTGGGATCAGCTACTTGTAGGAAAATCCGCATCGGAGCAATGGGAGGCTTTCAGAAGGGAGATTGAGATCATACAATGGCAACATGTTCCCGTAAAGGTCAAGGGTGGTTCCAAAAACCACAGGGAACCTTGGATGTCAGGGGATATACGAGAATGGATTAGGAAAAAAAGGAGGGCTTTTGGCAGATACAAAAGGCTAAAGACGGAGGAAGCCCTAGAGGAGTACAAAAAGTGCAGGGGGATACTTAAAAAAGAAATTAGGAGATCAAGGAGGGGCCATGAAATAACACTGGCGAGCAAAATAAAGGAAAATCCTAAGATGTTTTATAAATATATTAAGGGTAAGAGGATAACTAGGGAAAAAATAGGGCCCATTAGGGACAAAAGTGGCAATCTGTGTGTGGAGCCGGGAGATGTAGGAGGGGTTCTAAATGAATTTTTTGCATCTGTTTTCACTATGGAGGAGGACGATGTAGACATAGAAATAGAGCGGGGAGACTGTGATATGCTCGAACATATTAACATCGAGAGAGAGGAGGTATTGGCGGTTTTAGCAGGCCTAAAAATGGATAAATCCCCAGGCCCGGATGAAATGTATCCCAGGCTGCTGTGTGAGGCAAAGGAAGAGATTGCGGGGGCTCTAACACATATATTCAGGACCTCTCTGGCCACAGGGGATGTGCCAGAGGACTGGAGAATCGCTAATGTAGTACCATTATTCAAGAAGGGAAGTAGGGAAAAACCGGGGAACTACAGGCCAGTGAGCCTAACATCAGTGGTAGGAAAATTATTGGAAAAAATTCTGAGGGACAGAATTAGTCTCCACTCGGAGAGACAAGGATTAATCAGGGATAGTCAGCATGGCTTTGTCAAGGGAAGATCATGTCTGACTAATTTGATTGAATTTTTTGAGGGGGTGACCAGGTGTGTGGATGAGGGTAACGCAGTGGATGTGGTATACATGGATTTCAGTAAGGCCTTCGATAAAGTCCCGCACAGGAGACTGGTCAAGAAGGTAAGAGCCCATGGAATCCAGGGTGCCTTGGCACATTGGATACAAAACTGGCTTAGTGGCAGAAGGCAGAGGGTGATGGTCGAAGGTTGTTTTTGTGACTGGAAGCCTGTGGCCAGTGGGGTGCCACAGGGATCGGTGCTGGGTCCCTTGCTGTTTGTGGTCTACATTAATGACTTGGATATGAATGTAAAAGGTATGATCAGTAAGTTCGCGGATGATACAAAAATTGGTAGGGTGGTAAATAGCGAGGAGGGTAGCCTCAGTCTGCAGGACGATATAGATGGGTTGGTCAGATGGGTGGAACAGTGGCAAATGGAATTTAACCCGGAAAAGTGCGAGGTGATGCACTTTGGGGGGACTAACAAGGCAAGGGAATACACAATGAATGGTAAGACCCTAGGCAAGACGGAGGTGCAGAGGGATCTGGGTGTGCAAGTACACAGATCCCTGAAGGCGGCGGAACAGGTGGATAAGGTGGTAAAAAAGGCATATGGGATACTTGCCTTCATTAGCCGAGGCATAGAATATAAGAGCAAGGAGGTTATGATGGAGCTGTATAAAACACTGATTAGGCCACAGCTGGAATACTGTGTGCAGTTCTGGTCGCCACACTACAGGAAGGATGTGATCGCTTTGGAGAGGGTGCAGAGGAGATTCACCAGGATGTTACCAGGGCTGGAGCGCTTCAGCTATGAAGAAAGACTGGGCAGATTGGGTTTGTTTTCCTTGGAGCAGAGGAGGCTGAGGGGGGACATGATGTGTACAAAATTATGAGGGGCATAGATAGGATGGATACTGAGGAGCTTTTTCCCTTAGTAGAAGGGTCAATAACTAGGGGGCATAGATTCAAGGTAAAGGGCGGGAGGTTTAGAGGGGATTTGAGAAAGAACTTTTTCACCCAGAGGGTGGTTGGAGTCTGGAACTCACTGCCTGAAAGGGTTGTGGAGGCAGGAACCCTCACAACTTTGAAGAAGCATTTGGATGAGCACTTGAAATGCCATAACAAGGCTACGGACCAAATGCTGGAATATGGGATTAGATTAGAAAGGGCTTGATGGCCGGCACGGACACGATGGGCCGAAGGGCCTCTATCCGTGCTGTATAACTCTATGACTCTATGACTCTATAATCAATTGTCCTTGGAATGCAATTAATCTTGCTTATTACAGTTTTGTAATTATAATAGTACTCAGCCCCAAACATTTTTGCTTTTCCACCTTTACTAATGTATATCTATTAGTATGTACACATGTTCCTATGTGCATAACTTTATTTTTATCAACATTAAAATCCGTTTAAATGTTATCAGTTTCTCTTATAGTCATCATCACTCCTGTATCATTTTTGAATAGGGTCAACAGCAGAACAGATTTCTGCAGAACTTCAATAGATTCCTCAAGCCAGCACTTTCTCTATCACCCACTTTTTGTTGCCAAGCTAATCTTTAATTCAAGTACAGGAAACTTTGCTTTATCCAGAGGTTGTATGTCCGGAATACTCGATCTAACGGCAAAAATCAGGAGCCGTTTTCTGTAAGTTTTTTTAGATCTCGTTCTTTTTTTTTCCCCAGTCAGCCACTGCAAGGTCTGTAGCTATAGCAACAGCTTCAGCTAGAGACGCTTGCAGCTGCAGCCGACTCTTTAGAAGCTGTTGCTAAGCAACAGTGTTTGTTGTCAGATACGGAGATGTAAACCTCCGTATGCTTCAACATTAACTTTGTATGTCCGGCAGTTTTGATAGATCGGCAACACGCCGGTCCCGTCGGTGCCAGATATCACAAAGTTTCCTGTAGTTGATTTCATGTGAATTCTGTCAGTCTTTAACTTCTGTATAAGTCACAATTAAGTGCCTCAGATTCTGAAAATCCAAATAGAGTATATCCACTGGATTGCCTTTGTCAACCAATTTAGTTTCCTGCTCAAAATTCCAGTGAATGAAACAAAGCCTATTTCTTCTAAATGGATGCTGATTATCCCTTTTGTAGAAAATTATTTAGAGCATCCTGTAATTTTTCTCTTGAAATCCCCCCCCCTCTCCCCCCAGCCTGTGCTAGATTACTAATCTAATTCCTGAACTCATGCCACACTCCTTTTTTGAATATTGGGATAGTTTTTGCTTTCTTGCAGTTCTCAGATTGAAATAATTTGTATTTAATTGGGACATTAAGCCATGGATAAAATTTTCTTCAGCTCAATGTCAGTAAAACCAAAATCATGCTCTTTGTATCCCACTAGCATCTATGTACTGCTAGTTTTTACTGCATCAACATCCCTGGCTGCGACCACAGTCGTGGAATCAAGGGGAAAAAATTGAGTCGCACCCGCTTTGGGACGCTAACTTCGCCGGGGCGCTACTTCTGGCGGCCTGAAAAAATTAGCGCCCCGTGTCTGAAATTCATCGGTAGCGCCCCAAGAGAGAAGCGGGGCACTACTGAAAGCACCCCACCTCCCTCTTGGGGCGCTGTGAGGGAATATCGCGGTGCTACGTGCTGCGGTCTTGCAGGCCTTCCTCCCCTTCTTAAAGGGGAGGGGCCTTGCACAGTGCGACCCGGGACCCAGCTGGGCCACCGGGATCGGAGTGCCGGCAAAAGAGCCCGGCACTCAAGAGAAGTGCCAGGCTCATGGAGCGCAGCCGGCACCCCGCGGCGGGGATGCTCAGGAGGCCAGGAATGGCAATGGAGGCAGGTGCTGGCAGGCGGCCAGCAACAAAAATGGGCGCCCAGCGCCTCGCCTTTAATTAGTGCTGCCCCAGCCGCAGGTAGGCCCCCCTGACCCAGTCGGACATAGCATCCAGCGGTAAGTCAGGGAGCGCTGCCGAAGATCGCGAGCGGGGCGCTGTGCACTGCGATGACATCATCGGCGACAGCGCAGTGCCGTGGGGTGCTAATGGTTACCGCCGCCGCTAACCTCCCGCTGAATTTCACGGGAGGCGTTGGCGGCGCCATGCCCGTGCTTTGCGCCCCCTTAGCGCCAAGCAACCGAATTTCTCCCCCTTAGTGATGCCAAGATGAATTTTATTCCCACATCCGTTCCATCACCAGAATACAGGATCAATTGCCCCCTGCCCCCCCACACCTCTTCTCCATTGTTGCCAAAACCCTAATCCAAATTTTTATTACCTTTATATTGGATTTTTCAGCCTTTTCCTTCCCACCGCCACCATTGGCAAATTACAACTCAGCCATAATTCTGTAGGGTGTGTTCTCGAATTCATGATCAAAGCCCCACACTACCTTCACTCCTGTCTTTATCAAATGTCACTGGCTCCTGTGTTTGATTGATATTAAGATCCTGCCCTCACTATTAAATCACTCCATGGTCTGCTCCACCTTCCAGATGTACATCCCCACACAAACACTGGTCTCATCCTCTATTTCACCATTGGTGGTTGCTCTTTCATACCATTACATCTCAGCCTTCTAAAACTCCCTCCATAAATCCCTCTGCCTTGTTACCCTCTTTGCTTAGAAGCCTCTGTTACATTTTTGAGTCTTTTCTGCCCTTCATATTCTAGATTTTATGGTTTTTGTTTTTTAGATTACTCCCATCGGTGAGGCAGAACTCCCTATGATAGCCTTCATTAACCTTAATATCTAAGTTGGCTTTAAGCAGTTTGCCTAGGATAACAAACAGGTAATTACTTCTGATAATTATTTTAGCTGCTGGAATTAATCTGTGCCTCTGCAGGATTCTTCACCTGTCTACACTAAGTGGTGGAGTGTCACAACATCAGTTGAGTTTATTCAACAAGTTAATAAATAGCAATATTCAATATATATTTATTATAAAGCTCCGCAAAAGAAAAATAATAAAAAGGTTGCAATTCCTATTCTACACTATTCTTCTGATTTAACGTTTCATCTACACAATGATTTTGTTGTTATATTTCTCACTACTGCAGGAACTGGCCTAGCTTGACCTAACTCTACGGTTCCAAGCAAATTCTGTCAACTCAATCCACTTAGCTCAACTCAGCCTGTTGAAAAGCTCAGGCACATATATATTTCCCAACAGATGTGGATTTGAATAACAGATAGCCAGGTACAAAAATAGCTAGCTGTAAACATAATTAAACAAACCATACATTGTGGCCCCGATATTTATAGGGAAGGAGTCGGGGGGAAGGAAACCTGGAAATCTCGCAAGTGTTGATGTCCTGCTGAATTTAACGGCAGGACCTCATTATCATTTTTTCATTCTGTTTCCTGCCCTGCAGCCGGACAGCTTGACAGGCTGGGCAATTGCCAGCCGGGAAAGCCTGAAGCAGAAGGCCGCAGCCAGGGGCCATTGGGGACGATCCCTGGCAGTCGGAAAAGGTTGAAGGAAGGGGTCAGACCAGCAATCGGAAGGGAAGGAGGAATAGCGAGTTGAAGTGGGGTGGGGGTTGGACCAGCAATCGGGAGGAATTGTGGGTTGGGGGGTGGGGGCAGGGGTGTCGGACAGGCAATCGGTAGGGAGGGCAAGATCGCAGGGCAGATGGGGCGAGTGTCACGGGGCAGAAGGTTTGAGATCACAGGATGGAGCGGGGGGGGGTTCAACCGATCATGGCAGCATGGAGTGGTCGCGATCAGCAGAAGGTTTGCTTGGGGGAGCCAGGGGGAACCACGCCTGCTTCTCCTGGTTCACAAGCACGGCTGGATCTGGCAGCTCCCGTCTCCATTTAGCTGCCGTGTTTCTCCAGCCCTGAGAAATCCAGCCGGCAAGTGTTAAAAATTAAATCAGGCTCCCAACTCCACTGTGGGAGCCAGATTTAAGTATTATAATGAGGTGTCCCGCCTCTCACGAGTGGGACACAAACACCACCACCGGGTGGTGGTTGCGTTTCGCAGTTTTTAATTTTTAACCCACCCACAACCCTCTCCCATTTGTGTTTGTTTGAATTTTTTTTAGCACCTTCCCTGAAGCCTACAATTTGAAAACTCTTTCATACCAAGTGGATTCAGCCCTTCTCAGCTGCTTTCAGCTGCCAAGTTTCCCGAAACCTTGAAACCCGATTCCCTGTAGTTAAAAATAGAATCACTGTTAAAATGAAGGCAGGCAGCCTCATTATAATATTTAATGACCAACCTGCCTCCCGCAAGCAGATTGGTCGCCTGCCCCTCGTCCTGCCTCCATTAAAACCGGAAGTGGGCGGGTTTGAGTCCTGTTCCAGATTTTTTGCATTTTAACCTCTGACACGACCCCAACCCACCCATTTTTTGGTGTTAAGATTCAGCATTTAGAAACCTCTTCAAATCCATGCATCACTCCCCACAACATGTAGAATCGAGTTCTCCTCCATCCCGCAGGTCTTCTCCGTGGACTTGCTGTGACCATGGGTACCACCATGCCATCGCTTACTATCCAGCTGGACACTTCGAGGCTCCGCAGACTGCCCATCTGCTGCAGCTTGCCATGGATCTTCGCCCCGCTGGTACAGAACTCCTAGCTCCTATTGCGGAAGCTCAGTGTGTCCCCAACCCCGTTCACCACCATGGTCGCCACAAACAGCGGCAATAAGGAGCGAGCCGGCAACTGTGCCACAAGCATACCCGCTGAAGCACGCAGGGTAAGTGGTGAGGCTGATCATTTAAAAAAAATTCCCACAGAGCTCCACCGGTGCTAAGAAGTGGAGCTGATATATCTTTATAAATCATTTATATAAAACCTGGTCTATAGAGCTCCAGAGCAGTTATACCGGATTAAAATAACTTACGCCACAAAGCTCCACTGGCTCTGAAGCAGGCAACATCTATTTTTCATATCAACTTTTATTTTAATTTACGAAAAAGCTTCTTAAAAAAATCCATGAACAAAAATTTCTGGAGTTTAAATGTTATCAGCACTAATTTCCTGTCACTTATTACATATGCTGTACAGCATTTCCAAACTCCACTGTAACAGGATTGAAACTTTGAACTTGTGATTTAACAAAACAAATGTACGCGAGCTGAAAAGTTAAATATTGTTACAAATCCAGCAGCTTCGACCTCCTCCCATTTCAAACTAATTCTGCATATCACAATGTTTCACAATTCTACTCTCACTAGTTGGCATGCTTTATATCTATTTGGATCACTGTATAGGAAATGTTGTTCCTCCATCAATGTTCATACTCTGGGTTGTAGCACTGGCAGAATGTGGGCATAAGTTCCTCAACAGATCTGGTCTGTAACTGCATGAAATATGCCCACAGATGTTCACATGTTTTTGGGCCAGTGGGAGCAAGGATAATGAGATTGAGGCCACTAAGGGATTAGGGAATTGGCAGCTCATAAGAAACTACCACTATTGGCAGTAGGCCTGGATGACGGGATAGAAAATGCTGTGGAGATGGTGTGCTTTATGTGGGGAATTTTAACCCCAAAAAACAGATGGGTTGGGGTCAGGTGGAAAGTTATAGTGTTAAAAATCTAAATCCCAACCCCCTACCCACCTCCAAGCCACCCACTTCCGGTCTTAACAGAGGCAGGACAGGAACAGGCAGCCAACCCGCTCCCAGGAGGCCGGTCTTCCATTTAAATATTATAATGAGGATAGGGTGCCTCAGATTTAACTACCATTTTAAATTTAACAGTAGCCGGTTGGGTTTTGCAGGCCTCGTGAAACCTGCCAGCTAATTGGAAAACAAGGACTGCGGGATCCAGGAGGTATGTGCCTTTACACTTACCTCCTGGTTCCAGCGTCCCTGCCGAGCCCACCCCCGCGATCGGAGGCCCCCCACAAGGCCTCTGATTCCTCCGCCAGGCCTCCGATTTCCCTCCCCCAGACCTACGATCACCTTCCCGTCCCTCTCCCCGCCACCACCTCCCACACCCCCCCCCCCCAACAAGAATGCTCCTCCGGCCCCCCAATGTTGTCTGCCGCTTCCCCCAATGCTCCTCCGGCCTCCTGTTGTCGTCTGCCTCCCCCCTGATGCTCCTCTGGCCCCTCTCTCCCCCATGTCATCTGCCCCCACCCAGTCCTCCTCCGGCCCCCCGATGTTGTCTGCCTCCCCCCCCCCCGATGCTCCTCCAGCTCCCTGATGTTGTCTGCCTCCCCCCCGATACTCCTCCGGCCCCCCAATGTCACCTGCCTCCCCCCCCGATGCTCCTCCGGCCCCCCGATGTCGTCTGCCTCCCCCCCCCCCCCGATGCTCCTCCGGCCCCCCGATGTTGTCTGCCTCCCCCCCCCCGATGCTCCTCCAGCTCCCTGATGTTGTCTGCCTCCCCCCCGATACTCCTCCGGCCCCCCGATGTCGCCTGCCGCCCCCCCCGATGCTCCTCCGGCCCCCCCCGATGTTGTCTGCCTTCCCCCCCCCCGATGCCCCTCCAGCTCCCTGATGTCGTCTGCCTCCCCCCCCCGATGCTCCTCCGGCCCCCCGATGTCGTCTGCCCCCACCCAGTCCTCCTCCGGCCCCCCGATGTTGTCTGCCTCCCCCCCGATGCTCCTCCAGACCCCCGATGTTGTCTGCCGCCACCCCCCCCCAGTCCTCCTCCGGACATCCAATGTTGTCTGCCGCCTCCCACCCCCACCCCTAATACTCCTCCAGCCTCCACTCAATCAGCACCCGCTCCCCCACATCGATGCTCCTCCAGCCCCCCACCACCTCACCCCCCTGATCAGCCACTGCCCCCCCAATCATTCTCCGCACCCCACCCCCTCCCCAATCAACCCCCAGCCCCCACTCAATCTCTCCCTCCCTCCTCTCTGTGGCCTACTGCCACAGGTCTACCCGCCCGCAGCCAGCCAGCTTCTCCATCTGGCTGGCTGTGGGTGGGAAACAGAGGTTTCGAATGCAAATCAAGCCCTGCCATTAAATTCGGCAGGACCTGCGAGAAACCCATTCTCCCAGGTTTCCCGACCGCTTCTGAGCACCCCACTCCCAACTCGCCAAAGGTTTAAAATTCGGGCCTATGTCTTTTCACAAGCAAGGGTGTGAGATAGTCACAATCCAGTAATAATAGTTCTCCCCAGTTGGGGTTAAATGCTGATTTTTATATTGCTGTTTAATGAGATAGTGACAAGTGAAAAAGTTTCCATTAAGATGCACTTTGATCGCTGACTCCATTAATGTTTAAACTTATCTTTCTGATTTCATAATGAGGTTGAACCTTTATCGGCTTCTTGTTGTGAAATGCACAGAAGAAAATAGATTTGTAATGTACGGACAATTTGTAATATCCTCGATAACTTAAAAACCCTATTTCAACAGCTCACCCAATAACAGCAAGCCATACATTGAACAGCATGAAGTTGCTGTACTTACCTCACAGGAATAAACCCAGCAGAAAAAGTTAGGGCCTGTTCAGTCCAGTCTAAGTACCCTTTAAATGATGGGATAAGTCTTAACTACTGTCAAAGAACCTCTCCGACACTGAAAATTAACTTTTATCAGTGTGCAGTCACAGCCCTTCAGATTTTAATTTTTTTTTTACATTTTTTACTTTTTTTCTCTCTTTTATCTCTCTCACTTAATCCAATCTTTCTCTCTATTTTGCTTTCTGTACCTGATTTGACATTGAATTTATTATTCTAACTGACACTTCTTGGTTCAGACTCATTAATGATTCTTCAATCTGATTGGTTAAGGAGACACACAGTTGCTTGCCTAGATGCCCTGTAGAGGGTGCTGTGCTTTTTGGATGGTTGGCTGACAGAAACTTGCCATGCAAAAGCCCATAGAAAGTCTAACAAATGGTTGATGCCGTTCATTCGCCACTCAGAGCAAAATTTGGCCCAATAGGATTGAGCTCAGCTGTGATGTTTAATGGTTGAATAGCTTGCCAGCACTAACTATCTAGGCAAGAACATGAAAAATGGACACATAAAGCAGGTACTGGAAGGCTGTCAGTACACAAGGAACAAAATCCCAACAATAGTCAGTGCCAGTAAAGGCCTCAAAGGCATTATAGAGCAATAAATCTACTAGTAAATAATAGGCTGTCTGATTTTCCTAAATGAATTCACAAAACACTAGGGGGGGGAAATTCGGTTGCTTTGCGCCTCCCGTTAGCGCCCTAAGAGGGCGCTAATGGGGCACAAAGCAACTAGCGCCCGGGCGCGGCAATGTTTGCGCGGCTCACGAAATTGACCAGAGTTTTTGTGGCGGCGCTAAACTCTACTGCCATGATCTCCTGCGCCCACAGATCGTGACGTCAGTCGAGCGTGCAACGCCCCGGTGACACCCCGGACTGGATATTGAGTGGCGCCCCCTTCCTTTCCGCCTGCCGCAAGCAACGACAGGGAGAGTGGAACATTTTGCAGTCAGGAAGGGGCTGGGGGAGTGCTATTTAAAGGTGCCCTTTTCCTGCCTTTTTTTGTGGGAGACATTTTTGCACCATTCATTCTGACAGAGAGAGAGAGAGAGACTTCTGCAGAGAGTCAACGCTGTGTGAAGTAGTTTTGGCTACTGAGCATCACTTTGCAGGTTCTTTTGGATTTGACCTTCATTGCTTCGATTGTCAAGAGAACATGGGGGCTGCACTGATTCAGGGCATCAGATTCGGAGGCGTCAGAGACGCAGAGAGAGAGTGGCAATCATGGCCAGAGGGAGGAGGGCCAACAGGCCTCTGCACAGGAGACCTTACCCTCCCAGGGTATTCTGGGAACAATTCTCCTACATTCATTTGTCTGAGGAGCAGTGTTTGCGCAGGCTGCGCTTCAGCAAGGAGGTGGTCACTGAGCTCTGCCACCTGCTGCAGCCAGATCTGCAGCCTCAACTGAGGACCAGGACGTCTCTGTCGGTGGCAGTGAAGGTCACAGTGGCTCTGAATTTTTATGCCACTGGCTCCTTTCAAGTAGCTACTGGAGACATCGCCAATATCTCCCAGTTTGCGGTCCATTGCTGTATCCGGGTGGTGACAAATGTCCTCTATAAAAGGAGACGCCAGTACATCTCTTTCCCGATGACCCAGGCCAAACAGCATGAATGCGCGTTGGGCTTTGCGAGGATAGCGGGCTTCCCCATGGTGCAGGGCGCCATTGACTGCACGCATGTGGCATTGCGGGCACCGCATGAGGTTCCACTCCTTAAATGTGCAGTTGGTCTGTGACCAGAGAACTGATACTCGCCGTCAATGCCTGCTATCCTGACAGCAGCCACGATGCTTTAATCCTGCGCCAGACTGGTGTGCCAGACCTTTTCCAGGCACCGCATCAGCCAAGTGGTTGGCTCCTCGGGGACAAGGGTTATCCTCTCTGCACCTGGCTGATGACACCGCTCCGTAACCCCAACACCCCTGCCGAGCTGCGGTACAATGAGAGCCATATTGCCACCAGGAACATAATTGAGCAGACGATCGGTGTGTTCAAGCAACGGTTCCACTGTCTGGACCACTCAGGAGGAGCCTTGCAGTACTCTCCTGAGCGAGTCTCCCTCTTCATAGTTGTTTGCTGCATTCTTCATAACCTTGCAATCCTCAGGACCCAACCAATGCCACCAGGCATTGGTGCACCACCAGAGGAGGAGGATGATCAGCAGCAGCACCAAGGCGGGAGGGAGGCCCACAATGTTGAAACTGCAAGGGCCATCCGTCAACGGCTGATAACAAGCCGCTTCTAGGCCCCTACTCAGAAGATGGCTTCTGGCATGGAGAACAACATGATGGAAAGCAACTTGCAACCCCTATAGCTGGCCAAGGCAGCAATGATTCCAAAGGCCAAACATGTACATTTTGAATACAACAACTTTTTTATTTTATTCTATGTGTGTCATTTATTCATAACAAACTAATAGAAACAAACACAACAAATCATTAATTAATATAACTGGTTCTCACAACCTGGAGATATTGGCCAAAAGACTAAACAAAAGTTATCAGACGAACCTCGGCATTTAATAAAAACATTCCCAACATTTCTTGAGACCTCCTACTTTTTGCCCTTCGAGGGTGATCTCCATCGCTTGCGCACTTCCCCCCTTCCCACCCTACTGCTCCTCCATAATGGGGCCCCAGTGGCTGCAGCAAGGCTGGTGGAAGGCTGCTGAATGTCAGATCTTGAGACTACAGATGCCCTTGAAGGACGCCCTCGACCAGCTCTGGGCCTGGAGGCCCCAGCTACAGACTGCACCAGCTCTGCATGGGCGGCAGCAGTCTGGGCTACAGGCGGTGGCAAGTGCAATGGAGAAGTGACAATGGTGGGAGCAGGAATGCTGAGAGAGGACAGCACCTCCCTGCTCGACTGACACACTGGCACTCCCACGGGGCAGCACCTCAGCATCCGGAGCAATCTGCTGGAGCACAGATTGCTGGCCTGCTGCGGCACCGTGAGAGCCCCGCGGCAATGTGGCCGACCCAGCGACGATGGCAGCAGTCAGTGCATGCGTTGCCTCAACCTGAGACTGCATGAGAGCAATCTGAGATTACAGCAGCCAGTGACTGAATTGCAGCATGAAGCAGTTGCGTTGCTCCACACTCCTTGCCAGTCCATCAATGCTTTCGGGCACCCTTCCCATTGCACCCATGAGCTGAGTGTGCATGTTCACCGCCGGGGTGTTCATTTCCGTGATGAGCCGCTCCTCTTCTGCATCCAGTGCAGCAGGACTCGCTGTCCTGCTCTCCCTCTGGGGAGATGGCCCCCGAGCTTCCCTACCCCTATGGCGTTGCTGCAGCCCGCTGGGTCCTGGAGCTTCACCCTCATCAGACCCTTCCACCCTGCTCCCCTCCAGGGAAGACGTGGTCCTAGTATGGACATGGGCTCCCTCGGGAGACGCTGGCGCTGAGGCTCCGGCTTCCTCTTCCTCCTCGCCTGCGGCGTCGCTCCCACTGGCTGCTTGAGGGCCCATCTCCTCAGCTGGTGAATCACCATCTGAAAACAGGGAGGTACAAGAGTAGCTTCAGCGTCAGGACCAGGGGGCAGTAAGGGAGCAAGGACTGGAGCGATTTAGTAAGTTGGATTGAAAGTATAAAAGGCTGGTGTTGTGAGGGACAAGTGGAATGAGAGAAGAGAGAAAGCTGATGACCTTACCATTGCTGTCCCGAACGGGGTCGACCTCTCCAACGGCGCCGGGACCGATCACCTGGCTTGCGACGATCCTGTGAACGCGCGCCTCCAGATCGCTGAGGGTTTGCAGCTGAGGTGGCCCTCTACCCATCCGTTGCTGCTGTCGCCTGTTGAGATAGCTTGGCCTGCAAGAAAAAGGATGGTGTCTTAGTAAATATGCAGCCATGTGCTTGCCTGATGTGCCTCCCATAGTTGAATAGCCCTTAATGTATGCAGCCATGTGCTTGCCTGATGTGCCTCCCATAGTTGAACAGCCCTTAATGTATGCAAGGTGTGGAATGTGCATGTGTGTTTTATGAGATGGCCATAGGTCTTGGATGAGTGTTGGGCATTGGGGTTTTTACACCCTCTGGCCATAGAATGAGGTTGAGATGGAGGGATGGAGAGGTATTGAAAAGCAGCCACTCACCCTGACAACCCGAGTGAGGCCGTTGAACTTTTTCCAACATTGTGTATGGGTCCTGGGCATCATGTTCCTGGAGGAGATGTGATGAGCTACCTCCCTCCACACTCTTCTGTAGTCGCGGGGCAATGGCCTCCTGCCACTCTCTTGGTACAGTATTGATCTTCGGCGCTCCACTGCATCAACCAGAGCCACCAAGGCCTGGCCGCTGAAGCACTGAGCTCGTTCCCTGACCCTCTCCATAGTCCTTTGCAGCAGAATTGATTTACAGGTCTCTCCAGGCCGAGATTCAAGGCTGTAATGAGCAGGGTGTGGATGGAGAGCAAGATCGACCCTCCCCTTTAAGAACTGGCCGGCACCAGTGTGTCTGTGTTCCATTGCTAACTGACATCACCTGAGCTTCGCCAGCGCTCTGAGTTAGCACCTCACTCCTCGGCCTTTGCGCCTTAAGACAGGTGTGTAGCGCCTGATTTAGTGCTCCAATCACCTCCAGGGGCGATGGAAGCCGAGTTTGCAGTTGGAGGCGATAATTTGCGGCAGACTTTGCAACCGACCGATAATTGCGGCCCAAACGGGGCGATACCAAATTTCTACCCCTAGGGGTGATTTTTTTTATTGTTCGTTTATGGGATGTGGGTGTCGCGGGCAAGGCCAGCTTTTATTGCCATCCCTAATTGCCTTTGAGAAGGTGGTGGTGAGCCACCACATGTTGCAAGTTCCACATGTTGGAAATTTTCTGAAGACAAACAGAAGCTACTAGACTGCATGGGTCAATGTGTTCACCTGTTGGAGATGGAAGTTACAAGTATCCAATGTTTATATGACATCAAAAGCAGTGTTGGAAGATTACCAGTTAAAATGATTTAATAATATTAATTAGAGGGTATGTTGCAGTTTCCACAAACTTATGGGGCTTGTGGACGTGTCACCTGGAAGTTGAGCCTTTCTGGTTGATTTTTCAACCTGGTTTTAAAGTTTAACCACAGAGGTCTACAGCACAGAAGGAGGCCATTTGGCCTACCATGTCTGCCAAGTCTTTGCTGGAACAATCAAAAACTGCCCTACTCTAGCATAGTCCTGTACCTTCTCTGCTTCAAATATAAATGTACTTGTGTGACAAAGCCACTAAGAGACTCTCACAGTGACTGGTACAATTGCCTTTAATCATGTTTATTACCTTTTATTGTTGGCTCTGGTTAAACAGAGCTAGATCGACAAAATCGTGATCTGACGCGATGACGTCATCACGTGGGTCATGTGACGTCCCAACGGCGGGAAACGTGATGATGTCATGACATCAGAGGTAGAGGGCGTTTTCAGGTAGTCCTCGTGTGGAGTGATAGTGAAGAGACCTGTTTAGAGCTACTTCTGCATTTTCTTGTTTTGTAAAGTTTTAGTACATTAAACTCAGTTTGTTAACTACTAGTGAGTTTATAGATTCTTTGCTAGGAGTGCAGAGACTCCTACATTGGTGACCCCGAATCCTCGCGATCGTTTTTCGCGGTGAACGCAGAACACGGG
This sequence comes from Somniosus microcephalus, assembly GCF_052327205.1. Lineage (NCBI taxonomy): Eukaryota > Metazoa > Chordata > Chondrichthyes > Squaliformes > Somniosidae > Somniosus > Somniosus microcephalus. Next base: position 179,236,895 of record NC_140987.1, on the reverse strand, counting down.
CCAGGAATGGAGGCCAATGCAGTGGCCTTGAAGCTCCCCCAATTCTGGGAAAAACAGGCGGCCTCTTGGTTTGTGCAAGCCAAGGCGCAATTTGAACTCCGCAACGTTGTACAGGACCAGACCAGATATCTCCACGTGGTCTCCGCCCTCGATAGCTCGACGGCGTCGAGAATCATCAGCCTTCTGGAGAGTCCCCCAACTGCTGACAAGTATGTAGCCATCAAGACATGATTGCTGCAGGTATTTGGTCTTACCAAAGCGGAGCGCGCTCGCCGTTTACTGACGCTACCAGGGTTAGGTGACTCCAAACCCTCGGAGCTTATGAGCCACATGCTGACTCTCCTGGGGTCCGAGCCCCAGTGCTTTCTGTTTCGCGAGCTGTTCCTTACTCAGCTCCCCGAGCAAGTCCAGGCAGCCCTCGCCCAAGCAGAAACCGCAGACTGCGTCGCGCTCGCCGAAGAGGCGGATAAGATTTACGCAGTCCGGCAACAATGCTGCGCCATCGCGCAACGCCCCGCCACGAGGAGCCCGGCTCCGACTACGGCGCCTCCGACAACCGGTTACTGTTACTACCATGCTCGTTTCGGCCTGAAGGCCCGCTGCTGACGCCCACTGTGCAGTTTCGTTACCAGACCGTCGAATAGACCACCGCGATTCAAGCACGGCGGTCCCGGTACTTCCCCCGCAGCCACGATGGCGATCGGCGCTTCCGGGAATCTCACCTACTTAACCGACTCCATCTCGGGCCGTCGTTTTCTATGTGACACGGGGGCGCAATGCAGCATACTTCCCGCCTCGGTCATCGACCTTCGGTCCAGCGGACGGGGTCCCCCTCTGCAAGCGGCCAACGGGGGTTCGATCCGCACTTGTGGAAAGCGGCTCGTCCAAGTCTGTTTCAGTGGACAGCTTTTCACCTGGAATTTCATCACCGCTCAAATCTCGCAGGCCCTGTTGGGTGCCGACTTTTTGGGCGCCAACGGCCTGTTGGTGGACGTGAAAAATCGACGCCTTGTTCACGCTGCCACGCTCGACGATATTTCAGGGGCGCGCATCACAGCTGTGTCACACACGATTTCATGTGCGCGGCCACCGCCCGACGATTTCGCCCGTCTCCTCGAGGAGTTCCCCGAGCTGACGAAGTCCACCTTTTCGGCTTCGACCGTCAAGCATAGGGTGGAGCATCATATTTCGACTACCGGCTCTCCCGTTTACGCCAGGGCAAGACGTTTAGAGCCCAGCAAGCTAGCGGCAGCGAAGGCGGAGTTTGCCGTGATGGAGAAAATGGGGATCATCCGTCGGTCCAGTAGTCCCTGGTCCTCTCCGCTCCACATCGTCCCCAAGCCCGGCGGGGGATGGCAGCCCTGTGGTGATTATCGCCGCCTCAATGAGATAACGACGCCCAACCGCTACCCCATTCCCCATATACAGGACTTCCCAGCACATTTGGCGGGGACGTCCATCTTCTCGAAAGTCGACCTCGTCCGTGGTTACCACCAGGTGCCAGTGCACCCTCAAGATGTCGAAAAGACGGCGGTCATTACCCCCTTTGGACTTTTTGAATTCCTACGAATGCCCTTTGGACTTAAGAACGCGGCGCGGGCGTTTCAGCGCCTCATGGATTCAGTCCTGCGGGACCTTGATTTTTTATTTGTTTATTTGGATGATATTCTGATTGCCAGCACCTCCAAGGAGGAACACCTCGAGCACCTTCGGGTCCTTTTTCGACGGCTTCAGCAGCACGGCCTCATCGTTAACCCGGACAAATGCCGTTTCGGCCTAGCGCAACTTGATTTCCTGGGCCACCGCATAACTCCCGCTGGGGCAATGCCAATTCGAGTCAAGGTGGAGGCGATCGTGGAGTTCCCGAAACCGAAATCCGTGGAAACCTTACAGGAGTTCCTGGGGATGGTGAACTTCTATCATCGTTTCATCCCCAGGGCAGCGCAGCTCATGCGTCCGCTCTACGAGGCCCTCAGGGGCACGACGGGAAAGGAGCCCGTGGTATGGTCGCAAGACATGGATCGCGCCTTCGAGGAGATGAAGACTGCGCTCGCCAATGCAACCATGTTGGCACACCCCCTGCCGGGAGCCACCATCGCCCTCACGACGGATGTGTCAGACTACGCGGTGGGGGCCGTCCAGGAGCAGTGGGTCGACGGCGCGTGGCAACCTCTGGCCTTTTTTAGCCGCCAGCTACAACAGCATGAGCGCCGGTACAGTACTTTCGACCGAGAGCTGTTGGCTTTGTTTCTGGCCATCCACCATTTTCGCTTCCTCCTCGAAGGGCGCCGCTTCATCGCATTTGTTGACCACAAGCCATTGACCTTCGCAATGGCCAAGTCTGCGGAACCATGGTCGGCTCGGCAGCAAAGGCAGCTGACGTACATATCGGAGTTCACCACCGACGTCCGGCATGTGGCCGGTAAGGACAACGTCGTCGCCGATTGCCTATCCTGCGCCGCCGTCCAGGCCATCCAATTGGGCATTGACTACACACAGATGGCGGCTGACCAAGTGGCCGACCCAGAGACCCAGGTTTTTCGTTCGGTTCCAGCCAGCCTCCAGCAGAGGGATGTGCCGTTCCATTCCGCAGGTACTACTCTGCTCTGCGATGTTTCGTTGGGTGCACCCCGTCCGATTGTCCCGTCTAAATGGCGCCGGGCTGTTTTCGATGCCATACACGGCCTATCGCATCCTGGAGTGCGGGCATCGCAAAAGCTGCTGGTCTCCAAATTCGTATGGAGGGGAATACGCAAAGACGTCAGAGACTGGGCGAACACCTGTGTTGTTTGCCAACGGGCCAAGGTGCAGCAGCATGTCAGGGCCCCGCTCGCCATCTTCGAGGTCCCGGAGCGGCGATTCGATCACATTCACATTGACTTAGTGGGCCCGCTTCCACCGTCCCGGGGCTTTACGTACCTTTTGACAATGGTGGATCGCACCACGAGGTGGCCGGAGGCAGTCCCCATGACGTCCACCACCTCTGCGGATGTTGCTCGAGCTTTCGTTTCATCATGGGTAGCCCGGTTTGGTGTCCCTGCGGATATTTCGTCGGATCGTGGGCCGCAATTTTCGTCCGAACTGTGGAATGAGGTGGTTTCCGTGTTGGGCGTTAAACTCCACCGCACTACGGCCTATCACCCGCAAGCGAACGGCTTGTGCGAGAGGTTCCACCGTTCCTTGAAGGCGTCGCTCAGGGCCAGCCTTCTGGATGCATCCTGGGTCGACAAACTGCCGTGGGTGATGTTAGGACTCCACACGGCGCCGAAGGAAGATCTCCAGTCGTCGGTAGCGGAGATGGTTTATGGGCAACCACTTCGAGTTCCGGGTGAATTCCTGCCATCCCCTACGCAGCCATGGTCCGCAGCCAGGCAAAGAGAGACCCACCGGGATGCAGCCCGCTGTTTCCGCCCAGTTCCGACCTCACAGCACGGTTTGCCTTCGTCCAACGTCCCGGGGGAGTTGTCGAAGGCCAAGTTCGTTTTTGTGCGCCAAGACGGCCATCGTACCCCGCTCGCACCTCCTTATGCAGGGCCCTTCCAGGTTTTGCAGGCAGGGGACAAGAGTTTTGTGATCGACGTCGGGGGCAAGCCTGATCACATCTCTGTCGATCGCCTTAAGCCTGCGCACCTGGACCTCGAACAACCGATCAAGCTGGTGCAGCCTCTGCGCCGCGGCCGGCCGCCGCCACACCTGACAGCGCCGTGTTACCTGCCAGCTCGCCACCTGCTCAGCGTTTTCCCCTCCGGGAATTTAGGAGTCGGTCCAACAGGCTTGTCCGACCCCTCAGCGATTGACTCTTCTCGTTAAAGACAATTCTGGTGGGGCGTATGTGGCAAAGCCACTAAGAGACTCTCACAGTGACTTGTACAATTGCCTTTAATCATGTTTATTACCTTTTATTGTTGGCTGTGGTTAAACAGAGCTAGATCTACAAAATCGCGATCTGACGCGATGACGTCATCACGTGGGTCATGTGACGTCCCAACGGCGGGAAACGTGATGACGTCATGACGTCAGAGGTAGAGGGCATTTTCGGGTAGTCCTCGTGTGGAGTGATAGTGAAGAGACCTGTTTAGAGCTTCTCCTGCATTTTCTTGTTTTGTAAAGTTTTAGTACATTAAACTCAGTTTGTTAACTACTAGTGAGTTTATAGATTCTTTGCTAGGAGTGCAGAGACTCCTACACTTGTTCCTTAAAAGTATAATGATCTCTGCCTCAACTATTCCCCATTGCAAAACATTCCATACTCTGTGTAAAAATATTTTTTCTAACTTCCGTCCTCACGTCTTAGTGACAATTTTGAATTGATGACCCATTTCCTCTGACTCCCTAACCAGAGAAAATTGCCTTTCCCTATTCACTCTATCAAAAGACTTAGGCCTAAAAATTTGGTTGCTTTGCGCCTCCCGTTAGCGCCTAAGAGCAAAGTAACTAACACCCAGGCACGGCGCCGCCAACGCCTCCCGCGAAATTCAGCAGGAAGTTAGCAGCGGCGGTAACCGTTAGCGCCCCGCGACGCTGTGCTGCCAGTGATAACGTCATCACCTTGCGCAGCGCCCCGCTCGCGCCTCAGCCGCGATCTTCGGTAGCGTCCCCTGACTTACCGCCGTACACTATGTCCGACGGGGTCAGGGGGGCTTCCCTGCGGCCGGGGCAGCGCTAATTAAAGGCGAGGTGTCGGGCGGGCACCTGCCCCCGTTGCTGTCCCCGGCCTCCTGACCAGTCCCCCCCCCCTGCCCCGCAGAGTGCCGGCTGCGCTCTGTGAGCCCGGCACTTCTCTTGAGTGCCGGGCTCTTTTGCCGGCACGCCGATCCCTGGTGGCCCAGCTTGGCCCCCGGGTCGCGCTGTGCAAGGCCCCTCCCCTTTCAGAAGGGGTGGAAGGCCTGCAGTACCGCTGCACGATGCGCGTGGCACTGCGGCACGTAGCGCTGCGATATTCACTTGCAGTGCCCCAAAAGGGAGGCAGGGTGCTTCCAGTAGCACCCCGCTTCCCTCTTGGGGTGCTACCGATGAATTTCAGCTGTGGGGGTGCTCATTTTTAGTAGTGGCCCGGTGAAGTTAGTGCCCCAAAGGGTTGCGACTCTTTTTTTCTCCCCTTATAATTAAAAAAAGCGCTATTAAATTTACTTATAGCTTTCTCGCTCCAGTGGAAATAATCCCAGTATTTCAAGTCACTCATCATAACTAGGTTTCTCTCTTTAGCAATGATCTTGTTAAATCTATGATGTATGCTTTCTGTGGCTCTCCAATGAAGCTCCCAAAATTGCACATGGTGTTTCTAATTAACAAGTAACCAATACAGATAGTTAGCCAAAGTTACAAAGCAGCATAAGATGAAGTACCAGTAGTGCATTTTTTATTGAAGAAACAATAGCCTAGAGATTACTTGTGGCATTATTAGTGGAGAAACATTTGATGTGTTCGAATGACGTCCCTCCATAAGTGTCACTCAGTGGTACATTCTCACATCTGAGTGGGATCCAGCCCCACTACAGAGACTTGAGCACTTCATCTAGGCTAACACTTCAGTGAAGTACTGAGGGAGTGTTGTAATGTTGGAGGTGCTATCTTTTGGATGAGATGTTGAAACTGAGGCCCATCTTCTCTCTCAGGTGGACGTAAAAGATCCCATGGTACTTTTTGAAGAAGAACAGAGAATTTATCTCATTACTGTTTGTGGAACCTTGCTGTGCACAAATTGACAGCCACATTCACATCATAAAGTGACTACACTTCAAAAGTACTTAATTGGCTATGAAGTGCTTTTGGACATCTTGAAATGCACTATATAAATGCAAATTCTTTTTTTCTTAACTGCATCTAACTAATGTTCAAATCAAATCAAATCAACTTTTATTGTCATTGTTAGTGCACAAGTGCAGTACAACAAAATGTAGGCTTGCAGCTCCCGAGAGTGTACATTTAGATTAAGACATTTAAACATTCAACATACATTTGGCTTGTAATACATTAACATAAACATAACCATAATAAAGTGCATTGGCAGATGTGCAGGCTTTAGAGTTTATTTGTGGAGTTCAGTAGGATGACAGCCCTGGGAAAAAAGCTGTTCCTAAATCTGGTCGTACGGGTGCGAATGCATCTGTAGCGTCTCCCAGATGGCAGGAGGGCGAACAGACTGTGGCTGGGGTGGGTAGGGTCTTTGATGATGGACCGTGACCTCCGTAAACAGCGTTTCTGGTATATGTGCTCTATGGTCGGTAGCAGGGTGCCGGTAATGCGTTGGGCAGTTTTGACTACTCGCTGCAGGGCTTTCCGGTCATAGTAGCTACAGCTGCCATACCATACTGTGATACAGTTTGTCAGGATGCTCTCTATTGTGCAGCGGTAAAAGTTAGAGAGGATCAGGGGTGACAGGTTACATCCCTTCAGCCTCCTTAGGAAATATAGGTTTTGTATGAATTTATTGTTGCTTCTTTACTCTTATACCTTATGCCCCTATTTATAAAACCCCCATATACGGTTGCCCTTTTTTATGGCCTTATATACCTCTACTTGCATTTTCAGGGAGTTATGTATTGGAACTCCAAGGTCTCTCTGTTCAGCTTTGTTTAATTGAGTATTTATGTCCACTCCTTATTTCTTCACAAAATAACCTCACACTTATTGTTGTGTATGTAATATGTGTGCTACTTTGAACCTATGGACAGGACTGCACTACTTGTAGGGCGTAGTGATACGCAGTACCACTCCTGGCCATAGGGGTATAAATAGTACTGTGGGTACTGATCTCCCCTCAGTTCCCGCCTGTGGGCATGAAGTAAAGACCTATGTATAGTCCCTACCTCCAACCAGTAAAGACCTGTTTGAGTTATACGTTTAAGTCTTTGTGTTAATTGTTCAATACAATACACATACTTAACACTTATCAACATTAAATTGTATCTGCCACCTATCTGCCTATTTCTTTCTAAAAAAACCTCTTGCAAGGCACCTTATCAAACACCTTCTGAAAATTCATATGCACTACAGCCCTGGATTTCCATGGGGTTCTCTCAATCTCCCACCATAAATTTGGCAAGAAATTAGTGGAACCCCAAAGAAATGTCTAAATGGTTGTGTTTAACCATTTACACTACATCTTCTGGACTTCCACCAATCTTGTAGTATATCAACTGCATTCCTTCATCTAGTCAATCAATCGCTTCTTCAAAAGACTCTAGAAAGTTTGTCAAACATTACTTACCTTTAACAAATCAATGGTGGCTACCTTTGATTAACCCATGCATTTCTCAATGCTCAAAAATTTGATCTTAAATTATGGATTTTAGGAGTTTGCCTATAACTGATATTAAACTAACTGGTATAGTTACCCAGCTTACCTTTCTCTCCCTTCTTGAACAAAGGTGTTATATTGGCTACTTTCCCATCCAATTGCACACTTTATATTTAACTGGTGATCGAAAAATTGCGGCCAGACCCACCAATACCTCCTCTCTGACTTGTCATTAGCCTAGGGTGCATGCCATCAAGGCCCAATGACTTATCCAATTCCTTTTCTACAAATATCTCCATCAATTGTTCCATATCCTCCACTAGTACACTTACATTCTCACTCCCACCATCATTTGTAAAAAAAAAATGCAAAATATACCACCATACCTTTATCACCCACAATTATTGAGTATAGTAGCATAATGGTTATGTTACTGGACTAGTAATCCAGAGGCCTGGAATAATGATCTGGAGACATGAGTTCAAATCCCACTCATGGCAGCTGTGCAATTTAAATTCAATGAAATAAATCTGGAATAAAAAGATAGTATCAGTAATGGTGCCCATTTAACTACCGGAGTATCATAAAAAAAATTTGGTTCACTAATGGCCTTTAGGGAAGGAAATCTGTCGTCCTTACCTGGTCTGGCCTATGTGACTCCAGACCCAAAGCAATATGTGGTTGACTCTTAACTGCCCTCTGAAAGCCACTCCAGTTGTATTCAAGAAGGCGGCTCACCACCACCTTCTCGAGGGCAATTAGGAATAGGCAATACAGCCTGTAAATGAATTTTAAAAAATTAGACTCCTTCCTTTAGCCCTGAGAGGCCCTACCTTATTCTTTTACTTTTTATCTATATATATAAAAGGATACATCTATCTGTCTGTCAGTCTGTCTGTCTGTCCTTCGGCGCGTCTGTCCGGCTATACACTCGAAAGTTATAGAGCGTACCTACAGTGCGTTACATCAAAAGAAAGCTTACGATTCCGGAACGGTCGTAAGCATATTTATGTTTCGGCCAGACAAAAATTGCGCCCACGGTATCCAAAAAACGTTCAAAATTCCACTCATTAGCATCTCATTATCCGCTCATTAGCAATAGAGTGACGTCGAGGTCGACCAATCATATGGCGGGTTCCTGGCGCGTGCGGGTGGGCCCTCCTACAGTCGAGTGATGGGACGATTGACCAATCCTACGCTTCGGTGACCTGACGGTCAACCAATCGGTGCGTGTGTGGGCGGGCCTTATCGTTCTGAACCGAGGTGAGTCGCCGCCATCTTGATTCCAAACTTTTCATTTCTTTTTCCCGCTTTCTGCGTCTTTAAAAAAAAAAGTTGCTTTTAAAACACATATTGTTTTTAAAAAAAGTTAATTACTTTCTAAATCTTTTATCTAATCTCATTAATTTTCCTACCTTTCCCCGTTTTTCCAGGTAGGCCTCGAAGCCTGGGCGTCTGTTGCCAGCCATGCTGGACCCTAGGCAATTGTTTTGTGGCAAGCTCCTCCCACCCCTCACCCCCCACCCCCCCGCTGGGCCCGATTCCGAACCAGCGGCCAGCCATCTTGGTAAAGGCTGGCTGGGCTCACTGCAAGCTCCTGGCGGTTCATTCGGGGGGGGCGGGGCTCGGGAGGGGAGGGGGAGCGGAGAGGGTTACCCCGGCAACCGGGCTCGCCAGCCGCAATCGGCCGCTCAGGCCCAGGCCCGGAGATCGGGAGGCGGAGAGGGGAGGAGGGTTACCAAGGCAACCGGGGCTCGGGAGGGGAGGGGGAGCGGAGAGGGTTACCCCGGCAACCGGGCTCGCCAGCCGCAATCGGCCGCTCAGGCCCAGGCCCGGAGATCGGGAGGCGGAGAGGGGAGGAGGGTTACCAAGGCAACCGGGGCTCGGGAGGGGAGGGGGAGCGGAGAGGGTTACCCCGGCAACCGGGCTCGCCAGCCGCAATCGGCCGCTCAGGCCCAGGCCCGGAGATCGGGAGGCGGAGAGGGGAGGAGGGTTACCAAGGCAACCGGGCCCGGCCTCGGGAAGGCGGGGCTCAGGCTCACTGGGGCGCTGCGCTCAGCATGTCAGTGCGTGGGGCGGCACGGAGCTCAGCGGAGCCATCGCCGGCAGAGGGGGGAGGGTCTGCTGGCTACCCCCCCTCCCTTTCTCCCCACCTCCTTCCCCCACCTCCCCCACCCCTCCCCTCTCCCCCTCCCCTCCTCTCCCACTCCCCCTCCTCTCCCACTCCCCTCTCCCCCCTCCCCTCCCCTCCCTCCCCCTCCCCTCCCCTCCCCCCTTCCGTCCCCCTCCCCCACACTTCCCCCACCTCCCCCCTTCCTCCCCCCCTCCCCACCCCTTCCTCCCCCTCCCCTCCCCTTCCTCCCCCCTCCCCTCCCCTTCCTCCCCCTCCCCTTCCTCCCCCCTCCCCTTCCTCCCCCCTCCCCTCCCCTTCCTCCCCCCTCCCCTCCCCTCTGCTCCCCTTCCTCCCCCTCCCCTTCCTCCCCCTCCCGCCTCCCCCCCTCCCCCCCCTCCTTTCCCCCTCCCCCTCCCTTCCCCCCAGTCGTGCTCTCTCTCCCCCCCTTCCCCCTTCCCCCTCTCCCTCCCTTCCCCCAGTCGCGCTCTCTCTTCCTCCCCCGTTCCCCCCTTCCCCCCTTCCACCCCCTCCCTTCCACCCCTTCCCCCCTCCCCCCCTTTCCCCCCTTCCTCCCCTTTCCCCCCTTCCCCCCTTCCCCCTTCCCCCCAGTCGCGCTCTCTCTTCCCCCCAGTCGCGCTCTCTCTTCCCCCTAGTCGCGCTCTCTCTTCCCCCCTAGTCGCGCTCTCTCTTCCCCCCTAGTCGCGCTCTCTCTTCCCCGCAGTCGCTCTCTCTCTTCCCCCCAGTCGCGCTCTCTCTTCCCCCCAGTCGCTCTCTCTTCCCCCTAGTCGCGCTCTCTCTTCCCCTCTAGTCGCGCTCTCTCTTCCCCCCTAGTCGCGCTCTCTCTTCCCCGCAGTCACTCTCTCTCTTCCCCCCAGTCGCGCTCTCTCTCTTCCAACAACAACATGCCCTCAAAAATCCCTCAGCACCGCCGGGCACTTCAGCTAGTATACTTATATACTTAGCTTAAAAATGATCTGTTAGCCATTTATCATTCCCATTTAGCCCTTCTAATCTCCCTTTTAATCTCACTACTACACTTGCCATATTCTTTATGATTACCTTTAGTATTATTACCTTTAGTTTTATCATATATCTCCAATTGAGCTTCTATTTAATTTTAATCTCTATTTAGCCATGCATTCTTTGATGCACCAGCCTTTTTTGCCTTATGCAAATGTATTTATTTTGTAATTTATCCATTTTATACTTGAAGATTTTGTACTGTTGATCCGTTGGCCTGGTGGCCAGATCCCTCCTTATCTTGTTGAATTTTGCTTTTATTTCCAGCCTAGCACCCTTATCTTTGACTTATTTTCTATTCTTACATTGAACCCATGTTATGGTCGCTGTTTTCCAATTCTACTCCTATTCCCACATCAGTTATTTTTCTACAATTCATTTTCCAAAACTAAATCAAGCAATGTTTCTTTCCTTAAAACAAAAGCAAAATAGTGTGGATGCTGGAAATCTGAAATAAAACAGAAAATGGTGGAAATACTCAGCAGGTCAGGCAGCATCGGTGGAGAGAAAAACAGAGTTCAGGTCAATTACCTTTCATCAGAACTGGAAGATGTTAAAGATTAAGGCCTAGAAATTGGGTTTTGGCTTAGCCAGGGCTTTAGCGCCGGAAGTTAGTGCCGGCGCTAAGTCCCCCTGCGCGCGCCAAAAATTCAGTAGCGCCGCGCCCAAATGGCTGCCGGCGCTACTGAAGGGGTCTTAGCGCCTGGAAAAGGGCGCTAACTGCCGTTTAGCACCGCAATTCCGGCGCTGCGGCACCCGATGCGGTGCGGCAGGCTGGGGAAGTGCAGGCCTCCTCCTTCCATTAAGGAGGAGCTGCCTGCACCCGGCCGCGGCCCGCGCAAATCTGTTTAAAAAATGAGCCCGGCACCTCGGACAAGTGCCGGGCTTGCATCTGTTCCGGGGTGGGGGGGGAGAAGTCCGGGGAGGGAGCTGCGGGCAGGCGGCCGGCGGGAAAGCAGCCGGCCGCCGCGGGGCCTTTAATGCGCCGGCGCAAACACATGTTGGACTCTGTTTCCAGAGTCTTAGTTGCGGCTGCCACAGGCGAGGCGGCCGCAACTGAATTTCGGCGCTGGGGCCCGTCAGCATGGCAACCGGGACGCTGCGCACACCGATGACGTCATCGGTGCCGGCGCAGCGCTAACCGGTGCAACGCCGCTTTAGGGCCCCAGGGAATTTTTCAACTGGCCATAACTCTGGCGCTAGCCCCTCTAGCGCCTCAAAAGCGGCGCTAAGGCGAGTGAATTTCTAGGCCTAACAGTTTGCAAGCAAATACAGAGCCAGGGAAAAGATGGGGGGAGGGGGGAGAGGAAATAACAAAGGGGAAGGTCTGTGATAAGGTGGAAGGCAGGAGTGATTAAATCACAAATGAATATTAGAATGATACAGCACAGAAGGAGGTCATATGGCCCATCGTGCCTGTGAAAGAGCTAACCAATGAGTCCCTCTCCCCTGCTCTTTCCCCATAGCTCTGAAACATTTTTCTCCTTCAAGCATTATCCAATTCCTTTTGAAAGTTACTATTGAATTAGCTTTGTATTGAATACAAAAGGCATGATGGCACAAGGCAAACAAGATGGTAATGAGACAAGTAAAGAAATGAAATATGAGTCCAGAGAAAATGTAAATCATTACAGCAGAGGGGGAGGGAAGCATGGGAAAACTGGCAAAGAAAAGAAGACTCCCGTGGCCAGGAATGTGGTGGAAAAAGGTGGGTAGACCCTAGGGGAGCAGACCACCCCACCTGCTGGGTGCGATCCCCACCCCAAGCACCAGCCCACAACTTCTCCACTCCCAGTGGCTCTGTGCAGTCATCCTCCGTTACCAGTACCTGATGTCCAAGAAAATGGTAGTGGTGGTTAAAATCTAAAGTTGTTAATGCTTCTTTCCTTATTGGACTAAAAACATAATTATCTAGCAAGCAGTCCTGGATGCATTCTAAAGAGCACTCTCCCCTTTGACCATATGCATTACTATTATTCCAGTCAATCTTGGAATAGTTAAAATCAGCCAATATTATTGCCCTGTTTTTCTTATATACCTGATGTGCCATCAATAACTCAAGACGAGGAGTTTAAAGGATTCAACTGAAGGCTTTTAATCACTAAGAACATTGCAGGTCTTTCCACATCGGGTTCGTCTGATAGAATGACTCATACAGCTCTTGAGACCTTTATATGACAAAAGACAGGGGCGCAGCCAATACACACAATAGGAAAAAGGGGGCGGTACACACAATACAAAGCAGGTAAAACACAGGGGCTGATGAAGGTATATATTTCGTCACATTCACCCCTTCTACAGATTTAGTCTGTCCGGGGGTGTGATAGTCCTTCCTGAACGTCGCAACAGTACCTCGGGTTCCGACCGGGAGTCCGTGGTGCCCTCCTGGGCATACCGATGTGTTGGGGGTGTTGCAGGTACTTCTGGGGGTGGTGAGCCTGGGGATGGTGGAGGTTCTTCTGGGGGTGGTGATGATGGGTCGTCGTCGCTTCCTGCCGAGGCGAGGTCCTTTATGGACACGGTGTCCTCACGCCCGTCGGCGTGCTTGACGTACGCGTACCGTGGGTTTGCGTGGAGTAGGTGTACTCCACGAGGGGATCCGTTTTGTGGCCCCTCACATGCTTCCGTAATAGGACTGTCCCTGGGGTGGAGAGCCACGAGGGTAGGGACACTCCTGAGGTTGATTTGCGGGGAAAAACAAACATCTTCTCGTGAGGAGTGGCGTTAGTAGCAGTACACAGTAGCGACCTTATCGAGTGGAGTACGTCTGGGAGGACCTCTTGCCAGCGGGAGGTGGGGAGGCCTTTAGACCTTAGTGCTAAGGTGACCGCCTTCCACACTGTCGCGTTCTCCCTCTCCACTTGCCCATTACCCCGGGGGTTATAACTAGTGGTCCGACTCATGGCTATCCCCTTCGACAGCAGGTATTGGCGCAGTTCGTCGCTCATGAACGACGCCCCCCTGTCAGTGTGGATGTAGTTAGGCATGCCGAACATGCAAAACAGGTTGCCGAGGCACTTGATGACAGTGGCACTGGTCATGTCTGGGCAGGAGTAGGCGAATGGGAAGCGGGAGTACTCGTCCACAATGTTGAGGAAGTACACATTGCGGTCGGTGGAGGGGAGTGGTCCCTTGAAATCTAAGCTCAGGCGCTCGAATGGCCGTGTAGCTTTGATCAGGTGGGCTCGGTCGGGCCTGAAAAAACGGGGCTTGCATTCCGCACAGGTGCGGCAGTCCCTGGTCATCGACCGGACCTCCTCGATGGAATAGGGGAGGTTACGGGATTTTATAAAGTGAAATAGCCGGGTGACCCCCGGGTGGCAGAGGCCATTGTGGAGGCCCTGTAGCCTGTCCCCCTGGATGCTGGCACACATCCCTCGTGATAGGGCGTCGGGGGATTCGTTGAGGGCCCCTGGCCTATATATTATGTCGTACTCAAACGTGGAGAGTTCGGTCCGCCACCTGAGAATTTTGTCGTTCTTGATCTTCCCCCTCTGTTTGTTGTTAAACATGAAGGCTACCGACCGCTGGTCGGTAAGCAGGGTGAAGCATTTGCCGGCTAGGTAGTGCCTCCAGTGCCGCACTGCCTCCACTATGGCCTGGGCCTCCTTCTCTACCGAGGAGTGCCTGATCTCGGGCCCTTGGAGGGTTCTTGAGAAAAAGGCTACGGGCCGCCCATCCTGGTTGAGGGTGGCTGCTAAAGCGCAGTCGGATGCATCGCTTTCGACCTGGAAAGGGATGTTTTCGTCCACTGCCTGCAGCGCGGCCTTCTCAATGTCGTGTTTAATGCTGTTGAAGGCGGCGTGGGCCTCGGCCGTCAGCGGGAAGGACGTTGATTTCAGGAGGGGACGGGCCTTGTCGGAATAATTAGGGACCCATTGGGCGTAATAGGAGAAGAACCCCAGGCACCTTTTCAGGGCCTTGGGAGTGTTTGGTAGGGGTAGCTCCCGTAGGGGGCGCAATTGGTCGGGGTCCGGACCGATTTCCCCGTTTTCCACCACGCAGCCCAGGATACAGAGGCGCATGGTGCTAAAGACACACTTATCCTCGTTGTAGGTGAGATTGAGTCTGAGGGCGGTTTTCAGAAATCTCGCGAGGTTCGAGTCGTGGTCTTGCTGGTCGTGGCCGCAGATGGTGACGTTGTCTAGGTATGGGTAGGTGGCTGTTAACTGGTTCTCATCGACCATGCGGTCCATCTCCCGCTGGAAGACCGAGACCCCATTCGTTACCCCAAAGGGGACTCTGAGGAAGTGGTAGAGGCGTCCGTTCGCCTCGAAGGCGGTGTATGGACAGTCCTCTGGCCTAATGGGGAGCTGGTGGTATGCCGATTTTAGGTCGATGGTGGAAAACACCCGGTATTGCGCAATTTGGTTAACCATATCCGCTATGCGGGGCAGAGGGTAGGCGTCTAGCTGGGTGTATAGATTAACCGTCTGGCTATAATCTATCACCATCCGCTTCTTTTCGCTACCCTTAACTACTACTACCTGGGCGCGCCACGGGCTGGTACTGCATTCGATGATACCCTCCCGCTTGAGTCTTTCTACTTCCGACGCAATGAACCATCTGTCCTCCCAGCTGTACCGCCTACTCTTGGTCGCTATGGCTCGACAGTTGGGTGCGAGGTTGGCGAACAGAGAGGGCGGCTTGACCTTCAGGGTAGCCAGACCGCACACTGTGAGGGGCGGCTGGGACCCACCATAGGTAAGCGTGATACTTTGGTGGTGGCACTGGAAGTCCAGACCCAAGATCACGCTCACACAGAGATCTGGCATTATCAGTAGTTTAAAATCTCTGTAATCAGTGCCTTTTACCGACAACATAACCGCGCAAAAACCTGTAATTTTTGAGGTATGAGTCTTATCAGCCATGGCGATTTTGCCCTGTGTGGGGACTATCGTTAGTGAAAGTCGTTTTACCAGGCTAGGATGAATAAAGCTTTCGGTGCTCCCGCAGTCAATCAAGCATTTAACCTTGTTCCCGTTTACCTCTATGTCCATCATCGATCTAGACAACGGATGCGGCCTGGATTGATCCACTGTGATCGAGGTCACCAGTGGGTCCTGGAGGTCCGTGTAGTCAGGGAAAGATGGTGGACTCCATGAGGGTGGACAAGATGGCGTCCAAGATGGCCGCCCCCACGGCGCGCACGCGGCGGTGGCGGAGTTAGAGGCGGGGTTCCCTCGGCAGACTTTGCTGAAATGTCTTTTCTTCCCGCATTTAAAACAGGTGGTGCCCTTCGCTGGGCACAGATGCCTGGAGTGTTTGTCCTGGCCGCAGAAGTAGCATTTCGGGCCCCAATGCATCGCGGCAGTAGTGGGGCTCCTGGGTGGTGTAGTGTCCGTGTGTAGATAAAGACACTGAAGACAGGAGTTGGTTCATAGGTATTTACTAAGCAAGTCTGGGGGGGGTTTCTAAAGGATATACACAATACACAGGCTTATATAGCCCAAGTGGCAATTACCGGCATTACGCACACCTGGGGCTCTTAAAGGCACATACACCATAATTGCTCTTAAAGGCACATACACCACAATTCCTCCCCTTCTAGCTAACTAGTACATCATATTTTAAGTAATTATTAATTACATGTTATATGCAAAATAATATACATTGCTGTATTAATTAATTATAAGTTAGTCTCTCAGGAGGCTTCCTGACTCGGTCCGGATAATGCCTCGGGGGTGTAGTAGTTTCTGGTGGTGTAGTAGGTTCTTCTGGCAAGGCTGATTCGGCTTGAAGGCCAGTGTCGGGTTCATCGGGCTCCAGTATCACCGGATCGGAAGTAGATATGGGTATCTCTACTTCATCGTTAGATGTATAGAGTGGTGGTGTAGGTTGTCCCTTTTCGGATGACTTGATGATTTGGTCAGCATGGCGCCTTATTATGCTGTCTCCGATGTCCACGGTATACATCAGTGGTCCTAATCGTGTGCAGATAGTTCCAGGCTGCCATTTCTCGGTACGGTAGTCCCGGGCCAAAACCGGTTGGCCTATCTGGAAGGCCCTAGTTGGCCTTTCATTCATGCCCTGAAACTGCCGGTTCTCCACGTCCCTTCGGATGTTGGGCTTGATCAAATCCAGCCGGCATCTTAGGTTTCTATTGTAGAACATCATGGCGGGAGTTTGGTTAGTAACCATATGCGTTGCATTCCTATATGCAAATAAGAAGTTATCCACCTTGTGCTGAAGTTTTATGTCTTCATTACCCATGGCCTTGATGGCCTTCTTGAAGGTCTGGACAAACCTTTCAGCCAATCCATTGGTGGCGGGATGGTATGGGGCGGACGTGTAGTGCTTTACCCCATTGTTCTTTAAGAACTTTCTGAATTCTTCGGACACAAATTGCAGTCCATTATCAGAACATATCTGCTCCGGCAGCCCATTCCTGGCAAATATGGTCCTTAATACTGTGATGGTTTTTTCCGTGGTGCTGGAGGACATCTTTATTACCTCCGGCCACTTGGAGTGTGCATCAACTGCGATTAAGAACATTGAGTCCATAAATGGACCAGCAAAGTCGATGTGCACCCTTTGCCAGGGAGATGAGGGCCACTCCCATGGATGTAGAGGGGCCTGTGGCGGAGCATTTTGGACCTTCTGGCATCCTAGGCAGCTCTTGGTCATGTCTTCGATGTCTCCATCGATACCTGGCCACCATACAAACGCCCTAGCTAGGTTCTTCATTTTCACTCCACCCAGATGCCCCTCGTGAAGCTCCTTTAGCACTTTATCCTGGAGTTTGGGTGGAATCACCACTCTGGATCCACACATCAAGGTTCCTCGGCACACTGACAGCTGTTCTCTTCTTTGCGAGAATGCTGGCAACAGTGGTTCGCCATGTGCTGGCCATCCCTTCACTGTTAAATCGTAGACCCGTGAGAGAGTAGGGTCATTTCTTGTCTCCCTTTCAATGGCAGAATTTGTCACCGGTAGACATTCCACTATGGTAGAGTGGAATATCTCTACTGGGTCTACTGTAGGTGCCTCTTCTATCGTTGGCAACAGTAGGCGTGATAAACCGTCAGCATTCCCATGCTGTTTTGACCCTTTGTATTCAATGTTGTATTGGTGTGCCCCTAAAAAAAGGGACCACCTCTGTAGTCTTTGTGCCGTCATAATGGGGACACCTTTTTTAGGGTTGAATATGGAGATGAGGGGTTGATGGTCAGTCAGCAAGGTAAATTTTTGTCCGTGTAGGTAATGGTTGAATTTCTTCACTCCCCATACCAGGCTGAGTGCTTCCCTGTCTATCTGGGCATAGTTACGCTCAGCTGAGTTCAATGAGCGTGACGCAAAAGCTATCGGCCGTTCCGAGCCATCAGGGAATCTATGGGACAATACCGCTCCTATGCCGTAAGGGGATGCATCGCACGCCAGTCTGATTGGTAGTGATGGGTTGTAATGAGCCAAAATTTTCTCGGATGTGATTAAGTCTTTACATTTATGGAAGGCACGTTTACAGTCTTCATTCCATTTCCAAATCACTCCTGTCTGTAGAAGATCATTAAGAGGGTGTAGAATAGTTGATAAGTTCGGTAAAAATTTATGATAGTAATTTATTAATCCCAGGAATGACCTTAATTGTGAAACATTTTCAGGTGCTGGGGCTTTTATAACTGCTTCAATTTTTTCAGGTGACTTATGCAACCCTTCCTTATTAATTATGTGGCCACAATATGATATCTGATTTTGGAAAAATTCGCACTTGGGGCGATTTGCTCATAGGCCCCGTTCTTTCAGCCTAGTGAGCACCTGCTCCAAATTGGCAAGGTGCTCGTTGTCGTTTTCTCCTGTTATAAGGATGTCGTCTAGGTAGCATTGAGTCCCCGGAATCCCTTGCAGGACTTGCTCCATAGCTCTTTGCCAGATAGCTGGAGCTGATGCTATTCCAAAAACCAGTCGATTGTACTGGTACAGGCCTTTGTGTGTGTTTATTGTGAGATACTTTTTAGAGGTCTCCTCAACCTCCATCTGTAGATATGCCTGTGCCAAGTCAATTTTTGTGAAACGTTTCCCTCCGGATAGTGAGGCGAAAATATCTTCTATCCTCGGAAGAGGATACTGTACCGTGTGAAGGACCGGGTTTACAGTCACCTTAAAGTCCCCACAGATGCGAATTTTTTTCTGTTCCTCAGTGTTATTTTTCAATGTTTTTTTCATGACTGGAACGATGGGTGCCCATTCGCTCCAATCTATTTTGGATAATACGCCTGCCTTTTCCAAATTCTTCAGCTCTGCCTCGACTGCCGGACGTATTGCGTATGGCACCGGTCTTGCCTGAAAATTTTTTGGAATTGCTGTATCTTCCACTTTTATTGAGGCGGTGATGCCTTTCAAGGTTCCTAGTTTCTCTTGAAACACTTCTTTGGCGTTGGCCAAGATGTCTTTTAATCGTTCAGGTATGATGTCATCATTGTTTTTTTCCTTACTGGTCACCGTCAGTGCCTGAATGGAGTGCCAGTCTAAACGTATCTTCCTTATCCATTCACGTCCCAACAACGGTGGACCACCATCTTGTAGAATGTATAAATACAACTTTTGTATTTCTTTGCTGTTGTATACCACAGGCACTCTTATTTTTCCTTTGGGGTAGACTTTCTGCCCCGTATATGTTTTTAAGATAATGGATGTGTCTTTTAGAGGTATATGCGAAAATAGCCTCTCGTAATCTCGTCGATTTATTACGGTTAGAGCTGATCCTGTAACTAGCTCCATTTTAACTGGGGACCCTGCTATTGTGAGGGTAACCCAAATGGTTTGGTAATCCTCTTTGGCAAGTACATTATGTAATTTGAGACAGCTTAGTCTCTTGTTTCCGGAGTCGCTATCGCTATTCTGGTCTTCGGAGCTACTGTCCGCCATCATTTGTACCTTCCTGTACTTTTCTTTATTGATTTTTTGTTTTCTGTCAGTGGATTTATTTTGTCCAGATTGGCATACCCGTGCAATGTGTCCAATCTTACCACATTGCCTGCATGCTTTGCCCTTGAACCAGCAGTCCCTCTGGTTATGGGTGGATCTGCCGCAGCGATAACATCTTCCGAACTCCTGTGTCATTTTATGGGTGCCGAAGTCCTGTGTCTCTTGTTGTATCTCTGCAGCTCCTTTTGCTGCTGCTTCGTATGATACAGCCATACTGAAAGCTTTGTCCAATGTTAAATCTTTTTCAGAAAGCAGTCTTTTTTGTGTTCCTTCACTTAAGAGACCGCAAACAAATTTGTCTCGAAGATAATCCGATAGTCCTGCTCCGAATTGGCAGTACTTTGATAGCTTTCTTAATTCGGTTAGGTAATCAGCGTTACTTTCATTCTTGTGTTGATTTCTCTTGAAGAACTTGAATCGTTCCGCTATCAGCAGTGGTGTTGGCTTTAAATGCTCCTGCAGGGTATCAACAATTTCGTTAAAAGTCTTGTCCTTTGGTTTGGCTGGAGTGATTAAATTTCGTAACAGCCCGTATGTCTTCGCGCCCATTAAGTTCAGAAGTACTGAAGCTTTTTTTTCATCTGTTCCATTTGCAGTGCAATAAACCTCTACTCTTTCCACGTATGTGGTCCAATCTTCTATTTCGCCATCAAAAGCCTCAATATTACCAGATTTAGGCATTTCAGAAAAGATATGGCGCTTCCCGCGCTTTTTTTTCTCTCTCTGTAGCAACGATATGGCACTTCCCGCACTTTCCCGCCACTGCTACCGATAACAACGCTGTTTATTCACTGTTGGAGACTCGTTCCCGACGGAGGTCTAAACGCTGACCTGCTTGCCGCGCCGGCCGTCTCTCGAGTGCACCCTCCCAGTCCGTTATTGCTTGCCTCCGATTTCGCTGCCTGTCTCAGCTGTAGAGCCCGCCGCTGGAGCTCCAGCCTGACGCCCAGGAAGGATTAGCACAGTACCTGTCACCAGCTTGGCCAGCTGGTGAAACCACAGTTTCTCTTACTTCCTTGAGTCTTCTGGACGCTGGAGGAATCGATGTCCTTGAGGTGCTGCCGAATTGCAGGTAAGTCCGTTTCCACTTCATCGCCACTGTCGTGTCCGTGTGTAGATAAAGACACTGAAGACAGGAGTTGGTTCATAGGTATTTACTAAGCAAGTCTGGGGGGGGTTTCTAAAGGATATACACAATACACAGGCTTATATAGCCCAAGTGGCAATTACCGGCATTACGCACACCTGGGGCTCTTAAAGGCACATACACCATAATTGCTCTTAAAGGCACATACACCACAGGTGGGGGCTGGGGCTCCGACGGTGCTGGGCTGGCCTGAGACCTGGAAGGTGAAGATGGCTTCCAAGATGGCGGTCCCCACGGCGCGCAGGAGGCGGAGTGGGCCGCGTGGCCTGAGGAACAGGATTCAGAGTTCCTCTGGGCCATATCCAGCGATCGCGCTATGCCCATAGCCTGTTTTAAGTCCAGTCCCTCCTTTTCAAACAGTTTCTGCCGAATGTAATTTGAACAGAGGCCCGCAATAAAGGAGTCTCGGATCAGCTCCTCCGTGTACATGATGGCAGACACGGCCTTACAGTTACAGTCTCTGCCCAGTACTTTTAGGCTTAGCATGAAGTCCTCTAGTGACTCACCATGCCGCTGCGTGCGAGTAGTCAGAAGATGCCTGGCGTACACCTCGTTTATTGGCCGCACGTAGTGGGCCTTCAGAATGGTGCAGGCATCCCCGTAGCTGGTGGCATCTTGGATGAGAGGGGAGACCCGATGGCTCACCCAGTTTCGCAGGATTCCCAGTTTCACGTCTCCGGTGGCGGTTGCGGCTGCTATGGCGGTGGATGAGTTTGCGATGAAAAATTCGAAGCATTGGAACTAGTGTCCGAACTGTGTGGCTGCGTCTGAGGCATGGGGGTCCAGATCCAAGCGCTCTGGTTTCAGGAGTCGATCCATCTTGGTGTTTTAGTGATTAAAATTGATGTGCCATCAATAACTCAAAGACAAGGAGTTTAAAGGATTCAACTGAAGGCTTTTAATCACTAAGAACATTGCAGGTCTTTCCACATCGGGTTCGTCTGATAGAATGACTCATACAGCTCTTGAGACCTTTATATGACAAAAGACAGGGGCGTAGCCAATGCACACAATAGGAAAAAGGGGCGGTACACAATACAAAGCAAGTAAAACACAGGGGCTGATGAAGGTATATATTTCATCACAATATCCCACTGAACTGCCGCAGGTCTCCCCCTCTATCTCCCTTCCACTGTTTGGTACACTGAGAATTGTACCGTTTCCCTTCCTATTATTTCTATCCATATAGATTCTGTCTTACCAAACCCCCTAGGGCAGCCTTATGTTCTAGTGCAGTGGCAAAATCCTTTACTAGCCAGGAATATTAAGTTCCCAGTCCTGTCCAAACCTAAGCTACAGCTCTGTTCTCACTACTATATCATATCCTGCCATAGTTACTAATGTTTCTAACTGCAATTTTGTTTTGAATGCTTTGTGAATTCACATATATACCAATGAAACCTGACTCCAACTTTTGAAACATTGACCCTTACTCTTTTTCTCAGTTTCCTTGTTTTCTAAAATATTTCTTGCCCATTATAACAGTAGGATAGAAATTTGACTTGAGCGGTAGTGCAACACGGGTGGTATGATAGAGGCAGCCCGTTATACTCAGTACCCGATATTCAATTCCATTAACTTCAATAGAACTGAATATCAAGCAGGTCATAAAACAGGGAGCGGATGCGATACTGGCTGGTTAGCATCCCCGCCCAAGCTGAATTTCATCCCCAGTGCTTTTATCTCTCACTACCTCATAGCCTCCTTCTTTCTCTTTCTCCTCTGATAGTATTTTCTCACTATTTACTTCACTGAAGCTTTCTACTTCTAGTCCAAAAGCTTTATTAAAGTTACTGTTCTCTGCAGCCGCGAAAGAGAGTCCCGAAGGCTGTGTTGCCTGTCAGGGTTAAGGATATCTCCTCATAGCTGGAGAAGAACTTGGAGTGGGAGGGGGAGGATCCAATTGTCATGGTCCATGTAGGAACCAACGACATAGGTAGAACTAAGAATGAGGTTCTGCTGAAGGAGTTTGAAGAGCTAGGGTCTAAATTAATGAGCAGAACCACAAGGTTAACAATCTCTGGATTACTGCCTGAGCCACATGCAAATTGGCATAGGGTCAAGCAGATCAGAGAGTTAAATGCATGGCTCAAAGAGTGGTGTGGGAAAATGGGGTTACAATTCATGGGGCACTGGCACCAATACTGGAGAAAGAGGGAGCTGTTCCATCGGGACGGGCTCCACTTAAACCGGGCTGGGACCAGTGTCCTGTCGAATCGAATAATTAGGGCTGTAGATAGGGCTTTAAACAAAAAAAGGTGGGGGGGGGTGGCCAGGTGAGGAGAAATTTACAAATCTAAAGAGAAAGGTCAAGGCAATAGAGCAGTGTAACGATTTGGGTAAAAACAAGCAGAGTGTGACAGGAAGGGACAGAGGGGGAGTAATTGGGTATGTAGTGCCACCTGTTAGTGCCTAAAGAGGGCAGTCAGTGGCTGTAGCACCACTGGCTGCGCCTCCCGCGATATTCAGCGGGGGCGCTAATGGTGGCATTAGCCTGTTGCGCTGCGCCACCACCGATGATGTCATCGGTGTGCGCAGCGCCCTGATCACGATATTTGGTAGCGAATGCCACTGTAGCACCGTTTGCTACCCGTGCCCGGTTCACGGGGCCTTGCTGTGCCAGCAGTGGCGCAAGTTAAGGTGGAGGTGCGGGGCGGCCGCTTTTTTCGGCGGCCGCCTGCCAGCACCTCCGTCCCCGGCCTCCTGCACCCTTCCCCCCCCGCGGCATTGCCGGCTGTTTCCCGAGAGCCCGGCACTTCTCCTCTAGGGGCACTGAAACTGAATTTCTGGCAATCGGTATTACTCCGAACGCTGCGCAAAAATCAGCGCCCAGGCGAACTTGGTGCCACTTTGGCGCCTCAACCAAATTTCTAGGCCAGAGAGTTTAATGGCAGCAGTGCAGCAGAGAATAAGGTCAAAGCAGGGAATAATGGTAAAAAAATTAAATTAAAGGCTCTTTATCTGAATGCACGAAGCATTCATAACAAGATAGATAAACTAGTGGCGCAAATAGAGGTAAATGGGTTTGATCTAATATCCATTACAGAGACATGGTTGCAAGGTGGCCAAGGTTGGGAACTAAAGGTTCCTGGGTACTTGACGTTTCGAAAAGACAGGCAGAATGGAAATGGAGGGGGAGTAGCCCTGATAATAAAGGATGACGTAAGGATAGTAGCGAGAAAGGATCTCGGCTCGGAAGATCAGGAAGTAGAATCAGTATGGGTGGAGATAAGGAATAACAAGGGGCAGAAAACACTGGTAGGAGTAGTATATAGGCCCCCTAACAGTAGCTATACTGTTGGACAGAATATTAATCAAGAAATAGTAGGAGCTTGCAACAAAGTTAATGCAATAATCTTGGGGGACTTTAATCTTCATATAGACTGGACAAATCAAATTGGCAAAGGTAGTCTGGAAACGAGTTCATGGAATGCATTCGGGACAGTTTCCTAGAACAATATGTCATGGAACCAACCAGGGAACAGGCTATTTTAGATCTTGTATTGTGTAATGAGACAGGGTTAATTAGCAATCTCATAGTAAAGGATCCTCTGGGGCAGAGTGATCATAACATGATAGAATTTCACATTCATTTTGAGAGTGACTTGCCTAAGTCCGAAACTAGAGTGTTAAACTTAAATAAAGCCAATTACATAGGTATGAGGGGCGAGTTGGCTAAGGTAGATTGGAAAAATAAATTAAAAGGTATGGCAGTAGATAAGCAGTGGCTAGCATTTAAAGAAATATTTCATAAATCTCAACAAAAATACATTCCATTGAGAAACAAAAACTCACAGGAAAAGTGATCCAACCGTGGCTAACTAAAGAAGTTAAGGATAGCATTAGATTGAAAGAAGAAGCTTATAATGTTGCAAAGAATAATAGTAAGCTTGAGGATTGAGATATTTTTAGGAACCTGCAAAGGTTGACCAAAAAATTGCTAAAAAGGGAAAAATGGAATATGAGAGAAACCTAGCAAGAAATATAAAAGCAGATTGTAAGAGTTTCTACAAGTATGTAAACTGGAAAAGAGTAGCAAAAGTAAATGTTGGTCCCTTAGAGGCTGAGACAGGAGAAATTATTATGGGGAATAAGGAAATGGCAGAAATGTTAAACAAATATTTTGTATCTGTCTTTACAGTAGAAGACACAAAAAGCATACCAAAAAGATGGGGAACCAAGGGTCTAATGACGGTGAGGAACTTAACGTAATTAATATAAGTAGGGAAAAAGTACTAGAGAAACTAATGGGACTAAAAGCCGACAAATCCCCTGGACCTGACAGCCTACATCCTAGGGTTCTAAAAGAGGTGGCTGAAGAGATAGTGGATGCATTGGTTGTGATCTTCCAAAATTCCCTAGATTCTGGAATGGTCCCAGCGGATTGGAAGATCGCAAATGTAACACTGCTATTCAAGAAAGGAGGGAGAGAAAAAAAAGGGAACTACAGGCCAGTTAGCCTGACATCAGTTGTCAGGAAAATGCTGTAATCCATTGTTAAGGAAGTGCTATCAAGTCACTTAGAAAATCGTAACATGCTTAGGCAGAGTCAACATGGGTTTATGAAAGGGAAATCGTGTTTGACAAATTTATTTGAGTTTTTTGAGGGTGTAACTGGCAGGGTAGCTAAAGGGGAACCAGTGGATGTAGTATATTTGGATTTCCAAAAGGCATTCGATAAGGTGCCACATAAAAGGATTGTTACACAAGATTAGGGCTCATGGGGTTGGGGATAATATAGTAGCATAGATAGAGGATTAGTTAACAGACAGAAAATAAAGAGTAGGGATAAACGGATCTTTTTCAGGTTGGCAGACTGTAACTAGTGGGGTGCCGCAAGGATCAGTGTTGGGGCCTCAGCTACTTACAATCTATATTAATGACCTAGATGAAGGGACCGAGTGTAATGTATCCAAGTTTGCTGATGATACAAAGCTAGGTGGGACAGTAAGCTGTGAGGAGAACACAAAGGGCTCGATTTTGCCGGTGCTCAGGGGGGCGGGTTTGGAGGCGGGTCAGGTGGGAAATTTGGAAAAATTGGCTGCAGGTTCCGATCCCACTGCAAACCCACCTCCGCGCAACTTCCCCAAAGACGGGCTTGGAGACACCGTTTCGGTTCCGCCTCCAGGCGGTGGGACAGGCCCTTAAGGCCCTTAACTGCCACTTAATGACCTCTCTAAGCCGATTTTGAGAGGCCCTTCAGATTTTGCAATGTTTTCAGCGGCCTGCACGCCTCTCCTGCAACACGCCAGTGAAACCTGGCTGTTTCACTGGTGGCTGCCTTCCTGATTGCTGCAGCTCCACCATAAAAGCAGAGCTTTCACCAAGGATCACTTGCCGGTTGCATAACTTAGTATTTTCAGGTAGTGGAGAACTTTTTGCAGGCCTACTGATTTTGGATTTCGTGAGGATGAGATTCATCTCCAGTGTCACCTCCTGGGAAAACGCTCTCCTCACATTGCCTGAGCACTTCCTCACCTGAGGTTTCCACCAGTAGCATGGGAACCATTTATCTCCTTTAATCATGGACCTCAGCTTCGGACGAGGAGCACCCGCGGCCACAGCAGCACCAGGAACAACAGTAGCACCAACCTCTTCCTCACCCACCCACTGCTGCACAGGGCAGAGGGCATCAGCTGTAGGGGGTTTGGGTTTGGGGTTTTGTGTCTGGCCAGTCAGTCGTGTCTGAGCTGCTCCAGCTCCGTGCGGTTCGAATCGCTTCCCCTTTGGTTCTGACCACCGGACTTATTTACAAGTAGCGATATAGACAAACGAGACCAGTGGTTCGGTGCAAAGAAAACCAATGTTTATTAAAATAGAGAAACAATTACTATACAGAGAAAATCACTATGGATGCAACACAATTACACTCAACGGGGGAGGAGAAACGGACACATCGAGGGAAAATGACTAAAATGACACTTTAGCAATTCCCCTTAATTCCCACCCTTTACACCTATCTAGATTGTCTTGTGATGGGCCAGAAAATTGATGCTCACCAGTCTAGGATGTTGAAAACGCCTGCTCCGTGCCCTGTTGCCTGCCGATGTCTTAGGTTTACACCGCCCAAAGCAGAGATACCCCAGTAATTTTTAAATGTAACTGCGGGTGTTCTACTTCCCTGGACGGGCTCTTCGTCGATGATCTTCTCGCTGGATTGATAGTACGGCAGGGCACCGGAGGCGAGGCAGGAGAGAGAGAGAGAGAGATGGCCTCCCGAGGGACTAGTTATACTCTTCCCGGTAGCCCTTATCTCCCGCCAGATCAGTTCATTTCTTTTGTCTAATCTGGACGTGTTGAAACTTATACAAAAGGTACCGATCTGGGCCCATCGACCTGGATGGCCGGTTAATCGGTTTTAAACACCTCATCAGTGTTCCCCTTTGTCCAACTGATTTTGTGATGGGGCCATTCCAGTCTGAATGCCCCGTTGATCGTTTGTAAACAGTGTTGCTGTTCTCTGACGAAGGTCTGAATGCAGCTAAGCTTGTCCCACTACATATTGAATAGGCCTTGCCTGCTCTTGATTGTTTGTGCAAACAACCTTGATGGGTTTTAATCAGAGGCCCGAATGCCACTGGGTTTGCTTCTCATGCATAAATGCAGAAGGTCTGTCTGCATTCGAGTTTCTGGAAAGTTCCTTTTCACAGTCATCGGAATACAAGCATGTCAGTCCAAACAGAAACTTACAGGCTTTGGCCATGAGGCTGACCGCAGCCATCTTGTTGAGCCCTGGATTCCAAACTCAGTCCAACCAGGGTTTCTTTAATAAACCAAAAGTAAATCTTCGGGGGGAGGAGACATGAGATTTGTGAATCCTTTCAGTCCTCCCTAGGATACTGAAACTTGCTTGAAGTGCCCAATCAAGGTGAGCAAATTTCTGACCCCCCACAAACAACCTTCCCCTATATTTATCTATATAGGGGATCCCTCGACACATACATTCCCCTTACTTAGGGAATACCGCAGTGCACGGCAGGCATCTATCGATAGCAAATATGATCTGTTACAATAGTCCAAGCACGGAGGGGGTCCAACACCCCTGCACTACTTGGGACATCATAAAACTTTATTACAACACACAACCTTTAATAAAAATCAACATCAGGCCAAAACCATATTTATTAAAAATAACGAACGGAAGGAACGAGCTTCATTAAAATAACATACGAATCGGCCATCACTCGGTAGTGATACGACACAAAACTCACACGGGTGTTTCTTCTTCCACCCGGGCATACTGGTCCTTCCACAACCCCTTTGCTTTAAATTCTACCCAGGGACCCTTTCTCCTACACTGGACACAAACCAGGTAGAGGACGATCCCTAGCTGACAGACTACTAAGATGTGGGACGCCATTCGAATCCAGGAGGGAATCTCTATACTCTCAAAAACGTCCCACCAGGGCGGGGTCGTAATATCTAAAATGTTGGCCCCTATCTGTACAGTCTTCTGTTCCAAAGTGTAGAAGTGCTTTTGTGATACTAGAACGGCTTTTAATAATTTGGTAAGGTGCTCTGGGAGAGGGGGAATCGGGTAACCGAAGTGGGCGACATATTTCTGGAGGTGAGTGAAATTCTCCTCCACAGTGAGGTGAACAGTGGATGGTTCAGGAATGGGGACAATTCGTATCTGTGCCACTTGAACTTCTGCCTCGGGTTTGAAGCAGAAGCTGCTGTCACTCACCGCGCACCAGCTGTGCTGTCCGTGCTGGTAGTGAGGCGCTCCTGTGGTGATGCAATATGTCCCACCTCCTATATATGCTAGGGGAACATGGCCTTGTGCCATGGCTTCCATGGTACAATTTATAGGTTTCACGTCAGCAGCTCTGAACCCGCATTGTGGTTTTGAATAGGCATTCAAGTGCTGGGGACACAGGATGATGTGTGCTCCCTGGCTATGGCACCCCGAGAGGTCAGTACCCGTCATAGCGTGCTCCGACTTTATGACATAGGGCGGGACCGCTGCAAAACGAATGTGTGCACCCCCTTGAATGATTCCAATGTTCTCCACCCTGTATAGCGGTGCAGGTCGGGCCATCCCGCCCATGACCGGCATTCTTACAACTATCCCCTTGACGGTGTGGTTGGACCGCCCACAGTCCACTGGGACTGGGTAGGCCTCAGAAGCTAACCGGAGCTGGCACGGGCTTAATGCGTTCTCAAAAGGGTGGAGGGCTGCGAGGTGTTTGTTGCTGATCCAGGAGGGGACTAAACCTTGCTTTAAATCCTCCAGATTGCTGCGGCCCTCGCCCAGCAGCCATGCCCCATACAGCACGCACACCTCGTTTTGCGCAGCCTGGTCAGAAGCATTTCTGTCCTCCCTGATGAGAGCATTTACCGACTTTGCATGTTTTTCCAGCTCCGCGATGATCTCCTTCAAATGGAGAGTCATGGCCTGGTCTTCATGCAACTCAGAACTTACCACCTTATTCTCAACAGTTAAAATACCCTTTAATTGCGTTTTTAGACCATTAATCTGGGTCTGCAGCTCGGTGTCATCTAAACTGTTGATGACCGAGGACCCCATGTTAAAACCAATTAAAACGTCATTAAAAACACCCCTTCTTTGCCTCCCAACCCCATCCCAAATCTTGTGGTGAGTATACAATGCAGTCTTATTGACCTCCGAAAAGTCAAATTCACGGAATTTTCAAAACATCTCTGTTAATAGGGCTTGATACAATTTGGCAGTCTCTGCGGGGCACCACACGGGTAAGTGTACCTCGGTGAGGTTCAAAATCACCGAGGCCACCGCGTAATGTACCCCTTGGTACAGCACCTGGTCTGTGGGTACTAGCACCAAGCCATTCCCTGGTCCCTTGGTGGTGGCGGGGCATCCCTCTGCTACTGTCTGTGACGTCGGGGTCGTGGGCAGGGGCCATCGGGGGAGGTCACTAGTTCAGTGGCATTAACCGAGATTGGGGAGTATGGGATCGTGCATGCGTCCAGGCGGGATTCCCAGTCCATCCCCCTCCCGTTATTTTGCCACTGGCTGCGGAAAATGATGGAAACACCTGTGGGGCATACCTTCTCTGATCCCCACATACAGACATAGATCCCCTGATCCAGTTCCCACCATTTATCCCAGCACACACTTAACCCTCCCTGGGTCCCTGTAATGGTCCTGTGAGTGTCATTCCCTAACCTTTCCCACTCTACCCTGGGGTTCCCCATGTCTTTGCTTAACTTTCTGAGCCACCACCACCTATCCAGGGGAACGTTCCCTTTACACGTCAAACATATTCTTTTGCCCATGGTGACGCTAATCCTTGGAGTGATGATTCGTATCCTCGGGCACTGGAGGGAGGCCTCCCCATACGTGAAGCTGGTCTCACTAGAATACTGGGTCGAATTGGATCCCAGCCATCCTGGCCAGCTCCCCTCGTGGACATGCAAGGTGATTTCATCCGCCTCCCATAGGCCACTTCCGTCGTGTGCTAGGGGCGCTCTCTTCCCCGAGCATCCGAAGATATGATGGTCCTCGACATCGCCCCTTCTCGCGAGGCTCAGCCCGAACAGGGCGAGCAGGATTATGCCTCCGCACATTTTGAAATTCTGAAAAAGACATAAAAGCATCTAGCCAGGTTCCCTGGAGGCTCCCTGGCTCGGGGGAAGTGTGATCGGGTCCCGCGACCTCGGCTCACGTAGACAGCACTCTGGAACGGTTCCATACTTAAAACCTATAGACTACCAGTTCCTTACATAGAATTAAATTAAAACACCCTAACTTAACCTTCTACACATTACTTAAAATTATACTACCTAAACTATATACATCCGCCGCCCTTCTCCGGGCGGCCAGCCTAATCCCTGTTTGGGCTGCTGCAGGCTGCTCCCTGCGGCGTGGCTGCACTGATCTCTACTCCTGGTCCCTCGCAGCTTATGACTGCTGGCTGGGGACCTCTGTCTTTCGGCTTCTCCCTGACATGGGAGGCCGCCCTTTTTAACTGAACAGCCGGTGACCATACTTTTCTGGGCTGGGGTGGCCGAGGAGACCTCCTAGGGAGTGCTGCCGGTGGGGCTACCCTGGCGAGCGAACCCTTGGCTCGGGTCACAGTTATCGCTGGCTGGGGGCCTTCTCCCTGGGTCCCTCCCCTCCCAAACCTGAACTGGGGACGGGCAATCCCTCGCCACCGGCTGCCGGCGGCTGAGGGTCTTCCCCTCCAGGTTCAAAACCTGGTTCGGGCTCGGAGCCATCTGATTCGGGCTCCTTCTTCTCGGAATCCCATAGGAGAGGGGGAGTGGTCTGGACAAAGTGCTGGGGAACTTCTCCCTTGACGCATGCGACTGGGCCTGCGTGTGCAGCCTGCGTGCGCGTACCCGCTGCGGGCTGAGGATTTCTAACCTCGGGTTGAATCCCAGCTGCCTGTCTCCAGCTTAAACAACTTACATTGATTCACATGGAACCATTTTGTGCGCCGGGGCATTTTTACTGCGTAAACCATGGGGCTGGCTTTATCGACTATGCTATAGGGTCCCATGTACAGTGGCTCTAAACTCCCCACTCGGGCGTAGTTCCTAACCATTACTTGGTCCCCTATCTCCCACTGGTGACTCTTGCTAGGCTTGAGCAGCAACCGGTTATTCCGATGCTGCTTCCCCATGCTACCTGCTGCCTGTTCATAAATCTGTTTCAGGCGCTCGAGGAGTGTTCGGGCGAATTTATCCCGATTTACCTCCCGAAGCTGCCCTTCAGTAAGGACTGGGGCTAGGACATGGGTGGGGGTCCTCATAACCCTACCGGTCATGAGTTCGTGCGGGGAATACCCTGTACTCTTGGACTGGCTGGCCCGGATCCCCATGAGGACTAGAGGCAGTACCTCCGCCCATTTTTGGAGCGAGCCCACTGTCTCCTTCCTCAACTTTTCTTTAACGGTGCGGTTCATGTGCTCCACAATCCCTGAGGACTGTGGATTGTGGGCTACGTGCCACTTCCCCTGAATACCGAGCAGCGTAAGGGTGTTCTGCATGACCTGGCCGGTGAAGTGGCTTCCCTGTTCGGACTCCACAAACTGGGGTAGTCCCCACCGCGAGAACACCTCTCGCACCAAGATCCTTGCAGTCCCCAATGCTGTGGCTGTTTTGCAGGGGAAGACTTCCACCCACTTGGAAAACACATCTACCAGGACGAGGCAGTATTTGTAGCCTCCCTGGGCGGTGGGCAGGGGCCCGATGTAGTCGATCTGGATCGACTGCCATGGTCCCTCTACCCTCCTAACGTGTCCCATGGGCACCTTCCTTCTGTGGGGGTCGGGGTTGTTTGCAGCGCCGCACACAAGACAGCTAGCGCAGAACTCGCGGACGTCTTCCCGGAGTCCTGACCACCATCCCACCTGTTCCACCCGTTGCCAGGTGGTCTCAGGCCCGGGATGTCCCGCTCCCGGACCCTCATGGGCCAGTTGAAGGAACTCCCTCCAGTGTTGCTGGGGTACTACCCACTGTTCTTCTTTGAACAGCATGCCTTCTCTTATGGAGAGGGCCGCTGCGCCGTAAGGGCCTTCTACCTTCCTGCCCTCCATTACTGCGCTAATGACGAGTTTCAGTACAGGGTCCTGGGCTTGGACCATTTTAAGGTCCGGGGCTAACACTACTCCTAAGCTCCCTTGGGTCCCATCCCTGCCTCTAACTGCCGCCACGGGCCCGGACTCATACGGGTCCCAGAAAGTGCCTGCGTGTGCACCCTCCTTGGCCAGCATGTTGGCTTGCTGGTTACCCTGGCTGCGGGGTTCTGTGGAGGAATGGGCCTTCACTTTGTGGATGAAGACCTTGCCTTCCTCTCCCACAGCTGCCAGGATTTTCTCCAGCAGGTGCTTCACTGTTAAGGGCCTCCCGTCGGCGGAGGTATACCCGCGGCGAGACCAGATGGCCAGGTATTCCGTACACGAGTTGCAAGTGACCATGCTGTCCGAGCAAATCGTGTATGGGGTGGGGAAGATTTTGGGGTGGGTCACGACGTACACCACCGCGGACAGTTCAGCCTGTTGGGCGCTCATGGTGCTGGGGAGCTTGATCGCCAGGGCAATGTTTGCCGATGGGTCATAAACTCCACACCCCGTGAGTCGTTCGCCAGCAGATACCATGCTGGAACCGTCTACATAGATTTCGCAGCCTGAGGGATGTATCCCGGCCCGTAAACCTACGTTCACCTCCCATACCCCTTCTATGGAACACCGATGGGCTGTTCCAGGATATATCATTGGCCGCGAGCTTTGGCTCGCAAAGGCCCCTCACCTTCAGATCCATCTGCGAGAGGAGGAGGGTCCAGCACGCAATGCGTGCACTGCTGACTGTCCCATCTTTAATCCTCCCGCCCAGAAGCATCTGGGTGGGTGTGTGATAGGTGAGGAGGGTGATGGGAGAGGTGCCTGTGAAGATCAGTGATCTTTTCACAGCCCAATGTGTGGCCAAAAGGTGCCGCTCACAGTTGGAATAGCTCCTTTCCACATCTGTGAGTATCCTGGAGGAGTAGACCACTGGCCTCAGCCGGCCGTGCCGCTCTTGGAGCAGCGCAGCACTCAGGCTGTCCCCACTGGCTGCTACCTCCAGGAAAAACTCTTTCCCCCCATCTATGGCCCCTAAAGCTGCCGCGGTCTGCAAGTCTTTCTTGAGCCTGACAAATGCTGCCTGGCAACCCTCATCTCAAGACCACTCCACTCCTTTGTGTAGGAGTCGGAGCAAAGGGGCTGCTGTGGCTGCATAGTCTTCAATGAAGTACCTGCAGTGCCCCGTTAACCCTAGGAACGACCTCACACCTCTCACTGTGTTGGGGACCGGCAACTCTTGGACCGCTTCCCTCCTAGCCTTGTCTATGGCTCTCTCCCCTGCGCAGACGGTTAGGCCCAGGAATTTAACTTCCCGCTGGCCGATCTGCGCCTTTTTCGGGTTGACTTTGAACCCCTTACTCTGTAGCAGCTCCAGCAATTCGGCCAGTAGCAGGCCATGCTCCCCGACTGAGTCGGTAAACAAGAGCAGGTCATCCACATACTGCAGCAACTGGGTGGGCTGACTAAATTGCTTTAAGCTATCCGCCATACACTGGTGGAAGATGCTGGGGCTGTTATGGAAGCCTTGTGGCAAGTAGTTCCAAGTATACTGTTGCCCCTTAAAAGTAAAAGCGAACTTATACTGGTCCTCCCTCCTCAAGGGGATAGACCAAAACCCATTTGAAATATCCAGCACCGTGAACGTGGTCGCGGATGCTGGAATATTCCCGATGAGGTCGGCCACTGCTGCCACTGTGGGGGCACATGTGGGGATATTGCTGTTGAGCACCCGATAGTCCACCGTGGCTCTCTATGAATTGTCCGGTTTTCTGACCGGCCAAAGCAGAGAGTTAACATGGGTGGCTATGGGCCTCAACACTCCCTGCTGTACTAAAGAAGACATGGCTGCCTCCATGTCGGCCTCTGCTTCTCTGGGGAAGTTATATTGCTTCTGGGGCTGGGCCATGGGGTCCCCGTCCACTCTGACCTCAAACCCGGTGACCCTCCCGCAGTCGTGTTTGTGCGTGGCAAACGCAGCTAGTTTAGCCTGCACGAATGCCTGAAATTCCCCCGGGACACTGTCGACCATGAGCCCGAGGTTGTAACCTTCTTTTGGCTTCACAGTACACAGGGTCCCCTTCCTTTCCTTGCTCGTGATGACTACTACACCTCCCTCTTTACCCGTATTGGCTCCCCAAAGGCAATGATTGCGGAGATCCACGAGGATCCCGTGGCCCACGATGAAGTCGGCCCCTAGGATCCCCTTTCCTCCCTCCGCTTCCCACTGTTCCAAAATGCACGTCCATTTGGTCTGGAGCGTGCCCAGGCGGATTGAAAGCGGCTTGGAGAATGCTCCCGCCTGTTCCTTACCGGTGAACCCCGATAAAACGTATGGAACCCCGCTAGACAGAGGTGAGGTGGTGGGGTTAGCTGCGTGGATCACGGTGCATGATGCTCCCGTATCCAGCAGATAAGTTCCTTTAACCTTCTCTACCTCCATCTGCACGAGCGGTCTCTTCCATCCGTCATACCGGAGAACACACAGGTAGACAGGCTGTGCGGGCTCCAGTCATTATGGGGCGTCAAAGGGGGCCGAGGGAACCACCACACCAGTGGTGGCTGCTATTTTCCCCTGGCTGGTCAGGAGGAGAGATCGTAGGGACTGTATCGACTCCAAGAGTGGCTCGATCGCAGCGGGAGGGATACCTGGCTCTGCCTTTTGGGCTGGGGCTGTGGAGTTCTTTATTATCTTTCCATGGATTTTTACAATCCTTGCGCCAGTGGCCGTCCTTCCCGCACCCGTAACAGTTTAACTTAGTCTGGGAGGGACGGTTCCCCTCCTGGTGCCACTCTTTCTTATTCTGGCCCCCAGGTTTAACCTCATGGACTTTCCCCTTGGGTTGGGGCGCCTCGATGCCCCTTATATTTTTTAATGCTGTTGTGAGCTGGCGGATCACCGTTTCCTCAGTGGTCTGGGGGCTACGGGGGTCAAACCAGGCCGCAGCCTGGGTTCGGATTTGGGGCAGGCAGTTTGTCATTAGACAATGGAGGCAGTGGGTCAATTGGACTTGGTTCAGTAATGTCCGTGCTGGCATCCCCGGGCATGCGCTCCGGTAGACTGGCCACACCCTGTCTGCGAACGCCTGCGGGGACTCCCCTGGGAGCTGTACCATTTTTTCCACCCGGGCAAACGGACTACCGTCATTGAGTCCCATGGCCTCCAATATCTCGTTCCTCAAATCCTCATAATCTCTCTGCCCCTTTTTACATTCATCAGATAGGGTCTGGAGGAGATCACTCCCCAGAGAAAACAGCAGCATCTTAGCTTGCTCTGCGTCATCGCAGTCATTGACGCACGCTGCCTGTTCTATCTCCATGAAGTGCAGAGAGGGGTCTCCTTTTTCGGTGAGCTTGGGGATGTGACTAACCATGGCCCTGAGCTGTTGCGTGCCATGCGGCACCACAAACTGATTTTGGATGGCCCCTGGGTCCTCGTCATCAACGGGCGGGCCGTACCTCCATTGTCGGAAGGGGTACACCGGTCCTGGTCCCGGCCTATCTAGCGGGGCCTGCTGTGCTTCCCCTACCATTTCATCCTCCACCCCCCGCTTGCTGCCAGAACTCCTGAAAACTCGGAGCTATGGCTGGCAGCCGTGGGACCTCTGATTCCCTAGCCAACTTTGTCCTGGGTGCTGCCTGTGGGACGGTTCTGTTTGGGTTGCCGGTAAAGTCCAACTGGCCCGCCTTCGGGCTGATGAAGCATACCATGCCCTTCGCCCTCGATAAGGCCATGCCCAAGCTTTCTATCTCCTCCCTACAGGGCCCGTGATCTGCCTCCTCGAACCCCCGGTCGCAGGCTAGCTTGTATGCTGCCTTTACCTCCCTTACTTTCTCCTCCTGCTCTTTTAATTCTTGGGTGAGGTCGCAAATCGTGTCCTGCAGCCTTATCTCGTTGCCCCTTGCCTCTCTGACCTGGTATTCTAAGTGCTCCATCTTGCGCCTAGCGCTGGCTTTAATTTCAGCGGTCTGGTATTCCAGACGCTCTACCCTTGCCTGATGTTCCCGTTGCACTTCGTCGGCCCGGGCCTCCAGGCGCTCAATCTATGCCTGGTGTTCCCTTGCCGTCTGTGCTCTTTCTTGGCTTAACGCCTGAAGTGCCACTAGCATTTTCTCTCCCGCTAAAACCTTATCCTGTATTTCTAGGGCCAATTTCTTGAGCTTGGCAGCCTGTGCTGCTACAACACTGTCCAGCACTAGGGCTTGTTTCTTGTAACACATTAACCAGACTGCCTTTTCAATTGCCCTCTTATGCTGTTTACTCGCCGTCCACTGGGCGGCGGCGTCTATAGGACGTTCGGCCTTTAACATAGCGCCCACCCATTTCTTGGCGATATTGACCTTTCTGCACACATAAGTGGACAACCTCTCTTCCATTGTGGTTTCTCCCTCCGCACCACTGTCTGTCATGTCGCATACCGTCGCCGATGGTCCTGCTGCGGTCGCCATTTCTGTAGGGGGGGTTTTGGTTTGGGGTTTTGTGCCTGGCCAGTCAGTCGTGTGCCAGCCCTGTGTGGTTTGAATCACTTCCCCTTTGGTTCTGACCACCGGACTTATTTAAAAGTAGCGATATAGACAAACAAGATCAGTGGTTCAGTGAAAAGAAAACCAATGTTTATTAAAATAGAGAAACAATTACTATACAGAGAAAATCACTATGGATGCAACACAATTACACTTAATGGGGGAGGAGAAACGGACACTGTGGTGTATGTAACCTGTTCCACCTTAAGAGAACTACCTTAAGAGATGTACTACTTTCTCTTGGCTGCTGTATACTGTAATACCGGTGGTGACCACACATATAAGTGTTGTGTAGGGGTTTGCTGGGCAGTTCAGCCCTGACCTCCGAATAGTAAAGACCTGTTAAAGTTATTCTTGTGGTTTGTGTCTGGTGATTTATAATAAGCATAACTGGGACACACAGACTTAACAGACACATTGAGGGGAAATGACTAAAATGACACTTTAGCAATTCCCCTTAACTCCCACCCTTTACACCTATCTAGATTGTCTTGTGATGGGCCAGAAAATTGATGCTCACCCATCTAGGATGTTGAAAACACCTGCTCCGTGCCCTGTTGCCTGCCGATATCTTAGGTTTTCACCGCCCAAAGCAGAGATACCCCAGTAATTTTTAAATGTAACTGCGGGTGTTCTACTTCGCTGGACGGGCTCTTCGTCGATGATCTTCTCGCTGGGTTGATGGTACGGCAGGGCACCAGAGGCGAGGCGAGAGAGAGAGAGAGAGAGATGGCCTCCCGAGGGACTAGTTATACCCTTCCCGGTAGCCCTTATCTCCCGCCAGATCAGTTCATTTCTTTTGTCTGATCTGGACGTGTTGAAACTTATACAAAAGGTACCGATCTGGGCCCATCGACCTGGATGGCCGGTTAATCGGTTTTAAACACCTCATCAGTGTTCCCCTTTGTCCAACTGGTTTCGTGATGGGGCCATTCCAGTCTGAATGCCCCGTTGATCGTTTGTAAACAGTGTTGCTGTTCTCTGACGAAGGTCTGAATGCAGCTAACCTTGACCCACTACATATTGAATAGGCCTTGCCTGCTCTTGATTGTTTGTGCAAACAACCTTGATGGGTTTTAATCAGAGGCCCGAATGCCACTGGGTTTGCTTCTCACGCATAAATGCAGACGGTCTGTCTGCATTCGAGTTTCTGGAAAGTTCCTTCTCACAGTCATCGGAACACAAGCTTGTCAGTCCAAACAGAAACTTACAGGCTTTGGCCATGAGGCTGACCGCAGCCATCTTGTTGAGCCCTGGATTCCAAACTCAGTCCAACCAGGGTTTCTTTAATAAACCAAAAGTAAATCCTCGGGGGAGGAGACATGAAATTTGCGAATCCTTTCAAGCGCAGGGAAGCATGTCACCACAGGAGAGATCCCCAAAACAGAGTTTAGAGGTTGAGGATGGCCTTCCCCAACATGACTAAGCAGCAATGCCAAATGAGGATGAGAGTTTCGTTACAGATAGTCGCAGACATCTGCACAATGCTGCACCAACACCTGGAGTCCAGAGGAGCGGGTGGAAACCTCTCACCAGTGGCTGTCAAAGTCAGCACCGCACTCACCTTTTTTGCTTCAGTCTCCTTCCAAAGATCATCAGCAGCCATCAGTGGCATCTCCCAGTCGGCCGCACATGCTTACATGACACTTAGGTTGCCCAACAAACACATGTGGCTGGCACCTTCTTACCACTACATAGACAATGGACAAGAACCTTTGGCTTCCTACCACTGTGACCACCATCATGACCAATCCAAGTCGCCCTGAGCCCTCAAAGTGGAATTTCCATTCTGAAATGACAAAGACCAGAACTGCAACAGTTTGCCATCACTGCAGTTTCTTAAAATCAGTAAATGATGGCATATAACAATTGAACAGAACAGAACACCCAAGTGACTATCCTTGTAACTACTTGTGCTTTATCTTCCTCTTACGTGTGCTCCTACGTGATGGCTCTCCTGTAACTTCAGCAGATGTGGAGGCACCTTGCTCACTTTCATGCTGCTCCTGCCCTGCTTTGGCGGGCATCCTCTGGGTTTGCGAGCCTGTGATGGCTCAGCAAAAGTCTGCTCCTCCTGCAGCTGTGCAGGGGCTGAGACGTCCATCTCGGTTGGGTGAGGTCTCTGGTGGGGCTCTGACTGAGGGCTACACGATAGCATGGGAATGTGAGCACCTGAAGAAGAGCCCCCACTTCCTTGTTGCACATCAAGGGGGCCATGAGGACCCGTATCTGCAGTGGCAGTCCTACTCCAGAGGACTTCCATGAAGCTCTGGTTTATCTGCTCGATAGCTCCTCCAGAGATGTCAGTCTATTTTGAACAATGAGCATGGGCGCGATCTTGCCAGCCCTGGAGGGAATGGAGGCAGGACTGCCAGGAAAATGGCAGAATTTGGTGGTGGGTGCCCAACCCGCCCCCAACCTGCCTCCGTGCCATCTTGCCAGGAGGCGGGTTGCCGACCCGCGCCAGGTCCCATCTCCTTGGAGGCGGGAAGGGGATTACAGCCACTTAACTGCCTGTTAACAGGTAGTTAACAGGCAGATAAGAGGATTATCTCCATTTTGCCCACACAAGTGCTGGCTCCCGAAGGCTCCGCCAGGGTCACCGAGGCGAGTAGTGGGTCTGCGGGGGTCGGAGGGGTGCAAAAGTGTACTGTGAAGGTAAGTGATGGATGCAAGTGTGGAGAGGTGAGTATGTGAGGTAAGTGGAAAGTGTTAGAAAAAGTTTACTTGCCTTTGTTTCTTCCTGCAAGCTTCAAGAGTTGGGTATGCGGAGAGTCTTGCACCTCCGCGGCAGAGATGACAGATGGCCGTTGCATTCTCCAATGCAACAACCATCTGATTTCTGCAAAAGAAAGAGGTTTGATGAGGTCTTGAATTCAAGAACACATCAAACTACAGAGAATGTCAGTGTTTGACAGCTTCACAAATATTTTGACAGATGAAACGTCATACGTTAAATTTCTCTGTAACCGGCTTTCCCTTAATTGGCCTGCTAAGCCTGCTGGGCGGGCTTAACAAGGTCAATCAAGGGAAAATAGCATGGGTTGGCCAGAATTTGATCCAGGCGGGACTGAAACCCGACAAGTGGGATTCCTGCCTCCAAAAGCTCCCCATTGGCAAAATACAGCCCCATGTTTTCAACACTCTGGCGACTTAACTCCTCGATGGCCGTAGCCATCCTCTCCTGTACCGTAGCCATCCTTTCCACGGAGATTGCCATCCTTTCCGTGGTGATGCGTTCATGTGCCAATGACTCCACAAAGGCTCTGCTCATACTAGAGTTGGACTCCTGCATCCTCTCCACACTCGCAGTGACCCTGGAGACAAAACCTGCCAA
Organism: Somniosus microcephalus; assembly: GCF_052327205.1. NCBI lineage: Eukaryota > Metazoa > Chordata > Chondrichthyes > Squaliformes > Somniosidae > Somniosus > Somniosus microcephalus. Next base: position 179,197,046 of record NC_140987.1, on the reverse strand, counting down.
AGACTCCTGCATCTGTCCCTGGAGTTCCAGCACAGCTCTCCTTCTGGATGGACCCGGAGGCACAGGGTCCACATGCAACTGAGCAGAGCTAGGAGAGTCCTGCGACCTCTGACGAGAACCCTCCACTGCTGTCGCTGTCTCCACCATCTGCTGATGCTCACTTGTGAGCTGTGACACACCAGGTGACAACACTACTTTATGTCGCGAAGGTTCCACCGAGGTGTGCATATCTGCGCTGGTGCTGGGTGCGCTTATGTCTGCTGACGTTGCGCCCTCAGAGGTTGCAGGTTCCCCTGAGGAGTCTTCACAATTGCCTTCTTCCTCCGGGACAGTGAGGAGGGGGGATGTCGATGGTCCTGCGATGGAGTAATGGCATGAGTTAAACATCTGATATTAATGTAGCATGCACATGGAATTGTGCAGATCATCAATAGTCAATCTGTATGAGTATCAGAAGCCATTTCAGTCACTCATGCAATGTAAATGAGAGAGATGCAAAACTATTCTGTCACCAAGCTTGCTCCTCTGCGCCTGTCTGTCCATCCCCCACTTCCACATCCACGCTAGCGTCAACAAGCTCCAGAGCCGCCTCCTCAGCATTAGTGAGATGGGCTATTGAGGGTGGCCCTCCTCTAGTCCTCGTCCTTTCCCGCTTATTGTGGGCTCTCTTTTCCTGCAGGGAGACAATTGGAGTTTGATTGAGAATAATGGAGTGAGTGTAGATTCCAGAGCATAGATGCTTAGAAGGAGACAAAGATGGAGTGAGGTGCAAATACCAAGGGCCCTCCCTGTGTGTTGTTAGTTGTTGTCATTGCATAACAGTGATAGGGAGTGTGAGGGCAGCATAGTCGAATAGTGAAGTGATTGTGTACATACAGAGAGAGGGATAGTTAAGGGTGCAAGAATGTAAGGGTACAGTGGGATGTGCAGGAGTAGGTTGACAATGCAGAGTGCTGTTAATGAGAGGAGAAGGGGAGCAGAATGAGGGTCAAGGTGATGGTTTACTCACTTTTCCTGTTCACACAAGGCCATTGAACCTTTTACAGCACTGCAGCCAGGTTCTGCTGCACACCGACCTGCTGCTCACTTCCCTTGCAATCTGTAGCCATACAGTCTTTGTTTGCTGGGGAGGCTTCTTCCTCCCAGAAGAGGGGAAGAGCACCTCCTTATTAACGGTTGCTCCCTCCACCAACACATTGAGGGAGCCATCGCTGAATCTCGGGGAGGCCTTGTGCATTGAGCTAGACATCGTTGAAGAAGGCAAGATTCCCAGACTTCCACAGCATCAAGAACACAGGCAGATAAGGAACAAGGCTGCTTGGAGCCCTTAAATGCAGCTGGATAATTGGCATCAGCAAAGGCGAGTTTCAGTCCCAAAACACTAATTGGGCTAGGGTAACCCACACGCCCGGAATTCATTGGCCGATTAGGGGAAAGTCACAACTTTTTCCCACCTGACAGCGGAGGCGGGTTCGGGACCCACCATCCACCTCACCCGCACCCAACCCGCCTCCAATGGGAAAATCGCGGCCAAAGAGTCTGCACAGGGATATAGATAGACTAAGTGAGTGGGCAGTAAGGTGGCAGATGGAGTATAATGTAGGGAAATGTGAGGTTATTCACTTTGGTAGGAAGACTAGAAAAACAGAATATTTTTTAAATGGTGAGAAACTTTCAAATGTTGGTGTTCAGAGAGATTTGGGTGTCCTCGTGCAAAAAACACAGAAAGCCAACATGCAGGTACAGCAAGCAATAAGGAAGGCAAATGACATGTTGATCTTTATTGCAAGGGGGTTGGAGTATAAGAGTAGAAACATAGAAACATAGAAAATAGGAGCAGGAGTAGGCCATTCGGCCCTTCGAGCCTGCTCCGCCATTCAATGAGATCATGGCTGATCATCCAAATTCAATCCCCTGTTCCTGCCTTCTCTCCATATCCCTTGATACCTTTAGCCTCAAGAAATATATCCAACTCCTTCTTGAATATATTTAATGAACTGGCCTCCACCACCCTCTGTGGTAGAGAATTCCACAGGTTCACCACTCTCTGGGTGAAGAAATTCCTCCTCATTTCAGTCCTAAATGGCTTACCCCTTATCCTTAGACTATGACCCCTGGTTCTGGACTCCTCGGCCATCAGAAACATCCTTCCTGCATCTAGTCTGTCCAGGCCTGACAGAATTTTATAGGTTTCGATGAGATCCCCTCTCAATCTTCTAAATGCCAGTGAATATAAGCCCAATCAACACAATCTCTCCTCATACGTCATTCCTGCCATCCCAGGTATTAGCCTGGTGAATCTTCGCTGCACTCCCTCCATGGCAAGAACGTCCTTCCTCAGGTAAGGCGACCAAAACTGCACACAATACTCAAGGTGCGGCCTCACCAAGGCCCTGTACAACTGTAGCAAGACATCCTTGTTCCTGTACTCGAACCCTCTTGCTACGAAGGCCAACATACCATTTGCCTTCTTAACCGCCTGCTGCACCTGCATGCTTACCTTCAGCGACTGGTGCACAATAACACCCAGGTCTCTTTTCACTTCCCCTTCTCCCAATCTATTGCCATTCAAATAATAATCTGCCTTCCTGTTTTTGCCACCAAAGTGGATAACCTCACATTTATCCACATTATAGTGCATTTGCCATGTTTCTGCCCAATCACCCAACCTGTCCAAATCGTACTGGAGTTTCACGACATCCTCCTCACAGCTTACCCTCCCACCCAGCTTTGTGTTGTCTGCAAATTTGGAGATATTACATCCAATTCCCTCATCCAGATCATTAATATATATTGTGAACAGCTGGGGTCCTAGGACCGATCCTTGTGGTACCCCACTAGTCACTGCCTGCCACTCGGAAAACGACGCGTTTATTCCAACTCTTTGCTTTCTGTCCACCAACCAGTTCTCTATCCAAGTCAATACCTTGCCCCCAATCCCATGTGCCTTAATTTTGCACACTAATCTCTTATGTGGGACCTTATCGAAAGCCTTCTGAAAGTCCAAATACACCACATCCACTGGTTCTCCCTTATCTATTTTACCAGTTACATCCTCAAAAAATTCCAGTTTGCACATTCTCCCTGTGTCTGCGTGGGTTTCCTCCGGGTGCTCCGGTTTCCTCCCACAGTCCAAAGATGTGCGGGTTAGGTTGATTTGGCTATGGTAAATTGACCCTTAGTGTTAGGGGATTAAATACGTGGGGTTACGGGGATAGGGTGGGATATGTGTCGGTGCAGACTCGATGGGCCGAAATGGCCTCTATCTGCACTGTGGGGATGCTGTGATTCTGTGATTCTGTGATTAGTCAAGCATGATTTACCTTTTGTAAATCCATGTTGACTTTGTCCGTTCCTGTCACTGCTTTCAAGTGCTCTGCTATTACATCTTTTATAATAGACGCTAGCATTTTCCCCACTACCGATGTCAGGCTTACAGGTCTATAATTCCCCGCTTTTTCTCTACCACCTTTTTTGAATAGTGGGGTAACATTAGCTACCCTCCAATCCATGGGTACTGTTCCAGAGTCTATCGAGTTCTGGAAGATGACCAGCAATGCATCTACTATCTCTAGGGCCACTTCCTTAAGTACCCTGGGATGTAGACCATCAGGCCCTGGGGATTTATCGGCCTTCAGTCCCATCAATTTTCCTAACACCATTTCCCTACAAATACTGATTTCTTTCAGTTCCTCCCTTTCATCAGATCCTATGTTCCCCGGCATCTCTGGGAGGTTATTTGTGTCCTCCTTTGTGAAGACAGAACCAAAGTATGTATTTAGTTGGTCTGCCATTTCCTTGTTTCCCATTATAAATTCCCCTGATTCTGACTGCAAGGGACCTACACTTGACTTCACCAATCTTTTTCTCTTCCCATATCTATAAAAGCTTTTACAGTCAGTTTTTATGTTCCCTGCAAGCTTACTCTCATTCTATTTTCCCTTTCTTAATTAATCCCTTTGTCCTCCTTTGTTGACTCCTAAACTGCTCCCAATCCTCAGGATTATTGCTTTTTCTGGCCAATTTATATGTCCTCTCCTTGGATCTTATGCTATCCCAAATTTCCCTTGTTAGCCACGGTTGAGTCACCTTTTTTGTTTTATTTTTATGCCAAACTGGGATGAACAAATTCTGTAGCTCATCCATTCGGTCTTTGAATGTTTGCCATTGCCTATCCACCATCAACCCTTTGAGTGCCATTCCCCAATCAATCCTACCCAACTCGCTCCTCAGACCATCGTGGTTTCCTTTATTTAAATTGAGGACCCTAGTGTCTGCGTCAACTACTTCATTCTCCATCTTAATGAAGAATTCGATCATATTATGATCGCTCCGACCCAAGGGGCCTCGTACAACAAGATTGCTAATTAATCCTTTCTCGTTACATAATACCCAGTCTAAGATGGCCTGATCTCTGGTTGGTTCCTCGACATATTGGTCCAGGAAACCATCTTGCTACAATTGTATAGGGTCTTGGTGAGACCACACCTGGAGTACTGTCCATAGTTTTGGTCTCCTTATCTAAGGAAGGATATAATTGCCTTGGAGGTGGTGCAACAAAGGTTCACTAGATTGATTCCTGGGATGAGAGGGCTGTCCTATGAGGAGAGATTGTGTAGAATGGGCCTAAGCTCTCTGGAGTTTAGAAGAATGAGAGGTGATCTCATTGAAACATACAAGATTCTGAAGGGGATTGACAGGTTAGATGCTGAAAGGTTGTTTCCCCTGGCTGGAGAGTCAAGAACTAGGGGGCATAGTCTCAGGATAAGGGGCAGGCCATTTAAGACTGAGATGAGGAAGAATTTCTTCACTCAGAGGATTGTGAATCTTTGGAATTCTCTGCCCCAGAAGGATGTGAATGCTGAGTCTTTGAGTATATTCAAGGCTGAGATAGATAAATTTTTGGACTCTAGGGGAATCAAGGGATATGGAGATCGGGCAGGAAAGTGGAGTTGAGGTCAAAGATCAGCCATGTGAATGGTGGAGCAGGCTCAAGGGGCCATATGGCCTACTCCTGCTCCTATTTCTTATGTACTTATGGTGTCTCAGACTATCAGGATGGACATGGTACAAGATTTTGGATTAGCTACCTGTTAAACTCCTTGGGCTCGATTTTGTCAATGGGGAGCTTTTGGAGGCGGGACTCCCACTTTTTGGTTTGTAGTCCCGCCTCCATCGACTTGTGGCCAACCCACGCTACTTTCCCTTGATTGACCTTGTTAAGCCCGCCCAGCGACCTCAGCAGGCCAATTAAGGGACACCTGGTTACTGGTGATGTCAGCAATTGACATTTCATCTGTCAAGAGTTGACATTCAGTACTTCAACAAAAGCCAAATGCTGGCTATCGGAAATAGAACCAGAATATACTGGAAACGTTTAGCTGGTGTGGAGAGAGAAACAGAGTTAACATTTCAGGTCGATGACCTTTCATCAGAAGTGGCTAAGGGTTCTGAATGGTCAATTCTTGCTAGGGGTATGGCTCCATGAGTGCCAGTCACCATCTCGTTTCACAGCTAAGTGGCTATTTGTCATGTATGACGCTTGACAGTAAGGATCAACTGGATATTCCATGAAGGTGGGCAACACAGTTGTTACGTCCGTGTAATAATAAGAAAAGGACTGCAGAGAACGGTACAACAGGTGTTCACTCAACGTGGTTCAAACTGCAACTGAAACAACAGATTACTACTCAGCGTTATATACAGGTGTGGTCACTGCCGGTACTACAGTATACATGAGCTGTAGAAAGTAGTTCCCCCCTTAAAGGTACATACATTACAATTCCTCCCCTTTTAGATTAACAGTACCATAACACTCATTTAACAATTAAATATCAAACTAATTACAATTAACACTTTTAACATGCAACATTAGCTGAAAATAGTCTATTTATAAATTCAGTCTTTGGGGAGGCTTCCTGATCCTTTCTGGATAGTGCCTTTCCCGAGTGTCTTGCTCTTGGTGCGGAGGCGATTCTGGCCCCCTGTTGTCGGTTGGTTCATCAGCTTCCGATGCTACTGTTTCTGGGGTAGATGCTACCTGTACGTCGGGTTCATCACCAGGTACGTATGGGCGAGGCATGGGGCTGACTCGTTCCTGTGACTCTAGGATCTGGTCAGCATGGCGTCTCACGATGCTCTCCCCAACGTCCACTGTGTACATTAGTGGCCCCTGCCGTGTGCATATCGTTCCTGGTTGCCATTTCTCTGTTCGGTAGTCGCGAGCCAAGACTGGTTGCCCTACATTGAAGCTCCTTGTCGGCTTCTCGTTGATGTGCTGGAATTGCTTACTCTCAACATCTCTTCGTACATTTGGTCTGAGCAAATCCAGACGAGATCTCAACCTTCGGTTAAAGAACATCATGGCCGGGGCCTGGTTGGTGACTGCATGTGCCGCATTTCTGTAGGCTAACAGGAAATTGTCCACCTTATGCTGCAGTGGAATGTCGTCATCGCACATGGCCTTTACTGCTTTTTTAAAGGTTTGTACGAACCTCTCAGCCAATCCATTTGTGGCTGGATGATACGGGGCGGATGTGTAATGCCTTACCCCATTCCTTTTCATAAATCTTCGAAACTCTTCGGACACAAACTGTGGTCCGTTATCAGAGCAAATCTGCTCTGGCAAGCCGTTCCTGGCAAAAATGGTCCATAGGACTGCAATAGTTTTCTCCGTGGTGGTGGAGGACATTTTGATCACCTCAGGCAATTTCGAGTGCGCATCCACGGCTATTAAAAACATTGAGTCCATGAATGGACCAGCAAAATCAACATGCACCCGTTGCCATGGAGATGAGGGCCACTCCCATGGGTGTAGAGGGGCATGTGGTGGTGCATTTTGGACCTTCTGGCATCCTGAGCAGCTCTTTGTCAGGTCCTCGATTTGCTGATCGATCCCCGGCCACCACACATAAGCCCTAGCAAGGCTTTTCATTTTCACCCCTCCCAGATGACCTTCGTGAAGCTCATTGAGCACGCTCTCCCTTAACTTGGGTGGAATTACCACTCGGGATCCACACATCAAGGTCCCCTGGCATACTGACAGCTGTTCTCTTCTGGATGAGAATGCTGGCAACAGTGAGTCGCCATGTGCTGGCCATCCCTTCACCGTCAAATCATATACCCGAGACAGTATCGGGTCATTTCGGGTCTCCTTCTCTATACCAGCGTTAGTTACTGGCAAGCATTCAATTATAGTCGAATGAAATATTTCGACAGGATCCACTGCTGGTGCTTCCTCCGCAGTAGGCAGTGGCAGGCGTGATAGCCCATCAGCGTTTCCATGCTGTTTCGTGCCCTTATACTCGATTTCATATTGGTGCGCCCCTAGAAAAGGGACCATCTTTGTAGCCGTTGCGCAGTCATCACCGGAACGCCCTTCTTTGGATTAAAGATGGAGACAAGTGATTGGTGGTCAGTCAGCAAGGTGAACTTCTGCCCGTGCAGATAATGATTGAACTTTTTCACTCCCCACACTATGCTGAGGGCCTCCCTGTCAATCTGGGCGTAGTTACACTCGGCTGAGGTTAGTGACTGAGACGCAAAGGCTACTGGCCTCTTCGAGCCGTCCGGGAATTTGTGCGACAGCACCGCTCCAATGCCATAGGGTGATGCATCACACGCCAACCGAATTGATAGTGCTGGGTTGAAATGAGCCAACACCTCTTTTGATGTGATCAATGCTTTGCTCTTCTGGAAAGCTCATTTACATTCATCACTCCACTTCCATGGTACCCCCATTTGCAGTAGGGTGTTCAGTGGGTGTAGTACGGTAGACAAATTCGGCAAGAACTTATGGTAGTAGTTCACCAGCCCGAGGAACGACCTCAGTTGTGACACATTTTCCAGTGCTGGAGCCTTGACTACTGCCTCAATCTTTTCAGGGGACTTATGTAACCCCTCTTCATCAGTAACGTGGCCACAATACGAGATCTGCTTCTGGAAAAACTCGCATTTGTGGCGATTAGCTCGGAGCCCATATTCCTTCAATCTAGTGAGCACCTGCTCCAGGTTGGCGAGGTGATCAATGACATTGTCGCCCGTGACCAGGATGTCATCCAAATAACACTGGGTCCCTGGAATCCCTTGCAGGACTTGTTCCATTGCCCTTTGCCAAATAGCCGGAGCTGATGCTACCCCGAACACCAGCCGGTTGTATTGGTAGAGACCTTTATGAGTGTTGATCATGAGGTACTGTTTCGAAGCTTCTTCTACCTCCATTTGCAGGTGCGCCTGGACCAGATCAATCTTAGTGAAGCATTTCCCTCCAGATAGCGAGGCGAAAATATCTTCAATCCGCGGAAGCGGATATTGTACAGTGTGAAGGACTGGGTTCACTGTCACGTTAAAGTCCCCACAGATGCGAACCTTCTTTGGTTCCCCAGGCGTATTACTCAATGACCTCTTCATTACAGGAACGATGGGTGTAGCCCACTCACTCCAGTCCACTTTGGACAGTACTCCTGAACGTTCCAAACCTTCCAGCTCTGCTTCGACGGCTGGGCAGATCGCATAAGGTCTGGCCTTAAAAAACTTTGGGCTTGCATTTTCCTCTATTTTGATCATCGCTGTTATGCCTTTTAGTGTTCCGAGTCCCTGCTGGAACACTTCTTGTGCGTCAGTTAGCATTTTTGACAGTCGTCCAGGTGTGACGTCGTCATCCTTTTTGGCATCTACAGTCAGTGCTTATATGGAATGCCAATCTAGCTGTATCTTCCGGATCCATTCACATCCTAGTAGTGGTGGTCCTCCATCTGGCAATACATATAGGTCCATTTTTGGTGTTTCCTTGCCATTATATATAACGTTCACCCTTATTTTTCCTTTGGGGTAGACTTTTTGCCCCGTGTACATCTTCAAGACAATCTTTGTATCTCTCAAGGGTATATGTGAGAATAGCCGCTTGTAGTCCCTTCGGTTTATGACTGTTAGGACTGATCCTGTGTCCAATTCCATTTTCACTTGGACTCCTGCTATCTTGAGCGTGACCCAGATAGTTTGGTGATCCTCCATTTTGATCACATTATGTAGTTTCAGACAACCCAGCTCCTTGCTTCCGGAGTCTGTATCACTCTTCTGTTCGTCTGAACTACTCTCCGTCACCTTATGTACCTTCTTGTACTTCTCCTGTGGAGATTTCTTGCTGCTGGTTTTCTTTCCCGATCTGCAGACTCTTGCTATGTGTCCTACTGTTCCAAACTGTCTGCACACTTTGTCCTTGAACCAGCAATCATTATGGTCGTGTGTTGTTCTGCCGCAGCGATAGCACTTCACTGTTCCGTATGACATTTCATTTGTGCCATATTCTTGCGGTCTCCGTTGTATCTCTGCAGCGCCCCGTGCTGCTGCTTCGTGTGATACTGCAATGCTGAAAGCCTTGTCCAGCGTAAGATCCTTTTCTGATAGAAGCCGTTTCTGGGTTCCTTCACTTTGAAGCCCACACACAAACTTGTCTCTTAAAGTATCTGCTAGCCCCATTCCAAACTGGCAGTGTTTCGATAGCTTGCGCAGTTCCGTTAAATACTCAACGTTACTTTCATCTTTATGCTGGTTCCTCTTGTGAAACTTAAATCTTTCTGCTATCAGCAGCGGTGTGGGGTTTAAGTGCTCCTGTAGGATTGACACTATGTTTTCAGAATCCTTTTCTACTGGCTTCTCTGGGGCTACTAGGTTTCATAGTAAGCCATACGTTTTTGCACCCATTGAATTCAACAATACCAGCGCTTTCTTGTCATCTGGCACTTCATTCGCTTTGCAGTATACTTCTATGCGTTCGCCATATGTCATCCAATCTTCGACTTCATTGTCGAACGCTGTAATACTGCCACTCTTCGGCATTTTTGAGTGTGGTTAGACTGGCTTAAAATGGCATCTCCCACGCTTTCCTTTCTTCCCCGCTGCGGCTTAAAATGGCGTCTCCTGCGCTGCTGCCAACGCCGCTCTCGGCGGTCCTCGTGGCAAATTGCGACGCCCTGTGGGTTTCGTGCGCTGCTCCTGCGCTGCTGCCAATGCCGCTGTCTGCGGTCCTCGTGGCAATGGCAGCGCCTCGCGTTTTCCTGCGCGCCTCTCTCCCCCGTTGACGCTGCTTGGCCCTTGACCACCGGCTGCGCTCTGCTCTCTCTCGCCTCTCTCCCCCGTTGACGCCGCTCGGTCCTGAACACCGGCTGCGCCCTGTGCGCTCTGCCCTCTCTCTCTCCCCCGTCGACGCTGCTCGGCCTTTTTCTGTGCCGCTCGGTCGGGCTCTAGCCCGTCGCTGTCCGGGAAGGGTCTGCGCAGTACCTGTTGCCAGCCCGTTTCGCTGGACCACCGTGACTGGAAAGCCAAGCCTGGCTCTCGACAGCCTCCCCTGCGATGCTCAAATCTCCGCTGGATGACTGGGCGGTTGCCCGTGGTCGACGCCCGTGCTTCTGGACTCGACCTCCTTCCACTGTTCTCCAGGAGCGAATCCATGGGAGGTGATGCAGAGTTGCAGGTAGGTTCGAACTTGCTCGTCGCCACTGTTACGTCCGTGTAATAATATGAAAAGGACTGCAGAGAACGGTACAACAGGTGTTTACTCAACGTGGTTCAAACTGCAACTGAAACAACAGATTACTACTCAGCGTTATATACAGGTGTCGCTGCCGGTACTACACTATACATGAGCTGTAGAAAGTAGTTCCCCCCTTAAAGGTACATACATTACAACAGTCAATCCCAATATTTTCCTCATTCGATGTCCACACATGCACTTCCAGCAGGGGTTGCTGCATAAGGGCAACTCTGACCATTCCCTCACTGCCCCAACCAAAGAGCACTGATACCAATTGTAGTGCCCTCACCATCTCCCTGGCTGAGCTAACTGAATCCAGACCAGGGTATGAGTGAAATAGGCTTTAGCATGTCTTTTGAATAGATAAGGAAGCCTTTGGAAAATTGGTGTTTTCACCTTAATCTGCATTGTCATGTGTCAAATTGCTGGATTATCCTATTTATTCAGAAACACTACCCTTGTCACGCAGCAGCGGGGTCGCCCCCCACCGCCAACCTCTCCTGCCTTGAAGCCTCCCAGGTAGGCAAAATCGCGGCCTGCATGTCTCAGTGAGGATACTTCAATCTGATTGGTTGAAGAGCCACGCTGTTGCTCCCTCTGTTCACACACATCACAGATCCCCTGTAGAGGGCGCTGCGCTAGATCAGACCCCCGATGACAGCAAGTTGCCGCTCAAAAGCCCACGAAAAGTCTGTGGGCAGCTGTAAGCGTAATGAACGAATATGCTGTTCTTTCGTCGCTGACCACAAAATCCGGGCCTCAATCTGTGATTGTTACATTTATATTGCAAAGAGCACAAGAGTAATTTTTCATTGAAATGTTGCAAGGTTGATCTATGATGCAACTGGGAAAATGTTCACTATGTTTGAGTTACATCAACAGTGTGCAATTTATGTTTGTACATGGAATGGTTCCATGGTATATTTATACACCAGCTACTGGTTTGAGAGGATAAGCTGCACATTCAGTTTCAGCCAGGTTCCTGCCTTGCTGGAACTGGAAGACGGACCTGAAATTTCCTCAGGCTGCGCTCGCTCTGCCACAACGTTTCCGGAAGTGCAGCAGAAGCCCTGTTTATGTGTGTAAACAGGGTTTCTGACACACTTGTGGCAAAGTTAAGGCTGCGGAGCAGGTACATGTCCAAGTAAATTCCGAGCCAGTGTTACCAGGAGTGAGTTGTGCACATGAATAGAGATATGGACAGAGCTCTCTCCCAGCAGTTCAAAATATAAATGTTAATAACAACAACTTGCATTTATATAGCGCCTTTAATGTGCGAAAACATCCCAATGTGCTATATGGAGATGTAAGGATAAAAATGGACCAAAGAAGGAGATATTCGGGGGTGTGACCAAAAGCCATGTACAGGAAACTCTTTGGTATCCGGCACCGACGGGACCGGGATGGTGCCGGTTGATTAAAAATTCCGGATGACGGAGAGGGTTATCTACCGAGGCTATTTTTAACAAACAAAGAGTCAGAATCCTGTTATTGAGGTGTTCGGACTTCTGATTTAAGAAGCTGAGTAGTGGCAGTTTGGAGAACTACCCCCACTGACTAGCTCAGCCACCGCGGGAGACTTGGACTCGGCAACATTTCCGGTTATTGAGGTGTTGTTTTCGGGGTATGAATTTTGCCGGTTAATAGAGAATTCCAGATATTTAGGTGCCGTTTAAACGAGAGTTTCCTGTACAAAGTGATGAGTTTTAAGACATTTTAAAGGAAGACAGGATGATGGAGAGGCAGAGAGGTTCAGGAAAGAAAGAGTGGGACATTAGCTGGCTGAAAGCACAGTTGCAATGGTGTGACGAAGAAAGGGAAAGATGCACAAGAGACCAGAGTCAGAGGGCAGAGAGATTGTGGGGGATTGCAGTGCTGGAGAAGGTTACAGAGATAGAAAGGGGAAAGGTCACAGAGAGAGTGAAACACAATCCTCCTTTGCTCCTTTGTTTTGTCGCCATCTACTGGCTGGCTCATTGGACCATTAGCAATCTCATCAGGAAAGCTATTACACTTTGCTGAGTAAATTCAAGTACTTTTTGCAATAAACATTTAAAAATATTCAATTTTTTATTTTCTTGACATCACACGTTACTAAACCATTAATAATGACCAAGTTTAGCCTTGAATTAGTGAATACCACAAAGGATTAAAGTAAAATATATGAAAATCTCCAGCACTTTAGTGCTGATTATCCTGCATGATGAGTAAAAATATGAATACTTTTCCACATGAATAGGAAGCTCGGGAAGCTACAAAGTGCAGTTCATTTACTTGCCTTAACTCGGCAGAAAATACATTTTTGTGTGCTCCTGTCATTTCTTTAGTGAGAGGGAATCTGCTCTGCTTTTTCTTGCATGTAAATTTGTCCAAAACAATTTAAGATTTAAGACCAATTTTATCAATCTTTTAAAGAATATAAACAATAAAAACTTGTGTGTGTGTGTACTAGCTGGAGTGCCCGGCGGTGCCGAGGCTTTTTCGAGGGCATGTTGTTGTTGGAAGAGAGAGAGAGAGCGACTAGGGGGGAAGAGAGAGAGCAACTGGGGGGGAAGAGAGAGAGCGACTGGGGGGGAAGAGAGAGAGCGACTGGGGGGGAAGAGAGAGAGCGACTGGGGGGGAAGAGAGAGAGCGACTGGGGAGGAAGAGAGAGAGCGACTGGGGGGAAGAGAGAGAGCGACTGGGGGGGAAGAGAGAGAGCGACTGGGGGGGAAGAGAGAGAGCGACTGGGGGGGACGAGAGAGAGCGACTGGGGGGGAAGAGAGAGCGCGACTGGGGGGGAAGAGAGAGCGACTGGGGGAGAAGAGAGAGCGACTGGGGGGGAAGAGAGAGAGAGAGCGACTGGGGGGGAAGAGAGAGAGAGAGCGACTGGGGGGGAAGAGAGAGAGCGAGCGACTGCGGGGGAAGAGAGAGAGCGATTGGGGGGAAGAGAGTGAGCGACTGGGGGGGAGAGAGAGAGCGACTGGGGGGGAAGAGAGAGAGCGACTGGGGGGGAAGAGAGAGAGCGACTGGGGGGAAGAGAGAGAGCGACTGGGGGGGAAGAGAGAGAGCGACTGGGGGGGAAGAGAGAGAGCGACGGGGGGAAGAGAGAGAGCGACTGGGGGGAAGAGAGAGAGCGACTGGGGGGAAGAGAGAGCGACTGGGGGGAAGAGAGAGAGCGACTGGGGGGGAAGAGAGAGAGCGACTGGGGGGGTAAGAGAGAGAGCGACGGGGGGAAGAGAGAGAGCGACTGGGGGGGAAGAGAGAGAGCGACTGGGGGGGAAGAGAGAGAGCGACTGGGGGGAAGAGAGAGAGCGACTGGGGGGAAGAGAGAGAGCGACTGGGGGGGAAGAGAGAGAGCGACTGGGGTGGAAGACAGAGAGCGACTGGGGGGAAGAGAGAGCGACTGGGGGGGAAGAGAGAGAGCAACTGGGGGGGAAGAGAGAGAGCGACTGGGGGAGAAGAGAGAGAGCGACGGGGGGGAAGAGAGAGAGCGACGGGGGGGAAGAGAGAGAGCGACTGGGGGGAAGAGAGAGAGCGACTGGGGGGAAGAGATAGCGGCTGGGGGGAAGAGAGAGCGACTGGGGGGAAGAGAGAGAGCGACTGGGGGGGAAGAGAGAGAGCGACTGGTGGGGGGAAGAGAGAGAGCGACGGGGGGAAGAGAGAGAGCGACTGGGGGGGAAGAGAGAGAGCGACTGGGGGAGAAGAGAGAGAGCGACTGGGGGGGAAGAGAGAGAGCGACTGGGGGGGAAGAGAGAGAGCGACTGGGGGGGGAAGAGAGAGAGCGACTGGGGGGGAAGAGAGAGAGCGAATGGGGTGGAAGACAGAGAGCGACTGGGGGGAATAGAGAGCGCGACTGGGGGGGAAGAGAGAGAGCGACTGGGGGGGAAGAGAGAGCGACTGGGGGGGCAGAGAGAGAGAGAGCGGCTGGGGGGGAAGAGAGAGAGAGAGCGACTGGGGGGGAAGAGAGAGAGCGAGCAACTGGGGGGAAGAGAGAGAGCGACTGGGGGGGAAGAGAGAGAGCGACTGGGGGGGAAGAGAGAGAGCGATGGGGGGGAAGAGAGAGAGCGACTGGGGGGGAAGAGAGAGAGCGATGGGGGGGAAGAGAGAGAGCGACTGGGGGGGAAAGAGAGAGAGCGAGCGACCGGGGGGGAAGAGAGAGAGCGAGCGACTGGGGGGGAAGAGAGAGAGCGAGCGACTGGGGGGGAAGAGAGAGAGCGACTGGGGGGGAAGAGAGAGAGCGACTGGGGGGTAAGAGAGAGAGCGACGGGGGGAAGAGAGAGAGCGACTGGGGGGGAAGAGAGAGAGCGACTGGGGGGGAAGAGAGAGAGCGACTGGGGGGAAGAGAGAGAGCGACTGGGGGGAAGAGAGAGAGCGACTGGGGTGGAAGACAGAGAGCGACTGGGGGGAAGAGAGAGCGACTGGGGGGGAAGAGAGAGAGCAACTGGGGGGGAAGAGAGAGAGCGACTGGGGGAGAAGAGAGAGCGACTGGGGGGAAGAGAGAGAGCGACGGGGGGAAGAGAGAGAGCGACGGGGGGGAAGAGAGAGAGCGACTGGGGGGAAGAGAGAGAGCGACTGGGGGGAAGAGATAGCGACTGGGGGGAAGAGAGAGCGACTGGGGGGAAGAGAGAGAGCGACTGGGGGGGAAGAGAGAGAGCGACTGGTGGGGGGAAGAGAGAGAGCGACGGGGGGAAGAGAGAGAGCGACTGGGGGGGAAGAGAGAGAGCGACTGGGGGGGAAGAGAGAGAGCGACTGGGGGGGAAGAGAGAGAGCGACTGGGGGGGAAGAGAGAGAGCGACTGGGGGGGGAAGAGAGAGAGCGACTGGGGGGGAAGAGAGAGAGCGAATGGGGTGGAAGACAGAGAGCGACTGGGGGGAAGAGAGAGCGACTGGGGGGGAAGAGAGAGAGCGACTGGGGGGGAAGAGAGAGAGCGACTGGGGGGGAAGAGAGAGAGCGACTGGGGGGGAATAGAGAGCGCGACTGGGGGGGAAGAGAGAGAGCGACTGGGGGGGAAGAGAGAGCGACTGGGGGGCAGAGAGAGAGAGAGCGGCTGGGGGGGAAGAGAGAGAGAGAGCGACTGGGGGGGAAGAGAGAGAGCGAGCAACTGGGGGGAAGAGAGAGAGCGACTGGGGGGGAAGAGAGAGAGCGATTGGGGGGGAAGAGATAGCGCGACTGGTGGGAAGAGAGAGAGTGACTGGGGGGTAAGAGAGAGAGCGACTGGGTGGGAAGAGAGAGAGCGACTGGGGGGGAAGAGAGAGAGAGAGCGACTGGGGGGGAAGAGAGAGAGAGAGCGACTGGGGGGGAAGAGAGAGAGCGAGCGACTGCGGGGGAAGAGAGAGCGCGATTGGGGGGAAGAGAGTGAGCGATTGGGGGGGAGAGAGAGAGCGACTGGGGGGGAAGAGACAGAGCGACTGGGGGGGAAGAGAGAGAGCGACTGGGGGGAAAGAGAGAGAGCGACTGGGGGGGAAGAGAGAGAGCGACTGGGGGGGAAGAGAGAGAGCGACGGGGGGGAAGAGAGAGAGCGACTGGGGGGAAGAGAGAGAGCGACTGGGGGGAAGAGAGAGCGACTGGGGGGAAGAGAGAGAGCGACTGGGGGGGAAGAGAGAGAGCGACTGGGGGGAAGAGAGTGAGCGACTGGGGGGGAGAGAGAGAGCGACTGGGGGGGAAGAGAGAGAGCGACTGGGGGGGAAGAGAGAGAGCGACTGGGGGGAAGAGAGAGAGCGACTGGGGGGGAAGAGAGAGAGCGACTGGGGGGGAAGAGAGAGAGCGACGGGGGGAAGAGAGAGAGCGACTGGGGGGAAGAGAGAGAGCGACTGGGGGGAAGAGAGAGCGACTGGGGGGAAGAGAGAGAGCGACTGGGGGGGAAGAGAGAGAGCGACTGGGGGGGTAAGAGAGAGAGCGACGGGGGGAAGAGAGAGAGCGACTGGGGGGGAAGAGAGAGAGCGACTGGGGGGGAAGAGAGAGAGCGACTGGGGGGAAGAGAGAGAGCGACTGGGGGGAAGAGAGAGAGCGACTGGGGGGGAAGAGAGAGAGCGACTGGGGTGGAAGACAGAGAGCGACTGGGGGGAAGAGAGAGCGACTGGGGGGGAAGAGAGAGAGCAACTGGGGGGAAGAGAGAGAGCGACTGGGGGAGAAGAGAGAGAGCGACGGGGGGGAAGAGAGAGAGCGACGGGGGGGAAGAGAGAGAGCGACTGGGGGGAAGAGAGAGAGCGACTGGGGGGAAGAGATAGCGGCTGGGGGGAAGAGAGAGCGACTGGGGGGAAGAGAGAGAGCGACTGGGGGGGAAGAGAGAGAGCGACTGGTGGGGGGAAGAGAGAGAGCGACGGGGGGAAGAGAGAGAGCGACTGGGGGGGAAGAGAGAGAGCGACTGGGGGAGAAGAGAGAGAGCGACTGGGGGGGAAGAGAGAGAGCAACTGGGGGGGAAGAGAGAGAGCGACTGGGGGGGGAAGAGAGAGAGCGACTGGGGGGGAAGAGAGAGAGCGAATGGGGTGGAAGACAGAGAGCGACTGGGGGGAATAGAGAGCGCGACTGGGGGGGAAGAGAGAGAGCGACTGGGGGGGAAGAGAGAGCGACTGGGGGGGCAGAGAGAGAGAGAGCGGCTGGGGGGAAGAGAGAGAGAGAGCGACTGGGGGGGAAGAGAGAGAGCGAGCAACTGGGGGGAAGAGAGAGAGCGACTGGGGGGGAAGAGAGAGAGCGACTGGGGGGGAAGAGAGAGAGCGATGGGGGGGAAGAGAGAGAGCGACTGGGGGGGAAGAGAGAGAGCGATGGGGGGAAGAGAAGTGAGCGACTGGGGGGAAAGAGAGAGAGCGAGCGACCGGGGGGGAAGAGAGAGAGCGAGCGACTGGGGGGGAAGAGAGAGAGCGAGCGACTGGGGGGGAAGAGAGAGAGCGACTGGGGGGGAAGAGAGAGAGCGACTGGGGGTAAGAGAGAGAGCGACGGGGGGAAGAGAGAGAGCGACTGGGGGGGAAGAGAGAGAGCGACTGGGGGGGAAGAGAGAGAGCGACTGGGGGGAAGAGAGAGAGCGACTGGGGGGAAGAGAGAGAGCGACTGGGGTGGAAGACAGAGAGCGACTGGGGGGAAGAGAGAGCGACTGGGGGGGAAGAGAGAGAGCAACTGGGGGGGAAGAGAGAGAGCGACTGGGGGAGAAGAGAGAGCGACTGGGGGGGAAGAGAGAGAGCGACGGGGGGGAAGAGAGAGAGCGACGGGGGGAAGAGAGAGAGCGACTGGGGGGAAGAGATGAGAGCGACTGGGGGGAAGAGATAGCGACTGGGGGAAGAGAGAGCGACTGGGGGGAGGAGAGAGAGCGACTGGGGGGGAAGAGAGAGAGCGACTGGTGGGGGGAAGAGAGAGAGCGACGGGGGGAAGAGAGAGAGCGACTGGGGGGGAAGAGAGAGAGCGACTGGGGGGGAAGAGAGAGAGCGACTGGGGGGGAAGAGAGAGAGCGACTGGGGGGGGAAGAGAGAGAGCGACTGGGGGGGAAGAGAGAGAGCGAATGGGGTGGAAGACAGAGAGCGACTGGGGGGAAGAGAGAGCGACTGGGGGGGAAGAGAGAGAGCGACTGGGGGGGAAGAGAGAGAGCGACTGGGGGGGAAGAGAGAGAGCGACTGGGGGGGAATAGAGAGCGCGACTGGGGGGGAAGAGAGAGAGCGACTGGGGGGGAAGAGAGAGCGACTGGGGGGCAGAGAGAGAGAGAGCGGCTGGGGGGGAAGAGAGAGAGAGAGCGACTGGGGGGGAAGAGAGAGAGCGAGCAACTGGGGGAAGAGAGAGAGCGACTGGGGGGGAAGAGAGAGAGCGATTGGGGGGGAAGAGATAGCGCGAGCTGGGGGGAAGAGAGAGAGTGACTGGGGGGTAAGAGAGAGAGCGACTGGGTGGGAAGAGAGAGAGCGACTGGGGGGGAAGAGAGAGAGAGAGCGACTGGGGGGGAAGAGAGAGAGAGAGCGACTGGGGGGAAGAGAGAGAGCGAGCGACTGCGGGGGAAGAGAGAGCGCGATTGGGGGGAAGAGAGTGAGCGATTGGGGGGGGGAGAGAGAGAGCGACTGGGGGGGAAGAGACAGAGCGACTGGGGGGGGAAGAGAGAGAGCGACTGGGGGAAGAGAGAGAGCGACTGGGGGGGAAGAGAGAGAGCGACTGGGGGGGAAGAGAGAGAGCGACGGGGGGGAAGAGAGAGAGCGACTGGGGGGAAGAGAGAGAGCAACTGGGGGGAAGAGAGAGCGACTGGGGGGAAGAGAGAGAGCGACTGGGGGGGAAGAGAGAGAGCGACTGGGGGGAAGAGAGTGAGCGACTGGGGGGGAGAGATGAGAGCGACTGGGGGGAAGAGAGAGAGCGACTGGGGGGGAAGAGAGAGAGCGACTGGGGGGAAGAGAGAGAGCGACTGGGGGGGAAGAGAGAGAGCGACTGGGGGGGAAGAGACTGGGGGGCAGAGAGAGGAGAGAGCGGTGGGGGGGAAGAGAGAGAGAGAGCGACTGGGGGGGGAAGAGAGAGAGCGAGCAACTGGGGGGAAGAGAGAGAGCGACTGGGGGGGAAGAGAGAGAGCGATTGGGGGGAAGAGATAGCGCGACTGGGGGGAAGAGAGAGAGTGACTGGGGGGTAAGAGAGAGAGCGACTGGGTGGGAAGAGAGAGAGCGACTGGGGGGAAGAGAGAGAGAGAGCGACTGGGGGGGAAGAGAGAGAGAGAGCGACTGGGGGGGAAGAGAGAGAGCGAGCGACTGCGGGGGAAGAGAGAGCGCGATTGGGGGGAAGAGAGTGAGCGATTGGGGGGGAGAGAGAGAGCGACTGGGGGGAAGAGACAGAGCGACTGGGGGGGAAGAGAGAGAGCGACTGGGGGGAAGAGAGAGAGCGACTGGGGGGAAGAGAGAGAGCGACTGGGGGGGAAGAGAGAGAGCGACGGGGGGGAAGAGAGAGAGCGACTGGGGGGAGAGAGAGAGCAACTGGGGGGAAGAGAGAGCGACTGGGGGGAAGAGAGAGAGCGACTGGGGGGGAAGAGAGAGAGCGACTGGGGGGAAGAGAGTGAGCGACTGGGGGGGAGAGAGAGAGCGACTGGGGGGGAAGAGAGAGAGCGACTGGGGGGGAAGAGAGAGAGCGACTGGGGGGAAGAGAGAGAGCGACTGGGGGGGAAGAGAGAGAGCGACTGGGGGGGAAGAGAGAGAGCGACGGGGGGAAGAGAGAGAGCGACTGGGGGGAAGAGAGAGAGCGACTGGGGGGAAGATGAGAGCGACTGGGGGAAGAGAGAGAGCGACTGGGGGGGAAGAGAGAGAGCGACTGGGGGGGTAAGAGAGAGAGCGACGGGGGGAAGAGAAGAGAGCGACTGGGGGGGAAGAGAGAGAGCGACTGGGGGGAAGAGAGAGAGCGACTGGGGGGGAAGAGAGAGAGCGACTGGGGTGGAAGACAGAGAGCGACTGGGGGGAAGAGAGAGCGACTGGGGGGGAAGAGAGAGAGCAACTGGGGGGGAAGAGAGAGAGCGACTGGGGAGAAGAGAGAGAGCGACGGGGGGGAAGAGAGAGAGCGACGGGGGGGGAAGAGAGAGAGCGACTGGGGGGAAGAGAGAGAGCGACTGGGGGGAAGAGATAAGCGGCTGGGGGAAGAGAGAGCGACTGGGGGGAAGAGAGAGAGCGACTGGGGGGGGAAGAGAGAGAGCGACTGGTGGGGGGAAGAGAGAGAGCGACGGGGGGAAGAGAGAGAGCGACTGGGGGGGAAGAGAGAGAGCGACTGGGGGAGAAGAGAGAGAGCGACTGGGGGGGAAGAGAGAGAGCAACTGGGGGGAAGAGAGAGAGCGACTGGGGGGGGAAGAGAGAGAGCGACTGGGGGGGAAGAGAGAGAGCGAATGGGGTGGAAGACAGAGAGCGACTGGGGGAATAGAGAGCGCGACTGGGGGGGGAAAGAGAGAGAGCGACTGGGGGGGAAGAGAGAGAGCGACTGGGGGGGCAGAGAGAGAGAGAGCGGCTGGGGGGAGAGAGAGAGAGGAGAGCGACTGGGGGGGAAGAGAGAGAGCGAGCAACTGGGGGGAAGAGAGAGAGCGACGGGGGGGAAGAGAGAGAGCGACTGGGGGGGAAAGAGAGAGAGCGATGGGGGGGGAAGAGAGAGAGCGACTGGGGGGGAAGAGAGAGAGCGATGGGGGGGAAGAGAGTGAGCGACTGGGGGGGAAAGAGAGAGAGCGAGCGACCGGGGGGGAAGAGAGAGAGCGAGCGACTGGGGGGGAAGAGAGAGAGCGAGCGACTGGGGGGGAAGAGAGAGAGCGACTGGGGGGAAGAGAGAGAGCGACTGGGGGGTAAGAGAGAGAGCGACGGGGGGAAGAGAGAGAGCGACTGGGGGGGAAGAGAGAGAGCGACTGGGGGGGAAGAGAGAGAGCGACTGGGGGGAAGAGAGAGAGCGACTGGGGGGAAGAGAGAGAGCGACTGGGGTGGAAGACAGAGAGCGACTGGGGGG
Organism: Somniosus microcephalus; assembly: GCF_052327205.1. Lineage (NCBI taxonomy): Eukaryota > Metazoa > Chordata > Chondrichthyes > Squaliformes > Somniosidae > Somniosus > Somniosus microcephalus. Next base: position 179,176,114 of record NC_140987.1, on the reverse strand, counting down.
AAGAGAGAGCGACTGGGGGGGAAGAGAGAGAGCAACTGGGGGGGAAGAGAGAGAGCGACTGGGGGAGAAGAGAGAGCGACTGGGGGGGAAGAGAGAGAGCGACGGGGGGGAAGAGAGAGAGCGACGGGGGGGAAGAGAGAGAGCGACTGGGGGGAAGAGAGAGAGCGACTGGGGGGAAGAGATAGCGACTGGGGGGAAGAGAGAGCGACTGGGGGGAAGAGAGAGAGCGACTGGGGGGGAAGAGAGAGAGCGACTGGTGGGGGGAAGAGAGAGAGCGACGGGGGGAAGAGAGAGAGCGACTGGGGGGGAAGAGAGAGAGCGACTGGGGGGGAAGAGAGAGAGCGACTGGGGGGAAGAGAGAGAGCGACTGGGGGGGAAGAGAGAGAGCGACTGGGGGGGGAAGAGAGAGAGCGACTGGGGGGGAAGAGAGAGAGCGAATGGGGTGGAAGACAGAGAGCGACTGGGGGGAAGAGAGAGCGACTGGGGGGGAAGAGAGAGAGCGACTGGGGGGGAAGAGAGAGAGCGACTGGGGGGGAAGAGAGAGAGCGACTGGGGGGGAATAGAGAGCGCGACTGGGGGGGAAGAGAGAGAGCGACTGGGGGGGAAGAGAGAGCGACTGGGGGGCAGAGAGAGAGAGAGCGGCTGGGGGGGAAGAGAGAGAGAGAGCGACTGGGGGGGAAGAGAGAGAGCGAGCAACTGGGGGGAAGAGAGAGAGCGACTGGGGGGGAAGAGAGAGAGCGATTGGGGGGGAAGAGATAGCGCAACTGGGGGGAAGAGAGAGAGTGACTGGGGGGGTAAGAGAGAGAGCGACTGGGTGGGAAGAGAGAGAGCGACTGGGGGGGAAGAGAGAGAGAGAGCGACTGGGGGGGAAGAGAGAGAGAGAGCGACTGGGGGGGGAAGAGAGAGAGCGAGCGGACTGCGGGGGAAGAGAGAGCGCGATTGGGGGGAAGAGAGTGAGCGATTGGGGGGGAGAGAGAGAGCGACTGGGGGGGAAGAGACAGAGCGACTGGGGGGGAAGAGAGAGAGCGACTGGGGGGAAGAGAGAGAGCGACTGGGGGGAAGAGAGAGAGCGACTGGGGGGGAAGAGAGAGAGCGACGGGGGGGAAGAGAGAGAGCAACTGGGGGGAAGAGAGAGAGCGACTGGGGGGAAGAGAGAGCGACTGGGGGGAAGAGAGAGAGCGACTGGGGGGGAAGAGAGAGAGCGACTGGGGGGAAGAGAGAGAGCGACTGGGGGGGAAGAGAGAGAGCGACTGGGGGGGAAGAGAGAGAGCGACTGGGGGGAAGAGAGAGAGCGACTGGGGGGAAGAGATGAGAGCGACTGGGGGGAAGAGAGAGAGCGACTGGGGTGGAAGACAGAGAGCGACTGGGGGGAAGAAGAGAGCGACTGGGGGGGAAGAGAGAGAGCAACTGGGGGGGGAAGAGAGAGAGCGACTGGGGGAGAAGAGAGAGAGCGACTGGGGGGGAAGAGAGAGAGCGACGGGGGGGAAGAGAGAGAGCGACGGGGGGGAAGAGAGAGAGCGACTGGGGGGAAGAGAGAGAGCGACTGGGGGGAAGAGATAGCGACTGGGGGGAAGAGAGAGCGACTGGGGGGAAGAGAGAGAGCGACTGGGGGGGAAGAGAGAGAGCGACTGGTGGGGGGAAGAGAGGAGAGCGACGGGGGGAAGAGAGAGAGCGACTGGGGGGGAAGAGAGAGAGCGACTGGGGGAGAAGAGAGAGAGCGACTGGGGGGGAAGAGAGAGAGCGACTGGGGGGGAAGAGAGAGAGCGACTGGGGGGGGAAGAGAGAGAGCGACTGGGGGGGAAGAGAGAGAGCGATTGGGGTGGAAGACAGAGAGCGACTGGGGGGAAGAGAGAGCGACTGGGGGGGAAGAGAGAGAGCGACTGGGGGGGAAGAGAGAGAGCGACTGGGGGGGAAGAGAGAGAGCGACTGGGGGGGAATAGAGAGCGCGACTGGGGGGGAAGAGAGAGAGCAACTGGGGGGGAAGAGAGAGCGACTGGGGGGGCAGAGAGAGAGAGAGCGGCTGGGGGGGAAGAGAGAGAGAGAGCGACTGGGGGGGAAGAGAGAGAGCGAGCAACTGGGGGGAAGAGAGAGAGCGACTGGGGGGGAAGAGAGAGAGCGATTGGGGGGGAAGAGATAGCGCGACTGGGGGGAAGAGAGAGAGTGACTGGGGGGTAAGAGAGAGAGCGACTGGGTGGGAAGAGAGAGAGCGACTGGGGGGGAAGAGAGAGAGCGATGGGGGGGAAGAGAGAGAGCGACTGGGGGGGAAAGAGAGAGAGCGAGCGACCGGGGGGGAAGAGAGAGAGCGAGCGACTGGGGGGGAAGAGAGAGAGCGAGCGACTGGGGGGGAAGAGAGAGAGCGACTGGGGGGGAAGAGAGAGAGCCACTGGGGGGTAAGAGAGAGAGCGACTGGGGGGGAAGAGAGAGAGCGACTGGGGGGGAAGAGAGAGAGCGACTGGGGGGGAAGAGAGAGAGCGACTGGGGGGAAGAGAGAGAGCGACTGGGGGGAAGAGAGAGAGCGACTGGGGTGGAAGACAGAGAGCGACTGGGGGGAAGAGAGAGCGACTGGGGGGGAAGAGAGAGAGCAACTGGGGGGGAAGAGAGAGAGCGACTGGGGGAGAAGAGAGAGCGACTGGGGGGGAAGAGAGAGAGCGACGGGGGGGAAGAGAGAGAGCGACGGGGGGAAGAGAGAGAGCGACTGGGGGGAAGAGAGAGAGCGACTGGGAGGAAGAGATAGCGACTGGGGGGAAGAGAGAGCGACTGGGGGGGAAGAGAGAGAGCGACTGGTGGGGGGAAGAGAGAGAGCGACGGGGGGAAGAGAGAGAGCGACTGGGGGGGAAGAGAGAGAGCGACTGGGGGGGAAGAGAGAGAACGACTGGGGGGGAAGAGAGAGAGCGACTGGGGGGGAAGAGAGAGAGCGACTGGGGGGGGAAGAGAGAGAGCGACTGGGGGGGAAGAGAGAGAGCGAATGGGGTGGAAGACAGAGAGCGACTGGGGGGAAGAGAGAGCGACTGGGGGGGAAGAGAGAGAGCGACTGGGGGGGAAGAGAGAGAGCGACTGGGGGGGAAGAGAGAGAGCGACTGGGGGGGAATAGAGAGCGCGACTGGGGGGGAAGAGAGAGAGCGACTGGGGGGGAAGAGAGAGCGACTGGGGGGCAGAGAGAGAGAGAGCGGCTGGGGGGGAAGAGAGAGAGAGAGCGACTGGGGGGGAAGAGAGAGAGCGAGCAACTGGGGGGAAGAGAGAGAGCGACTGGGGGGGAAGAGAGAGAGCGATTGGGGGGGAAGAGATAGCGCGACTGGGGGGAAGAGAGAGAGTGACTGGGGGGTAAGAGAGAGAGCGACTGGGTGGGAAGAGAGAGAGCGACTGGGGGGGAAGAGAGAGAGCGATGGGGGGGAAGAGAGAGAGCGACTGGGGGGGAAAGAGAGAGAGCGAGCGACCGGGGGGGAAGAGAGAGAGCGAGCGACTGGGGGGGAAGAGAGAGAGCGAGCGACTGGGGGGGAAGAGAGAGAGCGACTGGGGGGGAAGAGAGAGCGCAACTGGGGGGGGGGGAAGAGAGAGAGTGACTGGGGGGAAGAGAGAGAGCGACGGGGGGAGAGAGAGCGACGGGGGGAAGAGAGAGAGCGACGGGGGGGAAGAGAGAGACGGGGGAGAAGAGAAAGAGAGAGGGAAGGAGAGAGGGAAGGAACGAGAGAGTGAGGTAAGAAGAGAGAGTGAAGGAGAGCAAGAGGAAAGGAGAGAGAGAGAGGGAAGGAGAGAGAGAGAGGGAAGGAGAGAGAGAGGGAAGGAGAGAGAGAGGGAAGGAGAGAGAGAGAAGGAAGGAGAGAGAGAGGGAAGGAGAGAGAGAGGGAAGGAGAGAGAGAGGGAAGGAGAGAGAGAGGGAAAGCAAAGGAGGGAGAGAGGGAATGAGAGAGAGAGAGAAGGTGACAGAGACAGAGGGAGGGAGAGAGAGAGACAGAGAGGGGAGGAGAGAAAGGGGAAAGAGGTGGGGGAGCAAGGGGTGGGGGATCAAGGGGTGGTGGAGCAAGGGGTGGGGGAGAAACGGGTGTGTGGGGGAGTAGGGTGGGGTGGGTGGGCGGGAGAAGGTTGGGGTGGGCCGGGGGGAGAAGAGGGGAGAAGAGTGGGGTGGGTGGGTGGGGAGAAGGGTGGGGTGGGTGGGGGGGAGAAGGGTGGGGTGGGTGGGGGGGGAGAAGGGTGGGGTGGGTGGGGGGGAGAAGGGTGGGGTGGGTGGGGGGGAGAAGGGTGGGGTGGGTGGGGGAGAAGGGTGTGGTGGGTGGGGGGGAGAAGGGTGGGGGGGAGCGGGGTGTGGGGGGGGAAGGGGGTGTGGGGGTGTGTGGGGGGGAAGGGGGTGTGGGGGTGGGAAGGGGGTGTGGGGGGGAAGGGGTGTGGGGGGATGTGGGGGGGAAGGGGGTGTGGGGGGGAAGGGGTGTGGGGGCGAGGGGGTGTGGGGGGAAGGGGGTGTGGGGGGGAAGGGGTGTGGGGGGGAGGGGGGGTGTGGGGGGGAGGGTGTGTGTGGGGGGAATTGGTGTGGGGGGGGAGGGGGTGTGGCGGGGGGGTGGGGGGAAAGGGGTGTGGGGGGGTGAAGGGGGGTGTGGGGAGGGAAGGGAGGGTGGGGGGGTGGGGGGAAGGGAGGGGGTGTGAGGGGGGTGTGGGGGGGAAGGGTGGAATGGGATGGGGAGAGGGAGGGGAGGGGGGGAGAGGGAGGGGAGGGGGTAAAGGGAGGGGGAAGGGGGGGTTGGCGGGGGAAAGGGAGGGGGATGGGAGGGGGAGGGAAGGGGGAGGAAAGGGAGGGGGGAAAGGGAGGTGGGGGGGAAAGGGAGCGGGGGAGCAAGGGGTGGGGAAACATGAAACTTAAAGTACTTATAAAACATTTTTGGTAAATCTTTCCGTAACATACACTTTACAACCTCACCAATCTTTTTATTAAAAAAGGGGTCCTCACCTCTCAGTGTGTTGTATCACAAACAATGGCCGCCGCTTGCTTTTCAGTTGGAAAGATTAGGCCCCGCCCACACAGTCGATTGTCTGTCTCGGTCACCAGGACCCGATTTGGAGCACAGAAGCCCCACCCACTCTATGTTCCTGTACTAAGATGGCCCCGCATGCACTCTGTTACACACTGAATCAAAATGGCGTCGCACTGAAACTTTTCGCCCTCCTTGACAAAGATGGCTGCCCTTAACCTGGGGCTGTCAGCAGAAGAAATTTCCTCAGCTGCAAACACAGGATCTTCAGATTATTATTCGGGGCTTGCGACCTACCCCAGTTGCTTATGAAGGCTCCCCACCTACTGACCCCGGGAATGGAGCTGAGGCAGCACACCCTCTCCCCTTTGCCAGTGTTTGTCTCTGTCTAGGCCGGGAGCCTGGGACTAGAGTTGCGCTGCTTGCAGTTGGAGAAGCCTAGGCCCCGGGCCTGGAAAAACGGTGAAAGGTAGGAGAATTATAGAGGTTAGAGAAAAGATTTACAAATTAATTAACTTTTTTTAAAAACAATTTGTGTTTTAAAAGCAACTTTTTTTTTGCTGGAAATGTAGATTTGAAAAGAAACACGCAGAAAGCGGGAAAAAGAAATGAAAAGTTTGGAATCAAGATGGCGGTGACTCACCTCGGTTCAGAACGATAAGGCCCGCCCACACATGCACCGATTGGTCGACCGTCAGGTCACCGAAGCGTAGGATTGGTCAATCGTCCCGTCACTCGACTCTAGGAGGGCCCGCCCACACGCGACAGGAACCCGCCCCGCCACGCAGCGATTGGTCGACCGTCGGGTCGCTCGACCGTACAATTGGTCGACCTTAATGTCACTCTATTGCTAATGAGCGGATAATGAGATGCTAATGAGCAGAATTTTGAAAGTTTTTTGGATACCGCGGGCGCAATTTTTGTCTCGCCGAAACGTAACTACGCTTACGACCGTTCCGGAATCGTAAGCTTTCTTTTGATGTAACGCACGTGTAGGTACGCTCTATAACTTTAGAGTGCATAGCCGGACAGACACACCAAAGGACAGACAGACAGACAGACAGATGTATCCTTTTATATATATAGATAGATAAAACATATATAGCAGCTTTAGCATAGATAAACATTCCAAGGTGCATCACAGAGGAGCAATCAGAAAAAAGCAGCACAATAATATCACAGATTAACATGCTACTAGACTGCTTCTGAGTGGTGATGGACCAAATGCCAACCCTTCCCCATTACATGTCTCTGCAATGAAAGTACCTTTCCCTGTCCACTCACACCCTCTAGCCATTGTAGGTATTGAGATACAGGCTGCCAGTTCCATTTTCCTGGGGACTATAGGGAGTAGAACTCATATGACACAAGTGGCACGCTTTGTGATAGAGAGGATATGGGGTTGGAAGCTCAGTTTGTAATTAAAAAGAATGCCAAGATTGTGAACAGTCTGATTCAGCCTTCGACAGTGGTCAAGGAGATGGATGGACAAGAGTACTGAGTTTGTGACGAAGACCAAATACGATGGCTTCAGTCCTTCCAAGTTCTAGCTTAACTAGCTTGTTCAAAAAAGGGTGTAAGGATAAACCCAGCAACTACAGGCCAGTCAGTTTAACCTTGGTAGTGGGGAAGCTTTTAGAAATGATAATCCGAGACAAAATTAACATTCACTTGGACATGTGTGGATTAATTAAGGAAAGACAGCACTGATTTGTTAAAGACAAATCGTGATTAACTAACTTGATCGAGTTTTTTGATGAGGTAACAGAGAGGGTTGATGAGGGCAATGCAGTTGATTTGTACATTGACTTCCAAAAGGCGTTTGATAAAGTGCCACATAATAAGCTTGCCAGCAAAGTTGAAGCCCATGGAATAAAAGGGACAGTGGCAGCATGGATATGAAATTGGCTAAGTGACAGGAAACAGAGAGTAGTGGTGAACAGTTGTTTATCAGACTGGAGGATGGTATACAGTGGTATTCCCCAGGGGTCAGTACTAGGATCACTGCTTTTCTTGTCTTGATATATATTAGTGACTTGGACTTGGGTGTACAGGGCACAATTTCAAAATTTGCAGATGACACAAAGCTTGGAAGTATAGTGAACAGTGAGGAGGATGGTGATAGACTTCACGAGGATATAGACAGGCTGGTTGAATGGGCGGACACGTGACAGATGAAATTTAATGCAGAAAATTGCGAAGTGATACATTTACATAGAAACATAGAAACATAGAAGATAGGAGCAGGAGTAGGCCAGTCGGCCCCTCGAGCCTGCTCCGCCATTCAATGAGATCATGGCTGATCATCCAAACTCAGTACCCTGTCCCTGCCTTCTCCCCATACCCCTTGATCCCTTTAGCCTTAAGAAATATATCTAACCCCTTCTTGAATATATTTAATGAATTGGCCTCTACTGCCTTCTGTGGTAGAGAATTCCACAGGTTCACCACTCTCTGGGTGAAGAAATTCCTCCTCATCGCTGTCCTAAATGGCTTACCCCTTATCTTTAGACTGTGACCCCTGGGTCTGGACTCCCCCACCATCGGGAACATCCTTCCTGCATTTAGTCTGTCTAGTCCTGTTAGAATTTTATACGTTTCAATGAGATCCCCTCTCATTCTTCTAAACTCCAGCGAGTATAAGCCCAGTCGACCCAATCTCTCCTCATACGTCATTCCTGCCATCCCAGGTATCAGTCTGGTGAATCTTCGCTGCACTTCCTCCATGGCAAGAACATCCTTTCTCAGATAAGGCGACCAAAACTGCACACAATACTCAAGGTGTGGTTTCACCAAGGCCCTGTACAACTGCAGCAAGACATCCTTGTTCCTGTACTCAAACCCTCTCACTACAAAGGCTAACATATCATTTGCCTTCTTAACCGCCTGCTGCACCTGCATGCTTACTTTCAGCGACTGGTGCACAAGGACGCCCAGGTCTCGTTGCACTTCCCCTTCTCCCAATCTATTGCCATTCAGATAATAATCTGCCTTCCTGTTTTTGACACCAAAGTGGATAACCTCGCATTTATCCACGTTATATTGCATCTGCCATGCTTCTGCCCAATCACCCAACCTGTCCAAATCATACTGGAGTTTCTCGGAACAAATTCTGTAGTTCATCCATGCGATCTTTAAATGTTTGCCATTGGCTATCCACCGTCAACCCTTTAAGTAACATTCCCCAATCCATCCTGCCCAACTCGTGCCTCATACCATCATAGTTTCCTTTATTTAAATTCAGGATCCTAGTCTCTGAGTCAACTACTTCACTCTCCATCTTAATGAAGAATTCTATCATATTATGATCGTTCCACCCCAAGGGGCCTCGCACAACAAGACTGCTAATTAATCCTTTCTCATTACATAATACTCAGTCTAAGATGGCCTGATCTCTGATTTTAGTAGGAAGAATGAGGAGAGTCAATATAAACTAAAGGGTACAATTCTAAAGGGGATGCATGAACAGACAGACCTGGGGGTATATGTGCACAATCATTGAAGTTGGCAGGGCAGGTTGAGAAAGCAGTTAAAAAAGCATACTGGATATTGGGCTTCATAAATAGAGGCATAGGGCTCGATTTTCATTGGGCCATTGAGGCGGGATTGGAGGCGTGTGTGGGGGGTTAAAATTGCAAAAACTGGTGGGCGGGCCCAAACCCGCCTCCATCCCGCCTCCAAGCAATTTTCATTAAATCGTGTCTAATGGTCCCGTCTCCGTCCCGCCTATAAGAGGCGGGATAGGCCATTACGGCCCTTAACAAGCACAAAATTGCCTCTATATTGCCATTTTGAAAGGCCTTTGTGATTTTAACCTTTTTCCCATGTGAAGCACGCCTGTTCTGAAACACGATGGTGAAACCTGGTGGGAGCACAATTGGATTGCTGACTATCAGCTGTAGCTCAACCATTAAATAGGAGATTTGAGCAGCCATCATTTGCAGGTGGCAGGACTTTGTTGTCTCAGGTCTGGGGGAACTTTTGGAAGACATAACCACAGCTGTGGAAGTTTGAAGCCTGACACCCATCTCCAGTGTGACCTCCTGGGAAACCCCTCTCGCCACCTTGACTGAGCGCTTACTCAACTGAGGCATATACCAGAAGCATGGGAGCCATTTATTTCCTTCCCTTCTGGAGATTAGATGAGGACGAAGACCAGCCGCGGCACCAGCAGAACCAGGAACAACAGCAGCACCAACAACAGCAGCACCAACAACAGCAGCACCAACAGCAGCAGCGCCAACAGGAGCGCCAAGCTGTTGCTCACCCACCTGAAGCTGCACAGGCCAGAAGGGGCCAGCGCATGGAAGCCTGTCGGCGCAGGAGATACCCCCCAAACAGGGTCTACAGACACAGGGTCAGCTACCACAACATGTCTGAGCAGCAGTGCCAAAGGCGGCTCTGACTTTCACGAGAGGTAGTGGGTGACAACTGCGCAATGCTGCAACAAGACCTGCAGCCCAGAGGACCAGGTAGACAACCCTTACCAGTGGCCATCAAAGTCACCACCGCACTCAACTTTTTTGCCTCAGGCTCATTCCAGGGATCAGCAGCAGACATCAGCAGCATTTCCCAGGCGGCCGCACACAGTTGCATCACACAGGTAACTGATGCCCTCTTTGCCATCGCGGACAATCACATCCATTTCTCCAAGGATCAAGCAGGTGTCACGGTGCGTGCGGTTGGATTAGCTAATCTGGCAGGCTTTCCAAGGGTGCAGGGCATCATTGACTGCACACATGTGGCCCTTAAGGCACCCCATCGCAATCCAGGTATTTTTGTCAACCGCAAGGGCTTCCACTCCCTTAACGTTCAGCAGGTGTGTGACCACAGGAAGGAAATTTTGCATGTTTGTGCCAAGTACCCTGGCAGCGGACTCCTTCATACTGCGCCAGTCTAGTGTGCCTCTGCTATTCAGTCCGCCAGACCAACTTAACGGATGGCTACTTGGAGACAAGGGCTATCCCTTGAAGACGTGGCTAATGACGCCATTGAGGAGCCCATCCAACGAAGCTGAGGAGAGCTACAACTCCAACCACATGTCCACCAGTGCCATAATTGAGCAAACCATTGGTTTGCTGAAGATGCGCTTCAGATGCCTGGATAGATCAGGTGGAGCCCTGCAGTACTCAGCACCCAGGGTCTCCAGAATCATCGTGGATTGCTGTGCACTTCACAACATGGCACAGCGTCGTGGCTTGCAGATTCCGGAGGATCAAGTGGCTCCTCACATATTCTCCTCAGATGAGGAGGAGGAGGAGGAGGAGAGCAAAAACGAATATCTTGCAGAGGCCCATCAACCAGCGGCAGCAGTACGCGAGAACATAGCTGCCCGGGATGTAAGGAACGCACTTATCTTGGTCAGATTTGCTTAGCCTAGCCAATCAAGCACTTTTGCCTCGCAGCTTCTTACCAGAGCATCAACAATGGCCAAGAACCAGCAGATTCCTAGCAATTTGACCACCATACTGACAATTGCACTAATCCTAAGCCCTCAATGTGGAAGTCCCATTTGCGAAATGACACACGCCACAACTACAGCAATAGCCATCAGATTTTTTATTTACAGTAACCATCTGATGGCTTTTTAACATAAAACATCAAATTTCACCCAAGTGACTACCCTTGTGACTATTTGTGCAGTATCTTTCTCTTACGCGTGCTCCTACGTGATGCTTCCCCTGTGGCTTCAGCAGATGTGGAGGCCCCTTGCTCACTTTCTTGCTGCTCCTGTCTCGACACCTTTGGCTCGCCAACAGTCTGCTGCTCCTGCGGCTGTGCAGGGGTTGAGACGCCGATCTCAGTTGGGTGTGGACTCTGGTGGGGCTCTGACCGAGGGTTCTGCAGAGGAGCCCCCACTTCCTTGATGTCTGCCACCAACTCTCCTCTCATGGGTCAGTTCCCCCTCAGTGCTTGCAAGTGGCTTGAGAGCACCTTGCTGCACATCAGGGGGCCATGGAGACCCGTATCTGCACTGGCAGTCCTACTGAGAAGGACTTCCATGAAGGTTTGGTTTCTCTGTTCAATAGATGACCATCGCTCCTCCAGAAATATCATTCTATTCAGAACACTCACCATGTTTTCTGCACTCTGGTGACTTATCACCTCCATGGAGGTTGCCATCCTTTCCATGGTGATGCGTTCACGCGCCACAGACTCCAAAAAGGCTCTGCTCATGTTCGCAATGGACTCCTACATTCGCTCCACACTCGCAGCGACCCTGGAGACAAAACCTGCCAGAGACTCCTGCATCTGTTCCTGGAGTTCCAGCACCGCTAATCTTGTGGGTGGATCCAGAGGCAGAGGGTCGACATGCAACTGAGCCGAGCTGGGAGAGTCCTGCGCCCTCTGACTAGGACTCTCCACTGCTGTCCCTGTCTCCACCATCTGCTGATGCTCACTTGTGAGCTGTGATACACCAGGTGACAACTCTACTCTATGCCCCGAAGGTCCCACCGAGGTGTGAGTGTCTGCAGGGTGCGCTTAATTCTGCTGACGCTGCGCCCTCAGAGATTGCAGCTTCCTCTGAGGAGTCTTGAGGCTCATGCTCTTCCTCCTGGCTAGTGGGGACGGGTGCTTGCGATGGTCCTGTGGGGGAGTAGAGGAAAGAGTCAGAGATGTGATGCCAAGGTTACATGCACATTGCATATTGCAGATGATCATAAGTCCATCTGTTAGAGCTTCAGAATCATTATCAGCAACTCATGCAATGTCAATGAGAGAGATGGAAAACTATTCTGTCACCAGCTTGCTGTGATGCACCCATCTGTCCATCCCCCACTTGCGCATCGTCCTCCACTCCCACGATCTCCAGGACCGCGTCTTCCCAGGGGGTGAGGTGGGCTACTGAGGGTGGCCCTCCTCCTGTCCTCACTCTTTCCCTCTTATTGTGAGCTCTCTTTTCCTGCAATGAGGGAGACAAGTGGAGGTTGAGTGAGCATGAAGGAGTGAGTGTAGAGAATCCATAGCATAGACGCTTAGAAGGAGACAAAGATGGAGTGAGGTGGCAAGACCAAGGGCCCTCCCTGTGTGTTGTCAGTTGTTTTCATAGCATCACAGTGATAGGGATTGTGAGGGCTGCATAGTCGAATAGTTAGGTGAATGTGACCATAGAGAGAGAGGGAATGGGTAAGGGTGCATGGATGTCAGTGTCAAGTGGGATGTGGAGGAAGAGATTGCTAAAGCTGAGTGCTGGTGAGGAGAGGCAATGGGGATTAGATTGAGGGTGATGGGAAATTCATACTCACTTTTCCAGTGCGCAGAAGGTCATGAAATCTCTTCCTGCACTGAAGCCAGGTTCTACGGGTTACTGACAATGAGTTGACCTCCTCTGACACCTGGATCCACACAGCCTTGGTTTGCTGGGGAGGCTTCTTCCTCCCTGAAGAAGGAAAGAACACCTCTTTATGTGCTCTTGCTCCCTCAACTAAAGCCTGCAGGGCAACGTCATCGAAGCGGGGTGCAGACCTAGGTCTCTGGCTGGCCATTCTTCCTGCAGGTGCCTCTCACTGCAAAGGCCAAAAGGTTGGCAGCCTGCAGAAGAAGCAAGGCTTGTTGCAGACCTTAAAAGCAGCAGCAATGATGATGTCATCGGAGGTGACTTTCAGACTGGAAAAACTCATTGGCCATGGGTTCCCACACGTTGGAACTCAACTGGCCAATTAAGTTAAAATGGCATCATTTTCCCACATCGATTTAGAATCGGGTGGCTAACACGAAATGCGGATTACACGACCCCAGCCTGCCCCAGTATCAAAATCCAGCCCATAGAGTACAAAAGCAAGGAAGTTATGATGAATCTTTATAAAACGCTGGAGTATTGTGTCCAATTCTGGGCACCACGCTTTAGGAAGGATGTGAAGGCTTTAGAGAGGGTGCAGAAAAGATTTACAGGAATGGTTCCAGGGATGAGGGACTTCAGTTACATGGATAGACTGGAGAAGCTGGGGTTGTTCTCCTTAGAGCAGAGAAGGTTGAAAGGAGATTTGATAGAGGTGTTCAAAATCATGACGCGTCTAGACAGAGCACATAGAGAGAAAATGCTCCCATTGGCAGAAGGGTCAAGAACCAGAGGACACAGATTTAAGGTGATTGGCAGAAGAACCAAAGGCGACATGAGGAAAAACTTTTTTACACAGCGAATTGTTAGGATCTGGAATTCACTGCCTGAAAGGGTGGTGGAGGCTGATTCAATCACGGCTTTCAAAAGGGAATTGGATAAGTACCTGAAGGAAAAAAAATTGCAAGGCTACGGGGAAAGGGTGGGGGAGTGGGACTAGCTGAAGTGCTCTTGCAGAGAGTCAGCATGGGCTCAACGGGCCAAATGGCCTTCTTCTGTGCTGTAACCATTCTATGATTCTATGGTATCTGATGGGCATTCAGACAGCACAGAGGCACTTGTGGGGTCAGGGATAGGGAAGGACCATTAAATTTAGATGTCAGTTTAAGGATGATATCATCAAGGTGTCTTGTTTTGCACACTTTACATAAAAATAATAAATTGCAGGACAACGGAGTATTACAGTTTAACTCTTTTATTAAGCATTAGGTCTGTGATCTTACTCATAGCAGCACCAGTGGGGAAAAGCATGGCATTAGGACCCCTAGCCTGGGTCTTCAAAACAATAGTAGTCCTTACAGATGCCTGCAGGCCAATGACAACTCAGCATGTGATCACATGTGACTATAATAGGTATTCCTTACAGATGCCTGCGGGCCAATGATAATTCAATATGCAAATGTTACATCCCCTTTCTTTTAGAACCTGGCTTCAGTGCAGGAAGAGATTGCATTACTTTTAAACCTTTCTTCTGCATAATGTTCTCGGTAGCATAAACATATAAGTAAACTCAGCATTTAACTAGCACTGAAAACATTTTAACGTTTCAATAACGATGTACAGTTTTTTTTAGGGCAGCGATCCGCCTACACCCTTTGACAGTTCACATGTCAAGGATAACTCTAGGCTTGACCTCTCGTCCCGACCTTGTGTGGTATGAAACTGAGCATGCTCCTGAATCGGTCAACAATTCAGGTTCAGCTTTAGGTTCAGGTAAGTATGATGTGTTTTGTGTATTGCTCTGTTCATCACACTCTGTTGAACTGATCCTCTTGCCGGAATGATGGTGTTGTTCCTTGGTGTTCAGGAGGTGCCTGCGATTGCGGCGGTACACATGTCCTTCTGGGGTGCGGACGTGATACGATCGCTCAGTGTCAGCTGGCTGGATGACGACTGCTGGCTTCCAGTAGTCATGCTCCTGGATTCTGACGGATTCTCCATTGTGTAGCGGCGGCAGTAGTCTAGCTGACCTGTCATAGTATCTCTTTTGGTGTTGCTGTCTCTGTACACATTTTGCATGCACTTGCTTGCAGCTGATGACCTCTGGCTGCAGCTGCTGGTTGGTGCTTGGAAGGATTGAGCGAAGTCTGTGGCTCATCAACAGCTACGCTGGTGACTTGAAGTTGTCAACCGGAGTGTTGCGGTACTCAAGGAGACTGATGTAGGGGTCTCTTTTGTCCGCTTTGGCTTTGTCCATGAGTGTTTTTGTAATCTGGACAGTTTTTTCAGCAAGGCCATTACTTTGAGGGTAATGTGGGCTTGATGTGACATGTGTGAAATCCCATGCCTTGGCAAATGACTCGAACTCTTTTGATTTGTATTGGGGGCCATTGTCTGAGATTAAAGTCTCGACCATGCCATGCCTGGCAAAGGCTGCCTTTAGCTTGTGGATCACAGCTGCAGATGCGGTGCTGTGAAGCTTGTCCAGTTCAAAAAATCTGCTGTAGTAATCAACAGTCACTATGTAGCCCTCGTTGTTCCATGTGAACAGATCCGTTGCCGCGACCTGCCAGGGCCTGTCCGGGATACGGTGAGGTATCATGGGCTCTTTGACATTTGATGGGCGGCGTTCTAGACAAATGGAACATTTTCCGACAATGCCCTCAATATGTTTGCACATTCCGGGCCAAAACATAATGTCACGTGCTCTTTGTTTGCATTTTTCCATGCCCATATGTCCAGCATGAATTTTTGTCAACATCTCTTCTCTGAGACTGGTAGGAATGATGATTTTTCTCCCCTTTGAAGACGATTCTGTTGATTTGTGACAGTTCGTCTCTGTGGTTCCAGAATTCAGATATGCTCTGAGGGCATTTCCTCCTTTCCTCAGGCCATCCTTCATGTATGACTTTGCTCAGCAGTGTGAGTTGTGCATCTTTCTCTGTTCCTGCTCGGATCTCCTTCAGTTTTGAGTCACTCACAGGTAAACTGTTGTACACCATGTGCACCTGCACATCCATGCCTTCACTGAGGCTGCTGTCCTGGTAGCTAAGAGACTTTCTGGAGAGCGTGCCTGCGACAGGAATGTCTTTGCCTGGACGGTGAATGATTGTGAAGTCGTACTTCTGTAGCTGAAAGATCATTCTCTGTAGCCTTGGTGGGGCTGCGGCTAGTGGTTTCCTCATGATTGACTCGAGGGGCTTGTGGTCGGATTCCACAATGACTTGTCGGCCATAGATGTACTGGTGGAAACGCTTACATCCAAACAGAATTGCATATAGCTCTTTCTCGATTTGAGCATAGTTGATTTCACTGTCTGTGAGAGATCTGGAAGCATAGCCGATGGGCTTTCCTCCTTGCACCTAGTCCGTACTTTGACGCGTCCACTTGTAGTCTGAGCTCTTTGTTGGGGTCGAAGCAGGCAAGAACTGGTCCTGGCTCTCTGGTGATTAGGTCTTTCATTTTCTGAAATGCTGTGTCATGTTGTTTGTCCCACAGGAACTCATTGGATTGTTTGAGCAACTGATGCATGGGTGCGTTGATTTCGGAGAGGCTCGGGGCAAACTTGGCTAAGTAGTTAACCATGCCTAGTACTGTCTCTAGCTCTGCGCGGTTCTTCGGCGGCTCCATTTTCTTGATGGCGGAGATTTTCTCTGGATCCGGCTTAATGCCATCAGTTGAGAGGCGATGCTCGAAATAACTGATCTCGGTGGATCCGATTATGCTTTTCTCGGGGTTGAGCCGGATACCTTTCTCCTGTGATCTTTGTAGCATCGCACGGAGATTCCTGTCATGTTCCTCTCTATTCCTGCCATAGATGAGGATGTCATCTACGATTGCGACTACTCTGTCGAGGCCTTCATAGGTTTCATCGATCTTCCGCTGGAATTCATCCTGAGCTGAGATAAGACCAAATGGTAAACGCAGAAATTGGTAGCGTCCAAATGGTGTGTTGAACGTTGTTAGCTTAGATGACTCTTCCGTGAGCTTGATAGTCCAGTATCCTGATCGTGCATCCATTACACTGAAGTAACATGCTCCCACTAGCTTGGGTGTGATGTCATCTAGCGTTGGTAGAGGGTAGTGAGGGCATTTGATAGCCTTGTTCAAATCTCTGGGGTCGAGACAGACTCTGAGCTTGCCTGTACGTGGTTTCTCAACCATTACTAACGTGTTGACCCACTCTGTCGGTTCTGTTTCCCGGACGATGATTTCTGTATTCTCCATGCTCTGCAGCTCCTCCTTCAGGTGACTATGTAGAGCAAGGGGTATCCTTCTCGGTGGGCAAACCACAGGGGTTGCTGCTGGGTCAAGGTGAATAGTGCATTCACCTGGGAATAGTCTGATTCCTTTGAAAACGTCAGCAAACTCCTCCATGACTGTCTGCTTCTCAACTTATGCTGTCAATGATAGCACTAGCTTGACAAGGTCCATGTCTAAACATGCCTTTAGACCTAGCACTGGAGGTGCTCGAGTGTCAACAATGTAAAAGTCCAACATCATGTCGCTTTCTTTGTACTTCCATTTCATCACGCATGTGCCTTTTACAATGAGCTGCTCACCCCCATAGCTGGTCAGTCTGCGTGAGGTGGGCTGTAGCTCACACTCATCCTTCAAGCTGTAATATTCACTCAGAGGAATTATATTAACCTGAGCTCCAGTGTCTAGTTTAAACTTAAGCTCTGTGCCCTGTTTTCCTATCTCAATATCTGCAAAGGCTTGCTCAGTCTCTGAAATCTGTTTTTTCTGTGACCCAGAATCAATAAACAGTTCCTCTGCATTTGGCTCTCTATCTGGCATTTGGCTGTCACTCACTGTCTGTACTGTTTTTCCGAAAACAGTCCTGCAAACTTTTGCAAAGTTGTTCCGTTTACCACATTTAGCACATTGCCTTCCTTTGGCAGGGCAGTGCTCCTTTTCCCCATGCACCTTGTTTCCACAATATCCACAGTTTTTGAAGCGTTATATGTCTGTGTCGCTCATTTTTAGAACTCTCTCTGTTCTTTCTGTTCTGAAACACGCTCTCTGGACGGTGTTCCTTGGTGTGTGTCTATTAACTGCGTGCACTGTCTGTTCATGCGAGCTGCTCATGGTGCCGGTTATGGTTTTCAACTGTGCTTGGGCTATCTCATGCAATCTAGCTATGTCCATAGCTTTGTCCAGCGTTAGCCCGGACCCAACATTCAAAAGTTTCTCTCTCACTTTAGCTGAATGTATTCCAAACACGATGCAGTCTCTGACCATCTCATCTTTATCTGCATATTCACAGTCTTTTACCAGCAGTTTTAACTCAGTCACGAACTGTTCAAACGGCTCACTAGCTCCTTGTACTTTCTCCTGAAACTTGTACCTAGCGAATATTGTATTTGTCTTGGGCATCACATATGATTCAAAATGGTCAAAATAACTTTTCAGTACCTTTGCTTCATCCGCGGTGAGAGACCATGTGTTAATGGCAAGAAACTGGCTTAATGGCAAGAAACTGGAAAGTACTGAAGTACAAAGGGTTCTGGGGGTCCTGGTGCACGAAACTCAAAAGGTTAGTATGCAGGTGCAGCAAGTGATTAAGAAGGCCAATGGAATGTTGGCTTTCATTGCTAGGGGGATAGAATATAAAAATAGGGAGGTATTGCTTCAGTTGTACAAGGTATTGGTGAGACCGCACCTGGAATACTGCGTACAGTTTTGGTGTCCATACTTAAGAAAGGACATACTTGCTCTCGAGTCAGTACAAAGAAGGTTCACTCAGTTAATCCCGGGGATGAGGGGATGGACATATGAGGAGAGGTTGAGTAGATTGGGACTCTACTCATTGGAGTTCAGAAGAATGAGAGGCGATCTTATTGAAACATATAAGATTGTGAAGGGGTTGGATCGGGTGGATGCAGGGAAGATGTTCCCGATGATGGGTGAAACTAGAACTAGGGGGCATAGTCTTAGAATAAGGGGCTGCTCTTTCAAAACTGAGATGAGGAGGAACTACTTCACTCAGAGGGTGGTAGGTCCATGGAATATGCTGCCCCAAAAAACTGTAGAAGCTACATCATTACATAAATTTAAAACAGAAATAGACAGTTTCCTAGAAGTAAAGGGAATTAAGGGTTACGGGGAGCGGGCAGGAATTTGGACATGAGTCTAGGTTCGGATCGGTCATGGCCCTGTGGGTAGCGGAGCGGGCCCAGGGGCCGTGTAGCCTGATCCTGCTCCTATTTTGTGTGTCTAATTCTGTTAGATGCAGGAGATGGTTCTGTAATAGTGGATTGGCAGTTAGGATCAGATCAGCCATGATCTTATTGAATGGCGGAGCAGGCTCGAGGGGCCGATTGGCCTACTCCTGCTCCTATTTCTTATGTTCTTATGTTCTTATGTAAAAATGTCTCTCCCTTTTTCTCCGATCCACAGGAGTAGGTAGCTGCATCTTTCTTCTTCCCCTTTGCTTTTCAGCGGACCCGAGAACATCAACTCCACGTGTTGCTTGAACTTGCGCCATTCTCCAGGTAAGTTCAAAGATTCCCAATCCATTCAAGGCAAGGGAGCTCCAACGATGTCCATTTACAATCACTATTCTGACACCATGTCTTGTTTTGCACACTTTATATAAAAATAATAAATTGCAGGACAACGGAGTATTACAGTTTAACTCTTTTATTAAGCATTAGGTCTGTGATCTTACTCATAGCAGCACCAGTGGGGAAAAGCATGGCATTAGGACCCCTAGCCTCAGTCTTCAAAACAATAGTAGTCCTTACAGATGCCTGCAGGCCAATGACAACTCAACATGTGATCACATGTGAATATAATAGGTACTCCTTACAGATGCCTGCGGGCCAATGATAATTCAATATGCAAATGTTACACAAGGGACAGATGTAGATGAGGAAAATGAGGGAGCCAAGGATGAAGCCTTGAGGTATGCCTGGAAGGAGAAAGTTGGGGGCTGGAGAAGATGTACTATCTATGCTAGAACATATAAGAACGGTCCTACTCTCTGTCATACAGTTAAAATGGGGAATTTATCTTATAATTCCAGGGCTCCTTAAGTGGGAGCTCCGTGGACCTGTCATATAATCAATGCAACCAGGTGCATCTGACCAAAACGGTAGAGGTAGGACCCACCTGTGGGCTCAGGCCAAGGCAGGAGCATGTACAGCTGAAGATGAAGGGGCCAGAGATTTTTTGGGTGGGAATTTGAAGTGGGGGCTGCTTGGGGCACATAGATTGTTCTCCTGGGGGAAAGCCGGCAGCCTCCCCCTCCAATTAGGCCAGCTACCAGATGTGTTTCTGTGGTCTTCGGTTATGTGGGGAGTTGCCACAGATGCACATTTGCTAACAGAAAGTCAGCCACATTTGTTAAAAATAAATGACCATAAATAATATTTTTTTTCAAACTCGCTCTCCAGTTTTGCCACCCTCCCCTGTGGAGCTGCGTGTGGACTCCACTCAATGATGCAATGAAGTTATGACCAATAACAAGAATTTACTGCATGGGAGATCACAGGCACAAGCCCACATCCTGCATCAAAAACAAAAAAAAAGGAGGAAAAGTGTATACTTACATTTAATACTTACTTTCTGCGGTGAGTGTCTCACCTCCTGACTCCCCAAAGCCTTTCCACCATCTACAAGGCACAAGTCAGGGGTGTGACGCAATACTCTCCACTTGCCTGGATGAGTGCGGCTCCAACAACACTCAAGAAGCTCAACACCATCCAGAACAAAGCAGCCCGCTTGGTTGGCACCTCATCCACCACCTTAAACATTCACTGCCTCCACCACCGGCGCACCGTGGCTGCAGTGTGTACCATCCACAAGATGCACTGCAGCAACTCGCCAAGGCTTTTTTGATAGCACCTCCCAAACCCGCGACCTCTACTATCTAGAAGGACAAGGGCAATGAGGAAATCTACATGATATAAGGGGTTAATTTCAGGTGCTTGCTGGGTAAAAGTTTTCAGACTTGACACCGGTCAAGAGTCGATGTGTAACTAGAGCTATTGCACGTACTTGGATTACAGCCAAGAACAGATGTCTGCCCACCTAATGAGAATGTAGAAGTGAAACAATGGGTTCCGTTTGAAGTACCCAGTGACCTGACAACTTGCGACCGTAAGCAAACCTAGCCTCCCGATACATGATTAAGATTAAAGAGGACCTCCGGTTACACGATTCATATCCTGTTATATCTTAACCGTTGACTTATGTGTCCAGGATCCTTCTGTCAATATGTCATAAGACCTAATGATTAATCTAAAATGTATCCTGATTGAGGAACAAAGGAATGTCAATTAAACTTGTTTGTTACACTGTATAAATATGGAACGCTTACGCTGTATCATTGGAATAATAGCCTCACCCCTTGAGTGGAGGTACTGATTCCCCTTGCAAGCGAAATAAAAGGCCTGTCCGTCTGACGAATCCAAGAGTGTATTGAGTCATTACCCAGAGCTAAGAAGTAAGGCACTTCAACAATTTGGAGGTTCCACCGAGATGGCTTGCTGTACCAATTGGTGAGTTAACAGACGCCGAGTACGTTGCTCGATTAGGAAAAATCCCATCGGCCGAAGGTGGTGTTTTGCCACATTTTTGGGACTTCCCTGCCAGAAGCATAGCTGCGCATAGTCTATTTATTCCATTGGACAGTACTGCCATCGGGTAATTGACTCACAAGGTTCGGAGGTTAAACTGCCGTTGTGACTGCTTCCCTTTCAGAAACGGAACAGAGGATCAGCCATGAGGCGCTGACGCCCCGTGAACAGGATCGTGCAGAAAAGGACTGTATAAAGGTACCAGAGAGAGAAGGTTAAGTCACGAATTTGATTAACTAAGGAGCTAGCGATTTACTGGAAATTGAACTAGCAAGGTTCCAGCTTGCTAAGAGAGAAGGTTAAGTCACGAATTTGATTTAACTAAGGAGCTAGCGATTTACTGGAAATTGAACTAGCAAGGTTCCAGCTCGCTAAGAGAGAAGGTTAAGTCACGAATTTGATTTAACTTAGGAGCTAGCGATTTATTGGAAATTGAACTAGCAAGGTTCCAGCTTGAAGTTAGTTGGGACAAATTGAAGGCCCTTTTTGCTGAAGATTTGGCTAAAGGGAGTAGGGTAGAAGGAGAGAGAGTGGGTGAAGTTAGTTGGGACAAATTGAAGGCCCTTTTTGCTAAAGATTTGGCTAAAGGGAGTCGGGTAGAAGGAGAGAGAGTGGGTGAAGTTAGTTGGGACAAATTGAAGGCCCTTTTTGCTGAAGATTTGGCTAAAGGGAGTAGGGTAGAGGAAGGAAGAGTGGGCGATTGTCTGAAACACAGTGTCAATGTTTAATGTTTATGAGAGTGAGTATTTAACTACTTGTTATTATCAATCAACTTTGTCCAGTAAGGCTGCATAGGTTGGGGATTTAGTAACACTTTGGTTGTTGTTTAACAAGTGTATTGTTTATTGTTTATTGTCATATGTATTAATGTTTAGTCATGCCTGATCTGTAGAGGCGTCCCACGCAGATCATAGAATGTTACGGAATTGTTGTATGTTTTAACTAAAATATTTAAGCTGAAAAAAAAAACTGCAGAAGGGGTTGGAAAAGACCCAAGCCGGGGAAGTGAGTCCCGCGGCGGAATGTATTGTTGAGAAAATAGTGATGCCTTTTACATGATCCACTAAGCTATTGTGGATTCAGTATTTTCCCCAGTTAGAAATACCTTCCACGAGGGTTGAGAACCCTCGAGTTTTAAAGCATAAGGATATGTCTTAATGTGTTGTAAATATTTTTTTAAAAAACCTTGTTGCAGTCAGTTGACTAAATTCAGTCAGGAAGTGCTGAGTTTCAGTCGCCTAGCCTCAGGCCGGTTATTAAGAGGGCAAATGCCCCACGTGAAGGCCGGGACCATAAAGTAGGCGCCGGAACTCTAAAGGCACTCGGAGTGACAAATGGTCAAGGACTTTGTGACACTGATTTGAAGTAAAGACCAAGAAGATTGGATGTGACTGTAATTTTGATACGTATGTATAGTTTATTAATCTGATCTGTAGGGGCGTACAACACAGATCACGGATTGTCACAGGAGTTTAGATTGTTTTAAGTGAACCATTTAAGCTGCTAAAATGGGTGCTAGCACCAGTAAGCCACCCAAGAAAGGCACGCCAGCAGCCTTTATGTTAAAGAACTGTGGTCAATCATCCATTGATCACCTACCAAATTGGTCCAAATGGACTGTAAATAAGACTAGACCCTTTCCCTCAGATGGTTCATTTAACATAGAAAGAATTACTTGCCTCGAGGAATGTTTAACGGACAAGAGAGAAATAGAGAACAGCCAGATAAAAAGACTGCCTCTATGTTTGTTGAGTCAGAAGAAAAAAAAAATTACCCCGAAGAAATACCTTTTTCCTCTATTATGGTAGGATAACAAGGTAACTATAGAAGGATGAATAGAGGGGAATATAGAGGAAGACGTGGTAGAGTAAGAGGGTATGGACGATCTGGTAATTGTTACAATTGCGGACAACCCGGACATTGGGCAAACCAATACCCTGCGAAAAATCGTCAGAACGAAACCTCCAATAATGGACCTCCGTTAGAGAATAAAGGTCCTAATTTCACTGTCCATAACCCTTTTTCGGACTAGTCAGGAGGTTACCCTACAAACGGACAGGGATTTAGGAGAAATAGAGATCAGAATTACTGACTGACACCAGCAGCCCCAGGCGCCACAGACCACCAAATGCCCGTTGTTTCATTTTAGTAGATACAGGAGCAACCTTTTCGGTGTTAGGGAAAGGATATTCTGAAGGAATGCCTATTAATGGGAAAAAGACCCCGATAGCTGGATTGGCTGGAATACTACAACGCTTGAATCAATCGACTCCCCTCACAGTAAAAGTAGAAGAATTTGAGGAAGAACACTCCTTTCTGTTATCAGGAGATGTCTCTATGAATTTATGTGGCAGTCTGTAAATATCTATACTGACTCTCGATATGCTTTTGGAGTAGCTCATGATTATGGACAGATTTGGAAGATTTGCGGTTATTTAACGTCATCAGGAACCCAAATTAAAAAATGCACGAGGTTCAAAACCTTTTATTAGCCATCCAGAGACCTAAGCAGATTGCCATTATTAAGTGCCAAGCGCACACGGGGCATTTGGACGAGGTTGCGCTTGGAAACGCTGCTGCAGATAGCGCTGCTAAGTCAGTAGCTATATCAAGTACTGAACGACAAGTTTCAGCCTTCCCTGTTAGGGAAAAGCCAGAGATACCGCAGCCCCCGTCCTTAGATGATGTGCTGACCCATCAAGATAGGGCCAGTTCTGATGAAGTAAAGGAATGGGTTGTTAATCATTGTTTTAAAAACACTGACGGCTTATGGGTTCATCATGACGGCCGCATGGTGGCACCCAAATCATTATTATCACCAATTGCCCGATGTGTTCATAAATTCACCCACGCGGGCAAAGGGGGGATGGCGGACTATATCCTCAAGACCTGGTATGCACCAGGAATCTCAAAGTTGGCAAAATAAATATGCGAAAATTGTACTATTTGCCAGACCATGAACGCAGGGAAAATAAAGAAGGTACAGCCCGCATCCCACCCAAACCCCATGGGCCCTTTTGTACACTTGCAAATGGATTTTATTGAACTACCTGTGTGCATGAGCTTTAAATATGTATTAGTTATTGTTGATATGTTTTCAAGATGGATTGAAGCGTTTCCTTGTAGAAAGAGTGACGCCACCACTGTTGCTAAATGTTTATTGAAGGACATTGTGCCTCGCTTTGGGATACCAGCAAAACTGTCAAGTGACAATGGGTCCCATTTTACGGGAACAGTGATTAAGGAACTATGCAAAGCCTTACAGATTAACCAGCACCTCCATTGCAGTTATCATCCACAGTCGGCTGGACTAGTGGAAAGATATAACGGGATGCTGAAAAACAAGCTTGCAAAACTGTGTAAAGAAACTGGACTTAAATGGGTTGATTTGTTACCCATAGCTTTAATGACAATGCAGTCTGCTACCAACAGAACTACAGGATTGTCGCCTCACGAGATCGTCATGGGAAGACCACAAAGATTGCCCTTTTCGGCACCTTTAACAGCTAAACAAATGGACATTCATAAAATGGAGGAAGATATGTTGAGTTATTGCATTGCACTAACCAAATGCATTTCTAGTTTCCATCAACAGGTGAAGGAAGCCCAGGTCGACCCCACTGAAGGAAAGTGCCATACTTTCGAGCCAGGAGATAACGTCTACATAAAAATCTTTAAGCGAAAGAATAGCCTTCAACCCAGACTTGAGAGACCCTTCCAGGTACTCCTGACCACAAACACCGCTGTAAAAGTAAAGGAGCGACCAACATGGATACACGCGTCCCATTGTAAGAAGGCATCAGTTGAAGACGATACACTGTCAAGATGAACTGGATTTGGACTCTAATAAGACTGTTCCTTTTGTTAACGATAATTGAAACTGCCATATTGATTTACCCAGATCCCCTGAAGGGCAAACCATGCATAGAAGAATGTGTACTTTTAAACAGTGATTTCTTTTATATTATATGCTATAACGAGACTATGAAGGTTCAGCTTCAGGATCACACTACGCAGGTACCCCCGTATCAACCCCTGAGTCTTAGGATTAGGCAGAATAAGATAGTAGAAGAAGATAGTGGACAGAAGCTTGATAAGCTATGGGTTACATGCCCTGATACTGTGTATTAGTGACGTCAATGGGAACCATAAATAATACAAGAGGAGAAGTCTGTCTGGTAAACGACAATGGAGAAGGATTGATGGTTGGATGGAGTGAGTGCAAATGTAACTACACTTTGACTAAAACTACTACTAAACCACCGGGTGCAGTCAAATGGCCCTATTGGGGACGGTGGAACCTGTCCACAGTACAAAATTTGACGAGTAGAAAAATCTGGAAAGGAGAACAAGGAATAGGAATGATGCACCAGATATGGAACAAATTTGAAGCCTATAATAACACCTATTTCATCTGTGGGCATAGAGCATACCCTTGGTTACCACAAAATTGGACTGGGCCATGTTATTTGGGATATGTAGTGCCCTATATACATCAAGGCCTAGAAATTCAGTGCCCTTAGCGCCGATTTTGCGGCGCTAGAGGGCCTAGCGCTGCAATTGGCGCCGGTTCCTAAATTGCCTGGGGCCCTTCCGCGGCGGTAGACCGGTAGCGCTGCGCCGGCACCGATGACGTCATCGGTGTGTGCAGCGTCCCGGTTGCCGTGGTAACCCGGCCCCAAGCCGAAATTCAGTTGCGCCCGCCTCGCCCGTGGCAGGCGCAACTAAGACTCTGGCAACAGAGTCTTCCCCCAGTGTGTGCCGGCGCATAAAGGTGGAGCGGCGGCCGCCTGCCCGCACCTCCCTTCCCGGACTCCTGCATTCCCCCCCCGTGGCCCTGATCAGTGTCTGATGCGAGCCCGGCACTTCCCCGAGGTGCCGGGCTCAGATGTCGGGGCAATCCGCCGGACAGTTGTCGGCTGCAGGCAGCTCCTCCTTAACAGGAGGAGGAGGCCTGCAGTTCCCCCGCCTGCCGCACCGCATCGGGTGCCGCAGCGGGGGATTAGCGCCGGGAAACCCAAGTTCACGCCCGTTTTGAGGCGCTAAAGGAGGGTTTTAGCGCCCGCCGCCGTCTGGGCCCAGCGCACCCGAATTTTTGTCGGGCGCTGCCGCATTACCGCTGGCGCAAACTTTCTGGCGCTACAGCCCTGGCAAGACCAGAACCCAATTTCTAGGCCCATATTTCATCTTTGGATAGCCACCCTGGGACACAAGCAAAACGAGCCATTACAGAAACTGAAAGGTTCTTTGCTATAGCATTTCCCTGGTATGGAACAGGGAAGTTAGCAAGAGAATCTATAAACATGGCAGCAGTGTTGGAATAAATAGCCAATGATACTGCTGATGCTCTTAGTGATGTAAACGCAGAAATGGTGGCTTTGCGCACTGTTGCCTTACAAAACCGCATGGCTCTGGACTATTTGTTGGCAAAAGAAGGGGGCACATGTGCAATCATAAAAACCGAATGTTGCACCTATATTCCAGATAGCTCAGAAAATATCACCAACCTGGTAAACCACATAAGGGAGGCCGTAGAGAAACTACGTCAACCTGAACAGTGGTCCATGTGGGATTGGATTTCAGGGTGGGGAGGAGCACTAGGAAAGCAAATTTTGGAAGTATGATTGTGTACAAAAGTCCTTTCCTCATTAACATCAACTCCTCCAGTACCAATGATGTCTGAATATGAGGATATTAAGGGTGAGACCTTTGATGTAGAATTTCTTAAACTTAGCGAAATAGATTGTCCTTAGTAAGGACAAAAGGGGGGAATGAGGAAATCTACATGATATAAGGGGTTAATTTCAGGTGCTTGCTGGGTAAAAGTTTTCAGACTTGACACCGGTCAAGAGTCGATGTGTAACTAGAGCTATTGCACGTACTTGGATTACAGCCAAGAACAGATGTCTGCCCACCTAATGAGAATGTAGAAGTGAAACAATGGGTTCCGTTTGAAGTACCCAGTGACCTGACAACTTGCGACCGTAAGCAAACCTAGCCTCCCGATACATGATTAAGATTAAAGAGGACCTCCGGTTACACGATTCATATCCTGTTATATCTTAACCGTTGACTTATGTGTCCAGGATCCTTCTGTCAATATGTCATAAGACCTAATGATTAATCTAAAATGTATCCTGATTGAGGAACAAAGGAATGTCAATTAAACTTGTTTGTTACACTGTATAAATATGGAACGCTTACGCTGTATCATTGGAATAGTAGCCTCACCCCTTGAGTGGAGGTACTGATTCCCCTTGCAAGTGAAATAAAAGGCCTGTCCGTCTGACGAATCCAAGAGTGTATTGAGTCATTACCCAGAGCTAAGAAGTAAGGCACTTCGACAGCAGCAGGCACCTCCAAGTTCCCCTCCAACTCACACACCATCCTGACTTGGAAATATATTGTCGTACCTTCATCGTCGCTGGATCAAAATCCTGGAACTCCCTCCCTAACAGCACTGTGAGAGTACCTTCACCACACAGACTGCAGTGGTTCAAGAAGGCGGCTCAACACCACCTTCTCAAAGGCAATTAGGATTTGGCAATAAATGCTGGCCTTGAATGTAGCAGATATAAGTACAATAGTCATTTTAGATTTTAAAATATCAAAAGGCAAAAGGCAAGAATAATGAAGGTGAACTCCCCATTTACCTCTGCCATTGCTACTCTGCACCCATTTGCTTTGAGTTTGAGTGTGCCCGGGGGTAACTGAAAATTAATGATGGCTTCTGCAATAGTTCAGCACTGTGGTCCAGTGAGTAGCTAAGCCCTATATACCAGTGAGGTCTCAGGTATGATGCCCAGTTTGTGTTGATCTCATTGGAGCTGGCAGTAGAGGTGCTACAATTGGCCTCAGCACCTCTGGGTTAGGGTAGAAAAAAGTGACTGCGGTTCCTACTCCTGATTGTTATTCAGCCAGAAGGGCACATTTATGGGCATCAGGCGAGGATAGGATAGGACTTATCAGTGATGCCTCCGGCAGCTGAATAGACAGTTGACTCTCATATATGAATAATGGCCACTTGAGCAAGATACCACAAGGTCAGTGGAACTGTACTACAGCAAGACCACATCACATTCAATTCTTTAAGATTTGGTCACCATTCCTACAGTACTGTAAAAAGATTTCTCTGAGATAAAGGAAGAGTTGCCTTAACAGACTATGAAAAATGATAACACACATACCAAATTACTAGCCCTTAGCCACATAATTATTTTCAATACCTCAAACAATAAATAAGCAGGCATTCAAATCACTACAGGAATATTAGCAATTAAATTTACATGGCCATGTCTAATACAAAGGGGAAATCAGTAATCATGCATGTTGTGTTTTAAGATTCTTTATCAAAAAGTTTTTTTTTAATTCAGACAGATTAGCTGTGAGTAGTCTAAATTAATGCAAAATCCTGTGAATAACATTAAATAATTAGGTTTTAAGTATTTAAACAGAATTAGAGGATATAAATAACATGAACACAGTTCTTAGATTTAAAAACTAAATAAAAGGTAGAATGATTCTAGGATAATAGCCCTGTGCCGAGATGGTCAAAATCAATCTTTTTGATAAAGATAACGAATATTTTTATAACTATATATATCTGTCACACAAGATTGGATAAGTACTTTGAGTAAAATGCAGTCCCTTCAGGCTTAAGTTCACTATTAAGTGTGCAGAAATTTCTCTTTGTACCATTTTGTGGCAGTTCACCTGAATACAGTTTTCATTTAAAGAACACATAAAACAATTTAGATCATACATCTGATTTTGAGGCAGAAGAAAATTGTTCTGTTATCAGATATTTGATCTAATGATATTGCAGCTTCTGAACACTGAGTTCCTCTAATTACTATGTATAGTGACATTGTAACTGTGTTCATGCATATTTCCTCTGTTCACATTGCTAGCAAAATTATAAACTTCCTTACAGTGTCACTACACGTAGTTAGCAGAACAATTCTTACCTCATTGTTGTCAAATCATATTTTGGTACAATATAAATGTAAAGGAAACAGACAACAAATAGCTATTCTGCTTTTTTAACAGTATGAACCTTTAATAATGTGTGTTTGGACTTAATTTATATATTAGTGTGTAGGATCATAGTCTTTTTGTTTATTAATTTGCTTATTAATATTTATATATGTAGGCAATCATAAATAGCTTACAAAGGGTAGATGGGAAATTACTGAGTAGCTTGGCTTAAAAAAAGAGTAACCATTTTAAAATAGTACATATAACTGAACAATGGTACATTGAAATATTGCAGCAGGAACTTGGAAAAGGGCTGGGAACTGTTAAACCATTGCAAGAACTAGACTGATAAGGTAGCAAAGCAGACAGATAGGGAAGGGGCCTGCGTGTCAAACCAAGGTTTTTGAAATAGTTTAACTGCTGTGGAAAAATATGAACGAGGAAGGGCTGGGTACATTCAGGTGACATGAGAGACCCTATAGAGAAAGAAAGGAAGTTTAAGTTACAACTAATGATAGGTCCAGGGAAGTTCCTTAGGTTTAAATTGAAAGTAATAGTATAAGAAGGGGAGCCCAGCAGTGCTTGAAGGTAGAAGATTGGAGTCGAGTTCGGTAAATTTGCGGAGACACTCAGAGGTGGAGATAGGCCAGAGGGCACGAGCCAGAAGGTGCAGACAACTCTTTCTTTTACCCAATGCATAACGGGGTAGTATAACCATTCATTGTACCTTGTAAACTGCTGCTTAAGATACAGTAATTATATTGATCTTTGCTTGTGTTAAATAAAGTTTAATCACTGCTACCAATAGGGGTCAACATCGAATCATTTGTAATGATAGAGGTCCAAAAAAGAGGGATTCTCACAAATTGGCAACCGCAGAGTGTTTGTACTTTAATTTATACATTAGTGTAACTAAGTTGACGGCAATCCCTGTGTCCCAGCAGCCAGAAGTAAGGTGCCAACTGCAGCATTCAGATAGCAAACAGGACAGTCTCACTTTCAAATTCGTTCTCAGAGCACAGTAATCAGGGAAAACTCTCAGTACTCACATTATTGACAGTTAAGTACTTAAGACGCTAGATGTGTCTCACACAGATTTTAAAAATTCCTTTTTAAGTATTCACAGTTACAAGGTTTCTTTGTACTACTGCTTTAGAACAGCATCCATTTCATATAGGCATTAAATGTGTATTTGAACAGAAGGTGCTCCCCTAGACTTTCATTGTGACATAGAACCTGAGGTATATGTTATCCCATGACAGGGCATGTAGTATTACAAAAACAAACTACTGTGGATATGTGGAACGTTCTTTGTTCCAGTCCTACTCAGGTCCCCTCCCTCATCTATTGTTCCAGTACAATGATGACTGTATCGGTGCTGTTTCCTGCTCTCACCCTGAACTGGAAAATGTCATCAACTGTGCTTCCAATTTCCACCTTTCCCTCACCTTCACATGCTATATCTCCGACCCTTCCCTCTGTATTGTATACAACATTGAAGGAACTACTTTGTTTTGCGGATGTACATCCTTAGTTGCGAGCGTATATAACAGACACGTATCGATTTGTAAAGTCAGTGCCGAAGTTCCAGTTAACAAGTAAAGGTCACTTGAAGTTACTCTCAGTCTCTGCTGCTTTATTATTTTATGTAGTTGTGTATAGCGGTACAAACACAACAAATTGGCGACGAGAATTATGAACCTACATCTTCCTATTCTGGCATCGCATCCAGAGGACACCGAAACTTGGAAGAAAGGAGCGAGAAGGTAGAGAAAATGGAGCACGCTTGCTAAGCTAGGCAGGGGATACGTAAGTCAAGTGAAAAGTGCACAGGACTTGCATGACACTAGCTAACTAGTAAAGAAAGAAAAACGGGTTTGGAAAAAAAAATGGCGATGATTGGCACTATTGCAGCATTTGATAGCAGCATTGAAGACTGGGCAACTTACATTGAAAGAGTGGAGTTATACTGTGAGGCTAACGGAGTGGAGGTAGAAAAGAAAGCCACTGTTTTGCTGTGTGCTATGGGCGCAAAGACATATGGGCTGCTACGTAGTTTATTAACCCCTGAAAAGCCAGCAAACAAAACATTCAAACAAATAGTGGACACACTCCAAGACCATTTAGAAATTCAACAAAAAGCCCTGGAATATTCAACTAATAAAATGTCACTGAAACAAGAAAAGAAGTGCTATCGCTGTGGTAAAATGTCACATGACCACAATGACTGTTGGTTTAAAGACAAAGACTGCAGACAATGTGGCAGACGAGGGCACATTGAAAGAGTCTGCAAAGCAAATAAGAAGCCAAAAACTGATACAATACAGAGTAATAAAAAGGTACATCAAGTGACTGAAAACAAGAAACCTTTCAAAGATAGATACAAGAAGGTACACCACGTGACTGGAGACAGTTCAGATAAAGAAAAAAGTAACACAGACTCAGAGGAAGAGGATCTGGCTTGTCTAAAACTACACAGTGTGAAAGAGACAGGGGATCACAGAATAATATGGGTTACTCCAGAAGTGGCAGGAGTTAGGCTGAAAATGGAGTTGGACACAGGCTCAGCTTTAACAGTGATCTCTGTACATGACTACAAACGACTGTTTTCACACATACCGCTAAGGCCAACTAAAGTACTGTTAAAGACATACACAGGACAAAGAGTGTGCCCCAAAGGTAAAATAAAAGTGACAGTGACATACAAAGAAAAAAAAATACCGCAATTGAACCTCTATGTAGTGGAAAATGGAGGACCACCATTGCTGGGACGCGAATGGCTCAGGAAAATACAATTGGATTGGCACACCATCCAAGCACTGTTTGTGTCAGCAAAGGAGGACAGCAACGCCGCTCCTGAGAGACTGTCACAAATACTCTCTGACTCTCAGGAAGTGTTCAAGAAGGGAATAGGAACACTTAAGGGCATGAAAGCAAAAATTAAGATTGAGGAGAACGCAAATCCAAAGTTCCATAAGGCCAGACCAGTGCCTTATGCAATTCGCCCTTCAGTAGAAGCAGAGCTGGAGAACTTGGAGCAGTTAGGGGTCCTGTCCATGGTGGATTGGAGTGAATCGGCCACACCTATAGTTCCAGTGATGAAGAAAACCTCCAGCACAAAACCAGGAAAGCCAAGAAAAGTGCGCATCTGTGGAGACTTTAAAGTGACTGTTAACCCAGTCCTCCACACAGTACAGTACCCATTGCCTCGCATTGAGGACATCTTTGCTTCCCTGTCAAGAGGGGAACGCTTCACAAAGATTGACTTGGCCCAGGCCTATCTCCAAATGGAAATTGATGATGCATCAAAGAAGTACCTGACAATAAATACGCACAAAGGCCTTTACCAGTACAATCAGCTGGTATTCGGAATAGCATCAGGTCCTGCAATCTGGCAAAGGGCAATGGACCAAGTCCTGCAGGGGATCCCAGGTACTCAGTGTTATCTTGATGACATCATCATTACTGGCAAGAATGACAACGACCACCTTTCCAACCTCGAACAGGTGCTCATCAGGTTACGGGAGTATGTGCTCCGAGCAAACCGAGACAAGTGTGAGTTTTTCAAAAAGAAAATCTCATACTGTGGACATGTGATTGACAAGGATGGTTTACACAAGTCTCCAGACAAGATTGAAGCTGTGATTAATGCACCAACACCTGAAAATGTGTCTCAGTTGAGATCATATCTTGGACTGGTGAACTACTATCACAAGTTCTTGCCCAACCTATCCAAAGTGTTACATCCACTAAATGCACTGCGACAGACAGGGTCACAATGGAAGTGGAGTGACAGCTGTGAACAAGCTTTTCAAGAGAGTAAAAGACTCATTACTTCAGAAGAGGTGCTATCTCACTTTGACCCATCCTTACCTATTTGACTGGCATGTGATGCTTCACCCCATGGCATTGGTGCCGTGCTGTCACATAAGTTCCCAGACGGCTCAGAAAGACCAATAGCCTTTGCCTCAAGATCATTGACTACAGCTGAACACAATTATGCACAGATTGACCGAGAGGCCCTCAGCCTTGTGTGGGGAGTCAAGAAATTCAACCACTACTTGTATGGTCAACAGTTTACACTGTTAACTGATCACCACCCTCTCATTTCAATTTTCAACCCAAGGAAGGGCGTTCCAGTTATTATGTCCGTGAATGATTGAGACACGGACAGCAGGAGTGGAACAAAATAAGTCTTTACTGGTGGAAGTCAATAGTGAAACTAAAAACACAGAGGCTCACTAGCGCCTTTTATACAGGGGTGGTCACTGCCGGTATTGCAGTCTGAGACCAGTTATTCTCTTAAAGGTGCATACACAACAATTCCTCCCATTTTAGATAAACAGTACATAACATTCATTTAACAACTAAATGATAACTAATTACAATCACAATTACGGTTGCTAGATACATTGGTTAAGTTTAAGCAATTATAAGTTCAGTCTTTGAGGAGGCTTCCTGATTCTGTCTGGATAACGCCTCTTTGGGGTATCAGGTTCTTCTGGCAATGTTGAGTCGAGATCAATGTCGTTGTTTGGTTCATCTGCTTCCAATATCACCGATTCTGCGGTAGCTGCAATTGGTACGTCGATTTCATTGCCAGGTGTATCAGATCGTGGTGTGGAGTTGACGTTTTCCAGTGACTCTAGAATCTGGTCAGCATGGTGCCTTACAATGCTCTCTCCAACGTCCACGGTATACATGAGAGGTCCTTGTCGTGTACAAATCGTTCCTGGCTGCCATTTCTCAGTGCGGTAATCCCGGGCCAAAACTGGTTGACCTATTTTAAAACTCCTGGTCGGCCTTTCATTCATATTCTGAAACTGCCTGTTCTCCACATCTCTTCGGACGTTTGGCTTAACCAAATCCAAGCGGCATCGTAGTCTTCGATTGAAGAACATCATGGCTGGGGTTTGGTTGGTAACCACATGTGTCGCATTCCGGTAGGCAAACAAGAAGTTGTCCACCTTGTGTTGTAGGGGTATATCTTCATTACACATTGCCTTGATAGCCTTCTTGAATGTTTGGACAAACCTCTCGGCCAATCCATTAGTGGCTGGATGATATGGGGCAGATGTGTAGTGCTTAACACCATTGTTCTTTAAGAACCTCCGGAACTCTTCAGACACAAACTGTGGTCCATTGTCAGAGCAAATCTGTTCAGGCAGCCCATTCCTGGCGAACATGGTTCGTAAAACTGTGATAGTTTTTTCCGTGGTGGTTGAGGACATTTTTATTACCTCTGGCCACTTTGAATGTGCATCCACCGCAATTAAAAACATCGAGTCCATGAAGGGACCAGCAAAATCAATGTGCACCCTTTGCCATGGAGATGAGGGCCACTCCCATGGATGCAGAGGAGCTTGTGGTGGGGCGTTTTGGACCTTCTGGCATCCTGCACAGCTCTTGGTCATCTCTTCGATTTCTCTATCGATTCCCGGCCACCACACAAACGCTCTGGCTAAGTTCTTCATTTTTACCCCACCCAGATGACCCTCATGAAGCTCATTGAGCACTCTATCCATCAACTTAGGTGGAATTACTACTCTGGATCCACACATCAAGGTTCCTCTGCACACTGACAGCTGTTCTCTTCTCGGCGAGAATGCTGGCAGCAGTGGTTCGCCATGTGCTGGCCATCCCTTCACCGTTAAATCATAGACCCGTGATAGTGTCGGGTCATTCCGTGTTTCCTTTTCTATGTTTGCATTCGTCACAGGGAGACATTCGACTATGGTCGAGTGGAATAACTCCATTGGATCCACTGCAAGGTCTTCTTCTTCCACCGTTGGCAACGGTAGGCGTGACAATCCATCAGCATTTCCATGCTGTTTAGTTCCTTTGTACTCGATGTCATATTGGTGTGCCCCTAGGAAAAGGGACCATCTCTGCAGCCGTTGCGCTGTCATTATCGGTACGCCCTTCTGAGGGTTGAAAATGGAGACAAGAGGTTGATGATCGGTTAGTAGAGTAAATTTTTGACCGTGCAGGTAGTGATTGAACTTCTTCACCCCCCACACTAGGCTGAGGGCCTCTCTGTCAATCTGAGCGTAGTTACGCTCGGCAGAAGTTAACAAGCGTGACGCAAAAGCTATCGGCCTCTCTAAACCATCAAGGAATTTATGTGACAGTACCGCCCCAATGCCGTAGGGAGACGCATCACACGCCAGTCTGATCAGCAGTGCTGGGTTGTAGTGAGCCAATACTTCCCTTGAAGTGATTAAGTCCTTACTCTTCTGAAAAGCACGCTTACAATCATCGCTCCATTTCCATGCTACCCCCGTTTGTAGCAGGGCGTTCAGTGGGTGCAAAATTGTCGACAAATTCGGCAAAAACTTATGATAGTAATTCACCAATCCGAGGAATGACCTCAGTGGCGACACATTTTCAGGCGCTGGGGCCTTAACAACCGCTTCAATTTTGTCAGGGGACTTATGTAACCCCTCTTCATCAATCACGTGGCCACAATACGATATCTGTTTCTTTAAAAATTCGCACTTGGGGCGGTTGGCTCGCAGCCCATGTTCCCGTAGTCTAGTGAGCACCTGTTCTAGGTTGTTAAGGTGTTCACTGTCATCTTCACCTGTCACAAGGATGTCGTCCAAGTAACACTGAGTCCCCGGAATCCCTTGCAGGACTTGTTCCATCGCTCTTTGCCATATCGCCGGAGCCGATGCTACTCCGAATACCAATCGATGATACTGGTAAAGACCTTTGTGAGTGTTTATCGTGAGATACTTCCTAGAGGACTCTTCAACCTCCATCTGCAAATATGCTTGTGCTAGGTCAATTTTTGTAAAACGCTTCCCTCCAGACAGTGAGGCGAAGATGTCTTCTATCCTTGGAAGAGGATATTGTACTGTGTGAAGGACTGGGTTCACCGTCACCTTGAAATCCCCACAGATGCGAATCTTCCTTGGCTCTCTGGACTTATTACTTAACGTTTTCTTCATGACAGGAATGATGGGTGTCGCCCACTCGCTCCAGTCGACCTTAGACAACGCGCCCGCCTTCTCCAGATTCTCCAGCTCTGCCTCGACGGCTGGGCGAATTGCATATGGTACCGGTCTTGCTTTGAAAAACTTGGGAACTGCATTCTCTTCTATTTTTATCGAGGCGGTTACGCCTTTAAGCTTGCCCAGTTCTTGTTGAAATACCTCTTTGGCGTTAGCTAAGATTGTTGACAATCGTCCAGGAGTGACGTCTTCATCTTTTTTACCGTCCACCGTCATTGCATGAATGGAGTGCCAATTTAAGTTCATCTTCCTGATCCATTCCCGTCCCAATAACTGTGGTGTACCATTTGGCAGTATGTAGAGATACAATTTCCGTATTTTCTTGCCATTGTATTCGACAGGCACCCTTATTTTTCCTCTGGGGTATACTTTTTGCCCCGTATACGTCGTCAAGATGATGGATGTCTCTCTCAAGGGTATGTGTGAAAATAGCCGCTCGTAGTCTCGTCGATTCATGACGGTTAGCGCTGATCCTGTATCCAATTCCATTTCAACTTGGGACCCTGCTATCGTGAGGGTGACCCAAATGGTTCGGTGATCCTCTTTTGCGATTACATTGTGAAGTTTGAGACAGCTTAGTCTCCTGTTCCCGGATTCACTATCGCTCATCTGGTCTTCGGAACTACTGTCCGTCATTTTTTGTACTTTCTTGTACGGTTCCTTAGTAGCCTTTTTGTTGTCGCTGGTCTTCTTCCCAGACCTGCAAACTCGTGCAATGTGTCCCATCTTCCCGCATTGCCTGCATATTTTGTCTTTGGACCAGCAGTCCTTCTGGTCATGGTTAGTTCTGCCGCAGTGATAACATTTTGCAAATCCCCATGTCATTTCGTGGGTGCCGTATTCCTGTGGTTTTTGTTGAATTTCTGCAGCTCCCCTGGCTGCTGCTTCATACGATACTGCCACGCTGAAAGCCTTTTCTAGCGTCAGCTCTTTCTCTGTGAGTAACTTCTTCTGTGTTCCTTCACTCAGGAGTCCACAGACAAATTTGTCCCGTAGGGTATCTGCCAGTCCTGCTCCAAACTGGCAGTGCTTTGATAGCTTGCGTAGTTCCGTAAGATACTCAGCATTGCTCTCACTTTGTGCTGAGTTCTTCTGTGGAACTTAAATCTTTCTGCTATCAACAGCGGTGCAGGGTTTAGGTGTTCCTGTAGGACAGCAACAATTTCGTTAAAACTCTTTGCCTTCGGTTTGGCTGGAGTAATCAGGTCCCGCAATAGGCCGTACGTTCTAGCGCCCATTAAGTTTAACAATATCGATGCCTTTTTCACCTCCGCTATTTCGTTTACCTCGAAATATACCTCGACTCTTTCCACATACGTGGTCCAGTCCTCTATTGTATTATCAAAAGCAGTGATACAGCCAGTCTTCGGCATCTTGCAAATCTAAAATGGCACCTCCCGCGCTTTGCCTTCTTCCCCGATTTAACAAAATGGCGCCTCCCGCGCTTTGCCTTCTTCCCCGCTGTTGTTAGCGCTGCTTTCCACGGTTTCTTGCGCGTTTAATACTTTTTTCTTTATTATTTTCCCGTCGTGGAGCGGACCCTCTGGGACACTTCCCTCCCTCTTCTTAGGCCCGAACGCTGCCCGGCTTCAAAGCACCGGCCGCGCCCTGTGTGCTCCACCCTCTCTCTCTCTCTTTGCTTCCCGACTCGCTGCCTGGCCCCGTTGAAAAGCCACCCGATCGAGCTCTAGCCCGCCGCAGCCCAGGAAGGATCAGTGCACTACCTGCCACCAGCCCAATTAGCTGGGAAACCACAGACCGGGGAACCAAGCCTGGCTCTGGACAGTCTCTCCTGCAAGTTTTCAATCCGACGATTTGGAGGGCGGTTGCCCACGGTCGACGCCCGTTTCTCGAGTTTCTTTGGATTTTATTTTCTTTTTCTTTCTTCTGGCTTCGACCTTCAATAACGTCGTCTGAGGTGCTGCCGAGTTGCAGGTAAGTTCGTTTCTTACTCGTCGCCAGTATTATGTCCGTGAATGATTGAGACACGGACAGCAGGAGTGGAACAAAATAAGTCTTTACTGGTGGAAGTCAATAGTGAAACTAAAAACACAGAGGCTCACTAGCGCCTTTTATACAGGGGTGGTCACTGCCGGTATTGCAGTCTGAGACCAGTTATTCTCTTAAAGATGCATACACAACACCAGTGATGACGGCACAACGACTACAGCAATGGTCGCTCTTCCTAGGGGCTCACCTGTATGACATTGAATACAAGGGGACCAAGCAACATGGCAACCCCGATGGTTTGTCACGTTTACCACTGCCGACCTCAGAGAGAACTACAACAGTTGACTCAGCAGAGGTATTTCACACAACAATAGTTGAGCAGCTACCAGTGACAAACTCCCTCATTGAAAGAGAAACACGCAATGACTCTACATCGTCAAAAGTTTATGACATCACTGTGAAGGGATGGCCAGCGCATGGTGACTCATTGTTTCCAGCATTCTCAGCTAGGAGGGAGCAATTATCAGTGTGTCGGGGAACACTTATGTGCGGTTCACGAGTTATGACTCCTCCCAAGCTTCATAACCGAGTGCTAGATGAACTGCACGAAGGCCACTTAGGTACGGTAAAGATGAAAAGCCTTGCCCGTGGTTACGTGTGGTGGCCGGGAATTGACAAACAGATCGAGGACCTGACAAAGAGCTGCTCAGGATGTCAAAAGGTCCAGAACGCACCACCACAAGCCCCTCTCCATCCATGGGAATGGCCCTCATCACCATGGCAACATGTGCACATCGACTTTGCTGGACCGTTCATGGACTCCATGTTCTTGATTGCAGTCGATGCACATTCCAAATGGCCCGAGGTCATTAAAATGAAATTAACCACATCTGAAAAGACCATTTCAGTTCTGAGGACCATGTTTGCTAGAAATGGCCTACCAGAACAAATCTGCACAGACAATGGACGACAATTTGTCTCTGACGAATTCCAAGGATTCACGAGGGAAAATGGAATCAAGCACTACACATCTTCCCCGTACCATCCAGCTACAAATGGCTTGGCAGAAAGATTCGTACAGACTTTCAAGAAGGCCATCAAAGCAATGTACAGCGAGAATCTACCACTGCAACACAAGATAGACTATTTCCTCTTTGCTTATCGGAACGCAGTACACGCAGCCACTAATCAGACTCCAGCGATGATGTTTCTGAACAGGAACCTGTGTAACAGGTTTTCTGCTAGGTCTCTCTCTCTGGTGAGACCTCTCTCTCTTTTGCACAGTAATTTACCGAGTGGTTCGACCCACTCACCCCTTAGGTTCTGTACACTGGACTTTGAGGCAGGAACTACAATGCAGAGAATACACTGTAGACCAAGTTTAATGAAATGAAGTGAAATTTTATTGCATAAAGGAAAAATTGACTGTAAGCCAAAATAAGGTACATGGGAGGGAAAAACAAATCATAATACAGTACTAACCAATATATCCACAGGCATATTACACTTTACACGGTTCACCATGAAATAGGGAAACACACGGAACATCGAGGGACAACAACTCATTGTTAATTATCCCCTAATATGCCCACCCCCTAAACCTAGCTAAATCAGATTATGAAGGGCCAGAAACATGCTCACCAGTCCCAGTTAGAAAATAGAGGTTTTGAAGTCTGCGTTTTGGTCCTCTCAGGCGTCCTGTCTCCACGTGGTCAGCGGAACGCAGCGGGCTGCGACACACTCTTTTCTCCCTCGAGGTAATGGACACAGACAGGCTGGATGTTAGCAGGCCTGGACGTCGGCGTGGAGAGAGCCCAACTGTTTGACCATTTTCATAAGGTCTCTTCTTGGAGGGTTGCCGTCTTTTCATCTTGTCAATGGCCTGGGGTTTGTCGATGATCTCCCGATAGCTACCCCGGGTCTGGACGCTGACTCAACCTGAACCACCAAGGGCTACTCTGAGTCTTCAACAAGTCTCCGATCCCAATCGTCTACCGAATCGTCTTCTTCTTCCGAGTCTAAACGGCCTCTCTACCGAACCCGAACTCCTAACCAAACTGCACTTTCTTCGGACCCCCGAACGATCTCTCAAAAATGATCTCTACAATGCTCTTTCTCGATCTACTCTCTCGATCCTCTCTCTCCAAACTCGAACCTTGATCCTCGATCGTCTGAACCTGATCCTCTCCTCAATCGTCTCAACTCGAACCTCTGAACTCCTGATAGCTACCCCGGGTCTCCAATTATACTTCTCATCGAGGCCCTTATCTCCCGCCATATCAAGGTTAGTCTTTGTTTAATTTTTGGCGGGCTTGTAGCACAGAGGGGTAGTCATTGTGTTTAAAGTACTTTCGGGATGGCCGGTAACTGCCATCTCTGGTCTGGAATGACCTTGTATTGTCTTTAATGGGTCTTGATGTCCCCCTTTGAATTTGAAGCTGTTTCCCTTTGTCTGGGTAAACATTTTGATGGCCTTTATCTACAGGCCGATCTGATTGGATCTGCATCCAATCTATATGTATGGGGTTCTGTCTGGTTTCGCATTCTCCGAAATTGCATTCCAGAACTTACTGTGGGCTGAATCCACAAAAGCTGTCTGTGGACTGCAGGAACCATTTTAAAATGTCCCAAAAAGCTGGTCACGGGGTCTGGTGGCCATTTTGCGTGCCCTTTTTTCTGGGCTTCTTTTAAAACAGTCTTAAAAAAATTAAGGCCTTTTCTGCCAATAGACCCTTATAGGACAATGTTCAATTTTGCGAATCCTACAGTCCCCCCTGATGATACTATAACTTGCTTGAAGTATCGTAATTCTGGGTGAGCCAAATTTTCTGGCTCTCCATAACCAAACCACCCCTATCTATGACACCACGACACATGCATTTCCCATTTCAGAAAACCCACAGTGTACATTAAGCATCTATAGATGGCAATACATTGGAGTTAAAATCTGACACACATATTTCCAGGCGTGGAGGGGGGCCTAATATCCCTACACCACCTGGTTCATACATATTATCTTTTATTTCAATAAAAATAATAAAGGAAGAAAAATACACACAAAATCACACATGAATACTATCAAAAATAGAGGAGGGAGGGAAACTCTAACTCTATACATAGCAGCAAAATTTAAACGGGTGTCTCTTCGTCTACCCGCACATAATGCTCCCTCCATTCTCCTCTGTTCTCATACTTCTGGAAACGTTTGTCCCTCTTACAATGTACAAAGAGTAAATAAATCACAATAAAAATCTGACATACTACGAGGAGGTAGGAGGCTATCCTAATCCATGAAGGGACTTCTATATTAGTGAACAGGTCCCACCACTGTGGGGTCACTCTATCTAATATGTCTGCCCCTATTTCTAATGTCTTCTGCTCCAGCGTGTAAAAATGTTTCTGTGAAACGGCAATGGCTTTTAGTATCTTGGTGAGGTGTTCAGGGAGAGGGGGAATGACGTAGCCAAAATGTGCAACGAATCGTTGCAGATCGGTGAAATTTTCTTTGACAGTGAGGTGAACAGTAGAAGGTTCAGGAATAGGGACAATTCGCTCTTGGGCCACTTGAACTTTTGCCTTAGGTTTGAAGCAGAAACTGCTGTCACTGACCAGACACCAGCTGTGCTGTCCATGTTGGTAGTGGGGCGCTGCAGTGGTGACACAGTATGTCCCACCTCCTATATATGCCACCTGCGGGGGCACATGGCTTTGTGCCATTGCCTCCATGGTGCAATTTATAGGCTTCGCGCCAGCAGTTCTGAACCCGCACTGTGGTTTCGAATAGGCATTCAAGTGCTGGGGACACAGGATGATGTGTGCTCCCCGGCTCCGGCACCCCGAGAGGTCGGTACCCGTCATTGCATGCTCCCATCGAATGACGTAAGGTGGGACCGCTGTGTAGCGAATGTGTGCACCCCCTTGAATGACTCCAATGTTCTCCACCCTGTATACCGGGGCGGGTTTAGCTGTCTTTCCCATAACCGGCATTCTTATCACTATACCCATAATGGTGTGATTAGACCGCCCACAGTCCACTGGGACTGGGTAGGCCTCTGAAGCTAGTCTGAGCTGGCACGGACTTAATGCATTCTCAAAAGGGTGGAGGGCTGCAAGGTGCTTATTGCTGATCCAGGAGGGGACCAAACCTTGTTTTAAATCCTCCAGATTACTGCGGCCCTTGCCCAGTAACCACGCCCCATACAGCACGCATGCCTCGTTCTGCGCAGCCTGATCTGACGCATTCCGATC
The DNA here is from genome assembly GCF_052327205.1 of Somniosus microcephalus. Taxonomy (NCBI): domain Eukaryota; kingdom Metazoa; phylum Chordata; class Chondrichthyes; order Squaliformes; family Somniosidae; genus Somniosus; species Somniosus microcephalus. The sequence continues at coordinate 179,134,101 of NC_140987.1, read as the reverse complement.
CTCTCTGATGAGAGCATTTACCGTTTTAGCATGTTTCTCCAGCTCAGCTATGATTTCTTTTAACTGTAGTGTCATGGCCTGGTCCTCATGTAACTCAGAACCCACTACCTTATTCTCGTCCATCAGTATCTTTCTTAACCGCGCTTTTAAGCCATTGATCTGGGACTGCAGCTCCACGTCATCCAGAGTGTTGATGACGGAAGTCCCTGTGTTAAAGGTGGTAAAAATATCATTGACTGTACCCCTTCTTTGTCTCCCTACCCTGTCCAAGACCTCATGTGGTGTGGTGTACAATCCGGCTCTTTTGACATCGGCAAAGTTGAACTCATAAAATTGTCTGAACATATTTGTTAACAGGACCTGGTACAATTGCTCCATTTCCTTGGGGCACCACTCTGGCAATCGCACCTCGGTGAGGTTTAAAATCACCAAGGCTACCGCGTAGTGCACCCCCTTGAACAGCACCTGACCTGTGGGTACCAATACCAGTCCGTTCCCAGGTCCCTTGGTAGTGGCGGGGCACCCATCCTTGCGGGCTTTGGCTACCGGAATCGTGGGCAGGGGCTTGCGGGAGCGGGTGATGAGCTCAGTGGCATTCACCGGGATCGGAGAGTATGGGACTCCGCACGCCCGCGTACTGACGTCCCACCTCATCCCTTTCCCAGCATCCTGCCACTGTCTCTGGAAAAAGATGGAGACGCCTGTGGGGCAGACGCGTTCTGAACCCCACATGCAGATGTAAATCCCCTCATCTGGTTCCCACCATTTGTCCCAACAGACACTCAACCCCCACGAGTCCCCGTAATAGTCCGCTGGGTATTGTTACCCAGTCGCTCCCACTCAACTGGAGTTTTTCATGGTCTTACTCAGCTTCCGAAGCCACCACCATCTGTCCAAAGGAACATGTCAGTTGCATACTAAACAAATCTTCCTCCCGACGGTTACGCTGACTCTGGGCGCGATGATCCTCACCCTGGGACACATTAGAGAAGTCTCTCCATATGCAAACCCGAACTGGCTAGAGTATTCCGTAGAGTTCAACCCCAGTCATCCTGGCCACCTCCCTTCGTGGAAGTAGGTGGCTGTTTCCTCAACGTCCCGTTCACCTGTCCCATCAGTCGCGATGGGGGCTGTGTCCCCGGAGCATCCATATACGATGGAGTCCTTGGTGTAGCCCCGATAGGCCAAGCTACACCCGATCACCGTGAACACGATGAGAATCCTCTCCATGGTACCGTTGGTTCCTGCAACAGATTAAACGATACAGCCAGGCTCCCGAGAGATTCTGGCCTAGGTGAAGGCATGATCGGGTCTTTCGACCTCGATCCAAAACAAACACACATGCTGGGCAGATTCCAAAACTATTTCTTATAACACCCATCACCTTAAAAATTTACACACCTTATACTTAACTAAACTTATGTACAGCGCCACCCGTCCCCGGGCGGCCTGCCTAATCCCTGTTCGGACTGCAGCTCACCGCTCCCTGTGGTGGGGCCGCACTGACCTGTAGCTTGAGTCCCCCGCAGCCTTTTGCTGCCAATTGGGGACCGCGTCTTTCTAGGGATTTCCCAAGTCAGTGTCTGCTGAAGTAGGGGGAATCTGGCCAGAGTTTTATTGGCTGAGGCGTCCGAGACGGCCTGCGAGGGGGTACTTCGGGCGAGGCTCCCTTTGCGAGTGGACCTTTGGTTGGGACTTTAGCCCTCACAGCCTGTGGCTTCTCCACGATTGTCGGCTTCGGCTCCCTTCACTCAGACTCCGCCCCTTTGGGATTTGGGTCTGTGGCAGACGACTCCTCCCTACCTGTCCCTACAGGTGGAGAATCTCCGCCCCCAAGTTCTACCTCCCCTACGCTTGAGCCAAGGGTGGGACCTCCGTCCTCCGGCTCCACCTCCTCCAGAATCGTGTCAGGGGAGGGGCCTAGCTGTTCGGGCTCCCCCCTAACTGTGCTCGGGTCAGGGGGAGGGCCTTGGTCTTCGGGCTCCTCCCCGTCCGAGTCCCAGGCCAATGGGGAAACCTCCCAGGTGGGCGGGATAGCTTCTCCCCTCAAGTAGGCTGCAGCACCAGCCTGTGTGGTCTGTCACTTTTTGCACGCCTCAGGCTGAGGACTTTTGCCCTCAGACCTGGCCTCGGTTGTTGGCTCTTTTGCACCCGGCTTAAATATTTTGCACTGGTTTACGTGAAACCATTTAGTGCGCCGGGGCAACTTCACTGCGTATACCATGGGGCTGGCTTTATCTACAATACTGTAGGGCCCCATGTACAGTGGTTCTAAACTCCCCACTCGGGCAGAGTTTCCTACCATGACCTTGTCTCCTACCTCCCACTTCTGGGCTACGGTGGTGGGGACCGGTGGGTCTTGCACCGATTCCCGTCTGGCCTTTGTATTGATTTCTTTGTGGGTTCAATGACGAGACATTTATGAAAGAGAATGAGTTTTAATCTAAAGTCTGTTCAACTCTGGTTAACAGCATTTACAGGAGGCACCATCTAGAAATCCATCTAGAACGAAACTGAAACTAAACTAAACTGCCTTGCTTGCCTCGGTCACATGCCCTCTGCTGGTCAGGCACAAGCAATCAATCAGGCAACTATGCTGGTAAGACATGATAATCAAACAGGCAAATAACATCACTATTTGCTGATATCATTACATCTCCTTTTCTTAAAACAAAAGTATTTTACTTTTAACTAACAACATGTTTTCTTTGTATTAATCTGCATTTTAACTGTAACACTTAATGAACTTACATTATCATTATCATGATCAAGGTTTTTTAACCTTGCTTTGTGTGTTCACATGAAATATGTAAATACACTAGAACTTGAAGAAAGAATAAGATAACATTACTTCCTTCTATAACAATAGTCCTTAAATTTGCTCAATGAGTCTCTCAGGAGGCTTCACATGTCTTGAGGATTTTCTGATTGATTGTCCTTGAATCTGAGTTGTTGCCTCAGATGATGGTTTCTCAGCTGTGTGATCAGGTTGTTCAACAGTATCAGTCTCTTGACCTGCTGTGGCTGGTCCCATGAGCAGATCTCAACGATTTCTTCTCAGAACAGCACCCTCATCTGTCTGAATGGTGTATGATCTTGGTTGAACTTCACTCAGGACAGTTCCCTTCTGAGTCCATATGTTTGTTTTGTCTTTGAACCTTACTTGGTCACCAGTGTGGAGTTCAGGTAGGTTTTGTGTTCCTCTGTCATAGTAGTACTTTTGCTTTTCTTTCTGTTGTTCTTTGAACTTCCTCACTTTCTCCCCCTCTTTTGTTTTCAGGAGGTTCTCCGGGATGGGTAGGTTTGACCTTAGCCGACGTCCCATCAGGAGTTGGGCTGGTGACATACCACACTCGAGCGGTGTTGTGCGGTATACAAGCATGCTCTGGTAGAAGTCAGTTCCACTGTCTTTTGCCTTGTACATCAGTCTTTTCACTGTCTGGACCGATTTTTCCACTAGACCATTGGACTGTGGAAAATGAGGACTTGACGCTGTGTGGACAAAGTCCCACTCTTTGGCAAAGTGTCGGAAACTTGCATTGTAAAACTGGGGTCCGTTGTCTGTGAAGACCTCGCTTGCCACGCCATGTCTGGAGAATATGGCTTTCATACATGTTATCACAGCATCTGCAGTGGTGGTGTACAGTCTACAAACCTCTGGATACAGGGAGTAATAGTCTGTGACTACAAGATAGTCCTTCCCTTGACATACGAATAGGTCAGCGCCTACCTTCTGGTAAGGTCTGTCTGGCGCTGGGTGTGGCTTTAGTGGTTCTACCGGATTGCTTGCTCAATATTTCAGGCATATTGTGCAGTTTGACACCTCATTTGTCACATCTTGGTTGATTCGTGGCCAGTACATCACCTCTCGTGCTCTTTTCTTACACTTTTCGATTCCCAGACGTCCTCCATGGATCTTTTTTAACATCTCTTTTCTCAGACTCTTTGGGATAACTATTTTACTTCCTTTGTAGATGATGTCTTCGACCACTGATAGTTCTGCCCTGCAGTTCCAGTACTCTGCCATGTCAGGTGAGCAGTCTTGCTTCATGTTGGGCCATCCATCCAAGATGCTTTGTCTCAGTCATCTCATTGTTTCATCTTTGTTTGTCTCAGTCTTTATGAGCTCCATTTTTGCATCTGCTATGGGCAGTGCACTTGTGATCATGTCCACATAGGCGTTCACTTTTTCATCCATTGTGGTGTTTGCGGGCTCACTTGGGTCAACAGCTCTGGACAACGTGTCTGCTGTATACATCAGTTTACCCGGTGTGTACGCAACATTCAGTGTATAGCGTTGCAGCCTGATCATCATTCTTTGTATTCTAAGCGGACAGCTATTTAGTGGCTTTTGGAACAATGCAATCAAGGGCTTATGGTCAGTCTCTACACTGATTGCTTGCCCTGCCACAAACTGGTGAAATCTTTCACAGGCGTATGTGATGCTGAGCAGCTCCTTTTCTATTTGAGCATATCACGTCTCCGCATCTGTCATTGAGCGCGATGCATATGCAATAGGTTGCCAGTAGTCATATTGTTGCAGAAGAACGGCACCGAGCCCACTCTGTGATGCATCTGATGATATCTTGATGGGTCTCGCTGGGTCATAAAACCTCAGAACTGGTTCCTCTGTGAGCAGTTTCTTTAGATCGCTCCATGACTTCTCATGCTCATGATTCCATTCCCATTCTATGTTCTTTTCAGTTAGTCGTCTCAGTGGCGCCATCTTTTCTGAGAGGTTGGATATGAATTTCCCCATGTAGTTGATCATTCCATTAAACCTCTGCACGTCCTTTTTGCATTGTGGCTTTGGTATATTCTCAATGGCGGACACCTTTCTGGGATCTGGTCTGATGCCCTCACTGCTAAGGATATCTCCCACGAATGTCAGTTCTGTCACCCCGAGCTGGCATTTCTCTCTATTCAGCTTCAGGTTTGTTTTCCTTGTTGCTTCCAGCACTTTTTTCAGTCTCTCGTCATGCTCAGTTCTCGTGGTTCCCCATACTATGATGTCATCCATTGATGTATCAACTCCCTCCAGGTGCTCATAGATCATATGGATAGTTTTGTGATACACTTCAGGAGCTGAGGCAATGCCAAATGGTAACCTTAGGAATCTGTATCTGCCAAATGGACTGTTGAACGTGCACAGTCTTGAACTTGCTTCGTCCAATTTCATCTGCCAAAATCCTGATGATGCATCTAACTTGCTGAAATACTTTGCATTTGCAAACTGTGCCATGATTTCCTCACGTGTAGGAAGCTTGAAGTGCTCTCTCTTTATTGCTCTGTTTAGATCTCTTGGATCCAGGCAAATTCTGAGCTTTCCATTCTTTTTGTCCACTACGACGAGGGAACTCACCCACTCAGTTGGCTCATCTATCTTCTGAACCACGTTCAGGCTTTCCATCCTGTCCAACTCTGCCTTCAGTTGCTTTTGAAGAGCAAACGGGACTTTTCTGCATGGATGTATGACCGGTGTCATACTTTTATCTACTCTGATCGTGTGTTCTCCTGGAATGCAGCCTAGACCCTTAAATAGGTCGTTGTACTCTTTCATGAGTTCATCATAGACTGTCTCTCCTTCGCTTTCCACAATGAGGACTCTCTTTACCAGGTTCAGTCTCTCACAGGCTTTTAAACCTAGTATGGCTTGCACATCCTTTGGCACCACGATTAATGCTAGCGTGTGCTCTCTGTCCTTGTGTGTTACTTTGACAATGCATCTTCCTTTCACTGGTATATCAGTACCTGAGTATCCTGTCACTTTCACTTTTATTCCATGTATCTTTGGTCTGGGTCTAATTTTCTTAAAATCAGTCTCTGATATCACATTAACTTGTGCTCCAGTATCCAATTTAAATGGAATGTGTATGTCATTCACTTTTAGTGTCAACATCCAGTCTCTTTCTTCTTTTTTGTTTTCAGACACAACATCTACATAGAACTCCTCTATCTCGCTTTCATCTACTGTATGGACCTTGCTTTGTTGCGCTTGGTTCTTACAGCAACGGGCATAATGGTTGTTCTTGTTGCAACTATTGCATGTTTTACCATATGCTGGACACTTTTTTGGTGGATGCTGTGTACCGCATCGACTACATGTCTTTCGATAGTCTCTTTCATTTTTGTTCGCTGGCCATGCCTCTTTTTTCACATTGGCGCTCTTTTTGTTAAACGGTTTGTATCCGTTCATTCTCACTGCATCCACGTTGCAGCTACTGTCACTGAACAGCTCCTTTGCCTGCGACTTCACAGTCTCTGTAGCCTTACACAGTGCTATGGCTTTTCCCAGGTCTAGATCTTGCTCTCTTAGCAGTCTTTCCCTTAGACCATTATCTGGAATACCACACACCAGTCTGTCTTTTATCAGCGAGTCTGTCAGTCCCCCAAATTCACACGATTTGCTTCTGTTTCTCAGTTCAGTCACATACTGATCAATAGTCTCACCCGTTTTCTGTACACATGTGAAAAATCTGTGCCTCTCAAACGTCACGTTACGTTTAGGTATGCAGTAGGCCTCAAACTGTTCCATTATTTTATCTAGCTTCATTTTGTCTCCATCAACAGCGAATGTGAAATTATTATACACCTCCAGCGCTTCATCACCCACGACATGTAAGAACACTGACGATTTCTTATTATCACTTTTCTCGTCAGCTCCGATTGCCGCTAAATACAACTCTACACGTTGTTTGAATCTCCTCCAATTTTCAGCCACATTACCTGTCAACTGAAGCGTCGCCGGTGGGTGTAAACCTTCCATTTTTTCACTTCGTTAGCTATTCTCTAATGGTAAGTAACGATGTTCTCTTTTGGCTTGCTAATCTGTGGAGAGCTGATTTAACTTCAGATTTTTCCTCTTCATCTCTTTCAATCACTTCTGACACCATGTATTGATTTCTTTGTGGGTTCAATGACGAGACATTTATGAAAGAGAATGAGTTTTAATCTGAAGTCTGTTCAACTCTGGTTAACAGCATTTACAGGAGACACCATCTAGAAATCCATCTAGAATGAAACTGAAACTAAACTAAACTGCCTTGCTTGTCTCAGTCACATGCCCTCTGCTGGTCAGGCACAAGCAATCAATCAGGCAACTATGCTGGTAAGACATGATAATCAAACAGGCAAATAACATCACTATTTGCTGATATCATTACAGCCTTGTCTATGGCTCTCTCTCCAGCGCGGATGGTCAGACCCAAGAATTTTACTTCCTGCTGGCCGATCCGTGCCTTCTTTGGGTTCACCTTGAAACCCTTTCTGCCTAACAGCTCCAATAGCTCGGCCAATAGTGGGCCATGCTCCTCTCTGGAATCTGTGAACAGGAGCAGGTCGTCCACATACTGCACTAGCTGATTGGGCTGGCTGAACTCTTTTAAGCTCCCTGCCATACATTGATGGAAAATGCTGGGGCTGTTATGGAAACCCTGTGGCAAGCAGTTCCAGGTGTACTGTTGCCCTTTAAAAGTAAAGGCAAACTTGTACTGATCCTCCCTCCTTAAAGGGATGGACCAAAACCCATTGGAAATATCCAGCACCGTGAACGTGGTCGCGGATGCTGGAATAGTCCCTATCAGGTTGGCAACTGCTGTTACCGTTGGCGCGCAGGCTGGGATGTTACTATTGAGGACTCTGTAGCCCACCGTGGCTCTCCAGGAATTGTCCGGCTTCTTCATCGGCCACAAAGGAGAGTTTACGTGGGTGGCTATCGGCCTCAACATGCCCTGCTGCACCAGTGAAGACATTGTTGTCTCCATGTCGGGCTCCGCTTCCCTGGGGAAGTTGTACTGTTTTTGGGGTTGAGCCATGGGGTCCCCGTCTACTCTGACCTCAAACCCGGTGACCCTCCCGCAATCGTGTTTGTGAGTGGCAAACATAGTCAGGTGGTCTGACACGAATGCCTGCAGATCTTGTGGGGTGCTGGCGACCATGAGCGCGAGGTCGTAGCCCTCTTTTGGCTTCATGGTATATAGGGTCCCTTTCCCTTCCTTCCCTGGGATGATGACTACCTCGCCTTTCTTACCCGTACTTGCTCCCCAGAGACAGTGATTTCTAAGATCCACGAGGATCCCGTGTTCTACTAAGAAATCGGACCCAAGGATCCCTTTTCCACCCTCCACCTCCCACTTCATCAGTACACACTTCCACGTGGTGCGGAGTGGTCCTAAATGAATGGAGAGGGGGATGGAGAATGCGCCAGCCTGTTCTTTGCCTGTGAAGCCCGACAGAATATATGGAACCCCGGTGGACAGAGGTGAGGTGGTAGGGTTAGCCATGTGTATCACGGTGCACGATGCCCCCGTATCCAACAGATAGGTCCCTTTTACCTTCTCTACCTCCATAAATCATATCGCAACGAACACAGGTAAACGGGCTGCGCTGGCTCTAGTCATTGGGGTGAAGCGGTCAGGGCCGCGGGAACGACGGGACCGGTGGTGACTGCTATCTTCCCCTGTGAGATCATAAGAGACCGCATTGCCTCTAAAATTGATTCTATCGCAGCAGGATCTATAGCTGCACCGGCTCCTTTTCCTGGGACAGGGGCTGCGGCTTGGACCTGGACTCGTGCTGGGGCGGCAGTCTGGGCTTGGGCTTGGGCTGCGGGAGATTTTCCCTTATTATCCTTCCACGGGTTTTTGCAGTCCCTGCGCCAACGTCCATCCTTCCCACACCCGTAGCAATTGAGCTTGGCCTGGGGAGGGCAATTCCCCTCCTGATGCCACTCCTTTTTACTTGGGGCTGCGGGTTTTGCCTCATGCACTTTTCCCTTAGAGGGAGGTGCCTCCTGACCCCTGCAATTCTTATGCGCAATGGTGAGCTGTCTCCTCTGTGGTACCGGGACCTTGGGAGTCAAACCAAGATTTGGCTTGGGCCTGTATCTGTGGTAAGCTGTTGGCAACCAGGCAGCGGAGCCAATGAACCCACTTGACATTGTTCATTGCGGCCCATTCAGGCATGCCTGGACAGCTGCGCCGATACACTGGCCACAGCCTTTCTGCGAAAACCCGTGAGGATTCTCCAGTTAGCTGCACAGTCCCTTCCACACGGAGGAACGGGTTGCCATCGTCCACTCCCATAACCTCCAGGACCTCGTCCTGGAGTTCCTCATACCCTTTCTGTCCCCTCTTACTCCCGTCTGAGAGGCACTGAAGGATTGTGCTATCCAGGGAGAATAGCAACATCTTAGCCTGTTCTGGACCGTCACAGTCATTGACGGTGGCTGTCTACTCTATCTCCCTGAAATGGACTGAGGGATCTCCCTTCTCGGAGAGTTTTGGGAGGTGGCTCACCATCGCTCTGATTTGTTGGGCACTGTGGGGCAGTATGAGATGGTTCTGGAGGGGTCCGTCATCGCCATTTGCGGTGGCGGGACCGTACCTCTGATGCTGAGCAGGACACATTGGTGCCGGCTCCGGCTTCACTACCGGGGGTTGTTCTTCCTCCGGTTCTACCTCGGCTTTCTCCTCTTCTACCACCCCTTCTTCGGGCCAAACCTCATTATAGCTCAGCGGTGCTGAGGGTTCAGTGGCTGGTGCCACAACTACTTCACGTGGAATCAGTTTTTTGGATTCCTTCAGGAAGTCTATGTGACTTGCCTTTGGGCTTACGAGGCATACCATGCTTTTTGCCTTAGCCAGGGCCATTCTTAGGTCTTCTACTGCCTTCTGGCAGGGGCCGTGGTCTGCGCTTTCAAACCCCTGCTCGGTGGCCACCTTGTAAGCTGCCTTAACCTCCATTACTTTCTCCTCCTGTGCTCTTAGCTGTTGTGCGAGGCGGGCGCTTTTCTCCCGTACTCTCGCTTCATGAATCTTTGCCTCAGTAACCTGGCATTCCAGGTACTCTACTTTAGCCTGATGTTGGCTGGCTACAGTTTGGCGTTCCTGATTCAGCGCGTGAAGCGCTGTGATGAGTTTTTCCCCACCCATGGCCTTTTCCTCTATTTCTGATGCCTGGGTTTTGATCTTGGCTGCCTGTGCTGCAACGACTCTGTCCAAAATCTGGACTTGTCTTTTGTAGCACATCAGCCACACTGCCTTCTCTACTGACTTTTTATGTTCTTTACTCTCTGTCCACCTGACGGCTGCGTCTACCGGACGCCCATCCAGTAAGAGATCGGAAATCCACTGCTTAGTGAGATTTACCTTACCAAAAACATAATCCGCTATCCTCTCATCCATAACATTTCGTCCATTTAAACCTGGGTCTAATACATTGCAATCCTGCTGCCAATGTCCTGCCGCAGTCGCCATTTTCTGTAAGGGGTTTTCTTGCTAGGGCTCTCTCTCTGGTGAGACCTCTCTCTCTTTTGCACAGTAATTTACCGAGTGGTCCGATCCACTCACCCCTTAGGTTCTGTACACTGGACTTTGAGGCAGGAACTACAATGCAGAGAATACTCTGTAGACCAAGTTTAATGAAACAAAGTGAAATTTTATTGCATAAAGGAAAAATTGACTGTAAGCCAAAATAAGGTACATGGGAGGGAAAAACAAACCATAATACAGTACTAACCAAGGTATCCACAGGCATATTACACTTTACACGGTTCACCATGAAATAGGGAAACACACGGAACATCGAGGGACAACAACTCATTGTTAATTATCCCCTAATATGCCCACCCCCTAAACCTAGATAAATCAGATTATGAGGGGCCAGAAACATGCTCACCAGTCCCAGTTAGAAAATAGAGGTTTTGAAGTCTGCCTTTTGGTCCTCTCAGGCGTCCTGTCTCCACGTGGTCAGCGGAACACAGCGGGCTGCGACACACTCTTTTCTCCCTCGAGGTAATGGACACAGACAGGCTGGATGTTAGCAGGCCTGGACGTCGGCGTGGAGAGAGCCCAACTGTTTGACCATTTTCATAAGGTCTCTTCTTGGAGGGTCGCCGTCTTTTCGTCTCGTCAATGGCCTGGGGTTTGTCGATGATCTCTCGATAGCTACCCTGGGTCTGGACGCTGACTCAACCTGAACCACCAAGGGCTACTCTGAGTCTTCAACAAGTCTCCGATCCCAATCGTCTACCGAATCGTCTTCTTCTTCCGAGTCTAAACGGCCTCCCTACCGAACCCGAACTCCTAACCGAACTGCACCTTCGTCGGACCCCCGAACGATCTCTCGAAAATGATCTCTACAATGCTCTTTCTCAATCAACTCTCTCGATCCTCTCTCTCCGAACTCGAACCTTGATCCTCGATCGTCTGAACCCGATCCTCTCCTCGATCGTCTCAACTCGAACCTCTGAACTCCTGATAGCTACCCCGGGTCTCCAATTATACTTCTCATCGAGGCCCTTATCCCCCGCCATATCAAGGTTAGTCTTTGTTTAATTTTTGGCGGGCTTGTAGCACAGAGGGGTAGTCATTGTGTTTAAAGTACTTTCGGGATGGCCGGTAACTGCCATCTCTGGTCTGGAATGACCTTGTATTGTCTTTAATGGGTCTTGATGTCCCCCTTTGAATTTGAAGCTGTTTCCCTTTGTCTGGGTAAACATTTTGATGGCCTTTATCTACAGGCCGATCTGATTGGATCTGCATCCAATCTATATGTATGGGGTTCTGTCTGGTTTCGCATTCTCCGAAATTGCATTCCAGAACTTACTGTGGGCTGAATCCACAAAAGCTGTCTGTGGACTGCAGGAACCATTTTAAAATGTCCCAAAAAGCTGGGCACGGGGTCTGGTGGCCATTTTGTGTGCCCCTTTTTCTGGGCTTCTTTTAAAACAGTCTTTAAAAAATTAAGGCCTTTTCTGCCAATAGACCCTTATAGGACAATGTTCAATTTTGCGAATCCTACACCTGAGATCTCGCATGGACCTTCTTAAACCGAATGTACATCGTGATGTAGAGAACAAACAGTTCAAACATTTGAATGCTAAGCCAACAAGAAGCTTCAGTGTGGGACAGTCAGTTCTTGCTCGTGATTTCCGGACGGAAAAGTGGCAACCAGGGACAATATCCACAAGAGAGGGACCACTGATGTATACTGTGGATGTGGGAGAGAACATTTTGAGAAGTCATGTGGACCAAATTCTGGATGTTCAGGTAGAAAACACCCCTATACCTCGCCCAGACTCACCTGACATGGAAACAGACACTCCTGATTCATCAGCATCAGCACCAGCCTCATCCACAGCTGAGAGCTCTACCTGTGCTGATAGCCCACTTGATGGACCTGTACATGTACAGTCTCATTCCCCAAAGCAAAAGAGTCTGGAGAGGCGTTACCCAGAGAGGCAGAGGAGGCCTCCCCAGAGACTTGACTTGTAAAAGGACTGTTGACAAAATAAAATGTTATGTTGGAATTTGAATTTTGTTACTTTTAAGAAAACAAAAAGGTTACTGTAAAGACAGGCTCTGTATGTTAATTATAGAAATTTTGCATTAATATACTATTAAACTAAAGGGGGAGGAAGTGTAATGTATACAACATTGAAGGGACTACTTTGTTTTGCGGATGTACATCCTTAGTTGCGAGCGTATATAACAGACACGTATCGATTTGTATAGTCAGTGCCGAAGTTCCAGTTAACAAGTAAAGATCACTTGAAGTTACTCTCAGTCTCTGCTGCTTTATTATTTTATGTAGTTGTGTATAGCAGTACAAACACAATACCTTCCTTAACTTCTCTATCTCCATTTCTGGGGATAGGCTGTTGACCAATATCTACTATAAGCCCACCAACTCCCAACTTGACTACACTTCCTCCCACCTTGCGTCCTGTAAGGACTCTATTCCATTCTCCCAGTTTCTCTGTCTCTGTCGCAGCTGTTCTGACAGTGCCACCTTCCATACCAGTGCTTCCAATATGTCTTCCTTTTTCATCAACCAAAGATTCCCCTCCACCGTGGTTGACAGGACCCTCGACCATGTCCATCCCATTTCCCACACTTCTGCTTTCACCCCTTCCCTTCCCTCCCAGAACCATGATAGAGTTCCCTTGTCCTCACCTTCCAACCCACCAGCCTTCGCATTCAACGGATCATCCTCCGCCATTTCTGCCACCTCCAGCGTGATGCCACCACCAAGCACATTTTCCCCTCCCCTTTCAACATTCTGAAGGGACCATTCCCTCTGCGACACCCTGGTCCACTCTTCTATCACCCTCAACACCTCTCCCCTTCTCACAGCACCTTTCCGTGCAAGCACAGGAGATGCAACTCCTGCCCTTTTAACTTCTCCCTTCCCACCATCCAGGGTCCTAAACACTCCTTCTAGGTGGAACCGCGATTTACTTGTACTTCTTTCAATTTAGTATACTGTATTCGCTGCTCACGATGCTGTCTACTCCACATAGGGGAGACCAAACGCAGATTGGGTGATCGCTTTGTGGAGCACCTCCATTCAGTCCGCAAGCGTGACCCTGAGCTTCCAATTCACCAGCCCGCTCCTACTCTGACCTCTCTGTCCTTGGCCTCCGACACTGGTCTAATGAAGTGTGATGAAATATTCCATTCATCACTGCCTGTGACTGTGGTCGGTTTCAGTGTCATTTCCCTTCCCCCAGTCCTCATTGTATTGTTTATTGGAATGTGCTGGAATGTGCTGTGTGTAGGGCTCCGCCCATACCTGGCCCCTTTTGTAAGCTAGCTCAGTCTGGCCTCAGTCTCCAGAAGGAAGATACCTCTCTCTCTTACGTGTTACTTTCTAAGCTAATAAAAGCCTTGTTTTGTTTCGCTAACATCGAGTCTCGGAATTATTGAGGCACATCAATTTTATTAGCTTATTTTTCAACACTATGGATCAACTCCTGAAACCCGAACGTTTGGATTTGGATCAACATGCTCCGGACGCATCAGCACGCTTCGGACACTGGTTTGAGTGTATGGAATTCTTCCTGGACAATTCCGCAGCCGTCAAAGACGCTACGGACGCTGCGAGGATGAGACTCGGAATTCTGCAGAATTGGGTAAGCCACCGGGTTTACCCCCTCATCCAAGACGCCGATACGTACCTGGCCGCCTGCGACATCTTAAAGGCGCATTACCAACAGCCTACGAATGAGGTGTATGCTAGGCATCTGCTCGCTGCTCGCGCACAGCGACCTGGGGAATCGGTGGAGGAGTTCCTAAGCACCCTGAAAATGCTTGGCAAAGACTGCAAGTGCCGAGATGTAAAAGCCGCAGTGTACACTGACGAACTTGTTCGCGATGCCTTTATCACAGGCCTCAGCTCCACTTACATCCGGCAAAGACTGCTGGAAAAAACGGGGTTGGACCTGAAACAGGCTGCGGACACCGCGCGATCCCTGGATGTGGCCCAGAGAAACTCGGACGCCTACTATTCGGCCCGCGCCGCCCACGCCGCCACGTGTGCACCAAGGGCGCCGCCATCTTGGAAGGCATCTTCCCCGCCCGGCAGCCCGACACCGGCGGGGCCCCGCTCTCCCCCCAGAAGCCCTACGACAGCCGCGACGCGTCAGGGACCCAACTGCTACTTCTGCGGGCAGCCAAAACACACCAGAAACCTGTGCCCGGCGAAAGGCACCACCTGCTTTAAGTGCAGTAAGAAGGGGCACTTCGGGAAGGTGTGCAGAGGGAACCCCGCCGGAAAACCAACCGCCAGAAAACCCGCCACCGCCGCGTGTGCGCCGTGGGAGCGGCCATCTTGGACGCCATCTTGCCCGACCTCGTGGGGTCCGCCATCTTATGAGCAGACAGCGTGGACGCCATCTTGTATCGATCAGGGCCCTACAGTGGCATCGGTCACAGTGGACCAGACCAGGCCGCACCCGCTATCCAAATCAATGGTGGACATCGAGGTAAACGGGTGCCGGGTTAAATGTTTAATTGACAGTGGAAGCACGGAGAGTTTTATCCACCCTGAACTGGCACAACAACTCTCCCTAAAGGTGGTCCCTGCTCAGGGTACCATCTCTATGGCTGATAAAACCCAGACATCGACCATTCTGGGTTACTGCACGGTACAATTGGGCGTTAACGGGACTGTATACGATAATTTTAAAGTACTAATCATGAAGAACCTATGTGCGAGCGTGATCTTGGGCCTGGATTTCCAGTGCAACCACCAAAGCATCACGCTCAAGTACGGTGGGTCCCAGCCGCCCCTCACAGTGTGCGGTCTGGCTACCCTGAAGGTAAAGCCGCCTTCGCTATTCGCGAACCTTACCCCTAACTGCCGGCCAATAGCGACCAAAAGCAGGAGGTACAGCTGGGAGGACAGGCGGTTTATCGCGACCGAGGTAGACAGGCTCCTGAAAGAGCGCATTATTGAACGCAGCAACAGCCCGTGGCGCGCCCAAGTGGTAGTGGTAAGGGGTAGCGAGAAGAAACGGATGGTGATCGACTATAGTCAAACGATCAACAGGTACACCCAACTAGACGCCTACCCGCTACCCCGCATATCAGAAATGGTGAACCAAATCGCCCAATACCGGGTGTTCTCCACCATCGACCTCAAGTCAGCGTACCACCAGCTCCCTATCAGACCAGAGGACCGCCCGTATACCGCCTTCGAGGCGAACGGACGCCTCTACCAATTCCTCAGAGTCCCCTTTGGGGTGACGAATGGGGTCTCGGTCTTTCAGAGGGAGATGGACCGCATGGTCGATGACCACCACTTGCAGGCAACCTTCCCCTACCTCGACAACGTCACCATCTGCGGCCACAATCAGCAGGATCACAACTCGAGCCTCGAGAGGTTCCTGGAAACCGCACAAAAACTCAACCTCACCTACAACGAGGACAAGTGCGTTTTCAACACCACGCGCCTCTGCATACTAGGCAGCGTGGTGGAGAATGGGGAAATCGGACCAGACCCCGACCGATTGCGCCCCCTACGGGAGCTGCCCCTGCCTAACACTCCCAAAGCCCTGAAAAGGTGCCTGGGGTTATTTTCTTATTATTCCCAATGGGTCCCCAACTACTCCGACAAAGCCCGCCCCCTCTTGAAAGCATCCTCTTTTCCGCTCTCTGCTGAGGCCCACGCCACCTTCAAAAGCATTAAGCAGGATATTGAGCGGGCCACGCTACAGGCAGTGGACGAGAACACTCCATTTCAAGTGGAAAGTGATGCGTCTGACTTCGCCTTGGCGGCCACCCTCAACCAGGCGGGGCGGCCCGTAGCTTTCTTCTCGAGGACCCTCCAAGGGCCCGAGATCAGACACTCCTCCGTGGAAAAGGAGGCCCAAGCCATCGTGGAGGCAGTGCGCCACTGGCGCCACTACCTAGCCGGCAAACGCTTCACCCTACTTACCGACCAGCGGTCGGTAGCGTTTATGTTCAATAATAAACAGAGGGGGAAGATTAAAAATGATAAGATTCTTAGGTGGCGGATCGAGCTCTCCACCTTCGAGTACGACATCATTTACCGGCCAGGGGCCCTTAACGAATCCCCTGACGCCCTCTCACGAGGGATGCGTGCCAGCGCCACCGGGGATCGGCTACAGACCCTCTACAACGACCTCTGCCACCCAGGGGTCACGCGGCTGTTCCACTTCATAAAGTCCCGTAACTTACCCTACTCGATTGAGGAAGTTCGGTCTCTGACCAGGAACTGCCGCACTTGCGCTGAGTGCAAGCCTCGGTTCTACCGCCCAGATAGAGCCCACTTAATCAAAGCTACACGGCCCTTTGAGCGGCTCAGCTTAGATTTCAAGGGCCCCCTCCCGTCCGTCGACCGCAATGTTTACTTCCTGAACATTGTGGACGAATACTCCCGGTTCCCATTCGCCTTCCCCTGCCCAGACATGACCAGCGCCACGGTCATTAAATGCCTCAACAGCCTGTTCTGCCTGTTCGGTATGCCGAGCTACATCCATATGGATAGGGGGGCGTCCTTCATGAGTGAAGAGCTACGCCAGTACATGCTGTCCAGGGGGATCGCCACGAGCCGTACCACCAGCTACAACCCCCGGGGTAACGGCCAAGTGGAGCGAGAGAACGGGACAGTATGGAAAGCAGTCACTCTAGCTCTAAGGACCAAGGGCCTCCCTATCTCCCGCTGGCAGGAAGTCCTCTCGGATGTGCTCCATTCGATACAGTCGCTATTGTGTACGGCCACTAATGCCACGCCTCATGAACGAATGTTTGTCTTTCCCCGGAAATCCACCTCAGGCGTATCCATGCCGTCATGGCTCTCCACCCCAGGCCCGGTACTCGTGCGAAGGCATATGAGGGGCCACAAGACGGACCCTCTCGTGGAGCCAGTACACCTACTCCACGCCAACCCCCAATACGCATATGTCCGGCACGCCGACGGAAGGGAGGACACCGTGTCCATAAAAGACGTCGCCCCAGCCGGCATCGACAACAACCACGACAATAGCAGCAACAACGATCACAGCAACTCTTACCCACCCACTACTCTTTCATCACCCCCGGAAGAACATCGACCAACGGCACCCCCACCAACTACCCCTTCAACAACCCTGGCGGCACCCCCGGCAGAGACCCAGGAGGCTACCGAGGACACCCAGCCGACACCCGCGGCACCACAACAGCCACGTCGGTCGCAGAGGACTATCAAACCCCCGAACAGACTAAATCTATAGAAGGGGTGAATGTGATGAAATATTCCATTCATCACTGCCTGTGACTGTGGTCGGTTTCAGTGTCATTTCCCTTCCCCCAGTCCTCATTGTATTGTTTATTGGAATGTGCTGGAATGTGCTGTGTGTAGGGCTCCGCCCATACCTGGCCCCTTTTGTAAGCTAGCTCAGTCTGGCCTCAGTCTCCAGAAGGAAGATACCTCTCTCTCTTACGTGTTACTTTCTAAGCTAATAAAAGCCTTGTTTTGTTTCGCTAACATCGAGTCTCGGAATTATTGAGGCACATCATGAAGCTCAACGGAAGCTCCAGAAATAGCACCTCATCTTTCGCTTAGGCACTTTACAGACTTCTGGACTCAACATTGAGTTCAACAGTTTCAGATAATAACCACTGCTCCCATTTTTTCAGACAGCAGCTGTTGGTAATGATTCTGCTATTGCCATTTACACCTCCTCTAGACCTATCTTTTGTTTCTTTACTTGTCCCATTACCACTCCCTTTTGCCTTGCACCATCATTCCTTTTGTCATTTAATCTCTCCTGCCTTCCACCCTATTACAGACCTTCCCCTTTGTTATTTCCTCCCCCAACCCCCTTTTCCTTGGCTCTGTACTTGCTTGCCAACTTTTAATCTCTTATATCCTCCAGTTCTGATGAAAGGTCATCGACCTGAAACGTTAACTTTGTTTCTCTCACCACAGATGCTGCCTGACTGGCTGAGTAATTCCAGCATTTTCTGTTTTAGTGTAATATTAAAAGAAAGGAAGAAGACTTGCATTTATATAGCACCTTTCATGACCACCAGCCGTCCCAAAGTGCTTTACAGTCAATGAAGTACTTTTGTGAAGTGTAGTCACTGTTGTAATGTAGGAAACGCAGCAGCCAATTTGCACACAGAAAGCTCCCACAAACAGCAATGTGTTAATGACCAGATAATCTGTTTTAGAGATGTTGATGAGGGATAAATATTAGCCAGGGCACCGGTGATAACGCCCCTGCTCTTAGAAATAGTGCCATAGGATCTTTTACATCCACCTGAGAGGGCAGATGGGGCCTCACTTTAACATCTCATCCGAAAGACGACACCTCCAACAGTGCAGCACTCCCTCAGTACTGCACTGGCGTGTCAGCCTAGATTTTTGTGTTCAAATCTCTGGAGTGGGACTTGGACCCACAACCTGCTGACTCAGAGGCGAGGGTGCTACCAACTGAGCAACGGCAGACACGTTTGTTTATTATCTGATTACTGGCATATGAAGAAAGAAAGACTAGCACTTTATATAGTGCCTTTCATGACCTCAGGATGTCCCAAAGCGCTTTACAGCCAATGAAGTACATTTGAAGTGTAGTCACTGTTGTAATGAAGGAAACACAGCAGACAATTTGAGCACAGCAAGGTCCCACAAACAGCAAAGTGACAAAGACAAGATAATCTGTTTTAGGGTTATTGGTTGAAGGATAAGTATTGGCCAGGACGCCAGGGAGAACTCCCCTGCTCTTCTCTGAAATAGAATTACATATAATATGCAGCACAGAAACAGGCCATTCAGCCCAACTAGTCTATGCTGGTGTTTATACTTCACAGGATTTTCCTCCCATTCCATCTACCTAATCTCAGCCTTTCAGCATGTCTTTCTATTCCCTTTTATCTTATGTACTCATCTAAGCTAGTTGCCTCAATCACTTCCTGTGGTAACGAGTTCCATATTCTAACCATTCTCTGAATAAAGAAATTTCTCCTTATTTTCTTACTGGATTTATTAGTAACTATCTTGTATTTATGGCTCCTAGTTTTGAATTGTCCCACAAGTGGAAACATTCTCTCCACGTCTACCCTGTCCAACCCATTCATAATTTTAAAGACCTCTATCAGGTCACCTCTAAGTCTTCTCTTTTCGGAGCTAAAAGCCCTACCTTGTTCAATCTTTCCTGAGAGCTGTAATTTCTTAGTTCTGGTACCATCCTTGTAAATCTTTTTTGCACTTTCTTCAGTGATTCTATGTCCTTTTTATAGTATGGAGACCAGAACTGTGCACAGTACTTTAAGTGTGGCCTAACCAGGGTCTTATACAAATTTAACATAACTTCACTACTTCTGAATTCTATACCACTAGAAGCAAATCCCAGTGCTTTGCTAGCATTTTTAATTGCTTTGCTGACTTGCGATGCTGCTTTTAATGATTTGTCCTGTACCCTTGATCTCTTTGCTCTTCTACCCCATTCACTGTCTTATTTTCTGAGGTGTATGTGAAGTTTATATTTTCCTACGAAAGTGCATCACCTCACATTCATCTAAATAGTGTACTGGGACCTTTTATACCTGACAGTGTATCCATCCGAAGGACGGTACCTCCAACCGTACTGGAGTGTCTGCCTAGATTTTGTACTCAAGTCTCTTGAGTGGGACTTGAACCCACTACAGACTCAGAGGTGAGAGTGCTACCACTAAGTCTTGACCGACACTATGTGGTATATATTTTATAGAAAATGATGGATATTGCACCAAGAATTACATAGCAGCAAACTAATGTTAAGAAAGTAAGGATGCAGAAAAGTCCTTTTGGCTCATCAAATCTACTCCTTCCACAGACCATATATAATCTTCCTTCTCATGGGCCCTCCCCCATTGCTTTAATTTCCTGAAGACAAGTTCTGCATTAAAATTCCTTGATCACCGTAATTAATCATGTTCCAATGTGGCAATTCATCATCTCCATTATTCAAAACTGGTCTTCTGCCCGCCACAGACAACATTCCCCTCCCCTTTCCCCTGTCTTGTGTTCCATGGCATATTTTATTCTCTCCGCCTATATTAATCCCTATAACCCCTAGTCCCATTTCCAACCAAATATTTATCCAGATCCTTGTCTCAATATCATTACCAAAGGTTTTAATTCTGATTCGGATCTTTGAGCACTTAGTTTGGGCACTGTTCATTTGTTTTATAAGTAGGTTTTATATTTGCTCAAGAATTAATATCATGGTAGTTTCTAAAGCAACATACTGCCACCTTCAGTCAGGATTTAAGCAAGACCATTATAGTTTACACCATCTGAAGGAAAAAAAATTGCAGGGCTACGGGGAAAGGCGGGGGGGAGGAGTGGGACTAGCTGAAGTACTCTTGCAGAGAGCGGCATGGGTTCGATGGGCCAAATGGCCTCCTTCTGTGCTGTAACCATTCTATGATTCTAATTTTTTTTCATATAAAGACCATCACCCATTATTTATATCATGTAATTGCTTATTAACCTGGTGGTCACACCAACTTGGGGATCCGCAGAAAGTTAACGTGTTGCAGGTTAGCCATTTTAAATGTTCTTTAAATTACATTCTTTGCGTCTTTCCATAATGTGTAACTTTCTCCTGAAGATTGTTCAGTTGCTGTCTGAGAAAGCGTGCAATTGGTTCATTTGAAGTAATTCTGATGAAAGGCTAGTGAAGAATAAGAGGAGAATTTACAATAAAATGAGAATGGTATTCTGAATCTGGGAAATTCACATTAGTTTTCTTTGCTAAAACATCCCAAAATTACGTTATTCTTTTGATTGCAGAAAGTAGGGCCTAGAAATTGGGTATAGCCCCGCTTGAGGCGTTAGAACTGGCGCTGCGCAAAGTTTATAGCCAGACGCAACTTATCGCCACCTGGCACGATATTGGGTTGCATCGCCCCCAAAGGTGATTGAGGCGCGACTTCAGACGTTGCACGGGACTCGTAAGGCGCAAAACTTCCGGCGCAACCCAATATCGGCGCGGACGGGCGCAGCGCAGGTGCTCTCAATGACCGAAAACCACGAGACTTCCAGGCGCCGGCCGGCTCTTAAAGGGGTGGGTCAGTCAGCCTCAGCTTCCACACTCAGTGCCTTGTAGGCCGCAGAATCGGCACAGGCCCTTCTCTGGCGCAAAAACCTTGGACCAGATGGAGAAGGTGAGACAGAGAGCAGAGCGCTTCAGCAATGAGGCTCTGGAGCAATTGGTGGCCGCAGTGGAGCGCCATCGAGATGTTCTGTACCCAGACAATGGCAGGAGGCCGAATCAAAAGGAATACCGCTGAGCTTGGAGGGATGTTTCTCAGAGGGTCAACTCCAGCAGCATGGTGACTATTACGTCCGTGAATGATTGAGACACGGACAGCAGGAGTTGAACAAAACAAGTCTTTACTGATGGAAGTCAATAGTGAAACTGAAACAACAGAGGCTCACTAGCGTCTTTTATACAGGGGTGGTCACTGCCGGTACTGCAGTCTGAGACCAGTTATTCTCTTAAAGGTACATACACAACAATTCCTCCCCTTTTAGATAAACAGTACATAACATTCATTTAACAACTAAATGATAACTAATTACAATCACAATTATGGTTGCTAGATACATTGGTTAAGTTTAAGCAATTATAAGTTCAGTCTTTGAGGAGGCTTCCTGATTCTGTCTGGATAACGCCTCTTTGGGGTATCAGGTTCTTCTGGCAATGTTGAGTCGGGATAAATGTCGTTGTTTGGCTCATCTGCTTCCAATATTACCGGTTCTACAGTAGCTGCAATTGGTACGTCGATTTCATTACCAGGTGTATCAGATCGTGGTGTGGAGTTGACGTTTTCCAGTGACTCTAGAATCTGGTCAGCATGGCGTCTTACAATGCTCTCTCCAACGTCCACGGTATACATGAGAGGTCCTTGCCATGTACAAATCGTTCCTGGCTGCCATTTCTCAGTGCGGTAGTCCCGGGCCAAAACTGGTTGACCTATCTTAAAACTCCTGGTCGGCCTTTCATTCATATTCTGAAACTGCCTGTTCTCCACATCTCATCGGACGTTTGGCTTAACCAAATCCAAGCGGCATCGTAGTCTTCGATTGAAGAACATCATGGCTGGAGTTTGGTTGGTAACCGCATGTGTCGCATTCCGGTAGGCAAACAAGAAGTTGTCCACCTTGTGTTGTAGGGGTATATCTTCATTACACATTACCTTGATAGCCTTCTTGAATGTTTGGACAAACCTCTCGGCCAATCCATTAGAGGCTGGATGATATGGGGCAGATGTGTAATGCTTAACACCATTGTTCTTTAAGAACCTCCGGAACTCTTCAGACACAAACTGTGGTCCATTGTCAGAGCAAATCTGTTCAGGCAGCCCATTCCTAGCGAATATGGTTCGTAAAACTGTGATAGTTTTTTCCGTGGTGGTTGAGGACATTTTTATTACCTCTGGCCACTTTGAATGTGCATCCACCGCAATTAAAAACATCGAGTCCATGAAGGGACCAGCAAAATCAATGTGCACCCTTTGCCATGGAGATGAGGGCCACTCCCATGGATGCAGAGGAGCTTGTGGTGGGGCGTTTTGGACCTTCTGGCATCCTGCACAGCTCTTGGTCATCTCTTCGATTTCTCTATCGATTCCCGGCCACCACACAAACGCTCTGGCTAAGTTCTTCATTTTTACCCCACCCAGATGACCCTCATGAAGCTCATTGAGCACTCTATCCGTCAACTTAGGTGGAATTACTACTCTGGATCCACACATTAAGGTTCCTCTGCACACTGACAGCTGTTCTCTTCTCGGCGAGAATGCTGGCAGCAGTGGTTCGCCATGTGCTGGCCATCCCTTCACCGTTAAATCATAGACCCGTGATAGTGTCGGGTCATTCCGTGTTTCCTTTTCTATGTTTGCATTCGTCACAGGGAGACATTCGACTATGGTCGAGTGGAATAACTCCATTGGATCCACTGCAAGGTCTTCTTCTTCCACCGTTGGCAACGGTAGGCGTGACAATCCATCAGCATTTCCATGCTGTTTAGTTCCTTTGTACTCGATGTCATATTGGTGTGCCCCTAGGAAAAGGGACCACCTCTGCAGCCGTTGTGCTGTCATTATCGGTACGCCCTTCTGAGGGTTGAAAATGGAGACAAGAGGTTGATGATCGGTTAGTAGAGTAAATTTTTGACCGTGCAGGTAGTGATTGAACTTCTTCACCCCCCACACTAGGCTGAGGGCCTCTCTGTCAATCTGGGCTTAGTTACGCTCGGCAGAAGTTAACGAGCGTGACGCAAAAGCTATCGGCCTCTCTAAACCATCAAGGAATTTATGTGACAGTACCGCCCCAATGCCGTAGGGAGACGCATCACACGCCAGTCTGATCGGCAGTGCTGGGTTGTAGTGAGCCAATACTTCCCTTGAAGTGATTAAGTCCTTACTCTTCTGAAAGGCCCGCTTACAATCATCGCTCCATTTCCATGCTACCCCCGTTCGTAGCAGGGCTTTCAGTGGGTGCAGAATTGTCGACAAATTCGGCAAAAACTTATGGTAGTAATTCACCAATCCGAGGAATGACCTCAGTTGCGACACATTTTCAGGCGCTGGGGCCTTAACAACCACTTCAATTTTGTCAGGGGACTTATGTAACCCCTCTTCATCAATCACGTGGCCACAATACGATATCTGTTTCTTAAAAAATTCGCACTTGGGGCGGTTGGCTCGCAGCCCATGTTCCCGTAGTCTAGTGAGCACCTGTTCTAGGTTGTTAAGCTGTTCACTGTCATCTTCACCTGTCACAAGGATGTCGTCCAAGTAACACTGAGTCCCCGGAATCCCTTGCAGGACTTGTTCCATCGCTCTTTGCCATATCGCCGGAGCCGATGCTACTCCGAATACCAATCGATGATACTGGTAAAGACCTTTGTGAGTGTTTATCATGCGATACTTCCTAGAGGACTCTTCAACCTCCATCTGCAAATATGCTTGTGCTAGGTCAATTTTTGTAAAACGCTTCCCTCCAGACAGTGAGGCGAAGATGTCTTCTATCCTTGGAAGAGGATATTGTACTGTGTGAAGGACTGGGTTCACCGTCACCTTGAAATCCCCACAGATGCAAATCTTCCTTGGCTCCCCGGACTTATTGCTTAACGTTATCTTCATGACAGGAATGATGGGTGTCGCCCACTTGCTCCAGTCGACCTTAGACAACACGCCTGCCTTCTCCAGATTCTCCAGCTCTGCCTCGACGGCTGGGCGAATTGCATATGGTACCGCTCTTGCTTTGAAAAACTTGGGAACTGCATTCTTTTCTATTTTTATCGAGGCGGTTACGCCTTTAAGCGTGCCCAGTTCTTGTTGAAATACCTCTTTGGCGTTAGCTAAGATTGTTGACAATCGTCCAGGAGTGACGTCTTCATCTTTTTTAGCGTCCACCGTCATTGCATGAATGGAGTGCCAATCTAAGTTTATCTTCCTGATCCATTCCCGTCCCAATAACGGTGGTCCACCATTTGGCAGTATGTAGAGATACAATTTCCGTATTTTCTTGCCGTTGTATTGGACAGGCACCCTTATTTTTCCTCTGGGGTATACTTTTTGCCCCGTATACATCGTCAAGACGATGGATGTCTCTCTCAAGGGTATGTGTGAAAATAGCCGCTCGTAGTCTCGTCGATTCATGACGGTTAGCGCTGATCCTGTATCCAGTTCCATTTTAACTTGGGACCCTGCTATCATGAGGGTGACCCAAATGGTTCGGTGATCCTCTTTTGCGATTACATTGTGAAGTTTGAGACAGCTTAGTCTCCTGTTCCCGGATTCACTATCGCTCATCTGGTCTTCGGAACTACTGTCCGTCATCTTTTGTACTTTCTTGTACGGTTCCTTAGTAGCCTTTTTGTTGTCGCTGGTCTTCTTCCCAGACCTGCAAACTTGTGCAATGTGTCCCATCTTCCCGCATTGCCTGCATATTTTGTCTTTGGACCAGCAGTCCTTCTGGTCATGGTTAGTTCTGCCGCAGCGATAACATTTTGCAAATCCCTGTGTCATTTCATGGGTGCCGGATTCCTGTGGTTTTTGTTGAATTTCTGCAGCTCCCCTGGCTGCTGCTTCATACGATACTGCCACGCTGAAAGCCTTTTCTAGCATCAGCTCTTTCTCTGAGAGTAACTTCTTCTGTGTTCCTTCACTCAGGAGTCCACAGACAAATTTGTCCCGTAGGGTATCTGCCAGTCCTGCTCCGAACTGGCAGTGCTTTGATAGCTTGCGTAGTTCCATAAGGTACTCAGCATTGCTCTCATCTTTATGCTGAGTTCTCCTGTGGAATTTAAATCTTTCTGCTATCAACAGCGGTGCAGGGTTTAGGTGTTCCTGTAGGACAGCAACAATTTTGTTAAAACTCTTCACCTTCGGTTTGGCTGGAGTAATCAGGTCCCTCAATAGGCCGTACGTTCTAGCACCCATTAAGTTTAGCAATATCGATGCCTTTTTCTCCTCCGCTATTTCGTTTGCCTCGAAATATACCTTGACTCTTTCCACATACGTGGTCCAGTCCTCTATTGTATTATCAAAAGCAGTGATACAGCCAGTCTTCGGCATCTTGCAAATCTAAAATGGTGCCTCCTGCGCTTTCCCTTCTTCCCCAATTTAACAAAATGGCGCCTCCCGCGCTTTGCCTTCTTCCCCGCTGATTAAGATGGCGCCTCCCGCGCTTTACCTTCTTCCCCGCTGTTGTTAGCGCTGCTTTCCGCAGATCCCGTTGCAAATTGCAGCTCCTCGCGGTTTCTTGCGCGTTTAATATTTCTTTTTTTTAATTATTTTCCCGTCGTGGAACAACCCTGTGGGACTCTTGCCTCCCTCTTCGCGGGTCTATACGCAGCCCGGCTTCGTAGCACCGGCCGCGCCCTGTGTGCCCCACCCTCTCTCTCTCTTCTTCCCGACAACGCTGCTCGGCCCCGTTGCCAACCACCCGCTCGAGTTCGCGACCGCCGCAGCCCAGGAAGGATCAGTGCACTACCTGCCACCAGCCCGATTAGCTGAAGCACCGTCGACAGGAACCAGGCCCCGCTTCCGACAGCTTCTCCAGCAATCCTCAACTCCGCAAACACAGGGGCGGATGCCCACGGTCGACGCCCGTTTCTACTGCCTCTTACTTTCTTTTCTTTCTGGCCTCGACCTCTGCTCACTTCGCTGCAGGAATGGATCCCAGGAGGTGGTGCAGACTGTAGGTAGGTTCGTATCTGCTCGTCGTCAGTATTACGTCCGTGAATGATTGCGACACGGACAGCAGGAGTTGAACAAAACAAGTCTTTACTGATGGAAGTCAATAGTGAAACTGAAACAACAGAGGCTCACTAGCGCCTTTTATACAGGGGTGGTCACTGCCGGTACTGCAGTCTGAGACCAGTTATTCTCTTAAAGGTACATACACAACAGTGACCAGGAGCCCTGTACAGTACAGGAAGAAATTCAACGACCTCACTCGGGTCGTGAGGGTGAGTGGTGTTTATTCAAACTTCTGAATCCCTCCATCTGCACCTGACTTTATGGCTACAGGGTGCACGATGCCCCTATGGCCATGTGCCAGCAAGCACCCATGGCCCTTTCTGGGCACACACATGCACATTTGACTTAGGGCATCATGTAAGGGCTCTTCCACCATGGGGGGCATGAGATGATCACTCAGGGCATCATGTAAGGGCTCTTCCACCATGGGGGGCATGAGATGATCACTCAGGGCATCATGTAACATAACTTCCCCTTCTTTCTCCTGCAGTCTGTTGATTGTTCCCTGCAGTCTTTGTCTGATTATTGAAGGACACAACATTAAGATACCCGGATCTAACATTGGCGACGAGGAAGATTCGAACCTACCTGCAACTCTGCATCACCTCCCAGGGATTCGCTCCTGGAGAACAGTGGAAGGAGGTCGAGTCTAGAAGCACGGGCATCGCAGGGGAGGCTGTCAAGAGCCAGGCTTGACTTTCCAGCCACGGTGGTCCAGTGAAACGGGCTGGCAACAGGTACTGCGCAGACCCTTCCCGGACAGTGGCGGCTAGAGCCGACCGAGCGGCACGGAAAAAGGCCGAGCAGCGTCGACGGGGGAGAGAGAGAGGGCAGAGCGCAAGGGGCGCAGCCAGAGTTTAAGGGCCGAGCAGCATCAACGAGAGAGAGCAGAGCGCAGCTGGTGTTCAGGACCGAGCGGCATCAACGGGGGAGAGAGGCGAGAGAGAGCAGAGCACAGCCGGTGTTCAAGGGCCGAGCAGCGTCAACGGATTCATTGAGGCACATCACCCCCCCCCCAGGGTCGAGGATCAGACCCACCCAAGATCGGAACCATTGGGGATCGGACCCCCAAGATCGGAACCCCCCGAGGTTGGGGATTGGATGCCCCCCATGCTCCCACTAGCAGCTGAGGGCTTCTTACCTGCAGCTGCGGCCTGCTCTGGAGCGCTCCCTGCTCAACTGGAAGCCAAGCCTGTCAATCAGGCTGACTTCCGGGCAGGGATCCTGTCAAACAAAATACACACACTGCGGCGTTCAAACTCCCCAGCATGCGGGGAAACCGAAACTCCATCCCCCCATTCGGAAAACCCGCCCCTGTCAACATTGGGGCCTTTGCTTTAGATATGTATTTTCTCTTATGTGATTTTTGTTCTTTTTATTTTTGCACTTTACATTTGTTAGTCAGGTTTTTAAAAGTTGTTACTTTTTCCATTTGAGTATGGTTCATGGTTTTCTTTTTGTTTTAGTAATTTTTTATCCTTTTTCATTCTTGGTATTTTAACCTTCATGTTTATATATTATTACATTGGGTGAAGGTTTCATTAATAGTGCAATTTCATAGTTACGACAATCTTAAGGCGAGAAATTTGGGTCCCCACGGGTGAGTATGCGCTGTGTACTCACCCATAAGGCCAATGGAGGTGCCAGTTTCATGCATGCACTGCGCCTGCGCTGGAAACCGGAACTTCCGTTCCCTTGAAGGAAGGGGTTCGGAGGACAAACGCATGCGCCGGAGAGGCAGCGCGTAGACCTGGAACTTCCGATTTTTTTTACAGGTTTCCCCGTGCGGGTAAGTCCCTAGCAGCTGTGCGTGAAAAAAGCAAGCGCAAGGCCTGCTTTTAACAAGGTAAGAGGTTAATTAAGTAAAATTAAAACATTTTTTCCACAGGTTTATCATTTTAAAATACTTTAAAGAAAGGTAAGTTTATTTTTAGCCTCATTAAAAACTTTAATAAATTTTTTCAAACATTTAATTTTTGTTTAAAATAGTTAAATTTATGTAATTTATAGTTCTTTTAAAAATGTGATTTAAAAAAAAAATGTATTTGAAGTTTTACTTAGGTTTTGGAGCCGATCTCTATTCATAGATTTGACAGGCCTCCCTGTCAAATCTATGAATGGAGATTCCCTGCTCCGATTGGTTCGCCATGGCCCACGTGATTCCAGGGATGCTGCGAACTAACTTCGCCGCTGGGATATGCGAGCACTGCACACCGGCAGCTGGAGGAGGCCCAGGATTGGAATTGCACAACGGCAGGCGCGCTATGTAAGTGCAGGTCGGGGGCTTGCGCCCAGCGGGAAGCCTCCGACCCAAATTTCTGGCCCATAGTTTTATTATCAACTCATAATTACAACAGCAGTATTGATCACAGTGGAGGGGTGTAAACGGTGTTTAAAGTAGGTAGATCTGTCTAGGTCTTAGGCACAGCACCTGTTTAAACATTAGTTGTAGACGCAGTACAGTACTTAAAAAAATAGCTTATTGAATGTTTAACAGGAACCAAATTGAGTATTTATAATATGCTGGGAAGCTTCCAGGCAGAACAGACATCTGGAGCGGAACAAACAAAAGAAGCATTACACAATTCACAATTCACAATTCAAATCGCTTTAGTGGCATGATAAGTTACATCTTATGTTGCCAAAGCATCAAAATACATTTATGGTTTAGCACATAAACGCAGTTCTATTCATACAGTGTATAAACAGGTATATCCCTGAGTGTATAAATATACATTCGCATTGTTTATATATATTCTTTTCTTAGTTTACTGGTTGTCCCTCTGTTCATGGCAAGCTGTAACATAGTGTGCCGCCAGTGTTACACAGCTTCTCTCCTCTCCCAGTAGGAATGGGAGTTTTTGGTTGTCATTCAGATTTCTGAAATCAGGGCATATTTGTGAGAATTTTTGGTAGAAATTCTCCCTGATGCCCTGATATTTTCCGCAGGCTGTGAGGAAGTGCATCTCTGTCTCCACTACTCCCTGACTGCAGTGAGAGCATATCCTGTCTTCTCTTGGCAGCCTGGTCTGCCTGTGTCTGCCTTTTTCGATCGCTAGGCTATGTTCGCTAAATCTGTACCTTGTCAAGGTTCTTCTCAGTTTGTTATCCTTTACCATGGTCAGGTACTCAGCTATGTTGTATTGTCTGTTTAGGGCCAAGTAGCAATTGAGTTTGCTTTGGGTTTTTGTTGTTTCTGCCCAATATGTCAGATATTTTTCCTTTTGCTTAGCAACGATTGTGTTGGGTCGAATTCTTTGTGTTACCCTGTCACTGTCCTGGGGCTAGTTATTGTTAGTATTGTTAGTAGTTACTTCACTGAGTCCCAGGACTAGTTGACTGAGGGTATTCTTCTTTATGGTCAGCTCTTGGCATTTCAGGGCGTCGTAGTGATAGCATTGGGGATTGCTCATTTGTAGGTGATTCCAAAATTTGGTGGCTCTTTTTTGGATAGTGATTATTAATGGATATTGGCCTAGTTCCGCCCTGCATGCATTGTTTACTGTTTTCCTTTGAGTCCGGAGGATACTTTTACAGAATTCTGCATGTATGATCTCAATTGGGTGTTTGTCCCATTTTGCAAATTCTTGTTGAGTTAGCGGTCCCCATACCTCACTGCCATAGAGTGCAATTGGTTCAATTACTGATTTGAAAATTTTGAGCCAAATGCTAATTGGGATTTCTATTTGGATTGATTTTTTGATGGCATAGAAAGCCCTTCTTGCTTTCTCTTTCAGTTCATTCACAGCCAGTTTGAAGTTTCCCGTAGAACTGATTTTTAAGCCCAAGTATGTGTAGTTAGTGGTTTGTTCAATTTTGGTTGTTCCTACTGTGAAATTTATTTTGGGTCCCTGATGTTTGGATCTTTGCTGGAACACAAGGACTTTGGTTTTTTGGGGATTTATTGTCAGGGCCCAAGTCTGGCAGTACGACTCCAGCAGGTCCAGGTTCTGCTGTAGCCCCTCTTTAGTTGGTGACAGCAGAACCAGGTCGTCTGCATAGAGGAGGAATTTAACCTTGGATTCATATAGGGTGAGGCCGGGTGCTGTAGATTGTTCAAGTAGTTTTGCCAATCCATTTATGTAAATATTAAAGAGTGTCGGTGAGATTGGCGAGCCCTGCGTCACCCCCCGCCCCTGTGGGAAGTATTTTGTTTGTTTGTCTCCAATTTTAACTGCACATTTGTTGTTTGTATACATTGATTTAATTACATCATATGTTTTCCCTCCTACCCCGCTTTCGATAAGTTTCAGGAATAAACCGTCATGCCAGATGGAGTCGAAAGCCTTCTGGAAATCTACAAAGCATGCGTAGATTTTGCTTTTGTTATGGTGAACGTGTTTGTCAATTAGGGTCTGTAGGGTGAAGATATGATCGGATGTTCTATAGTTTGGCAGGAATCCAATTTGGCTTTTACTCAAGACATTGTGCTCCTCAAGGAAGTTTATAAGTCTTTTGTTTATGATGCTACAGAATACCTTCCCCAGGTTACTGTTTACACAGATGCCTCGATAGTTGTTTGGGTCGATTTTGTCCCCACTTTTGTATATGGGCGTTATGAGTCCTTTGTTCCAGATATCAGGGAAATAACCGACACTCAAAACCAAGTTGAAGAGTTTTAGGATAGCCAGTTTCATTTTGTTGTCTGTGTATTTAATCATCTCGTTTAGTATGCCATCTGTCCCGCAGGCTTTTCCTGGTCGCAGGTCCTTGAGTTTTTCAAGAAGTTCTTTTTCTGTTATTATGGCGTCTAGCGGGTTTTGGTTATCTTTTATGGCCATTTCTAGCTTTTCCAGTTTTTTGCATATTTGGTGTTGCTCTGGTCTTAGTGTGTTTTTCTGGTATAATTTTTCAAAGTGGTTTACCCATGTGTCCCCATTTTGAATGGCCAAATCGTCGTGTTGTTTTTTGTGTAGTGTTTTCAAGTTTTCCCAGAAACAATTGGAATCAATGGATTCCTCCATGGAGCTGAGTGTATTCTTAATATATTGCTCTTTTTTGGTTCTGAGTGTGTTTCTGTATTGTGTTAGTGTCTGACAATAAGTAAGGCGTAGTTCCTCGTTTTCTGGATGTCTGTGTTTTTGGTTTGATATTTTTCTAAGTTTTTTCCTCATGTTATGGCAATCTCGGTCAAACCATTTTTCATAGTTTTTTGTTTTGGGTTTGTTCTTGCGAGCTTTCAAGTTTGCATTTGTTGCCAAATTATCAAAAATATTGTTTAGTTTACTAACTGCCCGGTTTATGCCTTCTTTATTGTGAGTGTATATGTTATCCAGAAAGGTGTCTAAGAGAGCTTGAGTTGATGCATTGCTAATTGTTTTCTGGTATTTTTCCGTGTCGTTTTTGGCCCATCTGTACGATTTTTTGGTGTTGTACAGTTTACTGGGTTGTGTTTCTATGTTGTTTGTTTCTGTCTTTTTGAGGAACATAGTAATTTGACTGTGATCTGACAGTGTTGTTTGTGGTTTGACTGTGAATGCTCTGAAAGAGGATGGGTCTAAGTCTGTAATCATATAGTCTACTGTGCTGCAGCCAAGAGGTGAGCAATAGGTCGATCTTCCTAGGAGGTCTCCTATGAACCTACCATTGACAATGTACAGACCCAGGTTTCGACAGAGCTGTAGTAGCTGTTTTCCGTTGGTATTTGACTGCTTGTCGCAGTTATGCCTGTATGGAAGGGAAGGGATGTCAAAGTGGTTATTCCCGAAAACGTAATTGTTTCCCTGATTATTGGTGAAGTCTGGTTCTTCGCCCGTTCTTGAATTGAGGTCCCCACAGATCAACACGTTCCCCTGGGCCTGGTATTGGATAATTTCCCCCTCTATGTTGGAGAAGGTGTCCTCTTTAAAGTACGGGGAATCGATTGGAGGGATATAAAGTGCGCAAATGTAAACATCTTGGGTGTTTGAGATAATCTCCCTCTCAAGTTTGAGCCACATATGGTTTTCACCCTTTTTTATAAATTTGATGTAATTCTTAAGTTCTGTTTTAAACCAGATCAGTATGCCTCCGGAGTCTCTGCCTTGGGTTACACTTGGTAATTTATTGGAGGGGACCACCAGCTCAGTGTACCCTTGGGGACAGCCAGTGTGTCCTTTTCCTTTATACCAAGTTTCCTGTAAAATGATAATATCTAGGTCTTTAGTTTCATCTATGAACTCTGGGGTCCTACTTTTCACTTCTCGCACTGAAGAGCGTAGACCTTGGATATTCCAGGTCGAAATATATAAGGATTTCATGTTAAGTTTGATCTTTTACTATGATAGGTTAAAGAGTGGTACGTGTTTGTCGTGTCTAAGTGTGGGGAAAAAAAAGATCACTTCAGTTGTCTATAAAAGTTAATACAATTTGGTTACAGTTCTTTCTATTAATTAGTCCTTGATCCATATGGCGGAAGTAGATGCTGCTGCACATCTGCTTATTGTCTCTTAATGGATTGTTTCTGTCTGAGGTATTGCGTACGTCCTGTGCATCTCTCCCTCTGTCTGGCTGGGAGCGGTCCTATTCCCCTGTGGGACACACTGTTCATTGAAAGCCTGCTGCTTTTACAGACTTCGTCAAATCAACAATTAATATTTTTTCAAATTACATAAATTTAAATTGGTTGATAAACTGACTATAAGTTTCCATTTGATCAAATGTTCTATTTTAATCACAATTGTCAAAACAAGCATTTTTTTTTAGATGTCAGAGGACCTGCAGGCTTACGCCCTTTGTGAACCACTGATGAGTGGCATTTATTGGGATCTGGCTTTGTTCCAGAGATTATAAATGAACAACTATGGGGTGGAGCCTCAAGCAACCATCCACATTTTGCACCATATCTGTAAAGGACTGATTGTGCCATCAAGGCCATTAAGAGGCAGACTTGATAGATATCTTAGGCCGCTGACCACCCTCTCCACCCTGAAAAAATAAAGTTGTTTCATCCTTTTTTTTTGTAGGTTCCATCTAAGGAATAGCTTGCTAAAAAAAAACTCCACTGCAACACAACCATGCCAGAGGAAGTTCATGCTATCGCCAAATAGTGGGAAGGAGATAGAGGAGCAAATTTGCAGGCAAATTTCAGAAAGATGCAAGAACTATAGAGTAGTGATAGTGGGGGACTTCAGTTATCCTAATTTAGACTGAAAAGAAGAAAGAAAGACTTGAATTTATATACTGCCTTTCATGATCTCAGAATGTCCCAAAGTACTTTACAGCCAATGAGGTACTTTTGAAGTGTAGTCATTGTTGTAATGTAGGAAATGTGGCAGCCAATTTGTGCACAGCAAGCTTCCACAAACAGTAATGTGATAATGACCAGATAATCTGTTTTAGTGATGTTGATTGAGGGATAAATATTGGCCAGGACATCGGGGATAACTCCCCTGCTCATCATCGAAATAGTGCCATGGGATCTTTTACATCCACTGAGAGAGCAGACTGGGAAACTAAGTGTGTTAAGGGCAAAGAGGGGGAGGAATTCATGGAATGTGTACAAGAGAGCTTTCTTGATCAGTATGTTTCCAGCCCAACGAGGAAGGAAGCAATGCTGGACCTGGTTCTGGGGAATGAAGTGGGGCAACTGGAGCATAGGAACAGGAGTAGGCCATTTAGCCCCTCGAACCTGTTCCACCATTCAATGAGATCATGGCTGAACTATGACCTAACATCCAGTGTTTCAGTGGGAGAGTATTTGGGAAACAGTGATCACAAGATCATTAGGTTTAGAGTAGCTATGGAAAAGGACAAGGAACATTCAAACATGAAAATACTCAACTGGAGGAGGGCTAATTTCAGTGAGTTGAAAGGGGATATGGCCCAGGTGGATTGGAATCAGAGATTGGCCGGAAAAACAGTAAATGAGCAATGGGAGGCTTTCAAAGAGGAGATAGTTTGGGTACAGACGAGACACATTCCCACAAGGAGGAAAAGAAGGGTGTCCAAACTAGAACTCCCTGGATGACTAAAGATTAAGGGCTAGAAATTCATTATAGCCCAGGAATGGGTGGTATCTTTAGAAAAGTTTGAGAATTAGCACCAGGCGCTAATGCTTTAGATTACATGCAAAATTCATTCTCACTGCTCAAAGAAATGATTGGGGCGCTAAATCAAGTCATAAAGGTCTAGCTCAGTGGTGTTTCACTCAAAGGGTGGACCAATATCGGGTGCAGTCTAATCTCAACTCATCATTGCCACAGGCTTTTCCCAGTTCTTAAAGGGGAGGTTCATTGATACTGCAGCACCTCATTCTCAGCATTGCTGGCTGTGCAGCTGCCTCGGCAAGGAGAAGCAGAACAAGGAGAAGGAGCCAGAGGACTGAAGTAGGTTTGCTCATGGCAGATCCACCTCAGTCGGGTGGTCAGGGTGATTGAATGCTTCAGCAAATGCTACATACCACCATCTGGACCACAGCTTCACACACTGCCCAAAGCACCACTCCCCCAGTGCTCACCCACCAACAATCTCTACCCACCAACACTCACACCCACATTTCATGCCTTGCATACAATGACAGCTATTCAACTATGGTAGGCACAAGGGTCATTAGTTATTAGAATGCATGTGATATGTGTGATATGTTTATGCATAAATTTATTAATGGTGTTTGCAATATTTTGTAGTCTCTCTCATTTCACCTTTGTGCCCAGGAGGATGCTGTGACATGGCATGACACAGGGATGGTATGATGGGCATGTGGTGAGCAAAAGGGATCTGGGGTTTAAGTCATCCTGGTGTGAGGCTGGAGGACTGTTTGGAGGAGGTGGTAGAGTTCTGTGACCACCACCTTGGTGATGCAGAGCTCTCTAATACACTGCTGCTCACTTAATTGAAGGTAGGAGAGGTGCTGTCGGAATACCCTCGGAGGATATGGCCTCTTGGTGAGAGCCCTGATGTCCCTTCTAATCCCTCTGCGCACATGTTCCCATATTTCTGGCTGCCTACATTCCCTCCGCCATAGATCCTGGAGGGCAAGATGGCATGCCAGTACAGCCCCCCATTAATGTTGCTAAGTGTAGCAGTTTGAATCTTTGAACAATAAATATAGGCACTTTGCACTTGCCAGAAGACTGCTGATAAAAAAGAACCTTGAAATTACTCATAGGAAGTGATCCATTGGGTGAATCTGACAAGAAACCACTGAAACTAACCTGCCCTGACAGCTGCTAGTGATGAATGCGGGTGCCTTTAAATAACGTCCCTGGAGCCAGCGTCCTGGAGCTGTGTGCCTCCTCTCCCTGTTGCTGTCTGGTCGAGGTGCAAAGATAAGTGGCAAAAATCAATTTTGCACATCAGGCACCTAGTGAGCGTTGCATACTCACTGACATCACAATCTGCCTGGTGTTGAAGTCCCCGGCGGTACCTCGTACCGGCAGCGCAACGGGTGGTCCGGATTTGCCGTGCGCCGTTGGATTTGCCTTACCCCAGCGCTACTGCATCAGCGCACCGTTACCGCCCTCTGCAGGTGCTAATGGGAGGCACTAACCAACTGAATTTTTCCCCCCGAGAGATTAAGATGAAACACAAAAAGAGGCTTATGATAAATGTTAGGCTCATAATACAGCAGAGAAGCAAGTTGAGTACAGAAAGTACAGAGGAGAACTGAAAAAAGAAATAAGAGGGGCAAAGGGTGGCTGAGAATAGTTTAGCTGGTAACATAAAAGGGAACTCAAAAGTCTTTAAAAAACATATAAATAGTAAAATGTTGGTCAAAGGAAGGGTGAGGAGGATAGTAACAGACTTCAGGAGGACATAGACAGACTAGTGAAATGGGCAGACACATGGCAGATGCAATTTAACACAGAATTGTGAACTGATGCATTTTAGTAGGAAGAATGAAGCGAGGCAATATAAACTAAATGGTACCATTTTAAAAGGGATACTTTAACAGAGAGACCTGAGTGTGTCCGTACACAAATCTTTGAAGGTAGCAGGACAAGTTGAGAAGGCTGTTAAAAAAGCATACGGGATCCTTGACATTATAAGCAGAGACTTAGGCCGAGAAATTGGATAAGGCCCGAAAACGGCCGCAGGCATCGTGCAACGCTCTTTGCCTGCGCCCGTTCAAAGTGGTGCAGGCAGCACGCAAAATTCGTGCTGTTTGCTCGTTATAATGATTGCAGCGCTGATCTTAGTGCTAAACGCATTGCTGGTTGGATTAGTGCTGAACGGGAGGCCAATATCGGGTGCTGTCTACTGGCCAATAAAGTTTGGCCGAGGCTCTCTGCACTACTTAAAGGGGAGGAGCTTTGTTGCAAAAGCAACCAGCCAAGAGAAAGGGCAAGGAGATTTTCGGATGTGGCTTGGAGGCCTTGGTCCTGAGGGAACAAAGAGGCCATCAGGTCCTCTACCCACAGGGAGGCAGGAGGCCTTCAAGGCTGAGCACCAGAAGGCTGTGTGAGGAGATCACTCAAGCTGACACTGTGACAAATGTTGTCCCCAGGACCTGGATCCAGTGCTGCAAAAAGTTTAATGACCTCACACGAGTGGTCAAGGTGAGTGAATGCATCATCAAATGCCATATCCCACCATCTGCACCACAAGCCTCACACACTGCTCAATGCACCACACCCACATCACTAACCTACCAACAATCTCTAGCAATCACCACTCATTCCTCACAATCATAGCTTCACTTCACCCTCACACACTTACCACTGCTGCAAGACTCACACCCACATATCACACCTTGCACACACTGCCAGCTATTCAGCCATGACACATCAACCAAACACATTGCACCACATTCACTGACACATTTCCCTTTCAGGCAAAGGTGGCACACAACCGCCGGGAGCACCGGCAGATGGGTGGAGGGGAAGCCAGACTTCAGAAACTGATGGAGCTGCAGGAAGCAGTTCTCAATATAATTGATGGGGCAGTCACAGAGTCTGTGACGAGTGGGGAAGCTGAAAGCATTGCTGATGATGATGGTATGCTCATACCTAATTCTTCTCATATCCCACTTCTCCCTCATCCCACAATCTCTTCTCACTTACAAGCTGCTGATTGTGTATGCATGGGTATCTTGCTTCCCCCCGCACCCCCCCCCCGCCCTTCAACACAACCCAACCCTTGTGCCTTTCTCCTTTCAGATACCCAAGAACTCCAAAATAACAACAGAAAATGCTGGAAAAACTCAGCAGGTCAGGCAACATCCATGGACAGAAATTTGAGTTGACGTTTCGGGTCGACCCCTTCTTCAAAACTGGAAAGAAAAGAAAGAAAACTCCAACCTGACCAGCCAGTCCCCAAAATGATTGAGAAGGACGGTGATGGAGAAGACACACTGGCACTGCATCTGACACTCGCAGACACCTGCTCAGAAAATGGCACTGCGCTTCATTTAAAGGGTAGTATAGAGGTGGGATCTGCATGTGGTGAGTCACCGGGCATGAGTGGGCTGCAGCCAGGCCAGGGGGAAAGGGTAGCTCAGGTGCCAGCTCCCTGGAGGGCGAGTTCACGAACAGGTTCTGCTGCACAGGACTCAGATGATGACCTCGATGGGGCGGCCATCAGAAGAAGGGTGATGGGCATGCACACAGAAATGCTTGGTGCAATGGCAAGCCTGCCAGAGAACCTCTTGTCAGTGTTAAGGAGCATGGAGGAGTCCGGCTCCAATATTGCACGGGGCTTTGTGCAGAGCTTGGAGCCCGTGATTTCCTTGAGAGACCTAGTAGACACAGCCATGATGCTGTGTGTGATGGATGATGTCGCAGCTTCCATTGCAGCACAGGCGGAAGTGACCCAATGTCTCAGTGCTGCAGTGGAAGCTCAGACTGCTGCCACTGTGGCTGGGTTTATGAGTGTGGAAAGGGGCTTATAGGGTCTCACAGCACTCCAGCAATCCCCGAACAGACGGCTAGGAACGCTGAAATGCTGCCCCGGGGGATTGGCAGTGGCTCCATGGAGCAAGAACCTGCTATCCTCTCTCAGGAAGACAGCATTCGTACTCCCACCACTGTCATTCCGCCAGTGCCCTTGCTGCTGCTCGTCATCCACCCAGCCCAGACTGCTGCTGCCCATGCCACGGTGGTGCAGTCTACAGCTGGGCTTTCTAGGCCAAGAGCTGCTCGAGGTTGTCCTGCAAGGCCATCTGCATTGTGCCCCACTGAAAGTCAGCAGCCTCCCACCAGCCATGCTACAGCCACTGAGGAAGCACTTTGTAGGAGTACTAGAGTAGGAAAAGGTCCACAAAAGATAGACACTAAGGGAATGCACAAGGGTGATTACCTAACATTGTTGCTTTGATTTGCGTTGGATAAATTTTTAAATTATGTTTGGAATGTTTGTTTTGTGGTGGCTCTCATTTCCGCTTCACTCCCAGTAAGACAATGATGTTCCATGACAGAGGGATTGTAAGATATGGAAGTGGTGAGTGTAGGGTTCTCAAAATTCCCACATTCCCCAAAAGTTATGGATAAAGGGACCCAGTATGGACAAGTTATTAAAAAAGGGTATCCAAAATGGCTTCTGTAACCTCGTGACCAAAAACGTACAGGATTTTAAAAGCAAGGCCCTGCAAAAGGCAGGCACTTTCAAAACCTGAAACGAAACCTAACATGCATGAATCTGTGAAAGACTTTGTAAAGCCAGACAGCTAGGTAAACACAGATTATGCATTCTTCATCTTGGAACAGATCAAGTCAGAATGGGCCTAATCTTGAGGCCATTAAGTTTCTGCATACATAATCGGTAACAGCTCACAGTAGCCATCAAGCCAGGAAAAGGACAATTAAATTTCATAAATAACGAACAGCCAGGATATCGGAGCCATTAAACCAGGAGACAACCGCCCCAAAAGCCGTTAAAGTGGATGACCATAATCACTTTGGACGAGCCCGCCAAAAGTTAGACAAAGGACTGACCTGATTTGGCGCGCAGATAAGGGATGAAGAACCGGGTATAATTGTAGGCCCACCGGTAGCCAAGGTCTCTTGCTCTGGCCGCTTGCTCTTCGCGCTTGCCCTTGCCTCGTCGCAGGCTCTCTTCTCCCTCCCCGCGCCGCTCAACACCAAGGACGCCCATTACTACACCGAGGGCCGAACGCGGGAGGAGAACGAGACCCAATTCAAAGACGCACAGGACATACGGGGCCATGAACGGGCAGACGAGATGAGAAAAACGGTAAAACCGGTAAAGGCAGAGAAGGGCAGCGGAAAGACGCGTTGAGGGACAAACGGCCTAGTTATAAGCTGGCGTTTGATGAATAAGTTGGCGTTCAAAGCATGGGTAGTAAAAGCATATTGACAATATAAACTGCCAACCGAGCCCCAACCGTAATAAAACCGTTGGCGACCAATCCACCAGAAGGAGAAGAAGACCCATTGCGACAAAGTACTCAACGAAGATGTTAACGGAGGAAAAGGAGGGTGCTTCGCACAAACAACTCCATCGCCGCGCCCTGTGACCACGTGACGACACACCCCAAAGGACAGCAAGAGTGGACCCCAAAACCCACGACCAGTTAAATCAACAGGTTTTGAAAGTGGTGAGCATGAATCCCTGGCCCCTCATAGCTTAATCTAGTTAGGTATTGGGGATGGGATAAGGATAAGGGGATTTTTAATGTGTTTGTTCCCTCGATGTGCCGTGTGTTCCCCATTCCCAAATAAGTGTATTGTTTTCATATGCCTGTTGTAGGATTCACAAAATTTCTACATTTCCCCAAAGGTTATTATTAATAAAAGGGACCCTGCGTAGACATTTAAAAAAAAAAGAGGTACCCAAGATGGCGTCCGCGCCTCGTGGCCAAAAGCCTGTAAGATTTTAAAAAGCTTGGACTCTGCGGCACAAGCAGCTTGTGGAGAAATCAAAACCAAAGCTGCAGTTTCTGTGAAGAGAGGCCTTTGTATTTTGAAAAGCAGACAGGACTTTAATATGTATTAGGCCAGATCGGAGACAGATCAAAACCCAGTTAGGCCTATACTTAAGGCCATCAAGCAGTTTGCATAAATAATCGGGAACAGCTTAGGGAAGCCATCGAGGCTGGACAGGCCCATTAAGATGTATTAATAACAAAACAACTCGATAATCAGGCCAGTAGATACGATTACCGGCCATCTAAAAACAATTAGTTTAGATTGCTACCATAATTTAAACTAGCCCACCAAGATTGGGACAAAGAACTAACTTGATTTGGCGCGCAGATAAGGGCCATCCGAAGGAGTATAACTGAAGGCCCCGGGTAGCAATCTCTCTCTTCTTCTTCTTGCTCCTCGCCCTCGTGGCTGCTGCTCTTCCCCCGTCCCACACTTACCCCCTGGCCACTGCCCGTGCCTTTCCCCATTCCACCAGGAACACCCGGCATTGCACCAGACGGACACGGACAAACCAGGCCAGGCGAGGCGGGACGCGACGAGGCGAGGAGGCAAGATGAATTGGGAAGACGGATGGGAAGACGATTGAAGAAAAGCTTCGAATAATCGGGCCTTCAATCCAGTCGACCTGTGACTATCTTCATGCGAATTCCAACTGCCGACCGAGGAAGAGGAACCATCATCCCTGCGAGGTAAAGCACCCAAGCAGAGACTTTAACTTTGGGGTACTCGTACCTGGACAACTCCCTTGCAGCACCCAGAGACCACGTGATGACGGCAGGCTCCAGAGAGCACAAAGAGCGAACCCCAAACCCCAGCGCTGTTTTGAATTCAGCAGATCTTTGATTGGTGAGCATGAATTCTGGCCCCTTATAGCTTAATCTAGTTAGGTATAGGGGGTGGGATAAGGATAAGGGGATTGTTAAGATAGTTGTTTTCCCTCGATGTGCCGTGTGTTCCCCATTCCCTGTATAAGTATAGTTTTTTGTATTTGCCTGTAATTTTATACTAGTAACTTCTCATAAGATTGTGTTAATTTCTATTTCAATAAAATCTTGGTTTTCTTACATCCAAACCACCTGTCTACTCGAGTCTTTTCTGTATCGCCGCCTGTACCTAAGTCCGGTGTCTAGAACCCAGGGGTGTGGGAGCGATTCGAACCGCTTAGACAGTCAGGGGCAGAGCTGACTGGGCGCACGCGCCAACCCCACCACCACCCCCTACACTGTAATTATCCTAGTAATTCTCAGTATTGTGATTTTGTTTTGCCTTTAATAAAAATTACGGTTTCCTTGCACCGAACCAGTTGTCTACTCGTTTTTCTGTATCGCCGCCTGTACCTAAGTCCGGTGTCTAGAACCCAGGGGTGTGGGAGCGATTCGAACCGCTCAGACAGTCAGGGGCAGAGCTGACTGGGCACACGTCACCCCCTACATGAGCAATGGGGATCTGTGGTTTCATTCATTGGAACTGGAGTCTGATGAGGCGCTCATGTTCAGCCTGTCCGGAACGAGGTTCTGCTGCCTGTCTCCTCCCTTTCTCCTCCTCCTCCTCTTCCTCTTCCTGCTCCTCCTTCTCCCGAGATGGTCCTGAAACCTGTGGTGGCAAGGGCTGCACCTTCATGATGGCCAAGTTGTGGAGCATGCAGCAGATCACCACAAAGTGGGACACCCACTCCGGCATGTACTGGAGGGCTCCTTCCGAGCAGTCAAGGCAGCAGAACGGTTGCTTTAGCACCCCGATGGTCTGCTCGATGACATTCCTCATGGTAGCATGGCTGTCATTATATGAGTGCTGGCCATGAGTGATGGGGTTGCAGAGGGGAGTCATCAGCCAGGACTGGTGCAGGATGAAGGCATCATGACTGCTGCCAGGATACTGGGCATTCACCATCATGATGCACTGGGCATGGTCGCACAACAACTGCACATTAAGTGAGTGGTAGCTTTTACGGTTACGGAACATCTCTGGATTGATATACGGCACCCGCAAAGCCACGTGTGAGCAGTCGATGGCGGTACCATTGCTCTTGTCAATAATAAAATCTTATCCCATTTACAGCATTGTTAAACTCTCTAGTGATGCTGCAATTTACTGTACACTCATACACAGTTCATGACAGGGCAGGAGTCCCATATCCTGCCACTGGGAAAAAGGATAGTGAAATTAACATTAATGCACCATATTCAAATGCATTCAGTTTCATTTTATACTCCCCCTTGTTTCAGAATACCCCTTATTTCAAATAATCCCCCTTATTTCACAGTATCTCGTTTCACAATAATCCCTTGGGACGTTTTACTACATTAAACGATAGATAGGCAGAAAGGAAAAGGAGATGGGGTAGCATTGCTGGTTAAAGAGGGGATTAACACAACTGAAAGGAAGGATATTAGCTCTGATGATGTGGAATCTGTATGGGTAGAACTGAGAAATACCAAGGGGCAGAAAACGTTAGTGGGAGTGGTATATAGACCTCCAAACAGTAATGCGGAGGTCAGGGATGGCATTAAACGGGAAATTAGAGAAGCGTGCAATAAGGGCACAGCAGTTATCATGGGTGACTTTAATCTACATATAGATTGGGCTAACCAAATTAGTAACAATACTGTGGAGGAGGAATTCCTGGAGTGTATACGGGATGGTTTCCTGGACCAATATGTTGAGGAACCAACTACAGATCAGGCCATCTTAGACTGGGTATTATGTAATGAGAAAGGATTAATTAGCAATCTTGTTGTGCGAGGCCCCTTGGGATGGAGCAATCATAATATGATAGAATTCTTCATTAAGATGGAGAGTGAAATAGTTGACTCAGAGACTAGGGTCCTGAATTTAAATAAAGGAGACTACGATGGTATGAGGTGCGAGTTGGGTAGGATTGATTGGGGAATGTCACTCAAAGGGTTGACGGTGGATGGGCAATGGCAAACATTCAAAGATCGCATGGATGAACGACAGAATTTGTTCATCCCAGTTTGGCATAAAAATAAAACAAATAAGGTGACTCAACCGTGGCTAACAAGGGAAATTAGGGATAGCATAAGATCCAAGGAAAGGACATATAAATTGGCCAGAAAAAGCAGTAAACCTGAGGATTGGGAGCAGTTTAGGATCCAACAAAGGAGGACAAAGGGATTAATTAAGAGGGGGGAAATAGAGTATGAGAGTAAGCTTTCAGGGAACATAAAAACTGACTGTCAAAGCTTTTATAGATTTGTGAAGAGAAAAAGATTGGTGAAGTCAAGCGTAGGTCCCTTGCAGTCAGAATCAGGGGAATTTATAATGGGGAACAAAGAAATGGCAAACCAATTAAATACATACTTTGGTTCTATCTTCACAAAGGAGGACACAAATAACCTCCCAAAGATGTCGGGGAACATAGGGTCTAATGAAAGGGAGGAACTGATAGAAATCAGTATTTGTAGGGAAATGGTGTTAGGGAAATTGATGGGATTGAGGGCCGATAAATCCCCAGGGCCTGATAATCTACATCCTAGGGTACTTAAGGAAGTGGCCCTAGAAATAGTAGATGCATTGCTGGTCATCTTCCAAAATTTGATAGACTCTGGAACAGTACCCATGGATTGGTGGGTAGCTAATTTTACCCCACTGTTCAAAAAGGGTGGTAGAGAGAAAACAGGGAATTACAAACCAGTAAGCCTAACATCGGTAGTGGGGAAAATGCTAGAGTCCATTATAAAGGATGTAATAGCAGAACACTTGGAAAAAAGTGACCGTATTGGACAAAGTCAACATGGCTTTACAAAAGGTAAATCATGCTTGACTAATCTACTGGAATTTTTTGAGGATGTAACTGGTAAAATAGATAAGGGAGAATCAGTGGATGTGGTGTATTTGGATTTTCAAAAGGCTTTCGATAAGGTCCCACATAAGAGATTAGCGTGTAAAATTAAGGCACATGGGATTGGGGGCAAGGTATTGCCTTGGATAGAGAACTGGTTGGCAGACAGAAAACAAAGAGTTGGAATAAATGGCTCTTTTTCCGAGTGGCAGGCAGTGACTAGTGGGGTACTGCAGGGATCGGTCCTTGGACCCCAGCTATTCACAATATATATTAATCATCTAGGCGAGGGAACTAGATGTAATATCTCCAAGTTTGCAGACGACACAAAGCTGGGTGGGCGTGTGTGCTGTGAGGAGGGTGCCGAGAAACTCCAGTATGATTTGGACAGGTTGGGTGATTGAGCAGAAGCATGGCAGATGCAATATAACGTGGATAAATGCGAGGTTATCCACTTTGGTGTCAAAAGCAGGAAGGCAGATTATTATCTAAATGGCAATAGATTGGGAGAAGGGGAAGTGCAACGAGACCTGGGTGTCCTTGTGCACCAGTCGCTGAAAGTAA
Source organism: Somniosus microcephalus (assembly GCF_052327205.1). Lineage (NCBI taxonomy): Eukaryota > Metazoa > Chordata > Chondrichthyes > Squaliformes > Somniosidae > Somniosus > Somniosus microcephalus. The sequence goes on along the minus strand of NC_140987.1, from coordinate 179,089,381 downwards.
GCATGCAGGTGCAGCAGGCAGTTAAGAAGGCAAATGGTATGTTGGCCTTCGTAGCGAGGGGGTTGATCTTGCTGCAGTTGTACAGGGCCTTGGTGAGGCCACATCTTGAGTATTGTGTGCAGTTTTGGTCGCCTTATCTGAGGAAGGATGTTCTTGCCATGGAAGGAATGCAGCGAAGATTCACCAGGCTGATACCTGGGATGGCAGGAATGACGTATGAGGAGAGATTGGGTCGATTGGGCTTGTACTCGCTGGACTTTAGAAGAATGAGAGGGGATCTCATCGAAACTTATAAAATTCTAACAGGACTAGACAGACTAGATGCTGGAAGGATGTTCCCGATGGTCGGGGAGTCCAGAACCAGGGGTCACAGTCTAAGGATAAGGGGTAAGCCATTTAGGACAGAGATGAGGAGGAATTTCTTCGCCCAGAGTGGTGAACCTGTGGAATTCTCTGCCAAAGAAGGCAGTAGAGGCCAATTCATTAAATATATTCAAGGAGTTGGATATATTTCTTAAGGCTAAAGGAATCAAGGGATATGGGGAGAAGGCAGGAACAGGGTACTGAATTTGGATGATCAGCCATGATCTCATTGAATGGCGGAGCAGGCTCGAGGGGCCGAATGGCCTACTCCTATCTTCTATGTTTCTATGTAAAGGTGCTATATAAATACAAGTTGTTGTTATTGTGTCAGAATAACCTTTGTGTCAGAATACCCCTTGCATCAGAAAATATCCCCCCTTGTGTAATACCACCTTATGTCAGAATACCCCTTTTTTCAGATCTGCTTCTGCCAATATAAGCCCTTGTTTCAGAATACCCCCTTGTAAAGCGCTTTGAGACGTCCGGTGGTCGTGAAAGGAGCTGTTAAACTATTTGTCCAGTAATTGTTTTTAAAATAATCAAAAACGGAAATTATATGGTTTTGTCCCACATGATTATTTCATCTTTGATCATGTGACAAGCTACGACAGCTTTCTTGTGTCAGAATACCCAGAGTGCTGCACCAAGAGAGATTCAATCCCAGGAACTCCCCGCGCTCCCTGGTTGATGACATGGTGGGCTAGCACCGCCCCCCCCGCCCCACGCGTCACTCGCCGCCCCGCCCATCGCGTCATTCGCCCCTCGCATCACTCCCCGCCCCGCCCCCCGCGTCACTCGCCTCCCTACCCCCGCCCCCTTGCAGTTGGGCTGTTTGGTATCGGGAGAGGGAGCGAGTGGAGGCGGAGGCGGTGAGAGTGATGGTGAGCACAAAATCCAGGCCGGATGAAACACTGACTGTAATTTTCTTGAACAGTGGTCCGGAGGTGGGTGGATGAGTGCGAGTGCGAGGAGTGCTCGGTCGGGGAGAAGTAGCTCGGCGGCTCCGCGTTTATTTATTTTAAAGATTGCAATTTCCTGGGAGAAACCGGCAGGCAGGGTGGAGATTAAAACTTCATCAGAAACAACTTGTGAGAGAGGAGGAGAGGAGAGGAGGAGGAGAGAGGAGGAGGAGGGGAGAGGAGGAGGAGGGAGAGAGGAGAAGGAGGGAGGAGGAAGGAGGAGGAGGAGAGGAGGAGAGGAGGGAGGAGGAGAGGAGAGAGGGAGGGGAGGGGAGAAGAGGAAGAGGAGGGAGGAAGAGGGGGAGGAGGGAGGAAGAGGAGGAGGAGGGAGGAGGAGGGGAGAGAGGAGGAGGAGGAGGAGGGGAGAAGAGGAGGGAGGAGCAGGAGGGGGGGAGAAGAGGAGGGAGGAGGGAGGAGGAGGAGGGGGGAGAAGAGGAGGGAGGAGGGGAGAAGAGGAGGAGGAGGGAGGAGGAGGGGAGAAGAGGAGGAGGGAGGAGGAGGGGAGAAGAGGAGGGAGGAGCAGGAGGGGGGAGAAGAGGAGGGAGGAGGGAGGAGGAGGAGGGGGGAGAAGAGGAGGGAGGAGGGGAGAAGAGGAGGGAGGAGGGGAGAAGAGGAGGGAGGGGAGGAGGGAGGGAGGGGAGGAGGGAGGGAGGAAGAGGAGGAGGGGGGAGAAGAGGAGGAAGGGGGGAGAAGAGGAGGGAGGAGGAAGGGGGGAGAAGAGGAGGGAGGAGGAGGGGGGAGAAGAGGAGGG